>NC_084464.1:31024594-33755427 GCF_027409185.1 Cynocephalus volans
AGGAAGAAAGAAAGAAAGAAAGAAAGAAAGAAAGAAAGAAAGAGAAAAAGAAAGACCACAGTAAAACGCTGAACTTTCAGACTTCCAGAAGGAGAGAACAGACCTACGATTACTAGAGGTGGGAAAGGGGGAGGCGGCGGGGGGTTAGGGAGTAATTGGGTAAGGGACAGAAAGAGTAATTACAATTTGTAATGATTGATATGCTAATAATGTAGATTTGATCATCACATACTGTACACAAATACTGATAGTCAACTGTGTACCCATAAATATGTATAATCATAAATACGTTTTCAAGAAAAATAAATAAAAACATTCCATTTTTTACAAAAAGAAAATGGTTGCTACCATCAGTAAAGTTGAAGGTCATGATTCGGGAATATGTCACCTCATGCATCTATGGACTGGAGACAGGTAGGAGTGCATTTAACTGCCACCTAAAGACAATGAGCCAGTTAGCCAAGGACCACATTTCAAACCTCTTCTCACTCTCCCTGGAGTCTTTTTCATGAGTTTTCCTTGCACTCAATAGGACTCAGTTTACCTTGCACCCCTCAGATCCATTCTGTAACAGGGACTAGTTATGAAGACTTTATAGAATTTGAGTAATATTTTTGTCAGAGGAGTAGGAGGGAAAGAGGAAGAAGATAATAAGGTAAAGAACTGAATGAAACAGAACAAGCACACATGCAAATTCATTGGACAAAACTTCCCTTTCTATTTTCACCATGAAAGGAGCACATGTCCATCGCCCCCTTTGCCTTTCATTTTATCCCTCTATTGATGACATTTGTCCTTAAAACTGCTCTCCTTAGTCCAGAAAGTACAATATCAAGGATTCAAATAAATGTATTGTTAAATTTTTTCCCCCAAGATTCCAAAGATAAGTGACAGTACTTTCTGGCACTGATGTTTTCCCTTAACTCTTTGGAGTCTTCTGTTTTTATCCCTATTCTGTGCCACATGATTTATACAATAATTGCCTTGGTTTAAGGCACTTGAAATTAAGGTCCTCTTTTGCATACTGAGGAATGTACAAAGTTCCAAACATTCTCTCAAGCATTATGAGATCACTTGAGGGAAAAGTACTGCCTCAGCAGAAATATTGTAGCTGTCACTGATTTGTGGAAACATCGAAAGGAAATGAAGGGAGGTCAAAGACTGAATAAAGCAGTCATTTCAAGTACAAGCAATCCCAAGAAAAAAGTTTTGCTCATTTATAGTTTACACAATTTTAGAGAGTTAGTGCCTGGGGTTTTTCCCTGGCCCCTTCTGTTTGTGTACAATTATCTTGAGACTGATTTTTTAGCAAATGGCATGCTCAAAAATGAGAGTAATTCCTGAGAATGTATTTATTCAGTGACTCATTAAAATGACATTCATATTTTTACTAAGCTATACAGTTTAGATTTTTTATGTGAACTGTTTGGCATAGCATTATATTTGTATTTAATTCTCATGACGCTTTGGCCTCTATTTCCTTTACATTGTCAGTCTAACTTTAACTTTTGTTACCCTAATAAAACTCCCTTCCTCTACCTCACTCCCCTTCTTCTATTAGCTCTAGTTCCCTACCCTCCTCATAGGAAACTAAATTCCTCCATGAGGAAACTAAATTTACCTGCAATTAAAGATTCTGCCTTGCAATGCACGGTCTGTGACCACTCTTGATTTCCTGGGCTGACTTGTCATTCTCTCACATGACCTCTGTACCACCCTACATCTCTACTGTCTTCCTATGCTGACCTCCCACCCTTGACTCTCATTGACTTTGGCTTTAGATTCTGGGAGTGAGTAGTTTCTCTCTGTTGTGGACTGAATTTTGTTCCATAAAAAGATATGTCAAGTCCTAATCTCCAGGACCTACCAATGTGGAAATAGAGTCTTTGCAGAAGCAAGCAAATTAAGATGAGGTCATACTGGATTAGGGTGGGCCCTAGTCCAATGGCTAAGAAGAGGGAATTTGGTCAGTGACACATGCACAGGGAGAACACTATGTGGAAGTAGAAGCAGAGACTGAAATGATGCATCTGTAAGCCAAAAAATGCTGAGGACTGCCAGCAAACACCAGAAGCTAGGACAGAAGCATGGAATGCATTCTTAGATCCTCCAGAAGGAGCAAACCTGGCCAGCACCTTGGCCTCCAGAATTGTGAAAGAATAAATTTCTGTTGCTTTATGTGACCTGGTTTATAGTAATTTGTTACAGCAGCCCTAGGAAATTAATACACCTTTAAAAAATATATTTATATTTAATATTTATTAAAAAATATTTATTAAAAAATATTTAATAAAAATATTTAAAAAAATATTTATAAAAAAATATTTAATTTTAACAAAAACAAAACCAAAGTAGGTAACGGTGAAGCCCGTCAATCAGGCTTCTGAGTTGCAAACAATGAAAATGATGTTGGCTATTTTAACTAGAAATAAAATGTTTTTTGAAATGATAGAAGCAGCTGATAGAATCAATAGGAAAGATGGAGAACTGGGCTGGAGACCAGGGTGTAGAGGCAATATCTGTGGTCATGCCAACAGATTGGTTTTGGGGCATCCTGTCTACTGGCCACACCCTACCACTGTGGCTAGACTTCTTTTTATCTTCACAGTAAATTGTCCCTGTGATTTTGTTGCCTGTGAATTTGAGTTAGTCCTTCAGAGATTTATCTGCCAATGGGAGTGTTCCAAGCTGAGCCTAGGCTGTGGGCCTGCACCTCAGCTGTGAGGGAGCAGGGACAGACCACATCTCCTGAGGCTCCAGGAGTAGGAAGCAGTGATTTCTGGTGATTTTGTTTGAACTTGTCTTAGCATCTGTGTAAAAGAAAAACTTTGCACTGGATGCTTATTAAAACTGGCAAGATAGATTTTATTCAAGCTACTGCAATATGGGAGAGAGATTTCTGTACAGAACTGAGCTCAATTCTGAATACTGCAAAGACAGCTGGGGATTTATAGCCAACAAACAGAATGAGGGAGTCAGTGGGTGGAAAATTATTAAGAGGAACTTGATCAGATATCAAGGGTGGGGGGGATTCTCATTAAACTGAATGTATCAGGAGTCTTTGCTAAAATTGGGCTCAACAGGCCAAAGTCAAGGCCTAGTTGAGAAAAGGGCTCAGAAGAGCCAGACTAAAGTTTGATCAAGGAGAGGATCTTTGTCATCTGTTTACACCCAAGGGATGTGAATAATAATAATGGTCTAGGTATCTTGATATTGATTGATTAGGAATTTGAAAGAGGCAAGCAGCATCATTAAAGGGAATCTGCCTTGGCCTGAAAATGAGTGTTAATTGCCACTACTTGCTCTCCCAAGGAATGTTGCTTTGCTATTATAGACACTGCATGATGCAGCCCATATTTAGACCTTCCTGTAATTTGTCTGGTTGGGGGGAGTTATCTCCCTTTTTGATGTTTACTTTTTCTGTTCAGTCCCCTAACCTTTTTCAGCATCTAGAGGAGAAAGGGCAAACCCGTTTCCTGTGCTGGTTTTCTCCATTTGCACCCTTTGGACCAATTTTATGCCATTCTCTTTCAGCTCTGTTCACTAGGAGGCTGCTCCACCTGGATCAGCTTCCCCTTTGGGCTGGCCAGTGGGAGGTGCTGGCAGACCGAAGGGCAGGAGGGTCTCACGCTCTACTTCGGAGACATGGCTCTGGCCCAGTTACATCCCCCACGTCCATGGCCCCTGATGAGGATCCAGCTGTCACTGGGCCCTTGTGACACCCACTATTACTTCTTTTTGCTCATTTAGTCTAGGTGTGGAAATGACTTCTCACCCCTTAGTCCTGCCCATAACTCAGCAAGTAATCCTTTCATTAAGATTTCTTCTGATGAGCTACTACACCTGTAACATTTTCCTGCAAACCTGCTGGAAGCTTGGCCCATAATTAGGTGTTCTCTCTGCTCAATTATGTTCTCCTTATTCTTCAAAATTATAGTAAAAAAACCACCCTCTCTTTAAGGAGGCTTTCTTTATTCCCAGAAAGCCTTGCTATTTCCAGAAAATTTTGAATGGATGCACTTTCTTTTGAGATATTTGTGCACTTACATATATTCACTTCCGATGTGCTCAACTCTGTAATGAAATTTTCAAGTGCCCCGAGGTTAGGGACATTTTATACTGTCTAATTTAAAATGCTCTTTTTCTATACCCTGCCCAATAGCCTTCTACAAGATTTTGCATATGCCATATGGAGTAGGAGAAATTGTCAGAAAAAAACCAAGTCCAAATGCATACAAAGTCAGGTTTTCTTAAATTGTAGTTGTGGGATACATTGCATTCAATATTTATTATATAAGATGCTTTGATTTTCTGGAAAGCAAAGTAGAGGCAATTATATTCTCAAACTTTTTTTAAGTTTAAAGAGGAGGAGAAAAGAAAGGTTCTTTGTTTTTGCTTCCACTACTATGACCTTTAAAATTAGTTACTGTGAGTAAGAATCATGGAAACCTGCAATTCAAGGGACAGGAGCTAAGAGATTATCTAAATAGAGTTCCATGGCAGGCAAGTGATTTGTCAGTGGACATACTGTTAATAATAGAGTAAAAATGAGAAGTCAGAGCTTTGCAGTCCTCTCTTAGTACAAAGACAACCTGGCATGGTAGAATGTACATAGACCTTGGTATCACTTAGACTTGGGTTGGAATCCTTCTTTATAGCTCATTACATAGAAAATTTCTTAACTCTTCTGGGCTTCAATTTCCTCTCTTGTAAAGAGAGGAAAACTACCTACTTCTCAAGACTATTATGTGGAAAAGTGGATTGTAACTTAGTGTCCCTAAAGGAACTGGCTAATGGAATGGATGACAAATACATGTTTCCTTCTCATTTCCTGTTTCCAACTATTCAGCTGTTTAGTGAAATTTCTCAGCTGCTTGTGTTGGGGCATTGTCCTTGAGCCAAGTCCTTTGTGGCAGGTTGCTGGTGTCTGATAAGTAACTGCATAGATACCCATGGAATCCACAGGTATATGTGTATTTGGCTTGTGCATGACAAATGCCTACTTTCATTATGGTGCTGTGAAGCTCAAAGATGACAATGATTGTATAAGAGAGATCCCTATGAATATTCAGAGAGGCAACTTTTATGAAGCTTATTGTACCTCTTCTCTGTTTAGAATTCCTATTGATGGATCACTAGAAATGGGAAGTTAGCTAGGTGTGATAGGGAGAGCACTACTTTAAGTCAGGGCTTAAATCTGACTTAAATATAAATCTGTGTTTAGGCTTTATCATGTACAGTTTGCAGCTTTTGGAAAATTATTTCATCTTCATGAAGTTCAGTTTTGCTATATGTCAAATGGGGCTGAAAGTTTATTTTGAAGATCAAGTGAAACACATGCACATGTGTGCACACACATACACACACACATCAAAGAGCTGTGTAAGGAACTGAGGAAGAAAACAGCTGACTATGACAGAAAGGCATGGTTTCTGCCATATAACATATAAAGATCAAATCCTAAACTACTAACAATGTGACTGTGGGCAAGTCACTCATCCCCCATGAAACCTTAGTGCAGAGTCTTGATTCATTTGAATTTAACATATTCACTTAGCACCTGAACTGTTTAAGTCACTTAGTTGGAATAGGAGGTCTACTTTACATCAAGGCTTTATCCTACCAGATGGTTTTTTGAGTTAATTAGCCATCTTTAATACTATGCAAATGCTTTTACTGAACTCTAGAAAAACAAACAACCCCCCTTAGATTGAGACTGTGGAAGAATAGCTTACTCAAGCCCATCCAGGTATTTCTTAATTTATGTATTTACATTTCTTAGCAAAGGGCAAACAGAACCCCATGTCCTTTAATTAGACCTCCTTAGTTTCCAAAAATGTCATAGAAATATTTGCAGTGTAAAGAAGCCAAGGCCCAAGAAGCTCCACTCAATCAGTTATCTTGGAGAGGTGGAATGGGTTAGCTCAATCTGCACCTCTTACTATGACAAGTCATGCTATGGCTCGGGATGATAGCAGACAGATTCTAGGATGTCCCCTTATTAATTTTCCCTGCTGATGTTCACTTCCTTGTATTAGCTATGACTTGCTTTTGACCAATAGAATATTACAAAGGTAATGGAGGTCACTCCTGTGGTTAGGTTATACTGTATAAGACTCTGTCTTGCTAGTAGTCTCGCTCTAGAGACTTTCTCCTCCTAGCTGTATTTGGAGAAGTAAGCAGCTGTGATGGAGTCCACAGCCTCTACTTGCTAAGGGCAACCTCCAGCTGACAACCAGAAAGAAGTCAGGGTTCTCAGTCCTAGTACAAGGAAATGAATTCTGCCAGTAACCCAAGTGAGCTTGGAAGTGGACTCCTCCCCAGCCAAGTCTCCAGATGAGACTTTAGCCCCAGATGACACCTTGATTACAGCCTTGTAAGGCCCAGAGCAGAGGATGCTAAGCTGTGCCTGGACTCCTGACTCACAGAAACAGTGTGGTAATAAATATGCATTCCTTTAAGCCTCTAAGTTTGTGGTGATTTGTTATTCAGAAATAGATGCCTTATACAAAAAAGCAGATAGTCTATTTTATGCAATTTCCTATATAGCTGTTTATAATCAGAAAAATACATTTGGAATATAAATATTTTCAATATTTTCAAGTTGCTTTCCTTTTAGTATAAGAAACAAAGAAGACAATTGTATCTTGGCAAATATTATAAACCACACATAAAAGTACTATGCCCTTAAGTCTGTTCTAATTCTTTAAGGGTGCAAAACAGTTGTGAACTTGGAAAAACATGTTTTCTTCCCCATGTGTGTAGCCTGATACACTAATGTTTGGGGTTAGGTGGGAAAGAAAATACGACTAGATGTTCATTGATGAGTATTACACTGATTGCACATGACAATTTCCTTTCATCAAAATATAGTGCATTCAACCATTTAGAACTTTATTTAATATTTTCCCTCATTATTAATGCTTTTAGTTTGGTAACAGACAGATTGGCAAGAATCAGATGGTTTGGCAAAAGTCTAGGCTCCAGAGGCCTTATGAATTAGGCATTGCCCTCATACAGCCTCAAAGAAGCAGAAACTTGCTCTCTTCTCAGTAATCCACAACAACCTCCTAGGCTAAGCCCCAGAGATAGGAAGCTGGGGCCCAAGCACTAAAGTTTAATGAGGCAGTCATGCAGCAGAAAGGAGAATTAGCTCCTCAGAGACTGAGACAATTTCTACTTCATAGCAAAAGGTCACTTAATAAGAATACATAAAACTTTGCTTTCCTTTTCTTCAAGAGAATGTAGAGAATTTATCAGAAAAGCGAATATGCACTCAAACACACAGATTGTTTTTATCTTTTTAGATACTATATCAATGAATAAAGCCATTTGTCAGTAGCCATGGTATATTTGATCAATAACTTATACTGGTGTGCTATCCAAATATTGTTAATCTTACATTATGGGATATTGTTCTTGGCATTGCCATAGAAATCTTTGAGCACTAGATATAAACCAGTGATTCTCAGCCTTAGCTGCTATTGGACTCTCCTGAGAGCTTTAAAAAAATCAGTGCCCAGGTCATATTACAGAATTACATTAGAATCTTGGGAGCTGAGTTGAAGTCATCAGAATTTTTTAAAGCTCCCTAGGTGATTTCCAAGGTGATGCCAGTGTTGAGAACTACAGGGGCTTTAATTTATATTTTATATTATCACTTTCCCGGTGGTCATACGTTTGATGACTTGAACTAAATGGTAACTCAGGTAAAAATGAGGAAATAAGCAAAAACACATAAACAAAATAACAAAACCAGAAGAACAAAACAACAGCAACAACTATAAGCTCTGGTTTCTGCCCCCACAAAGCTGCATGTGCTTTTTCATCAGACACTTGCTGAACACTTAGTCTAATTTATGCACTCTTCTAAGGCTGGTAGTCAGAACAAAGACCCAGGCACTTACCATGTAGAATTTCTTATCTAGTGACTGATATAAATAAATCAATAATTATAATGTCAATAGCAGAAATATTATTGTGTAATACATAGAGTGTTAGATTGGTACAGAAGAGAGGAATATAATTCATATAGGACCAGGGTGTGTAAAAGCTTATTGAATCAGTTAATAGTTGCTTTAAATCTCAAAAGGAAGAGACTGACTCTGATGGAGAAGTGTGGAAGGGAATTATAGGCTGAAAGAATAACATGCATGAAGAGACAGGGCAAGGGAGAGCGTGGTGCCTGTGGTAGGCAGAATAATGCTCTTCCCACCTCCAAATGTCCATGTCCTATTCCTGGAACCTGTCAATATGTTATGTGACATGGCAAGGGGGAGTTAAGGTTACAGGTGGAATTAAGGTTACTAATCAGATGACCTTAAAATATGATTATCCTGGATTATACAGATGAGCCCAATGTAATGTCAAGTGTCCTTTAAAATAGAAGAGGCAGACAGAGGAAGGACAGAGTCAGAGAGAGATATGAAAATGCTCTACTGTGGGCTTAGAAGACAGAGAGAAAGGGGCCAGGAGCCAGGAAATGCAGGTGGTCTCTGGAAGCTGGAGGAAGCAATGTCCTTCTCTAGATCCTTCAGAAGGAACACAGACTTGCCGACACCTTACTGATAGACTTCTGACCTTCAGAAATGTGAGATATAAATTCATTTTTTTTTGAAGCCACTAAGTTTGTGGTAATTTCTTATGGCTACAATAGGAAGTTAATTCAGTTCCTCTCAGGGAACCACATGTGAGGATGTGTTTGGGATAAAGTGTCAGCGAGCCATTGAATGACTTTTCGCAGGGGAGGAAATGAAGCAGGATCATATAGTAGAAAAACTACACTTACAGAAATGCTAATAATGGTTCAAAATAGGGTCAACTGCAGGGAAGAGCAGAATATGAGGTAGAGAGACTAGAGAAGAGAGTAAGGTAGTAATTTGAGCCAGACTAATAATAAAAAGAATGGTAATAAATGCTTCTTAATTGAGGGTTTATGCATTGTCTTGTGTTTTATAACTTAAATTCCATTCTTTTATTCTTAAAAAAGTTCTCAAGGGGAGTATTAATACCCACATTTTATAGGCGAGGAGACTGAGGATCTGAGAACTTAATGATGTAGCTCAGGATTATGCAGCTAATTAGTGATGAGCTAGGTTTGGTACCAGGTCTGCTGACCTTAAAGCTCATGTTCTTTCCTCTATATTACTGTGCCTGAAGAGAAAGACACATAGCAGCTCTCCAGGGAATGAGTGAGAAGATTTTAAAAAGTGCAAGAAATCAGGGCCGTTGGAAGCAGTCTTTGGTAGTACAGAAGCATTCGAAGGCTTCAGATTAATAACTACAGTTCAATGAAATGAACCTAAATCATGAAGGGAAAAAAAGGTTAAACACTGACTTTGTTTCATTTTCTATTTAATTCTCAAACTCTTTCCAACTGTACTAACAGCTTTTAATCAAGGTGTAAAATATTTGCTGCCATTGTGTATCCACATTGTTTATGGTGAGAACTGAACTGACTTGATCAGTGTAGAGTGGGGGCAACTGGCTGTAAGAGGTAATAGGTAGAGTATAACACCAAGTCCAAGTCAAAAAAGGTGACTTTTTCTTGCTCTCTGAGAACATGTAAGAACTTCCTGCAGGACACTAACAAAGACAAGGAAGTTCATAGTTCTTCTCAAACACCTATGTAATTGTAAAGGATGACCGAGAGTATAGTGGATGAACTTAAGCTTCTTTAGTCATCAAAGTTCTAACATTCGAAAGTGCTTAGCAAACTCAGAAAGGCTGAGAATTACTGTACTGTGCTGTGTTTGCTCATCTCTGTCTCCTCAGTGCTAAAAGGGTCATGCTGAATTTTTTGGCAGGACTGAATGAAGCATGTTAATGTACATTTTTCTTATAATAGTTTTCTTATAATGGTTTTGGTTATGTGCTGGTACCAAGATCTTAGTCCTCATCAATTATAGCTTCAGTCCACTTATTTGTGGATATCTAAGGAAAATCCAAATTCATAAGTTGTACTGTTAATGAATGTTGCCTGAGTAAGAGTACCATTGACTAGGTTAAGATAGAATATTTTCTTTTATAATTCAAAGAGATTTTCATTCAGTGACATTTGTTTCACTGGGATATGGCATGTGATATCACTGTGATATTTGGGTTGAGTGTGGCTTGGCTCACAAGACTGCAAATGTTTCTTATGGGATCAGCTAAAAAGGAACATCTGAAAGGACAGAAAAGAGCAGAGAGAACTTCACCACTGTGGTCTCAAAATTGAACACACAACAATGTTAAGATAGACTGAGAGACATAAGATCCCTGGAAAGATAGAAATAGAGTGAAATCAATGAGCAGCCTTAGAAAGTGCAGAGCAGAACAAAACAATGCACACGGAAAAGCAGAGAAGCCGTCAATAGGTCAGAGGTTTAGGATGCTGAGTTAAAGAGATATGACAGACTGGAGAAATTCTGCTCACTGATTGCACAGGTCGATATGAGGGAGGCTGCTAAAATACCTCCTCCTGTGTAATGTTATCATACTTCTGTCCAAAACAAGGCTTCCTTCAATTCCCAGACTATTTGTCTTCATCTTCCAGACACAAGTTTTATTATCAAACCTGGCTTCTGTTGTATTCTCAGTGTGCATGCTTTCACGTGTTGGGTATGCACTAGGAGTTTATTAAATGCTGAGATTAATTGAATAGTATAATTGCCTACATTTAGGGCAGTTGAGTACATTGCACCGATTTCTGGAGGTCTCATAGTTCAGTGGTTCACAAATACTGACTTAGAGACTAGCTGTGTCAGAATCATCTTGAAAGGATGTATAAATTATAGCTTTGTAGTTTCCACCACTGGAGATTCTGCTTCAGTGTTTCTCAGGGTGCCCAGGCATTTGTATTTTTATAAAATGCTTCAGGCGATGCTAATGCAAGGGTCAGCAGGCTTTTTCTGTAAAGGGTGAAATAGTGTTTCAGAATTTGTGGGCGACATGATCTCTGTTACAACCACTGAACTGTGCCAGAGCAGCACAAAAGCAACAATAGACAACACATAAACAAATGAACATGGCTGCATTTTAATAAAACTTTATTTACAGAAACAGTGAGCAGGCTCCCCAAAAAGTTAAAAGTAGAATTACCATATGATCTAGAATTCCACTCCTAGGTATATACCCCAAAATAATTGAAAGTAGGCACTAAGATATTTGTACATCAATGTTCATAGCAGCATTATTCACAAAAGACAAAAGGTGGAACCAACACAAGTATTTATCATAGATGAATGGATATGCAAATTGTGGTATATACATAAAATTGGATATTATTCAAAAGGAAAGAAATTCTGACACATGCCACAACATAGATAAACCTTGAGGATAATTGCTAAGTGAAATAAGCCAGACACAAAAGGACAAATAAAGTCTATTAAAAATATGTATATACTGGCTCAGTTGGTAAGTTCTTATTTTCATTTCATTGCTCTGTTAGAATATAACTTATTTTTACTATATTGTCACGAATGCTTATACAACTTAGATTCCCTTTGAAAAGTGTAAAAGAATAATCGCTGGTGAAAGTAAGTAAGGAATGAATGGAGAATGGTGTGTGTGTGTGCACTGAACATTCACTTGTTGCCAAGAAGCTTAGCGTTAGGGTGGTAGAAGTTTACGTATCTTTTCATGTATTCCACGAACTAAGTTTCCGTACTGCTATGGTCTGAACGTTGGCATTCCCCCTAATTTCATATGTTAAAGTCAAATCCACAGTGTGATGGATTAGGAGGTAGGGCCTTTGGGAAGTGGTTAGGCATGAAGGCAGAGCTCTCATGAATGGGATTAGTACCTCAATAAGGGGTCAAAGAGACCAGAGGTTTTCTCTTCTGCCATGTGAGGACACAGCAAGAAGGCACCATCCATGACCAAATAGTGGGCTTTCACCAGACTCTGAGTCTGCTGGTGCCTTGATATGGGACTTTCCAGCCTCCAGAACTGTGAGGAAATAAATGTTTGTTGTTTATATAAGCTATCTGTTTTACGGTATTTTGTTATAACGGTCCAAACAAACTAAGACCTATACCTAGCTCAACCATGTTCCTATTTCTTACTTCAGTTTCACTGAGGGATTCTGAAATGGCATGCTATTATACAACTCTCAGAGAGTCCTCACGGAGTTAGCTATTGTCTTAAAACTCGATTTCCCGAGGGGACCTATCTTCGGTGGTTGTCAAGCCATCTGAGTGAGCTGTAGTCTACACAGGTTCGTGTGCTCAAGTGCAGGTACCGATGAGCGTCATTCATCTGCACGTTCATGTAACGGCAGGAATCAGCGCTGCTCTCGTACTTGTAGGCAATGTGCCGAGCTGCAGGGATGAGGAGATGAGATGGGAAAGCCATGACTGCAGGAGTAAGGGCCCTCACCTGGATTACAGGTGGTGGAGATAAAAAGGAGCGATTGGCGTAAAGGGTGTGGGGATGAGACAGGAGAGGTAGGAAAGCCAGCAACGACCTCACAGGTAAGGGGCTCCTCCTATATGCCAGGTCTGTGCTAATTGTTTAACAGACTCAAACTCTTTTAGATCTTAACAACACTATGCAGATTCTATTAGTATGTCCATTTTATGGGGAGGCTGAATAACCATGATTACTGGTAGAACTGGAATTCAAATCCAGAGTTTATCTCCAGAGTATAAGCAACTAACCATATACTTGTTAGCAAAGTGCTGCCACCATCCTTATCATACTTTAGATGGACAGAGAAATGCCACCACTGATGTTGTAGGAGTTAATGCTTTAAAAAGGTGACAACATAAGGAGGTAGAGCAGAGAATTAGAGAGTGTAGATCGATTATAAGTCCTAACTCCAGGGAGCTTGTACTGACATATGGGTCCGTGGGAACCATTTTTCTCAAGCGTGAATAGGCGTTAATTATTTGATATAGTTTTTAGTATTATCATAAGAATTAAATGAGATAATGCAGAAAAAATGCCTTGCTCAGTGCATGGCACAGAGGATAGGAGCTCAATAAAAACTGCTCTATTTTGACGATGATTAAGATAAAATATGCCCTGCGAACTCCATATTACAGAGTTACTCTGCCATTTGATTTTGTATGAGTACATGATTGGTAATCATTGTTCATCATTTTTTTCTACGGAATACTTATTCGCTTGAATAAAGGCCATGGAAGTTGTGAACTAAAATAAAAAGCAATACATCTAAATAGAAAGAAAATTAAACAAATATCTCTTGAGTAATCTAATCCATCACTGATTTTTTTAGTAACAGTGACAGAACATAACAGCACAATTTAAATTGCATTTCAAATCATAACAATAATCTGCAGTGTTTTAGAGAACAGTTTCCCTTCCCGAAGACTTCTGAGTGTGTTGCTGAAATATCTTAAAAACTCCCAGGACTGGGTTCAAATTACGTCCTTCCCATTTCCCATCTACTGACTGTGGGCCCCTGGCAAGTCTTTAGTCTCCCTATGCCTATTTTGTTTTTATCAAACAAAATAATGTTGTTAGACGCAAATGGATGAAGAACTTATTCTTTCTGCAAAGTATAAAAATGTCATAGGAGTCTCCATGTCTGGGTCTCTTTGTTTGTCACACTGGTCTTGAAGAAACTCTCAAAATACTGCCAAATTGCTTTTTTCAATACTGGTGGTTCTAGCACTTTAGTTGGAATTTTGCTTAGAGAATTTGTGATTTTAAAAAAAGGAACATATTTTACAGATAAGAGGAAAAGTGTTTTACAGCTGGTAGCTCTGCTGTACCAGGGAAAGAACTGCTGTCTTGCCCAAAGCAAACTTCTAGAGCCGTCTTTGTGGCTGAGAGATCCGATAGCCAATGACAGACTGCCAAGAAAGCTGAGGCTGGAGGAGCTACATACAGCTTCTTCCAACCCTGGAAATTGGTTGACCCAGCCCAAATGTATTGTTGGCATTTTATTAAAAGGGTTGATTTGGGGAATGTTGTGTTTGCCATGCAGTGTCATGCCTTGAAGCCTTGGTTTCCAGCCTTTATTTATATGCCTAATTGTTGCTATGGAAATTCAATATTTAAAGAGGTAATTATTGCTGATCTTGTTGCATGTGTCCATTTCTGATGTCCAGCTGTTAGCTCTTTAGCTCCAGTCTAGCAGATTAATTACTGCTATTGATTACTTTGAGCTTCTCTCTTCACACCTGCAGTCTGTGTAATTAGCTGGTGGCCTCCTCTGAAAATTAGGAGCAGTTTCATTCTGGCACTTTGCCATTTCCCAGCCATGTGCACCGCGCTGATGAACAAAAGCAAATCTATTTTAAATAGAGATATCTGGGTAATGAACTCTTTGTGTTTTTGAACTATCCATGGATAATTCAAATTACCCTCTGTTAGCAAATATTGTACCTCATGTGATGAATATCTGCAAAGAAAAAATTCCAAAACACTGGGTTTTATTCCCATTTCCACCTTGAAGAAATTTGCTCCTGTATGTGGTTTAAAAAAAAAAGAATCAAAACAACTTCCTAATTCTGCTGCTCAGGGTATTGGGGTACTGAAATAGGTTTCCTAATGGAGCCCAGTGGAAGCAGCTGAGTTTGCACTCTGAGTATTCTGGGCATGCAGGTATTAACATTCATCCTTTCTCTAGATTCACACTCCTTGTCTGAGAGACAAATTGCCATTCTTGGGACTCACTGATATGCCTTGGAAATAAAAAATTTCCCATTAAAAATAATTTAGTCAGAGTTATGAGAGAGGCATTGGAGGAGTCTTCAAGTTTTTCTTTCTGACTTTTATTCAGTTAGTAAGATTTTTTTCCTCCCTGCTCATTGGAAACTAAATCTGACATTGCCCAGCACTGAAATCTACAGTTCTGCCTCTGATGTCCTGTTATGATACCTTCTCGTCTGTCATGTGTTACTGCCTAAACATCCAGGAAATACAAGTTGGTAGTAGAATTGGGAGTGGACTTCCCAAGTAATGACATGCAATGATGACTAACATGGCCAGCTGTTCCTTTTCATGCCGACAGGGTCCCCCTAATGTTCCCTTTAGCTATTTAACTTGTGTTGAGTTATTATCCTAAGGGTTATTGCTGATTATAGGAAAAAATAAAGTGCTTTCCTCCTGCCTATGGCATGCATCTGCCAGCTTCCATTTGAAGCTTCAAGTGGGTAAGTATGTCCCAAAGCCCACTCTGTACATGGAAGGAAAAAAGTTCAAAAAGTTATTCGCTTGCCAGAATGATAAAAATGTCATTCCACTTATGTCAAGCACAAAGGTGTTTGGTTGGATCATGGCAGTGTAGGAATGCTTGATCAGCTCCAAGACAGCCTCTACGGAGGTAGAGAAATATGACCCCCTGAGGTTCCAGGAAATCGGCTGGGAGATGGGAGAGCCACAGACAAGAGTAAAAAGAGTAGGGGCATTCACTCATCAACTTAATGAAGCTCTGGGGCGTCAAATAGGGAGGCTGAACACCGGCCCTCTGACCAGAAGGTCCCCAGCTGGAATCTCATCATTTCCACTGTTTCCAGATTAAAATTTAAATTGTGTGCTGCCATTTGGAGGCCTTCTGGGCAGGGTCTCGCAGAGTCACCAGTTATTAGGAATGCCTCCTATTATCACAACCCTAAAAGCCATTTGAACAGCAGCCTAATGTGATTGTGATTTCCAAGGACCGTTGGCTGTTATTGCAGCTCTGCACGCATGTGAGTGGGAGCAACTAACCCAAGTTGCCTTCTCATCGTACCAGAGAGGAGGATCAGAGGCACGAGAGAGATACTTAGCAGGCCATAAATGTAATTTTACCCCAAATAAACAATCTTTTGTTTCTCCCACTTGGGCAAGGTCATTTCTAATTTTGGCAGATAGCAGCACTCTTTCCCTTATAAGTATAAACTTTAGAAATTCACACTAATTATAATTTCAACTCAACTGAAAATATGAAAATTATGAAAACAGTTTTAAAGGGGAACTACAGTAAAAACACAAAGAGATAGTTATACATAATATTGTGTACTTATGGGTGATATAATGCCTTTTGAATGACAGGAATTTATACATTTATATAGTTTGTCTTTGAATTCCACTGCAAAATTAAAGATGCCAACTTTATGAACATCTGAGGCTGTGCACGGAACACATATCATGAAGTCAGGCATGTCACAGATTTCTGGTGTATGGAATTACTTCTCCATTGGTTTTTCAGCACTAGCAGAAGAGAAATGAAAAGTAGCTAGTTAAGATTTTTTAATCTGATTTTAAAAACTCGTTAAGTTTTTAAAAATATGGTGAAAAATAGCTGTTTGTGTGTGTGTGTGTTCAAAGTTACAGGGAGTATTTAACATCCACTCTATTAGACCACCACAGGGTGTACTAAAAAGCTAAGTGAAATGAGAGCTGAGAAATTATTTAGTGAGTAATAAAAATAGTGTAACTGACATGTATCAAGAGCGTATTATGTGCCAGGCATGGTGCTATATGCTTTGAATACATCATCTACTTTAATCCTCACAGAAAATCTGTATTATAGATGCTACTATGTTTTGGATTTTGCAGAGGAAGACATTGCAGCTTAGAGGTTGCATAAGTCGACCATACTTACATCTAGTAAGTGACTTCATTTTTCTGCTGTGTCAGATTTTTACCTTCTACTGATTATTTTATTCTGGTTGTACAGCCTTGATAATGTTATGCTCTATTTATATAGATTCTTTAATATTCAAATTAACCAAATGAAGTATCCACTCATAAACTTGGTGTTTTTGGGCCCAACTAATATTATGGAGTCTAACATTTAGTTTTTCCTTAGTTTACTGTTACATATTACAAGCAGATGTAAGGAGTTGCAAGATCTTTTTATCCCATCCATGAGGAAAGAGCCCACTTAGCGGAATAGGGATAGAGCAAAAGTGGGCACCTGTGCGACCGTTGCCTGACCTGGGTCAGGCCGAATACTGAGTGACTGTCATAAGTTCTCCTGCCTTTTTTGCTGGAAAAATATAGATTATTATTGATTCCATTTCTGGAAAGGCAGGGAAAATCTTCCCCCACAACCTTGCTGCTGTTTCTTTCTTGTTGTATACAATTGTTTTTGTTTCACTTTGATGCCTGAAAAATTCGTTCGAAAGAAATAATCAGAATAATGTCTCTCTCTATTTATATATAACACATAAGCCGAATATAGTTTATTTCTCTCTCTCTAGTTATATATGTATGTGCATTGATGTTCTATACAACAGACACACACATACACACACACAATTGTTGTTCCACACAGTGTTTCTAAGATGTTTTCTGGCAAGGACCTTTGAGAGGATGAAGGGCAGAGCCTTCTCAGTGTCAGTATGTATGTAAATATCTTCAGATCCTAAAGAAAAAAATCTCCATTTTTTTTTTCAATCACAGATTACTCTTTGAAGGGGATTGTTTTATGAACTACTGCACATGTTAGATAGCCTTCAAGAAATTCTCTTGCAGAAACAGAGGAAGTCAGATTTTTCTGATCTCCTATTTTCCCTCTCTGTGTCTAATAATATCCCATCTCCAGCATCAGCTCTTACCCTAATGAGCTGAAACTACATTAGTGAAATCTTAGGCAGATAAATTGACTCAAACCTTGGTTTGATGATCCTACTTAAGACATTCAATTAATTCTGTTTTGCTACAAGCTAATTTATGACTTTGTATTTATTCAAAAAATGTTGAACATACAAAGCAGTAGGAGACAAAGTAATAAATTATTCTACCTTCCTTCACCTGCTCGCGTATGTTCACTACAGTAAGGGAGGAAGAGAAACAGGAAAGAAATGCTTTTGATGTAAGATACGTGGGTATTTTCTTGTCATATCAGGCGGTCTTTAACTGATATAAGCACATACTCAGGCCCTCTAGGAGATGCTGATTAGTGCAGTAAATGTTAGTTTGTTAATTGTTGCTACAATTTTCTTTATCGTAATAATTTCCTTCTTTCCTTCCTCCTTCCCTCCTTTCCTCTTTCTTTTGTGATAAGACTTTGTTTAGCTTGTTTTCTTTGTGGCAGATGATAGCCAGAAGCTTGATAAAGCTATGATACATTAACAGACATTATAATTTGCTTTTCTGGGGCAAAGCCTAGTAACTGATCTGTACAATTTGAGAGAGAAGAGAAAAATCTGAGAGTTTCAAAACACCTTACAGCACCATGCCACACTTGGTACGTTTTTAATGAGCTTGTCTAGATCTACAGGTAGTGAAAAGTTTTCTCTGCTGATGTGCAGGGTGACTTGTGAAGACATCCCACAGGGAAGTGTGTTCAGAGAAGGTCAGCGAGGGAATTGAATTGCGTGAAGTGATGCTGTGGTACATAATTGACTTCCTCTGTCTCTGGAAAGTGTTGGAAAGTGAGGTTGAGAGGAAGCTGCCCCTTCTCAATTCCCTCTCCCTTTCTCACTCCATTAAAACTGCTTTTCTTATACCTCCTCCTACTATTTATCTTTCCTTTCTTCATTGTGCAGCCTAAAACTCTAATTGCAACCCATCTTGCTTTTGTGGCTGTATTAGACATATTAAATATTTCTTATAATAAATAGCCTCAAATTTCCAATAGACTGCTCTGTTTTTATAAGCCTTATATTTTTCATCTTTTTTTTTAAGGGCAAGAAAAAATTGTGTTCCTCTAGCCAGTCTGACAGCCAGTGTTATTGTGTGAGACAGGTTAATCTTGCTATGCTGCAAAAGAAAGTCATATTCTTTGGAATTCTTCACTGTAATTTTTTTGCTGTTCCCACTCCTGTACTTTGGAGGACTAAATATATATATAAATCTCAACAGACTCTCCCCCCTGGTAATCAATAACTATGAACATTTGTCAAAGTCACAGGCTTTCCAATATTTCTGTTTATACCAATTGGAAAAGTAGGTTTTTAAAATGGGCATATATTAGTCAATTAAAAATAAATTCTATCTTCATGGTGTGAAGGAAAGTAATCATATACAGTGTATTTACTTTGTTGTGTTTTTTATGTAGTTCTAGGTATCTACTGCATTAGACAGTGTTCTGTGAAATACCTGCTTTATGCTATCCAGAGAAGTTCAGAAAGTGAAGTTGTATAGAATCAGTCATAAAATTAACTGTGACCAAGGTGACATAGGTACTTTGACAATGCTGGTAAAAAGCAAAGGCCAAGTGAAGATGGTAAATACTCATGAATACTTAAGAAACTGACTTTTTCCTTCTTTCTCTTGTGTGTGTGTGTGTGTGTGTGTGTGTGTGTGTGTGTGTGTGTGTGTGTGTGTGGTGGAGGTTGGGTGGGAAGGCTTCCAAGGGTCTTTTGTGTGGCTGTGTTTATAGAGAGGCTGTGCAGTGTTCTTGCTGGTCTGGCTTTATCTTGCATTTTCCCATTCGGACTTCTGGAAAGGGAGCTTCCCTCAGTCGTTCAGAGGACAGAACCTGAACATTCTTTCAGAGCTGTCAAAGTCCAGAGTGAAAGGGGATATGGAAAAACAGGAACCTCGGGGCCCAGTATGACTCTGTCCTGTTTCACAGAAGAGCTTGCCATGGGGACAAGGTCTTGTATCATTTCCTAGCTTTCCAGCTGATGAAACAGGGAGTTACTGAGCGGTATTTCTGATGAGGTCTTGGAAGTCAGTGAAGTGTCTGAAATTTTCTAACATCCCTGATTATCTGGACATTTAATGGGTTTGTTTTTGGAAAGATCATTTTATTTAAAAAAATGGAAAGGAAAAGAAGACAAGGTGCTTTTCCCCAGAGATTCCCTGAGGGGTGTGCATGACGCTCTGTTTCTTTAGGCTGAATGCTCTTTGGTTGGCAGAGACCCTGAGACGGACCTGCAGATGTGGACCGTCCAGGCACGACATGCTGGAAGACCTCGGTCACCTTGACCATTTCTACTTGCACCTCACTTCCTAACTTTACCTTTCCATAATCACACTAACATTGAAGTGTCTTCTTAGGGCCCGGCCAAATGAAAAAATAAATTTGCCACTTAGGAATCAAGAATTTAAATGTCTATTACCAGACGTGGCAAACTTTCATCGACTATATTGGATAAATCTGTATCTCTCACTAGCATTCTTCAGCACAGTTACATTTAATGTGCATCAGGCTGTAATACCTTCGTGCTCCTCTGTAAGTTTGCAATATGCAAACTGCCTCCTCCTGTGTAGCTCTCTCAGGCCTGTCTTCTTCGACCCTCAACCTTTTTTTTTTTTTTTAAATTTTATTTTGTCGATATACATTGTGGTTGATTATTGTTGCCCCATCACCAAAACCTCCCTCCCTCCTCCCTCTCCTCCCTCCCCACCGACAATGTCCTTTCTGTTTGCTTCTCGTATCAACTTCAAGTAATTGTAGTTATATCTTCTTCCCCCACCCCCCGGTTTTCTTTGTGTGTGTGTGTGTGTGTGTGTGTGTGTGTGTGTGTGTGTGAATTTATATATTAATTTTTAGCTCCCACCAATAAGTGAGAACATGTGGTATTTCTCTTTCTGTGCCTGATTTGTTTCACTTAATATAATTCTCTCAAGGTCCATCCATCTTGTTGCAAATGGCAGTATTTCATTCGTTTTTATAGCTGAGTAGTATTCCATTGTGTAGATGTACCACATTTTCTGTATCCACTCATCCGATGATGGACATTTGGGCTGGTTCCAACACTTGGCTATTGAAAAGAGTGCTGCGATGAACATTGGGGAACAGGTATACCTTCGACTTGATGATTTCCATTCCTCTGGTTATATTCCCAGCAATGGGATAGCTGGGTCATATGGTAGATCTATCTGCAATTGTTTGAGGAACTTCCATACCATTTTCCATAGAGGCTGCACCATTTTGCAGTCCCACCAACAATGTATGAGAGTTCCTTTTTCTCCGCAACCTCGCCAGCATTTATCGTTCAGAGTCTTTCGGATTTTAGCCATCCTAGCTGGGGTTAGATGGTATCTCAGTGTGGTTTTGATTTGCATTTCCCGGATGCTGAGTGATGTTGAGCATTTTTTCATATGTCTGTTGGCCATTTATACATCTTCCTTAGAGAAATGCCTACTTAGCTCTTTTGCCCATTTTTTAAATTGGGTTGCTTGTTTTTTTCTTGTAAAGTTGTTTGAGTTCCTTATATATTCTGGATATTAATCCTTTGTCAGATGTATATTTTGCAAATATTTTCTCCCACTCTGTTGGTTGTCTTTTAACTCTGTTAATTGTTTCTTTTGCTGTACAGAAGCTTTTTAGTTTCATATAATCCCATTTGTTTATTTTTCCTTTGGTTGCCCGTACTTTTGGGGTCATATTCATGAGGTCTGTGTCCAGTCCTATTTCCTGAAGTGTTTCTCCTATGTTTTCTTTAAGAAGTTTTATTGTTTCAGGGTATATATTTAAATCCTTAATCCATTTTGAGTTGATTTTAGTATATGGTGAAAGGTATGGGTCTAGTTCCATTCTCCTGCAGATGGATATCCAGTTATCCCAGCACCATTTGCTGAAGAGGCAGTCCCTTCCCCAGTGAATAGGTTTGGTGCCTTTGTCGAAGATCAGATGGAAGTAAGGGTGTGGGTTGATTTCTGGGTTTTCTATTCTATTCCATTGATCAGTGTGTCTGTTTTTATGCCAGTACCATACTGTTTTGGTTATTATAGCTTTGTAGTATAGCTTAAAGTCAGGTAGTGTTATGCCTCCAGCTTTATTTTTTTTGCTCAGCATTGCTTTGGCTATGCGTGGTCCTTTATTATTCTATATAAATATCTGGATAGTTTTTTCCATTTCTGAGAAAAATGTTTTTGATATTTTGATGGGGATTGCATTGAATTTGTATATCACTTTGGGTAGTATGGACATTTTCACTATGTTGATTCTTCCAATCCAAGAGCATGGGATATCTTTCCATCTTCTTGTATCCTCTCTAATTTCTCTCAGCAGTGGTTTGTAGTTCTCATTACAGAGGTTTTTCACCTCCTTGGTTAACTCAATTCCTAAGTATTTTATTTTTTTGGTGGCTATTGTAAATGGGCAGGCTTTCTTGATTTCTCGTTCTGCATGTTCACTATTGGAGAAAAGAAATGCTACTGATTTTTGTGTGTTGATTTTGTATCCTGCTACTGTACTGAAATCATTTATCAATTCCAAGAGTTTTTTTGTAGAGGCTTTAGGCTGTTCAATATATAGGATCATGTCATCTGCAAACAGGGACAGTTTGACTTCATCTTTTCCAATCTGGATGCCCTTTATTTCCTTCTCTTCTCTGATTGCTCTGGCTAGTACTTCCAACACTATGTTGAATAGGAGTGGTGAGAGTGGGCATCCTTGTCTAGTGCCTGTTCTTAAAGGAAAAGCTTTCAGCTTTTCCCCATTCAGGATGATATTGGCAGTGGGTTTGTCATGTATGGCTTTAATTATGTTGAGATACTTTCCCTCTATACCTAACTTATAGAGGGTCCTTGTCATGAATGAGTGCTGAACTTTATCAAATGCTTTTTCAGCATCTATAGAGATGATCATATGGTCCTTGGGTTTGAGTTTATTTATATGGCATATCACATTTATTGATTTGCGTATGTTGAACCAACCTTGCATCCCTGGGATAAATCCCACTTGATCGTGGTGAATAATTTTACGTATGTGTTGCTGTATTCTGTTTGCTAGTATTTTAGTGAGGATTTTTGCATCTATATTCATCAAGGATATCCGCCTGTAGTTTTCTTTTTTGGTTATATCTTTACCTGGTTTTGGTATCAGGATGATGTTTGATTTATAGAATGAGTTTGGGAGATTTGAGTCTGTTTCAATCTTTTGGAATCGTTTGTAAAGAATTGGTGTCAATTCCTCTTTGAATGTTTGGTAAAATTCTGCTGTGAATCCGTCTGGTCCTGTGCTTTTCTTTGTTGGGAGCCTTCTGATAACAGCTTCAATCTCCTTTATTGTTACTGGTCTGTTCAAATTTTCTACGTCTTCATAGTTCAGTTTTGGGAGCTTGTGTGTGTCCAGAAATTCATCCATTTCCTCCAGATTTTCAAATTTGTTGGCGTATAGTTGTTTATAATAATCTCGAATGATTCCTTGTATTTCAGATGAATCAGTTGTAATATCGCCTTTTTCATTTCTAATTTTTGTTATTTGAATCTTCTCTCTTCTTTTTTTTGTTAGCCATGCTAATGGTTTGTCAATTTTATTTATCTTTTCAAAAAACCAACTTTTTGATTCATTGATCTTTTGTATTGTTTTTCAGGTTTCAATTTCATTCAGTTCTGCTCTGATCTTAATGATTTCTTTCCGTCTGCTAAGTTTAGGTTTGGATTGTTCTTGTTTTTCTAGTTCTTTACGGTGAAGTGTTTGGTTGTTCACTTGCCATCTTTCCATTCTTCTGAGGTGAGCATTTAATGCAATAAAATTCCCCCTCAATACTGCTTTTGCAGTATCCCACAGGTTTTGGTATGATGTATCATTATTTTCATTAGTTTCAATAAATTTTTTGATTTCCTGCTTGATTTCTTCTTGGACCCATATGTCATTAAGTAGAATGCTGTTTAATTTCCATGTGTTTGTATAGTTTCCAGAGGTTCGTTTGTTATTAATTTCTAGTTTTAATCCATTGTGGTCTGAGAAAATACATGGGATAATTCCAATTTTTTTGAATTTATTGAGACTTGATTTGTGAGCTAAAATGTGATCTATCCTGAAGAATGATCCACGTGCTGATGAGAAGAATGAATATTCTGACGTTGTTGGATGGAATGTTCTGTAGATATCTGCCAATTCCAATTGGTCTAGGGTCTTGTTTAGATCTTGTGTTTCTCTATTGATTCTTTGCCTAGATGATCTGTCTAATATTGACAGTGGGGTGTTCAGGTCCCCTGCTATTATGGTATTAGTGTCTATTTCCTTCTTTAGGTCTAATAGAGTTTGTTTTATAAATCTGGCTGCTCCAACATTGGGTGCGTATATATTTATGATTGTTATGTCTTCTTGATGGATTAGTCCTTTTATTATTAAGTAGTGTCCCTCATTGTCTCTTTTTATGGTTTTTAGTTTAAAGTCTATTTTGTCAGATATAAGAATAGCTACTCCAGCTTGTTTTTCTTTTCTGTTTGCATGGTAAATCTTTTTCCATCCTTTCACTCTTAGTCTGTGTGAATCTTTATGGGTGAGGTGGGTCTCTTGTAGGCAGCATATAGTTGGGTCCTCCTTTTTAATCCAGTCAGCCAGTCTGTGTCTTTTTTTGGGGAATTTAAGCCTTTTACATTAAGAGTTGTTATTGAAAGGTGTTGATATATTCCTAGCATTTTGTTGGTTGTTTGCTTGTCTTAGGTGTCTTTTGTTCCTTACTTTCTGATTTACTGTTTGGTTTCTGTGTTTCTTGGTTCCTTAGGTTGTAGATAGCATTTTTGTTTGTTTGTTTTCTCTTCATGAATGCCATTTTTATTATACTAGTGGGTATTGATTTTTCTTGGGTTTTTATGGCAGTGGTTGTTATTTTTCAGGAACCAAACCCAGTACTCCCTTGAGGATTTCTTGTAAGGGTGGTCGTGTGGTAGTGAACTCCCGCAGTTTTTGTTTGTCTGAGAAATATACTATTTGCCCCTCATTTCGGAAGGATAGCCTTGCAGGGTAGAGTCTTCTTGGCTGGCAATCTTTGTCTTTTAGTATTTTGAAAATATCATCCCATTCCTTTCTAGCTTTTAGGGTTTGTGATGAAAAGTCTGATGTTAGCCTAATTGGGACTCCCTTATAGGTGATTTGATGCTTCTCTCTAGCAGCTTTTAAGATTCTCTCTCTTTGTCTCTGAGTTTTGCCAATTTGACTATAACATGTCTTGGAGAAAGCCTTTTTGGGTTCAATACATTTGGAGATCGTTGAGTTTCCTGGATCTGAAGATCTGTGATTTTTCCTATACCTGGGAAGTTTTCTGCCACTATTTTGTTGAATTTGTTATCAATGCAATCTCTGTTTTCCTCCCCTTCTGGAATACCCATGACTTGGATATTTGAGAGCTTAAGGTTGTCTGATATCTCTCTCAGATTTTCTTCAATGTCTTTGATTCTTTTTTCTTTTTTTGGTCTGCTTGTGTTATTTCAAACAGCCCATCTTCAAGTTCAGAGGTTCTCTCTTCAACTTCCACAAGCCTGCTGGTTAAGCTCTCCCTTGTGTTTTTTATTTCACTGAATAACTTCTTCAGTTCAGCAAGTTCTGCTACATTTTTTTTCAGGACATTGATTTCCTTGTACATTTCCTCTTTCAGATCCTGTATACTTTTCCTCATTTCATCATGATGTCTAGCTGAGTTTTCTTGTATCTCATTCAGTTTCCTTAGAATTATCACTCAAAATTCCTTGTCAGTCATTTCAAGGGCTTCTTGTTCTATAGGATCTAGAGTTTGAGATTTATTAAGTTTTGGTGGTGTACTTTCTTGATTTTTTGTATTTCTGGTATCTTTTTTTTGATGTTTATTCATTGTGTCAGGGGGTTTCACAGTCCACCGGTTTGAGACTATTGACTAAGTAAGATGTTGCTGTGGTTGCCAATTTGGTATGGCTACCTCCGTGGCTGCCCAGTTGGCCTCTAGTGTCTTGTGTGTGTGGTTGCCTTGGGTCTTGGGCCTCTCCGGGGAGCCACCTGTCTGGTCAGCTTGGACCCTGCTGGGCTGCTGGATCAGGGGGTGGTACCGCAGGGTGTGTGGTCTCTGCTGAGCTTCCACTTCCTGTGCAGGACTTCTCCCTGTTCCATGCGCTCTGGCCTGGGCTGCTGGATCACGCAGTGGCGGCCCCACAGGGTGTGTGGTTTCTGTCGAGTCTCCGCCTTCCTAGCCGGATATCTCCCCACTCTGTGTGCACTAGGCTGGGCTGCTGGATCTCGCAGTGGCAGCCCTGCAGGGTACCCTCTACCTTTGAGATACTGTTTTTCCTGTTGAGTTGAATGATGAAGATTGAGTTTTTCACCTTTCTAGATTCACCCTATATGTGTTCAATCCTCTTTATTAATTGCAATAAAATCATCATTTATTTTTCCATTTAAAATGTAGCTGAACTGCAGAAAGAGATCGTACTTAGGTCCTGATGTTGGTCTAAACTTCTCTGTAGAGGCAGTATCTCCCATTCATAGCAGTTCCTGCAAATTTTCACAGTTATATTTTTATGCATAATTATAAGAAAACCCCCCAGATTTTTAGTTAATGCTTATTTCAGTGATTTCTAGTAAGGAAAATAATGAGTGTGGTTATCCAAATTATAGGCTGAAAGAAAGGTTCATATTAAAGCAAAACTCTCTGGATATTACCTGAGTTCTAAAGTGATGTATTTAAGACTCTTCAAAATAATCTGTCCAAATTGAGTAATACAATAAACTAGTTATTTTAAGACATTGTCAGGCAATGGATATTTAAGTTAAACAAACTTGGCTCTGGAAAGGTCCACGTAGCATGCATGGTATCATTTTGTAAAGAAGAAAATAATGTATACTTAATTCAACAGCAGTATTGAAGAGGATTTAAATTTTCTTTTATTTAGATAGCTTTTCTGAATTTTGCAATTCTTTACATTTTATGGGCACAATAATTATTATGTTGAATTATATCAAATGTATACTGAATGTGTGTGGAATGTATATTGAAAATCTCAGGTATTGTTTTATTTAAATAGTTGGGTATTTGCAAAAGTCTGTCCTCCCTTCCTTCCTTCTTCTCTTCTCCTCTCCCCCACCACACCCCGTCCATACTCTGTCCTTCTCTTCCCTTCATAAATATTGACCGAATGCCTTCTCTGAGCTGGGCATGGTGCTGTGGAGATAAACAGCTCAATACGACATAAGACAGTTATGATCCGCTTAGTCTCTTAAATCTGGAACCTAAAAAGTCATTCCCGATTCTGTTTTTTCCTCGACCTATATGGCCATCAGGATGCCTGTTGACTCTCTAAAATGTACAACCTGGGTCTTTTGCACCAAATCAGCTGCCACACTCACCCTCCCTTTCACCTACTCTGTCACATTGCCACCTTGCTGGTCTCCAGCACACTCCTTGCTCATCATTCATCTTCTAGTAGCCATAGTGTTGTTTGAAAATACAAATCAGATCATGTCATCGTCTTCATTTTTTTAGCCCTCCAGTAGCTTCCAGTGCTTTGTGTTTGACTCTGAGTTCCTCGTTCTTTCCTTTGGTCTCACATGGTGGGTGTGGCCCCTTCCCACCTCCCTGTCCCCTTGCTGGTGACCCCTCTCTTGCATGCCACTCTCTAGTGACACTCATGCTCTTTCTGATCATTGGACAAGTCAAGCTTGTGCCTGCCTCAGAGTCGTTGCCCTTGATTTTTCCTCTGCCCAGAGCCGTCTTCCCCTCCTCTTGAAGGCTGGGTTTTTCATTCATCCATGTCCTACTCAGAAGCCACCGTCCTAGTCCTTATATGACCCACTCCTGCCCTTAGTCACTCTTTATCATGTGGCCATGTTTTATTTTTCTCACTATTGCTAACCAAAAATTACTTTATTAGTTTGTTTATTCACACACGCATTATTTGTCTCTTCCACCAGGATGCAATCTCTATGGCAGCAGGTCACTTATTTTGTTCATTACTGTGTTCCCATTCATGACTTTATCCCCAGTGCTGAGAATAGTGTTCCGCATATTCAAAGCACTCGATAAATATCTTTTTTCTTTTCTTGCTATTAATAAGGTTCATATCCATGTGGACCTTTTACTTTAGCAGCTAGTTTCTCAGTTTTGCTTTGTAAATCTCATGAAAGCTAGTGCCTTCTATTTAAGAAACTTGCATTAGTAACTTTACAAAGCTCAAGTCTAATGTAACAAGGGTGTATCAGTTTGCTCAAGCTGGTATAACAAAATAGCACAGACTGAGTGGCTTAAATAACAGAAATTTATTTCTCACAGTTCTACAGGCTAGAAGTCCAAGATCAAGGTGCCAGCAGGGTTGGTTTCTTGTAAGGCCTCTCTCTCTGGCTTGTAGACAGCTGCCTTCTCTGTCTTCTTCTCTCTACATACTTGGGAAGAGAGAGAGAGAAGGAGAGAGAGAAATCTCTGGTGTCTCTTTCTCTTCTTATGAGTACACTAGTCCTATTGGATTAGGACTCTACCCTTGTGACTTCATTTAATTTTAGTTGTCTCCTAGAGGTCCTATCTCCAAATACAGTCACACTGGGGTTTGGACTTCACCATATACATTTTGGGGGGCCAAAATTAAGTCCATAACATAGGTTGAGGAGAAAAGCTCTTTCATTTTGACTGCCTAAACTACAATGATTTGTGCAATCCTACCCAGGAACAGTCTGAGAATTTGACATGCTTATTTTGGCCAAGGTATTACTTGACTTGTAATATATCTCAATGCACATTATGGCACAAATTATATATTTTGATGGAATATTTTACTGAGCTTCTCTTGCTGACTTGCACAATGAGGCACAAACGTGCTGATAATTTAAATTGTGATAGTTTTTTTTTTTCTTTTTTAGCATAAGAATTTGGCTAGGTAACATGCAGTGTTAATCATATGTGGCTTTCCTTCTCAGGAGTTTGCCTTTCAAAAATTCCAGAAACTTTGTGCTTTCAGTGTACACTGATACTATCGTGTGCCCAAATTTACTATGAGACAAGCTTAGTTCCATAAAGCCCAAATAAAAGACTTCACAAAAAGATAAAAAATAAATTATACAAAAACTTTTTTCTATTCCTATTTCTTTTTCTTTCTTCTCGCCATGTCTTTTTCTTTCTCTCTCTCTCCTCATCCTTCCTTCCTTAGGAGGGAATCTTGGGTGAGAAATGATCCCCTTAATTCATTTTATTGCTTAGGCATGAATATTTAGAAGCTACCTACGGAGGTTTTCTAGGCACTGACAGAAATGGAAATTACTTACTCCAGGAACCCTGCGTGCATTCTTGTTAATTCATTTGCATACTGTTGAACGAATAACATATTGGTGGGACCAGAAGATTTGGAAACTCTCCATCACCCACATTCCATTTTTATACTCTATTTTTATGGTGAAGATCTTGTTTGTTTACCTAAGTTACAAGGCTCCCCATATCTTATACAAATGGGAAAATTAGTTAGGCAGAATCATATATGAATTAAGTTATTGCTTTTTTGTGTGTTCTTTCAGGAATCTCAGGCAGAATAAATGGGTCTTGGGTCTATTAAGATAATCGTTTTCAGTGGTTGAATCATTAAATACAAAATTTAAAACATTACATAAATAAGGTTATGATTATTATGTGCAAGGGATAAAACCCAGTAAATTTTTAGGATAAGTCAAATTGAGATAAAGTTGGAGGGGGAATTGCTTAAACACTGAGAAGCTGCTGGAACAATTGATTGTAGATTGGAATTTTTGAAAAGCTTCGTGTAACTCAGATAAACTGGCTGCTCTACTGTAAATAAGACACTGTGGGACAAATACTTGATGACATATTGATTTTCAAATATAACTTAAGAAGCTATATAAATATTAAGATGTATAGAGAAATTGTCATATGCATATTCAAGTGGTGTATAACTAATTTCAAGTGGCATATAATTGACTGTGATTTGGCTGGGGTGGGCTGGAGTATTGTTCACCAGGTTTGAAAGTTTTAGGAACATGATGACAGAAAAACCTCATGTCTTATGAGATCTAAATCATTTGGATGGGATCCATCTGAAAAAATGAGCATCTTGTCTAACTGGGCAATGCTGTGTGTTCCAGCTGCAGATGAAATGACTGCTTCATTTCAAACCTCCTGACTGCCGTGGAACCACCTGGTATGGGCTTGTGTGTAGGAGTAGGTGAGAATCCAGCTAACACTGAAGTCTTCAGCAGTCTAAGTTGTTTCTTATTTACCAGTTCATACCACACCTGGGTACAGAGGCAGAATTAGAACTAGTCTTGGGTCCCTTCCACACACCTATAAGCTTATTCTTTTCTAATTTTTAACTTACATGAAGCTGTTCATTCTTAGGGAAAAAAATTAGAACTTAAGGAAATCTAAACTCTAAGCAAGATTTTATTTCATTTCATTCACTCTTAGAAGTTTCCCCCCAATTATTGCATTCAATCGAGGGGAAAGGTTTATATATGTTTTTCCCCTACGTGCTACTTTAAGCAGTGTTCTTATGTTATGTGAAGTGATTATGCTAAATGTCTGTGAGAACTTGAGTCTTGGTGTAGCTATATAGTGAGTCTATGAGACCCCAAAGAGAACAACAGGGGGAGGATTAGAAAGGCCAGGGATTTTTTAAAAATGAAGAGTTCATAAGAGATGGGCAAGTGGGGGATTAAATGAAAAACTGGGTGATTTGAACAGATTGTGTATATGTTTTTCTCTCTGAGACCCTGCAAGACCTCATATAAGATCTCTTATACTTTCAATGGAAAAAATAATCTTTGCTTTCTTTTTAGCTTCTTACCTACATACTTTCATCATGGCTGTACATTATTTTAGGCTTGGCTCAGAAAAGAAGGGATGATATAATACAGGAACTCAACATGGTGACTAAAAACTGGCTTTAGCTCTCTTACTGGCCAGGTAAGACACAGAGGAGATCATAATTAGTCATGTTATTCATGTTAAACTATACGTATTACTACAGTGAAAAAGATTAGCGTAATGCCTACTGCATCATCTTTCCTCTTTTTATAAATCATTACAAACAGAAAAAGCATCTTTTGTAACCAAAGAATATTTGGACATGGGTTTTGGGGTGTAAAATGCAGACAAGCATGGCCCAGGGGCTTCCTCTGTCCGGTTGGCCTTTACTGGAGTGTTGGTGGTGCCGGATTCAATTAGTAATCAGAGATGTAGTCATCGCTGTTTTGTGACTTTGAGAGCCTTGATTGTGAATTATATTTATAGATTGCAATTTTTTTCTAAATAGAGCCCTTTGTATTCAAGGACCTCAAGAGACTTGCAGTCTGTGAAAAACTGAATTTTCTCCATGTAATAGTACATCAGACATCATTGTATTTGTCAAGATTTAAATTCATGTCTATGAGTAATGAATTTGTCCAGATTTTGTTTGTGACTATGAGAATAATTTTGTTACCTACCTGTAGTGGATTGAATTATGTCCCCCCAAAACTCCCTGAAATTTGAGTTGTGTCCTCCGAGTTTTATGCATTAGAAACTTGGCCCTCTCTGTGACTGTTAACAGGGTGGGAAATCCTATTATGGTAATTGAAAGGTGGAGCCTTGAAAAGGTGACTGGATTGTAGGACCAGGCAGGAGTGAATGGATTAAAAATGGTGGTCAGGGGCATGGTTCTGAGGGCTTTAAAAGAAGAGGAGAGTCTGTCTTGCTCTCTCTCTGCTCTCTCTGCTTCTACCATCTTGCACTGTGAGACCCCTGGGTCACCGTGGCCACCACCAGATGGACTTTGGACGTCCCAGCCTCAGAAACTGTAAGCAATAAATTTCCTTTTCTTTATAAATCACCCAGTTCCAGGTATTTTGTTATAAGCAACATAAACAGACTAAAACACTACCCTTTCCCTGCCCTACTCCAGCTGGCTTACCTGATGGATTATACACATACTTCTAAGATGGAAACATCCCAGGTTGAAAGTCTGAAGCTATGAGTCCGTAAAGAGTTTTGGCACTGTGTTTTATCTGATGGGGCACTGAAAAATACAGGACAGAGTCTTAGTCTTGAAGGAATTTTCAGTGTTTGGGAAGTCAAGCTCTGCATGGATTTTTAAAATAACTCACTTTATAAGATGCTTTAAAATAAGTATTAAGTATTAAGGCCTATGTCTTGACTGCAGAGTTTAGAATGAACTTATTCAAAGTAGCCTTATTCTAACTGATTTCACCATGTGGTTTGATAACTGTTCTATCTATGAACTGGTATATGGGCCATTCTGTCTGTGAACCAGAAAACTGTGGAAGGTCATTAAAAGCAAAATCCATATCCCGGATCAAAACTCTACTTAAAGTTAAAGGGTTATTAAAGACACTGTGAGAAGGGCGGATATCTGCGGCTTCCTTTCTAAGGAGGACCAAGTAACAAATGTCTAGGTGCTTCCATACTCACGGCACCATTGCAGTCTCATTGAATTTTTCATAAACAAGTCAGAAGTTGGAGAAAAGCCGGGAATTTAACCCTTTATCAAGTAGCTGGTTTTACTCTGTAAGACAACTTTGCCTGTCATAAAAACAATTAAGACAGGGCTTGCAGATTCCTCCGCTCCCTGAAAATATAGTATATAATTCCCATGCTAAAAAATGCATCAAAGAGAGACACACCAGCTTGCTGACACCCTCATAATGGAGTTTGGCCAAGGCAATTGTTGATCTCTTACAGCTTTTTGAAGCAGTTAAGCTCTTTCATAGGTCCACCCTTCTGTTATTCAGCCAGCAATCTGCTCCCTTCCAATGAATGGAATGAAAGCTGAGAAGCAGAATTTCATCTCTGTTCAAATTAGAATCCCATCTCCTTATGAGCTGGGTCCCTTCCTTCTCCATGAAACTTTTTACTACCAAAGAGAAAAAAAGAAGATCTTGGAAATGTAGCATAATGTTCATTCCATCAGCTATAAACCTCACTGTGTGAGTTTTTAAAAAATTCTTTAGTTAATTACCAGGAGACCCTAAATGTGAATGCTATAAACAAATCCATTATTCTTAGTACAGCTACCTATAATTAACACCGCCCGATGGAATTTAAAAAATGTTTGTAAAAAAGGCAAAAGAGTAACAATTACCATCATCCTGACTAAACTCCTCCTATTCTATGTTTTCATCAAGAGAGTGGTGTTGTTACTTCAACAGGCACAGTGTTGTGGTGACTTTTGTGATACAAATAAAGCAAGACTAAAATTTTAATTGTGAAATTTAAAAGGAAAGTAATTACTTAGTGTTGGCTAATTCCATCTTTGTGCGATGACAGCAGCTGCGTTTCCCTGCCTTGTGTATTTTAACAGATGGCATTATTTCTTATGGAGCGTTACAGTAGCGACCGAGGTGACACTGAAGGAAAATTCTGTGACAGAATGTTAAGTAAGATATTACTGACAGCCCTGCTGAGTGGTGATGCAGAACTACACGTCGTGGATCTCTTCTCACCTCTTCTGTCCCCACCAAATGGTCTCCATTTATGGCATGTGGAACCAGAGTGGAAAGATGAATGGAAAATTATGTTCTTTTTTCAAATTCACTTGTTTGCATGTCATTAATAGGGCTGGGATGAAAGCTCAGACCTGGCCAAAAAAAAAAAAAAGGGAGGGGGGGGAATTTATCAATCCAGTATCATACTGTTATACCTTTATACGAAAGTTAAGAAAATGTAGAGGCACCAATAAGCCCGAGTTCTAGGCCAGGATCTGCTGCAAGTCACTTTTCTCTCGATTGGTTTTCCTTTGAGTAAAATGCTAGGGTTGGACTATGACAGTCTTTAGGGCCCTTTCTATCTCTAACTCTCTGTGATTCTGAAAGTCCCGAGCTTTGTAATTTAATGGCACAGAAGACAAAGTTAAGTAGAATGAAGGATGGAAATTAGATTGCACTGCATGCTACTGATATTGATGCAGCAAAGAGAAAAGGCCAGTGGGTCATAGGTCAGGAGATCGGGCCATGGTTCAGCCATGAAGCAAGTCCTTGAGTCACTGTGTCAGCTTTTTCATCTTTTTCACAGGGCTGTAGTCAAGATCTGTTGGGATTGTGCCACTGAAAGATGACTATTAACCCAACCAACACTGCACAACTGCTCTGTGCTAGACACTGTGCCAAGTGGGGGGTAAAGTGGTGAGTAAAGTGTGGCCCTTGTTTCAGAAAGGGACGTCTAGTGGGGGAGACAGGCAAGTAAATGGGTAATTATGGTAGTGTATAAAAGGGGTTTTGATGGCACAAGAACAGGGTGATATAAAAGTATATAGGAAGGGCAGCTCACCCAGCTGGGGCCGCCGAAGTGGCTTCTAAGCTAAAGGCAAAGTACAAGTGGGGCTTGTGGAGGAACAAATACCATGACCCGCAGCTTCTTGGAGCAAGGTTCAGACATCATTATGGTCTGGTTTTCCTTCACCACTGGTTTTACAAGCCCACCAGCATCCTGGGTCTCAACAACAGGGAGCTTGAAACATCCTCTCCAGACCTGGCTCTTCACAAATGCTTGTGTTGTGTATTGTGCCTTGAAGACAGGTACAGATGGATCTACTTAGATTGGTATATGGAGAAATGATGGTGGCTTTATATATAATCTGAAGTTTTAACTCTCTTTTTATAATTTTTTCTTGGAGAAGGGCTACTCGCTTGCTGCTCAGTGACTAATAAACCTGACTCATTCCCTCTCCCTGCAGGCTGACCCTCCTCCCTACTAATGTTTGACATTTTACAGTTTAATTAAGATCACACACTAAGCAGCACAACACTAAGAGAATGATGAATTTTCTTCCTGCAATATGATGCCAGTAAAGGGCAAGTCTGCCATTGTCTGCGCCACGTTTTGTGGAGCTACATGGCAATCTGAGAGTGTTGTGAAATCCTTGATGAGAATGTGGTTAAGTGGGAGAGAAGAAAGCCTCTGACCTCGAAAGTAAAAACTGAGCCACATCGCCGAACTTGGCAAGAGAGAGAATGCCCTGCTAATCATTTTTTGTTCAAGCCTTTGTCTTTTCATGAGACTGCAAACAATAAATATGATGATAGGTAAACTTTGTAATCTCACCTACTTCTGCACTGAGTTATCTGTATTTGTAATTTTGATCCAGAGGGCCCTCCAAGTCAGAAGAAAGGGCCAGTATTGATTCTGAACCTTTGCAGGACTGTGGTCTTTACTTGGGATTCAATGTTATAACCGCCCCCCCCCCCCCCATATTTCTAGTAACTCAAACCTAGAACTGCAGACCTGCATATTTGGCTCTTCACTTAGATGTTTTAAAGACACCTGAGACTCAATGTGGCTATATATGAATGAATCTCTAGAAGATATGACTATGGTGGATTAGGGATGGATGTGAATTCTTTGCAGCACGTCTCATGAAGAGATGCATTTAATCTCTGTAATTTCCCTCTGAGGTCTCTGTTACAGTGTCTCAGAGTAAAGACAGTTTTCCTTACCATAATTCTTTATTAGATCAACACTGTTTTTGTTTTGATGAAAGCCTTGGTTATCCTTTCTACTTCCTCAACCCCTGCTAGTAACCTGGGCCTCAGCTGAAACAAGAGTGGGAGAAGTATGATCTGTTCCCAGTGCAGAAGGCTGTTGCGTTATTCTTCTCCTGGAAATAGGGAGAGAGAAGAGAGAGGAGGAAGTTGAAGCCAAAGTAAGAATGAAGGCAGAAAAGTCAGGAAGATGGAGAGAAGCTGAGATGAACTGAGGGGACCAGGAAATTCCATAGTGATTGGTGAGGGGTCCAATGGATATTTTAAGAGAAGAGATGTGTGAAGTTCTCAATAAAAGCTGGTTTGTTTTACAATGTAGACCACTCTCTATCTACATTATGAAAGCTTGTAAAGGATGTGAATAAACCTATGTGTGTATGTGTGTGTGTACAAACCAGTGAGGGGTTGAGTTTCATATACAGGTTGACATGGACACAGCAGAGAGAGCAGGAGCAGAGAGATAAAGGAGGCCAGAGGATGGAAGTCACCTTGGAATTGCAGCAATCCTTCTGAGGACAATGGACTTGCACTGACTGTGGAATTGAGGTTCAAGGCAGTTATATTCAGATCTGGAGGATAACTGGGCCTCCAGCTATCATCTTAGTTATCATCTATGTCTGCTAATAAGGCAATACACATAATTTCACCTTGATACCTCCCATGTTCTCTCATCCTACTCACCCTTCATATCTAATCTTCTTACCCTTTGGGTCTAGGTCCTCTTTCTGAATTACCTATCACCTTTGGATCCTGGGACTCAGAAAATTATATTCTCCAGGCAAAGTAGAAAATTTTGTTCAGAGTATCTGTAAAAAGGAATTAGTAGGCTCTTATTAGAATATTTTTTTGAAAAGGTCAAAATCCACTGTGGGATAATTCCACCCCAAATCACTATAGCATAGAACTACTGATGATAAGTTTAAGTCAAAAGAAATGCCAAGCTTGTAGTACACATCTCTAGAAGACATGATTATGGTGGATTAAACGTGGCTGCAAACTCTTTGCTGTATCTCTCTTCAAGGGGTGATGTCTATTTTCCCTCTTCTTGAATCTGAGATGGCCCTATAATTGATTTTAATCAGGAGAACAAAAAAAAAAAGGTTTGCTGTAAAACATTTGAAACTGGGATTTAGAAGATTGACACGTTCCTCTTAGAATATTTCCTCTTGGGAGTCAGTAGTTCCCCGAGTTGCTACAGTTCCCTAGAGTAGCTCTCTGATCACCCTGCGACCATGGTAAAGTAAGCCCATGCTAGTTACATGGAGAGAGAGAGAAGCATATAGAGGTGCATGGGGGCAGCAGACATCTGAGTGAAGACTTCTTGAACTTTTGGCCTAGCTCACTCACCAACTGAATGCAGCCAAGTGAGTGATTTCAGCTGACACTACATGGAGTGGAAGAACCATCCAGCTGAGCCATGTTCAAATTATTCACCCATAGAATTGCAGCAAATACAATGGTGGTTGTTTAAGCCACTAAGTTTTGGGGTAGTTCTTATGATGATATATGGGTGTGAAAGGGTTAGGCCACTTGGTTCTAGAAGAGATGGTTTCAACAGTTCTGTTGATATTTGACTGTTAATGCCATACCTACCCAAGTTATACTGGACTTTACATGACACAGACTCCATTGCTTCTAGGATAACTTCAGAACACTTAGCAAAAATTAACTGTTACGGTAAAAAGAGTAAAAAGTAACTGTATTAAGATTTACTATAAAGCTACAGTATTCATTATAGTGTGGTACTGGCAAAAGAATAGACAGATCAATGGAACAGAGAACGGAGAACCCAGAAATAGACCCATATAAGTATAGTCAACTGATCTTTGACAAAGGAGCAAAAGCAATACAATGGAGCAAAGAAAGTCTTTTCAACAAATGATGCTGGAATAACTGGACATCCAAATTAAAAAAAAAAAGAATCTAGACACAGACATTACATTTTTCACAAAAGTTAACTCAAAATGCATCATAGACCTAAATGTAAAACATAAAACTATAAAACTTCTATAAGAAAACATAGGAGAAAATCTAGATGAACTTCAGTATGATGATGACATTAGATACAAAACCAAAGCATGAGCCATGTAAAAAATAATTGATAACCTGGATTTCATTAAAATTGAAAACTTCTGCTGTGTAAAAGACAATGTCAAGATAATGAGACGATAAGGGGCTGACTGAGATTAAATATTTACAAAAGACACACTGGATAAAGGAATTTTATCCAAAATATACAAACAGTTGTTAAAACTCAACAATAAGGAAGCAAACAACTTGACTAAAAAATGGGCCAAAGACCCTAACGTTCACCAAAGAAGACATACACATGGTAAATAAACATATGAAAAGATGTTCCATATCATATGTCATCAGGAAAATGCAAATTAAAACAAAATGACGTACCACTGCACACCTATTAAAATGGCCAAAATCTGGAACACTGACGGTACCAAATGCTGATGAGAATACAGAGCAACAGGAATTCTTCTTCACTGCTAGTGGAAATGCAAAATGGTACAGCCACTTTGCAAGATAGCTTGGCATTTTCTTATAAAGCTAAAGGTCCTTTTACCATACAATTCAGTGATCACACTCCTTGGTATTTACCTAAAGGAGTTAAAAACTTATGTCCACACAAAACCTTGCCCATGGATGTTCATAGCAGCTTTATTCATAATTGCCAAAACTTGGAAGCAACCAAGGTGTCCTTCAGTAGGTGAATGGATAAATAAACTGTGGTAATCAAGATAATGAAATATTATTCACAGCTGAAAGGAAATAAGATAACATCCCATGAAAATATAGGAAGCTTAAGTGCATATTATGAAGTGAAAGAAGCCAGCCCCAAAGGGCTACAAACTGTATAATTTCAATTATATGACATTTTGGGAAAAGCAAAACTTTGGAGACAGCAAAAAGATCTATGGTTGCCAGGGACTGTGTGGTGGACAGGAGGAATGGAGAGGTGGAAGACAGAGGGTTTTCAGGGCAATGGAAGTACTCTGTATGATAATATAATGGTGGATACAGATCAGTCCATGTGCATATTTGTTCAAACTCAAAGAATGTACGTAATTCACCCTGATGTGAATTATGAACTTTGGTGATTATGATGTGTTGATGTAGGTTTGTCAGTTGTAAAAGATGTACCGTTCTGGTGGGGAATGTTGAAAATGGGAAGGATATATATGTGTGGGGTCAGGGAACCTTCCTTATAATTTCGCTGTGAATCTAAAACTGCTCTAAAAAAAATAAACTATTAAAAACAACAAATAACAACATAAATAATTGTAGTCAAAACTATAGTCCTGACTTTAAGAAGCTATATCACAAAGTAGAAACAATAATGAATGTGAATGTAGTTTTTATGATTGATTTGGCACACTTTCATTTAAACATTATGACAATTCTCTGAGGTAAATCTTATCTCAGTTCCATAGATGGGGAAACTGAGTCTCGAGTGCCACATAGACGTAAACTGTATTAAATCCATTTATTCTGCTTCTATATTGTTGCTTCCTAAATAAGTTTGGAATCAGTCAAGGCAAATATTGAAATACAGTCTTCCCCTTTCATTCACAGTTGAATTTTCCACAGTTTCAGTTACCTGTGGCTAACCAGGGTCTGCAAATATTACGTACAATAAGATATTTTGAGAGAAAAAGAGAGACCGCATTCACATAACTTTTATCATAGTATATTGTTATAATTGTTTTATTTTATTATTAGTCATTGTTGATCTCTTACTGTGCCTAATTTGTAAATTTAATTTTATAAATTCAGTATGTATGCGTAGGAAAAAAACATAGTATAAATAGGGTTCAGTACTGTCTGTAGTTTCAGGCATCTACTGGGGTTCTTGGAACATACCCTCCATGGATGTGGGGGGGGGGTTGGTACTATATCTCCCTATCGATAATTAAACAGCTGTTGAACATGGAGTGACAGGAACTAGGCAAATCTCTCTCAATACTTCACTAAAGCATATCCCCTAACCTGTGCTATTGTAATCTGACCAGTTGCTTGAATGAGAAGTAGCAAAAGTAAAACTGAATCCTTGAACCAAACTAAGTAAATGCAAAACCACTGCCACTAGGTAGATTGTATGGAAATTTGGGTTCCAAATAATTTGCTCAAAAATTTGCAACAGAGGTTTATGATAAAATTACTTCTTTAAAAAGAAGCCAGTCATAATCAACAAGGTCATCCTTTGACCTTGCAAAGTACAGTAATGACAAATTCTTAACTTCTTATCATCTTGGCTTCTTAGTTATTTTCCACGTTAGAGAAAAATATATCTCTTTTGGATCATTTCCAATAATGTGGCATATGTATTTCTACTTTCCTTTTTTTAGTATTTGATCAATCTCAGATCAAAATATCTTCCATATCCAAAACTTGGAATGAGTGATTTCTACGTACTCTGCTTGTAGTGTAACCTAGATAATGTGATGACAGCCCTTTGGAACAATGTCAAGACTCCATATATGTGCCCTTTATGAGCAGGCATCTCAAAATGACAGCTTGAACTACACATGCAGTTTTTCCTGTGTTACCCCGAACTCCCCAATCCACTTTGAAACTTGAGTCAATCTGAGATCCCTCATGGTTGATTATACAATTGGACCAATCTGGAAAGATGGGCCAAGGAAGTATTCTTAGATCAAAACCTCTAAATGAGGGAAACACAAGGCAATAGGACTTGGGAAGTAAAGATAACTTGAATCATAATGTGCAGTAGATACAAAGTTATAAATACCAGCCACATAATTCAGCCTTCCCTGTGTGCAACACAGAAGAGGTGTTGGCTTGTGATTATCCAGTATCTTAAAGGCATATCCATAAAAAGAGCTGGGGAACTTTGTCACCCTAGTGATGCCACTATTTCTACACAGTTTGGTTCTGAAAATTGTTATTTTCAAGAAAGTTAACTTTAATGCATTTTAATGACTACGTATAATGTCTGTACTCAAATTTATTTATCTGTCCTCTTACTGTTTGGACATTTAGCTTGCTTTCATTTTTTTTCTTTTATATTAAAAATAATGTACTCATTTTATTTTATTTTCTGGCAAGATGGCTGACTAGAGGCAGTCAGACCTCACCTTGAATGCAAAAAATAAAAAGCCCAAAGCAACAAATAGATAGTCACCTGTAGAGAAAAAAAAAAAAAAAAAAAAAGAATCCAGCTAAGTGCTATGGTAAATCTTCCAAAACCTGGAAGGTAGAGACAGCAACATAGATGGAAAGGGAAAAATCCCAACCAGGACTGACATGGAATCTGGAGAAATCTTGAACTGCCAGGACAAGGTAGGTTGAAGGTCAGTGGCTGGAGCTCCCATTGCAGATGCCTGAAAATCAGTCTGCAAGGTAACCATGTGCCTTCACAGACAGCGAGCCCAGTATGTGGAGCAGCTAAGAGCCCACATGACTATATTTTCCCAGAAGGGAACTACACACAGACTTATCCCCACCCCCCTAGGCCTTGGGCTGCCACTGGGTGTTGCCATTCTGGGATAGGAGTCAGGGAGCTCAGAGTTCCAGTGACCGAGCAGCTTCACACACCCCAACAAAGAGTGTGGTGGGGGGTTGGGAGCATGCTGGCTGCCTGGATACACGCTCTCCTTCCACCAGGGAGCTCAGAGCCCCACTCAATATAGGGGAACTGCTGGTGTATGTAGAGAGTGGAGGGAGCATGCCAGTCATCTGGATCCATGTCCTTCTTTCCCCAGGAGCTCAGAGCCGCACCTGACTCAATTCCCCTCTCCCACCCCAATGGACAGCAGACAGTGAGCAGGGTCTATGCTGCTTTCCTCTACCAGACACCTAGACCCAACTTTCCTATTCCAGGAGCTCAGAGGTTTTCCCGAGGCAGCGAACCTGCCAGCACCAGATGAGAGTGTGCCGGGGATGTGCAAACCACCTAGATCTACAACACCTCCACTAGGAGCCTGGTGTCTCATCTGACACAGCAGTCCACCTGCACCAGTGGAGAAGGTGCAGAGAGTGAGCTGGAACTTACTGCTGCGCTCACCCAGACCCAAACCTACAAAGCCAAACCCAACTATCAATATAAAACACTTCTATGGGTAAGAGTTTCTACCCTGAGAAACCACTTCAAGAATTAAAAGAAGCAACCAGATGACCAAACATCATGCAGAGATACAAGAAATATGAAAAAACAGGAAAACATGACTCCCCAAAAGAAAGCTACAATTCTCCAATACTAGGCCCCAAGCAACAGGAAACCGGTGAGTTAACTGAAGAAGAATCCCAAATGGCAATACTAAGGAAACTCAACATAATGGACAAAAAATAAATAGAAATCACAATGAAGTCAAAAGCAAAACAAAACGAAACAAAACAAAGCAAAACAACCCAGGACATGTATGAGAAATTCAACAAAAAGATAAAAACAATAAGAAAGAATCAAGCAGAAATCCTTGAACTGAAGAATTCATTAAATACATAAAAAATACAACTGAGAGCATAAGCAGCAGGCTAGAACAAATGGAAGAAAGAATTTCTGAACCAGAAGACCGGATTTTTGAATCAACACAGTTGGACCAAACCCCCCTCCCAAAATTAAAAAAAAATAAAGAAAGCCTATGAAGTCTTTCTGATAACTTTGTGTACAAACATCTTTATAATTGGTGTACTGGAAGAAGAAGACTAAGGAAGAGGCAAAGAAAGCCTATTTAATGAAATAATAACCAAAAATGTCCCAAGAATTGCGAGAGATGTGGTCTTACAGATGGAAGAAGCTCAGACATCCCAAACAGATTCAACCCAAAAAGGACCTCCCTGACACACATTATAATCTAATTGTCAAAGTCAAAGACAAAGAAAGAATTCTAAAAACACCAAGTGAAAAGTATCAAATTACCTGTAAGGGAATCTTTATTCAGTTAACAGCAGACTTCTCCACAGAAACCCTACAGGCCAGGAGAGAGTGGGATGACATATCCAAAGTTCTAAAAGGAAAATACTGCCAACCAAAAATACTGCATCCAGCAAAGTTTTCCTTCAGAAATGAAGGAGAAATAGTATCTTTCCCAAACAAACAAAAACTGTGATGATTCGCCACTTCAACAAATCCTGAAGGGAGTCTGGAATAAAGAGAGTGATATATATCGTAAATACATGAGAAAGAATAAAAATGGCTAGTAGAACAAAAATGCAAGTGAGAAAGAAATAAAATGTATCTTATCACTACTAAAAAACAGCAAACATCAAAGATAAACAATAAAAGGGAAAGAAAGGAACAAAAGAAATATAAAACAGCCATAGAAATTAATAAATTGGTGATACCTTTAATAACATCTCTGAATATCAGTGGATTAAAATAAGGCAATACCTTTCAATAACATACCTGAGAGAGCAAAAGACAGAGGAAAGAGGTGAAGCTCTCTCTCGATCTGCTGGAGCTGAGATACCCTGTTCTCTCCTGTCCGTGGACATCAGAGCTCAAGACTCTTCAGCTTTTGGATTCCAGAACTTACACCACTGACACCATCAGCTTCCCTGGTTTTGAGGCCTTTGGACTTGGACTGAGCCTCGCTACCAGCATCCAGTTTATAGATGGCCTATCATGGAACTTTTCTTCATAGTTACAAGCAGCCTGAGGCCTGTGCCAGATGCAGCTGTCCCAGAATTGCATTTCAAACATTTGTTTAAAACTGAGTGCCTAGAGAGGTACCCCCAGAGAGACCCGAGACCCACGGCAACCACGTGCCCTGAGGTGCAAGTGCGACCTAGCAGGTAGGCGTTGCTGCTGCTGGACCCCACCCTCAGCCTGGGTGAGTGTGTTCTGACCAGAGAGGCGCCCCCAGAGAGGCCCATGAGATGCAGCAACCATGTGCCCTGAGTCGCCCATGTGGGAACAGGTAGGCACTGCTGCTGGACTCCCAGCCCAGTCCAATCCCCACAGCCCAGAGAGGCCAGAACCTTCTGCCCACAAGCACTGAGGCATCTGTGCCAAATAGGCAGACCCAGCAGGATCCTAGCCAGACAGTAGTGTAGATCAAGTGGACCATGAAATCCCTTGCCACAATGACTAAACACCAAAGGAAACCTACCAGAAATATGAAAAATCAAGAAAGCACACCACCAAGGGATAATAACTCTCAAGCTCTAGATCCTATAGAGCAAGAAGCCCTGAAAATGACTGAAAAGGAATTTCGAGTGATAATTGTAAGGAAACTAAATGAGATACAAGAAAACTCAGCTAGACAGCAGAATGAAAAGAGGAAAAGTTTACAGGACCCAAAAGAATAAACGTACAAGGAAATCAATGCCCTGAAAAAGAATGTAGCAGAGCTTGCTGAGGTGAAGAATTTATTGAATGAAATAAAAGACACAACAGAGAGTTTAACCAGCAGGCTTGCAGAAGCAGAAGAGAGAACTTCTGCAGACACAGAAGATGGGCTGTTTGAAATAACACAGGCAGACAAAAGAAAAGAAAAAAGAATTAAAAACATTGAAGAAAATCTAAGAGAGATATCAGACAACCTTAAGCACTCAAATATCTGAGTCATGGGTATTCCAGAAGGGGAGGAAAAAGGAGATTGCATTGAAAACATATTCAACAAAATAGTGGCAGAAAAATTCCCAGGTATAGGAAAAGACACAGATCTTCAAATTCAGGAAGCTCAAAGATAACCAAAGCTATTCAACCAAAAAAGGTCTCCAAGACATGTTATAGTCAAATTGGCAAAACTCAAAGACAAAGAGAGAATCTTAAAAGCTGCAAGAGAGAAGTATCAAGTCATCTATAAGGGAGCCCCAGTCAGACTAACATCAGACTTTTCATCACAAACTCTAAAAGCCAGAAAGGAATGGGATGATATGTTCAAAATACTAAAAGAGATTGCCATCTAAGAATACTTTACCCCTTGAGGCTATTCTTCAGAAATGAAGGGCAAATAGTACATTTCTCAGACAAACAAAAACTGTGGGAGTTCACTACCACATGACCACCTTTAAAAGAAATTCTCAAGGGAGTACCACGTTTGGTACCTGAAAAATAACTACCACTACCATAAAAACTCAAGAAAAATCAAAACCCACTAGTAAAATAAAAATGCTAACAGTGAAGAGAAAAAAAAAAGTTTATCTACCACCCAAGAAACCAACAAATACAAACGACAAACAGTAAATCAGAAAGACAGGAACAAAAGACACTTAGATATCCAAACAAAAATCACTAAAATGCTAGGAGTAAATCAATACTTTTCAACAACAACTCTTAATGTAAAAGGATTAAATACCCCACTCAAAAGACACAGACTGACTGACTGGATTAAAAAGGTGGACCTAACTGTATGCTGCCTCAAGAGACTCATCTCACCTATAAAGACACACATAGACTAACAGTGGAAGGATAGAAAAAGATATACCATGCAAATAGAAAAGAAAAATGAGCCAGAGTAGCTATTCTTATATCTGATAAAACAGACTTTAAACTAAAAACCATAAAAAGAGATAAAGAGGGCCACTACATGATAAAAGAATTTATCCATCAAGAAGACATAACAATCATAAATATATACATACCCAATGTCAGAGCAGTGAACTTTATTAAACCCAAAGAGGGAGATAGACACTAATACCATAATAGCAGGGGACCTGAACACCCCACTATCAATATTGGACAGATCATCTAGGCAAAGAATCAGTAGAGAATCACAAGATCGAAACAACTCTCTAGACCAAGTGGACTTGGCAAATATCTACAGAACATTCCATCCAATACCCTCAGAATATCCATTCTCATCAGCACATGGATCATTCTCCAGGAAAGATCACATGTTAGGTCACAAATCAAGTCTCAACAAATTTTAAAAAATTGGAATTATCCCATGTATTTTTTCAGATCACAAGGGATTAAAATTAGAAATCAATAACAAACAAAATTCTGGAAACTATGTAAACACATGGAAATTATACAGCATTCTACTTAATGACATATGGGTCCAAGAAGAAATCAAACAGGAAATCAAAAATTTATTGAAACTCATGAAAACAATGATACATCATACCAAAACCTGTGGGATACTGGGAAAGTAGTACTAAGGGGGAAATTTATCATGTTAAAGGCTTACTTAGATGAATGGAAATATGGCATCTAAACAACCTAATACTTCACTTTAAAGAACTAGAAAAACAAGAACAATCAAAACACCAAGTTAGCAGACTGAAAGAAATCATTAAGATCAGAGAACTTAATGAAATTGAAACCCAAAAAATGTTACAAAAGATCAATGAATCAAAAAGTTGGGTTTTTGAAAAGATAAATAAAATTGACAAACCATTAGCATGGCTAACTAAAAAAAGAAGAGAGAAGACCCAAATAACAAAAATTATAAATGAAAAAGGTGGTATTACAACTGATACCTCTGAAATACAAGAAATCATTAGGGACTACTATAAACAACTAGATGCCAACAAATTTGAAAATCTGGAGGAAATACATAAATTTCTGGATACAAACAAACAAACAAAACTGAGCCAAGATGATGTAGAAAATCTGAAGACCAATAACAATAAAAGAGATTGAAGCTGTTATGAGAAGGCTATGAACAAAGAAAAGCCCAGGACCAGAGGAATCACAGCAGAATTCTACCAAACATTCAAAGAGGAATTGACACCAATTCTCTACACACTATTCCAAAAGATTGAAACAGAGGCATTTCTCCCAAACTCATTCTATGAAGCACACATCACCCTGATACCAAAACCAGGTAAAGATACAACTAAAAAAGAAAACTACAGGCCAATATCCTTGATGAATATAGACGCAAAAATCCTCTATAAAATACTAGCAAACAGAATACAGCAACACATACACAAAATTGTACATGATGATCAAGTAGGATTCCTCCCAGGGATGCAAGGTTGGTTCAACATATGCAAATCAATAAGTGTGATGCACTACATCAATAAAATCAGAGACAGAGACCATACGACCATCTCTATAGATGCTAAAAAACATTTGACAAAATTCAACATTTGTTCATGATACAGACTCTCTACAAGTTAGGTATAAATCTAAAGTATCTCAACATAATTAAAGCCATATATGATAAACCCACTGCCAATATCATCAGCTTTTCCCCTTAAGAACAAGAACTAGACAAGGATGCCCACTTTCACTGCTGCTATTAAACATAGTGTTGGAAATACTAGCCAGAGCAGTCAGAGAAGAGAAGGAAATAAAGGGCATCCAGATTGGAAAAGATGAAGTCAAATTATCCCTGTTTCAAATCAGTATCATTTCTATACTCCAACAGTGAACATGCAGAAAAAGAAATTAAGAAAGCTAGCCCATGTTCAATAGCCACCAAAAAAATTAAAATACTTAGGAATAAAGATGACCAAGGATGTGAAAAATCTCTACGAAGAGAACTACAAACCACTGTTGAGAGAAATTAGAGAGGAAAGAAGAAGATGGAAAGATATCCTTTGCTCTTGGATTGGAAGAATTAACATTATGAAGATGTCCATACTACCCAAAGTGATATACAGATTCAATGCAATCCCCATCAAAATTCCAATGACATCTTTCTCTGAAGTGGAAAAAGTTATCCAGACATTTATATGGAATAACAAAAGACCACTAATAGCCAAAGCAATTCTGAGCCAAAAAATAAAGCTGGAGGCATAACACGACCTGACTCTAAACTATATTACAGAGCTATAATAACCCAAACAGCATGGTACTGGCATAAAAACAGACACACAGATCAATGGAATAGAATAGAGAATCCAGAAACCAACCCATGCACCTACAGCCATCTGATCTTTGACAAAGGCACCAAGTGTACACACTGGGGAATAGACTACCTTTTCAGCAAATGGTGCTGGGAAAACTGGATATTCATAGGCAAGAGTATGAAACTAGACCCTTACCTCTCACCATATACCAAAATCAACTCAAAATGGATTAAAGAATTAAATATACACACTGAAACAATAAAACTCATTAAAGGAAACATAGGGGAAACACTCCAAGAAGTAGGATTGGGTACGGACTTCATGAATATGACTCCAAAAGCATAGGCAACCAAAGAAAAAATAAAGAAATGGGATTATATCAAACTAAAAAGTTTCTGCACAGCAAAAGAAACAACAGAGTGAAAAGGCAACCAACAGAGTAGGAGAAAATACTTGCAAAATATACATGTATCAAAGGATTAATATCCAGAATATACAAGGAACTCAAATGACTTTACAGCAAAAAAAACCAAATAACCCAATTAAAAAATGGGTAAAGGTGCTGAATAGGCATTTCTCAAAGGAAGATATATGAATGGCCAACAGACTCATGAAAAGATGCTCAACATCACTCAGCATTTGGGAAATGCAAATAAAAACCACACTGAGATACCATCTCACTCCAGTTAGGATGGCTAACATCCAAAAGACTGAGAATGATAAGTGCTGGAGAGGTTGCAGAGAAAAAAGAACTCTCATTTACTGTTGGTTGGGATGCAAAATGGTGCAGCCTTTATGGAAAATGGTATGGAGGTTCCTCAAACAATTACAGATAGATCTCCCTTATGACCCAGCTATTCCACTGCTGGGAATAAACCCAGAGGAATGGAAATAATCATGTCGAAGGGATACCTGTATTCCCATATTTATTGCAGCTCTATTTATAATAGCTAAGAGTTGGAACCAGCCCAAATGTCCATCATCAGATGGTTGGATAAGGCAATTGTGGTATATCTACACAATGAATACTACTCTGCTATAAAAAAGAATGAAATACTACCATTTGCACCAACATGGATGGACTTAGAAAAAATTGTATTAAGTGAAATAAGTCAGGCACAGAAAGAGAAATACCACATGTTCTCACTTATTTGTGGAAACTAAAAATCAATCAATAAATATACAAACAAATGGGGAGAAGAAACAACAATCACAACAATTCCTTGAACTTGTTAAGACAAGTGAACAGATATGATTTTGATGGGGGAAGGGGGGAGAAGGAGAGGAAAAGAGGAATTGGTAAAGGGTTATGAAAATCAACTACACTGTATATTGATAAATTAAAATAAAAAATAAAAACAGCAGCAACAACAATAAAAAAACATTGAAAAAAAAATAAAGCTCGAGGAATTATACTGACTGACTTCAAATTACACTACAAAGCTATAGTAATCAAAAGACTGGCATAATGACCAACACTCAGATCAATGGAACAGAATAGAGAGTCCAGAAATCAACTCACATAGTTACAGCTAACTGATATTTGACAGGGACAACAGGAGCATACATTGCGGAGAGGACAGCCTCTTCAATCTGTGGTGCTGGGAAAACTGGACATCCATATGCAGAAGAATGTAACTAGACCTGTGCTTCTCCACCATGTACTGAAATCAACTCAACATGGATTAAAGACTTATATTTGAGACCCAAAACTGTAAAACTACTAAAATAAAACATAGGGGAAACACTTTAGGAAGTAGGACTGGGCAAAGACTTTATGAACAAGACCCCAGAAGCACAGCAACAAAAGGAAAAATAAACAAATGGGATTATAACAAACTAAAAAGCCTCTGCACAGCAAAAGAAACAAGTTAACAGAGCAAAAAGACAACCTACAAAATCGGAGAAAATATTCGCAAAGTGTGCATCTGACAAGAGATTAATATCCAGAATATACAAGGAACTCAAACAACTTTACAGTAAAAAAATATGTAACCCAATTTAAAAATGGGTAAAGGAGCTTAATAGCCATTTCTTAAAGGAAGATATACAAAGGGCCAACAGACACATGAAAAAATGCTCAACGTCACTAAGCATCAGGGAAATGTAATGCAAATCAAACCACATTGAGATATCATCTCACACCATTTAGAGTAGCTAGTTTAAAAAAGACAATAACTAATGCTGGCGAGGATGTGGAGAAAGGGGAATCCTTCTACACTGTTGGTGGGACTGTAAATTAGTGCAGCTGTTATGGAAAACAGCATGGAAGTTTCTCAAAGAACTGCAGGTAGAACTACCATACCATCCTGCAGTCCCACTACTGAGTGTATACCCTAAGGAATAGAAATTACCATGTCAAAGGGGCACTGAACTCCTATGTTTATTGCAGCTCTATTTACAATAGCCAAGAGTTGGACCCAACCTCAAATGTCCATTGATAGACAACTGGATAAGGAATGTGTAGTGTGTATACACAATTTAATACTACATAGCCATAAAAAAAAAAAAATGAAAATCTGGCATTTGTAGTAGCATGGATGAGCTTGGAAAAAAATTTTTTTAAGTGAAACAAGCCAGGCACAGAAAGAGGAATACCCCAAGTCCTCACTCATAAATGGGAGCTAAGAAAGAAAGAAAGAAAGAAAGGAAGGAAGGAAGGAAGGAAGGAAGGAAGGAAGGAAGGAAGGAAGGAAGGAAGGAAGGAAGGAAGGAAGGAAGGAAGGAAGGAAGGAAAGAAAGAGAAATAATGAAAAATAAAGAATCACAATAATATGTTGAAATTTCAGAAGAGAACAGAGTGTGGTTACTAGAGGTGGAAAAGAAGGGACTGAGGGCGTTAGTGAGAATTCAGTTAATGGACACAAGGAATGATTATGTTTCGTAATGATGAGCGTGCTAATTATCCTGTTGTGATCATCACACATTGTACACAGGTATTGATATTCAACTATGTACCCCGCAAATATGCAAAATCAATTGTTTCAATAAAAAATAAAACATCCATCAATAAATAAATACATATTTTATTTTTTAAAAAAGTTGTACTAAGGGATTGTAAGTAAGTCTTTATACCTACACAAGATTTCCTAGGTGGAAATTTCTAGAATTATAATGATTGGGTGAAAGTGTTAGGCTTTTGAAATGTGTTGACATATAGAGTTATTTATTTATGATATTCTCTAGGATAGTCATTATCTGTCGTACTGGTTAAAGTTACCATGAAGTGAGACATAATTCAGACCATCCTCAATATTTAAGAGCGTAGTTCTTGGCCATAGTTATTGTCTCCTGTAGGAGACACATTAAGAGAGCAGGCCTCCTGGAACTGACAGTAGAAATGAAAATAAGATCTCTGTAATGAAAATTCTTGAATCTTATGGAAGTCAGGATTAAGTGTCGTGCATTGAAACAAACCTGAGTCAGATTTGGAACAAAGCTCTGAGAATATTAAGGCACCAATAAATAATTAATTTTAATGTTCATCTTAGAGACAATATTGCACCTGGAGATAATGTCTGACTGGATTTGGACCAACAGGATGAATGAATGAACACTAGCTATGAACTTTGATTTATTTTAAACAAGTCTTTTGGACCACTGCTCCAAATCCATCCTATCCTATAGTTCTTGATTTTGAATTTTCAATTGTTTTTCCATTTTCACTCCTACCCTTACAGTCTTCTGTGGTTTTCCATTCCACCTACTTATGATCAGTGTTAGCATGCTTCCTTCTGCCTCTCCCTCCTTCTCATGCCACAATTAATGCTTTGCTTGGACGCTAGTAGATACTTAAAACATATTGGTGACATATTGTTACTTCCTATTTCATCTCTTTCTAAATATCCAAATGGCTGCTGACCTAAAATGAAATTCAGTTACTAAAACCACTCAAAAGGAAATGAAATAATGGTTTTATATATGGAGTATTATCAAGTGCTTCCTGCTTTCTGCTTCTCTTCTGTCTCTTCCAAAGCAAAAAGGGAGAGAAATAAAGAAATTGAACTTAATAGAAAGATGGTTCAAACAAGACATGTTTTTAAGTAAACTTTATGGATGTGACCTTAAGTTGAATCAATCGCCACATTACTATTAAATCTCATTGAATGATTCACATTTAAAAAGTGGCTTTATTACTTTAAAACTAAAACACGCTCATCAGCTCAAAAATTCAAACTACTAGAAAAGTATAAAGATTAATGTAAAAGTAATCACTCAGAATATCTCTGCCAAGAGATAACCACTGTTAAAACATTGCTGAAAACTTTTAGATACCTTTCTACTTATATGCACGTACATACACATGCCTATTTACCCAGTTTTATGTAATTGGTATCACACTATTACATATTGCTCTTTATATATGTATTTATGAGTAATAATACTGTATATATTTATACAGATTTTTTGAGCATTTATTCGTGAGAAAAAAGAATCTATATTATCATTTTTAATGGCTTCAGAGAATTGCCTTGTTTATCCCATAGTTTGCTTAAATAACATTTGAGAGAAAGAACATTTATTCTTTATTTTTCCTTTCTTTCCTCTCTACCTTTTTTCCCTCCCCTTCTTCCTCCCACTTTCCGCACTCCCTCCTTCCTTTCTTCTTTCCCATCTCTTTTTCTTCCTGCCAAGGGACCTGACACAATGATCTCTAGAAAGGGCATATGAATTGAAATTCTCATCAACAAATTGTAATTGTCTGATTTTCTACTCCCTTTTCAATACATATTTTGATATTTTCACCTTTGCCAGTCTGCTAGTATGAGATACAGTTTTTTTATTTGTATTTTTTTGAATATAAGAAAGAACATCTTTTTATGATTGCTGACCATTTAAAAGTTTTCCTTTCGGTAATTGTCTGTTCTTATACATTTTAAAAAAAAATCTTAAATAACTTGTTTGGGCTCTTTGAATATTAAGAGCCCAATCCTTTGTCATATGCGTCACAAATGTTTTTTTTTTCCCAGTTTGTATTTTTATTTTTAAAAATATGTTCAATATGTTTTCTTTTCCCCTTAAAATTAATTTTTATGTTTTATGTGTCCAATTTGTTAGGGCTTTTGCTTTATGCTTCTAAGTTTTCATGATTTGCTAAAAGATTTTCCTTACTGTATGATTATTTAAAATGAAAAAACTCCATCCAAATTTCAGCTAGTAATTTTAATGGCTTAATTTTACTCTTTAAATAAACAAGGTGGTGTCCCAGCATTATTATTTTTTACTCCAAATGATTAGCTTATTGTCCCAAACAATTGGCAATATTTTTCTACCAAATGGCCAGCTTCTTGTCCTAATGACTCTGAACAGTAATTGGAAATACTTTTGAACTCTATTTTGCCAAGTTTTCAAAATTATTTAGCTGGCATTTTGAATGGGAATTTGAATAAATTTATATAATGCTTTAATTGAATTCAATATATGGATTAATTTAGAGAAATTTATAATTTTATAATGTAATAGCTATTCAGGAGAATATTATTCATTTATTTATTCACATTTTCTTCTTTCCTTAGAAGAGTGTTACAGGCTTACTCATAATTTCATCAATTTATTAAGATGATGTCTAGTTGCTTTTTTATTTTCTTGATAACTGAGAAAGAGCATTATTTCATACTATTTCTGGTCGCTATTTTCCTTGGGGGCTTGCCAGTTTATGTCCTTTTAAATTAAAAAAAATAATTTGTAAGAATTCTTTGCATATTAAGGCTAGTAACTAATTGCCATATGTTTTGTAAATACTATTTCATAGTTTGATTTCTGTTTTTCAAATATGTTTATAGTGCTTTTATGTTCCCATTATAGGGAAGTGTTTAATTCTATGTGCTCAACTCATCATGTTTCTTGTTTTTTATGAGAAAATAATACTAAGATTATTCTGTATGGCCAGACCTTTAAATTATAGCTATTCTAGTAAGTGTGCAGTGGTATCTCATTGTGCCTTTATTTGCATGTCTCTAATGAATAACGATGTTAAGTATCTTTTCATGTATTTATTTACCATCTGTATATCTTCTTTGGTGAAGAGTTTGTTCAAATAGTTTGCCCAGTTTTTATTGGATTGTTTTTCTTCTCATGATTAAGTTGTACGACGTCATTATATATTGTAGGTTCAAGTTCTTCTGGGTATTTATTTTGTAATTATTTTCTCCCTTTCTATGCCTGCCTTTTCATTTTTCATTGCATTGTTCCTTGTAGAACAAAAGACTTTAATTTTGAGTCCAATTTATCATTTTTTTTCTCATGGATTGTGATTTTTGTACCTTACTACAAAATATCTTTGCCAATCACAGGTCTCTAATATTATCTTTGTTTTATTCTATAAATTTTATAGTTTTAGCTTTTACATATAGTCTTATGTTCTTACTCAGTTAATTTTATGTGCTTTGTGATTTGAGAATCAAGTTTTATTTCTTTTTTGCACATAGCTATCTAATTAATTGCTCTAGCACCATTTGCTGGAAAGAATATCCTTTTCCCCTTTAAATGGCCTTGGCACTTTGTCAAAAATCAATTGACCATGTGTGTATGGGTCTATTTCTGGGTTCTATTCTGTTTTATGGATCCTTATGTCTATTTTTATGCCAACACCGTATTGTCTTGACTACTGTAGCTTTATAATACATATTGAAATCAGGTAATGTAGGTCCTTTAACTTTTTTCTTTTTAAAAATTATTCCAATACCTTTGCAATTTCAGATAAATTTTAGAATTAGCATATTAGTTTCTGCAAAAATGCCTGCTAGAATTATACCAATTCACATATTATATAATAATCTTACAACCACTTACTTCTATTTACTTCTCCTGGCCTTTGTCATATTTTTGTTGTTCACTTTATGTCTACATAGGTAATGAACTCATCATACATTTTACTACTTTTGCTTTAAACAATTATCTTTTAAGCTGTTTTAGGAAAATATCTTTTATATCCAACTGCTATTTACCTAATATTTCCACCCCTTTGTCTAGATCCAGATTTCTTTGTGGTATCATTTTACTTGAAGGACTTTCTTTAACATTGCACTTTTGCCTGAAGGACATTTTAAACATTTCTTGCAGTGCTGATCTGCTAGCGTTGCATTGTTTCAGCTTTTGTGTGTATAAAAATGTCACTATTTTGCCTTTGGGTTTGAAGATATTTTCTCTGAATATAGGATTCCAGGTCTACAGCTATCTTCTTTTGGTACCTTAAAGTTGTTCTACTGTGTTCTGGCTCACGTTGTTTCTGGTAAGTCTGATGTGCTTCTTCTTCCTCCAGAAGTAATACACTTTTTTTCTGTGTATGCTCTTAAAATTTTCTCATTTTTGCTGTTTGGAAACAGTTTGATTATAATGAGTTGTGATGTCATTTTCTTCATCTTCCTTGTGCTTGAATTTTATTGAAATTCTTGAAACTGAGAGTTTGTAGTTTTCATCACATTTGGAGAATATTTGGGTATTGTTTTTTCAAATTTTAATACTTTCTCCTTTGTCTCATCTTTGTGGAATTTCATTTAAATGTGTACACCCAAAGGAAGGGAAATCATCACGTTGAAGGGATACCTGTACTCCTATGTTCATCGCAACTCTATTTACAATAGCCAAGATATGGAACCAACCTAAATATCCATCGATGGAAGACTGGATAAGGAAAATGTGGTATATATACACCCTGGACTACTACACTGCCATAACAAAATAAATGAAATTCTGCCATTTGCAGTAACGTGGATGAGCTCAAAGAAAATTATGTTGAGTAAAATAATCCAGGCACAGAGAGAAAAATACTACATATCCTCACTCGTAAGTGGGAGCTAAGAGAGAAAGAAGGAAGGAAGGAAAGACCACAGTGGTGGGTTGGACTTGCAGAGGAGGAGAGCAGACCTAGGGGTTGCAAAGTCAGTGGGGGAAGGGGAAGGGACATAGGGGATTAACTGGGTGGGGGACACGAGGAATAATCACAATTTGTGGTAATAGATGTGTTGATAGTATTGGTCTGGCCATCACATCTTGGGCACAAGATGATGGTCAGCTTTGTACTCCATGAATATGCATAACCAATAAAATTTTTAAAAATTTATATTGGAATATTTGCAATTGTCTCACAGTTCACTCATGTTCTCATTTTTCCCCCATCTTTTTTCTCTCTTCATTTTATTTTGGGTGGTTTCTATTGCTACATATTCAAGTTCACTAATGTTTTCTTCTGCAACACTTAATTTGCTATTTATCCCATTTGATATATTTTTTATCTTGGACATTGTATTTTTTCATCTTTAGAAGTTTGTTTTGTTTCATTTTTAAATTACCCTTATTTCTTCTTTGAGTGTCTATGCTTTCCTCTATCTCCTTGAACATATGGAGAATATTTATAATTGTAGTTTTATGATCTTTTCTACTCATTCTGTCATCTGTGCCATTTCTGGGCCTGTTTTTATTCTTTGTTTTTGCTCATCATTATGTGTTGCATTTTCCTATTTCTTCACATGCCTAGTAATTTTGGGTTGGATGCCAGATATTGTGGATTTTATGTTATGCACTCTGATTCTTTCATATTTATTTAAATAGTTTTGGGTTCTGGGACTCAACTTGCTTGGAAAGAATTTGATCCTTTCAAGTTTTCCTTTTAAGCAGTATTAGTCAAAATCTGCATTCTGTGATTAATTCTTTGACACCAAGTGGGTTTCCTACAGTTTAATTCAATTCTGACATTATGAGGTGTAGTGTCAGATCCCCTTGTCAAGGTCTCCAACAAGACTGCCCTTACTTCACACCAGCCACAGTGATGTCCCCAGGCTACCTGTAGTTCTTCCTGACTGAGCTACAAATTCAGGAATTCCTACACCTCCAATTCTCCTCCCCTGAGGTTCAATAATTTGCTAAAGAGACTCATAGAACTCAAGAAAGCATCCAACTTGTGATTACAGTTTTACTATAAAGTCTACAACTCAGAAACAGCCAAACAGAACAGACACATAGGGCAAGGGTGGGAGGATAAGGAGTGTAGAGTTTCCATGCCTTCTCCTCATGGAATTGGGGTGTATCACCCTCCCAGCACACCAATGTGGTAACCAGGAAGCTCCCTCAAGCCTCAGTGTACAAGAATTTTTATTGAGTTTTCATTACTTAGGTATGTGTCCTAGTCAGCTTGGGCTGCTATACAGAAATACCATGGATTATGTGGCTTAACCAATAGACATTTATCTCTCAATGTTCTGGAAGCTGGGAAGTCCAAGATTAAGATGCTTACAGATTTGGTTTCTGGTGAAGGCTCTCTTCTTACTTGTAGACAGCCACCCTCTCTTTGTGTACACACATGGACTTTCCTTGGTGTGTGTTCCTGGACAGAGGAAGAGATTTCTGTCTTTCTCTTTTCATAAAGGAATTAGTTAGGTAATCTAAACCTTACTACTTCCCAAAGACCCCACCTCCAAATCCAATCACGCTGGGGGTATAGCTTTAACATCTAAATTTTGGGGGACACAAACATTCAACCCATAAGAGTATGACTGATTAAATCATGGACCATGTGACTAAATTCAGTCTCCAGTCCCCCTCCCTCCACACAAGTTGGGCAATGGAAAATTCCAGCCTTCTAATCACATGGCTAGTTTTACTGGTGATCCACCCCTGTCCTAAGTCTATCTAGAATCCCCCCCCTTGAGTCACTTCACTAGCATAACACTATCATTCAGGAAATTCCAGGGGTTTTTGAAGCTCTTTGCTAGAAACCCAAGACAAAGACTATATATATATATATATATATACACACACACACACACACACACACACACACACACACACACACACACACACACACACATATATACATGTACATATACACACACACATACATACAGTCATCTTTCACTGTCTGTGGAGGATTTGTTCCAGCACCCCCAACGGATACCAAAATCTGTGAATGTTCAAGTTCTTAATATAAAATGGTGATGTATTTGCATATCACCTATTCACATCTTCCTGTATATTTTAAATTATCTCTAGATTACTTATAATACCTAATACAATGTAAATGCTATATAAATAGTTACACTGCATTGTTTAGGAAATGATGACAAGAAAAAAAAGTCTTTATATAGTTAATGCAGAGGCAATTTTTTCCCTCTGAATATTTTTGTTCTGCATTTGGGTGAATTTATGGATGCAGAGCCATGGATGACTCGTGTGTGTGTGTGTGTGTGTGTGTGTGTGTGTGTGTGTATGCATATGTGTGTGTCTATATACATATACATAAACATACACACATATGTATAATCAGTCAGCCCTCCATATCTGTGGTTAAGCATATATATGCATACATGTATATATGCATGCATGTACGTATATATACACATATTTATTTTACCACAGAGCCTAAGCAAACAGTAGTCTAGGGCTAATTTAGTCCCTTTGCTGGGGCAGTGTTTTCTGAGTACTCAATTTGGTAGCCATGTGTTGCAAGGTTCTTCTACAGTAGCTGTTGAAATGTTGCTGGACCTGTGTGAGAAATGGGGATTGTTTCCTCGGATTTTTTTCTTGTGGTTCTTTCCCCACCTTCAGTTCACACTTATGCCTTGATCAGTACTCATGTAAAGACTCACAGAAAACCCCTTGTGGATCTCTGGGGCTTGTTCTTTGAACATCTCCTCTTCTCTGGTACTTTGCCTTACAAATTCTCATTGTCTTGATGTCCCTGAATAGTCAACGCTGTCTCCTCGACTTAGGGAGACTGCTAAGATCTGTTTGGGTTCCCCTCCTTGTGCTGTTTCCTGGAAATTCCTCCCAGGCAGTAAGTTGGGGCAATCATGGTGCTCACTGAAATTGTTTCTCTTCTCTTAGGGATCATTCCCCTTCACTGCTTGTTTTCCAATATCTGGAAACTATTTCATATATTTTACTTGATTTTTTAGATGTTTAGTGTGGGAGGATAAAATGTGGTCCTCATTACTCCATCTTGGCTGGAAACAGAACTCTATGGACCTTTTCAATCTGATTTCTTTCCAGAAAATAAATTTATTTCTCTTATTATTGCTGATACAGGCCACACTCCACTTTTGTTTCCCTTTCTTTCTGGCAATCTGATGATCTGAATATTCTCATTTCTGCCTCTGTTCTCCACAGCTCTTACTTTTTTCTTTTATATTTTTCTACCTTTGTTTTCTTCCTTTTTACTTTTGGGAGTTTGTCTCAATTCACTAATTTATTTTTAAGTAGACCATTCTTCTATTTTTCTTCTCTATTGTGCTTCCTATTTTTTACAACTAGTGTTTATGTGACATTATTTTTTATATCTTCTTGTTCCTGTTTCACATCGTTAATGTTTTCTCTTATTTAGTATAACTAATTGGCTAATTTTAAGTTCTTGGTCTGTCTGTCCTAATATTTTTTGCTTCTGATGATATTTGTGATCCAGTATATTTTTTGTTTTGGGGAATATTTAAGATTCTCAAATACCTTGTTACTTTGGCCTGTGAGGTCATTTTTGTCCTGGAATATTTGCTACTCTGTCAAGGGAAACATATAGAGGAAGGCCAGAGTACAGTCTGTACTTCTCCAGTAATCTCAAGGGTGGAGTGTAGATGAGCCCCCCAAATGGAAAACCCAGGTACCTAGAAACGATGGGTAATAACTCTTCATACCACAAAATAACTCCTCAGCTCAGTGCTTTACCTTTTGCTTTCCAGGGAGAACCAGTACTAGGAGGACAGTGGTTATCAAACTTTAGCATTCATCAGAATTACCTGAAAGACTTTAAAAAATACAGTTTACTTGGCTTCACTTTCAGAACTTCTGATTTAGCAGGTGGGGGGTTAGGCACAACTATTTGTTTTCTAACAAGTTCTCAAGTGATGCTGATGTTCTTGATCCTGCGGCTGCACTTGAGAACCACTGAAATAGGAGAATCAAGGGCAGAATGCCAAGATTCCTTTTTGATTCTACCCCCCACTAGGCAGACCTAGCAGCCTCTTGGGTAAAGTCAAATCTACCTACTCCCTACCTCAACCAATGCAACACCAATTTAAATTTACACTCTTTTCTACCTGGAATTTCATTTCTCTCCATTAAGAATTAGGAGCACATATTAAATTTCTAACTGATCATGTCATCAAATTTCACATTTTCTAATTTTTTTCAGTTGAATCTTTTGCTTCTTTCAGGTATATAAATATATTACTTAAAAATAAAGTTAATTTTGTCCTCCTCCTTTCCCATAATTATATCTTTGAACAGTGTTTAATTGCATATATGGATAAGGATGCTAAGTGACGGTTTGATTAGCAGAAATGATCATTTATTATTGTTCTTGACTTTCACACAAATGATTCCGGAGATTTACCATTAACCCTGAAGTTGGCAGTTGTTTTGAGTTTAAATTTTTATCATGTTATGGGAGTATCTTCTATGAAATGTCTTCTTAGCATCTGCTAAGATAACAATGTATTTTTCCACAGACATTTTAATGTGGTGAATTTTACTGACACATTTTCTAATAATGAACCATTGCTGTATTCCTGACATGATCACCACTTAGTAATAATTTATTAGTTATTCTTTTAGTATACTACTAAATTCAACTTGCCAATATTTTATTTAGATTTGATTTGCTTCAATCTTTATGAATGGGATTGGTCTTTGTCAAATGCTTGATATATACCTACATAAAATTTGAGTACACAGTACTTTATTGTTAGATACATTATCTCTCTTTATTCCATTTTTTCCTCTCAAAACCACTGTGTGTTAGGCACTGCATTGAGCAAGAGGAATTCAAAGACAAATATGCCCTGGTTTCTGTCACAGTCTAGGAATACACAGTCTAGTAGGGACACAAAAAAGGAAACATATTTACAAAATGGTGTGGAAGTGCAGAAGTATAGGCATATTCTAGGTGGTCTGGGAGCACAGCAGATGATGTTTTGGGCATATAAGTTGGTCAATAAATATTTGTTGACCTGAACTCACCCTGTTTAGAAGAGGATTTTCATGAGCAGTTTCACAGGGCACTGACTTTTGATATTATTGGTGAATAAAGAACTAGAATCCAAGTTCTCTCCTCTGGGAAGAGTGAACTACTTAGAGAAATAGAAAGTGGAGAGACCTGGTTTTAAGAATCTTTCTTTTTCATAATCAACATCTGAAATCGCAAATGAAATCTGATTTTTTTTGACTTCATGAATTTGTCTTCCGTCGTAGTATCTGAATTGTTTCCAAACCCTTTACCAAAATTAACTAAACATGGCTATGCCATGAGTTCAGCAAAATAGTTCAGAAAATTGTTTAACCTGTAAGGAGTTTAAATCCCAGAGAAATTTAGCATTAACATTCTTACCCTTTAATTATTGGAAATGATTTAGATTGAAAGGAAATGATTCACATGTTCTTGATATTTTGTATGTTTATATTTTCTTGCATGTAAGTCTTTCTTTCTATTTTATCTATTTCCTTTCTTCTTTTTGCTCCCAGTCACGTTTCACAGGATAGGGAGGGGGAGAAAGGAGTGAACATGTACTGGCATCTGTACTGTGCTCCACACTGCTGGGTAGGTCACAGCAACCCTGTGAGGGACATGCTCTTGTTTCTCCTCACCTTCTCAGCTGTGCAGAGGCTTTGGGTAACTTATCCATGGTCACATGACTTAGTTATGGTGAAGCTAGAATTCTAATGCAGATGCGTTAGAAAACAAAGCCTACAGCCTTTCTACCATACCATAAACGGATTTGTTTTCAGACTGAAATGTAGTCATCCCTTGTTATCTGTGGGGGATTGGTTCCAGGACCTCTCTCAGATGTCAAAATTTGTAGATGCTCAGGTCCCTGATGTAAAATGGTGTCGTATTTGCATTGAACCTATGCACATCCTTCTGTATTACTTACAATTTCTAATACAAGGTAAATGCTATGTCAGTAGTGGCTATATTGTGTTGTTTTGGGTCTGTACATGTTCAGTACAGATGCAATTTTTTATTCCAATATTTTTTATTTGCAGTTGTTTGAATCCACGAATGTGGAACCACGGATACAGAGGGCTGACTGTACATGTTTCTATGTATTTATGACATACTCATGCTTTTGTCTATGCAGGTCTAACAACTATTAATAAGCTGAAACATAAGAATCACTTGGAAAGTTTGATAAAAATGCATGTTACAGGGTTTTATCTCCAGAGACTCTGATTCAGTTAGTCACTTGTGGTGCCTTGGAATTTCTACATTTCTAAGAACTTCCTAAGGTGATTCTGATACCTGGCCAGCTTTAGAAATGAGAATTATGACACCATCTCCCAGTGGTAGAAATTACCTGGTGAATCTGAATTCATTAGTGCTTCTCAGCGTGACCACTTTCCTGGGAGATATCTACGGAGTCCATCCATGTCATAAGCACTGAAAGAGAGAAGGTAAATGTCCCTAGGATAGAAGATGTTGACTCCCCACTGAACCTGAAGGACTCCGTGGAGGAACCTGATGTAAAGGTGTTATTTTGTAGTTACGACTGCTGTTCACCATCTTCTTCTAGGATATCACTGTCAACCCCAGCTGCATATTAGGATGGCAATGCCCGGGCCCCAAACCAGACCAATTAAATGGGATTCTCCAGGCTGGGACCTGAACAGCAATATTTTTTAAAGCACTCCAAATGATCCTAAGGTTGAGGACACACTTTTTCCTCAAGTGGGGTAAAGTGAATTTGAGTAACAAACTTTTTTTATTCTTTTGAAAATTAGAGAAAATCCTAATTTAAAAATGTTGAATATTTATTTATTTATTTATATTATTAAAATGTTAATTATTAAAAGGAGCGAAGGATAAAAGAATGACCAGTAAAGTAATATGTTCGACCTGAGCATTTATTTTTCCCATCCACTTCATTCATCTGCAGCTAAAAAAACCCCAAAGAACACCCCATACTTTCATACATCCTGAGATGTATCATGAGATTTTTAAAAGGCAAAGTACAAGTAATCTATAGGTAATTATGGATGGCTCTATAAGGAAAATGAAGTTTTTAATTGCTTAAAGTGATAAACTCAGTTTTCCTCCACTTGTGTGTTCAACAAACAGTTCATGCCAACTACGGGTCAGACACTCTACTGGGTACTTGGGGTATGACTGAAAACACAGCACAGTTCCTGCCCTCACTGCTTTCTAATGGAGCAGACAGAGACAAACGAGATAAATGTGACAGTAAAAGAACTAGAGGACATTATGAGAAAACTCAGGAGGCGATCCTAACACAAAGACATTTCAGAAATACCCAAAAGTCTACTATCTTGCATCATCTGTACAAAGACAAGAGAAAGAAGATATGGAATAAAGTGAGTGTTTATCTGTAACAAAGGATTAACACACATACAAATCCGAATACAACTCTTAATGTTTGTGTGTATAAATTCTTGAAGGAAGAGCATTAATTTCTTTTTGGTACAGTAGAAATCTTATAATGATTTTTTATAGACTAGTTTTCATTTACTTGTAACATGGTTTAATATAATTCTATTATTATAATTTCTTGTATACAGATAAGGCAAATAAGATGCTAAAGTTTGCATTCACTTAATCATTCTGAGAGGTTGCCAAGTTGGGATTGGAATTCTTATTCCCTGAATTTCAGATTTGGGACAAACCTCACTGCATTACATTGACTCTCAGAATGAAGTGTTTTGGGCCCCTTTATTCTGTAAATAAACTTCATTGTTTATTTTTATAATGTGCTCTCTTTTATTTCACACCTGTTGACTATCTACACCTCAAAGATAAGTTGGATGGCTTATATTTTAAAAGAGGTTTGATGATAGCTATGCTAAATGATATTTTCCAAGCACTGAAAATATCCTTCCTTTCCTTTCCAAGTATTGCAGATGCCCTTTTATAACACAAAACTCTCATTAATAATTATTGAAATGTCATTTTTTTCTTAACCTTTTTTCTTGGTAGCTTAAGTTTTGCTATTGACTTAAATTTTTTTAAAATGTTCTGAAGCGTTCCCCTTATAATTAAAAAAAAAAAAAAGACCACTTAACAAGAATGGTATTGTCTCTATAAAAACATGTGACAAAACAATAAAGACAGTGTTAGGATTATCATTCTTGCCAATATCCTTTCAGATATGTTTTGTTGAATAAATTTAGGATGAAAGACAAGGAAAGGCTGGAAGGCATAAGCACATGTATTTTATTTTATTTTATTTTTTGCTCAAAATTTATTTTTGCTCAAAACTCAACTAGGGCAGGATTTTTACCTTAAAAAAGTATTTCTGATAATCTCTTTGGGCAAAGATGACCTACCAAATGATACCAAAAATCTTTTTATATTAAAAGAGAGTTTAGTTGTAACCAAAGAAAAATGAGAGAAAGTATTTTCTCCGAAGTGGTTTTGGCATTTATACTCTTTGGAAGTCTATTTGAGTGCCCAGATAAATCTGTATTAATCTTCTTTATCTTTTCATCTATAGAAACATCATTTAAAAAATTAAACCAGGAACTTCTATGGGGGATTGTTTTTGTTGGGTTATGAAAGGTAAAATCTCTCCTACTCTTCTGATAGGCTCTAGGTAGATGCTTCTGAAATAAAGCATTTGAATACATACAAAATGCTTAATTGGTGTTTGTTAGTGTTGATTTTTTAGGATAAAAGAATAATATTTCTTGAACCTTACTAAAGAGGAAACAATATTAGAAATTTTTACACCTCTATCCATTAAAAATAAAAATTATTCAACCCCTAGTTGTACTTGTTTGTTAAAAATTTACCAAATCAACTTGTCTGCTGGGTTAAATCTCCATATATCTTTTATTTTCCTTGCATTTTTTTTTTTAAAGTACAGAGGGATTTTTTATGATACTGCAACTATAAAATGTCCTACAGTAAGGAACTACTGACTGTGACGAGTCATACAGGAACTGCTAGGTTATGACTCTTTTCTAGGCTTCCCTGAGACATCCTTTTATGTATCCTCATTTAATGGCACGATACTTTCTTAGCGTGGACAGAGCAGACAGAGGTGGCTACATTTCCAACCTTTCCTCCTGATTCACACCTCGAAGGGGAAAAGAAATGCTGTATAAATAGGTTGAACCTCAGAGTTTGCTCTGAGAGAGCAAAAGTTTACAATTGTCAGTGCAAAATGAAGAAGTGTGGTAGATGGCAAACACTGGGTGCTTGGAGTTAAGTGCCACCACCCCCCGTCTAATGGGTAATAGAGTCATTAATTCTGCTGATTAACTTGGCCTTGGGGTTCATGAAAATGACATTCACCTCTTTTTTTTTTTGTACACTCACACAGTGGAGCGAGGGAGCATAGAAAAACAAGCTAATTAGAGAGAAATCAGGAGAAAGAAACAGAGAGAAAAGAAAGACAGTTTGAGCATTAATGAGACTTGTTTGGGGAGAAAATGTGACAGGCTCTTCAAAAGTATTATTGTCAAATGTGTCACAGTTTCATAGATGGCTAGAGCTACCTTTGAGCTTCATGCTGATAGTTAATGATTTGAAACGATAAAAAGATTGAAAAGGTAAAAGGGAAAATGTCAGACTCAACTGGATTTTAATGAGCTTATTATTATTTTTTTCCTATGGAAAATAGCTCTGGGAATAGAGAAAGTTTGTGTTCTTTCTCTCCCTTGTTCTCTGGATTTCCCTTTCTTTTTTAAGATGCAGTTGGCAAAGGAGCAGTGGGAGAGGGATATCAAAAGTCTCAACTCAAAGACGTGGGATGTTTTACTTTTCTGAGCACACGGGTGGTGGTGGGGGCAGCTCCGGGGTTTGACTGACAACAATGAGGAGAGATTGATGGAGGGGACAGCAACAGCACTTGTTTGTTTTTGGGTGATGTGCTGAGCGGAAGCCTTCTTCACACTGTGAGATGCAACAAAGAAATCCAAAGTGATTAGGCAGGTTCATTTGTCAGTATCACTGCTCCAGCTATTGCTGTGTGCAACAATGAGATGACAAGGCATTTATGGCTGATGGTTGGTTATTAGTCGCATTATAAGAAACATTAGAGCAGAGTAGGATCCATAGACCAGGGAGACAATAGCTTTCTGGGCTCCTAACTCAGCAGGGTAGCCTTGTCATTAAATTTGGTGGTGCCAATTTAATTAAAAAAAAAAAAAAACTGAGAAGAAACTTTGAAAATGAATTCTGTAACCTCATTTTTACCTTAATAGGAACTGTCAGGATTTCACTCCCTGGGCTCTTAGATATGTGTTAGTAGGCTGAGCACATAGAGTAGACTCACATATTTTCAAAAGAGTTGAATGCTAGTGAGAAAATCAGAACCAAATTTCAATTCTTTTCTAGATGATTTTCTCGTGGTCCTTGAAACATTAAATTCTGATTACTATACAGTACCTAGGAACAAATGACTAATCAGGTACTAAGGTCAAATTGACAGCCTTACTGATGAGTTTCTGATGAATTCTTTTCAGAGATAAGACACCTAGTTTCCTGATTTGAAAGTGGGTAGCCCAGTCATTGCAAAGCAAAGAAGCTGTGTATAAAATAGGGATGTGGAGTCTTTTGTGTTGCTTCCGAGTTTATCATACAGCATCCACTGATGCAAATATCCTTGAACTCACTGTGTAAATGTATCTGGGCTTGCTATGTACAAATTTGTATTTCGTAGTCCACTTACCTGTAGAAGCATCGCAAACAGAACAGAGATGAAAATACCCATCTGAAGATCTCAGGGGCAGGAGAAATTGTTTAAAAAAATGATACTTCTTTTTTAAAAAACATTTTCCATTCTAGTGTTTCAGAACTGATTAAAACACTAATTAGTTTCTACCAATTCCATATAGTAGAAATTAATAAGGTAATTTTGCTCTTAGGTATATGCAGGCATGGAGGATTAAATAAACTTGGCTATGGCTGCAGTCATCATCTGACTTAAGACTAGAAGCTTGAAAATATATCTCAGAACTTCCCTGAAATTTTCTCGGGGCACTAGGTGTCCATTCAGTTTTCAATGGCTTTCCTCCCTACTATTGTGGATCATGAAAATAAACTCTCTGCAATGACAAGTAAGATGAAGGCATGTTGGGTATCTGCTTCGAAAATATGGGCCCTGAAGAACTTTTGCTTTTGACAAAGCAAAGTGGAAGGAAGAGATCAGACAAAGGTACTGGGGGTTTTGCTTCCATTTGTCTCATGCCACAGTGTGCTGTCTCCGTTGGTGTACACCTTGTGACCTGCTAGAATCCAAGGCTCTGCACTTTTATCCATCATTAGAGAAGAGGCTGTCAATTGACTGGGCTGGTAGAATGAAGTGGTATGGAACAAATTACCCTTCATTTTGAGATTTCCTTATCCTAACATCTATAGTGTGGGATGACACAGAAGTTTAACTTCTCTTGCACCACCACCATTGTTACCTTGATGTGGTTACTTTCTCTCAGATTCCATGCATCTTAAAAGTCAAATGTTCATCTGATGGCAGAGAGCTTAATCTCTGACTTCCCTGAAAAATAGCAAAAGAATTTTTTTTCCTGTTGGCTAACAGAGCGATGTGCAAACCACTAAAATACTTTTGATTACTTTCATAGAGTTAGCACCTGGAATTGAACCATATGTGTTCCCTGGGGCTGGGCGGAGACAAATTTCTACATGAAGCATGGAAGATACTTTTACAAAGTTTATTGGAGAAAATAAGAGCTGGTTCCAACTGGAAAGGGGACTGCTTCTTGGGGAGTGCCATTTCCCTGCGGGCTCGGTTGAGGAATTTCCTCTTTTAGAAGCCTTTTCTGATTTCTAGGAGCCATGTTAAGTATCTTTCCATTCTGCTTTTCAGTTATTGCGTTTAGTATATTTTATTGTAATGATTTGTTAACATGGTGGTGCTCTTCTATTTGAGGACACAATAATAAGAAAAGAAATCAGTACAAATATTTAAAATGGTTGATTTTATTTGCCAGAACAGCTTTAAAGGAAGAAACAATGATTTATAGAAATCCAAATCAATCTCAATCTTTTCATATGATTTTTCTTGTTCTTTATCTTTTTAAGCTCCCTCCTGTCTCCAGGTTCCCTCTGGTCTTATTCATGGAAAGTGTGAGAGAACCTGCACACCCTCCTCCACCAGTCATTGACCTTTAAATATATAAAGATACCAAGGGAAGGTATGTTTGCAAGGACAAAATTTAATCCTTCATTAGTTTCTTGTGTTTCATAGCCATGCCAAAGAATATTTTGAGAACGTTTATTGGGAAGAGAAAATACTTGATTTTAGAAGTGACCAAGATATGTCCCTGTAAGAAAGGAAAAATGGAGATTTACACATTGGCTTTATTTCTGAGTTGCTTTCATGGGGTTTAAAATAATTTCCTGTTTTAGCTGAGGGACTTGGGTGGCATATGTGAGGTAATGTGCAATTCATAACTCCTTTTATGTGTATTTTCATTAGATTTTTCACAACAGTTTTATGAGCTTGGCAAGGCAGGCTGTATAATTCCTATTGTGCAGAAAAGTAAACTGAGGTATAAAGAGTGTCTTGTCTATGGGCGAGCAGGCAGGCAGCTAAGTGATGGGGCTGCTGACTAACACCCAGTCTTGCTACTCCATTCCTCTTTCTGTTAGTCCAATCTAGACACCAAAATTAGTTCTTCTATTTGCAACAAGTTTACTAAATGTTATGGCATTAATATAAGGTCACATTTTGCACCTGGAGTTCCTCCATAAAGCGTACCACACAACTACCTAAATAAATCTCAAACCTTGACTTTTTAATGGGTATTGCTAAAAGTGGTGTACACATGTTAAATTTTAAAAATAAAAGCACATTCTTGATGTGATGACACTTGAATTATGAGGAGCTCAATAGGGCTGGGTATGAATCCTATGCATAATTTCAATTCCGAGAGTGAAAGAAAAAATATTTTCTGAAAGTATTTATAAAAGAAGAATACTATTTTGACTATCCTACACAGAATGACTTATTGTCTTAAGGATACAGGGCTAAGCAAATTGCCAGTGTGTGTGTGTGTGTGTGTGTGTGTGTGTGTGTGTGTGTGTGTTTGCATGTATATGAGATTTGCCAAATTTTTGCCAGTGGTGCTAAATAGGAGAGTTATTGAGCAATCACAGTGAGGGTTCCAGCATTCTACAGCTGGAATCTGTGCAGGTGCAACTTTCTGGTTGCAGGCCAGCATTATTTTGCAATACCGCTGGCAGTAACCATTTTTAAATAGAAACATGATTGCACTTTAATATTTCTCCCTTCCATTTCCCCCCCCACTCTAAATCAACCCTGCTCTGAGCATAAAGTTCTTGCCAAGGTTTCTGGTAACAGATTAAGACCACTGGGCTGAGCCTATTTTCAGTGGCCGGAAACACACTGAATAAGTTAGAAAATATTAACCACACGAAGCAAACTTTTCTTAGGGTTTTGTGATATTTGGAGATGATCTGTATCACTAATCCCAAGACCATGGCAGGTAGCAGGCATATGTCAACTATGTGACCATAGTTCTTCTGGTTTGCTCTCTTATACTGTAGGTTCTGGGAAGATTGTACTATAAATGAAGTCACTGGGAATCAAACAGATCCCTCTACAGAATAGTCATTAAAGGAGCTTGCACTTTTGTAGCACTTATCTGTTCCAGACACTGTCTTAAAGTCTTTACATATATTAATTCATTAAATTTTCATATCAAGTCTATGAGAGAAGGTAGTGTTCTTATGTAATTTTGCAAATGGGGGAACTGAGGCAAAAAGAAATTATCTTGCCCATAGTCACACAGGAAGAGCCAGGATTTGACTGTAGAGTGTCAGACTCTGTGCTGTTTACCACTTGGCTACATGGCATTACATTTTGAAAATTTGAGGCTATCTCATTTCATACCAAGCCAAGGTCAGCTTCCCCACTTCCTGCAGGTGCTATTTGTGTACATGTCTATCTCCCCAACTAGATCGGGATCTTCTTAAAAGTAAGGACTAAGTTTTATATGCCCTTGCCATCTAGAACTGGACTTTTCTATAATAACTATTTAACGAGACACACAAGTATGCACCAGGATGTTTGCTAGTGGTGCAGAAGATCGAAATAAGAGTTTTGTTTTAAACTTCAAATGCAGTAAGTTCAGCTTGAAGTGAATTATCTAGTTTGTTAGTTTGTAACACATTTTCCCACACGACCAGCCCTCATGTAAAGTTTCTTACCTGGTCCTAAACAGACCCAACTAAATTCTTTATAACATAAATACATGTACCTGGTTTTTATGCAGGAGGAAGTATGCTTGGCAGTTTTCTTTGGTGTTGGATGACACAATTCTTGTTTTTGAAATAACCTTGGTCTCCAGCTAGTTTCTTTGGAGCTTGGCTTTGTTCAATAAACACATCTCCACTTAGTTCTTCAAAACATTTATTTTAAGCCCAGGTGATCCATCACTGATCATATACATGGGTAATTCAGAGAGTTTGTGGAAAAATTGAATTGAAAGATAACACAAATCCTTCCATGAGCTTTTTGAAGAACCCTTGTATTTTCCAAAACAGCTAGTTATTGCTCCTGGTTCTGGGACCTTAGGTGCAAATGGACATGATTGACCTACCCACTGTAGCTGGATGGTCCTACAACAGATTGCCAGGCCTTCCTTTTTCTGGTAAGCCATTCAAAGTGCCAAATTTCTGTTAGAACCCACTCTTTTCACTTTTTTTCCATGAAGTTTTATCATTGGAAAATATTCATCAAAAAGTAAAGGTTAAAAGTGGGAAGTCTTACCTAATACTGTAGAAGACAGACAAAGCAATAAATTGGGAGTTTAGAGTTTATGATTTTTTTTTTTTTTCAATTTCAGATTTTCCAGTGATTAGCTCTGTGGCTCACTAGGAGACCCTGAGCAAACCAAAATAGGGTATGTTTCCTTATTAATAAAACTAGAGAGTAAAATTAGATAACATCTTCTCAATTTTCTTTTTTCCGTCTAGTCTTGATAAGTAGTCCCCTCTTCCCTGCTTCCAGATCACCACCACTGTCCAACAAAGATCTTGAAAAAAACTTTAGTAGTCAGTGCAACTTTACTCTGTTCCTTTGGTAAGTAAAGAACAAAAGCCTTGCAATTGAACAATGACAAACATTGAAACTTTCAGGAAGCTGTAGGTTGGTTTCACATGTGCAAATTTACATTTTGATTTTATATTTTAGAGCACCATAAATTGACCTGAGAATTAGAAGTTATTAGAAGGTTCCTTCTTCTAGTGGTAACTTTTTGAATGATCTCAAGAATGCATACATACTTATTTATGGTCACTAAGGATCCTTCTAATTCTGTTTCTTTGAAGCATTATTAATATTACTCTGGCTCCCCTTCAAACTGACACTATCTGCCTTCACATGTTTGTCCTCCAAATCCTTGCTACTCAAAGTGTGATCACAGACCTAAAAAGCATCAGCATCACTTGGGAGTGTGTTAGAAGTGCCGAACTACTGAATCGGAATCTGAATTTTAACAAGATCCCCAGGTGATTCATATGCACATTCATGTTTGAGATGTAATGCTCTAAATCACTGAGATTGCCGAAAGAAAGTTCTTCTCTTAAAGCCTGAGTGTTGTGTTTAATGTGGTGCTACCCGAATCAAAATTTATTGGTATACTAGAAACTCAGATCCTGGAGCTTCATTCTATCTCTAAAACTGTGCGTGCGTGCGTGCGTGCGTGCGTGCGTGCGTGTGTGTGTGCGCGTGCGTGTGGGTGGTAGGGGTGAGAAGTATAGCATTATCTTCAACACACAGTAGGATGCTAGTTTCTCAAGTTGGCAGGAGTTCACAGGAAAATTTGGGTTTAGATGCATTATGACTTATTCTATTCAAGTTGCACGGAGAGGTGTATCCAAGAAGGTGGAGTTGCAGAGGCAAGCTGTGTGCATGAGGGCAATAAAATGATTCAATGCTTTGCAACTGAGATTAGGGTTGAAGAACCATTCAAAACTTATGTAGCAATTAAAAGCCATTATCATCCCTCCCCCACGTCATAAAATGTTTGATTGTTTATCAACTAACCTTGTAGGACATTATTACACTTACTTAATTTTTGTAGCCTTGGCTTTTTACAAAGACAGTGTTCTCTCCTGTTATCCGTAGGGTGTGTTCGGACTCCTCTGATAAATGAGGAGGGGATAACAGGAAAGCTGCTCGTTAGCACATTGCGTCCTTTTCTGGGTGCTCTCCTCCCTTCAGTTACAGATTTATTGTTCTTTCCTTTTTGTGTCATCACTTTGTCAGATACCCAGTCTCTCTTGGTGCTCCTGAGCCCCAGACTTACTGGTCAACTATCTGCTGCTTATTTTCCGCCCCGCTCCTCATTATTCCTCCACCTTTAAAACTCACTCTCTGTTTTCTCTCAAATTGTGATGAGCTAAGTGACTTGCAAGGATTGAAAGAGTCTCTTCCTTGGAATATCTGAACTTCAACAGTAACAAACACAAAATCCTGCCTTTCTCCAGGTAATTGCCTCTGCTGGGGCCCTTCAGGTATCAATTCAGGTGAGTAGAGATAATATTAAGAAAGGAGGGAGCAGCCTGTTCTCAATGCCTCTCAAACCCTGTGCCTGGATGTTATTGCTTTGTCCTTGGTCCACAGATCAGATATAGCCACACAGAGGGTGGCAAGCTCGCTTCATGAAAGTTACAGTGTAAGGTCTTAGGAGTATAAGGAACATTAAGTTTCTGTTGAAGATGGTCATTGTAGGACAATGGGCTTGTGTCCTTGGACATCACTTAGTATCAGAACACTAAGACAGAAGAGCATTAAGGAGAGTCAGGAGCAGGTCCTTGGTAAAGCTGGCCTCCAGGTTGCTAGTGAACTGGAGGTTGACAAATGGTTCTGTAGCCCCTGAGAAGAGACTCTGTTCTCCCTCTGACCGATGCAGCTTGGCTTGAGGATCAGGAGGTAGATGAGTATTCATTATTTCCATGAATGACCTAGAGATGGTTTATGTGTGTTTATGTATGTTTTCTTTCTTTATCCACAGCAGGAAAAGGCTTCTGAGATCTGGGGAAACCCTGCCTGGTGTGGGCAGTGCACTGACATGCGTGGCTCCCCACTAAGGACCCGGTGGACCACAGAGATGGGCGCTTACGCCTCATCCTCTTTGGCCATGTTGCCCCAATGAGTCTGTTACCTTGGGTGGGTAAATTGGGGTCTTCAACTGGTTTTAGAGTAAATCTGTGTTTGTGGCTTCTGTGCGCTATCCCTTGGCTGGTCTGAAATGCTGAAATCTTCAATCTTGGAAGAGAACTATTTAGCCATGTGTGTGACAAATTTCCAAAATGCCCACATAATTAAAAGACAGCTGATGTGTATTGTGCATTTACCAGGTTGAATAATATCTTAATTATTCAACATAGTCATCTTATGAGGCAAGGGCTATTTCCCCCATTTTACAACTAAAAGAAACTAACAGAGACTTAAAAACTTTTTGGAATCACCAGGCATAGTAAGGTTGTTTTACTCAGCCAGATTGTTTCATTCTGAAATCCATGCCTTAATACCTCTATACCACTTGAATACGAGAATTATTTAATATATACTTTCCTCTGTTGGTTAGAATATTTTTCTTCCTATTATACTGGTTGCATGAACACATTGCAACAAAATTTCTTAGCCCACACTATTTCAGTTTACTCCAGGGTCAGTTGTCATTCAATTCTTCACATGCCCATCTCTGGGCATTTAAATAGGTATGAAAAATTATCAAGAAGGTGATCTATACTGTCGGGAAACCTGTTTTTGCTCTTTCTTGTTTTCATTTTTGTAAAAAGTGACACCTTTCATCCAATGCTAATAAAGTTAATGTAATTTATATTATTTTAAATGTTTCATTTGGCTTGGAAACCACTTGAGTAATTTTACTGGATACATTACTTAATAAGCAAATTTTGGGGAAAAAATCCCCTACAGTCTCCATTCAACAAATATTTGAATTTCTACTTTTTTTGTAAGTCCCTGAGTTAGGAGCTATAGGGAATGCAACATTCAACCCAAAGTTCTGTGTCCAGATGTGATGGTAAATTTTATGTGTCAACTTGACCGGACCACAGAGTGCCCAGACATTTGGTCAACCATTATTCTGGTTGTGTCCGTGAGGCTGTTTTTAAATGATATTACCATTTGAAGCAGTAGACTGAGTAAAGCAGATTGCACTCCCTAATGTGGGTGGGCATTATCTGATCAGTTGAAGACCTGAATAGAACAAAAGGCTGAGGAAGAACGAACTCATGATGCCTAACTGCTCTGAGCTGGGGCATTGGTTTTTTCCTGCCTCTGGACAAAAACTAAAATGCTGGCTCTTCTTGGGCTCGGGTTTGTAGACTTTCTGACTGGGACTATACTATTGGTTCTCCTGGGTCTCCAAATTGTCCACTGTGGATCTCCAGACTTCTAAGCTTCCATAATTGCATAAGCCAATTTTTTATAATAAATCATGTTGGATAATTTCACGTGTCAACTTCACCGGGTTAAGGGATGCCCAGACAGCTGGTAAAAAATTATTTCTGTGAGTGTGTTTCTGAATGAGATTAACATTGAATTAGAAGACTAAGTAAAGAAGATCTGTCCTCACCAATGTGGGTGGGCACCAGCCAATCCACCGAGGGATTGAAAAGGACAAAAAGGCTGAAGAAAGGCAAATTCTCTCTTCTTGAGCTGGGACATCCATTTTCTCCTGCCCTCAAACATCAGAACTCCTGGTTCTCGGGCCTTCAGACTCTGGGACTTGCAGCAATAGTCCCCCTGATTCTCAGACCTTCTGTCTTAGCCTGGGCTGTCCTGGTTGTTAGACCTTTTCACTCAGGCTGAGTTACACACTGGCTTTGCTGGTTCTCCAGCTTGTAGACAACATTATGGTGGGACTTCCTGGCTTCCATAATTGCATGAGCCAGATCCTGTAATAAATCTCCTCTTGTATATCTATATATCTTATTGGTTCTGTTTCTCTGGAGAACCCTGACTAATATCTACATATGCACACATATATATTACATTTATTGTAATATATATATACACAATTTATTGATTCTGTTTCTCCAGAAAACCCTGACTAATATGCTCTGTGATGTCAAACACACCCTTCAAACACATCTCTTTCTATGGGAAATGTCTGTGTTTGGAAGCTAACTGTTATTCAAGATAGATTAGATGAATTCCAAATAGGTTTGTTTAATGAGTCCTGTAGGTATAAATCATTTACTAAGTCAGTCTGGGGAAAAGTACAATATCAATAATAATTGGACACACTTCAATCAGTACATTGGACAAAAACCTCTTCATTGAGATCTTTCTGTGAGAGCTGCGACAAGTCTGAAAACAGGAGACAGTATTTCCATTGTTTTCTGAGCTTCAAAAGGAAGGAAGATGTCAAATGCCAACTGGAGGCCCCAGAGAACAGTCATTGTTGACTAACTGATGTCAGTGCCAAGGTTCCCTGGGCGGGTAGAGATGCTTTCAAATGTCTCTGAGTGTGACTATGACAGGTTCCTTAAAAAAGCACAGAAAAGGAAATGTTATATTTTCTTATGGGCTGGGAGGTTGATTTTTCTAATGAACATAGGCCCTTCCCTCTCAGAATCATCAATCCCATTCCATTACAGTTTTTTTTTTATTTAGTGGAATTCACTGAACATAAAATTAACCATCTTAAAGTGAACAAGTCAGTGGCATTTAGTACATCCACAGTTTTGTGCAATCAACACCTCTATCCAGTTCCAAACATTTTCTTCACCACAAACAGAAAGCCCATATCCCTTTGAGCAGTTGCTCTTGGTTGCTACTCCCCTCACCCCGAAAATTTGTAGATTTACCTATTCTTTTTAAATAATGCTCTTTTTGATAAGAAAATCTCATAGAATAGAATGCAAGTAATGTAATTGAAGGAGTATATTTCACTTATGGACAGTTTTGGTATTTGTTGCAAGTACTTGTAGAATTCTTAAGTAAAGGACTAACTATATATATTTTATTTTATTTTTAAAAAATTTTATTTTGTCGATATACATTGTGGCTGATTATTGCTCCTCATCACCAAAACCCCCCTCCCTCCTCTCTCCCCCCCTCCCCCCAACAATGTCCTTTCTGTTTGCTTGTCTTATCAACTTCAGGTAATTGTGGTTGTTATACCTTCTTCCCCCCGCCCCCGGTTTTTTTTTTTTTTTTTTGTGTGTGTGTGTGTGTGTGTGTGTGTGTGAATTTATATATTAATTTTTAGCTCCCACCAATAAGTGAGAACATGTGGTATTTCTCTTTCTGTGCCTGACTTGTTTCACTTAATATAATTCTCTCAAGGTCCATCCATGTTGTTGCAAATGGCAGTATTTCATTCGTTTTTATAGCTGAGTAGTATTCCATTGTGTAGATGTACCACATTTTCCGTATCCACTCATCTGATGATGGACATTTGGGCTGGTTCGAACTCTTGGCTATTGTAAAGAGTGCTGCGATGAACATTGGGGAACAGGTATACCTTTGACTTGATGATATCCATTCCTCTGGGTATATTCCCAACAGTGCGATTGCTGGGTCGTATGGTAGATCTATCTGCAATTGTTTGAGGAACCTCCATACCATTTTCCATAGAGGCTGCACCATTTTGCAGTCCCACTAACAATGTATGAGAGTTCCTTTTTCTCTGCAACCTCGCCGGCATTTATCGTTCAGAGTCTTTTGGATTTTAGCCATCCTAACTCGGGTTAGATGGTATCTCAGTGATTTGCGTTTCCCGGATGCTGAGTGATGTTGAGCATTTTTTCATATGTCTGTTGGCCATTTGGATATCTTCCTTAGAGAAATGCCTACTTAGCTCTTTTGCCCATTTTTTAAATTGGGTTGCTTGTTTTTTTCTTGTAAAGTTGTTTGAGTTCCTTATATATTCTGGATATTAATCCTTTGTCAGATGTATATTTTGCAAATATTTTCTCCCACTCTGTTGTTTGTCTTTTAACTCTGTTAATTGTTTCTTTTGCTGTGCAGAAGCTTTTTAGTTTGATATAATCCCATTTGTTTATTTTTCCTTTGGCTGCCTGTGCTTTAGGGGTCATATTCATGAAGTCTGTGTCCAGTCCTATTTCCTGAAGTGTTTCTCCTATGTTTTCTTTAAGAAGTTTTATTGTTTCAGGGCGTATATTTAAATCCTTAATCCATTTTGAGTTGATTTTAGTATACAGTGAGAGGTATGGATCTAGTTTCATTCTCCTGCATATGGATATCCAGTTATCCCAGCACCACTTGCTGAAGAGGCAGTCCCTTCCCCAGTGAATAGGCTTGGTGCCTTTGTCAAAGATCAGATGGCAGTAAGTGTGTGGGTTGATTTCTGGATTCTCTATTCTATTCCATTGGTCAGTGTGTCTGTTTTTATGCCAGTACCATACTGTTTTGGTTATTATAGCCTTGTAGTATAGCTTAAAGTCAGGTAGTGTTATGCCTCCAGCTTAATTTTTTTTGCTCAGCATTGCTTTGGCTATGCGTGGTCTTTTATTTTTTTTTTAATTTTTTTTAAATTTTTTTTTTTAAGTTCTCTGATAAGCTTTTTTATTTTTTATTTTATTATTTTTTTATTTTTTTATTTTTTATTTTTATTTTTTATTTTTTAAATTTTATTTTGTCGATATACATTGTAGCTGATTAATGCTCCCCATCACCAAAACCTCCCTCCCTTCTCCCTCCCCCCCCCTGCCCCCCAACAATGTCCTTTCTGTTTGTTTGTTGTATCAACTTCAAATAATTGTGGTTGTTATATCTTCTTCCTCCCCCCCCCCCGGGTTTGTGTGTGTATGTGTGTATGTGTGTGTGTGAATTTATATATTAATTTTTAGCTCCCACCAATAAGTGAGAACATGTGGTATTTCTCTTTCTGTGCCTGACTTGTTTCACTTAATATAATTCTCTCAAGGTCCATCCATGTTGTTGCAAATGGCAGTATTTCATTCGTTTTTATAGCTGAGTAGTATTCCATTGTGTAGATGTACCACATTTTCCGTATCCACTCATCTGATGATGGGCATTTGGGCTGGTTCCAACTCTTGGCTATTGTAAAGAGTGCTGCGATGAACATTGGGGAACAGGTATACCTTCGACTTGATGATTTCCATTCCTCTGGGTATATTCCCAACAGTGGGATGGCTGGGTCGTATGGTAGATCTATTTGCAATTGTTTAAGGAACCTCCATACCATTTTCCATAGAGGCTGCACCATTTTGCAGTCCCACCAACAATGTATGAGAGTTCCTTTTTCTCCGCAGCCTCGCCAGCATTTATCATTCAGAGTCTTTTGGATTTTAGCCATCCTAACTGGGGTTAGATGGTATCTCAATGTGGTTTTGATTTGCATTTCCCGGATGCTGAGTGATGTTGAGCATTTTTTCATATGTCTGTTGGCCATTTGTATATCTTCCTTAGAGAAATGCCTACTTAGCTCTTTTGCCCATTTTTTAATTGGGTTGCTTGTTTTCTTCTTGTAAAGTTGTTTGAGTTCCTTATATATTCTGGATATTAATCCTTTGTCAGATGTATATTTTGCAAATATTTTCTCCCACTCTGTTGGTTGTCTTTTAACTCTTTTAATTGTTTCTTTTGCTGTGCAGAAGCTTTTTAGTTTGATATAATCCCATTTGTTTATTTTTCCTTTGGTTGCCCGTGCTTTTTTTTTTTTTTTTTTTTTACAGTTTTTATTTTTATTTATTTATTTATTTATTTATTTAATTTTATTTTTTAATTTTATTTTGTCGATATACATTGTGGCTGATTATTGCTCCCCATCACCAAAACCTCCCTCCCTTCTCCCTCCCCCCATCCCCCCCAACAATGTCCTTTCTGTTTGCTTGTCATATCAACTTCAAATAATTGTGGTTGTTATATCTTCTTCCCCCCCACCCCGGTTTGTGTGCGTGTGTGTGTGTGTGTGTGTCTGTGTGTGTGTGTGTGTGTGTGTGTGTGAATTTATATATTAATTTTTAGCTCCCACCAATAAGTGAGAACATGTGGTATTTCTCTTTCTGTGCCTGACTTGTTTCACTTAATATAATTCTCTCAAGGTCCATCCATGTTGTTGCAAATGGCAGTATTTCATTCGTTTTTATAGCTGAGTAGTATTCCATTGTGTAGATGTACCACATTTTCCGTATCCACTCATCCGATGATGGGCATTTGGGCTGGTTCCAACTCTTGGCTATTGTAAAGAGGGCTGTGATGAACATTGGGAAACAGGTATACCTTCGACTTGATGATTTCCATTCTTCTGGGTATATTCCCAATAGTGGGATAGCTGGGTCGTATGGTAGATCTATCTGCAATTGTTTGAGGAACCTCCATACCATTTTCCATAGAGGCTGCACCATTTTGCAGTCCCACCAACAATGTATGAGAGTTCCTTTTTCTCCGCAGCCTCGCCAGCATTTATCGTTCAGAGTCTTTTGGATTTTAGCCATCCTAACTGGGGTTAGATGGTATCTCAATGTGGTTTTGATTTGCATTTCCCGGATGCTGAGTGATGTTGAGCATTTTTTCATATGTCTGTTGGCCATTTGGATATCTTCCTTAGAGAAATGCCTACTTAGCTCTTTTGCCCATTTTTTAATTGGGTTGCTTGTTTTCTTCTTGTACAGTTGTTTGAGTTCCTTATATATTCTGGATATTAATCCTTTGTCAGATGTATATTTAGCAAATATTTTCTCCCACTCTGTTGGTTGTCTTTTAACTCTTTTAATTGTTTCTTTTGCTGTGCAGAAGCTTTTTAGTTTGATATAATCCCATTTGTTTATTTTTCCTTTGGTTGCCCGTGCTTTTGGGGTCGTATTCATGAAGTCTGTGCCCAGTCCTATTTCCTGCAGTGTTTCTCCTATGTTTTCTTTAAGAAGTTTTATTGTTTCAGGGTGTATATTTAAATCCTTAATCCATTTTGAGTTGATTTTAGTATACGGTGAGAGGTATGGATCTAGTTTCATTCTCCTGCATATGGATATCCAGTTATCCCAGCACCACTTGCTGAAGAGGCAGTCCCTTCCCCAGTGAATAGGCTTGGTGCCTTTGTCAAAGATCAGATGGCAGTAAGTGTGTGGGTTGATTTCTGGATTCTCTATTCTATTCCATTGGTCAGTGTGTCTGTTTTTATGCCAGTACCATACTGTTTTGGTTATTATAGCTTTGTAGTATAGCTTAAAGTCAGGTAGTGTTATGCCTCCAGCTTTATTTTTTTTGCTGAGCATTGCTTTGGCTATTCGTGGTCTTTTATTGTTCCATATAAATGTCTGAATAGTTTTTTCCATTTCTGAGAAAAATGTCTTTGGAATTTTGATGGGGATTGCATTGAATTTGTATATCACTTTGGGTAGTATGGACATTTTCACTATGTTGATTCTTCCAATCCAAGAGCATGGAATATCTTTCCATCTTCTTGTATCCTCTCTAATTTCTCTCAGCAGTGGTTTGTAGTTCTCATTATAGAGATTTTTCACCTCCTTGGTTAACTCAATTCCTAAGTATTTTATTTTTTTGGTGGCTATTGTAAATGGGCAGGCTTTCTTGATTTCTCCTTCTGCATGTTCACTATTGGAGAAAAGAAATGCTACTGATTTTTGTGTGTTGATTTTGTATCCTGCTACTGTGCTGAAATCATTTATCAATTCCAAGAGTTTTTTTGTAGAGGTTTTAGGCTGTTCGATATATAGGATCATGTCATCTGCAAACAGGGACAGTTTGACTTCATCTTTTCCAATCTGGATGCCCTTTATTTCCTTCTCTTCTCTGATTGCTCTGGCTAGTACTTCCAACACTATGTTGAATAGGAGTGGTGAGAGTGGGCATCCTTGTCTAGTGCCTGTTCTTAAAGGAAAAGCTTTCAGCTTTTCCCCATTCAGGATGATATTGGCAGTGGGTTTGGCATATATGGCTTTAATTATGTTGAGATACTTTCCCTCTATACCTAACTTATAGAGGGTCTTTGTCATGAATGAGTGCTGAACTTTATCAAATGCTTTTTCAGCATCTATAGAGATGATCATATGGTCCTTGTGTTTGAGTTTATTAATATGGCGTATCACATTTATTGATTTGCGTATGTTGAACCAACCTTGCATCCCTGGGATGAATCCCACTTGATCGTGATGAATAATTTTTCGTATGTGTTGCTGTATTCTGTTTGCTAGTATTTTAGTGAGGATTTTTGCATCTATATTCATCAAGGATATCGGCCTGTAGTTTTCTTTTTTGGTTATATCTTTACCTGGTTTTGGTATCAGGATGATGTTTGCTTCATAGAATGAGTTTGGGAGATTTGCGTCCGTTTCAATCTTTTGGAATAGTTTGTAAAGAATCGGTGTCAATTCCTCTTTGAATGTTTGGTAAAATTCTGCTGTGAATCCATCTGGTCCTGGGCTTTTCTTTGTTGGGAGCCTTCTGATAACAGCTTCAATCTCCTTTATTGTTATTGGTCTGTTCAGATTTTGTACGTCTTCACGGTTCAGTTTTGGGAACTTGTGTGTGTCCAGAAATTTATCCATTTCCTCCAGATTTTCAAATTTGTTGGCGTACAGTTGTTTATAGTAGTCTCGAATGATTCCTTGTATTTCAGATGAATCAGTTGTAATATCGCCTTTTTCATTTCTAATTTTTGTTATTTGAGTCTTCTCTCTTCTTTTTTTTGTTAGCCATGCTAATGGTTTGTCAATTTTATTTATCTTTTCAAAAAACCAACTTTTTGATTCGTTGATCTTTTGAATTGCTTTTTGGTTTTCAATTTCATTCAGTTCTGCTCTGATCTTAATGATTTCTTTCCGTCTGCTAACTTTAGGATTGGATTGTTCTTGTTTTTCTAGTTCTTTAAGGTGAAGTGTTAGGTTGTTCACTTGCCGTCTTTCCATTCTTCTGAAGTGAGCATTTAATGCAATAAATTTTCCCCTCAATACTGCTTTTGCAGTATCCCACAGGTTTTGGTATGATGTATCATTGTTTTCATTAGTTTCAATAAACTTTTTGATTTCCTGCTTGATTTCTTCTTGGACCCATATGTCATTAAGTAGAATGCTGTTTAATTTCCATGTGTTTGTATAGTTTCCAGAGTTTTGTTTGTTATTAATTTCTAGTTTTAATCCATTGTGGTCTGAGAAGATACATGGGATAATTCCAATTTTTTTGAATTTATTGAGACTTGATTTGTGACCTAATATGTGATCTATCCTGGAGAATGATCCATGTGCTGCTGAGAAGAATGAATATTCTGAGGTTGTTGGGTGGAATGTTCTGTAGATATCTGCCAATTCCAATTGGTCTAGAGTCTTGTTTAGATCTTGTGTTTCTCTACTGATTCTTTGCCTAGATGATCTGTCTAATATTGACAGTGGAGTGTTCAGGTCCCCTGCTATTATGGTATTAGTGTCTATTTCCTTCTTTAGGTCTAATAGAGTTTGTTTTATAAATCTGGCTGCTCCAACATTGGGTGCGTACATATTTATGATTGTTATGTCTTCTTGATGGATCAGTCCTTTTATCATTAAGTAGTGTCCCTCATTGTCTCTTTTTATGGTTTTTAGTTTAAAGTCTATTTTGTCAGATATAAGAATAGCCACTCCAGCTCGTTTTTCTTTTCTGTTTGCATGGTAAATCTTTTTCCATCCTTTCACTCTTAGTCTGTGTGAATCTTTATGGGTGAGGTGGGTCTCTTGTAGGCAGCATATAGTTGGGTCCTGCTTTTTGATCCAGTCAGCCAGTCTGTGTCTTTTAATTGGGGAATTTAAGCCTTTAACATTAAGAGTTGTTATTGAAAGGTGTTGATTTATTCCTAGCATTTTATTGGTTGTTTGGTTGTCTTAGGTGTCTTTTGTTCCTTGCTTTCTGATTTACTGTTTGGTTTCTTTGTTTGTTGGTTCCTTAGGTTGTAGATAGTGTTTTTGTTAGCTTGTTTTCTCTTCATGAATGCCATTTTTATTGTACTAGCGGGTTTAGATTTTTCTTAGGTTTTTATGGCAGTGGTAGTTATTTTTCAGGAACCAAACCCAGTACTCCCTTGAGGATTTCTTGTAAGGGTGGTCTTGTGGTAATGAACTCCCGCAGTTTTTGTTTGTCTGAGAAATATACTATTTGCCCCTCATTTCGGAAGGATAGCCTTGCAGGGTAGAGTATTCTTGGCTGGTAATCTTTGTCTTTTAGTATTTTGAAAATATCATCCCATTCCTTTCTAGCTTTTAGGGTTTGTGATGAAAAGTCTGATGTTAACCTGATTGGGGCTCCCTTATAGGTGATTTGACGCTTCTCTCTTGCAGCTTTTAAGATTCTCTCTTTGTCTCTGAGTTTTGCCAATTTGACTATGACATGTCTTGGAGAAGGCCTTTTTGGGTTGAATACGTTTGGAGATCGTTGAGCTTCCTGGATCTGAAGATCTGTGATATTTCCTATACCTGGGAAGTTTTCTGCCACTATTTTGTTGAATATGTTTTCAATGGAATCTCCATTTTCCTCCCCTTCTGGAATACCCATGACTCGGATATTTGAGCGCTTGAGGTTGTCTGATATCTCTCTCAGATTTTCTTCCATGTCCTTGATTCTTTTTTCTTTCTTTTTGTCTGCTTGTGTTATTTCAAACAGCCCATCTTCAAGTTCAGAGGTTCTCTCTTCAACTTCGACAAGCCTGCTGGTTAAACTCTCCGTTGTGTTTTTTATTTCGCTGAATAACTTCTTCAGTTCAGCAAGTTCTGCTACATTTTTTTTCAGGACATTGATTTCCTTGTATATTTCCTCTTTCAGATCCTGTATACTTTTCCTCATTTCATCATGATGTCTAGCTGAGTTTTCTTGTATCTCATTCAGTTTCCTTAGAATTATCACTCGAAATTCCTTGTCAGTTATTTCAAGGGCTTCTTGTTCTATAGGATCTAGAGTATGAGATTTATTAACTTTTGGTGGTGTACTTTCTTGATTTTTTGTATTTCTGGTGTCTTTTTTTTGGTGTTTATTCATTGTTGCAGGGGGTTTCACAGTCCACCGGTTTAAGACTAATGACTAACTAGGATGTTGCTGTGGTTGCCAATTTGGTATGGCTCCCGCCGTGACTGCTCAGTTGGCCTCTAGTGTCTTGTGTGTGTGGTTGCCTCGGGTCTTGGGCTTCTCCGGGGATCCACCTTTCTGGTCAGCTTGTACTCTGCTGGGCTGGTGGATCACGTACCACAGGGTGTGTGATCTCTGTTGAGCTTTCACTTTCTGTACAGGACTTCTCCCCATTCCGTGTGCTCTGGCCCAGGCTGTTGGATCGTGCAGTGGCGACCCCACCGGGTGTGTGGTTTCTGTCGAGTCTCCGCCTCCCTGGCCACACGTCTCCCCCCTCTGTGCACACTGTGCTGGGCTGGGGCGTGTCTTCTGCACCCCTCGTCTATCAGCTGGGCCTTCAAGACCCTGCTCAGCACCGCCTCGCCCAGGAAGTCTACCAGGTTTCTGCTAGGCACAGACGACCGGTCTCTCTGGGTGCCTTTGTAGCACTGTGTAGATCTTTCTCGGGTCTTGTTCACCTTTGTATCCCCCCGGTATAAACCGAGTCTAGTGCCCGCCTGCAGCCTGCTCTCCGGCAGGTTCAAGCGGACCTGGGAACTCTCCTACCACACTATTCCCAACCAGAAATTCGTTAGGCTTTTTTCCAAACTGGTGGTCGCAGAGATGGTATCTGCCTCCCAGTAACAGGAAGTTTACCGGGGCCGGAGTCCAGGGTGTGGTGGAGTGACAGTCAGCCCGCCCGTACTTCCTAGCCCTCCCAAAACTGGTCGGGACGCCCCACATCCCCAGCCCAGCCCTGCCAGAGAACCGCGGAGGGAGTGGGAGAGGAGGTCGGCCCGCAGGGTCCGGAAAGCCCCGCGCCAGGCCAAGCAAATGGGCTCAGTGATGGCCGAGCAGGGCAGAGCTGCCCGCACCTGGGAAAATGGAGGCAGCACCGGGGCAGTGAGTGGCCTGGTGGTGCAGGCGGGAGCCGTGTGGGCATCCACCCCCCGAACAGAGCTGTGCCAGGGATCACTCACAGTGCTGTGCCAGGTCGGGCGCTCGCTCTGTCTCTGGTTTGTTGCCTTCCGTGTTCTCAGCGCTGCCGCCTCGGGCTGTTCAGTCGCGGCGCCGCTCGGGCGCTCCCAGGAATCTTCTTTAATGCCGGCCTGAAACCTCGAATCCTGAATAGGGCAGCTGGCCGCCTTCAGTGCGGCCCCAGCCTCCGGGATCCTGGCTGCATCCACAGCAGCCCTGGCGCCGTGTTCCCTGTTTCAAGACTCACTTTTGCAGCTAAGAATCAGTTCTTTTCCTGCTCCACACTTCAAAGCTGTTGCCTGTAAATGAGGCAGCCTCTCCTGCCGGGGGCAAAGTGGCGTTGCGCCCCCAGGACCGGCCAGCAGCAGCAGTCCTCCCTTAAGAGATGGCCAGAGGAAGGTCCACAAGTTTCCCGGCTGCCTGAGGCCCAGTGGCCACCTTTTCCACCTCAGCTACTCCGCGCCAGCCGCCGCAGCCGCCGCCATCTTGAAAACTCTATGCGTGGTCTTTTATTATTCCATATAAATGTCTGGATAGTTTTTTCCATTTCTGAGAACAATGTCTTTGGAATTTTGATGGGGATTGCATTGAATTTGTATATCACTTTGGGTAGTATGGACATTTTCACTATGTTAATTCTTCCAATCCAAGAGCATGGGATATCTTTCCATCTTCTTGTATCCTCTCTAATTTCTCTCAGCAGTGGTTTGTAGTTCTCATTATAGAGATTTTTCACCTCCTTGGTTAACTCAATTCCTAAGTATTTTATTTTTTTGGTGGCTATTGTAAATGGGCAGGCTTTCTTGATTTCTCGTTCTGCATGTTCACTATTGGAGAAAAGAAATGCTACTGATTTTTGTGTGTTGATTTTGTATCCTGCTACTGTGCTGAAATCATTTATCAATTCCAACAGTTTTTTTGTAGAGGTTTTAGGCTGTTCGATATATAGGATCATGTCATCTGCAAACAGGGACAGTTTGACTTCATCTTTTCCAATCTGGACATCCTTTATTTCCTTCTCTTCTCTGATTGCTCTGGCTAGTACTTCCAACCTTATGTTGAACAGGAGTGGTGAGAGTGGGCATCCTTGTCTAGTTCCTGTTCTTAAAGGAAAAGCTTTCTGCTTTTTCCCATTCTGGATGATATTGGCAGTAGGTTTATCATATATGGCTTTAGAGTATTGTAGAGAGTCTTTAGCATGAATGAGTGTTGAATTTTATCAGATGCTTTTTCAGCATCTATAGAGATGAGCACATGGTCCTTGTGTTTGATTTTATTGTTATGTTGTATCACAGCTATTGATTTGCATATATTAAACCAACCTTGCATCCCTGGGATGAATCCCACCTGATCATGGTGTATAATTTTGCATATGTGCTGCTGTATTCTGTTAGTTAGTATTTTATTGAGGATTTTTGCATCTATATTCATCAAGGATATTGGCCTGTAGTTTTCTTTTTTTGTTGTTGTATATTTATGTGATTTTGGTATCAGGGTGATGTTTGCTTCATAGAATGAGTTTGGGAGAATTGCCTCTGTTTCAACCTTTTGGAATAGTCTGTAGAGAATTGGTGTCAACTCCTTTTTTAATGTTTGGTAGAATTCTGCTGTGAATCCATCTGGTCCTGGGCTTTTCTTTGTTGGGAGCCTTCTGATAACAGCTTCAGTCTCTTTTATTGTTATTGGTCTGTTCAGATTTTCTCCATCATCTTGGCTCAGTTTTGGTAGTTTGTTTGTGTCCAGAAATTTATCCATTCCCTCCAGATTTTCAAATTTGTTGGCATACAGGTGTATATAGTAGTCTCTAATGATTCCTTGTATTTCAGATGAATCAGTTGTATTATCACCTTTTCCATTTCTAATTTTTGTTATTTGAATCTTCTCTCTTCTTTTTTTGTTAGCCATGCTAATCGTTTGTCAATTTTATTTATCTTTTCAAAAAACCAACTTCTTGATTCATTGCTCTTTTGTATTGTTTTTTGGGTTTCAATTTCATTAAGTTCTGCTCTGATCTTAATTATTTCTTTCCATCTGCTAACTTTGGGTTTGGATTGTTCTTGTTTTTCTAGTTTTTTAAGGTGAAGTATTAGGTTGTTCACTTGCCATCTTTCCATTCTTCTGAAGTAAGCATTTAATGTGATAAATTTCTCCCTAAGTACTGCTTTTGCAGTATCCCACAGGTTTTGGTGTGATGTATTATTATTTTCACTAGTTTCAATAAATTTTTTGATTTCCTGTTTGATTTCTTTGTGGACCCATATGTCATTAAGTAGAATGCTGTATAATTTCCATGTGTTTACATAGTTTCCAGAATTTTGTTTGTTATTGATTTCTAATTTTAATCCATTGTGTTCTGAAAAAATACAAGAGATAATTCCAATTTTTTTGAATTTGTTGAGACTTGATTTGTGACCTAACATGTGATCTATCCTGGAGAATGTTCCATCTGCTAATGAGAAGAATGAATATTCTGAGGTAGTTGGTCTAGAGTATTGTTTAGATCTTGTGTTTCTCTACTCATTCTTTGCCTAGATGATCTGTCCAATATTGATAGTGTGGTGTTCAGGTCCCCTGCTATTATGGTATTAATGTCTATCTCCTTCTTTAGGTCTAATAGAGTTTGTTTTATAAATCTGGCTGCTCCAACATTGGGTGCATATATATTTATGATGGTTATGTCTTCTTGATGGATGAATCCTTTTATCATTATGTATTGACCCTCATTATCTGTTTTTATGGATTTTAGTTTTAAGTCTATTTTATTAGATAAAAGAATAGCTACTCCAGCTAATTTTTCATTTCTGTTTGCATGGTAAACCTTTTTCCATCCTTTCAGTCTTATTCTATGTGAGTCTTTATAGGTGAGGTGGGTCTCTTGAAGGCAGCATATAGTTGGGTACTCCTTTTTAATCCCGTCAGCCACTCTGTGTCTTTTGATTTGAGAATTTAATCCTTTTACATTAAGAGTTGTTATAGAAAAGTGTTGATTTACTCCTATCATTGTATTGATTTTTGTTTGGATGTCTTAATTGTCTTTTGTTCCTTTCTTTCTGATTTACTATTTGTCTTTTGTATTTGTTGGTTTCTTGGGTTGTAGATAAACTTTTTTTTCTCTTCTTGTTGGCATTTTTATTTTACTAGTGGGTTTTGATTTTTTTGAATTTTTATGGTAGTGGTAGTAATTTTTCAGGTACCAAACCCAGTACTCCTTTGAGAATTTCTTTTAAGGGTGGTTGTGTAGTTGTGAACTCCCACAGTTTTTGTTTGTCTAAAAATATACCTCTTGTCCTTCATTTCAGAAGGATAGCCTTGTGGGGTAGAGTATTCTTGGCTGGCAATCTCTGTCTTTTAGTATTTTGAATATATTATTCCCATTCCTTTCTGGCTTATAGTGTTTGTGATGAAAAGTCTGATGTTAGTCTGATTGGGGCTCCCTTATACGTGATTTGACATTTCCCTCTTGCAGCTTTTAAGATTTTCTTTTTGTCTTTGAGTTTTGCCAGTTTGACTATAACATGTCTTGGAGAAGACCTTTTTGGGTTGAATACATTTGGGGATCTTTGAGCTTCCTGAATTTGAAGATCTGTGTCTTTTCCTATACCTGGGATTTTTTCTGCCACTATTTTGTTGAATATGTTTTCAATGCAATCTCCTTTTCCTCCCCTTCTGGAATATCCATGACTTGGATATTTGAGCACTTAAGGTTGTCTGATATCGCTCTTAGATTTTCTTCAATGTTTTTAATTCTTCTGTCTCTCTTTTTTTTGTCTGCCTGTGTTTTTTTTTTTCAAACAGCCCATCTTCAAGGCCAGAAGCTCTCTCTTCTGCTTCTGCAAACCTGCTGGTTAAACTTTCTGTTGTGTTTTTTATTTCATTGAATGAATTGTTCAGCTCCGCAAGCTCTGCTACATTCTTTTTCAGGGCATTGATTTCCTTGTACATTTCTTCCTTCAGGTCCTGTATACTTTTCCTCATTTTATCATGTTGTCCAGCTGAGTTTTCTTGTATCTCATTTAGTTTCCTTAGAATTATCACTCAAAATTCCTTTTCAGACATTTCAAGGTATTTTTGTTCTATAGAATCTAGAGGTTGAGAGTTATTACCCTTTGGTGGTATAATTTCTTGATTTTTCATATTTTTGGTATCTTTCCTTCAATGTTTAGTCATTGTGGCAAGGGATTTCATGGTCTATTGGTTCAACACTATTGTCTGGCTAGTATCCTGCTAGGGCTGCCAATTTGGCATGGCTGCATCAGTGTCTGCTCAGTTGCCCACTGGCACCACCTGTGCATGGTTGCCACAGGTCTCCGACCTCTCCAGGGAGGCACCTCTCTGGTTGGCATGCACTTGGCCAGGCTGGGGATGGGGTCCGGTGGTGGTGAGGCCTTCCTGTGAGGTCAGGAGCTATTGCCATGGGGCTCATGGTCTCCACAGGACTTGGGCCTCCCGGGGGGGTGCGCCTCTCTGGTCAGCGTGCCTTTGTCCAGGCTGGGGATGGGGTTCAGCGGTGGTGAGGCTTTCCTGCTCGGTCATGCATTGGTCCCACAGGGCCCATGATCTCCACAGGACTCATGCCTCTCGGGAGAGAGGCACCACTTTGGTCAGTGTGCACTTGGCCTGGCTCTAGAGTGTACAATTTGTAACACTTATCTACATTCAAATGTGACAATGTACGAAGTACATCATCATAAAAAATCATACATGAAAAAGCCGCAGCTTTAAGTATTTTAGGGTGATGATTGTAAGACTGCAGATTTCTATTATTAGATGAAATACTAGCCAAGTTGATGGTAAGTTTTATGTCTCATTTTGAAAATAATTTACTTGATGTAATTTGAAAAAACTTTAACATAAAGAGTGATCTGAGAAGATAAATGACATGTTTACAAGGTCATTTGTGGGAAAACTATTTGCTGTAGAGCTAGGAGAACAAAAGGAGGTAGTTTCAGACATTTGGATTTAAACTCTGGAGTCTAAATTTAAGGCAAAACTGTAGGCTTTAAAGTTTGTTTTGGCTCCAGAAGTGTTCAGTTTTGCAAAGCTTATGGTTTTATTGTTATTTCCTCTCACCTTCCATATCCATTACAATGAGAGGCGAATTTTATCTTCTAACCTAGGCTGCCAAATAATTTGGGGAAAAATATAAATTCCTCAGAAGACAATTAATGCTTTTAAGTCAAGGGAGGATATTTTGCCAATATCCCTATCAAAAATTGATGACACCAAACTTTACAGGGATAAATGTCTTCATACCAGCACTCAAAACCTGTCATTACATAAAACATCTTGACTTAGTTCTCATGTAGAATATTGCATTCCTTTTAGATTAGCCTGAGTAGTTTCTTGATTAATATTTTGTTTTATGTGTCTGACAGATGGTGAAAAGGTCTTAAAATTACAGTATACACTATTGACAATAGTTCTTTTTTATTATAAATATACTTTATTATATATGTACTTTACAAGGTAGGTGTCATTAAACTTAAATGCTTAATTTATTCCCTTGAGTAATCAGAGCAAATGTTGGGGCAGGGCTTTCAACTGTGCCCATTTTCACCTTTAAGGAGGCTTCATTTTAATTCTGTAACAGAATTAATTCTTTGGAGTATTTGTGTCTTGCGTCTTTACTCAGCTTACAAAAGACTTGACATCTCTACTGAGAAAGGAAGTCAAAATGCAGCAAATTGAAGACAATTGATCATGATAGTGAAGTATAATAATGAAGAAAAAGAGGCCACACTTTGAGCTCTTAAAAAAATGTTGTCTTATAAAACATATTTGGGAATGCCCATGATACAGTCCTTGAAGCTTTGCTCATGGTCTTTGCTCTTCTTACCCCAGGGAAAGTGCGCTGCCTCTTCTAACATAGGGGCAGGAGGAGGGTGCTGCAGACAGCATTGGAATCCGTGGACAGCCTCTGCCATAGGGCATAGAGCATCAATTCAGTTTTGCTTGGAGAACATATGCAGAGTGTATTTTCTTCCCTCTCAGACTCCACGCTCCCCCCCCCCCCCAGGAGAAAAGTGAAACTGCTCTAGGAATATGAAGACAGAAGAAAAACACTGTGAATAAAAACTCTTGAATTCTGGTGGAGGTCATTGTCCATTAATTTGGCTTTAGACACTCATCTAGCTCGCAATTCTCTGCTTCTTCATAAGTCTATTAATGATTCCAGTTCCTTCCAGCCCTTCTGTCTTTCTCACCTCCTGCTTCTGATTGCTATTGATCCCCTTCTCTCTGATGCATTGGAACAGTATCCACTAGGACTTTCCAATTTGATGCGGAATCTGAGCAGGCATGCTTCAAGTACTTTTCTATATGTGTCCCTTACTCTCTCCGGTTCCTCTCTCCTACCCTTGCCTTCTTCTTTAACGCTACCCAGGTTTGTATTTACAGGAGCTCCCAGACTGTTCTGCAAGCTGTTTCTCCACTGCCTGTTTCTCAAGGCACCATTCGGTTAAAACTACGCTTGGAAGCCAGGCCACTGGAGTGTGCAGTAAGCTGAATTGCCACTGCTCCCTGCTGCTCGTGTGATAGATCGTACCATAAAATGGATGTGATGTGGTTATTAGGCTGTGATTCAGTTCAGACTGAGCTGTATTGATTGGTGTTGGTTCAGTGCTTGCTATACATTTTATCCATTGACCTTCCAGATTGTATCCTGCCTGGGCTTCTTTTACCTCTAATTCTACTTTATCTCCAGTTTTGTGGCTCCTAATTTTCTTTTGGCTGATTTCTCATAGTATTTCTTTAGTTTCCTATTACCCAGAAAGACTTTTCTAATGAAACTATATTTTCCCTTCACAGTGCTTATTTACTTATTTATTTATTTGGCCGGTTGGCCTTTGTTGTTCTGACATATCACTTCTGTTCTTTGAATTTCCAAGTTTTAAAATATTTCTGACTACACACAGAAGAACGTTCCCTGCAACTTTCCAGTTCCTCACACTTGCCGCCAGAGCTCAGCAGAGGATGATTTCATTGCATAAATCTGTAGCTGATAACAACAGGGCACTGAATTAATGAAGGAAGGAAGAGAGGGCAGAGAGTTCTATGTGCTGTGCTTCTCCATAACAGGCATTTGGTGTTCTTTTTTTCTAATGCCACCTTTTCACTTTTGCAGTTATTTCTTTTCTCTCTCTCTGCTTTGTTATTATTTTTGCCTAGTGAAGGTTCTGGAAAAATTTTTAAGTGTTGGTATAAAAATATTAGGTAATTAAAGATAGATGTGACAAGTAGGAACTTTGGCTGCAAAAGAAAAGAAGGGGAAGGAAAGACATAGCAAAGGGGGTAGTAGGTGGAAAATAGAAAAAGAAAAAAAGAAGGAAAAACGTCAACAGAAAAGGGCAAAGCTATTTGGGAAAGTGGAGAACAGAGACAGATGTGCTTCCTGTGTAGGAGTCTTGATGGATTTGTTTTACAGATGGATATATATATAGAGAGACAGACAGTAAAGGGGCCATGGTGAAGGTGAAGAGGGGAGGGGCTGGTAGAGTCAATGCTGGAGAAGTTAGATTAACATAATTTATAGATTATAAACCCATCAGGGAGAGCACATGTTTAATATACTGCTGATTTCTTGCTGACTATCCTATAATTAATAATAATTACAGACATTACTTTTTAAAAATCACTGAGAAAAATCTGTATATCTTGAGCAAGAGTGTTGTGACACTGTATTTCCTTTGATCAGCATTTTTTCCAAGAGTTTGATTCTTATGTTTCTTGCTTTTACTTCTCATGGAAGCAGGAATTAAATAAAATATATGACCAATTGTTTCCTCTGACACCAAGCAAATGCTGTTTGACCACTTTGTATGAAAGTACCTGAGATTTTTATGGCTCTTTTTGTTTACTAAGAACCAGGTTGGTTTTGCAAAAGAATTGCCACCTGAATACTTCTTACTGGCCCAGATGGAGTTATTTACCCTTTTGAAGTCCAACATCTGCTTATATGAAATTAATCACTGAATCAAAATTGCTGGGTGGTGCCCCTTGTCCCAGTGTTGCCAGAGGAAGGGTCTGGGAAGGCCTGGTAGTTGGCCTCAACCCACCCTGTCTTCTTACCAGGTTCTTGACTCCACCACAGGAAATAATTCAAGAGCAGAATCACTGTAGAAAGTGAGAACAGGTTTAATGTAATAGATAAGAAACACAGGTTCCACAGAGAGAGGTAGGCCTTGCTCCAAGCTGAGCAAGGCCCCCACCAAGTTTAATGCAAGTAAGAAATACATACTTAAAGTTCAGCACAGAGTGCAGGCTGGCTCAAGAGAGTGAGCAACCACCCACTAAAAGTAAGCTTAACACAAACGTAAAGTATACACACTTCAGCCAGCAAAGTGTGGGTCGGCCCCAGGGAAGTGAGCAACAACCCTGCCTTCTGCTGGGATTCAGTTTTTATAGTATTGCTGTCTAATGCATATTCATGCTATCTAATGAATATTCGGTGAAGGGGTGGGTCCCGGTTATGTAACATAGTCTCACACATACTCAGTTGGTCTTCTTTTGGAGCATGTTCGTTGGTCAAATTACATCACATGTACCAGGCATATTCAAGAATATTCTGTGCTCTCTAGCACCTTTAGTGATAGGACATTAAGCTACCAGGGTTTTATAACCCTTCTCTACTGAGCATGCCCAGCCACTGGATTTGCATAAACCAGTCCCTTGTGGTTTCAATTTCCTGGGTTGGTGACCAAAATAGGTCTAACTGACAACAGTAACTTTCCTGTAGGCGAGGACTTACAGGAGGGGCCTGAGACCTCAGGGAGTGACTTGAAACCCAAATGCATGTCTTGAATCCAGAACCCAGGGAAACTGAGCACCTTCTATTTCACCAGCCTCAACAGAGTGGTGAAAACTGCATGTCATGAAGTTGAAGTGTCTACTCTTTCCAAGGAAGCACTTATTTTTTTAAAGACTGAAAGTAGTCCAGGAATAAGGTAAGGTCTCCTGTGTCTTTATCACAACATTGTCCATGCACAAAGCTTTTCTTTTCAATGACCAACCCAACTCCATGTGTGAAGTCATGCACAACTTTATATTCCTTCACAATGTCCCTGTGAAATGGTTAAGAAAGAGTCTCTATTTTATTAATTGGGGGATCTTTAAACTCCCGTCTCACCAAATGTTCCATATCAAGGGACTCAAATGGGACACCATTGGATGACACAGATATTTTCTAGAGTGATTTGGGGATTGGGGGGAACCTTGGGCTGCACAGGCACAGGACACCTTCCCAGTGCATTCACACTGGGGCAGCAATGGTGTGAGGCCTGCTACAAGGGACTTTCTTGACCTGGGCCCTTGACTGGCCACTCATTTGGCATTCCTTTTCATTCCACAAGCATGGAAGTGATGATTCATTCCCTCTGTCTCTTTCTTCCAATTAACGCCTCATGAAAAGAATGGAGTGGCACCAACTTTCTTCCCTTGCTTACAACTGCACTCAGTCATTGCATACTTTTGTCAATTTGAAAAGTTTTTTCATGTCTTTTAAATCATCCCTATTATTATTTGCCATATGACCTCTTTTGCCCTTGAAACTGAAGGCAAACAATCTCTCTTAGTGTGTGAGAAAATAGCTGTCATATTGTTGAGTAAAAATACTAGATAAACATAGAAAGATGTGGAAAGTAGGAACTTGACTGCAGTCTGTCATCAAATCTGGATTGTGGAGGGCTGAGGCACAGCAAAAAAGAGTAACTTAGGGCATCCAAGTTGTGCTTCCTTGTGCAAAATCCTCCTGTAAGGTACCTGATCACAGAACAGCTGGACCATGGGAAGGTACCCACGTATTTACCAAAACCCTCAATGAGAAACTTCAAGCTTACAAGACTGAGTTGTTTTCAATCGACCTGGTGAGTGGGGAGACGTGGGCTCCTGAGGAGGGTTTGAAGGTCACTCATTCATAAGGCGCACCAGATTTTTCCTTCTTTAAACTGCCCCTCCACACTCAACAACTAGAGTCGGCCCTGCTTGCTAAATAATACATGGTGACAGCTCACGACTAACCTCCATTGTCTTCATTCAGACTTATCTGAGAATGCACAGAAAAACAAGACCTGCTGGAGGTCACTCTTTACTCATTTTAACCACAAGAAGGTTAATCTTGGATTAACTAGCTCACCACCTGGGTTCTTTCTTGCCTTTAAAACTGAAGTCCTCAGGCTTATGTGTGAGCTCAGGACTAAGAAATATATCAACCAGAGTGTGCTATATTTTCAAATTGTAGCTTTTTATTTTGCTTACATTTTCTAGTTGGGCAATGCAGTCATTAAAATGGGATTTGTTCAGAGATATTTTGCGATAATGAAGAAATACTAGTGAAGGCCTGATTGCTGCTTTCTTTGTAGTTGGTTCCACATTCCAAGATATTAGAATCCTTGGAAGGAAAATAGTCAACAAAGTAAAAGAGATTTATATTTTAGTATAGTAGTATTAACAAAACATTGCTGTTACTTTTTTACTTCTCAAAATTGTTTGATTTTAAATAAGCGATAACATTATTACTAGTTAATGCATTTTTATTGCTGAGATAAATAATTACCTATAATGTGATAGAAGTATTGCTATGAGTTATTCTTACTCCAAATATGACATTACAATACTGAAATGATGGGTTGGAATCCTTACTAAGGAAATCAGTACAATTCTGCAAGGAAAGGACCTTTCCAGATCTACTTTCTGAGACTCAGGCTAAGACATTCTTAACAGGTACTAGTATGAGGTGGATTCAGTAGTAAGATTCACTGCTGTTCCTTGACGTCATTGTATATTGATATCGTATAAGATGTCCTGTTGGTAGCTAAAATTGCTCTTTGAGATCTAACACACCATGCCATGGCTCAAACATGTTCACCCAAGAGAATTTAAGTTTAAAAAAAAATGACAATATTTTTCCAGGATTTATGGTGGTTTCTTAGGCTCTTCTATAAGAAAATTGTAACAATGTTTCTCAAACTATTTTTAACTTTTAAACTTTTAAAGTAATTATCTCTATAATGTGAAGTATTGCAATGGTTAATTTTGTGTTAACTTGGCTGGGCTATGGTGCCCAGATATTTGGTTCTACATTATTCTGGATATTTCTGTGAAGTTATTGTTTTGGATGAGATTAACATTTAAATTGGTAGACTTTGAGTGAAGCAGATTGCCCTCACAGTGTGGGTGGCCCTCATCCAGTCAGTAGAGGGCCTTAATAGAAAAGATTGACCTCCCTGGAAGGAGGGAATTCTGCCAGCAGACTGCCATTGGACTTGGACTGCAACCCTTTCCCAGGTCCCTAGCCTATTCACCTACTCCTGCAGTTTTGGACTTGTACCTCCACAATTATGTAAGCCAACTTCTCAAAAATCTCTCTCTCTCTCTCTCTCTGTCTTCACACACACACACACACACACACACACACACACACACACACACACACACACACACACACACACACACACACACACACACACACACACACACACACTGTCTGTTCTGTTTCTCTGAGGGGAACTCTCACTAATACAAGTATTGTCAGAGCCAAAAAGGAGCTTGAAGTTATCTAGTCAAATGCTCTTCTTTTTAGTGATGAGGAAAACTGACATCCAGAGAAACAAATTGCTGTACCTAAATTACCCAGCTAAGAAGTTGCACTTCCCATAAATATGTCATATTTATTACATATATAAATAAGGCAATATTCAAAGAAGCAGGTTGTAACAGAGAGAATATATGTCTATAGATGACTCTTTAAACTTTTTAAATGTAAAGGTTGTAGTTTGTGGTGGGTTGATTAGATGAGCAATTAAGTAGAACTTACTATCCAGTACTGTTTGTTTGTCCACCATTAAATTCAGTATTGTAACCAGTGGCTGTCCTTTAATATTAAAGTAAAATATTAGAAAAAGTTAACCTGTGCTGAACTCTGACCTAGTTCAGAAATGCCTTCAATAAAGCTTAAAAAAAAACACCCAATTACTCCGAGCATGTATCTGGGGGAACTGGCTTTATTTCAATTTACTTAGTGTTCTTGAAGCACTTTAAAAATATGCTCTAAAATCCCATTTCAATTATCTTTAATAAGATCAGCTTGTCTGATATAGATGCAACATGAGAGGCAGAACAAAAAATACTTCCATTTCCAAATAATTCTTTCTAAACCTATTATGGTCCATTTTCTTAAAACCACCTCAGGGTGGTTAGTCATGTTTGTCATTTTAACTTTCTTCTGTCTTAGGAAGAACACAGACACAATATCTCTTGGCTCCTAAAGGATTTCTGTAATGAATATCTGATGTTGGGACCTTGCTAATAACACTATGACAAAAAGGCAGTATTTTTGTCCCAATCTCAAGGGTATATTCCTGCAAGTACCTAGAGAGTATTTTTGAACATATAATTATTATTTTACTTTTTATTTTGAAATAACTTTAGATATATAAAAAATTGCAAAAATCACACAGAGAACTTCCTCAGACTTTTTATTCAAAAGGATTACCAATGTTGCCACATTTTATCGCATATTTATCATACACATGAAGATGCATCATGGCTTTTTTATTAATTATAGATTATAGACATCCTTGGAGAGAAACAGATCTATGTAACTGTTTTGATTGTTTTTAAAGCTCTTTTTCATTAAGGTAGTGTATGGACATTGTTAAAGACAAATGCTTGTAATAAAGAAAATCAGTATCTTTCTTCAATTGGTCTCACATCTTATAAAAAACACTTTTAATTATTTTTCTATCTAGAAAGAAAGAAAGAAAGAGAAACAACAATCACAATAATACCTTGAACTTTCAGAAGAAGAGAACAGAACTGTGGATATTAGAGGTGGGAAAGAGGGAGGGTAGGGAGAAATTGGTTAATGGACACAAGGAATGATTTTATTTTCTAACGATGAATATGCTAAATATTGTACACAAATACAGATTGTCAACTCTGTGCCCACAAGTTTGCATAATTAATTATGTTTAAATTAAAAAGCAATTTTAAGAGGGAGGGAGGGAGGTTTCGGTAATTGGCCATAATAATCAACCACATTATATATTGATAAAATAAAATGAAATGAAATAAATAAAAAAACAATTTTTCTATCTCATGGATTATTCCATTTCATATTATAAGTGCTATTCTTGTACTACCATTGTTTGGTTCATCAATTTTAGAGGTATTTTATCCATTTCCTTTTATGGTGCATGAGAATGTGTCTCTTTTACACCTATTTCCCTTGCTCTATTCCCTACGCTATTTTTAAAAATATAATTATATTCCAAATTTTTGATTAAAAATATTTTTATGTTTACACTTTATGATTACAAAAGAGCTTAGTATTCATGAAATATTGCTCACTGCTGAGTCACATATTAAAGCCCATGGTCAAGGATGTTTTCTTCTAAAAGTTTTGTTTTTCGTGCAGTTAAAAATTGTCTGAAATTTGTTGTTTGCTTAGTTTGTGTGGAACATACTAATTCTCTCACTTTCAACGGCTTCTTTTCGTACCTCCAACAGTTTCTCAATACAGTTATGAGGTAAACTGTTAGACCCTCATTATTTCTCTTTTGGGGTCCTTAATTCCCTTGCTCCACTCAGGACAGGGTTCTTTCTAGACTTGCTGCACAGCTATTGTCTTGGGACCTTTTTTGCCTTCATTCTAGAGATTCTCTTATCTTTTTTCCTGTATTAAATATATTCTTACCTGGGTCCCATTCTCCTTTTTATTGATTTATTCCCTCATATTGTTGGTAAACAACTTTCAATAGCTTCCTGTGAAGAGGTACTTGGTATATGATATTTTGTATTTATATTTATTTATTTATTTATTTTAATTGATGCATATTGACTGTACGTATTTATGGAGTACAGGGTTATATTTCAATATGTGTATATGATGTGTGATGATCAAATCAGCGTAATTAGCACATTCAACATAGCAAAAATTTATCATTATTTTGTGATGAGAATGTTTGAGCTCCTCTCTTCTAGCCAATTGAGAACATACAATAAATTATTGCTAATAATAGGTGCCCAGCCCTACCGTAGAACACTAAAACTTATTTATTCTATCTAGCTGCAATTTTGTATCCATTATTGGTGTATAAGTTTTAATACCTTGCATATCAGTATATTCCGCTCTTAAGTCAGTTGATAGATTGGCTAGGTATAGAATTCTAGGTGAAAATTAATTTCCCACGGAACTTTGAAAGCATTATTCCCTGTGGTTTTGCTTCCAGTGATGCTTTGGAAAATTCCAATGCTGTTCTTATTCTGGATTGTTTGGAAATGACCTATAGCTTCCCTCTTAGGAAACTGCTGGGTTCTTTTTATCTCTGGTGCTCTGAAACTTCATGATTGTATGTCTTACTGTGATTTATTTATTTTTGTTCATTTTTCTGAGCTCTCAGTGGACCTCTTTCTAGCTGGAGAAGTATGCTCTTTAGCCTGAGAAAGTTGACTTTATTATCTTAAAATTAATCTCTCCTTGCATCTCTTTCTGGAACTCCTGTTTGTCAGCTATTGAACTTCCTAGGTTGTCTATTTTTTGTTGGTGTGGTTTGTTTAACCTCCTATCTTACATTACCCATTTCTCTCCTTTTGTTTAATACTCTGAGATTTTTTCTCAATTTTATTTTCAATCTTACTACATTTTCTGTTTTAGCATTTTTATTTTCCAAGAGCCTAATTCGTCTTCTTCCCTTTCCATTTCCCTCTCTTCCTCCTCCTCCTCCTCTTCTTTTTCTTCTAGAACTCTTGTGTCATTGATGAAGTGTTTTTTTTTAATCTTTCTGAGGATAGTAATTTTAGCTTCTTTGTAGCTTAACTTTTTCATTTTAGCTTGCCTTCCTCTTGGCTGCTATTTGTACCAAAGAGCTGTTCAGATGATCTGTGTCTGTGTGCAGGGTGTGTTGGCTGGTGAACTTCACTGAAGAGTGATCAGGAAGTGACCTTTTTCGTTGATGTTCTCGCCTGTAGATGTTTTCTCTTTGTCGCTCAGTTTTTTGATAGATGTGTCAAAATGTCTTGTTAATTATCTATTGCTGCATAAAAAGTTATCTTAAAACTCAGTGCCTTGAAACAGCATTTCTTATCTTACAGTTTCTGTATGTCAGGAGTCTGGGATATAGACTTTCTAAGTCTATAGCTTAGCTGGCTCCTCTGTTTCAGGGTCTCTCACAGGCTGCAATCAAGATGTCAGCTAAGGTTCTCACTATCTCAAGACTCGACTGGGGAAGGATCTGCTTCCAAGCTCAGTTAAAAGGTTGTTGGCAAGATTCAGTCCCTTGAGGGTTGTTGGACTGAGTGCCTCAGTTTTTTGTTGTCTGCTCTCAGCTGGCCTCCCTCAATTTCTTGTTACATGGGTCTCTCCAACACGGTAAGTTGTTTTATCAAAGCAAACAGGACAAGAAAACAAGAGAGAGAGAGAGTGCCAGCAAGACAGGATTCATAGTCTTTTATAACCTATTCTTCTCATCACTTTTGCCACATCTTATTTGTTAGAAGTGAGTCACTAAATCCAGCTCACATATAAGGGAAGGTTATTACACAACAGTCTAAATGCCAGGAGACAGTTGTTATTTGGAACCATATGGAAGGCTGCCTACCACAATGCCCAAGAGGTATTATCCAGTCTGCAGGCATTTGGCAACTGGATGGAGAAAGGGGTGGTAGGGCTGGTCTCACCTTTTCAGTAAACAGATTTAATCTACATTTTTTCCATCTAGCACATTATCCTTGCTTTTAATTGTGCCTGACACCTCAATGTAGAACATATCAGGTTCAATTTCTTTAGGAAAGAGACCCTTATTCTCCTGTGAAGATGGGAAATGAGTTATCTTGAAGTATAAGGCAGAAGAGGGAAATTGAGGGTTGAAGTGCACCTGCTGCATATTTTTAAAGTCAGTTTCTCTTTTCTTACCTTTAAACTAACCTTCATGCTGTGTAATATCTTATTTTCTAGTCCCTGAACCTTTTAAGTGTTCTTTCAATTTGCTTCTTATTAACATTATCCCCTTGGGGCCCACTTCCTCTGCTCTCATTTAAGTCAACTGTCACTCCTCTGTCCTCTTTCCATCTTTCAAGAATTGGTTGAAATCTCTAGTTTGCTGTCATTTCCTTCCCTTTCTCTTTGTTCATTAGGATTTTTAACTTTTTAGTCCAACTTTCACTATTTTAGTGGGGTTTGGTAGAAAGTGGTGACAAAGGCATGTGTTTAATGCACCTAACTAATGACATTCTCTCCAAAATTTGGCCTTGAGAGGGTTTTGACTTTTTAAATATCATAAAATGGTACATATACTTCAAAGAAAGTCTTAGGCAGTATCAGCAACCAGATGTGCTGCCACTTTGCCAATATTGTTTTCTGTTGAAACGTTGGGAGCCCTGGCCTAAGGCAAAATTACTAAGCAAGTGAATTTATTTTTTATGACTGCCACCTCTCTTTGTATTGACATCATGATTCAATTCCTCTTTACTCCTAGACATCCATGGACTTTATATCACATCCCCTGTAGTCCCTTCATTTGGTCTGCTCTTTTCCAAAGTTCTCTTCATTTCTTCCCCTCTTCTTTCCTACCTTAAATCAAATGCCTGAATTATTTAGGTAGTTATTTGAAAGAAAAAGCCTGTTGGCTTATTAGAATAATTCACTTAAAAAACGTCAATGTGAGCAGTTAAGAACTTCAAATTGTAGTCTAGTCATCTGCTAGTAATATGACCATTTGAATTTCCTTAATTAATAATTAAATTTCCTTATCTTCCAAATCGGAAAAATCTTCACGGAAAAGGCACCATGCCTGGAAGATAGGAATCATGAGAACACTAGTAGCAGTTGTTGCTGTTACTGTTATTATCACTGTCATTATTAAAGATGGGTGAGGCATCTTCCTAGGGATATTTCATGCAAAGAAATATGTACATACTAATAAAATCTGATGGAGAGAAAGACTCCTACACTAAGTATTCTGTACTTCCCAACAGAAAATTGGGTGTCACAAAGATGGCTTCTGAGCTGGCTTCTTCAGTAGTGTTTTGAAGTTATGTTACTAGGTGCATTTATGATTTGGATTGTTACGTTCCCCTGACTTTATTTTTAACAATACTCTTATCTTGCTCTCTACTTTTCCTGATAATAATATAGACATACTTTATAATTATTGATTGCTTTGTATATCTTTTTCTATTCTCTTACTGTCAACCTATGTATTTCATATCTATGATACATATTTAATAATGTGTCTCTTGTAAAAAGCTTATATATTTTGGGGGCCACTTTCTGTAATCTAGTCTGACATTCTCTGTCTTTATGTGGATGGTTTTGGTACGTTTATGTATAATGCAAATATTGTTGAGTTTAAGTCTACCGTTTTACTATTTGTCCCATCTATTCTTTGGTGCTTTCTTTCTCCTTTTTGTCTTTCATTTGATTTCTTTGGCAAGAGCAATTGTCCTTCATGACTTTCTATTTGGCATAATTAGATTTTTGGCACTGTTATGAGTATTTTGAGTCTTTTAAAAAACTTTGAATTTTCTCAGTGATATTACATTTGCTTTTTAACATCGTTCTATGAAGCACTTATTTTCAAGCACTATTATTTCTTAAGAAAAAGAAAGTTATTACTGATTTTTCATTGAACAAATCTTTCACAGTTGTTGACTAGAGAAAAATTCTCCTGTTCCTCCCCATGTCCATTTAAAGACAACTGCTCTCTTCTGAGATCCCAATTTTAATTTTTCTCCGAGGGTTTCTACAGCATCTACCTTTTCTTTCTCTCTCTCCCTTCTTTCCCTCCTTCCCTCCTTTCTTTCTTTCTTTTCTTTTTTCTCTTTCCTCCCTTCTTCCCTCCCTCCCTCCCTCCCTCCCTCCCTTCCTTTCTTTCTTTCTTTCCTTTCCTTTCTTTTCCTTCTTACCTTCTTTCTTCCTTTCCTGTCTTCTCTTTCTTTTTTTTCTTTCCCAGAGGAAGGTAGTGTGGAGAGGCCATGTCTTTAGCTAATGGACATCCATTGAACTCTACCCAAAACAAAAAGGATTTTAAAAGTGTTTTATAATATTCTTGTGGGCCAGATGGAGAAATGTGAGATGGATAGTAATAAAGTGAGGTGGTTTCTCAGGTAACTCAGCAACTGCATACAAAGTATTGATATAGAGATTGATGTCTACCTGTACAGAGGCCTCTAGCTGAATGTCATTGGGCTTCTATCTAGGTATGTCGGATTCAATATATTTTAAATCAAAAAATTAAATCAATACTGAAAAGCCATATTTTTTTAGTCTTTGGGAAATCTACCTGTATTTCAGGGGAAAGACATAATGCTGGCTTAAAGAAATAATTTGTTTTATAAGTATCTTGGGTAGCATTAGGCCTGATTCTCAAAAAAATGCAAGTACTTTTTTTCTAACCACCCCATCCTCACTCCCATTGGCACCCTTGTTTTTTGAGTTCAAGATTCAAAATTATGGCAATAGTTAGAAAAAAGAATTGACATTGGCCAGGTAAAACTTAAGTAAAAAAAAGTTTAATATTTAGAAAGCTAGCTTTATAAATATTTTTAGAAAATGTATAGGGATACATATCTATATAGAGAATTAGATAGATACACTTACATATACAAACACTTAAACACAGAGCAATGCATATCAGAAATACCTGGGAGTTTTAGCTTCTCAAAAGTGATAAGAACCAAACATGGGATTCAGGAGTTAAAAATCAATTCTAGTTAAGCGTTACACTGCACACATAAAAGCATACATAAAATTTAGATCATGTAAGAATATCTGGGGATAACTGGAATGTTATAACCACTCTACAGCTTTTATTGTATTGCAAAATAGAAAGTAAATAGGAAAGTAAGTCTGACATAGTTAAGACTGTGAAAACTACATCACATAGGGAATAGTTCTGGAAAATAAGAATATGGTGATTATGAAGAATAAAAAACTTATAGGGGACATGAAAACTTTGGAGGTCATGCGGACAATCTTTAAATAGAAGGCACAGACAACTTTTTTTTCTGTTTCTCTAGACAAGAAGTCCTCAGATCTTTCACAAAAGCATCCTTAATGATACTTCTCAAATCTCTTTTATTTAAAAATATTATCCAAATGTTGCATTCTACTCTGTAATGTGTTTGTATTGGTATAATGTAAAGCCGTGGTTTTTCCTTACTAGCTTCATAACTTCTGGGAGAGAATTTTTATTTATTCTGTGCCATCGTGCATTCGCTGGAGTATTCAAGTTTACCCAGGTAGCCAGTTGAAGTTGAGATGAGACCAGTGGTCATAAATTCCCAAGAGGTATATTTTTTATCCATTTCATCCAAAGCATCTTTGAAAACCAAAATGAAAATATAAATCTCCAAATAGTGACTCTGATGTCTTGAAAATTTGAAAATTTGAAAAGAGAGAGCAGAGCCTGAACAGCCATTTTCCCTTTTTTTGGATTATTTATAGAAAATATTTTTAGAAGCAGGTTTAGGCTGGGCTAGACAGTTGATGAGCTTTTTGAGTCTATGATAGCTTTAAGGTGGGAGATAACATATGGTACCCAGGGAAAGGAAAAAAGATGGGAGAAAAAAAACTTGAAAGCTACTCAAATCGATTAAATGTTAAATATTAAAATTTCAGACTGAAGGAATGAAATTTTCAGGATACAAACAAGTTTCATTTATAAGAGATACCTAAAACCAAATAACGAAAAGTATTTTAATTGAAAACTGGTAAAAAAAATATATCAGACACAAACAAAAAGAAATTAAGCATACCTTTAGTGATATCACTAAAATTGATAATAGTTAAGTTGTATTTAAATGATGCAAGAATGATTTGTAATTTTTAAACTATTAACATATCAAATTAATTGATCAAAATGGTGAAACAAAAAAGATTAATGAGCATATCAATAGGTTTTGAAAAGGTATTTACTAAGTCAATATACATTTCTCATCTTAAAAATATCATAGAAAACCAGATATCTCAACATTAAAAAGTTGTCTATTTTATACAGGAAGTCAATATAATACATAAAAATGATGTGTTCCCAGAGAGTTCAATAACTGAGACAAGGATGCCTACTGTTATTATCATTATTTTACAAAATTCTGGAATTTCTCAATAGTGCACTGAAATAGAAACCATAATAATTAAAATATTTATGGGAAAGAAAAATACAGAATTCTCACAATAATAGGGGGCAAAGCTAGGAATTCCATGAAAATAAAGGAATTCCATGAAAATAAAAATGCTGATCAAATTGAAAAACAGCTCAGGTATGTGGCCAGATTAAAAACCACACAGAAGTTAGTAAGCTTCCTATAAATGTGAAATAACTTAGAATATCTAATAAAAAATCTTATTCTGAAGAGTAGCAAGTATATAAAACATATACAGGAATGAATTTCTAAAAATGTAGCTAAAACAAAAGTTTGCTGAATGACACAAAAGGAAACTTTATTAAATGGAGTAAAATGCTGTGGTAAGAATTTATCAAGAAGTAGGCTTTTCCAAATTCATTTATTAAGGGAATACAATTCCAGTAAAAATCTAAGCATGATTTTTTAAATGGGCAAAAGACTTGAGTAGACATTCCTCCAAAGAAGACATATAAATGGCCATTGGGGATATGAAGACATGCTGAACATAACTCATCATCAAGGAAGTGCAGATCAAAACCACAATGAGAAAACAAAACAAAAAAACCCAAAAGATGAGAAGAATCGGTGAAGATATGGAGAAACTGGAATCCTTGTACACCATTGGTGGAAATGTAAAATGGTGCAGCTACTGTGGAAAATATAATGGAGGTTCCTCAAAAAAACTAAAAACAGAATTACCATATGATCCAGTGACCCTACTTCTCAGAACTGAATGAACACAACCCTAAAGAAAATAGAATCTGTATCTTGAAGAGATACCTGCATTTCCATGTTCATTGCAACATTATTTACAATAGCCAAGATATGGAAACAACCTAAATGTCCAAAAGTGGATGAATGGATAAAGAAAATGTGATATATACGAGTACATACAAAGGAAAATTACTCAGCATTAAAAGGGAATTCCTGCCACATGGGACAACACAGATGATTCTGGAGAACATTATGCTAAGTGAAGAAAGCTAATTAAGGACAGATACTGAGTGATTCCACCTATGTGAGGATAAATTCTGAGTGATTAAACCTATGCGAGGTATCTAAAATAATTAAACTCATGGAAGCGGAGAATAGAATAGTGGTATTAGGGAATAGGAGAGGTGTAACAGGGAGTTGTTCAATGGGTATAAAGTTTCAGTTGTGCAAGATGAATAAGTTCTAGAAATCTTCTGTGTAGTGATTGTAGTTAACAATATTATATTGCACACTTAAAAACTGAAGAAAGTAGATCTCATGTTGTGTGTTCTTACCACAAAAACAAAGGGCCACAATGAAACTTTTGCAGGTGATGGATATGTGGATATGTTGATTACCTTGATGGAGATGAAAGTTTCACAGGCATATGCTTATGTCCAAAGTCATCAAATTGTATACGTTAACTATATACAGTTTTTGTACATCAATTATACCTCAATAAAGCTGTTAAAAAATATAAGCGTGATTTTATAAACAAAATGCTTTCAAAGTATACTTTGAATAATAAATTGGCAAAAATATTTAAGAAATTTCTGGGAAAAAGCATAATAAGGATGGAAATTCCCTATCAGATATTGACATTTTCTATAAAGCTGAAATATTAAAAACGTGAGCTTTTGTGACATTGTAATAAAATAAACATCAAGTTTACTATAAGTTAAAAGAATTTTGGGTTGTCTTCCTGGACTTCAGAAGGAAAGAATGCTTTTTCAGGAGTTATTGTAGCTATCTATGTAAAGCATGGTTAGTTATCTTCTGGAATGATTCTGTTCACAGTAAGCAACAGCAAAACCTGGGTACTGATCACTAGGAATGTCTCCAACATTTTATGTATCTAAAGATCATGAAAGACAAATGACAAAAAAAGAAATGCATTTGTAACATATGACAAATAGTTATTATCATTGATTTATATTTGTGCTTATATGTACAATTAATATGCAAAGATTACACAAAAATCAATAAGAACTTCCTTTAAAGAAGAGAATGCTATTTCATTCCCACAAAAATAACAGGTAATAAAAAGGTTTGTTTTTACAAATAAAATAAAATAAAATATAATATACATGTTTATAATTTCTTTTCATAATTTGAAAGGTTAATATTCAGTGTTGGCAAAGTTATGGGGAAATAGATACTTTTCTTTGTATATTGCTGGTGGAAGCACATATGATAGGTATATAAGATATATATATATTCTTAAATATTTATGCTTTTTTTTTACTTGGTAAATCTTCTCTAGGAATTTGTTGAAAGGAAAAATAAGAACTGTGCAAAAATGTTTTTGTCTTTCTTTTTAAAATATTTTTATTGGATGCATTCCGATTATACTGATACTTTCTTGTTGTAATACACAAAATGATACAATAAAAAAAGTATAAAAGCAAAGTTAATTATGTTCCCCTGCCTAGGCTTCCCATGTCTCTGTGGAAATTAATTTTAGTGGCCTGATATGTACTCGTCATACCTATCTCCTTGCTCAAAGTAATATATATATATTATATATATAATATATATATATATTATATATAATATATATAATATATATATTATATATATAATATATATATATATTATATATATTATATATATAATATATATATTATATATATAATATATATATATATAGCATATTATACAAAGGGATTCTGGTTAGTGCTGGAATGATATTTTAATAAAGGCATTATTCTGTTGTATGCTTCTTTCACTTAATATATTGTGGGCATTTACAAGTCAGTAAATACAGATCTAAGCTTGCTTTTTCTGATTTCTTGATGTAGACACAAATACATAAATATATATATTATGGTATGATCATAATGATAAATAATCACAATTTATATTTTATTATATTATAATCATGACTATTATATTTTAAATACATACTGTGTATTTTATAATATATAATTATATATAATGATACATATTTATATATAATAACATTTTAAATAAGTGAATTCTTTTCTTTTTTCTTATCTTTTTCCTCTCTCCATTCATTGTGGATTTAGAGTATCAAACATCTGCAAAAAAATAACGATCTAATAATAGCGGAACTACTGTATAATTTGTGGAATATCCTTGAGATGGATTACTAGGCAGCCATGAAAAAGTCATGCCTTTTGCTGTCTGTTTTCTTAAATTCTGTATTTGTCTATTTGGCATTCATTCATCACAGAGCCTATTATATTAAGTATATTTTCTTATTTTCTGTACTCTTGATGCTCTGGCATTTGTGGCTCACTGGCAGAGAATGCCCCTCCAGGGCTAACCCTGATAACAAGGGGCTCAGCCAGCCAATCCCTAGTCCTTTCCCCAACAACCTCCTTACCAAACTCTTACTCAAAAAGCCGCAACCCTGCCCTAAATCATCCTAGGGCTACTAGAGATGACCTCTATGCCCCAAAGCCCAACAGAATTATCTGAACTAGCCACTCCTAAGTTGTTTATGCAGCCCTGCCTTTCCCTGGGGAACCCCAATAAAGGCTGTTTCCTCTCACCCCTGTCTTCTGCTGCCTGATCACCCTGGGTTTTCTTCTGTGGCCTTCCATGGCATGCAGTGACCCCCTCTCTGGAACCTCTGAGTATAATATACTTCTTCCTTCCAAGCCTTGTTCTTGTTTGCTCCAGTGGACACACAAACTTTACCATATGATAGCCAACACTTACATTCTTAGAACACCTTTCAACAGTATTTATGTCACAGGAAAATGATACAAAGTATATAGAAAGCAACGCTCTGGTTTCTAACACATACATGTGTGTGTGTGTGCGTGTGTGTTTGTGTGTGTGTGTGTGTGTATGTTTGCACACTTAGAAAAAAGTAATAGAAGGAATTACCCAAAATGTTAATAGGGATTATCGTGGATGGTGTGATACTACATGATTTAAGTATTTTGAATATTTTTCAAAGTTTTTGCAAGTTTTATAATAAATGTAAATATATCCATGTATATGTCTCTATCTACATCTATTATTTCACATTCATAAAACTCAATAAAAACCAGCTTTCTAAATTCTAGAACCTAATTCATATAACAAATTTTCAAAGGTAAGTCTTTTAGAATGGCTTTTATACCATGCCATTCTTTTATTCCTTGTAAATCTGATTTCTGATTTTTTCCTACACCATGACTCTGGATTCTTAAATAAATAAAAAGGCAAAGAATGACATATATCTGTGGGCCTCTCTGATGTAGAAAACATACTGCTGTGAATATGATTGATGTCTGATGCACTCGGTTACTTTCCAAAAGAAAAACCGAGTAACAGGAGAAAACATTAAAAACTCTTAACTAAGAGATTATGACTCAGTCTTTGCTTTCCCTGCAAAATGAACTCTTTGTAAACTATGACCCATGAATGTTCGAGGACTCAGGAAATGTTTTCATATGACTTTTGAATTAATTTAGACTCAAGCTTAGTAATTTTTCAGTTTGTGATGAGGTAAAGTCCAATGTCTAGTGGATGCCTGCTGTGGAAAAGGTGTTTATCATTTTTAACTGCAACCAATTGAAATAGAAACTTTGACTCTCAAACTGTTTGATGTCTCAAACCCAAAATTAACATAATCAAAGATGATGCTACATTCATAACTGAAGAGGAAATTTTTAAAAAGTGATGCATTAACAAATTGTACAAAACTCAGGAATCTGGGGCAGGGTGTACAGAGGATGTCCTTATAGTCTCCATGAGTGTAGGACTGACTTTCTTTAAAATTGGAGGTCAGGACATTTCTTGTACCATCTAAATATTAATCTAATGCTAGTCAATGAGAAATAAATGTATGCAAGAAATATTAAATACGTCTCAATATCAGTCTAGATGTGATATTCTGTTTTAATGAATCCCCCAAAGATATCCATGCTTCTTAATTAACTTGCTTTTCTATACAAGAATCTAGGTAGAGGGGTGTGTGTGTGTGCATATTGAAATATCCAGTCGTAGAACTAATGAGTAGAAGTGGGAAAAAAAACTTTGATGAATCAAACTTTTACAATTTTTTTTCATTTTATTTGCTTTTAAAAACCCCTATAGGGTGGCCCCATGGCACACTCGGGAGAGTGCGGCGCTGGGAGCGTAGCAGCGCTCCCACTGCGGGTTCGGATCCTATATAGGGATGGCCGATGCACTCCCTGGCTGAGCGCGGTGTGGCCGGTCACCAAAAAGACAAAAAAAAAAAAAAAAAAAAGAAAGAAAAAAAAAAAGACCCCTGTAGAAAAAATAATGTTTATCTACCTCAGGAAACGTGCAAACTTTGGTCATAGTGGAATGGTTTCTTCTATACATAAAAGTACACATTCTCTTAAAAGCAAGATCTGTGATTATGTGTTCTGAATTTATGAAAAATTTGGAATAATTTGGAATTGTAATATTTACAGTATTACAAGACAATTATTTGTAGAAATTTAAGAAAAGCCAGTTTAAAATTATTTTATATAAATATAGATATGGTCTGTACTAATAATATTGGAAAAAAGAAAAAGAACATATTGAAAATATTCATGTAAGATTCATATGATTTTTCTGTCTCAATAACCAAAATCAGATAATCTACACCACTCAGTTGTCTATGAATCAAAATATTTAAAAGTGCATCCTGCCAGAATATTTATAACTTAAGAAAAATTATGTGTATATAACTTTTTACAAGAATGCAGTTACCTTTTTTCTTCTGAGTACAAAATTTCTCCTCATTGTCCATTTTTTTATGTTCTCCCTTTTAATACATTTAGTATTGTCACAAACTATGAAAGGTCTAAGAATTTATTATACTTTCAAGCTAATCTGTTAGTCACAGTTTTATGGATGCTGACAGAAGACATGAGACTCCTAGGACAGAGACAAAGGATGGTGCATTAATCACAGGAATAACCATAGCCAGACTATCATGTTTGGCTGGTTTCCCTTTTCTCCGTGTTTCATAGGGATGAAGTGGATGGTCCAGATAGATGTCTCAGACACAGTGAACTATATTCTACAAGAGGACTCCTGACTTGTGGAATTTGAATCTTTTATAATGAGCAGTAACATGCCTACACTTTTGTTAGAATTTGGATGTGTTGTTCCCCCAAAATTCATTCAGAAATCTGTTCCCCAGTGTGACAGTGTTGGAAACTGATTGAGTCATGGAGGTGGATCCCTCACGAATGGATTAATGCTCTCCCTTGGGGAGGAGGGGTAGGGAGTGAGATCTCACCCTATTCGTTCCCACGAGAGCTGGTTGTTTAAAATACCCTGGCACTTTCCCTCTCTCTCGCTTGCTTCCCCTTGCCATGCAATCTGTTTGTACCTGCTGGCTGCCTGCCACTTTCTGCCATGAATAGAAGCAGCTTGAGGACCATGCCAGATGCAGCTGTCACAGAATTGTAAGCCAAATAAACCTCTGTTCTTTATAAATTACCCAGTCTCAGATATTTTTGTTATAGCAACACAAAACAGACTAACACGCCTTTGCTTTGGAAGGAGATATTATCTTTATTATATAGGCTAGCAAGCAAATCTGCTCTTTGCTCTGGAGGAAGACACTATCTCTATCTTCCAAGGTAATTTTCTCTACAATTATCCTTGAAAAGATAGTCTAGAACAAAGGGCAGTAGGTACTTCTGCTTGCAAGATGTGAAGAAATGAGAGATGCAAGGGCAATTGTCTCCCAACAAATGTGAAGATTTCCCTTAGGAGTGAGTGTGTTTCCCAATGAAAGAAACAGATTGTTTGCTTTAGGAATCCTTGGCTAGTTGGCACGAAGGATTATGGGTTAAATACCACAGATGCCTCCTATTCTCTATCTCTGTGAATCACTGTTTTTAATCAGAGATGTTGTTACCCTAAGCATGAAAGAATTGTGAAGAAATGGGGTAAATGTGGTAGGCAGACTTCTAAGGTGATTGCTGATGACTCTCATCTTTGTATAATCCTCTCCAGTTGAGTGTGGGTGGGACCTCTGAATACTATGAGATATCACTACATGCTTATGTAACCTTATATTGCAAAAGGGAGAAACTGTGTACTATGGCTTGAATATCCCTCCAAGCTCATGCTGGGGCTTAATCCCCAATATGATATTTGGAAGGTGGGGCCTTTAAAAGGTGATTGGACCATGAAGGCTATGCCCTAATGAATGGGTTAATCCCATTCATGGATTAATGGGTTAATGAATGAATGGGAGTGGCACTAGTAGATTTATAAGGAAAGGAAAAAGAACATTTAACCTGCTCTTGCTCAGCTCTTGCCATGTGATATCCTGCATCTCCGTGGGACTCTGTAGAGAGTCTCCACCAAGAAGAAAGCCCTCACCAGATGCTTCTCTTTTACCTTTGACTTCTCAGCCTCCAAACTGCAAGAAATAAATTCTGTTTATAAATTACCCGTTTTCAGATATTCTGTTATAAGAAACAGAAAACTTACTAATACACAGATCTCTTTAAAAGCTTAAAGTTTTCTTGGGCTCTTTACAGAGGGTGAAGTCAGAGAGAAGTGTTCCTGCTGGCCTGGAAGAAAGCAGACATCCACCTTGTGACTGCCATTGGGGGCCATGCAGCAAGGGACTGTACTGTGAACAGCCTTACTGACAGCCAGCAAGGAACAGGGACCTCAATCTCGTAGCTGGAAGGACCTGAATTCTACAATGATCATGTAAGGTGGAAGAAGACCCTAAGTTCCAGATAAAAATGCAGCCAGGTCAACGCCTTGATCTCAGCCTCGTGAGAAACTGATTAGAGAATTGAGCCCTGCTTGGACTTCTGACCTACAGAACTATGAGCTAAATGCACAGGAATTGCTTAAGTCATTAATTTTGTGGTTATTTGTTGTGCAGCAATAAAACAAACTAACAAACAGAAAACTAATACAAGCAAGAAACAAGGAAGAAAATCAAGTCTCTGGTTTATGGCATATTAATTCCAATTTTCTGCTGCTTCACTGAATATTTCATTATATATCCTAAGATAACCACTCTAATCATCTATCATACCATAACCCTTTTTGTAAAGTCTGCTCTTGACTTTTCCTAAATTGCAAATTCTGTTTTTTTCTTTCTTTTTCTTTTTTATTGAAACGTATTGATTATACCTATTTGTGGGGTACGTAGTTGAATATCAATGCATGTATACAATGTGTGATTATCAAATCAGGGTAATTAACATACTGATGATTACAAAACCTAGTCATTTCTTTGAAATAAGGACATTCAATCTCCTCTCTTCTGGCCATTTGGTAACATGTAGTAAATTACTGTTAATTACAGATGCCTAGCTCAACTGTACATCCATAAAACTTGGTTTTTCTATCTGGATGTTATGTGTCCATTAACTTCCTCCTCCTCCCCCATTTCCACATCTAGTACTCACAATTCTGTCAATTCTTGATTAATTCAAAATGAAGCTACCATTTATTGGGCTTCTACTATGTCATTAACACTGATATGTTTTTTATACTTGATCTCAGTTAAACCTCACAACAGCCTTGAAAGGGTAATGTCCCCACATTTAAGAAAAAGAAACTGCAAATTTCAGGTTAAGTACCTTAATCAGAATCACACAAACTAAGGAGTTATGGAGCTGGGATACTAACCTCATGTGCTAACTTTAAATCATGTTTTTGTGTGTTACACACTATTACCTCTCAATACTGAAAAAAAAATCACTATGGTATGCATTACTCATAATTGCCAATATCCATTACTGCTCAACTTCAAAGTACAAGGGGGATTGTACTTCCCTGCCCTCTTGAGTTAGGTGTGATCATATAACTAGTGTTGGACAATGACATGTGAGTGAAAGTGACATACATCACTTCTGGGCCAAAGCATTTAATTGCTGGTGCTTGATTCTGCAGTTCTCTCTTTTCCTGCCAGAAAAATCCTGGAGGCCAAGACTAGGATGGACGCCACATTAGCTGTCTTCCTGAGTAGCTGTGATGAGAAGAGCTTTCCATATTGGACATGTCATATGAGCAAGAAATAAACATTTGTTGTTCTTAGACTGCTGAGATTTTGAAATTGTATTGTTATTGCAGCACGACCTAGTCTTTGTGACCAGTACACTTGAACTAAAGTTATAACCAACAGTGTCCACAATTCTTAGATGGATTTTAGGCCCTCATTAGCCATCTTAAACAGTATGCATTAACCATACTGATCTGTTTGCAGGTCCCTAAATGCTTGATTTTTTTGTAGACCTCAGCATCTTGAACCCCATTTTCCTTCTGCTTGAAATAGGAAAGAGTTTATCTTAGTGGGTGGTTAAAAGTGGGCTATGGATTCAGGCTCGTCTAGATTTGTGTACTGCACTGGGCAAGTCACTTAACTCCTTTTTGCCCCCACCTCTTTATCAGTAAAATGAAATGAGTACATCAATCATGGGGCTGCCATGAATGTTAAATGAAAAAAGTAAATGTGAAACACAGAGTAGCATTGTAGTTATTATCGGTTTTATTATTAAAACTGCACTCAGATATCACCTCCTCCAGGAAGACTTCTTAATTCTTCTTGATTAGGTAGCCCTTTATTGTATTGCTGTAACAGATTGTCAAGACATTTATCAAACTCTATCATATACTTGTCTGACTCTTCTGTAATGTAGACACCTGAAAACATGGATTAAAAGTAAAGCAACATTGTATTCCTAGCACCTAGTAGTCAATAAATGTTTTCTGAATGAATAAGGAAATTTAGAGTCAATAGCTATGGGCCTAATCTAGTAATTACTAAGGAAATAATTATGATCCTCAAGTAAAATTAATCTTATAAATGATAATTGCATGAGTTAATCTAGTTACTGAAATGTTCTTTTAACTAACTTGATTGATTAAAGGTTCATTTTTCTAGAGTTATGTTAGATGGAATGTAATTTTCTGAAATTGAGATAATTTTTGATTTTCTCAAATTGCTGAAAGCACAAAATTTATATTACAAATAGTTTGAAACATAGATGACCATTCTGGCATTACAACCTGGATTATGCCTATGGAGGTATGCTACCCATCACACTTAATAATAAATATCAACAGTTAGCATTATTATCTGTGAACACCCAAAGTTGCTGCAAAGCAGAAATAAAGCTTAAATGAATCACCTTTATAATCTAAACTAATTAATGTTTTTGCTATTGCCCAATTTACAATCATGGATCTATTTAGACATTTGTGAAAACTGACCCCGTTAGATTAGTGAAAAAGATAAACCCCACATTTTTGGTTCTGATGTTTGTAAATTCCCAAAGGAAAACATCTGAAAATGAAAAAGAAAAACCCCACATTTTTGGTTCTGATAAGTTTGTAAATTCTCAACGGAAAACATCTGAAATATTTTTGTTAGTATCTGGATCTGAAGTGAGCGACTTACCTTCTAGCATTATCAAACACACTGGAGCCCACAATGCTCCCCCAGCGAAGCTAACTTTTACAACAATCATCTTCCAAGTTAAATATTTTTTAATGTGGGAAAAGGATTTCATCCTGGACATGACACCTTTATCATGCTAAAGTCTGGAGGCTTTTTTCACAGATGATGTCTAGAATTTCTACCCTACCAATATAGAGCTTTCTTTCCTAGTGTCAAATCCCTGCATGCAGAGCTGGAAGCTCATTTTCTCATGCTTGAGCAAAATGAAGTTCTTAGTGGAGATAAGTAATTTATTTTTCAGTATAGAAAGACATGATAGTAGTAAATAAATGCAGAGAAGGAAGAGAAACCAAGAATGAACTCACCAGATTTCACTGTGCCTAGGTGTGCCTGCGAAGAGGAGGCACAGCTGCTCACAGCCTTGTCTTACCTGCAGACAGGGAGGGATGTTCGTGTGGCCTCTGTAGCTGTCCCTTTTAGGGTAGGAGGGAGGGATCTGTCCATGAAAAAAAGAACTTCAATATTTGCTTTTCTTTTTCTTCTGTTATATCTGTGCCTGAGATTTCTGCATGCGTTTCCTTTCTCCATTGCTTAGCTTACGTTTGGTTGCATGCTCCAAGATGTCTTAAAGGCTTTCAATGAGCCTAGTTAATTTTACCCGCTTCTAAAGTATCCCCTGAAATGAATATTTAAAGGAGCTTACAGTCTTGCAGCAGAAAACCATTGTTTGTGAATTCAACAAGGAAGCAGACCACTGTGTTCGTCTCAGTAATGAGGGGTGACTGATAATCAGCACCATGAAGGGACCCAGCTCTTCTCTGGGGCAGGTTGAGGAGAAAAGGTTAGGGGCTGGGCTTCAGGGTTGCTCTTCTGGGCCCTTGAGACACTTGCTCATGGAGGGCAGGAAAAGTGTCATGTCTGCTCTTGGATAGAGATACCATGGCTCCGGCTGGTGGTATTTCTGGTAAATGCAGACTTGGGAGCATGAAGATGGTGCTTTGAGCTCCCTTTGAATTTCTCTTTCCTCTTTCCTGACATTAATGACACACATTCCAAAATTATGTAATGGAATAAGTGGGGGGCATTGGCAATTGTCAATAAGAGTTCGGATTCTACTGTAGCCCTTATGCAATAAATCATATTTTTGAAAGCCTATTTATCCTAAATTTTATAATAGATTAACCTTTGTTGCTTTCTTTTCCAAGACATCTAAATGATTAGAAAATCTGTGAGCAAATCATACATTCAGTAAAAAACTCCAAAAAGCAAAAAACAAAAAAAACATACTTCCCCCCCCCCTCTGTGGTAAATATATAAAGCATTCTGTGTCCAGCATTCTGTGTCAGTGACTTGCATGTTCTATTGGGATTTATGTGCAACTTATAAAAGTGCAAGGAAAAGCAATCTTTCATTCCTAAACTTTCTTCTCAGTTAAATTCTATAAAATTCTTCCCTAATTCTTATAAATCTAACAGCTGCTATTAAACATAATTTAGATGCATATAGTTAGCAGATACATTGAAAAAGAAAAAGTTAACATGCCATATATAGTTAGCATTTATAATTATTTCATTTCTCCATAAATAATTCCAGGATTGATCAAATGGTAAGATGAGACTAGCCATTTTTGGGGTCTTTTTTTCCCCCTCCTAATCCTCACTGTTCATTTCTTTTTCTTGATTTTCTTTCTCTAGTATTGCCTAGTTTCATTCCTTCTTTTGACTTTGTTCTTTTCTCTATTCTTTCCTTTTCCAATTCCTCCTCCCACTTTTCATTTTCTAATTTCTCTTTTCCTTTACTCTTTATAGTTAGTTTTCTTTCTCCTTTGTTGTGTCTTAAAAGAATGAAGAAATAAACTGTGTCCACCAGAGGGCAATCTGATCCTACACACAGACACACATGCGCACACACACGCACACACACGCACATGCACACACACACATATATGCACACACACACACACACACACACACATCCTTTTCTTCTCTTTTCTCCTTCCTTTACAACCTCTTCCTGGAGGAATATGATGCTTCAGAGATCAGGTGGTAAATAAATAAATAAATAAATAAATAAATAAATAGAAAAAGAAAACTTTCGTTTATAAACTATCTTCATTAGAGCTGGGGATATAGTCTTAATGATTTGATTTGTGAAGACTTGGAATGTCTTCTCTAGGCTTGTAGAAAAAGAATATAGACCCTTACTTTAACAGCCTGCAGGAAACAATGAAATTATTGGGGGTTGTCTTAGAAGCCACCAAAATACACGGTAAAAATGAAAACCTGGGCTGTGAGATTTTGGATGTAAAAGACATGAAAAGTCAGTAGACTAATTTCCATTGTCCCTTTAAATATCCATTACTCTAGAGTTCAAGAGTTTCGCATTCTTTTTTTTTTAAATTTATAAACCAAGTCTTCACAAGACTTTGCCTATATTTAGCTATAATAATATATAATAGAAATTAATACAACTTTGAACAAACAATTTGTGATGATTCTTTTAAATAGTGAAGAGCAAAGATAAGGTTGAATTCTGGTTCATAAAACACTTCTTGAAAACTTGATTTCTAAGTAGTTGCAGACTGGATTAATATGAAGTGATTTTCAACATCTTCCTGGGATGCTCTGCCCCTTGAGTCTGGTCCTGCCTCTGCTCTTAAGTAAGTTGCTGCCATCCCCTGAGCCTCAGTTTACTCCTCTATAAATGAAAATACTTTTGACTAAGGAGTGTGTAAGCTCTCTGTATGTTCTGTATGCAGTGGTAAGTCAATGTCAACAAGAAAGGGCTTCAGTCTTTCCTTCTCCTCACCTCACTGACAGCACATGTCTTTGTCCCCTAAAAGTACCTCTCTGGACCCCTCAGAAGTTTGGGTTAACAAAGGAAATTTTCTGCATAGAAGTTTGGTGATTTTTGATCTTAGGTGTGAGAGAAAGTCTGTTTTAGCAAAATGAAAGGCTACATGAATTCACTGAAAAGGGAAGGGTGTCTGGAAGACCAACTCAAATGCTGAAACACTGGGGGCAGAAAGAAGAAGTTTCATGGTGAGACTTTCAGTTTCCAAACACTTGAGCTGTACTTTTGTTCACAAGGACACGCATGAAGTTGTCTGACGAACAGACTTAAACATTTATGGGACTATGAACGTTTTGTTTACAAACTCAAGTTCTCAAGTTTCCCATTTTCCAGCATCATAAGCAACCTGGAACTACAGTTTTGTGGTGTCAGAAGAAGCCTGAAAGTATAACTTTGAATGAGAGCCTCAAGTTTTCCTAAAGCTTTTCCTTATCATTGTGTGATTTCACATGGGTTAGCTGAGTCTAAAGGAGAAAAATGTGATTGGAGAAACCCCTGTTGCCTTCAAATAAACATTTCTAGAATTAGTATTCGATCCAAACCAAGTGGATTGATCTGTATTTTTTGCCACTCTTGAGTCAAGATATCTACTGTAGGCACATCATGCCTCCATGCTTCTAAAAATTGGATTGGACTCAGTAGAGTCAGGGCTTGACTAGCAGTCTTTTTATGTAATCTCATGAACTTGAAACTGATTGAAAGTTCTCAATATATTTGATGCTATAGAGGGGATTTAAAATTCATGAGTTTACTTCAGGAAATAGGACTGGGCACAGACTTCATGAATACGACCCCAAAAGCATGGGCAACCAAAGGAAAAATAAACAAATGGGATTATATCAAACTAAAAAGCTTCTGCACAGCAAAAGAAACAATTAAAAGAGTTAAAAGACAACCAACAGAGTGGGAGAAAATATTTGCAAAATATATATCTGACAAAGGATTAATATCCAGAATATATAAGGAACTCAAACAACTGTACAAGAAGAAAACAAGCAACCCAATTAAAAAATGGGCAAAAGAGCTAAGTAGGCATTTCTCTAAGGAAGATATACAAATGGCCAACAGACATATGAAAAAATGCTCAACATCACTCAGCATCCGGGAAATGCAAATCAAAACCACATTGAGATACCATCTAACCCCAGTTAGGATGGCTAAAATCCAAAAGACTATGAACGATAAATGCTGGCGAGGCTGCGGAGAAAAAGGAACTCTCATACATTGTTGGTGGGACTGCAAAATGGTGCAGCCTCTATGGAAAATGGTATGGAGGTTCCTCAAACAATTGCAGATAGATCTACCATACGACCCAGCTATCCCACTGTTGGGAATATACCCAGAGGAATGGAAATCATCAAGTCGAAGGTATACCTGTTTCCCAATGTTTATCGCAGCACTCTTTACAATAGCCAAGAGTTGGAACCAGCCCAAATGCCCATCATCGGATGAGTGGATACGGAAAATGTGGTACATCTACACAATGGAATACTACTCAGCTATAAAAACGAATGAAATACTGCCATTTGCAACAACATGGATGGACCTTGAGAGAATTATATTAAGTGAAACAAGTCAGGCACAGAAAGAGAAATACCACATGTTCTCACTTATTGGTGGGAGCTAAAAATTAATATATAAATTCACACACACACACACACACACACAGACACACACACACACAGACACAAACCGGGGGGGGGGGAGAAGATATAACAACCACAATTATTTGAAGTTGATACAACAAGCAAACAGAAAGGACATTGTTGGGGGGGAGGGGGGAGGGAGAAGGGAGGGAGGTTTTGGTGATGGGGAGCAATAATCAGTCACAATGTATATCGACAAAATAAAATTTAAAAAAAAAAGAATCTTAAAAAAATAAAAAATTTTAAAAAAAATAAAAAAAAAATAAAAAAAATAAAATTCACGAGTTTCAGAATACTGGGCTAATAAGTCAATTAACTTGGCCATTCTAATATTATGTCTAAATAAAGTAAATGGAGAAAGTATCAGTGAAAGTAATTTTCAGTTGAATTTGAGTGTATGATCTTCTAGTACTCTTTCCAAGGATTTCAATGGACAGACACTTTCTGCTATAGGAATAACTTTTCAGTAGACTTGGTCATTCTGTGGGACAGAATGTGATCTTTGTTTATGCATGACTTATCCTAGAAGTATCTCGGTTGGTAGACATTTTGGAATGTGAAGTGTGGTTCTGAACTTCCGCCTGCAGAAACACTATTGAATAGATGCAAGTATAGAGGTATTTTCAATTTGGTGCTGATCCAGATTTAAAAACATGCTCAAGGGACTGAGCTCAGAATTTTAAACGTTCACTTTTAATCTGAGTGTCACACCAGATACTGAACATGTTGTCTCAAGTAGAAAATAAGGATCCACGTCATGAAATTTTAAAGCCAAAAGGAACCAAGATTTTTAAGTGCATTTCCATATCTCACAGATGAGTATCTGAAGTCTATAGAGATTAAAGGAAGTTGTTCAATAATCATAGTGATCATGTATAATACTTAGTCCCTTAAACGTTTTTGACAAATCAAGAGCTAGGAGACCCAACTAATCTGCAACATAACCACACACATATACTAGGCTACTTCAAACATTTATCAGGTCAGTGTTTTACGGTTCAGTCTATGGTTAGTTATCCTTAATACTATATAAATAAAAAGGAAATTTCTTAGGGGAAGAGGATAGTATTAAGGATGTCCTAAGCAAAGAGATGCCTGTTTTACTTTGCAATGAACTCTTTAAATCTTCTTGCACTAAAGAAGTTCACTAAAACAAAATACGATTTCAGTCCGTGGGCTTAAATAAAGGACATGTTCATACCGATAAAGTTTCACACCAACCTTTCAATTACTTACTTTGTGGTCATGTGCCACATTTTCTTTGTTTTAAATAGCAAGGCTTAGTTATTTCTTTTAGCCACTCCACCTGCAATTTGGGCAGCTGCCTCTAGGAAGGTGGTTGCCAAAGTCTGGCCCTTTCTCACCCATTAGCATCATACGCATCACCTGGGAACTTGTTAGAAACACGAAATCTCTAGACCCCCTCAGACCTAATGAATCAGAAACTTGGAGAAGATGGGTGTGAGCCCAGAGACCTGTGTTTTAACAGTCCTCCATGTGATTGTGATGCTCACTCAAGTTTGAAAACCACTGTTCTGGGATATCATGGTGTTGGTTTATGAGAATAAAAGTCTGCTGACTTTCCTATCTTAAACTCTTTTCTGCTAAATATGTTGGGATAGAATGATTTTGCAAGTGCTTAAGCCATTTCTCTCTGTAAGAGAGAAGTATGAAAAATATGAAGAGTGTTTCCTTTTCAGATTTTTAAATTTCTTCCTTTTGTTCCTTTATTTGTGGATTCAAAGATGGCTTGCTTATTGCTTTTCTCTTTGTACAAGTATGCACAGACTCCTACACAGACGTGCAGGGCTGTGTAGCCACCACACATGCTCATTTTGCTTCTCCTCTAATGGGCTGTCCATCTCCTCTTGTGGTTCTCTGACTGGGTCCGCTACACACAGCTCTCAGCAAGTCAGGAATATATTGTTCTAAGAAACCCCACAAAGCCTTTACCCAGAGCCTGGTGTCATCGAACTCCATTACTAGAATGGTCAACATTTCCTGCAATTAATGATGTGAAGTGTAAAAAGCCTTACTTGGGTTTCTTGAAGATGGCAATAATGAAGCTCTGAAGAAATAGTCAAGGGACTGGGGCTAATTAAAATGCAGCAGGGTACAGGAGTAGAGGTAACTGCGGCTAGTGATTCTGTGTCTCCAGTAATCAGCAGTCCCCAGTTTCCCCACACTAATTGACAGGAGAGAGGCAGTGCTCCAGAGCACACACAGCACACGTTAATGGAGTCAGCACACGCTGCTCCTCCTGCCTGACTTGTCTCATTATCGACCTTGAACTGGCAAAGGTCAGAGGATGGTGCTTCTTCCATCAACATGACAGGTGTCTGAGGAGCTTCTCTCTGTAGTGTAATAATTTGGCAGTTGTCTTATCCTGTATGTGAATTAGTGATCTGATGTTTGAGGTATGATGGATAAAAAGAATCTGTCAGCTGTGGGTAGGGGAAGTAGCTCTGGGCATTTGTATCAGCCTCATCGCTAACACAGCCTGGAAAGTGTATATTGTAGGAGTGCCTTTTTTGTCCTCTGCAGAGAAAGAATAAGTCTGTATGTGGTCATGACATCAAAAGAGCATTTTCCTAGAAAATTGTTTTCAATGGAAATATATTTCACCAAGGTATTAACATTCAAGAGTCAATTTTTTTCTACCTAGTAGACATTGACATCTGACACTTTTCCAGTGTGGGGTAATGATAACGATGATGAATATTTTTGAGAAAACTTAAAATCAATTAGTAATATCTCCTGAGCATCCCCCATGTGCTGAAAGTGATTACAGACACTGTGTGGGGATGTAAAAGAGATAGAAGGTGGTCCACTGCAGAATACATATGAGATACTCCAAGATAATGTCAAGTTCAAATGTATTACAAAAATAAAGATATTCAAAGAAACATATGTCCAAGCATCTATTTATGTAAAAGGAATGGTGAGTCAGAGCATCCTTACTTGGCAAAGATCTGAGAACATTTCTAAGAAACACTCAAATGGATTGCTTTCTGGCAGGTGAGTTGTAGACCAGAGGAGTGAATTGGAAAGGTGAATGAATAAGAAAAGGCATCTTAATTAGAGAACGAATTGTGCACTGATGAGTTTTGATCCAATTTTTCAAAAAGAGGAAGGACACAGATAGAGAAGGAAAAGGGGAATAAATTTTATCAGAGGCAAAATTCTGATACTGAGGGAGAAAAAGAGCATTTTGAATGTTTCTCGCTGTCATTGAGTAGTCTTTCCTCCCTTGCCCACTTGTAAAATTCCTATCTAATCTCATATTCCTCTGCAGAATTAACCACCCTGTTCAAATTTCTCTGAGTCTACTCCAAGGAATGAAGTTGATCACTGCTTCTTCTCTATGCTGTGGGCACTTTTAATATCTCCTGTATTGTAGTGGGTTGTAATTATTTATTTCCCTGCCTATTGCAACTGTGTAATACAGCATGGTATCCTTCAATATATCATGGTAAGGGTGGAGACAGAGCACAGACTTTGGAATCAGATGGATTGGGATGGAAATTAGATCTCTACCTTTCCAGAATTGTTTGTCCTAGGGTGATTTACTTAATCCTGCTAAGCCTCAGTTCCCTCATCTGAAAAATGGAGCTAATAACACGTAACTCATAGGAAGGTTGTGAGGATTACATAAGATAATGTATTCGGGTTCTCAGGAAATGCCAATTCTATTTCGCCCTCTATCTCATCCAAACTGGAATATTTAGAATCCTAGAGGATAAAAACTGTGTCTTACTCATCCCTTTGGCCTCATTAACACTGTATCTGTCACAAACAGGTGTTCAATGAAAGTTTGCTGAATTAAACCAAATTACCTAAAATACTCACGTGTACTGATTGCAACATTCAAATTGACTCCAATTTATTACATGGATTTGGAAGAGTTTATTCTCTACATTGTCCATGTTTCCTTTTACCTTTCTTTTGCTATATGTATGATTGGGGGAGTTTTTTGAGCACTTCTGACTTGCGTTTAACCAAAATTATCCTGAAAACAAATATTTCTTCAAAAAAATATGGGTAAATTGAATTTGTATTAACTTATCTGGTGACAGAATAAAATACTTACTCCAACATTTCTATTCTCATACTTAAAGATAGCTAACTGTCATGTTTCATGTAAACACAAGGGTATGGGTAAATATATGAGACTGTATAGAAATATGAGTAGGTTCTATCAATGTAGTCTGGGTAAATATATGAGACTGTATAGAAATATGTAGTAGGTTCTATCAAATGGGAGCTACGCGTTGTTTCCATTGATGTCTGCACACTTGGCAAATTTCTAAAACATCTCTTGTGCAGCAATATTCAGAGCTTGTATAATATTCTTATACAAAATTTTTTTTATTGTGGTAAATACACATAACATGAACTTGACCATTTTCACCATTTTTAGGCATACAGTTCAGTGGCATTAAGTACATTCACATTGTTTTGCAACCATCACTACCCCCCATTTCCAGAATTCTTTTCTTTTTCCAAAACTAAACCTCCATGTCCATTAAACAATAGCTCCACACTTCCTCCTCCCCACAGCCTCTGGTAACCTCTAATCCACTTTATGTCTATGAATTTGACTACTCTAGGTACCTCCTGTAAGTGGGATCATATAGTATTTATCCCTTTATGACTAGCTTATATTACTTAGCATAATGTCGTCAAGGTTTTTAAGCATGTCTTCCACATGCTCATGCACACTGTAGCATTCCTTCCTTTTTAAGGCTGAATAATAATATTCTGTTGTATGTATATACCACATGTTGTGTATGCATTTATCCATGAAGGGACACTTGGGATGCTTCCAACATTTTAGCTATTGTGAATAGTGCTGCTATAAACATGAGTGTACAAATATCTCTTTGTGTTCCTGCTTTCACTTCTTTTGGGTATATATCCAGAATTGGAATTGCTAGATTGTATGGTAACTCTATTTTTAATTTTGAACAATCTTCCTACTGTTTTCCATTGTGGTTGGCCATGTTGCATTTCTACCAACAGTGTGCAAGGGTTCCAATTTCTCCATATCCTTGCTCACACTTGTTATTTGTCACCTCTTCCCCAGGGTGATGGAGACGCAAAAAGGATTACTCAAAGCCCATTTCTTCTGAGCAGTGAGAAACCCCGAAGGGGTTAATTTCCATGAACCCTCAAGAGAGAGGCATTTCTTGGAAAATTAACAATGAACTGGGGTCTTCTCTCAGTAGTATTTATTCTCCAGGCCAGAAAATTACAGAAAAGGAACATAGGTGGTTACAAAAAGAACAGTAAGATAATTGTCATGGCAACAGTCATTAGGTTTAATTGCACCAAGGATATCTGCCTTTGGAGGCAGCAATTTTGCTGTGTTACAACTCTTTATCTACAACAGAGACCTTAGTTTGGGGAAAGTTTCCTGTCTTTTGCAAGCTTAACATTTCTATGTGTAATTTTAAAAAGTTAGGTTATAGTTGAAACTACAGGGCTTTGGAAGCTAGGACCTGTGAAATACATTTGCTTTATAAACATTAGTACACTCCACAGTTATTTCCTGTTTTTGTTTTTCTTTTGAGAGTGGATGTGACAGAGCTTGTATATGATTCTTTTGATTATCTTCAGTGATCTTTATCTTCTGAGTAGATTTGATTATTTGAACAAACCGATAATCATTTGTAGCCAATTTACTGAATAATATAATAATAAAATATGACTAAAGTAATGACACCCTTAGAAAATATAACTTGCTATGATCTGAATGTTTGTGTCCCACCCACCTTCACCCCCAAATTCATATGTTGTAATCCTAACCCCCAAGTGATGGTATTAGGAGATGGTATTAGGCTTTTGGAAAGTGATTAGGTTATGAGGGCTTCATCCTTGTGAATGGATTGGTGCCCTTATAAAAGAGGTCTTAGAAAGCTGCCTTTTCTCTTCTACCATGTGTGGATGAACCAGAAGACATTGAATCTGCTGACACCTTGATCTTAGACTTCCCAGCCTCCAGCACTGTGAGAAATAAATTTCTACTGTTTATACGCTACCTAGTCTATGATATTTTGTTATAGCATCCCTAATGAACTGAGATACAACTTATGTACTCTTTGACAAGAATCAGAACTATTTCAAACCCTGCTTCCCTTCTGTCTCCCTTCCTGCCTCCTTTCCTGCTTTTCAGCCTGATTAATTCAGTTTGAAAGCTATTAGGTGGGGCTGAGCAAGGCAGGCATCCAGGTCTGGGGGCAGTGAGCAGTGGCACTCAAGCATGATTGTCAGAGTCTGAGTATGACAACAAGGAACCATGTTATGGGTGTGGCAGAGGGGGAGGCCCAGTACAGGGCGATTCTTCCAAGCAGGGTGGGGAAGGTGTCTGCATGGAACGGAGTGTTCAGGGCCAAGCAGGTAAGGAGAGTGGATGTCTATGTGAGTTAGAGGTGGTGGCAATGGTGGAAGACTGGCTACATTTAAAAGGGATTGATCCAATAAGTAAATAGTTGAAGATAATGGAAGCCAGCTGTGCACTGTCAGAGAAAGGAGGTACAAATTTGGAATGGGGGAAGGCAGACATGAATGATGTAAGGTTGGATTGTAATTGGCAGTGTCAGTGTGAACTCACAGTTTTTAATGTGTATAACTAGTGATGGAAAGAAATACAGGTGAGAATGTGCATGTGAGGCTTTGTGCCCTGTGCGGGCCTGAGAACAGCGACACCCTAATAGGAATGATCACGCCCAGTGCCCACATCTTGGCTTGTAGTCCCTTTCTCCACTGCCAGGAAACAGAGCTGTCTGGAGAAGTGACTCATCCCAGAGTGCGAACAGGGAAAGTATAAGATGAGCCTGAAATATTTTGTTGCACCAGGAAGTAAAGTAGTGTTCAAAGCATGACAGAGACATATCAAAAAGGTCACAGAAACCAACTGAAAAGGGCTCCACTGGCCAAGACTGGGACAATTTGAGCAACAAGATAAAAAATGATTGTGACAGATTATAACCAACTGGATAAAATAAAAATCTACAAGTCCGCACTGATATAAATAAACACATAATAAATGGAAAGAGAAAAAATGTTTTTTGTTTGTTTTTGTGTTTTTTTTGTGGTAGAATGCCAATTAGTAGGAAAAAATGATGGTGTTAGAAAATAACCACTTGGCAACTGTCACAGTGATAGTTAATTCAACCAAGAAACACCCATTGCTAAAAGTAATGGGTGGAAGTTTGGTGAGGAACTGGATATTCACAGACCCAGAGTAGCTCCCATCACATACTTTTTACTTGCAGGAGAAAAAAAAAAAAAATGGAAATTTTACAATGGAGAAAACTGGCAGACAAAATTGGAACCAAGTGATCAAAGTTAACATCACCAGTAATATAGTAATTTCATGTGCCACATGTTAAGAAGCCATCAAAAAAATCCAGCATGACTTCCGTGCTGTTCTTGCCAAGAAATGCATAACTTGATTCGAATCATGAGGAAAGGTCTAGTAAACTTAAACCAAGAGACATTCTACAAATTAACCGGTCTGTAATCTTCAAAAGTGTCAAGGACTTGAAAGTCAAGGAAATACTGAGAGGCTATTTTAGATTAGGGGACTGAGCAGACTGAGCAATGACTTGTGCTTTGTTTACTCAGGTGTGTCTTTTGTCTAAAAAGAGCCTCAATGGCAAACTTTTTTGGAGTGTGTGGATTAGAAGGTAGTAACGTAACAATGTCAGCTTCCTGATTGGGATGGTTGTATTGTGGTTATGTAGCAGAATGTTCTTATTGGTAGAGATTATATATTAATGTATTCAGGGAGGTGAACCTTATATCGGTAACTTGTTCTTAAATAGTTCAATAAAAAAGTATTTATAGAATTCTTGCAATTTTTTAAAAATTAAAAAGTAGAAATGTGAAATATAAAAATGAAAGTGTGGTAGCTTCATTGAAAAATAAAGTCTCTAACGTAGGCTAGGTTGAAGTCAATAACATTTAGAATGTATCTGCTCGGATGTCCTTAAAAACGTTATTTGTATTCAAATGTCACTCTTCTCTTTTTTATGATTTCTGAAAGATCAATAGCTAAGAAGAAAAACCATGAATAAAATGAACCAAGAACAGACTAAATAAAAATACAACTGAGAACATTAGTAATAAGTCATGTTGCTATCAAGGACCGTCTGATTTGATGTGATGAGAATGGGGCTTCATCTCTGTGGTGTCCTTTCCCCCAAACCTGTGACTCCAGTCTAATCATGAGGACACATGAGAAAACACACATTGAGGAACATTCTCCAAAATGCTCTTTGGAAGTGTCAAGGACATGAAAGACAGACTGAGAAGCCATCACAGATTAGAGGATCCTGATAAGAAAGATCGCTAGATGTGAATGGCATCCCAGATTATATCCTGGAACGGAAAAAGGACATTAGTAGGACTGGTATGATCTGAATAAAGTCTGTAGTTTTGTTAATAGTATTGTACTGATGCTATGTACTTAGTTTTGATAAATTTAACATGGTTATGTGAAATCTGAATGTCAGGGAAGTTGGGTGAAGTGTATGTAGAAATTCTTTCTACAGAAAGAAATTCTGTACTTTCTTTGGAACTCTTCTGGAAATCTAACATTATTTCAAAACAAAAAGGCACAAAAGTATATATGCATAGAAAAAAACAAACTTCTAGAAAAGATTTAATCGTTTTCCTTTCAAAAATGCAAATAGAAAATACTAATAGAATATATTTATAATTTATTAGCCAAACATATATGAGGCTCTACTATTTTGACCTATAATGAAAAGAAAGACATACAGACTCAGTGCATTACCAGAAATAACACAAACTTAGGTTTGTATTATTTTTCTGGAGTCCAGAAGATAGTATAAATATTTTTTACCTTCCTCTCAGCCTTTCTTTTAGGGCTGAGCCCAACTATTTTGTATGGAATTCTGTCCCTCCTTCCATTGTTTCCTACCCTTTTCCCATTGGATCTCTGTGTCATCCTGCAGCTTCCCCTTGTGCTCAAACCGGCAGGCTCATTACCTTGGGTGCTCACATTGTTTAAACTCGAAAAACTAAGAGGCCACCTAAATATATCTTTGGCTAATTAATTTTTTTTTTGTTTCTGAAAGCATAATTTTGAGGCATATTTACATTATGGAAGATCTTCTCCTAGGAGTGAGAACAGGAGAATTAAAGGAGGTGATAGACATCATCCTGTCACCAATGTGAATTTCCTTGCTGGGTAGGGATTGGCCCAGAATTGAGTGGAAAATCTGTGAATAAGGGTGAGAGGAATTAGAATTAGAATTTTATATTCTAACATAAAACAAATACAAAAACTAAAACAAAAAAAAAACCCAAAACGAAAATCAATGTATGCCTTGAATCAAGGAAAACAAACAGAACCCAAAATACAAAGAAACAACATTACAAAGACAACTCTGGAGAGTTAACACCCAGCAAGCCTGGAAGGAAGTTGGGAAGGATGAAGAATTGCATCCCTGGGACTGGGTCGCGCTCAGAGAAACTGGCTCACGGGAATCGCTGGAGGCAGGGTAAAATCACTCAGCTTTTTTGGAAAGCAACTTGAAAATATGCACCAAAACCCATTACCGTGTTTGATCCTTTCAACTCAACCCTTCCACATCTGTGAAAGAAGTCTAATTAAATCCTAATTCAAAATATGCAAAAATGAAACCGTTGCTTTCTGATTTGTAATTGTAAAAATTAGAGTTCACTTAAAGGTTCAATAAAAGGAAAATGACTAAATCAACCTAATAGCATATTATTAAGGCATGAAATATGATAATTGTAAAGATGAAAACCTTTAGAAATGTGGAAAAGTGCCCTCTCAAACTGCACTGTCCAGGATGGTGGCCACTAGTCCCATGTGGCCTTGGATCACTGGAAATGAGGCCTGTCCATTAAGATTTGCTGCAAAATTAAAATAGATGCAGATTTCAAAGACTTGGTAAAAACACAAGTAAAATATTTTATTGATAACTGTTATATTGAGTACATGTTGAAATGATAATATTTTGGACCTGTTGGGTTAAATAAAATATATTCACAAAATTAATTTTACCCATTTTCTTTAAAATTTTGAACTTACAAATTTGGCTTGCATTATATTTCTATCGGAAAGTGCCGGTCTAGACTATAAGCCCCTTGAACAGGGTTTTGATTCTTGGCTATCAGTGCTGGTCTAGACTATAACACCGTTGAACAGGGTTTGATTCTTGGTTATCATGTGAACCAAATGTCCGTAAGAATCCACAGCTCACAGTTGTGTGCTCATCAAATTTTTGTCAACGATTATAACATTTCTTTTAAAAGTCATTGGGTTGCATGTACATCAGGTTTACACCAATGTAAAATATATAAAATTTTCATATAAAGAAGACAGGAAGGTATACACAAAACTGAAGATATGAAATGTTTGGATAAGGTGTGATTATGGGCAACTCTGTCCCAAAATTGAAACTTTCAGTAAAATAATTTTCTTCCCATAATTTAAAGATGTTGTTTTCTTTTTTAAAAAGAGAAATGAAGGCAGGAATTATGAGTTTTTGTTTGCTTGTTTGTTTGTTTTTTGAATGGGACAGAAGAACACACATGAACAAAACCATCAAAAACACCTGGCTGTGGCTGCTCCAGTGGTCTTTATAATATGGAGAGGTTGTATGTCTCATGGGGCCTGGAGGGACAATTCTTGAGTGTTGTAGCAATCCACGGCTAATGGCAGCCTGCTTTTGGTGCTGAGCAGAAATCTCTTTGGCTCAGAGCAAATAATGAAGATTTTATATTCTCCACCTTCTGCAAGGAGTTGCAGTTTTTTCCTCAAGGTCAGGTCAGAGAGCATCCTGGTGATGAACAGTCCTCTGAGGCTTTCCATCTCAGCAATAGTATATAACCAAGTAAAGCTGATAATAAAATAATTCCAAAATAAACAAACAGTGGGTGCCAATGTGCCCTCAGAGATCAGCAAATCTGAGCATGCAAGCTGCCAGTGTGAGGAGCAGATAAAACTTTTTCCTTCTAACATCCTGTTGCATTAAAGAGAATGGAAGCTCCAGTTCATGGTATTTGGAAAAACAAAACAAATCAAAAAGACAAAAACTTTGTCTAGAAAAGCAAAGTGGCTCTCAATGAAGGCCAAGTGAAGTCTCCAACCATTAAAAAATGTTTAGGCTATGACAAATTTTATTGATTCAACAGATATTTGTTGAGCCCCTATATTGTGCTAGGTCTGATTTTCAAGGTGGAAGATGCAAGAGTAAGCAACTCTTATAAAATTCCATGCCTTTGCAGTATTTGCCTTTTTGCAAAATAAATCAAAGCAATAAACAAATATACAAATGAATGTATAGCATGTAAGATGGCTAGAAGTACTAAATGGAAAAACAAAGCCAGAAGTGAGGACAAGAGACAGTTGTGGGAGAGTAGTCTGCAATTTTAGACGAAGTGGCAGGGAAGGCCTCTGAGGAGATGAAATTTGAGTAAAGAAAGACCTAAAGAAGTGCTTGCTTCGGCAGCACATATATGAAAACTGGAATGATACAGAGAATATTAGCATGCTCCCTGAACAAGGATGACATGCAAACTCATGAAGCACTCCACGTTTTTAAAAATTTATATGGAACTAGAAAAGACCCCAAATACCCAAAGCAATTCTGAGAAAAAATAAAAACGCAGGAGGCATCACACTCCCCCACTTCAAAATATACTACAAACCTATAGTAATTGAAACAGCATGGTATTGACACAAGAACAGACACATAGACCAATGGAACAGAACAGAGAATTCAGAAATAAATCCACAAACCTACAGACAACTGATTTTCAAGAATGGAGCCAAGAACATACATTTGGAAAAGGACAGTCTCTTTAATAAACAGTGATTGGAAAATTGGAGATCCATATGCAGAAGAATGAAACTGGACCCCTTTCTCTCACCACTTACCAAAACAACTCCAAATGGATAAAAGATTTAAATGAAAGACCCAAAACTATTAAATTTCTAGAAGACAACACAGTGGAAACACTTCAGAACATAAGATTGGATAAAGATGTTATGAATAATACTTCTAAAGCACAGGAAACTAAAACAAAAATAAACAAATGGGATTATATCAAGCTAAAAAGTTTTTGCACAGCAAAGGAAACAATCAACAGAGTTGAGAGATAACCCGCAGAATGGGAGAAAAAATTTGCAAACCATGCATCCAACAAAGGATTAATACCAGAATATGCAAAGAACTCAAACAACTTAATAGTAAAAATCAAATAATCTGACTTAAAAATGGGCAAATGAGCTGAACAGACATTCTCAAAAGATATATGAACGTCCAAAGGGCACAGGAAAAAATGCTCAATGTCACTAATCATCAGAGAATTGCAAATCAAAACCACAGTGAGATATCATCTCATTCCAGTTAGAATGGCTATTATCAAAAGACAAAAAATAACAAATGCTGGCAAGGATGAAGAAAAAGGGGAACACTTATGCATTGTTGGTGGGAATGTAAATCAGTACAGCCATTATGGAAAGCAGTATGGAGAGTTCTCAAAATACTACATATAGAACTACCATATAATCCATTGATCCTTCTACTGGGTATATATCCAAAGGAATGGAAATCAACAAGTCAAAGGGGTATCTCCACTCCCGTGTTTATTACAGCTTTATTAATAATAGTCAAGATATGGAAACAACCTAAAAGTCCATCAATGGATGATTAGGTAAAGAAAATGTGCTACATACCCACAATGGAATACTACTCATCCATAAAAATGAATGAAATTCTGCCATTTGCAGCAATGTGGATAAGATTGGAGAAAATTATGTTAAGTGAAATAAGCCAGGCACAGAAAGAGAAATGGCACATGTTCTTATTCATATGTGGAAGCTAAAAAAGTTTACCTCATGGAGATAGAAAATAGAATAGTGATTGCTAGAGTCTGATAAGGAGGGTGGGTAGGAAGATGAAGAGAGGATGGTCAGTGAGTACAAAATTGTAGAGAGATAGAAAGAATAAGATCTAGTGTACTATAGCAATACAGGGAGACTACCGTCAACCACAAATTACTGTACATCTTCAAGTAGGTAGTGGAGAGGATGCTGAATGTTCCCAACGCAAAGAGGTGACAAATGTTTGAGGTGATGAATATGCTAAATACCCTGCTATGATCATGCACACTGTATGAATGTACCCAAATACCACATTGTACTCCATATAGACAAATATCATGGATCAGTTAAGAAAAAAAATTTTTTCAAAGAATGGGCCAGCCCATGGCTCACTTGGGAGAGTGTGGTGCTGACAACACCAAGGCCAAGGGTTCGGATCCCCATATAGGGATGGCCGGTTAGCCCAGTTGGGTGACTGTGGTGCTGACAACACCAAGTCAAGGGTTAAGATCCCCTTACCGGTCATCTTTAAAAAAAAAAACGACCTGAGGGACATGAGGGAATAAAATACTTACATTATTTCATAGAAAAACATTTCCAGAAAGAGAATGGCAATTACAAGGACCTTGAAGCAGGAGCTTGCCTGGCATGTTTGAAGAACAGCAGAAAAGCCAGTGAGGCTAAAGCAAGAGAAGCCAGGGGGCAGTAGGAGAAGGGGAAGTCAGAGCTGTATTGTGGGGCTGGGTTGTGTAGAGTCTTCTAGGTCATCACAAAGACTTTTGCTTTCTGAGTGAAATGGGAAGACGGTAGGACTTTGAGCACAGAAATAAGATGATTCACTTATGCTTTACCAGGATCTGAATTTACAATACTTAAACAAGGGAACTAGTCTGGAAGCTTTTGAAATAAAAAAGAAATTATAGTGGCTTGTATCAGGGTGCTGATACTGGCAAACGTGACAAGTGACCAGACTCTGGATACAACCAAAAGACAGATATGATTGGTTTTATTGATTCACTGGCTATAGGGTGCGAACGAAGTAGAGGAATTGGTGATAACAGATTTTGGGGCCAAGCTACTGGGAGGATAGATTTTGCTATTTACTGGTCATACAAAGTGCTGGTAAGAATGTGGAGAAACTGGAACCCTCACACACTGCTGGTGGTAATGTAAAATGGCACCACCACTGTGGAAAACAATTTAGCAATTTCTTATGTATATATAAAACATACACTTACTATACAACCAGTCATTCCACTCCCAAATATTTACCAAAGTGAAATGAAAACTTATGTTCACTCAATAACCTGCACATTAACATTTACAGCAGCATTATATTTAATCACAAAAACTTGGGAACAACCCCAAAGTCTCTCCCCTGGGGGATGAATTAACAAACTGTGTTACATCAATACACTGAAATATTGCTAAGCATTAAAAAGGAACAAATTACTGATTAACGTAAAAACACGGATTCTCAGCGAAAGAAGCCAGATTCAAAAGGCTGCGTACAATACGATTCCATTTATATGGCACTCTGAAAAAGGCAAGACTGTAGAGACAGAAAATAGTTCAGTGTTTGCCAGGGATGGGTGCAGTGGAGGGGGAGGGAGGGAGATTTTGACTACAACAGGACAAAGGAAAATATTTTTGCGATGATAGAACTGTTCTATATCTTGATCGTGCTGGTGTTTTTACATTGATATGTGTTTGTTGAATCTTGCAGAACTGTACAATAAAAACAGGCAACTTATATGAGTATCATATATAAATTATGCTTTTACAAAAAGATGGAAAAAAAGGGAATTAGGACCAAGAGGGATATTTTTAGGTGGAAGAAATAATATTAAGGTGGTATGTTGAGGATAAGAAGTGGTAGAGAGGGGAAAACTTATGTAGCAAGAGGAAGAGGGGAAATGTGCAATGTCCTGCAACAGATTAGGAGAGCTGGGAGCTAGTGAACAAGTAGAAGGGTTGGCCTCTAGGGCCTTGCTAGGGATAGTTTACCTCGTATAACCAGAGAGAAGGCAGTGGATGGACAGAGAGAATAAGGGCAGGGGTACAGGCCTGCAGTGGATGTGGAGTTAGGAGCTTTTCAGTATTTTCCTGGAACCGCTTTGATTTTCTCAGTGAAGTAGGAAGTAAGCACATCAGCTTTGACTGATGATATAGAGAAGTGTTGGAGGTCTGAAGAGACAGGAAAAACTATGAAATAATTGTCCAGGAGAGTGAGGAATAAATAACTAAGAAAATAGAGTAGACTCACCAGGAGTGTTGAGGACCACATTGAAGTTCATCATGAATTTACAGCAACACTATCACCATGGTTGGATGTTTTCCTCCAGCTACGGGTATAGGTATAGAATAGGCAAAGAGCTGTACTTAGCCAGAGTTGGGGTTCAGTCAAGTGAATATGTTGATAATTGATGTAATTAATAAAACGTAAGCCCCACATTACATTTTATGTTGAGGCAAAGCAGAAGTTGGTGGTGGTGTGATTTTTTTTCTCCCTCAGATTCAGTTTTTCATTTAAAGTCTGTACCTCTATTCAGAAAAAGCCCTGGGCAGACTTGAGAAATGCAGCAGATTTCTCAGCATTCTATTTGCTCCAATTTCACCCACACACAGGGGTGTGCTGGAGCCTGCCTGTACTTGCTTAGGAAGCTGATTGTTAAATTTTCAGGAATTTTTGCAAGCCAATTATTAAAGACAGCTTAAGTTTGGAGATGGTGGGAGTATTTACACCATGGAAATCAGGAAATACTATAAATCTTCAGGGAACTGGTTGTTAAACACAACACTCCTGCCTTTTCGGCTCCTCTGTCTTAATTTTTCAGCTTTAAAGCTATTGTTTTATTGTCTGTGCTAGCTTGGTATCCATTGGTAGGAACTGCTAAGGCTTCCTCAATATGGACACTCACTTGTCTTTAGCATCTCTCCTTCCCCACTTGCTCCTTCTACTTGGCTGAGCACATTAATTTATACTATTGTGCTAAAAATACAAAAGGTTAGAGGTCTTTCAGATAATTTGTGACCTTTTAATGGAGACTTTCTGGATACAAAAGCCTCCGAGAGACTTTGCTGATTAGATTTTCAGCACTGGTAAAAGTCATAAAGAGGCAGCACCATGCTGGACAGGTAGGGAAGAAGGTTGGGTTTGAAGGAAACTTTCAGCATATCGCAAAAGTACTTCCCAGTCATTCTCATTCTTGCAACACAGAACTGCTTTGTACACTGATCAAATCCACGTAAAGAATAGTTCAATTCCTATTAACTTCTGCTGTGCCCTTTGTTTTTCCTGCTCATTTATCATCAGTCACAGATCAAGTGAATATTGATTTGATGTGCTGTGACCATGTACAGGGAGCTGGAAGAACGCCTGTGGTATTCTAGAGCCTCTGAATCATGTACGTGTTGTTCGGCTCCGCAACAAGATGAATTATGGGAACCTCACACTGAATTTGTGAAAACATCTCATGATTCTCCTGTTGATACCTACTCCTCCTTTAGCAGCCCACAGCTCAATGAATGTCTTCACTTCTGTCCCAGGTGTTCATGCAAGAAATCTGAGCCTTTCTTGATCCTCTTTTTCCTCTCCCTCCTACTTTCACTGGCTACTCACGTCTTAGCTCCCAAATAAATCTGGACTTACTGTGTCCAATCTCTCCATCTCTATGGTCATCCTCTTAACTCAAGCCATAGTTATCTCCCTCCTGAACTGTCAGCTGAGCTTCCTAATTGTTTTTCTGTTATTCCTTCATGTTCTTCTGTGATCTATTTCAAGCAGCAACGAGTACATTATAAGAAGCATTAAGTTTTGTCCATGCTATACTTTTAAACTCTGCTTGTTGCATTCCAAGTTCTCCCTCTGTGACTGTGCACCCACATCTCAAGCCATTGTGGTCTCACTTACTAGCTTCATCCCTGCTGACATTCTTTTATTTCTTCTTAGTGCCAAGCTCCTTCCTGAATCAGCCTTCACAGTTGATGTTCTCTCTAATAGAAATGCTTTTCTCTAACCTCTTCATCTGCCAAATGCTCCTCTCCCTTCAAGTTTAAATTTATATGGTATTTTTTTTGGAGAGGTTTTCCTTGACCCAAGAGAAAAGTTAAACTGTAAACTAGTTTCTCAGGACTCTAGAATTCAGAACATGTATTAAAATTGTAATTATATTTATATTATTTTAAGGTCTTTTGATAATGGCATCTAACTTTATATTTCTGAGCATTCTAATTTTTGTTCTGTAGTCCTAATAAAAGTAAGGACCTGTTTCTCTTATCGATCACCTGTATCCCTGTGCCTTTCATGGTGCTTGGCACAGAGTAGGAGATCAATTAATTAAATAAATGAGTGAAGTACAAAGACAAAAAGAGAAGAAACATTCTATTTAATATGTAGGGGAAACAGAGATTGAGAAGAGAAGTGGGGCAAGGTGGCAAACTAGAGATGCCCAGGGTGGATTCCTCCCCTAAAAAAGGACCAGAACAACTAATAGACAGCTAAATATTGAAGGGAGCATTGGTGGAAGAATGTAGGAGTGCAACAGGAGATTAGTGAGATCCCTGTTGGGCATAAAAGCCCAGGATGGTGGCATAGAGAAGAAAGAGAGATACGTGGCCTCAGCCAACATGTCTCCAACACCAAGATTGATGCAAGAAGAATTTTCCCTTGTGGTGAAAAGGTGGGCAGGGGACCCATACCAACCTGCATCCTTACCACAAAGGCCTGCAGACCTTTTGGCAGGACAAGCCTAGAGCCAAGTGTGGGGAGCACCCTGGAATATACAACTGCATTTCTATAGAACACTGGCACAAACTGTGCACTCCCCACCTCCCACCCTCATGACTCAAGCTGATGCAGGACAGTGCCATCTTCAAACAAAAGCCGTATGGAGTGCATCCTGCCCTGGGGCCAATAGCCACTGTGCTTCCCCAGCCTTAAGGTTCTGCTCTTCACCCAGCACTCTCATGGGAGGGGCTATAACACCCTGATTCCAGAAGGCTGAAGCATGGGCTCACAAAGTTTGTGACTCTGACTCTGCAGTCTGAGAAGCCAACCCTAGTCCATCCCCACATTCCTAGTCAGAGATCAGATAGGCACACTCTCCTCAGGGGGACACCCCCCACTCCTCCCTGAGGAGTTGTGTGTGCCTGAGACTCCAACCCGGAAAAACAGCTCATGGGTCTCTATCCTAACAAAGACACCCTCCGGCTGGTGGAAATAAAGTACATTTGCCCCTCTCAAAGAAGCAGCCAGGCCGTTCCATCCTGAGAAGCCTTGCCAACAGTCCCAGAATAGGCTGCACTGGCCACTTCACTGCAGGCCTGCCTAGAAGACATGCCCACTGCCCAGAAGTGGCTGGACTTGCCGCTTCACTACAGGCTTGCCTAGTGGCCCTGCCCACCACCCAAGAAGTGGCTAGAAGGATTCTCTCACTGCTGCCCAGCCTAGTGGCCTCACCCACTTCCCAAGAAGTGGCTCAGCAGCTCTGCCCTTGGCAGAGGAAAGAATGTTTTCACATTGGGCCCCAAGAACTGGCACAGCAGAAGGGCCACAGGCAGGTTTGCACTCAGCTAGCTGAGCCAAACTGTACCTACAACCTTTGCTCAGAGAAACAGCTCAACTGTCACACCCCTGGAAGATTGGCCACCAAGTCTTTGGGCCATCATGTGCATACACATTTGAGGAGAAACAGTTGGGTTGGTATGCCCTTGGAAGTCCCACCCCTGGTCAGAGAAGCAAAACAGTGACCTGGCCACTGGAAAACCAGTCCAGAGACCCTGACATGCCATATGCCCACATCCCACCTGAAAATCAAGCCAGCAACTGCATCACCAGTGAGCCAGCACTTGAGATGGCTGATCCAACAGGGTGCAAGTGCACACCCTCAGGGTGTGAACAAACTAAGCAATACCTCTTCCAGCAAAGCTGTGCCACCACCACCACAAATCTGCAAAGCATAGGTCTCTGAGTCACTTGCAGACATAGAAAAGTGGATTACAGCTGAAAAAATTAGTCAGAGTCTATGCTACTGCATCTATCCAGAACAAAGCCAATTGCACTGTACCCAATCAACATCCTAAGATGCATTTGCAGGTGAGTGTCTTTTCCCATGCAAGCCACTCTAAAAATCTCAAAAAGGTGACTGTTCCACCAAATGCACAGATATCAATGCAGGGAAATAAGAAACATGAAAAAACAAGGGAACATGATAGTACCAAAAAAGATAAAATAGCAATCCAGTAACTGATCCCTAAGAATTGGAAATTGCCAACTTGCTGAAAAAGGAATTCAAATTAATGATATTAAAGAAACTCACTGAGATACTAGACAATACAGGCAAATAGTTCAAGGAAATCAGAAAAGCAATTCATGATCTGAATGAGAAATTCAGTAAAGAGATAGAAGTCATTTTAAAAAATGAAGCAGAAATCTTGGAGTTGAAGAATTTATTGAATGAAATAAAAGATACCTATGAGAGTCTCAACAGCAGAAGAAAGAATTTCTGATCTTGAAGATAGCAGTTTTGAAATAATATTGGAAGACAAAAAAAGAAAAAAAAAACAAAAAGAGAAAAGAATGAATGAAGCTTATGAGATCTATGGGATACTATTAAGTGAACAAATATTAGAATTATAGGCATTCCAGAAGGAGAAGAAAACATAAAAGACATTGAGAACCTACTTAAAGAAATAATAGCTAGTCTTGGAAAAGAGGAGAATATCCAAATCCAGGAAGCTAAAAGGCCACAAATAGATTCAACTCAATAGGGCATCTCCAAGACATATTGTAGCCAAACTATCCAAAATTAAAGACAAAGAGAGAATTATAAAAACTGGAAGAGAAAAACATCAAGTCACTTATAAGGGAATCCCCATTAGACTAACAGCAGACTTCCCTTGGCAGAAACTCTAAAGGTGAGGGGAGAATGAGATGATATATTAAAACTATTGAAAGAAAAAAACTGCCAGCCAAGAATATTATACCCAGCAAAGTTATCTTTCAGAAATGAAGGAGTAATAAAGTCTTTCTCAGACAAGCAAAAATTAAGGGAATTTATCACCAGCAGACTGACCTTACAAGAAATGCTTAGGGAAGTCCTACATCTAGAAGAGAAAGAACAATAACAACCACCATGAAAATACCTGGAAATATAAAACTTACTGGTAGAGTAGATACACAAATTACAAATTTCCATCATCAGATGAGTGGATACGGAAAATGTGGTTCATCTACACAATGGAATACTACTCAGCTATAAAAACAAATGAAATACTGCCATTTGCAACAACATGGATGGACCTTGAGAGAATTATATTAAGTGAAACAAGTCAGGCACAGAAAGAGAAATACCACATGTTCTCACTTATTGGTGGGAGCTAAAAATTAATATATAAATTCACACACACACACACACACACACACACACAAAACCGGGGGGGGGAGAAGATATAACAACCACAATTACTTGAAGTTGATATGACAATCAAACAGAAAGGACATTGTTGGGGGGGAGGGGAGGAGGGAGGAGGGAGGGAGGTTTTGGTGATGGGCAACAATAATCAGCCACAATGTATATCGACATAATAAAATTTAAAAAAAACAAAAACAACAACAACAAAAAAAACAAATTAGAAAGTGAAAGGAATCAAACCATATCAGTACAGAAAACCACCAAATCACAAGGATAAGCATTAAGAGAGGAAGAAAAAAACAAAGGATACACAAAACAATTAGGAAAAAACCAACAAAATGACAGGAGGAAGACCTCACATATCAGTAATAACCTTGAATGTAAATGGATTAAATGTTCCAATTGAAAGACATAGACTGGCCAAGTGGATAAAATAAACAAACAGACAAACAAACAAACAACAAACGAAAAAAAAAAAAAACCCATCCATATGCTGCCCATAAGAAACACCTTACCTACAAAGACACACATACACTAAAAGTGAAGGGAAAGGAAAAGATACTCCATGCAAATGGAAAACAAAAATGAGCAGGAGTCACTATGTCTATATCAGATAAAAGAGACTTTAAATCAAAATCTGTGCTAAGAGATAAAGAAGGGCACTGTATAATGATAAAGGGATCAACACAGCAAGAGGATTTAACAATTGTAAATATATATTCACTCAACAATGGAGTACTTAGATTTGTAAAGCAAATATAATCAGATCAAGTGGGAGAGAGAGACACCAACACAATAATAGTTGGGAACTTTAACACCTCACTGTCAGCATTGGATGTATCATTGAGACAGAAAATCAAGAAGGAAACAGTGGATTTAAATTGTACCACAGACCCGATGGACCTAACAAACATATACAGAGCATTTCATCCAATAGCTGCAGGATACACATTATTTTCATCAGCACATGGAACATTCTCTAGGATTGACCATATGTTAGGCCACAAAATAAGACTCAACAATTCAAAAAACTCAAAATCATATCAAGTATTTTTTCTGACCATAATGGAACAAAACTAGATATTAATGACAAGAGGTTGTGAAACTACACAACTACATGGAAATTAAACAACATGCTCTTGAATAACCAATAAGTCAAGGAGAGATTAAGAAGGAAATAAAAAAAATTATTGAAACTAATAAATAAAGAAACACAACACACTGAAACCTATGGGATGCAGCCAAAGCAGTATTAAGAGGAAAGTTTATAGCAATAAACACTACATCAAAAAAATAGGCTTCAAATAAATAACCTAACAATGCACCTCAAGAAACTAGAAAAGCAAGAACAAACTAAACCCACAATAAGCAGAAAAAAAGAAATAAAAATCAGAGCAAAAGTAAATGAAATTGAAACTAAAAATACAAAACAAAAAATCAATCAAATGAAAAACTGGTTCTTTGAAAAAATAAACAAAATTGACAAACCATTAGCCAGACTAACCAGGAAGAAACCCAAAAATACCCAAATAAATAAAATAAGAAATACAAATGGAGACATTACAACAGATAGCACCAAAACATATAGGATCATCATAGACTATTATGAACAACTATATGCTAATAAATATGAAAACTTACAGGAAATGGATAATTTCCTAGACAAATATGCCATAATGTGACTGAACCAAGTAGAAACAGGAAATCTAAGTATACCAATCACAAGTAATGAGATTTAATCACTAAAAAATATCTCCCAACAAAGAAAAGCCCAGGACTGGATGGCTTTACTGTTGAATGTTAACAAACATTTAAAGAAGAACTAATACCAACACTTATAAAACTATTTCAAAAAATTGAAGTGGATGGAATTCTTCCAAACTTATACAGTGAGGTCAGCATTACCCTAATACCAAAACCAGGCAAGGACACAATAAAAAAGGAAAACTATAGGCCAGTATCTCTAATGAACACAGATGCAAAAATCCTCAAAAATACTAGCAAACCAAATCGAACAGCACATCAAAAAGTTTATATACCATGATCAAGTGGGATTTATCCCAGGGATGCAAGCATGGTTCAACATATGCAAATCAATAAACTTAGTACATCACATCAACTGAATGAAAGAAAAAAAGAATATGATCATCTCAATAGATGCAGAAAAAGGATTTGATAAAATGTAATATTCCTTCATGATAATGGCTCTTGACAAATTAAGTGTAGAAGGAAAGTATCTTAATACAATAAAGACTGTATATGACAAACCCACAGCTAACATTATACTGAATGGGGAAAAGTGGAAAGCTTTACCCCTAAGAACTGGAACAAGACAAGGATGTCCACTCTCACCACTTCTATTCAGTATAGTACTGGAAGGCCCAGCCAGAGAAATTAGGCAACAGAAAGAAATAAAGGGCATATAAATTGGAAAGAAGGAAGTCAAGTTGTCACTGTTAACAGATGCCATGATTTTATACAGAGAGAAACCTAAAGACTCTACTCCCAAACTCCTAGACCTGATAAATTCAGTAAAGCTGCAGGATATAAAATCAGTATACAAAAATCAGTAGCATTTCTACACACCTACAATGAGCTAGCAGAAAAAGAAATCAAGGAAGCTATTCCATTTACAATAGCAACACAAAAATTCCCAAGAATAAATTTAACCAAGGAGGTGAAAGATCTCCACAATGAAAACTGTAAAGCACTGATTAATGAAATTAAAGAATACACAAAAAATGGGAAGACATCCTATGCTCATGGACTGGGAAAATAAATATCCTCAAAATGACCATACTACCCAAAGTGATCTACAGATTTAATGCAATCCACATAAAAGTACCAATGACATACTTCACAGAAATAGAAAAAAAAATCAAAAATTTATATGGAGCAACAAAAAATGCCAAATAGCCAAAGCAATCCTGAGAAAAAAGAATAAAGTGGGGGGTATCAGACTCCTTGACTTCAAAATATACTACAAAGTTATAGTAATCAAAACAGCATGGTATTGTCACAAAAACAGACACATATACCAGTGGAACAGAATAGAGAAATCAGAAATAAATCCACATGCCTACTGATTTTTGAAAAAGGAGCCAAGAACATACATTAAGAAAAGGACAGTCTCTTCAATAAATGGTGCTGGGAAAATTGGAGATCCAAATGCAGAAGAATGAAACTAGAAACCTATCTCTCACTGTATACCAAACTCAACTCAAAATGGATTAAAGACTTAAATGTAAGACCCCAAACTATAAAACTTCTAAAAGAAGACATAGGAGAAACATTTCAGCTCATAGGTCTGGGCAAAGACTTTATGAAAAATACTTCAGAACCAGCGGGAACAAACACAAAAATTAACAGATGGGATTATATCAAACTAAAAAACTTCAGCACAGCAAATGAAACAACAGAAAAAAAAGACAACTTGAGAATGGGAAAAAATATTTGCAAACTATACATCCAACAGGGGATTAATATCCAGAATATACAAAGAACTCAAACAACTCAACGGTAAAAAACTAAATACTCTGATTAAAAAATGGGCAGAGAAACCAAATAGACGTTTTAAAAAAGAAGACATACAAATGGCCAACAGGTCCATGAAAAAATACTCAACATCACTAATCATCAGAGAAATGCAAATCAAAACCACAATGAGATAGCATCTTAGCCCAGTTACAATGGTTATTATCAAAAAGACAGAAAATAACAATGCTGGCGAGGATGCAGAGAAAGGGGAAGTCTAAAGCATTGCTGGTGGGAATGTAAATTAGTAGAGCTACTATGGGAAACAGAGTGGAGGTTTCTCAAACAACTACAAATAGAACTAACATATGATCCAGAAATCCCATAGATACATATGCAAAGGAATGGAAATCAAAATGTTGAAGGGATACCTGCACTCCCAGGTTTATTGTAGCTCTGCTGACAATAGTCAAGAGTTGGAACCAACCTAAATGTCCTTCAGTGGATGATTGGATAAATAAAGTGTGACACACACACACACACACACGCACACAATGGAATACTACTATTCAGCCATAAAAAGGAATGAAATTCTGCCATTTGTAGCCACATGAATGAGCTTAGAAAAAATTATTTTATGCGAAATAAGCCAGGCACAGAGAGAGGAATACCACATGTTCCCATTCGTATTTAGAACCTAAAAAAGTTGATCTTACAGAAGTGGAAAGTAGAATAGCGGTTACTAGAGATTGGTGGAGGGGATGGGAGGTGGTGGATAGGCAGAGGGTGGCCAGTGAATACAAAATATTAGAGAGAGAGGAAGAATGGGATCTAGGGTTCCATAGTAATATGGGGAGACTACAGTCACTAACAAAGTGCTGCATATCTTTGAATAGCTAGTCAACATGATGTTAAATGATCCTAACCCAAAGAAGTGACAAATATTTAAAGTGATGGATATAGTCAGCACCCTGATATGATCACTGCACACAATGTGAATGTACCCAAATTATAGAATAAAATCATACTGTATTCTATAAATATATATAATTATCATGGGTCAATTAAGAAAAATTAATTAAAAAGAGCGAAATAGAGTAGACTAGTGATTACCAGAGGCAGAAAAAGGGAAGGGGATCCAGGGAAAGGTTGGTTGACTGGTACAAAGTTGCAAAGTTATTAGATAGGAAGAATAAGTTCTGGTGCCCTAGGGTGACAATAGCTGATACCATTGTATTATATATTTCAAGATAGCCAGAGAAGAGGATCTTGACTGTTATAATCACAAACAAATGATCAATGTTTAGGTGATAGATATGCTAACTATTCTGAATAGATCATTATATAATATATGCATATATAGAAACAACAAATTGTACCCCATAAACATGCACAATGAAAAAAAAATTAAAATAAGAAATATGTGGGGGAAACATATAAAAGCGACATGTAACAGTCCCTTAAATGTATGCTGGTTAGGAATTTAGAAATCAGCTCATCATTTTCAAAGGAGGAAATTGAGCCCAGATCACTTGTGACTTATTCTGCTGTCACACAGCTAATAGGTAACAGAATAATAGACAGCCACAGACACCATAATTATGAGCCCTGTGCTCTTTACAATGCACAACTCAGCTTTTGTATTTCCCAAGAATATTAAATGATGAAGTAACTAGATTTTTATTAAGTCCTTCATTTCTACAGAAATATGGAGAGGGTCATTCTGAAATATACCCCATGTCAATTTGGCCAGGTGTTCTGAAAACTCTAGTAGTTTCTGATGTAATTTCAAAGGTGAGTTCTACATGAATCCTCTTTCACTAATGGCTTTCGTACTCATAAATTTGTCCATAAATTTTGCATCACTTTATATTTGCTGCCAGTCTGCTCTTTTCATCAATGGATTTTTAAATACATATTATCTGTTTAGTGAGTATGTGTTCCTTTAATTGCTCCTAATGTGCACTGCTCAGGAAACAAAGGCTTAGAAAGGCAGTCTGAGTGTGGAATGAACACAGGTCTTGGGTCCTGTGTTTGAATACTGACTCCACCTCCAAACTTCAGTTCTTTTTATCTCTAAATTGCAGGGGTATTAATAGCTACCTCCTAACATAATTGTTGTAAGGTGAAATGAATTAATATGTGGAAAAGGCCTTACACATAGAAGCATAATCAATTGAGATTAGTTCCATCTCCAGCCTAGTATTCTAGATTTGGGAACAAATGTGTCTGTTATGATTCCAGATTTTGATCATGAATCTTTCAACTCAAGCTTTTCAAATGGCAGGTCTCGATCTCTTTAGTTTCTGTCTTGACAATAGCATCTGCCTTTATATTTCTGACCATTATAATTGTTCTTTTTTGGACTTCTCTACTACTGATGTATCCTTGTAATATCTTACTCCATATTCCAGGTGTGGGTCACCAAAGTTTAATAGGAGGTAGATTAAAGATTTTCAGTGTTTTCGTGGACAATTAATTGGTATAAATAGCAAGAAGGAAACTTTCATTAAATTGGTCAACTAGGTCATCCATTTATTTCTTAGGTATTTACTGATCACTGCTGTGGATTGAATGTTCCTCCAAAAAGTCACTGAAGCTTTACCCCCATTGCAACAGTGCTAAGACAGGTTGGGAAGTCCGAGTATGTTATTTGAAAGGTGGGGCCTTTTAAGAGGTAATTAGATTGTGAGGACTGTGCCCTCACGAATGGATTGATCTGTTCATGGAGTACTGGTGTGGTACTGATGGTTTTATAAGGCTTTATAAGGATTTAGCTCTCACTCTTGCAGTTCTCACTGTGTGATATGCAGGTTGCCAAGACACCCTGTATGTTGCTGTAAAGAGTCACCACCAAGAAGAAGGCACTCACTAGATGCGCCCCAGGACCATAGACTTCCCAGCTTCCAAAACTGTATGAAATATATGTCATTTCTTGTAAATTATCCAATTTCAGGTTTTCTTTTATAAGAAACAGAAAATGGACTAATACAATCATCTATTTTATACATAAATTAGGGATGCCAGATTTAGCAAGTGCTGGGTTTGGAAACCCTAACACAGATAGGGGCAAATTCCTTATAAGAAAAAAAAAATTAAGATGTGTTTTTTTATCCCCAAGGGAGTTTTTATGCAAGTTAAGGATGTAAGGGTAGACTTAGAGATAAGTAATGGGGCAATGCATGGAGATAAAGGGTTATTAAGTGGGTGGTATATTAGTTTCCCAGGGTTGCTGTAACAAAATATCACACATTGGGTGGCCTAATACAACATTAATTTATTCTCCCACAGTTCTGGAGGTTAGAAGTCTGAAGCCAGGTATGCGCAGAGTTGGTTCCTTCTGAGGGCTCTAAGAGAGAATCTGTACCATGCCTCTCTGTAGCTTCTGGTAATGGAATTGGCTTATAGATGCACCACTCCAATTTCTGCCTGTCTTCACATGGTGTTCTTCCTGTGTATCTCTTTTCCTTTTCTTATAAGGACACCAGTCATAATGGATTGGTGTTCACTTCATGACTTCATCTTAACTTGATAACGTCTGCAAAATCCTGTCTCCAAATTAGGTCATGTTCAAAGGTACCAGGGGTTAGCACTTCAACGTATCTTTCTGGAGGACCCAGTTCAACCTATAATAGATGGTATGAGTACTGAATGACAGAGTTCAGAGAAGGGGCAATTCGTTGTGGGAAAGAATGATGGAAAAAGCCCATAGCCATGTAAAGGATTAACTTTGAAGGGTGGGGAGACATCATAGGAGAGGAAGAGAAGGGCTTGAAGTAGATAATGAACAAGAAAATAGAGGAAGAAACTCATCTTTCAGGAATAAAGATACTTGCTGTAATCTGCTAAAGACAATAACAATCATGTTGCAAACTCTGAGAAGAGCAAAAGTAATTAAACTTCCTCAGCTCAGAAAAACAAGTGTCATTCTGAGGTAGATTTTATTGGTGCCCGAGTTTCTTTTCATTTCTAAAATTCAAGTTGCTCAGTGTTAATTTGGTTTTGGCCCCAGCCCCAGAGATTTTAGAGGGTCAAGGCTGGGAAATGACTAGGGCACCTCTATATCCCTGATGCACTAAGCCCATTATATTAGAACCCAACTTGGGTGTTATTTTTAAAATCAAACATTTTGTAAAATAAAGTGTAAAATTGCAAGCAGTTAGGATGTCATTTACTCATTAGAGATGATAAAATTTTCTGACTTTTTTGTATGCATTCATTTAGCAAAGTTAGTTTGGATGAAACAAAGATCAGAAGAAAGTTCTAAACTTTGTTTATTGTGTGAGAAGCCAGTGTAGAAGGCATTCTCAGCTGGGTCTATAATTTCCTAAGTGTGTATCTTACTATGTGTGGGGAAAATAGAATAATTTAGTCAGGCCCCGCCCTGCCTTAGGTCCGGTGGGGTGTCATGCAGCACCTTCCTTGTAAACAAGTTGTGTGTGGATGGGGTTAGTGTGCATGTGCACCCATGTATCTTTTTAGTTTTTGCTATTGTGTGTTATTCAGCTTGTGAAGCGGAGCTGGCCTGCAGAGCTCATGTCTAAAAATAGAATATGTTTACTCTGCTGGCAGCTGCTCAGTTTTTCTTTGGATTTTGCCAGCAGCAGTTGAATTTCTGAGTTTCTCTTTGGACTGCCTAGGTATTAGATGTGTGTGTGCTGAATAAAGACTATTCCTACTTCAGCCAAGGCTCCAAGGACCTTTTTGCCGGTTACCTAGCTCATAGACCTGTGTGTGAAGGGTTTGTGAATGAACTCGAGGGGTCTGTGAGCTCCAGACCCAGCCCTAGCTCTACACTATGGTACACTATCGAATGTGCCATATTTTGGGTATATATGGATTAACTATTTTAGACCTGGCTTTCCAACTTCTTAAAAGAACCAAATGAAATTCAATTTAAAGAGCAATTCACAGAAGAAAAAGACCCAAATTAAAGGTACAGCCACAGGAAATGCAGGCAGTGGGCTGTTCAGTCTCCTTTCATTCCCCTGGTGTGGCCTCCTCTGAATATGCATATAATTTCTCACATTTCCCCCCTGTAATCAGTCAATTAAATCAATTTCATGCAAATCTCATTTTATGTCAACTTATCTTAGAACTGAGTAAATCACTGAACAGTTACAAGGCTAGAGTTTTCTTCTAGTTGATGTTTCAAAAAAACCATTGAAAAGAGAGGGAAATTATAACAGTTGGGATGGGCTCTTGCTGATTTGTCATCAATTTACCCCTTTTCACCACTGTTGCCCCTCGTAGTCACCAAACAAGGGGATACAAATACACAGAATGATACTGGTGGGAAGCTCTCATTTTTTTAGTTTACTTACAGTTCTGTGACATTTGTTGGCAACAGAGATTTGGGTTCATCAGGCTGATGTCCATAGACTTAATTATTTCCTCCTAGTTACTTGAGATTCAGATAAACTGCCACAAGGCTGGGGTCTTGGAGATAAACAAGGTCAGATTCACTCAATGAGAAAATAAAGACTTGCCTGCTTTCCATTCATTATACCTTTCCTTGGCCGTGGGAAAGTGTTCATTATACCTTTCCTTAAAAAATAAAGTTTTATTAAAATGGTGAGCATTAATATTTTAATCAATTGTGATATTGTTGAAATTTATGTATAGCTTAGTGCAAGAACTAATCAATCATGAAAAGAAGCCTATATTGTTTATAATCTGCAACTGATTTCAGAAAAGCTTCTGCTGTCTCGGTTCTTTCCAGGGCTTGGTAAACCTGATGCAGTCAGAACCTCCGGAGCTCTGGGACTCTCGTTGCACTGTCACCATTGACATAGCTCCTGTAGCCTTCCTTCTGTCAGAAAGCCATCTTCTTTCTAGAAAGAATATTTTCCCTGTTAACCACTTATCAAACAAAATGGACATTTGTCTTTCTAACTTTTAAGGATTTCCCAAGGCTAAAATTCTACACCCCCAGGTTATCTGTGATAGATATGCACATAAATGGCCTCTTTATCTGCACGAAAAGGAATAGCTGCTCAGGACTGAAAAAAAGCAAAAAAACTGTTTTCTCCCTCCAGTACTAAAAAAACTGTTTACTCTAGAACATCTTAAAAACATATAAAAGAGAAGGGAAAACAAACAACCCAAAGTACCACCACTTAAAGGCAACCATTACCAGTACTTTAATTCTTCCAATCTTACTGTTTCTTGCATATTTTATTTTGTATACTACTTGCATTTGTATTGTCTTTGAAATGTCATATATGTGTGTGTGTGCACGCACGCGTGTGTGCGCGCATTGGTTGTCTGTTTTTACTTAGTGCTATTCATTAGAAGTGATATATAGCAATATGGTTATAAATGTGGACTCTGAAGGCAGATTGGGTGAGTTCAAATTTTGATTCCCCATTTGTGCAAACTTGGGAAAGTGATTCAGCTTCTTTAAACATCCATTTTCTTACCCATAAAATAAATATAATAATCATATTCACTTTAAGGAGCTGTTGGAGAAATCAAACAACATAGTGTATGTTAAGCATTCATATACTATATGTACCTGACATGCAACAGCTACTCAATAGATGTGAACTATTACATTTCTCCTATTATTATATAATATTCAGGTACATAATTTTACATAACTACATAAAATTTTATCCTTGGTACATACTATAGTTTGATTATCTGTTCTCATGCTTAGACATTTAAGTTGCTTGTAGTTTTTTTCCTTTACCTTTGTAAATAATCTTTAGATAAACATCTTTGTGTGGAAAGATTTTTCTGTAATTCAGCTTATTTTCTAAATTATCTCAATTCCAAAAAGTGGATTGACTAGGTCAAGAAGAATGAGCATATGGTCAATTTCTTCCCAAAGAGGTTGTAGCTATCTACGTTTCCATCAGCATTGTATGATAGGACTGGGTCAGTTGTGGTGGTATAGATATTTTTTTAAGGAAATTGAACCCATCTGGAATTTGAGAACTGTGGAGTAAGTAAGAGTCTAAATTGATTTGCTTCACCATCAAGAGGGCTGGAGTAATTTCTAGGCTCAACCAAAGTGGAAGCTGTTCAGCCACACTACAAATTTTTTTGTTTTTGTTTTTGTTTTTGTGACCGTAAAGGGATCAGAACACTTGGCTTGGTGTCGTCTGCACCGCACTCAGCCAGTGAGCGCACCAGCAATCCCTATATAGGATCCGAACCTGCGGCCTCGGTGCTCCCAGTGCTGCACTCTCCCGAGTGAGCCACGGGTTCGGCCCCACACTACAAATTTTTATAACTATCTTGGTAACTTCTGTGATGTTGCCTCTATCTTATACCCTGCTTTATTTTATACTCTACCTCCTATACCCAGTTTTGTTTTGTATTTGACAAGTGATATAATATATTAGGTGAATGTGGACCATCTGTTTTTCCAAACACAATTCCCCAAGGAACTGCCCTGATATTAACACCCTTTTGTAGCCTCTCCCTGTATAGCCCATGGAATATGTTGGAAGTGATCCTGCATTGCATGCCTTTTGAGGCCAGGCATAGGAAGACTGGCAGCTTCCACTTTGGTCTCTCAAAATGTACCTGCACTCTGAGGAGAAGCCAGCATCACTCTGAAACTACCATGTTCTGAGGAATCCCAATCTAGCCATGTATGGAGGTCATGTGGAGAGAAAGGTCCAATTTTTAGCTTTTCCAATTCTTCCAGCTGAGGCCCCAGAAATATGAATGTAGAAGCCATGTTGGACATCCCAGTGCATTCAGATCTTCAGATCACTCCTGCCCAGCCACTATCTAGCCATGACCAGGTGAAAAACCAGGGGTGATAACTGCCCAGGTGAGCCAGTGAGAGATAATAATAAATTGCTGTGTTAAGCCACTAAGGTTTTTTTTTTTTTTTGTCTTTTTCGTGACTGGTACTCAGCCAGTGAGTGCACCGGCCATTCCTATATAGGATCCGAACCCGCGGCGGGAGCGTCGCTGCGCTCCCAGCACCGCACTCTCCCGAGTGCGCCACAGGCTCGGCCCAAGCCACTAAGTTTTACGATAGTTTGTTATGTACTGAGAGGTAAATGATAGAATGAATTAATACAGAGGAAACACAGCTCTTTGGTGTGAAATATTCCTTCTTTGAAAATTAGCAGGAAGTAAACATTGGAGCTAGCCGTGATAGCTTCTGTCAAAATAGAGATATACTCATGGAAGAGCATTCCAAATTAATCGACGATGAGAGTGGAGAAGTGAGAGGCGATTAAGAAATGAGCAGATGTGAAGTTTCACATGGGTAGTAAAGAGAATTGGAAGAAGCCTGGAATGACTACGAAGAATATGTGGAGTACAATATGCAAGTCAGGGGTTGCGGTGACTTGGAAATTTGTGGGATCTAAGAAATAAGATGTGCTGACCAAGAATGAACTAATAGCTAAAGACTTTTTGCCTTGACACGTCCATCTCTCTACAGATTGATAGATTACTGTGTCTGTACAAAGTATCAGAAGGGCCACCTTTCACCTTATCAACTTTATATTTGGGTAATTAGTAACACGATGCCTCTGTATTTTAGTGCCAATGGATTTTTAAAAAGTACTAACTTCATGAGTTTTTGTATGTGTACTACAAATTTTATTTTATTGTTTAATTTGCTTGATTTCTACTTTGTAAATGCAATATATGTAATTGGTATTACGATGATATATTTGGGCCACATAGGATGTGGCAGAATTGAATTGATTTAAATATATACAAAATGACAGCATGAAGAGCTTTTATTTTATTCAGGATTTTAGTCACTCTTTATCTTTCTTGGTGGATCCCAAACCATATTGATTTTACGAGTGTCTCTGAGGAAGGTAGAATAGGAAGTTTATGAAGAGGAAATTCTCTCGAAGCATCACTAATAAAACCATGTATAGGTCAATGTTGTGTACTATTAAAGGGCCAGATCCAGCTGCCTTGAGCTTTCCTTAGACAGATGTAATCCCAATATAAAAATTAGTGCTGAGAGACCCTTACTCTTGGCATTGGATATATTATCACTTTCTTTCCCTTCTAATTTGCAGTCAAAGTAATCTGTTTCCCCAGTGCAGGCTGTTTATTTTTTTAAAGAGTTTTGTTAAGATTTTTACTACATGGACTTAATTATGTAATTACATAACAGATCTGGTAACTGCTTCAGAGGAACCATTCTAATCTATGAGGTACCTAAGATAGTCTTTAAAGAACATCTAATTACATAATTACAATGCCTAATAGACCAGAATAACAGGTAGCAGAAAAATCTTTGGAGCTATAAGAGAAGACTTGTGGCCTTTAGGGTATAAGATATCAGTTATGAAAATAACTACACCATTATGTCATTATGTAACAGCACATAATGGCCAAGGAGATGTTAATATTGGATATAATAAATATTATATGCATTTTGCTTTTTTGCCATAAATGACTTCCTTTAATTTTCAAAAAACATATGTAGAAGCAATTGGAAATACCTTTATCCCCTGAGACAGAAAAAAAAACAAAGATATTTTAGATACAGGATGGCTGAGACTTTTGAAAAAAATTTTTAAAAAGATAATAAAACATCAAGTTAATTATAAAATCTTGCGTATTAATGTCAACTCCACAAAAATGCATTCAAGATGTCAAAGACAAAAAATTAAAAATATTAGTTTCATATGTTTTAATCTGGCATACTGCGTTTTGTAGGTGATAATTTAAAAAATTAATAATAAAGTGAAAATATGATGGAGCCTTAAGATACTATAATTTCTTTAGCCATATTCTGGGTGACAAAGGCTCTGTCAAAACCTGGACACTTCAACAGAAGAGAAGAGTAAATTTTAATGTAGGTTTGTGTTCAAACATTTTAGTATTGGAAATATTGTTCTTTAACATCTATTGAGAAATACATAAGCAAACACTAACATTTTGGCTGTATTTTACAGCACTCATAAAAATTTGTCTTGATTTTATGAGAAAGAGACTTTTTTGTTTTGTGTTTTAAAGGATACATTTTACAAAAAATCCCAGAGTCTGTAAAAGTATTACATGGTTGAGTATTCATTATCCATTAAAAACTTTATACCAAAATTCATGTTTGATGACAAACCAAACAGACAAAATCAGGATATGCTTGGTAAGGGGTCCTGGTACATATTTAATCTATTTTCCCTTTGGTTTATATTACTTTTGTTTAGTTTGCATGAAAACTTGTGTATGTGAGCAAAATTCTAACAGTATCTGCCATAGGCCCAGGCTTGTATTCTCTAAGACCACTGGTATGTAGAGAAATAGTTGGCATCTGTAAATGAACATTTCAAAGGTTCACTGAGTAACAGCCAACAATTTGGGGAAATTTTTTTCAGGGCAATTTTATGGTAAAACTATGCAAGTTTTAGTCATGACAAATATTTAAACAATCCACATTTAAACAAAACATTTTTTTATTCACTTTGGAACAATTATCACAATATGGTCAAAGTGTTTACATGCTTTTGTATTGTATCTCATAAAATAAGTTAATTTTGCTTGGGATGTGTAAATTGCCTATTCTTAAATATCTTTTCTTCCCCAACAAAGGTTGAGTGGCATTCGTAACCCACAATGTTGTGATGAATTCTTCACTTGGCAATATTCATATTCATAATCTTCACATCTCAGCAAATATGATTTCTTTTTTTTTTTGAGGCCTGGAAATATTTCCTTAATTAAATGTTACTCCATTTTTCAATATGGACATTAGATATGAGCTATATTTTATATTTGTTAGCCCTACATTATGAAATAATACTTAATGCCCCTCTTCTCCATCAAGCTCCCCAAATACAGCAACTACAAGCACAAGAAAATATCCTGTATACTGTTAAAAATCATTCTTTTTCAAAATGCAAGGTAAGAGACTACTGAATATGGCCATGAAGGAGTAACAAAGACCAGATTTACTTTCTCACCTTAACCAATTAGGAAACTAGACAAAAGATTTAATGCAACTGTTCTCAGACATTACATGACAAACAGCAGAGGATTATTATTTCTGATTACAAGGTAAACTCTATAATTACCTCAGTTTATCACCTAGAGGCTGTATTCTCTTTAGAGCACAGGGAGAGAGGAAAGAAATTAAAGTCACAGATTTTCACTGAGGTTTAGAGACATTGGAATTTAGGGAGGCTGTTGTAAAGCAAAGGGAGTTCCACAAAGACTGAGCTTGGAGGATCTTTAAAGGTGCTCCCTGGAGTCAATGGCAGAGTACTTATCTGCTCATGCATGAGAGTAAACTATGCAAGATATGAGAAAGAACCACTGGAAATAAGTAGGCTGAAAAATTCCTGAAACTAACCATGGGCTGGGAATATTTTTTGTTCCTGTCAGTCAGAGTAGAGAGATTTCATAATAAATGAAGCATTAGTAGAATACCCAGAAGGAAATTATCTTAACAGTGGGGCTAAATTATCCCTAGGATATTTAGCCTAAAAGCTTAAAAGCAATCCTATTCAGAAACAAAGTGATCCCAATTATTCTAACTGCATCACAGACAAAAAGATCAACACCATTTAAAGGAAAGCAACAAAATCCCACACCCAACAACATACAATTTACAACATCTAGTATCCAAAAAATTTAGCAGGCATACAAAGAAGTAGAAAATTATGACCCCTAATCTAGAGAAAAATCAATTAATGGACTCAAACCCAGAAATAAGAGAAATTATGCTATAGCAGACAAGGATGTTAAAATAACTGTTATAAATATGTTCAAGGAAAGCATGAACACAAGAGGAGAGATATAGAAAACATAAAATGACTCAAATAAAACTTCTAAAAATTAAAACCAAAACACTGGGAATGAAAATACAGTGGCTTGGATTAACAGCATATTAGGTCTTGCAGGAAAAAAAAAATCAGTGACTTTGAAAATATAGCAGTAAAAAATTTTCAAAATTAAGCAAAGAGGAAAAATCATAATTAACAATAATAAAATAATAGAGCATCAAGATCTTTGAAAAAATATCAGACAGTCTAATGTGTAATTGATATTCTAGCAGTAAAAAAGAAAAAAGAGAAACCCCCCAACATTGAAGAATTATAGGCAAAATAGTTCCAAATTTGATAAAAATTAGAAACCCACAGACTGAAGAAACTCATTGCACTCAAAATAGAAGAAATAAAGGAAAACATAATAATCAAATTGCTTAAAAGTATCAGCGAAAAGAAAATCTTAAAAGTAACCACAGAAAAGGGCAAAAAGGAACAAAGATAAAAAAGACAGTCAACTTATCGCCAGTGGTTACAAAAGGCAAAAGAAAATGGAGTAATATTTTCAAAGTACCAAAAGGAAGAATTTACCAATCTAGCAGTGCTGGACTCAGTATTATGTGATCTGGAGCACAGACTGTGGTAGATTTTATGACTAATTATCCTTCTTGCCAGGACATTATACAACTCTATCCTGTTGAAATTAGGGGTGAATAAATATGAACAAATGTTTTGACCAAAGAAATGTGATAGAAGTGACATATGTCAATTTAGAACAGAAACTGTAAGAATAACGTATCTCTTTTCTTTTCTTTTTTTCCCATGAGACAGGCAATGTTCCAGATAGAAGCTGGCCCATCAGCCCGGGATCCAGAATAACATGACATGAACCAGAGCCACAACTGACCCTCAAATGAGATGTAACAGGAGCAAGAGATGTAACAGTGGTTGTAAGCCACTGTGACTTTGGAATTGTTACTACACCCTCATCCTGATTATCTAACTGATACAGGAAGCAAGAGTAACTTCAGGCTTCATCTTCTGGTGAGATCAGGGCACACTGGGGCAGCTTCTTGGCATGAGACTTTAAAAGAAAATACTTTTTTTTTTTTTTTTTTTTGTGACCGGCTGCACCGAGCGCACTGGCCATCCCCATATAGGATCCGAACCGCAGCGGGAGTGCTGCAGCGCTCCCAGCGCCGCACTCTCCCGAGTGCGCCGTGGGGTCGGCCCTAAAAGACAACCAACAGAGTGGGAGAAAATATTTGCAAAATATACATCTGACAAGGGATTAATATCCAGAATATACAAGGAACTCAAACAACTTTACAAGAAGAAAACAAGCAACCCAATTAAAAAATGGGCAAAAGAGCTAAGTAGGCATTTCTCTAAGGAAGATATACAAATGGCCAACAGACATATGAAAAAATGCTCAACATCACTCAGCATCCGGGAAATGTAAATCAAAACCACATTGAGATACCATCTAACCCCAGTTAGGATGGCTAAAATCCAAAAGACTCTGAACAATAAATGCTGGCGAGGTTGCGGAGAAAAAGGAACTCGCATACATTGTTGGTGGGACTGCAAAATGGTGCAGCCTCTATGGAAAATGGTATGGAGGTTCCTCAAACAATTGCAGATAGATCTACCATACGATCCAGCTATCCCACTGTTGGGAATATACCCAGAGGAAATGGAAATCATCAAGTCGAAGGTATACCTGTTCCCCAATGTTCATCGCAGCACTCTTTACAATAGACAAGAGTTGGAACCAACCCAAATGCCCATCATCAGATGAGTGGATACGGAAAATGTGGTACATCTACACAATGGAATACTACTCAGCTATAAAAACGAATGAAATACTGCCATTTGCAACAACATGGATGGACCTCGAGAGAATTATATTAAGTGAAACAAGTCAGGCACAGAAAGAGAAATACCACATGTTCTCACTTATTGGTGGGAGCTAAAAATTAATATATAAATTCACACACACACACACACACACACACACACACACACACACACACACACACACACACACACACACAAAACCGGGGGGGGGGGAAGAAGATATAACAACCACAATTACTTGAAGTTGATACGACAAGCAAACAGAAAGGACATTGTTGGGGGGGAGGGGGGAGGGAGAAGGGAGGGAGGTTTTGGTGATGGGGAGCAATAATCAGCCACAATGTATATTGACAAAATAAAATTTAAAAAAAGAAAAAAAAAAAAGAAAATACTTGCACATTTTGCAAAGCTCTCAAATAACACAATGCCAGCTATGCAAATATTCTTAATGTAGAAGAAAAGGAATTGGTACTTAAAGAAACTGAAGCAGCTAGTAAAGAACTCTCTTACTAGTCTAAATTTCAAAAAAAAAAAAAAAGAAAGAAAAAGAAATAGTAAAAAGAAAGAAATAGACTAAGTATAAAAAGATGGAACCACTCTGAAAAGCTTCAGAGAAGCTAAAACATCACATAAAACTTGAAAAATAGCTGAAGGAAACAAAAAGACTTGCTTAGCAAGAAGAGAAATAAGAAAATAATTATTTTTGTGCTTGATGTTAGTGGAATATTAAGAAAAGCACAGGAGAGACCAGTTCTTAACTCTAGACTGAAAAGTCCAGAGAAAACGTCTGTGAAGGAGAAAGAAAGCCTACGATAGGCAGAGGGTACAAGAGCACCTCACTGTGCAAAATGGGAGCAAGTCTGTGGATCAAAAACACTTCATCCCAGGGCTCTGAGAGACTGTACCCCTGGCATTGCTGAATGGCGGCTGATGATCTTTGATTGCATTTTCTGTTCCTTGCTGGTGTGTAGAAACGTGATTGACTTTTTATGTATTGATCCCACGACCTTGCTGAGCTCTTACCAATTTAAATACTTTAAAGTGCTTTGGGAGTTTTTGAGCTAAGCAACATTTTGTCAGCAAAAATGACATCTTTGTTGCTTTTTTTGCAATCACTATAATTTGTTTTTTAACAATTTGAGCTCGGTAGGACATTTGTTCTTGATTAAAAGTTTCTAAGTATTAACCTTTTTTGCATGTGTGTGCGGCTGGCCGGTACAAGGTTAAATTTTAACGTTTAAATATATAGTGTATTGTAATTTTTTTGACAGATACATTTTATGAGAGTATGGATGTTTCTTCTATTTCCAGTTTGCTAAGACTTTACTTTTAATCACAAACACACTTTGAATGGTAGACTTTTTTTTTTTCTATATCTACTGAGTTTTTATCTTTTATTTCAACAGTTAACAATTTAATACACATTCTAATTTTAATGAGTCTTTGCATTCTTGGCATAAACCCAGCTGGGCCATGATGTTGTGGTTGTTTTGGATACATTGTTAGGTTCAGTTTATTTAAGATTTTTCATTTATATTCAAAGTGAGATTAGCCTATATTTGTAATTTTCTTTACTTATGTGATTCTTGTCCAGTATTGGTATGAAGGTAGTACTAATCTCATAAAATGAGTTAAGATGGATTTATATTTAAATTTTCTTATTTTCAGGAACAGTTTATGTAAAATTGAAATTTTATCTTTCCTTGATTTATTGAAGTCACACAATAATTAACCAGACTTCAATTGTTAATTATTTTTGGTATACGTAGGTTTTTTAATTCTTATCGATATGCTTAGTGATTATGTCTTTCTTTTCTATTTTATTTTTTAAAATAGATGTTATTAACTAGAGCAGTTTTAGGTTTACAACAAAATTGAGCAGAAGTTACAGAGAGTTTCCATATATCCCCTACCCCCAAATAGGCACAGCCTCCCCCATTTTTAAACTCCCACACCAGAGTGGTACATTTGTTACAATCATTATTACAGCAAAGCCCATAGTTTACATTAGGGTTGACTCAGTGTTGTACATTATTTGGGTTTAGAGAGACATATAATGTATCCGTCATTATAGTATCATACGGAGTAATTTCACTGCCGCAAATACCCTCTGTGCTCTGCTATCCATGCTGCCGTCCCTGCTAACTTCTGGCAACTACTGATCCTTTTCCTGTCTCCATAGTTTTGCCTTTTCCAGAATGTTGTTTGGTTCATTCATGCAGTATGTAACCCTTTCAGGATGGCTTCTTTCACTTAGTAATATACATTAAGGTTTCTTCATGTCTTTTCATGGCTTGATAGTTCATTTCTTTAAACTTAATACATGCATGCTTTAAAATAATGCACGTGAAATTTCAGTGTCCAGTCAGTTTTGTCCTGATTCTTCTCACAGGTTTTTGTTTGTTTGTTCTGACTTTTTAGAGAAGTTTTAGGTTCACAGCAAAACTGAGTGAAAGTTACAGAGATTTCCCATATGCCTACTGCCTTCAAAGATGTATAGCCTCTTCCATTATCAACATCCTCACCAGAAACGGTATATTTGTTATAAGTGGTGAACCCACAGTCAAATTACTTACTATCTTCCTGGTAAAATATGTCTTTCATTATTATACAGTGATTCTCTTTGTCCCTAATATTATATTTGTAATAAAGTTTTGAACTTTTTTAACATCACTAACTTCTATTTTAAATAGTATTTGTCTTGCTTATTTTTTATTATTTTATTTTCATCTTTTCTGTGTCTTTATGCTTTAGGTGTGTCTCCTCTAATAACAGAAAGCAGGATGTTGTGTTTTAAATCTATTCTAACAATTCTTGTTCTTTTTAAAAAACAAATTTAGTAGGTTTAGTCTATGTTTATTGTGATTAACGATATATTTGAACTATGACTATTATTCTTATTTTGTATTTTAATTTACCTTGAATTTTTTTCTACTTTAGTTTGGACTAGTGAATACTCCCTCTCGATTGACACCTACTGGTTTAGATGTAAAAGTACATTCTTTATCTAACGGTCAATGCTTATCTTAAATTTTAACTCATGTATTTGTCTTAAATAGGACCTTGATAATTTTCTCCTGTGGTATGTATTTTCACTTTCCATCGTTTTAGATCTGATTACCCTTTTATGCCAAGTGGAGTCATTGGTATTGCCTGTTTTTGTTATATAGTAGATGTGTGTTTAGATTTAGGTACATGTTTACTGGTATCTTTTGCCACATTGTACTTTCATCTATGAACATACCAGAGGGTTGCAAAACTCTAGGTGGCAGCATTCACAATGCCTTCTTTGTGGACTGTGGCACCAGGAGTTGTGCCATGTGGCAGCACAGATATCAACATTCCCTTGTAGATTAAAGTTCCTTCTTTCAGATGTGGAGATCTTAGAAGTTTCGAAGAGAGGATGTGTGTTGGTACATCTTATGTAATTTTGTCTTTATTTTGTTGTCTTTCTTAATATAAGCGTTTAGCTTTGTATGAAATTTTAGGTTGAGAGCAATTGACACGCTGAAAGCTATCCCACTGTTTTCTAGCTTTTATTGTTGCTCTAGAAAAAAGAGTTACTCAGATCCCTACCCTGCCCATGTAGAAGGCAGGATACTGCACTGCATTGCCACCAATGGAAGAGGCACCCAGGCAGGCTGGAGAACAGGCCAGCCACCTGCCTAAGCCTGCCCTACTCATGCAGAAGGCAGGACCCTGCCACAGACTGTGCCACTACCATGAGGCTTCCATGGAGGTGGGCCACAACAGACCCCACCACAGCCAATACTGTTGCAAGAATGACTTGCTGCCTTAACAACATCCGTGACCACTGTGCAGGTGGTCCACTACACATATGACTTCATTGACACAAAGAGAGTTACTAAACAAGCCTGGAAAAAGAGAAGAAAGTCTTTCTCCTCAAAGTCCACTACAGAGTAGTAGAAGAAGAAACTGATCTACTAGATGACTACAAATCAATGTAGGGATACTTGAAATATGAAAAAGTCAGAAAATATGACACCACCAAAGGAATTCAATAACTCTCAAGTACTAGACCCTATAGAACAAGAAGCCCTTGAAATGACTGAAAAGGAATTCTGAGTATCTATCTTAAGGAAACTCAATGAAATAAAAGATGACTCTATAAGATGACACAATGAAATGAGAAAAAATATCCAGTATATGAAGGATGAAATTTACAAAAAGATTAAGTCCTTAAAAAAGAATGTAGCAGAACTCCTGGAACTGAAGGATGTGTTCAATAAAATAAAAAACACAACTGAGAGCTTAAGCAACAGGCAAGAACAAGCTGAACAAAGAATATCTGAACTCAAATATGGTCTTTAGGAAACAACTCAGGCAGACAGAAAAGAAAAAGGAAAAAAAAATTAAAAACAAATGAAGAATCTCTAAGAGATCTAGCAGACAACCTTAAGCACACAAACATCTGAATCATGGGTGGTCCTGAAGGGGAAGAGAAAACTAAAGGCATAGATAATGTATTCAATGAAATAATAATGGAAAACTCCCTGGATAGAGGGAGAGACACAGACCATTAGATCCAGGAAGCTCAAAGCTACCCAGACAGTTTCTGTCCAAAAAGATCCTCTCTGAGACATATTATAGTCAAAGTGGCAAAGCTCAAAGACAAAGAGAATCCTAAAAGCAGCAAGAGAAATAAATGTGTCAAGTCACTAGTAATGGAGCTGCCATCAGACTAATAGTAGACTTCTCAACTGAAATTCTAAAGGCAAGAAGAAAATGGGATGACATATTCAAAACACTAAAAAAAAAAAACCCTGCCAGCCAAAAATACTACACCCAGTAAGGCTATCATTCAGAAATGAAGGAGAAATAGTATATTTCCTGGACAAACAAAAACTGTGGAAGCTCATCCCCACATGACCAGTCCTGCAAGAAATTCTCAAGGGAGTTCTGCACTGCAATCTGTAAAACAATAATCACTACCATGAATACACAAGTAAGAACAAAACCCACCCGTAAAACACAAATGCAAGTGAGGAAGAAAAAAGAAACTGAATCCACCACCCCCAAAAAATCCCACAAACATGGAAGACCAATAATCAAGGGAGAAGAAAGGAACAAATAATTCTCAAAATATCTAAAAAAACCATAAAATGCCAGGAACAAGACAACACCTCTCATAACAACCTTAAACATAAATGGATTAAACTGCCCACTCAAAAGACACAGACTGATGGATTGCATAAAAAAGCAAGATGCAACTATATGCTGTCTTCAAGAGACTCATCTCATCAGTAGAGATGCACACAGGCTTTGCGCAGTCTGTGTGGAAAAAGATGAACCACACAAATGGCAACCAAAAATGAGCAGGAGTAGCTATTCTTTAATCAGATAAAATAGACTTTAAACCATAAACCATAAAAAGAGACAAAGAAGGCCACTATATATTGATAAAGGGATCAATCCAGCAAGAAGGCATGACAGTCATTAATATATTTGAACCCAACACAGGAGCACCCAGATATATAAAGCAAACACTATTAGACCTAAAGAAAGAGAGAGACCCCAATACAATAATAGTGGAGGATTTGAGTACCCCTCTCTCATCACTGAACAGATCATCCAAGCAACAAATCAACAGAGAAACACAGGATTTAAGCGACATGTTAGAACAGTTGGACCTGGCAGATATCTACAGAACATTTCATCCAACGACTATAGAATATACATTCTTCTCATCAGCACACAGAACCTACTCCAAGATAGACCACATGTTAGGTTACAAGTTAATTCTCAAGAACTTAAAAAAATTGAAATCATTTCGACTATCTTTTCAGACCACAGTGGATTAAAACTAGAAATTAATAACAAGTGAAACTCAGGACTCTATACAAATACATGGAGATTAAACAACAGGCTCCTGAATAACCTATGTGCTCAAGAAGAAATTAAACTGGAAATCAAAAAATTTCTAGAAAACGATGAAAATAAAGACACATCATATCAAAATTAGTGAGATACTGAAAAAGGCAGTAATAGTCGGGAAGTACATAGCAGTGAATGCTTATATTTAAAAAAGGGAAAGATTTCAAGTAAAAATCTAACTCTACAACTAAAAGAACTAGAAAAACAAGAACAATCCAATCCCAAAGCTAGTAGATGGAAAGAAATAATTAAGATTAGAGCAGAAATAAATAATATAGAGACCCCCAAAACAATATAAAAGATCAATGAAACAAAAAGTTGGTTTATTGAGAAGATAAACAAAATAGACACACCATTAGCTAGGTTAACAAAAAAAAAAAAAAAAAGAAGAGAAAAGATCTGAATAATAGAAACCAGAAATTAAAAAGTAGACACTACAACTGATTCCACAGAAATACAAAAAGTCATTAGAGACTATTATAAACAACTATATTGAACAAATTTGAAAACCTGGAGAAAATGCATAAATTTTTGAACACGTACAAACTACCAAGTCTGAATCAAGAAGACATAGAAAACCTGAACAGACCAATAACAAGCATTGAGATTGAAAAAGAAATCATCAATCTCACAACAACAAAAAGCCCAGGACCGGATGCCTTTACTACTGAATTCTACCAAACCTTTAAAGAAGAGTCGATACCAATTCTCCTCAAACTATTCCAAAAAATTGAAACAGAGGCCACTCACTCAAATTCATTCTATGAGGGTAGCATCACCTTGATACCAAAACCAGGCAAAGATACAACAAAAAGAGGAAACTACAGGCCAATATCTCTGATGAACATAGATGTGAAAATCTTCAATAAAATACTAGCAATCAGAATACAGCAACACATCAAAAAATGATACACCACGATCAAGAGGGATTCATCTCAGAAATGCAAGGGTGGTTTAACATATGGAAGTCAATAAATGTGATACATCACATCAACAAAATCAAGCACAAAAGCCATATGATTATCTCAATAGATACAGAAAAAGCATGTGACCAAATTTAACATCCCTTCATGATAAAGACTTAACAAATTAGGTATAGAAGGAAAATATCTCAGCCCACTGAAAGCCATCTATGACAAGCCCACTGCCAATATCATCCAGAATGGGGAAAAATTGAAGGCTTTTCCCTCAAGAACAGAAAAAGACAAGGATTCCCACTCTCACCATTCCTATTTAACACAGCATTGGAAGTACTAGCCAGAGCACTCAAGCAAGAGAAAGAAATAAAGGGCATCCAGATTGGAAAAGACAGAGTCAAGCTGTCCCTATTTGCAGATGACATGATCCTATATATAGAAAAACCTGAAGACTGTCAAAAAAACTCTTAGAGCTTATTAATAGTTTCAGTAATGTTGCAGGATACAGATTGATGCCCCCAAATCAGTTGCGTTTATATTCTCCATAATGAGCTAACAGAAAGAGAAATCAAGAAAGCTAGCCCATTTACAATAGACACCAAACAAACAAACAAACAAACAAATAAACATAAAAAAACAAACCCAGGAATCAATTTAATCAAGGAGGTGAAAGATCTCTACAATGAAAAGTATAAACCACTCCTGGAAGAAATTAAAGACACAAATAGATGGAACGACATTCCATGTTCTTGGATTGGAAGAATTAACATTGCGAAAATGTCTCCACTGACCAAAGTGATCTACAGATTCAATGCAATCTCCATCAAAATGCCAATGACATCATTCATAGAAATAGAAAAAAAATCCTAACATTTATTTAGAACAACAAAACACCCTGAATTGCCAAGACAATCCTGAGGGGGGTGGGGAAACTGGATGGACAACACTACTTGACTTCAAGTTATACTAAAAGCTATAGTAACAAAAACAGCATGGCACTGGCATAAAGATAGACAGACCAATGGAGCAGAATAGAGAAAACAGAAATCAATCCACAGACTTACAGCCAATTAATATTTGACAAAGGCAATAAAAACATACATTGGGGAATACTACCTCTTCAATAAATGGTGCTGGGAAAATTGGACATGCATATGCAAACTTAAGTATGAGACCTGAAACTAAAACTACTAAGGCAAAATATAGGGGAAATACTTCAGGAACTAGGACTGGACACAGACTTTATGAATAAGTGCCCCAAAGCATAAGCAACAAAAGAAAAAAATAAACAAATGGGACTATATCAAACTAAAAAGCTTCTGCACAGCAAAGGAAACAATCAACAGAGTGAGATGCCAACATATAGGGTGGGAGAAAATATTTGCAAACTGTACATCTGACAAAGGATTAATATCCATAATATACAAGGAATTCAAGCAATTACACAGTATAAAAAAAGGAATAACCCAATTAAAAAATAGGCAAAGGAGCTCAACAGACATTTTTCTAAGGAAGCCATACAAATAGCCAACAGGCCCTTAAAAAATGCTCAATATTACTAATGATCAGGGAAATGCAAATTAAAACCACATTGAGATATCACCCCACCCCAGTTAGACTGGCTATAATAAAAAAGATGGAGACTAACAAATGCTGACAGGGATGTGGAGAAAAGGGAATGTTCCTGCCCTGTTGGTGGGACTGTATATTAGTAGTACAACCACTATGGAAAAAAGTATGGAGATTTCTCAAACAAGTACGATAGATCGACCATATGATCCAGCAATCCCGCTGCTAGGTATACACCCAAAGGAATGGAAATCATCAAGCTGAAGGGATACCTGCACTTCCATGTTCATCACAGCTCTATTTACTACAGCCAAGTTATGGAACCAGCCTAAATATCCATTAAAGACAAGGTGGTATATACATACCATGGAATAATACTGTGCCATAAAAAAGAATGAAATTCTGCCATTTGCAGCAACATGGTTGAGCTTGGAGAAAATTATGTTGAGTGAAATAAGACAGGCACAGAGGGAAATATACCAAATGTCCTCACTTATAAGTGGGAGCTAAGAGAAGAAGAAGGAAGGAAAGAAAGACCACAGTGATGTGTTGGACTTGCAGAGGGAGAGAACATACCTTGAGTTGTGGAATGGAGAGGTGGGAGGGAGGAGGGGGAGAGAGGCATGAGATTAATTGGGTGGGGGACACAGGTATAATCTCATTTTGTGGTAATGGGCATGCTGGTAGTATTGATATGGTCATCACATCTTGGGCATGAGTGGTGATAGTCAGCTTGTTCCCCATGAACATATATAACCAATAAAAATTTTTTAAAAAGTATGTTACTAACACACTTAAAACTAGTGTGTGTTTTTGCTATTTCTTTGACAGTAAACTCTTTCTTATTGCTATTAAGACTCCCTTTGTTTTATGTTTTGTATATTCTCTACGATGTTTGTAGGTATGAATTTGTTCTTACATACCTTGTTTAAGATCTGTCATGCTTCTAAATATGAGAATTTCTGCCTTTTGTCAGTTCTTCAAAAATTTCACTGATTGTCTCTGTATTTCCTCTCCCTCATTCTCTGTATATCCTCTTTCTATTACATTTGTTTAATTTATGTTGGACCATCTTGTTCTATGCACCATGTTTATTAACTTTTATATTGTCCATCTCTTTATCTCTCTAAACTACCACCTGAGCAATTTCTCCATCTGTGCCTTCCAGTTCACAAATGATTTCTTCAGCTGGATCTAATGTGCTAATTCGTCTATTAAATTATTTCAAATATGTAATTAACTTAATTCTAGTTAAATTTGATACATTTTCAAATCTCTTTTGAAGTACTTACTTGCCACTTCCTTTTAAAATTCACATTTTAATTTTAATAATATTAATCGTAAGTCTCAAAGTTAATAATTCCATATTAATGGAGGCTTTAGGGGATCTAATACTTTTCTTGTTTCTACTCTCCTTTGTACATGGTGGTTTGTATGTTTTGAATGTGGGGCAGGACCAATTTTCTGTCCTATGCAATATATCCCACAGATTATCTGTGGGAATCCTATGAGCTTTGGTCAAATGGTACATTTCTTCAGAAAGGATGTATATTTGCTTCTGCCAGACCCTGGGGTGCTACCAATCTAAGACAATTAAATTAGTCCCCCGCTTAAGGGTTTTGGGGATCCTGCTGATAGTGTATCCTTTAGCCCCAAACATGCATCATTCAAATAATCAGAGAAGAATGTTTTATCTTGCATAGATTCTATAATGAGACGGAACAGTTCTTTTCACATTTTTTTTTTTTTTTTTTGCTAACAGGAGGCTTTATCTCCAGCCAAATTTTGGCTAAGGATGTAGCCTCCTGGAGATTTGGCTTTATTCTGGTAGGGGGTGGTTTCAAATTGTCAAGTTGCATGAGCCCAAATCTTACTACCACAGGCCATTAAAATACAAGTCTACTGACTACTGAGATTAACAAATACCCCCAAGGAATTCAAAGCTTTACAGTTTTACAGGTTTTTAGCATCCTGGTTCCTAAAAGTTCAGCTGCATATTTATAAAAATATTTGTTATGCTCATTCCCCCAGAAATTCTAATTTCTTTGTTTGGCATGGGGAAATATCTAGTCTGTCAAAAGTCGGAAAATAAAAATGCTGCTGGGGGTCTTGAAAAGTTTAGAGATCAAAGAAATATTTAATAATAGGGATGCCTGATTTATAAAAAATAATAAAGAAACAAAGAAAAAGGTATTCCAAAGATTTCCAATACATTAACCTGTGCTAGTTCTACAGAGTATTGTAACTATTAAAGATTCATAGATAATACTTAAGCAGAAGTCTTTAAGGTTCAGAATTAACTGATTAAAACAAGTTATAAGATGATTTCATTTTTAGGCAAGGTCATTCATTTGATAGAGCACCTGACAATAAACACTGTATCTATAGTATTTAGCAAGGAAGAGAGAGTTCAAAAAATTTAAAGCAATGAATGAATATGGGTGATGGGATTGGTATTATGTGTCGCAATTTGAGCAAGGCTTTTGCAAAAAAGTCTCGTGCAATCTTACTGGATGAGCTGCAGTGTATGTAGCAGATGATGGTGTCCTGTCCATATCCCCTCAGCATAGCTCATTACTGCAAGCACCTGCCACTTTCTGCCTGAAGACTTCTCTGTCCCCAGCAGTGTGCTTGGCCCATGTACAGGCCAGGGGGCCAATGTCCCTTTGAATAGTACTCAATCAGTGGGAGAAGAAAGTCAGGGAGTCTATACCCCGGCTTCCTTATTCCTCCACAGAGAATTCTGCGCTGGTTTCTTTCCCTTCCTGCCTGCCTCATTTCCCATCCTACTCCATCAGCACTTTCTGAGAAAAACATCTCAAATCAACTACCTTTCCTCAAATCCTAGTCTTAGGGTCTGCTTCTTGGATAAACGCAACCAAACACCTGGGGAATTATGGACTAGATTCTAAGATAAGTAAATTGTTTCATAAACCAATGATAGCTAATTGGTTTATGTCAGTCACAAAGGATCTTTCTAATGATACCCTGTGAGGATACTTTTCCCTTATTTTTCTCAATTTTATCAATATTTGAATAAAGATGTAAAGAGTTTCTTAATGAATTTGGAGATGAAATAGTATTGGTGTAGGAGGAGATGTAATGAATATATTAGATGACAGAATCAGAATCCACACAAGTTTTTAATGCACTAGAAAATGAATAAATCTAACAAAATTACATCAGTGGGTTAAGACACTGCAATTGAATCTCCTTGAACGTGGAATATTATTATTATGTGATAAAATTTTAGAGGTATTCGTTAACAGTAAACTTAAAGTTAGTTAACATTGTGTGCGGCTGCTGGAAAAGCAAATGTGATTTTGGGTTAGATTAATGAAGTAATATTCAGATCAAAGGAAGTGATAACTATGTTTAATTTTGCAATAAACAGACAATGCTGTCTGAACATCATGCTTTTAAGAGGCTAGAAGCAATCTCTTTAATATTAGAGAATGGAGTTTGAAGGCACTTGGAAATATGAGATGGAAAAGGATAAAGAAAATATGGCTGCTTAGCATCAAGAAAAGAGGGATCAGAGAAGATAATAACTGTTTTCTGTTTAAATATCTGACCTGTGGGAAAGAAATTAGACTTTCCTGAATGATCTTTAGAGTCCTTCATGTCTGTATTCCCAGTGTCTAATCCATGCCTTGCATGTTGTAGGAGCTCAATAAATGTTTGTTGAATGAATGAAGAATTAATGATGTTGCATATTTATCTCAATTGTGCAACTGAGACACGACACATACTCTTTTCATTTTCTTGTGTCTATCCATCTTTTCATCTGTCTCATACTTGAAGCTATTCATTTGATGGTGAAGTCCTGGTGCAGGACCAATTTTCTGTCCTATGCAATATATCCTATATCATTGTGATTTTATTCATGCAAACTGTAATGATTGTGAGGTTGATGCCTCTTGGTAAACACAGTCCCCAGTTTCTTAATCCCTTTCAGATGAACTGTCCTTGAGTTTATTATCTACAGCAGCGGCAAACGTTTGTGGTGACAATTGCTTCAGTCTTTTGTCCAGGCTGTCACGCTTTCCCTATTTGGGTTTTTCTCATGCTTCATTCGACATGTTCATATTTTCTTAATATATGTGGTCACATTTATGACATAAGGGAATATGTCAATTGACTTATTTTCCCTATTTTCCAACCATTTTATTGTTTTTTAATAGCACATTTTAGGCTGTAAATCAGATTAAATAAAAACTATGTAATGCATTTCTTTGTTTTTTATGCATTTTTGGGGTCCTTATCTAGTCCAGGGGGAGAAACAGTTTCTTGAATTTTCTTTTTACAGTGATGACTGCCTTAAATACGTAGGTGCTTGCTTGCTGTGGAGTTATGAGGAAGTTGGCTTCTCTCGGGCATCCTTCAGGTCCTGATCTGATAACCCTTTCTTTCAAATGCTTAGCGTGACTCCCCACCTTGGGCTTAGCAGAATCTCCAGTGGGCTCCTCAGCACTCTGTCCGGCTGCATCAGGAGACATGCATCCCATTGTTGTGTAAAGTCTGTTTACTGTGCTTTCTCATTTTATTTTATTTCTCAGCATAGTTGAACTCAAAATTATAACCAGTTGATCTCTAAATTACCATGCAAATTTTGTTTATCTTTGTATTCTTAAGGGGTGGCTACATTCATAATATCTCAAAAATAAATTGTTTTGGAAAACCAAGACTTGGAGATGCTCCCCCAGCTCTTTTTTGGAGGGGTGGTAATAGCTGTGTTCAGAGGTATAACCAGGGACAAATCAGCTAACCTCTGTGGACTTTAGTATTCTCATGTGTGAGAGAAGGGAGGACCGGATCATCTCTAAGGTGCTCTCAAGATAAAATGTTCTTTAATTCTATGATTGAGAAAAGTTTTATCTAAAAGCTTTATATTTCCTCGCCCTCCCCTTCTCATCCCCTGTAAAGGCACCCTGATCATGTCTCCTTTTCCTTGGGTCTGATTGTCTCTTCTTGTTTATAGCTGCCACTAATTTGCTCATTTGCTTGCTGGAAAATAGCTAATTAAAACCCACTTCAGCTAACAAGCTGACTGGGACCATGCAAATGTCACTCTCTGCTGTCTGCTATTTCCGTTTATACTTTACATTATTAGTGTTGTTTTTCCTCTCTCTGTTATAATGAATGCAAGGATAGATTTAGCGCCCTCTTCACAGGTGTGCACTCGTCCAACAGCCACCAGCCCAGGAAAGTGCTGCTGTTTTACTGCACTTCAGCACTTTGAGTGTTATTACCCCTGACAGTTAATGGTTTCAGACTACATTGCTTGTTAGTGCTGGAGTTTTGAACAGCTTCATCTATCTTTTTGTTTTTACAGTGACTGGGCACATTAAGTGTATGTGTCTGAGCTATTAGTCCCGTCTGTTCATCGCATGCATTTCATTCTGTATGGGTTCTTTTTTTCTCTCTAAAATTAGTATGTATTGTCATCCATATACTTCAACACATCGACTTTTGTTATAATTATGCTGTCATCATTGTGCTTCCACACATTTGCTAATTTATTGTAGCCAAATTAGACCTAATATTAGCAATTTTGCAGCTGTTCCTTTAGAATATACATGACCATATATTTGTATGCTATTTGGTAATTATATTTCACAGCCAAAAAAACAAAAAAAAAGAAAGAAAGAGAAAGAAAAAGAAAAAAAAAGAACCACATTTGCAAGAGAGAGAGAGTGGAAAGATGGAAAAAAGATTACATAAAAGCAAACTCACCTGAGAGTGGAAAATGAGAATGAGAAAAATGAAAGAGAACGAGAAAATGGAGAGAAAAATGCATTACAGAAAAGATTTAAAGGGTAGATTTTGGAGTAAATGACAGCAGTGAATGCTATGCAGGGTTGTGCAGTGCAAGGAGCATGTGTAGTAGGTCCGACACTCACAAAGAAGTGAGGTTTTCTGGGCAGGAATTTTCTCTACTGTATTCTTCTGTTACTGTGCATGTGCTACATACTGGAATAGCTGAGCAAAAAATACCAACAGAAAATGATGCTAGGGTTATTGTGTGAGCCTCAAAGAAAAGGAGAGTGCAGGCTGTGTAGGTGCTTCCACAAAAAAGTGATTTCCAGTTAAGGTGCAAGGCTTAAATGATTTGGTTCAAAAATGTGCTGGAATGGAAGAATGTGAGGATGAAGAAATGAGAATTGTTTGGATCTTCATATGGTTTAGAATTATGAACAGCTTTAAATGCAGGTTCATGCTTTGTTTATATATGGAGATGATGTTTAAAGGAATATGATAAAAGTGACTGGAATGTGAGTACTGTGGTGTGTGTGTGCACGCATGTGCACAAGTGCACATGTGAGTACATGTGTGTATTTTATATTTTAATTAGGTTATGAGAGTTTAACATGATACAGGCATGTAAAATTACGTAATGCCAGTTTTGAGATAACATATGACACAAGCTAAATTATCAATGACAGATTCTTCTAGGACATGAACTGCCTGGTGTGAGTAGTTGAGTATTTTGTAAAGTCATCTGTGCATTGAGTTAGTAATCCATTTAATGAGACCCTCATGGTCTAAAATAATTCATGAGAATTCACAGGGTATATGGACCTATTCTGAGGAGGTAACTTACTAGAAGAAACTAGCTTACTGCATTCATTATTAGGGATATTATTCTATGTTTTAATAGATCTGAAAGATTATGTACAATGATTTAAAACAAAATAAAACAGAATTTATAATGGTATTGATGACTTGACTTTGAGAATAATCCCAGGCAGATCTGTTTTCCTGGGGGTAATATCCTATCTCATATATTAGAGATTGGGGTGTAGCGTTCCTCTTAGATATCTATATTTTCATTCTGATTGGGTCATAAAAGATAGATTTTCATTGCTATTCCCCACTCTGACTGCCCTCTTCTAGTTCTTTCTCAGTAGACCTGAATATCTTATTTCTCTTCTCTTTTCCAATTGATCAAAGCCTACTCTTCAGCATTTAGAAAGCAAAGCAAGACAAATTAAAAGTGTTAAAGCATTTTCAGCATATCCTTCACTGGGATTTTATATTTCTATACAGAACATTCCTTTAAACTTAAAAAAAAAAAAAAAAACCATAGTGTTCCAGTAGTAAAATTAGGGGGAAAGTTAGTAGGTGAAAAATAAAAAATTTGTTTCATACTTTTGCTTTAACTTTTTTCCTTTGAAAGGATAACAGCCTTACTGGAACTTACAAGACCATCAGTAGACATAGCCCTAGCCTCACAGACAGTGGGGAAGATCTCAATTGAGATTTGAGGTGATGCTGATATAATGCATAAGGGGTTGAGAGTCAAAGGAACAGCAAATATACAACAACACCAATAGCAAATGAAAATAAAACCCTAAACATAAGGTCCTTTTTATGCCTTAGTATAGTCTCTCTTAACTCACATCGGATTGAAGCACCACTGTGAGATGTTATTTGCATGGGTCATTTTTTTAGTACAAAGCCCAAGTAGAATTGAAATGATAGGAGGAGATGGCCAGTCATTATCCTGATAATCCTCTACAGACTCCAGGCTCTTGTCATGCAGGAGTCTACTCCTTTAGCTTAGCTTTGCCCACTGGGAACAGTTGAGCGCTGACTCTACCACCTGTATCCAGAATCTAAAATGTGTTAAACCAAAGCTGCCCACCCCAGTTCACCACCTCAGGTTCATAGAAACAAAAGGATGTTCTCACTTGATTTTTTTCTCCCTAATCTTTATGTCTCCAGGGTAAGCTCTTCACCTAGACACCAGGGCAAGAGAAAGTGGTTGGTAAAAGCAGACAGTAGACTTAGAGATTTTGCAAAGCTTCTGAAACATTTGAAGTGTGTTTCCTGGAGCAGAGCCTGCTCTCAATCAATCAGTCTCAGAGACAATGGGAAGGAAAGAAGTCATCTGAGTTTCATTTAAACCCATTTCTATTTGACTCCTTGACCATTCCTTTTCCTTGTGCTGGGTTGTGTGGTGCATTGTGTTGCGTGGTGACCAGAGCCACTTCAATAATTTTTTTCAGAAGATAAGGCTTTAGTTTTTGGTTTGGTTTCTTACTACACCAGCTTTGCCAATTTTATCATCAGGGCAATACAATTTTTGCTTTTATGTTCAATGGTAGTTAATTATTGGATTTAAATCCCGTATAACTCTGGGTAGGATTAATCCAGCTAATATTTATTGAGCAAGTACTAAATGCCCTGCATTTGTAACTTACAGGCAATGAAGAGATACCAATAGAAAATCAGTGATTGAAATGTTCAATATGTTATAGGTTTCATTCACAACCTTTAGTTTTCTGCACTTACATCATTTATATGAACAGATACACTCGTCAGTAATCTTAATCACTGCATTCCCTGTTTCTCAATAGAGAATAGAAGTGGAGAATGGGGCAATGTATTTCACCTCATGGTGATTCAGAATTTTCTTGGGCCCAAGAGAATGGTATGGGATAGCTTAAAAGACCTGTCACCACCTCTGCCTCCAACTCCTCAACAGCATGCCAGAGATTTTGATTCCTCTCTCTATAGCTTATGGCAGGTGTGTCCTTTCTTTCATGTTGAGAATCATGACACTCTAAAATGGGTACAAATTAATAGTATATCATTAAGATTAGCATGTTTGAGATTTTAAAAACAAGCAAACAAAGCAAAATCAAAATTTTGCCATGCATAGTTATGAGGCATCGGGGAAGCAATGTTCTGCTTGAGTGGGGCACCCAACGAATGAGTTTTAAATAGAGATACAAAGTAGAAAATAAAAGATGACTGAAGTCCTGTTGAGCTGCAGCATTAGTGACTCTGTGAAGCCCAGGGGAGCATGGCTGCTTGGTGGCTGGGGAGAAGGACCAATGCAGGTAGGAAAACATTTTTTAAAATTTGTAGGACGGAGTAGAACAGGCCTCATGTTTTCACTATATGTCATCCCTATCTTCAGCAGAGTGTTTTGTGAAGACCTAGCTCCTGAAATTCCACATTTGCCCTCTTGAGCCTATTGTTCCAAGAATTCTGTGTGCATGTGCATGCATGAGAGAGAGAGAGAGAGAGAGAGAGGTGTTTAAAACTGAGCATATGCACATGTAGAATGGCTCAAGATTAACCAAGAACTTTCTCACACAGATCAATGTGCAGAAATTAAAATGCAACCTGACACAACACCCTCAAACTTAGGACTAAATTTTAGAATTTAGTTAAATTCTAAAAGATAAAACATTCAGGAATATCTTTAGTCTTCAGATTTTCAGATGTCTTCCACATGTTTTAGCTTACGAGGTAAGATTACAATAACCTTTATTCACCCTAAGATGTTGTCATAAACAGTGCTTCTCAAATTTCTCTACTGAAGGAGTCTTAAATTGTCCTCAGTGGCAGAGAAAAGGGAATGAAGAATTGGGGCTGGTGTAATTAGATACCAGCTGCTACAAGGATAAAAAATATTTTCAGAGTGTAATATTTTATCTTAACAATTAGTGTGAATTTTCCATTCTATTTAACAATCTATTCATGGTTGTTCGAATTTTAAATGTTTTCGCCCAAAATCTGTGAATATAGGAAAAAGTCCCATGTTTTGAAGTTCAGATGATTAAGGAATGACCTATCTGGAGTTACAGCTGCATAGGCATACTGGTATCCCATTTGGGGAAGAACTGCCTCAATTTATTACTGTTTTCTAAAAGGAAGTCATGGGAAAAAAATTAAGAAAGAAGAAAGATGGATTTGGAATTTTCTTAAAAGTCATTGTGTGACTTTCTTGGGAAAAGACCACATGAGAGCTGTCCACTCACTAAAGCCTCAGAGTCTCCTCCACAATGGAAAGAGCCTTATACTGGTCTGCAAAATTTAGTTATAAGGGTGTTTTCTTCTCTACTGCTTCAAAACTTTCTATTGCTTAGCAAAATAAATCAGCTAGCTTCCCTTTTCTTCTAATCACTGGCTCTTTGAAGTGAAGAAGCTATAGAAAAGGGAAGTCCACTCTTTTGACACGGCCACTTTGGGAAGATGAACCGGTGAGGAGCAGACCCCAGTTTTAATGGAGAAGAACAAGAGGAGGGAAAGTATGAAATCTGAGCCGCCACTATGAGGTCTGCCTCATGCACTGGTGCCTCCTTCCTTCTCAGATGATGTTCTTAGGATGAACTCAGACCTTTCAATTTTTCCCAGCCAGAAACTTTGGTAAGGACTCCTTTCCTGAGAGGACCACCTGGACTGTGAACTCCTGCTGTCTTGGGACCTTGCGTGGGAGACTTGGCATGTCGATGGGAAGGCACAGAGGATTAGTGTCATATTCTTCTTTGTCCATGCTGGCAGCAATTTTGCCTCTTTTCCCTTTATAAAGATGTCTACTGCTAGGAATGCTCAATTTGATTGGTCTGTGCACAAGGTTGCTTGAATTCTCCTTAGTAGCTTGAGACTACCTGAAACAAACAGAATCTAACATTTATTGGGTCTCCTGTGTGTAAGAGTCTGTGCAAGACACTTTCAGAACTTAACCCAAAATACTATCAAATAAATATCTTTGAGATACAGCCTTCTTCAGAACATATGATGAACAGAGGCCAATTTGCTAATCAGGCTGACAATGTTCATTCACTCAGGGGCATCAGGAACTTGGGATATTCTGACAAATACACCCTTTAGGAACTAATATTGGCCAGCTAATTCTACCGTCATTTTGTACATTAAAAACATTGTGAATATATATATATTTTTAACCTGAATGAAGACAATGCAAATTTACTAACAGCACTAGTTATAAAAAATAAGTTCCACAGGGTAAGTAGTCTGGAAGTAAAGATTGCATTATAGTCAAAATGTCTCCTTAAAAAGGAGGGAAAATAATCAGGTGTCTTCTTGCCCTGACAAGTGTGTTTGCTTCTGACTCCCTACTTTTTTTTTAAGATTTAAAAAAACACAATTCTGTAAATGAGATTGGTTTTGAATTTTTTCTTTTCTCATACTGATTACATCAGATCTTGTTATCAAGATGATGTCCATCTCATAATAACTTGAGTAGCTAGTATAGGAATTATCTGTTCCTTCAAGTGTTATAAAACTGGCCTATCAAATTATTGGCCTCTGCTGTCTTTTTGAGGGGGAGAGAGTAGGGTGGAGGTTTTTATTACTAATTTAATTTATTATTGTTTATCTATATTTACTATTTCTTCTTGAATCAAGTTTCGCAATTCATATTTTTACTAAGAAATTATCTACCTCATATAAATCTCAAACTTACATGTGAAATTATTTATAATATTTTCTAAAATATCTATGATATGGGTAGTTGCATTTCCTAATATGTTCTGTTCATCTGTACTTTTTTTTTTTTCACCTCTGTTTCTATCTTTCGTTTTTTGTTTTTTGGTCAGTCTTGACAAATCTTTGAGTTTAGGGAACATAGAAATGGGGACTATTGAGGAAAAGAACCGGAGGGACAAGTAGGGTTAAGAGCAGGGTTTTGTTGTTGTTTTGTTTTTAGGTGAGTGATTTTATATGTTCACAAAAATTATCCAATAAAGAACAAAGCGTGATGGACCACAAAGGTAGGAAATTGCTGAAGTGTTGGCATCCTTGGGTATGCAGGAGGGCACCAATGGCAGGACAGATTTTAGAGAAAAGCATGGTAGCAACAGGAATGTGCAGAAAATGTGGAGTGTGTAGAACAGATTTTGGTAGGTGGGTAGATGTGGTGGTGACAGATGGTAAAATGTCTCTTGATTGCCTCAATTTTCTGAGAAAGAGTTGGGTCATCTGCTGAGAGGGGATGACAGGGAAAGAGGGGTGGGAGGTGTGCACAGAAAAAGGAGGGGAAGAGTCAGCTGGGAAATCAGGAGATAATGGTTTAGGGAAATGTATGGTATGATTTCTGGCTGCGTTAACGGCCCACTCGATGTTCATGAGACCTGACATCATGGTTATGTGGTTTGCTTCAACCAAGTTAGCCACATAATGTGAGGACAGTTGGATTTAATCAGGCTTGCGTTTGTTAGGCTAATATTTTAAAATGAGAGAAGTTGAGTAGTTAAGGGTGTATACAAAGGAGTTATCTTGTGATAGCTGCATGGAATTTAATCTGAGTAGGGAGAGAGGAGTGGGCCCTGGTAGGATCAATGAATCAATACGATTGGAATTGAGTACACTATGAAGAACAAATAGAAAAGTTAGGAGATGTGATAAGTCAGTGATAGGCTGTAATGAGGACTTAAAGAGTATTTGCAATTATTGCTAAGGACAGGATGAGGGTGCAATGATAATGTGTGACTGAGGTAGTGTGGAAGACAAGATCACTGGTGTAGGAAGAATACAAGGAATGGACAGTCCTGACCACTGGAAGGACGATGACTGGGAGTAGAGGTAGAGAGTGAGAACGAGCTTGGAGATACAGGAGCGATGGGGAGTGACCTGGGAGATGGGGATGAATGCAATCAGGAGGCAGCAGGTGGTGGTATAAAGCTGATGTGTAAGATTCAACGCTGGAGTTTAGGAAACAGAACAGATCTAGAAGTGGCAATGAGGAAAGACCAGGTCCAGTGGTTTAGCACACATGGGAGACAATATGGCCCTCCTGAGAGGCTCGAAAGACAGACTCTCTTTGTGCCCTGATGTGAATAGGAACACAATATAGTCTCTGTTTACCTATGTGCAAGGACCTAGGTACATTGTTTACTAAATCAAGCATGTTTGTTTTGCTGTTCATACTTCAGGTTAGTGACTAAGAGTATGAATTCTGCAGTGCATCTGCTGGGGCTCAAACTCAACTCTGCCATTTCATAGTTGTATAAACTTGGGCAGTTTACTTAATTCACTGTGCCTTGATTTTTCCATCTGAAAAGTGGATTCAATAATGGTATGTGCACCTCAAAGACTTTTTATAAGGCATAAAATGAGTTAATATTGTGTAAAGCTTTTAGATCAGTGCCTGACACATAGCAACCAGCCTGTAAGGTGGGTCAGGAAAATATAAGGTGAGCCTGGAATATCCTGTGGTTTCAGAAAATACAGGAGCATGCAGGAAATTTAGAGGCATGTTGAAAGGACATAGGTACCAATACGTAGCAACTCCCAGTGGGCAGATCTGGAACTATTTGATCTACAAAACAAATAATGTAATAATAGATATGACCCAAACAATTAAATAAAAATCCATGAATCCATATTAATATGAATAATTAGTTAAATAGATAGATGGTGAGAAGAGACATCATTTTCTTACAGTAGAATTCTAATTAATAACTGTAGAAGGAATGACAGAAATAGGAAGTCACCACTAGGCAAATAACACGATAATAAAAATAATTATTTCAGGAAGGAATCATCCATGAATGCTAAAATTAGTGGGAAAAAACATGTAGTGAGAAAAAGGAAAATTGAATAATTCCTAAGTATCTCCCTATAAGTTACTTATAAATTACAAAGGGGGGAGTAGTAAATATACAGTGGAGAACCTGGCAGACACCACCTTAACCAAGTGGTTAAAATTAATCTGACTAAAAATGGCATACTGATATCATGTACATTCTGATACAATGCATTGAAAAAGGCACAGCAGTACAATTGTTGTCTCTTGCCAAAAATATGCAGTCTCAACCTAACCATGGGGAAATATCAAACACTAATTGAGAGACCTATAAAATATCTAGTGAGTGGTGTTCACAAGTGTCAAGGTCATAAAAAAACAAAAGCAAGCAATGTTCAGGAGACTGAAGGGCTACCACAGATTGGAGGAGAAGGTGACATGACAATTAAACGTAACATCAGGTCCTGGATCAGATTTGGGGCCAGAAAAAGGATCTTATTGGGAAAACTGGCGAATTCTAATAGGATCTGTAGATTATTTAATAATATTGCATCAATATTAATTTCCTGGTTTTGATGAATGTACTATGGTTATGATATACGAGGTGCTCACTTTCCCTGTGTTCAGGTTTCGGGACATGCCTCTGGGTTTCCAGCCACTCCCTGAGGTCTCAGACCCCCCACTCTGGGTGCACCCCTGGAGGAAAGTTACTGTTGCCAGTTAGACCTATGTTTAGCACCAACACACGAAAATGAGACCACAAGGGGCGGGCTTATGCAAATCCAGTGGCAGGGCATGCTCAGTAGAAAGCACAGAGTATTCTTGACTATCCCTGGTATATGTAACTGGGAGCCATCCCCTTAATTGAATATTCATTAGATAGAGAAACTATAAAAGTCGAATCCCAGTGGAAGGCAGGGTTGTTTCTCACTTTCCTGAAGGCAACCTGAACTTCTCTGGCTGAGGTGTTTGTACTTTACTTTGTCTAAATTACTTTCAGCATGTAGTTGCTCATTCTCGAGCTAGCCTGCACTGCACTTTGTATTGAACTTTAAGTATGTTTTTCTTGCTCTTGTGTTAGACTGTTAGTTTTTGTTGTTGTTGTTTTGTTTTGTGACTGGTAAGGGGATTGCAACCCTTGGCTTGGTGTTGCCCGCACTGCGCTCAGCCAGTGAGTGCACCAGCCATCCCTATATAGGATCTGAACCCTCCGCGGGAGCGCTCCGCTGAGCTCCTAAACCCCCGCACTCTCCCGAGTGCGCCATGGGGCCGGCCCTAGACTGTTAGTTTTGATGTCTGTACTGAACTTACTTTTGTGTTAAACTTGAGGGGGCCCTGCTCAGTCTCTGGAGGATGCTGCACACTTTCTGTGGAACCTGTATTTCTTATCTATTTTATTAAACTTGTTCTCACTTTCTACTGTGACTCTGCCCCTGAATTCTTTCCTGTGGTGGAGTCAAGAACCTGATAAGAGGACTGGGTGGGTTGAGGCCGACTATCGGACCCCCAGACCCTACCTCCAACATCAGTTATGTGAGATGTTAACATTAAGGAACACTGAATGAGTGATGTACAGAAGTTTTGTCCTATTTTTCCTACTTTAAGAAACATCGGACATTGCAAAATTAAAAGTTAGATGAATTGTGAAAGCATTCTTGTCTCTGCTACTGAAAGGTCTAGAAATAATGAATAGTAGCAATGAGCCCACCTAATGTCACAGTATGGGTTTTTAATACCATTTGCTCTTAGAGGAAACCAAGGCTCCTGGGTGAAATAGCTGATTCCACCTGTGGGTAAGAAAATGTGTAAGATGAGCCTGGGATAACTTATCGTTCCTGGAAGCAAAGATAGCAAAGACTAGCTGGGTTTGGTCAAAAAGAGTTTGTAGTCAATCTGAAAAGTTCCATCCTCAAACCAGCCCACTGTTTAAAAGCAAAATTAAAATGGAGACTGGGCCTTAAAAATTCGTGATCAAGGAAACCAATTAAGCTTTAAAAATAGCCCTTAGTTGGTTTACATTGCAAACATAAGAGATACTTAACTTGGGTCATTTCTGATAAATGCTTGCATTAGAACTAAAACTGAACTCCAACCAATCTTAAACAGCCAACTAACATGAGTAGGTGACTAAGGACTTTCTAATAAGGAATCTAAAAAAAGATAATTTTGTAATTGCAAACCAATCAAGTAATTATTTTGTTTCCATATTTTCCCAATAAATACTTGCCTCTGAGATTTTGTCAATGCCACTGGAATGATGGCCATGGCAAGGGCATTTGTCATTGGAACAATAAACATCTTTTGGTTTAGTGTTCTCCAATCCATGAAATAGTTCTTACTCAAATCCTTTAAAATTTCATTGTGCCTCAGATTTTTCTTTAACAGGACAAATTTTAACTTCAATGAAGATGATAATTGCAAAGAGTTAAAACATAAATTAGTTTTGAATTCATAAGTTCATAATGATGCTGTGGGAAAAATACTGAATTGCTCAGATTTGGAGGATGCTGGGGAACCTACTGAAAATTTTGAAAACTGATAAGGGAGAAAACAGAAAGCATTCATCCTAGCTTACCTATACAACTGAATCTCAGGATAATCAATAGTTCATAAGTGAAGGTTTCTTCTTTTTGAAGTATTTCAGCTAATAAAGAGGAGTGATAGGATTAGAATATCATCATGAACTTATGGATCCTGGCATTGGTTACCAATGTCTGCTGAAATCACAAAGAGAGGCAACCACTGTGTTTTTCTGAATGGAAGTACACAGTACCACCTATGAAATAGTGCTAAAAATTCTGATCCTACAAATGCACAGCTAGATAGAAAGAATAAGTTCTAGTGTTCTATAGTAGTGCTAGGTGACAATAATTATCAATAATTTATTGTATATTTTCAAATGGCTAGGAGAGAGGAGTTTCAATGTTCTCAAAACAAAGAAACGATTTGTTTGTGGTGATAATGCTAATTACCCTGATTTGATGATCACACATTGTATACATGTATCGAAATATCACTCTGTACCCCACAAATATGTGCAATTATTATTCATAGCTAAAAATTTTTAAAAAATTGATCCTGAATCTGATTAAGCCTCCACATATAATTATCATTTTAAAGGAAAGAAACATGTTTAAATGGTACCATCGGGACGCAAAATCAAAATTGTGAGACACGCTACCTCCACAAACAACTGAGTATTTTCAGCAAAAAATTGCAAGGGAAAGATTTAGGCAGAACCTCTCCATGCAAAAGTCTTAGGAGGTATATCGACTCATTGTAATTTGCACCACAACTTAAACATATTTAAAGAAATCATGAGGGTTATGAAAATGTAAACACTAATTGAATATTTGATGATATTAAGGAATTACTATTAAATTTTAGATGTGATAATTTGATGTGGTTAGGTTTAAAAAACAGTGCCTAGCCTTTAGAATGTGTGCTGAAATACTTCAAGATGAAATAATGTATTGTCTGAGCTTTATTTTAAAATACTAATAGGAAATAAGGGAAGTAGGTGGTAGCAGAGATGAAAAAAGGTCAGCCATGAGTAGATAGTTGCTGAGACCGGGAGATGTATACATAGAATTCATCATACTATTCTCTTTACTTTGTATATGTTAGAAACTTTTAAAGTAAAAATTTTTTAAAAATCAATCAGATTTGTCTTGAGATTTGGTGAACTTATGGCATGACAACAGCCTTATTCACCATATGTCAGTAATTCTCAAGTTCTTCCCAAAATTCTGGCATAAAGCAAACAAGCCAGAAGCTGGAGATGGAAGGCCTATTTGCTCTGCATATTCAACAAAGTCATAAATTTGTTTTCAAATATTTTGCAATAAGGAATAGCAAGACGTGTTTCACTAGCACTTTCCCCCACAAACCACATTTTTGATGGGAGGCTATTTTTGGTTTGTTTCCACTAGACTCATCAAAATGTTTGTGAGTAAAATATATTTGCTAAAAAAATTGTGTTTTATTACAAAAAATTACCCAAACCATTCCTCACTCTCCTTTGTGATTTAGAAGTGAAATTCGAAACTTTGGCTATGAAGATTCTTTGACTTGGAATTTCTTAAGAAGAAAAAGGAAATAAGAGGGGCATAAGTCCACCCATTTTATTCTGTTAGTTTAAAGGTAAAACAACAATTTTTTCAGAAAATGTACACTTGCTTTTCTATATACTTAAGATAAGGGTTCAATTGAATCATCATGTCCGACTGCTAATTTATGTGGCTGTGAGCTTTTTTACAGACGTTAATTTTTTAGCGCAGTTTTAGGTTCATAACAAAAATGAACAGAAAGCATAGAGGTTTCCAATATACCCTCTTCCCCCACACATGTCTCTCTTCCTCCATTAAAAATGTCTCCCAACGGAGAAGTACATCCAAAAGTCCATAGATTATATTAGGATTCATTCTTGGCATTATACATTTCCGGGTTTTGAAAAATGTATAATGACATGAATCCACCATGACAGTGTCATGCAAAATGTTTTCATTGCCCTAAAAATCCATTCTGCTCCACCGACTTATCTCTCCTTCCCCTGGCAACTACTGATCTTTTTGCTGTCTTCGTAGTTTTGCCTTTTCTGGAATGTTGTATAGTTGGAACCATTCAGTATGTAGCCCTTTCAGAACGGCTTCATTCAGTTAGTAATATGCATTTAAGTTTCCTCCATGTCTTGTCATGGCTTGATAGCTCGTTTCTTTTCAGTGCTTAATGATATCCCATGGTCTGGATGTACCACAGTTTATCCATTCATCTAATGAAAGACATGTTGTTTGCTTCCGAGTTTTGGCGATTGAGAATAAAACTGCTATAAATATGCACATGCAGGTTTTTGTGTAGATGTAGTTTTCAGTTTCTTTGGGTAAGTGTCGAGGATCACTATTGCCGGATCATATGGTGAGTATGTTTAATTTTGTAAGAAACCACCCAACTGTCTTCCAAAGTGGCTGTACCATTCTGCATTAGCAGCAGCAATGAGTGAGAATTCCTGTTGCTCTGCATCCTCGTCAGTATTTGGTGTTTTCAGTGTTCTGGATTTCAACCATTCTAATAGTTACGTAGTTGTATTTCACTGTTGTTTTAATTTGCATTTTCCTGTTGACTTCTGATGTGAAACATCTTTTCACATGCTTATTTGCCACTTGCAAATCTTCTCTGGTGAGGTGTCTATTAAGGCCTTTGGCCTATTTTTCAGTCAGGTTGTTTGTTTCCTTATTGTTGTGTTTTAATAGTTCTTCATATATTTTAACTAGTAGTTCTTTATCAGATATATCCTTTGCAAATATTTTCTCCCAGTCTTCTCATTCTTTTCACAGTGTCTTTCACAGAGCAGAAATTTTTAATTTCAATGAAGTCCAAATTATCAATTCTATCTTTCATGGATCATACCTTTGGTGTTGTATTTAAAATGACATAACCATATGCAATGTTGTCTAGGTTTTCTCCTGTATTATTTTCTAGGAGTTTTATACTTTTGTATTTAACATTTAAGTCTATAATATATTTTGAGTTAATTTTTGTGAAGGGTGTAAGGTGTGTGTCTAAATTCATTTTTTTTTTTTAATGTGGATGTTCCGTTTTTCCAGCACCGTTTATGGGAAAGATTATCTTTGTTCTATTGCATTGCCTTTGCTCCTTTTTCAAAGATCACTTGACTATGTTTATGTGAGTCTATTTATGGGCTCTCTACTCTGTTCTCTTGATCTGTTTGTCACCAGTACCACACTATCTTGATTTCTGTAGCTTTATACTAAGTCTTGAAGTTGAGTAATTATCAGTCCTCTGACTGTGTTCTTCTCCTTCAATATTGAATTAGCTATTCTGGGTCTTTTGCCTTTCCTTATAGACTTTAGAATCAGTTTGTTTATATTCACCAAATAACTTTTTGAGATTTTGATTGGGGTTGCATTAAATCTATAGATGAAGTTGGGTAGAATTGACATCTTGACAACATTAAGTCTTTCTATCCATGAACATGAAATATTTCTCCATTTACTTAGTTCTTGATTTTGTTTATTAGAGTTTTATAGTTTTCCTCACCTATATTTTGCACACATTTTGTTAGATTTATACTTAAATATCTCAATTTTTTGGATGCTAGTACATGGTATTGTGTTTTTAATTTCAAATTCAACTTATTTATTGCTGATATATAGAAAAGCAATTAGCTTTTGTATATTAACCATGTAAACTGCAATCTTACTACAATCCTTATTAGTTTCAGGAGTTTTTTTTTGTCAATTCTTTTCAATTTTCTACATAAACAGTCATGCCATCTGAAAACATGGACAGTTATGTTTCTTCCTTACCAATTGATATATCTTTTATTTCCTTTTTTTGTCTTATCGCATTGGTTAGAACTCCTAATGTGATGTTGAGAAGGAGTGGTGAATGGGGACAGCTTGCTTTGTTCCTGATCTGATTGTGAATACTTCAGGTTTCTCAGCATTAAGTATGATGTTAGTTGTAGGATTTTGTAGATATTCTTTATCGAGTTGAGGAAGTCTCCCTCTCTTTCTAGTTTACTGAGAGTTTTTATCATGAATGGGTTTTTTACTTTGTCAACTATGTTTTCTGCATCTATTTTTATGATCATGTGGATATTCTTCTTTAGCCTGTTGATGTGATAAATTGCATTAATTGACTTTTGAATGTTGAATCAGACTTGCATACCTGGGTTAAATCTCATTTGATCGTGATGTATAATTCTTTTTATACATAGTTGGATTCAATTTGCTAATATTTTGTTGAGGATTTTTGCATCTATGTTCATGAAAGATATTGGTCCCTAGTTTTCTTTTTTTGTAATGTCTTTGTCTGGTTTTGGCATTAGAGTAATGCTGGCCTTATAGAATGATTTAGGAAGTAGTCCCTCTGCTCCATCTTCTGAAAGAGATTGCAAAGAATTGGCATAATTTCTTCCTTAAATGTTTCGTGGGATTCACCAGTGAATCCATTTAGGCTTTGTGCTTTCCATTTTGAAAGTAATTAATTATTGATTCAATTGCTTTAAAAAATAAAGGCCTATTCAGATGGTCTTTCTTTTTGTGTGAGATTCAGAAGACTGTGTCTTTCAAGCAATTGGTCCATTTTATCTAGGTATTTAAATTTGTGGGCATAGAATTGTTCACTGTCTTTATTATCCTTTTAAGGTCCATGAACTTTGTAGTAATGACTCCTTTTTCATTTATGATATTAGTAATTTGCCTCCTTTACTGTCTTTTGTTTTTTACTTAGCCTGGTTAGAAGCTTTATTGATTGTATCGATCTATTCAAATAACCATATTTTGGTTTTGTTAATTTTTTTCTGTTGATTTCCTGTTTTTAATTTCATTGATTTCTACTGTAATTTATATTTCTTATTTTTTGCTTATTTTGAACTTAATGTGCTCTTCTTTTTCTAGTTTCCTAAGGCAAAAGCTTAGGTAATTGTTTTCAGATCTTTCTTCTTTCCTAATACATGCATTCAATGCTACAAATTTCCCTTTGAGAACTGTTCTTGCTGCACCCCACAAATTTTGATATGCTATGTTTTCATTTTCTTTTAGTTCAAAATATTTTTAAAATTTTGATTCAGATTTCTTCTTTGCCTCATGGATTATCTAGAAGCATATTGATTAATTTCCAAGTATTTGAGGATTTTCCAACTATCTTTCTGTTATTGATTTCTAGTTTAATTCCATTGTTGTTTGAGAGCAGACATTGTATAATTTCTATTTTTCAAATTTGTTAAGGTGTGTTTTATGGCCCAGAGCATGGTCTCTCTTGGTGAATGCTCCAAGTGAGCTTGAGAAGATCGTGTATTTGGCTGTCATTATATGAAGCCATTTATAGATTCCAATTATATTCAGATATTGATAGTAGAGTTGAAGTACTGATTTTCTGCCTGCTTGATTTGTTGACCTTTTCAACTTAATTGTGAATTTCTTTCTTTTTCTATCAGCTTTTGTTTTATGTATTAAGAAGTCCTGTTGTTAGGTACATACACATTTAAGACTGTTAGGTTTTCTGAAATAATCCTCTTTGTTATTGTAATGGCTCTGTACCTTGTTCTGAAGTGTATTTAATCTGATATTAATATAGTCACTTTGGGTTTTCTTTGATGAGTATCTGCATGATGTATTATTTTAATCCCATTTCTTTTAGCTCTGTTATATTTTAAGTGTATTTCTTATGGAAAACATACAGTCAGATCTTGATTTTTTTTTTTAAACAGAATGACTTTTAATTCAGATGTGTGACCATTTCATTAAATGCAATTATTAAGTTTGCCCTCTTGCTTTTGCCTCCTTTTTATCTCATATGTTTTTAATTTCCTTTTCCCTCTTTTCCTTTCTTCTTTTGAAATAATTAAATATTTTAAAATTTCATTTGTCTCTATTATTAGCATATTAGTTATAAATATTTGGGAGGCATGGTTCTTCTATGATTTATGACAAACATCTTTAACTTATCAGTCTTTCTTGAATTAACTATACTCTTTCAAAGTATAAGACTTTTACAATTGCATACTTCCAATTCTTACCTTTCTTTTTGTGTTTTTTGTCATACTTTTTACTTTTAAGTATATTAATTCCATAGTACATTGTTATTATTTTTGCTTTTTATGATCAAGTACTTTTAAAAACCTTAAAAGTAAGAAAAATATTCCACCCCCCCTTTTATTTATTTTTATTTTTATTTTTTTACCATTTATGGCTCTCTTCAGTAATTTGTGTAGGTTCAAATTTCCATCTGGTACCAAATTCTTTCTGCCTTATCAACTCTCTTTAATGTTTTATTTTGTATATAGCTGGAAATAAATTTTCTTAGATTTTAAGTTGTCTAAAAAGTCTTTAGTTTATATTAATCTTTAAAGGATTGAAGGATATTTTCAGTAGCTATAGATTTCTTTACATGTGTGTATGTGTATGAGAGAGATAGAGAGAGATAGAGAACATGCACATGAGGTTTCCAGAGATTCTTAGGTCTGTATTATTATTATTTTCTTTCATTAATTCTGGAAAATTCTTGGCCATCATCACTTTAAATATTTATTTTGCTTGCTCTCTGTCTTTGCCTTCTGAGACTCCAATTATGTATATATTAGCTCTTAAATACCCTGTTTCATTTCCCTTACACCTTTGTGTTTCATTATGGATAATTTTTGTTGACCTTTCCCCAAGCTCACTCATTTCTCTTCTCAGCTATATTCAGTCTGTTCATGAGTCTGCCAATAGGATTCTTCCTCTCCCTTACAGTATTTTTTTCTGTTGAGTATTTGCATTTTTCTCTTAAATTTCTCATCTGTTTATAATAAAGAATTTACCCACTTTATCCACTTTTTCCACACACACCTTTTAATGTATTAATTATAATTATTTAAAAACACCTGTCAAATAGTTATAACATTGTGATAATGAATAATTTATTTCCTGAAACTCAATAACAAAGTAAAGCATTCCATTGTTAGCCAGGTTTGTACATGAGTTTCTACTTCAGAGCACCAGTGAATTGAACTGGAGTGTATGGCCTATGATAGACAAGGCCTAAGGGCCTCTTTTTTTTCCCTCCTAACTCAATGTTAACTAATAGAGCCAGTTATAAAGTGGATCTAAAAACAGAGAGAGAAGAATAGTTCAGCTAATGGTTTTGACAGCACAGATAGAAGAATATGAAGATGACCAGAAAATAAAAGCGTAGTATGTGACTTTTTACCTACGGTGACTATTCTTTATAGAAAATGTAGGCAAATCAACATCCCTAGATCGGTTTCCCTAGAGGAGGGAAGAAAGCTGAGTTAGAAGGGGAAATCTAGAAACGTTCCCTTCCTTACATATCAGTACTTAAGATAAAAGTAAATCATTTTTGTATGTAATTTTAAAATTTGTACTATGTTAATTATCTCGATTGAATATTTCTGCAATGTACACACAGATCAAAACAACACATTGCACCCCATAAATTTTTGCAATTATTGTTATTTTTCAATTAAAAATAAATTAATAAAAAAGTTCATACTATATTAGTTTTTAAAATATCTGGATGAGGCTTACTCTATTTAGATTGAGCAAATGGCTTTTAATTTTTATTTTAAAAAGGGGTTCTACAGCTAAAAAAGATGTGGTAAAAAACTTCTTTAGAAGCCATGTGGATCAAATAGCAAAAGATAAAATCATAAGAAATGAGGAGAGAATTTTTTAATATGTTTGTTGGCCTTCTGTATGTCATCTTTTGAGAAGTGTCAATTCAGATATTTTGCCAATTTTTAAATTGGATTATTTGAAATTCTGCTATTGAGTTGTTTGTGTTCATTATATATTCTAGATATTAATGTCTTGCAGATGCCCAGTCTGCAAATGTTTCTCCCATTCTGCAGGTTGTCTCTTCCTTTTGTTGTTTCCTCTGCTGTGCAGAACTTTTAGTTTGATCTAATCTCATTTGTCTTTCTTTTCTTTTGCTGCTTGTGATTTTGAAATCTTATTCAAAAGGTCCTTGCTCAGATCAATGTCATAAAATGTTTCCCCTATGTTTTCTTCTACTAGTTTCATGGGTTTGTGTCTTACATTTAAATGTTTAATCCATTTTGATTTGATTTTTGTAAGTGGTCAGAGATAGGGGTCTAGTTCCATTCTATCCAGTCTTCCCAGCACTATTTATTGAAGAGACTGTCCTTTCACCAGTGAGTGTTATGGATGCCTTTGTTGGAGATCAGTTGGCTGTAAGTGTGTAGATTTATTTCTGGGTTCTCCTTCTGTTCCATTGGTCTATGAGTCTGTTTTTATGCCAGTACCAGGCTGTTTTGGTTACTATTTTTTGTAGTATATTTTGAAGTCAGGTAGTGTGATGCATCCAGCATTATTATTTTTGCTCAGGATTGTTTTGGCTATTTGAGGCTTTTTGTGTTTCATAAGGATTTTAGGATTTATTTTTATTTTAGCAAATAATGTCATTGGTATTTTGTAGGAATTGTATTGAATATGTACATTGCTTTGAGAAGTATATATTTGTAGGTAAACTCTAGCTTCTAAAATTTTTAATACAGACCATTTCTTTCAAGTGAAGGAGCATATTCAGAATTTATCCTTGTGTTGTGAATGGCAATATCCATCAAAATTAAGTTTGGCCAGATTTCTGGCTCTTGCATAATTATAGAGTTTAGTCTTATATGTTTATAAATATGGTACCAAGAAGTGCTCCCTGATAAAAAGCTATGCTTGTGGCAGTGTAGTAAAAATTCTGTACCATTATGAATGGACTGCATCTCTGGCAAAGAAAGAAGATCTCTGAGACAGAGAAGGATATCCAGGAGCTTACATGGAATCTTCACAACAAATCACTGTGAATGCAAAGTACACATTCGAAAGAGAGATTGGCCATTTTTTGACCCAACTTTGAGTGTCTCCTATAACATGCTGCATGATACATATATAGTGTGTGATTTAATTTTATCTTAAAGATATAATACACACATAAAAGTAGCCATTAAGTGTAAAACAATGAAGTAATTTGCAAATTTTCCTACGGCATAATAAATTAAGTATGGAGAACACTAGGATTGCAATTTGCAGTCATTTATAATGCAGTGTTTTATGTTAATAATTCAGAATCACATGCTATTTGGAGACACGTCTAATTAATGTATTTATGAAATTGTCAACTGTGACTGTTTTGGTTCCATTTAGCTAAACATTTCAACAGAATTCGCTTGTTGTTATTTAGTGTTAGCTTGATGGGACCAGCAAAATCAAATGCAGGATAATGGAAGTTGCTTGTTTATTTATTTTTTTTCCGCATTGCTAAAACTTTTTCTGATCACACCTCTGAACAATTTAAGCCAAGCCTTCTCCTCCGATGCCAAACCTAAATGCTTGAGACACTTTGTTTTAAAGTTTTAAATGAAAGGAAGACAAGTGCCTGGATCAATAATTAATTGAAGAGGAAAGTTCATACCTTGTTAAAGAGTCTTTTAAATATTAAATACATTTCATATCTTAAATCTATAGCCATTGACATTTCTCCCGAGTTGATAATCATGCCTGTTAGGAGCCATTTCTTTATGTTCTCATCTTTATTTAGATGTTTTTGAACATGAGAAAAAGACTAAATATTCATAAGTTGGTTTGGTAAAGTTTTGTGATAACTGGAATTCATCCTAGCAAAGTTTAAACCTCCTGAGGGTATTTTAGTCAAATGAAAGAACAAGACAATCTCAAGACCAAGAGTAGTTAAAGTAGGAATTCAAAACTGTTGGTCGTGATACTCTGTACATTAATAATAAGGAAAAACATTAGATAAACTTTAAAAGAATATTCTCATTTTTGATGGGAAAACAAATTATGTTATTAATGCACATGGGCAGCACAGAATGTTTTTTTAAAACTGTGAGTTTAAGAAGTTCATTCTGTGGGAAAGGAAAGAAAACATTTTTAAAAATCAAAATGTAATAGGAACAATAAAATAATTTTATATCTGCAAAAATTAACAAGAAAATGCTCATCTAGAAAAATATCAAGATAATCAGTGCATTTTCATACCTAAAAATTAAGGATCAACAAAGTTACTGTACAATGTTGTAACTGGTCACACACATACGAATCTGAAAATTTCTTACTTTTTAAAAACAATTTTATTTCTTTTTCCCTTCTATAAAATAACTTAAAGGTAACTTCAAAGAACTTAATAGTGTTTTTGAGTTTTCTTTAGATTTGTTAAGGAATCTATGTGGGGCTTGAAACTAGAATGAAATATTAGGAGCTTGGAATTTGTTTAGTGTCAGAAACTTGTCTACAACATAGAATTTAATGATCTGAGATTCTTTATTCTACTACTTTTCATGCTAATAGCACTTGCTCTTAAATTAATGTATGATAAAAAGATGAAATTTATGAGAAAATGAAGATGGGATGATAAAATTGGGAAAATAAAGTGATACAGATAATTAAGACAAAATGAATGTGTACTGAAGAGTGAGTAAGAATTTTAGCTTCAAATCTAGTGAAAGGCAAAATAACAAGAAAAATAATTTCAGTTAGAATTTCTTCAGGGTTCATAAGAATAAATGAGTTACTCTAGAGAAACCCAGCATTCCATCTCAAAAATTCTCCTGTGATTTCTTATAAAGGAAGCTCTGTGTAATGCAGTGGCCTCTGTTCTCAACCACACAACAATAAGTATGTTAGTTGGGTGTTTATTTGTTAAGTTGTTCTTCATTGTGGACTGATGGAGAAATGGCATGCTTGATATAGAGGAGCTCATGTTACTGTAAAAATTAATTTCATTTTTTCTCAAATGAAGCTTTCTCAAAAATATTTCCACAATAAACAGTTGCATTTTTTTCAGTCTTTTAATAACATTTTATGTTTTGATATGGAGGGATGCATGAACTTAGTCAAGGCATATAAGTTTATGCTGGAGTTAGAAAATATACTATCTTTAAATAGGTACTGAATGAAATGTGTACCAAACAGTGGTGACCAGACATCATATTGACAAAATGGTTCTGGAAAAAAAAATTCACGAGGTCAGAATTTTAACTCTCTTCTGCTTTAAATTGATTTATAGCTAGGCTTTGATTCAAGATCTAAGTGCCCAAAAATACATAATTGGCTTTTAAGAAAGCTATAATATTCTGCTGTGAATCCAACTGGTCCTGGGCTTTTCTTTGTTGGGAGCCTTCTGATAACAGCTTCAATCTCCTTTATTGTTATTGGTCTGTTCAAATTTTCTACGTCTTCACGGTTCAGTTTTGGGAGCTTGTGTGTGTCCAGAAATTTATCCATTTCCTCCAGATTTTCAAATTTGTTGGCGTATAGTTGTTTATAGTAGTCTCGAATGATTCCTTGTATTTCAGATGAATCAGTTGTAATATCGCCTTTTTCATTTCTAATTTTTGTTATTTGAGTCTTCTCTCTTCTTTTTTTTGTTAGCCATGCTAATGGTTTGTCTATTTTATTTATCTTTTCAAAAAACCAACTTTTTGATTCGTTGATCTTTTGAATTGTTTTTTGGTTTTCAATTTCATTCAGTTCTGCTCTGATCTTAATGATTTCTTTCCGTCTGCTAACTTTAGGATTGGATTGTTCTTGTTTTTCTAGTTCTTTAAGGTGAAGTGTTAGGTTGTTCACTTGCCATCTTTCCATTCTTCTGAAGTGAGCATTTAATGCAATAAATTTTCCCCTCAATACTGCTTTTGCAGTATCCCACAGGTTTTGGTATGATGTATCATTGTTTTCATTAGTTTCAATAAACTTTTTGATTTCCTGCTTGATTTCTTCTTGGACCCATATGTCATTAAGTAGAATGCTGTTTAATTTCCATGTGTTTGTATAGTTTCCAGAGTTTTGTTTGTTGTTAATTTCTAGTTTTAATCCATTGTGGTCTGAGAAGATACATGGGATAATTGCAATTTTTTTGAATTTATTGAGACTTGATTTGTGACCTAATATGTGATCTATCCTTTTTTTTTTTTTTTTTTTTTTTTTTTAATTTTATTTTTATTTTATTTTATTTTATTTTTTTTTTTTAATTTTATTTTGTCGATATACATTGTAGCTGATTATTGCTTCCCATCACCAAAACCTCCCTCCCTTCTCCCTCCCCCCCTCCCCCCCGACAATGTCCTTTCTGTTTGCTTGTTGTATCAACTTCAAATAATTGTGGTTGTTATATCTTCTTCCCCCCCCCCCCCGGTTTGTGTGTGTGTGTGTATGTGTGTGTGTGAATTTATATATTAATTTTTAGCTCCCTCCAATAAGTGAGAACATGTGGTATTTCTCTTTCTGTGCCTGACTTGTTTCACTTAATATAATTCTCTCAAGGTCCATCCATGTTGTTGCAAATGGCAGTATTTCATTCGTTTTTATAGCTGAGTAGTATTCCATTGTGTAGATGTACCACATTTTCCGTATCCACTCATCTGATGATGGGCATTTGGGCTGGTTCCAACTCTTGGCTATTGTAAAGAGTGCTGCGATGAACATTGGGGAACAGGTATACCTTCGACTTGATGATTTCCATTCCTCTGGGTATATTCCCAACAGTGGGATGGCTGGGTCGTATGGTAGATCTATTTGCAATTGTTTAAGGAACCTCCATACCATTTTCCATAGAGGCTGCACCATTTTGCAGTCCCACCAACAATGTATGAGAGTTCCTTTTTCTCCGCAGCCTCGCCAGCATTTATCGTTCACAGTCTTTTGGATTTTAGCCATCCTAACTGGGGTTAGATGGTATCTCAATGTGGTTTTGATTTGCATTTCCCGGATGCTGAGTGATGTTGAGCATTTTTTCATATGTCTGTTGGCCATTTGGATATCTTCCTTAGAGAAATGCCTACTTAGCTCTTTTGCCCATTTTTTGATTGGGTTGCTTGTTTTCTTCTTGTAAAGTTGTTTGAGTTCCTTATATATTCTGGATATTAATCCTTTGTCAGATGTATATTTTGCAAATATTTTCTCCCACTCTGTTGGTTGTCTTTTAACTCTTTTAATTGTTTCTTTTGCTGTGCAGAAGCTTTTTAGTTTGATATAATCCCATTTGTTTATTTTTCCTTTGGTTGCCCGTGCTTTTGGGGTCGTATTCATGAAGTCTGTGCCCAGTCCTATTTCCTGAAGTGTTTCTCCTATGTTTTCTTTAAGAAGTTTTATTGTCTCAGGGTGTATATTTAAATCCTTAATCCATTTTGAGTTGATTTTAGTATACGGTGAGAGGTATGGATCTAGTTTCATTCTCCTGCATATCGATATCCAGTTATCCCAGCACCACTTGCTGAAGAGGCAGTCCCTTCCCCAGTGAATAGGCTTGGTGCCTTTGTCAAAGATCAGATGGCAGTAAGTGTGTGGGTTGATTTCTGGATTCTCTATTCTATTCCATTGGTCAGTGTGTCTGTTTTTATGCCAGTACCATACTGTTTTGGTTATTATAGCTTTGTAGTATAGCTTAAAGTCAGGTAGTGTTATGCCTCCAGCTTTATTTTTTTTGCTGAGCATTGCTTTGGCTATTCGTGGTCTTTTATTGTTCCATATAAATGTCTGAATAGTTTTTTCCATTTCTGAGAAAAATGTCTTTGGAATTTTGATGGGGATTGCATTGAATTTGTATATCACTTTGGGTAGTATGGACATATTCACTATGTTGATTCTTCCAATCCAAGAGCATGGAATATCTTTCCATCTTCTTGTATCCTCTCTAATTTCTCTCAGCAGTGGTTTGTAGTTCTCATTATAGAGATTTTTCACCTCCTTGGTTAACTCAATTCCTAAGTATTTTATTTTTTTGGTGGCTATTGTAAATGGGCAGGCTTTCTTGATTTCTCCTTCTGCATGTTCACTATTGGAGAAAAGAAATGCTACTGATTTTTGTGTGTTGATTTTGTATCCTGCTACTGTGCTGAAATCATTTATCAATTCCAACAGTTTTTTTGTAGAGGTTTTAGGCTGCTCGATATATAGGATCATGTCATCTGCAAACAGGGACAGTTTGACTTCATCTTTTCCAATCTGGATGCCCTTTATTTCCTTCTCTTCTCTGATTGCTCTGGCTAGTACTTCCAACACTATGTTGAATAGGAGTGGTGAGAGTGGGCATCCTTGTCTAGTGCCTGTTCTTAAAGGAAAAGCTTTCAGCTTTTCCCCATTCAGGATGATATTGGCAGTGGGTTTGTCATATATGGCTTTAATTATGTTGAGATACTTTCCCTCTATACCTAACTTATAGAGGGTCTTTGTCATGAATGAGTGCTGAACTTTATCAAATGCTTTTTCAGCATCTATAGAGATGATCATATGGTCCTTGTGTTTGAGTTTATTAATATGGTGTATCACATTTATTGATTTGCGTATGTTGAACCAACCTTGCATCCCTGGGATGAATCCCACTTGATCGTGATGAATAATTTTTCGTATGTGTTGCTGTATTCTGTTTGCTAGTATTTTAGTGAGGATTTTTGCATCTATATTCATCAAGGATATCGGCCTGTAGTTTTCTTTTTTGGTTATATCTTTACCTGGTTTTGGTATCAGGATGATGTTTGCTTCATAGAATGAGTTTGGGAGATTTGCGTCCGTTTCAATCTTTTGGAATAGTTTGTAAAGAATCGGTGTCAATTCCTCTTTGAATGTTTGGTAAAATTCTGCTGTGAATCCATCTGGTCCTGGGCTTTTCTTTGTTGGGAGCCTTCTGATAACAGCTTCAATCTCCTTTATTGTTATTGGTCTGTTCAAATTTTCTACGTCTTCACGGTTCAGTTTTGGGAGCTTGTGTGTGTCCAGAAATTTATCCATTTCCTCCAGATTTTCAAATTTGTTGGCGTATAGTTGTTTATAGTAGTCTCGAATGATTCCTTGTATTTCAGATGAATCAGTTGTAATATCGCCTTTTTCATTTCTAATTTTTGTTATTTGAGTCTTCTCTCTTCTTTTTTTTGTTAGCCATGCTAATGGTTTGTCAATTTTATTTATCTTTTCAAAAAACCAACTTTTTGATTCGTTGATCTTTTGAATTGTTTTTTGGTTTTCAATTTCATTCAGTTCTGCTCTGATCTTAATGATTTCTTTCCGTCTGCTAACTTTAGGATTGGATTGTTCTTGTTTTTCTAGTTCTTTAAGGTGAAGTGTTAGGTTGTTCACTTGCCATCTTTCCATTCTTCTGAAGTGAGCATTTAATGCAATAAATTTTCCCCTCAATACTGCTTTTGCAGTATCCCACAGGTTTTGGTATGATGTATCATTGTTTTCATTAGTTTCAATAAACTTTTTGATTTCCTGCTTGATTTCTTCTTGGACCCATATGTCATTAAGTAGAATGCTGTTTAATTTCCATGTGTTTGTATAGTTTCCAGAGTTTTGTTTGTTATTAATTTCTAGTTTTAATCCACTGTGGTCTGAGAAGATACATGGGATAATTCCAATTTTTTTGAATTTATTGAGACTTGATTTGTGACCTAATATGTGATCTATCTTGGAGAATGATCCATGTGCTGATGAGAAGAATGAATATTCTGAGGTTGTTGGGTGGAATGTTCTGTAGATATCTGCCAATTCCAATTGGTCTAGAGTCTTGTTTAGATCTTGTGTTTCTCTACTGATTCTTTGCCTAGATGATCTGTCTAATATTGACAGTGGAGTGTTCAGGTCCCCTGCTATTATGGTATTAGTGTCTATTTCCTTCTTTAGGTCTAATAGAGTTTGTTTTATAAATCTGGCTGCTCCAACATTGGGTGCGTACATATTTATGATTGTTATGTCTTCTTGATGGACCAGTCCTTTTATCATTAAGTAGCGTCCCTCATTGTCTCTTTTTATGGTTTTTAGTTTAAAGTCTATTTTGTCAGATATAAGAATAGCCACTCCAGCTCGTTTTTCTTTTCTGTTTGCATGGTAAATCTTTTTCCATCCTTTCACTCTTAGTCTGTGTGAATCTTTATGGGTGAGGTGGGTCTCTTGTAGGCAGCATATAGTTGGGTCCTGCTTTTTGATCCAGTCAGCCAGTCTGTGTCTTTTAATTGGGGAATTTAAGCCTTTAACATTAAGAGTTGTTATTGAAAGGTGTTGATTTATTCCTAGCATTTTATTGGTTGTTTGGTTGTCTTAGGTGTCTTTTGTTCCTTGCTTTCTGATTTACTGTTTGTTTTCTGTGTTTGTTGGTTCCTTAGGTTGTAGATAGTGTTTTTGTTAGCTTGTTTTCTCTTCATGAATGCCATTTTTATTGTACTAGCGGGTTTAGATTTTTCTTAGGTTTTTATGGCAGTGGTAGTTATTTTTCAGGAACCAAACCCAGTACTCCCTTGAGGATTTCTTGTAAGGGTGGTCTTGTGGTAGTGAACTCCCGCAGTTTTTGTTTGTCTGAGAAATATACTATTTGCCCCTCATTTCGGAAGGATAGCCTTGCAGGGTAGAGTATTCTTGGCTGGCAATCTTTGTCTTTTAGTATTTTGAAAATATCATCCCATTCCTTTCTAGCTTTTAGGGTTTGTGATGAAAAGTCTGATGTTAACCTGATTGGGGCTCCCTTATAGGTGATTTGACGCTTCTCTCTTGCAGCTTTTAAGATTCTCTCTTTGTCTCTGAGTTTTGCCAATTTGACTATGACATGTCTTGGAGAAGGCCTTTTTGGGTTGAATACGTTTGGAGATCGTTGAGCTTCCTGGATCTGAAGATCTGTGATTTTTCCTATACCTGGGAAGTTTTCTGCCACTATTTTGTTGAATATGTTTTCAATGGAATCTCCATTTTCCTCCCCTTCTGGAAAAAAAAAAAAAAAAAAAAAAGAAAGCTATAATAAATGATTACATTTATTATCACATGGGCATAGATGACAATTATATTTCTTGAATAGTCTAAAACGGCGTTTTTCAAGCTGTAACATGAATAAGAATTACCTGGGGAGCTCATCAAAAATGCACATTGATGGGATCTACCCCTAGAAATTTTCATATCATTAGTTTAGGAAAAGACTGAGGAAGTTTTGATGTAGGAGTCTATGAACCACACTGGATAACCTGTCACATGGATAAATTCCTTTTTCTGAGAAGCTCTAAATAGTTGACAAATTCTTTCCTTCCTGAAATTTCTTTGACTTGAAATTGCAGTTTTCCAATTCAGCTTTAGACATCTCTTTGTCAAGAGGAAATTTTACCAGTCATTTTTATCATGGCATTCCACACTCAGGAAAGCAATGTCTATCTCCGACCTTGCCTACGATTCCTCACTCTTCTTTATATAGCAGAAATAATAGACAGCCTAATCCCGATCACAGGCAAAGTGATTTAAAGCCACAGCACTCAAAAAGAACATAAAGTCACACTTGATGCCAGTTTGGTTTTTGCCTCTTAGGGTTCCTTTCCCTGAACTATTGTTACTTCCCACCTCATTTTGGCCCCAGATTGATGTGCAAGTGCTCTGCTATCCGCTGACAAATTTAGCAATTACGTATGTCTTCCTTCTCAGGTTCTCTTGCCCCTGGATTTCCATTGTAGTGGTCCACCTATTTCTCAGATTACCATTACGTTTTGGAGCCGTTTTCTCTGTCTTTTTGACTGCTCATCCTCCTACCAGGCTTCTCACTGAAATTTGCTATATTGTCTGGAGCCAGATCTTCAGGTATCTTGTCCCATCACTCAGTTGGTCCCATCTCCATCACTGGCAACTGGATCAGATCTCCAGGACCTTCTGCCTAACAGTGGATGGAACTGATTCCGGATCTTGGCTATCCTGTTTTCAGTTTTTTTTTTTTTTTTTTGTCTTTTTTGTGACCGGCACTCAGCCAGTGAGTGCACCGGCCAGTCCTACATAGGATCCGAACCTGCGGCGGGAGTGTCGCTGCGCTCCCAGCACTGCACTCTCCCGAGTGCGCCAGGGGCTCGGCCCCTGTTTTCAGTTTTATGCAGTTAATCCTGTCTTCCTGGATATGTCAGGCTACTGTTTCTCAAAACCATTATATTGAATAAAAGAAGATCAACACCAAATAGTGTTTACTGTATGATTCCATTTATATGAAGTTCGGTATAAAGCAAACTAATTTATGGTGATGGAAGTTAGAATAATAGTTACCTTGGGATGGAGGTAAGTAGTGACAGGGAAGTTTGTGCTGTTTGGCTTATTAAAGATCAAAGATCATGAACAATGTGTTATATATTCCTTTCGAAACATGTAAATCCGAATACAAGGGAACTACAAAAAAATGTGGAAAAATGTAAGTAAAAGACAAAAATAGTTTCAAGTGTTATATTTAAGTCTTTAATATATTTTGAGTTGCTTTTGGTATATGGCAAGAGGTATAGGTTTAGTTTCATTCTTCTAGTCATGGATATCCAGTTTTGCAGCATCATTTATTGAAGAGGCTGTCCTTTCCCCAATTTATGTTCTTGATGCCTTTGTTCAAGATCAGTTGGTTATAAGTAGGTGGATTGATTTCTGTGTTCTCTATTCTGTTCAATCAGTCTGTGTCTGGTTTTCATGCCAGTACCATGCTGTTTGGGGTACTATAGCTTTGGGGTATAATTTGAAGTCAGATAGTATAATGCCTCCAGTTTTATTTATTTATTTATTTTGCTCATGATTGCTTTGGCTATTTGAGGTCTTTTGTTGTTTCATATAAATTTTAGTATTTTTTAAAATTTTTCTGAAGGATGGTATTGGAAGAAAACATACTGGAAACACTTCAGGATGTAAGTATGGGCAAAGAGTTTAGGAATAAGACCCCAAAAGCACAGGCTAAAAAAGAAAAGAGAAATAAATGCAATTATATTAAACTAAAAAGCTTCTGCACAGCAGAGGAAACAATCACCAGAGTGAAAAGACAACCTACACAATGGGAGAAAGTATTTGCAAACTATGCAACCTACAAGGGATTAGTATCCAGAATATACAAGGAACACAAACAACAGAAAAAAAAGAATGCAATTAAAAAGGGGACAAAGGAGCTGAATAGACATTTCTCAAAAGAAGACATACAAATGGCCAACAAGTATATGGAAAAATGGTCAACATCAATAACCATCAGAAAAATGCAAATCAAAACCACATTGAGATATTATTTAACTTTGGCTGGACTATTATCAAAGAGAGAGAATAACAAATGTTGGTGAGGATGCAGAGAAAGTGGGACTGTAAATTAGTGCAGCTGTTATGCAAAGCAGTATGGAGGCTCCTCAAACAACTACAGATATATCTACCATATGATCCAGCAGTCCCACTGCTGGGTATACACCCTGAAGAATGGAAATCATCATGTCAAAGTAATACCTGCACTGCCATATTCATCACAGCTCTATTTACAATAGCCAAGATATGGAACCATCCACTAAATGTCCATCAGTGGATAGCTGGAAGGGAAAATGTGGTGTATATACACAATGGAATGCTACTTAGCCATAAATAAGAATGAAATTTGGCTTTTTGCAGCAGCATGGATGAAAGCTCAGAGAAAATTTTAAGTGAAATAAGCCAGACACAGAAAGAGAGATATCCAATATCCTCCCTCATAAGTGGGAGCTAAAAAATAAATAAATAAAAAGAAAGAATCACAATAATATATTGAACTTTCAGAAGGAGAGAATAGAACTGTGGTTACTAGAGGTGGGAAAGAGGGAGCATGGGGGGGGGTTAGTGAGAAATTGGTTAATGGACACAGAGAACAATTATGTTTTGTAATGATGAGCATGCTAATTATCCTGATTTGATCATCACATGTTGTACATAGGTATTGATATTTAACACTGTATTCCACAAATGTATATAATCAATTATGTTTCAATAAAAAAGGTAATCATAAAAATGTAAACTTTATTTCCCAACATAAGTTTCATCAAGTTCAAGACACTTTCGTAAGCAATACCAGCCATTACCCTAAAGAACTGTAATATAATAATATGGTATAATATAATATAATATAATATACCCTAAAAAACTGAATTTCCTAGGAATTTAACCATGTCAATGTAGTCTTTTCTACATTATTAACTGAAGAAAAATGGGTGCTCTTTAAATAATTTTTTTTATAGTAGAAAGCAAAAAGTAGACAGAAGGAGCCAAATCAGGATTGTGAAGTGGATGCCTAATGATTTCCCATCAAAACTTTTTCAAAATTTCCCTCATGTGATGAGAGGAATGAACAAGAGCCTTGTTGTGTTGGAGAAGGACTCTCTGTGGAAGCTTTGCCAGGTGCTTTTCTGCTAAAGCTTTGGCTAATATTCTCAAAACAAGGTATTATCATTCTTTGGCCCTCCAAAAAGTCAACAAGCAAAATGCCTTGAGCATCCCAAGAAACTGTTGCCATGACCTTTGCTCTTGACTGGTTGTCAAGCTCTTTTACCTGCCCCTAAAACTGCCAACTGGGCCAGTTGTCGGGCTAGGGCTGGGTCTGGAGCTCACAGACCCCTCAAGCCCATTACCCAGACTGGGTCATAAACCTTCACACTCCAGGCTGGGTCAACTGACCCCTCACATGCAGGTCTATGAGCTAGGTAACTGGCCAAAAGGTCCTTGGAGCTGTAGGTTTGAGAGCATGGCTGTGTGGGTGGATGCCTGAGGCAGATGCCAGCTAAAATGGTGGCACTGCACATGTGCACTAACTCCATCCACCCACACACAATTTGCTTACAAAGAATGTACCGCACCACCCACAACCCGACTTAAGGTGAGGGTGCCTGATTAAATTATTCTATTTTCCCAACACTGGTCCACTTTTGCTTTGACCAGACCACTTCCACCTCTTGGTATCCACTGCTTTGATTGTGCTTTGTCTTCAGGATCATGCTGGTAGAGGAGTGTTTCATCTCCTGTTAAAATTCTTCAAAGAATGCTTCAGGATCTCCATCCCAATGGTTTAAAATTTCCATCTGAAGCTCTGCTCTTTTCTGCAGCTGGTCTAGGAGCAACAATTTTGGCATTCATTGAGCAGAAAGTTTGCTCAACTGCAGTTTTTCAGTCAGTATTGTGTAAACTGAACCAATTGAGATGTCTATGGTGTTGGCTATTGTTTGCACTGTTAATCATCCATTCTTTTCAGTTAGGACACAAACAAGATTATTTTTTTCTGACAAATTGATGTGGATGGTCTGATGCTATGGGCTTCCTCTTAAACACCATCTTCTGCCTTAAAACAATCTATCAATTTGTAAACTGCTAATTTCTTTGGGGCATTGTTCTCATAAACTTTTTGTAAAGCATTAGTAATTTCACCATTCTTCCACCTAAGCTTCACCTTAAATTTGGTGTTTTTTTTTTTTTTTTTTGTCTTTTTTCTTGACCGGCACTCAGCCAGTGAGTGCACCGGCCATTCGCATATAGGATCCGAACCTGCGGCGGGAGCATCGCTGCGCTCCCAGCGCCGCACTCTCCCGAGTGCGCCACGGGCTCGGCCCTTAAATTTGGTGTTTTTATCCTGCTTCTGTTTTAGCAGATTTCATGTTGCTTTGATATGGGCTTTTTTGCTTGTTGGTGTTATTCTCCTTAGTGCCTCAAACTAGATCCTGTGCAGACATGTTAATACAAGTTTATTATGGACCGTACATTTTTTTGAAATTCATGCATAGTTTTTTAAAATAGTTATTTTTAATGAACTTTTTGAAGACCCCTCATATCATTACAGGCACTGGTTAGAATTGGGGGAATAAAACATGGATTGGCTGGTTACACACGAAGAAAGTTCTACAACAGCAAGGACTGCTGACTTAATAAGATCAGAGAAAATTTCACCCAATTGTGAAAAATTAAGAATCAAGTATTCTAAAAAACAGAACCAAAACAAGAAATCAATTGTGTATTGGGGACTTCTTATGTTTCTATGAAAACTTTACTGGGCTTGAAAGGTTTGGATTTGATGCTACCAGGCCACTTAGATTCCTTTTACAATTTGAGTTGTACAGTACACTCAGTTAAATATACAAATCTGGAGTGCACAGCTCCACACATTTTTACATATGTATGCACTCATGCAGCTCTCAACCAGATAAAAGTGTACGACATGTTTATCCCCCTAGAGTTTCCTCATGTCCTTTCCCTATTAATAATCCTTCTCTCTCTGACTATTCAAACTCTATCCGTTTCAGTTAGTATTATCTGTTCTTGAAGTATATATAAATGGAGTTTATATCAGTTTATATAAATTTCTGTTTTGTTTTTTTTGGCAGACTCATGCTCTAACCACAAACTTGCCTGTGCTGGCTATCCCCAGGTCTGGGGTTCTCTGGCTCAAGTTCTACATAGATTCCTCTTCTCCCAAGATGTGGGGTAGGGATATTTGTCTTTTATGTTGAGTGGGTATGGGAAGCTAAAAGTCCAATTGCTTTTTACAGACTTTCATACATTTCCCTGTTTTAAGCTATGTTCTACGGGCAACAGAGCTCTTTGGAGCTCTGCTGGTTTAATTGGTCTGCTTCTTATATCTGTTCAACCATTATCTCCCTGAAAATTTGCCCACAACTTTATATTAAACATGATAGAAAAGATAAATTTTTGGACTAAAATTAGACAATCTGGGTATTAGTTCTGGTAATTAGCCAAGTTACCTAGAGCAAATTATGTAAGTACACTGGTTTGTAATTTGTAGGTACTCTGGTTTGTATCCTTAAATTATAGGATAGTATGAACAGTAAAAGGAAGTTGTGACTTATGCAAGGTCACATTGCTACTACATGGCCCAGAACCCAAGCCTGTCTGATTCTACATACTACGTAGTGAAATTTTATGATGTTTTTGATTTTCTACTGTTGCTGTAATATTAGCTGTGCAGTAAATGGGATGTATACTACTTCGAAAAGAACATAGATGAAATGAGAAAGTTAGACTAGTATATGTTTATATTTTAGACTATTTTATTTTGTTTTACCTTAAAGAAATTTTCTATTACATCAGTCTACAATTTTATAAAATTCATGCAACTTTCTTTTAATGATAGCCACCATTTGGCTAATTCATATGTTTTTAAATTTCATACTTTCAATTGCAACCCTTACTGTTTCCTCCACTGAAGCCAAGTCAAATGTGCTTGTAATCTTTCATATACGTGTACATTTTAACATTCCCCCCCCAAAATTTATCTTTTTGCCAATTTTTGCCCTAGCACTTTATTTTCTACCTCAAAATTCATGCACAGAATATCTCCTGACCAACTTCCTTAATTACATTCTGATTTTCACTTTGTGTCCATTCAACACAAATGAGTTCAGTATATAAAATTTCCTACCTGTGTCAAAATGTGTGTGTATGTATTTTCAGTGCTGTGGATTTTATTGCAGGTTCCTAGATGGCAAGTATCTTGTATGCATATATAAGTTAATAATGTAAAAATGACTACACTTACATAGTTATATATATATATGTATGTATATATACTGAGAATCTCTCATCCATGTAGATATCATCTGTGTTGGGGTCTTCAAGATCATCCCCAGGCTTGCTTAGTGATCCACTATAAAGACTCACAGGACTCAGAAGCTATACTCGTAGTTACATTTTATTACATTAAAAGAGAGTTAAGTAAAGTCAGCAAAGGGAAAAACACAGGGGACTCAAGCTTTTAAGTGTCTCCCTCCTTGTGGAGTCTCATGGATTGTGCTTACTTCCCAGGAAAAATGTATAAGCACATGTCCAAACTGTTGCCATCTATGGAATCTTGCTGGAGTCTGGGTGTTCAGGTGTTTATGGAGGTCATTCAATATAGTGCCTGCCTGCCTGCCTGCCTGATCTCAGTTACTTAAACTTCAGGCCCCCAGAGAAAACACAGGTGTTCAACAAAAATCACACTTAACATAAAATACCTGGACAAATTGATACCGTGTGGCCAAATGTCTCCAATATGCAAAAATTCTTAGTAGACAGAGCATTCCAAGAGCTTATTTCACAGGAGCTGGCCAATGGGCACTCCTAAAAACAAACCTTTCTTGGGAATATACAGAGTTCCAACAACCCAGGATAACTTTCTTGCACACTTTCCTTAAAATTTTCTTAACAGTGGCCATCTATGGTCGGCTTGAAATTTTCCAGTGTTCAGAAACTGACTGCTTCACAAAGTAGCCAACTGTACTGGTGAACAGTGCTAAAATCCTTCCACTATGTCCACCTGTAATTTTATAATCTATCATTTATAGTGTAGCAAGATGAGAATAAAAGCATTTTTAGTTGCTGGACTCAGAGAAGGAAAGAAGCTATCTTTGTTTAGAAAAATATTCTATAAAGCAATTTAAATGTGGAAGATGAATCTGTTCTGCATTTCAAAAATCTGCAAGAATTTTGAGTTCAGTGGGAAGTGACAGGAGAGAGGAAAGGAAGAAACTGCTAAGCAATAGGTGGGAGGCTCTTATCGAGGGATATGGACTAGCAATGGACAGTGATTACTGGGCAGTGCAAGAACAGTGCTCAACGGTGCCGCCTTGTGGTACCCACAGGAACACTTGTGCAATAACATCAGATGGACTTCTCTTTCTGGTAAGCAGAACTGAGTCTTTTAGGACAGATCGAATAAACCCAGGTATTTGGAATGCCTTTTTGAAAGGAGGAATCTGGGAAAAGAATGGACTTCAAGATAAAGATACTGGATTTCCATTTTTTAGAAAGTAAAAGAAATGTGACTTTCCTGTATCCCCACGTTGGTGAAGTGGGCCACTCTTGTGACATATTCATGTATCTTTTTTCCATTTCTGAAGCATCTTTACCTGGAAGACAGTACTACTCCTTTTGTTCTTGTCAAGGCGCATTTACGTTTGTCCTTGTATGCCCAGATGATGTGAGGTTTGGTCAACAATATGTAGATACTACTTCCCCTGCTCTGGATGTATACTTCTATTCCCACCCCTGCACTGCTGCCACCACCCCCGCCCCCACCATGATGAGGATCTGTCCTTTTAATATTCTTTTTATGTTTCTTTCTGCCTTATGTGTGTTTTTAAAGAATTTTTCTATCTCCTTAAGCAAATAATTATAGTAGTTCTGTGAGTTGGAAGAAATTCTTTAACTTTTTAAGGTTTGCTTTCTCTTCCACAAAAGGAGGGCTGATAGAAATACAATGTGAGCTACAAAAGTGAGCCACATGTATGACTTAAATTTTTTTAGTAGTCATACCAAAAAGTAAAGAAAGAAACAGGTGACATTAATTTTATAATATATTTTATTTAATCCAAAATATTCAAAATGTTATCATTTCAGCATGGACATTATTCAATAGAAAATATTATTAATGAGATTTATTCCTCTTTTTTAAATATTGGCTTTTGTACTAAGTGTATTTTACACTTATAATCTATCTTAATTCTAACTAGACACATTTCAAGTACTCAATAGCCACGAGTAGTTTGTGGCTACTGTGTTGGCCAGTGAAGCTTTAAACAACTGATCTCTAAGGAAAACTAAGATTAATATTAAACATTTTCAATCTACTAAACCTCAGCAAAGTTAATGCAGTGCTTTGTGAACTATCCTTTTTGTCCTTTTTATATTTTTAATACCTGGACTTAAGAGGGTCTTAATCTTTCTTTTTTTTTTTTTTTTTTTTTTTTTGTCTTTTTTGTGACCGGCACTCAGCCAGTGAGTGCACCGGTCGTTCCTATATAGGATCCGAACCCGCAGCGGGAGCGTTGCTGCGCTCCCAGCGCTGCACTCTCCTGAGTGCGCCACGGGCTCGGCCCAATCTTTCTTGATTTCTTGAGAGTTCTTTCCTCTTTCCCCCCTGGCATTACTTACAGTCATGCAGTCAAACTTTCATGAATTAAAACCTCCTTTTGCACCTAAGCAATATTTTACTTCATGGTCTCCTATCCAGGGCATCGTTTTATTTTTTCCTCTAAGCTCCCTAAAATAGGCCCTCCTGAAATGTAAGGTACACACCTCTCAATGTCATAGGAATGAACCAAATTCTTCTTTCTTCATCTGCGTCTTGTCCATAATGACCCTTTAACTCCTTCCATCTTCTGAAAGATGAAAAATTGTCAGCAAGGCAAGTATTTACCAGAAACTCTACTTTTAGGAGAACAAGACTCCAGAGGATACCCTGATAGTACAAGTTCCCATTGCAGCTTTATCTTGCTTCTGTGCCCATTTTGTAATTTCTACCACAAAAATGTTATCTTGTAACCTCTATTTGGGTTAGCTGTGGAAATCTCTCACCACAATATTCCATTTGTTCCCTCCTTCTGTGTGCTCAAGAAACTGCTCAGTTGGTGAATTTAAATACAAGTATATAACATCTTCCTGATACACAATGTTTCTTTCCTCCTCTTTCTTTCCTATTTGTGACTGTTGAACATAGACAAACCCTTTTCATTTCAGATGTAAGTTTCAGGCCATCATATATCAGCAGCAAATTCTAAATTTTATTATGAGGTCATTACAATGAGACCATTTAAATCCCTCATTTTGTAAGATGAGGACACTAAGGTCCAGAAAGGCGAGCTCATGCTTATATACTTGACACCACTGAGGCTATTTTGACAGTCTTTTGATAAAATTTAAGTTCACTTTGTTACAATTTCAACAGTTGGTAGAAACCTAAGACCAAACTGTTGTCGTTAATTTACACATATGATATTTTTATCTGAAAATGTCCAGGCATCACTTTCATTTTGTGAGTTCTTCCTTTGCATCATAGTAACCATTTGCATAATGGAAGAATGAATGTCAAGTCTATTCACTTCCATAATATTCAGTTTTGCACGGAATTTTTTTTTTCTTTTTTTTTCTGGTCTTGAAGTTCTCTTTATAGGCTGCTTGGTTATATCAGAATAAAAGAGGTCTTTACAGCAGCCCAGAAGGTACTATGCCAGCCCTCATTGTCTGACCTTATCTACTGCCACTTCCCTTCTTCAATCAGTTCCAGCTGCCCTGACCCCCTTGCTATTCTTCAAACACACCAGACACAGTTTTGCTTCAGGACATTTGCACTCGGCATTGCCTTAGCCTGGAGTGTGCTTCTGCAGATATCTAGAGAGCCACTTGGCTTGCTTCATTACATCCTCACTTTTGGCCTCTAACTCACCCTATATAGTCTAGAAAATGTCTACAAACCTCTCTTCTCCTCTGCATGTATTTCTTTTCTTCCAAACCCTGCTCTGCCAAGAACTACTCAAACCCTCAAGAACTGTTCTGTCAACTTCTGGCCCTTGCCACTCTAACCATTAAAATCAGATCCCAATGTAGAAGCTGAGCCTCTAGCAGGTTCCATGTCAATGCCTCACAATCCTCATGTCCCCACCAGTCAACCCACTCTTCTGAAAGTTCCTATTCTTCCTCCATGCAATTCCCTTTCTCCCACAGAATGCCTTTAATTTTCCCACCTTATCATCAGAGCAGAGTTTTGACTGCTTGGTGGTGATACATTTCTTCAAAGACAATCATTTCAGCGTAGGTCTTTGCTTTACATTTTACAAGTAAAAAGTCCACTGGGGAGGCTTTCTGAGAATGAATGGAGGTCTGCTACAATTAGTTATTCAAATGCAAATGGGCTAGAAATTAAAATACAGGCAGGTGTAACCTTTTCTTTTACTACACTTTCTATAAGATATTCTTTCTTTTTATTTTTTGGGCCTCTCGGGTCTTTCTTATGCTGAGCAGGTAATGGGTAGAGATGCAGAACTAGAGAAGGCCAAAGGGCCTCAGGTGATCTCTATAAGAAAAGGTGAGGAAGAGACAGTCAGATGTGGAAAGCCAGTGACAGGCAGAAGGGGTGAGAAGTGAGGAATTTTGGGGGTTTAGATAGAGATAAGACAGCTACAAGAAGGAATGCAGCTTAAGGAAAAGGGAGATATATCTAGAGAGGATATTAGGAATTTAAAGTGTTTGCAGTATAAAGCCTCACTCTGCCTCCCATGAAGAAACCTGTGATATATTAGAAATCCTCTTAGCCCAGAAAATCTGGATGGGTAGCTGGTTGATTAATTAAAATGACATATGGTTATTGTGGGGATTAAAAATGTTTCATATATGAGTTTCATTTAAAATTGGAAGTAACTACTTTGAGGTAGGGCCAAGGCCTATTAAGTGAGTTGACTGATAAGATACCTGAATTATCTTACTTGCATAAACCATATATGAGTCAAATTTAATTTTTATTTTCTCTAAAGTGGAGTGAGTCCTTAGGATTACCCTGTTAAGTAAGTTAAGTAGAGAATAATTAGGTTTTTCATGAATTTTCTGATCTTTAACAGTTGTTTCCTCCACACCCAACTCAACAGCAATATTTCAAACAATATTCAAGTATTCCAAAGCATTCGACATTGTTTTGTCTCTCTTTCATACAATCAACAACTCTTTTTCCACACTCCTCTTTTCATTGGTTTATGTAATAGTAAATTAAATTACATAATCCACCGTAACAAGTACAACTGGTATAAGCAAGTTTTGGGACAAGCACTACTGACTTAAGGAGAGCAGATAATGTAGGTGGTGGCTGCAGAAACATGTCGGTGTCCAGAGAGTAGCATAGCACATTCTCTGCAAGTGTTCAGAAGGCCACGGGTATCACACGGTTTGATAGGAAAAGTGAAGAGCAGCAAGGTCGGTTCAATGCTTCTTGGAGTTTAACTTGTCCTTCCTCTGGAAGGAATTGACTTCAAGTCCATCCTGTGTGGTTGGAATTACACAAATCTCCAACTCTCATAACTCAGAGGATTGAATACGATTCTGAAAGTCTATCATTTCCAGGTTTTATACTTGCCATCCAGTTTAAATACCTTAGGGCCAAGTTTTGCAAAACACAAGTTACCATTATGCTCCATACTGTCATCAGTCTTCATAAGAAGAGACAAGGAGGTGATAAAAGAATTATTTTCTTTTGTGCTTTAACTCCAGGCACAATTGTCTTTCCCTGTTGCACTTTGATCTTTGCATAAACTACAAGTCTTTCTCGTGGTTCCTGTCAATGATTTTTGAAATGACTTGTCTTTTTATCATACTAGTTCTGGGGGACGTAGTATTTCATAATGGACTAAGATGGCTTTATCAGTTATGCAGATGTAAATTTGGATTTCTGGAAGTATAGCCCAGTGACTTTGGGCAGTTTGATTAAGCTTTGTTATCCTCACTTTCAGAATAGGTATTAATATAACTTATATAACTCATATTGTAGAGTTGTAAGCATTAAATGACATAGTACATGTAAAAGAGCCAGCACAGTGCCTGGCACATAGTAGGCATTCAATCAATGCCAACTATTATTAGTAACTATCATCTTCCTCTATTTTCACTTCATCCCAGTGATAGTGGGTATCAGTTCTCTACATCTGCATCTCTACTGTCTGTTTAGTGACTCACTATTTTTTGAAAATTACATCAGCAATGTACCTAGCAGTCATATGGGGCAAGGAGAATAAAAGACAAGATGGAAGACATGACCCACCTCCTACTTTTGATTTATTCAGTGGTTTACAAAAACATTTTGATGACCTGGTTTAAAAGTACCAGTGAAGTGAGCCTTACTTTCATATCCTTATATGATTTATATTCTTGTTTTGATTTTTTCATTTTGTGTGGTTTAAGTGCCTCCTCCTATCAATAGATTCCGTTTGAAAAGATAGTTTATTTTAAAGGTAAGTGCTTGAGTTGTATCAAGGGTCTGCAGTACATCAAACACATCTCCAAGGCCAGTGCAGAGTGCTCCTCATGGGCATTAAATAAAGCTTCAAGCAGGCTGCATTACTGGGCTCACTCAGCTGGTTCTCCACAGCCAGTTTCAATTTCACTAAAAGGAAAGAATTGGTAATTAATTATCTAGGCCATGTAATGAGTTTCCATTGCTCAGAATTCAATAAAGCTCTTTCATTGTGACCAGGTTGATCAATAGCACTGCAGGGTTAATAGAAACCATAGATACAGCTGGGATAATAGAACGGCTATAGGAAATTAGGCTGGGTCCCTCAAGCACTCTTTCTTCCCTGTAGGGAATGGAAGCCGCTCAGTAGCTCCTTTTTTAAGAACACTCTGTGAGGCATTGTGAAACAAGGAGGCTATTGTGTTATTGCACAAGCTGATGGGAATTACCTTCACAAAGTCCATACACATTTGGTGCTGGAACGACTTTGGAGATTATTTAGTTGTATTACTCATGGATCACCATGCCTTATAGATGTCACTTTTAGGGGTACAAGAGATGTCATTTTTATCTTCAACACTAACCTTCCCATACCCTAATAGCCACAGCTGATTAGATAAAGGGTGTAACTGACAAAAGCCCAGTTAGTCTTTGGAGTGGCAAGAGGCTTACGGAATTGCCTTCAGTAGAAATATGTGAGGGTCTAAAGGGATGGGGGGGTGGTGATTGATTTTCTGTGAAATTATAATCTGGAACTGAGGAGAGAATGTGTTTAACAGGGGGTTAAAACTGAGACCCTGCAGAGATGCAGAGAGTGTACCTGTGAGGAAGGGTTAGGACAGTAATCAAGTTGGATTTATTAGGATAGCACTCTCTCAAGAGGGGAAGACCACACAGTTCAACATTCCAAGAGAGGCCAGGGGCATAGCTGGTGTCCACGGGCTTGCTTTTTCAAATGGCGATCTGTTGTGTTTTTCTATAAGTATTCTTTTCTTTTTTTTTTTTTCCTTAAAATAACTTGAGTGTGTCTCTGTTTCCTTGCAACCAAAGGATCCTAAGTAGAACCCTGGTCCAATTCCTGCATTTCCAAGTGAAGAGACCATTTCTTGGGAGCATCATAGAAGGTCAATGGCAAATTTGCCAGGATGAGAACCTGGGTGTGGAAGATTATTGCAACAATATTTCCTATCCAGCAAGATTTTCTGCAATGTGACCTTGCCACTCCTCCAGCAAGAGGTGGAGTGGATTTCTCCTCTCCCTTGAATCTGGGCAGGCTTTGTGGGTGCTTTGACCAATAGAGTATAGTACAGATGACGCTGTACCTGTCCAGGCATAGCACCTGGCCTGGCAGCTACTATTTCCTCCCTCTTAGAAGCCAGCATCATGAAGGAAGCATGACTTCCCTTAAATCATAAGCTACAAGAAGTTCAAACCACATGGAGAGTCTCTGGATGATGGCACGCTGCATGGAAAGACAGAAAGAGAGAGAGAGAGAACACTGAGATGTCATAATAATAAGCCACCTTGGAAGTGAATTCTCTAACCTCAGTCACCTGTGTTGATGACACAGGATCATAGGTGAAACTCTTGGCCAATCCCTTTCCAAATCCTTGCCCTACAAAATCATGAGCAAAATGCAATAGTTATTTTAAACCACCCTTTGGCTGGGCTTGTTATGCAGCAATAGATAATCGAAACACTGGGTCACCTGGCTTTCAAAGTTTTCTGTCCATGGCATCTAAATTTTATTAGAAAAAAACAATACTTTTAGCAGCACATCCACACATGTTTTCAAGCTAACATTTTCTTTGGTAAATAACAAAGCATATGGATGTGACCTTAAAGTCACAGGGAACATTTAAGACAAATATTCAAATTGTGTGGAGATGCAATTTTATTCATCTTCAGGACAACACCATAAAGGAATGTATCATTCACTGTGTGATTGAAGAAGATGAGCAACTTAGAAACAATGCCAAGATTCCATTATGTGTCAGAGATGCCAAATTTAAGATTTTCTCATTGATGTTAACTCACTGTCTGAGTTGCAATAGCTGGAGATGCTTATATTTACATCAAAAAGATATATTATGATGACCATTTTATAAAATTGATAATTTGTCAGATTCTATTTGTGTTATTAATTTCTGGTCAATATAATATTGGTCAGAAAGAACCAGCTTCCAATTTTTCCATATCCACATCAACACTTGTTATTTTCTGTCTTCTTGATTATAGCCATGCTAGTGGGTATGAAGTGGCCTCTTATGGTTTTGATTTGCCTTTTCTTAATGATTAATGTCGATTATCTTTGCATGTGTTTATTAACTTTGTGTTTATTGATTCTAAAGATATCTTCTTAGAAGAAATGTCTATTAAAATCTTTTTCCCATTCTAAAATTAGGTTATTTATCTTTTTACTGTTGAATTGCAAATTTCTTTATATATTCTGCATACTAAACCCTTGTATAATATTTGCAAATATTTTTTCCTGTAAGATATTGATTCTTAACCTATTATTGTGTCATGTGCAGCATTTGAGAATCTGATGGAGCTATGGACTCTCATCCAGCCAAGTGCACACTCCTATCAAATTTTTGCATACATTTTCATGGATTTCGCAAAGATCCTGAGGCCACTTCATAGAAACCCTAAGAGTCTGTATCTCTTCCCCTCTACCCAGGTTTTGCTCTTCTCTAGGATCATATAGGTACAGTCTGACTAAAGGAAATGCCTTGCAATGAAATGATGAAAACTATTCTTTGGGTTTGTGGTATGAGGATTTCATTTGGTGACAGAATAGCGTTATTGGGAGGTTGCCTTGAGAGACCAGGAAATCCTCTATAAGGCTGAGTATGCTGAGCCTTTAGAGAAGAAAGGAAATCTGTGCATGAGACAAGCAGAGAAATTTTTTTTCTCTTCCTGTACAGAATAGCAAAAGGAGGAGAGAGAATTTCAGCCAACTGAGACAGAGAGGGTGTTGGAGAAGAGAATTCCCAGGGTACATCCCGATGAATTGGAAGTAAAATGATGTTTTTCTAGGGCTGATCAACAGCACTTGCTTAACTACCTTTGTCATATCTGCTTCTCAACTGGAGAGAAAAAGACGAAGTGGAACAGTGAGAGCTATTTAAACAGACAACTGGAAGCCAGAGGCTGTGGAACATTTAGACCTTTCTATTTTTCCGATGTCTGCTGTAGGAAAATAAAAAATCATGATTCTGAACACTAATTTTTTGGACATGCAGAGTTACCATTTAAGCCAGACTCAATGTCTTGTGACAAATTTCCTCCCTTCTGTCTAATATCATTATCGTTGCTTTTCAAGAATAATCAGAAAAATTGTGCTCATTGTTTCAGAATCTATCAGGGATTTCAAGACATCCTAGAAACTTAGCATTTAAATGCTAGAATTTAATTCTTGTATCTAATTCCCTAATCTTCATGCCCGGTAAAAGGTCATTTAGGTTTTGCTTTAAAGCTCTTGATGATGGAGAAGTCACCACCTCATAATAAGCAATCTGGTTGATTTGATCTTTGGACAATTCTACCTCTTAGAAAATTCCTTCTTCACGGAGCTAAAATGAGCTCCCAGTATCATCACTTGGAACTAAAAGTGATGACGTTTGGAACTAAAAGTACGAAAACTGTAGGAACTCTTTATTGAGCACCAATTTAATTTATCATAAGTTAAACACTTATGTAGTAGGTGCTTTATAATATCATTCATTTATGATTAATCTTTACAACTCAGGAAGGTAGGTATATCCTTACCAATTTAATAAGGAATTAAATTGATGGTTCAGCGATAGGAACGGAAAGAGTGGGATTTAGGATTTGGTCTATATGATCCTAAAGTTTAAGTGGTTTCCACCATATGACACTGTTTCTCTAAGAATGATCTGCTTCTTTTTTTACCTGAAATGTATAAATAATAGAAGACAGTGCTATTTTTTACTATGCCAATCCTCTATTTCCTCTTCAGCAAGCAAATAGCATCAGATTCCTCTAACTGAAAACATCTATTGAATATTCCTTGTTGCAAAGCTCTGTACCAGCTGCTCTAAACAACATTCTTTTGAGTGGGAACTTGGCTTCTTAATGAATTCACTCACAGCCTAGTAGCTACAACAGAAAGTGATACTGTTAAGGACTGTATTAGTGGCACAATGTACAAGGGAACAGAGAGGATGAATCACTAAGTCCATTGTGGGCATTGCCTTTGCAATTATTTTGTTAGTTCACACTTTTTTCTTTTCTCTCTCTACAAGCCAGGTTCAGTTTCACTTTCTTGATGTTAATTTACCGCTGGAAAAAAATAGATAACTGGTTGTTAGCTTGACAGATGGTAACATCTTTATTTTTATTTGTTCTGGTAGGCCAACTAGATTTAAGCACAGACAAGCAAGCTGGGAAATCTCTATTTGTCAGCTGGGTTAGGCTTGCATCAAGGCAGATGCTCCTAAAGATATAGAAATGGAACTGAAGAAGTCTCCCTTCTTGATGAATAGAGTCTGTAGAGGAAATATGGCCAATCGGGTCTCGCTTTTTAACCACAGATTTTTGTCTTAAAAATTAGTTTAATCATCTTGATAGTTACAGAGCAGGCTCTTGAATAACAAGTATTGCAAAGCTGTAACTGGATGTCTTAAAGATTTCTACAACGACCAGGCATAGGATTTTGAATGGATCTTTCTCTGCATTCCCCATTTTGTGATATATAATGGGGTCTTCATACTAGAGGGGGGATTTTGCAGATGAGTGCACAGTAGGACCTTTATAGGAACAAGAGAGTAGTACACTGGTATTACATTTCATGTGTATTCATATTTCTGAATCCCTGTGGGCATGTTGTTAGACTTTTAACTAGAAATGAATTCTTCACTATTTAAGCAATGTTTTCCCAAATCCTTTATGTACCTAGCATTATCCAATTTCTTTTTATATCTGGTTATCTCATGGATGCAGCAGGGATTGAAAACTAGTGTTGTTAATAAAAGGGACTCATGTTGGTGAACTCGGAACCCTGTAATCCATGGCACAGACAATAAATGCAGGCTGCCTCAGAGTTTGCCCTGGTTCCCTCATCCAGCTGTGCAGGCTCTGTAGAGGGGACCCACAGACTCTGTGCTGGGAAGTCATGGGAAGAAGAAATTTTGCTGGGCAGGCAAGCAGGAAAGGGGTAAGAAGAACTAGGCATGTGATACTATCACTTAAAATCTCTGTTTAAATATATGTTTTAAATTGTTTTGAAATATTTGGTTCTGGTCTTTCAGAAGAGTCCTAAGACTTGGGGCTGAAGAAAGATTAAATGTCAGGCTGCTTCAGGGATGTTGTCTGCAAATGATAGTTTCTTCATGAGTTCTTATTGATTCATTCATTCTGCCAGTATTTACTCAGTGCCAGATGCTGTCCTAAGGCTGGAGCTCTGGCGATGAACAAGACTGACACGGCCCAACTCTTGTGGAAGTTCTAGTGGCTATCAGAATAGTGCAATCTCTTATCTCACAAAGTAAAGAGTAACCAAATTGCAAGTAAAACAGATTTTTGTTGTTGTTGTTAATAATCTTTCCTTTACAAAACTATCTCCATGTAGTGTAATAATATCACAGAATTTTAGGATTGAAAGGCTCATGCGTGCATGCAGTAAGTATTTATGAACTACTAAATGCTAATGTCTCAGCTAACATTATCACAATGATCAAGACATACCAGTCTGGTGCTCCCTCCCCTGCTGAAGGAGAGGACTTTGCACACCTATGCTGTGCTTCACTATGTGTTGATTTTGTACATTAATCTCTGAGGGCAATCCCTTCCCCCTTCCCAGTGATTTCTGAATTCTGGAGAAAGTCTTCATAGAAGCTCCACGTGTTCACAGCAGTTTGTTGTGTCTGACATGTGGGGTGGGTGGGGTTGTAGCTGACAGGACAGGAAGAGTAGAAGGAAGTCTTAAAGCTTAGTTCTCTTACTTTGTAAACAAGTTTCCTGAATTCCAGAGCACGGAGGCACACAGACAGTGATAGTGCAGCCTGTCCACTTCCCAGTTGAGTCACCTTTCTGTCTCACCATCCTGTGTCCATTATGATTACTCTGGAATGGGATGTGCTACCACGATAAAGCGCAGGTCTTTGTCTCTCTCATTCACCTCTGCATTGCCTGTGCCACAATAATGCCTGGTATGTAGTAGATGCTCAGTAAATGTTAGTGAAGGAATTAGTAAATGAATAAAATAAAGGCTATTTATCACAATTAAGTACAGCTTATAGGAGGATATAATGAAAAGCCAATGGATCTAGCTTTGCCCATAACATACAAAATCACATGCACATAGAGTCTGAGTTTTTCATTGGCTTTACTGTTCTTTGCCATTAGTGTCTTATTAATTACCTGAACCTCTTTCTGCTGCCTGTATTCTCTAGGATAAACATCAGGAACACGCTGAAGCTCTGTACCATCAAATCTCATTTATTCAATCAACAGGTAGGTGGCCATGCAATGGGGTAGCCAGGGGAATTCCCCACAGAGTCTTATTAAAAAACAATCACATGAGTTAGAGACCACCATCGGGTGGTTTAATTTATGCTTTGTACTCTGGCCTACAGATACTTTTCCCAGCTGGACCAACACATTAGTAAGTACATAAATAGAAGAGAGGAGCAGTTTGTTTACGTGAAGAAGACTGTTGTCTGTCTAGAGGACACAACTGACAAATAGAGCAGAGATTTAAGAAAATAGAGGTGGCTCAATTTCCTTGGGACACCTACTCTGGTGCCTAAAGATTCTGTGTTTTAATTTTGTCCCTTTTATCCTGTGACCCCAAATGAAGTATTTCTTGGCATATGCCCTGGAGAGAAAGGTTTCAGCATGTCCCTTGTACCACAGAATATTTCAGGTTTATTTCAGCACCGTTCACAGCAGCCAAGAATGCTTGAGGTTATGAATGGAGTCACTTAAAGAATGGCCTATTATTTGTACACCTAAGTTAGCTCAAAGTAGACACCATAAAATGTATTCCAGAAAGAAGATATGTTTTCTCTATCAAAGTTATATAACAAAGTACAATTAAACCCAAAGACAATTGGATTTAATTTTTATAAACGATAACCTATTGATGCTCCTGTGATATTTTGAAATACAGTATATATTTGGTCTTGGGTCTTGCTCCCATCTCTTTGCAGTCATACAACTCCTAAAATGCTTAGAATCTCCAGAGAGCTATTTTTTTCTGTGCTAGTGAGTTACTGATGGCTGGCAGCCCCTAGGTAGCGTCAGGGTAGGGGCTGGTCACAGGAATGACCAAGGCAAAGCTTTCAGCCTCACCCCCAACTTGGGGAGGGGAGAGAGGCTGAAGGTTGAGTGGATCACCAGTGGCCAATGATTTAATCTATCATGCCTAAGTAATGAAGCCTCCATAAAAACCCAGAGGGACAGGGTTCTGGGAGCTTCCAGACAGCTGAACACGTGGAGGTTCCTGGAGGGTGGTGAGCCTGGGGAGGGCATGGAAGCTCTGTGCCCCCTTCCTAATCCCTCTCCCTATATGTCTCATCTCTTCATCTGTATCCTTTTTAATATCCTTTATGATAAATTGGTAAACATAAATAAGTGTTTACTGGGTTTTGTGAGCTGCTGAGCAAATAATCAAACCCAAGCTTGGGTTGTGGGAACCCCAATTCATATCCAGTTGGTTGGGAGCACAAGCAAAACAACCTCAGCTGGTGATTGGCATCAGAAGTGGGGTGGGGGGGCAGTCTCGGGAACTGGCCCTCAATCTGTGGGAACCGATGCTATTTCCAGGCAGATAGTGTCGAAATTGAATTGGAGGGCACCCAGCTGGTGTCTGCCGCAAAATTGTTTGCTTGGTGGTGAGGAGTAATTCCTACACATTTGGTCACAGAAGTCAGTCTTCAGTGCTGATCGTTGCTAAGTGTATAGGAAAAAAATGCGTCAGTTTGTGTTTTTTTCTTCACTCACCTCCTTTGTTACAATAAGCCTGGTTTAAGAGTTAGAAGACAGAATCTTCTATCTATTCTCCTAGTAACATTCTGTATGACCTTACAGGAGCCACTTAGGTTCTCTGTCTCAATTCACTTAACTATAAAATAGAAATAATAACCACACCAAGGTGACCTATTATGGGTTGAATTGTATCTTCCCAAAAGACATGTTGAAACCTTAACCCCTGGAACTGTGCATATAGTCTTATTTGAAAATAAGGTCTTTGCAGGTGTAATCACATTAACATAAGGTCATTAGGGTGAACACTAATCTAATTTGACTGCTTTCCTTATAAGAAGAGGGGAATTTGGACACGGAGACTCACAGGGAGAATGTCATATGTCAACAGAGGCAGAGATCGGAGGGATGCAGCTGCAGACCTTAGGACAGGAAGGACTGACAGCCACCAGCAGTAGCTAGAAAAGGGCAAGGAAGTTTCTACTGAGTCTCAGAGGCAGCGTGGCCCTGCTGACACCTTGATTTTGGACTTCTAGTTTCCAGAGCTGTGAGGGTATAAATTAATGTTGTTTTAAGCCACCTATTTTGTGTTCATCTGTTATAGCAGCCCTAGGAAACCAATAAACTACCTAACTTGCACGTTGTTGGGAGGTTAAAATATGATAACGTACCTGAAAAATATTCCCACGTCAATTAGAGCAGGATAAACTGCTGTAGAGATATATAGATCACTTTATCTTGTTGAACCCCAAGAGATATTTGAAGTGAACTTCTCTAAAGCAGGCAGTGTTAAGGAAAATATAAATTAAAAACTCGGTTAGAAATGCTTTTTATTACTAAAAAATGTTTTGTTAGCATGATTTTAGCCTTACAAAATTATCTCTAGTAGAACCCTGAAAATTCAGCAGTTCACGAACATCCTGAAACAGGCTATTTTCTGCCGTCTTTCATATGAATGTGTTTAAATTATTTCTTTCTCTGGGTTTGAAAAAACGTGAGTGTTTTTCAAGGAAACTTGAGTGCCTTATTCATTACGCTTAAGAGTGTTGGCTTTTCCACAGGATATACAATAACCAGAAAATAAAACATAGCAAACCTTTTTATTGTATGAGGTGAAGCCACAAAAATTCCCTGAATGATCTGATCCTCCATTCACCACCCCCAAACAAACCACAGCAATGAAATACCGTCAGACTGTAGTCATTGCACAATTATCTCTGTTAATCCAAAAGAGACACTAGTCCCAAATAGCACATTCATCCTTCCAAAAATTACATTAGGCTTTGGAAAGTATTGCGGTATATTGCCCCTTCTATATATTTATACACGTGAGAGGAATAAACCACACATACATACATACAAATATATGTTTATAGTAATAATAATAATGATAATAATAATTATTATTATTGTATATAATTGTTAGTAGTTCCTCTTTATTTTTCAGGATTTCCTTGAATTTGAATTGGTCTGAGCAGGAGAGAGTTAAATATATCAGAATGAAAACTCGAGAAACTTCGGAGGTCATCTGGTTTAAATTCCCTTATTTTACAGATAAGGGAAGCAGAGCATAGCTGCTGAGTGACCTGTTGAAGGTTGCACAGGGATTTGGTGACAGAATAGAATTCTAGTTGCCTGACTTCCAATCCAGTGCTCTTTCTTTTCTAGAACTATAGTGATCATACAGACGTGGTATTAATTCTCAGATCTCTCCTTTACTAGCTATGTGACCTTGGATAAGTCTCTCAAATTCTCTGAACATGGCTTTTCTAGTTTCTGAAATGAAAATCAAAAGCCAGGCTGCTAGAAGCTGGGGCACAGCCAAAACTGAAATATGCAGGTCACAGAGTATTACCCAAGCTGAAAAAAGTTCAGCTTTCCACTCCTGCATCCCACACCACATTAATTACTACTTGTCCTTTCTCTGTTAGCTCTGTCACCACTTTCTGGGGCATTTCCTCCTTGACCCTCAGGGGTTTGCACAGGACCCTTCTTTCTGTACCTGTAGTCCCTGAGGTTGTCCCCAGTATAAATGCCCTTGCCTCTTCCTGCCCCACTTGCCTGGTTATTGGACTGTAGGTCCTGGATTGCAGGAACTGCTTATGTTCACTATTGCACCTTAGCACTTAGAACAGTACTTGACAATAGGAGTTGCTCAACGAATGATCAATGAATGAATTATTTTGTTCAGAAATACTAGGGGGAGAAGTATTGGAGACAGGTCTATATTCTCATGGAAGGAATCCCATCGTTTACACAGCCGCTACCAATATAAAGGCTGGATGAGCTCACACACATTGTACAGGTCATTTTGTTCCCCAGTGATTTTTTTTATCTTTGTGATCGTGCTTTGCTCAGGGTACTGATAAGATGGATTTGCTTGTATTACTTGACCACATACTGATGAAGGGTAGAGAGTAGTCCAAGGCAACCATAGTTTCATCAGAGAAAATTCAATTTAGAATCATACTCCTTTCCAAGTATAAGCCACAGTGCACTAAATTACTTGTAAATAAACTGAAGGTGTCTGAATGGTGAGAGGCAGTTGTAGATGAGTTGAAAGAGCTCTAAGGTTGTTGTCAAATTTTCTGGGTCTGAGTTGTGCTTCATTGTCTTTATTCACAATGCAGAGATGACAATATCCACCTTATAGAATTGTTGTTAAGAACCAATAAGAAAATGTTCATGGACATACCTATAAATGGTGAAGTACCACAGGAATGAAAGGATGTTTAATTATGAGTTTGATTACTAAGCTGAGGGGTGACCACTAATTCTTCTGCTTGTCTTAGTTTCCAGGATCAGAAACTAGAGGAAATTGGCCATTTAATCTTATTAGAGACTTGGAAGCTGTTGACAGTGTGCTGGGTTTGCTCAGCCATTGATGCTCAGTGACTTTGCTGGGATGCTCCAATTTAAACTCAGGGTGCAGAAGGACCTAAAACAGATCAGGCAGAACAGGGCACGGACAAACATTAAATGCTGAGTGGACATCTGAATGAACAGCAGCCCTCTTCATTCCAGAGCTCTGTTCTAATATGCATTTCAGAGGATAAAAGCCTAAAATTCTCAAATTATTTCTTTCCAATGGACTCTCATCTGGATGGTCACTGAACTGTGAGTCTGCCCCAGGATACACGTAGTTTAAGGTCATACTGTCAATCACACTTTCCTGAGAAGTTCAACTTGCCTCTAGTGTTGTTTACAGAGCTCTCTCAGGGCACAATAAATTGAGCCAAGGCCCATGGACTGCTCTATGAAGGGTCCTATACCAATGGGCCTGGGCAATGCTTTCAGGAGGCAACAAATATTTCCAGCTATTGCTAAAACTCATTCTGAGAATGACAATATTCAGTCAATAATCACCAAGACAGAATCTCTTCTATCTTTCACACACGTGTCTTCCAAGGACAGATGAAATCTTTTGACTTGTTTTTTCCTTCACGTGTTCTTTGGTTTACCCCATTGTAGCAAGGCAAGTAGTTTATGGATTGGTTGGAAGAGATACAGCCATCACCACCAACATACACACGTAGTATAAAATGCTAAATATACTTGGCTTATTTAGCCAGATACAGAACTTCCCAAAAGTGAGGCGGCTATGCCAAGTAGGATTAGATGCAGTGTATCTTAGGTAAAGGGTCTTTCTTTGTCTCCACATTCCTTAGCTGCTGACATTCTCCAAACAAGTAAGTGCCCATTGGAATTAAAAAAGTAGCTGAATTCTTTCTAGACTATGCTAAAAGACCAAAATCACAAGAAATATAGTTGGCTTTTGTTTGCCATTCTAGAATCAGTCTGCAATTCAGACCAAGAATTGCTCAGAATGCTGTGCCCTCCCACACACACAGGTTATATTTATTGCCAGATGAAAGGAAGTGACATGCAGAAAACAAAACTGAGGTATAGACACAGCCCGATTTGTTAGGGCTCGTGTCAGTCTTATCTGAACATGGTTTGAACAGTTGGCCGCCTGTGATTGGCTGAGACTCGGCTATTTGTTCCTAGTCAGGTTTTTAGTTCATTCATGTGCTGAGTTAGGTTGCAGTTAGGGACTTCTGTGGAGACCTCCGTGGGCCAATTTTAGTTAGATTTAACAGCCACTACCTTTTTATGTTTAGGCTGATATCTTCAATCCACTTAAAGAAATATTTACAAAATCATGCCATTCTTTTTCTTGAACCAAAATGCATCATCAACAAACCTACATCCTCACCCAGGTGGAAGAACAGTCAGTGTTCTCTGAACAAGCATGTACACCTTCAGCTCCTCAGTGTCCTAGAAATCTTATCTTCTGTGTACCTGTTAAAAAAAATTTATTGGTGGAAGTCATAAGAATGAGGTGCAAAACATAGAGCAAAATTTCCTTGTAAGAAGCATTATAGGGGTGACTATGGTTGCATTCTGCAGAATAACACCTTGGAGAAGGTTCAAAATCCCATCCTGTGGCAGTTATTGTATTTCTCAGCCATGGGCAGAGAGATGGAAGACAATGTGAGGTGTCAGAAAATCATTCTACTGAGAAGTCTGCTGCTGACACTTGCTCTTTTGGTTTATAAGGCACAAAGGAGAATTTTCTTTGTAATCTTACTAGAGCTCTCTTTCATTCTTTAGAGAACATGAAAGTTCAAGGAGAGTTTCCAATATATTAAAACTAATGTTTTTATTTTTTACCCTTTTCATAGAAGGCTCATAGAATATTTTAGAACCAGGCAAGGAAGGACCTATATAGGCTGCTTCATCTCTTTGTGTTTCATTTTTGTATAAAACCAGATAGGTTTCAATATAAAAACTATTTTAAAAATATCTCTCTCCATGTCTTTGACCAACTGTCACATAAAGACATTTCTCTTTTAAATTACAGATGAGCTGTTATAGATTTTAACAAATTTTTTGAATGCTAAGTGTGATTTAGTCATATCAATTATGACTTAATATTTGAGTAATGTCACTACTCTCCAGATCTTCCATAATTACAATTCAATTTGTCAGAATTTACTTAATAGCCATGTGCCTAAACATAAGGGAAACACTTGGTCTGTTTAGCAAACCTTCTGTCGGAACAGAAATACGAGGAGATTGTAGCTGTTGATTACTGTTTTAGTGTGGGTAGGACATGCCATATGATGCAAGATGGCTCCTGCCAGCTAAGTCAGCAAAGAATTTTGTTTAGCAGAATTCTGTTTAATAAGAAAGAGTTTTGATAAATAGTCTTGTCTCAGATGGATTAAACTATTGATTTACCAATACCGTTCCTATCTTGACCCAAGGTGACACAGTTGATGCCACTTAGAATATTACAAACTCTCTGCCATATGCATGTTGTCTAGCCCAGGCTTCAACCCTATCACCTTTCAGCAGATTGCTTTAGACAAGAGATCTCATGGGCAAGGAATCTGCAATGCATATAAGCTTACTTGCTGATTTAATACAAGAGAGTCCTAGACATTGACCTTGTCTTGAGTTATTCTAACTTGGCAGGGCTGTAACACTGCAAAGACCTGCAAATCCCTTTTTAACAAGACTACCTGAACCAAATGGCCCTGGTCCAAATACATGAAAATTTAAAGATGTTCATGAAATCAATGTCTTACGGTATTAAAGAGTAGGAAGACTGACACTGCACTTAACTCAGGTCTACTTATTTATCCAGTCAAGGATTCTGTCTGCAAGCATAATAGCTGCTCTGTTATCACTTTGTAAATTGCTGTGCATATTATTTCAGTAACGAACTGGGAGAAGGCATTCTGTTTGAAGATGTTAAAGGTACCAAATGCCCCACTAAAATCCCCAGATGTTCAATTATTCGAAAGAAATTATTTCTCCTCTAAGCAGGTTGTAAGTTAAATTTTTCCAAAAACAGCAGGTAGGATGGATATTATAATGTCTACAGAGCCCATAGTCCTTGAAGCACCCACAGGCATTGTGGGGCAACCAAAGCAGCTCTCAAGGCAAGAAGCAGGCCAAGAATGGGATGCAGGTGCTTAGAATTCTGTTCCTTTCTTTCATCAGAAAAAAAGAGAAAATTCTACAGTTTTCCAGGGTGAGAGGGAAATTGGCAATACCTATCAACTTGGCACTAAGTAAGTCTAATTTGGCAAGATTCATAGTGTACCCCAGTGCAGAAATGATCAAATGTGCACATTATGTACCATGTTTAAAATGGCAGCCTAACGCACTCTGCCATTCTAACGACAGCTTATTGGGCATAAATACTCTGTGAGTTTTGCATAGAGAGTTTTCCCTTGGCGATGTGTTTCTAAACCTCCACTGATAATGTGTTGAAAATATCAGTTGTCAAAACCATGGGAAAGGAAGCGCGCAAGTACATATATTTGCTTCTGCAGAAAGGCATGTGAATTTAAATATTCTGTTGTTCTATTGTATGTAGTTTTCTTCCAGTTTCCAATATGGTCTGGGTCAAACATTCCTAGCAAGCAAAAGACAAACAAAAAAAATTTTAATGGGTGCAAATAAAGGGCTAGAGAAAGGGAGACACAAGATTAGTGGAATAGGAAGCTTGTGTCCTGGCAATAAGCATCCTGCTGTGTAAGCTCTGGAAAGTATCTTCTTTAGCTGAGCATCAGTTTCCTCATTGTGACATGATCAAGTATGAGTAGATGATTTCTTAGTTTATATTTAGCCTAATTTCTGTAATAAGTGTGGTTAAACCAGAACAAATGTATATAAGCTTTACCATTACAATTCTGTACTCAAATGCTGTCCACACACTTGGTCCATGGAGTTCTCAGCTTTAAAATGTGTCCAGGGTATTATAAAGAGAGTTAAAGAGCTTTTCTGTAAAAGCTATTTGGGGAAGTATTGATGGTTGAGTGCAAGTGAAGAAGAGAATGTGCTCTCATTTTGGGTTGGCAGGCACCCCACCAAAAATGAAATAAGTAACCAGTTCATTGAATAATTTGGATACGTAGAGTACAAGCTCAAAACAACGTAATGTAATTTTCCCTTCAAAGAGCACCTTTTCAGGCCCTTCAAGTACTCTCTATGGGTTAATTCTTTTTCTGCCTCTGGATGAACCCTAAGGCAGGTCTTACCGCTCAGATGATAAACAAATGGTCCCTTGTTTGGGGATTAAAACTTTAATATGATCCAATAGTCACACAACTCCAGTCCAATCTGGAATATTAATCAAGATTTCAAATGCATAACCAGGTAAATCTTCTTTCCCTCTCCTTGGGCCTGATCCAATCATGAAATCCTAAAGTCCAGGGAAAGGTCAGGGTCATTTCTTCGGTCTTTTCTCATCATAGTTTTTGACTCCTTTGGCTTTGGAGGGGATGGCGAGGGAATTAACAGGGAAAGGGCCGAGTTTTATCTGCTTTATGCTGCTGTGATCTGCTGTTGGTGCCACCTAGACAGGGCAGATGTCCAAAAGTGACTCTATCTTTTGGGAGAATTTGTGGGTTTCTAGGAGATCCACTATTGAGATTTATGACTGCAGACCCCTGGACTTGGTAAAAGCTTTTTCCATTGGGCACAAATGCCTCCCACTTCATCCCCTGTGCTTCTTGAAATTCAGTGCCCTGGAGGGTTAGAAACAAGACTTATTGAATGGAGAAGGAGATAGGGAAAGGTTTAGAACTGGGCTTAGGGTAAGGCAAGAGAGAAAAAGCTGAACATGTCCCTGCTTTATAAGTTTCCAGGCTCAAAGGAGGCTTGAGCTAAAAGAGAGGAGCAGTTTTATATTGGATAAGTGTTTATATTTTTGATTATGGCCCTGGGTGAGACTAAAATACTTAGACTGGACAAATTTTTAATGCTAAAACTAAGAGACAAGTTGTTCATTAGCTCGATGTACTTGGTAAGTAACGTGACCTAATTCTCATTTTGCTTTGAGACAAAAGGAAGAGTTGTAACACACATCCTATTTTAACTATAAAATCATTAGCCCACATTGTTAGGATTAAAATATACCTTGAAGTTTGAATACTCTCTCTCCCACATCCTTAATTAAACATCACCATCTATGATGCTATCGCTATTTCTAGGGAATAGCAACTTTGTGTGTATTCCATGCTGGGCTAAGATCATTTCTCCGTAAATCCCCAGTGGTCACTGAGAAAGGACATAAGGAATCTCAGGAGATATAGATTTGTAAGAAATATTTTGAAGAGAGATCAGGCTCATTCAGGAGGCTGGTGTACCACAGCTTCTTTATCCGCATGTCATCTGCTGTGATGACTTGGAAACGAGGGGCGGCAATGAGGCAGCATATTGTCTGAATGCATTGGAAAGGGAACATTTCTAATAATAACGCTAGGACTAATGAGTTTCATATTAATTAATGAAAGTGACAGTAGTTGAATCTTATTCAAGTAACATGAATACAAATAAAAACATGCCCGGGCTTGCTTGTCACACTGCTGCTCTGAATGCTACAGTCTGTTAAATACTTGGGCAACAGCCAACAAAATACCTGAAGTGCTTCACAGAATAATACCCAATAGTTCTCCAGTCAGTTTCTGTATGAATGTGAACTGTTCTTTCACGGCTTTAAGTTCAGGAAGTGAAGTACAGGCTAGATGTCTATATTTGTGAAAGAAAAGCTTCCATATTTTCCATGTAACTGTAAAGTTTCCATTATTGGATGTTTTTTCTAATACCCTTCTACCAACAGTGGTGTCCTGAGATTTTGTGCACAGGCTTATCTCGGAAGGCCAATGAGTTGCTTCTGAAGCAATCCCAGAGAGCACACGATTGTAAAGTTCTGAGAATATAACTTTGTGGTCCTCTGTGGATACCCGAGCTTTGCACAGACATAGTGTGCTGATATGTCAACATGTGCAGATGGCCCTAGTTGCTACTTTACACATGCCGACTTTTGCAAGGTTCTTTCAACAAGTGGGTGGGACTCAATGGGTGGAAAGATAGCATCTACCTGGACTTTATTCCTTTTCAGTATTCCCTCAAGCTGCAGTATTATGTTTCTGCATCACCAGAGAATTTTGTGGATTTCTCCAGCCTAAGAGTAGGGTTTCTCAACTTCAACACTATTGACATTTTGTACTGGATAATTCTTTGTTGTGAGGGGCTGTCCTGTGCATTCTAGGGTGTTTGGCAGCATTCCTAGCCTCTAACCGCTAGATGCTATAGCAACCCTCCCCCAGTTGTGACAACCAAAAATGTCTCTAGACATTGCCAAATATCCAGGGCTGTGGATGGGGAGCAAAATCACCCCCTACTCCACTTGGGACCCCTGCATTCAAAGGAGGGTCCTCTCTCTTATTCAAGACCCCTTCAAGGAACATTAATAGAGCACCTATGACTCACATATGCTAGCAAACCTGGAAATCTCCTGAAGAGCTCTTGCTAGAGTCAAATTTTAAATAGCAGAAGATAAATGATGCCAATTTTCAGAAAGAATGTGCTTTAACTCAGATTCATTGAGATGTGAAATATGGTTTCAGCCTTTAAATAGGTAATGATGTTTTGAACAAGCAGGTGCATTTTAATAACATGCTTCTATTTTTGAATGATAACAACTACTAATAATGCTATTAATACTAATATGTTAATGATTCAGATATCACTATTAGTAAAATTATCCAGTAAAATATGTTTATGAAAATCCAATCTTTTTATAACGACAAATGTGAAAACACACATAGAATAAAATCTACTTCAGGTTTCTTCAAAGGTAAAAAAAACAAATTTAACAGTTCCAAGAATAGGTCTAGGTAATAGATAGAGACAGAAAAAAAAAAAATGGGAAAAATTTAATAGTTATAGGGATAGGTAGATGATAAGCAGAGGATAACTAAAGTGGAGAGTGTTCCAAAATGAATATGTTAATGAGAAAATGGTTTAAAATGACCCTTTCTCAGAGCTCCAAGTAAGAACTGTTGTGTAAGGGTTCGCCTTGGGGAATTCACAGTTCAGAATGTGAGTTTGAATCTCTGTCTCTCTAAGGGAATGGTAGCTGCTAAATGTGTATGTGCATCGCCAGGGCTGTGTAGTTTATTAATGCTTTCTACAAGCCTGGAATGTTCAGAGCTGCTTTCTTTTCTCAGAATAATGGTGAGTGAAGAAACTGGTATGCCTCTGTCCAGAAACCCTGCAGCTAACACCCAAATGAATTAAAAGTGAAACATCAAAATTCTATCAAGTGTTCCAATAGCTCCCCCTGTTCCACCTTCAAAAGCTTCAGCAGTGATAATCTAACCATTAAGAAGTTTTTAGTCATGATTGTTTGTAGGAAATACCATTGATATTTTTAGAAACAAGAATATGTTTAACTTAAAAAACCCAATTTTGCCTTCTTTGCCAAAAGAAGCTGCTTCTCTTTAATACGGGAAATTAAATTTCTATGCCAAAAGCATGATTACAAGTTGATTAGTTTATTTTCCTCTGAAACATTTCTGAAAATATTTTCCTTTCTAATAATAGCTTATTAACTTGAATTCATTCTCATCAGGGTCTGTCTTGGTCCCGATAAATTCTTAGAGCAGAGGGCTATTTGCTAAGTATTCCCAGAACTTATTGACTCCCACAAAGTTATTAAAGCTGAAAGAATTGATTACACAATATGAATAAAAGTACCTTATGAACTGTGATTATACATCACTGACTCCCAGTTCATCCTATAAAGACAATTCAAGAAGATGGCATTTTATTTTTTGTGTGACAATTTTATTCAGATACATTCCAGTGTAATAGGACCAGAAACCTGAAAATCTTAAAACCCATTTTTCAGGCAAGGAGCTTGGTTTAATGGGAAAAGGCATAAAATTATCTTAGATTGATGGACATGAACACAAGTGTCATCTATCCCACGTACTTGCCATCTGGTGGAAAGGGTAGTGCCATGTCACACAACTGTAGGCAAATTTTCCCCATTTATTTTATTTTATTTTTTTTTTTTAAATTTTATTTTGTCAATATACATTGTAGCTGATTAATGCTCCCCATCACCAAAACCTCCCTCCCTTCTCCCTCCCCCCCTCCCCCCCACCATGTCCTTTCTGTTTGCTTGTTGTATCAACTTCAAATAATTGTGGTTGTTATATCTTCTTCGCCCCCCCCCCCGGTTTGTGTGTGTATGTGTGTATGTGTGTGTGTGAATTTATATATTAATTTTTAGCTCCCACCAATAAGTGAGAACATGTGGTATTTCTCTTTCTGTGCCTGACTTGTTTCACTTAATATAATTCTCTCGAGGTCCATCCATGTTGTTGCAAATGGCAGTATTTCATTCGTTTTTATAGCTGAGTAGTATTCCATTGTGTAGATGTACCACATTTTCCGTATCCACTCATCTGATGATGGGCATTTGGGCTGGTTCCAACTCTTGGCTATTGTAAAGAGTGCTGCGATAAACATTGGGGAACAGGTATACCTTCGACTTGATGATTTCCATTCCTCTGGGTATATTCCCAACAGTGGGATAGCTGGGTCGTATGGTAGATCTATCTGCAATTGTTTAAGGAACCTCCATACCATTTTCCATAGAGGCTGCACCATTTTGCAGTCCCACCAACAATGTATGAGAGTTCCTTTTTCTCCGCAGCCTCGCCAGCATTTATCGTTCATAGTCTTTTGGATTTTAGCCATCCTAACTGGGGTTAGATGGTATCTCAATGTGGTTTTGATTTGCATTTCCCGGATGCTGAGTGATGTTGAGCATTTTTTCATATGTCTGCTGGCCATTTGGATATCTTCCTTAGAGAAATGCCTACTTAGCTCTTTTGCCCATTTTTTAATTGGGTTGCTTGTTTTCTTCTTGTAAAGTTGTTTGAGTTCCTTATATATTCTGGATATTAATCCTTTGTCAGATGTATATTTTGCAAATATTTTCTCCCACTCTGTTGGTTGTCTTTTAACTCTTTTAATTGTTTCTTTTGCTGTGCAGAAGCTTTTTAGTTTGATATAATCCCATTTGTTTATTTTTCCTTTGGTTGCCCGTGCTTTTGGGGTCGTATTCATGAAGTCTGTGCCCAGTCCTATTTCCTGAAGTGTTTCCCCTATGTTTTCTTTAAGAAGTTTTATTGTCTCAGGGTGTATATTTAAATCCTTAATCCATTTTGAGTTGATTTTAGTATACGGTGAGAGGTATGGATCTAGTTTCATTCTCCTGCATATCGATATCCAGTTATCCCAGCACCACTTGCTGAAGAGGCAGTCCCTTCCCCAGTGAATAGGCTTGGTGCCTTTGTCAAAGATCAGATGGCAGTAAGTGTGTGGGTTGATTTCTGGATTCTCTATTCTATTCCATTGGTCAGTGTGTCTGTTTTTATGCCAGTACCATACTGTTTTGGTTATTATAGCTTTGTAGTATAGCTTAAAGTCAGGTAGTGTTATGCCTCCAGCTTTATTTTTTTTGCTGAGCATTGCTTTGGCTATTCGTGGTCTTTTATTGTTCCATATAAATGTCTGAATAGTTTTTTCCATTTCTGAGAAAAATGTCTTTGGAATTTTGATGGGGATTGCATTGAATTTGTATATCACTTTGGGTAGTATGGACATTTTCACTATGTTGATTCTTCCAATCCAAGAGCATGGAATATCTTTCCATCTTCTTGTATCCTCTCTAATTTCTCTCAGCAGTGGTTTGTAGTTCTCATTATAGAGATTTTTCACCTCCTTGGTTAACTCAATTCCTAGGTATTTTATTTTTTTGGTGGCTATTGTAAATGGGCAGGCTTTCTTGATTTCTCCTTCTGCATGTTCACTATTGGAGAAAAGAAATGCTACTGATTTTTGTGTGTTGATTTTGTATCCTGCTACTGTGCTGAAATCATTTATCAATTCCAACAGTTTTTTTGTAGAGGTTTTAGGCTGTTCGATATATAGGATCATGTCATCTGCAAACAGGGACAGTTTGACTTCATCTTTTCCAATCTGGATGCCCTTTATTTCCTTCTCTTCTCTGATTGCTCTGGCTAGTACTTCCAACACTATGTTGAATAGGAGTGGTGAGAGTGGGCATCCTTGTCTAGTTCCTGTTCTTAAAGGAAAAGCTTTCAGCTTTTCCCCATTCAGGATGATATTGGCAGTGGGTTTGGCATATATGGCTTTAATTATGTTGAGATACTTTCCCTCTATACCTAACTTATAGAGGGTCTTTGTCATGAATGAGTGCTGAACTTTATCAAATGCTTTTTCAGCATCTATAGAGATGATCATATGGTCCTTGTGTTTGAGTTTATTAATATGGTGTATCACATTTATTGATTTGCGTATGTTGAACCAACCTTGCATCCCTGGGATGAATCCCACTTGATCGTGATGAATAATTTTTCGTATGTGTTGCTGTATTCTGTTTGCTAGTATTTTAGTGAGGATTTTTGCATCTATATTCATCAAGGATATCGGCCTGTAGTTTTCTTTTTTGGTTATATCTTTACCTGGTTTTGGTATCAGGATGATGTTTGCTTCATAGAATGAGTTTGGGAGATTTGCGTCCGTTTCAATCTTTTGGAATAGTTTGTAAAGAATCGGTGTCAATTCCTCTTTGAATGTTTGGTAAAATTCTGCTGTGTATCCATCTGGTCCTGGGCTTTTCTTTGTTGGGAGCCTTCTGATAACAGCTTCAATCTCCTTTATTGTTATTGGTCTGTTCAAATTTTCTACGTCTTCACGGTTCAGTTTTGGGAGCTTGTGTGTGTCCAGAAATTTATCCATTTCCTCCAGATTTTCAAATTTGTTGGCGTATAGTTGTTTATAGTAGTCTCGAATGATTCCTTGTATTTCAGATGAATCAGTTGTAATATCGCCTTTTTCATTTCTAATTTTTGTTATTTGAGTCTTCTCTCTTCTTTTTTTTGTTAGCCATGCTAATGGTTTGTCAATTTTATTTATCTTTTCAAAAAACCAACTTTTTGATTCGTTGATCTTTTGAATTGTTTTTTGGTTTTCAATTTCATTTAGTTCTGCTCTGATCTTAATGATTTCTCTCCGTCTGCTAACTTTAGGATTGGATTGTTCTTGTTTTTCTAGTTCTTTAAGGTGAAGTGTTAGGTTGTTCACTTGCCATCTTTCCATTCTTCTGAAGTGAGCATTTAATGCAATAAATTTTCCCCTCAATACTGCTTTTGCAGTATCCCACAGGTTTTGGTATGATGTATCATTGTTTTCATTAGTTTCAATAAACTTTTTGATTTCCTGCTTGATTTCTTCTTGGACCCATATGTCATTAAGTAGAATGCTGTTTAATTTCCATGTGTTTGTATAGTTTCCAGAGTTTCGCTTGTTATTAATTTCTAGTTTTAATCCATTGTGGTCTGAGAAGATACATGGGATAATTCCAATTTTTTTGAATTTATTGAGACTTGATTTGTGACCTAATATGTGATCTATCTTGGAGAATGATCCATGTGCTGATGAGAAGAATGAATATTCTGAGGTTGTTGGGTGGAATGTTCTGTAGATATCTGCCAATTCCAATTGGTCTAGAGTCTTGTTTAGATCTTGTGTTTCTCTACTGATTCTTTGCCTAGATGATCTGTCTAATATTGACAGTGGAGTGTTCAGGTCCCCTGCTATTATGGTATTAGTGTCTATTTCCTTCTTTAGGTCTAATAGAGTTTGTTTTATAAATCTGGCTGCTCCAACATTGGGTGCGTACATATTTATGATTGTTATGTCTTCTTGATGGATCAGTCCTTTTATCATTAAGTAGTGTCCCTCATTGTCTCTTTTTATGGTTTTTAGTTTAAAGTCTATTTTCTCAGATATAAGAATAGCCACTCCAGCTCGTTTTTCTTTTCTGTTTGCATGGTAAATCTTTTTCCATCCTTTCACTCTTAGTCTGTGTGAATCTTTATGGGTGAGGTGGGTCTCTTGTAGGCAGCATATAGTTGGGTCCTGCTTTTTGATCCAGTCAGCCAGTCTGTGTCTTTTAATTGGGGAATTTAAGCCTTTAACATTAAGAGTTGTTATTGAAAGGTGTTGATTTATTCTTAGCATTTTATTGGTTGTTTGGTTGTCTTAGGTGTCTTTTGTTCCTTGCTTTCTGATTTACTGTTTGGTTTCTGTGTTTGTTGGTTCCTTAGGTTGTAGATAGTGTTTTTGTTAGCTTGTTTTCTCTTCATGAATGCCATTTTTATTGTACTAGCGGGTTTAGATTTTTCTTAGGTTTTTATGGCAGTGGTAGTTATTTTTCAGGAACCAAACCCAGTACTCCCTTGAGGATTTCTTGTAAGGGTGGTCTTGTGGTAGTGAACTCCCGCAGTTTTTGTTTGTCTGAGAAATATACTATTTGCCCCTCATTTCGGAAGGATAGCCTTGCAGGGTAGAGTATTCTTGGTTGGCAATCTTTGTCTTTTAGTATTTTGAAAATATCATCCCATTCCTTTCTAGCTTTTAGGGTTTGTGATGAAAAGTCTGATGTTAACCTGATTGGGGCTCCCTTATAGGTGATTTGACGCTTCTCTCTTGCAGCTTTTAAGATTCTCTCTTTGTCTCTGAGTTTTGCCAATTTGACTATGACATGTCTTGGAGAAGGCCTTTTTGGGTTGAATACGTTTGGAGATCGTTGAGCTTCCTGGATCTGAAGATCTGTGATTTTTCCTATACCTGGGAAGTTTTCTGCCACTATTTTGTTGAATATGTTTTCAATGGAATCTCCATTTTCCTCCCCTTCTGGAATACCCATGACTCGGATATTTGAGCGCTTGAGGTTGTCTGATATCTCTCTCAGATTTTCTTCCATGTTCTTGATTCTTTTTTCTTTCTTTTTGTCTGCTTGTGTTATTTCAAACAGCCCATCTTCAAGTTCAGAGGTTCTCTCTTCAACTTCGACAAGCCTGCTGGTTAAACTCTCCGTTGTGTTTTTTATTTCGCTGAATAACTTCTTCAGTTCAGCAAGTTCTGCTACATTTTTTTTCAGGACATTGATTTCCTTGTATATTTCCTCTTTCAGATCCTGTATACTTTTCCTCATTTCATCATGATGTCTAGCTGAGTTTTCTTGTATCTCATTCAGTTTCTTTAGAATTATCACTCGAAATTCCTTGTCAGTTATTTCAAGGGCTTCTTGTTCTATAGGATCTAGAGTATGAGATTTATTAACTTTTGGTGGTGTACTTTCTTGATTTTTTGTATTTCTGGTGTCTTTTTTTTGGTGTTTATTCATTGTGGCAGGGGGTTTCACAGTCCACCGGTTTAAGACTAATGACTAACTAGGATGTTGCTGTTGTTGCCAATTTGGTATGGCTCCCGCCGTGACTGCTCAGTTGGCCTCTAGTGTCTTGTGTGTGTGGTTGCCTCGGGTCTTGGGCTTCTCCGGGGATCCACCTTTCTGGTCAGCTTGTACTCTGCTGGGCTGGTGGATCACGTACCACAGGGTGTGTGATCTCTGTTGAGCTTTCACTTTCTGTACAGGACTTCTTCCCGTTCCGTGTGCTCTGGCCCAGGCTGTTAGATCGTGCAGTGGCGACCCCACCGGGTGTGTGGTTTCTGTCGAGTCTCCGCCTCCCTGGCCGCACGTCTCCCCCCTCTGTGCACACTGTGCTGGGCTGGGGTGTGTCTTCTGCACCCCTCGTCTATCAGCTGGGCCTTCAAGACCCTGCTCAGCACCGCCTCGCCCAGGAAGTCTACCAGGTTTCTGCTAGGCACAGACGACCGGTCTCTCTGGGTGCCTTTGTAATACTGTGTAGATCTTTCTCGGGTCTTGTTCACCTTTGTATCCCCCCGGTATAAACCGAGTCTAGTGCCCGCCTGCAGCCTGCTCTCCGGCAGGTTCAAGCGGACCTGGGAACTCTCCTACCACACTATTCCCAACCAGAAATTCGTTAGGCTTTTTTCCAAACTGGTGGTCGCAGAGATGGTATCTGCCTCCCAGTAACAGGAAGTTTACCGGGCCGGAGTCCAGGGTGTGGTGGAGTGACAGTCGGCCCGCCCGTACTTCCTAGCCCTCCCAAAACTGGTCGGGACGCCCCACACCCCCAGCCCTGCCAGAGAACCGTGGAGGGAGTGGGAGAGGAAGCCGGCCCACAGGGTCTGGAAAGCCCCACGCCAGGCCAAGCAAATGGGCTCAGTGATGGCCGAGCAGGGCGGAGCTGCCCGCACCTGGGAAAATGGAGGCAGCACTGGGGCAGTGAGTGGCCTGGTGGTGCAGTCGGGGAGCCGCGTGGGCAACCACCCCCCGAACAGAGCTGTGCCAGGGATCACTCACAGTGCTGTGCCAGGTCGGGCGCTCGCTCTGTCTCTGGTTTGTTGCCTTCCGTGTTCTCGGCGCTGCCGCCTCGGGCTGTTCAGTCGCGGCGCCGCTCGGGCGCTCCCAGGAGTCTTCTTTAATGCCGGCCTGAAACCTCGAATCTTGAATAGGGCAGCTGGCCGCCTTCAGTGCGGCCCCAGCCTCCGGGATCCTGGCTGCATCCACAGCAGCCCTGGCGCCGTGTTCCCTGTTTCAAGACTCACTTTTGCAGCTAAGAATCAGTTCTTTTCCTGCTCCACACTTCAAAGCTGTTGCCTGTAAATGAGGCAGCCTCTCCTGCCGGGGGCAAAGTGGCGTTGAGCCCCCACGACCGGCCAGCAGCAGCAGTCCTCCCTTAAGAGATGGCCAGAGGAAGGTCCACAAGTTTCCCGGCTGCCTGAGGCCCAGTGGCCGCCTTTTCCACCTCAGCTACTCCGCGCCAGCCGCCGCAGCCGCCGCCATCTTGAAACCCCAAAATTTTCCCCATTTAAACTGTCTCTGCCAAAGACCCTGCCCCCTGAGGTACTTGAGTTAAAGGTGCTTATCTCTGAGACTTTGTATCAGACTAATTCCTTCAGATCTGCTTGGGGGATACTTGACACAGAATGCAGTTTCTGCACCAACTGTATTGCTTAATTTTTGTATCTTTTTATTTCGAAGTAATTTCAAACTCATAGAAAAGTTGCAAAAACAGTACAGAACACTTCCATGTACCATTCACTGAGAAATCCCAATTGTTGACATTCTATCACATTCGCTTTGTCACGTTCTCTCTCTGCTTCTTCCCCTTTTCGTGTGTGCGTGCACATACACAGACACAGCTTTATGTACATCTGCTTTCTGAACCGTTGGAGAGTACGTTGTAAACATGATCCACTTCACCACTAAATGCTTTGGTGTATATTAGCTAAGAAAGAAACTTGTTCTCTTACATAAACATAGTACAATTATGAAAATTATCAAATTACAATTATAAAATACTAATATCTAATTTATGGATGTAATTCAGTTTTCAGCGATTGTCCAATTTAAGCCTTCCATAGAAAAAAATTTGTGGCCCAAGATCCAATGCTGGGCTGCATTTAGTTATTCTGTCTTGTCTGCTTTATTCTGTAACAGTTCCTTGGTTTTCCTTTGTCTTTCATGACCTTAACATATCTTAAGAGTACAGACCAGTAATTTTGTAGAATGCCTCTCCACTTGGGCTTGTCCAATATTTCCTCATTATTAGATTTGGATTTTGTATTTTTTTTGCAAGAATATGGTATGAAACTGTGTCCCCAGTACATTGTATCAGGAGGCACATAATGTCATTTGGAACCATTACTGGTGATGTTAATTTTGATCACTTGATTAAGATGGTGTCTACCAGGTTTCTCCACTTCGAAGTAACTATTTTTTTCTTTGTAATTAGTAAGTATTTTGTGGAAAGATACTTTGAAGCTATATCTAGATATCCTGTTCCTCAGTAAACTTTCCACCCACTGGTTTTAGCTTTCATTGATGATTCTTGCCTGAATCAATTACTCATATATGATCTACCAAATTGTGATATTTCTAATTCCATATCTATTTATTAGTTCTAAATACTATTTTTTACTAAGAGGAGTTTGAATCTCTGAAGAATGGCTTATTGCAGGGCTAGGAATGAGAAAATGCAAGATAGACTTGGACAATCTTGTGAAGCAAGAGAGCATGGAATTTCTATAAAAATGATGGGAATGAGTCAAAACGACACCAGAGCTGGTCTGATGGGACTCCACTCGATACATCCTGGACAACTAGAGCAGCAAAATAAGTAATGTGAGTAACAAGTTATAATCTATTGAACCAAATAAAACAAAAATAATGTAGGAACCCATGAGTTCGTATTGAATGAATCAATTAATGAATGTTAGTAAATACAAAGTTGTAAACGAAAAGCTCTTTCTTGCAATAGAATGCCCATTTCTTTTTAAAGAGCCACTGGTTTGAAGGGAGTGTGTTACCATTAAAACTCTAGTCAGTAAGCCAGAATTTCATTACTTCCTCAAAAGACATCTCCAACACGTTCTTGCTGAGAGACCTAGGAAATCCCTGCTAGAGAGAGACATGAGGCTCTCTAGAGGTGTCTTTGCTATGAAACAGAGGATACTGACCCACTGCCATCAGTTCCTGGGAGCACGACACAGCAAAATACTTAGGGGTTCTTTTGAACACCAGACTAAGACTTCTAGTTTTATGCCTCCAATGAGAGCTTACAGTTAAATATGTTTTATAAAACTCCAAGCTGTAGTTTAAAGAGACCCCAGGATGGCTCCTCACCTGTCACCTGTCATCAGGTGAAGATCCTCAGTACTAGGCAGTATCCTGGTCATGACCTAGTGTTTGCTGCTGTCTGTCTCTAACGTTTTGAGCCTGGGGGAGGAGGCTCACTCATCATATGTCTAAAGATTTAAAAGAAGTTATATATCCAGCTAAAAATTTGCTAGATGAAATGTATTCTATCCTCTTATCCTGAAAAATGCACCATCAGAATAACAAATAAAAGTGTCAGTGTATGGCTTTACTGTGACTAAAAATTAGCAAAAGAGCCCAGTTGACTTGAATTTTATTATTATTGCTCATACCTGAGCATTCTCTCGATGGTACAGATGTTTCCTCACAAGAGCAGGCCTTGAGGTAAGAACTTTGGTGCAGGCAACTTACTTAGGATGTAAGAAGAGAGCAAGAAAATGGAGACAGGAAAGGGTGAAAAGCCAAAAAGTGTGGGTCATTGAGCAGCTTACTACTGTGAACAACTGGGCCTCACTGGAGAAATATCTTTAACTTAAGAAAACACCTTCTAGTACACATACATGAAGTTGTTTCTCTTTAATTCACAGTTCAATGAAAGCAAATTAATTTCTATGCCAAAAGCATATTTGCAGATTGATTATTTTCCTTTGAAGGAAACTTGCTGGAACTATTTCTCCTTTCTAATAATAGTTGATTAACCTGAATGCGTTTTCATCAGTGCAGTGCAGCCCACATGTAAGAATTGTTGCACAGTGAGACAGGGAAGCCGGGGAAGTTATTCATTGACTTTGACCCGCCTGGGTTGATGATTGTCTCTGAGAGTATTAAATTCCCTGTACTTTGGGTTTCTTCTCTACCCAGTCTGAGCAAGATCCCACAGCACTAGAGAATGATCTTAGGCAGAGAAGCAGGAAATTACAAACCTTTGAATTCACAATTGTCTTCCAGGAAATTATTATTTTTGATTTTACAGTTAAGATTTTTATAATGTCTTCTATCCTGCGTAATAAGCTAAATGCCTTTTAAGACCGCAAAATTTTTATTTTCATAAAATATGAAATTTAGAGTAAATACATAATTAAAAATAATATTATGTTTACTTTTTTTTTTTACATTTAGTATATTATCCATACTGAGTCAATTTTTTGTATAAGGTGTAAAGTGTGCATTGAGGTTCATATTTTTGCCTGTAGGCACCCATTTGTTCTAGTACTATTTATTGAAGAGACTGTACTTTCTTCATTGAATTGCTTTTGTATCCTTGTCAAAAATTAGTTGATAGTATTTGTGTTTTTCTATTTCTGGACTCTGCATTCTGTTGCATTGATCTATTTGTCTATGTTTTGACAATACCATAGCGTCTTGATTATTCTAACTTTATCCTAAGTATTGAAATGGAATAAGGTAAGCCTTTTGATATTATTCTTATGTTTTGGAATTGTTTTGTCTATTCTACTTCATTTGTCTTTTCTTCTGGATATAGTTCTAATTCTGCTACTCCACATTTTTCTTCTGGCCTAGGAACCAGAACCAACACAACTGTGTATAAACCAAAATAATTACTACCATGCTATACTGCTATCACTCAATTTACAAATTTCCTTAGAGCAATTGGAGTTATAAAAACACATTCTGTAGCAGAAGACTGTCCTCAATAAATGCTAGCTGTTATTGTTATCAAATATATCCTATCGAGTCAAAAAATTATAATGTGTCAAGCCGCTTTGTGAATGAAAAAGTGCTATGTGAATATCCATTACTTTTAATTTAAAATTATATAATGCTGCATCTTATTCTCTCCATGTTCCGTGAGTAAATGGATTGTTGATCTGGATAAGGTTTGTGTACTTTTGATGTCATGTGTGGAGACCAGGACTTTCTGGAGACGCAAAGCAAAACTAACAAAATCTAGTAATGCTATAGCTAGATAAGTCACTTTCTATTATTCCTTTCATACTGGCAGTCAGGGGGTTCAGGGAAAATCATCTAAAAAATCTGTTCCACAATCTCTTATATCTTTTAAGAGGTGGGCAATCAGTGGGCACCACAGGAGTGATGCTTTGATTATAGCAAAGGACCCAGGTTTAGGGTAGGAGCATTTTCTTCCTTTTAATAATGTTAAAACTTCTGTGGGCTAGGTTTATGTTCAATTTGTATACTGCACCTTATCCAAGATAGTAAAGACGTAGTAATACCAGTAATGACATAAGTAAATGTGCATTTTCTTGATATCAGATTCAACAGAGTACAACAGTCTTTAATAACTGCTCTATGTTCATGGGATGGTTTGTGTAGAACAGGTCTCTAGATCTTTTATGAACCAATTTTGAGCGAAGTTTGTTCCTAACAATCCAGTGGGATTTATTGATTTGTATAAGTTAAATTAAAAATTAGAATGGTATGAAACAATCACCATATATTTTCAATTAAAAGTTCTTTTCCATCTTGTGTTTAAAATGTTCAGAAGGAAAAATGAAGCATGGTTTCTTTAGGAGTCAAGCAGTTTTAAAATTAGTCATTAGTATTTTTGCTTCCAGTTATGGTGAAATAGCTTATATTTGGCCAAATTTCCTGCTATGAAGAGCTGGGTAAGCTGCATAAAATACAAAACATATTATCAGAATTAAGGCATCAGAGAATGATCAAGGTATATAGGACTTGAGTTTCCAATATACTGGAGAGAAGGGAAATGCTTTGAGATGTGCTCCACTGTATCTTCTGCATAGGCTTTTTTGCCTAAGATATCTTTCCTGCAAGGATTGGAAACAAGTTAAGGATGTTTGATATCACAACCTCTATTCAACGTGTTACTGTAAATTCTGATAGAATGAGGCAAGAAAAAAGCAATAAAATGTTTCTAAAAGCCTGGAAAAGAAGAAATAACTTATTATTATTGAAAATATAATTCAAAATGTAGAAAATACTCCCCCCACCCAAAAAAATCAACCTATAAACCATTAGAATAAAAACAGTAAATTTACCAAGGTAAAATCAGTGTATTTTTATATTATATTCTAGAAAAAAGCCTAGGGAAAGAAATTATATAGTATTTTTTTTTTACAAAAACAAAAATATGTCAAACACCAGGAATAAATCTATTAAAAATGTGTGAAGTTCAACACAGAAAACTATAAACCATTACTCAAATACATTAAAGAATACCTAAATAAATTGGGAAACAGCATGTTTTCCAATATTGATTAGGAGACAATATTGAAATATGCTAATTTGTAAATTTATTTATAGATTTAACACAACACCAATCAAAATTCAAGCAAGCTCTTGTGAAAGTTCACAAACTGATCTTAAAGTTTATACAAAAATGCAAAGAGCCACGAATAGCTAAGATAATCATGAATAAAAGCAATATAGTTGAAAGATTTATACTGCTAGATGTCTAGACTTATTATAAAGCTATTAATTATGACAGTGTGATATTGGTGTAAAGATAGAAAAACAGACCAATAGAAGTCAACATAATTTGAAAATAAAGCCTAGAAAATGTAGTGAGACAATTGGATATTTATATGGATGAAAATTAATCTTTATCTCTCTCACACCATACACAAAACTCAATTTTAGGTGAATTGTAGTATAAAGACTCTTGGTGATAAAACAGGAGAATATCTTTAAGACTTTAGGATGAGCAAACTTTTACTAAGCAGTACACAAAAAGTCTGTTCATAAAAGAAAAATTGCTGCATGGATTACACTAGAATTAAGAATTGCTGTTCATTGAAATTTATCATAAGATTAAAAAAGCAACAACAGAATGGGAGACTATGTTTGTGTTCACATATTCCACAAAGAATTAACATACAGAATATATAAAAACCTCAGTAAAATATCAAGAAAAATATGGACCACCCTCTGTAAAATGTGGGCAAAATTTGAGCAAGCACTTCACTAAAGAAGATACACAAATGGCCCCAAAACATATTAAAAAGTGCTTAATAGTAGTCATTGGAGGAGATACAAATAAAACCATAAAGTGATATTATCACATACTGACCAGAATGGGAAAAATTAAAAGACTGATGATACCAAATGTTGGAAAGGTTTTAGAGCAACTGGAGTTCCCGTATACTGCTGGAGGGAGTGTAATTTGATATGAACACTCTGGAAATCTGTCAATATCTACTAAAGCCAAATGTAAGTCTATTTTATGACGAGAAATTCTACTCTTACTTAGGTACCCTCAGAAATGCATTTATTTCTTCACCAAAATGTATAAGAATGTTTGTTCATAGCAACTTCACTCACAACAGTTCAAAACTTTAAACAGCCAAAATGAAAAAATTTGACATATAGTTAGAGAGTAGAAATGTCAGGCATTAGTGTTATTTTATGTAGGGAATATGGAAGAATGAAGAGTCCATGACGAATGTCAAGTTTCTATCTTGGCAATCGAGTGGAAATGCAATGACATTTACCGCAAAAGAATACAGAATGTGGAACTGATTTGAGGGAAAAGACGTGAGCTCCTTTTTGGACCTATTGACTCTGAGGTGAGTGGAACATCCAGCCAAATGGAGATGTTTAGTAAAAATAAAGGTATAAATCTCAGGAGAGGAATCTGGACCACAGATAAGATTTTTGGAGACAAGAAAGCATAGTTAGCAATTAAAATTAATAAGATCTCCCACAGAGACTGTGCAGATTGAGATGTTGAGAGGACATATGACAGAACTAATTGATATTTAAGAAAAAGCACAGGAAAAAAGTTCACAATAATGTATTAAATTATTCAAAATTCAAAAAATACTTGAGCAACAAATATAAGCACTGTTTCAGGCAATGGAGCTATATCAATACATCAAACACACAAAAACCCCTGCCCTCATATAGTTTGCATTCTATTTGGGAGAAACAGATAATAAACAAAATATATAAATAAGATATATATTATATTAGTTGGTAATAAATGCCATGGTGAAAAATGAAGCAGAAAAGGAAATAGAGATGTTGGCAAATTTGATAAATTTTTTTTTTATTGTGGTAAAATATACATAACATAAAACTTACCATCTTAACCATTTTTTAAGTGTACAGTTCAGCAGTGTAATAGTTGTAAGTTCATTTACATTGTGTGCAACCAATTTCAAGAACTCTTCATCTTGAAAAATCGAAGCTGTGTACCCATTAAACAACCCCCATTTCCTCCCCTTCACCAGCAATCACATTCTACTTCCTGTCTCTATGAGTTTGACGACTTTAGGTACCTCAGGCAAGGGAAATCGTACAGTATTGGTCCTTTTGTGCCTAGCTTATTTACTTAGCATAATGTCCTCAAGGTTCATCAATGTTGTAGCATGTGTAGGAGTTTCCTTCCTTTTTGAGGCTGAATAATATCCTATTGCACATATATACCACATTTTGTTTACTCATTCATCTATCAATGGACACTTGTGTTGCTCCCACCTTTTGGTTATTGTGAATAATGCTCCTGTGAACATGGGTGTCCAATACTTGTTCAAGTCCCTGCTTTCCATTCTTTTGGGTATATACCCAGTGCTGTGGATTGAACTATGTTCCCCCAAAGTTATATGTATTAGAACTTAACCCCCACTGTCTTAAGAGGGCAGGAACTCTTATTATGGTAATTGAAATGTGGGTACTTCAAGAGGTGATTAGATTGTGAGGACCATGCCCTAGTGAATGGATTAATCTGTTGATGGTTTAATGGTGGTCATGGATGTGGTTCTGATGGCTTTAAAAGAGTGAGAAAGTTAGCTCTCTTTATTGCTTCTGCCATTTTGCCCTGTGACACCCTGCATTTCTGTAGAGTCACCACCAGGAACAAGGCCCTCACCAGATGAATTCCTGGACTTTGGACTTCTCAGCCTCCAAAACTGTAAGTAATAAATTTTTTTTTAAACAAATTTCCCAGTTTCAGGTATTCTGTTATAAGCAACAGAAACTGACTAATACACCCAGACATAAAATTGCTGGATCATATGGTAACACTACTTTTAATTTTTTGAGGAAACTTCAAACTGTTTTCTATAGCAATTGCACCGTTTTACACTTCCACCAACAATGCGCAAGGGTGCCAATTCTACACATCCCAATCAGCACTTGTTCTTTTCTGTTGTAAGTTTGCAATTTTAAGTTGGGTGATGAAGGAAAGCCTTATTGAGTAGGTAAAATTTGAGTAGTGGCCTTAAGAAACTGAGGGAATGTTTCAAATTCTTCTGGGGAAAACTAGATACATGACAAGGAGAATGAAAGAAAAAGAAAGAACAGAACTGAAAAGTCATCATGTAAGCCAAGAGAAGAGGAGAAAAACATAATGGTCAACAGTTGGAGATGAAATCACCACTAACACAATTGTCTGTTGATTTAGCAACCTGAAGATCATTGGCGGCCTTGAAAAGACCTATTTTTGAGGAGTAGCCTGAGCATAAACTCCATTATAATGGACTGAACCATGAGTAGGGGGTGTGCCCATGTAGGAAGTGTTGGCAATATTTTTAAAAGAGGTTTGTTTGGTTTTTTTTTTTTTTTGTAACAGGGAAGAGAACAGTAGTGAGGTTGCTAGGGGAGAATACAGGTGGGAGATGATTTTTCGTTTTAGTTTTTGTATTTAGAAATAGGAATGTCTTGAGCGTGTGTAAAATGTTGATTAGTAGAAGCCAGCAGGGAGGAAGAGCTAGTGGTGGAAGACACAGGAATGAGGGGACAATCAACAGAGTAAAGAGGGCTCTGGGAAGATGGGAGGGACTGAGATACAGGCCATGATGGCCTCTGATGGAAGGAGGTTGGAGAAGTTGTAAATTATTTACTATACAGTAGTTTGTATAGCAGATATTTCATGGCTTTTTGATGATGATGCATGTATTCACTGTAAGGTTGAGTGAGCTCATCTGCTCAGATCAACAGCAGAAATGATGGGATTGGATATTTAAGATGAGGAGACAAAAAGTGTGTAAGCTTCTGTAGGGGGACCTGACTAGAAAATGCAGGCAACGTTGAGAGTGTATTTGAGACAAGCGTTTATGCCAGCTATTTGATACAGAGTTGTGTTATGTACAAAAATTATGCTTTAATAAATAATTGACATGCTTAATCACACCAGGGGAAAGCCTAGGTTGTTTGTGCATCCCTGAGTTAGAGACCTCTATGTATCTGATGACAGCTACCTAGATTGGAGGAATAATGCTTGGAAGGAAAGAATCCAATTCAGTTAGCGTGATCTTTTAAACTCTAACCAGGAAAATGATGGGAATGGAACAAGTGTGAACTTAAAAGAAGGAGGAATACTTTGATTCATAATAAACATTTAAAATTTAAATGAGTATTTATCCATTTAGAAACTGCACTTTGGAAATACTTCTGTTATCTCTGCTGCCAAAGGAATTTCTTGGTGAAAGACTGAACCAGCAATTACAACTTTACAGATGAGGAATACACATGTCCCCTGCCTGGTATCTGTTGCAATTGCCCCTTATTCAATCACCCACAGCTGGAGTAATTGGATCTTTAGGTACAGGTTAATGGGATAATTAGGCAAACACGATCAAACTTGTACACTACGAGGAAATAGATAGCTGCTGTCTCCGAGCCTCCTGTTGTACGCTGTGCTTGTGCAACCTGTTCTTCATTTCTATGGGCAATAAAGTAGGAGATGGATTAGCTGCAAGCGATTTCATCTGTCTGTAAGGGGAAGTGTGGTTTGATTTAAATGATTTTTTAAGAGGCAGCTACTGGAACAACTAGCTAGAGATGAAATGGATGAGGAATGCCTGCTTCACAAACAGCCAATGTAATTTGGCCCTGATATTTTAGAGAGTCCTTTGGATGCCATTTTCTCCCTCGTATATTAATAGGATGTTCATCCAGGAGGCTGAATGGTCATAGGCCTTATATAGGAAATAGGAAATGACATGACTGCGTGGAAGGATATACTAGGAAGCATATACCCAGCAGTGATCACCCAAATAAAGCCCATGAATAGGAAAGACTTATGACATTGTCTTCTGAAGATTACTATAATTTCATCTGTCTTTTTCATGGTTATTTCAGTGAGTTCTGACTGCCTAGAACTCTGTTATGGGAAATGGTGGGAAATCTGGTGCCTGACTTCCCATTGCCTTTCCAGAGGGCTAGACCTACTTTAGGTGCACAGCTATATATAAGGAAATAGGGACCCAGCATCATCTATCTTAATATGCACCTGCTACAGAATTCACCATCATCATCATCATTCTAGGCAGAGTGGATCCTATGAGAAAAAGCCTAACAAACAAACTCCCTTCCGATACAAGCAATTTATTCTGACTTGGACATAAACCTTGAGACAGAAATCACAAAAGAAGCAGCTGGAATTAGATCATAGGTGGCATCATACATTAGGGAAAAATTTGAACCTTATCCTCTGGGGCATGTAGATCTTTTGAAAGGAATAAAGGAGCTTATCAATGGTGGCCATATGCCCCTAAGAAGAGCAGTTTTTAGATTTCATATCATCTAGGTGGCACTGCTGGCATTTAGTAGAAAGGTGCCAGAGATTCTACTCCCCTTCAGTGTGTAGCACTGTCCCACATAATAAAGAATTTTTTCTTTCCCTCATGCAACTTTCAAATGTCCTGGTATTCTTTTACATTAAAACTGAATTATAATGATCTGAATCTAGACTTTAACTCTGTTTTACATTTAAGTGCTCACTATTTGCTTTAATATACATAAAATTTCCAGGAATGCAACTAACCATGCAAATATGAGAAAATTTTTTCATTGCATTGTTGGTAATTTTTCCAAAAGTTTTATATTTTTTGAGATTATGTTATCAGTGGAAGTGCTGCACATGGTATTTGTTCACCAACCCACATATCTGTGTCCAACTGTATTTGTCGTTTTATCCATTGAGATTCTACATATAGATATAAGCTTCATGATGTCTTCTGGTATACTATTGCCTGAGCATTTATATATTGAAATATGTAGAACCTTATCACAGATTACTTTTATGTTATTTCATTCTAATTGTTTATTTTTATGTTATTTTAATGATTTTTTGAAATTAAGTTCATTAGTGGATTAAAATATCTATAAATTTCATTTTAGAACAGTAGAAAAGCATTACAAAACAAATCGAATAAAGAGGTGTTGTTCTGTCCCACAGTGCCGCTGGTTGGAAGCATTGTTTTAACATATGTATCCTTGTTCCATAAAAATTTTTCTTACAGCTGTGCATCAAGCATGTCTGCCATGGACAAAACTAAAGGCAGAAGGACCAGTTGAGTAACCGTTGAAGTAGATCACACAAGATAAAGTTCTGAGCAAGTTAGCGGAGATGGAGAGAAAGAGATGTACTAGGGATACATTGAGGAAGTACAAATGGAAAGTGAGTAGGAGTTGAAACAAATCCAAGATGGGAAATTTCATTGTATGTGGACCTCAAAGTATTTATGATTTTAACCTAAAAGTTTAGATTTGCTTAGTCCTAGAAATGCGAATGTATAAATCAGCTTTGTTGTTTTCCTAGATCCATAGAAACTCTTGTTATCATGCCCAGATGTCACTTACAGACTTCAAAAACATGCATATACCAAAATAATTCAGTATCTTCTCATGAAAATGTTTTATCCTTGTACTTTTCTGTCATAATAAATGGTTGATGCCATCATCAACAATCTAGTTGTTCAAACTGAAAATGTCAAAGGTTTTGCTTTTTATCATAACCATTTTCCCACCTTTCACCAAGTTCTATTGCACATGCTTAGAAATGTCCATTGTGTGTCTCATGTGTCGCCTTACTGCTCTCTCTACAAAGCTTAGGGCCTCACCATATTTTGCATAGCCTCTTGCAACTGCATTCCAAAGGATTTACCTTGCCTCTAGACTTTACAACTGAAACTGATTTTCTGCATTGCTGCAGAGTTGTTTAAAACTCCAATCTAATCATGTTTTTCCCTCTTTAATTTAAATTAACCAGAGCAACCTTCCTGACTTCCTTTGACTTTAAGTGAAACATTTACAACTTCTTATAATTTTTAATTTTTTTATTGAAACATAGTTGATAGTACGTATCTGTGGGGTACAGCATCAAATATCAATTCGTGTTTTCAAGGTATGATGCTGAAATTAGGATAGTTAGCATATTCAATGTTATACAGTGTAATTATTTTTTGTGGTTCTTTACCAGTTCCTTCCTTTGGTTTCCAACCAATTTGTAAACCCGTCCTCTAACTATTCCGTCTCTTTGTCCAGTCTTTGGCACTCACTGTAGTAGATCATTTTGAGTTCCCCAAACACACTATGGATAATTACATTTTTATACTCTTGTTTTCTTCTTCATGCATTTTGGAAGCTTAATGCTGGATCCATTTTCCTTTACCAACCATAGATTAAATAGGCTGTTTATGGTTATTTGAATAAAAAATATTGGGCATCACACTGTTGATAGGAAACATAATTGCCCATTTTACCACCCTATTCCTAGGTGAAAATAAAATCTAACTTTTGTCTTTTGACTTCCTGCTCTTTCCTAGAATAAAATTTAAAATTGACAACTGTCTCTTTTCACCCAAAACAGTCAAAAGTAGTAAATTATTCTTGCTAAACAAACTGTGGTCCTCAACAAAACCCATAAAATGTGTTTAGCTTAATCAACTACTATTGGAAATGAGAATCATTTTCAAATCACTCCAGAAGACAACAAACCAAAAAACTTGTAAACATGTACTTGGCACGGAAATTCAGCTTAATTAAACTAAAATTTTAAAGAGAGAGAGAGTGAAAGAGAGCTGGAGTGAGAAGCATGTTTGATGAGGGCTGGAAAATCTACATGCCAGTGATAATAAACTTGTTATTTAATAAGGTTAATAATAGATAAAGTCCCCTAAAGATGAATTGTTATCACAGTTGACGACTATTTTATTAAAATGTTAATGGCCTGAGGCAAAAGCAAACTGTTCTCTTAATCTGCCAGAAGAACTGCTTTTTCAGAAAGATCATACCCCATAGCACACAGGATTTGAACAAGTCATAATAAGCATATTTGAAATTTGGACTAGACACAGCTCCTGAGATCTTAATTCAACTTGATTGAACTATGGATGTGTTTCACATGCTCATTTGTGGCCAAACTTAGTTCTCCTATTAGCAAAATATATGACACATTGTTGCCCATAGAAATTTATTGAAAGAAGTTTCTATAGATGCATTGTTTCTCTTTTCAAAGTTGATGGAAATAACTAGTGAGATTTTTTTTCCCATTACCTTTCCTTCCTGCACCTAATAAGCAAGCCAAGGGCATATTCCAGTACATTGTCTGGACCATACAATGCACTTTTTCCATAACGGCTAAAATAAAAATAAAAGTATTCAGCAGCACCATCCAGGGCAGTCAGGTGAGTCAATCCAGAGCTGACTGTCTGTGTATAAATGTGACGGGTTACATTGTTATTTGTTTGGGCCCTTAAGTAGAACCCCAAAAGACCTCGATCAGATAATGCTGTTTTCTCCCAATGTAATATTATCTCAGAGCACAAAGAAAACAGTTTTTCTTTTATCAACATTTAAAAAACATTTTCTTATATAACTACACACATATGTAGTGTATGCCAATGAAAAAAATTGCCAGTTATAAATACACCATAACATTGACTACTATATTGTGCTTCTGAAAGAGGAACAATAAGCTATTCAATATATTTTAAATTATAAATGATTTTAAATTATAAGTGATGGGCAGTTGCAAGAAAATGAAATTGACAGCTATAAAAAGCTGTCATGCAAAGGAAAGTGGGGCATGGATTCAGGGCAGGAAAGGACCTGGAACTACCTAATGTTGGGAAGAATAGTAAACACCAGAGGTTTATCATGCTAGAGTTTAAATACAGAAGTACAATAAAAAAGAGAGAAACAAAAACTTTCATAAGAACAGATATGAAGAAAAAAATGAAAGTCCCCCAAATTGTCAGACCCAGTGAGGAGCGAGCAGTCTATAAGACCAAAAGGTACGATCAGCACTAGGACATTAGATGGTGGCATCCAATCTTGTTTTTATGTTCCTTATTGATTGGAGAGAAGGGTCAAGTAGCAAATTTAGAACCTAGAGGTGCCGATCTGTATTTTTAACAGCAATATCTTTGCTGTTGGTGTTCTGACTATAAAACTAATACATTGTTTAAAGAATACTAGGATTTTAGTTATGTGCTTTTCTTACAGAATAGTATCTCATAAATATATTTTCATGTTAATAAATACATCATTACATGATAGGGTAAGAAGAAAAATATGATTATGATATTTTTCAGCTTCTATCAAAAGGCAGACTAACTTACTTTCTCTCTCTCTCCTTCTCTCCTTCATTTCTTGTTGGAATGAAAACTTAAAAAAAAAAAATCAGCTGATATGGGTTGAATGTTTGTCACTTTCAAAGCTCATGTGGAAGATTGATCCCCAGTGTGGCAGTATTGAGAGATGGGACCTTTAGGGTGATTGGGTTGTAAGGGCCATACTCTCATGAATGAATTAATCCGTTCATGGAGTAATGGGTTAATGGTTTAATGGGTTATCATGGGTGTGGACTGGTGGATTTATAAGGAGAGCAAGTGAGCACGTTAACAAGCTTTCTCACCAAGTCCCTTCTGGAAAGAGTTCCCAGCAAGAAGGCCTTCATCAGCTGTGCCCCCTGGACCTGGGACTTTCTGGCCTCCAAAACTGTAAGAAATAAATTTCATTTCTCTATAAATTACCTATTTTCAGGTATTCTGCTATAAGCAACAGAGAATGAACTCACATAGCACCCATACTTTTGTTTGTTTATTTTGTATTTTGCTTGCTGTTTTGGAAGCTATAAATACATTTTTATTTGGATTTCTTGGTAAGCCTTACAAAAAAATTATTTGCAGTTTTAAACATAAAATTGTTTTAAAAAAAACCACTATGAATACTATGAAGGCTCATTTACCCATTAACCAATTAAATAAAACATTACTAATAGGGTGACTCTACCAATAGAATCCCCTCTGTATGTCCACTGTTCAGTTAGTATACCACAATTCATTTATTTATTTTCTTTTTTTAAGTATTTGAATTATATCCACTTTTTGGTTATTACTTACAGTGCGGCTAGAAACTTTCTTTTACCTGTCTTTTGATACATACATACATACAAATGATAGGTATATATACCTAGCAGTGACATTGCTGGTCATAGGATATAAAAACGTGTAGCTTTTTTTTGTTTTTTTGTGACCGGTAAGGGGATCGCAACCCTTGGCTTGGTGTCGCCCGCACCGCGCTCAGCCAGTGAGTGCACCGGCCATCCCTATATAGGATCCGAACCCGCGGCGGAAGCGCCGCTGCGCTCCCAGCGCTGCACTCTCCCGAGTGAGCCATGGGGTCAGCCCTAAAAAAGTGTAGCTTTAATAGATGCTCCCAAACATTTTCCAAAGTGTTTGAAACACTTTGCATTTCTGCCAGCACAGAGTGACAGTTCCAGTTACTTAAAAATCTTTGACAAAACTTGAAATTGTAAATCTTTTAAACTATATTCTAACTGATGTGTATGTATTTTTTTTTTAGTTTTAATTTGTATTTTCCTTACACATAATGAGATTGAGAAGATGTTCTCAGCCTCTTTGAGCATTTTGATATTTTTCCTGTGTAACCTAATTAAAAAAATTGGGTTACCTGTTTATAAAATTTATCTGAAGACATTTTTATAGATTAAAAACAAGCAAAAATTTATATTTCATGCAGTACATTTTCTAAATTTGTACGTTAATGCCAATAGTTTGTCTATAGATTTTTCTGTATTTCATATATTTTATTTCCTTCCTTCCGTATTTCCATCTTTCCTTCATTTCCTTTTTCTTTCTCCTTTTTTACCCTTCCTACTAGCTGTGAACTCTAATAAAAGGCCCAGTAAAAGTGGTGATTGAGATCTGAAGGGGGAATTTTTCTATATTTTACCTTTAAACATGATTTTAATTGTGCATATCTTTCAGATATCCTTGATCAGGTTAAAGGAGCTCCTTTTTTCCCCCTTGGTTTGCTAAGAGTTTTATCATGAGTTAACATTGGTTTTTAGTTAACTTTTTATCAAAATATAATACACATACACAAAACAACAAATTATAAAGGTACAACTTAAGTGTACCAATAAATTCACATCATCACCAAAACTTGGTATTATCTGTTATTTTTATTTTGTTATTATAGTGGGTATGGAGTAGCAATAGCACATCTTAGTTTAATTTGCATTTTTCTGTTGAATAATAAAGTTGAGCATGTTTTCTCTATGCTATTGACTATGGAAAAAAGGCAAAAATGCAGATTCCTGGACCGCTGATGGAGTAGCTTGGAGGCTGGGCCCTGAAATCCATATCTGTAGTGATCCTCCCTGGGGCTGGGGAACCACTGTGAACAGACAGCACTGCTTGTTGGATCATGAAGCTGTTAGGAATAAACCTAGAAAGAAGTGAGTGTAAAAAAGGGGATCAAGTTTTTTGCCCAGTTTTCTATTTGGTTTGTAGATTTGCTTTCTGTATTTTGATCTGAGACATTTGTCAAATATGCAAGAGTACTTCAGAAAGTTCATAGGCAGGCTGACCAGTTAGCTCAGTTTGTTACAGCACAGTGTCATACACCAAGGTAAAGAGTTTGAATCCTTGCACTAACCAGCTGCCAAACAACCAAACAAAAAATTTCATGGAAATATTTGTATTCTATTTTTCCATGAACTTTCTGAAGTACTCTCCTGTGTATTGAAAATATCTTTCGCCACTCTGTGGCTTGCCTTTACGCTTTTGTTAGTGGTGTCTTTTGATAAACATCTGTATTTAATTTCATAGTAATCTAATTTAAATTTCTTTTTATTTATGGTTATTAATGTTAGTTTCTATTTAATGGATTTTGTCTATAGCAGCATCATGGAGACATTCTCCTAAGTTACACTTTAAGACACACACACACAAGGGGTCTTCAAAAAGTTCATGGAAAGATTAATATTGTCTTTTAATTCCATCTTTCCACAAACTTTTTGAAGGACCCATGCACACATGTGTGCATGACACATGGGAACTAGTATTTACCCTTTACATTCAGACCTATAACCTATTTGGAACTGATTTTTGTGTGTGGAGTGAGATGGTAGTTAAGACTCTCCCCGCCCCCCGCCATATTGATGTCCAGTTGATTTACCGCCATTTGAAACTACAACCCGTTGTCTACTGCTCTGCGCTGTCATGTTTGTAATAAAATTAGATGACTGTATATAGGGGTCTGTGGCTGCATCCTTGGTCTGTTTCTTGGTCCATTTTTCTAGCCCTGTGCCAACATCAAATTGAATTGATTATAACTTTGGGATAAATCTCTTCGTCTTGTAGATTAAATAATCCAGATTTGTTCTTCTTTTTCAGTACTGCCTAATTCCTTTGTTTTCCTTTATCAATTTCAAAATCTGTTTGTCATCTTAACCAAAAACCCTATTGAAATTTTAATTGTGATTGCCTTTAATCTATTAACCAATGTGGGTATAATTGATAACATTACTATACCAGGAAAGAAACAAATATTTACAATGGCAAGAGAAAATAGAGAAAGTAGAAATGGGTATATGAGAGATCAAGATATTGGAGTGCTCAATAGTGGATTTAAAAAAAATTAAAATTAATATGTTCAAGAAAATAGAACATAAGATGGAGAATTTTAGCCAAAAAATGAAAGCTCTAAAAAAGTATCAAATCAAAACGAAATGATAAAAATTTAAAACTACAATAACTGAAAATAAAAACCCAATATTCAAACAGAAGCCCTTCTGGGAAAAATCTCAAATTAAAGCTTTAAAAAAAGAATAAAAAATCCTGAAAAGAATATAGGAGACATGGGACACATACGTAAAAAACAAGTATATTTGGAGTTCCATAAAGATAAAAAGACTATTTAAAAAGTAAATAGCTAAAGAAATCTTTAAAGCTGACTAAAGATGTCAAGCTATTGATTTAAAGGTTTTATATTCCCAATTCAGGATTAATTAAAAGGAAACAATAGCTGGGCACATTATAATAAAACTGTCACCATTATTCCTGAACATACAATCAGATAGTCTAAAACAAAATATTATAAACCCAAATTCATAAATAAAAAGATAATATATCATTACAAAATTGTTTTTATTACAGGAATGCAGGTTTATTTAATATTGAAATATCAATAAAATAATCAAATATAGAAAAAACATATGATCACCTATAAGATATAGAAAAAGCATTTGATTAAATTCAACATCCATTCATTGTAAAACATTTAGAAAACTACAGATAGAGGGGAAATTTCTTAATTTAGTAAAGAGTATCTTTAAAAATTTGCATAAAACATCTTAACATACTTAATGGTGAAATATTAAAATATTCATCTTTGACATTTGGTGTGAGAGAGAATGCCACTATCATAACTTTCATTTTTTTATAGTCCTGGAAGTCCTCATCAGTGCAATAAGGCAAGGGGAAAATGATGCAAAGATTATAAGTAAAATTGTTATTGGCAGGCAACATTATTGTAAATTTAAATAACCCAAAATAAATAACCATTAAAATATTTGAGCTAATGAATGGATTTAGCAAGTTTCTGGCTTACAAAGTCAATATAATTAATAAATGAAGTTCTACATTCTATCAACTACAAACTGATGCCACTTATAATAGCATCAAAATGCATATAAATAAGAAACTGGAAGCAAATTAGATATTCAGCAAGTTAGATACGTTTTGATATTTTCATACTCAAGGGTTACTACAAAGAAAAAAGTTGAAAAGAATAAGGTAGATGAATAGCATTGAATTAGGAAGATCTACAAAATATACAAATATGTTAAAAGAGAAAAGATCTACAAATTAAGAAGGGACTTATTTGTGAAAAAATTGAATTAAAATATAAAATTTTTTAAAAAACAACTTTACTTCTCAACAAAACTTTATCAAGTTCAAGATACTTTTGTAAGTGATGATACCAGCCATTTAGTCAATCCCTAAAGAACTGAGGGTCAATGCCGTCTTTTTTACATTATTAACTGAAGAAAAATGGGTGCCCTTTAAAGATTTTTTAAAATTAGAAAGCAAAAAGTAGTCAGATGGAGCCAAATCAGGACTGTAAGGAGGATACCTAATGATTTCCTATTGAAACTCTTGCAAAATTACCTTGTTCAAAGAAAGGAATGAGCAGTATTGTGGTGGAGAAGGACTCTCTGCTGAAGCTTTGGCTAAGTTTCTCTAAACACTTTTGTAATAAGCAGATGGTATCATTCTTTGGACCTCCAGAAAGTCCACAAGCAAAATGCCTTGAGCATCCCAAGAAAGTGCTGCCATGACCTTTGCTCTTGATCAGTCCACTGTTGCTTTCACTGGACCACTTCTACCTCTTAGTAGTGATGGCTTTGATTGTGCTTTGTCTTCTGGATTGTACTGGTAAAGTCGTGTTTCATCTCCCATTACAATTCTTCAAAAAAATGCTACAGGATCTTGATCCCACTTCAAAATTTCCATTAGAGGCTCTGCTCGTCTGCCACTGATCTGGGAGCAACAGTTTTGGCATTCATTGATCAGAAATTTTGCTCAACTGTAATTTTTTTCAGTCAGAATGTGTAAGCTGAACCAATATGAGATGTCTATGGTATTGGCTATTGTTTCTGCTGTTAATCATCTGTCCTCTTCAATAAGGGCATAAAAGATTAATCTTTTCTCACAAACTGATGTGGATTGTGTGCTGCTGTGGGTTTTATCTTTAACAATTTGTCCATTTGTAAAGTGCTAATTTCTTTGGGACATTGTCCCCATAAACTTTTTGTAAAGCATCAGTGATTTCCCCATTCTACCACCCCAGCTTTACCATAAATTTTTTTTTTCTTGCTTTGATTTTAGCAGAATTCATGTTGTTCTGATAGGGACTCTTTTTCTTGTTAATCTTATTCTTCTTAGTGCCTCAAACTGGATCCCGTTCAGACATGGTATAACAAGTTAGTATGAGTTTATATTGATGCAAAAAAAATTTTTGAAATTAATGCGTAGTTTCTTAGTAATATGTATTTTTCATGATTTTTTTGAAGACCCCTTGTAGATGTGAAAAAAGCAAGTTTGCAAAACAATACGCATGGCATGATAAAATTAAACTACCATACAATCCAGCAATCCCATTTCTGGATATATACCCAAAGGAACAGAGATCATGATGTCGAAGGGATACCTGCACTCCCATATTCACCGCAGCTTTATTTACAATAGGCAAGATATGGAACCAAACTAAATGTCTATTGATGGATGACTAGATCAGGACACTGTGGTATATATGAATACTACTCAGCCATAAAAAAGAATGAAATTCTGCCATTCGCAGCAACATGGATGAGCTTGGAGAAAATTATGTTAAGTGAAATAAACCTGGCATGGAAAGAGAAATACCAAATGTCCTCAATCATAAATGGGAGTGAAGAAAGAAAGAAAGAAAGAAAGAAAGAAAGAGAGAGAGAGAGAGAGAGAGAGAGAAAGAGAGAGAGAGAGAGAGAAAGGAAAGAAAGACCACAATGAAAGGTTTAACTTTCAGAAGGAGAGAATAGACTTATAATTACTAGAGGTGGAAAAGGGGGAGGGGAAGGGGAGTTAGGAAGCAATTGGGTAAGGGATACAGAGAATAATCATGAGTTTTAGTGATGAACATGCTAATAATATTGATTTGATCATCACATACTGTACACAAATACTGATATTCAACTCTTTACTCCATAAATATTTATAATCAATTATGTTTCAATTCAAAAAAATAAACTAAAAAAATAAAAAAAAATCATAAAAGTAAACTCTGTATTTAATTACATGTATTCACAGGAAGCATAAGAATACATCTGCAAGTGATAACAGTAGTTACCTCTGCAGAAAGACTTTGATTATGCGATGGCTGCGTTATCTATTAAATCTTATTTGTTCAAAATTCCAGTTTTTCTCTCCTCCCTGGCATACATGAGCATTATATTTTCCCCTCCTTTGAAATTAGCTATGACCGTGTGACTTGTTCTGTCCAATAAAATATGAATAGAAGTGACATGCGTTGCTTGGAGTTAGAAGTAATTAAGAAATGCTATAGTTGAGCTTATAGAAATAGAGGGTAGGATGGTGGTTACCAGAGGTTGGAGGAGGTGGGGAAGGGAATGGGGAGATATTGGCCAAAAAGTATAAAATTTCACCTGGACAGGAGGAATGAGTTTTCAAGATCTATTGCACAGCATGTTGACCATAGCTAATACTAATGTATTGTATATTTTAAAATAGCTAAGAGTGGATTTTAAATGTTTTCACTACAAAAGAAAGATAAGTACGTGGGGTGAAGTATATGTTAATTAGCTTGATATAATCATTCCACAATGCACACATATATCAAAACATCACACTGTACCCCCTACATATATACAATTATTATTTGTCAATTAAAAATAAGAATTTAAATAAATAAAAAAAGAAGGTCTGGCTGTAACCAGTTGGTTGGAGCATGGTGCTGATAACACCAAGGTCCAGGGTTTGATGATGCCTGTGCTTGTAAGCTGCCAAAAAAATAAAATAAAAAAGATGCTATAATATTTTCTGTGCTCTCTTTTACTCTGCTCAGATGATTACAGAATCATGGGCTGATATACAGTAGGCTATAGACCAAAGTAGTCAGGAATACTGGCAAAGGAGAACTGTCTTGGATTGTTGCTCAGATGCAAAATGAACTGTTTTAAACAGCAAATAAATTTCTGTTGGGTAAACTATGGATTGTGAAATTGTTTACCACTGTAGCATAATATAGTCTATCATGAAAGACATATACAAAGGAGAACTGATCGTTTGATAACTGGAATATTTTATATACTACTTCTTTTATTAAAAATTCAAAAATAATGAAAAAGATGGATATATTGCCTTGGATAGTTTCTCATTTCTTGGGGGAAAAAAAGGAAGGAGCTTAAAATTGTCCAACCTTTTGGGAAGAATTTTGGCATTTTTAGGAAGCATATATGTACTTTAGAGACCAGTGTTTTTCTTTCCCTGAGTTACTCAAATAAAAGCTAAATTAAACTAGGTGCAATATTAAAAAGTTTACACGCACAGTTTGTTTTAAACCTTAAGTATCATATTATGTATGTACAAGTATATGTGTTTCTTTCTTTCCCATATCTATGAACATTCGCATTCTACCTATCTTTTAAAACTAGCTCACATCCCATGACTTCAGTAAATTCTATTGCTTTAGACTTACCCAGGGCTCTCCATTTACTGATCTTTAAGAACACTTTGTTTGTTTTATGAAATTTATCAACTAAGATGATTTTTATAAATTGTTCTCTAATAATTTTATGTGTGACTAAAGAAATGCATGATTTCAGATTCTATAGTGGTTTAAGTACTCAGCATAGTGTAGAAAGCCAGTAAATAAATGTATTCTAAAGAATAAATGGTGAGCAATAAACAGATCAAGTCAATAGGATTAATGCCCCCAAACTGGTTAGCACACCCATTTTCTCTACTTCTTATAAAGTTGTTTTTCTTATTATCTAAAAGGTTGGACTTTTTGTATGAATCTTGTAATATATATATATATATAACAACTCTGTAATATATATCACTGCACTCTTTGTACAGAAGAGGAATATAGCATTTAAAATGTTTGAAATATTTTCTGAAGTCAAAAGTTATGAGCTTTGAATCTGAGATATTGTCTGTGGGACTGAAAAAGTCCAGGCTCATTTCTTTATGCCAGAGCTTCTTACACTTTTCTGTATATCTAAACCACCTAGAGATCTTGTTAAATTGCAGATTATGAATTAGTAGGAGTGGAGTGCAAAATACTGCTTTTTCAATAAACTCCCAGGTGATACCATGCTGCAAGTCCAAGGACCACAGTAGGAGCAGCAAAGCAGTTTGTGATGTACTGTAGGACATTTGAATTAATATAATAATTGAAATTCTAAAAAACATTCCCAATAGAACCCCCCAAATAACTATACATAAATATATAAAATATATACAATTGCTAACTTAAGAAACTCAGTTGTTTTCATAGAATTTTTTAATTGTCTTTATGAATCTAGGGTATAACTGCTAAAAATCAGTGTTTGCTTAGCCACTGTAAGTTATGAATATATATTTTTCTTGTTCTGGTGCATCAGTAGAGAGTAACTTTTTTATTTTCCACTATTAACTTAATTAGGAATGATCATTTGCTAAAATAAAAGTAAAAAGGAATTTAAAAAAGAACCAAGATTAGTAAGTCAGGAATTATTATAATATGAACTATAGGGGAAAGAAATGTACTCCTTTAAAATAAATATTTCACCCTGAACCTCTTACAGGTTGCTGTTACATATTGCCTAGAGATCACTTTTGGTTTGAGAAAGTAATGTTTTTTTATATAGTAACCCAAGAATCACCCTGACCCCTATTCCTTACAGCTAAATAAACTGCAAGGCATGAGTCTTTGGTGTTCTGCCAGCAGGAGCATTGAGATAAGAATTCCCACTATGAACACTGTGTTATCCTTTTGCCACTATCTACTGATTAAACCTCAAAGATCTTTTCAAACTGTCAGGGAAAGCACACACCAGGCGTTCTATGTGAACGTGTGTGGTAGGGAAGGACAGGGAGTTCTTGAATTCTATATTTTGTGAATACCTGACTTTCATCCTTAAAGCACCTTGTGTTCCAGCTTTTGGACATAGCACAGGATTGTGCCGCTAGGAAGGCTTCTGGAAATCAAGAAAACACCAGGTGCACACTGTAACTAGAACTCAGGGGAAATTATTAAACTCTAGCATATGAGGAAGTTGAGGGTCAAGTCCAGGGCTAAGTAGCAGAGAGCTTCAAGTCGATTAGCAAACAAACAACTTAAACCTATTGGGTCACAGGTGGCAGGAAGCTTATATTATTAGCAAAGGGAAAATATGTATCACATGGGAAGCACTCAGAACTGGAATGTGTAACAGACTGTGTTTCATCAGTTTGATAAGGGGTGGAGGAGCAGGGAGAAGGTTACAGAGAATTGAAAAAATATACATTGTTGAGATGCACAAATAATGAACATGTTAACTCCAAATCTTGATCAGAATCACAATGTCCTAGGGATTTGAACACAAGTAATATTGTTTAAAAACCTAGATTATTTAATGTCATGAAACAGATTAGGCAGGGGGATTCTTAATTCCTGGTGGGAATAATAATTTGCCAGGGTGTCTTGGTGGATAGACGTTTGCCTGAGAACTCATTTATCTAAAGATGGTTCTTGATTTTTGAGGTGTCTCTGCTTAAAGATCCTGACTAAACAGGTGGATTTATAGGAACGGGCTACTGGGAGAGGAGAGAGACCGTGTGATAGCTAGGGAATAGTCTGACATTCTCTCACTAACAAGGCCCTGGTGGCCCCTGTAGTGGTTTCTCCACCTGCCTTAAAGCAGAGATGTAACTATTTGGACCTTCCTTACCCAGTGGCTTTGACACTCTTATGAGATCCTACTTACTGCAGAGCATTTCTTCTAGATTTCATAACAAATACTCTGCTGGCATTGCTAATGATACTTCATAACACCTAAATGAGAGATGTCAGGGTGGAAGATTTCAATTCTTTTTCTCACCCTGAGGTCAAGCTACATATTTTCAGATAGGGAGTGAAAGACCCCTGGAGCAGGCGGTCAGTCGGTCTGGAGACCCTCCCAAGGAACAGCGAGACCACGAAGACGGATGCAAACAGCAAGAGGTTTATTTGAACACACGGGTACCCGGGCGACACAGTCTTTTGGAAGACTGGCGCGCCGAGTGGAGCTCCTGGGTCCTTTTTATAGCAAAAAGCGCGGGTACAGAAGCGAGAAGCGAGTTTAATTGGTCAGTTCAAATAAGGCCTGGGGTGAGCTTCGGTTATGTGGGAGTCCTTGAAACAGCTGAGGGGCACCCTGGAAACTGGTGGGAGTCCTTGAAACAGCTGAGGGGCACCCTGGAAACTGTTGGGAGTCCTTGAAACAGCTGAGGGGCACCCTGGAAACTGGTGGGAGTCCTTGAAACAGCTGAGGGGCACCCTGGAAACTGTTGGGAGTCCTTGAAACAGCTGAGGGGCACTCTTGAAACTTTAACTGACTTGTCTATTTCTGGGAACTATCCGCCCTTTGCCTCGGGCCGGGGCCCAGGTGCATAACCACAGATATCCTGTTCGTTATCTGGTCTCAACCTCAGGCTGTACTTTTCCTATGCTAGGGACTTTTAACCAGGGTAATGTTTTGTGCCTTGCAAAATGGCGTTGCTACGGCTAGCTTAAAAAGTTCTTTCTTCATTCCCCCATTTCTTTTGTGGATAGCTCTAATCTTAGAGCGGAGTTAAAAGTTATTTTCATTATCTATAGTCTGATATTTTTGTCTAAGAACCAGGACCTTAATTGTACTCATCTTATCATTGATGAATTGGACTAACCTGTTGATGACACAGGGCCCCAGAATGAGCAACAGAAGAAGGAGTACTAGGGGCCCGGCGATGGTTGATAGTAGGGTAGTGAACCAAGGGGAGCTATTGAACCAACCTTCAAACCAGTTTTGATCTTTTTGGCGCTCTAACTGTCTTTTATCTAGTCTTTGTTTGAGTTTGGCCATGGTGTCTCGTATCACACCTGAATGGTCTACATAAAAACAGCACTCCTCTCTGAGGGCCGCGCAGAGGCCTCCCTCTCTTAAAAACAGTAAGTCAAGGCCTCGCCTATTTTGGAGTACTACCTCAGATAGAGAAGTCAATGAGTCCTCTAACTTGCTGACTGAATCCTGGAGGGCCCGGAGGTCAGTGTCCATGGCAGTCTGGAGCTCGGTTAGGCCCCGCTGGAGGTCTATAGGTCCTTTAATCAGAGCAGCCGAGCCGGTACCTATACCTGCCACAATTCCCAGTAGGACAGCTAGGGTAAGTGTGAGAGGTTCTCTCTTAAACCTGGGATGAGGGTTGTCATAGGCCTGCAACAAAGTTTCTTCAGGATGGTAATAGATGCGAGGAATCAGCTGAACCTGGACACAGAAATCCTTAGACTGATTAAAAACTGAGAGGGAAACGCAAGGGGTGAGACCGGTGCTGCAAGCCCACCAGCTATGGTTGGAGGGGAGAAGGTACTGATGGTCCCCGGAGGAATTGATGGATAGGGTCTGGTTGCAAAGATGTTGATGGGTAGAAGGTATTGTTCCTATACATAACCCTTGTCCTGTGACCTCTGTGAGAGTAAGCTTTCCCTGGGTCCCCCAACGGCAACTCTCGGCGCTGGTATAATTGGCCTCTCCCAAAAAGGCTATTCCTTCATAGTAGGGGGGGCTTATGGCCAGACAGAGCCAGCAATGCTCTGTGGCGTTCGGGTTGGTGGCATTTAGAGCTAGGAAGGCCCCCTGTACAAGACCAAAGAGCCTGTCACCCGTGGTGGGGGGTAGAGTGCCTGGTGATAGGAGGCTCTGTGTAGCAGTGCTCCTTTGTGCCGCGGGGGGTTGCCTGCTAGTCATTGGGAACAGCTTGTTGCTAGGAGGTCCCTGTTCTGCAAGGACGGGGTCGGGGCCCACTGCCACAGTTGGCATATTGGTGATATCTAGGCGAATGGTGAACAGTACACCTGGATCGTTTCCCGTCAAATAGAACCTTAGTCCCCAGGTTCTTCCTTGTGCCCAATCTCTGGAATTTTTTCCTTTCTCTGTGAATTTTATTTTAAGGGGGTTACACCAGCCGGTGTTGTCACAGTTTTTACTGCTATCGTTACGTTCTACAGTTATGAGGTCCCATGAGGAACTAGGTCCCCAGTAGACTGTCCCCGTGGTTTCACAACCCCATTCTTTGCAATATAGGGATTCCAGCCCTCCGCACCTTCTAGCTTCTGAAAGGGTCCGGCCATCCCGGGGGCACACGTAGAAGGGGGAAGCGGCAAGCCTGTTTCTAGCTCGGGGATAGCTGCACCCTGGGACCCCCCAGGTGATCTGATTATAAGCTTTTGTATAGTCTGAATCAGGGGGTCTGATCTGGGCCGAGCCCGATGCTATGTATCCCGGGATATCCCAGGTCTCAATACCCGCCGCCAGGGCACATACATCAGGTTTAAGATCGGGCCACCAAGTCCAAGGCGGCTGGGTAGCCTGTTTGGTCCAGACAACTTCTCCAGTTTGGGACAGTACCTTCCAGGTGAGGATCACAGGCCGGTGGGGGTTCTTACCCGGTGGACTCATTTTTCCGCCGCCGAATACGCAGCTTAAGAGGATGATCAGTCCTTTCCAGCTCCCAGGTCTCGTTTGGTGCCGGGGGTGGTGCAGGCTTGAGATGGGAAGCATGGACCCAGGCAGCGATGCCATCAACTTTTACTGCGGTCGGGGTGGTCAGCAATACCAGATACGGGCCTTTCCACCGAGGCTCAAGGTTGCTGGGTCGATGGCGTCTGACCAGCACTCGGTCTCCGACCTGGAACGGGTGGGGGACAGCTATGGTACCGGGCTGATATGCCTCTTTGATCTGGTCCCAAATCTGGGTCTTCACAACTTCTAGAGCCTTTAAATGGGTAAATAAGACAGGGAGAAAATTATCATCGGGACCCAGTGTTTCTCCCAACTCAAGTATGGGGGGGGGGGTCCCCCGTAGAGGATTTCATAGGGAGTTAGACCGTACTGGCCAGGGGTATTCCTGGCTCTGAACAGCGCTAAGGGAAGGAGGGCCATCCAGTCTTTTCCACCGGTCTCTAAGGCCAATTTAGTTAAGGTCTCTTTGATGGTTCTATTCATTCTCTCTACTTGACCTGAGCTCTGGGGCCTATACGCACAATGTAACTTCCAATTTATCCCCAGTTGTGTGGCCAGTCCCTGGCTTACCTGAGCAACAAAGGCTGGGCCATTATCGGACCCGATCACCTTAGGGATCCCGAAACGGGGCAGGATTTCTTCTAGTATCTTTTTACATACAGTCAGGGCCGTTTCCGTTTTGGTAGGAAAAGCTTCTACCCATCCAGAGAAAGTATCTACAAATACTAGCAGATACCTGTTCCCATACCGGCCAGGCTTTACCTCTGTAAAGTCTACTTCCCAGTATACGCCGGGTCGATCTCCCCGTTGTCTCCTCCCGATCTCTCGGTAGGTTGCGACCGCATTAGTCATGGCACAAGCCTGACACTGACTGGCGACTTCGCGAACTGCAGACGAGAGGTTTGGGATGAGGAGGCTGGTGCGGTTTATCAATTGGAGAAGTTTTGCTGGTCCCAAGTGTGTCAGCCGTGTAGCCGTTGAATGAATTCTTTTCCCTGGTCAGGGGTGAGTTCTCCTAGCTTGGCCTTTGTCTGGGCGGGTTCGATTGGCTCCTGAGGTTTGGTAGTTTCTGCCAGCACTCTGGTCGACAGGGCGGCTTGTTTTGCAGCCTCATCGGCCCTCCGGTTTCCGGCCGCCACAGGGTTATTTCCTCTCTGGTGGCCCGGGCAGTGGATAATGGCGACCTGCTTAGGGAGGTGAATGGCCTCTAGCAGAGCCAGAATTTCTTGTTTATTTTTAATGTCTTTTCCAGCAGAAGTGAGCAATCCCCTCTGTTTATATATTGCCCCATGAATGTGAGCAGTGGCAAAAGCATACCTGCTGTCCGTGTAGATGTTGATGTTTTTCCCTTCGGCTAAGCGTAATGCCTGCGTTAAGGCTATTAGCTCGGCCTTCTGGGCTGATGTCCCTTCTGGCAGGCTGCTTGCCCATACCGTCCGTTTGCCATCTACGATGGCGGCCCCTGCTTTCTTCTTACCTTCCGCAATGAAGCTGCTACCGTCTGTATACCAGGCAGGCACTCCGGGCAATGGCTGGTCCTTCAGGTCCCGTCGAGTCCCAGCTTCTTCAGCAAGGATTTCTGAGCATTGGTGTACTGGGGTGGATTCTGACTCGACTGGTAGTAGGGTAGCTGGGTTCAGGACAGCAGGGGGCGCGAAAGATATCCTTTCGTTTAGCAGCAAACTCTGGTAATGAGTCATTCTGGCATTGGTCATCCACCGATTGGGGGGCTGCCGCACAATACTTTCGAGGCTGTGGGAAGCAATCACAGTCACATTTTGCCCCAAGGTTAACTTATCAGCGTCTTTGAGGAGGAGTGCCACTGCAGCAACCGCTTTTAGGCAGGTTGGCCACCCACTGGCCACTGGATCCAGTTTTTTTGATAGATAAGCTACTGGCCGTCGCCATGGTCCTAGGGTCTGAGTAAGCACTCCTCGGGCTACACCGGCTCTTTCATCTACGTACAGAGTAAATGATTTGGTGAGGTCTGGGAGAGCCAAGGCGGGGGCAGACAGCAAGGCTTTTTTTTATGTGGTCAAAAGCCTTTTGATGCTCCTCAGTCCAGGTAAAAGAAATGTTTTCCCTTGTCAGGGGGTACAAGGGTGCAGCCAGGGAAGCAAACCCAGGAATCCAGAGCCTGCAGAATCCGGCAGTACCCAGAAATTCGCGGACCTGCCTGGGGGTTGTGGGAGTAGGGATCTTCATAACTGTAGCTTTCCGGGCCGGGGTCAGCCATCTTTTTCCCCCTTTGAGCAGGTACCCCAAATAGGTGACCTCTTTCTGGCATAACTGGGCCTTTTTAGCTGATACCCGGTACCCCAACTTACTCAGTTCCTGCAAGAGCTTTTGTGTCCCTCTTTTGCAGCCTTCATATGTGGGAGCTGCCACTAGGAGGTCGTCCACATATTGGAGTAATATGACCTGGGGGTTGAGAGCCCTAAAAGGAGCTAAATCTCGGTGGAGGGCCTCGTCGAAGAGAGTGGGAGAATTTTTGAACCCCTGTGGCAGCCGTGTCCAGGTCAGCTGACCTGTGTTACCTTTTTCTGGGTCTCTCCACTCGAACGCGAACAGTGGCTGGCTGTTGGGGTGTAGTCTGAGGCAAAAAAAGGCATCCTTGAGATCCAGGACTGAGTACCAAGTGTGACTAGGCGGAAGGGAACTCAGGAGGCTGTATGGATTTGGGACCGTGGGATGAATGTCTTGCACCCTTTTGTTAATTTCTCTCAAGTCTTGGACTGGCCGATAGTCATTGGTCCCTGGCTTTTTTACTGGTAGCAGAGGGGTGTTCCAGGGCGATTGGCAGGGCACTAAGACCCCTAGGTCTAAGAACCTTTGGATGTGGGGTCTGATGCCTTCCCGGGCTTCTTTAGTCATAGGATACTGTCGGACGGCCACCGGTGAGGCACCTGATTTCAGCTCTACTACTACTGGTGGGACGTTATTGGCCAGTCCCATACCTGTCTTTTCTGCCCATACGGTGGGAAAAAGTTGGAGCCAGGATGGGTCGATGGAGGGAGAGGCCGGCTTTTCATACAGCCGGTATTCTTCTTCTAGGTTTAGGACCAGGCACATGGTAGAGTGATCTCCCCATGTTACTTGTGGGCCCTCTGTGGAAAACTGGATTTGAGCCTTTAGTTTGGTCAGGATGTCCCGGCCCAACAGAGGAGCAGGGCACTCAGGTATGACCAAAAAGGAATGGGTCACTTGCCTATGTCCGACCCTTAAAAGTCTCTGAGTGGTCCAGGGGTAGACTTTGCTGCCGGTCGCTCCTACTACGACTGTCCGCCTGGACCCTACCTTCCCCATGGGTTGGGTCAGTACCGAATGTTCAGCCCCGGTATCGACCAGAAACTCGATGGGGGTCCCCTCCACTGTCAGTGTTACCCTAGGTTCGGGGAGGGGGTCCGAACCCCGACTCCCCTAGTCATCTAGGGATAGAACCTTGGCTTCTCTGATGTTCTTTTTCCGGGGACATTCTCTTGCCCAGTGACCCTTCTCTTTACAGTACGCGCATTGGTCTTTGTCTAGAGGGGGTCTTCCATCCCTAGGTGTTTTCTTTGCCCGGTTGCTCAGGTTCCCTGTCTGCCTATCTCTAGACCCTCTTTCACCTACCACTGCGGCCAAAATCCTAGTTAAATTTTTTTCTTGGCGTTTATCACGCCGCCTCTCTCTCTCTTCTGTCTCTTTTTTTTCTCTTTCCTGTCTTTCTTCTTCTGTTTCTCTCTTGTGGTACACCTTTTCTGCCTCCTTTACTAAGTCTTGTAAGGAAAGGTCTTGGAGCCCCTCTAGTCTTTGTAACCTTTTTTTAATGTCTGGGGCTGACTGGCCGATAAAGGCCATGGCAACTGCCGCCTGCTGTCCCTCAGAAGAGGGGTCAAACGGAGTGTATCTCCTATATGCCTCCATCAGGCGTTCCAAGAAAACCGAGGGGGGTTCTACCGGTCCCTGCAAGACCTCTCTTACCTTAGCCAAATTGGTGGGGCGCCGGGCTGCCCCTTTGAGACCTGCCACTAGAGTCCGGCGGTAGACCAGAAGACGCTCCCTACCTTCGGCCGTGTTGTAATCCCATTGAGGTCGATTGAGGGGGAAAGCCTCATTAATGAGGTTCTCGAGTTGTGTAGGGGCCCCGTTATCCCCGAGAACGTTCTTGCGGGCCTCCAGAAGAATCCTTTCTCGCTCTTCAGTGGTGAAGAGGATCTGGAGTAGCTGTTGGCAATCGTCCCAAGTGGGCTGGTGAGAGAACATAAGGGACTCAAGAAGTCCCGTGAGACCTGCTGGTTTTTCAGAAAAAGAAGGATGGTTAGACTTCCAATTGTAAAGATCTGCTGAGGAAAAAGGCCAATACTGCAAAGGGACCAAGCCATTTGGCTCGGCTGGGGGCCCTATGGCTCGGAGGGGCAAAGCTACGGTGGAGTCAGGACCCGAGTCGCCTCTCGGACTGCGAGGTTGGCGGCTCCTAGTCCCCGCAGCCGGTCCCTCAGGGTTGGGGTCACTGGGTGCTCGTCCTGGTGCCGATCTGTTTGGTTGAGGGGCCAGAGGGGGCAGCGGAGCCGCCGGGTAAGGTGGGGGTTCAGAGAGGGAGAATAGGTCATCTGGTGTCGGGTAGACGGAGGGTCGGGGAGGGGCAGAAGGCTTCCTTGTAGGTGGCCCTTGAGTATTTTCTGGTCCCGAAACGACAGCGACTTTGCTGGAGGGTGGCACCCAGGGAGGGGGATTCTGGGCGAGGTCTTGCCATACCACGACATATGCAACCTGGTCCGGGTGTCCTCCGATCTCCTGGAAAACAATCTTTTTAACTGCAAAAATGACAGAAAGGTCAAAGGTTCCCTCTGGCGGCCAACCTACGCCGAATGTGGGCCACTCAGACGAACAGAAAGTCTGCCATTTTCCTTTTTTGATCTCCATGGACAGATTGTGAGCCCTGGTTTTGACATCTTTCCAATGATCTAGAGTAAGGGAGAGAGGCGTAAGGGCACCTTGCCCCATCTCGAAAATTTCCAATAGGGGAACGACGACGCAAAGACCTATCACAACTAAGACAAAAAGAAACCAGAAACGGCGACGAGACCGAGTGCCGTAGAAATAGAAGAAAGAGTCCGATGGCAGAGCGCGCCTCCCGAGACGCGGTGAGACCAAAACACAATAATCCTCTGCCAAGGGGTCCACCAGGCGTCCCTGGTCCTCCCCTGATCCTGGGACGTCTCCCAGGATTGCCGGGTGGCGAGCCCCCGAACACGTCTGTTCGCTACCCGCACTTCGCTCCCAGAGCGACTAACCCGGAACAAACTGAAACCAAAATGCGCGCACTCAGAAAGACAGTCAGAGTCACAGGATTAGACACAGAAACGAGACACAGAAACGAGACACAGAACGACTGCTGGCCAGCTTACCTCCCGTTGGTGGGTCGGTGGTCCCTGGGTGGGGGTCTCCGATCCCGGACGAGCCCCCAAATGAAAGACCCCTGGAGCAGGCGGTCAGTCGGTCTGGAGACCCTCCCAAGGAACAGCGAGACCACGAAGACGGATGCAAACGGCAAGAGGTTTATTTGAACACACGGGTACCCGGGCGACACAGTCTTTTGGAAGACTGGCGCGCCGAGTGGAGCTCCTGGGTCCTTTTTATAGCAAAAAGCGCGGGTACAGAAGCGAGAAGCGAGTTTAATTGGTCAGTTCAAATAAGGCCTGGGGTGAGCTTCGGTTATGTGGGAGTCCTTGAAACAGCTGAGGGGCACCCTGGAAACTGGTGGGAGTCCTTGAAACAGCTGAGGGGCACCCTGGAAACTGTTGGGAGTCCTTGAAACAGCTGAGGGGCACCCTGGAAACTGGTGGGAGTCCTTGAAACAGCTGAGGGGCACCCTGGAAACTGTTGGGAGTCCTTGAAACAGCTGAGGGGCACTCTTGAAACTTTAACTGACTTGTCTATTTCTGGGAACTATCCGCCCTTTGCCTCGGGCCGGGGCCCAGGTGCATAACCACAGATATCCTGTTCGTTATCTGGTCTCAACCTCAGGCTGTACTTTTCCTATGCTAGGGACTTTTAACCAGGGTAATGTTTTGTGCCTTGCAAAATGGCGTTGCTACGGCTAGCTTAAAAAGTTCTTTCTTCAGGAGAAGAATCACCGGTAATGACAATTTTTGTATGAAAGTGTGTATATCCAAATACAAGCCTTTATAACATGGTCTTCCAATAACTCACTTTTAGATATGTGTTAAACTCTGGATAAGGGTTTTTCACTTAATTGCTATAGTGTCTTTGGTCTCCACTGACAGCAATCTTAGACTTAAAGTTGGAAAGACTTTACATATAATCTATTTTAGCAATGGTAAATAGAGTTCAAAGTGCTTGCCAGCTCTGATCAGTTAGTTGCAGCTTCCTAGAGCCCTGGGTTTTAGGAAGACTTTGCAGAGCCCTGGATTCTAGGAAGACTTTGCAGCTACACCTGATGGTCAACTGAAAAAAAAAAAAAAATAGACATTATCTGTTAATAATGTTTTCCATGAAAGTGGGAGAAGTGGCAAGCTACACGCTTGATCTTGACCAACCCTATTACTTTACAGCTGAGGAAACTTCAGATTAAATTGTATAAATGACTTGCCACAAAGTAAAGGAGATAAAATTAGAACCTGTGAAGTCTTATTTTGATCTCCGTGTTCTTCCATTATACCATCCAAACAATACCTTTTACTTTTACTGTCTACATAGAAAACGAGGTAATAAAAACTGGCCATGATTTGTTTACTGATTATTATATGCTATGGAGAAGAAAATATGTGGTCATTTCACACATACTTATCTCCCTTTCATTCATCCATGTACTGTCTCAACCAAGGCACACTATATTATTTGGAGAAAATTATAAGTTCTAGAATGATCTAGAGACAACAATTTGATATTGAAATAAGACATTTTTGATGTGATTAATGTGTTTCTGTGCATCTGTGGATCACAAATACATAGTTACATATTATGAATAACATAATACAGATCAAGTAATAGTCCCTGACACCATATTTCTCATTTTTCCACTAAAATACTATATAAGCAAAGAAAAAGATAAAGACAATATGAAAAACCTGTTGCCAAAACCTAGAATGAATTTCTACTAACTCTTTGGTTGAAGAAAATAAAATATGCCTGTATTACGGCATATGCTTGGCTTCGTGGCTCCTGATGGAAGGAAGGTGTTTTAACCCATCTCTCCAAACATATCCCCCATCCCTGGCTTCTAACTGAATGACCAGAATACATATAAATCAGAAAACTAGACAACTATCCATTGATAACAAAGGGCCTGATAATAGAGATGACCATAAAGTAAGCTCACATCTCACCTCCTAAATCAGAAGCTATCAAGAAGTGGGCCAAAGATTGTCAGTCAAGTATATTGCTACAGTGTTATTTATAACAGCAGGTGTCCTAGTCCACTTGTGCTGCTACAACAGAATACCTGAGACTAGGTAATTCATAAATAATAGAAATTTATTTTTCACAGTTCCAAAGACCGGGAAGTCCAAGGTCAAGGTGCGTGCAGGTTCAGTGTCTGGCGAGGGTGGCTTGCTCTCTGCTTCCAAGATGGCATCTTGTTGCTGTGTCCTCCAGTGGGGATAGAACACTGTATCCTCACATGTCCTCACAGAAGGCGGAAGGGCCAAAAGGGGCAGACTTCCCCCATCAAACCTTTTTTATTTTTTAATTTATTTAATTTTTTAATTTTTTTCTTTCTTTCCTTTCCTTTTTTTTTTTTTTTAAGTTTTATTCTGTCGATATACATTGTGGCTGATTATTGCTCCCCATCACCAAAACCTCCCTCCCTTCTCCCTCCCCCCCACCCCCCCAACAATGTCCTTTCTGTTTGCTTGTCGTATCAACTTCAAGTAGTTGTGGTTGTTATATCTTCTCCCCCCCCCCCCCGGTTTGTGTGTGTGTGTGTGTGTGTGTGTGTGTGTGTGAATTTATATATTAATTTTTAGCTCCCACCAATAAGTGAGAACATGTGGTATTTCTCTTTCTGTGCCTGACTTGTTTCACTTAATATAATTCTCTCGAGGTCCATCCACGTTGTTGCAAATGGCAGTATTTCATTCGTTTTTATAGCTGAGTAGTATTCCATTGTGTAGATGTACCACATTTTCCGTATCCACTCATCTGATGATGGACATTTGGGCTGGTTCCAACTCTTGGCTATTGTAAAGAGTGCTGCGATGAACATTGGGGAACAGGTATACCTTCGACTTGATGATTTCCATTCCTCTGGGTATATTCCCAACAGTGGGATAGCTGGGTCGTATGGTAGATCTATCTGCAATTGTTTGAGGAACCTCCATACCATTTTCCATAGAGGCTGCACCATTTTGCAGTCCCGCCAACAATGTATGAGAGTTCCTTTTTCTCCGCAACCTCGCCAGCATTTATCGTTCAGGGTCTTTTGGATTTTAGCCATCCTAACTGGGGTTAGATGGTATCTCAATGTGGTTTTGATTTACATTTCCCGGATGCTGAGTGATGTTGAGCATTTTTTCATATGTCTGTTGGCCATTTGTATATCTTCCTTAGAGAAATGCCTACTTAGCTCTTTTGCCCATTTTTTAATTGGGTTGCTTGTTTTCTTCTTGTAAAGTTGTTTGAGTTCCTTCTATATTCTGGATATTAATCCTTTGTCAGATGTATATTTTGCAAATATTTTCTCCCACTCTGTTGGTTGTCTTTTAACTCTGTTAATTGTTTCTTTTGCTGTGCAGAAGTTTTTTAGTTTGATATAATCCCATTTGTTTATTTTTCCTTTGGTTGCCCATGCTTTTGGGGTCGTATTCATGAAGTCTGTGCCCAGTCCTATTTCCTGAAGTGTTTCTCCTATGATCAAACCTTTTTTAGAAGGGCACTTAATCCCATTCATGAGGGCTCTGCCTTCCCGAAGGCAACACATATTAACACTGTTGCATTGGGAATTAAGTTCCAACATAAATTTTGGAGGGGACACCCTCATTCAAACCATAGCAGTGGGAAACTGAAAATTATCTAACAGCTCAGTAATTGGTGAGGGAATGGTAAAATAAATTGTATCATAGCCATGTGGTATATAACACACCAATTACCACATAACACACCCAATTATAATCATGTTTTTCAAGAATACTAAGAACATAAGAAAATATTCACAGTGTTACATGAAAAGAGCAGAAAAGATAATATAGTATGGCACTATTTTGTTTTAAAAAATTAAGTATGTGTATATGTATGCTAAGAGAAAATAAACCAAAATATTGACAAGGGATATATTTAATGTCAGGAATAGACATGGCTTTACTTGTCTGCTTTGCCCTTCTCTATTTCTCAGTTTTTTGATAATAAGTAGCAATTCTTTTTCAGTGATAAAAAGAAACAATAGCAGCCCATACTGATTGCTTACTCTGTCAGGCACTGTTCTAAGCACTTCTTGTGTATAAACTCTGTTTATCCTTGCAACAAATCTGTGAAGTAGGTGTTGTAATTGCACCAATTTCTCTTGCAGTTGGCAGTCCCTGAGACAGAAGTTGAGCAAATGACTCTATGGCACTTTGGCTCTGGAGCCTGAGTATAACCACTACACCTCCTATCTCCTGTTTCCTTATCCCACACTTGGAGGTTAGGTTTGGACAACTTTGTGATGTAAGATGGTGGTTTCTTAATAACAGCTTTAGGGCTGGGGAGGGTCCAATGGCACCAGGTGAAAGACATAAAGGCAGAAAGGGAAAACAAGAGCCGGAAAGACAGACAATCCTTTTTCAAACAAGTGCTTTCAGTTCTAGAGTCAAGTAGGAAATACACAGTTAAGAGACAGAAAATAATTAGCTGAGTTTAGTTTAGTTTTGTGTGTTTTGTCCTAGAAGACAATATAAGGGGCAAAAGTGACATATATTGGCTCCACGATTAGTCACAGACATCTGCCGAGTTGCATGCTTTATTAGACACTGACAGATCTCTATGAAGGGCGTACTCAGTGGGGGTCCTATTTTGGAGAGATCACTGAATGCAAAACCTTCACCCTTGGGACGACCCCCAGTCAGGCAGGTCTTCATCTCCGGTGAGATCTTGGCACAGAGACAGATCAGTGTGACCATGCCTGTCCACCTTCTAGCACATATCATGTGTGATAAGTCTCTGGTCTAGCTGTTACTCTCATGGTTTTGCTTTATTTATTTGCAGTTTTCTAATGTGAAGCCCCTGTCAATGTCAGGATCTGAACAGTAAGGCAAAAATGCATAAACTGACCAAACCAGGAAAAGCTCACCTTTCACACCCGAGTAATGATTGGTTGTCATGGTTCAAATCCATTTGTTGCTCCTTTAGCAGTTAGGTGTAACTGGAAAGACACCTGTGATCACTGTGTACCTGATGACCTCTCTCTGCCAGCTGAGAAGGAGCTATTCCATCACTTTTCTCCCTTCCCACCCAGACCCATTCAATCTGCCTCAAGCTTTGATGCTGGGCTTTTCCACTGCCAGAAGAACCTGATTAAACTTTTAGACATTTCACTGGGGCTGTAGTCTCTTGTCAACACTAACCCATTGTGGTGTCCTTTGAATTACTTTTTCTTCAGTGCTGCAGTGAACTAGGAGATCTTATTTAGCATTTATTAAATAGCAAATAGCTAATTACTCAAAGTAGCTATTTACATATTAATTTTTTTTTCCTTGGCATCTTTAATGTCTGATTAACATCTTCTTCCTACAGCTGGAAGATACTTATACAGAATAAAACATTCCCTTATTTAATCTCAAGTGGAATATACGATAAGTGTGATCATTTTAATTTGTGTCATTTATTAGCAGGAGAGAGATATTGTACAGGTGGGATGCTCCATCACATGCCAATTAGCAGGTGGCTTAGAGGGCAAGAGGGAAATCTCTTTTACCAAGGGGATTATAGAAGTCACAGAAGGAGAAGTTCAGCTGTGGGAAAAATAGAAGAAATGACATTGGGATGCCTGATTTTGGAGACTGGGGACAGAGTTTAAGTAATAATGATAATACTGTACAGATACCCTAAGAGAATACTCAAAATAGAAAGTATGGGACCCTTTATGTAAAAATCACAATTTCTTTTTCTAATCCTATGAGAACCATAGAAAGAGGGCTAAAGGAGACCTTACTGATCTAATTAAAGTGAATTATATAAACGAGGAAACTGAGGCACAGAGAAGTCCTGTCTCAGTGTAGTTTAAATTAGCAACATGGACAGGTGTAAAAAACAAGCCTGCAGTCTTCTAATCCACTCAATGTTTTAGAAAGCTATATGGTAGGATTTCTTGCCTCCAGCATGTTTTTCTCGGTTGGTTCCCAGGTGACCCACTTCAGGGTGTTTCATTGCATTGAATGTATATCAGACAGAGGTCCATAGTGTGTTTTAAAAAGATTATCATGGCAGGCTCATACAAGAAGGGGGTCGCGGGGGGGTGGAATAAGGTCTCCAGGTAACCCATGGCTTCAGAATTTGGAATATCCTTGCAGGAAAATGGAGTCAACCACAGAAAAAAGATGTCGATTTTGCTAGGGAGCTTCACTCTCATTTACTGTTATTCTTTCGACCTGTTGAGCTTCTTTCATTCTTTGGTTTTTGGCAGCTAATAGTTTTATGTTGAAGGAATTTGTGTTAGGATTTACTCAGAGTTGAGTTTATGGCTTAACCAAACTACAGCTCTTTGGTGCCACCCCTAGCCCAATTGGAAAACTAAAATAATTCAAAGCAATTGCTCATCTTGGTATATAATAAGAACTCAATAAATATTTCTTGAATGAATGAATGCAGAGCTGCCTTTTATGGTTATGCAGGTTGTGCTCTATACGAGTACAAGAGGCCCAGCCCAAGGGCATAAATGGGAGCTGATGTTCAGCATGCCCTCTGGTTGCCAAGCCAGGTGTCCTGGCCTGTGGCTGTTGCCACCCTGGAAGAACGCCTTTTTTCTAATTGGTCCACCCTGAGGAAGCATCTTTTTTGACAAATTTGCACAAAGGTACTATGCACTCTAGCTACAGCCTTGAAGGATCGTGGGGAACCTGTGATAAAGAGGGCAGGGACTGGCTGTGAGGTTCATGCCCTGCTAAGTATAGGTAGCCTTTCCAAGTGCTGCTCTTGCAGGGGTAGATCCCAGTAACTGATAAGGGGTCCAGACAAGCATTTGAGAGTGGTTGATGTTTTCTTCCTGTGCATGTATTATTCCTCTTCTATGAGCTCATAATGGTCTTGGAGTTGGCACCACATCATTTAATAATAAATAATATTCTCTCTCTCTTTCTCTTTTTTTACTCTTTAAGGTTTTCAAATGAATCTTTTAGTATTATGTAATATCCCTGAAAGCATAGATGCAATATCCCTCTGACCTAACACATTAGGATTTCAACGAATATTTGTTTAGTCATATGAGTAAACTAAATTGTAAAATCCTTGGAAACCAGAAGTATGCCATATACTTCTGCTTAATGCTCTTTAGTTTCCAGCATTGGGTGCACAATCAATTTTATAAATTGTTTAAGAAAGTGCATAGGACTGATTGAATCCAACATTGCTCTTGGAGGCTTTTGGAGACTCTAACCTTCTTCCCCGGTTGATGTATTTGGGGCTGATTTTCCTTGGTATGCTGCAGATTTTCTAACGTGGAGTGGGGGGGTCTGCTACTTCAAGGCAGGCAGCTTCTATAGGATTCTCTGCCTTGCTCTGTGCCATGGAAGACTGATCCATATGAACAGCACCAACAAACTCCCATGCCCTCTGGCATCTAGTCTGGTTCATTCGATGGGGAGCCCTGGTAGGAGGTTGGAAGCAGGGAGGAGATTGAGATCTGCCTATTTATTCCTCTAGCTTCCCCCCAGAAGTCACTTTAAGGTTGTCTGTGTTCCTCCACCTAAGGTCTCAGGTGTCCTTCTGAAAATCACTCTCTTTCTAAGAACCGGCGACTGCTCCCTCATTTCACTCCATTAGGTCCAGGAGTGATAATGGCTCTGCTGTTACTTCTAGCAGAATTTATTGTACTATTCCTTGTAGTTTTCCTACATCTCACCCATATCTTTATAAATAGTTACTGTATTATGCCCTCCTCGTATACCGTCCTTTATTATACCCTTGTGTGAGTGTGCCGGCTGTCTCACCTTGCACCCAATGCCTGACTAACGGGTACCATGCTAACACATAGATAAAAACCGTGAAGGAGCTCGAATCCCCTCCCTGCACCACTGTGTTGCTCTCTTTGAACAATGCTCTCATTTGGTCTTCTGGCTCCTCTCATTTTTAACTCCGTCTTTAGCCTTTGCATCTTGGTTTGCCAGCTTTTTTCATGTGACCTTCAACTCCAAGGTCTGGTGCAAAGTTACCTTTTTCACCTGAATTCTATCACATTTGGAATGAGTTCACTTCCCTTCCATGTGTCCCAGGAGGACATTGCCCAGAATTTTCTGTTCTGTTTCCTTCATGACACCAGCCCCTGAAGATAGTTTTGTGACAAGTTACGACCACATTGAGGGTAAGCAATGCATGTGCCCCTTTCCTTATTTACAATACAAAAATTGTTGAGAGCGAGCCCACCTTCTTCCGTTTATTAGAAAACTTCTCTTTCTTATATTGTGTCAGCTGAAATGTCAATCTGCTTCCTGCTACCCACGGTTGGCGTCTTGGCATACATATTTTACGAAGTTACTGGCCCTTGGTCTAACAGAGTACCAACTTTAACAGATTCATTTCTTTAGTCTGGGACCTTGGGTTACATAAAATTAAATGAGTTCCCTGATGGTATCAGTTCTATAAATCCAACGTTCTGTTGTATTTACATAAAATGAAGGTTCATTAAATTTTATCCTCCTTGTACTCTATCCCCAAAATGGTATTATAAATTTTCTTCTCCTGGAGTTCTTAATGATCCAAAATATGCTCTTTAAGGAGATCTACTGACAGCATTCTGAAATACAGGAACACTGCCCCTAACTATAGATTTTTTTTCACAAAAAGGTCTGGCTGCTGCTTTTTGTAGATTTGTCTAGAAATCTGTGTGTGTAAAATAATAAACATTGAATGCTGAGACATCATGGATAAAAATACTAATGTCTCTTTGTCTGCATGTTAAGGGAGAGGACTTGCTCAGGAGATATTCAAGAGGAGGTAGAAGACTCCTGATGAAACAGGGCTCATATGCTCCTTAATGTCAAGTCTGAATTAAGAATAGCATTGAGGGCCGAGCCTGTGGCGCACTCGGGAGAGTGCAGCGCTGGGAGCGCAGCAATGCTCCCGCCACAGGTTCGGATCCTATATAGGAATGGCTGGTGCGCTCACTGGCTGAGTGCTGGTCACAAAAAAGACAAAAAAAAAAAAAAAAAAAAAAAAAAAAGAATAGCATTGAGACTTGATCCCAGTAGGAGTGGGGTATGAGAATTGGATACTCTCCAAGGTAGCCTTTTGAGGGGAATGAATGGGGGAAGTAATTGATGAGGACCTGTCAGTAAAGCATACAGATGATTCTGAGTTCAATGCTAGTAATTACTGGACATCAGTGTGGATCTCTGACACACATGAAGATAGAGAATCTGCTAGGAACGTCACTGAGGAGTGTATGTGAGTCACAACTGTCCTCTAAGAGGTTATACAATTCAGAAAGTGTCCTTAGTTTTACTGGTTTGTGAGAGAGGTGTCCTCAAGAATAGCTCAAGAGAATTTCAGGCTACCAGTACATTAACCCATCATCTAAAAGTCCCCTAGGCATTAGAAAGGCCCCTCGGATGGCTCCTTTCAAGTCTTTATAACTTGAAATTTCAGGAAAATGTTTTTTACTTCAGAGGCTTCTTTCTGAGCTTTGTTTGGAAGAGAAAGGGAAACGCCGACCTATTGACTTCTCAATCTAAGGAAATGTATTAGAACAGGTGAGGAGCAGCTGCAAAGAGTATAAAAGAAGAAGCATTAGTCTGCTAGATCTGATCATGGCAACTGGTTGCAGGGTTGGAAAGGATGGGAGCCACGGGAGCAGGTTGATGGTGACACTCTGCTGGGATGCTTGAATCAGGACCCAAACATATGGCTGGCTTCAGAAAGTTTCCTTCCTAAAAGAAAACAAAGGGAAAGAAAAAAGTCAGCATCTTAGCACTCGTTCTGTCTGACCGTCCCCATTAAACTCTGCAACTTCCCGTCTCTGCAATCTGAAATCCAGCACTTGCTCCTCCATGAAGCCTCTGCTGAGTAATCTCACCCAGTGCAAACTCACGGCACCCATGGGGTGCACTCTCCTTCCACACTTATGTGTTTATCTTACAATGAGATTATAATCTCATGGAATGAGGGACGGAATTTCTTAGACTTCTTTAATTCTCCAACATTAGCTCCGAGTCTGCCTTATAATAGGAAGTGTTTAATAAATGCCCTGATTGGCAGGCTAATAAAATAACATGTAATAAATATGCTGACTGTAAGACTAATCCTGACATGGCTATTGTGTTCTGGAATATTTCCAACTAGTAAAGTAAGGTCATTTGGGTCATTATCATTGCATGGTTATCTATTTGTCTGTTGTTGACTTTGTGCCAGGCATTGGATCTTAGAGAGGCACCTGGAACATATGCACATGGATTAAGTTTCCTTGGTGTTCTGTAGTCTATTTCACCACGTACATATTGAATTTTTGAGCAAAGATGGATGTTTTCTAGGATGGCCTGCCCCTGAATGTATATTAAATGAAAAAAATGCAGGAAAGAACAAAAGAACAAATGAATGAAGTATTAATTGATAATCCTGTATCTTTCTAATCCCTTTAATCATTGGAACTGAATTTTCCACACCGTAGCTTGAGCCTCATGCCAGACTTTGTTATCTTTCCTACTTAGATTTCCTGTGATTATATTTTGGATTCCTGAGATAGTATAGAATGCAGGTGTGATCTAGAATGAGATGTTCTTTAAATAGGCATCTGGAAGGGCAGGTATCACAATGAAAGAGAGAGAGAGAGAGAGAGAGAGAGAGAGAGAGAGAGAGAGAGAGAGAGACATGGATAGGAATGGATGTGGAGAGTCTAAGGAAAGGTTTACCTCACTTAATAGAGAGTATATTTTCTAAAAATGTACTTGGTAAAATGAATTGTTACTAAACTAAATGAAGCTACCTAACAGCAATGGGCATTTGACAGATTCATGTGGCATGGTGATTTCCCCCTGAGCCTAGCTAGGTGTCATCTCATTTGGCTGTTTTCTCAACGTGTGAAAAGCACTCAGAATACTCACAGTTTGTCAAACAGCAAGGAATCACCTGGCTTAGCAAAGATGTTCAGATCCATCAACCGCAGAGCCCTGCTTCTTTAATGAAACAAAAATCCACTTTCTCTGATTTGTAAATTAGGGACTTTGCAAAATGAATTTTTATGAGGGGCTTACTGATGACAGAGAAAAGTCTTGTTGAATGAAATGACAAATTGATGAAGGTGGAAAGGTTGAAGATAAAACAGATGTGAGGACCAAGCAGGGACACAAGAGCCTGCCTGGGTCTTCTAAAATTACTGAAGAAAGCAGACACTCAGACAGGCCAAAACAATGATTCCTCCCAAATTTTTAATTGGCTTTGGAACACACAGTTCTTAAGTGTTCACAGTGCATCTGGGCCCTTGCCTTTGTGGAAAGGGGAGTGGGTTCTAACAGGAAAGGAAGTCGGAGCTTGATTCCTTGGCTGGCTGGGACGTACTGTAATGTCAGAGGAACTGCCCTTGTAACTGATGTGGAGTGACACTGTCAGGATGAGGCAGCTACAGCCTGCAACAGATGCTGCTCTGTACACGCTGCTTTCTTACCCTTCAAGAAAGCAGGTTACTGAGACCCACTGACCTGTCCTTCCTCAGCTGGTGTGTATAGTACACATGAGCTGTTGAGAGGAAAACAGAACGTCCTGAAGGGGAAATAAATTGGTGCTTTGTTCTTTGGGATGGCATATAACTCTCACCTCCAGGATGTTAGAAACACCGTGTTTCCCAAACATGTCTCACTTTGAAATGTACACCTTGGCCTTGCGGAGGCCCTTAGGGCTCTGGATTTTCTTCTTGACTTCTCATTCTGTTTTGCCACTACATGAAGTGTGAACTTAGGAGCAGGGCTGTCTGATACATTTGGATGAAGGCAGCTTTTGAATCATAAGATTGGCTGAAAGCCAGCTCCTTTCTTCTCTACTGTGGCTCTGAACTTCCCTGTGTGCTGCTACTTTCTAGGGTGAAAAGGGGGAGCTGTCCCTGCCAAGGACCACGAGTCTGGGACCCCTTTACCTTACCACATGGCAGCTCTACCCCCACTGGCAACCCTTTATCCTTTTGCTCCTACGAAGAATTCAAGTTCATAAAGAGTGAGGGGTTCCACCTGTACAAAGGTACTTCGAAACGTTCGTGGAATAATAGAATTGAAAGAGTATGAATTTTTCCACGAACGTTTTGAAGTACTGTCATATGCAATTGAGGCAAGCTGGACATAACATCTCATGTTACCCTGTACTTTTAGTTTGGGTTTAAAGTACTAAATTTGTTCTGTTTTCAACCTTTTTAGTCTTTAGACTCTTCTCTCAGGTTCTACTTGCTGTAGGGGAGGATCTGGTGAGTTTAGTTTACTTTTTCTCCCTCTTTGCTCTAAGACTGAGCTACCTTTCATCCCATTTTGGTTTCTAGAGGAATAAAGCAATTTCTTACTCAGGTACTACAAAATTCAGGAGTCCCCAAGAGCATCCTCACTTCCAACACTAGCTGCAAGTTCATGGGTTTTCAAGACCACTTTCAGGTTCAATAATTTGCCAGAAGGACTCAGAAAACTCATTGAGAGCTGTTATACTCATGATTATGGTTTATTATAGCAAAAGGACACAGATTAAAGTCAGCCAAGGCAAGAGGGGCACAGGGCAGGGTCTAGGAGCACTGGAAGCATGAAGCTTCTGGTTGTACTCTCTCAGCAGTGTTGTGTGGACAGTCCTAAATTGTCCCAGCAACAGTGTGTGATAATAGGGCAGAGTACTGACAACTAGAGAACTCAACTCACCAATGGGAAACCAACTCTTATGCTAATTATAAATCTCTTCAGTGATGGTGAAACCATCAAGAGAGTTGAGACCAGTAGCTCTCTGGAGTGTGGACTCTTGATTATTCTTTCAAATGCTAACAAAACACTCTGTAGTGTGAAATCTTAATTAATATACATCAAATGTTAACTAATTGCCCTTAGGATATACACAGAAACTAACCTGTAAATACTCCTATAACAATCTATGTCAAAATATTTTAAAGTACACTTTAGACAATATAAAAGGCACTTTTAAAAAACTGGCTACTTTTATTCTTCTGGTCAAGATGGTGGAATAGATGGTCCCCAGCGTCACTCTCCCCCACAAATTAACCAATTTACAACTATAAAAATATAACATCAAGTGTGTACAGAGCAGGAAGGCGTCCAGCAGGGGAGGCAGAAGCTCTGCAGAGACCACATGCCCTTTGGGGCTGCCACCACGCAATCCAGCAGGTAGGCCTCACCACCGCCGCCCGGCTCCATTCCCAGCCTGGTCCAGCGTGCATGGAGCAGGGAGATGTGCAGCAGGGGAGGTGGAAGCTCAGCAGAGACCACACGCTCTGTGATGTTGCCGTGCAACCCAACAAACCAGCCCAGTGTGAGCGGAGCAGGGAGTCATCCAGCAGGGGAGGCAGAAGCTCTGCAGAGACCACAAACCCGGTGGGGCCACTGCCACGTGATGCAGCCACCTGACCCAGTGCACACAGAGCAGGGAGATGTCCAGCAGGGGAGGCAGAAGTTCCACAGAGACCACACACCCTACAGTACCACCCCGTGACCCAGCAGCTCGGCTGAGTGCATGCTGACCAGAGAGGTGGCTCTCTGGAGAGGCCCAAGACCTGAGGCAACCACACACAAGTGGCCAACTGAGCAGACACTGAGATAGCCATACCAAATTGGCAACCCCAGCAACATCCTAGTCAGACAATAGTGTCAAACCTGTGGACTGTGAAATACCCTGCCACAATGACTAAACATCAAAGAAAAGATACCAGAAATATGAAAAATCAAGAAAGTACAGGATCAAAGGGTAAAAACTCTCAAGCTCTAGGTCCTATAGAACAAGAAGCCCTTGAAATGTCTGACAAGGAATTTCGAGTGATAATTCTAAGGAAACTGAATGAGATACAAGAAAACTCAGCTAGACAACATGATGAAAGGAGGAAAAGTATATAGGACCTGAAAGAAGAAATGTACAAGGAAATCAATGCACTGAAAATGAATGTAGCAGAGCTTGCCAAACTGAAGAATTCATTCAGTGAAATAAAAAACACAACAGAGAATTTAACCAGCAGTCTTGCAGAAGTAGAAGAGAGAACTTCTGACCTTGAAGATTGGATGTTTTAAATAACATTGGCAGACAAAAAAAAAAAAAAAAAAAAGAAAAGAAAAAAGACAAAAGAATCAAAAGTATTGAAGAAAATCTGAGAGAGATATCAGACAACCTTAGGCACTCAAATATCCGAGTCATGGGTATTCCAGAAGGGGAGGAAAAAAGAGATTGCATTGAAAACAGATTCAACAGAATAGTGGCAGAAAACTTCCCAGGTATAGGGAAAGTCACAGATCTCCAGATTCAAGAAGCTCAAAGATCCCCAAACATATTCAACCCCAAAAGGTCTTCTCTAGGACATGTTATAGTCAAATTGGCAAAACTCAAAGAGAAAGAGAGAATCTTAAAAGCTGTAAGAGAGAATTGTCAAATCACCTATAAGGGAACCCCAATCAGACTAACATCAGACTTTTCATCACAAACCCTAAAAGCCAGAAAGGAATGTGATGAAATATTCAAAATACTAAAAGACAGAGATTGCCAGCCAAGAATACTCTACCCCACAAGGCTGGCCTTCTGAAATGAAGGACAAATAGTATATCTCACAGACAAACAAAAACTGCGGGAGTTCACCACCACACGACCACCCTTACAAGAAACTCTCAAGGAAGTACTGGGTATGGTACCTGAAAAATAACTACCACTGCCATAAAAACCCAATAAAAATCAAAACCCACTAGTATAATAAAAATGGCATTGATGAAGAGAAAACAACAAACAAAAAAGCTATCTACAACCCAAGGAACCAACAAATACAGAAAACAAACAGTATATCAGAAAGAAAGGAACAAAAGACACCTAAGACATCCAAACAATAATCAATAAAATGCTAGGAATAAATCAACACTTTTCAATAACAGCTCTTAACATAAAAGGCTGAAATTCCCCAATCAAAATACACAGACTGGCTGACTGGATTAAAAAGGAGGACCCAACTATATGCTGCCTTCAAGAGACCCACTTCACCTGTAAAGACTCACACAGACTAAGAGTGAAAGGTTGGAAAAAGATTTACCATGCAAACAGAAGAGAAAAACGAGCTGGAGTAGCTATTCTTATATCTGATAAAATAGACTTTAAACTAAAAACCATAAAAAGAGATAATGAGGGCCACTACATAATGATAAAAGGATTGATCCATCAAGAAGACATAACAATCATAAATATATATGCACCCAATGTTGCAGCAGCCAGATTTATAAAACAAACTCTATTAGACCAAAGGAAGGAAATAGACAGTAATACCATAATAGCAGGGGACCTGAACACCCCACTGTCAATATTGGACAGACCATCTAGGCAAAGAATCAGCATAGAAACACAAGATCTAAACAATACTCTAGACCAATGGGACTTGGCAGATATTTACAGAACATTCCATCCAACAACCTCAGGATATTCATTCTTCTCATCAGGCCATGGATCATTCTCCAGAATAGATCACATATTAGGTCACAAATCAAGTCTCAACAAATTCAAAAAAATTGGAATTATCCCATGTATTTTCTCAGACCACAATGGATTAAAATTAGAAATCAATAACAAATGGGCCGACCCCATGGAGCACTCGGGAGAGTGCAGCACTGGGAGTGCAGCGGCGCTTCCGCCGCGGGTTCAGATCTTATATGGGGATGGCCGGTGCACTCCATGGCTGAGCGTGGTGCGGATGACACCAAGCCAAGGGTTGCAATCCCCTTACCGGTCACAAAAAAAAAAAAAAAAAGAAATCAATAACAAATGAAATTCTGGAGACTATACAAACACAGGGAAATTAAACAGTATTCTACTTAATGACATATGGGTCCAAGAAGAAATCAAGCAGGAAATCAAAAAATTTATTGAAACTAATGAAAATAATAATACATCATACCAAAACCTGTGGGATACTGCAAAAGCAGTACTAAGGGGGAAATTTATCACATTAAATGCTTACTGCAGAAGAATGGAAAGATGGCAAGTGAACCACCTCACACTTCACCTTAATGAACTAGAAAAACAAGAACAATTCAAACCTAAAGTTAGCAGATGGAAAGAAATCATTAAGATCAGAGCAGAACTTAATGAAATTGAAACCCAAAAAACAATACAAAAGATCAATGAATTGAAAAGTTGGTTTCTTGAAAAGATAAATAAAATTGACAAACCATTAGCATGGCTAACTAAAAAAAGAAGAGAGAAGATCCAAATAACACAAATTAGAAATGAAAAAGGTGATATTACAACTGATACATCTGAAATACAAGGAATCATTCAAGACTAGTATAAACAACTATACGCCAACAAATTTGAAAATCTGGAGGAAATGGATAAATTTCTGGACCCACACAAGCTCCCAAAACTGAGCCAAGAAGACGTAGAAAATTTGAACAGACCAATAACAATAAAGGAGGTTGAAGCTGTTGTCAGAAGGCTCCCAACAAAGAAAAGCCCAGGACCAGATGGATTCACAGCAGAATTTTACCAAACATTCAAAGAGGAATTGACACCAATTCTTTACAAATGATTCCAAAAGATTGAAACAGACGCAAATCTCCCAAACTCATTCGATGAAGCAAACATCATCTTGATACCAAAACCAGGTAAAGATACAACTAAAAAAGAAAACTACAGGCCGATATCCTTGATGAATATAGATGCAAAAATCCTCACTAAAATACTAGCAAACAGAATACAGCAGCACATATGTAAAACTATTCAACACGATCAATTAGGATTCATCCCAGGGATGCAAGGTTGGTTCAACATATGCAAATCAATAAATGTGATACACCATATTAATTAAATCAAACACAAGGACCATAAGGTCATCTCTATAGGTGCTGAAAAAGCATTTGAAAAAATACAACATTCATTCATGACAAAGACCCTCTATAAGTTAGGTATAGATGGAAAGTATCTCAACATAATTAAAGCTGTATATGATAAACCCACAGCCAATATCATCCTGTATGGTGAAAAGCTGAAAGCTTTTCCTTTAAGAACAGGAACTAGACAAGGATGCCCACTCTCACCACTCCTATTCAACATAGTGTTGGAAGGACTAGCCTGAGCAATAAGGGAAGAGAAGGAAATAAAGGGCATCCAGATTGGAAAAGATGAAGTCAAACTGTCCCTGTCTGCAGATGACATGATCCTATATATCGAACAGCCTAAAGCCTCTACAAAAAACCTCTTGGAATTGATAAAGAATTTCAGCAAAGTAAGATACAAAATCAACACACAAATATCAGTAGCATTTCTATTCTCCAATAGTGAACAGGCAGAAAGAGAAATCAAGAAAACTTGCCCATTTACAATAGCCGCCAAAAAAAGAAAATACTTAGGAATTGAGTTAACCAAGGATTTGAAAAATCTCTATAATGAGAACTACAAACCAGTGCTGAGAGAAATTAGAGAGGATATAAGAAGATGGAAAGATATTCCATGCTCTTGGATTGGAAGAATCAACATAGTGAAAATGTCCATACTACCCAAAGTGATATACAATTCAATGCAATCCCCATCAAAATTCCAAAGACATTTTTCTCAGAAATGGAAAGAACTATCCAGACATTTATACCGAATAACAAAAGACCACGTATATCCAAGGCAACACTGAGCAAAAAAAATAAATAAAGCTGGAGGCATTACACTACCTGACTTTAAACTATACTACAAAGCTATAATAACAAAAACAGTATGGTACTGGCATAAAAACAGACACACTGACCAATGGAATAGAATAGAGAATCCAGAAATCAACCCACACACCTACAGCCATCTGATCTTTGACAAGGGCACCAAGCCTATACACTGGGGAAGAAAATGCCTCTTCAGCAAATGCTGCTGTGATAACTGGATATCAATATGCAGGAGAATGAAACTAGACCCACACCTTTCACCATACACTAAAGTCAAATCAAAATGGATTAAATAATTAAATATACACCCTGAAACAATAAAACTTCTTAAAGAAAACATAGGAGAAACACTTCAGAAAGTAGGACTGGACACAGACTTCATGAATATTACCCCAAAAGCACAGGCAACCAAAGGAAAAATAAACAAATGGGATTATATCAAACTAAAAAGCTTCTGCACGGTAAAAGAAACAATTAAGAGAGTTAAAAGACAACCAACAGAGTGGGAGAAAATATTTGCAAAATATACATCTGACAAACGATTAATAGCCAGAATATACAAGGAACTCAAACAACTTTACAGGAAAAAAACAAGCAACCCAATTAAAAAACGGGCAAAAGAGCTTAATAGGCATTTCTCTAAGGAAGATATATGAATGGCTAACAGACATATGAAAAAATGCTCAACATCACTCAGCATTCGGGAAACGCAAATCAAAACCACACTGAGATACCATCTCACCCCAGTTAGGATGGCTAATATCCAAAAGACTCTGAACGATAAATGCTGGCGAAGTTGCGGAGAAAAAGGAACTCTCACACATTGTTGGTGGAACTGCAAAATGGTGCAGCCTCTGTGGAAAATGGTATGGAGTTTCCTCAAACAATTGCAGATAGATCTACCATATGACCCAGCTATCCCACTGCTGGGAATATACCCACAGAAATGGAAATCATCAAGTCAAAGGTATACCTGTTCCTCAATGTTCATTGCATCGCTATTTACAATAGCTAAGAGTTGGAACCAGCCCAGGTTCCATCATCAGATTAGTGGATATGGAAAATGTGGTATATCTACACAATGGAATACTACTCAGCTATAAAAAAGTATGAAATAGTGCCATTTGCAATGACGTGGATGGACCTAGAGAGAATTATATTAGTGAAACAAGTCAGACACAGAGAGAGAAATATCACATGTTCTCACTTATTTGTGGGAGCTAAAAATAAATAAATAAATAAACAACCCCCCCCGGGGGGGGGGAAGAAGACATAACAATTACAATTCCTTGAAATTGATTCAACAAGCATACAGAAAGGACATTGTTGGGAGGGAGGGGGGAGAGGGTGGTGGGGGTGAGGTTTTGGTAATTGGCCACACTAATCAACCACTTTGTATATTGATGAAATAAAATAAAATAAAATACTAAAAAAAAAGACTGGCTACTTTTGTCAAAAGACCTCTTCGTTCCTCACATTTCCCTTCTCTCACCATCACTTCAGTAGTGCAATCTGGGCCTCTTCTGCACAGGCACTGGGAAGGAAAGCATCACTTATTCTGGCAAATTTGATTGGTGCATCATTTTTAATGCACTTGATGTATGCCACATGTACAGCTTCTCTGTTTGATTAGCAAATATTTATAAGAGCCTACTCCTTGTCAGCAGAATTATTTTAAAGAGTATGGGTTCTCAGTGTATGGTCCATTGGTCCCCTGGTTGTCCTCAAGACATTCAATGGGTCCACAAGGTTGAAATTATTTTTGTGGTAACTCTAAGGTGTTATTTGCCTTTTTTGCTGTGTTGACATTTGCAGTGGTGCTGCAAAAGCAATGGTGTGTAAAACCTTTAGCATCTTAACATTAACTAAGACAGAAGCAGCAAACTGAAGAGTGGTCATTGCAGTCTTCACAGTAAGAAAACAACAACAAAGAAACAACAACAAAGCCAGTTTCTCTTAAAAATTTCTTTAATTAAGCAATAAAATTTATTAATTTCATTAAATCTTGACCCTTGAGTAGACAAGTTTTTAATATTTTGTGTGACAAAATGTGAAGCACACATAAAGCATTTCTGCTTTCTATTGATACATGGGAAGGTTGTCTCGCAGTCGAGTTGTACTGACTTTTTGCATAAAATACCATTTTCACTCGAAAGAACCACTGACACACGAACTGTGGTTGGTCAGATTTGTGTATTTGTCAGTCATTTCCTTGAAAATGTCAACTCAAGGAAACAGCTTATAGTATTTATTGCCAATAATAAAATTTAAACTTTCAGATGACAATTCGAATTTTTAAAGACTTGTATCCATCCTCATGAGCTTGAGAGTTTTCTACTCTTAAAAATTTTTCTGGAGAGCTCAATGGTGATATTAACAGAGATGACTTTTTGATACTGCATAATAAAATGTGACTATTTGGAAGATGAGCATAACTCAGTAAACCAACATTTTCTAAAGAAGCAATGTGTGATATCACAAATTTATGTGGGGTAAAATACTATTCAATGTGCAAGATAGACCAATGGATTTTAATGTAATAAAGTAAAAATATTTACTTGGATGATTTAAGATTTCACATTGCAACTAAATTTTAAGAAATTTCCACTTATCAAGTTTTGGTGTAGTTTCAAAAAAGAATATCCACAATTTTCTGAAAAAGGCTATTAAAATACTCCTCCTAACCTCGAGTATGGTATATATCTGTGCACAGTAAGATTTCTTTCGTATGCTTCAGCAAGAGCAACACATCTTGAAGCAAGGAACTCTGAGCATTTTCTGATTGTTAAAGCTGCCCCCTTCCACTGGAGAAACTGTTTTAGAAATTTTATGCTTGGCTGTCTTAATCATGAACTTTGGCTTCTGTAACCTAGCTTGCTTCCTGCGCCCAAGTGCTAACGAAAGGTAACAGCAGTTTGGTGCCACCCTAAGGGATGAATGCAAATTTGTCTCCAGAACTGGCCAATGAGCTATGTCTCATAGCCAACCAATCTGAATTAACAAACTTGCATTCCTCATTTGCATAAGAGGACCTAAATGAGAACTTGGGCAGGAAGTTTTGGCTATATAAGGCTGCCCCTTTCCTTCACTCAAGGAGACACTAGCCTGATGCTCATGCCCACCTTGCTTGCAAGCAATAAAGTGCTGTAATACCAAAAAGAGCTGTAACACCAAAAAGAGCTGTAAACTGATAAAGAGCTGTAATACCAATGTTGGTCTTGGATTCCTCTGTGTGAGCACCTCCCAACATTTGGAGGCCCCAGCGATATTTCCTGTTGCTCGCTCAAAGGAACCAGAAACCGCAGCTCCAGACAAAAGGCAATGTGGCGAATCTCCCTAGGGGAGGCCACCAAGAAAATGTTCCTCGGCCCCAGGATCCTTTGGCCCCTGCTCAAAAGCCCAAATGCCACCAAATTCTTCAATTGGCTTCAACTGGCACCAGAGTCTTTGTTCATCTTTGTTCATTCTCCTACTCTGTGTCTTGAACCTCCGGAGGTAAGTTTTGATTTGAGATCATCAAAACTTGGTTCTGTATTTGGATATCAGAGTTCTGATTTGGGGACTTTGTGGAAGGCTGGATGCAGCATTACTTCCCAAGTCCAGGACTCCCACGTGACGTCATTGGGTCCTTTGATTTGGAATTGTTTGGTCTTTTGGGCTGGAATTGTTTGGTCCTTTGGTTTGGAATTGTTTGTAATTTGACGTGGCCACTTGTCTCTGTCTTTTGTGTGCTGCCAGTTGTGTGTCATTAACCATGGTCTGATGTAAGCTTGCCATAGTGGGACATGATAAGTATATGCCATCCTGTGTCTCTAACCTTTATTATGCAACTTGTCCTAATACTGGCCATAGGACTGGTATCCACCACCCCCAAGAGATTGTACGAACACAGAAAAATTTTTTCTGGCACTCCTACACCTCCTGTCAGTAGGGTGTTTCCTAGCCATCTCATTGAGTCAGTGTACCTTTTAGATTGATTTTTTTCTGCCCCAATTCCCAAAAAGTGAAGATATTTTGTGCATCAGTTTGTGTAGTCTTGATTAGTATTACGGGAAAGAATATCTCCCAGCCCGTTTGCGGGGCCACCCCTTTGCAGGCAATGATAACTCACTTTGATTATTTTCAGAAAAAGGCTGCCAATTTGGGGGGCTTCAGCAGACCCCTATGACCTCAGAAAAATTTGTGAATTAGAACGGCCCACATTTGGTGTGGGATGGCCCCCATACGGGACCATTGATCTCCCAACAGCCTATCAAGTCCAGGGCTTCTGTCTTGGGACTCCTCCCCCAGGTTGCCCCGATCAGGTTCTCTATATTCAGTTTTGGATCGAGATTCTGGACAAGATGCCCTCCTGGTTGAAACAGGCCTTCAACCCTGACTTGGGAAACCTAGGCCTGCCTATCTAGATGGCTGAACGGGGGACAAACAAGATGGCAAAAAGAGGGATAAGAAAAAGGAAAAAATTTTGGTGACTAAGTCCCCTCTTCCAACCAGACCCCCTCCACCTCCTGTTCTCCAAGATGCCTTTGAGAACCTTATTGATCTTTCTACCCCTGTTCCTGTCTCTCCCAGTGCGCCTCCCCCTTACCCTACTTCTCCTGACTCAACTGTACTCTTAAGCCCCCCCACTTATGAGGAGTGGGACCACTTACCAAACCGGGAGGGACTCTTATTCTGATCCTCCTCCTTCTGGTGCTTCCCCCGTACATCTGCTCCCACTCCCACAGGCTCCCTACCCCCTGGAACTCGAGACCAAATCCCCTTCATCGTCTATATTCCCTTCTCCACTAGTGATTTGTATAATTGGAAGAACTAGAATCCTTCCTTTTCTGAAAGGCTACACAATCTCATCTCCCTCTTGGAGACTGTGTTCTTTACACACCAGCCCACCTGGAATGATTGCCAGCAGCTCCTCCAGACTCTCTTCACATTGGAGGAATATGAGTGTGTCCACCAGGAGGCCTTAAAGACTGTTAACATTCATGATGGCTGACCCTCTGATAATGCTGTTTGCCTCAAATGCGTGTTCCCCTCAAACAGACCCCAATGGGACCCAAACACGGATCAAAGTAAGGGGGCTCTTGATCTGTATTGCCAGACACTCCTTAGAGGACTCCATGCAGCTGCCCAGAGATCCACACACCTTTTAAAGGTAAGCAAAACAATTCAGGGATCAAACGAGTCCCTAGCCACTTTTTTGAAGCACCTCATGGAAGCTTATAGGGTCTACACACCTGTGGACCCTGAAGCCCCAGAAAACAGGTGGGCAATAAATATTGCCTTTGTTACTCAGTCAGCCCCTGATGTTAGGAAGAAACTTCAGAGGCAGGAAGGTTTTGAAGAGAAACTGTTATCTGAGCTAGTTGAAATAGCCCAGAGGGTTTATGATGCCAGAGATAGCCCTGAAGAGAAACAAACAAAAAGAATGGCTAAGATAAGAAGAATTTATTACTAAATAAGAAGAATGCCCACATCCTACAGCTAGATAATTCTGAAGACTGATGGGGCCAGGGCTCTATGCTTATGAGCCCCAAGGTAACTTTACAAGTAAGGGGCAAACCAGTGGACTTCCTTGTAGACACAGGGGCCATTTACTCTCTTCTAACTGAAACTGATGGACATTTATCTGCTAGAAAAACCTTGGTCTAGGAGTCTACAGGCAACTTCCAATCCTACTCTTGGACCAAGGCAAGAATTACTAACCTAGGACAAGGAACTATATTACTCACTCCTTCCTTCTCATGCTGGATTGCCCAGACCCACAGCTGGGAAGGGACTTACTGCACAAGCTACAGGCTACCATATCTTTCAAGGGGAACACAACGGAACTGACTCTTAATCCTGTACCCCTTACCCAAATAATGATAACATGCCCAATCAGTGAAGAATATATGGTAGCCATGAAGTCTCCCTCGCCCACTGACTCCAGTTCCACCTTGGAGGAACTAAAGCAAGAAATCTCCGGAGTATGGGCAGAAACAAGCCGTCAGGCATAGCCATTCACTGACCCCCCCCATCATGGTTTAGCTTACAAGCCAGGCTATTCCTATTCGAGTGAAGCAATATCCAATTCCCTTGGGAGCCAAACAAGGAATAGCTTTCCACATCCAGAGACTAAAAGAGGCTAATATTTTAGTTCCATGTAAGTTGGCATGGAATACTCCTCTTCTCCCAGTACAATCTGAACCAGATACTTCAGATTTCTGACCTGTTCAGGATCTACAGGAAATGAACAAATGCATGGAGACCCTTCATCCAACTGTCCCGAATCCCTACCCCCTCCTTAGCCTACTGCCACCATCTCACCAGATCTACACTGTGTTAGACCTTAAAGATGCCTTCTTCAGCCTCCCGCTGGCCAAGGTAAGCCAACCTTTTTTTGCTTTCAAGTGGACAGATCCAGAGGGGAGATATTTGGGACAACCAACATGGACACGGTTACCTCAAGGGTTTAAAAATTCCCCAACTTTGTTTGATGCAGCATATCATATCATGCCATACCAAAAACAACATCCTGAGGTCACTCTGCTACAGTATGTAGATGACCTTTTGTTGGCCACTAAAGACTATGAGACCTGCAAAGAGGCCACAAAAGACTTATTATGGGAATTACAAATCCTGGGGTATCAAGTCTCAGCTAAAAAGGCCCAATTATGTACCCCAAGAGCCACCTTCCTGGGGTACGAACTACAGAGAGGAAATAGAACTTTGTCCTCCAGAAGAATAGAGACAATTCTAAAGATCCCAACCCCAAAGACTAAGAAAGAGGTCTGTGAATTGGTGGGTGCCGTAGGTTTCTGCCACCTTTGGATACCTGGGTTTGCCGAAATAGCTAAGCCCTTGTACTCTAGCACTGGGGGAAAGCAAACCTCCTTGCTACGGACTGAGATTGAACAAAAGGCTTTCAAAGACTTGAAAAAGGTGCTTACCACGGCTCCTGCCCTAGCACTACCAGATGTAAATAAGCCCTTCACTCTGTTTATTGCTGAGAAACACAGCATAGCCAAGGGAATACTTACCCAGACCCTGGGTCAATGGAAAAGGCCTGTGGCCTACCTCTCCAAGAGACTGGATAATGTAGCCGCTGGATGGCCGGCCTGTCTCTCGGTTATAGCCGCAACCACTTTATTGGTGAAGGAAGCAGAAAAACTAACCCTAGGACAGAATATAAGCCTGGTAGCATCTCACTCTGTACAAGCTCTCCTGAAAAGTGCACCTGAGCATTGGCTCACCAATGCCTGCATCACTCAATACCAGGCTTTACTCTTAGACCAGCCTTGAATAAAGTTTCTTAAGAATACAGCTCTGAATCCAGCAACTCTCTTCCTGGATGATGACCCAGAGGAACCCCTCCATGACTGCCTCAAAACTATAGAAACTCTTCAAGGACTCTGACCCAACTTGACTGACATGCCTTGGCTGGACCCTGATGAGGTGATGTTCACGGATGGGAGCAGCTTCGTCTCCAACAGAATCAGGTACTTCAGGGCAGCTGTAGTCACACGGGAATGGGTCATCTGGGCACAGGCTTTAAACCAAGGGACATCAGCTCAAAAGGCTGAACTTGTAGCCTTAACACAAGCTCTAATACATGGAAAAGACACAACTGTCAACATATACAGTGACAGTAGATATGCTTTTGCCACAGCCCTCATACACAGGGCCCTTTATAAACAAAGAGGACTAATAACATTGGGAGGAAAAGGCATAAAAAACAAAGAGGAGATTCTAGCTCTCCTCAAAGCCTTACGGTATCCTAAAAAAATGGCCATTATCCATTGCCAAGGACACCAAACAGGTGACTCAATTGAGGCCCAGGGAAATGCCACAGCAGACTGAGCAACAAAAGAGGCTGCACTAAAACCAGCGGGGCCATCAAATTCTTTAGTAGTCATTCTAGCACCCCAGCTGCCACTAGTCCCACATTACACTGCAGAAGAAATCATACATGCCAAAGCATTGCACACTAAGGACAATGATACAGGTTGGAAAATCTTACCAGATCACCAAATATATCTACCTAAAGCACTAGGAAGATTATTAATAGAACAACTACACCAAGGGACACACCTCGGAGCTACTAAATTGACTGCATTGTTGTGGAAAAATTATTATATTTACAATTCAGACAAATTAACAAAAGACTTTGTACAACAATGTAAAGTTTGTTCACAAGTAAATCCAGGACAAAAACCAGAAGCACCCGCAGGACCCAGAGCATGGGGATCTAACCCTGGAGAACATTGGGAAGTTGACCTCACCAAGGTGAGACCAGGACAATATGGGTACCGATATCTCTTGGTATTTATAGACACCTTTTCTGGGTGGGTGGAGGCTTTTCCTACAAAGACTGAAACTGCTCAGATAACACTTAAGAAATTCTTACAGGAAATTATTCCCCAATTCGGTTTGCCTATAACTTTGGGGTCTGATAATGGTCCAGCTTTCATAGCCTGAATTTCTCAATTATTAGCAAAATCTCTAGAAATAAAATGGAACTTATACCGTATTTATAGGCTGCAGAGTTTAGGACAGGTGGAGAGGATGAATCAGACTTTAAAGAAAACTTTGACTAAACTAAAATTGGAGACTTGTGAAAACTGGGTGAGCCTCCTTCCCTTTGCCCTATTAAGGGCTAGATGTACCCCATATATAAAGGGAATCACCCCATATGAAATTATGTTTGGGAGACTGCCTCCTTTTTTACCCCACCTCAAAGATGACAAATTTGCTGAGCTTACTAACCATAACCTCCTGCAGTCTCTTCAAGCCCTCCAACAGGTGTTGAACTAGATCCATCCCTTGGTCAGAGAAGCCTACCTGCCAACAAAGGATCTGATGACACATCCATACCAACCAGGTGACCTCGTATGGGTGAAATGTCACCATCATTTGACACTTGAACCTCAATGGCAAGGACCTTTCCTCATCATCTTGACCACCCTGATGGCTGCAAAGGTAGCAGGAAAGCGCTGTTGGATACATCGTTCTCAGCTTAAGTGAGTCTCCACTCCAGAATCAACAGAGCTAGGACAATATCAGGAAAAATGGACTGTGCAACACTCCAAAGGGAGACCCACTAAAGATAAGACTCGCTCGCTTGTCCCCTTAACTGTTTTAATCATTTTACATTGTGTAATATCTATATCAGGAAGCCCTCATCAACCTAAGAATTACACCTGGGAATTAAGGGATACTGTCACTGGGGAGGTTATTTGGTCTCCACACCCCCAGTGCCTCCATTTTCCTAGTAGACCTGTGTGAGCTCATGACCAGAACCAGATTCGGGTCCTACACCATTTGTAACACCCAAGATGAGAAAAACTCCCAACAAGCCCAATTCTATGCCTGTCCTGCAGCTAGCAGCCCTTCCTGTCAGAGGCACCAATGACATCACTGTGCTGCTTGGAGTTGCGAAACTGAGGCCTCCTGGACTCACACAGACTCCTATATATCCCTCAAAAAACTCCCACCCTCAGGTTGTAGTAAGCCAAGGACATGCAATCCTGTGAACCTAACTGTCAGACTTTGGAGTCCATTTATGAGTGATATTTGGAAAGCAGGCAAAACCTGGGGCATAAGACTATGTGTTAATGGAATAGATCCTGGGGGAGAATTCACTATTCAACTAAAAAGAGAAAATTAATTAAACGTCCCTATTGGCCCTAACCAGGATCTCCTACTCCTTTCTTCACATTCCCTGAACACTAACCCGTCCCCCCAAGCTCCAACACACTGGTTCCTCAACCACACCTCTGATTACGCTTTCACCAACACTCCTCTTAGGAACTTTAGATTCAGTTTTTATGTTTATCAACCAACCAGTCAGACCCAAATATAACAACTGATTGCTGGTTATGCCTAAATCCAGAGCTTCCATAGTATGTTGGTCTAGGGATAAACAACTCTTTGGGCACTAATAACCGAACTGTTAGGTCTCTGAATCTGATTAAAATCACCAAAGACAGACTCTGTCCATTGGGACAAAAGCCCAAACTCATGCTTGGTGGTATACAGAACCAAGGACTTTGTATTAAAACTAATGATTACAACCTCAAAAGGTCCCCCTATAGGACTGCATGTACATATGCATTAACCATTAATAATACAGTGCACGGGTCACAAGTTTCTAACTACCTCGTTGCCCCTTCTCATGCTTGGTTTGCTTGTTTGACAGGATTGACTCCATGCATAGCTATTCAATCTTTCCTTATACCTAATAAGACTGAGTTTTGTATATTTGTCTATATTAGTCCCCAAATTTCTTACTATGAAAGAGAAGCAGGGAGGCAGCACCTCCTCATAAAACGAGCACTTCCTGTCTTGATTCCCCTATTTGTAGGTCTTGGCATTGCATGCTCTGCAGCTATTAGCACCACGGCTCTCATAACAAGCAATCAAAACTTTAAAGCCCTAAGTCAGCAAATCGATCTAGACTTAAGGGAATTAGAAAAATCTGTTAGCCAATTAGAAACTTCCTTAGATTCTCTAACAGAGGTAGTATTAAAAAATAGGAGGGGCCCTGATCTTTTATTCCTACAACAAGGTGGACTATGTGTAGCTCTAGGAGAAAACTGTTGCTTTTATACACATCATTCAGGTGTAATAATAGATAGCCTCTCCCTAGTTTGAAAAAGATTAAAAGAAAGGGAAGATATAAGAAACAAAAACCATAATTGGTATGAAAATTTATTCTCTTGGTCTCCCTGGTTAACAACGCTCCTCACTGCTCTAACGGGACCTCTACTCATAATCGTATTACTCTTTACTGTAGGCTCCTGCATACTCACTGGCCTCACAAAATACATTAAACAAAGAGTCCAATTGATAAAGCTTATGGTTTTAAGAATCCATTACACCAGATTAAATGCTGATGAGTCTAGGATTTGACTCATGTACATAAAACAAGTGAGGAATGAAGCAGGGAACCCTGAGCATTATTCTGACTGTTAAAGCTGTCCCCTTCCACTGGAGAAACTACTGTTTTAGAAATTTTATGCTTGGCTATCTTAATCACGAACTTTGGCTTCTGTAACCTAGTTTGCTTCCTGCACCCAAGTGCTAACGAAAGGTAACAGCGGTTTTGTGCCACCCTAAGGGCTGAATGCAAATTTGGCTCCTGAACTGGCCAATGAGCTATGTCTCATAGCCAGCCAATCTGGATTAACAGACTTGCATCCCTCATTTGCATAAGAAGACCTAAATGAGAACTTGGGCAGGAAGTTTTGGCTATATAAGGCTGCCCTTTTCCTTCTTTCAAGGAGACACTAGCCTGATGCTCATGCTCTCCTTGCTTGCAAGCAATAAAGCACTGTAACACCAAAAAGAGCTATAACACCAAAAAGAGCTATAAACTAATAAAGAGCTATAATACCAACATTGGTCTTGGATTCCTCTGTGCAAGCATCTCCCAACAATCTCAACAGATTAAATACAGAACTACACATGAGAATCCAGCTATTTCTGTTAAAGCAGACATTAAAGAGATTTGTTAAAATGTAAAAGACCATCATCCATCTCACAAAAGTTTTTTCTTTGGGAAGCATAATTTATTTTTGTAATATTGTGCATTTTAAATAAATATGTGAAAAATGTTTAAATCTTTTAGTTTTAATTTCTAATATAGTGAATAGTGATAAATGTAATTCATATAAGCAAAAGTCTGTGGGGCTTAGATTCTTTTTAAGCTTGTATAAAAGCCCTGAAACTTAAATTTTGACATGATTTTAGGGTAAAGGAAGAAGTAGCAGACATTTGCCACGTAACCCTTAAGAGCAGAGGGTGGTCAGGTGTCTGAGAAGTTGACTGCAATTTCATAGATTGAATCTCCTTATGTTCTAAGAGCAACAGCAGAAAAGAATGACTGAACAGCATAGAAGAGATTTTGAAGATTTAAAAAAAAATGTATTGTCCTTTAGTGTTATATGTAGCAAACTGTTTTGGAAGGAATTTCAGTTTTTACCCACAAAATGATTTCTACCAAAGAATGTTCAAATTAGAATCCCACTTAGAGTCATCTTTAACTACTATGAGCATTTCTATATTTTTTCTACTCCTGAGCATAAGACCCCGTATGCTTTACCTCTCCATTGAATATACCTTCAAATCTGTTTGTTTCATGTAGAATTTTGTTTTAATTTTCAATTCAGAAATATTAGTTATTTGTTTTAATCAAGAACTAGTTAAGTTACTGACTTTATGTGATGAATTTCTGTGCTCACCTTTCTTCATTGTTCTTTAGGGTTCAAATTTCTTCTTCATGAAGTATATCCTTTAATAATTCTTTCAGTTAGGTTTGACTATAGATCATAAGTTCCGTTAGTCTTTGTATGCTTTATAAGTGAATGATAATTTTATTTTCATAGTTACTTTATTAGCTTTTATTTCTGTTTTTGCTAATGAGAAATATGATAATCTTTTTTTTTTTGTAGCTAATTTGTTTTCTTTTGGGTCTAAAAGTGGGCAATTAAAAAAAAAGGTAGAAAAAAAAAGACATATTTGGGGCAGGTGGTGCTTCCAAATCCCACTATATAGGCAAATGTCAACTTTACTTCTGAATTCTGAATTAGGCTTGTATCACTATGGCCTATTACTATTCCTAACCCATAAGAGATATTTAGTACAAATTTTTTTGTTGCTATTTTGTTTACTTGTTTTTTTTTAGTAAAGCATGACTAATAAATGAATGAATAAAAAAACAAAGCTTGCCAACTGTGTTGACAATAATTATAAAATTTAAACCTATTGATAGTGGAGATGTTGTTGAAGGATCCTAACATGAGAGCCTGGACTTTGAAGCATGTGTTGATGACAGGGATAAATTGATAAATTGAGGAGTCAGCTTAGTGATTAGTATTGGTGGAAATCTCATGTCCCCATTCCCTTTTGCTAGGACTCAGATGTTCTTGCTAAGTCTTGCAGGCTGGGCTAATGCGGGCTTCTAATCCAGAGTGGTGAGAAACAGGTTTGATTAGAGGAGCTAGTACACACCCTGCCTAGGAGGAAAGCCCTCAGGAATATTTCATAGTCTTGCGTGAATGGCAAGAAGTCAGGAACAGACAGGCTCAGAACTCTGTCAGTTAATGAAACAAAAGTTGATGTAATGGCAAAGGTCTAGGGTTATAGTCCCGACCAGAACAAGGGTGTTGGATTAAATGCTGTGGGGACAGGTCACCTGGTTCAATTATGATGTCAGATCAGATATTTGGTGAATTTACTGTCAGACCATGGTAATTTACTCTGCAAACTGCATTTAAATTTAGAAAAAAAATTGTTCTTAATGTCATTTAAAAAATCAATTTGTGTGTAGGTGGTCAACACCAGATGTTAGTACAATCCTAGTATCCTATTCTGCTTTTTAGAATCACACCCTAATTCTAGTATCCTCTTCTGGGTACTTTGTATGGAATATTGTATGGGTTAGCAATGATTTTTAAAATATCTTTGAACCACTAGGGATATGTAGACTATTATACCTACAGCTTAAATCACATCTACACACACACACATATAACCCTAAACAGACCTACATATACACATATCACACACACAAATACTTACTCAGATAAATACTTAAGGGGAGGTCTAAGGAGATGTGTTGTCACACTTGGAAACACAAATCCAAAATCTTTGAGGTCAATGAACTAAAATTTTGTCAGGATGCCAAAAGAAGAAAAAAAGATTTTCTAAAATTTAGAGTCATGTAGAAGAATGCCTTGCCCACCTTTCCTTCAGTTCAGGTCAATTTAAGTGCTGGTTTGTTTTTAATGCCATTTTTTTCTTGGTTGCCACGTGTGAGGAATCCCACTCACTCCTTCTCTGTACTGTTTATTTCTGAGCCTTTCCCTACTGTTGAATTCCTTCTCTCCAACCTGTTGATGTAAAGAGGGGGTGTCATTGTTTTGTGGCATCTGTGTTCAAACTGTCTTTGACTCTACTCTCTTTTTCTTAAGTGCTAGAGTCAAATGGTTTTCTTATTTTGAGCTAGTCCAGAGGTGGCAATGTATCCTTGTCTGTAAATCCTTCACCAGGAAAACCTCGGTTTCTCAAAGAAGCCAGCTAACTCTGCTCCCAGCTCACTCTTGCTTCCAGCTGCCACATTTCATGAGCCTGCTATGCTAAAACACATTAAAGTGGCAGGCACTGACAATTTTACATGGTCTCCAAAGCCAGGGAAGCTGAATCAAGAGGAAGGTTTACCCTGTGAAGATCATGCTGAAGAAAAATGACAGAATTCAGCTCTTTACCAGCAATGTCAAGTTCTCTGTCTTGAGGAGCTGAGAAAGCAGCCCTGAGAGTTTGAAGCAGAATATTAGGTGGTATGTTCTAAAAGGTTGGTAATGGGAGTGAAATTTATAGGCAAAAATCAGATGTACAGAAAGGTAGCTTTATTTCTTCAAAACTGGACTCTGCTTGCTAAGTCAGTTTAAAATCTCAATTGAAGCATCTTTCCCTCTCAAACAGTCTTCGCTTCTCTTCTTCTCTAGGATAGTGTGTGGATGGAGAGTGAACAGTTCCCTGGCGACAAGGAGAAGGTTTCTGCTTTGTGGACTGTCCCTGTTCCTTGTGTCCTTCTTGGCCTTTACTGAGATGTCCCCTCTTTCTGGGGCTGTGGTTCTCAGGCTCTGTCTCTTCTGCATGCCCTACTGATGCAGCACACTGTTTGCTGATCTGAGCCAGTACACCATGGCTGCTCCAGGCTCCTGGGCTACCTCCTACCAGGTGCCCCACCTCACTTCTCACAGTATGCTCTGAAGCTCAATGACATTATCTACCTGACTCCTGGATTTGAGCTGAGCATCTTGCATCCTCTGTTATGAGATCCCCCTGTCTCTTGCTGTGGCAAATCTCTGGCAGGAAATTCTACTCTAAATTCTCAGCTAACCTCTGTACCCATCTTGGATGTGTGGCAGCAGAAACTTTACCGAATCTTATGTATGACTGGCTGGTATTATGGGAGACTTGAGATAGGTGTGTAGGTGGCTTTTTTCAGGCCCTCATTGCCCACAACCGCCTTCCAACCAACGTCCAGGCTGCTTGCTCAAGGCTGGGCTAGGCCCGCGATGAGCACTGTGGACTGATGGAGGTGAGGGCTTGCTGTGCCCTTCTTACCCAAGAGATCTCTTTATCCTGCTTTGTTTGGCTCCGTGGTAACTGGGAGAAGGATATTTTGAAGAAGCATGAGATCTCAATGACTCTAATCAAGGGCATAAGAGCACCTGAAACTCTGGCCAAATGCAAAGTTTAATATGTGTGCATATGTTGTAGTCATCATGTTTTCCGAACTCTCTAGACCAACATCACACCCTAAATTTAAGAATTCTAAGTTCCTAATAGCCCTTGGTCATTCACTGTAACTTTAAATATCTAATTTTCCACTCTAATGTGTTTAGTTGTCTATTATTTAGTAATTTATTTTTTTAATGATGGAAATAACATTTGAGGACCCCATCCATACATCTACAAGAAAATGTAATTCCTTATAAACTTGTTCATTTATGTTAAGTCTGTTCTCACGTGATCAGTTACATAAAATAATTCATCTCAGTGGTAAAGCAACAAAAGGAGATGTGGTTCAAATAACTAAAATAGAGACTGATGAGGAGATTCAGAATTTTTAGAAGTTAAACATCCCCTTGGTATTCTCAAAACCTGCAAAATAAAGGGTTTCATAACTAGGCTGCAGCATCTCTTCTTGTCAGATGCCTCAGAAATCCCTCAGGAAAGAGAGTTCCCTTTTCTCCGCAACAATAAAACGAAACAAAACAAAAAAACCCATCTCTTTTGATTTGATAATGTCAGTCCCTTATCTTAACCGTATTCAGGAAGGATGTGAAGTGAATTAGAAATTAAAACCTATACTGAGGGAACTCTCTTTAGTAACTATAAATGACTCTATGTGTGAATGCATATGTTAACTTTTATTGGAAATGAGGTTCTTTATTGGAAATGATATTCTTTCTTTGACAGGTGACAGAAAAATGGGAAATGTGTTTGAATACATAAATGTTTATAATTTTGAATCTAGGAGTATGTCCCTACTCCTAAGGATGAGGAAAACATTCATTGCTTTTAGAAAATTAACTATAAGGCAAGAGCCAATGTAGAACCAGAGCTGTAATTACAAGTAGCCTTTGTATCACAACATATAGTTTATAAAACATTACCTCAATTCATCCTCTGAACTACATTTTGAGAGAAGAGTTATGTTCTGCCTAATGTACTAGTGAACACAGCTGTTAAGTTACTTTTAAAAGGTTAATCAAGTAGAAAATAAACTTATTCACAGTTTATAATAATTATTTTGCAAACCATTTTCCTAAATAGGTCTTTGGGTGCATTTATGTACATTCTTTTGTCCAGTATTTTAAAACATGGAAATAATGTCCCTCTATAAAACAACTTAGTTAACTCAGATTCATTTGCTTCAACTTTTTATTAGGAAAATTTCAAATATATAGGAGAGTATAAAGAATAGCATAATAAACATCCTGTGTTCATCAGCTAAATTTAATAATTGTGTACATTTTACCATATTTGCTTTATGCATTTTTGCTGCATTATTTAAAATAAGTTACAGACTTCATGCTACTTTGTCTCTAAATACTTCAGAAGTCACTCTCTAAAAATAAAGACATTTTCCTACTTAACCATCATTATGTCATCACCCCTAAGTCCTTAACATTAACTGCTATCCATATTCAATTTCCCCAATTAGCCTTAAAATGGCTTTAATGTTGGTGTATTCAAAGCAGGATTCAGCTCAGGTCCACACATTCCATTCGGTTGTTGTCTCTTAACAGTTTTTCACTGGGAATCCATATACCCCACCTCCTCGCCTGTCCTCTATGCCATGTACTTGATTTATCCTGTAGAAGGTTCCACAGTCCAAATTTCTCAGATTGCTTTCCTGCTTAACTTGTTCCTCTCATGGCTGCTGTTCTTATTAACTGGAAATTAGATCTGCATTCTCAATGAGGTTCAAATGAGGCTTTCTTAGAAAAGCTGCTTCAGGGGTAAGGCACAGGGAACATGGATCTATATATATATCCATCTATCCATCCATCCATCTATCTATCTATCTGTCTGTCTGTCTGTCTGTCTGTCTGTCTATCTATCTATCTCCATACATAATACATACATGTATTTCTAAATATGTACCTACATATACTTATATACACCTACATTCACATGTATTCACACACAGTACACACACACGTATGTCTGTCTATCTATCTCCAAAAGCAAATTTGAATGTAAGGTGTGCCATGTAATTGATTGCATTTTAGAATCAAGGTAATGTGTGAGAAATCCTGCATTAGTCAGTTAAGATGTGTAAAAGGAAATCTCTGTCTTCTATATTATGTATACTCACATTCTCTTCTACATAGTAGTCCTGATGTGTTAATAATTTCTAAAGGAGTTTTGTTTTCACCAAGAGTAGCACTTTTAAAGCTCTTTGGTGGTGGGACATGTGGCCTGACTTCACTGATCCGCAAACAACACCCCCTCTGAGTACTATTATCATCCAGACGGTTTTCTTACTGAACAGTTGTGAAGGTTTATGACCAAGTTATAAACAGGAGAAGGGAGCTTATGTTAATGAGGTCAGCACTGTTTCTGTTATGTCTTTGACTTATTAAATAGTCTCCCAAAGGGAATACTTTTTCCAAATGAGCTAAACAGAGAGATAAACTTTACCAGCTAAAGACTCAAACTGCAACTCTGCTCAATGACATGGAGCTGTATATAAGTCCACATGTAGGCATGCAATAATGCCTACTTTACTGCAAGCATTATATTAATATTTATCTATATGTTTGCATATATGATTATTTCTATAAATGTGTCTTTATCTCAGCCAGCTTGGGCTGCTGTAATAAAATACTGCAGACTGGGTTGCTTAAACAATCGAAATTTTTCTCACAGTTCTGGAGCTTGGAAGTCCAAGATTGAGGTGACCACTGCTTCAGCTTCTGTTGAGGGCTCTCTTTCTGGCTTGCAGATGGCTGCCTTCTGGCTGTGTCCTCACATGGCAAAGAGAGAGAAAAGAGCAAGTTCTCTGTGTCTCTTCTTATAAAGGCACTAATCTCATCATGAGGGTCCCACTCACATGACCGTATCTAATCCTAATTACCTGCCAAAGGCCTCACCTTTAAACATCATCACAATGGGGGTTTTGGATTTTAACATGTGAATTTTGGGGAGACACAAATATTTACTCCATAACAACCTTTAGGTGGGGGGGAGAGTGAGTGAGTGGGAAGAAAGAATTATAAGTATTTTGTCAGATATATTGGTTTACAAATCGGTGTATGGAAATTTAGACTGTATGTGCCTATTTTCCCAGCTGCTGGGTTCTGTATCAGAGAAGATGCTTCTGTCATGGTAAGGTTGATACTTGGTCAAATAACAGTGTTCACTCCATCGCTGAGTTAGAGTAAAGGCAGGCCTTACAGAAAAGTCGAAATATTGAGTATACTGTTAATTGTTGATCTAGCATAGTGGATAAGGGTCTGCTAGTTGCAGCTTTGTGGTCAATGTTTCAATGCTTTATCAATTTGCAATTATACTCTTAGCTCAGGATTTGTATAGTCTTTGATAAGGAAGTCACCAGCTTTCTGTTGGGTGGGGTGGATAACCAGACGCTGCTCCTGCATACCAATGAGGGCTTTGTGAATGCAAATTTGGAGAGCCCTTTTGAAAAATTTAGCCCTAAGTGTCTACTTTGAGCTTAGGTGTGATATGTGACATGAGACCACTTAACCAGTAAGTTTACCTCTAATTTTAGCTTCACCTGAATTAAAGCTGGCGTGATATTGCATACTGCCACAGCCATTAACAACTTTAAAGAGTAGAAGAAAAAGAACCTGAAATTAGATGCAGTCCAACTGAAGAATCACAAGACAATCACTAGGGGCTTTGTGTTGTTTTTGAAATTTCAGGAAATCTCTGATGAATATTAGGGTAAAAGAGATAATTTGCTTCTTCACAGGAACACATTTTTAATGCCATTCATTTCCTACTTTGGCAGCTTAAGACAATCTGCCTACATACAAAGGAAGCAAAACAAAACAAAACAAGCTGGTTGGGCAATTGGTTCTCCAACAAATCCCTCTTGAATTAGCTAGTGTCCCCAGTAAAAAAAGAAGGATGCTTTACAGTCCCTGCCTACCCCTCAAATGCCTGACCATGGGCAGCTGGAATGTTCCATCAACCAAGGCAGCTGAACAATCACTGTACCATTTTGTCCTGGATATGTGGCCAGCTCAGGCGTGTAAGCTTTGTTCTTTGTGTGAGGAGAAAAAGAATATAAGCTTCTCATCTCCCCGCCTATATGAAGTGACCACTCCATATATTAGCATAGCATTACTGCTTCCTCTGTGTAAGGCTGGAATCCCTGAATTCATCTGGCAGTCCCAACAATGTTAATACCCACATGCCAATGAAATGAGTTGAGGCATACATGTCTTGCAAAGGTAGATGCTTCAGGATGATGGCAGATAGGAAAGGGGATAGTTAAGAAAATAATCACAAAGCAACAAAACATAGAAAGAAAGCTAGGAAGTGAAAGAAAGTGAGCTGAGATGCCAGGTACCTCAAGCTTTATTAAAGGAAAAGAATCTGCTGGGCTGTGCTCAAAATTGGGAACAGCCTGGGGCTGCCCTGAAAATGGGGGACAGCACCAGGTGTGGGGGTGGTAGAGCTTATATAGTGTGCCAAGGGCTGGCTGATACCATCAAGGAGGGTCATTATGCTAATGTGGATCTGGGTGGAGAACGAGTCCTTGCAGAAGCAAAAGGGGTTTCTGTTTAAGTCAGGAGGCTTCTCGTAAAGGGAAGCGGGGAGGGGAGGGGAGGAGGTGGGTGGGACCATTTTGTACTTGGGCTTGTCTAAAGTGGTGCTGGTTATGTTGCAGATCTATTAGGAAGGAAGGAAGGAAGGAAAGAAGGAAGAAAGAAGGAGGGAAGGAGGGAGGGAGGGAGAGGGGGAGGGAGGGAGGGAGGAAGGACCAAAACAATATGTTGAACTTTCAGACAGTGAGAACAAACCTAAAGATACTAGAGACGGGAAGAGGCAGAGTGGGGGTTTGGGGAGGGATAAGTTGGGTAATGGGCATATAGAGAAATCATGATTTGTAATAATGAATATGCTTATAATAATAAAAATTGTAAAAAAGATAATATAAAAACAAAGCAACAAAACAGCCGGTAGCCTATAATTAGTGAGGGCTACCTACCTATGCAGGAATTTATGGTATTAATTAATTGATCAAACAAATATTTATTTTGTGCTGGGAAGCCTTTAAGATTTAAAGACCTAGAGATGATAAGGTGTTGTCTCAACCTTCAAGAGACTGTCAGAGAGGAGAGCCACGTGAAGACAAGGTCAGGGAAGGCTTCAAAGGAGAGACAAGGCATGAAATGGGGGAAAATCACAATAAATATCATGAGGCAGTATATGACAAATAAAAATGAGGAAATCAAACACCTACTTAACAAGAGCGTAAAGGAGGTAAAATTTCTTCCATTTGAAGTAGAAAGAAAAGATAACATATAGAAGAAAATAAAGTGCGGCTTGAGTCATATTTGTTGTGTAGTTTGAAGGTGGAAGAGATCTTAAACCTGCACTATGCTAACACTGCCTTAATCTCTTCTTGTGCACACAATCTCTGCAGGGCCAGGCCTTGTGACTCTAGCATATTTGGAGTAAGAGAAAGTTGTTACCTTCTGGATGTGTCTGGAGATAGGAAATATTGGGTTAGCAGCCTGAGATGGGCTGGTAATGGCCATTTGCTTTTTACTTCTCAAAGTTTTTTTTTTTTTTTTTGAATAGCGTTGGGAAAATATAGGAAAATGGCCAGGGCCCCTCAGATGTTCAGAATCTTGCTGAGCATTTGCTGTGAATAGGTTGTGTGTGGGCGGAGTTAGTGCGCCTGCGTGATGCCGCCACCTTGGCTGGAGTTTACTGCCTGCAGCGACCTCCGTGCATGTGGCCATGCTCTCCAACCTGTGGCTTCCAAGGACCTGTTTGCTGGTTACCTAGCTCATAGACCTGCGTTTGAGGGGTCTGGTGACCCAGCCTGGTGTAGGAAGGGTGTGTGACCCAGTCTGGACAACGGGCTTGAGGGGTCTGTGAGCTCCAGACCTGGCCCTAGCTTTACAATTGGCCCAGTCTGCAGGATTAGGGGCAGGTAAAAGGAGCCTGACAACTGGAGTGGTCCTGAGCTTTACAGATACTAACATACTTGCTGAGAAATACATACAGAACTAGCTTGTTCTCACTGCAGTATAACTCACTATGAAACAGCAAGAGGTAAAAGTCACGCAGCAGGCAGCAGCAGCATTATGATACTCGAGAAGAAGAAGCAAGAAGTTTATTTCCTCTAAACATAAATACAGGGTGGGAGGGATCTCAGTTTTCATTTTGAATTTGATTCTATAGCTCTTCAGTTGTTCCCCCCCAACCAAATTTTTAATAGATACATTTCGTAGAAAATCTTTTAGTCCTGAGATTTCTGAATGAATTACTTTGCCTCTGTGTGGTAAATGAGGTATTCTTACCGCCGCACAAAGAATGAATTCTTGGCTGGGCGGATTGTGTGATCGGTAATGGTCACTGAGGCACCAGTCCTTAGTGTGACATGAAATGGGGTTAGGCTGGTCAGTTTTCTTCAAAGATAGCTGTTTCCAACTGAGGAAATTCCTCATGCTTCGGCAACAAGTGCCTAACATGCAGGCCTTGCATAGTGACGTCTGGATGTGGGTGTGAGTATCTCCTGGATGTGTGTGGCTTTCTGTAGAAAACAAACAAATAAACAACCTTTAAGTGGTTTGATGGGTTAAATAGAGGCTGGAATTGGTATGTGGCATTGGTTACATTTCCATGAACTCTTCCTTCTCAATCTTGGAAGAATTCTTTCATGCACAACAGGGAAGGAAGGTTTTGTGGTGTGGTGAAGAGACCCCAGAGCTATAAAAGGGGTTAGATGGAGCCCTCATTTCTTAGCTGTGCCTTAAATTGCCCTGAGACCTTAGGCGAGTCACTTAATTATTGGGGACTTTGTTTTCTTCCTTTTTAAATGGAGTGAGTTAGACTAGTGATCTAAACAAATTCTTCATATTCCATATTCTACAATTCTAGGGATTCTATGAATAAACTGCAGTGATATTAGTTTCAGGAATGTGAGTTTTAGAAATCTGTCTCTAATTCTGTTGTCAGGAACATTTGCATTACTGGATTCCTACAGTGCCTAATTCAAGTTGACTAACAGGGCACAGCTCCCGACCACATTGTTGTGAGACCGATAAAGAGTTTGGCAATGTTGCTTGAATTTTGAAATTGAGTCATTTAGAACACAGATGGGAGGAGATGATTTATGTAAGGTTATATTTGTCATGTGGGTAACAAAACCTGTTCCAAGATAAAGCCACCTTTCCCTGCAGCTCTTGGCTGCCTCAGAGGAGTTTTGCCTTCACTAGTATTTCTATTATCTGAATTTATCTTATGATGACAGAAAAATTAATAGGTGATTATGCCCTGTTGATAATTTTGGGTACCTCTGTTATGTAATGGTAGGGAGGTTGTCAGGTTGAATCAAGATTTTTCGTTTAAAGTCTTGTGCGAACCAATTCGTAGGGTTTGTTTTTTCTGTGCTTTGCTTAATTTTATATGTATTTGGCCAGCTATATCAATTTCTTTCTTTCCAAAGCATTGATTACTTGCTACTATATGCAAGGCATTGTCTTAGGCTCTATGGGAAACATAAAGATGACCCTTTTCTTAAAAAACAAAAAAAGAGAGAAAGAGAGCATTATAAGGGAGATTCAGTACATGGAAAGCATTTATTAATTATTATTGAATAACATACTATTTTTTTCTTTTGCAAAATAAATGCTAATTACACCATTGATTGGTAAAAAATGACCTGAGACCTAGAACAAAATCATAAAAATGTTTGTGTTTTTATTCACAGGTGATGTTAAATTATGTGATAGGCAATGACTAGTTATACTCTGCAACCTAACCTAGTTCAGTCATCATGGATAGAATCCCAAGGGACCCATGAAAAATACTTGCACGTTAGACCTACTTTTTCATTTGACAGGAAATGGCTAATTTAATTTCTTCCAAGTTGAAGTATGTAGGACAAATTATAAGATACCATTTCGCTTCTAAAGAAATTTTAATTATTCAGCTTGCATGATACTCTATCATATAAAATATTTCTACCCTACAGCTTCTTAGTTGTTCTAGGCCACTTTCAACTCAGAGTGTGAGTGTTCTGGCACTTTGGGTACTGATATTTCAATTAAGGCTTAGGATGTGGACAATGATGAGAAATCAGAAGTATAATTTCTTTATTTGTACATGTAGATTAATATTTGAGCCTCTTTCCGGAGTTCAAACATGATAACAGGAGACTAAAACTCCTTGTCTTCTAAGAGTGAAGGACGTTATGTCCCCCAGGTAGCTTGCACAAGGTAATAACTATGATTACAAGGTCTTCCTATCCTTTAATTCTCTTATTTTCTAAATTTAAACACTATGAAGTAATTCCCGGTGTCTTATTCTTACCGTAAGAGATATAAGAAATACATCTAAAAGAATATAAACGTTATATACCCAATCACCTAAACCGTTTGAGGTGATTTCTACTTAGAACAATTTATGCTTTGATGTTACAGTATTTAAAATTCTGGTAACCTTCCCCAGATTCAAAGAAGTACCTGTTTACAGGTCATGAGGTTCATGAGCCATGCTCTCTTCTGTGAACTTTTAACTACTTTTCTTCAGGTGCATTTTTCTGCAGGATAAGAGAATCAGATTTATACAAAATCCTCTCATTGTTTTCTTTCTTTCTTTTTTTTTTTTTAAAAAAATGTTGTATTAAAACAATTAAACTTCTATTGGCTCTATTAAGCCAATAGAAATGCACTTATATCTTTCTCTTTTATATTTATTTACCTAAAAATGGAACAGGTATGAATAATACTCAGGTGAAAGAAGTATCCTTCCTAAATAATGTCTCAGGAAACTTTAAGATAAACTTTCATGTATACAGGTGCTCTGAGCTTTCTGCTGGCTCCCAAAGGAGATTGTTTCCCCCAGACTATAAGCATTAATGGCTGTTAAAAAGTTCCCTATAGAGCCCTACAAAGGGGCAGCTGTTCTAGTGGCCCCAGGACCTTTGCATCAGTAAATAGGAGTATTCCAACCCCTTTCCATTGAACAACATTTTCATTGAACAAACTGTTTTGGGAAAGATAAAATTTAAAAAAAAATTAAATAAGAATGTACAGATAGAAAAAATTTGCAGAATACTGGATTAAATTAAGCCAATAAATATGTCTGTCAGGTCTTATAGTCATTAATCTGTAAGGCTCATTATGAATATCCTGGTGGGGAATGCTGTGGGCGTGGTCTTTTAAACTTACTTGACCTGGAGCCCCTTTTCTGTTAAACCTCTGTTAAATACAGAAAAAGAGTAACATTTTGAGAAGAGTTTGGACAATGCTGCCTTAGCAGCCACCAAATTTCCTGCTTTCAGTGAGGAGGCTGGCATGGGAAGAAGGATCTGGATGGTTTTACTGGTATTGTCAATGGACAAGGGTGCTTCTTCCCTCACTACTGTAGAGCCTGCACAGCCCTGGGCTCCAGCTGCTTGCAACTGCACTGACACTCTCTGCTGACTCCCACGAGTCTCTGGACACACAAAGAAGATACTTGTATTTTCTGTCTCCATGACTTAACTTTGCTCTGAACTCCCTGACTTTCTGTCCTGTGTCTCACCTCAACACTCTGAATATGGAGGCACCATACATTTTGACATCTCTAGTGTCACCTCCATGTGACAGTCTTCCTCTATTTCATCCCTCATTTCAAACTGAAAATCTTCTTACCAGACATTAATAAAAAAAAGAAAGCATTAAAAACCCTCATCTTAAATCATAAAACAGTTGTTATATTACTGGTGGGATCTGTGTGTGTGTGCGTGCGTGCGTGTGTGTGTGTGTGTGTGTGTGTGTGTATTACAATGAGCATAATTTTGAAAGTTTCCCCCATTTCTCTGGATGCCAGTTTGTAAGGTACAGAGCAGTGACTATGAGATGGTACACACCGTGTTATGGATGCCCATGAATATACAGCATGCTGGGAATAAGAATAGATTCCTCTGTTCCTTTATTTTCCAAAAAATGGGTATGAAAAGAGTGTCTGGTTTAACTTCAGGATTCCGCCCCTAACTAGGCCTGTAACTCTGTGGAATGTAACCTCTGAGAGCTTAGCTTCTTCATCTGAAAAGTAAGGATAATTGGAAAGATTAGATGAGAAAACACGTGCAAAGCAGAGGAGGGTACCTGGCATGCCACATGAGCTTTTTTTTTTTTTTAATCCCTCTTTGTGGTTTTTGCCTCCATTATTGACTTTGCAATATCCAGGTGAAACCCTGGGTGCTTAGTGGAAGAATTCAGTAAATTTCCAAGTTAGATCAGTGCAGTTGGACTGTAGGCATGGAGCCCATTTTTGTCTGCATGTTCCAAGGTTTCTTTGTGGGTGTTGCATGGCTACACCAGAGCCTGGCTCCCGACAACACAGAACTGCAACAGGAATCAGCAGAGTCACCTGAGGGGGGACTGCAGTGTCCGATGGGACGTCGAGGGTGAGATGACAGGAAGTTTCTGGGGTGCCCACTGCGGACTAAGAGTTGAGACACCTGGCAATTCATTCCGTCCTCCGCCTGTTGCAAGGTCTCTGCACATTAAAATGTTCACTCCCTGCAAAAATGAAAAGCAGCCACTTGAACATCAAGGTGCAGAGCAGACTAATCTGAGACCCGCCAGAGGGCCCCGACTTCTTCCCAGTGTGCATAAAGGAATATTATTTCCCACTTTTAATGCACCTAAAAAGTGGAGGAAAGTCTCAGAATTTCTGAGGTTTAATGGAAGACGATATCCAGTATGCTCCAAATTGACAAAGACAAAATGGATATTCACCAGGTTTTTCTCTAGGAGATTCAGTTCGTGTGAGCTCTCTCTTTCCCTCTCTGTCTTTATCTCTCTCTTAACCTTTTCCCTTCTTCCCTTTCTCTTAGCATATAAAGATGCTGTTTAAAAATTTCTCTCCAATAACATTTGAAAGGAAATATTCTTTTACCTGTAGTTCTTACATGCTAAGCATTGCAAAAGCATGCCATATTTTTCCTGTGCCCTGGAGAAAATTGTTAATATTTTGGAAACATCCAACTTTTTGAAAATAATAATTTTCATTTGTGGTTCTCCTGCATAATTTACAAAGAACTGTCAAATACCTAATCTCATTAATTCCCAGGGATATTGTTATAATCTCCACATCATAGATGAGAAAAATTTAGGGATTTGGGTAGTGCAGAATGAAGTAGTTTATGTGAGGTGTCTTAACAAGAGCCTGGAATGTAGTAGGTGGCCCTGAATTTCCTTTGTCTTTGCTTTTTAGGTAACACATCCAGTCTCAGTCAACAAGCCTCTTATAACAAAGGAAAAACTCTTTCCACATTAAACCTCTAGGATAACATTAAACCTCTAGGACAACGTAGCCTCTAGGACAACGGTTAGTCTAGCAGTTGGTCCAGCCATACATTTCTGGAATAGAAGAGACAGGTGTCAGTTATAAGGTTATTTCTTTACTTCTACGTATCTGCTCTCTAAGAGCACTTTTTGTAGTTGTAAAAGGGTGGGAAGCCCAATGAATTGGCAATCTGGTAGGTCAAAAAAAATGCAAACTTCTGTTTTTGATTTGTCTGTAAACTTGAAATTCCAGGACACACAGCTGTAGAAAGGGATAGTTTTCTATTCTATTTGCTTTTCCCCTCTATTCATTTGTCTTAGGTGGACTGCCATGCAGAAAACATGATAAAACACCCTTCCCTTCAGGGCCCTGAATTTGAGGCACACTTGAGGATATGAGAGCCATACGCATAAATACTATATAAGCGGTGGCACAGAACAGTGAACGCCAAGTGGTCATTTTTGTTGGAATGCTTCATAGAACAGATGGGCTTTTACGAGTTTTCTGAAGTTTGTTATTATAAACCTAAACTGCTGTTCAGAGAATTCCTTTCTTCTATATACATTTTAATATTGCCACTCATATTTGGTGCTTATGAAATGCAAAGACAGTTCCCTCTTAGAATTGTGCATTTCAGTGCAGTATAAATCTCGCTCATGAGGTTCTCCAGAAATCCTCACTGTATATATTTAAGCTATTTGGCTGGGGGAGCAGATTTGGCAGTAGAGACCTCACCTGAGGTATTGGTCAGGGAAAGTCATGCTGCAAAAACAAATTAACTGCCAGATCTTATAACATACCTGAGGTTTCTAATCTAGAATGTAGGGGTGCAGGATGGGAGGGGTGGCACTGTCCTCCATGTGGTATCTCAGAGATCCAGGCTGACAGAGGCTCCGACATTGCCATATGAAACTTCAGGATTCACTAGAGCAAGAAAAGAAAGAACCTGGAGAATCACAAAGCGAATTTCCATTGCCATAACTTATCATTCCTTCCCAAATGGCAATGGCCAGAATTAGTCACATGACCTTCCTATCTGCAAAGGAATTAAGAAAAAATAGAAAATAAAATTTGATCTTTTCGAAACACAGATCTTTTTCTCAGCCTTATTTGATGTTTGCAGCGATAGAAAGTTCACCATTATTGGAAATTTCGCTGTGGACACAGGCTTTACAGCCTCCTCCTTTATTCAAGAAGAACAGAAATATATCTAATATGAACAACAGCTAATAAAAATATTTATCTTGCCTTAAATTAAAATATGAATTATAACTAAAATTTCTATATGAGAGTCACCTTTTGATGGTCTTTTCTTAAATAAAAAATGTTACATTCTTTAAACACACTTTAACTATTGAGCTAGAAAAGACTCTAAAATTTTCTGGGTAGCCAAAACAGGCCAAACTGATGTGAATTAGACATGTTGTTTACATTAGGCTCTAGACATTAAAAAATTTAATATGATGGACTTTGAAATTGAAATTTTTGGTATTTCTTTTGCTGCTTCAGGCCAAGAAGGGCCTTACTTAATAATTTTTTTAAAAATGCATATTTCTACCTGCTTTTAAATATAGGAAAAAAAAAAAACTAAAGGAAAAGTTCCCAAATTTGAAGGTGAAAGGAAATCTCTCATCTCATGCCTTTCTGATAGCATTATAAATTATTACAATCCTTTGGGAAAACAATCCAGCAAAATGTATCAAAAGCTTTGCAAGTGTGGTATTGCTACCAATATGTCAAGAGTCATAAAAACGCTCATAACCTCACTAATCCCACCTCTGGGAACCTAACTCAAAGAAACACAGTAATCCCTTGTCAACCATCCCCGGTAACTTTTATAAAATGCAGTGTGGTTGGCTACCAATCCAAAAGACTATTTTGTTAAGGTCATGATTTGATTTAAATTAATGTATTAAGAATAGAGAAAATACAGCATTTAGATTTTTTTCAAAATTAAGTAAATAAACATTATAGAAAGTATATATTAACCTACATAAACTAGGCTATTTGGCATAAAAGCCTGTTTCTTCCATTTTTCTGCAAGGTTACTATTGACTTTGTGAACTCCTGTAGCAGATTTACCCAGAAGTATTGTTTATTACAGATTGTATCTCTCTCCAGTTTTTAAATAAAAACTTATTGGCTGGGAGTCTAATGGCTTTCTCATTTGCATTCTTATGTATCTTATATCATAATTTTTGGCAAAAAGCTGAAGTAACCAGGTGTTTTAAAAATATTCATATACTGGCACATTTTCCTAGGTTTGGTCTCCCTTTCCTGTTCTGAAAGACTAGACCGTATATGAACTTGTCGTCTTTATGTTATGTCTGCAATCTTTTGCATAAAGAGAATAAATTATCCTGGATTTTTGTTTGTTTTTTGTTTTGTTTCATAGGGGACTGGTTTGAATGGGCTATTTGAAGAAAGAGTTCCAGCTTATCCTAAAGTGTAGTTAGTAAGAAATTACTATTTCATAATTTGGATGGAAAAGACTATTTGCCTAAAGAGCATCATAGCTTTATTTTAGCATCATTTATTTCAAAGAAAATTAACGTACCCCTAAAATAAAAAGTTAATATTAAAAACGAAATAATAAATGATCCACTATGTGTACTATTATGCAACTCAAAATAATCTTTATAAAGACTATGAATCACTCCATTATAATGTAATTTTTAAAGAATAAAAATAACAACTACTTTCTACTGCCTCCTGTTCTGTGCCAACCACACCCTCTCCTCTCCCACCCAACCCTAATGTCAAACATTAATCCTGGAAGAAGTAGAGCAGGCATTCACTCCACTGGATCCTCTGGGAACTATAGTACTCAATTTGTATGTCTCTATTTGAGGGAAAGTCTAAGACAAAACAGCAGCTGCATTAGTGCAAGGTGAGTACAACAGGAGAGTTAGGAGGTTGTCCCAAGTTTTTTGAATAACCTCTGATGTTAGCCCACATATCAAAATTCAATTTTTCAACACAAAAATGTACTGTAAGCTAACTGCTTGAAATCATACACAAACCAAAAGTCAGAAGAAGTTTCCTTCTGTGAGTATCCATGGTCTCCTTTATTATTGATGTGGTTTATTAAGAGATTCTATGGGGCTTCTGAGCAAAACTTTGTGTAAATGTGCTTCTTTCAGCACTCTTGAAAGCATCAGAGAAAAACCTTCTCATTAATGTTTCAGAAGCATGCTTTATAATGTCCTGACCCTTAAATAAGGTTCATTTCTCTTAATAAAAAGCAGTATAAATACCAATTTCCAATTGTAATTCCATTTTTAATGAAGGTTTAAACACCTGAGACACACACTTCACCTCAAGATAGCTAAGGATTTCTAACTTGGGAGCTAAAATGGCGGTTCAGACTTGATCATTCTTTTACATCCAATAATTCTGATGGTTTTGATTAACAATGAGGAGGACATTGAACCTTAACACTTGTCATAATTCTATGTCATTCTTTCTAAATTCACATACCTAAATCATTTAATTCAAATATATTTATCATGATATATATAAAGATATTGACAACAGTTTTTTTGATGTTTTTCCCAGAAAGGAAATGTCTCTATCTCCCTCTCATTTTCCTCTGAACCCAGAACTACCACAAACCATGCCAAGAAGTTCTCAGTTAAATTATTTACTTGGAACATTGTACCTTTCTATGAAGCAAGCACCTTATTATCTCATCTCCTGCAATTTACATTTCCATGAAACTTCTGGTCTAAAAAGATGCATGACAGACTCCATGGAGTCTTAGTGCTCTTAATAAGCTGAGGGAGCAAATCTGTTAAATTAGTTACATTTTTATTAAAATAGACCCCTCTTTTAAGCATTGCTTTCAATTTACAAGTCACAAAACCATTTATATAACTTGAGAGTCGAGGAAAAAAAGAGCTGTGTGTGAAAATCACAAAACATAAGTTTTCAAGGGAAGATATATCTTATTTTTGAAACCAAAGTTGCTAGATAAGTGGCAGATACCTAGAAAGCATTCAATACTTGTTTGTTGAACAAGTGAATGAATATATGACTCAAAGATTTATATGCATGGCATTGCTCACTAGGGGTATACAGATGTTATTTTTGATTCTTACCTTTTTATTGTTTTTCCTAAAAAATAAAATATCACCATCCATATTACTCATGTGATTTTAAGTGCCATAGAAATTGGTGATTTGTAGATACATTTAAGCAAACAGTGAATACTTTTTTAAAAAAATTATTTACTTTTTTAATTGACACATAGCAATTATACATATTTATGGGGTACAGAGTTATATGTCATTACATGTCTACAATGTGTGATGAACAATTAGAATATTTATCATCCCCCAGATTTATCATTTCTTTGTGATGAGAGCATTTGAGCTCCTCTTGAAGAGTGATTCTTAATGCATCAGAAAACAACATATGTAATACAGTGAAAAGTCCTCATTTCTTTTCAAGTAGCCAAGTGAAAAAGAAGGAACTGAAACTAATCGTGTGTGCATGTGTGTGTGTGTTTGGCACGTCTCTGTGTGTGTGCGCTCTCTTCCAAATATTCTGTTAAGTGTTTTACAGACATTAACACATTTAATCCTCTCCACAACACTATGAGGCAGTTACTCCCCTTATTTTCATTTTACAGTTTTTTATAGAAAACTGAGACCGAGATCACTTAATTAACTTATCCCAAATCATATAACTGATTCATGGTAGGGCTGGATTTTTAAGACAAAGAGTGATTTTAGGACCCATGCTTTTAGCTACTATACTAAGCTCTCTGTACTAGGATAACAACACTTCCATCGTTGTTGGCTAGAATATTACAATATTAATACTGTATGGGAAAAAATATCAAAGGGAAAACAAAATTGTAAAAATGAATTTCAATGTGGCTCACTGAATCCAGAAATAGATTCCTAGAAATGTGACGTGTGGAATTTATCTTTGTGAAATAAATAATAATCTTTCTTTTATTCATTTTGAATCTTTAAAAAGTCTATTTCAGTGTGTTCTCTGAATGTTCTAGTATCTCTGTGCTTTAATTAGCAGCTGTTTCCAAGTGTGATAGGTGATTCATGTTAGTCTTAATATTGTATATAATTGGATCTCTAAGGCAAATTTATCTGTCAGAGTAAAATTGATCTACAAGTAGTTCCCTGTAGCTAATACCTAAATTAGTTTCACCTGGACTCTGCCCTTTGATTCTTTCTGAATTATACCCAAGAAAGGAAAGCTAACAGCTGGTGTAGGAAGCAGCAATTTTATCCTAAAGATTCTAAGCTGAGTCCAAGATACTTACGAAAGAAACTAGAAAACTAAACATATTTATAGGCCAACAATGTGAAAATTAAGCTTACAACCTATTCTGTCTTTAGAATCGTTAGGACCCACTATTCAGAATGGATACTTCAACACAATACCAGCCAAGATTCTTAAATCAGTGACAACAGAAACCATGATAAAGAAGGGGGCTCTGGATATCATTGTACACTTTTTATTGTGGAAACATAGACCATCTGTATATGTCTGTTTCCCTCAATTTTCCTTCTTAATTTTAAACAACTCCAGGGGGGTGTTCAAATCTACTTCTTACTATCCAGGGGCCAAGCACACAATGATTTCTCATTAAATGGATAAATAGTTAGCCTTACCCAGAGGTAGAGTAAATAATGGTTTATTTGGTGTGGTTTGAAGAAGTCTTCCTGTTCTGAAGTTATATTCTCAGGAGCCTCCCACTTCACTAGGGCGATGCCCCTGAATTCTGTGCAAACTTTGACACTTGTGCATCATGTCTCCTCTTTTCCCATCACCTTCAAGACCTTACCGTAACAGTCATCTCTTTTTTATTTTAACACATATTGCATTGTACTTATTGCTTACATCTTTTCCCATTAGGCTATGAATTCTCTTATGTTCTCTTTTTCATATTTAGCTTGCAAAACAATTGACCTCCCAAAGAGTTGAGAATTCTACCATCATCATTTAATAGAAAGAATGCTAGACCCAGTTCTAATGGCAATAAGCCCTTGGGTATTGCACTGGATCTCTTTGAGCATATTTCTTCGTCTGTCAAATGTAAGATATTGGCCTCATTAGTTTTGCCCAAAGTTTGTTCTGAAGAACACTAGTTTTGTGAGATGCTCTGCAAATAAAATGACTCTGCTTTTAAAATTTGGAAAAGACTCATATATACATTTTAGATATCAATGACATAATGGAAAGGCTCTCAGAAATTCTGCAGTTAAAAATAATATGAACAAGGGGCCGACCTGTGGCTCACTTGGGAGAGTGTGGTGCTGATAACACCAAGGCCATGGGTTCGGATCCCTATATAGGGATGGCCGGTTAGCTCACTTGGGAGAGGGTGGTGCTGATAACACCAAGTCAAGGGTTAAGATCCCCTCACTGGTCATCTCTTTTAAAAAAATATATGAACAGGGATTATCTTTGTTTTATGCACCATTTCCCCCAATTATTAGACCATGAGTCCCTCTTTTAAGAAAACATATTAGTATCTTATAACACTAGAATTTTAAGGGAGAAAGTAGGGACAACCAATCTGCAAAATCTCTTGCAACACAAAACCTCCCAGGATGATGACTACTGTCTATCATCCATCAGTATGTTACCATTAGAATAAAAATAAACCTGTGGAGGTAACCTATTAATCTGCCAACTATCAGCCTTACATTTATTTGCCCTTTAAAAATCAGGTATTTAGTAACCATTATGTAGCAGATGCTATATGAGGACCCATAGATACAAAGACCAAATTAATAGTACTTAAAGGAATTTAGATATAGAAGAAGGATACCAAAGTATAGAATATAAGAACATTAAAATATTCTGATAGAATTATATATGGAGTACAATGGAGGCACGAGGATTGTTTGACCAAGCTGGGGGATAAGCTGTGACTGGCATCAGTATAAAAAGGTGCATCTTGAGATTAATGTTGAGGGGGAACCAGGATTTATCAAAGGAGAGTAAATGGATTTATCAGAATGTGATCCTCCCCAACAGTGAGAAAGAGTAAGAAGCAGTGGGAAATCATTAGAAAACTGCTGATGGGAGGGAGAAAAATTCAGGGCACTGCCAAAAAGGGATATGGGGCTGGGGAAGTTGAAATGCTCTAGTTAGGCAGCTTAAAAGAGAATTGAGAAAGTGCTGAAGACAGAGACATATTCCCTCTAAAACTCAGCTGTGATAGAAAACAAAACCTGTGTAACAAATTCTGATTTTTAACCTTAACTATCCAGAAGTTGCTTTATATGATTTAGTATAAAAAGATGACATTTTGTTCAGCTGCTTCATAAAAATAGCAAATTACCTTTCCTTTTCTTCTAGGCTTATATATACCTTGAGGGTATCCAAAGGGTTTCATAGCAGGCTGTATAATATGTTGCTCTTAGGTAGATAAATCCAAGTAAGAAGTAAAATGTAACCAGCACAGAGGTCTGGCATGATTTTAAGAACTATTTTCTAGGGAAGAGAATGTAATTCATAATATGCATTTCTGGAGAAGTAGCATCCCCAGCAAAGAGATATATATTATTGTAAATATCAAGCAATCCCAGTTCTCTGCATTCTCTTTACAATTTATCTGCCTCAAGTTGATAATAATAATAATACATTCACTTCTACAGCATCTCAAATCCAAGGATTTCTGAGTGCTTTGTAAATGTGAATCAACTCTTAAGACACCCTTGTGAGGCAGGTATAAACTGTTACTAATATTTTATAAAGAAAGTACTAAAGCAGGGACTTACTGAGTTCACAGAGTCATTCATTTATTGATACCTGAGATTCTGGGAGGAAAGCGTGTGTGTGTGCGCGCGCACACACACACACACACACACACACACACACACACACACACACACACACACACACACACACACACAGAGCAGGATTTTGAAATGTTCCAGTTGGCAGAGCCATGGGAATATACCTACATACAAGCTGCTAGGGGAGTCAGGAGGATGGTATGGTACATCTAAATCCACAGTGAGAGATGACAGAGCCTCTCACAACTCATGCAATAGGAAGGGTGTTCAGTACGAGGTAGCTCAAAAATGACAAATGTTTATCCAACATATATTGAGATGGTATGGTTAGCACTCTCATCTTGGCTCAGAAATATTACTTCCTGTGTGCTCGTAGCTAAGTCATTTAAGTTTTCTGGACTAATTTTCTATATCTATAAAACTAAGGGCTTGGATCATAGGGGCTCTAATATTTCCTTAAAATTTTGTAATTTAATGGTTTTTATTGGCATTTTCAGGCATACAAAAAGTCCAGAAAATGGAAATGACTTCTGTGGAATTTTCACCGTTCATAATTATCTAGAATGCTGAATAGTTAAACTACTCAGTATATTGGTAGTCTGGAAGCTTATGCCCTCCTAATGCCTTTATATTACAGATCGCTTCAAGAGACAAACAATTCCTTATAATATGGCTTTCTTTTTCTCAGTTCCACTACAATCAGCAAATGCATCTTGACATGTGAAAGAATAAATAAGAATATACTGTCTAAGGACCGAAGCTGTCATACTGGATGAAAAGCAAGACCCAACTCTATCCTGTTTATTAAAAATGCACATTAAATATAAACACACAGATAAGTTCAAAGTAGAATAATGGGAAAAAGTATCATTCAATCTCTAAACATATGGCTGGAGCTAGAGAGTATATTAGCATATAAGGTAAAGTAGACTTCAGGAAAGGAATATTACCTAGAAGGAAAAGGGGAATCTCATAATGATAAAGAGCTCAGTTCATCAAGAAGACATAATATTCCTAAATGTTTATGCCCCTTATAATAAGCTTAAAAGGATATAAAGCAAATTGATAGAATTTAAAGGAGAAATAAATTCACAATTATAGTTAGAAATATCAATACTCCTTTCTTGGCATTGTACATAACAGGTAAACAGATAGTAAGTATATAGAAGACTCAAATAACACTATCAACTAACTTGACTGAACTGACATATATAAAATACTACAATCGAAACCAGCGAAATAGATCACAGACATCATCAAGATGGCAGAATAAAATTCCCAGTGGCTTTCCTCCTCACAAGTGACCAATATGCAAGTATTAAATAGCAAAGTCTGCCAACATGGGACCAGTGGAGCTGGGAGAAGAGGAGAAGAGACCTGTAGAGTTTGTGAAGGCAGGAGAGGCCACAGAGAGAGGGTGTGGGAATGGCACCTATCATTCAGAGCCCTGGCCACTTCTGAGCCACCCTAAAAGGAGGCACAGAGTAGCTAGTGCATACAGATTGGAGCCAGAAAAAGCTGTAGTGGCACCCTTCGTTTAAACCTGCTTGGAGTCTGCAGGGGAGGGGAGGGCTTTGGAACATACCATACCAACCCACAGACCATAAAGACCACTGGCAGGATTCCTCTAGGTCTGCAAAGAAACAAGCTGCATCACCTGATGAGAAAGAAGCCACCCGGAGACTGGTCAGTTATCACCAGGGACACATATATGGTCTGCCTCATGGGAGCAGTTGGAGTGCAGGTGAAAGACTGGCATACCAGAAGAACACTGGTCGCAGTGTGGGCACCTGGTGTCACTGGAAATCAATCAGGATGATAGAACTGCAGGGGGTGCAACCTGAAGGAAAGACTCAGTCCTGGGCTGGAATTCCCACTCAACCCAGACCGTGAAGTGATTAATGATCTATACCAAAAGTCTTCTCCTGGGAATCAGCAGCAAAGCAGCAATTTAGCTCAAGCACAGAGCTCAAGTTCTGGTCCCCATAGGAAGTTCTCCCAACTCAGGAATTAACCACAGGCCAGCACATTACTTCCAGTGCAGACTCTAAGTGATGGTGGTAACTATTAATCCACCACAGAATGAAAAGAAGAAAAATGAAAAAAAAAAAAAAAAAAAACTCCAAAACAACAAAAAATAACCAACCAACCAAACAAAAAAATACAGACCTGAGACAAAGCTCTGATATTAACCAGTAAAGATCTAATGCAACCAAAGAACACCTATAAAATGTAGAAGAGGTAGCAGTCTCTTCAAATGTCCAGGCATCAATATAAAGACATAAAGACTGAGAAAGAACAGAGAAATATGTTGCTACCAAAGGAAGCGAACAAAGCACCAGCAATGGAGGCAGAGAAAGAGTAGATCTATGAAATGTCAGACAGATAATTCAGAATAACCTTTTTAAGAATGCTCAGGGAGTCACAAGAAAATAAAGATAGAAAATTAAATGATATCTGGAAATAAATTCAGGTGCAGAATGAGAAACTTGACAAAGGGATAGAATCAATTAATTTAAAAAAATGGAAATTCTAGAAATGAAGAATACAGTATCTGAATTGAAAAACTTGATAGGAAGCTCCAATAGCAGACTTAAACAGAGAAAAAAATCAGTGTGCTTGAAGATAAAACACACAAAATTAGTCAATCAAAGAGCAAAAAGAAAAAAGAATAAGAAAAAATGAAGCAGAAATACAGCAAATATGGTACTCTCTCAAGCAAAATAACCTCCACATAATTGGCAAATCTGAAGGAGAGGAAAAAGGAAGATTTGTAGACAGCATATTCAAGAAAATAATGGTTGAAAATTTCTCAGGAATGGAGAAAGATGACAGAATCCAGATACAGGAAGCACAGAGGTCACAAATCAGATGCAATCCAAGAAGGAACACAACAAGGCACATCACAATCAAATGATCAAAAACCAAAGACAAAGAAAGAGTACTGAAAGCAGCAAGAGAAAAGAGATACACCACATTCAATGGAGCCCCAATACATTTCTCAATGGATTTCTCAATAGAAACCCTATAGACTAGAAGAGAATGGGAAGATATATTCAGGGTGCTGAAGGGAAAAGACTGTCAGCCAAGAATTCTCTATACAGCACAGTTAAACTTCAAATATGAAGGAGAAATAAAGTCTTTTCTAGACAAAGAAAGGCTAAAATAATTCATCAACACTAGACCTGCCTTACAAGAAATGCTAAAGGGAGTTCTCCAGTCTGGAAGAAGATAATGCTAAGGAGGAGCAAGACAACATTTGAAGGTACATAACTCATTAGTAAAGAAAGTTCACACACAAACTAAAAATTCCCCAATGTTATAAGGGTGGTGAATAAGCCACTTACGTCCTTAGTATGAAGACTAAAGGACAAACCTAGTGAGACACTAAGATATACAACAAACACATAAGAGATAGGTAATATTAAAAAATATATCTTGAAACAACAAATTGCCAAAAAGTGGTGGGGAATGACACCAAAGCATAGAGTTGGCTTTGTTTTTTTTTTTCTTTTTTCTTAGATATAAAAGTTAAGTTGTTATTAGTCTAAAACAATTTGTTATAACTGTAACATGATTTGTAAACCTCATTGCTTACAAAAACTTAGAAGAGACATGCTAAAAAATAGTGAGAAATCAAAATGTAAAGCTAAAGAAAACCACTCAACCACAAAAGAAAACAGTAATACCAGAAAAAAATGAAAAAGGATTTACAAAACAACCAGGAAAAAAAAAAAAAAAAAAAAAAGCAAAATAACAGTAACCAGTCCCTATATATCAATAACAACCATAAATGTAAGTGGATTAAATGCCCCAATAAAAAATTAAATGCCCCATTCAGAGTGACTGAATGGATTATAAAGCAAAACCAATCAATATGCCGCCTACAAGGAATTCACTTAACCAATGAAGACACACACCAGCTGAAAGTAAAGAGAAGAAGAAGATATTTCATGAAAACAAAACCAAGATAGAGCAGGAGTAGCTATACTTATATCAGATAAAATAGACTTCATGCCAAGGAAAGTAAAAAAAAAGATAAGGTCAATATAATGATAAAGTGATCAATTCAGCAAGAGGATATAACGATTCTAAATTTATATGCACTCAACTCCAGAGCAACCAGTTAGATAAAGCAATTACTGTAGTCCCTAATGCAAACAAACTGGAAAACAGAGAAGAAATGGATAAATTCCTGGACACATACAACTTACCAAGGTTGAATCATGAAGAACTATAAAACCTAAACGGACCAATAAAGAGAAATGAGATTGAAGCAATAATAAAAAGTCTCCCAACAAAGAAAACCCCAGGACCGGATGGCTTTACTGCTGACTTTTATCAAACATTTAAAGAATACCGATTCTTCTCAAATTCTTCTTCTTCCAAAAAATTGAAGAGGAAGGAACACTTCTAAACTTATTCTGTGAGGACAGTATTACCCTTATCCCCAAACCTGAAAAGGACACAACACAAAAAAGAAAACTACAGAACAATATCCCTAATGAACACAGATGGGAAAATCCTCAAAAGGACACTAGCAAAATAATCCAGCAATAAATTAAAAATATCATACGCCATCATCAAATGCGATTCAACCCAGGGATGCAAAGATGTTTCAACATGAGCAAATCTTTAAACGTCATACACCGTATCAACAAATGAAGTGGGGGGAGAAGCTTATGATCATTTCAATAGACACAGAAAAAGCGTTTGATAATTTCCAACATTGCTTCATGACAAAAACTCTCAACAAATTAGTTATAAAAGGAATGTATCTCAACATATTAAAGGACATATATGACAAACTCATAGCTAATATCTCACTAAACAGAGAAAAACTTTTTCTCTAAGATCTGGAACAAGACAGGATGCCTACTTTCTCCACTCTTATCACAGTCACAGAAATTCTAGCCTGTGTAATAAAGCAATAAAGGGCATTCAAATCAGAAAGAAGAAAGTCAAACTATCCCTATTTGCAGATGACATGATGCTATACATAGAAAACCTTGAAGATTCCGTCAAAAAATTACTAGAACTAATAAATGAATTCAGTATAGTGGTAGGATACAAAATTAACACACAAAAATCAATAGCCTTTCTATACAGATGGCTATTAGTAATGAAAATGCAGATGAAATCAAGAAAGTAATCCATTCACAATAGCTACCAAAGAAATAAAATACCTATGAGTAAATTTAGCTGAGGAAGTAAAATACCTCTACAATGAAAACTATTAAACACTGACGGAAAAAAAATTGAAGAGGACACAAATAAATGGAAAGATATCCTATGTTCATGAGTTGGAAGAATTAACATCATCAAAATGTCAATGTTACCCAAAGCAGTTTACACATTCAGTGCAATCCCTATCAAAATACCAATGACATTCTTCACTGAAATAGAAAAAAAAAAAATCTAAAATTTGTATGGAGCTACAAAAGACCTTGTATAGATAAAGAAATCTTGAACAAAAAGATCAAAGTTGAGGTATCACGTTTCCTGACTTCAAAATATACTATAAAGCTATAGTAAACACAACAACATGGTACCAGCATAAAAAAAGACAAATTGACCAATGAAATATAACAGAGAGCCCCAAAATAAACCCACACATTTACAACCAATTGATTTTCAACAAGGGTGCCAAAAATGTACAATGGGGAAAGGATAGCCTCTTCAACAAACAGTTCTGGGAATACTGGATATCCACATGCAGAAGATAGAAACTAGACTCCTATCTCTCACCATACACAAAAATCAACTCAAATGGATAAAGATCAAAACTCAAGACCTGAAACTATGAAACCAGTAGAAGAAAACACAGGGGAAATGCTACACAAAATGGGAGTGGAGAGCACCTTTTTGAGGGAGATGACAAAGGCACAGGCAACTAAAGCAAAAATATATAAATGAGACTGCATCAAATGAAAAAGCTTCTGCACAGCAAGATACACTATCAACAAAGTGAAGAGATAACCAACAGAATGTGAGAAAGTATTTGCAAACTTCACATCAGACAAGGGGCTAATATCCAGAATACATAAGGAACTTAAACAACTCAACAGTAAAAAACAAATAATCAAACAAACAAAAACCAAATAACCCAATTAAAAAATGGGCAAAGGACCTGGACAGACATTTCTCAAAAGAAGACATGCAAATGTCCAACAGGCACATGAAAAAAATGCTCAACGTCACTAATCATAGAGGAAATGCAAATAGAGACTATAATGAGATATCATCTCACTCCACCAATGGCTATCATCAATAAGATAAAAAATAACCAATGCTGGCAAGGAGGCAGAGAAAAAGAGCTCTCCTACATTGTTGGTGAGAATGTAAATTGGTACAGCCATTGTGGAAAACAGTATGGAGATTCCTCAGAGAACTAAAAATAGATCTACCCTACAACACAGTACTTATCTCAGTATTGGTTAGACACCCAAAGGAAATGAAATCAATATATCAAAAAGACACCTGCACTCCCATGTTCATCACACCAGTATTTACAATAGCCAACAAATGGAATCAACCTAAATGTCCAAGAATAGGTGAATGGATAAAAAATACTGTGGTTTTTTTTAATGGAGTGAAATACTACTCAGCTATATAAAAAATAATATTCTATCATTTGCAGCAAGATGGATGGAACTGGAAACCATCATGTTAAATGAAGTAAGTCAGGCACAAAATGACAATACCACATGATATCACCCATGTGTGGAATCTAAAAAAAAAAAAAGTGGTTCTCATAGAAGTAGAGGGCAGAATAATGGTTACCAGAGGCCGTGGGGGGTGGGGAGGAGAAGTGGTGGACTAATGGGTACCAAACTATGCTTTCTACCCCAAGTAATCATTATGCAGTATATGTATATATTGAAACAACACATTGTACTCCACAAATATGTAGAAATAAATGTTAAAACATTTTGAATTAAAAAAACCCAACAAAATACTTGTTCTTTTCAATTGTATACAGAACATTAACTAAGATAGACTATATAGTCGCTCATGAAACAAATATCAATAAATTTAAAATGATTAAAATAAAGATAAAACATTCTCTTATTACAACAAAATAAATTATAAATTAATAATAAAAAGATATCTGGAAAAAACCCAAGTATTTATTTCACATTAAATAATACTCTTTAAATAATCCTTAGGTCAAAGAAAGAATAACTAGAGAAATATAATCCAAAATTGGTTCCTTGGACAGATCATTAAAATTGATAAATATCTAGATTGATCAAGAAAAAAGACACACCTTACAACATTAGGAATTAAAAAAGGAGGAAAACACTATACTTTCTGCAGTGAATAACATGATAACGAGACTATTTAAAAGAGATTTATGCCAAGTTTTATGATGAATTTGAAGAAATAAAAGACTTAAAGTAAAATATTCCCAAACTAACATATGAAGAAAGAGAAAAATCTGGATATCCATATGTCTATTAAAGTAATTGAAGACATATTTAAGAATCTACCAACAAAGAAAGCTCCAGGACCATCTGACTTCACTGGTGAATTCTACCAAACATACAAGAAAGAAATAATATCAATCCTAAACAAACTCTTTTAGATAATAGAGGAAGAGGGAAAGATTCTGAACTCATTATAAGCCTGTATTACCATAAGACCAAAATCAGAAAAAAGATGTTTCAAGGAAAAACTATGGATTAATAATTGTTGTCAACATAGAAATAAAAACATTAACAAAATATTAGTCAGTTGAATCCTGAACTATATAAAACAGATACCACATCATAATCAGGGGAGTTTATCCCAGGAATGCAAGAGTGATTTAAAATTTTAAAATTGGTCACATCATTAATTGAAGCAGGGAACCCTGAGCATTTTCTGATTGTTAAACCTGCCCCCTTCTGCTGGAGAAACTGTTTTAGAAATTTTATGCTTGGCTGTCTTAATTGTGAACTTTGGCTTCTGTAACCTAGCTTGCTTCCTGCAGCCATGTGCTAATGAAAGGTAACAATGGTTTTGCGCCTCCTTAAGGGCCGAATGCAAATTTGGCTCCAGAACTGACCAATGAGCTATGTCTCATAACCAACCAATCCAAATTAATTGACTTGCATCCCTCATTTGCATAAGAGGACCTAAATGAGAACTTAGGCAGGAAGTTTTGGCTATATAAGCCTGCCTCTTTCTTTCAGTCAGAGAGACACTAACCTGATGTTTATGCTCTCCTTGTTTGCTAGCAATAAAGTGCTGTAACACCAGAAAGAGCTGTAACACTGAAAAGAGCTGTAAACTAATAAAGAGCTGTAATACCAACGTTGGTCTTGGATTCCTCTGTGCGAGCAACCTCCCAACATAACCATATAAAACAGAATAAAGGAGAAAACCTGTAAGTACCTCAATATATGTGAAATATTATTTGACAAAAATTAACACCCACTCACAAAAAATTCTTAGCAAAGTAGAAATAGAAAGGAACTCTCTCAATTCAATAAAGGACATTTAGAAAATACTACAGCTGACAGCATGCTTAATGGTAAAAGACTGAGTGCATTCCCTCTAATATCAGGAAAAGGGTAAGTGTATCTGCTCTTACCACTTTTGCTAATATTCTATGAGAAGTCCTAACTAGCAAATTAATGCAAGTAAGAGAAACAAAAGGCAGATTGACAGGAAAAGGACTAGAACTCTCTTTATTCACAGACAACCTAATCATGTATTTAGAAAATTATAAGATATCTGTAAAAACTACTAGAACTAATTAAGTGAATTTAGCAAGGCTGTAGAACATATGGTTAATATGCAAAAATCAACTGTAGGAGTTCCCTTTCTGGTATGGCTGAATAAACTAGTGCCAGACTGACCCTCCTGCAAATGACAATTATTTACATGGTACAGCATACAAGAAATCATCTATCTAAAGCCACTAGGAAGAGAACAAAAATAGGCAGATTGTGGGGAAATTCAACAATAAGAAGAAGAAACACAGAAAGTTTCCAATTTTTATGGCTTTTATCCAGAGGACAGGCTGCAGTTACCACCCTGCAAAGTGGCTAAAGTGCCAGTGGAAAACCTACATACAGTCTTTCTGAATTGGAGAACAAGGGAACAGTCTTCAGTGCAAACAAGACTACTGTGACATGGAGCAGGAGGGAATTCTGAAAAGCAGACAGTCAGAGAAGGTAAGCCAAATCTGTATATGAATTTTGTCTAAATATCTGACTAACCCTTGAAGCATGCTTGCACAGGGCAGACTCAAGGGAGCTAAGGATAAAAAAATTGAACTGAAAGTTGAGCTGCTGATTAAGAGAGAGAGTTTGGTACAATTGTGCATTGTGATTAAGAGAGAGAGTTTAGTACAATCATGCATTGTTTAATGACAGTGATATGTTCTGAGAAGTGTGTTGTTAGGCGATTTTATTGCTGTGCAAACACCATAGAGTGTATTTACAGAAACCTGAATGGTATAACCTCCTACACAGCTCCATTATCATCTTATGGGACCACTGTCATATACTCGTATGTGATCCATCATTGATGGAAATGTTATGTGACACATGACTGTATTTGAGACTAACCAAGTTAATTGTTTACTAAAAATAAAAATAAAAAAAAAAAGAAAAGAAAGAAAAAGAAAAAAAAAACTATGGAAAAGAATGAAATTAAAAGTCTAAAACTGATAAGTATACTATCTAAAATAAAAGGAAATCATTTGATGGGCTTAATAGCTGAATGAAGATGCCAAAAGAAAGAGCTTGTGAAAATGAAGATAGATAAATAATTTTTCTCTGTGAAGGACATAGAAAAAAAGATTGAAAATAAAATTATATACAGCCTCAACAACTTGTAGGACAACATCCAAACATCCAATATAAATGTAATTGTAGTTTCAGAAGGAGACAAGAGAAGGAATAGGGCAGGAAAAACATTTTAAGACTAACCTCAAATTTCCAAAATTTAATAAAAGGCAAAAATTTACAGTTTTAAGAAGCTCAGTGAATCAACAAAAGGATAAATAAAAAAATCCATGCCTAGGCACCTCACAGTCAAACTAATAAAAACCAAAGACAAAAAATCTTGAAAGCAGCCAGAGGTAAATGGCACATTTCATACTGGGGAGCAACAATATTAGAAATAGCCGACTTCTTAGAAAATATGGAGACTAGTAGACAGTGAACCATGGCTTTAAAATACTGAAATAAAAACACTGTAAACCCGGAATTCTTTATACAATGAAAATATCCTCTAAGAATGGAGGCAAAATAAAGGCATATTCAAGTAGAAAGAGGTAAGAACATTCATCACAATTAAACATGCATTATAAGAACTGCTGAATTGGTATTCCTTTTTCAATTCCCTGTTTATGTATTTCATCTGTTTTTCAGTTAGATTATTTATCTTTTTTCTTTGTCTTATTGATCTCTAAGAGTCCTTTGCCTATTAAAAATAATAGCTCTTTTCTGTCCATAGGTATTACAAAAACTATTTTCTAGTTTATAGTTTGTCTTTTGACCTTGTTTATGGAATAGTTTCACACAGCAGCATTTTTATTCAGTTGAATTTAATTTTTATTATGCTTTTATTTTTATTTCATGTTTTTAATTTAAATTTTTATGTAGTTAAAAAAAAAAAACTGCTGAAGGGAGTTCTCTAAGGCTGAAGGAAAATGATACCAATTAGAAATTCAGATCTTCAGAAAAAGGACAAAGACCCTTGGGTATTGTAACTATATGAATAAATATAAAATATAATTACTTTACTTTTCATTTCTAAAAATTATGTATGTGAATTTTTAAAGCAAAATTGATAACACTTTTGTAAAATTTTTATTGTATTTAGAGTAATACATATAACAGATATAGAACAAATGATATGGAATAAATGGACCTGTATGGTTGTGAAGTTTCTACATTTTATGTGAATTGGTACAATATTAACTCTAAGTAGATTGTGAAGAGTTAAGGAACTACATTATAATCCCCAGAGCAACCCACAAGAAAATTTCAAATGGAATTATGAAAATTATTAAAATAATACATAACAATGCAAAAAATGGTCAGAAGATAAAAAAGTAAACAAACAGAAAACAAATAAAATGATATACCTAAATCCAACCATATTACAAATTACAAATAATGTTAATGGATTACAAATGCTAATTAAAAGGCAGTAATAGAATGGATAAGAAGAAAGACCAACTCTATGCTGTAAATGAGAGATATAACTTAATAAGAAGTCATAGTCTGAAAATAAGTGCACGGAAAAAGATTTATTATGTAGAGTAAGCATAAAAAGACTGGAGTATCTACAAGAATATTAGGTAAAATAAATGTAAAAACAATGAGTATTACTAAAGACAAAAAGAAACATTTAATAATAATAAAAGGGCTAATTAGTCATAAATATGTATGTACTTAATAGCAGAGCCTTAAAATATCCAAAGCATAAATTCACAGACATACAAGGAGAAATAGAAAGTTCCACAAAGCCACAATGGGAGATTTGAATTCCCAGTTTTCTGCACTTGACAGGGCTAGACAAAAAATCAGTAAAGACTTACCTGATCTGAAAAGCACTACCAACAAACTTAATAAAATTAAAAAACATATTTTTTTCAAATGCATATGATATCCTCTTCAGGATAGACCATACACAGGGCCATGAAACAAGACTCAATACTTTTAAAATGATTGAAATCATGCAAATCATACCTGTCCTCTTACACTAATTGCATTAAAATAAAAATCAAGAAAAGTAAGTTATCTAGGAAACTGCAACTATTTATAAACTAAACAATAAACTTTTAACTGATCTATGGGTCAAAGAGGAAACCATAGTCATATTAGAAAATACTCTGAAAAGATTGAAAATTGAAACTCAGCATATCAAAATTTGTGAGATGCAGTTAATGCAGTGATTAAACAAAATTGTATGGCTTTAAATGGTCATACTAGGAAATAAGAGCAGTCTAAAATCAATTATTTAAGAAGGTAGGACAAGAAGAGTCAACACAAAGTAAGTAGAAAAAGGAATTTTTTTTTTTTAAAGAGCAAAATTAGTGAAAGAAAATGGTGAAATAATAGGAAAGGAAACAATGCCAAAGATATGGTTCCTTAAAAAGATCAGTAAATAAAACCCTAGTGAGATCAACCAAGAAAATGAAAGACAAAGAGAAAAAATTATCAACATCAAGAATGAAATGGAAGCTATCCTTACAGGAATCACAAAAAGAAATATAATAACATAATACTATGATCTACAGACCAATATTACTCATACACATAGATACGATTGTCCTCTATAACATATTAGCAAATCAAATCTGGCAATATATGAACAAAGACAATACATTATGGCCAAGTAGGATTTATTCAAGAAATGCAAGTTCAGTTTAACATTTGAATCAATCAATAAAATTTATCCTAGTAACTGAATAAAGAAAAAATCTGTGCAACTATTTCAATAGATGCAGAAACAGAATTTGATAAAATTTGACTCATTAATGATAAATTCAAAAAACTGAAAAGGAAAGGAAACTTCTTCAATCTGACAAAGGATCTCTATGATAAACAGAGGACTTACACTGCCTGAATTTAAGACTTAATATTTTATTTATTTACTTATTTTTATTTATTATTTTTTGGGGGTAAAATCTCTTTTATTTATTTCTTGTCACAGAAATGACTGTCAATAACTATAGAAAACCATATTAGATACAGGGGGCAGAAAAAATCAGGAAAATATTTCCCAGCAAGGCCAGGGTGCACCCTACATTTAAAGATTGCTTATTTAGAACCCATGCCCTAGAGTCTGTTTCCAAAGGTTCAAGTCCTGACTCTATCACTCTCTTGACCTTGTGCACATAACCCAAACTCTCTGGGCCTCAGATTTCTATTTATACAATAAAGATCATAATATCAGGTTTAAGTAAGATAATCTATGGGAAAGCTTAGCATTGTGTTTGGCATACAGTAAGTGACATTATTATTATTATGTCTTTAAACTAAAATTTGTTTGTTTATTTATTTTTATTTATGTTTTAAAATTTATCAATATACAATGTTGTTCATTTTTGTGTCCCTTTACTAATTCCTCCTTTCCCCCACCCTCTTCCCCCTCTCCCACATCAACATTATATCTGTTCACTTGTCTTAACAAGTTCAAGGAATTGTTGTGTCTTCCCCCCCATTTATTTGTTTATATATTTATTTATTTATTTTTATTAGGTCCCACAAATAAGTGAGAACTGTATTTCTCTTTCTGTGCCTGGCTTAGTTCACTTAATATAATTTTCTCTAAGTCCATTCATGTTTCTGAGAGTGGTAATATTTCACTTTTTCTATAGCAGAGTAATATTCCATTGTGTAGATATACCACATTTTCCTTATCCACTCATCCAATGATGGGCATTTAGGCTGGTTCCAGCTCTTGGCTCTTGTAAATAGTGCTGCAATAAACACGGGAGTACAGGTATCCTTTTGACATGATGGTTTCCATTCCTCTGGGTATATACCCAGCAGTGGAATAGCTGGGTCATATGGTAAATCTATCTGTGATTGTTTGAGGAAACTCCAAATCATTTTCCATAAAGGCTGCACCATTTTGCAGTCACACCAACAGTGTAGGAGGGTTCCTTTTTCTCCACATCCTCACCAGCATTTGTCATTCTCAGTCTTTTGGATATTAGCCATCCTAACTGGAGTGAGATGATATCTCAATGTGGTTTTGGTTTGCATTTCTCTGATGCTTAGTGATGTTGAGCATTCTTTCATGTGTTTGTTGGACATTTGTATATCTTCCTTTGAGAAATGCCTGTTCAGCTCCTTTGCCCATTTTTTGATTGGGTTACTTGTTTTTTTGCTGTTAAGTTGTTTGAGTTCCTTGTATATTCTGAATATTAATCCTTTGTCAGATATATATTTTGCAAATATTTTCTCCCACTCTGTTGGTTGAAAGACTTAATATTTTTAAAAAATAGTGTAGTGCTGGCATAAGGAAGGACAGAAAGATCAATTGAAAAGAATAGAGTTTATAGATAAACTGACACTTAAAGAGTCATTTGATTTTTGACAAGAGTGCCAATGTAGTCCAATTGGGAATTGAAAACCTTTTCAAATAATAGTGCTGGAATAACACGAAAACAACAAGCTTCAACTCCTACCTCATGCCATACACAAAATTTAATTTGAGATGGCTCATAGACCTTAATACAAGGGATAAAACCATAAAGTGTTTAGAAGAAAACATAAGAACATTTTTTTGTGACTTGAAGGTAGGCAAAGGTAATTTAGGTAGGACACAGTATATAATAACTGTAAAGTCAAATATGGTATATTAGTCTTCATAAAATTTAAAAACTACTTATAAAGATCAACATAAAAAATGAATAGGCAAGCTGCATACTGGGAGAAAATATCTATCTGACAAGGAACTGTTATGCAGGACATATAAAGAACTTCTGAATTCAATAATAAAAAAAGACAATCCAATTTAAAAAAAGATTTTTCCATATACTTCACGAAAGAAGTCTGCTAATGACCAATAAGTACATGAAAAGGTGCTGTATGTCATTAATTATTGTGGAAATAAAAATTAAAAGTACAATAATGTTTCATTACACATCTGCTAAGATTAGAAAGATTGATAACACCAAATGCTGTTATAGAACAGGAACTTGCATACATAATTGGTTGTGGTATAAAATGGTACATCCACTGGGGGTAAAAGTCTGGTGTTTTTTAATAAAAAGAAATATACCTACTCCATGACCAAATAATTTTACTTTTAGATTTCATCTCAAGAGAAATAAAAGGACATTCACAAAAGAAATACATGAATGTTCATAGCATCTTTGTTCATAACAGCCAAGAAATTGGAACAGCCTGTCTGTAGGAGAATGGATCAACAAACTGTGTTGTGTTCATACGATGGAGTACTGCCCCCCAAAAGGAAGAGATGGTGATTTTATGCAACAACATGGATGATCTCAAAACCATTATGTGAGTAGAAGAAGTGTTACACGTATGAGTTAAACTATTTGATTACATTTATATAAAACTAGAATAGCCAAATTACTTTATAGTGTTAAGAAAAAAAAAAAAAAAAGAAAAGTGGCTATTCTCAGGGGCTGGGAAAAAATACACTGCAAAAGGGCATGAAGGGATTTTTGGATTGAAGATAATGTTCTATATCTTGATAGGTGTTTTGGTTACACGGGTACACACACTTGTCAAAACTCTGAATGCACATTTAAGATTTGTGTGTTTCCTTGAATGTACAGTTTATATCAAATTTAAAAAATCAAGTATATTGAATTTGGTTAATAATATGCAGACTGCAATATAAAAGACAACGTGAAATGAAATCTGCAATTTATTTTGAATTGCATAAAAAAGTATATGGAATGGATGGATAAGGAATGGAGATATAGATAAATATGTGATAAACCAATTAAGATGATAGTGATAGAATTGATAGTAATATATAGTAATTTAGTGTAAAATGTGGTGTTTGAATATTTCCTTAATAAATTGCGAAAATCAATTGTATTTTAAATATGAGCAAGAAAGAAATAAAAAAAGAAACTTGAAAATGTTTTGCTCCTGTAACAGCATTAAAAAATAAAATACTTAGGGATAAAATTACAATATGAATGTGCAAGACTACATGCTGAAAAGTACAAAACATTACTGAGAAAGAGACAGACCAAAACAAATGTAGCAATTTACTTTGAGTCACTAGGGAAATGCAGATTTAAACCACAATGTGATACTGTACCATTACAGAGCACTAGAAAGACCGAAGAAAGGATGGACAACATCAAGTGTTGGTGAGAATGGAGAGCAACTGAAACTCTCATATATTGTTAATAAGTATCTAAAACTTTATAACTGCTTGAGAAACAATTTAGCAGTTTCTTTTCAAGTTAAGCATGCACTTACCATATGACCCAGCAATTCTACTCCTAGGTATTAACACAGGAGAAATGAAAATGTGTGTTACACTAAGACTTTTATTTGAATGTTCATAGCATTACTTTATTCATTATAGCCCCAAAGTAGATATAACTCAATATGAACCAACAGGTGAATAGATAAATTATATTTTGTGTATAATATAAAAATATATATTCTTTAATAAAATATATGTTTAATAAAACAAATAGACTGTTGATATACCCAACAACTTTGATATTTCTAAAAACAGCAACAACGACATTGAATACAGAGTGAAGGACTCTAGACACAGATTTCATTCGTAGGAAATTCTAGAATTGACAGAATTAACATGACAGCACACCAGGGGTTTCTTAGGGCCAGGGTGGGGGAATTGGCTGAAGGGCACAAGGAAGTTTTTGGGATAATGAAAATGTTCTATATTTGACTGTTGTTGTGGTTACTTAGGCATATGCATTTGTGTCTAAAGTGTCATTCTTACTTCCAATCTACCTTCTAGGACCTAACCTTTTCCTAAACTTCCCCATGTCAGAAAATTATACCACCATCTGCTTGTTTGATTAAGCTTATATCACATGTGTTGGTCTTGACTGTTTTCTTATGCCTTACACCCAGAACAACACCAAGTCCTGTATGCTGTACCTTGAAAATGTTCTTTAATCTGTTCACTCCTCTTCCATTTTACTGCCACTATCCTTTCCAAGTCACCATCATCTCTAGCCAAACTTACAGCAATAGCCTTTTCATTGTTTGTGGTCTTCCGTTTTTGGATTCTGTAACTCATTGCTCACATAACAGCTGGAATGATCTTTTTTAAAAAAATAAGATTAATAAATGACTGTGTTACTCCTGTGCTTAAAATACTTCAGTGGCTTCCCATCAAACTCAGTAATAATTCAACCTTTTGGTGGCCTACCTGGCCCTCCTTGGGCTGGCCTCTGCTTACCTTTCTATTCTCTGCCACATCACCTATTTTTTTTTCTTTTATAGTCTTCATTACATTCTGAAATTATTTTCCTTGTGTATTTGTTTAATGATTTATTTATGTCCCTGTCATTTAAATGCAAATGTGGAGGACAGGATCTTCATCAGTCTTGTTGATTGCTCTATCTTGAGAGTCCAAAACAATGCTTTGCATGAAATCCTTTCCATAAATATTTTTTGGATGAATAAATGAACTTGGCAAGAAGCATTTTGATTAAATGTAGGAAAGGAATTAAGTAGAAGATTTTTAAAAATTATTATATCTTCTGATTATTAAAATAATGCATGTTTATGTAAAACATTTCAAAAATATACGAATCATAAAAATGGCAATAAAATCACTATCTAGAAGTAAAATCTGTAAACTTTGGTGACTTCTGGTTTCTATCTCTATCTTTCCTCTTCTCTTCTCCTTCCTTGCTCCCACCCCATAAGGATTATTTTGAATTACCACTATGGCTACTTGCCTATGTGTATCATAGAATTTTGTCAATTGGCTAAAAATTTACATACAGCATGACTTTTAATGGCTGCATAGTATTCAATTCCAAGTTGGTATTTACCTGCTTTCTTGTTGTTCAACATTAAACTCTTTCTGCTTAGTTTCTTCATCTGCAAATTGTGATAATAAGACCCACCTTTTTCTAGGATTATGCAGAAGATTAAAAGAGTTTAGTGAATGTTAGTTGTTTAGAACAGCTTCTGGCCCATAGCACTCAATAAAAATGAGATGATGACAATGGTAATTATTAGTATTTTTTTTTTTTTTTAGCTCAATCTATAGAACTTCAGGACAGACATGGGTCCTGAATAAGTCAATGATCTAGGAAACACCTAGAGACATGTGGAGACAACATGTAAAACATCAAGGATTTATACTTCTGGGTTTCCTGTTATTTGGGGTGCTATATTGACTACACTGAGATAGCTTGGATGTAGAGCCTAGTTATTAATTATTAGCCCCAGCTTTGAAGTGCCAAATAAAATTTCAAATGAACGAGTGTGTGTCCAGGAGTCTCAATTCTCCTATTTCATATATAATTAGTTTGGACTTCACAGGAGAAAAGAGTTGTGATCACCTTTTACACAAGGCATTCATTGCTATTGTCCTCATTGCGCTCATTGTCTGTCCCCTGTAATATCTAGCTTCCTCTCAAATATTAATGCTCTATGAACTACTTAACATAAATATTGGAAGAAAAGGTACTTATATATGTAAGGAATTATAACATCTCTTACTTCAACTATTCTACTTTCTGTGGATGGCTTCTTTAGTTATTTCTCAAGAGTCCTCTTCTCATGAGGACTTCATCTCCTCACCGGTTATCACATTGTCTCACTAAGACTACTTCCCCCTTTCTGGAGCTTCAGACCTGGAAGTTTCTGGTATCTTCTAAGGACATTTTATGGGTGTGCCAAACCAGATTCATTTTCTGATCATTGTCTGGAAAACCTCTCTTTAAAAATATTGAATTTGTTGATAATTACATGTATGAGGTTACTTCAAAAAGTTCAAGGAAAGAGTCATATTACCTTTTTTAAAAAAAAACTTTTATTTTGTCCATATACATTGTGGTTGATTTTTGTTGCACCTTACCAAAAGCTCCCTCTCTCCTCCCTCTCCTCCCCCCCCAAAAATGTCCTTTCTGTTTGCTTGTCATATCAACTTCAAGTAATTGTGGTTGTTCCCCAGCCCCGGTTTTGTGTGTGTGTGTGTGTGTGTGTGTGTGTGTGTATGTGTGAATGTATATATTAATTTTTAGCTCCCACCAATAAGTGAGAACATGTGGTATTTCTCTTTCTGTGCCGGACTCGTTTCACTTAATATAATTCTCTCAAGGTCCATCCACGTTGTTGCAAATGGCAGTATTTCATTTGTTTTTATACCTGAGTAGTATTCCATTGTGTAGATGTACCAAATTTTCCGTATCCACTCATCCGATGATGGACATTTGGGCTGGTTCCAACTCTTGGCTATTGCAAAGAGTGCTGCGATGAACATTGGGGAACAGGTATACCTTCGACTTGATGATTTCCATTCCTCTGGGTATATTCCCAACAGTGGGATAGCTGGGTCATATGGTAGATCTATCTGCAATTGTTTGAGGAATCTCCATACCATTTTCCATAGAGGCTGCATCATTTTGCAGTCCCACCAACAATGTATAGAGAGTTCCTTTTTCTCCGCAACCTCGCCAGTATTTATCGTTCAGAGTCTTTTGGATTTTAGCCATCCTAACTGGGGTTAGATGGTATCTCAATGTCGTTTTGATTTGCATTTCCTGGATGCTGAGTGATGTTGAGCATTTTTTCATATGTCTGTTGGCCATTTGTATATCTTCCTTAGAGAAATGCCTACTTAGCTCTTTTGCCCATTTTTTAATTGGGTTGCTTGTTTTCTTCTTGTAAAGTTGTTTGAGTTCCTTCTATATTCTGGATATTAATCCTTTGTCAGATGTATATTTTGCAAATATTTTCTCCCACTCTGTTGGTTGTCTTTTAACTCTGTTAATTGTTTCTTTTGCTGTGCAGAAGTTTTTTAGTTTGATATAATCCCATTTGTTTATTTTTCCTTTGGTTGCTCGTGCTTTTGGGGTCATATTCATGAAGTCTGTCTCCAGTCCTATTTCCTGAAGTGTTTCTCCTATGTTTTCTTTAAGAAGTTTTATTGTTTCAGGGTGTATATTTAAATCCTTAATCTGTTTTGAGTTGATTTCAGTATATGGTGAGAGGTATGGATCTAGTTTCATTCTCCTGCATATGGATATCCAGTTATCCCAGTACCATTTGCTGAAGAGGCAGTCCCTTCCCCAGTGAATAGGCTTGGTGCCTTTGTCAAAGATCAGATGGCAGTAAGTGTGTGGGTTGATTTCTGGATTCTCTATTCTATTCCATTGGTCAGTGTGTCTGTTTTTATGCCAGTACCATACTGTTCGGTTATTATAGCTTTGTAGTATAGCTTAAGGTCGGGTCGTGTTATGCCTCTAGCTTTATTTTTTTTGCTCAGCATTGCTTTGGCTATGCGTGGTCTTTTATTATTCCATATAAATGTCTGGATAGTTCTTTCCATTTCTGAGAAAAATGTCTTTGGAATTTTGATGGGGATTGCATTGAATTTATATATCACTTTGGGTAGTATGGACATTTTCACTATGTTGATTCTTCCAATCCAAGAGCATGGGATATCTTTCCATCTTCTTGTATCCTCTCTAATTTCTCTCAGCAGTGGTTTGTAGTTCTCATTATAGAGATTTTTGACATCCTTCGTTAACTCAATTCCTAAGTATTTTATTTTTTTGGTGGCTATTGTAAATGGGCAGGCTTTCTTGATTTCTCGTTCTGCATGTTCACTATTGGAGAATAGAAATGCTACTGATTTTTGTGTGTTGATTTTGTATCCTGCTACTGTGCTGAAATCATTTATCAATTCCAAGAGTTTTTTTGTAGAGGTTTTAGGCTGCTCGATATATAGGATCATGTCATCTGCAGACAGGGACAGTTTGACTTCATCTTTTCCAATCTGGATGCCCTTTATTTCCTTCTCTTCCCTTATTGCTCAGGCTAGTCCTTCCAACACTATGTTGAATAGGAGTGGTGAGAATGGGCATCCTTGTCTAGTTCCTGTTCTTAAAGGAAAAGCTTTCAGCTTTCCCCATTCAGGATGATATTGGCAGTGGGTTTGGCATATATGGCTTTAATTTTTTCAGATATTTTCCCTTTATACCTAACTTATAGAGGGTCTTTGTCATGAATGAGTGCTGAACTTTATCAAATGCTTTTTCAGCATCTATAGAGATGATCATATGGTCCTTGTGTTTGACTTTATTAATATGGTGTATCACATTTATTGATTTGCGTATGTTGAACCAACCTTGCATCCCTGGGATGAATCCCACTTGATCGTGGTGAATAATTTTTCATATGTGTTGCTGTATTCTGTTTGCTAGTATTTTAGTGAGGATTTTTGCATCTATATTCATCAAGGATATCGGCCTGTAGTTTTCTTTTTTGGTTATATCTTTACCTGGTTTTGGTATCAGGATGATGTTTGCTTCATAGAATGAGTTTGGGAGATTTGCGTCCGTTTCAATCTTTTGGAATAGTTTGTAAAGAATCGGTGTCAATTCCTCTTTGAATGTTTGGTAAAATTCTGCTGTGAATCCATCTGGTCCTGGGCTTTTCTTTGTTGGGAGCCTTCTGATAACAGCTTCAATCTCCTTTATTGTTATTGGTCTGTTCAAATTTTCTACGTCTTCACGGTTCAGTTTTGGGAGCTTGTATGTGTCCAGAAATTTATCCATTTCCTCCAGAATTTCAAATTTCTTGGCGTATAGTTGTTTATAGTAGTCTTGGATGATTCCTTGTATTTCAGATGAATCAGTTGTAATATTGCCTTTTTCATTTCTAATTTTTGTTATTTGAATCTTCTCTCTTCTTTTTTTGTTAGCCATGCTATTGGTATGTCAATTTTATTTATCTTTTCAAAAAAACAACTTTTTGATTCATTGATCTTTTGAATTGTTTTTTGGGTTTCAATTTCATTCAGTTCTACTCTGATCTTAATGATGTCTTTCCATCTGCTCACTTTAGGTTTGGATTGTTCTTGTTTTTCTAGTTCTTTAAGGTGAAGTGTTAGGTTGTTCACTTGCCATCTTTCCATTCTTCTGAGGTGAGCATTTAATGCAATAAATTTCCCCCCTAATACTGCTTTTGCAGTATCCCACAGGTTTTGGTATGATGTATCATTATTTTCATTAGTTTCAATAAATTTTTTGATTTCCTGCTTGATTTCTTCTTGGACCCATATGTCATTAAGTAGAATGCTGTTTAATTTCCATGTCTTTGTATAGTTTCCAGAGTTTTGTTTGTTATTAATTTCTTGTTTTAATCCATTGTGGTCTGAGAAAATACATGGGATGATTCCAATTTTTTTTGAATTTATTGAGACTTGATTTGTGACCTAATATGTGATCTATCCTGGAGAATGATCCATGTGCTGATGAGAAGAATGAATATTCTGAGGTTGTTGGATGGAATGTTCTGTAGATATCTACCAATTCCAATTGGTCTCGAGTATTGTTTAGATCTTGTGTTTCTCTACTGATTCTTTGCCTAGATGATCTGTCCAATATTGACAGTGGGGTGTTCAGGTCCCCTGCTATTATGGTATTAGTGTCTATTTCCTTCTTTAGGTCTAATAGAGTTTGTTTTATAAATCTGGCTGTTCCAACATTGGGTGCGTACATATTTATGATTGTTATGTCTTCTTGATGGATCAGTCCTTTTATCATTAAGTAGTGTCCCTCATTGTCTCTTTTTATGGTTTTTAGTTTAAAGTCTATTTTGTCAGATATAAGAATAGCTACTCCAGCTCGTTTTTCTTTTCTGTTTGCATGGTAAATCTTTTTCCATCCTTTCACTCTTAGTCTATGTGAGTCTTTATGGGTGAGGTGGGTCTCTTGAAGGCAGCATATAGTTCGGTCCTCCTTTTTAATCCAGTCAGCCAGTCTGTGTCTTTTGATTGGGGAATTTAAGCCCTTTACATTAAGAGTTGTTATTGAAAGGTATTGATTTATTCCTAGCATTTTATTGGTTGTTTGGTTGTCTTAGGTGTCTTTTGTTCCTTGCTTTCTGATTTACTGTTTGCTTTCTGTGTTTGTTGGTTCCTTATGTTGTAGATAGCATTTTTGTTAGCTTGTTTTCTCTTCATGAATGCCATTTTTATTATACTAGTGGGTTTTGATTTTTCTTGGGTTTTTATGGCAGTGGTAGTTATTTTTCAGGAACCAAACCCAGTACTCCCTTGATGATTTCTTGTAAGGGTGGTCGTGTGGTAGTGAACTCCCGCAGTTTTTGTTTGTCTGAGAAATATACTATTTGCCCTTCATTTTGGAAGGATAGACTTGCAGCGTAGAGTATTCTTGACTGGCAATCTTTGTCTTTTAGTATTTTGAAAATATCATCCCATTCCTTTCTAGCTTCTAGGGTTTGTGATGAAAAGTCTGATGTTAGCCTGATTGGGGCTCCCTTATAGGTGATTTGATGCTTCTCTCTTGCAGCTTTTAAGATTCTCTCTTTGTCTCTGAGTTTTGCCAATTTGACTATAACATGTCTTGGAGAGGGCCTTTTTGGGTTGAATACATTTGGAGATCGTTGTGTTTCCTGGATCTGAAGATCTGTGATTTTTCCTATACCTGGGAAGTTTTCTGCCACTATTTTGTTGAATATGTTTTCAATGCAATCTCCATTTTCCTCCCCTTCTGGGATACTCATGACTCGGATATTTGAGCGCTTAAGGTAGTGTGATATCTCTCTCAGATTTTCTTCAATGTCTTTGGTTCTTTTTTCTTTCTTTTTGTCTGCTTGTGTTATTTCAAACAGCCCATCTTCAAGTTCAGAGGTTTTCTCTTCCACTTCGACAAGCCTGCTGGTTAAACTCTCCGTTGTGTTTTTTATTTCGCTGAATAACTTCTTCAGTTCAGCAAGTTCTGCTACATTTTTTTTCAGGACATTGATTTCCTTGTACATTTCCTCTTTCAGGTCCTGTATACTTTTCCTCATTTCATCATGATGTCTAGCTGAGTTTTCTTGTATCTCATTCAGTTTCCTTAGAATTATCACTCGAAATTCCTTGTCAGTCATTTCAAGGGCCTCTTGTTCTATAGGATCTAGAGTTTGAGATTTATTAACTTTTGGTGGTGTACTTTCTTGATTTTTTGTATTTCTGGTATTTTTTTTTTTTGATGTTTATTCATTGTGGCAGGGGGTTTCACAGTTCACCAGTTTGAGACTATTGACTAACTAAGATGTTGCTGTGGTTGCCAATTTGGTATGGCTACCTCTTTGACTGCTCAGTTGGCCTCTACTGCCTTGTGTGTGTGGTTGCCTCGGGTCTTGGGCCTCTCCGGGAAGCCATGTGTCTGGTCAGCTTGGACTCTACTGGGCTGCTGGATCACGGGCGGTACCGCAGGGTGTGTGTTCTCTGCTGAGCTTCCACTTCCCGTGCAGGACTTCTCCCTGTTCCGTTTGCTCTGGCCCAGGCTGTTGGATCATGCGGTGGTGACCCCACAGGGTGTGTGGTTTCTGTCAGGTCTCCGCCTCCCTAGCTGGACATATTCCCGCTTTGTGCGCACTGGGCTGGGCTGGGACGTGTCTTCTGCAACCCTCATCTATCAGTTGGGCCTTCAAGACCCTGCTCGGCACTGCCTTGCCCAGGAAGTCTACCAGGTTTCTGCTAGGCGCAGATGACCGGTCACTCTGGGTGCCTTTGTAGCACTGTGTAGATCTTTCTTGGGACTTATCACCTTCCTCCTGGTATCGCGGTTATTTGTGTACTTGTCTTATCTCCCACACCAGAGCATGAGCTCCTCGGGAGAGGAGCCCGTAGCACACGGTTCACCTTTGAATCCCCCCGGTGCAGACCGAGTCCGGTGCCCACCCGCAGTCAGCTCTCCGGCAGGTTCAAGCGAACATGGGAATTCTCCAACCACACTATTCCTAACCAGAAATCGGTTAGGCGTTTTTCCAAACTGGTGGCCACAGAGATGGTATCTGCCTCCCAGTAACAGGAAGTTTACTGGGGGCTGGAGCCCAGGGTGTGGTGGAGTGACAGTCGGCCCAGCCCGTACTTCCTTGCCCTCCTGACACTGGCTGGGACGCCCCACGCCACCAGCCCCACCAAAGAACCACGGAGGGAGTGGGAGGGGAGTCCGGCCTGTAGGCCCCGGGAAGCCCTGCACTGGGGCAAGCAAGTGGGAAGGCTCAGTGAGGGGCTGAGCCGGGTGAGGAGGACAGGCTTGGCTGAGCTGGGCCGGAGCCACCACCGCCTGAGAAAATGGAGGCAGCCCCGGGGCAGGTGAGTCGCCCGGTGGGGCAGGTGGAAGCTGGGCGGGCGTCTGCCCCCCCGAGCAGGGCTGGGCCAGGGGTCACTCACTGGGCTGTGCCGGGCGGGCGGCTCCCTCTCTGCCTCTGCGTTGTCGCCGTGCCCGTCTGCTGCAGCCTCGGGCTGCTCACTCGGTCCCACGGCGTGGCTCGGCCATGGGAGGAATCTTCTTTTATGCTGGCCTGAAACCTCGAATCCTGAATAGGGCAGCTGGCCTCCTTCAGCGCGGCCCCGGCCTCCGGGACCCTGTCTGCATCCACAGCAGCCCTGGTGCCGTGTTTCCTGTTTAGAGACTCGCTTTTGCAGCTAAGAAACAGTTCTTTTCCTGCTCCATACTTCAAAGCTGTTGCCTCTCTCTGCCGCTGCATCTGCAGAGGCCTCACTGGCGAGGCCTGGTGAGGCCTGAAGGACGTCCTCCTTCCCATATTACCTTTTAACTCTATTTTTCCATGAACTTTTTGAAGTGCCTTCATATTTGGAGTGGGAGTGGGGTGTCATTGAGTTATTGATTACTGCTTTCAGTTGCTGAACACAAGTTCTGTTTTATGTTCTTAGCATCAGTAACCATGAAAATGGATTAGTGATAAGAAAAACAATCTAATTTAGCTCTATGTGGGAAATTGTATATGGTCCATTTTTCAAACGAGAGAAAAACAAAATCCCTAAATATATGTATTTAGACTTACAGTCTTAAAAATGGTTTTAAGAGAAGCTCCATTCTCTGCCTGTAGGGATGAAACTTATCAAAATCCACTCAAGAAATATGATTTTAATGCCATTTTAAATTTCTGAGAGTTTTCTCTGCCTCTCTTCATAGTCTATTAACAGAGTAAATGTCCTGAACTCTCCTACCCTGAAATTTATATCTACTGTGTTTACCTTCAAGACCTTTCAGGGAAGGAATTAAATTGACTAACTTTACATGACCTCATGATGTCTTGCCGTAGTCTATAATTGCTTTCACTGATTGCATGCCTGCTACAATGTAGGAGGCAACATGTTAGGCACTTCATATATGTCATTTAATTTAATGTAATTTAAGTAATGTAATTAAATTAAATTACTTTTTTAACTACAGAAAATATAGGGTAGTTTATTAACAGATTTCAAAAAGATAGAATCAGCATAATTCAGAGTGTTGTAAATCTACAGGATGAAAACTTGGTTTCTTGAATAAGTAAATTGCATTGAATAAAACTGAATTAGGGAAAAACCTACAAATTAAAAGAGACAAAGACATACATTGATTCTAACCAATAATTATGAGACAAATGGGGAAATTTGAACACTGGATATTTGATAGTATTAAATCATATTAAGGAATTACTGTGTTCTTTTTATTTTCTTTCTTTTTTCTTTTTAAGGTAGGTGATATAATAGTTTTATGGTTATGGTAAGAATTTCTTTAATACTGTGCCATGAAACATGAAAGTAAATACTCGTCTATCTGGAAAAATTGATAGCCCAGAATGGCTCTCAACTCAAGAGTTCTGGTGTTCGTTTATGTGGTAAAGGGGAACCCTCCTACACTGCTGGTGGGACTGTAAATTAGTTCAGCCATTATGGGAAATGGTATGGAGGTTTCTCAAACAACTACAGATAGAACTACCATATGATCCAGCAATCTCACTGCTGAGTATGCACCCAAAGGTATGGAAATCATCATGTCGAAGGGATAACTGCACTCCCATGTTTATTGCAGCTCTATTTACAATAGCCAAGAGATGGAACCAACATAAATGTCCATCAATGGATGACTAGATAAGGAAATTGTGGTAAGCATACACAATGGAATACTACTCAGCCTTGAAAAAGAATGAAATTCTTCCACTCACAGCAACATGGATGAGCTTGGAGAAAATATGTTAAGTGAAATAAGCCAGGCACAGAAAGAGAAATACCATATGTCCTCATTCATAAGTGTGAGCTAAAAAAATAAACAAATAAAAAAGAAAGGTACAGCGATTACAATAATGCATTGAACTTTCACAAGGAGAGCACAGAACTATGGTTACTAGATATGGGAAAGGGGGAGGGTGAGGGGAGTAAGTAAGAAATTGGTAGAGGGTCGCAAAGAATGATTATTTTGTAATGATGAATATGCTAATATCCTAATTTGATCATCACATATTGCACACAGGTATTGATTGTCAACTCTGTACCCCACAAATATGTATAATCAATTATGTTTCAGTGAAAATAAATAAATAAAATAAAATAGAAATTTAAAAAAGTTCTGGGTAACTCTCTTCTTTCTGTAGTAGTTTTTGTTTCTGAATAACAAAAAGAGAAAAATGAAAATAAAATATGGAATAAAACAAAGTAAAACACGCAAGTCCTGTGTCCTAAGTAGGTTCAAACCTTACTTGACACCTGATTCCTTCTGTTTTGAGGAGCCAAGTGCTGATGTCTTATAAAGGGTTAAATAACAGAGAAAGGGGGCCATTACTCTCTAAGTGCATTTTTTTGGGGGGCAAATATATCTAGAAAACAGCTCTGAGTTTATCAGTATTTCCCAGCTTTTGTGATTTTTGCCTTCTTAAAAATAGAGGAATGAATTATTTTGCAAAAAAGTTCACAGACTCTCCTCTGTCCTACAGGGGTGACATAGGCTGTTGGAAAAGGCACAGAGAAGATTCTTTGGGCTTCTTCCCACCCCCAAGCTTTTCACACCATGCTATATATTTAAATAACAGGCTGAGAAGGGGAGTGATGAGTCTCTCAAGGAAATAAATACAGTGCACTCATTAGAAGGCTCATTAAGAATAAAGTGCAGGAAGGGGGCTCTGAGAACAGACTCTTATTCTGGTATTTATAGGACAAAGTGCTCTTTTTAATGGGGCACCTGAAAAGCTCTCTGCTGCAATTATTATTAGGCATTAGTGCTTTGACTAACTTCTTGGGGTCAGCTTTGCCCTTCTCCCTGTCTTGGTAAACAGCTGACAACAAAATACTTGTGTTCTAGGCTCCTGCGGCAAATTTGTCCTCACTTTTCCTGTCTCTGCTCAGGAGCCTGTGCTTCCAGTCTAAGAGGGCACTTGAAAGTTTGATCTCCCTTTAGAGCAAATTGAAGGCTGTCACCACACATTATTGCTTCTCTCCTCTCCCGAGTCCCTCTTTTCTTCCTCTATTTCATGTTCAACACTCTAGTTCTGTTTCTCTCTCTCTCCCCTAAAACAGGTGCAAGCAAACCTTTTTTTTAAAGGATCAGATAGTACGGATAGTGAATATTTTAAACTTTCTGGCCCATAGAGTCCCTGTTGCAACTCTACTGTGATAGTGCAAAAGTAGCCATGGACCATGCATACATCAATGAATGGGTATAGCTGTACTCAATAAAACTTTGTTTGCAAAAACAAGTGGTGAGCCAGATTTGGCTCCACAGGCTGTAATTTGCTGACCTCTGTTTTAGAGATCTAAAGAGAAGTTCCTATTGCACTTACAAAATAAAAGTAGCCATGTAGTATTCTCAAACAGTTTTAATTTCATTCATTTGATGACTCATCAGATAGTTTTCAGTACCTGCTATGCACAAGGCTCTGTGTTAGGTACTGGGAATATGGAATCATAAAATCCAAGGATCTTTCAATCTTGTAAGTAGTTGGACAAATAGGTAAACAACTACAGTCTGATATATTTAATGCTATAATGGGCATGTGGCTGTATGAGACCATAGGTTAGGGGATGGAAGATTGCTTGAGACTTAAAATATTAAGAAAATTTTACCAGGAAGAGGGCATTTTGAGAGGAAACATCCCAGGAAAATGTACAGAGGCCCAAGAAAATACACCTGTTCCTGGGCCTTTGAGTATTTGCCTGTAACTGCAGCACCAGTGTATGTGCATATCTTAAGAGAGGAGGAGGCAGAAATGGAGGAGGGAATGTTAGAAGGAGAGGAGAATAGGCAGGCTGGAAAGTCTTGTGCTCCATGCTGAAGTGTTAAGATTTTATCTTCTACGGCATGGAGAACCTCTGAACAATTTTCAGCAGAGGAATGCCATGGTCAGATTTACCTGCTAATTCATGGGAAATGATGTGTGGTAGAATTCATTAGTCCTTGAAGGCTTTAACTTTTCCCCTGAGAAGCTATCAAAAATAAGCAAAAGTTCACAAAACCAGGAAGGCAACTTAAAACAGTCTTAATATTCTGTCTGTTCACTTTCTATTTGAGCTCCCTGGGCCCACTGTGTTGTCAGTGGATGTTAAATGTTTATTTGCTGCAGAAAGAAATAAGGCTCTCTTAGTTCAGTGACAAGAGGAGGAGGATCATTAGGGCTAATAATTCCAATTTCTATAGTGAACAGCTTCCTTCTGAGTATGATTTGAGGGCTGTTAGGAATCCCCTTGCCCTGAAATACCACATCCACCTAGCTTCAGCAGCATCTAAAATTATACAACTAGAGATTTAGTTCCTTTAGGCTGAGCATTGCCCTCTCTAGGCAAGGTATTTTAAAATGCAAATAATCCCGGGAAGAGTGATACATTATGTCAATCAAAACCTAGTGTGAATGAGGGTATAAATCTTACAGGGACTCAGGAGAATAGAGACCCATTGAAAAGGAAATCAAGAGGAGGTTTTTAATATAAGGGAAGGATTGCAGAACCAGCATATGGAGGGCAAAGGACAAAGACTAACTTTGCCTACATCTCAATATTGCCTAGTGTAGTGGTGAGCATAGTCAGGTAGACAAGGACAGGCATAAAACAGCAACTGATTAATAAACATGGGCAGGAGAAGTGTGTATTTTTCAGACTCAATGGAATTTTTTACTGCCTAACAATTCCAGGGCCAATTTGTAAAGCTGTCTGGGAGTGTTCAGTGTGTGAGAGGCAGACACAGGAAAGGGGATGGAGACAATTAGGAGGTGAAAGATGCTTCAGACAAGGAATGGGCTGCAAGCGACAACTGCGTGAGCCCCCCTCCCTTACTTCTTTCAGTTCGTATACTCTCGATGAGCTTCTTCTTGCTGCTTGTCTTCTGAATGCAAAACTGAAGTGCTTGGGTGAGTAAGACAAGGACTTTCTTTATCATGTAGAGACAGTGCCCAGTTTCTTTGTGCTTGGTGAATATTCCTGTGCAATGCCCATTGATTTGAAGTTGGTGAGAGATGCAAGGGTGTATTGCCCTGTTGATGACAAAGCAACCAAGACTGAGATGCAGACTGAAACTCGTCAGAAGTTGTTAATCGACTTCTGGCACCATTGTGTGAACTTAAGAGTCACCTTGGAACTGGATTCCTGCCTCGATAAGTCTCCAAAACAACCTGCAGCCTTTCTTGATTGATTCATTCATGCATTAAGTATTTAACCCCATTTATTGCAGACCCACTCTGTGTAAAGGCTCTGATTAGGTGCTGAGGAGATTCCAAGGCACATGCATGAATGACTGTAACACAAGATAGGTGAGTGAGAGTGATGGACTATGGCAAGTAACCTGGAAGCAAGGTTATTGTCCCAGTATAAATAAGGGGAATATAATGACATATGCCTCTACCATAGAAGTAACCCAGGAGATGGTAGAAGTTTGAAAGAACAGCTTATGGAATAACCAAGTATGCCCATCAAGGTGATTTTGGGATAAGATGAGCAAGTTTGATTGGACTGTGAGATAATTAAGGAATTTGAAACCAGGGTTAGCTTCATAGTCACCTGGTCCAGTGGAAAATGAAAAGGAAGGAACCCTTATTCAAAGAGCAGGAGAAAAAGGGTATTTTAGTGCTAAAATGAGAAACTTATTTCTTTCTTCCATAGCCTCTCTCTTGACCTGTCCATTTTTTTTTGTTTGTATTTAATGTCATGCTCCTTGGACAAAAGGATACCCCTGAGTAAGTGCAGATCCTCACAAATACCAGGGCCCTTTTCCATGACTCAGCACATGAAAGCACGAGGCACATCAGCTGCCAGGTTCCATGTCCCACTGGCCACCCCACAGATGCACCCTGCTGCAGCCAAGTGAGACAGTCAATCCCCCCTTCACATGGGTCTGTCACCCCAACCACAGTGAACAAGTGACCCCAAATAATTGCAATCTCCATTCAGGGACACATTGTCCCTGGGTGGGTGTGGGCGAGAGGCTCACCCCCATCAAGTCACCCGCTTAGTGCACATGCACATGGAAGTCACCATGTCCTTCCTTGAAATGCCACAGAGACTGTTCTAGACTCCAACGCTCCCTGTATGCTAAGGCTGAGGCCCCTGCTGGGTGCAGCGCAGCAGCACTTACTAGGAGAGGGCCAGGAGGGGGAGGCTGAGGCAGGCAGGGAGAAACTGGTCATTGGGAAGGGTCAGGGAGGATGGGGCCACTAGGCAGCAGGGAGTAAGGGAGACCCGTAAGGGGCGATTGCAATAATGTAGGTGAGAAACGATGGTGGAAAACACCAAGGGAGGTGTAAAAAGTGAATAGAGTTTGAAAATACAGCCAGCAGGATTTCCTGCTAGATTGAATGTAGGAGCATGAGAGAGAAAACAGGCAAGGATTGCTCCAAGGACTTTTCTTGAGCAACTGGAATGAAGCTGCCATCAATTGAGAGGGGAAAAGCTACAAGCAGAGCTGGTTTTGAAGACGGGTCTTGAGACAGGGTGCTCTTTGGGACTTGTTTGTTTTGGGATGTCTATTACATAGAAGTGAAGATTTTGAGTAGGTATTTGAGTGTACAGTTGTGGAGGCTGCAGACATCTGAGCTACACATATACATTTAGGAATCACCAGCACATAGATACTATTTAATGCCATGGGACTGACTGACACACCATGGGAATGAGTGGACAAGAGGAACAAGAACTGAGCCTGTGGGAAGGCCAACATTAAGAGGTTAAGGAGAGAGAAAGACCCACAAAAGGAGACTGAAATAGGGTGGCCCTAAGGAAAGCACAAATTCAGAAGGGTGTGGGGTTCTAGAAGCCAAGGGAAGAAAAAGAAATAAGAAGGGAGATAGATGAACTGCATAAAATATGTCAAGAGATGAGATGTCACCAAGATGGTGAAATAGACAGTCCCTGGCATCACTCTCTACCACAACTGATCAATTTACAACTATTAAAAGCAAAGATTGCCAACCTGGGATCACAGGAACTCAGGGAAAGAGCAGGAGAGACCCATGGAGTTCGTAAAGGCAGGAGAAGCTGCAGTGAGAGAAAGAAGGGACAGCCCTAATCATTTCGAACCCCTCTTTAGGGCTGGCCCTGGTGAAGAGTGGGACAAGGTTGTAGCACATGGAGCAGGTGTCAAAAAAGGCTGCAGCTGTGCCCTTTGTGTGAAGTTGCTTGGAGTCTGCAGGGGAGAAGAGGGACTCGGAGCACACCATACCAGCCCCCAGGACAGTGAGATCACTGACAGGGTTCCAGTGGACCCACATAGCAAGGGCCACACCCAACTGAAAAAAGGAGTCACCCAGAGGTGGATGAGTCACTGCAAGGGACTCATGCATGGCACACCCCACGGAAAGCATTTGTAGTGCAGGTTGGGGAGGGAGGGAGGCTGGACCACCAGGAGAATGTTGGGGTGCAGAGTGGGCAACTGGTCAGCTTTCCAATCAGCACAGGCCCACTTGGTGGAGATTGGTCAGGAAGATAGAACTTCAAGTGGTGCAGTTTGCTGGGAAGACTCAGCTCCAGTCCAGAATTTCCACCCAGCCCAGGTGTATCTAACCTCACAAGACCCACAAGTGATTAAAAGGCCAACAATTAAAATCCAGTCTGCACAAAAACCCATTCCCAGAGAATCAGCAGCAAAGCATCAATTTAGTGCAACCACAGAGCTCAAGGAATGGTCCCTACAGTAAGTTCCTCTAATTTTGGAATTAACCAAAACACACACCAGAGACAAATCTCTGATATTAACCAGTTGCTGTGGATTGGATGTCCCTCCAAACTCACTGAGGCTTGGTCACCACTGTGACAGTGTTAAGGGGGTGGGCAATCCTATTGTGGTGGTTGAAAGGTGGGGCCTTGAAGAAGTGATTAGATTGTGAGGACTGTGCCCTAGAAAATGGATTAATAAGTTGATGGTTTAATGGTGGACATAAGTATGGCTCTGAGGGCTTTAAAAGGAGGAGTGAGAAGTTAGCTTTCTCTCTGCTCCACCATTCTTACCATGTGACACCCTGTATTGCTGTAAAGACACCCCCAAAGAAAGCTCTCATCAGATGTGTTCTCTAGACTTTGGAATTCCCAGCCTCCAAAACTGTAAGCAATAAGTATTGTTTCTTTATAAATTGCCCAATTTCAGGTATTTTATTATAAGCAACAGAAACAGACTAATACACCAGTAAAAGTCTACCACCACCAAAGAATACCTATAAAACCTAGAAGAAGTAACAGTTTCCCAGATGCCCAAGCATCAACATAAAGGCACAAAGAACAAGAAAGAACAGAGAAATATGACACCATCAAGGGAAACAAACCAAGAACCAGCAATGTATCCAGAGGAACACTGGATTTATGAAATGTCTGACAGAGAATTCAGAATAACCCTCTTAAAGATATTCAGGGAGTAACAAGCAAATACAGATAAAAAATTAAGTGCTATTAGGAAAACAATCCAGAAGCAGAATGAGAAATTTGACAAAGGAATTGAATAAATTTTTAAAAACCAAATAGAAATCCTAGAAATAAAGAATACATTATCTGAACTGAAAAACTCAATAGAAAGCTCCAACAGCAGATTTAATCAAACTGAGGAAAGAATCAGTGAACTCAAAGATAAAACATGAAATTACCAAACCAGGGGGAAAAAAAGAATAAGAAAAAATGTAACAGAAATACAGCAAATATGGGTCTTCCTCAAGAGAAATAACCTCTACATTTTGGCATACCCAAAGGAGAGGAAAAAGAAAGCGATGTAGAAAGCATATTCAAGAAAATTATGGCTGAGAATTCCCCAAGTGTGGAGAAAGATGACAGCTTCCAGGTACAGGAAGTTCAGAGGTTCCCTCAGTCCAAGGAAGAGTACCCCAAGGCTCATCATAATCAAATTATCAAAAGACAAAGAAAGAATACTGAAAGTGAGTTAGCAGGTGCTCAGTTTCCCTGGGGTCAGGTTTTAGGCCACTCCCCGAGGTCTCAAACCTCTCCCCTAGGACTTAGGCCTCTCCTTTGGGACCTAAGCTATTGTTGCTTGTTGTACCTATTTTGGGCACCAACAGGTGGAGGTTGAGACCACAGGAGGCAGACTTATGTAATCTTGGTGGCCAAGCATGCTAAGTAAAATGAAGTTTATCCTGTAAATGACCTTCCACTGGGGGTGATAGAGAGTACTGAATATATTCTAAGTAATTTTTGGTGTATATGGTGGAATTTTACCAAAGAGCATGCTCTAAAGAGATCAACTGCGCACGTGTAAGGCTATGTCACATGACTGGGAACCACACACTTCCTTGAATATGCATTAGATAGCCAAACTATAAAAGTAGAATCCAGAAAGAAGGCAGGAGTGTTGCTCATTCTTTCTGGAGCCAGCCCACATTCACCTGTGAGGTGTGTATACCTTACGTTTTTGTGTTAAACCTGCCTTTAGCAGGCTGCTGTTCACTCTCTCAAGTCAGCCTGCACTTTGCCCATGAAGTATGGATTTCTTATTTTTGTATTGAGCTTGCTGTGGCTGCCAGTCACTCTCTGTAGCCAGCCCACACTTTCCCTGTGAAGTGTCTATTTCTTATTCTTTACATTAAACCTGTTTTCACTTTCTACTCCAACCCTGCTTTTGAATTATTTCCTGTGGTGGAGTCAAGGGGTAAAGGATGGAGTGGGTTGAAGTTGGTAATCGAACCTCCCCAGACCCTCTCCTCCAGAAAGAAAAGACCCTCTCCTCCTCAAAAGAAACACATGACATTCTAGTGAGCCCCAATACATCTCTCAGTGGACTTCATAGTAGAAACCCTGCAGGCCAGAAGAGAATGCAATGATATATTCAGAGAGCTGAAGGAACAAAGACTGTCAGCCAAAAATTGTCCATCCAGCAAAAGTAACCTTTGAATATGAAGGCGAGATGAAGTCTTTCCAAGGCAAACAAAAGCTAAGGGAGTTCACCAGCACTAAACCTGCCTTACAAGAAATGCTAAAGGGAGTTCTCCTGTCTGAAAGAAGATGCTAAAGTGTTGTAAGAAAACATTCGAAGTCCATAAATTCATTAGCAAAGTAAGTTCACAGACAACCTCAGAATACTCCAGTGTTTTAAGGGGGAGGGGGCTGAATAAACCACTTCAATCCTTGGTAAGAAGACTAAAAGACAAACCTAACAAGACAACAATAAATACAACAACCTGATAAGAGATAGACAATATTAAAAGTTGTAACTTGAAACAACGAACTTTCAAAAAGTGGGGCGGGGGGATGACACCACAGTGTACAGCTGGCTGTGGCTCTTTATTCTTTCTTAGGTATCCAAGTCAAGTTGTTATTAGCTCAAAATAATCTGTTAAAACTATAGAATATTTTTTGTAAGCCTCATGGTAACCATAACACAATAAAATTATGAGACATACTAAAAATAAATAGTGAGAAATCAAAATAAGTCAGGCACAGAAAGACAAACGCTGCATGGTCTCTCATAGAAATAGAGAGTATAATAATGGTTACCAGAGGCTGGGGGGATGGGGCAGATAGGTAGGAGGAGAAGGCCTGGCCTAATGCGTACAAAGCTATGCTGGGGATTTGAAGTGGGGCGGGAGGGATGAACAGGTGGAGCATAGGAAATTTTTAGAGAAGTGAAACTATTCTGTATGATGTTATAATGGTGTTACAGTGGATTGATGTCATTATACATTTGTCAAAACCTATAGAATGTACTACATAAAGACGAAATGCTAATATGACTTATGGACTTCATCGATAATTTATCAATATGGACTTTGTTAATGATAATATGTCAATATTGGCTTATCAATTGTTACAAATAAACCACACTAACAGAAGATGTTAATAATAGGAGAAACTGGGAGAGCATGAAGGGACACTTTCTTTACTTTCTGCTCAATTTTTCTGTAAATCTAAAACTGCATAAAAAAATAAAGCCTATTAATTTAAAAACAAGCAAATAAATACATCAAGGAAGATAAGGATTGGTCAGCAACCTCAGCAATGAGGAACTTACAGGAAACATTGATGAGAAAAGTTTAGTGGGATGGTGGGGACAAAAGCCCAATTGGAAGGTTGAAGAGAGAATGGGAAGGAAAAACTTGGACCCAACAAAAGTAGACAAGCATGTCTGGGAGTTTTGAAATCTGTAGGCAGGCCAGCGGGCTGGAGAGCCAGGGAGGACTTGATGGTGTAGCTGGACTCTGAAGCTAGTCTGCAGGCACAATTCCTCTTCCTTGGAGGACCTCGGTTTTTGTTCTTAAGGCCTTCAGCTCATTAGTTGAGGCCCACCCACCTTATGGAGTATAATCTGCTTTACTCAAACTCCACAGATTTTAAAAGTTAATGATACCCCAGAAATACCTTCACAGCAACATCTAGACTGGTGTTTCACCAAAAACTGGATACTGTGTCCTGGCAAAGTTGACACATAAACCATCACAGCCATGGTGAAGAGAAGCTTTTGTGTTCTTTTAAGGTGAGAACATATTTGCATATCAATGAAAATAATTTAAGAGAGAGAAACACATTTAATAATGTAGAGAGGGGAGAATAGCTGGAAGAATGTCCCCGAGTAGGTAAGAAGGATAGGGTCTAGTACCTAGTGGAGGGATTTCGTTTAAATAAGATGACAGCTAGATCATCTACGCAACTGGCAGGAATGTACAGTATTCAGATACCAATGCAGATTAGTGGGAGAAGTTCCTCTGATGGCTTCAGTGATTCCTAACGAAGTCAGAAGCAACATCAACAGCTGAGAGAGAGAAAAGAAGATGACAGTGGGAGACTGAGGAAGGAGAAAATGGTCTGATATAATCCCACTGGAGAGTGACAGAGGAAATGGTGCCTTGCAGCACAGATGCTCACTTGAAGTTCATGACCATGAATTTATGTCGGGACCAGTCAGTGTGGACAGATGCGAAGGTGTCAGCCTGAGTAGGCAGAGAACTGTGATTTTGTCAAGTGAGTGTGGTGAAGGGAATGAGGGCAAAGCGGGGCCAGGGAGTCAAGGGTTTAAGAAGGGAAGAGGTCATGATATTTGGTTAGGGAATTTAAGTGGAATATTGGAAGAAAGTCAAGATGTGGGGGGAAGGGGATGGGAAAACCAAGTGATAAAAATGAAGGACTGGCAAACTTGTGGGGACAGTGACGAGATCAGTGATTGCCAGGGTTGAGGGAGGAGGGATGAATAGGTGGAGCACAAGGGATTTTGGGGGGTAGTGAAGCTATTCTGAGTGACAACATAATGATGAGTGTATGTCGTTATACAGCTGTCAAGACTATAGAATGTGCAACACCAAGAGTGAACCCTAGTGTAAACTATGGACTTCAGTTATTAACAATGTGTCAATATTGGCTCATCCGTTACAGTAAATGTACCAAAAAAATGCATGATAATGATAGGGGGAAATTGGGGGTTTCCTCAAATAAGAGCCAGACATGTTAAATAATCAATAGTAAGTTAAACACAGTTATGTTAACTAAATTCGAAGTTGCTTCCTCTACATCAAAAAATAAATAAGGTCATAGTGGGGGCCTTAATTTTGGGGGCCTCTGAGAAGCTGCGATCAGCCTCCCGGCGCCACTCCGGCTGAACGCCCCGCTCGGCCAGGCCATGCAGGTGGGCCTCAGCAAGCAGTCCAGGCCCTCCAGCCTGCAAGAGGCGGAGGAGCGGCCACAGCAGCAGCTGCAGGTCACCTACGGTGGGGTGGTGGCGGACAAGCTGGGCAATGTGCTGGTGCCCACCCAGCTTAAGAACAGACCTACCAGCATTGAGTGGGAAGGTCTTGATCCAGGTAAACTCTACACCTTGATCCTGACAGACCCAGATGCTCCCAGAAGGAAGGATCCCAAATACAGAGAATGGCACCATTTTCTGGTGGTCAACATGAAGGGCAGAGACATCAGTGGTGGGACCTTCCTCTCCGATTGTGTGGGCTCTGAGCCTCCCAAGGGCACAGGGCTCCACTGCTAAGTCTGGCTGGTTTATGAGCAGGACAGGCGGCTGAAGTGTGAGGAACCTATTCTCAGCAACCAATCTGGAGAAATTCCTGGCAAATTCAAGGTGGCGTCTTTCCGCACAATGTATGAGCTGGGATCCCTGGTGACCGGCTCGTAGTGACCAGGCTGAATGGGATGACTTAGTGCCCAAACTGTATGAGCACCTGTCTGGGAAGTAAGGAAAAGCTTGGAGACGTAAACTGTCACAGAGGCCTGAGCAGTGTTCTCAAGTTCAGCATTGCATGTAGATTTCTTCTCTTTCCTGACCCTATTCGCATAGAGGAGACCTGAGTAGTCAGGTAGCCTTAGGGTGGCTTTTCTTGCTGCCTGTTCTTCAAAATTCTAGATAGTCACACTCCCCAGTTTATGTTTTGATCAAATTTGAACTCCATTTTGGGGGATATTTTGGTACTGTGATGGGGCTATCAAATTGTTAATAGGAGTGTAAGAATAGCAACCCACAATTTAAAGAAGAAAAAAAGCCAGGTGAAAAGACCAGGTTTACAGTAATAGAGTAAAGCATCAAAGAATCTTTAAGGGAGGTATTAAAAAAAAAAAGAAAGAAAAGAAAAGAAAAGAAAAGCAAAAGAAAGGGATTCATTGCCTCTGCCTTTGTATTCCTGAGTCCAGAGCTGTACACGATGTCATCTGCTGAGACATGTTTTCACAATGCTGTCTCTCACCAAGATAACCAGAGGCTGGCGTTGCAGCTAAACACCAACATGGTACATTTTGGATGGTGGAATAGATGTCATTATACCACTCTGGCTCCTTTAAAGAGCAATACTGGAAAAAGCATTAGGGAGAGTGGCTTTGCTGTTGTTGAGGCATGATGGTCTAGATAGGCAGTAATGCTAGGTGACAGATTATCAAGAATCCTCAAGTCTGTGCCTGTTAAATTGATCATTCTTCATTGGTATAAGAAAAGCTGGTCTGGAGTTGCTGAATGTCATGTTAAATCTGTTGGTTGCTTACAGTTGAATAAAAATAAAAATGTTGAGTGCACACACACAAAAATCTAAATTAATTTTTGCGTTAGAGAGGACACATACTTTCTTTGTCGGTACCCAAATCGGAAAAAAGATATAATTTGACACGAACCTGGATCATAAGAATTTCTCCTAAGCCTAAGAAAAGAGACTTACCAAGGTCATGCAATTATCAAACTCTGCAGTCCTTAGAGAAGGGCATATACTGCTATCTTACCAAGTACTGTGTGTACATCTCCCTTTACTAAGAATTTAATGGTGAGATCATTTTATTTGAATGATGAAGCCAGTTTAAACATTTTCCATAACAAGGGCTCTAAATACTAAATTCTGTGAAATTGTCACCCGGCTTAAGATGAAAAAGAAAATACATGGTTGTAACGGTAAATTGCTATAGACTTTATAGAAATAGACCATTGTCAATGCGGTCCTTCAGTGACCAAAGTGTATATTAAAAGGCTTATAGAGTATCAAATAAAATTACTGTAAACAGTTAAATAGTTTGAGGTGCAATTTGTTCTTTCACGAAATTGTTAGGAAATGTTTTCTCAAGTCTTTCACCTCTTGTTCAGAAATCATTGTATTTTAAAAATTAAAGGGAGGAGATGATAAATAAGTTAATAGTGGTGTTAGATGCATATTATGTTATCTCTACTGTCTACACACGCAGGCACATTAGTGGAGACTCATCACTCAATTAATTGCCTTTTGCTGCAGTGACCTTCTAATCCTGCAAATGCAACAGTTGTACACACAGCAAACGCGATAATCTACTTGGGCCACATTTAGAAATAAAAAATCAGGTTTTTGCTGCTGATGCATCTTTTCGAGCGACCATCAGGTTGTTTTTGTACTAAATCCTTTCAACTATTGCCATATGTCCTAAAGGAACATGTAGTGAGGCTGAAAAGGGGAATTCTCCATCTACTGAAGAGTATTTAATTCCTTGCTTGTTTGTTTTTATTAGATTAAAAACCCATTAGTTTGAAGAAGGAGATGAAAGATCACCCATTCAGTCCTGCTGAGGATCTGTCTGGTTTCTAAAGTGCTTTAAAAAAGAAACTTGCCCGGGCCGAGCCCGTGGTGCACTCGGGAGAGTGCGGCGCTGGGAGCCCAGAGACGCTCCCGCCGTGGGTTCAGATCCTATATAGGAACGGCCAGTGCACTCACTGGCTGAATACCAGTCATGAAAAAGACAAAAAAAAAAAAAAAAAAAAGAAAAGAAAAGAAACTTGCCCAAATCTCCTTTATGATCACTGTTTCAGGAGACACCTTATCCTGTCTGATAAACATTCTTTATGTCTCACCTAATTGCCTCATGTTGCATTTTAGTCCATCTATTTTTTTCTGATTATTGGAGGTGGAGAGTAGAGTTGTACCAGTCTCTAAGCGAGACTCTCGATGTATTTGAAGATCTGTTTTTAATGCTCTGTTCACTTTTCTTTTTCCTGGCCCAATAACATTTACTCTTTATTGTTTAGGTTTGAAATAATTTAATCATTTTTATGACTTGCTTTATGTCGGTTCTCAAAGTTTTCTGCATCTTTCTGTATGTGGCATTCAAAATTCAACTTAAGTCTAGTAAGGTGATTGAAACCTAGTTCCAGTGTACTACATGTGTTTGTAAAGAATAGAGCTACATTGTTTAGAATGGGTATATTCTAATAGCTTCTAAAGCCCTTCTCTGAAGTAGTAGTATTTCTTGATCATTGATTATTTATCATCTTTTATTTTTTGTCTTTTAAAAATTTTTTAAATTATTTGTATTTATACATATCTATGGGGTACAGAGTTGACTATCAGCATTTGTGTACAGTATGTGATGATTAAATCAATATGATTAGCATGTTCATCATTACAGATCATAATTACTTTTTGTGTCCCTTATCCAATTACTCCCTATCCTCCTTTCTTCTCCCTCTTTCCCATCTCAGGTAACTATAGATCTGTTCTCTCCTTCTGAAAGTTCAGTGTTTTATTATGATCTTTCTTTCTTTCTACCTTCCTTCCTTCCTTCCTTCCTTCCTTCCTTCCTTCCTTCCTTCCTTCCTTCCTTCCTTCCTTCCTTCCTTCCTTCTTTCTTTCTTTCTTTCTCCCTACTTATGTGGTATTTCTCTTTCTGTGGCTGGCTTTTTTACTTAACATAGTTATCTCCAAGCCCATGCACGTTGCTGCGAATGGTAGAATTTCATTCTTTTTTATGGCTAAGTAGTATTCCACTGTGTACGCTTACCACATTTTCCTTATCCAGTCATCCTTTGATAGACACTTAGGTTGGTTCCATATCTTGGCTATTGTGAATAGAGCTGCAATGAACATGGGAATGCAGATAAATTAGTGCAGCCATTAAGGAAAACAGTATGAAGGTTTCTCAAACAACTACAGATAGAACTATCAGACAATCCAGTAATCCCACTTCTGGGTGTATATCTGAAGTAATGTCCTTTGTTTTTATGTATATTTATTTATTTCATAAATTATTGGAAGACATTCAGCACCATTACTTTTGGACGATCTGTGTAAAGTGAAAAGTTCTCCATCTATAATTGTGAAGTTCAGTGGATTAGCTCCTTATTTCAATATTAAATCTTTGCAGAAAATATGAAAGTGAGTACCAGAACTTTATCGGTCATGGCATCTTTAGGCACAAGTTGAAAGCAACCATAAAAATACAGATGCACCTCCTGCACTTTTTGTCTTAATTCCTTCAGCCAACAAGTACCTCTTATGCATGAGACAGGGAGGCAGAAATGAAGACAGACATTGTCTTTGTCTTTATCAGATGGTCTCCTAAGACGTGTACTGAAAAATATCTTTTTATTCCAGAAATAAAAGATGACAATGTAAAGAGAAGCTTGGTGAGTCTTTTTGATAAAGGAAGTGCTTTTGATAAAGTGATCTGCATAAACAAGTTTTTATAAATTAGACTTAATTTTCCAACCAGATAGTAAGAACAAGGTGTCAGAATACAGAATCTTGGGTTTTCTTCTGCAGGTTCTAGCTCCCTTCAAGGCACATAGTTTGTCTTCGTTCCACCCTCTGTAATTTGCAGGGTGGTGGTTTTTAATGTTGTGTGTAAGAATCTAGTGAAAGCTGTGAATTCTTATCTTAAGAAAAATAATGCACTTACCATCCCAGGAGGTTCCCGTGCTTCCTGGAGCCCATTTATAAACTCTAGGATGAGAATTACTGACAGATCAAGATCTTTACACTCAACCCACTTTTTACATTCCATTGAAAAGCTGAGGATGTCTGATGTGAGTCACATTCCAAAATGAGGCCTCAGGGACCAATATAGGACCTTGAGGAAAGGGGTACAACCTGGCAGAAATTAAGAAAATCCATTTTATCTTCCTTCACTCATGGATTGGCAAGATGGAAGAACCAAGGAGGACCAGAATGGGGCCTAGGGGAATGTGTTACAAAACTGGGAGTTCAGGCTTGCTTCTGATCTGTTTCTAGCGAGAGGGAAACAAGTGGCCTTTGGGGCTCATGCATTATTCCAGCTGTCCCATCACTAAGATTTGTAGATGAAAATTCAGAGCAAAATCTCAAGTCTGCCATTCATTTATCAAATAGTCGTTGTAGGCTGCAATGTGCCAAGCTCTTGAAAAGACCCAGTACCTGGTCTCATAGACTTTCCTTGCAACTCAGTGGGGCAGTGAGGCAACTGTTTGGAGATACTGAGGTTCCTAACCTCGGACAGCTCTGGCATGACCATCAATAGGTGCTCAATAAATATTGGCTGGTTGATTGGTTTGTTACTTTCCGTGATGCATCAGTTTTGTTACAGAATCAGAGAACAGCCGGGGTTAGTAAAAGAAAAGTTTAGTTTTGAAAGAGGCACAAAGCTACATCTACTAATTATAATAAAATATTAAAAAGCTACTTAGGGTAACATCATTATGAACATGAAGTGCATACTAATGTGAGATTCATTTTGATGTAAAGCATTTTCAAAATCAGCTATCTATCCTCAGAGTGGCCAAAATAGCAGTCCAGAGACAGACAAGGAGCATTTCAAATTCAGCAGTATGTTCTCTTATTGGCCCAGGGATGGCAATAACACGAGCAGCAGCTGGTAAGAATCTGAGTCTATTCTGACTACATCATGCTGCCTGAGAGTCTAATTTTGCTTCAAAAATAGTCTAATTTTGCTCACAGTGGAAAAAGTGGTATATTCCTTTAGTGTCAACAGACCAGATTGCATCTCCAGTTTGTTTGATGGGAGAACTTGGTTCTGTTCCCAGATATGGCTCTCCTTCATGGATCATTGAATTACACTAAGTGTTTTGAACAAAGTCAGTTTCAAAACATACTGCCTTCCTCCCAAACCCTGGAATTTCTCTTCATACCAGAGTTTCCAGAGCCTATGTTTATAAGAAGAGAATCTCCTTCAAATACAAGTTACTTTGGTTCTAGTCACCAGCTCGTTCATCTGTGAATAGGTAAACCCTGAGGACCCTTTGGGACCTAACATTCTAGGATTTTATAGTGAGTCCTTGGTGCTCTAATATTCTGAAATTTGTGCAAAGATATGCATGTGATAGATTTACAAACTGGTAGATTAAAAAAAATTACACTCTTTCTGTTAAGACAAAAACAAAAACAAAACCAGATTTGGGTACATTATGCTTCGGCTTTCAGTGAGGAAACTTTTGGTATTTTCTTATTTATGTTTCTTCATATTTCTTCAGGCAGTAGCCATATGTAAAAGGATACTTCATTAGCTTTGTCTTTAAAAAAATTTTTTTTCTTGAGTGTATTTCCAGGTGAGGGCATATTACCTATTTCTAATTCACTTAGTTTTAATCTCTCTGGTCCTAAGTAATGAGCCATGAAGGAGACCAGGTTGGAGAATGACCTGGGAAGGACTTTCAGCCTCCTGGGGGATCAGGGCTTGGGGTTGTTCCCTGGGTGAGGTGCCCTTTCTTTCCAGCATGTGCTTCTCTGAGCAGCCGCCTGTGGCTGTGACAAATCCAGCAACCTTGTTCCAGGTGGACAAGGTTCCACTGAAAACCTGACTTTCTTAAAAATGAACTTAAGAACTTTGCAGATGATATATCTTCCTCCCCTAATTCATACCCCAGGAGCATGAGGCTGAAGAATGATGGAATGGATTGATGAGCAGCTCTGTTTATGTTCTATTGATGGGCTAATCTCTCTTGCACATATGGAGGTGATCTGAGCTTCTGCCCACACAAAGGGATCCTGGTGTTGGCTGTGGCACTAACAAGTCCAAACTGAGCTGAGACTTCATTTGGGCTGGAATGTGCAGGTGCTCTATCTGGATTCTTAGGGGGAACCAGCTGGGGTCTACCCTAGCTGGCAATTGATCTTGTGCTAAAGGATGGGAAGGAAGGACAGTAGAAAAGGGATGACAATTCTGAAAGAAGGCTACATGAGAAAATTTAGAAGACCACTCCTCTTTCCCTTTTCTACATTTTTTTTCTTACATCCCAATTTGTTCCCAAGGTTCTGATCCTTTTGCTTTTCTCTTTAATTTTTAAGAATCCAAGAAAAATGTGGCTTTTAGCTTTATGATGTATAATCTGCTTGCCTCATTTGCTGCCATCCAGAGTGGTGGGTCCTTATATGTAATAGCTGGGAGCAGGATTTTACTCAATCCCATTTCTGAAATCCATTGAGTGTTCAGAATTCTTAGCTCTTCTTCAGAATCATTGGTTGGAGAGGGCATACCCAATTGGGGATGAGCCTTTGGAATGTGATAGAAAGCCTTCCTCATCGTGCACACTATGCTGGGCTGGCTGTTCTCCTATGGCTTATTCAAATTGAGCAAAGCCAGCTACAGCAGTGGGTGAAGCTATCCCTCACGCTGACATTTAATTTACCTGGGAGCACAGTAATCTGAGAAAGAATCAAATACTTGAAAATTTTGCTTCAGTGAGCAAAAGCTAAATATTTGTACCATATTGAAAAGTGAAGCTTTCTTTGGAATTTAACAGAAAAAAAAAAAAAAAAAAGGTGATACATTCACTGACTAAAAGCCAGAGGAAAGAACAGAATTCTTCTTTTGCATATTCACAATTATAAATTTGGAAAAAACTTTGGAATTTTGCACATTAAGAGGATAATTTATCAGCTGTTGTTTGATAGAACAAGGCTAAACGGGGTCTAGATAAAGAATGGGGTGATAAAGCCTTAAAAAGGAAGGGTACTTTTAAGTGTGTTATAGAGACAAAAGCAGCTGGACAATAACTCACAAAACATGGGAGGTGAAAGTATGTTGAATCTTGTACAGAAGTTTGATGATCAGAGAAAGGGCTGGTAATGTTGCTGTCCAAATAAAAAAAAATTCATAATTAGCTACACCTGTGCTGAAAAACTTATGCCCACAGACTGTTCCCAATTTGTTGAAATTTATGATCATGCAATATGTTATATGAGTAATAGTCACTTTGAACCAAAATCAATATGCAGCTCTCTATTGATAAAACTTGGGTTTATATTTTATTTATCTTTGTATTCTCAACCACAGACATAACACCCACACCTAGTAGATGTTCAAAGTACTGAATAAATGAATAAAATGGTAAATCTGTGGCACACTTAAGATCTCTGGTTTCCCTTTAAAACACATCTGGCTAGTTTCAACTAATTGTTTGCTTTAATGAGTTTAGTGATTATTTTGGTCCATGGAAATCTGGCACTGTATGTCCTATTATTTTGTCATGCTTTAATAACCAGGCATTTGGAAACTAATGTCTGCTTTAAATCAAGCTTACAAGGTAGTCATCATGATAAAAAATGGAATGTTTGGTTGAAATGACCAGATTGCTGGTATGCCAAAGCAGGAACCATGGCCAATACTCTGTCTCCTCACCTACCCTTGTGTTTCATGACCATACGATCATTTAGAATCATATTCCCAGATGGTATGAGCAGTTGTTTCAGCCAGCACTACATTTCCTACCCCTCCCCTCCTATTGAAAGTCTCTTCCTATGTCTTGGACCCCTGGGGGTGGTTTTTGATGGCACATGTAGTGGATTAGATAATGTCCCCCCAAAACTTATTGAAGCTTGAATTGTGTTCCAAGTTTTATGTGTTAGAAACTTAGCCCCCACTGTGACTGTTAAGAAGGTGGAAAATCCTATTACGGTAATTGTAAGATGGAGCCTTAAAGAGGTGATTGGATTTTAGGACCATGCAGTAGTGAATGGATTAAAAATGGTGGTCAGGGGCGTGGTACTGGGGGATTTCAAAGAAGAGGAGAGTCTGTTTCTCTCTCTCTCTCTGCTCTCTCTGCTTCCACCATCTTGTAATTGAGACTGCTGGGTCACTGTTGCCACCACCAGATGAACTTTGGGCTTCTCAGCCTCAGAAACTGTAAGCAATAAGTGTCATCTTTATAAATCAACCAGTTTTGGGTATTTTGTTATAGCAACACAAAAAGGACTAGACTGTCTCATAATGACATGTACTTCCTCCTCCAGTTCTCTCAATGGTAACTAGACTCTTTAGAACAGCCTGAAATATTTCTGATATAGCCAAAATATATGTAAGGTGTGGATAGCTGTTTCACAGCCATCGTACAAATCGAGAATGTTAGCTTTTCTATGTGTGAGATGCAACTCAGTAGCCATGACTTCTTGTCTCTTAGCTAACTCAGTTCCTGGCTAAAAATTTAATCTGCCTGAGACATGAGCCCTCTAATGCAAAAAGACCTGAAACTTCCCTGTACATAAAGTTGCAAGGGATGCTTAGCCCTAATCTACTGAAACAAAGCTGTTAAGAGCAAGGACTTTGGAGTCAGACAAACTAGGGCTTTGGTTCTCAACCCTGTCCCTGCATAACTGTTGGACCTTGGGCAAGTTACTTAACCTCTTTACATTTCAGTTTCCTCATGTATAAAGAAATAATAATAATAATAATAATAATAATAATAATAATAATAATAATAATAATAATAATAAAGTCAACTTAACAGCATTGTTGTAAGGATTAAATGAGGTAATGCTTATAAAATGCTTAGCAGAGCATATGGCATGGTCATCAATAAAAATTATACATCATTATCACCACCAACATCATCATTTTATCATAATGTAAACCTACGAGAATTCCCAACAGTGCCATGGTAGCTCGAGTCTGAGTTTGCAAAGTGAAACTTTCCTGGAGATGGAAAAACATAAGAACTGTCGCAGACAATTTGGTTATCTTGGGTCTCCTACAGTTACCATCACACACATAGAAAGAAGATACTGGGGCAAACCTGCCATGAGGGAGGGCAGGTAGAAGGCCACTTAATGGCCACTCTTCTAAAGTTAATTTTCTTGGGGCTTTGGTGAATGTAATTCATAGAATTATGCACACGAACTCTTCTAACAGTGAAAAAGTCCCATTTGGGCATCTGATGATCCATGAATTGAACTAAATAAGTAACCATGTGATCAGTCTGTAAAATGACCAACCCATTTCAAAAATTAAAATAAAATCTATTTATAAGCATAACTTAAGCTCATCAACAGTTTACTGTGTCCAGATTAATTTTCAGCTAAAGAAATCTGTGGACAATGATGATAATTTCTTGAAGACGAGAGAGACGTGGAGGGAAAAAAACTCAAGAAGGCATTATAAATAAGAAAACCTTACAAATGAGAATGTTCCAAAAGTGCTTTACTCAATGTCTTTATGCAAACTGCACTAATTAATCTCATGCAAACATGGATATTTCTGTAAAGCATAAACCCAAGTGTCATTTTATGACCATGTAATTTACAAGTCCTCAAATTACATTAAAATCACCATACACAGTGTTTACAGTTTAATTACATGGTTATTTACCATTCCCAATCAAGTGTTATTCATTCAGTACCTCTTTGCCTGATCTTACCTAAAAAAGAAAACACTTTTAAGCTGGGTTTGAGTGGTAAACATTCAAACATGGCAATACTCAAATGCAACAAAGATGTGATTTAGAGTAAACAAACTCCATTGACAGATTTCAGAGAGCTTCCAGGGAGAAAGAGAATGGAAAGAGATCAACATTTTACTAAAATAGTATTACTTGCATTGTTTTAGTTCTACAGAAATAAAGAAGCCTCACTATTCATTGCCCATTTTTATGTAAAGCCAACTAAGTCTATGATCCATTTTTTGTTCTATAAATTTCTTCAGTCAAGAAATGTTTATCACCATATGAGTATATGTTCCAGATCCTGTGATAATGATGGTGTAAAAAATAAATAAGGCATTGCTCCTTGATGAATGCACGTTTTAGATATCCACTAAGTATCTTACAGACATTTCAACATGTGAGAACTATTTACTTTTGATCTTTTTTTGTCATTTAACCATACCATCCTGAATTTAGCAAATCTCCGTGCCACCGTGGAATATCTGTCTTCAGGCAATTGCATAAGCTTTCTGAGCCTTAGTCTTTTTATTTGTAAAACATGAAGGTGGAAAATATAATAATAATAACGCCAGTTTTCCCTTTATAATAGTGTGATTGTAAACATTAAGGGAAACTAGAAAGTCTTTGCAGATAATTTCTTCAGGATCTGCCTCTACAGCTGATTTATATTTCTGAAACCCACTTGAACTGAATTCTTATTTGCTTTCCTGTGTTGCTGAGAAACACCCCTCTGGATACTAGACAGTTATATCAGGAAACAGTTACTTGATGAATTAACTAAAATGACCCTTGATTCCTAAGGCACAACTTTAAATTCTGTTTTTTGGGAACTAAAATTTTAACAAAGTGGTCCCTCATTGTGAAGTTATTGAAGCACCCACATTTACATTTGATCATATTTGGCAATAGTCTCAGAAAATAGACAGTAGTATCCACATTTTGAATGTGAAAAAATAGTTAAACTACTTAAATAATTTCCCCAGATTTTCCCGATTTCTACTTGGATTCAAACTGACATTTGTCTGTTTGCCCAGCCTACAACCTGTCTATTGCATCATGTCACTTTTGGAAATGTCAGACAGTCCTTCAGCAAATTGACGATTGATCTAACTTCCTAATTAATCACTCAATTTTCATCAGGCCTCAGCATCTACATGGTATAGTAATAAAAAATTAGCTTTTATTCAATATTAAATCACAAAAACTACAGACCATGTATATTGTGCATATAATGTACATCTAAACAACCCCATGCATTTTCCTTTAGAAAAATAGTAATGAGACATGTAAAATGGTACTTACGCTCTTAATTACCAATTTTCAAACCAGTGTCTCCTTCTGTCTGCAATAGATGCAAGTGAAATGTAGCAAACTGTACTAGGGTGATCACCTTTGCAAATTGTTGGCCCTAAGATATTGATATTTAGGTGACTTTCAATCTGGAAAGCACATTAAACATATGACATGTCTGCCATCCAACAGTTATCCAAATGGAATCTGAAATATAAATTATTTTGGATAACTAAGGATTTGGAGAAGCTTTGAAAAGATATGCACAGAGGAATATAAGCCCATTTTATGCAGTGAGTTTTGATAATTGAGGCAAGAATGTAGTTGCAAAATTACATTCTGCCTCTCCTACTTTACATTTCGCTCTAAATTAGAGAAACAAAGAAGAAAATGAGATTATAGGACTTAGAGTTAGGCAGAAAACTGGGGGGAAATAACCAAAATAGGCACAGGTTTTACAGTTTTTATGGAATATCAGTAACTGAGGATTTTCTTTGGGCTTTGGCTATGAAGTATTATTCATCCATTGGGGAGTTATATAAACAATAGTCCTGAAAGTAATGCATGTATTATACACACACACACACACACACACACACACACACACACACACACACACACACACACACACACACACACACACACACACACACACACACACACATATATATATCATACATATGCATGACAGCTAAAGTACAAAATAAGTATTAATATTAGCCAACCAAAAATCAACAGTAATGAAAAATTTTTAGTGTAATTTGAGGATTTTTTTCTAAGTATGTGTTATCAAGTTAAATTTGTAGATAAGCTGTTTTATAGCTTGTTTGAACACGTTATCATTAAGAAACAATTAACATTTTAACCCCATAAAGGAAAATTAGAATTAAGGTTTTCAGAGCTGGAAAACCTTAGAGATGATCTTTTCCAACTCTTTGATTTAACAAGTGAGGAAACGGATTTAGGAAGTTAGATGACTTGTCTAATGTTGCTCAGCTAATAGATGAAAGAGATAGGGTCTAAAAAATCTTTCTTGAAGAGCACCTTTTCAAGTCCATATTTTCCATTAAAAGAGTTAATAAAAGTAACATAAACAGCTTTGGTCAAAAGTAAATTAAAAAAACATAATGACTTACAAAAAGGCTTTTTAAAAAGTCTATTAAATCAATACTGTATGCTGTATGAATAGATAAATCTCCAAAAAACTTATTGGTTGTGAAATGGTCATATTTACACCTGTTATATTAAACACTATCATGTTATGTTGAGTATTGCACTTGGGATATTGCACCCTTACAGCTGAGAAAACAGTAGGAAATACAAACTATGTCTTTTCCAAGATCAGATATAGTAAGTGAAATAGCTGGAATTTGTATTTAGGTCCTTCTTATTGTAGAACACATGTCCTTTCTCTCTGGCCACACTACCTCTCACCAAGATAGTCTAGGAGGACAAGACCCTTATACACAGATCTGGTTCACAAAGACATAACAAAAAAATTTAAAAAAGAAAAACAAACAACAACAACTACAAAACACCACTGAAAACCAACACATACACACAGAAAACAAAGAAATATAGGAAGTGAGAAAAGAAAAGAGGGTAAAAACTGAGAATGCGGAGACGTTGGGGATGAAGAAAAGGGGAGAACTATCCAAATAAAATACAATAGTTTTTGTCTTCATTAGCAAGACTTTGTTGTCATGTAAGTATAACTTATTTGCAGAATCTCAGTACTGTGCAAAATATAGAATATTACAATCAACTTAGGAGGTATAATAAAACCCCTAGGAAGAATCACAATTAACTTGAGTCAATTAGATTTCTCAAGGATCCCTGACTCCAGCACTGGCTAACAGGAATCCTAATGACACAATTAATATTAGCTAATATCAGCTTGATGGATTTAAAGGGTATATATAATTACATAGATGTGTGTATATAAAAGGACATGTTTCTGTGTGAGTGTGTGTACTCTGCATCTATCCATGGTATTCAAAATTGACTCGTTAAATATTTTGAAAACAAAGAGAGAGAGAGAGAATTCTCACTCCATAGATAAAATGTTGATGTTTGAAAATCACTTATTCTAAAGATCAGAGGTGAGGTAAACAACCTCAGAAAATCAGGCTATTGAAATTTGGTATAGTGAAATAAGGAGAAAGTTTGATAAATATTTGTAGATTGTCAACTAAGTTTTAGTCACTTGCAGTAAATTATCTTCTTAATCCTTACAATCTTGAAGGGAACTATTATTATCCCTGTTTTACAGATTAGGAAGCTGAGGCTAAAAAAGATGAAGTAATGACCAGAGAGAGTGACCGGGCTTGCCATGAGTGGTTGCATATGGCACAATGGCATCTGGTGGGGGAATGCCAAATCAGGACTGCCATACACTTTGTGTTCTGCTTGCCCAGTGATGCTCCCTGATGCAGGGTTATGTTATTCCAGAAAAAGGTGTGCCTTTTCTAATTTACCTGAAAACCAGCAGCCTTACTAAATTGTGGGATCAAAATTTGAGTTCATTTATGTCTGGGCCAAAGACCAGGCTCTTTCCACTATGTCTTGAAGCTTCCCCCCTAGAAAGATGTGATGAGAATAAGTCATGAGTAGCTGGTGCCCATCTCATACTGAGAGGGCTAGACAATCTTAATCTCAAGAGTTAACTGAGAATAGTAGAGAAACTATAATGAAAGTCTCTGCATGACTCCTGTCTTCTAGATAAAACATCATCTGATTTTGAGATTTGGGTTTAGATAGAGAGGGAGGAAAAGGAAATTTAGTTTTGATTGGGTTATTTCATTTGTATGATTCTTTAAAATAATAGTCACTGTATCATAAATCATCCTTTGCGGTTTAACAAATAATTCTACGGCAAGAGAATCTGCACCATGCTCGGCATGTAGTAGGCACTCAACTCACACAATTACCAAATTGTACCAAGTGAGTTCTGAGATTTTCATTAGCAAGAAAAGCATTTGAGGATGGTCGTGTAAGTGGACTTATGTCACCATTGATGTTAGAGATTTCAGTGACTAAAATCACATGCAACATGAAAGTCACAGTGGCTTCACAAGGAAACAAAGCCTGTGAAAAGGGCTGGTGGTTCCACTTTTCTCAGCGCTGGCATTTTGGCTTTTCCTGTCTCCTCTAGTGGCCAATAAATTCCTTGGAGGTAAGACCCATGGATAGTTTAGTTTATATGTAGCAGTTCATATTACTTAATAAATGTTCTGTACATAGTAGGTGCTTAAAGAATACTACTGAGGAAATAACTATTTCTTTCTCCTTTCTCTCCCAATATTCAAGATCGGAAACTTGCCCTTTGGACACTCAGGCCTATGTTAGGAAAAAACATAATAATGGAAAGAAAATACAAAGAAAGCCTACTTGGGGAACAAAATATTAAAGTGTAATAGAAACAGATTGTGTTTATATTCCCAAATGTATGATCCAGAAGTAGCAAGAACTCAGAGAAGAGAGGCATTACCAAGAGTTCAGGTTGCTAGAAGAGGTCAAATTAAACTTTAAAATTAGAGAAGATAGGAACAAATGATGTAGGAAGAAAGAACATCATGAGTGTAGAGAGAGGAGTTTAAAAGAATGAGTGTTCCAGGAAGTATAGTGAGAAGCTATTGACCCAGAGTAGAAAATCCTTATCAGAGATGTTGAAGATGAAAGTTAGAATCTTAAAGCCAAGGGACTCTTAAACTTGACTTTCAGCTATGGTGAGGGAAGTGGAGTAGAATTAAGGGTTGGCCACAAGAAGCTGAAGAGATCCAGATAATTTTATTTTTATAATGTTTAGGACAAAGTTTTAGAAAGATACACCGTGATTTACTTAATTTCATTTTACCCCACCCAGGCTAATGTTTGTACTTTAACAGTGGCTTGTTAGGAGATCATGCCCCATCCTAAAGTCAAGGTGATAGTCTGGAGAGGTGAAACGGAGATAATTTTGAGAGTTTGAGCTTTTGGAAGCCCTTAAAATCATACCTTGGAAGTGAAGATCTACCTTCAAGTAGATATAACCTGCTCTAAGTTTTCTTAAATTGAATCACAAAGTGTCAGCCCACTACAGGTAGGATGTGTATGGATGTGGAGAGGCATGTTCTTATCACCACCATAGTTATTGCCAATAGCCTGGAAAGTCACAAGACAGCTGTCTGTTCCAAGATTTCACTTAGGAGTCCTAGTCTATACCTTTCTTCTTTCCAGTTAACTCAAGGTTAAATCAGTTCTCCTTTATGGGTTGATTTAAAGATAACATGATATGAACAAGTCTAGTTCCTGATCAGCAGTCATTATCAAATAATGCTGTTCTATTAGCCCACTAGAGTAATATGTTGATTTAAAGCCATATGTAGTAAAATGAATATGAGCTTGGGAGGGTGGTAACCTAGGTTCAAATCTTACCTCTGTCATGGGCCTATCATGTGGTCACTTTGTAGCTCCAGCAACGGGGATTAGAGCTTCCTTGAGTTTAATTGACCTAGTGCAATAGAGCTTTTTTTTTTTTTTTCCTTTCTTTTTTTTTTTTTTAATCACTTCAGAGAAGGTTAGCCAATTCTCTTCTCAGATCTGTACAGCAATGTTCTGTGGTGTAATGCATTTCCCTTATAATAGCAGATTTGAAATCCCAGTATGCTATAAGGAATACTGAATAAACACAAACTATTGCTATTAGGCATTTGTTTCTACATAAATTTGTCCTATAGTCCCAGAAAGCAAGTGGCAGCAGGTGCATGTTCTTTTTTTTTTTTTTTTTTTTTTTTGCCATTTTTTCGTGACCAGCACTCAGCCAGTGAGTGCACCGGTCAGTCCTATATAGGATCCGAACCCGTGGCGGGAGCGTCGCCGCGCTCCCAGCGCAGCACTCTACAAAGTGCACCACGGGCTCGGCCCAGCAGGTGCATGTTCTACAATTGTAGTGATGGCTGACTTGGAATAAACTGCCTCTTCATTTGGTATCTATTTGGACGAGTCACAAGTTTGTCTCTTTTTCATGACTTTCCCTTCAGAAAGGGAGGGAAATACAAGCAGTAAATTTTATTTGGCAGAATGATACAATACACTCCTGAGCAGTACGTTTATTCTTCAATGAACGTATACAAAATATTAACCTTTGGAATTGTTTCAGATAATCTTAGGAACTGAAAGACACCCAGAGAAAAGACTTTGTTGTATGGTCAGAATGACTGGTGGGTGGATCTAGGTTCTTTCAGGATTATAACCAGAAAGAATCTCTGAATAAGTTTGGTGCTTAAAGGCAGAAAACTATTCCTGTCTGAACTTTGCCACCCTGGATCAGTCTTTGTCTCAGTTGTTTCATTTTAAGATTGGGGAAGGAGGATTGAAAACACTGGGCTAGATCATGTCCTTTTAACACTTTCTACTTTAGAGTCAATTCCATTTTTAGATGGTCAAAGAAATAAATTCCGATAAAAAAACTTTAATAGAATTATGTTCGATCTTAAAATAGGATTCATTATCAAGTTCTATGCCCCCAGTTGATTCCAGACCCCCACATTTTTCAACATGAATGCCAATATTATTATTCTCATAAAATACAAAACAGTTCCATATAGAATAAGTATTACTCATTTTCCTTGAATGTCATGACCTAAATGTTCCAAACAGGTTGGAGGTTATCAATACTGTTATAAAATTGTTATCCTACCATCCAACCTGTCTTTAAAGGGTTTCAAAGGGCGCCATGGCATATACCATATTTACCTTAATGTAGGTTTCACATGAAATCCCTTGGGTACTTTTCGGTCTCTCACCTGTGATGTTCTTTCCTCAGCCATTGAACACATGAAAGGAATCACTGTTTTACAGTGGTTTGTCCAAGTCACACTGTTTCTTTTTAAGGTTTGTCTCTTTATGGCACATTCCAGGGTGTCTTGGCTCTACTGGGAACAGGGCAGATAACTGGTTGGGGTTATGTTCTTCCTGGAGGGGAGACAAATGACTGTGTTCTTTGGCTATTATTGTTCGTTTTTACCTATTATTTTATCAACTGTTTTACTGCAATTTAAAGGTTTATTTAAAGGCTTTAAATAACTTATTTAGCTTATTATAAAGGTTTTACTTTCCAACAGAACTGATTTAATGCCCTCCCCATCTTTTCTGATTCCATTGCTTACTTCTTGAGCAATATTTTTTTTTTTTTTAAATTTTATTTTGTCGATATACATTGTAGCTGATTATTGCTTCCCATCACCAAAACCTCCCTCCCTTCTCCCTCCCCCCCTCCCCCCCGACAATGTCCTTTCTGTTTGCTTGTTGTATCAACTTCAAATAATTGTGGTTGTTATATCTTCTTCCCCCCCCCCCCCGGTTTGTGTGTGTGTGTGTATGTATGTGTGTGAATTTATATATTAATTTTTAGCTCCCTCCAATAAGTGAGAACATGTGGTATTTCTCTTTCTGTGCCTGACTTGTTTCACTTAATATAATTCTCTCAAGGTCCATCCATGTTGTTGCAAATGGCAGTATTTCATTCGTTTTTATAGCTGAGTAGTATTCCATTGTGTAGATGTACCACATTTTCCGTATCCACTCATCTGATGATGGGCATTTGGGCTGGTTCCAACTCTTGGCTATTGTAAAGAGTGCTGCGATGAACATTGGGGAACAGGTATACCTTCGACTTGATGTTTTCCATTCCTCTGGGTATATTCCCAACAGTGGGATGGCTGGGTCGTATGGTAGATCTATTTGCAATTGTTTAAGGAACCTCCATACCATTTTCCATAGAGGCTGCACCATTTTGCAGTCCCACCAACAATGTATGAGAGTTCCTTTTTCTCCGCAGCCTCGCCAGCATTTATCGTTCAGAGTCTTTTGGATTTTAGCCATCCTAACTGGGGTTAGATGGTATCTCAATGTGGTTTTGATTTGCATTTCCCGGATGCTGAGTGATGTTGAGCATTTTTTCATATGTCTGTTGGCCATTTGGATATCTTCCTTAGAGAAATGCCTACTTAGCTCTTTTGCCCATTTTTTAATTGGGTTGCTTGTTTTCTTCTTGTAAAGTTGTTTGAGTTCCTTATATATTCTGGATATTAATCCTTTGTCAGATGTATATTTTGCAAATATTTTCTCCCACTCTGTTGGTTGTCTTTTAACTCTTTTAATTGTTTCTTTTGCTGTGCAGAAGCTTTTTAGTTTGATATAATCCCATTTGTTTATTTTTCCTTTGGTTGCCCGTGCTTTTGGGGTCGTATTCATGAAGTCTGTGCCCAGTCCTATTTCCTGAAGTGTTTCTCCTATGTTTTCTTTAAGAAGTTTTATTGTCTCAGGGTGTATATTTAAATCCTTAATCCATTTTGAGTTGATTTTAGTATACGGTGAGAGGTATGGATCTAGTTTCATTCTCCTGCATATCGATATCCAGTTCTCCCAGCACCACTTGCTGAAGAGGCAGTCCCTTCCCCAGTGAATAGGCTTGGTGCCTTTGTCAAAGATCAGATGGCAGTAAGTGTGTGGGTTGATTTCTGGATTCTCTATTCTATTCCATTGGTCAGTGTGTCTGTTTTTATGCCAGTACCATACTGTTTTGGTTATTATAGCTTTGTAGTATAGCTTAAAGTCAGGTAGTGTTATGCCTCCAGCTTTATTTTTTTTGCTGAGCATTGCTTTGGCTATTCGTGGTCTTTTATTGTTCCATATAAATGTCTGAATAGTTTTTTCCATTTCTGAGAAAAATGTCTTTGGAATTTTGATGGGGATTGCATTGAATTTGTATATCACTTAGGGTAGTATGGACATTTTCACTATGTTGATTCTTCCAATCCAAGAGCATGGAATATCTTTCCATCTTCTTGTATCCTCTCTAATTTCTCTCAGCAGTGGTTTGTAGTTCTCATTATAGAGATTTTTCACATCCTTGGTTAACTCAATTCCTAAGTATTTTATTGTTTTGGTGGCTATTGTAAATGGGCAGGCTTTCTTGATTTCTCCTTCTGCATGTTCACTATTGGAGAAAAGAAATGCTACTGATTTTTGTGTGTTGATTTTGTATCCTGCTACTGTGCTGAAATCATTTATCAATTCCAACAGTTTTTTTGTAGAGGTTTTAGGCTGTCCGATATATAGGATCATGTCATCTGCAAACAGGGACAGTTTGACTTCATCTTTTCCAATCTGGATGCCCTTTATTTCCTTCTCTTCTCTGATTGCTCTGGCTAGTACTTCCAACACTATGTTGAATAGAAGTGGTGAGAGTGGGCATCCTTGTCTAGTGCCTGTTCTTAAAGGAAAAGCTTTCAGCTTTTCCCCATTCAGGATGATATTGGCAGTGGGTTTGTCATATATGGCTTTAATTATGTTGAGATACTTTCCCTCTATACCTAACTTATAGAGGGTCTTTGTCATGAATGAGTGCTGAAGTTTATCAAATGCTTTTTCAGCATCTATAGAGATGATCATATGGTCCTTGTGTTTGAGTTTATTAATATGGTGTATCACATTTATTGATTTGCGTATGTTGAACCAACCTTGCATCCCTGGGATGAATCCCACTTGATCGTGATGAATAATTTTTCGTATGTGTTGCTGTATTCTGTTTGCTAGTATTTTAGTGAGGATTTTTGCATCTATATTCATCAAGGATATTGGCCTGTAGTTTTCTTTTTTGGTTATATCTTTACCTGGTTTTGGTATCAGGATGATGTTTGCTTCATAGAATGAGTTTGGGAGATTTGCGTCCGTTTCAATCTTTTGGAATAGTTTGTAAAGAATCGGTGTCAATTCCTCTTTGAATGTTTGGTAAAATTCTGCTGTGAATCCATCTGGTCCTGGGCTTTTCTTTGTTGGGAGCCTTCTGATAACAGCTTCAATCTCCTTTATTGTTATTGGTCTGTTCAAATTTTCTACGTCTTCACGGTTCAGTTTTGGGAGCTTGTGTGTGTCCAGAAATTTATCCATTTCCTCCAGATTTTCAAATTTGTTGGCGTATAGTTGTTTATAGTAGTCTCGAATGATTCCTTGTATTTCAGATGAATCAGTTGTAATATCGCCTTTTTCATTTCTAATTTTGGTTATTTGAGTCTTCTCTCTTCTTTTTTTTGTTAGCCATGCTAATGGTTTGTCAATTTTATTTATCTTTTCAAAAAACCAACTTTTTGATTCGTTGATCTTTTGAATTGTTTTTTGGTTTTCAATTTCATTCAGTTCTGCTCTGATCTTAATGATTTCTTTCCGTCTGCTAACTTTAGGATTGGATTGTTCTTGTTTTTCTAGTTCTTTAAGGTGAAGTGTTAGGTTGTTCACTTGCCATCTTTCCATTCTTCTGAAGTGAGCATTTAATGCAATAAATTTTCCCCTCAATACTGCTTTTGCAGTATCCCACAGGTTTTGGTATGATGTATCATTGTTTTCATTAGTTTCAATAAACTTTTTGATTTCCTGCTTGATTTCTTCTTGGACCCATATGTCATTAAGTAGAATGCTGTTTAATTTCCATGTGTTTGTATAGTTTCCAGAGTTTTGTTTGTTATTAATTTCTAGTTTTAATCCATTGTGGTCTGAGAAGATACATGGGATAATTCCAATTTTTTTGAATTTATTGAGACTTGATTTGTGAGCTAATATGTGATCTATCCTGGAGAATGATCCATGTGCTGATGAGAAGAATGAATATTCTGAGGTTGTTGGGTGGAATGTTCTGTAGATATCTGCCAATTCCAATTGGTCTAGAGTCTTGTTTAGATCTTGTGTTTCTCTACTGATTCTTTGCCTAGATGATCTGTCTAATATTGACAGTGGAGTGTTCAGGTCCCCTGCTATTATGGTATTAGTGTCTATTTCCTTCTTTAGGTCTAATAGAGTTTGTTTTATAAATCTGGCTGCTCCAACATTGGGTGCGTACATATTTATGATTGTTATGTCTTCTTGATGGATCAGTCCTTTTATCATTAAGTAGTGTCCCTCATTGTCTCTTTTTATGGTTTTTAGTTTAAAGTCTATTTTGTCAGATATAAGAATAGCCACTCCAGCTCGTTTTTCTTTTCTGTTTGCATGGTAAATCTTTTTCCATCCTTTCACTCTTAGTCTGTGTGAATCTTTATGGGTGAGGTGGGTCTCTTGTAGGCAGCATATAGTTGGGTCCTGCTTTTTGATCCAGTCAGCCAGTCTGTGTCTTTTAATTGGGGAATTTAAGCCTTTAACATTAAGAGTTGTTATTGAAAGGTGTTGATTTATTCCTAGCATTTTATTGGTTGTTTGGTTGTCTTAGGTGTCTTTTGTTCCTTGCTTTCTGATTTACTGTTTGGTTTCTTTGTTTGTTGGTTCCTTAGGTTGTAGATAGCGTTTTTGTTAGCTTGTTTTCTCTTCATGAATGCCATTTTTATTATACTAGCGGGTTTAGATTTTTCTCGGGTTTTTATGGCAGTGGTAGTTATTTTTCAGGAACCAAACCCAGTACTCCCTTGAGGATTTCTTGTAAGGGTGGTCTTGTGGTAGTGAACTCCCGCAGTTTTTGTTTGTCTGAGAAATATACTATTTGCCCCTCATTTCGGAAGGATAGCCTTGCAGGGTAGAGTATTCTTGGCTGGCAATCTTTGTCTTTTAGTATTTTGAAAATATCATCCCATTCCTTTCTAGCTTTTAGGGTTTGTGATGAAAAGTCTGATGTTAACCTGATTGGGGCTCCCTTATAGGTGATTTGACGCTTCTCTCTTGCAGCTTTTAAGATTCTCTCTTTATCTCTGAGTTTTGCCAATTTGACTATGACATGTCTTGGAGAAGGCCTTTTTGGGTTGAATACGTTTGGAGATCGTTGAGCTTCCTGGATCTGAAGATCTGTGATTTTTCCTATACCTGGGAAGTTTTCTGCCACTATTTTGTTGAATATGTTTTCAATGGAATCTCCATTTTCCTCCCCTTCTGGAATACCCATGACTCGGATATTTGAGCGCTTGAGGTTGTCTGATATCTCTCTCAGATTTTCTTCCATGTCCTTGATTCTTTTTTCTTTCTTTTTGTCTGCTTGTGTTATTTCAAACAGCCCATCTTCGAGTTCAGAGGTTCTCTCTTCAACTTCGACAAGCCTGCTGGTTAAACTCTCCGTTGTGTTTTTTATTTCGCTGAATAACTTCTTCAGTTCAGCAAGTTCTGCTACATTTTTTTTCAGGACATTGATTTCCTTGTATATTTCCTCTTTCAGATCCTGTATACTTTTCCTCATTTCATCATGATGTCTAGTTGAGTTTTCTTGTATCTCATTCAGTTTCCTTAGAATTATCACTCGAAATTCCTTGTCAGTTATTTCAAGGGCTTCTTGTTCTATAGGATCTAGAGTATGAGATTTATTAACTTTTGGTGGTGTACTTTCTTGATTTTTTGTATTTCTGGTGTCTTTTTTTTGGTGTTTATTCATTGTGGCAGGGGGTTTCACAGTCCACCGGTTTGAGACTAATGACTAACTAGGATGTTGCTGTGGTTGCCAATTTGGTATGGCTCCCGCCGTGACTGCTCAGTTGGCCTCTAGTGTCTTGTGTGTGTGGTTGCCTCGGGTCTTGGGCTTCTCCGGGGATCCACCTTTCTGGTCAGCTTGTACTCTGCTGGGCTGGTGGATCACGCACCACAGGGTGTGTGATCTCTGTTGAGCTTTCACTTTCTGTACAGGACTTCTCCCCGTTCCGTGTGCTCTGGCCCAGGCTGTTAGATCGTGCAGTGGCGGCCCCACCGGGTGTGTGGTTTCTGTCGAGTCTCCGCCTCCCTGGCCGCACGTCTCCCCCCTCTGTGCACACTGTGCTGGGCTGGGGTGTGTCTTCTGCACCCGTCGTCTATCAGCTGGGTCTTCAAGACCCTGCTCAGCACCACCTCGCCCAGGAAGTCTACCAGGTTTCTGCTAGGCACAGATGACCGGTCTCTCTGGGTGCCTTTGTAGCACTGTGTAGATCTTTCTCGGGTCTTGTTCACCTTTGTATCCCCCCGGTATAAACCGAGTCTAGTGCCCGCCTGCAGCCTGCTCTCCGGCAGGTTCTAGCGGACCTGGGAACTCTCCTACCACACTATTCCCAACCAGAAATTTGTTAGGCTTTTTTCCAAACTGGTGGTCGCAGAGATGGTATCTGCCTCCCAGTAACAGGAAGTTTACCGGGCCGGAGTCCAGGGTGTGGTGGAGTGACAGTCGGCCCGCCCGTACTTCCTAGCCCCCCCAACACTGGTCGGGACGCCCCACACCCCCAGCCCCGCCAGAGAACCGCGGAGGGAGTGGGAGAGGAGGCCGGCCCGCGGGGTCCGGAAAGCCCCGTGCCAGGCCAAGCAAATGGGCTCAGTGATGGCCGATCAGGGCGGAGCTGCCCGCACCTGGGAAAATGGAGGCAGCACTGGGGCAGTGAGTGGCCTGGTGGTGCAGGCGGGAGCCGGGTGGGCAACCACCCCCCGAACAGAGCTGTGCCAGGGATCACTCACAGTGCTGTGCCAGGTCGGGCGCTCGCTCTGTCTCTGGTTTGTTGCCTTCCGTGTTCTCGGCGCTGCCGCCTCGGGCTGTTCAGTCGCGGCGGCGTCGCTCGGGCGCTCCCAGGAATCTTCTTTAATGCCGGCCTGAAACCTCGAATCCTGAATAGGGCAGCTGGCCGCCTTCAGTGCGGCCCCGGCCTCCGGGATCCTGGCTGCATCCACAGCAGCCCTGGCGCCGTGTTCCCTGTTTCAAGACTCGCTTTTGCAGCTAAGAATCAGTTCTTTTCCTGCTCCACACTTCAAAGCTGTTGCCGGTAAATGAGGCAGCCTCTCCTGCCGGGGGCAAAGTGGCGTTGAGCCCCCACGACCGGCCAGCAGCAGCAGTCCTTCCTTAAGAGATGGCCAGAGGAAGGTTCACAAGTTTCCCGGCTGCCTGAGGCCCAGTGGCCACCTTTTCCACCTCAGCTACTCCGCGCCAGCCGCCGCAGCCGCCGCCATCTTGAAACTCCTCTTGAGCAATATTTAACCTTATTAATAATGACTTAGATTCCATGATTGTTTAAGATAAATGAAGAATGAAGATAGTATTCCCTGGAAACACAGCCCCAGACTATGGAGCTCTTAATGTTGGTTTTTCTATTCTTTTGCTCTGCTTTTATGGAGCATATGAGAAAATTAAATGGACAAGTGATTCAAAAGTACGCCTGCCCAGAAAGTCCAGTGTGAAGGAGAGCCTGAAAAGGACTGAACAGATGTAGCAGGTGTAAACATGTTTCCTTATCTTGATTCCTGGGTTTTACATACTCCTAGAAGACTCTCTGTACTGCAGAAAAGGGTTATTGGTACAGATGGTAAACTGCTGAAATGCCCAAAAGGTTCAAGCTCATCTGTGCTTTTAAAGAAGGGGAGGTTTGTGCATTGTCTGACTCACAGGTGTCTGGAAGGCTCCAAATTACCTTCAGGTTTTTCTGTTTTACTTTGCTTTAACAGATGTCTTGGGTTATGTGTTGGAAGCATCCACTCCTTATGGTGTCCAAGTGTTTAAAATAGGAAAGACTGTCCCAAGAGCAAGGGGGTGGAGCTGAGCTCTTGGCACACAAGCCCAGGCAGTCATTGCAAATTGAGGCTCTGGGCCTCTCTTGTCTCTGGGCTGCCACCACTGATGTTTTTCCTCTGGTCACTGGCTCCTTACTTTCCTGCTTTGCAGAGTTCTTACTGTAGAATCTTTCTGGCACAGACACTTCATTATTCCTGAGTCTTCATGTCCCTTGTTCCTGTTTCTGTCTCAGTTTGTGGCCACAACAGGTGCAGACAGGTGATGATCACTCGCTTTCAGGTGTTCTGTTAGAGTGGATTCTGTGAAGAAGTGAGCACCAGAGCTACCCTTCTGTTATAGCCAAAAACTTAGCACTCAGATGTGTGTGGGTACTTCAAAAAGTTTGTGGAAAAATAGAACTAAAAGATAATATGAATCTTTTCATAAACTTTTTGAAGTACCTATATATTAGCTTCTGCTCCCGGAGCAGGAAACTATAATCTTCTATGAAAAAAGTAAAACTAAACTAGACAAATGTATGGTACAACACTCTTCTTTCCATAACTTATGCTTATGGCACCATTAATGCTGTTTATGTATTCCTACTGCGAGTGAAAAGTAACATTTCCTGAGAAAAGCATTTCCTAAAATGTGTTCTTTGAGATTTTTAATAAGTCATATTTAGGGGAGATCTGCTGTCACAAAGTTTGGGAAGTCCTGTGTTATGTTAAAATAAATATTTTTTAAAATTCTAGGGTTTCTTAGAGCATTTAAATATGCTAATTTGTAAGTCAAGATCTCGATAAATGCATTATGAAGGTTTACCATTATTTAAATAAGCTCTGTGTGTGTGTGTGTGTTTGTAATATATCATGAGACAAGTGCACCTTGGACTACACTTTTGGAAATGTTTGCTTAGACAAAACAATAAAGCCCAGGGGACCCACACCTAGTAGTAGTTTGCCCTGGGGAAGCTTAGCACATAACTAATGATGTTGTTTTTTTAAAAACCATGGGTAAAGGGAACTGACTTTTGAGGGTTTTGTTGATTGTAATGGATGATTTGCTTGACTCCCCTACACCTCTTTCTCTCCTGCAATATTGTAGTCATGCTCTTTGAGAGAAATTGTCCCAACTCTTAGCCCCCATTATGAATGAAAGTGTGTCCCCCCCAAATTTGTATGTTGAAACCCTAGCCCCCAATGTGACTATATTTAAATAGACTTTAAAGAAGTAATTAAGGTTCAATAACATGTGGGCACCTAATCCAATATGACTGGTGTCCTTATAAAGAGAGACACTAGGGATGAGTGCACACAGAGAAAAGGCTATGAGGACACCACAAGAAGGCTCCATCTGCAAGCCAAGGAGAGAGGCCTCAGGAGGAACCAGACTTGATAACACTTTGATCTTGAACTTCCAGCCTCTAGAACTGTGAGAAAATTAATTTGTTTTGTTTTAGCCACCCAGCCTGTGGTATTTTGTTATGGCAGCCCTGGAAAACTAATACAGCACCCATTCGGCCCTGTCATGGACTATCAGGGTAATCCATCCCATTACCCAACCTCAGCAATCATTTCAGGTAACCCCAAGTTGAGCCAGTCAGACTCATCGTATTACCCTGGACTCAGAGATTGGTTCAAGGGTACTGCTGTTAACATAGTCCTTGGGGCTTTTGTTAATGGTGTTGAAATATGCCCTTTTATTCCTGATGCATGTGACTGAGGAAACATGTAGCTTTAGTTGCTGTGGGCAGCCATTCTGTGAATCCAGTCAGAGGATAACGGACGGAGGCACAGACAAGAAAACAGAAATGTATTTGGAGCATTGATCAATCCATGTCTTAAGTCTGAGCTTTTCAATTATATGAACTAGTAAGTCTTCTAGATGGCTTAAACCACATTGTATTTTTATTATTACTATTATTTGCTATGAAAACCATCCCAACGGATGCACATGTTACACGGGGGCCATAGTGATTCAGCTTCAGGACCAACCAAGAGGCTCCAGTGTAGTTATTAGTGTACAGACCATAGGGTGTCTGAGTGTCATCTCTGAGTCCCTGAGCGATAAATTTAACTCACATTTTGCTATTCTGTTTCATTGTCTCTGATATCAGGTTATGTGCCCCAATTTGTGGTTCTTTTAGGTCTTTTAGTTAGATATATTTCTTAATCCTCTATAAGTTATTAAATGGTAGGCTTCAAAGTACGATCTTTTGCATGGGTATAAGGCCACCAGACAGTCTAATAGAGGTTGTATTTTGGGATAGGTTCTATGTCCATTAAGGTTCAGCCACCAATGAATAAAATCTGGCCCTGGAAATATATAAGGTGAGGAAGTGTGTATGTCGGCTGTAGGAATGTCTTTTCAAGACATTCAACAAAATGAATTTTCAAGATTTGGGTGACACCTGATGCTGAAAAAAATGCATTCCTGGTTTTACTTGGGTAAAGCTGGCAAACTGGGTCCATCCATATCAGCCTTTCTTTCTTTCATACCCCAAACTACCTGCATGATTTTCTGAGCTTAAAGACAAAAATAAGGCCACTACTGGTAGTAGACTGAGTGAAGTTTCTTATAGGAGAGTGGCATGCTAGTTGGACAATGTCTTATGCACTAGCAGACACTGAGGTCTCCAATCCTGGTTCAGTGACTCACTCAGTTTCTTGGAATTGAACACGATTTCACTTTCTGAATCTAAGTTTTGACAACTGTAAATTAATGATACTGACTCAGGCGTTGTCTACAGGCGTTGTAATTCAAGGGCTAGCAATCAAAAATTCAGTCAACAAATATTCACAGAATATTTACTATGCGTCAAGCATTGTTATAGACACTGGGGTATATAAAACAGATAAAAATCTTTACACTCATAGCGTTTAGAATTTTGTGTATATGTGCATGCACATACAGATAAGAAATATATAATTTAAGCATACAGCATGTAAGATGGGGGGTGGGGGGTAAGCCCCGTGGTAGTTTTGTACTGTGTCCAATTGGCTAAGCTGGAACAATATTTCCCAGAATCCCTTTCTTTGTGTGGTTCTTGGTTAGAGTTGGCCAAAGTTGAATTTGTACAAGATTTGGAAGTTGGAAGCAAAGCAGCAGCTACACTATCAGAAGATTATCATGGCTAGATGCTGCAAGAGGCAGACACAGAGGTGCCAGAGGATACTGCTTCCTTCTTCTCTCCCTTGGCTCTGTGTCCAGGTCTTCTTCCCAATTGTCTCCCCTGCTGACTTTCAGCAACCTCAGGTCGACCAACAGAAGCAGAGGCAGAGCCTTCCCTTGACTTCACCTGCTCTCCCGCCACCCCACTCCAGGCTGGAAGTGCCTCACCACTGGTATTCTCTTGCAAACTCCTGCTTGTCATCTGTAACACTGCTGCAGGAGGGCTGGCTTAGGACTTTCATCTGGTCTCCCAGTTCTCTTTTCAGATTCTCGCTTCCCCAGCTTCTCTTTGTGTAATACATCCATGTTCTGTACTACTCTTCATAGTCCTGCTTTCCCCACTAAACCCTGACTGATACAAGCATTATGGAAAATTAAGCAGGGTAGGGAGATAGCAGGTGCTGGCGGGGAGAGTGCTACAGCTCTAAATAATATAATCAGGGAAGTTCTTACCAAGGAGGAGACACTGAAGCACAGATCTCAGGTGGTAAAGAAAATAATTGTAAAATCCTTTCCAGAGCACATAAAGACTATTCAAAGGATAATCAGAACAATAAAAGATTTGACCCAGCAACACCTACAATCATATATCCCATAATACTGCATAAATAAAGTAATCACAAAAATACTGTATGATTTTCTTTAGAGCCTTCTTTTGAGGTTGTATTTTCTTAAACCTTATGGCATCTTGATGAGGCAAAATCAAGGCTAAAATTATTCTTGGAGCTTTTAGAAGGGAAAGAGCTCTGTAGGTATGAAGCCATAAGAATAAAATACCCTCGTTAAGTCATATTGCTCCGCTGACTACTGGAGCTCAGCCATCTATTTTTCCAAACACACACCTCCAGCTTTGTCTTGCATTTGCAACAGCAACTATGAAAAATAAATATGAAGAGTGTAAAGAAATCAGGGGAGGCGGCCCCTGAGAAGGAGAAAGTGATACAGGAAAGTTTCTCCACTGGGATTCGCAGAGATGAACTTCTTGGATTTAGAGCGTTAAGACAGGATCTGTACTCAGCTGGTGTGCTGGAGATGAAACCGCCTAACCAAACAATGCGCAGCAAGGAGACCCTCTGCTCCTCTGTCTTTCTGTATGCAGCTCCACGGGGTTGGTTTCCTGGCAACCTGCCACGATGCTTCCCTCTGTGGAGGCTCCTCTGCCCCTAGGGGGAGCCCATCGGCTGTCAGCCTCCAAAGAGCTCCCTCTCTGGGGAAGGCAGGCTGGCTGTCTCGCAGAGCACAATTAGAGCATCTGCCAGGAAGAGATTATTGTGAGGCAGGTATGCATTTGATAAATTGGAGTTGCGGGCTTCCTGTGCCAAGGCATAGCCGATTGCAAATGGACAATTGCTGACTTTCTCTACACTGTGAAGTCTGTAAACCATGCTCTTTAGATTGTGGCAAATATCTATCTGATAATCATAATAAACTTGCAAAAGTCTAATTTTGCAATGAAGAAATCCTTGTTTCATTCGCGGTTTTTTTGTTTTTTGTTTTTTGTTTTTAACGGGGTATTCATTGGTCGAAATGGATGTGTAATGATTTCATAGATTTTAACACAAGACTTATGACATTTTGCATACATATTTTCCTTCTTCTAAAGTTCTCTTGTGAAAGTAGTATGCAAAAAAAAAAAACAGAAAACAGGCATACAAGGACCAAGAGTTTTTATTTTAAGAGGTAAAAGTTGAACATGACCTTTTGTGAATGCGGAAGGCAACTTGGTAAAGGAGAATGTGTCCTCTCAGGTAAGATGTCTTAGCCCTACATTCTCTGGTTCCTCTACCTTGCTTTTTGACTCACTAACATCAGCTCAGAAGCTTTCCCCACTCGCCCTGGATGCAGCTTCAATCAGGTTAGGGAAGGCCTGGGGGCTGGAGTAGGAAAGTACCTAACCTTCCCCTCATGAGAGCTCCTCAGTGACACGCCAGCTATTTACAATGGTCTCCATTGAGTCAAAAGTTTGGAAAGGAAGGAAGAAACCCACAAAAGTGCCTGGTACCAAGCCAAGTTCATGGCAAAGTTCAGCAATGGGTTAGAATTTCTTTACTTTAATCTCCTTCTACCTTTTTGGTTTGATTTTTCACACATTCCTTTATTATCATTAAGTTCCAGAGAAACTTCTGGTGTAGGCTGAGACAATGCCAATAGTTGTATAGATATCACTCATTGAATTGGATAAAGGTAAACCATCTTAAAAGAAAAAGCCAAGAGTCTAATATTTGTCTTTTTAAACATTCAGTTTCAGAAAAGCCAGCAGGAATTACTGATTGTCTAATGAACATTACACAAATGTTTCTTATCTGACAACACTGCTCAAATATGTTGATTTTTTCCCAATATTTAGTACAAGTTTGCTCTTAGGACAGAATAGGGAAATAATCTTATACTCTGATTTCAGAAGTCTCACTATGCACACTGATATTCTAGTTTTGCACCCTAGTGGAGTAAAAGTCTAACCTTTCCTATCTATGATAAACACACATAACCTGACCTGTAACTAGATACATTTCAAATAACAGTGAGTGAGCATTCACTTTAAACAAAAACTCTCAAGGGCTAGCTTCTTCCATCTCTCAGTAACTTGCATATGGGGAAATGAAACAGTTCATTTGCCTCCACTGTGTTACCATCCGGATCCCATAGGCCTGCTTCTTTACCAAAAACCAAGGACTACACAAGTAAAGTGAGGGCAAATTTTGTAGAACAGCAGGAGAGAAGGACATGGAGATATTTTCTCATCCTCCATTAAAAACCAAAATCTTATCTGAAGTATAAAGCCGACTTGAATTCAGATTTGCAAGTCTTGTTTATAACTGAATTGCTTGAATTCCATTTGACATATCAGAAATTTTTCTTTTCTTGTTCATCTCATTGAGAATTAACTTTAAGAAAATAATCACATTTTCTTGATATTAAATTAGTGAAGTACTGCTTTAGCTAGTTATAGTTTAGTTTTGAGTTTGTGTCAAAAGCATATTTAGAGAAAAAATATCTTACTAACATTTACTTTTTTAAACTATTTATTTTTTAATTGACATGTAGTGATTACATGTATTTATGGGGTTCAGAGTTATATTTCAATACATGCATACAATGTGTGATGATCAAATCAGGGTAATTAACATATCATCATTGCAAAAATTTAACATTTTTTAGTTATAAAAGCATTTGAGCTATTCTCTTCAAATTGAGCCACTTGAAAATATACAATAAATTACTGTTAATTATAGATGCCTAGCACTACCATAGACCACTAGAACTTATTTGTCCTATCTAGCTGTGATTTTGTACCTATTAATCAATCTTAATGTTTAGAAATATGATATTTAAAAAAAATAAATTCTAAAGGAAAAGTAAATTATTTTTACATTTTCCACACCTTTCCCTAGCTCTTATTTTAATGCCTTGCAACGTTTACAAGAGTTGAATACTAGAAGCCTGCTTGTTTTCTCTCTCATAATTATTCATGAAATTCAATTAACTTGTCATCAGATGAACTATTATGTTACCTTGGTCTTTTTGCCCCTAACAGTTAGACTTACTATGAGTTATCTGAATCAAAGTTTTATCTCATTTCTTTCTAAATTATGTTCTTTACGAAAATTAAAACTTTTATGAAGACATCCAAGCATTATTTCAAACAAACTATTTACAAGTCAGCAAAACTATTTATTGCAATATTTAAAGAATATAAACATAAGGACATACTTAGCTCCCTAACCTAACTCTATTTCCTACAGAGGTTTTACAGAATCACCCCTAATCTTTCTGTCTCTTATAAAAACTTTCTGGGCTTGTAATAGCTCCAATAATACTTTCAGGCATTTTTTTTTTGATTGCTGTTGAAACATAGTTGATTGTACATACCTGTGGGGTACAGAGTTGAATATCAATATTTGCATGCAAGGCTAGCCAGTTAGCTTAGTTGGTTAGAGCACAGCCTTATAACACCAAGGTCATGGGTTTGAATCCTCAAACTGGCCAGCCACCAAAAATAAATAAATAAATAAATAAATAAATAAATAAAAATACCTGCATGCAATATGTAGAAACCCATCCATCACCTGTTTCTTCAGGTGTTGTTCTGTAGCAGGAATGACGTGCCTATCTTCTTACCTTTTAAAAAATTTAAAAACCTGCTTGCTTATCCATACTACCCTGATCTTCTTCCTGTTCCCCCATGCAAAAACAAAAACAAAAAGATTTCAGAAAGAATAAATAAAACTAGGGAAAACAATAAAGGATAAAGGAAGGAGAAAGCTTTAAAACAAAAACAAAAGAAATTATGCAGTAGTATAATGCTGCTGGTGTGCATTAAAAACCCTATGATAGCCTTTTCCCAACCATCAGGGAGTAATTTTCCTTTCTCAATTGAGAGACCTTCTTTGCCCTTTGAAAGCAGAGTTGATGTTTACTAATTAATTTATATAGAATAGTCCCTTAGCAACCACTTCAAACAGGATCTGTTACCTCTGCTCTCTGGGTTTAAAGGTACATATCCTTTTCCAAGACAACAGTGTTTATAGAGGCTGGGAGAATGCAGCAGAATTCTAAAGGCATTCAATCAACATATGTGAGCTGAATAAACGAATATATGAATAAGGCTTTTTTCATACTTTGATAAAGGGATAAGAGACAAAGATGAATAATATTTAACAATTTCTTAAGATACTGTTTGAAAGCATTTTTAATGAATGACTACAAGGGCTTCCTAGAGCTTCACAAATTATGATGGAAATTTGATTTTACTTTCAATGTTGTGTGTGTGCTTAAATAGGATTCTCTTGGTAGTGGACTTTGTTGTAGTCTTACCCATATTTCTCTGCCCTTACCTGTAATATAGTTTTTTTTTTTTTCTTCTAATTGGCTTTATTTTTAAATTAGTTTTAGGTTCACAGGAAAATTGAGAGGAAGGTACAGAGATTTCTCATATATTCCCTGCCCCCCACACATGCACAGCCTCCTCCATTATCAATGTCCCCCACCAGAGTGGTACATTTGGTACAATTGATGAACCTACCTTGACACTTCATGATCACCCAGAGTCCATAGCTTACGTTAGTGCTCACTCTTGGTGTTGTGCATTCTATGGACTTTGACAAATGTATCCAAGACTATGGTATCATACAGAGTTGTTTCACTGACCCCAAAATCCTCTGTGCTCTTCTTATGCATCCCTCCCTCTCCCCTAATCCCTGGTAACCATCAATCTTTTTGCTATTTCCATAATTTTGCCTTTTTCAGAATGTCATATCATTGGAAGCATACAGCATGTTGCCTTTTCAGACTGGCTTCTTTCACTTTGTGATATGTATCCACATTTCTTCCATGTCTGGATAGTTTGGACTTGTGATAGAGTTTGAAGGTGTTGTCCCCTGAAAACTCATGTGGAAATCTGATCCCCAATTTGGCAGTGCTGGAAGCTGTTTGAGTCATGGGGGTGGATCCTTCATGAATCGATTAATGCTCTCCCTGGGGGAGGGGAGGAGTAATGAGTGAGTTCTCGCTCTACTAGTTCCCGTGAGAGCTGGTTATTTAACAGACCCTGGCACCTCCTCTCTCTCTTGCTTCCTCTCACCATGTGATCTGCTTGTACCTGCTGGCTGCCTGCCACTTTCCGCCATGAGTAGAAGCAGCTTGAGGCCTGCATCGGATGCAGCTGTCTGAGAATCATAAGACAATTAAACCTCTGTTCTTCATAAATTACCCGGTGTCAGGTGTTTCTGTTGTAGCAACACAAAATGGACTAATACAGCTTGATAGCTCATTTCTTTTCTGTATGTAACAATATTTCATTGTCTGGATGTAGCACAGTTTATTTATCCATTCCCCTACTGAAGGACCTCTTGGTTGCTTCCAGGTTTTGGCAATTAAGAATAAAGCTGCTATAAAATCTGTGTACAGGTCTTTGTGTGAACATGTTTTCAACTCCTTTTGGTAAATACCAAGGATCACAGTTGCTAGATTGCATGGTAAGAGTATATTTAGTTTTGTAAGAAACTGCCAAACTGTCTTCCAAAGCAGTTGCACCATTTTGCATTTCCACCAGCCATGTTGCTCCACATCCTTACCAGCATTTGGTGTTGGCAGTGATCTGGATTTTGGCCATTCTGATAGATGTGCAGTGATATCTCATTGTTACTTTAATCTGCATTTCCCTTATGACATAGGACGTGGAGCATCTTTTCATATGCTTTTTTGCCATCTGTCTGTCTTTGGTGAGGTGTCTGTTAAGGTCTTTGGCCCGTGTTTTAGGTAGGTAGCTTGTTCTGCTCTTGTTGAATTTTAAGAGTTCTTTGTATATTTTGGAAAGTGGCCCTTTATCAGATATGTCTTTGGTAAATATTTGCTCCCAGTCTGTTTTCTCTTTTTATTATCTTGACAGTGTCTTTTGCAGAGCAGAAGATTTTAATATTAATGTTGTCAAGCTCAATTTATTTTTCGTGGATTATGCCCTTGGTGTCATATCTGAAAAGTTATCACCAAGCCCAAGGTCATCTAGATATTCCAAGTTATGTTCCAGGAGTTTTATAGTTTTGCATTATACATTTAGGTCTGTGACCTATTTTGAGTTACTTTTTTATGAAGGTATAAGGTCTGTGTCTAGACTTTTTTTTTTTTGCTCATGGATGTCCACTTTTTCCAGCACAATTTATTGAAAAGACTATCTTTTCTCCATTGCATTGCCTTTGCTTCTTTGTCAAAGACCAGTTGGCTATATTTATGTCAGACTACTTCTGGGTTCTCTATTCTATTTCATTGATCTATTTGTCTGTTCTTTTGCCAATACCACACTGCCTTGATTACTGCATCTGTATAATAAGTCTTGAAGTCAGTTAGCATCAGTCCTCCAACTTTGTTCTTTTCCTTCAGTATTACGTTATCTTTTCTGGATCTTTTTCATTTCCATATAAACTTTAGAACTAGTTTACTGATCTCTAAAAAATAACTTGCCAAGATTTTGATTGGAATTGCATCAAATCCATAAATCAAGTTGGAAAGAACTGACATTTTGACAATACTGAGTTTTCCCATTCATGAATGTGAAATATCTCTCCATTTATTTAGTTCTTTGATTTATTGGAATTTTGCAGTTTTTAATATAGTTATTTTTTAAATGCCATCTCAGCAGTTCTGTGGCCCTGCAAAGAAGTCAATCAGTCCCCTTCTTGATGAGCCAATTAAGCCTACACCCCTAACCACCTCTCTTATGGGGCTCTCATACTGTTCTAAGCGCTTGAGGACCAGGTACCAGACAACTAGAGACAGCCTCTATGCCCCAATGTCTGCTGAAATTATTCGGATTAGCCAACCCTAAACCCAGTTACTCTGCCTTGCCCATTCCTTTTCTTGGAAACCATAACAGAGGTGCTTGCCCACAATTCTGCTTTCCCCCCATGCCTCATGACTGACCCCAGTGCTTTCCCTGAGTGGCTTGTGTGGCCACTGTATTTCATGTTCTCTCCAGGGAACTGTGGGCACAAAACATCTATAACAACTCTTTCCAGTTTGCTTCTCTTGACCTATGCCGGGCCTAACCATACCTCACCCAAGGTAACATAGTTAAAACATCCCACTGTGGCCAGACCTCCAACTGAGAGTACCTGCACCTATTTGTGTGGGCTCATTTTCCTTCCATTGGAGCTAACTTTGCTACTCAGATGAGAGGCTGGATGTACTGGGGAACTAATAGCCCTGGAGAGCAGCTCTCAGCCAGTGGCTAACTAGGGTGGGTGTATTAACAACCCAGCTCCCTGCTCCTCAGATCTATTTACTCTGAGACATATATTTTATACTGGTTCCCAGGCTTTTTCCAGAAACATTAGCCCCAGTTTCTCACAGTGATAGCTTGATGACCATTGTTATTAGCTGTCTTCTCTTCATGTTCTCACTTTCCCATTCCCGTACCCATGTTTTTTTTTTTTTTTTTTTTTTTTTTTGCTTCACCAGTAAATGACTCAGACCTTGTTTTAGTTTTCTGTGACTGCCGTAACAAATAACCACTAAATAAATGTGTTATCCCACAGTTGTGGAGGCCAGAAGCTGGAAATCAAGGTGTCAGCTGGGCCACACACTCTCTGAAGGAAAGAATTCTCACTTACTTCTTCAGTGTCTGGTGCCTCCAGGCATTGCTTGGCTTGTGGCAAGATAACTCCAATCTCTGTCATCACATGGCCTTCTCCCCTGCAGTCAAATGTCCCTCTGCCTCCTTCTTCTAAGAACACTGATCATTGGATTTAGGGTCCCTCTAATCTCAGATAATCTCAAGAATCTTAATTACATCTCAAAGGCCCTTTTCCCAAATAAGGTCACATTCACAGGTTCTGGATAAACATATCTTTTCCAGGGTTGCATTTGACTCACTGTAGACCTGAATCTTTGTCTTGGAGTTTGCTCTGGGGGGAACCCAAACTAAGGCTCTTTTGTCATGTAAAATGAATTGAGACTGTTTCCAAGCAGCAGAGTTCCAAATCTAGATACTGGGATCCAGACCCATCTTTTCTTTAACTGATGCTCTCAGAAGACTGCTCTCTCTACATGGAAACAGTTTCTATTTCTCAGCCCAAACTTGGCTTTTATCCAATTGAAATAAATAATGAAGCAAAATTTCATTCTTATATGTGAATTTTTATAGCCTTTGGAATATTTCTAGAGTGATGGGAGAAGTGACCCTCATAATTCCCCAAAGAATTCCTTTTCTTCTTTCCTCTTTTTCCTTTTTTCTCCTCTTCCTCGTGTGCTAATTTTGCTCTTCTGCTATGGGCTGCCATTGTCCTCATCACAACAATTCAGTCCTGCACGCTGAGTTCATTGCTCTGTTCTTCACAGGACTTCCTTCATTGATGCTCTACTCTCCCATAGATTTTCTTTGTCCTTTGATCTTCCACTTTCCACAGGTGGTAGAGAGTGTTTCAGAAGAAGTCAAACCCGCAGGTCTCCTGTGGTTCTTGAGGTTTCTAGCAACGCTCAGGCTTAGCTTGGATATTTATCAATGTTTCCTTCTATGAAGGTACTTCAAAATGCTCACAGAAATATTCATATTACCTTTTATTCTATTTTTTCCATGAACTTTTTGAAGTGCCCTAGTATTTGGTCATCTCGTGCCCCAAAAGGCCTACTGAATGCAGATCAATGTGAGCCCACCAACTTCATTCAGTCTTCAGTTTCCTTTTGAGAGGAGCTTCTGACTTTCTACCTTTCTCATTTATAAAATAAAAAGTCTCAAAAAGACCATCAATTTTTTTTCAGGGGCAGAACAATAATAGCATATTGATGGATGATATTTCTACTATTGGCAGCCTCCCTTCCCTCTTCCTCTGAATTACGGAGCTGAAAATAATTTAGTCTTTTTCTGTCCCTCTTTAGGTCTGGCTGCCAACTCTGAGGTGCCAGTTCTGATTAAATTATTTTGATTTGAGGTTTTGCTTCAATTATATAGTTTAGTTAGATCCTCATACACGGCCATATAGATACACCTGACTCACCATATATGAAAAAGTTACTGGGTGAATCTTTCACATGTTTTTAGGGTGAATCATCCTTGTATTTTCCACCAGGGAGGCACATACACACCCTCTACCCCCAAATATCCCTCCCTATCTGAGACTCCTAGGAGATGTTCTGCAGTCTCAAACAACATGGTCTTGGAATTAAGGGTGAGGGAAGATGGAGATTGACTGCTAGTTGTGATGGTGCCAACCTAATCATATGCCTACTTTGCAACCGACTCCCTTCTCCCAATGGTTTTGGTGGGTCTCCTGGATGCTGTTTGGGCTGCTGCTCTCTGGCCTCTCCTTAACTTCTCTTGACTGGGCTCAGATACATGTTGAATTCTCTCTTACCAGCTCCACTGCAGATAGGAACTATTTCTAGCCATCACTCTGGGGCCCAGGGCTGATCTTGCCTGTACATTGTATATGATTCAACGCTGGCTTGGGGCATCTTTCCACCTACTTGTTTGTATTAGTCCATTTCTGTTTCTTATAATGAAATACATGGAATTGGGTGTTTTATAAAGAAAACAAAATGTATTGCTTACAATTTCTGAGGCTGAGAAGTCCAAAGTCCAGAGAACACAGCTGGTGAAGTTCTTGGTGATGGCGACAGTGATGGCAGAGTATCACCTTGTGAAAATAGTGGAACAGAGAGAGCAAGAGACTTCCTGCTCCCCTTTTAAAGCTCTCAAAACCATGCTCCTGACCAGCATTATTAATCCATTCACTATGGCATGGTCCTAGAATCTAATCACCTCTTCAAGGCCCCACCTTTTAATTACCATAACAGTATTTCCCACCTTCAACAGTTACACTGGGAATTAAGTTTTGCGGGAACATTCAACCCAAGGCATTGTTCTTTGGGGGTTCCCAGGAAATTTCCCAGGTTTCTCAACCAAATGGAAACATCTGCAGAGAAAAGCAAGTGGAAGCATCATATACTAATATAACCAAGAAGGTTCAGTTCAGCTGGAGCTCAAGGTGCCACAGAGGGAGGGAGTGGAGAAAGTGAGAGCTGAAGCTGGTGATGAAGGCAGGTGCAAGATCAAATGCTTCAGATGCCAGTGAAGGAATTTGGACTTAATCCTCAGGTAGCTGTGGGGCCAATAAAGTGCTTTAAGTAAGATACAGCATGACATTTTTTGCCCAATATACAGAAGCATGTCTGAATCCAGAATTCCCAACCCCTTTTTATAGGCAGGTCACCTCTCCTTAAAAACAATGCAAATGAGGGTTTTGCACAAATATCTCTAATCAGTATCAGACAAATACCAATCAGGTTCTTTGTGCTCTGGCTCAGTAGGGTGCTATTAAGATGATTGAAAACCAGACCTGTGCCTGGTGCCAGCACCAGTCCTGCCCTGCCCAATCATATCACGGTGGTCTTCTCCACTTTTCTCAGCTGCCAACTCAGCATGGCTGATCATCTGAAGAAAATGAGTGTTGGAACTCAAACTATGGTGTGGCATAGATTTATTTTTGAAACCTCACATTGAAATACACTGTCTGTCATATCTATAACAAAAACTGCTCATAGTAATTGATATTCATTCAATTTTGTTTGTGCTTAAAGAAAAAAACTGACTGAAAAGCTTACCTGCTATGTTTATGAGAACATGTCATAATTTAAAAGTTATTTTGGCATGCTGCACTATACAGAGTCAGATGATATATCCAAGAGACTGTCATGGTACTTAATTCCTATTTTAAGAAACAGAAGACAGGCAAATGATTTGAAAAGTGTAAAAATGTATCCTCCAAATATATATAAATATATATTACACTATCATAAATATATATCTAATATATAACAATGCATATAATATGTGAATACTATATACATTGTAAATACACATATATAATGTACTTGTTATATATTATGCACATATATTATATACACACATACAACATATTATACTGCATATATAGTATCTCGTACATATTTGTGTTTATGTATACTTCAAAAAATTCATGGAAAAATAGAATTGAAAGACAATATGAATCTTTCCATGACCTTTTTGAACTTGTGTGTGTGTGTGTGTGTGTGTGTGTGTGTGTGTGTGTGTGTGTGTGTGTAAAACTTTGGAGCCCCAACCTTCCCATCTATAAAAGGAAGATTACAATGCCTAACTCAAAGATTGGTTTGAGGAGTAAATTTGTTATAGAAATAGTGTGCTTAACACAAGGCCTAGCGTACAAGAGGAACAAAATTGTGGTGAGTTTCTATTCCCTAAGTCTTAATCATCAAGATAAAATACACAAAAATATAAGCATATGGAAAGTTGTGAATATGTATTACTTTTAATGATTATTAGAGAAAGAAATTAAGATCATATTTACTTTTATAAGTGGGAGAGTCTAAATTTATTTTCAATAAATTAAGACATCAAAAATAATTGAGTTGATTTCTAGTCTTTCTCCAATCTTACCGTATCATTTATTTAATACCATCTACATGTGTAAGTATCCAGAATTATTTATTTCATTTTCATTCTCAAATTTGTCTTCCAGGTATTGCTAGTTCCAGGTCAAGATACAAATATCTATGTCTTTAAAAAGTGATTTATTAATACACTTCATCAAATTTGACTATTTTCAGATTTGCTTTCATTCTATTTTTGGAATTGAAGTTGATATACACAGACTTTCATACACAGAATCATTATTATCACATGTGGATTAAAGAAAATTTCCAATTCTTTGACACTTCTTTCAAGAGTTAGGGTCTATATGCCCTCCCCTTGAATCTGAGTGGTTTCTGTGACTGCTTGACAAAATGATCATTGCCCAAATAAAGCCATGCTGGCTTCTAGGCCTAGACCTTAAGAGGCTAGCAGTGTACACTTCTTGTCTCTGAGAACTCTGTCTCCAGGAACCTTGAACTACCATGTAAGAAGTCTGAGTACTCTAAGACCGCCATGTTGTAAAGGTCACTTGCAGGTGCTCCAGTTAACAGTCACGGTTGAGTCCAGACTTCCAGCCATCTCTAGTAAGATGCCAAACATGGGAATGAAGACCTCTTCAGTGTTCTACTCAGTCCATCCATCAGCTGAATACTACCAGTGGACTTCAATCAATGCCACATAGAGCAGAAGAGTTGCCCAGCTGAACTTTGCCAGTATTCCTCAGCCCCCAAACTGTGAGATATAATAAATCAGGGTTGGTTTTAAGTCACTAAGTTTTGGGGTTAATTTGTTATATGGTAATAGACAGCCAGAAAAATGGATTTACAGAAAGGAGAGTAGAATGTGTTTTTCTCATTAATGGGTTACCTTTGTATGGATTCAGAGGATATGTTACAAAGTCCAGTAAAGTGGAATGAATGACTGGGCTTCAGAGTAAATCTATCATATTTTTAGCAATGAGAATCATTTTATAAATATTTGTTGATCATCTTATACAAACCTGGGAATATTTCACATTTCATGTTGATTTAAAATGTAGTTTTTCCTCAAAAATATTTATTTTACAGGATATTGTTATGAATATCTGATTCAGTCCTCTGAAATTCGCTTGTGAGGCTACAAATATAAATTAACCTCAATTTTACTTAAGTTATAAAATATTTCTGAAATGAAAACAGAATCAATGTAATATTGTTTTCTGGTAACACTACGGTTCACGCATTAGTGATACATTAAGTTTTATGGAACGGTGGGCGCTATATAATGTTTCTAATAATAATTCTTATACTTAGAAAATAAACACCAAAGGACAGCAACAGAGTATGATAAATACTTAGATCAACTGAGTGTGGAGACATGTTAGGAACACTTAAAATAAAAGCAGTTAAGATAAATGGCAAATGGGCTCCTCGCTTGAAATCTCCTTAACTTATGCTCTCAGGTTTTGTCAATTATTCTTCCTTCTTCACAGCTACATCTTTTTTCAGTGTGGGGAGGAGCTACTGCATCTATTCTCAAGGATTTATCCATAAAACATCTATTTGAAATATAAAATATACATTTGAAGAGACCAAAATTTATATTTCTGGTTCTGTCCTTTTTCATAAGTTACAGACCCATATTTTCAGTTGCATAAAAATATATCCATCTAGATAACCCCTTAATATCTCAAACCAAACATGTCTAAAATTTTTAAAAAAAGACTTATTATGTTCAGTGGATAATCATTTAAATCTATCAAGCTAGGAACTTTAGAGTGATTTTATCTTCCCTTTTCCTCATCCTATGGGTAATTGGACTTCAAATCCTGTGATTTCTATCTCTGAAATATTGCTTTTAATCTGCTTTGCGTCTCTCTTTCTGCACAATTTAGGTTTTCATCATCTATTTCCTGCACTTGTGTGATAATCTCTCTTTCTCTCTCTTCAAAGGCAAGTCACTTCAGTATTTGTTGTTGATAACATTGTCCAAAAGGAAACAAAGTCCAGCAAGAAAGAAGTTTCCTTTCAACCCAGTGCTAGAAAAAGCCATGTCCTATCTGAGAAAATGGTATGTGTCCTCTACTCTGATTAAAGTACTGTGAAAATGTTTAAAGTAAAATGTTTATTAAATTATAACATACATAAGGAAGTTTGCACAAATCATGTGTCCAGTTCAGTGAATTTTCAAAAAGTAAACACATTTGCATAACTACCACAAATGAAAAAGGAACAGTCCAGCACTTCCAAAGACCCCCTTCATGTTCTCTTTCCGCAGGTAATCACTCACAGGACTTCTATTGCCATCAGTCAGTTCTTCCTGTTTTTAACCTTTATATAAATGGAATAACGGTATGATTCTTTTGTGTCTTTCTTCTTTTCGTCAACTAAAAAGTTGATGTTTGTTCATGTAATGGGTTATAGTAATTTGTTTATTCTCATTGTTTTATTATATTCCATTGTATAGATATTCCACGATGTATTTACACAGTTGGATATTTAACTTTTTGGTGCTGGGCTACTGTGAAGAATGCTATCTTGAACATTTTTTACTTGTCTTTTGGTGCAAATAAGTCTGAAATTTTGTTGGGTATATCTCTAGGAGTACAGTTGTTGGGTTGTAGAAACATTTGTCTTTGTAAATATTACCAAAAACTTTTCCCAAATGGTTATATCATTTTTTATTTCTAGCAGCAGTACATGAGGGTGTCCCTTAGTACAAAATCTTGGTAGCACTTGGTGTTGTTAGTGTTTTCAATCTTTGCCATTTAGCGAACATATAGTTTTATTCACTATGGTTTAATTTTCACTCTATGGTGACTAGCGAGATTTATTCTATTTTCATATGCTTATTGACAATTTGGATATCTTTCATTTTGTGAAAAACCTGTCCAAACATTTTGAACATTTTTTTTTTTTTTTGTGACCGGCACTCAGCCAGTGAGTGTACCAGTCATTCCTATATAGGATCCGAACCCGCAGCGGGAGCGTCGCTGCGCGACTAGCGCAGCACGCTTACCGAGTGCGCCACGGGCTCGGCCCTATTTTGAACATTTTTTAAAAGTTGATTGCTTGCTTTAGCTTAGCTTTTGGTAGGAGTTCTTCATGTATTTGGTACATGATTCTATTGTCAATACATGCATGGTGAGAATTTTTTCTTGTGCCCCACCTTATTCCTCTTATAATAGAGTCTTTTGATAAACTTAGGTGTCAGGCTGGATCACAGACCTTTCAAACCCATTGTGCAGACTGTGTAACAGACCCCTCAAATACAGGTTGTGAGCTAGGTAGTTGGAAAAAGATCCCGGGAACTGTTGGCAAAGTTGACATGCTTTATTCGGGTGTGAGCTCAGCCCCCAGCAGATCAGAGCCATTGTCTTTAATGCTAAACTCAGATAACAAAGGAACACACAGGTGCACGTGGGCAGTTAACGTATTTACATCAGACAGACTGAGTCATGCTCAGCCGGATATGAGGTGAGGGAGCCTGACCAGTTTGTCTTCATTTCCCTCACAATAGGCTTTTAATTTTAATGTGCTTCAATTTATCAAGATTTTTTATTTTGGCTAGTGTTTTGTAGAAAAAAATCTCTGCATAGATATTTTTTTTCTACAATGTTTATTATTTTGCCCTTAACTTTTTGGTCTATAGACCATGGAATTAATTCTTGTACATGGAGTAAGGTCTGAGTAAAAATTTATGTTTTCCCATATAGATATCCAATGGGCCTAATAGCATCTATCGAAAAGACCATCTTTCCTCACTGCAGTATAGTGGTATCTCTTTACAAATCCAGTGATATCGTATGTGTAGGTCCATTTCTTTATTCTATTTTATTCATCTTTATTCTATTCCATTGGTGTATTTAAATATTCATATAGTAATACCACCCAACATGAACCTTTATAGTTTTACAATAAGTCTTGTGAGTGAGACCTCTAACTTCGTTCTTTTCTTTAAAATTATCTTGCCTATTTTTTGATCTTAGCATTTGTACACAAATTTTAAAATAGGCTTACCAAGTTTCACAAAACTTCATGGATTTTGATTTTGATTGCTTTGAATTTATGGTTTAATTTAGGAAGAATGGTTATCTTTAAAATACTGAGTCTTCTTGCCAAAAAGAAAAAGAATAACAAATACTGGTGAGGATGTGTAGAAAGGGAGACACTCCTACACTATTGGTGGGACTGCAAATTAGTACAGTCATTATGGAGAACAGTATGGAAGTTCCTCAAACAACTACAGATAGAACTACCATACAATTCTGCAATTCCACTGCTGGGTATATACCTAAAGGAATGGAAATCATCATGTTGAAAGGATACCTGCACTCCCATGTTCATCACGGCTCTATTTACAATAGCCAAAATATGTAACCAACCTAAATGTCCATTAACAGATAACTAGATAAGGAAAATATAATATATATGCTCAATGGAATACTACTCTGCCATAAAAAAGAATGAAATTCTGCCATTTGCAGTAACATGGATGAACTTAGAGAAAATCATTTTAAGTGAAATAATCCAGACACAGAAAGAGAAATACATGTCCTCACTCATAATGGAAGCTAAAAAGTAAAGAAAGAGAGAGAGAAAGAAAAAGAAAGAGAAAGAGAGAAAGAAAGGAAAGAAAGAGAAAGAAAGAAAGAAAGAAAGAAAGAAAGAAAGAAAGAAAGAAAGAAAGAAAGAAAGAAAGAAAGAAAGAATCACAATAATACGTTGAACTTTCAGAAGGAGAAAACAGAACTGAGGTTACCAGAGGTGGGAAAGGGGGAGGGAGAGGGGAGTTAGTGAGAAATTGTTAAAGGGCCACAAAAAATAATTACATTATAAAATGTTGAATATACTAATTATCCTGATTTGAGCATCACATATTGCACACAGGTACTGATGTTCAACACTGTACCCTACAGATATGTCAGTCAATTACAATTCAGTAAAAAATGTTGAGTCTTCTAATTTATGAATATGGCACATTTATTCATCCATGTAGGTGTTCTTTATTTTCTCTCAATAATGTTTTTATCATACATGATCGAACTCAAATTCTTACTTTTTCATATCAGACAAAATATAGTCTCAAGGATCTCTTCTGCCCACCATTTTCCCCTGCCATTTCCCACTATCTCTGCATTTTTTCCAAATTCTTTGAACTTCATAACATGTCTAGAATATAAGGCTATTGCTATTTTTTTAGCTCCTTGCTTTTGCACATGATTTTTTTCTATTTCTCAAAAATTTTCTTCTCTGCTTACAATTATCCAGCAATAGTTTAAAACAAATCTCACCTCCCATCTCTGTTACATCTTCTCTTGCAAAGTAAACTGTATTGTCCTATTTGCATTGATAACACTTTAAAAAATAACGCTATATTTAATTAATTTATGTAATTGTTTCTTCCACTGAACTAAACTCCTCAAGGGAAGGGACTGCATTGCTGTGTCTTTGCAACACCAATACCTAGCACAATTCTCAGATGAACAACAGCTCAACTATTATTTGCTGAATGAACAGATGTGTCCCCATTAGATAATCAGAGTCAACTCATATACTTAGACATGCTAAAATAGAAGAAACTCCACATTCCTTTCAGGTTTCAGAGTGTTTAAGGATTACCTGATATCTAAAATAAGCTCAGAGAAGAGATCACAAATATACCTCAAAACCTACCTCTCAAGAAAAATCTAAAAATCTCCTTATTGCTGTGTTCCCAAGCCTCTTTCTTGTAGTTTAGGTTAGTGATGTTCATTGTGTGTTCCACAGAACAGCTACATCGGAATCATATGCAGATATATCAGGCCCCCTTACCCCAAGCCTGAACCCAGACCTTCTGGATAAGGGGCCTGCGAGTCCTCATTCCCGGCAAGTGCCTGAGATGCTACTTATGGCCATTAACTTTTGAGATTCATGGGCTAGAAATGGCTTTGGAGTCATTCTTTTAAATGGCAGACCTAGATCTGCAAGCGGAGTTAGCCTTTAGAAATTATGGCTTTAGAATCTCTCCCTAGCTTCCATTCCCTCTGAGAAAATATAAAGTAGTCTGAAATTAGGCTTCCAGAATTAGAGTAGTCTGAAGGTATTAGCAGGGGCTATTTCAGGTGAAAGCAGAGCATATGTAAGAATCTATCAGAGATCAGGATAAGAGGAGGTGTGAAGGAAACGATGTTCCTCTTATTACTGTGGAAATCCTTCGTATTGGTTGCCAACCTAGTCTAAGAGTGATTGCCTCCTTGCTTCTTGTCTACCCTACTTTAGTCGTTGTGTTTTCACCTGTGGTGACATAGTCAAGAAACTGGCACTTAAACAGTCCTGTTCCCACTGTAAAGGAGGTTAAAGAACAATCCCCGAGGGCAGGGCTGGCCATTCATTGTGGTCCATATAAAAGGCAAAGAAAGCAGAGGATGAACTATTCTTCCCCATCCAGGGCACAGTGGCCATCTGGATTGTAGACATACCAGGGAATGTATATATATTTTTCCAACCTAGAGTGAGAAGACCCATTTTTTTTGTCCCCAGGGCACAGTGGCCATCTGGATTGTAGACATACCAGGGAATGTATATATATTTTTCCAACCTAGAGTGAGAAGACCCATTTTTTTTGTCCCCTTTCCACCTCAGCAATGTAGGCCATTTTGTTCTGCCCAAGAGCTTATTATTAAAAAGGCCCCTTGTTATTTGGCAAGCTCAACGAGTTAATAGCACAGGGTCAGTTTTTGACACTAAAATGTTAATCTATGGGGAAATTGAGAGAACTCAGCTGGCTTGCAGGTAAACAAAGTAAGAACTAAACTCCTTTCATAACCCTGAACAAAATACAAGCCAGAAGAATATTTCAGCATCACTTAATTATGATGAGGATGTTGTTTTAGTTCTTCGTTATGAATATCTTTCCTCGTTCTCTTTAGCTTCCTGAATTTTGGATGCTCATTGATGGATGAATAATAGCAAGGAGAGAAAAAAAACTGTGCTGCATTTAGAACCAAAGTGTTCAAATTATTGGGAGAACATATGCTGAAACAGTAAGGACTGGTCCATTTCCAGATGGAGCTCTCGCACCAAAACCACAGAAGGGTTGTGAATTTGATTTCATATCTAGCAAAACTTATTTCAAATCCAGCTGCCTAGAGCTTCTGCTCCGAAACAGATTTATAAGAGGGCCAACAAATATCATGCCATATTATGATTCTAGGCAAAGACCATGTAAAATGCTTAACAATCTCTAGTACTAAAGACTACTACTCATATAATTATTAAGTCAATTACTTAATAACTTCAGGCCAATACTTTCATTGAGGAAAATAATGACAAAATCATGACTGTTCTACTTTAGGGATAGCTAATATCAAGGTGCCAAGATAAGACAAAGCTTCCTTGAAACTTCTCTAATGTTTGGATATGATTGAGCTTTAGACAAATGGTGATAACATAAATAAACTGGACCCCATACTTCCCTAAAATAAATATTTACAAGATTTCCTGGGATTAGAAGATATTAAAGAGTGGTGATCATGAAGGGTATAGGTTTACCTAACACCAACTGCTGAGTTAAAAAAAAATCCCTAAAATGTAACATATCAGCAGTATTAAAATTTCTAGAAGAGAAAGAGAGACCCCAGTGCTCACAAAATTATGAATTTCCCAGGGCCAATTCCAGGACAAAATTTACTCACATGGAATGATGTTAATATTTGTTCACAGTAGATTATTAGTTCTCAAAATATTGTGAAAGCAAATATGTCAGAAACACTAGAGGCAATTCTCTGATCACCGACACAATATTCATCTTAGTAAAGGTATGATAGAACCTGAAATTAATTTTGTTAATTCCATATGTAAAACAAAGATGAGGTGTCTAATATGAGTCCCATCTGCAGTGAGTTGAAATATAAGGCTGCATAATGGGTCTATTTGATGCCTAACGCACATCACAATCATTATATCACTGGCATGGCATAGGCAGTGGTTCTCAACCCAGGGAGCACATGCTGGGGAGTTTTAAAAAATATTGATGCCTGGGTTTCACCCCCTTCATTCTTATTAATAAACCTGGGGTGTGCCCTGGACAACAGCATGTTTTAAATCTCCTCCAGGTGATTCTTATGTACTACCAAGGCTATGCACCACTAATCAATGGTATAAGAGCATTATTTCTCAACTTTGGCTACTCATTAAAATCACATGAAAAACTTTTTAAACATCCTAATGTAGCCTGGGCCCCATCACAAACTAATTAAATCAGAATGCAGCACTACTGGATATAGGTATTTTATAAAGGCTACCTAGGTCATTCTGTTTTGCAACCAGGGTTGAGAATTACTGGTAGAGGGTTAGCTTTCTCACAAAGCAAATTAACTGCACTTTAGTAACTTCTAATTTAAAGTTCATGTAGTTAATTCTTGTCTTACAGTCAAAACATGTAAAAACATTTTTTCTTGCCTTCAAGAATGATAAACTGGTTGCATTGAACTTGAATGTTTCTATCAGAATTCCAGCATCAGAAAAATATTGACAAAAGAGGCACTAGAGATTTTTTTTTTTTGTAATTTTTAAAACTGGGCGAGGTGATTCTCATTTCAGGTTCTGTGAGTAGAAAATCTCTTCTCCAGGAGATACTGTCATTCAGCTGTTCAAATCCTAATGCGCTTGAAAAATGCTAGATATTTTCTTTTTCCTTTACAAAGGATTTGGTTATAAAGCATCTAAAAATGAAGCGTGAGACAAAAGAGAGATTTAACTTGTAATTGCTTTGTTGAAGCATTTCATGCAAATCTTGGCAGATTGGCGACTCCGTTTGCAGATCTCAAAATTTGAAAGTCAGCAATTCTTAGGTGCGTAGAATCGTTATATTCAAAAACGTGTCACTGTATTTGCAAATGCCAAGTAGGTTTTGAACAAATGAAAGATTGAATAAAAGATATTTAATTGATATTGTATCTACAAAACCCATCACTAGGAGGGCTTAAAATACTTTACTTGCATAACACTCATAACATTTCTGTGATTCAGAAATTTATTATACATATTTTAAAAATTGAGAAAACAAAAGCTTCTAGGAGTTAAGAAACTTTCCCCAATCAAACAACTTCAAGGTATCAGATATTGGTTTGATCTGAGATCATTTGCCCCTTAAATGGCCAGTTTTCATCAGTATCTTTAATAAGATTTTTTGTTAGAAAAACAATTTCTTATCCTTAAATTATTAAAAATAATTTCTTGTTTTTCTCTCTCAACATAACCAACATTTGCAAACGGCTTTCTATACCTTTGCTCATTTGGTTTTGAATCAATAGCATGGTCTTAAATAACCAGAACTCAAGGGATTGTGACCTTCTGCTCGTGCTGATCATTTTTCTGTTTCAGTTTCCATTGGATCTTCCTAAAATATATCACTTAAAATTTTTGCCTTAGTAGGGAATAACAGTTTTTCACTGTGGAGACCATTATCATTGGGAAAATCAGGTCCCATTGTAAAACATAGAATAGCAAAATGTTAACTTTCTGGGGTCATTTATTAGTTTCTTCTATAAACAGTGTTCAGAAAAAAAAAATCAGTTAGTCAAAGCATCACATAAGTATTTATTGAGTGCAGAAGCCCAGGGTTTAATTTTCTGTATCTTCAGTACTTAGCAACATACCTTCCACCCAGCAGGCAAGAAGTTTGTGGGCAATAACAGTGATGAAGATTTCAAGGCTTCTAATATTACATGCCTATATCACCTCTGTCTCTCTTATTCTGTTTTTCATTTTAATCTCAGATATGAATATGCACAGAGATAAAACATTATGGAGTGGGAAAAAAAGCTCTTGTTGAAGACTTACCTTGCAGAGAAAAATTTATTGTTCTGAGAGGGCTTATACTCAATGGCTTTAGAAAGAATCCTTCTAAGTCTGGGTAAAGGATGCTTAAGGTGATCATCTGAAAACACCTAGACATTCTGGTGTCCAAAAACAGCTTTTCCATTCTCTGGAAAATGGCTCCTCACGTACCCCTGTCCATCCCCACTGTATTAGTTTCCTATTGCTTCTGTAACAAGTGACCACAAACAATGATGTAAAACAACACAAATTTATTATGCGATGGTCCATAGGTCAGAAGTCCAACGTGGGTCCTACAGGTCTAAAATCAAGATGTTGGCAGGGCTGTTTGCTTTCCTAGAAGCTTCAGGATAGAATCTGTTTCCGTGCATTTTCCAGCTTCTATAGAGTGGCTACATTCCTTGGTCAGTGGCTCCTTCTCCCATTTTCAAAACCAGGAGCATCACATCTCCTTGACCTTTCTGCCATTGCCACATCTCTTTCTGACCACAGTCAGGAGAGGTGATTAGGTTGGCCCCACCTGGATAATTCAGGAAATCTCTCCATCACAGGGACCTTAACTCAATCTGCAAAGGCCCTTTTGCCAGGTAAGTTAATATATCTACAGGTTTCAGGGATGAGGATGTGGGCAATTTGGGTGTGCGGGGGCATTATTCAGCCTACCACACCCACTCCTTACCCAAAGCCCTTTAGCTTTCTCTGTCTTTTCAAATCTTTCCATATTTGCTGTGATGCTATAGGGAAAACTGGACATTTGCTGCAGCCAAAGTTAGCATTATTGGTAAAAGTAACTCTGAGAAACTGAAATATCTTTTAGTAATTTAGAGGTGGAGAATTATAGGAAGTTTGAAGGGTGAAAAATCTCAATGAGATCAGTTGTAACTACCAAGAGGAGAGAAGCAAAGATTGAAAGAGAAAGATATATAAGAACAAACTTTCTGAACAATAGACATGGGCCATCAGCTCCCTGGAAGGGGAAGGCGCAAGAGTAAGACCTTCGCCAAGCCATCCTCTCGAGGACTTTGCCCCTAATCCAAGGCTGTAGGGGGACAGCTGTCTACTCCCCTTTGCAGATGGTGGGATATTATTCCATGGTCATCCTCAACTCTTCAGATGCTTAACAAGACTTCTCTCCAAAAAACTAGAGTGAAGTGGAAAGAGATTACAGTTAAACAGAAACCAAATCTCTCTTTTCCCTTTCAAGTTCATCTTCTTTCTAAGCTGCATTTGTAAAGTTAGAAGCATCCCCTTGTGCTCTGTAGTATTTGCCATTAAAACAGACCTGCATTCAGAGATAGGGAGGGAACAATTAAATGAACATGTAGACTCTCTCTCTATATTGTATTTCCTTTAATCTTCCCTTATTGTTAAATATTGGTAAACTTTTGTAGGTAAGGACTCTCAGGATGAATAAATTGGGAGGTAGCACTGAGATTTTTGAATTTGATCTCTGTCTCCAAAGCCCTGTTCTTTCCTCTGCCCAAATATGATTAGGCAGCAAAGCAGGCTTTAGCTGAAAATGTGAAATACGGATTGAAGTTAAGAGAGAGGCAACAATAAAGAATTACTAGTTTTTCTTAATGTTAAAAAAATTTTAAGAAGAGTATTTGGACAGAGAACATGACAAATGGTAGCTATTAGTATTTATAGTATTAATTAAAATTATAATTAAAGCCATTTTTCCTGCTTATTAGAAAAGCAACTGAAGTCTGCATGCATTAATCTATTTTCTGCTCAGCTTATTTAATGGCGCAACTATTATGTAAAGGGCTGTGAATTAACTTTGAAGGTGATGCAGAGTAAACAGGTCATGATTTTGGTCTCAAGAACGATACAGTACAGCAGAAGATCTTACAATTAAACAAATAGTTAAAATGAAAGTTAAATATTATAAATGCTGTAAAGGTGGTGATAAAAGTGCTGTAAAAGTATTTTCTCCAAGGCACTCCAGATAGACTTTATAAAATGGTATTTGCTTGATCATAAGTTATGACATATTGGCAAGATTTGGCAAAAGCATAACAGTGAAGGAGATGGGGACAGTAATAGGCAGAGGCTAGAGAAGACGGATATAGATGGGTGATTAATGAGATTTCCTAGTGTTCCTATTGCCCATATGCTAGAATGAGTCATAACGATTACTGAAGCTTAGCGAGAAAACTTGAGATCATTGTAATCTTTCTGAGTCTACTTAGTCATTTTCCAAAAATAAGTTCATTTTACATAGGCAAAATTTACATGGTAGATGAATTGAAAAATGGCCGTAATATTCTAATATTTTGCTGCTCTTTGTATCTGAACCCTTTACAAATGTGATGCAGCTTTTGTCTTCAAGACATGGGACTTGGGATGGAGGGGGGAGGGGGGCAGCAGATCCTGTTTTCTAACCCTTGAAAGTGGGTTGACCCTATGACTTGCACTGGCTTGAATGCATGTAGAAGTGTGTGCCAGTTCAAGAAGACTTAAACAATTTCACTTGTTTTCTTGGGAAACTGCTAGCACCATGAGACCAAGCATAGAGCACATAGAATAGAGGTGAGTTAGTCCAGTTGTCCCAACTGAGACCCAAGATATTGGAGAGGGTCCAGGTTATAGCAGCAATGCAGACTAGCAGATTTACAGCTGACCACAGGCCAATAAGTCAACCCCAACAAGCTCACTTAAATCAGCAGAATTGATTAATCCACCCATAGGCTCATGAGAAAAAATAAATGGTTGTTATTTTAAGCCGTTAAAGTTTGAAGGTGGCTTATGCCATAATAACTATCTGATACATACATACATATATATACATATATATATGTGTGTGTGTATATAGAAAATATTCAACTTTTTTCCTGAATAAATAGTATGGATGACAGAGGATAACCTCTGTTTCTCTAAAAAGAAAAATAATGGTCTAAGCCTTAAAAACCATTCAGCCCATTGGAAATTTTCCATTTGACAAAGATGGAGCAAACTTTGGGGTAAGAAGTATTTTCTGTTCTGTAAAGGTAATCTTTTCCCTCCTATAATCACATAAATTTTACAGGGATCACTACCCATTATGTCTCTTTGAAATGAGATGTCAGACTTCTGCCTCCAGCCAGGATGAATTAGCAGATTTAACCTCATACCACAAAAAAATGGGACACAACTAGAAAAATTGAAAAAATATATGAAGCAAATGTTTCAGACATTAGACAAAAGGTAATGTAAGATGGTGATATTAAGAGAAGGAAAACAAATAAGGTAAGTGCCATGATCACCCCAGATTTCTGTTTGAAAGCATTTTCCAAACTATAATACAGGGAGGCCAGACTAACCTAGACCTAGAGTGAAGGTAACTGTAAGCATGTGATAATGACATTTAAAAACAACTTTTGAAAAGATCAAACAGAACTGCAAGTAACTTAGTTTTTGCTATAACAAAATCCAAAACGTTTTAAAGGAAGACAGCAAATCTAGAATTTAACATTGTAAAATTCACCATGTCCAGCATCTAATAAAAATTACTATACATATGAAGAAGCAGGAAAATAAAACTTGTAACAGAGAAAAACCAATGAAGAGAATTACAGACATATTATGGACACTATGGAATTAGCAAATGCTTTAAAGCAGCCTTTATGAATATGTTTAACTATTTAACAAAAAATATGAACAAAATAAAAAGCAATAAAAAAGAACCAAACTCTAGAGATGAAAAGAATAATGCAAATATTTTAAAAATATCACTCAATTGGATTAAAAGCAAATCAGAGACTGCAGAAGAAAAAAATAGTGAACTTGAAAATCTGGCATCAGAAACTTCAAATTGACACAGAAAGAGAAAAAAAGATTAAAATAATAGTAATAATAAAGAACAGATCTTCAGGTGATCTGCAATTGGGCATAATTGGAAATCAAGAAAGAGTAAGGAGAGAAATGTAAATGTACTGTTTTAAGGTTCTTATTGTTAAGTGCTATAATATTACTTGAAGGTAGATGCTCATGAATTAAAGAGGTAAAGGACTAAAAAATTAAGTATTGAAAAAATGACATTAGTGTAAAGTAGAATAATAAAAATTCAATTAACCAAAAACAGAAAAAGAAGTAAAAAGGAATAAAGAACAAATAAAATTTTAAAAAATCAAGATGATTATTATGATCCCAACCATAGAGATAATTGATTGAATATAAACTATATAAGCATTCTAATTAAAAAGTATGGGCTGTCAGACTGGATTAAAAAGCAGGACAGCTATATGTTGTTTATGAGAAAACAACACTTTAAATATAAAGATATTTATATTTAACAATTTTAAATGTGCATGTACTAAATAACAGAGTCTCAAAAATAGCTGGAGAAAAATCTGACCAAACTGAAATTAGCAATAGAGAAACTCTTAACATAGCTAGCTATTCCAACACTCCTTTCTTAGTAGTTAATAAAACAAGTAGTCATAAAAATCAGTTGGATATGGAAAACTTGAAAAACACAATTACCAGTTTACCAAATTGTTATTGTTAGTCGGAACGTAAAATGTTTTAGCCACTTTGAAAAACAGTTTAGAAGTTTAAATATATAACCTTATAATTCCACTCTTAGGTATTTACCCAAGAGAAATTATGATATATATCCACACAAAGACAGGTACATGAATGTTCTTAGAAGTTTTACTCATTATATAGCCCCAAACTGCAAATAAGTCCATCTCTAGGTCAATAGATAAACAAATTGTTTTATATTCACAGAATTGAAAACTACTCTAAAACAAAAAGTAAGATCTATACAACAGGGGGATTTAATCTCAAAAACATATGGCACAAAGGAAGCCAGACCCAGAAGAGTTTGTTTGGTATGGTTCAAGTCATGTAAAATTCCAGAAAATGCAAGTGACAGAATGCAGGTAAATACTTTCCTTGGTATTAAGGAGGGATGAGGGACTCTGATGCAAAGATGCACATGGAAACTTTTTGATTTTATGGAAATGTTTCTTACCTTGATTGTGGAGGTGGTTACACAGGAATATACAGATGTCAAAATTCATTGAACCGTATACTTTAAATATGTGCAGTTTACTACATGGGGGTCATACTTGACTAAAATCGATTTTAAAAAAGAACGTTTGTTTCTTACCCCATTCCTGACACCAGCTCCATTTAGATGAATGTAACATATACCCATTGTGTTCATTAGGAAACAATGATCTTTAAGGAAAAGCATTCTGTGGAATTAATGTCTGGCTAGGTGAATCTATGTCTTAAGATTTTAAATTAAAATTGGTGCTGCCTTCCTCTCTGAGATGGGAATGTGAACACAAATGAGTTTCAGTTAGAAGGGAAATACACAGCCATTACAAGTTCCTTTTCTTGATTAAGAAGATGATACGGTGAGGCACATGTATAAAACTCCCAAATGAAAATGGACTGCTCAAACTACTGTTATTCCCGTATGTCTTATGAATGAAGCATTGCACTTAGCTGGGTGTCTTAGCTCAGTGGAGAGCTAAGCGCTTTACAACTCTTTTAGTCCTTATTGAACATGAAAAATAAAGAAGAGAAAACTGAGGGTAACTATCGTAAGTGATATTTTTAACTGGGTTAGGAGATAGCAGAGAAGAAGAATATTTTAGCAAAGGGAAGATAATAAGTCTGGTTTCAGACATTTTGAGTTTAAGGTGCCTATGAAGTCTCAAGTTGTAAATATCAAGTAGGCAGATGGTGATACAAGCTTGAAGCTTTAATGAAAGTCATAGGCACTGCTGGGGAGGTGGATGTGAAAGGAGAGATCGGGAGATTGAAGAGGACGGAAGGGAAGGGAAGCAAGGAAATGTTTAAAATCTATTGTAGACCTGTTTTTCAAGATTTTGCTTGGTTAAAGGAAAGAGAAAGACAGACTTGAGGAGAGCTTGCTCGGGATGAAAAAGGTCAGAATATATCTACCAGCTGAAACATAGAAACCAGCAAAGAGAATGAGGTGTTAAGATAGAACAGAAATATTAGATTTGTATGGTCTCCATGGAGATAGAAATACGATAAAGAGCACAACCCAAATGGCAATGTTGATTTTGAAGAGGAGGAAGAGAGATATAGATTTGGGGAATACAGAAAAGAGAACTGGCTGGATTTAGATGATTGTCTATCTATCCGTCTGCACTCACGCACGCACATTTAAAGTTTAACGACAAGGAAATTAAAGGAGGGGCTTGAGAGGACAGGAAAAACCAATTGGGGTCAACTCAGAGGCCTGCCATGCAGCTTCAGGGGTCGTACAAAGCTGAAATCTGTACATTTATAAGGACCTTACTCTATGTTACACAAATTCCCCAACAACACTGATGATCCAGAAGCAGCAGCTGAATGTTTGACAACTGGTTTATTGGGATTTCATTTGGGATTTAAGGGAGTGCCAACGTTAGACAATTTTTGCAAATGATCAGTAGTGTTTGAAACTTATCAAGTATTTATTGGTGGAGCATATGAAGATTCCAAAGCAAGGTTGTAAATCCAGGAGACTTTGTGGGAACTTTTAGATCAATAAGGAGGAGAAGTAGCTGGTGGGAACCTGCTGGGTGTTAGAGAAGGACATAAGTGTGCTGAATTTGGAAGATCAATTTTCAAGAAGGATGCCCTGGCCAGAGAGAGGGGCATTTAGCTGGAGAAGGACATTTAAATATGTTTAGGGACTAGAGGGCTTTGAGGAACAGGCTCAGAACCAGGTTTATGTGAAAAGGAGGGATAGTTGTAGATAATGGACTGGTAGAAGCTTATAAACGTTATCTTCTTATGTCTTTTGTTTCCTAAGCACGTTCCACGTCTTCAGTGCCACCTCCTTCTTCCTTCTCATCTGGTGTTCTGGGACAATGGATGGAGCAGAGATGGGGGTGTGGGGAGGAGAACAGTAGATGTCATACTTTCTTTTTGCCTTTGCAGCTCAAAATAAATAACCAGAGCAGGGTAGAGGACAGGAAAAGGGCTGGGGCTGGGAGCAAAATGGACTGGGCAGAATGAGAACTGGAAATGAGGTCTCAGTCTTTAAAATGGATAGATATTAATGGTGATGGCAGCAATTTGTGACTCAGTCAGTCCTAAGTCATGTTGGATGTATGTGCACGTACCCCAAACTGACTATTCATTCTGTTTATATACTCCCTTTGTAAATTGGGTTTGTTTTGTTGTGTTTGTAGAATATTACAATTTGGGGGCCAATGTTTCCAAGACTTTTAGGTTGGCTAAATGGAACTGGAATTCTGGTCAACTCTGAGTCAGGACATTTTTCACTGATATTCTCTATGGTCTCTTCCAATCCTCTTTATTTCCTACATGTCTTTTAATATTCACTTGAAGAAGAAAAAAATTATACGTGTGTGTGTGTGTATAGATCTATACATACACACTAGACAGCTGAATGAAGCTAATTTTGTAAGGCTGAGATCTGCATTCAGTTTGGTTGTCATTTAAATTGTTTTTTGTATAAGATATACTTCTGAATAAAATAGGGCCCTAAGGGTCATATTTTCTTAAAACAAAATATATATTTCCATTATGTGCTTCTGTGTCTGAAAAGAATGATCAAGTATGAGAGTGAAGAATAGCAATAGGGAAATTCATCTTATTCCTGAAGGACTTTTCACAGTTATAAACTACCTATTTTGTACAACTCAAGTTGTTTTTTTTTTTTACCTCTATGAATGGTAATGAAGCTTTACGCCTTTCTATAACCATAATATAATAATGGCCTGAAATGGAGCAAAATTTCCCATAAAATGTTAAACAATTCATAGCTACTTTATGAATTGAGATCCTTATTACAACTTTTAAAAAATAAACATGAATGTGTAGATAAACAGGGGCCAGGAACTGACCCTCTTATTTTGCTGCTATTAAGATTATAATCCCTATCAGCTGATTAACAAGGAGTAAGACATATGTAAATTGAAAAAGTTGTCTTTTATCATACTATACTAATGTCTCTCTACCTAGTAATTTGGTGAAATAATTTAGCAAAATGCTTCCACAGTAAGTAGGTTTATCTTCAAACCTAATGCTCTTTTCCATCTTAACTGAGCATAAAATTACATCTTTAAAGATCTGCAAGTAAGAAGGGCTTGATGCCTCTTGAACAGTTCAGTGTGACATATGGTTTTAAATGCAACAATTTTATCTGCAGCATACAGTATCTGCAAATTTGAGCTAATGTTCCTGTGAAAACAAGAAGGGATTTATGCCCAAAAACTAAAGAAGAAGAAGAAAAAAATTCTTTTTAGCTACCATATGTAGAACAGTGGAAACTGTATATAAATAGAAAACAATATTGACATTTATGCATCTATAATTTTTTAGCAACATGTTTCTATGTCTAGCTACTCTATTGAAACATTCATGGTAACAGGAACTTAAATGCAAATTCCTACAGGAGTCAATATATCTGAGTGAAGCAGGCCCAGTGAGGGTTAAGGTGAACCTGTGAGGGCTGCCCTGTATCAAGCAAGCAAATGTTTCACGAAATCCAGCAGACCGTTGCCATGGAATATTGCTGGCCTATAGTTGCCACATCTGCCAAATTTTCAAGAGATGCCCTATAGCTAGATTTGACGTAAAGTCTCCCAATCATGCTGGCAAAAGAATTTTTTAAAACAGGATGTGTTTTAAAATACTTCTGCAGGCCATATGTGGCATGTGGGCTGCTGATTTATAACCCCTGATGTCTGATGTATGTTGTTAGATGAATGAACAAACAAACAGTGGGAGATGAGAAGTAGAGGAGAAAGGAAAAGAAGAAGGGGAAAGAAGCAGTGGGGAAAAGAGGGAGAAGAAAATTGATTTTCCTAAATATATATGAAGATTTCATCTTAATCTCTGTTAAAAAAAATTTTTATGAAGTACTAATCTGAATCCCAATACAAATGAAAATCAAGTTTATTAAAAGATATATGCAACTACTTAGGCTTTATAGCCTCATTCCTTTCTGATGAACTATATGTCTGGTAAAGACTGCAAGCTTCAGAAGACTTGTAGACTATGGAATTGGTTTTGTGTATGGTGTGAGACAGGGATCAAGTTCCCCCCATATGGATATAATATGTACAATACATACATATAGTAATCCTCCTTACCATAGGGAGTATATTCCAAGACCCCCAGTGGGTGCTTGAAACTGAGGATAGTACTGAACCCTGTATATACTATGTTTTTGTCGCTATGTACATTCTTTGATAAAGTTTAATTTACAAATTAAGCACAATAAGAGCTTAACAATAATAAGTAATAATAAAATAGAACAATTATAACAATATACTGTTCACAATTTCATGGATAGAAGATTCATTCTGACTGAAGATCTTAGCAACCTCAGCATACGTTTTTTTTTCTGTTTTTATTAAGTCAAAAACTTTCACTTTTTCACTTAAAGGAAGCACTTTGCAGCTTCTCTTTGGCATGTCCCAATTGCCAGCATCACTACTTTTGTGCTTGGGGGCCATTATTAAGTAAAATAAGGGTTACTTGAACCCACGCACTGAGGTACCATGACTGTCGACCTGATCACCAAGAGGGCTACTAAGTGGGTACTAGGTGGGAGTATCCACGGTGTGGACATGGTGGACAAAGGGAGGATCACATCTGGGGTGAGACAGAGTGGGACAGTGTGAGATTTCGTCATGCTACTTAAAACTGTGTACAACTTAAAACTTGTGAATTGCTTAACACACACGTGATACTTCAGAAAGTTCATAGAGAAATGTAATATAAGATAACACAGATCTTTCCACGAAATTTTTAAGTGCCTCTTGCGTGTGTGTGTGTGTGTGTGTGTGAACGTGTGCGTGTGCGTGTGTGTGTGTGTTTCTGGACTCCATGTTCTATTCCATTGTTTATCCGACTATTGTAACAGCACGACATTGTCTTAATTAGTGCAGTTTTATAATAAGTCTTATGAGGTAGTGCAAGTCTTTCCACTTTGATGGTGGATTTTTTTGTTAGTTTTTTAACCTAGAACATCTTGGCTATAATTGGCCCTGCTTATTAACATACAAGTTTTAAATCATCTTGTTAATTTTCAGCCCCTTTGGAGAACATTTTGGTGCACAGCTGAGCATACATATCCAGAGCCTCCACTTTTAGTACAATCCCCAAAGTAATGCAAATACAGTGTACTGAAAGACACATGTAAGAATATTCATAACATCACTCTTTGAAATAAGTACTATTGAAACAACTTAAAAGCAGTATTGAGATAACACTCCCAGGGTTCCTCATACCCCCAACCTGCATCCTCTCCTTCTGGGGTCCCAGACCTGGACCCTCAGGCGGTCTTTCATAGAACATTTCCTCAGCTTGGGTTTTCTCCAGAAAGCAGGGTCTGCAACAAGAGCTCACATGCAGGTAGTTTACTTTTGGATAAGATCCCAGGGGAAAGGATTAGGGGCCTGGGAAGAGAAGAGAGGAAAGGAAAAGCTGATACAAAGGTGTATATATGTAGCTGGTTATCCCAGTGGGCAATGGGGGTTGTTGGTTCCTGCTGGGAGCCTCTGGGAGAATCTTATAGAATAAGCTTCAGAAAACTATCCTCCCGAGGAATGGAAAAATGGAAACATCTATCTATTGGCTCATGTCTCCATTGGTCAAGGAATCGTCTTTGGAGTGTTAGTCCATTTCACATTTCCAGTACAAGTAGTGGAAGTACAGAGTAGGTTCCTGTTGGCATCCCATGCAGCAGCATTCAAGGATCCCCCCACATTCCCACCCTGGACAGAGAGCAGGCGATGTGTGGTGCCACTGCTGGGGAGAGGGGCTCTCAGGTTTCACCTGAGCAAAACCGGTTTCTCCAGCAATGCCTGGAGCTAAAGATGGTTTGAGAGGATGTAAAGCAGGGTACAAGCATCAGATATAAACTCTAGGTTAGACTTCCTAAACCCTGTTCCACTGGGGTCCACTGCATGCACTAGAATCATCTGCCGTGCTTGTAAAATGCAGACGCCTGGGCCAGGCCTCCAAACTGCTGAATCAGAATCAAATCAGCTGGGACTCTGGAATCATCATTTTACATAAACACCCTTAGATGAGTAGGCACAATAAAGTTTAAGAACCATTACTGAATACTGAACATTTGGATTTGGATTCAGCTGTGACCAGTTTTTGCTGGCTTAAGCATCCTGACTCAAGAATACCTCTTTCATACGGGCTGATATCGTTTCCGATCAGGCCAAGCAGTTGCTAATATCAAGTACCGTGAAACAGGAGGGTGGTGGAACAATTATTTTGTAAATAGAGAAACACACACCCCACATGCTTGTTTCCTCCTTGGGAATCTTCTATATTCCTTCTCAACCCCCCCCCCCACGCCCCTCCCCCAACACCTGCTTCAACTTCAAGCCTTTTGGGTTTTGTTGAAATATTCTTGACATTTATGCGTGGACAGTGGAAAAGTTTCTTCTCTTTACACTAGTAAGCATTCTGTTGATTGATTTTGGTCTTTGTACTTTCTCCAAACTTATTTTTTTCCTTACCTTTCTCACTCCTCAGAGTATTTCAGGTCTAAATATTGACCAAATAATTTTCTACACTATAATTTATAAAATATTTTCTCTTGGGTCAGGAAAGAAAGAGGTTTTATTGCAGCTCCATTCCAAAAGTAGGAGACAGAGCCTGGATGTTTAAACAGGGCCTGAAGCAAGGTTTTGCCAACCTTTCAGAGGCTGCAGAACAAATATTCTTTATTTGCTCCGTCAGGTGTTGGAGTTAGCTAGAGTCTCCTGAAGGTCACCTCTGAGCCTTCATTCCCTGCTACCCACACCAACCTTTATGAGTCCCCTATGAAAATAAAAATCACCCTGGAGGGATCATACTAAGCTATAATCACTTAATACCTCACTTTTCAATTAACACTCTAGCAGGGATTGTTTGAAAGTCAGCTGAGAATAGAAATAAGGCGCAGGCAGGCACTTGGAAAGCCTAGTTAAAATAAAAATAAAGGAAAAGAAAGAAAAAAAGGAAAGAAATCTTTACGATTTTGCTTAAAACTGGTAGGTGGTCATGGCACTCCAATTTACTTGGGCTACCTTAATTTTCCAACCTGTGATTTAAAGGCACATGATTTTAAAAAATTGATTTTTAAAAGGAATCAGGGTTTTCCCTCAGGGAAAGAGAGATCCAGCACAGCATCCACTTTTCTCACTGTTGTTTTGCAAGGATATTATGTCCTTACCAGTGTATGACTGTAGTACATAGAAGGAAAGAAAAGTAAAAAAGGTCTTTACAATTTCCATGCTATGTTTTATGTGCTCTGTGTTTATTGCCAGCATAGCTCAAAAGTAATGTTGCTTAGGTCAACAATATCAGTGTAGTGTTTGCTATTCCAGTGAGCTGCCAGGAAAGACCCCATTAGATGAATTACTCTCCATTTTCAGCTTAATCTTAACACAAAAATAGCAACATCTCCTTTCAAAAAGGACACAAATGAGTTGGTGTCCCTTATTTTAAGAAATTACTCATGAGATCATATTATACAATCTACCTGACAACTTTTGCCATGAATTATTTTAATTAATCAGTTAATTTAGTTATATTTAGTACAAAACAATATATGTGATGTGTGTGTGTATATGTGTGTGTATATATTTATATACATATATATGTATATGTAAGTCATAAGTTGTGACAATGTGAACTGTGAACCCATCGTCCCACCCAAGTATTCAAATATGGCCATGATATTTTCCTCTATTTATCTCCCACCTCCATTCCAAAATTGCCCTCTTATCTTGCCCAAGAAGTAACGAGTACCTTAAATTTTGTGTTATTATTGCCTAGCCCATTTTTATAGTTTTATCATATGTTTATAAGTATGCCTAAATAACAGATTTTTCAGTTTTGCTAGTTTTTGAGTACTGCATTAAATATATCACCCTGAATATCTTCTCATGAGACTTGCTCTTTTTTACTGCACCATATCACTAAAATGCATGTTATCATCTGTAGCTGTTTCATGTATATTCCATTGAATAACTATGTCACAATCGATTTATTTATTCTCTTGTCAAAGGGGAATTATTGCTTCCAGTTTGTTATAAATCTATTCTTTCATATCGCCTGGTGCACATATGTGCAAGAGTTTTTCTAGTGTATACACCTAGAGCAGGCTTTCTCAACCTTGACACTATTGATGTTTGGGGCCAGATAATACTTTGTCATGTGAGTCCATCTTGTGTAGTGTAGATGTTTAGCAGCACCCCTGGCTTCTACCCACTAGATGCCTGTATTGTCCCACCTTGTGACAACCAAAAATATTGCCAGATGTCTTTGAGGGGCCAAAATCACTGACCTAGAAAAACCTCTCTATTGGATAAAGATGGTTAGTGAATATTCACCTTTACAAGAGAGGGCCAGATTGTTTTCCAAAGTGATTGTAACAATTTAGTGCTCACTGGCTTTCCCATCGGTTCATTTCCTTGTCAGCACTTGGTATTGTCAGATCTTTTAATTTGAGACAATACAATAGGTGCAAAATTGTGCCTTATTATAGCTAAAATTTGTATTTCCGTGGTTATTAACTAGATTGAGGACCTTTTTATATGTGTATTGACCATTCTTACTTATTCTTAAGTGTCTATGTTTTTGCCTTTGCCTGCTTTTCTTTTGGGTTGTCTTTCATGATTTGCAGAAATTACCTATGAATTCTGGATATTAATCCTTTGTTTATTAAATGAGTTGTAAATTTCTCTTAGTTTTCTGTTTGTTTTTCATTCTCTTTATGGTGACTTTTTATGTGCAGAATTTCTTAATATGATTGAATTTATTGTTAGTTGTTTCTTTCATTATTAGCCTTTTGTGCCCAAAGATTACAAAGAAATTTGCTCATGTTTTTATCCCAGGTTAAGACATAAAAAGATCACCTTCTGTCTAAGTTGGTCTTTCTTGGTTCATTTAGTCTGGGAGAAACCAGCTGCCTTGTCATGAAGACATTCAGCTGGTCTGAAGAGAGGCCCACATGGAGAGGAACTGAGGCCTCCAACCAACAACCAACACCAACATGCCAGCTAATTGGAAGTGGATCTTCCAAATGATGCAGTTAAGCCTTCCAGATGCAGTCAAGCTTTGAGATAACTGTAGGTTTATGAGAGACCCTGAGCCAGCACCCAAATTCCTGCCCTCATGTTCCTGATCCTCAGACACTAAGATACTAAACGTTTATCATCATTTTAAGCTAACAAGTTTTAGAATAAGTTGCTATATTGCAATAGACAACTAAAATTGCTTGCCTTCTTTTTTACTAATGATCTTTGATTTTGTGCACATTACTTTATCTGTTTGGTGGGAATTCTACAGGTCAAAAATTGAGTTTTTCTTTTAAACTGGGTATGCTTTCTGCCCTTTGTCTTTGGGTGTCATAGATGGTAGAAAACATTTGCTAACCTTGAGGATTTTGGGTCAGTTCAAGAATCCTAGACTCAGCTTTCATACTTTGATATTTGCCTAAGACTCAGTGCCAAACAGCAAGCAGTTCTACTATCCTGATCCACCCTTAGGTCACCCTCATTCTTCCTGATCCCTTATGATTCTGTCCCCAATTCACTACAGTTTATATGACAGGGGGAGAGAAAGGGGATTTGAAAGTTTCCACCAAATCAAATGCAACAGCAATACTTTGAAGACTGTGTCCTGCGTAATGTGTAGTAGCTTGAGCACTTCAGAACATCTAGTCAGCATAGTGCTAGAAGCAAATAGCCAAAAAATTTTACCAAGGCCTTCTTGTCTAAAGGGTTGGAGCAGACAGCTTCTTTCTACCACATGGGTGTTCAATATCATTTTATCCAGGCACCATAAGATTAAGTTGAAAGACTTTTCATAAGCAACCACTGACCAATTGATGGAAATAAACTGGTTGAGTTTAGATATCTCTTTAGATGTGGGAGCCCACAAGCTAGAGTGGGCTCTTCAGTCTTCCCAGATGACATGCCAAATTATTTAGCTTACCAAGTACCAAATATTCAGGGCCTCTAAGCAGTGTTAGTTTTTCGAAGGCAAGATTTCTGGAAACTACTAACCTGGGGATCTGATGGGGCTGGGGACTGCCTCTAGCAATACCTGTCTTGACTCTCTAGGCCTCAGTTTCCAAATTTATAAAATATGGGGATGATTTGAAATGACTATTAAGATTATACCTTTGAAAATATCTATGGCAGTAGAAAATGGTATATCAAATAGATCTCTTCTGGCCACCAAGCTGCTCAAAAAGTCGAGAAAGAGCAAGATTATATCCAAATGCCCTATTCCCCAGTTCACATTTCATATTGAATTATTCTCAGCCTTTAAAGATACTCTCACTGTCGCAGAAAGGCCTCAGATATGGTGGCACTTTCAAATATTAGTGCTATGGTCTGAATGTTGGTTTTTCACCAAAATTCCTATGTTGGAATCTGATACTCAATGTGATAGCATTAAGAGGTGGGGCCTTTTGGGAAGTGATTAAGTCATGAGGTCTCTACCCTCATGGATGGAATTAGTGCCCTTATAAAAGAGGTTAAAGGGAGTGCCCCATCCCTTCTGCCATGTGGGGATGCAGCAACTAGGTGCCATCTTTAAAGCAGAGAGCAAACCCTCATCAGACACTAAATCTGCTGGCACCTTGATCTTGAACTTCCCAGTCTCGAGAACTGTGAGAAATAAATTTGTGTTGTTTATAAGTGCATTTTCAAATTTAATGCATTTTCTTACAGCAGCTCAAATGAACTAAAACATTGAGTTATTAGTTAACACATTAAGAAGGAGGAGTTTAAAACTGTCAGAAACAATAGGAATGAGACACTTGGGTGAGATAAGGAGAAAAAGGTAGCTTTAATAGAAGTGAGAGGTCAGCAAATCAAACTTTGTTAAATCCCAATTTTGCTCAGGAGCCAACTCTGGCTTCAGAAATGACTTTGTACTGATTAATAAAATTGGTTTTGTATGTATGTATGTTTGCGTGCGTATGTAAGTATTTACGAACAGGAAGAACTAATTAACAACCTTGAGGTTGTTTTGTCAAAGAACTTCTTCAATGAAATCATGATTTCTTCTCATTCTTTGCTTAGAAAAGCAAAGAGTGTTTCTGCAAAATGAAGATGATGAAGAAACTGGGATTTGGGTCTGCTGAGAAAGGCTTTGTCTTGACTTTCGTGGGTGAGTCATTCTTTAGCTGGTAGCCCTTTACGATTCTCTCATCTGTTGCCTGTACTGTGAACTTTGCTTTGAGCACATTCACCCAGCACTTCGCAGGCCTGCTGTAAGCATTGGTGGCAAACTGAAAAATAACCACACACCCCTCAAGCTCTGTGGTTCACTCTGTCATGTCAGTCATATACTGAATGCATTTACAATGACTTGCTCAATTAAATGTACCTTCATTTATCTGATGACATTTTCTAATACAACCCACAAATTTCCTTAATTTTGCCACTTCCCACATCAAAAACAGAAAGCTAAAGAAGAAAGATTGTAAGGAAGGTTTCACATTAAGGATTCTGCTGACAACAACCTGGTGATTTTTCAGTCAATCAGGATTTTTTTTCCTTGGGAGGAAATATAAAGTAGGTGGATAATTATTTAGTTGAGCTTAAAATGTTTCTTCTGCATGAGTTCCAGAGAAAATGAAGATGCTTTTGTTATTAGCAAGTTAATGAAAAGAGGGCCTGAGGTTCCAAGTAGGTAGGGGAGTTTGAGACTGGGTGGAGTTGAGGGGGAGTTTTTCAACTTGGTGTTAAGGGAAGAGGAAAATGAAGGGAAGAGAAAGGGAATAAATGGCTTTGTAAAACAAACTTATAGCATTATGTTGCAAGGAAGCTAAACTTTACTGAAGAAAACCAAGTTTAAGGTTGACATTAGAAATAGTGAATTCAAAATTTACCATAATTATGGCAAATTAAGTTTGTTCTTCATGTGAAATTTTGAATATCTAATGCCATGAAAATGATCTTTGATTAAATGAAAGCTTTACAAGTAGCAGAGGAAAAAAAATCAGATATCCAATAGGTATACATACACCTCATTCGGTAGTTCTTTGACTATCAAAAACTGGATTTAAGTCTCTCTTTCAAGGCCAACTCTGACTCACTGGGGAGAGATGCTAGGATTGGGGCATTTGAATATATGAAAATTAAAGTCACACATTTTTTGAGGTAAATTAGCTATCTCTAACATGAGAAGGAGACTTTTGTCATTTGATCATGACATATATGCCCCTGGATCTCTTTTTTAATATTAATATTAGTCATAGAATTGTGAAATGTTAACACTGGAACAAACTAGCCCATCTGGTTTCTAAGGTTGATTGAATAACTCAATTTCTGTGTACCTGTGTGTACTTAAAATCTTTGGTTCTCAGTTTATTTATAAATTGGTAAAAACTGGAGTGGATGAAGTTTTAGATCCTTCCACATTCTATAATTCTAAGTCTTATCTAACATGTTTAATTAAGTTTGAGACATGTATCTTTTTCACATTTAATCTCTGAAATTGAAGTGTATCTTACAATTAACATTTCTTAATCACTGTGTCACAGCATAATTGGAAGCTTTTATTTTTCTTTTATAAAGGTCCATAAAATAATTGTGCATATTACAATAACTGTTAACTTAGATTGATGAAATATGCTGTGTAATTGAGACATGAGCCTCAAACATACCAAATCTGGCTAATGTCAGCATCTATCATCAATCTTTCCAAAACCAACTTTATATCGTTGGGCATCTTTGAGAGGTGAATAGAATTTTGATTTCAGAAAATAATTTTGTTAATGCGTGTTCCACAAACTCTTCTTATCTTTTTCTCTAGGCATCTACTTTAGAAACATTTATTCTTCTTTATCTGAAACTATCTTATTCCTCAGTTTTGACCTAGAGTTTTAATTAGCTAGATTTAACCATTCCACAATGTACATATACTTCAAAGTGTCATGTAGTATGTGATAAATAGATACAATTTTATCATCAATTTAAAATAAACAAATCAATAAATTTGAAAAAAGAAAGTCAATTGATTTAATGCCTGGATATTCTGGTGTAGAAACATAAAATAGGCAATGAATCAGACAGTTCTTTCCTTATAACTAAACAGACTTATTTGATAATTAATTCAAAAAGTATTTGTTGAGTTTTCATGTATCATGCTATCTACTAGGGATAAAATAACAAAGAGGAAGCAGTATCTATCCTCATGGAAGAGATGACTACACAGTGCAGTGCAGCTTGGGTGGCACTGTGGTGAATGGAAGAAATCACACAGAAAATCCTGAGTCATTAGAAAGGGCTTTCTCAGTTATGACCACACAGCTGCCACAGGAAGCATTCCAGGCTCTCCAAAGCTGGGATGGTGGGGGGGCTGAAGGCCTCAGCCATGCCCCCCCAACACCAGCAACCAGCCCAGCAACAACCACCAAGCCAGAGCAAGAAGGGCCCAGGGTTTCTGAGCTGGGGTGGTGGGGGGTGAGGGCTTTTGCCACACTTCCCTGACATCTTCACCCAGCCCAGCAATGACAAAGCCACCTCTGGAAGACCCCTGGTCTCCCCTGTGGGAATGAGGGGGGTGCCACAGGCCTCAATCCCACCCCTCCTCCTTTCTCCTTCTTCCATCCCATTTCCTTCCCCTTTTCCCTCTCCCCCTCCCTCCCAACTGCTTCACAACAACATCATAGAATGTAAAAAATAATAATATTAATAAAGAGAGAAAAGGTAAGAATGGGCTTTCTGTAAAAGGAGATATCTGAGCTGGAACTTGAAAGACAAACGTATGATAGGGGAAGAAGAGAAAGGCATTCCAGGGAAAGTAAGCAGAGTGTTCAATGACCCCTGATTCAAAAGAAAAAAACAACACATTATGCTAAGTGTATTAGTCCATTTCATTGCTTATAACAAAATACCAGCAACTGGGTGATTTACAAAGAATGCATTATTTATTGCTTACAGTTTCAGAGGTTGGGATGTCCAAAGTCCAGGGGAACACATCCGTTGAGTATCTTGGTGGTGGCGACAGTGATGGCAGAATATCACTTTGCAAAAATGATGGAGCAGAGAGAGAGAGAGAGAGAGAGACAGAGAGAGAGACAGAGAGAGAGAGAGAGTTCCTCATTCACTCTCCTTTTAAAGCCCTACAAACCATGCCCCTGACCACCAGTTTTAATCCATTCACTATAGCACATTCCTATAATCTAATCACCTCTTCAAGGTCCTACCTTCAATTACCATAATAGGATTTCTCACCCCCCTTAACAGTCACAGTGGGGGCCAAGTTTCTAATACATAAAACTCGGGGAGCACAATTCAAGCTTCAATGAGTTTGGGTGGGACATTCAGTCCATTACACTAAGGGAACTAAATTTTGTTTTGAATGGCTGGATGATGTTCATGACAATGTCAACTTTTCTAAATCAACCCTTCAGTCTACAAGCTTTTCATCCCATCTAAGCTAAACTCTGTACAAGGCATGATAGAATTGCAAATAATTTCCTTACATAAAGCTTGAAATTTCAAAATAGGGTGACATACCAAATAATGAGATGATAGCATAATTCTAAAATAGCCACCAAGGACTTCTTAGTTCTCTCATAGATCTTTAAACTCATAATATTTCAAAGGAAACTCATTCTCTTTAATTCTCACATCAGTTGTTTCTTCCCTTTCCCTCTCTCAGTGAATAGCCGTGCCCTGTCAACCAAACTTACAAATATCAAATATACAAATATGTTCAATAACATTCTCAAAATTGAATCCATTACTAAGCCCTGTTGTTTTGATTTTCTCATCCCATTCTTTAGATATAGTAACATCAGACATAATGGACTTTTGAAACAAAAATTGTTACTAGAGACAAAGGACATTTTATAATAATAAAAGGGTCAATGTGTATCTGCTGTGGATTGAATTGTGTCCTCCAATGTCCATGTATTAGAAACTTAACCCCCACTGTAACAGTGTTAAGGGGGGGGGGAAATCACATGGAAGGTTGGTCCTAGAAGAGGTGACTAGATTGTGAGGACCATGCCTTAGTAAATGGATTAATCCATTTCATGGTTTAATAGTGGTTCTGGGCATGGTTCTGAGGGCTTTAAAAGAAGAGCCAGTGAGGAGGTTAGCTTTCTCTTGCTTCTGCCTTTTTTGCAATGTGATACCTGGAACCACTGAAGTCACCACCAAAGAAGGCCCTCACCAGATGTGTTGCCTGGATTTTGGACTTCCCAGCCTCTGAAACTGTAAGCAATAAATTGTGTTTTCTCATAAGCTTTCCAGTTTCAGGTATTTTGTTATAAGCAACAGAAATGGACTAATACAGTACCTAATAAGAGAGCCCCAAAATACATTAAGCAAAAATGGACAGAAACTGAAGGGACAAACAGTCAATGATACCCTGGAAGAGACTGTAAATGAGGGTATGCTAATGGACTTCTGTTATCTTTGTTTCAGTATTCTCCCTTCCGAATAAAGTCCCTCTTTTGTGAGAACTCACTTCACCTGGTTTAGGTGAGGGTAACCCACCCTTTCCAACCCCAGCATGGGTATATGACATATATTTCACCAATTAGGGTGAAATATATGATAGGCTCTGGAGTTAAGATAGAATCTGAGATGGGCCAGTTAGAGAAATCAACAGAAATTTATTGCTGTGCTGTCCTACATTTTTTTTTATTTTTATTTTTTTGCAAGATTTATTAAGCTGGGATAGTATGATCCATCATGCCCACAGCCAAGAAAGAATATGCATGCAGAATTAAGCCAAGCAGAAACAAATGTGTCTTAAATAATGAGAAAGCCAGGGCTTTGATAAGATTATTTTGAGGTCCTGGATTATTCCTAAATCTAAAATAGTACTAGATTTATTTGTTTCATGAGCCCTTTTGCTTAAGCCTATTCGAGTAAGGATTCTGTCATTTGCAACTGGAAGAATCATGAACAAAAATGCAGTTAATAATAAAAGTGCATCAGTAATTTAAATGTTTGAAAACATGTGTAACTAGTTATTGAGGAGGAAGGATACACAGAAAAAATCTATTTTTTTTTTTTTTGACCTGTTTTCTGACATGGCTGGTTGTATCACTTCCCTTTCCTTCCTCTGATTTTTTGAGACAATTCCATAGTATCCTAGTAATTTTAAATTCTAAGTATGTTTAGGTACATGTAATATTTTTCAGAAAGTAAAATATCAGGGAAAGTTAAAATAAAAATTCCAGTCTAGCATCTAATTTGATTCGAATGTCTTTCTTCTCGCAGCTCGGGCTAGACCTAAGTCTCTGGGCCTGCAGCAGGGGAGGGGGGCCATGATCTCAGCTTTCAGATTTCCTCCTTACCCTTTTAAGCCTTTTTAGCTTCGTTTCTTGTAGATCTCTCTTGGCTAATAGTAAATAGCCAATATGTTCTCCATTATAGCAGGCTGGTGCTCTCTCATGTATAACCTCTTTTTTTCTTTTTCTTTCTTTCTTTCTTTCCCCATTTCTTCTTCCCCCCCCTTCTTTCTTTCTTTTCTTTCTTTCTTTCTTTCTTTCTAGTTCTTCAGCCAGTATTTCCGATCACTGGTCACTGAGATTGTTCTGGGTCATTGTTTCATGGCACAGGTGATGTACTTTTCAGCTGACCTAGTATAAAATCTTTTCAGTCTTTGTCCACAGGGATCCATCCTGTTAGGGTCCCCTCACCCAGAACTTTTAAAAGTACGGTTCCATTAGGACAGCTCAAGCTCAGTTGTTCTAGAGAAAACTCCTGCCTTGTTTTCATGCTAGATTGTGGATAATCTTCTGTCTTAGCAACACTCTTTCTTCCCTGTCCCACCATCAAAGACAGCTCCAAACAACCTTTTATCTTCTTATTTTTCCCATTTTTGCAGCGAACACCAGTATCCATTTTTAAGCACACTGTCAAACTCCAGGGGACACAAATTCCTCCTAAATGTCAAATGATCCCAAAGCCTCGCTCAACAAACTCTGATGTACTGACTAAGGCTAAAAATGTCTGCAGATTAAACATATTTCACTGGAGAGGACAGTCTGGTGTCTCTTCTTTTACAGACATTCAAAATCTCTACAAAGGGTGCTCTTGGAGCTCCCTCATTTGGTTAGGTGGAGACGTCCCTCTTTCCTTTTCCTATGAGCCCTCTCCCCTGGTGACAGCATCTGTTTCTAGGCAGATAATTCTCTCCTTCTACAAGTTAGGTCTCTTTCCAGAAACTCCCACATTTTGCTTACATAGACTAGATGGAGAAGGTGAGTGGGGAAAAGAAGTTCCAGTCTGACCACCTCTTAGTAAACCCTTGAGGAATCTGTTTGGCTGCTCTTTAGAATATAAAGACACTTACTGGCAGTGATGATATTCAATATATTTAACAGCCACTGTATTAATCTGTTCCTATGCTTATAACAGAACACCTGAAACTGGGTAATTTATAAGGAAATGACATTTATTTCTTACAGTTCAGAAGCTGGGAAGTCCAGGTGTAAGAGTTGCATCTGGTGAGAGCCTCGTTCTTGATGGTGACTCCACAGCAGTGCAGGGTATCACATGGCGAGAAAAATGGGCTGAGCAAGACAGAACTTTCTCACTCTCTCTTCTTGTAAAGCCATCAGAACCACACCCATTACTCCATGAATGGATCAATCCATTCAAAGGGCACAGTCCTCACAACCTAATCACCTCTTACAGGTCCCACTTTTCCAATACCATAACAGTATTTCCACCCTCTTAATACTGTTACAATGGGGGTCAAGTTTCCAATACATAAACTTTTGGGTGACACATTTGACCCATAGCATTCCACCTGTGACCCCCAAAGTTCATGTCCTTCTTATGTGTCAATACACTCATTTTATCCTCCAAATCTTAACTTGTTTCAGCTCAAAAGTCCAAAGTCACATCTGTGAAGTTAAACAAGTTATCTACTTCCAAGAAACAATGGAGAAACAGGCATAAGACAGAAGCTCTCATTCCAAGATCATCCAAGATGATCATCATTCCAAGATGGAGAAATGAGCCCAAAGAAAGGGATAATAGGCCCCAAACAAGTCCAAAACCCAGCAGGGCAGGCATCAAGTATCAAAGGTAGAGAACAATCTACCTTGACTCCATGTTTGGCATCCTCTGCATATTTGTATGGGGGTTGAGCCTCCAAGTTCTCAGGCAGCCTGCTGCTATTGCTTTCCCGGGCTCAGCCCATGCTTCACTCTCCCATGTGGGTATTTCACTCTGGTAGCACGACAATTCTGTGGTCTCCATGGTGGTCCCACTCCCTTGGCTCCACTAGGCATGTCCCTGGTGGGGGTTCTCTGCTGCAACTCTAACCCCACATTTGCACTAGGCATTGCTCTGTGAAGACTCTCTGAAGTGGTTGCCACCATGGCAGACCATTAGAATGGGCTCAGACCATGATGTTGAAGCATTATTCTGGAAAGACTTGATAATCTAGGATTTAATCCCTTAGTTTCTGGATCATTATAAAATTGAGGGGATTCCAGGGAAGAGGTGGGAGCAGTGGAATGGTGGGGCCCAGGGAAGTGGCTACTTATCAGCTCTCCAAAAGTATTTCTGTGTTTTATCAGCCAAGTGACTGACAACCCTGCCTATTACCTATGATCCTGGGAATTAAAACTTGAGCTAAAATCCCCAGATAATAAGGAAAATTCTATTCCACATACTGTTATATTGGAGGTATGGTACCATCAATATCCAACAAATATTTGATAAACTTAGTATAACTGAATTAAAGTCGTAGCCTTGGGGAGATGAACCAGCAAAGAAGCAGTAGGCAGAAAAGGAAAGAGAAAGCAAGAGAATGCAATAGCCAAAAAACAAGATCGTCATGAAAAGTACACCATTTATAGTGGAGACAAGGAGACTGAAGGCAACATCCTTGTGTTCATTGTTGACCTTCATGAGAAAATTCTCAGCTGAAAGAAAGAGAAGAGGGATAAACTGGCAAGGGAGGAGAGATGAGGAAATGAAAGTGGCCACTGCAGACAGTACAAGGGTGGAGTTATGAGGATGGAAAGAAGTTGGATGGTAGTTAGGGGGACATACGGAGCAAGAAAGCTCATTTGGAAATGTTTTGGTTTTGTTTCATTTTTTAACAATTGAAACATGTCTGAAGGCAGAAGAGATGGCAGAGAGTAAATGACTGTGAAGAAAATGTGGAGCACAGTCCCTCAGCATCTGAAAGGGCTGTATCGAGAGCTCACGTGTGTGGAGGGAAAAAGGAAGCCTTGAGGAAGAGGAAGTTCACTTCCACTTCAAGACGGGATGATGGTGTCCAAGTTTTTACCAGGGTGTAAACAAAGAGCGAGTATGAGCAAAAGCAGTAGCTTAAGCCGGTAAACCCTCATGTTCCGAGTCTCCTAGAAGGCAGGAGGATTACTGAGAGTGGCAGAGTGAAAAGAAAAAGAGAGAAGGTTTAGCATATTCAGCAAAGGGTGGGAGAGAATTTGCAGAACTGAGCTACCAGGCTTCAGAGGAGGTTCCAGCTGTCCCTGGACACCAGGCTGCTTGCTTGGGGATGGCGGTTCTGGGGACACCTACATGCTCTGAGGCTCGGGAAAAGGAATGGAGCGAGATATGGTGGATTTGATTCTGGGGAAGGAACAGACATAGCTTAGTGATTAGGCACAGCTAGGGGTAAACAGAACAGAACGGAGTGGCTATGCATGTGGGCTGAGGAGGGAATCCAGAGAATGGACGGGATGAAGCCAGAGGTTCTGAATAAGTGGCAGACTCCATTTATATAGGAATCAGATCAACTAACTATAAAATGAGATGAGGGGTTGAAATGTTGGTTATCTTTTTGCAAGAAATGTAGCATCCGTGGCTGTTGAGGTCTGGAAGGCCTTGCTGAATTCTGACTGTTGTGGGAAGTCAGGAGGAAATAAAACTCTTCATTGGCTTGGCTTTTGATCTGAAATAAGTTTCGACAGAGCTATATGCTGAAGAAATAAAGAGGAGCAGCCCTGGCATCAGACAAGAGTGAAGTCACATGGACGTGTGCAAATATGTGTGTGTTCACTTGCTTTAGAAAGCAAACGTTTTGTTTTCAGCAAACAGCTTGCATCTTGTGCTTCCTTAATTAGAAAAAAAAAAAAAAAAAAGAGGAAAGTACATACACAAAACAGCCTGCCACTGCTGGCTTCACAGAGGAGAAAGACAGGCCCTTGAGTGTTTTCCAGTAACCAGCTCCCTGAACTGGTTCTCACATGAGAAAGAAACTCAGAGTAACAAAAGGTGCCTGTGAAAGGTTCTTTGAAACTGAAATTTGGTGGAGATTAAAAGAGGGCAAAAGTTCAAATGAGAAGGAGCCACTGCCAAGTAAGCAGGAATCTTAGCCAACGGGAAGGAAAAGGAGCCACTGGTTTAAAATGCAAGTAACCATGGCGAGCCTGCAGTTCAATGCTAGAATCTGGTTAAGAAGTAATATCACACAGAGCTGGGATTGTTTATTCAAAGCAGGCCATGAGAGAACAGTTGTCTCCAATGGGTACTTGCACAGCTTGGATTCAAAATTATAAGTGCATTTTTAAAAGCGTCCAGTGCTTCTCCCTGACCCACTTGGTATTAAGCAAAAAGAAAAGAAAGCACAAAGTTTATTCTCAGTGTCTCTTGTGGGTTTAAGACAGCTTTACATATGGAAAAGCATTTTGGTGTCAGCTGTTGAACTGGTTTCCTGCTATTCTGCTTTCAGTTGCCATTGGAAACTCTGGCTAGCAGTGTGGTAACATCCACCCATTTCCCAAGGTTCAGAAACCAGTGCCCCACTGAAAGGAAGCAGAGAGTTTCTTTCTTTCCAAGTACACGTTGTGCTTTGCCCCTGTTTCTGAGTGAGAAGGACTTAAAAATTGCTAAAGAACTGTGGGAATAAAGATGAAACATTGAAATATGAGATGAAGATAAACCTGATTCAGTGTAACAAGAGGCTCTGCAATGGCCAGAAACATATTTTCATATAAATGCCAATCCTTTCAAACTAAATCATCCATTTGCTGTCGTCACCACCATATAGACTGGAAATAGAGACTTCTATCTTTCCTGTGTAAATGAGATAGCTACCAACAGAGCAAGGGTTTTCAGAAGGGTGAGTGGGCTTCTGTTAGTCCTTGAGCCTCTGAAATTTATGCAAAAGCTTCCATGTCAGTTTTCAAGTGCATTTTTCTGGGGCAATATGTCCATAACTTTCTTCAGATAACTGGAGTGGTCCATGATCCAAAACACATTAAGAACCAATGAACTAATGTGTCACCAAATAAAGTACATTGGCCACACTATGACATTTGGAAAGAATGTAACCTAATGGTCTCAATTATGACAATGCAGTAATATGGTCAGTGCCCTGGGAAAGCTTTCTCCCTGGTTAATGGATACAACATGGTCAAGAAGAGAGATTTTCCAAAAGGAGATTGACTCTCTGCTGGCTCAAAGCTAAGAGAATTGGTGTTATAGCAGACAAATCATCCCCCAGCTCTAAAAGAATGTGTCACGTCTGTCTTCTCTTTTCATGTCTTGAGCTATCAGGGAGTCTGAGAGATACAAAGAGAATCTGTATTGTCAGGAACAGAAGAGGTGTGCTTCAGAGCTCAACCTGATGATTTCACAGAGCAATTTAGAGGAAAAGGGAAAGGCAGCCTCATCATGGGGCTAGTCAGGGGAGGCAGTCTAGCCTCGTGTTCCAACACTTAAAATATGTCATCTGGAGTCAGACTGCTCGGATTTGAAACATGGTCCATCAAGTAGTAGATATGATAGTCTTATGCTAGTTACATACCATGTCTGTGTGCAAGTTTCCTCATCCTTAAAGTAGAATTATAAATAGTACAATCAATCCCCATTGTCTTCGTTGGCTTGGGCTTCTGGAACAAAATACAACAGACTCGGTGGCTAAAATAACAGAAATGTATATTCTCACAATTCTGGAGGCTGGAAAGTCCAAGATCAAGGTTCTAGCTGATTTGGTTTCTGGTGGGGGCTTTTTTTGTGGCTTATAAAAAGCCACCTTCTCATTCTCACTGTGTCTTCACATGGCCTTTCCTTAGAGCATGAGGCAAATGAAGAAAGAGAGAGAGGAACAGGGAGAAGAAGAGAGAGAGAGGCAGAGAGAAAGAGAAAGGATGTGAGAGAGTGATCTCCAGTGTCTCTTCTTATAAGGACATTAATCCTATCAGATCAAGTCCCCATCCTTATGACCTTGTTTAACCTTAATTACTTCCTAAGAGGCCCCATCTCCAAATACAGACTCACTGGTGGGTAGGGCTTCCACATATGAACTTAGGACACAAATATTCAATCCATGCACTCACTCTTCACAGATTTCATGTTTGAAAATTTTTTTCATTTTTGTTTTTTAATTTTTATTAGCATAGTCATTATTACAAATTGTGATTTTTCTTTATGCCCCTTACCTGACCTATCACTCCCCATCTGCCCTCCCTCCCTTCCCCCATCTCTAGTATCTTTATGTTTGTTCTCTCCTTCTGAAAGTTCAACATATGATTGTGGTCCCTTCCTTCCTTCTCTCTTTCTCTCATCTATCTTTCTTTTTTTCTTTCCTTCTTTCTTAGAACCCAGTTATGAGTGAGGACATGCAGTATTTCTCTTTCTGTGTCTGGCTTATTTCATTTACTTGCTACAATTTATTTATAACCCCCAAATGAATACTTTACTTTGGTCATTTGCAGACATGTGCAGATCAATAAAAACTTTGAGTCACTCATTATGCATGGTCGGCTGAGGTCAGATAAGGTGATGCTCTCTGTCTTCTAGTTTCAGCTCTCATACTGTAAACAAGTGTCTTTTTCATGGTCTATTTAGTGCTGTGTTTTTTACATTTTTGTGCTTTTCTGTTGGTTATTTCACTGTTTAAAATGGCCCTAAGTGTAGTGCAGAAGTGCTGTCTAGTGTTCTGAAGTGCAAGAAGGCTGTGATGTGACTTACAGAGAAAAAAACATGTGTTAGATAAGCTGGGTTCCGACATGTGTTAAAGTGCTGTTGGCCATGAATTCAATGCAAATGAACCAACATTATATGTTAAACAAGGCATCTTTAAGCACAAACACACACAAAACTCGATTATGTATTGATCAGTTGATGAAAATGTTGTGACCAGAGGGTCACAGAAACCTCACCCTTTATTTCTACTAAGGAGCAGCAGTTCAGTTTTAGCTAATTCAGTGCTTGTGGAAACTTTATAGAACGTAACCGCAGTGAATATGAGAACTTATTGTATATGACTCATCAAGCTATTACGAGGATTAAAGAAGTTATTACATATAAACGCCTTTCAAGACTACTGTCTTAGTTTGGGCTGCTATAACAAATACCACAGACTGGTGGCTTAAACAGCAAATATTTATTTTTCACAATTTTGGAGGCTGGGAAGTTAAGATCAAGGTACTGGTCAATTCTGTCCCTAATGAGGGACCTCTTTTGGGTTTGCAGATGGGGCTTCTTGCTGTGTACTCACGTGGCAGAGAGAGAGAGAGAGATCATCTCTCTCATATCTCCCGTAAGAGACACTAATCTCATTCATAAGAGCTCCACCCTCAAGACCTAATTACCTCCTGAAGGCCCCATTTCCAAATATCATCACCTTGGGAATTGGGCTTCAATACATGAATTTTGGGAAACACACATTCAGTCCTTAGCAACTACTTATATAAATGCTCAATAAATGCCCTAAATTACTATTTTCTAAGGACTAGAAGAGTTAAGAGATCACTCCATAGTTGGAAACAATATAAAGTGTTAAATAACACTTGCTCAAGGTGTTACAGTTAGGATTTACAGTCAGGCAGAGAGAGAATATGTTAACCACTGAATTGTTTACCCATCATTTCACTAGAAATATCCAGAGACTCAAATTTTAGCAGTAGATATGGCTTAGATTATATTAATTGGTTTACTCATTCTTCCATTTGCATCATCTGTCACACGGTTACTCTGCCTATTTATGTAGTGAAATAAGTGCTGTATGCATACCAAGATGAATAAAACTTGTGTTTAACTAAGTAAATAAATAGAGATGTGGAATGAATGGTGGCTTGATGGAAATGCAAAGAAAACATCAAAGGTATGTAGAGATGGGATCAATTCACTGACAGTTCTTTCAGCATTTTCTTGAGCACTTCCTGGTCTTAAACCCAAGGCGATATTTTTTGATAAATTAGGAGAGAAAAGCACCAGCTTCAATTAGGCCCATGAAGGCAAGGACCAGGTTGGCCATCAGGATCTGTTAAGACTCCATTTTCTGCATGGATAAGAGTATAAAGCTATTATCAACATGGCTTGGTGGTTAAGAGCCCAGATTCTGGAGCCAGACTGCCTGGGTTCAAGCCCCAATTTTTGTCACTACCAACTCTGTGACCATGAGCAAGTTACGTAATTTTTCTGTGTCTCAGTTTTGTTAATATAAAAAATGAGGATAGTTTCTAGCATTGCTATAAGGATTAAATAAATATTTGGCAAGTAGTAGAACAGTGGCACATGATACGCTTCATTTTACTATTTAATAATTAACGAAATCATCTGCCTGTTCCACACTAGACACATAATAGTAGAAAAAATAAAGTGATTAACAATCAATTGTTGAATAAATGAGTGAGATGTAATAGATCTTGGAAAATGCCAAGAGGAGAGAAAATATGAGGACATTAATCAATTAATTAATTAATTAATTGGAACATAGTTGATTGTACATATCTGTGGCATACAGAGTTGAATATCATTACCTGTGTGCAATATGTGATGCTCAAATCAGGACAATTAGTATATTCAACTTCATACAATGTAATCATTTTTTGTGGCCCTTTATCAATTCCTCCCTTCCCCTCCCTTCCCCTCCTCACACTCCCCCTTTCCCACCTCTGGTTACCTAAGTTCTGTTCTCTCCTTTTGAAAGTTCAATGTAGTATTGCGATTATTGTATCTTTCTTTTCTTATTCTTTTTTTTTTTTTAGCTCTTGCTTGTGAGTGAAAAAATGTGATATTTTTCTTTCTGCGCCTGGCTTATTTTGCTTAACATGATTTTCTCTAAGTTAATCCATGTTGCTGCAAATGGCAGTATTTCATTCTTTTTTTATGGCAGAGTAGTATTCATCCTGTATATGTACCACATTTTCCTTACCCAATCGTCTGATGATGGACATTTAGGTTGGTTCCAACTCTTGGCTATTGTAAATACAGCTGCAATAAATAAAGGGGTGCAGTTATCTCTTTGACACTATGATTTCCATCTCTTTAGATATATACCCAGCAGTAGAATTGCTGGATTGTATGGCAGTTCAATCTGTAGTTGTTTGAGGAAGCTCCATACCATTTTCCATAATGGCTGCATCAATTTACAGTCCCACCAACAGTGCAGGATTGTTCCCCTCTGTCTGCATCTTTGCCAGCATTTGTTATTCTCTGTCTTTTTGATAATACCAGTCTAACTGGAGTGAGATGATATCTCAATGTAGTTTTAATTGGCATTTCTCTGATGCTGAGTGATGTTGAACATTTTTTTCTTGTGTCTTTTGTCCATTTGTATATATTCCCTTGAGAAATGCCTATTCAGCTCCCTTGCCCATTTTTTAATTGGCTTATATGTTTTTTACTGTTAAGTTGTTTAAGTTCCTTGTGTATTCTGGATATTAATCCCTTGTCAGATGCATACTTTGTAAATATTTTCTCCCACTCTGTAGGTTATCTTTTGGCTCTGTTAATTGTTTCTTTTGCTGTGCAGAAGCTTTTTAGTTTGATATGATCCGATTCATTTATTTTTCCTTTTGTTGCCTTTGCTTTGGGGGTCATATTCATAAAGACTTTGCCCAGTTGTACTTCCTGAAGTGTTTTCCCTTTTTTTTTTTTTTTTTTAGGAGTTTTATAATTTCAGGTCTTATATTTAAGTCTTTAATCCATTTTAAGTTGATTTTGGTATATGGTGAGAAGTACAGGTCTAGTTTCACTCTTTTACATATAGATGTCCAGTTTTCCCAGCACCAATTATTGAAGTGGCAGTCTTTTCCCCAGTGTAATGTTCTTTGTTCCTTTGTTGAAGATCAGTTGGCTATAAGTTTGTGGGTTCATTTCTGGATTATTTATTCTGTTCCATTGGTCTGAGTGTCTGTTTTTATGCAAGTACCATGCTGGTTTGGTTACTATAGCTTTGTAATATAATTTGAAATCAGGTAGTGTTATGCTTCTGGCTTTTTTTTTTTTTTCCTCAGGATTGCTTTGGCTATTCAGGGTCTTTTATTGTTCCACATGGATATTAGGATTGTTTTTCTATTTCTCTCTTGGTATTTTGTTGGGCATTGCATTGAATCTATAGATCTCTTTGAGTAGTATGGGCATTTTCACAAGGTTATTTCTTCCAATCCAAGAGCATGGAATATATTTCCATCTTTTTGTGTCCTCTTTAATTTCTATCAACAGTGATTTGTGATTTGTAGTTCTCATTGTAACGATCTTTTGACTCCTTGGTTAAATTGATTTCTAGGCATTTTATTTGTTTTATTGGTAACTATTGTAAATAGGCTAGTTTTTTTTTTTATTACCTTTTCTGCTAGTTCATTGTTGGAGTATAAAATGCTACTGATTTTTGCCTGGTGATAGACTGTACCAAGAAGATACAGAGAACCTGAACAGACCAATAACAAGCAATGAGATTGAAGGAGTAATCAGCAGTCTCCCAACAAAGAAAAGCTTAAGACTGGATGGCTTTACTGCTGAATTCTACCAAACTTTAAAGAGGAATTAATACCAACTCTCTTCAAACCATTTGAAACAATTGAAACAGAGGCCATTCTCCCAAATTCGTTCTATGAGACTAGCATCACCCTGATACCAAAGCCAGACAAAGATACAACAATAACAACAACAACCTGTAGGCTGATATCTTTGATAAATATAGACACAAAATTCTTCAATTAAATATTAGCAAATAGAATACAACAACACATCAAAAACTTATGCACCACAATCAAGTAGGATTCATCCCAGGATGCAAAGATGGTTCAACATACATAAGTCAATAAATGTGCTATGCCATATCAACAAAATCAAGGGCACAAACCATATGATTATCTCAATAGATGCAGAAAAAGCATTTAACAAAATTCAATATCCCTTCATGATAAAGGCTCTCAGCAAATTAGGTATCGAAGGAAAGTATCTCAACAGTGTAGAAGACATATATGACAAACCTACTGCCAATATCATCCTGATTGGGGAAAAGCCTTCAGGACAAGGAACAGGAACTTGATAAAGGTGTCCACTCTCACCACTCCTATTTAACAGAGTGCTGGAAGTACTAGCCAGTGAAATCAGGCAAGAGAAAGAAATAAAGGGCATCCAGACTGGAAAAGATGAAGTTAAATTGTCCCTGTTTGTGGATGACATGATCCTATTTACAGATAAGCCTAAAGACACTATAAAAAAAAACTCCTATAGTTCTTAAACTGTTACAGCCAAGTTGCAGGACATTATTTTCAAAAGCTAACTTGATAGTTAAGATAGTCTTAATTGCTGCTTCACACATAAAAGATTCTAATGTTCTAACACGGTTTAAATAAAGTCCAATTCTTATGACATGACCTATTAATAAGAAAAGGAGAGGGTTTGCAGTAGTAACAGATAAACCCCCAAATCTCAGTGGCTTAGAAAGACAAACGTGGACTTCTTTCTCTAGAAAAGTCTGATAGAAAAGTTCTCATCTATCTGGTCACTGAAAAATCCAGGTTATGTTTGTCTTGTGATGCTACCATCTCATCACCATGGTCGGGGAACAGAAGAACAGAGAAGGGAAATCAACTCTTAGTTGCAATGGCCCAGATGCGACATATGTATATGTCATTTCTGCTCACAGTCCATTCTTCAGCATTCATGTCCAAATGTGACTGAGGGCTGGGAAATGTCGGGGTGTGAATGGATATTCAGTGAGCAGTTGTCTCCACCACATATGGCATACAAGGCCCTTAATAATCTGGTAGCAACTATTCCCACCTTATCTTTCAAATCTAATGAAGACTTGGGGTCTCATAACACTGTCAAATAATCACTAGATGTATATAACAGATTTTTATCACAGTGAAGTCTGGTGGTGACACTGTTCCCTAGATGCCATTTGGCTCTGTGGGGTGAAAAAGAAATATAGAATATGGCTTCTGCCCTTGAGAAGCTGACAATGTAGTTAAGGAAACGTGAAAACAGAGTTAAGTTGTAAGGCAATGTAGAACCAATTGCAGCTGAATGCTATAGACAAGATATTTTGGTTTAGTATAGGGGCCTTGTGATTTGGAATCAGACAATCCTGGGCCCTAGTGTTTACTACTTGTATTATCTTTATCAAGTCACTTAATTTCTAACTGTGTGTGTGTGTGTGTGTGTGTGTGTGTGTGTGTGTGTGTGTGTGTGTGTGTGTGTGTGTGTGTGTGTGCATAATAACTCAAGAAGTAGTAGCTGTTGTAGTTTTTCTTTTTTTATGTAACAAAACATCCTTGATGAGAAATAGATTTTTTTCTTCACTCATGGAATAAAATAGGATATTATCCCAGTTACTCTTCTTTTTATTAACCTCTGCTGAACACCAGACCAAAAGAAAAGGCAAAGATATTACTATCGAATCTGAAAGAATTTCTTCTAGATGATCTGGCTGGTAGGTATCCTTCACAAGTGGCCTGCTGCTTTCTCTCTCATGGCAGAAACACAGATCATGATAACTAAGAGACTAAGATTGGAAGACATCTCCTGCTATGTTTCAGGGGAAAACAAGACCAGAAAACCCACATCCAGAAAGAGTAGTATCAGTTAGCTGGGAGTGTACCTGCATTGATGAGCAGCTCTAGATTTTATGCCTCACCTAGCTGTACCCCCCAGCGCCTGCAGCACCCTCTCAGAGCCACACAGGTGGGGTTAAGTGCTGGTAGGGCACATCAAGAGTGAAAATAGCCAATGAACTTTCCATTTCATCAGATGCCTCCCCACTTTCTAGCCTTCTAAACCTGGGGTACAGGGAGACTTCCTTTTCCCAAGTACATTGCTGAAGTTTTTCAGATCATAGTTTACTAAGATATTTCAAAACTTTTGGAATGGAGAGTGATTATCTGCTTGACCCTCCAGGTGATTCTGATTTCTAGAGTCAATTTAGAATATCAGATGTCTCATCTCTTTTCCCAAGCCCTATCTAACCCAGATCAGAGGCCCTGGGATCTAACAGAGGTTCTGACAGATATCCCAAATACATCCTTATCCATGATAAAGGGGAGCCTGGCTGATTGGACCTCTCACTCTCTGGCATCACATCACTGATTGCCACAAACATCAGTGGATCCCCTTTTATTCTGCAAACTTCTCTACTATTAGGTATAAGAATATTACCTTACCATCTCAGAGCACAGAAGCAAATAGAAAGGAAGAATCCCATCATTTTCATTGCATAAATCTATCCTGGGCTCAGAGAGTTTAATTTTGCTGAATAATTCTCCATAGACACGAACGATAAAAGAGGAGATTACTACCCATCTGTTTACCCTCTTGGCTTTTGTCCAGCTCCTATTGTCTCTTCAAGCTGTATCCATCTGATTACTTTAGTGACTCAGGAAGACATCACCAAATATGAGCATGTTCCTAGGCCCTGGGAACCTCTCTCCACACTGAAGCAGAGTGACACAGAGTATTTTCCCTTGGCACATTTCAGAACTCGGGCTGGAATAAGATGCTTAAGGTCAAGTCCATGACATCTGTGGCTGGGAAAGGGCCCAAAGAGATCATTTTTATCTTCTGCTGTGCACATGCAATCTATCTATCACCAGGCATAGAGATCTCAACTGAGCAGCCAGGAAAAGTACAGAGAGCAGAGTTCAGGTCTCTGCTGTTAGGGCTGCTCTTTACATTATTTTGCCTTGTTTTTCCCTTCAAACTCATATAAAGCTTTTTCAGGACAGGACAAAGCTTTTCCAGGATTTTTGTCAAGAAAACAAATCTAAACAGGAGCTGGGCAAGGAAAAAGAGACTTTGGAACATTGCTGTTCATAATGTCCAGTTTGTAGAATTTGAAGGAAATTCTTTTTGGGAAAGGAATATGTTTGCCAAATTGTACAAGCCTAATCAGAAAATAAAATAATTGCTCTACATCAAACCAATTCCATTTAAACCCCAAGTGAAAAATCCATCCCCGAGTCTTTTCTAATCTATTTTTTTTCCAATTTGAGCAGAATTATAGATTATGAAATGGACACAGTTTAGAATAAAAACATTTTCATTGGAGAAAATTGCCCTTTGTTTATTTTGTGAAGTCCACTTTCTATGGGCCCTATTACAGAAAGGAAGTTGTAGCTGCATTGAAATGCTTTCAACCCACACTCTTAGGTCCAATAGGAAGTAAAAGGTAAGGGAACCACTAAGGTCTTAGTGGGCCTGGGTTCAATTGTGTGAAATTAACAACCATGTCTCCTTTACATCTAAGGGCTTCATTTTCCTTACCTATAAAATGCTTCAGTTGAAAAAAATTGTTTCTAAAGTCCCTTTTTGGTTTGAAAGTCTCTTTTACTTGAGAGCATTTGCTTCAAGTAGCATTTGTGCTATGTATTAGCAATTTCTTTGTATTGATTTTGTGGCTACTCTAGTAACTGGAAATATGCTTATCTTTGTCTTCATGAGTATAATAAAGGCCAAAATGGAGAATGTGGCATGACCTTCACCCTTTAAAAGCACATTATCCTGAGAAACTTCTGGACTGTGCTTCTAATCTACTTTTGATTACGCCTCTTGTTTCACTAAAGACTTGGCAGTAAGAAATTCAGAAAGATGCCTATTATGTTTTCATCTCTTCCCCCATCCATTTTCACTTAAAATGCACTGCTATCATACACTTATTTTGTAATTTGCCATTAATCTCTGTGACACCACCATGCTCATGATTTTAGAGCATTTTTGAAAGCAGCATTTTTTCCACGCTGTTTTTGTACTGTGAATTGCGCTTTGATGCTATCCATTTTCAAGGTTGCCGAAGTACACTCATAATGGGTCATCATGATCCTAGATAAAAGCAACCCAGCAACACCAGATTATACACTCAGACTTTCCTTACAGAGATCTGATTTTGCTGTTCCGAGTGAAAGAGCTGGCTCCTTGTTCTTCAGAGACTGAGAGAAAAATACGATAAAGTATTAAGATATGACCTCAAACTTCTGTTCTTCTGAAGTCCTGTGTGGTGATATTATGTTTGCATTTACATTTCTGAGGAATAAGGGTAAGAGGACATTAATCTACATTTTTAAAGTCTCTTCTATCATATATAAGAGATAACAAGTTAGGTGCATTATAAACCTTTTCTCTTCTAATCCCTCCCAGCAGTCTGTGAAGCATGTAGCATTCTGCCCATGCTACAGCTGAGACCTAAAAGCTTGGAGATATTTTGGAAATTGCTGAAGGTTGCACAGAAAGGAAGTACAGAAGTGAGACTTGAGCCCAGATCTGTTTTACCAAATCCATGTGGTAGGTGTGTGATTCTTTTTATTTCTAAACTGTTTGCTCTGTATACACAACACATTTCTTACATTTATTTTTTCAATATCTAATAGCTTGTTTCAATTTTCTACCGTGGAATCATCAAATAAGCAAATATGTTTACACCCTTTGGAGTCTGATCTTCCACTGTCTGCTATTTCACAAAAAGGGTCAAGTTTCTGCAGATATTTTTACATCTGGTATAGGGTTTTTGCTGAGCCGACCATAATGGAGGTTCTAATTCATGAGCTTAAAGACCTTCCCTGCTATAGAAGCATCTATCTGCCGTACTCTTTCATGAAAAAAGGGGATACAGTTCTTCCTCCCTTCCTCCTTCCTCCCTCTCTTCCTTTTATTCTTTCTTCGCTTTTGTTTATTTATTTACTTACCAATTTTTAAAGTCTTTATTTTTTAGAGCACTTTTAGGTTCATGACAAAATTAAGAGGAAGGTACAGAGATTTCTGGTACACTCCCTCCCCCGTACCCCCAACACACGTAGCCTCTTTGTTATCAGCATCCCCCACCAAAGTGGTACATTTGTTACAACTGATGAACCTACTCTGACACATCATTACCCAAAGTCTATAGTTTGCATTAGGGTTCACCATAGTTTACATAGGAGGTAGTCCATTTATGTATTCAGACAAGTGTATAATGACATGTATTCAGCATTATAGTGTCAAACAGTAGTTTCACTGCCCTAGAAATCCCATACTCTTCCTATTCATCCCTTCCTCTCTCTATCATCTGGCAACCACTGATCTCTTTACTTTCTCCATAGTTTTGCCTTTTCAGAATGTCATATGGTTGGTATTGTGCAGTATGTAGCCTTCTCTTTCATTTTATAATATATTTTTAAGTTTCCTACATGTCTTTTGATGGCTTGATAGCTCTCTCTCTCTCTCTTTTTTTTTTTTTTTTGGTAACATTGAATAACATTCCATTGTCTGAATGTACCACAGTTTATCCATTTACCTGTTGAAGGACCTCGTGGTTACTTCCAAGTTTTGGCAATTATGAATAAAGTTGCTATAAACATCTGTGTGAAAGTTTTTGTATACATATGTTTTCAACTTCTTTAGTTAAATACCAATGACTGCGTTTTCTGGGTCCTGTTGTAAGAGTATATTTAATTTTGTAAGAAACTGTCTTCCAGAGTGGCTGTACCATTTCGTATTCCCACCAGCAATGAATGAGAATACCTGTTGCTTCACAGCCTTGTCAGCATTTAGTGCTGTCAGTGTTCCAGATTTTGGGCATTCTAAAAGATGTATAGTGCTGTCTCGTTGTTTTAATTTTCATTTGCCTGATGACATAGGAAGTGGAGCACCTTTTTGTGTGCTTATTTGCCACATGTATATCTTCTTTGGTTAGATGTCTGTTAAGGTCTTTGATCCATTTTTTTAATTGGGTCGTTTGTTTTCTTATTGTTGAGTTTTAAAGTTCTTTATGTATTTTGAATGTCAGACCTTTATTGGCTATGTCTTTTGCAAAAATCTTCCAGTCTGGCTTATATACTCATTCTTTCTTCATTGTATTTCAGTGACCAAAAGTTTTTATTTTTAATGAAGTCTAGCTTATCAATTTTCTTTCATAGTTTGGTGTTTTATCTAAAAAGTCATTGTTATACTGAAAATCATCTAGATTTTGTCTATGTTATCCTTTAGGAGTTTTGTAGTTTTACATTTTACACTAAGGCCTATGATTCATTTTAGTCAATTGTGGAGAAAGAGTATAAGATCTTTGTCTATTTATTTATTTATTTATTTATTTATTTTTTGCTTATGGATTCAGTTGTTCAAGTAATCTATTAAAAAGACTGTCTTTTCTCCCTTGTATTGCTTTTGCTTCTTTGTAAAGGATCAGTTTTCTATATTTATGTGGATCTATTTCTGGTCTATCTATTCTGTTCCATTTATCTATTTGTCTGTTCTCCAGTCAATACCGCACTGTCTTGATTTCTGTAGTCCTGAAATCAGGTGTTGTCAGTCCTCCAACTTTGTTCTTCCTCTTTGATATTGTGTTGGAAATTCTGTGTCTTTTGCCTCTTCATAAAAACTTTACATAAGTTTGTTAATATCCATAAGATAATTTCCTGGGATTTTGATTGGAACTGCATTAAATCTATAGATCAAGTTAAGAAGAGCTGACATTTTGAAAATATTAAGTCTTCCTATCTATGAGCATAAAATATCTCTTCATTTATTTACTTCTTTGATTTCATTCATCAGAGTTGTACAGTTATACTCATTATAGATCTTGTACATACTTTGTTAGATGTATACCCAAGTATCTCATTTTTGGGGGGTGCTAATGTAAATGGCATTGTGTTCTTAATCTCAAACTGCAGTTGTTCATTGCTGGTACTTTGCTGATACTGTATTTAGGAAAGTGACTGACCTTTGTGTTTTGACTTTGTATCCTGCAACTTTGCTATAATTGCTTACTAGTTCCAGGAGTTTTTTTGAATTGTTTTTATTTTTATTTTTTAATTTATTTTTTATCAATTTTTCAAATTTTCTGTGTAAGTGATCATGTCATCTGTGAACAAGAACAGTTTCATTTTCCTTCCCAGTCTGTACACTTTTGATTTCCTTTTCTTCTCTTACTTCATTAGCTAATACTTCCAGTATCATGTTGAAAAGGAATGTTGAGAGGAGACATCATTGCCTTGTTCTTGGTATTCCAATCATTGGGAAAGATTCAAGTTTGTCATCATTAAGTATAATATTGGCTGTAGGTTTTTTATAGATATTCATTATCATGTTAAGGATGTTCCAGAGTTTTTTATTGTAAATAAGTATTGGATTTTGTCAAATGATATTTTTCTTCATTTATTGATATGGTCATGAAATTTTTCTTTTTTACCCTGTTGATATGATGGATTACATTAATTAATTTGTGAACATTTATTTAACCTTGCATACCTGGAATAAATTACACTTTGTGGTGGTGTGTAATTATCTGTATACATTGTTAGATTCAATTTGAAAATTTTTGAGAACTTTTGCATATATGTTCATGAGAGATGCTGGTCTGTAGTTTTACTTTCTTATGGTTTCTTTGTCTGGATTTGGTATTAACGTAATTTTGACCTCATAGAATGAGTTAGAAAATGTTCCCTCTGCTTCTACCCTCTGAAAGATATTCTAAAGAATTGGTATAATTTCTTTCTTAAGTGTTTGGTAGAATTCACCATTGGACCCGTTTGGGCCTGGTGCCTTCTATTTTGGAAGGTTATTAATTATCAATTAGAGTTTTTAATAGATAGAGGCCTATTCAGATAGTTTATTTCTTTTCTTGGAATTCTTGGTAAATTGTATCTTTCAAGAAACTGTTCCATTTTATCTAGCTTATCAAATTTGTGGGCATAGAACTGTTCATACTATTACTTTATTATTCTTTTAATATCCATGGGATCTGTAGTGTTGTCTCCTCTTTCATTTCTTTTTTTTTTTTTTTTTTGTCTTTTTCGTGACCGGCCCTCAGCCAGTGAGTGCACCAGCCATTCCTATATAGGATCTGAACCCACGGCGGGAGCATCACCACGCTCCCAGCGCCGCACTCTCCCGAGTGCGCCACGGGCTTGGCCCATCCTCTTTCATTTCTGATGTTAGTAATTTATATCCTTTTTCTTTTTTCATAGTTACCCTGGCAAGAGGCTTATCAATTTAATTAATATTTTCAAAGAACCAGCTTTGGGTTTCATTGATCATGTTTCAATTTCATTGATTTCTGTTGTAATTCTTATTATCTCCTTTCTTCTGCTTACTTTGGATTTAACTTGCTCTTTTGTTTTCTAGTTTTCTATGGGGGAAACTTAGATTATTGATTTTAAACCTATCTTCTAGTGTAGGCACTTAATGCTATAAATTTCCCTCTAAGCTCTGCTTTTGTTGCATCCCACAAATTTTAATAAATTGTGCATTCATTTTTATTTAGGTCAGAATATTTTAAATTTTTATTGAGATTTTTTCTTTAACCCATGTGTTATTTAGAAGTATGTTGTTTAATCTCTGTGTATTTTAAGATTTTCCATTTATCTTTCTGTTATTGACTTCTACTTTAATTCCATTGTTGTCTGAGAGTAGATATTGTGTGATTTCTATTCTTTTAGATTTATTAAGGTGTTGTATGTGGTCTACCTTGGTGAATGCTCCATGTGAGCTTGAGAAGAATGTGTATTCCACTGTTCAATTAAGTTATCTATAGATGTTTCTTATATCCATTTGATTAATGGTATGACTGAATTTGACTATGTCTTTACTGATTTTCTGCCTTCTGGATTTGTCCATTTCTGATAGAAGAGTGTTGATGTCTCCATCTATGATAGTAGATATATCTTTTTCTCCTTGCAGTTTTATTAGTTTTTGCTTCAAGTAGTTTGACATTCTGTTATTTGACACATATGTATTAAGAATTGTTATGTCTTCTTGTAGAATTGATCCCTTATCTTTATGTAATGCTGCTCTTTATCCTCAAAAACTTTTCTTGCTTTGAAGTCTGTGCTATCTGAAAATAATACAGCAACTCCTGCTTTCTTTTGATTAGTATTAACATGGTACATCTATCTCTATCCATTTACCTTTAATATATATGCATTTTTCTATTTACAGTGAGTTTCTAATAGACAACATATAGCTTGGCCTTGTTTTTGGATCCACTCTTACAATCTCCATCTTTTATTTATTTATTTTTTAAAATATATTTTATTTTATTTTACTTCTCGATATAAATTATAGTTGATTTTCATGCCACTTTACCCATTTCTCTCCCCCACTCCCCCCTATCATATCTGTGCACTTGACTTAAACAGTTCAAGGAATTTTTGTAGTTATTCTGTCTTCTTCCCCCTACCCTTGATTTGTTTGTGTGTTTATTTATTTATTTATAGCTCCCACAAATAAGTGAGAACATGTGGTATTTCTCTTTCTATGCCTGACTTGTTTCAATTAACGTAATTTTATCTAAGTCAATCCATGTTGTAGTGAGTGGTAGTATTTCGGCATCTATAGAGATGGTCATATGGTTTTTGTTTTTGCTTTTATTAATGTGCTGTTTTACATTTATTGATTTGTGTATGTTAAACCAACCTTGCATCCCTGGGATGAATCCAACTTGATCATGCTGCATAATTTTCTGTATGTGTGGCTGTATTCTGTTGGCTAGTATTATATTGAGGATGTTTTCCATCTACATTCATCAAAGATGTTGGCCTGTAGTTTTCTATTTTTGATGCATCTTTGTCTGGTTTGGGTATCAGGGTGATATTTGGCTCATAGAATGAGTTTGGGAGAACGTCCTCTGTCTCAATCTTTTGGAACAGTTTGTAGAGAATTGGTATCAGTTCCTCTTTTAAGATTTGGTAGAACTCTGCAGTGAACCGGTCCAGTCCTGGGCTTTTCTTTGTTGGGTACCTTCTGAAAGCAGCTTCAATTTCTTTTACTGTTATTGGTCTGTTCAGATATTCTATATCTTCTTGGCTCAGTTTTGGTAATTTGTATGCATCCAGAAATTTATCCATTTCCTCTGTATTTTCAAACTTGTTGGCATATAAGTTGTTTATAACAGTCTCTAATGATTCCTTGTATTTCTGAGGTGTCAGTTGTAATATCACCTTTTTCACTTCTAATTTTTGTGGCTTGATTTGTGAGCTAACATGTGGTCTATCCTGGGTAATATTCCATTTGGTGATGAGAAGAATGAATATTCTGAGGTTGTTGGATAGAATTTTCTGTAGATATCTGCCAAATCCAATTGGTCTAAAGTATTGTTTAGATCTTGTGTTTCTCTATTGATATTTTGCCTAGATGATCTATCCAATGAAGAGAGTGGGGTGTTCAGGTCCCCTGCTATTATGGTGTTAGTGTCTATCTCTTTCTTTAGATCTAATAGTGTTTACCATGTAAATCTGGCTGCTCCAACATTGCGTGCATTTATATTTATGATTGTTATGTTTTCTTGATGGATAGATCCTTTTATCATTATATAGTGGCCTTCTTTATTTCTTTTTATGGTTTTTGCTTTAAAGTCTGTTTTATGTGATATAAGAATAGCTATTCCAGCTTGCTTTTCATTCTATTTGCACGGTATATCTTTTCCATCCTTTCACTCTTCGTCTATGTGTGTCTTTATAGGTCAAGTGAGTCTCTTGAAGACAGCATATTGATGGGTCCATCTTTTTATTCCAGTCAGTCAATCTGTGTCTTTTGAATGGGGAATTTAATCCCTTTACATTTAGAGTTATTATTGAAAGGTGTTGATTTACACCTAGCATTTTACTGATTTTTGTTTAGATGTCTTAAGTATCTTTTGATCCTTTCTTTCAAATTTTCTGTTTGTCTTCTGTATTTGTTAGTTTCTTGGGTTGATAGATAAACTATTTTTTTTTTCTCTTTTGTTAGCATTTTTGTTTTCCTGGTAGGTATTGTTCTTTCTTGTGCATTCATGGCAGTGATGGTTGTTTTTTGTGATAGCAAACCGAGTACTTCCATGAGAATTTCTTGTTGAGCTGGTCGTGTGATAGTGAACTCCCACAGTTTTTATTTGTCTGAGAAATATACTATTTGTCCTTCATTTTGGAAGGATATTCTTGCTGGGTAAAGGATTCTTGGCTGGCAGTTTTTGTCCCTTAGTGTTTTGAATATATCATCCCATTCTTTTCTGGCTTTCAGAGTTTCTGATGAAAAGTCTGGTGTTATTCTGATTGGAGCTCCCTTATAGGTGACTTGCTGCTTCTCTCTTGCAGCTTTTAAGATTCTCTCTTTGTATTTGAATTTTGCCAGTTTGATTATCACAAGTCTTGGAGAGGATCTTTTTGGGTTGAATGTGTTTGGGGACCTTTGGGCCTCCTGAATCTGGGGATCTGTGACTTCCCTACCTGGGAAGTTTTCTGCTATTATTTCATTGAATATGTTTTCAATGCCATTTCCTTTTTCCTCCCCTTCTTCAAAACCCATGATTCAGATATTTGGCCCCTTAAGGTTGTCTGTAGTCTCTCTTAGATTTTCTTCAATTTTTTTTCATTTTTTTTCTTTTTTCTAGCCTGCCTGTGATAATTCAAACAGCCTGTCTTGAAGGTGAGAAATTCTCGCTTCTGCTTGTTCAAGTCTGCTGGTTAAACTCTCTGCTGTATTTTTTATTTCGTTGAATGAATCCTTCAGCTTCACAAGCTCAGCTACATTCTTTTTCAAGGCATTGATTTCTTTGTACATTTCTTCATTCAGATCCATTATATTTTTTCTCATTTCAATGTGTTGTCTAACTGAATTTTCTTGTATCTCATTTAGTTTCCTTAGAAGTTTTACTGTAAATTTCTTGTCTGTCATTTCAAATACTTCCTGTTCTATAGGATCTAGTGCTTGAGAGTTATTAATTTCCTTTGGTGGTAATGTACTTTCTTGATTTTCACATTTCTGATATCTTTCCTTTGGTGATTTGTCATTGTGTCCAGGGGTATCACAGTCCACTCGTTTCACTCTGATGTCTGGCTTGGATCCTGAAGGGACTGCTGCTTCTAGTCAGCAGGAACAAGCCTGGGCTGGGGTTCCCACTGCACCTGCCTGTTTTGGGACAGATGGCTCAGGGTGTGGGGGCCCCATGGCTCTTAAGTCTCTCCCAGGGGCAGGGATCAACCTGGGCTGGAAGTCCCACCCGACTGCCTTCTCCAGCATGGCTGTCTCAAGGTGAGAGTGCCCTAAGCCTCTTAAGTCTCTCCTGGCACTGGGGACTGGCCTGCGCCAGAAGTCCTGCTCTGCCTGCCTTCTCTGGTCTGGCAGGCTCAGGGCGTGAGGGACTAGAAGCTCTAAAGTCTCTCTACGCAGAGGGGAGCACCTGAACTAGGGTCCTGCAGCATGCGGTTCCTGTGTGTTCCAGTGCAGATCTCAGGTCTTCTGTCATTGCTCCTTAACAGTTGCAAATTGGTCATTCTGTGGGAGAGAGTGACACCAGGAACCAACTACTCCACCATCTTGACTGGTACTCTTTTTTTAGTTTTTTAAAATACATTATCTGGTAGATGTCTTCCTGTGCACCTCTGTACCGCTGTAGTCTTTTTAAAAGAAAACCAACCAGCCATCTCAAGTACAAAATCTAATTTCTGTCTTTTAATTGGTTCATTTAGACCATTGATGTTCAAAGTCATTATTGTTGTAGTAGGATTAATATACAACAATATGTTACTGTTTTCTATTTCTTTTTCTTGTCATGCTTTTTGTCTTTCATTCTTTTTCTCCCTTATGTAGTTTTAATTGAGCATTTTGCATGATTTCATTTTGTTTCCTTTCTTAGTATATCAGTTATAGTCCTTTTTTTAAAAAAAAAACTTCTTTAGTGGTTGCCATAGAATTTGCAGTATACTTTTACAACTAATCTAAGTACCCTTTCCAATAACACTATCTTGCTTCACAGGTGGGGCATATAACAACAAAATAATCCTAATCTCTCCCTCCCATCCTTTGTATCATTGTCATTCATTTTACTTATATGTAAGCATACATACACGTGTGTGTATGTGTGTATATGATATAGATATAAGCATTCATAATCTCTATGATTGAATGTTTGTGTTTCCTCTAAAATTCATAAGTTAAAGCCTAATCTCCATTGTGATAGTATTAAGAGGTGGGCCATTTAAGAGGTAATTAAATCATGAGGACAAACCTATCATGGATGGGATTAGGGTGCTTATAAAAGGGCTTAAGGTTGATGGGGGAGTTTGCTTCCTCTCTTGCCTTTCTGCCTTCTGCCATGTGAAGACGTAATGTTCCTCTCCTCTGAAGGATGCAACAAGAAGGTCCTCACTAGATGCCAATATCTTGACTTTGGGCTTCCCAGCATCCAAAATTTTGAAAAATAATTGTGCATTATGAATTACTTAGTCTGTGGTATTCTGTTATAGCAGTACAAAACAGACTGAGACAGCAATCAAATACCTTGTTTCTATTGTTGTTTGGAACAAACTGTTATCAGATCAGTTAAGAATAAGAAAAAAAGTTTTTATTTTACATTTATTTCTTCTTCAATGATCTTTTTTTTTCTTTATGCAGATCTGAGTTTCTGACCTATGTTATTTTTCTTCTCTTTAAAGAGCTTCTCGTAACCTTTTTTTTTTGTACATACATGTAGAATACAATGTTTATTTTCAATAATTGTGTACAATTTGTAGTGGTTAGATCAGTATAGTTTGCTAATTCATCATTAGAATACGCAATCATTCTTTGTGTCCAGTTCCTCATTAGCCCCCCTCCCTCCTCCCTCCCCTCCCCTTTTGCACCTCTAGTTCTCTAAAAGTTCAACATTTACTGTGATTGTTGTTCCTTTCTTTCTTTCTCTCTGTCTTTATTGTTCATTTGTTTGTTTATGGGTTCAGTTCCCAGTTATGAGTGAGAACATGTGGTATTTCTCTTTCTTGATGGCATGTCTACTGGCAACAAATTTCTCAATTTTTGCTTGTCTGAGAAAGTCTTTATTTCTCCTTCACTTTTGAAGGATAGTTTCATATGGTCCTGAATTCTAGGTTGGTGAGTTTTTTCTCTCAACACATTAAATACCTCTTCCACTCTATTCTTGGTTGCATGGCTTCTAAGGATAAGTTAGAAGTAATTCTTTTTTTTTTCTTCTTTTCTAATTCCTCTGTAAGTAGGGTGCTATTTTCCTTTGGCTTTTTGGGGGGGGTTCTTCCTTTATCTTTGACTTTCTTCCGTAGTTTGAAAATGATATGCTTAGGTGTAGTTATTTTTTGTTGTTGTTGTTGTTTGCTTGTTGCTGTTTTTTTTGTTTGTTTGTTTGCTTTCTTTGTGTGGTTTTTTTTGTTTGTTCATTTGTTTTGGGTTTTTTTGGCATTTACATTGCTTGGTCCTCTGTGAATTTCCTGTATCTGTTGTTTGGTGTCCGGCATCAACTTGGGGAAATTTTCAGTCATTATTGTTTTAAATATTTCTTCTATTTTTTTTTTCTTCTTCTTCTGAGATTCCCCTTATGCATATATTACATGTTTTGTTGTTGTCCCACAGTTCTGTCCTAATTTTTCAGTCTTTGTCTTCTTTGCTTTTCAGTTTTTGAAGTTTCTATTTATAAATATTCAGTCTCTGAGATTCTTTTCTTAGCTGTGTCCAGCCTATTGATAAGCTCATCAAATGCATTCTTTATTTCTGCTACAGTGTTCTTGGTCTTTAGCATTTTTGTTTGTTTGTTTGTTTCTTTCTTAGAATTTCCATCTTTTTTGCTTACATTTTCCATCTGTTCTTGCATGCTACTTTATCCATTAGAATCCTTAGCATATTAATCATAGCTTTTTATGATTTTTGGTCTGTGATGATTCCAACCTCCCGAACATGTCTGGTTCTGATGCGTGCTCTGTGTGTTCAAATTGTGTTTTTTGACTTTTGGCATGTTTTGAATTTTTTCTTGCTATCTGGACATGACATCCTGGGTAAAAGGAACTTCTATAAATAGGCCTTTAGTTATGTGGTGGTAAGGCGTGGGAGAAAGGGGAAAATGTTATAGTCCTATGACTATAAAAGTCCTATTCAGCCTTTTCAGGGAGCCTGTGCCTCTGGACCATGAACTTCACAAGTGCTTCTCAGTTTTTTTTCCCTGCCTGGGTGAGACAGGATGGCTAGAGGGGGCTGAAGTTTGGGATTTCCCTTCTTCCACATGGAATGCTAGAGGGGACTGAAGTTGGGTGTTTTCCTTCCCCCAGATCTGTTACATGTTATTAATATTTCAGCAGGTCAGGCTCTGGTTAACTAGTTTCTCCTGAGGGCAGCCCTTGTTAAGAACAGAGTGCTCTGTTATATTTCAAAATGGTTTCTTTATCTCTCTCCCTGCCAGAGCACAATTTTTTTCTCTGATATTTACTGTGGGAACTTGGTCAAACTCCTAGAGGTAAATTACACAAAATTGTGAGGGTTCCCCTGGGTCACTCTTGAGATTTTAACTCTCATAGTTGTCTGCACTGAGCCTCCAGCAATGTGTCAGTTAGAGTTCCTCTTTTCTTACCCTGGAAATGATTCCCAGGAAGGTTTTGGATCCTGAGTCTCTGCTCCAGTAAGCCATGACTCCCTGTATTCATCTGTTTCTCTAATCTTGGAGACAGCAGTTTGTCCTCTGTCCTCCCCACTCTTCTAGATTCAAGAAGAGTTGCTGATATTTCAGTTTGTTCAGCTTTTTAGATGTTGTTAAGACAAAGCGATGACTTCCAGCCTCCTTACATGTGGGACCAGACAGGGATATAGTTCTTAGAGATGAAGACCAAGGCAAGTTGTTATGGAGAATGAAGAAGGCAAAAAATAAAAGTAAAAAAGGACAGATATATAGTTCTCAGGAATGAAGAACACAGTTAAGTTGTCATGGAGGGAAAAAAAAGTGGATAATAATTGCTGGAGTGCTGTGACCGTGTCAAGTGAGTTTAAGAATTTAATTTTAAAATTTCTATATAGGAGGAGAGATTTCAGGATTGTTTCCTATGAGGAATACAGCTGTATATCTGTATAAAAACTGAAAACAGAGATTATGAAAAACTCCACCAAGTGACCTAGAAAATATGGAAATTTCTTGCAAATGCTAGACAGGGGAAAGTCAACATTGAAGGCAGTCTACAAGCTGCATGCATGTTGAAAATACCAAAGGTCACACATGCATCATTTTACCAGATGTGCACATCATCACAAACGTACACCCTCAGCAATCCCTGTGGCAGGATGCCCAGGGGGAAGAGAAACTTAGACTGTATATGAGGAAACATCCTTGGCTTGTGCCATCAAATACTGAGATTTAAAGTTCCTTTTATTGTTATTCAATTAACAAGTACTCTTACTTTAGTCATAAGACAGAGTCCTGGGAAACACCTCCAAAAATTAATAGTTTTTATTCTTGACAAGATCTCATATTTCTAGGAAGAAGGAATTCTTTGCAGGTTTTTTGTTACATCATGTTCTATTGTTGGAGCACTTTTCAGAGTCCCGTAGCTTTTTGGCATTGGTAGTTACACCCCAGTTATAACAATGACCTTCTATAATCTGAAATTATTTTAACAGGTCAGTACTTAGAAGCCATTCTTGTAAATTTAATATATTTTATTTTTCTTCTTACCCGACTCTAGTTGTGTATGTGGGTTGTTTAGAATGGAATTATTGGCTATCACATTCAAGTGATTACCCAAAGGAAATGGCTTGCTTCTTGCTGTTTCATTTAGAGTAGATGATAATTAATTAACAAACAAACAAAAAAAAAGATAAAGGAAAAATGCCAGATCTGTTTAAATCCAGATTCCTGTTGGTAGTTTGATAATGACATATGCTGTTCTTTGTGCTAAAATAAGAAATCCCAACCTTCAAAACATTTTGAAGGTGGTTTTATTGACAGATAAATGATCTCACAGCAAAGGCACTGGCTTACATATAAGAACTGAAATTCTGCTTAAGACTTAAAAAATACAATCTCATCCTTCTTACCATGAAGAATTCACAGAGAGAGATGCTCTGCCTCAGTAGTTCTGAACCTTGACTGCACATTAGAATTCACCCAGGGAGGGTTGTATACATACCATTGCTCAGCCTCTCCCATCCCCTGGGAGAAGGTTGAAGGAAATTTTTCTGGAGAGAGAACTAGGCTGTCTAGTTCTAAAACCTGCTCAGAAGAGTCTAATATTCAGCTAGGCTTGAGAACCACTGCCACTTTGGGCAACTCTCATCAATTGAGCAGAACACAGAGATGGGAGCCAGAAACACGTGTAAGTCGGCAAGAAGAAGGGACAAAGAAAACAGAGGCAAAGAAAAGAAACTGTTAGCTTAATTTGGCCTCTCCAGACATAACTATTAATTTATGGAAGTAACTATTAATTTATTTTCCTTTCCTATAGCAATGACATGGCATAGTGGAAAGACTCTGATCTTGGTGTTGAGCAAGTGATCAGATTTCCAATGTCACGGTTACCCTAATATTTCAGATTTAAAGCCTCAGCAGCAAGCTTGTTAAGAGTTGCTGTTTTACTTGTGCTACTTCCCATATTAGTCCACCAAATGATGAGAGTGAAGCCAGTTTCAGGCTGGAGCTGAGATTCAGAAGTAAAAAAAAGAAATGATTTTTAATTTTATGTCCTGCCCCCCCCCTTCCTCCAAAGTCCAGCTGGCCACTACCACCACTCCTCAGTCCCCACCACTGGCCCATAATTGGTGTGTGCCTCCACTTCTGGTCTGTTCTCATTAAACATCTACATATAGCCATTCCTTTATTATCTTCCTTCAAACTTCTCATCCTATTTAAGAAAATAGCTGCTGTAATGCTGTTTTCCTTCCTGAGGATTCTTCTTCAACCTGAGTTCTGTCTAGTCTATCATCATTTCCTACTACTGTTTCATAGGACTATTTAACTGGTGTTCCTTTCTACAACCAGAGCATTTGGGTACCTGAAGAATTAGGGACCATATAACGAAACATGTTTGTAAAATCAAATCCTAACCCTACCTCATGAAAAGTCTTAGTAGTGGTAATCGTGATGTCCATTTAAAGTTGTTCTACAGTTGACAATGAAATAACTCATTCCATATAGCTGCCATACATTGGTAAATTCCATCTTTTCGATTCAGTCACCCTTGTATTCCCTAAGGGCAGGGATCTCATCCAGATTTTTTAAAATTTAATTTAATTTAATTTTACTTCTCAAAATACATTGTACTTGATTTTCATGCCCCTTTATCTGTTCCCCTCCACCCCCACTCGCCCCATTATATCTGTGCACTTGACTTAGATAGTTCAAGGAATTTTTGTGGCTGTTCTGTCTTCTTCACCCACCCTTTATTTGTTTGTGTGTTTATTTATTTATTAATTTTTAGCTCCCACAAATAAGTGAGAACATGTGGTATTTCTCTTTCTGTGCCTGACTTGTTTCACTTAATATAATTTTCTCTAAGTCGATCCATGTTGTTGTGAATGGTAGTATTTCGTGTTGTGTAGATATATCACAGTTTCCTTATCCAGTCCTCAGATGATGGACATTTGGGCTGGTTCCATCTCTTGGCTATTGTATATAGAGCTGCAGTAAACATTGGAGTACAAGTATCCTTTCGGCATGATGATTTCCATTCCTCTGGGTATATTCCCAGCAGTGGAATTGCTGGGTCATATGGTAGATCTATCTGTAATTGTTTGAGGAACCTCCACACCATTTCCCATAAAGGCTGCACCATTTTGCAGCCCCACCAACAGTGGGTGACAGTTCCTTTTTCTCCACAACCTCTCCAGCACTTATCGTTCTCAATCTTTTGGATGTTAGCTATCCTAACTGGAGTGAGATGGTATCTCAGTGTGGTTTTGGTTTGCATTTCCCGGATGCTGAGTGATATTGAGCACTTTTTCATGTGTCTGTTGGCCATTCATATATCTTCCTTTGAGAAATGCCTGTTCAGCAACTTTGCCCATTTTTTAATTGGGTTATTTGTTTTTTTGTTGTAAAGTTGTTTGAGTTCCTTGTATATTCTGGGTATTAATCCTTTGTCAGATGTATATTTTGCAAATACTTTCTCGCTCTATGTTGGTTATTTTTTAACTTTTGATTGTTTCTTTTGCTGTGCCAAAGCTTTTTAGTTTGATATAATCCCATTTCTTTATTTTACCTTTAGTTGCCTGTGCTTTTAGGATCCTATTCATGAACTCTGTACACACTCCTTCTTCCTGGAGTGTCTCCCCTATGTTTTCTTTAAAGAGTTTTATTGTTTTGGGATGTATATTTAAATCTTTAATCCATTTTGAGTTGATTTTGGTATAAGGTGCAAGATATGGGTCTGATTTCATTCTCCTAAATATGAGTATCCAGTTTTCCCAGAACCACTTGTTGAAAAGGCAGTCTCTTCCACAGTATGTAGCTTTGCTGCCTTTGTTAAAGATCAGATGGCTGTAGGTGTGTGGATTGATTTCTGGGTTCTCTATTCTAATCCATTGGTCTGTGTGTCTATTTTTATGCCAGTACCATGCTGTTTTAGTTATTATAGCTTTGTAATATAGTTTAAAGTCAGGTAGTGTTATGCCTCCAGTTTTATTTATTTATTTTTGCTCAGGATTGCTTTGGCTATGCATGGTCTTTTGTTGTTCCATATAAATGTCTGGATAGCTTTTTCCATCTCAGAGAAAAATGTCATTGGAGTTTTGATGGGGATTGCATTGAATCTGTAGATGACTTTGGGTAATACGGACATTTTCACAATGTTAACTTTTCCAATCCAAGAAGGTGGGGTACTTTTCCATCTTCTTGTGTCCTCTTTAATTTCTCTCAACAGTGGTTTTTAGTTCTCTTTGTAGAGAGTTTTCACATCCTTGGTCAGCTTTATTCCTAAGTATTTTATTTTTTTGGTGGTTATTGTAAATGGGTTAGCTTTCTTGATTTCTTTTTCTGCATGTTCACTGTTGGAATATAGAAATGCTACTGTTTTTTGTGTGTTGATTTTGTATCCTGCAACTTTGCTGAAATTATTTATCAACTCTAGGAATTTTTTCATAGAATATTTAAGCTGTTCAATATATAGGATCATATCATCTGCAAAAACAGACGGCTTGACTTCATCCTTTCCAATCTGTATGCCCTTTATTTCCTTCTCTTCTCTGATTGCTCTGGCTAGCACTTCCAACACTATGTTGAATAGGAGTAGTGAGAGTGGGCATCCTTGTCTAGTTCCTTTTTTAAAGGGAAAAGTGTTTAGCTTTTCCCCATTCAGGATGATATTGGCAGTGGGTTTATTGCATATGGCTTTAATTATGTTGAGATACTTAAAATCTATGCCTAACTTGTAGAGAGTCTTTATCATGAAAGGATGTTGAATTTTCTCAAATACTTTCTTGGTGTCAATAGAGATGATCATGTGATTTTTGTCTTTGCTTTTATTATGTGGTGTATCACATTTATTGATTTGCATATGTTGAACCAACCTTGCATCCCTGGGATGAATCCAACTTGATCATGGTGTATAATTTTTTGTGTGTGGCTGTATTCTCTTAGCTAGCATTTTATTGAGGATTTTTGCATCTATATTCATCAAGGTTATTGGCCTGTAGTTTTCTGTTTTTGATGCATCTTTCTCTGGTTTTGGTATCAGGGTGATATTTGGCTCATAGAATGAGTTTGGGAGAATGTCCTCTGTTTCAATCTTTTGGAACAGATTGTAGAGAATTGGTATCAGTTTCTCTTTAAATATTTGGAAGAACTCTGCAGTGAACCTGTCCAGTCCTAGGTTTTTCTTTGTTGGGAGCCTTCTGATAACAGCTTCAATCTCTTTTATTGTTATTGGTCTGTTCAGATATTCTATATCTTCTTGGCTCAGTTTTGGTAATTTGTATGCATCTAGAAGTTTATCCATTTCCACCATATTTTCAAATTTGTTGGCATATAGATGTTTATAGTAGTCTCTAACAATTCCTTGTATTTCTGAGGTGTCAGTTGTAATGTTATCTTTTTCATTTCTAACTTTTGTTATTTGGGTCTTCTTTCTTCTTTTCTTAATCTTGCTAAAGGTTCATTGATTTTATTTATCTTTTCAAAAAACCAACTTTTTGTTTCATTGATATTTTGTATTGTTTTTTGTGTTTCTATTTCATTTAGTTCAGCTCTGATCTTAATTATTTCTTTCCATCTACTAACTTTAGATTTGGAATGTGCTTGTTATTCTCGATCTTTAAGGTGAAGTGTTAGGTTATTTATTTGCCATCTTTCCATTCTTCTGAAGTAAGCATTTAATTCATTAAATTTCCCCCTTAATACTGCTTTTGCAGTATCCCACAGGTTTTGCTATGATGTGTCATCATTTTTACTAATTTCAAGAAATTTTTTGATTTCCGGTTTAATTTCTTCTTGGACCCATATGTCATTAAGTAGAATGTTGTTTAATTTCCATGTGTTTGTGTAGTTTCCAGAGTTTCATTTATAATTGATTTCTAATTTTAATCCATTGTGATTGGAAAAAATACATGGAATAATTCCAATGTTTTTTGAATTTGCTGTGACTTGATTTTTGACCTAACATGTGGTCTATCCTGGAGACTGTTCCATGTGCTGATGAAAAGAATGAATATTCTGAGGTTCTTGGATGGAATGTTCTGTGGATATTTGCCAAATCCAATTGGTCTAAAGTATTGTTTAGATCTTGTGTTTCTCTATTGATATTTTGCCTAGATGATCTGTCCAATGAAGAGAGTGGGGTGTTCAGGTCCCCTGCTATTATGGTGTTAGTGTCTGTCTCTTTCTTTAGATCTAATAGTGTTTGCCATGTGAATCTGGCTGCTCCGACATTGGGTGCATTTATATTTATGATTGTTATGTCTTCTTGATGGATAGATCATTTTATCATTATATAGTGGCCTTCTTTATTTCTTTTTATGGTTTTTGCTTTAAAGTCTATTTTATGTGGTATAAGAATAGCTATTCCAGCTTGTTTTCCATTTCTACTTTCACGATATGTCTTTTTCCATCCTTTCACTGTTAGTCTATGTGTGTCTTTATAGGTCAAGTGAGTCTCTTGAAGACAGCATATTGTTTGGTCCATCTTTTTAATCCAGTCAGTCAGTCTTTGCCTTTTGAATGGGGAATTTAGTCCCTTTACATTCAGAGTTATTATTGAAAGGTGTTGATTTACTCCTAGCTTTACACTGATTTTTGGTTAGATGTCTTAAGATCTTTTGTTCCTTTCTTTCTAATTTTGTGTTTGTCTTCTGTATTTGTTGGTTTCTTGGGTTGATAGATAAACTTTTTTTCTTTAGCATTTTTGTTTTGCTGGTAGGTATTGTTCTTTCTTGTGTATTCATGGCAGTGATTGTTGTTTTTGTGGTGTTAAACTCAGTACTTCCTTGAGAATTTCTTGTAGGGCTGGTTGTGTGGTAGTGAACTCCCACAGTTTTTGTTTGTCTGAGAAATATACTATTTGTCCTTCATTTTGGAAGGATAGTCTTGCTGGGTATAGGATTCTTGGCTGGCAGTTTTTGTCCCTTAGTGTTTTGAATATATCATCCCATTCTTTTCTGGCTTTCAGAGTTTCTGATGAAAAGTCCCTTATAGGTGACATGCTGCTTCTCTCTTGCAGCTTTTAAGATCCTCTCTTTGTATTTGAATTTTGTCAGTTTGATTATCTCACATCTTGGAGAGGACTTTATGGGTTTAATGTGTTTGGTGATCTTTAGGCTTCCTGAATCTGGGGATCTGTGACTTTCCCTATACCTGGGAAGTTTTCTGCTGTTATTTCATTGAATATGTTTTCAATGCCATTTCCTTTTTCCCTCCCCTTCTGGAATACTCATGATTTGGATATTTGAGCACTTAAGGTTGTCAGTTGTCTCTCTTAAATTTTCTTCAATTTTTGAATTTTTTTTCTTTTTTCTTTATTGCTTGTGATAATTCAAACAGCCTGTCTTCAAGGTGAGAAATTCTCTCTTCAGCTTGTTCAAGTCTGCTGGTTAAACTCTCTGTTGTGTTTTTTATTTTGTTGAATGAATCCTTCAGTTCCACAAGCTCAGCTACATTCTTTTTCAAGGCATTGATTTCTTTGTACATTTCTTCTTTCACATCCATCATATTTTTTCTCATTTCATTGTGTTGTCTAACTGAGTTTTCTTGTATCTCATTTAGTTTCCTTAGAATTTTTACTGTAAATTCCTTGTCTGTCATTTCAAAGACTTCCTGTTCTATAGGATCTAGTGCTTGAAAGTTATTAATTTCCTTTGGTGGTGATGTACTTTCTTGATTTTTCACATTTCTGGTATCTTTCCTTTGGTGTTTCATCATTGTGTCCCAGGGTATCACAGTCCACTCATTTCACCCTGATGTCTGGCTTGGATCCTGAAGAGACTGCTGCTTCTGGATTGCAGAAATTAGCCTGGGCCGGATTTCCCGCCCCACCTGCCTTCACTGGCTCCTCTGGCTTGGGGCTTGTGGTTTGGGGACCTGGAGCCTCTCAAGTCACTCATGGAGATGGGATGGCCTGCACTGGAAGTCCCACCCTGGCTGTGCATGTCTTCTCTGGTTGGCAGGCTCGGTGCATGTGGGTCCAGAATCTCTAAAGTCTCTCTATGGAATGCGGAACTACCTGGACCGGGGTCCCACTTTGGGCTGCTCCTATCTGCTCCAGCACAGATTTTGGGCTCTCCATTGCTGCTCCTCAAAAGCTGCAAATTGGTTGCTCTGTGAGAGAGAGCGACACCAGGAACTGACTACTCTGCCATCTTGACCAGAACCCCTCATCCAGATTTTTATTTTTATTTAATATCTCAGGTTTGGAACATGTGAGATATACTTTTATAATCTCTAAGAAAGAAGTGTGTAAACCTTCTCTTATTTTCTCTAAATTACTCAGGAACCCTTTAAAGGATTCTTACCTATATCCATCTACAGAATGTCATATAGCTGAAATCATGCAGTATGTAGCTTTTTCAGATTGTCTTCTTTCACTTCATAATACGCATTTAAAGTTCTTTCATATCTTTTCATGGCTTTAAAACTCATTTCTTTTCAGCATGGAATAATATTCCATTGTCTGGATGTACCACAGTTTATTTATTCATTCACTTACTGAAGGACATCTTGGTTGCTTCCAAGCTTGGGCAATTATGAATAAAGCTGCTATTAACATCTATGTGCAGGTTTTTGTATAAACATAAGTTTTTAACTCATTTGTATAAATACTAGGGAGTGCTATTGTTGTATTGTAAAAGCTCCATTTTGTTTTTGTTGTTGTTTGTTTCAAAATTTGTGGCTACTGACATTAACAACATGGTAGATTAAATCCACTTTAGAATCATAACAGAACTTTCAGTCAGTCAACTCAAAACTCAGGTGGGATTCTGTACTTAATAGTTGGCTATTTTGATCAATACAAATGTCACAATTTTAGATACTTTGAGTGTATTGAATAGTAGTATACTTCTTGCTGTAGAGTGCTCCCAATGAATAAATTCACTGTTCTGTTTCTCATGTGTCGTGATTTTCCAAGTGTTATTCCCCAATCTCTATCCTCATACCAATGCTTATGCCTATATAAACCTCATTTTAAATATAAGTGATCACAGCATATCTCTGAATTGGTAGAGCAGGTCTAACAGAAAGGTTTTTGGGGGGTGCAGAGGGAGAATAAGGATAAGAGATCTTGCTTTGGAGAAGGAGGAGCCTGGGTGAATGAGCTTACTATAATAAACATCTCACTATAAGGGGGAAAAGGAATTCTGAACACAGCATGATCGCACTCTCCTGGACATATTTGCAACCTGACTCCCCCTGGAAGCATTGGTCCTCTTAAGGCAGTGGAGAGCAGAGACTGGACATTAAAGCTGAACTTGTATTTAGTGTTTTTCTAAAAAGAAATTACAGAACATTACAATATAAATAGCCTTACTTCACGAACTCTAGGTTATAGTGTAACCAAAAGAGAAACAAGCATTTTCCTTTAGCTTGCCACAGATAACTCTGCAGATTTAGCAAAACAAACAGCCAGGGGGTGGTAGAGCCCATCAGAGCTGTATGGGATCCATCAGTGCCTGTGTTACTGGACATCTAGGAGGAAACAGAAGATGTACCAGGATGTTACCAGATAGAGAGGCGGTGGGATCTGGCAGAGCAGACTTGTTCGAGAGCACAAGTGTACTAACACTTGGGAGTTCTCCACCATTAGAAGAAGGGATCATTTAGGGACGTGGAACAACATGATAGAAAGAGCCTGGGTCCTTGGTTGACCTCACGAAGCTGATGCACAGTACCGGCCCTGTCCATCCCTCCCTAGACTATTCAAAGAGAAAGAAATAAAGTCACCTCCATTTGGCGAGTGTTATAGGGTCTCTGCTAATTGCAGTTGATCTTGTGTTCTAGCAATGCCTTTCTTTCTCACTTACTCCCCATCCCCCAGTGTTCACATGATACCTCCTGTCCTCCTTGTGGATTTTCCTCTGCAAAGCCTGAATTTCAGTTATTTCCTCAACACCTTTTCCTGTGAAAACACACATCTGATGTGACAGATTTGCTCGGGGCCCTGTTTGGGGCTTTCTTTAACTGACATTTTGTAAGTGGTAAATGTTTACATTTTGAATAAAGGTTTTTGTTATGTTAGGAAAAAGCACAATGCTAGAGACGTCAGTCATGGTGACTGAGTTATGGAGGTGACTTCTTTTGCTGGGGGACCTGTAGCATCCTTCAGATAACATTTTGATCATGCCATCCCCACTTCACTCATGTGTATGGCTGACCCTGGGGGAAGAAGTACACAGCACTCTCCTGATAGTACCCTTCACAGCCAGCACAGTGTATTTCCTACAGTACAACTAACATGGATTGTTTCCATTCTAAGAACTAAATATTTCCCAAGATTAAGGCTAAAAAAATAAAAATAATCAAGAAAGTAAAAGGCATTCACACAGTCAATACTCAAAGGTATTCAGGTAAATACACTTACAGATATGTTAAATTGCTTCACTTTAGTAACCTTTTTACTATTTATATGTATTCTATAACATCATATTGCATACCTTAAATATAAGTGTTAGAATTTATTTAAAAACAAACAACACATATGAAGTTATTTAATTCAAACTAAAATCAGGGCAGAACCTATGTGCCTGATGGCTTCATCTTCTCTCTGTTTCAGCATGTACCTTAGAGCCGTTGCTCTGTGTGATAGAAGATGCTATAACAGTGTCTATTACATCATAGATGGATGAACAAACATCATTGAATAAATGATGAATGCCTCTGCTATGTGAATAGTACCACTAAGTAGGTAAATCTTTACTTGTTAAACTCCTTATGCATTTCTAGCCCTTAATAAGCCCTATATATACAATTGACATGGAAAATATGTGAGCAAGTAAAAAAATTTTAGAAGGCAGTGCCTTGGATTGAGTGGCTCCCCAAAACTTGACCCCCATTGTGACAATGTTTAGAGGGTGGGAAATCCTATTATGGTAACTGAAAGGTGGGGCCTTGAAGAGGTGATTAGATTGCAGGGCCATGCCATGAATGGATTAAAAATGGTGTCATGAGCGTGGTTCGGAGGGCTTTAAAAAGAGAGTGAATGAGGAGGTTAGTCTCTCTTTCTCTCTCTGATCCACCATTTTCTGCCATGCAAGAACCCTGGGTCACTGCCGCCACTCCCATGGCCTTCACCAAGTGTGTTCCCTGGACTTAGGACATCTCAGCTTCCCAAACTGCAAGCAGTAAGTTTTATTTTATTACAAATTACCCAGTTCCATGTATTTTGTTGTAAGCAACAGAAACGGACTAAGACAGGAAGTTAAGGAGAAAAGGTTGAAAGAAAAAAAATGAAAGGACAAAACTGATGAGTTTTTGTATACAGCACTATATTCCTAGAATAAAATTTTCTTTATTTGGCAGCAGAGTTAATTTGAGCCCACCAAGCCCAGTACAAGGCATCAGAAAATGGGAAGGAGCAACAGTTAGGTATCAAGACTGTTTATTTCCTCAAAAAATGAGAAAACACAGACATAATTGCTGGCAATTTCTAACAGTAACTTGGGAGGCAGTGGAGAGGATTCCTAAAGAAGCACAGGTGACCATGACAGGCTTCAGGTGGCTGGTGTGAATTTTTACTCCCTGCAGGGGGTGCAAACAGGAAGAAGGCACCGGCTTCGGCTTGTAAGGCTCACTGAAACTAAATCAAGCATTGCTCATTCAAAGGAATGGGTTAATTTTCTATTCACTGAATTCTGCATGCCTGATGCATTGTTAATGATTTATTTTTGTTTGCTCAGCTTCTTCCAAGATGTATCACCAGGAATTCTCTCAGATTGATCAAAGTATAGTTCCAACCAATGAGCAGCCATTCATTTTGGTCTTTTTTAACTAACTAACTTATTTATTTTAATTTCGACAATTACTTGTACAAATTTGTGGGGTATAGTGTGTTGTTTCAGTAAATGCATATACTGCACAATGATTCCCTTAGGGTAAATAATATAGTTTTGTATCAGCTAATCCACCACTTCTCTCCCCTACCCACCTTCGCTCCTGGCCTCTGGTAACCATTATTTCCACTTCGAGAGCCACTTTTTTTTTTTTTTGTAGATTTCACGTGTGAGTGAGATCATGTGTTATTTGTCTTTCGGTGCCTGACTTACTTCATTTTACCTGGTGGTTTCCAGTTCCATTCATGTTGCTGCAAATACTAGAATATCATTCCTTTTAATAGCTGAATAGTATTCCATTTTGTATAATAGATACCACAGTTTTTTTATCCATTCATCCACTGATGGGCATTTAGGTTGATTCCATCTTTCAGATATTGTGAATAGCATTGCAATGAACATGGATGCAGGTGTCTTTATGATATATTGACTTCATTTCCTTTGGGTATATACCCAGTAGTGGGATAGCTGGATCATAAGATAGATCTGTTCTTAGTTCTCTGAGGAGCCTCCATACTGTTTTCTATAATGGCTGTATCAATTTATGTTCCCAGTTACAATGTGGGAGGGTTCCATTTTCTCCTCATCCTTGCCAGCATTTATTATTTTCTGCCTTGTTGAAAACAACCATTGTAACTGTGGTGAGATGACATCTCATTTTGGTTTTAATTTGCATTTCTCTGATGATTAGTGGTTTCGAGCATTTTTTCACATGCCTGTTGGCCGTTTGTATGTCTTCTTTTGAGAAATGTCTGTTCAGGTCTTTTGCCTATGTTTTAATTTGGTTATATGTTTTTGCCATTTAATTGTTTGGGTTCCTTATACATTCTGGATATTAGCCCCTTGTCTGATGTGTAGCTTGCAAACACTTTCTCCCATTCTGTAGGTTGTCTCTTCACTATGTTGATAGTGTCCCTTGCTTTGCAGAAGCTTTTCAGTTTGATGTAGTCCCTTTTTTGTATTTTTGTTTAAGTTGTCTGTCCCTTTGTAGTCTCATTCAAAAAAATTCTGCCCACTCTCATTTTGTGCAGCATTTGTCCTATGTTTTTCCCTAGTAGTTTCATCGTTTTGGGTCTTAAATTTAGGTCTTTAATCCATTTTGAGTTGATTTTTGTGTATGGTGAGAAATCTGGGTCTAGTTTCAATCATTTGCGTGCAGTTATTCAGTTTTTCTAGAACCATTTATTAAAGAGACAGTCCTATCCCCACTGTGTAGAATCAGTTTTTGTCAAAAATCAGTTGGTTGTCAGTGCATGGGTTTTTTTTTTTTTTTTTTTTCTGGGCTCTCTATTCCATTCCATTGGTCAATTTGTCTGTTTTTATGCCAGTACCATGCTGTTTGGGTTACTACAGCTTTATAGTATATTTTGAAGATGGTGTGGTGCCTCCAACTTTGTTCTTTTTGTTCAAGATTGTTTTAGCTCTATGGAGTCATTTGTGGTCCATACTAATTTTAAGACTGTTTTTTCTATTTCTATGAAAAATGTGATTGGTATTTTGATATTGCATTGAATGTGTAGATTACTTTCAGTAATACAGACATTTTGATGATATTAATTCTTCCAATCCTAAAACATGAGATATCTTTCCATTTATTTGTGTCCTCTTCAATTTTTTTTCACCAATATTTTTTGTAGTTTCTATTGCAGAGGTCTGTTTTAGTCCGTTTTGTGTTGCTGACAGAATTACCTGAGACTGGGTAATTTATAAAGGAAAGAGGTTTATTTGGCTTATGATTCTGGGACAGCTACATCTGGCATGGGTCTCAGACTGCTTCTACTTATGGCAGAAAGTGGCAGGCAGCTGGCGGGTACAAGCAGATAACATGGCGACAGGAAGCAAGAGAGAGAGAGAGAGAGAGAAGCTGCCAGGGTCTTTTTAAGCAATGAGCTCTCGCGGGAACTAATAGAGCGCGAACTCACTCATTAATCCCCCCGCCCCCAGGGAGAGCACGAATCCATTCATGAAGGATCCACCCCCATGACTCAATCAGTTTTCAACACTGCCACATTGGAAATCAAATTTCCACATGAGTTTTGGAGGGGACAACATATCCAAACTACATCAAGGTTTTTACTTACTTGGTTAAATTTACTCCTATGTATTTCATTTTTGTAGTAGCTATTGTGAGTGAAACTACTTTCTTCATTTCTTTTTTTTATTGAAAGTTAATTGATTGTGTGTATTTGTGGGGTATATAATTAAATATTAATACATGTATACAATATGTGGTGATCAAATCAGGATAATTAGTATACTTATGTTTACTAAACATAATACATAATCAGTCTTTGTGACCCTTAACTAATTTCTTGCTTACCACCCTCCCCCACCCCTTTTCCCACTCCTAATAACCACAGTTCTGTTCGATTTTTTTGGGGGGGGGGAGTTCACTGTATTATTGTGATTCTCTCTTTTTCTTTTTCTTTTCTTTCGTTCTTTCATTCTTTGTTTTCTTTTCCTTCTTTAGCTCCCATTTATGACTGACAACATATGGTATGTCTCTTTCTGTGCCTGGCTTATTTCATTTAACATAACTTTCTCTAAGTTAATCCATGTTACTGAGCATGGCAGAATTTTACTTTTTTATGGCATAGTAGTATTTCATTGAGTATATATACCACATTTTCCTTATCCAGTCATCTGTTGATGGACATTTAAGTTGATTCCAACTCTTGGCTATTGTAAAAAGAGCTGCAATAAACATGGGAGTGCAAGTATCCCTTCAACAGGATGATTTCCATTTCTTTGGGTATATACACAGCAGTGGAATTGCTGGATCATATGGCAGTTCTATCTGTAGTTGTTTGAGGAACATCCATACTGTTTTCCATAATGGCTGCACTAATTTACAGTCCCACCAACAGTGTAGGGTTCCCCTTTCTCCACATCCTTGCCAGTATTTGTTATTCTCTGTCTTTTTGATAATAGCCAGTCTGAGGTGAGATGATATCTCAATGTGGTTTTGATTTGCATTTCCCTGATGCTGAGTGATGCTGAGAATTTTTTAATGTGTCTGTTGGCCATTTGTATATCTTCATATAAGAAATTTTATTCATCTCCTTTGCCCATTTTTTAATTGGGTTACTTGGTTGTTGTTGTTGTTGTTGTTTTTGGTTTTTGGGTTTTTTTTTACTGTTAAGCTGTTTGAGTTCCTTGTAAATTCTGGATATTAATCTCATGCTGGATGCATAGCTTGCAAATATTTTCTCCCATTCTGTAGGTTGTCTTTTCACTCTATTAATTCTTTATTTTGCTGTTCAGAAGCTTATTAGTTTGATATAATCCCATTTGTTTATTTTTTCTTTAGCTTCCTGTGCTTTTGGGGTTTTATTCGTAAAGTCTTTTCTCAGTCCTACTTCCTGAAGTGTTTCCTCTGTGTTTTCTTTCAGGAGTTTTATAGTTTCAGGTCTTATAATTAGGTCTTTGATACATTTTGAATTGATTTTGGTATATGGAGAGAGGTACAGTCTAGTTTCATTCTTCTACATGTGGATGTCCAATTTTCCCAGCACCATTTATTGAAGAGGCAGTCTTTTCCCCAATATATGTTCATGTTGCCTTTGTCAAATATCAGTTGGATCTAGGTTTGTAGGTTGATTTCTGGGTTCTCTATTCTCTTCCATTGGTTTGAGTGTCTGTTTTTATGCAAGTACTGCACTATTTTGATTACTATAACTTTGTAGTGTAGTTTGAAGTCAGGTAGTGTTAGGCCTCTGGTTTTATTTATTTATTTATTTTTGCACAGGATTTCTTTGGCTATTCAGGGTCTTTTGTTGTTCCATATGAATGTTAGGATTGTTGTTCCTATTTCACTGAAGAATGTCATTAGTATTTTGATGAGTATTGCATTGAATCTCTAGATCCCTTTGGGTAGTATGGACGTTTTCACATCTTTTTGTTTTCTCTTCCACTTCCTTCAACAGTGATTTGTAGTTCTCACTGTAGAGATCTTTCATCTCCTTGGTTAAATTAATTCTTGGTATATCATTTTTTTGATGACTATTGTAAATGGGCTAGCTTTTTGATATTTTTTCCCTGCTAGTTGAGTTGTTTGAGTATAAAAATGCTACTGATTTTTGCATGTTGATTTGTACGTCCTGCAACTTTACTGAAACTGTTTATCAGCTCTAAGAGATTTTTTGGTAGAGTCTTTAGGTTTTTTCTATATAGGGATCATGTCACCTGCAGACAGGGCCAGGTTGACTTTGTCTTTTCCAATCTGCATGACCTTTATTTCTTTCTCTTGCCTGATTTCTCTGGCTAATACTTCCAGTACTATGTTAAATAAGAGTTGTGAGACTGGGAATTCTTGTTTTGTCCTTGTTTTTAAGGGAAAAGCTTTCAGCTTTTCTCCATTCAGGCTGCTATTGGCAGTGGGTTTGTGTATATGGCTTTTATTGTGTTGAGATACTTTCCCTTTATACCTAATTTGCTGAGAATCTTTATCATGAAGGAATGTTGAATTTTGTCAAATGCTTTTTCTGCATCTATTGAGATAATCATATAGTTTTGTCCTTGATTATGTTGATGTGGTGTATTGACATTTATTGACTTGCATATGTTGAACCATCCTTGCATCTCTAGGATGCATCCCACTTGATTGGAAGGGTTTGAGAAGAATTGATATTAGTTCTTCCTTAAATGTTAGATAAAATTTATCAGTGAAGCCATCTGGTCCCAGACCATTCTTTGTTTGGAGACTTTTTAATTATTGCTTCAATCTCATTATCCCTTTTGGTCTGTTTAGGTTTTGTAGTTCTTCATGACTAAACTTTGGTAAGTTGTAGGTGTCCAGGTATTTATCATTTCTTCTAGGTTTTCCAGTTTGTTTTCATGTAGTTGTTCATAGTAGTCTTTTATGATCCTTTGTATTTCCATTGACATGTTGTAAGGTATCAGTTGTAATGTCTCTTTTTTCATTTCCAGTTTCATTTATTTGTGTCTTCTCTCTATTTTTCTTCATTAGTCTAGCTGAAGGTTTATCAGGTTTTTTTATCCTTTTGAAAAACCAACTCTTTGTTTCTTCAGTGCTTTGTATTACTTTTTAAATCTCTGATTCTTTTATTTCTGCTCTGATCTTTGTTATCCTCTTCTTCTTGTGATTTGGGGTTTGGTTTGTTCTTGTTCGCTCCATCTCCTTGAGATGTAATGTTAGGTTGTTTATTTGGAGTCTTTCTTCTTTTTTGATGTGGGCATTTATTGCTATAAACATCTTTCTTAGAACTGCTTTTGCTGTATCACACAGGCTCTGGTGTGTTGTGTTTTCATTTTCATTTGTCTCCAGGAATTTTAAAATTTCCTTTTTTGATTTCTTCTTTGATCCATTCATTGTTTAGGAACATGTTTCTGATGTCCCTTTTGCTGATTTCTAGTTTTATTCCATTGTGATCAGACAAGGTAGCTGATATGACTTCAATTTTTTGAATTTGTTGAGACTTGTTTTGTGACCCAACATATGGTCTGTTCTGGAGAATGTTCCATGCACTGTTGAGAAGAATGTGTATTTTGCAGCTGTTGGATGAAATGTTCTATATATGTCCCATAGGTCCAATCAGCCTAGAGTAGCGATTAATTCTGATGTTTCCTGGTTAATTTTTTGTCTGGATGATTTGTTATTTGTTGAAAGTAGGGTATTAAAATCCCCAGCTATTCTTGTGTTGTCTCTTTCTCCTGTTATTTCTAATAGTAATTGATTTATATAGCTGGGTACTCTGGAGTTGGTTTGTATATATTTAGAATTGTTATATCCTCTTGTTGAATTGATCCCTTTATCACTATATAATGACCTTCCTTATCTTTTTCTTCTTTCCTTAGCTTGAAGTCTATTTTATCTGATATAAGTATAGCTACTCCTGCTCTTTTTTGGTTTTCATTTGCATGAAATATTTTGTTCCATACCTTCACTTTCAGACTACATCTTTATTGGTAAAGTGATTTTCTTGTAGGTAGCATATTGTTGGTTCTTGTTTTGTAATCCATTCAGCCAATCTGTGTCTTTTAACTAGGGTATTTAACACATTTAAATTTAGAGTTATTATTGATATATATACTTGTTACTGCCATCTTGTATCTATTTTTTATGGTTGTTTTGTTGATCCTTTTTTCCAATCTCACTTTCTTCATTTGTGATTGAGTCTTTTTTTTTCTAGCTGTGTATTTTGATTTCTTGCTATTTATTTTTAGTATGTCTCATATGTTTTGTGTTATGGTTACCATGAGGCTTACAAAAAGCATATCATAGTTATAACCATTCATTTTAGATTAATAACAACTTAATTTTGATATCTAAGAAAAAAGAAAAACCCAAAGCCTAGTCTACACTTTGGTGTCATTCCCCTCCCCACCCCCAGCCCAGCCTTCCCATGTTTTGACAATTTGTTGTTTCAAGTTACATCCTTTAATATTGTCTAACTCTTTTGTGGTTGTTGTATATGTTAATGTCTCATTAGATTTGTCCTTTAGTCTTCATACTAGGATGTAAGTGGCTTATTCACCACCCATACAACATTGGAGAATTCTGAGTTTGTCTGTGAATTTACTCTACTAATGAATTATGCACCTTCAAATGTTTTCTTGCTGCTCCTTACCATTGTCTTCTTTCAGACTAAAGACTCCCTTTAGCATTTCTTATAAGGCAGGTCTGGTGTTGTTGAATTCTTTTTGCTTTTGTTTTTCTGGAAAAGATTTTATTTCTCCTTCATATTTGAAGTTTAGCTGTGCTGGATAGAGAATTCTTGGCTGACAATCCTTTTCCTTCAGCGTCCTGAGTATCTCATCCCATTCTCTTTTAGTCTATCAGGTTTCTACTGAGAAATCCACTGACAGATATATTGGGGTTCTTGTCGAATGTGACATGTTTCTTTTCTCTTGCTGCTTTCAATATTCTTTCTTTGTCTTTGGTTTTTGAAAATTCGATTTTGATGTTCCTTGGGGTGTTCTTCCTTGGATTGAATTTGATTTGCAACTTCTGAGCTTCCTATACCTGGTTCTGTCATCTTTCTCCATACTTGGGAAATTTTCAGACATTATTTCCTTGAACATGTTTTCTGTATCTCTTCCTTTTTCCTCTCCATCAGGTATGCCAATTTTGCATAGGTTATTTCTCTTGAGGGAGTCCCATATTTGCTGTATTTCTGTTTCATTTTTTTTTTAGTCTTTTTTTTTTTGCTCCTTTGATTTGGTAATTTCATATGTTCTATCTTTGAGCTCACTGATTCTTTCCTCAGTTTGATTAAGTCTGCTGTTGGAGCTTTCTATTGAATTTTCAGTTCAGATAATGTACTCTCTATTTCTAGAATTTCTATTTGGTTTTTTAAAATTGATTCAATCCTTTGTTAAATTTCTCATTCTGCTTTTGGATTTGTTTTCCAGATACCATTTAATTTTCTATCTGTATTTTCTTGTCATTCCTGAACATCCTTAAGACAGTTACTCTGAATTCTCTGTCAGACATTTCATCAGTCTGCTGTTCCTGTGGGTCCATTTCTGGTGCTTAATTTGTTGGTCTCACATTTCTCTGTTCTTTCTTGATCTTTGTGTCTTTATGTTGGTGCTTGGGCATTTGAGGAGACTGCCACCTCTTCTAGGGTTTTTAGGTGTTCTTTGGTGGCATTAGAATTTACTGATTAATTTCAGAGCTTTGTCCCTGGTATTTGGTTTTGGTTAATTCTAAAACTGGGTGGGGGAAAATTTTCTGTAGGGACCAGCACTTGAGCTCTGAGGTTGTGCCAAATTGCTGCTTTGCTGCTGATTCTCTTGGGAAGGCTTTTTGTGCAGTCCAGTTTTTAATTTTGGCCTTTAAATCGCTTCTGGGTCTTGCAAGTTCAGATACAACTGGGATGTATGGAAATTCTGGCTCAAGACTGAGTCTTCCCGGCAAACTGTGCCTCCTGCATTTTTACTGACATGACCAATCTCCACCGTGTGTACCTGTGGTGATCAGAAGGTAGATCAGCTGCCCATTTGGCACCCCAGTGTTCTTCTGTCAGGCCGGCCTCCCTCCTGCACTCCAAATGCTTCCCATTGCATGGGTCATACATGGGTCCCTAGGTGGATGACTCACCAGCCTCTGGGTGGTTACGGCAGTCAGTAATAGCCCTTGATCCTTTGTAGGTACCTGACACAGGAACCCTGTCAGTGGTCTCACTGGCCTGGGTGCTAGTATGGTGCACTCTGAGGCCCTCTTCTCCCCTGCAGACTCCAGACAACTTTGTGCAAAGGGCTCAGCTGCAGCTTTTGCTGGTTCCTGCTCTATGTGTGCTACAGCTTCTCTCTGCCTTTCACCAGGGCCAGCTCTGATGTGGCTGGGGCTTGACATGGTCAAAATGGGTTCTTCTTCCACTTACTTCAGCTTCTCCCACCTTCACGAACTCCAAAGGTCTCTCCTCTTCTTTCCCTGAGCTCCAGTGATCCCATGTTGGCAGTCTTTACTTTTTAATAATTGCAAATTGGTCAAATGTGGCAGAGAGTGATGCTAAGGACTATATTCTGACATCCTTCATTTTGGTCTTTTAAAGAGGAGCATGCCTGTATCTACTCAGTGCACACCCACCCAGTGACTCCTGGCAAAGAGGGTGCTCCTCCTCTGATGAAAATGTTCTCACATTATACCACCCTCATTGCTTAATGCAGCCTGTCCTAAATGGAGTCTGTAGCAGATCAGTGGTGTGCTGGAAAATGTTTAACAACTGGCTTTGTGGAGAGGAGACCTTGATTTGTAGCATTTGTCAATTTCTGTGTTGTAAATACACCCACCATGACCTATTTTATGTTACTTGTATGAATCCACTGAACCCAGAGTTAAAATCAGATGTACACAATTGGCTCTCAGGAGTCCATGCAAGCCAGCTCCAGGACACCTCTAAGCATAGTTAACCACCTCCCAGATCCTCCCTGAAACACATTCTTCCTTGGCTTCTGAGATTGTACACCAGGATTTCTCTTATGACTATAGACTGAGCAAGGTCTCATGGCTGCTTTTCTTCTCTATAAATCTCCAGAGGGGTTAATAAATATTTGTTAAACCTCCCAACAACCTGACTCTCTGATACTGTTGTTGAAAATCACCATCCTAGGCACACAATCCTATCCTCAGCCATCTCTTTTTATTCTTTTTCCTCTTTAACTCCATTCTACCTCTTCCAAGTCTATTGTAGCCTTTTTATCCACTAGTCCCACAAATACTTCCCATGATCTCCTGTTTTATTGTGAACCGTCCTTCATTTGTTTCTTCACTATTTTAGTTCCTATTTATTTTATTTTATTTGTTGAGTATTTGTTTCTTCACTTCATTTGTTTCTCCGCAATTACCCAAATCTAGAAGTTGTTTGTGTCCCCTGGTCCCAATATGTGTCTGAAGACCATGCCTCCCTTGTCCAAGAAAATAAATGGCATTGTTTTCCCCTCCTCTTCATCTCATCCAGTGAGGAGAAGAAATCAGAGTACTCCTTTCTCCCTATTGCCTCTTCTTGGCCATTAACATTTTTAAAAACTAATTTATTCTTGTGTACTGCATCTTATATTCTTCTATTATTTCTCTTCATCCCTGTTGCTTTTATCTATAATTTCCAGGAAGGGCACCAAACTTCCCTGATGTGTTAAACACCAGTTCCACAAGTGGAACCTCTTTCCTTGTCATTATGCTAATGAGTTTCAACAACCACTTATTTTTATAAACACACTTCTGGCTTCTCACCCTCATGTATCATTTATTCTAGCCAAAAGGAACTATCTGTTTTATCCAATACCCACTTTATTCTCTCTCATCTCAGTAGTTGTGGTGGCTATTCTCCATTTGATCCCTACCCCAGTTCATTTTCACCTCAAGCTGTGCTCCATGGAGTTGTCCCTAGTGACAGTGCCACCTTGGCCTCCCAGCTCCCTTGTTTCTCACTCAGATCAGCTAATGAGAGCCAAAGCAGGAGATTGAAGAGCGGAAGGAAAATGCTTGGGGGCTTTTCCTCCCCCTTCCTTCCTGCATCAGTGTCCTGGCTCTTGCATGGCTGCATCCCTGCAAGACTGCAAGGACTCTGTCAGTTGGTCCCTTTTCCATGGCTCTAGTCTTACTGGCTCCTAGAACACTTTTTTCGATGTGTGACCTCTTACTCTTGCTTATCCCTGGGCCTCTTGGTGTTTACCGTCCATGTCCTTAACTTGCAAAGGCAAGCACCTCTGTAAATAGTCCCTTCACTAAAGCCTTTCCAAAGCCTCATCAGATTGTGCTTAGGTTTTCTGCAAGAATCCTTGCTACTATAGGACCATGGCTAATGTCAGTCATTCCATTTGGAATTGTCCCTAGAACATTCTCTCCATGTGAAAATTGTGCCTATCATTAAGGTCCACACCAAATGCTACTTAATGTATAAAATAATATTCCTGTGTATCTTCCAACTGAAAGTAATATCTCCCCTCTAGGAATTCTCAAGGCATTTATCTACAACTGTCAATGGATATATGCAATTCACCAAAATAAAAAACAACACATGTCATATCTCTGTCAGATATGAGGGTAAGATTTGTTTGCTTCCTAAAATACCAGTTCAGTGTCTTTCAATAAATACTCCACAAGTATTTGTTGAATAAATGAACAAGTTATTATAGAATTAGTGTTATCATCTTTCATTTTTCTACCAGTTATATTTTGCCTAGCTCATTTTGCCTAGCTTTAAGAGCTGACTTTATGTTGAATTTTCTCTTTCTTCTCTCTGTCTCATAAATTACATACCATTTTGTCTTAGTTAGCTCAGGCTGCTATAACAAAATACCATAGACTGGTGGCTTAAACAGCAGATGTTTATTTTTCACAGTTCCAGAGGTTGGGAAGTCTCATGATCTGAGTGCCATCCTATTCAGTTCCTGGTGAGGGCCCTGTTCATGGCTTGAAGGTAGCCGTATTATTTCTGAAGGCGGGGGAGAAAGAGAGAGAGGAAGAAGAGAGGAGAGAAGAGAAGAGAAGAAAAGAGAAGAGAAGAGAAGAAAACCAGAGCATGTGCAAACAAATGAGTACTCTCTCTGGTCTCTCCTTATAAGAGCCCTAATCCCATCATGAGAATCCCACTCCCATCACATTGGGACTTAAGACTTCAACATGTGAATTTTGGGGGGACAAAATTCAGTCCTTAGTGCACTTCTATAGTTCAACAACCACTTTGATAGTTGTCTTAAATTTCTTACATTTTTCTTTCCTAATATCAAACTTGCATTCTCTCTGCCAATTTTTAATCACTATATGTAGGCATCACTACATTACCTTCCAATATCCCATGTTGATATAATGATCCTGCTCTTCAAAATAATTCCTTAGCTTGATTTTCACACTTCTTCTGAAAGTCATCTGGATTCTCCTGATAACCTCAAATCACAAACTCAGAATCATCTTGGAATGCAATTTTTCCTACTTCTTGCTCTTACCCCTACAAATTTCCTTGCATATAAGTTTTTTTTTCTGTAAATGCTCCAATTATCATAATTTATTCTCCCATTTATTTTTGCCAAATTTATTACTACATACTAAAGAGTCTCTATATTTCCCATGTTTTCCTCATTTCAATATATAGACCTCTGCTATTTGAGAGCTAGAATAAATATCAGAAGCTAAGTTCACCATGCTTATTTTACAGAGAGCTCATTAGAACCAAATGACTCAATCTCACACATCTGGGTAGTGCAGCAATGTTGGACCTAGAGCCCAAGTCTCATGACAGTGTGGCATTTTCTCCATAGTCCCAAGACTCAGCCTCTATCCTACTGCCAGATTAATATTCACCTTCACTGACCTATTCATATCATGCTCTCACTTATTAACTATTCATGGTTTCCTCTTGCCCATTACCTTATATAGGTAAGTCTCTCTGGCATGCAGTTACCTACATGGCATCTCCACGCTCCACTTTCAGCCTTCTTTTCCCACTGCCCTCATGTGTGTAAAATTATATACTTAGTATAGAGCTTGTTTTTTTTCCATCTTCATTCCATGCTTTTCTCCCATCATGTCTAATGCTTATCCCTTTACTTTAAATGTACCCATCCCTTCCTTGACTCTCTTTGAAATACATTACCAATGCTATGTCCTCTATTATTCCTTTTGATATACCCTGAACTGGATGCACTATCTCCCTTTACTTCATATTTATATTTTGTCTGTCACTTGTTGTTGAAAGTACTTAATGCTACCTGTAAAATGGTCTAAGAATGTTTACCTCTATTCATGTTCTTGTTTCTACTTACTCACCTTGATGTCTCTCACACCATCAGGCCCAGTACTTTGTACAAAGTGGATATTCAGCCAATGTTGATGAATTTTGATATTTGATAGTCCCAGCCATTGAACTTAAGTGTTTCACACACCTGCTTACTTATTTTAATATATTAGTGTTTTTGCTCTAATCTCTTACTATGCAGATCTCACAAATACAGTTGAAAATAACTTTGAGTCTGAGGGATGGTGGTACCATGAAATTATGGTACAGAATCTCCCTTCTCCAATAAACAAAAGCAAAACAAAACAATCCTGTCAAATTTTTCCCAGAAGCACAAAGAAAGAATGATCATAAACTTCAAAAAGTAATACCCACTAAAAAAACAGAAGATTCTCATGTAATTACCAGGTTGACAGGATTCCCAACCCTGCTCCCACATCCAGAAGCAGCTCTGAGAATATAGGAAGCTACACAAATCCTGAGAATGCTTCTGAATTCTCTCTAATTTTGAAAAGGAGTGGGCTGAAGGGATGAGTAGATATTCCTGGGAAAATCAAGATAAAACACTGAATAGATGCTTGACAAACCACATCTGGACCTTGGCAGAGCAAAAAGGCCCCCTGATTCTCTTGCTCCAGCATATTATGCTAACTTGGGGGATGGAGCCAAAGCCCAGAAGAGTTGAATTCATGCCAGGCTGGGTGTAATGGTATTCAGTAAAGGACATCTGGTGAGATTTCAGCAATAACAGTGAACCCAGGACCCCAGCAAAGACTCCAACCATCTCCAGCTGTGCTTCTCTCCCCCAACTGTACATCCTGCTCTCTGTGCTCTGTAGTTCACAGAGGAAGATAAATGATCTCAGAAAAGGTAGAAATGACATTAAGGAGAAACCACTTACACTATTTCACAGTAAAAATAATATCTGAACTAAGAGGAAGAAGAAAAGAAATGATTTGAGAGCTATGAAAATATATTACAGCTCATAAAATCAAAATATATAAGTAGACAAAGACATTGATTTTAAAAGACAATACAGATCATGCAATCTGGAAAAAATATACAATCGAAAGAGCCAAGGCAGATTTCCTGCCAGTGCTTTGCATTCATTGAATAATACAATAAAGATGTGGATTAAGTAAAATGAGGAAGACACGATGATATTATGAAAGATCAGAATGAGAAGAAAGGAAATATTGCAAAGAAAAAATTTTAAAAAGCAACAAAACAAATAATACGGATAAACTAGAAACTGTGAGAAACAGAAATCATCATGGAGATAAGGCCTTATTTAGTCTATATATAAAAATAAAGAGACAACAAGTTTAAAATAATGAGAAAAACAATAGACGTAGAAACTGTAGTCCATCCACCATATGATGATTGATACTTCTAAAGTAAAGACTCTAACAAATAGGACATAAAATAGTCAGAAATATAATACAGCAACATTTACCTAAAGTAAATAAATGGCTGAATCATTCAGTTGACAGGGCACATCATATGCTAAGAAAAGTTGATTCAAAGCTACTGATATAAAAACACATCTAGTTATTAAATTTCAAAAATTAATAAAGCACCATTTAAGTCTCAAGGAAGCAGCAGCAAATGAGGTGGGAAATCTGACTGACCTCAGAACGGATACTCAGTTTCAGAAACAGTGTAAGAAAATCTCCATTGTATTAAGTCAAACTCTTCAGATATAAAGAAAACAGAAAGGTACTTCCATAAAAGAACTAAAAGGTTCAATGAAACTTGGCAACAATGAAACATTTTTAAAAAACCTACTTGAAGATTAAATGCAACCAATGCAAAAGTGAATCAATAAAGAATACAAAGAATCATTAGAAACTATTACAAACAACTATAGGCCAAAAAATTTGAAAAACTGGAGAAAATGCATAAGTTTTTGGACACATACAAACTACCAAGACTGAACAAAGAAGAAATAGAAAACCTGAACAGATCAATAACAAGCAAAAGAGATTGAAGTGGTAATCAATAATCTCCCAACAAAGAAAAGCCTAGGACCAGATGGCTTTACTGATGAATTCTACCAAACTTTTAAAGAGGAATTAATACCAATTCTCTTAAAACTATTCCAAAAAATTGAAACAGAGGCCATTCTCCTAAACTCATTCTATGAGGCCAGTATCACACTGACACCAAAAAAAGAAAACCACAAGCCAATATCCTTGATGAATGTAGACACAAAAGTCCTCAACAAAATACTAGCAAACAGAATACAGCAATACATCAAAAAAATTATCCACCATGATCAAGTGGGATTCATCCTAGGGATGCAAGGATGAGTCCAACATACATAAGTCAACAAATATCATACACCACATCAACAAAATAAAGGACCAAAAAATGATTATCTCAATAAATGTAGAAAAAGCATTTGACAAAATTCAACATCCATTCATGATAAAGACTTTCAGGAAATTAGGTATAGAAGGAAAGTATCTCAATAAAATAAAAGCCATTTATACAAACCTACTACCTATATCATCCTGAATGAAAAGCTTTCAGGTTTCCCTTTGAGAATGGGAACAAGACAAGGATGCCCACTCTCACCACTCCTATTTAACATAGTATTGGAAGTACTAGCTACAGCAATCAGGCAATAGAAAGAAATAAAGGGCATCCAGATTGGAAAATATGAAGTCAAATTGTCCCTGTTTGCAGATGACATGATCCTATATATAGAACAGCCTAAAATTTCGACAAAAACATCTCTTAGAGTTGATAAAAGATTCTAGTAAAGTTGTAGGATACAAATTTAATAAGCAAACATCAGTAGCATTTTAATATTCCAACAACAAACTAGCAGAAAAAAAATCAAAAAAGCTAGCTGATTTACCACAGTCACCAAAAAAATAAAATACCTAGGAATGAATTTAACCAAGGACATGAAAGATCTCTACAACAAGAGCTACAAATCATTGTTGAAGGAAATGGAAGAGAACACAAAAAAATGGAAAGACATTCCATGATCTTGGATTGGAAGAATTAACATTGGAAAATGTCCATTCCACCCAAAGGGACCTATAGATTCAATGCAATCCTCATCAAAATACCAATGACATTCTTCAGGGAAATAGGAATAACAATCCTAACATTCTTATGGAACAACAGAAGACCCTGAATAGCCAAAGCAATCCTGAGGAAAAAATATATATATTGCCAGAGACATAACACTAGCTGACTTCAGGCTATACCACAAAACTATAATAACCCAAACAGCATGGTACTGGCATAAAAACAGACACTTGGACCAATGGAACAGAAGAGAGAACCCAGAAATCAACCTGTAAACCTAGATCTAACTGATCTTTGACAAAAGCACCAAGAAGAGACATTGGGGGAAAGACTGCCTCTTCAATAAATGGTGCTGGGAAAACTGGACATCCATATATAGAAGAATGAAACTAGACCTGTACCTCTCACCATATAGCAAATTCAACTCAAAATTGATAAAAGACTTAAATATAAGACCTGAAACTATAAAACTCCTGAAAGAAAACATAGAGGAAACACTTCAGGAAGTAGGACTGGGCAAAGACTTTATGAATATGACCTCCAAAGCATAAGCAATAAAAGGAAAAATAAACAAATGGGATTATATCAAACTACAAAGCTTCTTCACAACAAAAGAAACAATTTACAGAGCAAAAAGACAACCTACAGAGTGAGAGAAAATATTTTCCAACTATGCATCTCACAAAAGAATAATATCCAGAATATGCTAAGAACTCAAAGAACTTAACAGTAAAAAAAAATAAATAACCTGAGTAAAAAGTGGGCAAAGGATCTGAATAGGCATTTCTCCAAAGGAAGATATACAAATGGCCAACAGACACATGAAAAAATGCTCAGTCTCACTCAGCATCAGGGAAATGCCAATCAAAACCACATTAAGATATCATCTAACCCCAGTTAGACTATTATCCAAAAGATGGAGAACAACAAATGTTGAAAAGGATGTGGAGAAAGGGGACCCCTCCTACCCTGTTGGTGGGACAGCAAATTGGTGCAGCCATGATGGAAAATGGTATGGAGTTTCCTCAAACAACTACAGATAGAACTACTGTAAGATCCAGCAATGCCACTGCCGGGTATATATCCAAATGAATAGAAATCATCATGTCAAAGGGATACTTGCATCCCCGTGTTTATTCAGCTCTGTTTACAACAGTCAAGAGTTGGAACCAACCTAAATGCCTATCGTCAGATGACCGGATAAAGAAAATGCGGTATATATACACACAGTGGAATACTACTCTGCCATAAAAAAACATGAAAATATTGCCATTTGTAGCAACATGGATGAACTTAGAGAAAATTGTGTTCAGTGAAATAAGGCAGGCACAGGAGAAATACTGTATATCCTCACTCTTAAGTTGGAGCTAAAAAATAAACATCAAAATTGAAAAGAAAAAAAGGTACAGCAATCACGATAATATACTTAATTTTCAAAAGGAGAACTATAGTGGGGGGAGGGAGGAATTGGTAAAGACTACAAAAAGTGATGACATGTATATTGTTGAATACAATAATTATTCTGATTTGATCATCACATATTGCATTGCAGATATTGATATTCAAGTTTATAACCCACAGTATGTACGGAAGTTGAGAAACCATGGTAATAGGATAGATGGCGAGACCCTAAATTCATTTAAATATAATCCTAAGAAAAACAACTGAGGTAATTATTATCGTAGAATAGAACCATCCCAAATTAAATATTGTAAAAGCAACAAACTCAGAAGAAACGAGGAAAAGAGGTTACTAATTACCTCATCTTTCATAGAAGGAGTTAAATAATGAGGGCCACTAAAATTAAACTATGCAGTTTAAATAAATCCATGATGACTACAATTTATTAGCAGTTTAAATATTTTTTCTTAAATCTAGAAGGATCTTTTAGTATCTATTGCCTCATGTTGAAAAAAATCCAAAGTTCTACAGTTCTTTCATTCACCTTAATTGCTTTTTCTTTTGTTAAAGTCATGTCAATCTATTAAAGGGTATTCTGCAAATAATCTGTTTCCAAGGTTATAAGAATCAATCTGATTAAATGATAAGGAGGGAGAACTTCCAGGGTTAAGAGGAATAAAAGCAATTTTATCCAAAAGTTGAGGGTTATAGATAGTAATCATTTCATGCAACTCAATAGTCTTGGGAGGTAGAAATACAAATTTTTAATTTGCCTGAAAATGATAACACCAAGAACATTTTAAATATAAAATTAAAAATACTTTAAAATGGGAAAACAATACTTTCCGCTCACATATAGCTTGAGAGGGAGATCCAGAAAGACATAGCATTCATCTATGTACAAAATTTACAGAAGGATTAAAACTGACTACTTTACCTTTATGATTAATAAGGAACAGATTTTCAAAACACTGTTTTTGATATCATGAAAAAGATTGAAAGAAAAACAAGGCAAAAGACAGACATTAGGCTACTCCTGAGAAACAAGAGTTTATTGGGATAAAAATCAGAATTATTCTAAATAAAGGCAAAAAGAAATGAATTCATTATAAATCAGAAATGAAGTATCACTGTTAATAAAAGAAGAATACAGACAAAACCTCCAGTACACAGAGCAATGATTCCCTCCCTATCCCATATTTTAAGTAAACCACAAGAGACTAAGGGAAAAAATAGATAGCAACACTTATAGCTGAAAGAACTCTTGAAGGGATAAATTTTTCTCTATCTCAGTGTTATGTTTTCCCCACGATATTCCTCTTGGTATTCAGCAACTCTTTTGAATGAAAATACGTGCAAACCCTGACCTAGCCTTTCACTGAGTTACATCTGTTTCTCTCCACAGTTCTTTTCAGATATTATTGAACATACTCATAGATTTTCTTCCTCACCTTTTATCCACAGCTGAAGTCTACCCACCACAAAGCCCCCCGAAATCCACACCCAACGCGCATCAGCACAGATCTGCAAAAAACATCTCTTGCTGAGTGGGTGATGATGTAATGTCCTATTACAACTTTTCCAAAGAATATCAAAGAATAATAACTACATATTATTAGTAGCCTAGTTAGCAACAGTAGAAGGAGCAGCAAACATCCTCTGCACTCCCCTATTCCCACCTCATTCCTCTTACATGTTTATGCTGTTTGAACTATAATCCCATTTGTAAGTTAGCCTTGAATAGGAGATTATAGTTCTTCTTTCCCCTTTTTGTTCCAATGGGACTAAAACCAGCAGGGAATCTTCATTAAAATTCACCATAAAGCCCATTTGTTTGCTATTTCCCTTCCCCCAAGTGTCATATCCATCCGACCCTGCTGTGAACTGCACAGAGCATAGGAATGGTCTGTGGAAATCTCACTGTCACGTTGAGGTGCAAAATCCAGGGACACATTCTAAGCTGCCCCTGTCTGTCAAACAAAGATGACAAATATTTACAGTCTCTGAACATACCTCCAGGTAGTTTCATATTCACAGCTTCATTTTATTCTGTATTTTAGGAAATAAGATTTCTTTCCTCACAAACAGGTGCAAGTACTGCTTACATTCAGAGACAGAAACTAAGGGAGGACCGCATGATGTTGGTTCTTACTAGAGACGAATATCAGAAGACATTTTTTCTAGTTGTTATTGTTGTTGGTTATTGCATTCTTGCTCTCTGTCCCAACAAGACATAACTATGCCAGAGTCATACTTCATATTCATCTATAGGAACATCTGGCCCACGTCTAACATTTAATTTCCACACCATTAGAGTCAAACAATACATGTACATCAGTAGATAATGTAATGCATTATCACGCAAGGCAGAGAGTAGCAATTTATTAGCCTAATTTAAAATAGCCTTCAGCAAAAATAGTGCATCTTAATTCAGAGTTCTGAATAGAATGACATGTTTTCCAGTAAAATTCAGAGGTACATACTCAGACATTCTTTGCAAAAACTTTCCTGAATATATTATCTTCTGAATTATTCAAGGATGAAATATCAATTCTGTTTTTTATGTTCTAAACCAATTTCATCCATAATACAAAAAGAGATAACAGCCTTGGGAGAAAAGGAAAAAAGGAATTCCTTACAACACCAGGAGACCCCCACATCTTCATGTCTTAGAAATTGCCACTTGAATGTGCAGGTTACTCAGAATTTCTTTGCACATAGTTAAAATCACGGAAAATTGCTTCCTTTGAATGTAGCATAAATTTTGCTTCTATTTCTTCTCTTTAAGCCATTTCCATTACTATTTTGGGTTTATAGACAATGAATATGTAGAGTCTTAGTTTGTCTTTGCAGAATAATATTATAACTTTTATAAGGACTTAAGTGATATAATCTTAGAAAATAGCTTAAATTATGCAGCCTGCACAATTCATTGTTATTATTAAAAACAGACATTCAAATATCATCTCAGTTCTTATTAATGAAAATTAAGCTCTGCCCTCTTGACACAAATATCTGATATAGAAAGATACACAGTGCTGACAGAAAACTTTTCCATTCCCCTAAATGTTATAAACAGTAATAATAATAATACATATATTATGGCATATATATGTTGGTACAAATTCTGATTTCTGTGACACTCACCAAAGCATAGCCATAAAGCACATGACATATGACAATTCAACTTAAAAAGAGATGGGGAAAATTTGTCATCTTGGGTTTCTCGGGTAGTACTTAAGCTGCTGTTGAACCTATTCACAGCAATGATATGCAAGGTCCATAGCCCTGTGATAAATGCATATAATTTTTATGGGATCACAGATGAATGGGGGAAGTAAGAGAGGTACTTACATAACAAGAGTACATAGTATAAAGTGCCAAGTGCCATAAGAAAATTAGAAAAAAATACTTTGGGAGATGAAGGAGAGAGGATTTATTTCTGGCTATGGACACTAGAAAAGCCTCACAAAAAGAGTTGGCTTTGTGCTGGAACTTGGAGGAAAGGCTGACATGTACTGAAAATGTTCAGTGACACAGCCCAGAAGGCAAGATCCTGGCTTTTTAAGAGAGTCACCTAGACAGTAGATCACGGTGTACCAGAATTAATATAGACCATCCTGCCCCCAAGTTCCCATATCCCACTACCAGAGTTTCTGCTGATAGTGCTAACCCTTAGCTTGTATTCACTAATTAGGTTAGAAATATTTCCTCCTGTTCAGCTATTGAGATCTATCTGAAGCCTACAATAAGATTAATATTTTGTTCCCTCTGTTCTACTCTTTCATTGTGTTATATGACCAATTTGTTTTGGTCTTGCCATGAATGACTCATGCTGTGAGTAGAGTGAGAGCAAGTGCAGAAACCATCCAGGACAGTGACATTGCACCCTAATCCCTGATTGCCTGATCTAGCTCCAGGGAATCTCGACCTTTCACAATGTGAGCTCACAAGACCTGTTGTTACCATTGATAGTCTTCAAATCTGTTTATGGCTCCCATTATGTCAAATTATCCCAGAAGGGTTGAGTTTATCACATATCTAATTCATCAGCAACCTAAAATATCTATTCACATGTTCCTTACTGCATGCCCAATCCCTGGCACAGGGGCAGATATGCGAATGAGCTCCCCCAGTCTTACAAAGTTTTCTAAAGCTGAGTATACATGGTCACCAGGGGGTTCATCTTTCTGTTATATATTACAATAAATGTAACTTAATAAATAAATTAAAGATAAGCATACAAAATATGAAGTAGAAATCCACCTCCCCAATCTTTATTCCGTAGCCCCAGTCTCATTTCCCAGAGCTAATTACATTTAAATGTTTTTAATTTTAGTTCTTCTAGTGATTGTCACTATAATGATAAGTACTACGCTTATATGATAAGTGCTGCCCAAAAGAAGTTTGTAGAGTTATGAGAACTTATATTAGGAGGTCAGGGATAGTTTCTCAGAAGAGGTTACCCTTGATAAGAGATCTGAAAGAAGAGTAGATTTTAACGAATTTGAAAAATCGTAACAGGAGCATTTCAGGCAGATAAACTGCTTGTGCAAAAGCCCTGAGGTAAGGAAGTCATGGTGAGTGTTATGTGAAAGAAGCCAGTGAGACCCAAGTGGAGAAAGTCAAGAGAAGCAGAGAGGTAAGAAAGAAAAACTCGATATAGGCTCGCCACATAGAGCTTTGCAGGCTTTATTGAGAAGTTTTGCTTTTATCTTGAGAGCCAGGAGAAGGCACTTAATGTTTTTAAGCAGAGGAAAATCATGATCAGAATAGAGTTTCTAAAAGTTTGCGCTGACTACAGTTTGGTGGATACAAATAAATTAGCTGAAGTGTTATTTCTTTTCAGCTAGCTCTTACTTATCAGTCTTAATGTCGCTTTTAAATCTCCAGTATTTCTGTGATTTCCATTTCGTTTATCACTATACATGAGCCTTCAATGTTTTCCCTGTACATTGAATATAAATGTTAAAAATAATACAAATATCTACTACCCTATGACCCAGCACTCCTAAGTATTTGCCCATACAAAACTGAGTGCACGCGTCTACCCAAATACTGTCGAAAGATGTTCACAGCAGTTTTATTCATAACAGTCAAAAACCAAAAGCAATTCCAATGTCTAATAGGAAAAGGGCTAAACCGTGGTATATAAAGGAAGTGATATGTAAAATACCACACAGCGCTGAAAAGAGAATGTACTACTGCTAAACACAGTGACAAGGTTTATGCTCACAACGAAAGAAGCCAGAAACAAAATAATACACACCATAGGATTCAGGTAGATGTCCAAGAATTGACCTATGACTGGAAGTAGAAGTGTGAATGGTAGTTACCATTTCAGGCAGAGAGGGATATGACTAGAAAGGGGTATAAAGACACCTTTTGGGGGGATGGAAATGCTTTTTATTTTCATCTTGATAGTCATTACTTAGGTAAATATATCTTTAAAAAAATCATCAAACCTTATAAATATTCGTGAACTTGATACTCATTAGTCCATACTTATTCTACCTCAATAAAAATATAAAAAGAAAAAAATAAACAGCATTTAAAACACTATGATATTACACATACTCTATGCCTAAATAACATATTGGGCACATATTTATAGGTTCGCCTGTAGGGAGATCATTCCAAGAGTGAAAGTCAAATAGGTCCTTTTTTTTCTTATATTCTATCAGTTTCTCAAAATCATGCCATAGGGACAGTGTACTTTCAAAGTCATTGCATGTCAGAGAATGTCTTTATTTCACACTCTAACTTTATCAATTGCTTGGCTCCAAATCATTTTATCTCAGAACATTAAAGGGACCATTCCATTGTTTTCTAGAATATGGTGTTGTTATAAAAAAGTCAAAGGTTATTCTGATTTTTATAACTTTAAAATTTTCCTTTGAAAGCTTTCAGAAGCTTTCCTTTACATTGAGAGTTCTGAAATTTCACCATAATATATATAGATATTGTGTGAGATTTCTATTGCTGCTTAACAAATCGCCACATATTTAACTGTTTAAAACAATACCTATTTATTATATTCCAGTTTGAGAAGGTCAGAAGTCAAGGAATGGCTTGCTGAATCCATGGCTCTGGGCTTCACGAGACTAAAGTCAAGGTGTTTACTGCATTCTCATATGGCTAGTGAAGCATCTACTTCCACACTTCCTTAGGGTTTTGGCAAAATTAATTTCCTTGAAGCTGTAGAATTCACAGAAGCTTGCTTCTTTAAAGCCAGCAACAGAAAGAGAATCTTCTTCCAGTGTCTGAGCTCAGGAAAGACTTAAGTTGCTTTTTAAAGAACTCACTTGATTAAGTCAGGCACATCTGGAAAAATCTTCTTTTTGATTAACTCAAAATCAAACTGACCGAAGACCTTAATTATATCTGAAAAATTTCTTCATCTCTTGCCCTATAATGTAACCTAGCATGGAAATGACATCTATCACAGTCAGAAGTCCCTCCCCACATTCAAGGGGAAGAGATTATATAGTGCATGTATGTGAGTGGGTAGAAATTTTGGGTGGCATTTTAAAGTACTGCTTACTACAAACTTTTTAAAATCATTTTTTCTCCTTTTTGATACTTACTTCCATTTGCACAAAATTCTGAATAAGACTGAGCTCAATAAATGTTGAATAAACAAGCAAATTAATAAACATATACTTTATAGGTTCTTTCAAATCTGAAGATGTGAACCTTTTTTCTGCACAGAGAAATTTCCCTTTGTTATATCTCTAGCAATTTGTTTTACTTTCTTTCTGAACATCATATTTAATGAATTTTTAATAAATATTATCCACGTCTCAATGTTTTTACTCATCCCTTTTATTTCTTTGTCTTTTGGCTTTATGTTCTTAGACATAAGTCCATGGAAGAATAAACATCTATGAATCTTTCAGATCACCAACTTTAATAACTTGCATCCAAGTAATTATTCAGTTATCTAATTCAATGTTTTATTGTGACAACCATAAGCATTTCCAAAGACTGTTTCTTTGATCATGTTCAGTTCTGGATAAGACAGATTCTCAAATCTCTCTGCGAGTACTGAAATAATAATGTTTAAGTTCTCTTTCCTTTCTGAAATATCTATTTCTTTCCAGAATCAATTTTTCTTTTCTATAAGCCCTTTTGCTGATTTTATAAACCCCATTGTTGCTGGTTCTACTTAAATGTCTGGTGATCCTTGGTTATCCATTTATACTGGTCAGTGGAACACTAAGTAGTTTTCATATAATGCATGGTCTATAATTTTGATTCTATCTCTAATGTGCCTGCTCTCTCCCGTCTTCCTACCTGAGCTCATATTGTTATTCTTGCTGCAACTGTGAGGTCTTCTTAGTTCCAGCATTCACAAACAGCTCCATTCTCATGCTTAAAGTCAAAATCACACAGTTTAGAACTTAATATCAATTGAACATGTATTAGCAGGAGATGTGTGGTTTGCATCTGCAACTGTGAGGTCTGTTTTCCCATTATTCTCCCTTGAAATAGTGGGCTGACTGCAGGTTTTGTATACATGCATTGTGGCATGATTGATTTCAATATGCACCAAACGGGTACACGCAGTGAACTGAGGGGCCAGTCAATACGGCATGTCCCTCACTCTAGGTACTCACTATCCTTTTCCCCTCTTTGTCAGATTTGTCTTTTGAAATATCTTGTCTGTTGGAAGGTTTGCGTTAGTTTTTGCTCTACTTTTTCATATACCAGCACCTACACCATGGTCCCTAATTCCCTGGCAGACTGTTCCACTTCCTTAAATGGCAGCTCTCTGAATATAGCATAGGATGGACATGACTGTGAGTCATGCTGCATGAGTAGGAGCGGGGCTGGGGTGCCAAGACGTTAACGGATCACTTGTTTCATAGGGAGTATGTTAATTACTTCCTTCATAACTGCCCAGCCCACCCCTGCTCTCACTGCCTGATAACTCAGAGCATAGAGTTCTTCTCTGCCAGAAAGAAATGCTTTCACTCCCATCACATCATCTAGCTCTGCTTCAGTCATTTATCCATTAGTGAGATTCCTTCTCCTCTCTTTCAGGCAGATGCTAAAACAAAAAATGCTTTACTGCTTAGGGCCGGACTAGGGGTATAAGCAAGATTTATTATAGCATTATTCTTTTAATTGATATTTAAATATCTAGTTTGCAAACACTAATAGGTACTGAGGAACATCAAAAGAAGAAGAAAAAAAGAATCTCTTTTTCCAGGACCTTAGAATCTAAGAGGATTTAAGTAATAATAGTGGAGGAGTAAGGACGTTCAAAGACAGGAAGAAATAAATTAGCATGTCATGAATGATACAGAATTGAAGTTAACTGACTACTTGAGAACAGTCTGGCGTGTTGAGTCTCCAATGAGGGACTCTCAGAACCTCATTCCTGTGCTGTGGGTGGGGTAAAGTTGCTAAATCTGAGGGGCTGGTAGTTCAAGAAGATGACGTCTAATTGTGATGGAGCTAATGCTGAAATACATGGATGAAGCTTCATGCTCTTCCCAAGTGCTGCCTTGAGCTTCTTTGTAAGCTAATATATACAAGGGTACCCACAAAAGTTCATGGAAAAATGGTATTAAAAGATAATATAAATCTTTCCATGAACTTTTTGAAGTGCCCTTGTATTACTCAAGGTATGTTAGTTTTCTATTGCCGTTCAATAAATTACCACAAACCCAGCAAATATGTCAAATTTACATTGACAAAGTGTCTACAATAGGCTAGACACATGTTTTACACATTTATATATAAGTTTGCTTACTTCATTCTCAGCAGCATCTGTGAATATTATTATCACCATTTTCTGGAGCAGAAACCTAGGAGATAAATTGCTCAAGGCCACAAGAAGCTAGGACTTTAATGTAGGTTGATAATTTTTACAGATGTTGGTCCAAGCCCTGGGATGCCAGCTACAAAAAAGACAACAGTTTCTTATAGCCAGTGTGAGGCAGGCACGAGGGTGTGCAGGTTGCTTTGCATAGCGTCACAAGCAAAGCTTCTTTGACCTTCAGGACAAGTGTCTAGATACCTAAATTTAGTTCTAGGGCTTAACCTACTAAAGCATTCATCATGCTGGGCAAATTCTCATTCTCATTCATCCGCAGGCCATAGGTCAGTGCCACAGTTGAGGATTTACTTGAGGGTCTGCAATGATGCCTGGAATGGTGCTGGGTGAACTTTGCTGTTCCTTTCCCAGCTAAGGAGGCTTGAGCACATTGTGAGAAAGTGCCCAAGACCCTAAACCCTGGTAGAGGAGACATTGTTGTCATGGCAACGTTCTAGGTATATTTTTAATTTATTCATCTCCTCACTCAAATGAAATGAAGATATTCCACAGATAAAAAAATATGGCCAGAAAACATGAATAAAGTAACTAGCATTTATAGAAGTCTTATTTACTTCTTAGGCACTGTGTACTTTCTTCAAAACAATCCTATTAGTTATGTATCAATATTAACCCCATTTTAAAAATGGGTTCAAGGAATGTCAAGGAGGCTAAAGAACTCCAGCTAATGAGTAATGGACGCAGGACTCAAACCCAGGTCAGTATGGACCCGAACACCCATGGTAAGTAAGAAAGGAAAATAAGAATAAAGGCATAATTTGATATCAGGAGTAAAAAGTATACTATGAATTGCTACATATTTGCTAATGGCAGGAAACAAATTGGACTTAAAACTTTCAGATGGTGAAAAGAGGAAATCTGATCAATCACTATTCTAAATGTCTATTCCTAGTATTCCTAGGATAAAATCACTTACTCAACTGTGCTTGATAGCACGACCAATGAAGCATTCTACTTAGTCATTGTGCAGAGGACCTTGCATGTTTGTGTGTATATATATATAAGAGCTAATATTGCTGAACATTGTGTTTTAAATGCATATAAAAATTGCAATTAAAAAATAATTATGTAATTGTATATATCTATATGAGCTAATATTGCTGAACATTATTTTTTAATTCATTTCTTCCTCTTTATTAAAACATGCTTCCAATTTATATGACATTAGACTGCAGATGGCTTTTTCAGTGGGATGAGTGGTTATGAACTCAGAGATTCTGTGCAAAATGGCCCAGAATTGCTCCTCAAAAAGCAGAACATCTCAGGATTAGGTTGTGCCCTTAAAAATGTGAGATATATTAACTCTGTATTTTCTAATTGGGTGGTAGTGGATTTTGTTTACTCCTCCACATGAAATAACTTCCTATAATTTTGCCCTCATTTTATATTGTAGAGGCAAATTTTCAATGCACATTTTTGAGGAAGGCACAGGATATACAACAGTACTCACCATTAGAAATCAAAACCAGAGGCCCACAGTTATTTATCAAAGCACATGCTTCTGAGTAGCTTTTTCAACCATAGTGTTTTTTAAAAAATTAATTCTTTTTGATTATACATATTTATGGGATACAGAGCTGACTATCAGTATTTGTGTAAAGCATGTGATAATCAAATCAATATTATTAGCATATTCATAATTACAAACCATAATTACTCTTTGTGTCCCTTACTCAATTATACCCTTATCTCCCTCCCCCTCCCCATTTCCCACCTCTAGTAACTGTAGATCTGTTTCTCCTTCTGAAAATTCAACATTTTATTGTGGTTCTTCTTTCTTTGTTTTCTTCTTTCTTTCTGTCTCCCACTTATGAGTGGTATTTCTCTTTCTGTGCTTTGCTTATCTCACTTAACATAATTTTCTCCAAGCTCATCCATGTTACTGCAAATGGTAGAATTTTGTGTTTTTTTTATGGCTGAGTAGTATTCCATTGTGTGTATATATACCACTTTTTCCTTATCCAGTCACCTGTCGATGGACATTTAGATTGCTTCCATATCTTGGCTATTGTGAGCAGAGCTGCGCTAAACATGGGAGTGCAGGTATCCCTTCGACATGATGATTTCCATTTCTGTGGGTATATTTCCAGAAGTAGGATTGTTGGATTATCAAAAAGACTGAGAATAAAAAATGCTGGTGAGGATATGGAGAAAAGGGAACTTTTCTACACTGTTGGTGGGTTTGTAAACTAGTACAGCCATTGTGGAAAACAGTATGGAGGTTTCTCGAACAACTACAGATGGAACTACTATATGATATTGCTGAACATTTTATCCTTAATTCTTTTCACTCTGTGGTTTGAGTATGATTATTATTCTTATTTTACACATGGTCAAATTGAGATTTAGAGATGCTACACAACATGCTCAAGGCCACATACCTAGTAAGTAGTAATGTAAAGATTAAACACAGATAGTCGGATGCAACTTGTAATTATTATGCTATGCTGCCTCCAATGACCAATTTATTGGGTAGACTTACAGGACTTTCCTGGTGCTATTTCTTATAGAATCACTAAATATAAGCTTGCTTCAAAGTACAAGACAGCTTAAAAAAAAAGATTGTTGAGAGCCAAGACAAGTATTCGTATTAGTCCGAGGATTGATTTCCTAGAGTGCTTAAGCATGAGTTCTCAACATGGGCAATATCAACCACAACCGAGTGATGATTGGTTCTTGGGAGGCAAAATAATCTTAGATATTATGATGGCTTGTGGCCTTTCAAGGGGGCACAGTACATAAAAGTATATACCATGTATTTGTGATATTCATGTTTCCCCGGGGGCAGGGAGGTGATTAGGGAAAAAGTTTAAAAAGGCTCTTTAGGTAAGCAATTTATATGTGTGTGTGTATATATATATTTGTGTGTGTGTATTTTTTTTAATGGTTGATAAATAACAGTTTAGAGAGATAGGTGGACTGCATGTTCTTCACGTTATCTTTATAAATATTATTTCTCTCACCTGTGGTTTTAATAGCTATAGAGCACTAGCACATTCTAGATGGTCCACTCTGATAATACCAAAAATACAGTTAGCCTGTTACCAATTGAATACAAATATTTATACCCAAAGAGATATCTGTGGAGGAATAGAATTGACATTTTCATGTGACAATTGAGTTGCCCAACAAAGCCAATAAGAACCCAAATGGCACTTCTGCTAGAAGGTGACAAAGTCTGCAGACTATGCCAAGATTCTGTTTATAATGGATTCAAAATATTTTATATCATATAAACACATAGGTGGTCAAAGTTTCAAAATTCTATTTCAAAAAGTCAGAATAATATTAATCTAAATGTTTTCTGCTTCAGGGAGGAACAGAAGAAAACCTTCATCCTGTTTAAAGAACTAAGAATACATATCCTTGAGCAAAGCTATCTTCCTGCTATCCTTCCTGCCTCCCTGACCCTCCTTTGTATGTGCTTTAAATTAAAAAAAAAGAGCAACAACAGCAATAATACAACTTTTACTTGTTTATGGAACAAGGTAATGACTTTGGATTTAGAATAATTAAATCACAGCATCATAGCTCTCTCTTCTGGCAAGAATCAGGTTGTAGTATTTGTAGTCTACTAATGCCACCCCCCAAAAGAATGCCAGAGCAAATTAATGCAATTTTCTCCTATTTGGTCTGGGATTTTACCCTACTTACAAGCTAGAAAATAAGCCTGTTACTGCTTCATGGATGTTGGCAGAAGACACAAGACTCTTGAGTCAGAGACAAAAGACTTTATTACCTGCAGCAGAGCAAGCAGAATAAGCACCAGCACGTCTGCATCAGTTTCCCCTTGGCATCAGTCCCACAAGGGTGATACAGAGAGCCCAGACTGATTAGACACATCCAGTGGCTTTGCTTTACAGCAAAGAAACACTAAGATTGGAAACTTGCTGTTTTATAGCAAGCAGTAAGCAAGCCTGCTCCCATTGTCTCATGCCTCAAGGTGGCTCACTTCAAACACACACTGAAAGATGACCAGGTGGAGAGTGATTAGGGCCTTGAATTTTTGCATATGCAGCAAGAGAATAGGAGCAAAACATATCCAAGGAGAACTGTCTCTCAACATCTCTCGCCTGGACTCAGTGGGATGTGCTTCCTCCAAAGATACTGAAGAAACATTTTATTCTCATACTTAATTCCCTGTCCCAATTGCTTTATTTCCTTTGGGCTTTCTCTGACTTATGCAGAGAAATTCCCTCCAAAAGTAAGCTGTCATAATCACCTACTCAGTTATGGTATTTACTGATTGCCTAAATATAAACTAAATTATTCACCTTGTAAAAAGATGCTAGCAAACTTGAGAAAGCAATCATCATCTATATTTGAGTTGCATCAAAGTTTAAGAGTACTGAGAGATCAGATAGAAGCATGTTTTCAGATTAACTTTAGGTAATATTGTGAAGAGGATCTCTAACTGCATGGGAAGTTGACTAAGGTAAATTCTAAACTATCAACTTTGGGTTTCTTAGATATTGTTAAGAATCAAATTCAATACAAACTTACAGATATTTCTAATTGTTCTTACCTGCTCAGTCTTTTGGAAAATGACAATGCTACTAGTAGGTTGAGAATATTTGTTGACACTAGATCGATATTATTGGAATGATCATTTTATCAATATCACAATGCTCTCTCTTTCACAAATAGGATATGTTATCATAGTCCTATTTTCCTACAGAGCACTAGAAATTTGTATATGCTTAATTTTAATTCAAAGAAATTTACTAACAGTTTAAACATATATAACTAGCAAAATAACTGAAGGAATTATTGTCCCTAAGAAGGAAAGGAGGTAGAGAGGGAGTTACAGTAGATTTTACTTGACCCCATGTGATATCTTTGCACCAGGGCACAGATATTTTACTAAGTGTGTATGTTTGAGTCAGAGAGGAAAATAGGACTTGTGGATTCCAGGAGAATTCTATTTAAACTAAAATATATGTGCCTGTTGCCCAGTGCTTATTTTAGTGCAACACTCTTCGTGGCTCTCATGTTTCTAGAATGATTTCTTTGTACTGTACCATGTGTAGATAAGTTCTGATGAAATCAAAAGATCAAACATTGTGATCTTATTCAGTTTGAGTTCTATAGACATGGGCCTTACGTGGAAGTTTGCTTTTGTTCTTGCAATGGAAATTTTGTATTCTTTTTTGATTTTATAACTGCATTGAGCTCCTGTTTAGAAATTATCTGTGGTCAACAAACCAAGGATTTAAATTTCAAACCACATTAGACTCATAAAGCAGGTATAGTCAAACACCTGAATCCCTTAGATTGAATAAATAAAGACAAAGAGAAGGTGCTTAAGTTAAAGCTGCCTTTGGGCACCAGCAAGTTATGGGTTGGTGGGTTTTATAAGGCTACTTACTATGCTATTCAATTAAAAAAAAGAGAGCAGTTACCATAGCAACACCACATCTAATGGTGCTTATGCTACCTCTGAGATACAAAACACCTTCTTCCAGGGACACATTGACCAATACAGCCTGTAATGGAGTTTGATGCCTAATGTTAGGCTTGCAAGAGGAAAAATGTATTTCGATAATATGAGGAACGTACATACACACACACACAAATAATCCTAATTTGCATCGTTCAAATATTATAACACATTTTAAACTCATTTTATTTTTTCCTCAATATTTTAAAAAATCAAACCATTTTGCTGAACTTTAGGGAAATAAAATCCATTTAAGAAAAATATGTATAAATAGATTTCTGCTAATACACGGAGATGGGGGTATTTTTAATTGTTTTCTGACAGTGACTAAATCTATAACATTTTCTACTGGAATAACACTTTGACTATTTGACTATTAATACAGAAATTTAGATATTATCTGTGTTTGAGTAAATTACTTATTAAATCCTGGCCAGAAAAATATGTTAAAGTCCTGTTCATTTTTTAAAAGTAAGCCTCTTACTTAAATAAAATAAAATGAAACAATTATTTAAGGAAGTAAAAAATAGTTGGACTACCTAGTAGAGAATATAGGCCTTGTTAATGTCACAAATAGTTAAATAAATATCAAAAATATGAATACAAGATAAAAACAAACACTATTTTGGTGTAGAAGGGAATACATCATCTTGCTAATGAATTTTAAGAAATGGAATGGGAATCAAGCCATTCTAAATTTGTTCTAAAGAACAGGTGAACATGTGCCAATAAATATTCCTTTTCAATGGTGTTTTAGATAATCTGGAACAAAGAGATCCACTTAAGGACCATCATTCTAATCATCCAGATCTCTTGAGCTATTGCTCGGTCGAGCTCTTTTACTTGCCCATAATCCTGCTGACTGGGCCAATTTTCGAGCTCTTTTACCTCTGGTAATCCTGCCAACTGGGCCAATTGTTGAGCTAGGGCTGGGTCTGGAGCTCACCGAACCCTCAAGCCCATTGTCCAGACTGGGTCACAAACCCTTCACATGCCAGGCTGGGTCCCCAGATCCCTCACATGCCAGGCTGGGTCACCAGACCCCTCACACACAGATCTATGAGCTAGGTAACTGGCAAACAGGTCCTTGGAAGCAGTAGGTTGGAAAGTATGGCCACTCTTGTTGTGGATGCTTGAGCCAGTTGCCAGCCAAACTGCAGCACTGATTAAATTGTTCTATTTTCCCAACATGCTCCTAAACCCAATGAGCAAAACATAAATAAATACCTAATAAAGGCTGGAGTATATACCAAATACAGCTGTATACAGTCAGCCCTCCACAACTGCAGATGCAGAACCTGCAGATGCAGAACCCACAGATACAAAGGGTCAACTGTAAGGTACTTAAACATTAGCAGATTTTGGTATCTGCTGGGGGTCCTGAAACCAATTTCCCACAGAAACTGAGGAATTATTGTACCTTCTTTGTTCCATATAAAGGACTGTATTTGCCTATTTGCCATTTAAATCTTGGCTACTTCTGAATACAGGATTTAATATAGTTGTTGCATAAATCTTAGGATATTCTTAATGCCAACTTATTTTCTCAGCCAGACATTTAATGATTGCTTAGAACTCATCATCAATTTAAAAATTACTTTTGAACTAAGTTTTTTTGAAAGTAAATTTTTTTGTTACTTGGATAATGAATCACATTTTTATACAGAAACAATGTAATAAATACAGTTTAGGCTTCCTGGAAGGCTCATAAAACCTATTTGATCTAGGATATAACAGATCTGGTTTAGACTTGCAATAAAATATAATTGGCTATACTACATATGTAATCAAAACATAAAGCTGAAAAATAAATCATTTTTATTACAAATGCTAATACTTAAGAAATTAGATTTTATTTCAGCAAAATAATAGATTCATTAGAACTTTTTGGAGCTTTGGAGGACACTTTAGAGCACTTTCAAAAATTTATTTGTTCAGTAATTACTCAGAGAGCACCTAACTGGGCCAGGTATTATTCTAGGGAATATAGGATAACAGGAGAGATAAAGTTCCTAAAACTTGATTACAGTGGCAGAAATAAACAATATTCAAATAAACAAGAATGAAAACAAAAAATAATTTTCATTGTCACCTATGCTTCAAAGTAAATAACCTATGTGGCATGATAAGAGTAACTGGGGGAGGCCACTTAGGACAGAGAAAGCAGAGATGACTATTAAATTGATGATCAAAAGATAAAATTGAATAGGTAAGCAACAAGAATTATAATGAGAAGACAAGAAGCAGATTTCTTGCAGTGAAGTTTCCACTTGGGATGCCAGCAAGATGGCAGAATAAAAGGTTCCAGCCCTAGAACCCACCCCTGTACCCCAAACACTGATTTTAACAACCACTTGATGAAATTAACTATATGGGAGCCCAGGAATCCAACTGAAGAATTCCAGCACCTCAATAAAGCAAAAAATGGAAGACTAAATATATTGAAGAGAGTGAGAAGAACAGTTTCACTTTACCCACACTACACCTCTCCAAGGCAGCACAGGTCAGTGCTAAGAGACCCTCTCAGCCTTCAATTTCTCCCATGGGGGAAAGTGAGAGTGAAGTGAGCACCTGGATTCTCAGCTTTGTGGGATGCTACACAAGAGATCCACACTCAAAACTCTAGGAATCAGAGTGGCTGAATCATCTTGGGGTAGCTAGGAACACAGAAAAAGGGAAAGGCCTTCTGGCATCTGGCACACAAAGCCCAGTAACCAGCTGTGATTCTTACCAGCTGACTTGTGGACTCCATCAGAATCCCTACATATGAGCCCCCTGGGGTGACTCACCTGTGAAAACCCAAACTAGCTGACATGTATCCTCAGTACTCTGCACATCTCCACTCTCCCCCATAGCTAGAATTGCAAGCACCCTGTGCTTCCCCACCAAGAGCACACAGATGGCATGTGAACTTCTGCAGACAGCACACAGATATAAGCAGCCAACTCAACTCTGCTGGATTGGGAGAAGGCACTCAACCTTGAACTTTCAGGTCACTGCCCTAGGTAAAATAAAGGAAAGGTTCTCAGAATCCTGCCTAGCTTTGGGAGATTGAGAAAAAGCTAGGACTCTCCGTCAAGAGGGAACAAGAGGAGTGGAGCAAGCATACTCATAGCAAAGGTCTGAGAGACACTCAGAATCTCTAGCCAGGCTGACTGGTGAAGATCTTTTCTCCAGAAGCAAATCAGTAAAGACTGGAGGAGGTGATTGCTTTTTCAAATGCAGAAAGAAAAAAAAAATGCAAAAATGCAATGCAAGTCTTCAAGGAACATGAAAAAATCAAGAAAATATGACACTGCCAAAAGGAGCAAAACAAAGCTCGAGTGGTTGACCCTGGAGAAATGAAGACCTATGAACTGCTTGACAAGGAATTCAAAATAATTGTGTTAAAGAAACTCAGTGAGCTGAAACAGAATGAAAATAGATAACTAAATGAAATCAAGAAAAAAATACATCAATAAAATGAGAAGTTCATCAAAGACATATAAACTGTAAAAAAGAAAAAAGCAGAAATGCTGGGGCTGAAGAATACAATGATTGAACTACAAAATTAAATAGATAGCTTTAACAGCAAATTCAAACAAGCAGAGGAAAGAATACACAAACTTGAAGAAATAATTTTGAATTTATGCAGTCAGAGGAACAAAAAAAGAAAAGAAAAGAAAAAAGAATGAAAGAATAAAAAATAAAAATTTTAAAAAGCCTGTGGGACATATGAGACACCATCAAGCAAACTAAATTACACATTATGTGAGTCCAGAGGGAATAGAGAAAGAAAAAGGGTAGAAAGTTTATTTAAAGAAATAATGACTTAAAACTTCCAGATTTGGGAAGAGATGTGGACATCCTGATACATGAAGCTGAAAGGACTTTCAGTCAAGTTCAAGCTGAAGAAATATTATAATATGTATTCATATAATACATACATACATATTATAATCAAACTCAAAAATAAAAGACAAAGAGAGAAATGTGAAATGAGCAAGAGTGAAGAGGCTCCTCATACACAAGAGAACCTCCATAAGTCCATCAGTGGATTTCGCAGCCATAACCTTGTATGGCAGGGGAGAGTGAGATGATAAATTCAAAGTGCTGAAAGGAAACAAACAAACAAACAAACAAAAACCTACCAATGAAGAATACTTTTCCCAGAAAAACTGTCCTTCAGAAACAAAAAAGAGATAAAGACTTTCCCAGACAAATGAAAGCTGAGGGAGTTCATCATAAGAACTGCCTTACAAGAAATACTAAAGGGAGTTCCTCAAGCTGAAGTGAAAGCATGCTAATTTGGTAATATAAAAATATATGAAAGGATAAGATTCACTGATAAAGATAAGTATGTAGTCAAATTCAGAATACTCTAGTAATGTAATAGAAGTGTGTAAATTTCTTATAACTCTAGAACAAATATTAAATGTCAAAAGTATTACAAATAATTATAGTTATAATAATTTCTTAATGAATACCCAATATAAAAATTGTGACATCAAACTGTGACTTTAAAAATATAAATGGGGGAGTAAAACATAGAGTTTTTTTATAATCAAAGCTAAATTTTTACCAGTTAAAATAGCTTATTATAATTATAAGAAGTTTGATGTAACTCTCATGTTAACCACAAAGCAAAAGACTATAGTAGACACAAAAAAATAAAGATAAAGAAATCAAAACACACAACTAAGGAAAACCACCAAATAACAAAGGAAGACAGCAAGAGGGGGAGAAAGGAACAAAAGCTCTACAAGTAAGAAAGAAAACAGTAAAACGGCAATAGTAAGTTCTTGCCTGTCAATAATTCCCAGAAATTTAAATAGATTAAATTCTCCATTCAACAGACCCAGAGTAGATAATTGGATTAAGAAACAATATACCCAACAATATGCTGTCTATAAGAGACTCACTTTACTAGTACGGACAAAAATATATTGAGGGGGAAAAGATAGAAAAAAGTATTCTATGCAAATGGAAAATGGAAACCAAAAGAGAGTAGGGGTAGCTATAGTTATATCTGACATAATAGACTTTAAGTCAAAAACTGCCACAAGATACAAAGAAGATTGTTATATCAAGAGGTTACCACAATTGTAAATATATATGCAGCAAATATCAAAGCACCTAAATATATAAAGGAGAAATACAATAATAGTAGAGAATTTCAATACCTCACTATCATTTCTTATTATTATTAATATAATTTTTGATTGACAAACCATAGTTGCACATATTTGTTGGGTATGATGTAATGTTTTGATTACGTTTACATCTACCATTTAAAATGATTAAATCAAAGTAATTATCATATTCATCAACATGCTTACCTATCAATTTTATGGTGACATTTGAAATTTACATTCTTAGCTATTTTGAAATATACAATATATTATTATGAACTATAGTCAAGCTGCTGTGCAGTAGATCTCAAATTTTTTTCCTGTCTATCTGAAATTTTTAACCTTTGATCAACAACCTCTAGTTTTTTCCCTCCCACCTCCTGCCCACCAGTCTCTGGTAACCATTATTCTATTCTCTATTTCCATTAGGTAAACTTTTTTAGAATCCATATGTAAGTGAGATCATGTAATACGTATTTTTCTGTGCCTGGCTTATTTAACTTACCATACTAACTCCAGTTTCATCCATGTTGTAGCAAATGACAGGATTTCCTTCTTTTTTGAGGCTGAATAGTATTTCATTGTGTATTTATGCCACATTTTTAAATGTATTTATCTATTAATGAACACATAGTTTGGTTCCATATTGGCTATTATGAATAATACTGCAAAGAACATGTCAGATATTCTTTTGACATATTAATTCCAGTTCTTTTGGATATGTACCTAGAAGTGAGATTATGGACCTTTTCATAGTTCTATTTTTGTTTTTTAGGAAACTCTCCATAACATTTACCACAATGACTGTACTAATTTACATTCCACCATCAATGTACAAGAGTTCTTTTTCTCTATTTCCTCACCAGCACTTATCTTTGAACTTTTTGGTAAAAGCCATTCTAACTGGGGTGAAGTAATATCTCATTGTGGTTATAGTTTGCATTTCGAATAATGATCAGTGATGCTGAGCATTTTTTCATATACCTGTTTGCCATTTGTTTGACTTCCTTTGAGAAATGTCTCTTCGGGTCCTTTGCCTAATCAGGTTATTTGTTTTCTTGCTATTGAATTGTTTGAATTCCTTGTATATTTTGGATATTAACTCCTTATCACATGCATGGTTTGAAAATATTTTCTCCCATTCTGTGGGTTGTCTCCTCACTTTGTCAGTTGTTTCCTTTTTTCATTTGATGCCATCCCATTTGTGTTTTTTTGCTTATATTGCCTCTTGCTATGGGTTAAATGTGTCCCCCAAAAGTTCATGTGTTGGAAATTTTATCTCCACTATTGTAGGTTTAAAAGGGTGAGGAATCTTATTATGGTGAGTCAAAGGTGGGGCCTTTTAAAAGTGATTAGATTGTGAGGACTGCATCCTTGTGAACAGATTAATCCATTAATAGTTTAATGGGTGGTAATGGGCATAGTTCTCATGGCTTTAAACAGACTGCAAGTGAGGAGGTTAACTCTCTCTTGCTCAGCCATTTGCCATGTGACACTCTCCATTGCTGTAGTGCCACCACAAAGAAGTATTCCCTGGACTTTGGACTTCCCAGCCTCTGAAACTGAAATAAATAAATAAATTTCTTTATACTTTACACAGTTTAAGGTATTCTGTTATAAGCAACAAAAAGTGACTAATACTGCCACCCCCCCCAAAAAACCCCCCCACAAAACCTGAATAGCTAAAGCAATCCTGAGCAAAAAGAATAAAATAAAAGCAGAAGCATAACACTACCAGACTTCAAATTATATTACAAAGCTATTGTAACCAAAACAGCATGGTACTGGCATAAAAACAGACCATCAGATCAATGGAACAGAATAGAAAACACAGGAATCAACCCACATACTTATAGCCAACAATCTTTGACAAAGACAACAAGAACACACACTGGGAAAAAGACTGCCTCTTTAATCAATGGTGCTGGAAAAATTGGACTTCTATACACAGAAGAATGAAACTGGACCTGCACCTCTCACTGTATACCAAAATCAACTCAAAATGGATTAAAGACTTAAATATAAGATCCCAAACCATAAAATTACTAGGGGAAAATTAGGAGAAACACTTCAGGAAGTAGTACTGGGCAAAGACTTTCTGACTAAGTCCCCAAAAGCACAAACAGCAAAAGAAAAAAATAAACAAATGGGACTATATTAAACTAAAAAGCTTCTGCACAGCAAAGGAAACAATCAACAGAGGAGAAAGACAATGTACAGAATGAGAGAATATATTTGCAAACTATACATCTGACAAGGGATTAATATCCAGAATATATAAATAACTCAAAGAACTTTTCAGTAAAAAAGCAAAGGAGTTGAATAGACATTTTTCAGAGGAAGACACACAAATGGCCTACTGGTACATAAAAAAATGCTCAACATCACTAGTCACCAGAGAAATGCAAATCAACACCACATCGAGATATCATCTCACCCCCGTTAGACTGGCCATTATTACAAAGACTGAGAACAACAATTGCTGACAAGGATGCAGAGAAAGGGGAACTCTTCTATACTGTTGGTGGGACTGTAAGTTAGTACAGCCATTATGGAAAACGGTATAGAGGTTCCTCAAACAATTACAAATAGAGCTACCATATGATCCAGGAATTACACTACTGGGCATATATCCAAAGGAATGGAAATCATCACTTTGAAGGGATACCTGCACTCCTGTTCATTGCAACTCTATTTATAATAGCCAAAATATGGAACCAACCTAAGTATCCATTGATGGATGACTGTATAAGGAAAATGTGGTACATATACACAATGGAATACTACTCAGCCATAAAAAAGAATGAAATTCTGCCACTTGCAGCAACATGGATGAGTCTGGAGAAAATTACATTAAGTAAAATAAGCCAGGCAAGGAAAAAGAAATACTGCATGTTCTCACTCATAACTGGGTGAAAAGAAAGAAAGAAAAAGTTAGAAAGTTGAAAGAAAGAAAGATAGATAGATAGAAAAGACCAAAACAATATGGTGAACTTTCAGGAGAGAACAAACCAAAGGATTCTAGAGACGGGGTCAGGGAGGCAGGGTGGGGATTTGGGGAGTGATAGGTTGGGTAAAGGGCATAAAGAAATATCATGATTTGTAATAATGAATATGCTTATAACAAATAATAAAAATTTTTAAAAGGAAATAATAAAAAAGAAATGCAGTATCTGTGAAACACAATAAACTGAAGTGCAATGGAAAAAAAAAAAAAGAAACTGACTAATACAACTGTGCTTTCAGTGTCATATCAATTTGTCCCAAACAGTGTTGTAGAGATTTTCCCCTATATTTTCCTTTTGCTGTTTTACAGTTTCAGTTCTTATATTTAAGACTGTAATCCATTTTGAGTTGCTTTCTTTATATGTGTGAGATAAGGGTCCAATTTCACTTTTCTTCATGTGGCTATCCAGTTTTTCCAAACCATTTATTAAAGGGATTGTCCTTTCCCACTGTGTATTCTTGGCAACTTTGTTAAAAGTTAATTTATCATAGATGTGTAGGTTTACTTCTGACTTCAATCCTGTTCCATTGGTCAATGTGTCTATTTTTAAGCCAGTACCATGATGTTTTGATTATAATTACTTTATAATATGCTTTGATATCATGAATGTGTGTCAAATATTGTCAAATATTTTTTCTGCATCTTTTGAGATGATCACATAATTTTTATCCTTCATTTTGTTAATGTTAGCATCATATTTATTTATTTATGTACATTGAATCATCTTTGCATTCTAGCAATTCCTACTTCATCACATTGAATAATTTTTTAATGTGTTATTGAATGTGGTTTGCTAATATTTTTCAAGAATTTTTACAAATATGCTTATCAGGAATACTGGCTTGTAATTTTCTTTTCTTGTAGTGTTACTGTCTGGTTTTGGTATCAGAGTAATGCAGGACTCATAAAATGAGTTTGGAAGTATTATCTCCATCTCGAGTATTAGTTCTTCTTTAAATGTTTGGTAGAATTCAGCAACAAGGCCATCTAGTCCTGGGTTTTTCTTTGATGAGGGAATTTTTATTCTGATTCAATCTCCTTACTCATTATTGGTCTGTTCAAATTTTCTGTTTCTTCAAGAGTCAATCTTGGTAGGCTGCATGTGTCTAGGAATTTATACATTTATTTTAGATTATCCCTATTGTTGGGCCCCAAACAGTTAAGCAATCTTGAAAAGGAGAACAAAGCTGGTGGCATTACACTTCCTAATTTTAAATTATATTACAAAGCAATAGTAATCAAAGCAGTATGGTACTGGCATAAAAACAGGTCACTGACTAATGCAACAGAATGGAATCCCAGGAATAAACCTATGCATATACAGTCAAACCACCTTTGACTACGGTGCCAAGAATAAACAATGCAGAAAGGACAATCTCTTAAATAAATAACATTAAGAAAACTGTATACCCCCCCCCACAAAATTGGATACTAAGACCTGTAACCATAAAGCCCCAAGAAGAAAACACAAGGGAAAAGCTCTATGACATTTGTCTTGGTAATATTTTTTTGGATGACTACATAATCACAGACAACAAAAGGAAAAATAAACAAGTGGGATTATATCAAACTAAAAAGCTTCTTTCTTCACAGCAAAGAAAAAATTCAACAGAGTGAAAAGACAACCTGAAGAGCAGGAGAAAATATTGCAAACTATGTGTCTGACAAGGTATTAATATCCAGAACATACAAGGAATTCAACAAGTCAATAGTAAAAAAAAAAATAATAATCTGATTTAAAAATGGACAAAGGAGCTGAATAGACATTTCCCAAAAGGAAACATACAAATGGTCAACAGGTATATGAAAAAATATGTCCACATCACTAAACATCAGAAAAATGCAAATCAAAACTGCATTGATATATCATCTTCCCCCAATTAGACTGGCTATCATCAAAAAGACAGAAAGCAGAAAATGCTGGCAAGGATGCAGAGAAAGGGAAACCCTCCTGCACTGTCAACGGGATGGTAAATTAACACAAACATGTGGAAAACAGTATGGAGTTTCCTCAAACAACTACAGATAGAGCTGCTATACAATCCAGCAATCCCAGTACTGGTATGTATCCAAAGGAATAGAAAGCATCATGTTAAAGGGCTGCTTGCACTACCATGTTTATTGCAGTTCAATTAGCAATAGCCAAAATATGAAAATAACCTAAACATCTATCAATGAATGATTGGATAAAGAAAATGTGGCATATATACACAATGGAATACTTCTCTGCCATGAAAAGAGAATGAAATTCTGTCATTTGCAGCAGCATGGATGAGCTTGGAGACAATTATGCTGTGAAATAAGTCAGGCATAGAAAGAGAAATTCCACATGTTCTCACTCATATGTTGGAGATAAAACTTAATTAATTAATTAATTAAAATAATAAGTTGAACTCTCAGAAGGAGAGAGCAGAACTGTGGTTACTAGAGGTCGGAAAGGAAAAGGGAGAGAAGTGATAATGAGAGGTTGATTAACGTACACAAAACAGCTAGTTAGGAAAAATAAGTTCTATTGGTGTACAGTCAAGCTAGATATCTATAATTAACAATAATTTACTGCATGTTATCAAATAGCTAGGAGGAAGGAGATCAAATGTCCTCACCATAAAGAAATGATGAAGTTTTGCAATGATGAATATGTTAATTACCTTGATTTGATCATCACATATTGTATTGAAATATAACTCTGTACCCCACAAATATGTATAATCAATATGTTTCAATAAAAAAGGTTAAATAAAAACAAAACTTTTGTGCTTCTATAGACACTATCAAGAAAGTGAAAAGACAAAACTGGGAGAAATTATTTGCAAATCATATATCTGATAAGGATCTAGTATCCAGAATATATAAAGAACTCATAACTCGACAACAAAAGGACAACCCAACTTTTACAATGGACAAAGGGTATGAGTAGATATTTCTATAAACAGGATATACAAATTGCTAAGTACATGAAAAGATGCTGAACGTCATGAGTCATTAGGAAAAATGCAAGTCAAAACCAAAATGTAATGCCACTTCATAAACACTAGGATTGTTAAAATTTAAACAAACAAACAAACAAATTTTGGTGAGGATGGGAAGATGTTAGAACTCTCATAAAATGTTGATAGAAACATAAAGTGATACAGCCACTATAAAAAACAGTTTGTCAGTCCTTCAGAAAGCTAATCAGAGAGTGACCATGTGACCCCAAATTTACATTCCTATATACATAACCATGAGAATTGAAAATATATATCACATAAAAACTTTTCCCTCATGTTAGTTAGCTATATTATTTATAACAGCCAAAAAGTAGAACAAAACCCAAATGTGCATCAACTGATGAATGGAGAAAAAATGTTTTGTCATACAATGCAATACTATTCAGCCTGGAAAAAGAATAAAGTACTGACACATGCTATAACATGTATAAACCTTGAAAACACTGTGTTAAGTGAAAGAAACCAGGCACACGAGATCACGTGTTATATGATTGCATTTATATAAAATGTCCAGTTTGAGCCTGTTGTCCCACAGTAATAACTGAAGGAACTCTTTCATGCTCAGAATTTTCCCCATTTGAATGATAAATCACAAGATCAACTTATTCTTGTGTAAAATGTTGGGGTAGAGTATAAAATGTGTTTGATTCGTCTGAAGGAGAAGAGAAGTGCCAGAGAGTAATTGTAAATCAAATGCTTTTCCAGGATGCATTCCAGAGTAAGTTGCTTCAAGCAAATTTGATGGGCCAAGGACTGGGCCAAAAACAGCGAAAAAGAATAACACACGACTGATGACAGCTATTGTGTGAACACTTTTCATCTGTGGGGGACATTTATATATGAGATGATCATGATTTAGCAAGTACTGGACAGTAAAACTTTTCAAATAATAATGATCTATTGAAAAAATACGAAATGTATTTTGTATCAATGTTTAAAAATAGTAGCAAGTGATTTTGTTTATGTTGATTACTGCTCTTTGAGAATCATTCTGTCTGGTCCTCTTTGTTATTTATAATTTGATACTTCAAAGAGTCTTTCTCTAAATGAATATTTCATCTGTAAAACCAGGAAATACATTATTTACCAGATCTTTTGTGGGGACCTTGTAAATATCCCTGTGCTTTTCCAGGTATTCTAGAAAATAAAACAACACTTCTTACCTTTTCTATCAATAGCTCTTTGTATCCAAAAATACACTATAATTTTAAATAAAATATGAGTAACTTTAATTCCACATTACTAAAATGAAACAATTTGGATGCTTTTTCATGAGTAAAAGCATGTGTCTGAAGTGTCCATTTTTTCTGAGAAAATGAATAAAAATAAAAATTGCTTGTGTCGCATATTTAAAAATGTGATGGCAATCTAAAATTATTATTTGCATTAATGTATTCCAAAATATGAATTATTAAATAATCACATTGATGTAACAAAAGGCAGACTGAAGTACCTGCTTTTAGCCTCAAGCATTCTGAATCTTTTTTAAATCTTATTTTCCAATTGGAACAATATATACATTAAATTCATATTTTTTAAAAACTACACTTTTTACTTTTTTCTATGTAACCAACATTAGGAAAATATAATTCAGAAAATCCAAGATCTTTAGATATTTGTGGGATCTTTTCTTTGCCACGTGTTCTTATTTTTGAATCTTATATTGCAAAGAGCACTTTTTGCTAATCAATGTTTCCAATTATTTGTCTCATTGATGGTGACTGTAGGAGAGGGTCTGGCCTAGGAAAGAACTGAGTCACATGTTCAGTGAGGGCTTGTTTGCTGGCATCTTTCTGAAAGAGAGTACCTGGCATAATTGCAGAAGCATTGAAATATTCAGGAGGTCTCTCTCTCTCTCTCTCTCTCTCACCCACCTTGACAGAAAGACCAACTTTTTGTCAGTTATTCCATTTTGTCAATTATTCCCAAGATAAACACTGTGGGAAAGGTGAAAATCTATGAAGAGAACAAGAGAATATAGTTAAATGCCATTGCATTATATGCAGAAGGAACTGGTTTGAGAACAAAAGTTGAGGACTGCCACTCCCTGATTTCAAGACAAAGCTACAGTAATTAAGACAGTGTGGTATTGTGAAAGAACAGACAAATAGATCAATAGAACAGCGCAGAGAGCCCAGAAATAGACTCACATAAATATAGTCAGCAGATCTTTGACAAAGGAGCAAAAGCAATACAATGGAGAAAAGATAGTCTTTTCAATAAATGGTGCAAGAACAACTGGACATCCACATGGAAAATAGTGTATCTAGACACAGACCTTACACCTTCACAAAAATTACCTCAAAATAAATTATAAACTTAAATGTAAAATGAAATACAATAAAACTCCTGGAAGATAACATAAGAGAAACTCTGGGAAGCACAAGGGAGGAAGGTTAATGAGAAATTAGTTAACGGACACAAAGAATGATTACGTATTGTAATGATGAATAAGCTACCTATTTGATTTGAACATCACACATTGTACACAACTATTGATAGTCAACTTTGTACCCCACAAATACGTATAATCAATTATCTTTCAATTAAAAAATAAATTGAAATTAAAAGAGAGAAAATCTAGAAAACCTTGGGTTTGGCAATGACTTTTTAGATATAACATCAAAGGCATGATCCATGAAAGAAATAATGATAAGTTAGACTTCATTAAAATAAAAAATTTCTGCTCTGCAAAAGGCATTGTCAAGAGAATAAGGCAAGCTTCAGCCTGGGAAAAAAATGTTTGCAAAAGATATACTGATTAAAGACTATTATCCAAAATATACATATCTGATAAAAGACTGTTAATCAAAATATACAAAGAACTTTTAAACCTCAACAATAAAAAACAAACCAACCTGAGTAAAAAATGAACAGATACTTCACCAAAATAGATATACCATTGGCAAATAAGCATATGAAAAGATGTTTAACATCATATGCCATTAGTGAATTCCAAATTAAAACAACAATGAGTTGCCACCACGCACATACTAAGACAGTGAAAATTCAAAACACTGACAACACCAAATGGTGGCAAGGATATGGAGCAACAGAAATTCTCATTGACTGCAGGTAGAAACACAAAATAGTACAGCCAGTTTGTTTTGTTTTGTTTGTTTTTTTAGTGGCTGGCCAGTACAAGGATCCAAACCCTTGACCTTAGTGTTACCAACACCACATTCTAACAACTTGAGGTAACTGGCCACTTTGGAAGACAGTCTGGCAGTTTCTTATAAAGCTAAACAAACTGTGCTATACGATTCAGCAATCACTCTTCCTGGTATTTACCCCGATGAATTGAAGACGTAGGTCTACCCAAAACCATGCGCATAGATGTTTATAGCAGCTTTATACACATTTGTCAAAGTATGGAAACAACCAAGAGATATCCTTCAATAGGTGAATGGATAAAAAATGTGTGGTACATCCATATAATAGAATATTACTCTGTGTTAAAAAGGAATTTACTATCAAGCCATGAAAAGATGGTGGAAACTTAAATGCATATTAGTAAGTGAAAGAAGCCAATCTGAAAATATATACTGTATAATTCCAACTATGTAACACTCTGGAAAAGGCAAAACTATGGAGACAGTAAAAAGAGCAGTGGTTACCATGGGTTAGGTGGGAGGGAGGGATGCATAGGCAGAGCACAAAGGTGTGGTACTGCAGTGGAAGTACATGTTATTATACATGTGTCAAAACCCACAGAATGGGCAACACCAAGAGTGAACCTTAATGTGAAGTATGGACTTTGGTTGACAATGATGTGTCAATGTAAGTTTATTGCTTAGAATAAACGTACCACTGTGGTGCAAGATGTTGACAATGGGAGAGGCTATCCTTGTGTGGGGGTAGGGAGTATATGGGAATTCTTTATGTACTCTGTCTCTATATAATTTTGCCATAAACCTAAAATGGCTCTAAAAATAAAGCCTATGGAAGAAAAAAAAAAAAAAAAAGTGAGGCCTGGAGCTGTTTCTGAAGTCCAGGTACTAAAGAAAGGAAGCAGTAGGTTACTGTTGCCTGTCACTGGCTTTCAGGTAGTGGGTCAATCAAAGTCAGCTTTGTGCTGTGCTCAAAGTGAGCAACACAGCTGTCTGTCCTGGGGTTGGTAAAGTCATATCTGAAATTGCACTCATTCCTCTCATAGTCCTGACATACCAACTCTCTGTATTTGTGGGTTTCATTATTACTCTTCCCTAAGCCTTTTTCCAGGTAATTTCTGGTTTAAACTGGTATGTAGCTCTTATGCCCTTTTAAAATGGACCAATAGTAGGAATAAATAGGGAAAAAAACATGGAGAGAGCTTCTTAGAATTACTTTTTTCATACATACATTTCAAAAATATTCACTAGATAATAAAATTGTCTCCCATGGGGATATGGATTGCTAATTCTGATACTACTGTACCTGTATACTGGAACTGGACGATTAAGGAAGTGGGTGGCAGATAGTGGAAGCCAGGTTGCTTACCTTTACAGAGAAACAAGGGGAGGAGGCTAGAATGATTTATGGATTATATTTGGAAACTTCAGTATAGGCTCATGTTTAGCTTAATATACACATGGTTACATATAGAAATACTTATAGACATGTGTACATACAGGGGTTAGTATTCACACACACATTTCCTTGTTCTGTCCTTCGAGGCGGCCTAAAAGCAACCAATGAGAAACAAGTATGCCTAGCACCCAGATCTTGATTTCTAATGCAATTATCCAATATAAGAAACCATGGCTCCTCGAAGAAATGGCTGATTCTAGGTAATATAAAGGAGGAACCTCAAGCATATTGTGGTACCAGAAAGAAAAAAAGTGCTAAAATCAAAACAAACAAACAAACCAAAAACCCATAGTGAGGAAGGTATGTTAAAGGGATACAAGAGACAAATGAAAGAGCTCTCAGTGGCCAAAGCTGGAACAACTGGAGCAAAAAAGAAAAGAAAAAAAAAAAGTAGCATTGCATTATAACTCAAGGTATAAAATGAGTATCCTTAAGTCTATACTGATATAAATAAATGATCCAGTAAATAAATATATGGAGGATAAGAGACAATTCTTCCATGCAGAAGAATTCCAAATAAATTCTTTAGATACTCCACGCTAAATTAGGGGAAACATAACTCTTCGTTCCTTAAGTGTGGTCTGTGCATAGTGACTGCCTTCTAAGAGTACAATACAGAAAAGGGGAAGAAAGAGTAACTTTGTAATGGAAAAACCTAACACACACTACCTAAGCCAGGTGATCAAGGTCTGCATCAGCAGTGATGTCTTGTTGATAGCGTGTACATTTGATATAACATGAAAATGACTCAGTCCTTCTGTGATCTTTCTTCCCCAAATGCATAACCTTAGGAGATAATCGTGAGAAGAACGCTGGACAAGTCCCAATTGAGGGACATTCTACAAAATACTTGATCAGTACTCCTCAAAACTGTCAAGGTCATCAAAACAACGTAAGTCTGAGAAACTGTAGCAGCCCGGAGAAGCCTAAGGAGACATGAGGACTAAATGTAATGTGGTGTCCTGAACGAACTTTCGGATCAGAAAAAGACAAAACTAAGAAACCCTGTATGAATCATGGGCTTTCGTTAATGTCAACGTATCAATATTGGTTAATTAGTGTAACAAATGTACAATACTAATATAGATGTTAATTAGAGGAAGGACTGGATTCTGTGTATACTGGAACTCTCTGTACTATGTTTGCAATTTTTCTGTAAACATAAAAATGTTCTAAAATAAAAGGTTTCTTTAAAAAACATGGCATTTTGGGGGGGACATCAAGGCGTGTGCCTTGATGTATGTCAGTAACGTGCTTGCAGAAAGAGAAGCGTACTTTGGTACTTGGAAATGATTAAAATAGCATGGTCTTAACACCATAAAGCATACCCGCAAGAAAGTGCTCAAGAATGGCTATTTGGCAAATAAAGAAATTTTTGTATTTGAGATTATTTATGATATATCACAATAGCAATCTTACAAAAAGAGGCAGATTTTCAGGAGAACTGAACACAAACGAATGGTAAAGAATTCCAAGTGCAAACATTAGGCTTCCCCGTGGTGAAAAAACCTACTTGGAAAAAGAACCATATTTCAAAGTGTATCTGTGCAGCATTAATGAAAAATCTATTTGCCCATATTATTCAGGAGATTTTCACCAAACACTAATAATAAAAGCAGTATCTAAGGATGCGGAGGGCCAGAGAATAGTTGAGATTCCCAGGAAATGGAGATCAATAGATAGCAAAACTAACCTGGAATTAGGTGATTAAGCAGATAAGGAACACAGTTTTGCAGCAAAGAGTGTGACTGAAATGTTAGAATAGAAGATCTGAGATGAGGAAGACTAATATCTGGGGGTCCATGGAAGGAGAGAGGGCTGTTAAAGTTCCAGAAGTAGAATGTAAGAACTGAGGGTCTTGAGTTGCGCACCTGGGTGCATTATCTGTTTCTGTCCCTCACCAGCTGTGCGACTTTAGACAAGTTACAGTGACACTTGTAAGCCTTGATTTCATCGTCTGAAAAATGGGAATGATAAATGTGCTTATCTCATAAGGTTGTTGTGAATATTACATAGCATATGGTTTTAAATGTTTAGAATAATGCTTGGCTCATATTATATGCTTAGTAAAAGAGAACTACCATTATTATAATTCTTATTACTCAGATCATTTTAAAGGATGCCAGTGGGGGACAACAGAATCTGAGGGGAGCACTAAGACATTGTCTGGCACAAACTAGGGACATGGTGAGTGTTTGTAGATGCCTCTTTTCTGAAATGATGATGGCTTGGCCCTGTGGTTTGGCAGGGCGAGCTTTTATTCAGGTCATTTTCATTGATGTCTGTTTCTAATTACCTATGTGGTATTTGCGCGTCCATTACAAGGTTCTTCATTTCTTCTCAGTTCAATATTCCTTTTTTCTTGACGTTAATATGTAAGTTCAGCACTAATGATCACAGCTAACCATTAATTGAATTTTTAACTTTTAAACTCACAATGGTAACAGTCTCCATCTTCTCTCAGTGCTGTAATCTATTCTTTTCTTCATAGAATCAGCTCCGCTAAAAAGCATTTGAAGAGCAATTACACATGAACATTATATGTGCTTATAAGTTTCTGGACAGTGGTTATTTCATTCTTTTATTAAGGGGAATGAGTCAGGAGTAACCGGTAAAAGAGAGTTTATTTAATTCTACTTCTAGATGTGATGTGTCTTGAAGGGGTAATAAAACAAAAATATGCGGTAATAAATTGAGAAAATGATGATTCTTTGCAAAGTCTTACCCTGGAGGGTGGAGGAGCAGAAAGAGGAATTTTAAACTTATAGAGCTAAAATCCAAGATTTGGGTCTGCTCTTAACTTTCTACATGTGCTGGTTAGTCTGGGTTCCTCTGAAATCAGAACTGAGATCACATCTTATGTGAGGTAGTTGAGCTAGTCTATTAGAGAATATGATGGCAAGGAGAAAGTTAATAGGGCGCGGGAAATGAAATAGGAAAGAAGGAAAAGCCAGTACAAGGAAGCATTAACAAGTTGCCTGCTAGAGTGTGTCTAGAATTCCATCCCACAAGACCTTCACAGGAGCATTACAAAATGGGTCTCAAACTGTCTAGCCAAGTACGAAAGAGTGAAACATTTATCCCCTAGCTCCTGATACCCATACCTACTAAATCCTCTGCACTTCTAGCTTGCACATGCATGAGTGCTATGTGGGTTCCCATGAGGTATTCCATATCTGGGTATCAGAGAAGTGCCAGGACAGAAAGTGGAGGTATGTAGGACTGATCTGAGATAGGGCTTTGCCTGTTGCACCTGTGAAAATCTAGATGAAGCCAGCATGAAAGTGGTCAAAGCAATGGGTGAACTAAAGTGGATGAGAGATGTCAGATACACTGTATAAAGCTACTATGTTATTTAACTTCTGCAGGGCTCAGTTTTCTCATCAATTAAATGCAACTCAGTTTAACTCAGCAACTAAACATGGAAACCCACTGTTCAACAAGCACCACTTTAGAATTTGAACAAAATCTAGGTTTTCAAGCACAAATTCCATTTTTGTCAAATGAAATCTTATGCAGCTCTCTTAAATGAAACAAATGAATGTGTAGCTACATAAATTAAAGACAGACACGAAACCCCATAGCTCAGTCTCCCTTCTCAGCCCCAAACCTTACATGTAGGGGACCCCAGAACTCAGAAGAACCCAGTTTAGATATAACGAACTAGGTTCACTTCATGCTTTATGGGTTATGTAATTCCTTGTAACCCAGGACAATTGGCTCCTACAGGGATTAGAGGGCAAACAGTTCTAGGACACTTGACAGATGCCATGGGGGCTGACACATATTCCTTATCATGTAACTTAGGCAGCACAGAGAAGCAACTCCAACTTAAGGTATGATCTGCTAAATTCAAGAATGTTTCTTGCCTCACACTGGTGTGGTATTGTCCTTGATCTTGAATATCAATGAAGCAGAAAAACAAGTTCACTTCACAAGAGAGTTCAAAGCCAGCCACAGAATGGGAGAAGATATTTGTAATACATGTATTAAGGAGTTAACATCAAAATATGTAAGTAATTCTGACAAATCCATAAGAAAAAGATTTAAAAGAAAAACACCTCATAGGCAAAAAAAAAAAAAAAAAAAAAAATTGAATGCCACCAAAGAATATATGCAAATTGCCGATATGAAAGATGTTCAACTTCATTGCTCCTCAGAGAAAAACAAATTAAAAACACAATGTGATACCACTTATACCACCAGAATAATAAAATGAAAAAAAGATTGACAATGGCAAGTGCTCATAAAGCAGAACAGCTAGAAGTCTCATATACTGTCATTGAGAATATAAATTGATACAATCATTTTGGAAAACTGTTCAGAAGTGTCTTCTAAAGCTTGATCTATACGTTCCTTATGACCTAACAAGTCCACTGTCAGATATATGCCCTCCTGAAACACATCAATGGGTTCACCATAAAAACATGAATCTGCATGGGACTACCTATTATAGCACCAACCTGAAAACAAACAAACAAAAATGTTCACCTGCTGTAGAATGGATAAACCAACTATTGATACAATATTGATGAGTGGAATTCTGCATATCAATGAGAATAAGTGAACTACAACTACATAGAATAGTATGGATGAATCTCATAAGTGAAATGTTGGACCAGGCATGAAAGGGTACATATTGTATTATTCCATCTATTTAAAGCTTATCAACAGGAAGAAGTAATCTGTACTATTAGAAGTTAAGGTGATGGTTACTCTTGGGAAGTTAATGACTGTAAGGGAATGTGAGGGAGTTCCTGTAATGCTGGCGATTTTCTGTTTCTTCATTTGAGCACTGGCTACATGTAAATACTCACTTTATAGGAATTCATCAAACTGTACACCTGTGATCTTTGTACTTTTTGCTTTTAGTTTATAATTTGATAAAATGCATACATGCACGCATACATGCACACACACATATACACACAGAAATCAACTCTTCAAGTAGAAGACCTTTACTAAAGAGCTATATGCATGTTTTAAAATCACCATGGGAAGTGACTTCACTGTTTCTCAAATTGAAGATCTGTCTGGACAAAAATTTGCAAAATAGTTCTGAAAAATACAGATTTGATGGTTTGAGGTAAGAGAGTGTCATTATTTGCAGGTATAGGTAATTCATTCAGTCATTGCAACATATATGTATTGATCTATTGAGATTCTCCTTTCTGTAAGGCATTATACTAGGTACTTCAGGTGTTTAAAAATAAAATAAGCAAAGACTCGATCTTCAGAGAGCTTACAGATCTATGGGGGAGCTAAGAAATGCTATGAAATGGAAAGTACAGTACCATAAAAGAGGTGCAAAGAAAATATTGCAAGAGTTTAGAAGTGGAACAGATCACTCATGTCTGGGAGACTCAAGAAAGATTTCATGGTGGAGAGAGGATTTTGAGTTATGCTTCTGTCAAAGTAAGTTGAGTTTAGCCATGTTGATGGCAGGTAGAACCATCTAAGAACCACATGGAGACAGGAAAATGGCTGAACTGGGGACAATGAGTCATTTTGTCCAGAGCCACAGAGCTTTAGAATGAGTAGATCCATTTATTTGTTTAATGTGAGGTGATTCATTCATTTGTTAGTTAATTTGACAAATGTGTATCAAATTCCTCCCATGGGCAGGGACTGGGAATATAACTGTGAATACATTTCCCATTTTCTCTGCCCTTGTGGATATTTTAAAGCCTAAGAAAAAATAAATAAGTAAATGAGCCTTTACAATAAAACATGATGGAGGTTATGATGGGAGGACAGGTGTTGTGAAAGCTCAGAACAGGGCTACACAGTCCAGTCGTGGGCTCAGAGAAGGACTCCTAGAAGAAATGTCATGCAAACTGAGATCTGAATAATGAGGTGGAATCAAATCAATATCGAATCTTGGATGCCAGGCTGGGAAATTTGAATATTATAGAATAAGTTCTTTTGTTTGTATTGAAGTTTGAAGACAGAGATGGCATAATCCAAACTGTTTTTTTAAGCAGTTAAATATTGCTACTACCCAGGATGAATGTAAGAAAGGAAATAAGAACAGGGGAGACCTGTTAGCATATTTCGGGTGAGAGACAGTGAGGCTTTGAACAAGTTTAGCTAGAAAAATTCAGAGAAAGAGTTTTTAACTGATTTTATTTTCAATTAGGAAAAGAAAAGGCATGTAGAGATTGTGAGCCTGGGTAACTTGCATCATTTATAAAAAGGAAACTCTAGAGAAAAGATATGCTTGGGATAGAGGAAGTATGGGCGAGGGGTGTGCTGGGAGAAGAGAGACAGTGAGGTCAGCTTTAAATACATTGAATTTGAGATGCCAGCAGGATACCTTTAGAGGGAGTTTTAGATTGATAGACTGTTAGAGTTTGGGAGAGAAAGCTAGCTCTGGAAATATAGATTTGAGAGTCTTTTACCGCATGGAAATACTTACTGAAACCAATGAAATGGTCAGATGACACAATGGATAGAAAAAAAGCGAAGAAAAGCAAGCCAACAGTGGGACCTAGGGGCAGGTGCAAAATTCAGAGGGGGTGGGAGAAAAGGCAGAAATGGCAGAGGAGGAGCAGGAAGAAGAGGAAGGAGAAAAGTGCTAGAAAGTCGTAGAGCCAAGTCTCCGCAAGAAAAGGAAGTGGTCTGCAGTGTCAGACTTGATAGGAGGTTCACGTTATTAGAGCCCTGATGAAAAGAAATGCTACTATTTTATGTATATTGCCTTGGGGCAGGGAATGTGTGAAAAAAGAACAGGTAGAATTGATAATGCTGTGTTTGGTATTTCCCCCAAAGTCAGCTTCCTGCATACTAGAATAACTAATATTTTCAGCCAAGTGCTATCAGCATATTTTCATTAGAGCCAAGACTTTAAAAACCAAACCAAACTGTTTGAAAACACTCATGAGAATGCAAAGATTTTGTAATTCTGCCTCAGTGACTCTATATAAAACAACTCATTTTAACGACAACCTAAGCTAGAAAGGCACTAAATGCTTTAAAAGCAAAATGTTCTTGATTTTTTTAAAAAATGCTTGTGACAGCACAAAATGAAACTAAGAGAAAGGTGTTAAAAACTAGGCAAAAGCGAACAGACGCTAATTTTTAAAGCAATTATTCATTTCAGGCAGATAAGAGGATCTGTCTATCAGGGTGTGGTGGTCTCTCTTTTGAATTTTTTTTGTAAAATTTATCTTTATAAAATGTAATCAATTTTCATGGCCTTTTCCTTCCTCCCTCTCCCCCTTTACTCCCCCTGGCCGCTTCAGTTCTGTTCTCTTAAAAAGTTCAATGAATTATTGTGATTGTTGTATCTTTTTTTGTTGTTTGTTTGTTTATTTACTTATTTATTTATTTTTATGAGCTCCCACACGTAAATGAGGACATGCAGTATTTCTCTTTCTGTACCTGGCTTATTTCATTTAACATAATTTTCTCTAAGTTAATCCATGTTGCTGCGAATGGCAGTATTTCATTCTTTTTTATAGCAGAATAGTATTCCATTGTGTAGATGTACCACAGTTTCCTTATCCGGTTATCAGATAATGGGCATTTGAGCTGGTTCCAACTCTTGGCTATTGTAAATAGAGCTGCAATAAACATGGGAGTGAAGATATCCCTTTGACATGATGATTTCCTTTCCTTTGGGTATATACCCAGCAGTGCGATAGCTGGGTCATACAGTAGTTCTATCAGTAGTTGTTTGAGGAAACTCCATACGGTTTTCCATAATGGCTGCACCAATTTAGAGTCCCACCAACAGTGTAGGAGGGTTCCCCTCTCTCCACATTCCTCCAGCATTTGTTGTTCTCGGTCTTTTTGATAACAGCCAGCCTAATTGGAATGAGATGATATCTCAATGTGGGTTTGATTTGTATTTTCTGGGTGCTGAGTGATGTTGAGCATTTTTTCATGTGTCTGTTGGCCATTCTTACATGAAAATTTTTTTATTAAACCTTGGGATGAATTGACATATGTCCACGTGCATCCAGATTTTTTATTTCCCCTCTTAGGCAGTTGCACATTTCATGTCGGGTCCCTTCTTAAGTAGGATGGGTATACATCCCAGTTTGTACTGTTGTCTTAGTGTGATTATCAACAGCACCTACTTTCACTTTCTAACATGTTTCCAAGTGGATGTTAAACTATATCTTCACTCTACTGCTAGGTTTCTCATGCACTCAGCAGAAAATAATAGCTAACTTTGGGGGCTCTGGCATTAGACTTGCCAACATTTGAATCTAGACTTCATCATTTTCTTGTTTAGTTTTTGGCAAGGTTTGCTCTTGGGCAAGTTTGAACCTCCCTAGGTCTCAGTTTCCTCAGATGATAAAGGAGAATAATTGAATAATTATAGATATTATCTAATAGGGTTATGGTGAAGAGGTGATGTGCATAAAGGGTTCAGCACATTGCCTAGAACATACAGAAACAATAAATGTTATTATTGTCATGCCCCATCTAAAGCCCTTCTATAGACTGGGGTTGATTTTAAGTTTTGATGTTTCTTGGAGGTAATGACTTCTTCACAGTCCAAAGTTTCTCAGTGCTAGGACTCCACTGTAGGTGGTGTTTTCTATGGTGTTAGGTACAGTAAGGGGTGCCCTTAATAATCTTTCACCCGTGGGGGTTTATCCCAACATTGAACTCACCATAGTTTCTATGATAACCAGCAATCACTCTTGGACCCAATCTGAAGAGAGAACAGAAACAGAGAAAACAATTATAAACATACTCAACAAACTATATAACCAGCATTCTCAGTTCAGCCCATATAAATTTCAAAGGCATTTTGTTACCCTCGTATGTATTATTACATATATAACAACATGAATCTTGAAAGAATAAAGTCTTTTTCTTTTAGTTCTAAATTATATTCTATAATCTTAAATGCAAGTGTTCTAATTCTTTGCCTGCTACCACTCCAGGGAACCAACATAGATGCAAATATCCAAATTATTCTATGGATTTTTGCACTGCTTCAAAAGTCAGAAAGCATGCAAAATCCGCTTTTATCTTAAAAAAATTCCACAATCATTTTGGGCCACAAAGTTGAGTCTCAAAAGTTGTGTGACATACATAATGCAATAACGCTATCACTACTCTGGCCTTTTTAAGCCTTCTTCCTCAGATGGTCTTATTACCAGATTTTCTTTGGTTGATGAAAACATTTTATCACTAGAGTCACAATTAATGAAAAGTATATGTTGTTTCAGTATCACCAGTTGCCAGGGTCTGGTCTGACTTTAAGAACTGTAGGGTTGCCTGATGTCTGCCTACATCACTGAGTTTGAGGTTTTTTATATTCGTGCTTTTAATTTCTGTTATATTTCATCAGCATGGACTGATGTCAACGTTTGTGAGCATTCATGATTGATTGCCTGTGAGAAAAGCAGAGAGTGAACCTGGAGATGTCTCCTTTCTCTGAGTACTAACCCTGTTCCTGATAGGTTTCAGCTGGGGGGCAATGTGTAAGCCCCTGGGGTGCCGGTTATAACCACAGGAGGCCAGCAGGTCCTCCAGCCAATGCTGACTTTCATTGCCTTTCCAAGGAGTTTCAGCTACTGCACTCTGTCCTCCCCTCTCCATGCAGAAGGGATCTTCTGGACTAGAAGCCGAGCACAGCAAGAAGCAAAACTCCCTCTTAAATTTCAGATTCTGGATATATTTGCCAAACAATATATTATTCCCTGTTCAACAGACTACAGCAACTCACGGCTTTGAATGATACATCTTACCTTCTGATTGTCTGAGATTGGTCCACCTCAAACAAAAAATACACGATTTCCCCAAAATATTCATAAGCAGTGCAGGAATGTGATTAAGAACCCATTCTTCCACCAACAGGGACCTGAGTCTAAATTTTAAGTTTGCTGCTGACTATTTGAATAACTTCAGGTATGCGCTGGAACTTCCTCATCTGTAACATTGGGATCATAATAGCAGTCACCACATAAGACTGTAACAAAGATTACATGAGTTAATACAAGCATTTAATCCAGTGTCTGGAACACCGTGTTCAATGAATCCTGGCCATTACTGTATATTAGCCTATCATTTACCAGGAGCATTTTGATTCTCACAATAGGGTTGCAGCCTAGGCCGAGACCCCCATCATGGTATACTATCCTTTCTCATCACATCAGGCCAGATGGTCAAAAATACAGCACAGATCCTCTTCAGGCAACCGCTGCCTCTGCCTTCAGAAATGTCATTGCTCTGAAGATAGCGAGTGAGATGGAGATGATGACAAGTTACTGAGCTGGAAATAAAGAGGTAAAAAGAGTGCATTTATGGACACACGAGTTTTCAAATCCTCTCAGCATATCTACGGGACTTTATTTGGATCCAGTGCCATCTGTTTGCCGGATGTCTCTGACAGAAATGTGTCCATGAATTCGGGCCCTTCTTTTTTTCCCCCTCAGCTGTGCAGTGTAGCCAGATGTTCTTATGTTTCAGAAGCAACCACATCCATCAAGCTCTTTGCAGGGCAGGATCATTCATGCTTGTGTAACTTCATTTCTCCAGCAGTGAGACCAGTGGGCTTGTTTACCCACTATTTTTATTTTCCTGGTTTTTTTTTTTTTTTTCATGTTGCTTCAAATTAAATTAAATGCCAGCACTGTCACTAATTAACCAAGGGTGGCACATTTGTAAACCTGGATTTGCCTGGTTGCCAGTAGAGAAAAATCCCTCTGCACTCTGCCAAAACCGTGTTTACCAGGCACCCTTGGTGTCTTGGCAATGCTGCTTGGGTTTTGTCAGAACATAATGTAGCTGTGTAAAAGATGTCCTTTGGAGATGTTCGCTGACTTGTGTTGTTCCCAGACTTAAATATGCTGTGAACTAATTAACACCAGCGTGAGAGTAAACACTCAAATATCGTTACCTTGTGAATAACAGCACACAAATTTCTATGCATGGGTTTCTGTCTCCTAAAAAAAGAATGATGACGGTTGTTATCACAGGAAGAGAAAATATTGGGAAAGTAAAGCACTGGCATCTGCTAATGACATTTTCTCATCCCAGTTTCTAACAAGCTTGCAAACTCCGGGGTAGAGACTTATTATCAGAAATGTGTGTCATAAATATTGCACACTTGGCCAGAGAAGGGGGAACTCTGTCTTTGGAGGCAAATGTGCCATCGAGAAGGTTCAGTGGAGGTGGAACTTGAATTCATGCTGGAAGGAAATGTTTTCTCACTTTCTCTCTCTCCCTTCTGCATAAGAGTTCCACTGACAACAGGGCCACTTGAATCCAGGGACTCTGAACCTAAGATGACATATTACTTAGGGACACCCTGAGGTTGACACCTTCTGGGCTATGGAGTGAATAAGGAACCTGCTTCCTCTGATCATTGATCTGAAATGACCCTGACAACGGGAATCTGAAATCCCAAGTGCCCAAAGGAAATGAAGTGGAAGAAAAGAACAGAAACCAGCTTCATTGAAAAAATGCTTGTTTTTACACATTCCAATGGAAATATTCATTTTTTTTCCCCTCAAAAGCTTTATTTTAGTCTAGGAACACACAGACCAAAAAGTTACATTTACATACATGAGTGGGTCTTCAAAAAGTTCCTGAAAAGAGTCCTGTCTTTTAATTCTATTTTTCCACGAAATTTTTGAGGTGCCCTTTTATACTCTACAGCTGAGCTGCCCAATAGAACTTTCTGTGAGAATGGAAATATTTTCTGTGCTGTCTCATGTGATAGCATCCAGCTACATTGTGACCATAGAGCACTTGAAGTGAGCCTAGTTTGACCGAGAGATGAACATCTAATTTACTTTAATTTTAGTTAATTTAAATGTAAATAGTCACATGTAGCTATGGCTACTATATTGTGGCTACGGCACAGCACTCTATAAAATATAAAGGGTGACATTGTTTTATATTTTTGCCAACCTTTCTACTGTCTGGCATAATAGAAGATGGTTTGTTCTCATATTTGTTTCTGCATTCTACCTATTGGACTAGTTCTGGTTAAAGTTTATGATGAAAAACTAACCATACTCAGAATATATACTTTGAAAGGGAAAAATACACTCAAGAAATAAGATTTAATAAAATTAACAAATTTTCCTACCTCATCACAGACATTCTTAAGTGAAATTAGTATTTAAAAAAAATCTCTTGGTACCACTGCCTAGATTCATGCTAGGGCACTAGCAGTTTTACCCACCATTGCTTTTGTACTAATAATATAAATGTCAATGTAGTGAGTACATTGTCATTTGTTAAGACAAATAACATCTAAGTATATTTTGTAAATAGTTCAGACTTTTCAGACTACCTAAAAGTTATCAGGGGCCCCTATAATTCTCCAGACCACACTTTTAGAAGTACTCTAAAATCTTCCAGCCTTCCCCATCCTGTACCCTCAAGCATGCAAGTGTACACACACATACCACCCTTTCATCTAACAGAACGAATTAGCTCTATTCTTGGAGAGCTTGGAGCCAGCCAATAATAAGAATCACACCTTCTCCCCCAAGCACTTAAGTTACATTTCCCAGCAAACATAATTCCCACATTAAAAGGAATTCTGGTGCCAATTGTAAGAACTGTTACATTCCTTTTTTACCCTCTTCCACACAAACAGATTTGTAAGTTCTTACTTCATCCCCAAGCTCAGTATTTTCAACCTGTCTGCTGGAAAATCCACGGGAATACATATCTGTAAATAATCATCTGTTTCTTTTATCTCCTGGCTGATCTATTTCTGCTATTAGGCTGTGAGTTCTTTGAGAGAAAATAGTATTATTTAATAAATATTAACTGGATGAACGGATGTATGATGTATCAGTTCTGCCCATCCACACCTCTCCCATGCTGATTTGCTTCTCTTCTTGTTTCATTTTTCCTAATAGTCTTCCCTTCCACACAGTCGCTTAGTCATTTGATCCTAGCATCATTTTAGAGCATTTCCTCTTCTATCTAATTTATGTAAAAACCATGAGATATAGCTAGTCCTTATAGGAAAAAAATGCATGACTACCTGCCATTTGGGTAAATGACTACCTAACAATTGCAAGTACAGTATCTATCACATTGGTATTCTTAACTGAAAAAAGAGTTATGGCCTCTTGAAATTTTCTGATTGAAGAGTAAAACTTGATAGAAATGAGCTCTACTCATACCACCTGGCAATGGCACTGTCAATACTATATTTTAGGAAATTGTTTAAAACTTTAAAAGAATTCTCCATGATTCAGATCTATTTAAAATTCAACAGGTCTTCAGATGTCCTCCAAGCCCTGGCTTTCCTCATGCTAAAACTTAGAGACCCAGACATTGCAGGTCCCGTTCTTGGCAGAGGACCCTTGGCTTCACATTATGTGGGGACTCAATATACCATCTTTTAGTCACTGAGTTTATTTCTGGGCTCTCCTGACTGACTGCCTAAATTCTTTAGGGCCCCATGGCAAAACCTTCTCCAGAGGATCTTTATACATTCTGAATTTGGGTTGCAAAGGAGTCTGGAGACTGTTGCTTTAGGCTGGAGCCCAGAACAACTGGCAATGCAAACTGCATCGATGGCTCTCCTTTGCCTTCTTAGGCAATAGTGCTGCTTTCACACATAAACATGTTTTCCTAACAATCACTAAAAGAGAAAATCTGTACTATATGATCAAAGTGTGTTGAGCTACTAATATGAGAATCTAATCTTCTAAAGGAAGCATGTTGTAGTGGTACAAGACCTGGACTGAAAGTTAAGAGATCTCTTTTAGTGCTGGTTTTGACCCTGACTTGTTGATAAACTTGGACAAGTAATTGAACATTCTTGGGATTTGCATCCTAGTCTGTAATATGAACCATAATTTTCTTTCCATCTTTGAATTCTCTGGTTTTCTAAATCCATAATAATCCTAATCTTCGCTTTCCTACTCAGATAAAACGGCTACACACTTATAGTTTGCCTTTTGCAAACAGATTCTTAAAAATTAAATTGAATTTTATTTTGCTTAGGAAACTATTTACTAATGAGCCAGTCATGGAACGCAAATATAAGTATTAATGTATATATGACTTGCCTTCCGAGTGTACTAAGGCAAGTGCAGTATTAAAAACCTGGGGCCAGATACTCTTCGTTTTCCACTCGGTGGAATAACTTGTTTTGTCAAATACCTCAGTAAAATCTAGAGTCAGCAACACTTAATCTACAAAAAATAGGGATGAAAATTACTTGTATGCTATCTGTTTTTCTTAATAACCCCAATTTTTGCAACTATAGATGTATAAATATAAAGTCATATACTTGAGTAAAATTTTCATGGTAGATACAAGATGTGCTAGAGTGCATTATTTTCTAATTTCTTTATTTCATTGTATGGAAACACAATGAATGCCCATTCACCTTGGGTAAAGTACTCAGTGTCCATGTGAACATCACAAAATACTACCACTGGAAAAAGCTGCCTTCTAATAACTTTCCAATCTCTACCTGAACAGAATATGGTTTGAGCCCTGGTATAACCATTACATTTGCAGCGAGGCAGTTCGATTATTGTGTCTTTCTTCACAGCATCATTATCACTGTGACATGTAATCAAACACTGGTGATGAGGGTGAGGAGAGGAATATTTATTAGTCTTAGACCCTACAGTGATTTACATCCAAGCAAGTTAGCATACTGAAATTTGTTCAGTAAGAATGTGGATAGAAAAAAGTGCTGTGATTGCAAATACTGGGCTAATTCAGAGAACGTGGACTTCCATCTGGGAAGCAAGCAGATTAAAACAATCAGCTGTTGTCTCTTAAGAGTTAGTAAACATGGTTGAGTTGGTTGCATAGGTTTTCTATTGAGGCTGTTTATTGCATTTAAAAGATGTAATTTTAGCAACAAAAATTCTTAGGAATCAAGTGTTTATTTCCATATGAACAGACCTTCTGTGAAATGTCCTTTCACTACATATCACTTTTGTCCTTTTCAGACTACTCCGGTTTATTACTTGCTAAATTAAAGGAGAACGATTCCAGATTCACCTACAGTGAACAATTTGACTGATCACAGTAAATTTAACATGGTCTCATTAATATCTACCTCCTTCTTCAGGAAATTGAAGTCTTCTAAAGGCACATATTAAACCATAGTGGTGCAAACATTCTTAGGTTAAATGGCCAGTGACAGCCCATCTATTCACTCTTTATCTCCTTTTCAAAGAATCCTCGTTATGAGAAGTCATCATTCTATTCCCTCAGGAATAGCTTAAGCATGGTGGTCCTCCCTCTCATCTCGCGCTCCCATCAGTTTTACATTTCCTTGCCTAGAAATTTCAAGATGACATTAAAAAATGCCCCAAGGGATTTTATTTCCTTTGTTGGGGTTGGTGGGGGGTGGGGGCGATTGCTTCAAGGTGGCTCTGTCTTTATGTTTTGAGAAAAAAGTAACAAGAGCAACAAGACAAGAGAAACCACAAAGGATTACAGGAACAATTAAATGACTACCATAAGTGATGCATCCAAATGAACAGAAGTTGGTATAGTGTGTAAATTGACTGAGGAGAGGATCATTTGGAAAATAAATGATGAGAACTTGCAATAGAGCAGTGACCACAAGCTCAAAGTTTTACTTAAAAACTTACACTTCTGCTTGCCTGTAAGCTGTTATCTATTGTCTCTTCTCTCCCCCTCATCAGCTCTCTCATGAGACTTTGCTTTAATTTATATGACTGGCTCACAAGTCTGAGCTCACTGAGAAAGAGCTGTTTCTAAGATAGTAAATCAACATAACATCAGAGTCACTTCAAACAATGTTTTTGAAATTCAAGTTCAGAACAAGTAGTTCAGACTTTACAAATACTTTTGGCTTCACACCTGCTTTCCTGCTCAACTATGTCTTCAGTGACATTGTGCAAAGCATCTAAAGGGTAATTCCATTCCCATAGGTTACATTGACCTTGCAGAGCTGAAGAATCAAAAAAAACCCCAACCAAACAAACAAACAAAAAACCCCCCCAAAAACCAGAAGGATTTGTTTGGGCCTAGGAACTAAATAAGCTCAAGATAAAAATCACAGTGGAAGTGAGTGTCATTGAAATAAAGTGACTTGTTTTTATCGCAAGGCTATTTTCAGTTAAGTCCACTCTAATGCTTATCTTTATTCATCCTACAGGTTATAGATAATGCATGACCATATTAAAATTCTCTTCTTGGTCTGAATCTCCCTATCTCTGGTAGACAAGCTGGGTCCTTGACAACTTAATTGTATGTGTGTTGATTTTTAAAAGTCGACAACATGAAAACTTTAAAGTTGGAATTTCCTGATTATTTTAGGCAAAATGCTACATACTGCATTGATATTGCACAGCAATTTTAGAGAGCAACAGTAATTGTATTAAATGATTTAGAGTGAAAAGGTTGCATAGCAGCAGAGGGAATAGTAGATCTGGATTCTTTTTAAGAAAGCTCTTAGTAAAGAATAACATATATGTAGAAAAGTGTAAAAATCATAACTGCTCAGTTTGGTGAATTTGCACAAACTGAACACACCCCTCTAACCATTAATCAGATTAAGAAATAGAACATGAATAGGCACCCAAGAAGCCTCTATGCCCTGCCCAGTCACAATTCCCTGAAAAGCAATCACTCTCCTGATTTCTATCACCATAGTTTCGTTTAGGCAGTGTTTGAAATGTAGATAAATGGAATAATTTAGTGTGCACTCTTTTATATCTAGTTTCTTTCACTCAGTAGTATGTTTACAGAGATTCATGTCATTGCGTGTGACAGTAGCTTGTTAATTTTCATTGCTGTGTAATATCCTATTGTATGTATCAATAGTATATTAAACATCCCTTGATATTTGTGCTCTTACAAATAGTGCTAAATCAACCTTGTTTTAATACACATACATATGCATTTCTGTTGGGCATCTACGAGTACTTTGGAGTCACAAAGTATGCATATTATATACATCAGTAGACACTGCCAAACTGTTTCTCAAACAGCTATAACAATTTTCACACCCATCAGAAGTGTGTGAGGCTTCTTCTTGATCTACATCCTCATAATTTTTTGATATTATCAGTCTTTATTATTTTAGCCAATTTCGTTGTAGTGTAGGGGTTTCACATTTTATAGTTCTAATTAAAATTTCCTTGATAACTAATGAAGGTGAACACTTTTCAAATGTCTACTGGCCTTTTGGATTTACTTATTTGAGAAGTTCTTGTTAGAACCCTTAACATAGCACATACTGATATGTGGTATGTGTGCATTCCCAGCATAAGTCTTTTGTTAAATACATGCATCTCCCTCTGTAGCTCGCCTTGCCACTCTCTTAATGGTGTGTTTTAATGAAAATAAATTTTAATTTTAATTTTGTTTGATCTACCAAACTTTTACTTATGATTAGTGCTTTTTGAGTCCTGTTGAACAAAATTATTACCTTCCCAAATTTTATGAAAATATTCTATGTTACCTTCTAGAGGCCTTAGGGTTTTCCTTTTATTTTTACTTTAAAAATATACACCTTATCTGACATCATTTACTGAAAATGCAGTCCTTTCCCTCCCTGCATTGCAGTGATGTCTTTGTCTCTGCAGGAGACTGAATATTTTTGGATCTGTTTCTGGATTCTCTATTCTGTTCTGGGATTGGTCTATTTGACTATCATCAAACCAACATCACACTGTCTTAATAACGAAGCTCTCGAATAAGTCGTGATATCTGGTGGTGTCAGTTCTCCAACTTTGTTTATTCTCAAGATAGCCTGTCATTTGTGTGTGTGTGTGTGTGTGTGTGTGTGTGTGTGTGTGTATTTCACAAGCCTGACAATCTCTATTCTCCCTTCTCCTCTGCAACAACACAACAATAACAACAACACAATAACAACAACAGCAAAACCTACTGAGATCTTGATAGGAATTGTAACTGTATAAGTCAGTTCGGGAAGACTAGAAAACTTGGAAAACGTTGAGTCTTTATGAATATTGGGTGAACACTATTGTCCACCCAACACACTGAGATTAATCACTCCACGTGTGTTGCGGTTCACAACCTTGCTGTGTTTGGTCGCAGGCAATTAAGGAAGCCAAATATGTTGATCCTAGATAAGATTACTGTACATACTGGCTCTTGCCACCTCACCCATCTGACTGTAGGTTATAGAAAGGCAAATGAAGGAACCCTAATATTCTGACATTGTTAGGATGTGAGGTGGCCCTCACTGGGAATCAGGTTGTCCTCAGCAGCTGGAATCAGTAAGGTGCTACTATTAGAACTGGGACATAATTTATAAAATATACATTCTACAATTTACCCCTTGACTTTGAGAATTAAAAAAAAAATTAAAAAAATAAATATTGTCTTCAATCTATGAACATAGAATATGCTTTTATTTGTTTAGACGTTCTTTAATTTCTCCCAATATTACTTATAATTTTCAGTGCAGAGGTCTTGCATGTCTTTCCTGGGTATTTGATAATTTTGGAGCTATTTTGAATGACATATACTATTTTAAAATTTAAATTTTCTAATTTTTGTTTGATTTGATTCATTTTTTCTGCAAATCTTATCACTGAAAAGTTTGGTCAACTATAAGCTAACCTTAGCTGAAAGTAGAAACTGAGACCACTTATATTATAGATAACTATTACATTAATAAAATTACATTTGTTCATATGAAAAAAAATGTTGCTCTGCAGAAACACTAACTACATTTGCCCTAAAGTGATCCTAAAGGTGATTATGGGAGAGAAAATGAGAATGTGAGTTTTTGTTTTTAGTTTTTTGCTCAGTTCTGAGATGACACTATGGAAGTGCATTTTCAGCAAAAAATCACAGTAAAGAGTTAAATGGACTAAATGTGATTTATCCTGCCTACAATGAAGGTGCAATAAATGGGCACATAACTACCCCAGCATGCAAAACTCCTTCAGTGTAAATGAGCTAGACTGCTAGCTATTTGTCGACTGCTTTGTCATTATCCTGTGCACATCCATCTCTAATAGGGCCTGTCAGGCTCATATATGCCTGTGTGGCTCATATATGCCTGTGCATTGTGAGTTGCTGTATCTCTTCTGAGTATTTCTTGTTGTGGACCTATCTGGTTAGGGAATAAGAACAAGAAAGCAACAACAACAAAAACCAGTACCCAGATTGACAGTGATCAGAATAGGGTGATGGAATTTGGGAACTTGAGAGAAATGGGAGTGGGGGAGACAACACAGAGACATAATGAATAAAAAGTTGTACACTAAATGGTTGATTTGATCTGTCTTGGAGCTTGTTTGGTAAGCCCCACACCTAAGTAATAAAAATCTTGTTATTATTTTCTTCCTGGCACATGTAAAATCTGTATAACATAACCAGTAAAATGAACCTTAACCCAAGGAAGAATCCTTCTTTAAGTTCACAAAAATAAATTCGATGTATAAATAAATTTTCCACACACTTTTACACATACTCTTAATAATGAAAGCAAATATGTGAGTTGTGCAGAACAGGTGTAATTCTTACCTGTTGGGGAAATTGAGACTCAAGGAAATTAATGGCCAATGCCTCCATAAAGAGCAAGATTCCAGAATTTTTGAATCTTCCTTTAAAATTCTTTCTTTAAAACCTTAGTAATACTTTAATTTTATCTTTTATACAAATGCCTCTTGACATCCCAAAACATAAATGCAGTGATCTTAGAATATTTCTGAAGTACATCAAATTTATACTCCTCTTTTGCATTGTAAGCATTTGTCACTTTTGAATATTTCATCAATATTTTCATAGAAACTCCCTTTGAGTAGTAACTTCCCTAGGCCCAGCATGGTAATTTTTGTTCTGTGTGAGATAGAATTCTGCAGAAAAAATGGAACAGCAACCTAACAACATACAGGACAGAATGTGGCCCTTTTTTTGGCAATGAAACATAACTAGTGATGTAAGTGAAATGGCTAATTCAACCCAAAGCAATTTCTAACACGTGCAAAAGAAAGGATCAGAACAGAATCAAAGTGAAAAAAGGCACAATCATAATTGACAACCAAGTGTTAGACTCCTGAAGCATTGAAAACTTAACAGAAAAACTAAGGACTTATTTATACTAACCCTAAATTGTGTTTTTCCTTTTTTATTGCTTTAATTTCTTTAATTTTTAAAAACAATTATTTACTTATTTTTTATTTTAATTTATCAATAATCAGTATTTATTGGCGCAGCAGCCATGGGAAGCTAGGATGAGAATCAATATAATAAAAGAAGACATTACCAAGCTGTGAATCTGGAAATGCGATTTCTCAATCCCTGTTCTAAACCCTTACAGTTGTGTGACCTTGATCCAGTTACATCACCTTTCAAACTAGCCGTTTGCTCATTTCTAAAATGAGAGTGCTTGGGCTTCATGTCTCTATAGTCCTGGTCATCTCAAAGTTCCCCACAATCTCTTGACTTAGTGGGGAGGGGAGAGATTAGAGGCAGGATACCTCTAAAAGAGCTTCTAATAGTTTGCCTCATTTGGACTTATTTTCCTACTCCCAAAGGCTGGCAATAAGGTTAGAGGGCATATGTTGATCAGATTTGTGAAAAAAAGATTTCGAATATTTATATTGAATGATTTGAGCTATTATAAAGATTATAAAAATGTCTATGTCATAGAGAAGTTTTGCTCTCTGTGGGAAGACATTTTGCACAAATACATGATTATGTAAAATTCAAATAAAGCTTGAATGAAGTGCTAAAATGATAAGAGTATAATAAGCATTGGATGCTACAGAAATTCAGAGATACAAGAGATACATCTGGAGAAACCCCGATGATGAACTTGAAGAAGGGGCTTAGGGAACGGGCAGATCTGGATAGGCAGATGAATAGAAGGTGGTGCCCATTTTTGATGAGAGCATAATCAAGGTATTGAATACATAGAAATGAAGGCAGTATCTTCCAGGAATAGTGAGAGGAAAGCTATCTTAGATCAGAGGACTGTTGGGAGGTAGGATGGGAGGAGTTGGGGAATAGATGTTCAGGTTGAAGCTGGACTTTGTTCATAGGGAACTAGCAAAGGGAAGGGATTGCAGGGGACAATTTTATCTTTTACAAAGATCAAACAAAGGTCAATTGGAAGAATTGATTAAATGAGAAAAGAGACCAGTGGCAAGGAGTCAAGTCAGACATCTATTGCAATTGCAAGACACAGTTGAAAACCTAGAGCACTAGAAATGGAAAAACGCAGTATGGAAGAAGCTTCTTTATTCTCCTTTCTTCCTTTCGCCTTTCCCTTTCTGATCTGAATAAGCCTCTGAGTAATGAGATAATGTAGATAAAATTGTATTTTCATTCCTCAAGCCTAAGAAAGCATGCCAGTCCCTGGTGGTGGTCTTTGGTTGTTGGGTGATGGGTGACATAGAATTGATTCTGCAGCTTGCCTCACAGGGCCACTGGGAAATTGTTCATCATTGTGACCTTTTGTTTTCACATGATTATGGAGATATGATCCAATCCCCACCCTCAGTTCAAAAAGAAAACAAATCCTCTTCATTACTTTGTTGTTTCTCCTCATTTCTTGATCTCACTTAGCCAACTTTTTTCTAGGGTCTCCTATCTGTCATCCTCCCACGATGATATTCTTGAATGTTTTGTTTCCTTGAAGCCAAAGACACACTCTTTATGTGGTGTGAAACAGAGTGTATCTCACCAAAGTCGCTCTGGACTAGCTGTCCGTAGCCCAGTGATAATAATTCCACTATCTAAAAGAAAAATGTAATTTTACCACAAACACTCCCATGATGATTCAGTCCTAACTCTTGCCAGAGAGAAGACTGCGCCATTTTTTTTTTTCTCCCCAGCACACAGGCTGCTGTGAAGAAGCATCTGCTGTCTAATTCTTTTCTATATTAGGATAAAATGCTTTTTGGCTTGCTGATTTCAGGCCCTTAGGAAAAGAGAGAAAAAAAAATAGTTTCTCATAAAGTCTTCATTGCACAACAGTTGTTCTGTGTCCTGGGAACCCCAGCCATGGACTCGTGGACTGAGCCATAAGAGCAACGGCTCAGAGATAATAGGGTCAGAAGCTGGAAAAGATGTGTTCACTCTGGGGGTACAGATGGCATCTATTTAGTTTGAATTCTTCCACTGAGGCTGCTTTAATGCCCAAATCATTTTTAACTGGCTTCTTATCACATTTGGGAGGGCCAGCATACTTTTCCTGAAGACTCACCAGATACAGCGTGTGATTTTCGCAGTTCAAATAAGGGATTGCAGACCCCACTGAAACAGAATGAAGTATAGGCATAAAACCCCTCGCTCAGAGATGGGTATGTCCTTGAGAATGTGTCTGAAGAGCATCTGAGGAAAAATGGGTTGGGGTGGGATTTCCCTATCATTTCCCTCTGAGCCTCCTTCCTCGGGGCTGCTTTTGCTGAAGACAAGGGCATGTTGTTCACATGAAGATTCCTGGCCCAGATCAGGGGCAGGAGGCTAAGGCGGGTGGAGGGGCCTCTTGAGGGATCGTCACCTGCTGAAGGCTCTTGACCCATCTCATGAGAATGCTAGACAGGACAATCTAGAAATCACTCGTATTTTGTTTTCTCCGTCTTGGCCTTCGGCTTTCTGTGTGCCAGTGACCTGTCTACCCCTGCAAGTCCTGGTAAGCTGAAGAGCATCTCTGGACACCATTTAGGAGTAAGCTGGGAGGTCCAAGCTATCTGCTGGGAAACAATCACATCTACAAGGGTTGAGTGCTATGTTTATCTGTTTTTGTAATACAATAATAATTATTATCATTGCTGTTGCTGTCATTGCTGTGATTTTTCAAACTGGCTCATTTTACGTATTTCTTATTACCCTCACCCTCATGGACAGGGGAGATAGTGATTAATATTAATATTCCTTAAACTAGCAAATCTCGTACGTCTTACTATTTGCAATTATTATTTAAGGACCATAAAGAATGCAGCTTCCTTTTTGTCTAATAAGATGGATTTAAAAGCCAAAGTGAACCATAACAAAATCAAAGGAACCAATTTTTGAAAACATCATCAGTGAGGGAGGAGGAAGAATGTTTATAAAGTGATAAACATTTGCTTCTTCACAAAGCCCAGACTTTAATGCCTCCAGCCATAACATACCTGTTCTCAAAGTTTTAACAATGCAGCTCTCAAAAACTTTCCTTTTTGTTGTGAGCAATTCACAGATTTCAGCTTCTAGCTCCCTGGTTAGAGTTGATGGGCCAGGGAAAAATTTTTATTAGGTTTCAATGCATCTGCGGTGCTTAAATAAGAGACCGAAACAGGCATTTGTTCTGTGCTGTAGGGTGATAAGTTGCATTAATTTTTATCTTAGGCTGTCTCCAAACATGGCTTTTATAGACTAATAAAAAAGCAATTTTTATAAGTTCACAAAAAACAATGAACACAGTCGAGCATAAATATCTCATAACCAGGGCCAGAGGAAAATTATGAACTAAAAAATCTGCTGAAAGTGGCACAAAAAGCACAATTTCTAGATGGTTGTATTCTCCAGGTTAATTAAACTCTCACCTAAATGGAAAATTCTGTAAATGTAAATTTCTACTAGTGGCTCCTCCCTGTTCTTACCTACTGGTTGGAACTCTATCTCCCTAAGAGAGATAGAGTTTAAGATCTACCTCAAAACTCCACTCTTTGCAGATAATATCACCCATTAACACTAGTCCTCCTCTGCATACTTCTAACACTCACTTTCTAATATTTTGCTTCACATTAATTATTAAGGTGTTTCCTTTTCTTTAACTTTAACTAAATTGTAAGCTATTTCAAAAATATGAAATTTGATTTCTTTCTGTGATATTTTCCAAATACTTACTGTTACCATTGTTTTTCTGGTGCAAAGAATATAACCTAACTAGATTAACCTCCCAGTTTTCTCCCACTATTATAATCCTAAGATTCTAATTCATATTTCTGGAGAGATATTGTATAAATGTATGGACAGAATCTCTCAGACAATAATTTAAAGTATATTTTGAATAACTCTCTTATCAAAGCTATAGCTGAGGGCTTTAAAATGATGGTAGTACTACATTATTATAGAATTTATAATGCATATGAGAAATACCTTATTCACATAAATCAATGTTTAATGTAAAAACCAAAAGAATTTTCCTAAAAGCTGAAAAAAAACATGACTCTTTCACATCTTTTGTTTACTTAGTGCCAAACGTATGAATATTTGGCAACTTCCAGTTGATTGACAGAAATTTTGACTTTTGATTCTGCCAGTAAAAGTTCATGTGACTACCCTTTAAGTTTGGAGCATAAATTATTGCTTTAACTTCTTCTGCAACTTTCATGTTTCAGCCTCATTATTAGCCTGGCATAAAGATTTTTTATTGCTTCAACACTTATAGAAAAAAAGGAAAAGAAGCAAGTAAGCGAACAAACAAAAAAATATCCAGGGTTTAGGTTATAGATATGCTAACTATTCTGATTAGATCATTATACAATATACACATGTAATACATGTACTGAATCAACAAACTGTACCCCAAAAACATGTACAATGAAAAAATAAGTTAAAATTAAAAAATATATATCCAGGAACTTTAATATACAACCCGTTGCCTTAGACAAAGTATCTTGACTTTCTTAGACTGTAAGTTGGTTAAATTTTCCTGAGGTAGTGCTCATTGTTGAGGTGTTTTGTTTATTTAGCTATTAGAAAAATAAAGGCAGTACCTAGAATTGAGTTAGGGGTCTATTTAAAGATAGGGAAAAAACAAAGTGTTTTTTCTCCTCTTACACACCACTAACCAACACACAACTTCTGTGACCAGATGTGTGAAGGGTGTTCCCCACACACCAACCAATTCTCCGGCAGACATCAACTGGGTGTCCTCTAATTCAATTCAATTTTGGCAGGATCTACCCCGATATAGTGTTAGATCCAGGCTCAGTCCCACAAGACTGTCTCCCACTTATGTGTCAATTCCAAGTCCCAGGTTGTGACCTGTGCTTCTGATCAACTGGCTATAAATTGGGATTCTCACAACCTACACACTGGGTTTGATTAATTTGCTAGAGGGTCTCACAGAACTCAGGAACACACTTTACTCATGTTTACCAGTTTATTAATAGAGAATATAATAAAGAATACAGATAAACATCCAGTTGAAGAGATACATAGGGCAAAGTCTGGAAGTGTCCCAAGCACAGAAACATTTTTCTCTGTGGAGTTGGGGTGTGCCATTCTCCTGGCATTTGGATATGTCTACCAACACAGAAGTTCTCTGAACCCAGTCTTCCTGGGCTTTTATGAAGCTTTATTACATAGGCATGACTGATTAAATCATTGGCCATTGGTGATCAACTCAACCTTCAGCACTTCTCCCCTCCCCAGAGGTTTCCTGAGGGGGGGGGGGGCTGCTGCTAAAGGTTTCAATCCTCCAATCACAAGGTTGGTTCCCCTAGCAACGAGCTCCCATCCCAAGGCTTTCTAGGATCCCACTAAAAGTCACTTAGTTAGAACAAAAGATGCTCTTCTCTCCCAGGAAATTCCAAGGGCCTTTGGAGCTTTGTGCCAGATGCTATTACTCAGGAAATTACAAAGGTCTTAGGAACTCTATGTTGGAAACCCGTGTTAAAAGGCCAGATATCAGAAAAAAATTTCTTCTAGCACCCCTATCACCAGGGTTTTAGGAGCTCTGTGTCCCAGAAACCAGGGGCAGAAGCCAAATACATATTTCTTATTATATTAAAGTATCACAGGGTCCTATTCACAAAATAACCCATTCTATGTGGCGCCTTTGAGTCTGATATATTCACTGTATACCTCTTAGTGGAAGCATGTGGGGGGTGGTAAAATTAGAGGCTATTTTATAATTTTTGTATAGGGGGAATTTGAGGTCAAGCTGACCTTACCTAGCAAGCACATCAGTTTACATAAATTACTTGTTTTTTTTGAAAAGCTTTGAGGAAACTTCTGGAGATTAACAGGAGAATTGCTTATATTATTTAAGGTGATGCCAGCAGCTGAGACTAACCATTTTAAAATATCAATGGCTTAACATAATAAAAGTTTAGTTTTTATTCACATAACATAATGTATATTCCTGGTCAGGTGGCGTTTCTCCAAGTTCTAATTTCTGGACAAGGCTTCTTCTATCCTGGGGCACCGACATCATCAATAAATGGCTTCCAGGACATCAAGTCTTCAGCATCAAGCTGCTAAGGAGAAGAGAAAGGAGGAATTTCCCTTTTTAACAGATCACGTCTCTAAGTACCGTATATCTTTGGCTAGAATTCAATCACATGGTCACATTTAACTTCAGGGGAGCCTGGGAAATGGAGGTCTAGCTGTGTGTACAAGAAAAATTAAAAATAGGTTTGGTGCTCAACTAGCAATCTCAGCTATACACCTTAGCTCTACTCTCCAATCATCCCTTAATAATGCCATTGGAAAAAATAAGACACAAATATTAGCATCAAGCTTCCATCTTCTAAGTACCCACCTTGGAGGTATCAGCGCCGACTATGAGGTTCCCAAAAAGCACAGCAGCCATGCAGTGGCCCTCCCTCTGAGAGTTTTCTGATGACCGTGCTCAACTATACTTCCTGATTCATAAGCTTATGCCTCTATAGGGATCAGCAGCTACCAGGTATGACATTGAAAAGATGAGACTCGTTGTGCACAGGAGTTATATTTCAAACCTTTATAACTGAGTCTCCTCATTTCCTTTTTCTTCTGACTTGACATTGATATTCTTCATGCTTGAATGAACTTTTTAATTCTGCCAAGGTGGAAGTTCATGTTTGCAACTTTTTTTTACTTCAAAAGAAAAGGAAAGCTAAAAAAGTTTAATTAATTTTCAAAAGCTAGAAAAGGTTAGTTTTTTTTCCCACCCCCATATAACACAAAAATGGATGTGCTAATTTAGCTGAAATGTTATGAAATATGTACTATTGGGTTGAAACCAAGTATTGAAATTCCATGAACATTTCCCACTGTGATATCTCTTCAGAGACACCTGTTCACATCCTACCAAATAGATTTCTGTTCCAATAATAAACACCTCCAACATCAGTGAAATAAATTCACCTAGCAATTTTGGGATGCCTTAGCTCTCTAAACAAGTTTGATCATTTACAACATCACAGATGACTTTAGTCATGAATCAATATACTACATATTTATACATAAAAATAAGCATTAATTGCCAGGATTCTATTATTGTGATTTTCAACTAAAAATTTCAATCTACAGCTACAATTTCATTACAGTTTTAGATTTTCTCCCATAAACGCTTTTCAGCAACCAACTAGCCTTACGAACACTATTGACTCTTAATGAAATGATTACTGGAAGGATAGTTGCATGTCAGATGCTCTGTAACTCCTTAGAAGCCAGTTTCCCACAGCATTTAAAGTTCTTGGAATTCCATTAGTGATGTTCTCACACTATGCATGCTCAAAAATTCACTGGAAACACACATCTGTGTTTACCCTTTCAATCATGATAATGTACGCAATGCTTTTCGTATTCCTGAAGGATTAAGTAATACCTTCTGAATCTTAGCAAATACAACTTATGTTGGACCTGAAATCATCTTACCATCCATAATAGGAAGGGTCTAAAATTGGAAACCACCTACATACTGGAAGCAGAAGATTGTCAGAATTGCCCGTTTCCAGCTCAAAGGCAAATTAATATAATGGAAGATCTGAAAATAATGAAAGAAGAGGCATAGCCCTAGAAATGGGCCTTTAGGATCCCTTTTCTCCCCTTCATCTGCAATCCAAATCAATTCTGTGTGAACAGAGGATTTTTTTTCAATATATGGAATATGTTATTGTGCGTCTCACCACCTTTTTGACAACAACAAATACACATGGAAAAAAATCACAGAATGGGGAACACTCGTCAGTTTTTCCCTGTTATTTAGGGATGAGAAAATGCTTCACTCTTGATTATCCTTCCTAAAAGCATCTTAGAAAAAGAATATAGGTATCATAAGGTTAATTTCCTATGACTCTGGAGTATAATCAGAATAAAAAATCTCAAAAGCACTTGAAACCAGATATACCCAACACACTTGCCACCATGCTCCTTCCCACTGTCTCGGCCAACATCATTAATTGGTCACATTAGTCTTTTCCACTGGGCCCAGATATAGGCACAAAATTTTTCTCAACATACAGTTTTAGATGTCTACTGCCAATTGAAAATGGAGCTAAGTTGTAACTCACTCTAAAAATCTATTTGTCATTGCTGACTTAAAAGATCCCTGGGTAAGAATTAGAGGGAAAGAAAAGTTACACAGTCACAACATTGCAAATCCTCTGTGGATTCAAGTGGTCATGGATACAATAGAAGCTGATATTTACATTATTGCTGAGGTTATTTTCTTCTGATTTGACTTTGCTTCAGGAGTTTTTGATGCTTTTTCGGCAGACCTACCTGTGAGTGACTACATGAAGGGTATAGAGAAATATAGAGAAAGAAGTTTAACTTTCACTATACATAGAATACCTTTTTTTCTCTGTTGACATTTCACCAGTTATCAAGCTATGGGTACACAGGCTGTCAAAATGCAGTAACTTCAACAAAAGAGATGGATCACCTACAATTTTGGTGGGGCCCAAGATGGGATTTCAAGATTTCGAGAGGAAACAGGTCAGGACTGCTTGCTTTCTACTGAGTCTTTGAAAAAGTAAAATTTCTGTTGGTTCATAGCTGTTCAGGCAACTGTTACCCACTGAAAATTAATTATGAATAATACACAAAAACAACACATATACAAAACTACATGGCCAGCAGATTTTGTACTAACCACCAATATATCTTATCTTTCTTCTTATTTGCCTTGATTTCTTCAGTAAGTTATTTTTAATTTTAAAAAATCACATTATGTTGTTTTTACACATCTTATATCATTTTTGGAACAAGGCAAGACATAAATACATAAAAACAAATTAATACGTAAATACATTGAAATTTCCACCACTAGTTTTCTTATACTCTGCAATCCACGAATCTACTACAGAGAGATAGTATCTTCTAAAAATTGATTCATTATTTTGGTTTTGTGTCTATTAGCCAAAGTGGTCTGCTTTCCAAATTATCCAAGAGAAATCTCTTAAAGGCATTAATACACCTAAGAAAAACAGTACCACTGATATCATAAATCTTAGGGTTACATTTTATGCACTGGTGCAATGTCCTTCATTTGCACATTTAAGACATTGTTGGGCCCTTTTCTCCACATAAAAAAGCTAAAGCTATTAAATGTAATACATGATTTAACCAATATTTCAGAAAACACCAGGGGTGCAAAAAGCTATAAGAAGTTGGTTTATGTCTCCAGAGGTTAATATTCCCCTGAGAGAAGACAGTAGTCTCTCTTTTTTACTTCTATCTGTGAAATCTTGCTTTTGACTTGACCAGAAAATAATGTCTCTCTGGTAACTGATAGACTGTGAAATTAAGTTCAAGAAATCAGATTACTTGCAGGAACACTCCTGTTCTCGACTCTACCCTGCCATTGCAGGCTCAAAGAAATTTGGCTTTGAACTCATCCATCAGTTCTATTTCCTCAATTAGTTTTTGCATTTGGAGAAGGAAACTGGTGGTTTTGAGACTGAGAGAAAAAAGTCAAGCAAAATCAAAGTTTTCTTGCAGGTATTTTTGCTGGCAATAGTGTCCTTTTTGCTTTGAGCCCTTAGTGTATTTCCCAGTTTTACAAATATTTTTCTTTTGAGACCTTTTTACCAAAGCTGTCAGCAGGATTTATGACAAATGCAATTTGTACTAGAAAAGAGCTATTTCTTTATTCTATACCTGCCAAGTATATTGCTCTTTACCTGAGCATTTATAACTGTAAGGTTCCAGATTTAATATTGAAATGAAGTAGTTTCCATAGGAAACTTCCAGTAGGAAGCAGACTTGTTGAGAAGAGGTGACTTATCATCCTATACAATAAAATTAAACCTACTATTTACTGTGCTACTTTTTATGTGTCAGGTACTTGGTGTATATTATTTCTGAGTCAAACAAAAGTAATATGCAGTTTTTATTGCAATTATTATTCTTATCACATAGCTTCAAAAACAATTTCAGAGTGATCAGAGTAGCCATTAAATAGCTGACTGAAAATCGTAAGAAAGACAGAATTTAAACCCAGGATAGTTGGAAAGCAAACCCTGTATTCTAACCCTTTCTCTTCTCACCAGAAATGTTCTCTGAATACATTTCTCCCAGTCTTCAACTTTTCAAAATACAAAGTTTATATTAATCACCTTTTGCAGATCTCCTGATGACAATCACGTTATAGTGTTTACTCTTCTTCCCATTTCAAGGAGAATTGAAAACGCCAAAATTCACGGAGCAGTACACTGTGTCATATTTGGTTTTCTCAACTTTGCAATGAGCTGCATTTGGGGTCTTTAGGTGTAATCTGAAGTGTTCAAATTCAATGTTGTTTATCAGGAACCAGTGAAAATAAATCAAAAAGTCTTAAAGCATGTACTTATTTTTCAAAACAGAAATCAAAATCATTGCCTAATGTGATTGGCATATTAATGAAATCAGACATGTTATTTGAGTTTAAATGATTCTAAGCATTTTTTTCTTTTAATATTCTGTGGGATTTTAAAGATGTTTGAGGGGATTTTGCCTCTCATCCCTTATTTTAATTTAACTTACTTTTGCTATGTCTACCTTCATTTTCTTACACTTTATTTTTTTCTTGCTTCAGTCTGTTTTTTTTTGTTTTTTTTTTTTGCATTTGTGAAATATGGTTTGACCCAAAAAGAATAATATAGAGTTTATATAGAATGAATTTGTCAACTGGAAACAACACTTGCCAATTTAGTTATCTTTCACTTTTCATAGAACATCCTGGACCTTTAATACTCCCACAAGGCAATAAAGAGATCTATATGCTATTTTAGAAATATCTTATTTCTGCTATTTTTTCTTACTCTTTCCCAGGCAAACAAGTAAGTCTGGCTTTCTGAATTCTGAGAACTGTCACTTTTCAATTGAAGTTCTAATTGCTCATTCATTTAATTAAGAACTATCTCTGAGTGCCTCGTGTGTGTGCCAAGGACCTAGGCACTGGGACCATGGCAGTGCAGTAGAGAAAGCCATTTGGATCCCCTGGAGAGCACAAGCCAGAGCAGAAGACACAGAGAGTATCTGCAATCACCAATAGATGAGGGTCACAAAAAGGAAAAGATGGGGTGTTTTCTATACCAATGACAGAGGACTTAATTTAGTCTGGTGGATTAGAGGATCAGCAACATCTTCACTGAGGAGATGACATTTGTGCTGAGAAATAAAAGCATCAGCCAGATAGAAAATGGTAGGGGAAGAAAAGTGAGGCTTTCCAGACACCAAGAGTCACCTTTGTGATGGATATAAAGTAAGATAAGGGACCAGATTTTTCCTTGACTAGTGTTCATTGCCAGGATTCAGGACATACTTTGGAAGTCCATTTTTCCAATGTCTAAAATCAAACTTTTAGGAAAAAACTTTTGCTGCCATGTTCCCCCTCACTCTTCTTATACTTTGGTTATTTTTCAACTTTTAACTAAGATAAGACTAAAACAGGATGAAAAGCCAGAACAGGTTTCTGCAGTATTAACAGGAATGTATTTCAAGGGAATAGGAATCATTTATTACTTCTTACTGCAGGCATTATAAGTTCCTCTTTTAATTTAATACTCAGTGTAACTATACGAGATACACATTATTCCTGTTTGTGCAGAATAGGAAACTGAGGATTGTGGATAGGAAGTTACTCATTCTGTATGGGGAAGATCCAGAATTGGAAACCAGGTGTCTCTGACTCAAAAGCTTAATGTCTCTACAAAGTAGCAAAGGCACAGAGGAAGCTTATCATGAGCATCTTTGGAAATAGTGATAGTCCAGTCTAACTGAAGGTAAGGAAAGCACACAAAGGATGAGGCTGAGAGGGGGAGCACAATTAGGGAAACGTACAAACAGGTGTAATGAAAATCACTGGCTGTCTACTCCAAATAGGTATCTTCTCATTATCACCACCCCATGCAGGGAAATCTGACCACCTCGAGCTCAAGGGGCCTTATATTTTTAAGGATAACTTCAGTTTCCTTACAAGTGACTGATGCAGAAACATTGTCCAAACCCAATCAACATCCATCATTGCCCAGCCCACTGCGATTGTTTCAGGAATGGGCATATGACTTACCCAAGTAGGCAAGGAGGTGGCACGGGAAGTTTAAGAGGTCATCTGAGGAAAAGTTTCACTGTTGCTTTTTTTTTTTAAGTTACTGGAAGAGATCTGAGACCCAGAACTTCAGCAGTCATTTCACCATAGCCCTGAAGGAGAGTCCGACTGAGGTGAGAACTCATAACTTCTAGAGGGGAACATAAAGTCAATGTCACAAGGAGGTTAAAACCTTTGTTGCTAGAATCTCCTGGTGACTTCCAATTCTGGCTTCCATGGGTGACCATAGACAAGGTATTCAATTTCTTTAAACCACTTTTCTATGATCTGCTAAATGGAGATATTGATAATAACACCTCATAGGGGTTTGTGAAAATTAAATGAATATATGTATGGATATCTTAGCATCTGACGTTTGATGAATGGTTGAGTGAGAACTTCATGTCTCTGATGGAGGAAAATTAATAGCTGTGTTTGGGTTTAAGGATTTTAACAAACACTATCAAATATTTAACATAATAAGTCATGTTTCAGTACAGATTTTCTGTATTAGATTTAATGAATTACTGTTTTACTAAGAATCAGAGTAAGTAAATTTACTATTTTAACTGATCTTTTATAGTCAACAAAGGAGCAAAGACAATTCAGTGGAGAAAATAACAGTCTTTTCAACAAATGGTGCTGGAACAATTGTATATCACATATACATTTATATATGATATATATATATATATAATATAAAAGACTCTGGACACAGAGCTTACATATTTCACAAAAATTTGCACAGAATCAATTATAAACCTGAAGGTAAATTGCAAAACTACAGCACACTACCAGAAGATGACATAGAAGAAAATCTAGGTAGGGCTGGTTAGCTCATTTGGTTAGAATGTGGTGTTATAACAATAAGGTTGAGGGTTCAGATCCCCATACTGGCCAGTTGCAAAAAAAAAAAAAAGAAAGAAGCAAAAATGAAAAAGAAAATCTAGGTGACCTTGGCTTTAGTGATAAGCTTTTAAATACAATACCAAAAGCACAATCCATGAAAGACAAATTAATAAGTCAGACTTTATTAAAATTAAAAACATCTGTTCTGCAAAAGACACTGTTAAGAATATAAAAAGAAAATCCATACACTGGGAAAAATATTTGTAAAATGTATATTTGATGAATGACTTATATCCAAAAATATACAAAGAACTTTTAAAACTTAGCAGTAAGAAAGCAAAGAACCTAATTAAAAAATGGGCTAAAGATCTGAATAGATATCTCTCCAAAGATATATACAGATGGCATTGCAAATAAGCTTACTAGAAGATGCTTGACATTATATCTTTAGGAAATTGCATCTGTTAGAATGACTAAAATCCAAAAAATGACAACACCAAATGATGGCGAAGCTGTAGAGAAACAGGAACTCTCTTTCATTGCTGGTGAGAAAGCAAAATGGTACAGCCACTTTGCAAGATAGTTTGGCAGTTTCTTACAAAGCCAAACATAGTCTTACTATATGACTAAGTACTTCCAGGTATTTACCCAATGGAGTTGAAAATTTACATCCACACAAAAACCTGGATATAAACGTTTATACCAGTTTTATTAATAGTCTCCAAAAACTGGTAGCAACCAAGGTGTTTTCAATAGGTGAATGGATAAATAAATGGTGGTACATCCAGACAATGGTATATTATTTAATGCTCCCAGAAAACCAAACCAAACAAACAAAAAACCCAGCTATTAGGCCATGAAAAGACATAGAGGAAACTTAAATGCATATTACTAAGTAAAAAAAGCCAATCTGAAATGGCTACATACTGTATGATTCCAATTGTATGACATTCTGGAAAAGGAAAAACTAAGAAGACAGTAAAACGATCAGTTATTGATAGGAGGAAGGGGACTGGAAGAAATGGGGATGAATGAGTAGGTAAAGTATAGTGGATCTTTAGGGTGATGAACTTGTTCTGTTTGATACTGCAGTAAAGGACACATCATTGTGCATTCGTCAAAGCCCATAGAACTGTACAATACAAAGAGTGAATCTTAATCTAAACTATAGACTTTAGTTAGTCATAATGTATTAGTACTGGTTCATTAATCATAATAAATGCACTGCACCAATGCAAGATGTTATAACAGGGGAAACCATGTCCAAGGAAGTGGAAGGTATATGGGAACTCTCTGTATTATCACAACTGTTCTGCAAATCTAAAACTCTTCTAGAAAGTCAAGTCTATTAATTTAAAAAATCGATGGCTGTATTTGTTTCAGGATTTTAACAAATAGTCTCAAATATTTAATATAAGAAGTCATGCTTCAGAGTACATTTTCTATATATTTTTTATTATCTACTGAGAAACAGAGTCAGTAAATTTACCATTTCTCCAGTTTTGGGGCAAAGAAGTGAATCAGCTGTGAAACTGATCATGGTTTGTAATATTACTAATCCACATCCACTGGAATTAATATACAGCTGAGTTTTTATACTTCATAGCGTCTCTGAACCAGAAGAAAAAGGGGACTTTCCATGAAATTAGATTAAATAAGGACCTAGGCTTTGGCCCTTTTCTGATTCCGAGAGTTTGCTCTCAATTCCATAAATCACCCAGGTCCAAAGTAATCAGTGTAATTGAGGCTAATATATGAAACAGTTTGCTCATGATTATCAACTGGATCCAGAAAAAAAAGGTCTTCAATTCCATGTGCAGAAATCAAAAGAGTAAGAGGAACACATTTCACAGACTTCTACCAACAAAGGAAGCTTGCACGTTCCTCTCTGTGATTTGGAAATTTGAGTTTATTCCTGTCACAGAAAGACAGATATTACAGGGAAGGAGCAAACTACACACAGCTACTACTTTTGAATCAAGCATAAATTTACTGATGGCTCATCACCTTGACCCTGAGAAATGCTGCTATAACAATGAACCTCAATATTTTTTAAGTTTTTTTTTAATGGGGATAACAAGAGATAACAATAAGAACAATAAATGTTTCCATTTAAATAACTGTTTTCAGTTTTCCTAGCATACCTTTTTATTTACTTTTTATATACCTAGTAGTGGCAGGAGTATTAATAAAGACAGCAATCATGATTTTTAATATTAATTGTTATTACTATTAAAATAATTATTATAAAATCTGGAGTAAACCTGTTTTTCATTTAGTCTGGGTTGTGGAGTGCAGGTGAGTGCCCACTGCAGCCACAGGACAACTCAAAGCATCAGTGAGTCAGAAGAAAGGGTGGTGGATATGCAGAGTACAAAATATAGGAGACAGAAGAAGACAGAAAATAAAGCATGGCAAGAAAAGGTCAAAGTCAAGTGGCAAAGGAGAAGCACAATTACTATTCTTAGGTGTGAGTCAGGTCCATAATAGCCTGCCCACCGTCCATCTCTGCAGAAAATGAGGACTGCTTATTCCTTGGTAATCTGGGCTCTTGGCCCTCTGCCTGCACTGATAAATTCACTATACTTTGCAGAGAGTGACTATTTTTTTAATCTTGCCAAAATGCAATTCAAAATATATAGTTATAGATACCCCCAACCCCAGGGCCTGGCATTTAAGGGATTTCTTGAACTCAACAGTGAAAACATCAAGCCATAAAAACCTCCGAATTACTCTCAGCCTATTCTTGTTTATGTGGCAATGAAATAGGACAGAACCAAGAACCTTAGCACGACTTGCACCCAATAGAATTGCATAAAGGAGCTATAGTCTTTGTGGATTGACCACTAACCACTCACGATCCCTTCTGCCTGACAACTCCTCGTATTTTCTTGAAAGCAATAGTTTTCAAAGTTGAATTCCAACTACATAATTCAGAGTCAATTGGCTTGCCTATTAAATATACAGATTTCTGTACTCTGATGAGCTGGGCATGGTGCCGAGTGACCTTATCTGTGGCAAGCACTTCAATTAATAGGTGAAATGAAGCTTTTTCTTATGTCCTTCTTCCACCCAACTACCCATCCTAATATTTCTCTTAGGTGGCTGTCAACTGAGCTTTGCAGAGGTGTTAAAACAACCACAATGTTCAGAGATGCTTTGGGAGTAACTCCTCCCAAAGATGTTTGCATTTTTGAAGTGGTCTCCAAGAAAGGACAATATCTTAAAAAATAAGAATAAGATCATAATTATAACCAAGAATTATGGGACACCAATTTATTATGTGGCAGGTACATTATAAACATTATTGCTAATTCTTATCACAACCATAAGAGAAACAGTGTTCCCTTTTCACTAAAGAAAAAATTGAGGATTGTAGTGGCAAAATGCCTTATTCCTAGACCACACATTTAGCAGATGCCTAAATCACAATTGTTATTTTAGGTTGTTTTGGCCATATAGCGCTGCTCTTTCCATTAGACCATAGCACTTTCTAAAGAAAATAAAAAGCCTTCACAAAGTACACATTAGAAACCATCCTTGGAGAATTCCTGTGACATCCATTTGGCTAAAGTTGTCGAGAACCCCAATTATTTTTATGAAGTATTAAAGCATTTTATATGTTTTCAGATATTTCTTTAATAACGTTTAGCACTGCTGGGTTGAAAATGTGTCATTTTCATTACTGCCCTGAGATTCTCCCTGCAGTCAACTCTTTTTATTTCTACTACTGATGTTTCATTTCTATCACCTTTCAGAGAGCTGCCTGTCTGAAATTATTTATTTTTGAGGTTATTTGCATTATTATGCACTAACCCCAAGGAAAGGTTATAGATTTTTCAGAGATGTGTAGGAAATGTGGGGATTTATTTGTGTATTTCTTGCTTGTTGACCAGGAAATGAATTTCCAGGGTTTATCAACTTGTTCTGTCAGTTTGACATTTAGGTTTAAAGTATTCACCACTCTGTTTCTCAAGGAACACAATCTCCTTCCTGTGTTCATCTCTTAGATATTTTTGGAGAAGATCTTCTAGGTGCTAAATCGAAATGAACTTTTCCAACAACTTGAGTTCTTTGTTTTTTTCCTCCAGCAAGGACACAAATCTAAAAATCAAACTTCCAGGATGTGTTTTCAAACCTTAGGTAGCAATTTATTTAACCTGAATGTTACTTTTACTCAAAGACATCACTCAAGGGATTTGGAATCTTTCTGGACTGGTAAGTAGTCTTTAAGAAGCTAAGTGGAGAGAGGAAATCACTCGCTCTCTCTGAGTAAGGTGAATCAATGGAGAATGTAGCACACACATGACGCTCACCCTCGGTACATTCACTGTCATCAGTGATCCCGGGCCTCCTTGCCATCAGATGGGTTCTTCTTCACTCCCCTATCCTCCTCCACATTATCAGGGAAAAAGGGGATGCTGAGCTCTTTCCAGTCTGTCCATCAGCCACCATTTGGCTGTGTATGGTCAATGACAAAAATGGGCAGGAGCTTGTGGAGGGTGAGGAGCAAGGAGAGAAAAGCAGCCGAGGTATTTCTCTCCCTTGCTCTTTGCCATGGGCTGACTCTTGAGCATTTATGCTGTCTACACAGCCAGCTCCTTTCTACTCTCCACATGACCAGCTTCTTCGTACTCCACATGGCTGGCTTCTTCATGCTCTCCACATCCTGGAGGACATGTCTGGTATGTTTCCAGCTTCACCTGAGAAACCCTGTGCCCTTGGTTCTGGGAGCATCACCTCCTATCTTTGTCTCTTCAGCCTAGCAGTGAGAGTGGCTTTCTGCTATTGCAATCTTTTAGGTGTCTTTACTCTCTCTTATTTTTTTTTAACACCTCCATCACCTGTGCAACTAATTTTCTGAGTAAAGATATCTGACCCTGTTTTTGTTTTTATGGTTAAAACCTGATTTATAAACCCTTATGCACATAAAATTCATCACAGCATTAATAACCTATTTGGGACTATTTTAGTGCTTTGTAATGACAACATTGAGGAGTATGGGAAAATTACAACAAGCCTAACTATTGCCAAGATGGTGAGCTATAATTAATTATTGAATATTTGCCATTATGTATTTTTGAGTGAGTAGAAGAAAGTATGTTTTGCTTAAAGGATTTTTTTAGTAATTATGCTAACCCCAGAGCAATCCTTCTATTCCCACTTAAAGGAAATTTTTGGAAGAAAATAACATGCCAGTTTTTTTTTTCTTCCTTGTTTGTTTCTTTTTGATAGTGTTAAAGGCTATTAAATCATCTAATAAAAAATTCTATTCCAAGTATATTTTACATTATAATTCCTTATTAAGATCTTTTAAACTTCTAAGCCAGTACAAATGTAGACATCTATCAAATGTTCTCATAGCATCATCAATTTTATAAGATTTGAACCAGTACATTATAACTTCATCTACATTCAAAAATTAATTAATAATATATTTGTCAAATTGCACAAAGTATAAAAGGATGTCAAATTTACTTTTACCATATAATAAATATGTTTAAAAACAAACTAACTTCCATTACTTGGTTGGACACACATATCTCACTCAGCCGTGGGTACTGCTAGGGAGGAAGGCAACAATGCTGGTTTTCTCCAAACCTTGCTTCCTTTTATTCCTGTTTACACAACTAAACTAAATTTATAGCTGCCATTGCAGATAGATGAAGTCATGAGGCTGAGTTCTGGCCAATGGAATGTGGGAGAAAGTGACATATTCTCCTTTTAATCTTGACCCCTAGAAGTTTCCTGAGATATTCTCCGCTTGAGTTTGATTTTCTTTCACTTTGCCAAAAGTAAAGGCAAGGTCTTACCCAGACCACCTGGGGAGCTGGAGCTGGGAACTTCATTCCCCACCCCCACCCCCACCACCAAGAATAAGAAAAAAAAAAAAAAAAGAAAAGAAAAGAAAAGAATCTGAGGTCTTTAAATATGGCAAACTACAAACCGGAGCTGGGTTCTTGACTGACTGTGTGGAACAGAGTGCCTAACCCCTCCCAACAGCCGGCATGTATTGGATTGTGATGTGTGGGAAAAATCTGCTTTTACTGTGTTAAGTCACTGAGATTTCAAGGTTAGAGTAACAAGTATTTATCCTCATTAGTACACAGATTAATTAAACTCTGATAGACAAAATTTCAGAGATATACTGTTAATCTGAGATCTAAATTTCTCCTTTTGGATTCTTTTTGCTCATTCTTCCATCTTTTCCTTTCCTCTTTCTTCTGATTTCCCTGTATTCATTTTAGTACAGAAAAAAAAAAAAAATGGCCTCTGTTGAAATATAAATGTAGAAGGGCATGCTGCCAAAGGTTTATTTTATGGGATGCCTTGAGAATTTAACTTGTATTTTGTATATCATAGCTATAGTAAGAAACTTTTCAGTTAGGCTTTTGAGGAGTAAAGCATCAGGAGCAAATAAAAGGCATTTGCTCCACCTGTTCTCTAAGCTGGACAAAAGATTTGTCCTGTACTGCTGGCAATTGAGCCTTTCTAAATGGGCCATCAATCGCTTCTAGGAGGGAAAACCTGTGCTTTTGCAAGAGGAAAGGATGAAGGACCTCTTTTTATGAGAGCCTAAAAAAAAATCAAGGGTTGGCAGGACCATTAGGACAAGACAGCAAAAAGAACAAAAAACTGGTTCAGGATATCTGATGATGTTTTAACGCCAACGCCATGTTGGAGCCAGTGGGCCAAATGAAGTATGCAGGAGAAACTCTTTGTATGTTCTTAGACCAGCAGATGGACTAGAGGACAATCTCATACTTATTCCCATGCTTTCCTGAAAGCTGACCAACCACCATATAAGGACCCACCTCTGATGTCCTGAGACCACTACACATCTAATGAAGCACTGGGAGCGCAGCAGACCCAGTATTTTGTGAGACAGATAAATCTATGCCAGAGATTCTTGAAGCTAGATCAGAAGGGAGTGGATACTCCATTAATTGAAAATTTTACTAAACTGCATCTTAGGCATGGATGCATTATATTTTTTTATTAAGTTGCACTCTTCAGTATCCTTAACCATATGTCTTTGCATAGATTATCCCAAATATAATAGGTAACTCAGGACTGTAATAATTCAGTTCCTACTTGGGTATAATATTCTGTACAATTAGTATAAGTTCACCTTCTCTCTTCTTCTAGGTCATGCTGGCATCAGAATGGCATCCTGATAGAGTAGAAAGAACATCATCTTTGGAGTAAAAAATATTTCTGGCTGTTCATTGGGAAATCTATATGTCCTCTTTTGATTTCTTTTTTCTTTGATTTACCTATATCATGGAGTTGTAATCAGGATGAAGTGAAATAACCATATGAATGCACCTAGTATGTTACCTGGCACATGGCAGGAACTTGGTTAATCCACAGATACTCTTCAATGGTATCTTCTAAAAGTAAACATAACTTGTCATTTCTGGATCCAGGGAAACCCAGGGAGAACATTGGTTGTCCCTAATAAAGGTGTAGCCATACTATTGTCCTCATATTTGTCAGAGCATTTAACTTTCTTCTCTTCACAGATTCTTCGGGCCTGGAAATTCCAATAGTAGGGGAGGGATATAGGATATAGGCAATAAAGATTGTCATGTTCCCTGGTATGAGTGCCCCACACTTCACACTTTGTCCTGAAACTAGCTCCCAGAATGACAAGGATTTGATTTTCAATCTCTGGGGTCCAGGAACAGCCATTGTCTCAAATTTTTACAACTCCCAGAAAAGGGCATTATGATCTTTATTTGATAGATAAAATCTCTGAGAAAGAGAGCATAAAGTCTTGACTAACATCACATAGCAAGTCAGAACTTTATCTCTAGCTTACAATCAAGACTTCTTTTATCATATAACTTGCATGGTTGATATAATTTTTTCACTTCCCAAAATACTTTTCTCTGCAGTAGCAAAGACTAGCAGAAAGAGATAAATTTTCTTTCTTCCCCTCCTCTTTGATCGTTTTTTTTTTTATCTTTGACAGAAAACAAGAACATTATCTTTGTGTCACTGGACTAGTTGCAACTCATGGACACACCTTGAAGACAGTGCCTATTTTCCTTTTCCTGGTCCAGTCCTCAGGGCTGTTCACTGCCACTGGCCATCACAGCTCCCTTGCCTCTGCAGAAGGATGACCTCCCATTGCACAATTACCTTCATCCAGAAATGCCGTAGTGATTTCCACTTAGGACAGTGAGTCATGACCAAGAAATAAAGAATAATGTGTCAACTGTCTAAATAATGATTTAGCTAAAGATAGGACTTTTATTATTTTTCTAAATGTTGGAGTTATTACTCAAAGGCCAATACAGTTTTTGAACACTTAAGTCTGTACCAAATAAGCTATTGGATGAAAAAATACAAAGAAGTAGAAATCAAATTTTTGTCCTTGAGGACAATATGTGTGTATAATAATATGAGATAGTGTTTAATAGTTGTCAGAGGAGAGGACTGAGCAGTAAGGGAGAAAGAGTGGTATGATGAGGTGATGGGAGGGTCTTCATGGAAGAAGGGGACTTGGAAAGGTGATGAGGATTTGAAAACACAAGAAGGTTAAAAAAGAATAAACTAGACCTGGAAGAAGAGCATAAACAAAAGCACAATGCAAAAATGTGTGCAATGAATGACATAGAAATTAAGAAAATAAACCTCATCAGAGTGAGAACTGAGTTGCGAAGAAAGGAGAAATAAGTTCTTAAGTCAGAAGAAATAAGTCCTTAGGTCAGAAGCTTGTAAGAGGTGGAGTGTTACCGAGCAGTGGAGAACCATTGAACTTCACCAGGTGGCAGTGGAGCCTCATTGGAGGTTTGAAGTAAGAGGTCATGATGAAAGGGATGTTTAAGAAAGATTAAAAGGTTAAGGAGGGGGAAGGTATTTAGGGCAGAAAATTTTTGTTAGAGATATCTGGAAAAGAAGAAGGAGTAGAGGAGTAAAAAGCAACAATAAGAGCAACAACAAACAACACCATTGGATCTAAAATAGTGGGAAGAAACATCACCTGGAGTGAATGGTTGAAGGCGTATGACAGTGGTTCTCAAACTCAAGAGTGCATCAGAATCTTCTGCAAAGTTTGTTAAAACACAGATTTCTGGGTTCAAACCCCAGAGATCTTCCTTTTTATGATATAGAATGATAGGGAAGAGAAGTCCTCAAGATTCCATAGAAAGTAAAATTATGTATCTAATACTCTATGTCAAGCCCCTTATTGTATAGATTTCATTTCCCATGATCAGAATAGGTGTTCAGTAAAGGCAGGGAATATAGTATTGCTGCTTGTTCAATCTCACTTGTCATTTTGACATGTAATACCATAAACACATTTCTTTTCCCAAACACCAATTGCCGCACCCACGCTCTCTTTCTGAGGTCAGAACAGCAATTTAACAGTCCCATTGCACAGCAGTGATATGCTATGCATTTTCTGAAATTATCCAAAATGAAAACTCCTGAGGTACATAACTCAGCTCTCCCCTTCCAGCATGTGCATGGTTTCCTTCACCTCCTGTTCTGTGCTTTGGACCCATAGTCATGCAAATGACACAAAGGAACAGCTGCATTCAGAGAACCAGATGGTCACATGTGGGAAGAGATGGAATGGAGGCCAGAGGAGTAATAGCCTATAAAATAGATTAGCGCTACTGAAATTCTACTTTTTTCTATTAATACCAAGTGAAAGGTTAATTATTTCCATCCTTGTTCACTTAACAGAGAGAATTAATCTCAAAGGCACAGTAAGAAATTTTTAGCAAAATTTTGCGATCACTTATTCCAAAACAGGAGAGGAGAGTGATGGAATCTGTGCTGGAGGATGTGATGGAAACAGTGAACAGGCTTATGTAAAACTCCATTTGCTTGAGCTGTGTGGCGAAGTTTGTAGGTGGCTGGGAGGTGAGTAAAGAAGGAATCCATCCCACCTTCTCTCCTAGTATTGAAGAGAACTCTGATGAAACAAAAGAGTCTTGATTCCTAGATGCTGTTCTCTGAAATCCAAGGTATTTGAAATTAAAATATAAACTCCTTTTCTCTGTGCACAATAGGAATTGTGTTTACCAGGGGTCACATTTAAAGATATGTATGCTCATATTTGGTAGAGATAGGGGTATGTATAATCTTTCTAAACTTTCAGTAATTATATTCTTTTCCTCTTTTAAAAAGTCCTTCTGCAGAGCATGTTATATGTGTATGATGTTATCATCTCCATTTATAATAGCACAGTTACTCATATTTCAATATCTATGGACAGATAGAGATGTATTCTCATTGTGATGGGTACTACTGCTTTGTAATTTATAGATTTACTTGCTGAAGAACAACAAAGTTCATAAATGACAGTTAAAATTCAAAATGATGGTAGTTCATCCATACCTTCATTAATGCAAACAGCAAGTTTGATCTGTTGCCTTCTGGCTCTGTATTCTTTATGAAGTGTCTAGGGCCCGGGTCTTTTGTAAGTAGTTACATAAAATAAAAAGAATGCCATACACCATTGTATATTAATACTTTAAAAAACAAAAAGACACAGTATATAAAAAAAGTCATATTATAGTTCTATAGCAAAATCAACATTTGGCTCCATTATTAGAATTCAAAAAAAATTTTAGTAAAATTCACTGAATAATAAAAGAAAACTGTGAAAAAAAGTTTAAAAAGTAAGATAAAATGCTTAGCCTTGATTCTATTACATAAAAATATTTTAGACTATATATATTTTTTCTGATTATAAAACTAAAGCATGATTTTTATAGACAATATAAAAATAAAATTAAAATCACCAGTTATTCTAGTGTTAACATTTTGCTATATTTTTTCTTTGTCACTTCTGTACACATTAAACATATGTAGTTATATATGTATACTAATAATATTCTATATTTGAAATATTTAGTGCTCCTTTAAAAATGTAATATCATGTAGTATTCTTTTTCCCATAATATTTCAAGTTCCTTAGTTATGAAATATTATTGCATAGTCATACCATATCTGTGTGTTTAATTATTCCTCTTTTGAAAGTCATTTATATTAATACCAAATTTTGCTGCTACTAATGATGATGCGATAAACTTATTTCCTATTTACTACACTGTTTACTACATTGTTGCACTGCGATGAGGAGGACAAAATTTAGCAAGGAACGAAATCAAAGCCAGAGCTAAATTGGACTTTGCAATTGATTTTATGGAGAAATCAAGCATTCATTCATTTAAATATTTTTTAATAATTACTCTTTTCAGGCATGATTCTACTGGGGATATATCGGTAGACAAAACATAAAGAAGTTCTTGGTTTCCCAAGATCTTGGGTGCCAGTGTGCTCATTTATTAAGATAGAGGAAAGTAGAATAGAAACAGTGTTTTTGTAGAGGTTTGGGGAGGGGCGAAGGGGAAGGAATGGAGTCATGTAAAATTCTCCTTTGACCATGTTGAGTTTGAGGTGCCTGTGAGGTATCCATGCCGAGATTTACTGAAGGAGCTCAGGAAATAAGTCCAGCTAGAGACACAGATTTGGGACCCAACAGCACACAGATGGATGTAATCATTCAGGGAAAGTGCTGACTGAGGATACTGAGAAAGTAGGACGTATTCCTATAGAACACCAATGTTTTAAAAAGAGGTATCTACAAAGGATCTGGGAAGAAAAAGAGTGGAAAAAGAAACTCCTAAATTTGGAACATAATTTTACATTACAGAGCCAAATGGGAGTGGAAGTGTATTGTCAGGAAAAAAAAAAAAAGTAGACAATGGCAACGCTTCCGAGATATCAATCAAATAAAGACTGAAAAGTGCACATTCAGAAACACGAAGTTCATTACTAACGGGAATTAGAAATACAGCCCCACTCTGAGGCTACACACTTCTTTGACATCTTTTATCCATTGTTCCCACTTCATTTTAGCCATTCCCTTCTGTGCCAATACCTTGCAATTTGTTATGACCTGCTGTCCCACTCCTGAAACCATGAAGTCAGACATTACACTCTGTGACCATAAGCATCATTTCTCCCATTCTATTCACTCAAATACTTCCAATACAAAAATCCATTTGACATTGAGCCCCTTGATACATTGATGCCTTTTCTTTCTATCCATTAGCACTTTCCATTCCACAATCCAACACTCTCCCAAGAACCTTAAGAAACTTTGATCCAGTAAACCAGGAACGCTTTCAGGGCAGTGGTCATATGATGGCGCTACTGTACTTGTGAATAAATGGGAATGCTAGACTCAACATAAAACATGTGCATGCTCTTCTTATAATTTTTTTTTTTAACAAGTGGAAGATGAGTTCTAGTAAACTCCTTAATGGCAAAACTCATCAGGAGGCACAGCTACGGTTCCACAGTAGAAGACACAAGTGAAATTCCACTACAAGCTCTCAATCCTCTTGTGATGTGCATTTAAAAGCCCATCCACTGGCCTGAAATTGCCACTTATCCAATGAATTCATGGCATTTAGAAATCTCCTAGAGAGAAATAAGATCTGAACTTACAAAAGACAGAGTGGTTGGCTAAGAGGCTGTTTACTTAGTTCAGGTTTCCCCCAAATCCTAAGATATGGAATCATGTTCAAGTCATTTATCAGGGTATGATACCAGGAAAAACCAATAAAGGACAAGAGAGTGGGGCAGGGAAAGGAAAGCAGCCAATAAAGGATGTGTTATTATGCCAGTTGGCTCATTGAGTAACCGGAGAACTTAGGGAGTCAATGTAGAACACGTGACTCAGAGCTATCCCCACTTCTCCCTTGCACCCAGGAAGGAGCTGGATTACTTATACCTACTACTAATAATCTTCAGCTACCAGTGCCCCTGGGTGAGGGAACAGAGAAAGCCCTCAGGACAGATGCCATGTATTACAATGGGAAAGCAGCCTCTGCTCCAGCCTGTCCTGACACCTTCCTATCCAAAGACACCCTGACAGCTCTAACATTCTATCTCCTAAGATTCAGCAAAAATGTGTGGGCTTCTATTTTGGGAAAGGGTTTTGTTTAAAAATTGTTATTTGGATTTGAAGAGTTCTGGATTAATGATATTCAAAGTGTTTTTATTTATGTTATTCAGACAGTCCCTTTTCTGCTGAATTTTATTCAAATTAACCAGTATGGGAACTGTCTGGTTTGTATAATGGTTCCACCATGCACAGATTGTTAAAGAAGACCTAACATGTAAGAGCGTTTATCTTTTCCTCCTAATTTCTACGTACCTGCTACCTTAGTCAACATAGATGGGCTTTATTCCAGCATACACATTAACCCTCACATCCCAATGTCTTAACACAACAAAGTGTTATTTTTGACTCACACTTATGCCATTGGAGCACCAAAAAATGTGTGCTCCACATAGTCATTCAAGGACCCAAAGGATACATCATCTTATAGCTGCACTTTGTATAAGAGGCAACCTCTTTTGCCACTGTAGCAAAGGAAGAAAGCATGACGAATCAGACATCAGTTTTCACTGTCTCAACTCAGAAGTGAGGAATCATTTCTGCCCACATTGGCCAGAACTATTCACATTGCAATACCTAGCTGCTAGAGGTTGGGGGATGTAAGAATACAAAGAGAATACGTGGTAGTCATTGTTGTTTTTGCCACACCTACCAAATAGAAGAGACCTCAAGGATCTTCCAGGCCAGGGATTTTCCAACTGTGCATTCCAGAAACTATTGCTCCCAGCATCTGTTAGGCATTCCTGAAGGTGGAAAAGTTATTCTGCCCCACTCCCATGTTAACCAGAAAAGATTTTCTTCAATGTTTTTTCCATATTGATCTTCAAAGAAAGTATTCTTGTTGCTTTAAAACAAACAAATGAACAAACAAACAAAACAGGTAAAATACATCAAATATGGTCTAATTCTTTCATTTGAAAGGTAAGAAAATTCAAGTCCCAGGGATGTACTTTTTAAAGTTGTGCAACTGGTTAGCAGAAGAGCTTGTGTGAGAACCTTGCTAGACATTGTCCCATGACATTGTGCCCTTACATTCTTCTCACTGTAGGGAAAACCTTTGCTTTCTTAGTCAGTAGTATCTTGAAAAACTTAAGCCAAAGTGATTTAAGAAAACAAACAAAAAAAAAAAGAAAGAAAAGAAAAGAAAGGAAAAAGAAAGAAAGAAAGAAAGAAAGAAAGAAAGAAAGAAAGAAAGAAAGAAAGAAAGAAAGAAAGAAAGAAAGAAAGAAAGAAAGAAAGAAAAAAGAAAAAAATCAGGAGAGGCAGATAGGAAAAAAGAAAAGACTCTGGCAAAATGAAAGAGGGGTAAAGAGAAAGAGTCAAAGAGAGAGAGCAGGAGGCGTGAGGGGGGTGTGAGCCCAAGTGAGAGAGCCACTCAGTCTAGACTCCAGATGTGCACATATGGCCTCTGTGAGTTCACGCTGGACTCTGCAAATCCTTCCCCCAGATGTCATGGCTGAGCTACAAATCCTTGGGCGGGTGACAGAATTGGCTGTGATTCTGTTCAGTGTGTTGCTTGTTAGTGTGTGACTGGTGGCTGCTCTGAGGCTGTAACACCAGATGATGGGAAGGGCTTCTTTTGATCCTGCAGTGGACATCTCGGCTGACCCTGAAGAAGTGAGGCACAGTGCTGAAACCCTCTTGAATGTCCAGACACAGGGCAGTGGAATTGGGGCTTGCAGGTGTGGGCACCTTCCCAAGTGGAGATCAACTTGATCTCAAAAAGGCAAAATGATGGAGAGATACAGAGTAAATAAAATAGAAACAGGCCACTGCTTGCTAGCAGCAGGGTCTTGGGTAAATTGTCTTATCTTTCTGGGATTCTGTTTCTTCTGAGGGATTTAATACAATGGTCTCTAAGTCTCATTTGAACACTGACACTGCATAATCCTATGAAATGGCACCACAAAGAAAGGATAAACAAGGAAGCCACATCCCTTCCCAGTTTATGTGATAGAACATAAAAGAGTAAAACATTCTGCTTTGTTAAATAAACATGGTAATTACGTGGATTTGCTCTCTGCAAGTGAACAGCCTCTAGAACCTGGCAATGAATTGAACATATAAGAACTAAGATGGAATAGCTTGAAGGATAGAGAATAGTTCAAGAAAGAGGAAACTGTTAAAGGCCCAAACTTAGGCAATAATTCAGAAGTCAACTGAATTTGTGTTTTTTCTCCCATTTACTCATCCGTTCATTAAACCAATTCTTAGCATCTGCTACATGCTATGGCCCAGGGATTTGATGGCAATGGAAATGGCTCAGTCTTTACCCTTAAAAGTCTTTCAGTATTATAGTGGATGTAGGCAATTAAACAAAGCTATAATGCAGTGTGATAAGGGTAGAAATAAAATATAAGGAATGGAAGATCGGAAAGGCATCCAGACCTGGCTTGGAAGACCAAAGATCATTGAGAAGGTGCATTTTAAGCTGAGTTATGCCAGAAAGGTGAAAAAGGGTTAGTCAGTCAAAGAGGTGGAGGAGAAAATTTGTAGGCAACCACTTGAGATATGTTAAGGAAAATGAAAGTAATGCCTTATGACTCTGCCTGTGAACTGTGAGCACACTACTTAACGTCTCTGAACCTCAGTTGTCTTATATGTAAAATGGAACGATGACAGGTTGTACACAGGGTTTTTGTTAACATTAAATGAGACAGCATATACAAGGGCACCCACTATGGAGCCTACTGTATAGGAGCTGCCCAATAAATGATAGCAAATTACAATATTATGGTATGGTATTTAGAAAGGATAACACAGGAGTTAAGATATTGCCCAAGTTTCTAGCTTTGGCCATTGGTTAAATGGTGTTTCCATTCATTCGTTTAAGGAATGTAGGAAGAAAAGGCAGATATGGCTGGGAGGAGTACCAAGATAATAAATTAGATTGTGGACATACTAATTTGGAGGCAAACGTGCAACCAGCTGATGGAGTATACAGTAAGTGGCTTAATACATATAAATGGAGTAAAGGGGAGAGAGCTGGGCTGAAGAGGTCATCTCAACACATATGAGTATATGTCAAGTTGATTACCACAAGGGATATGAAAATAATGCTCTCAACTTCTAGTTTCTGTGTTGCATTTTGTCCTTCTGAAAAACTACTTTTCTTCTATCTATGTTCCTATCACCCATAGCTGTCAACAAATAAATTATTAGTTGATAAAAACTTGTTCTTTAGTAGTAGGGAATTAGAAATATTAAGATTACTAAAATTTTTTCAGGACCCTAAGAAATAGCACCAGGGGAGAAGTTTTTGAAACCAGACAATCAACAGAAGCTGAACTATTGGGCCAAGTTGGTTAGTCAACCAAAGGTTTCTAAGGCAGATTTTTTTTTTTTTTTTCTTCACATGCATTATTTTCTGAAAAGATGAGGATGGTGGGTTAAAAGGAGCCATCAGACATCATATCCATTAAAGTGAATATTTAGGATATTCCTGACATTTCTTTCTACCCAGCAAATCAAATTAGCTACAAAACATCACTAGTATAGCAAATCTGCCTGCCCCGTGGTTTCTGCTTTTCATTTCAAATCAATATTGGATGAAACAATTAATGCTTTTCAGAGCATTTTCCAGATCAAAAACACAACACATACACAACATGAGAAAACTGACATTTAAAGAGAGAAAAACAACTTTATTTAACATGAAATTTACTGAAAAATTCAAAGGCTGCCAAGTGGACGGGAAATTAAGGTGAGGTCTCTGAAAAGTCTCTCTACTCATCACGAGGAGGAAACAACAGGAGGTTTGGCGGCTGTTCCTTAGACATTTTCAGTGTGACATCCTTGTTTTGTGAGGCTATAAACTGTCCCAGATATTATCTTCTGTCCCACTGAGTATAAAACTCTATCCAGCCTCTCTGAAAAGTATTTAATTAATAAGTGTTTATTCATTATAAATCTAAAATGTAACCCAGTACTCTGTCAACTCTCTTACTACCCATGATGTAACCTTTATATTGAAGTAGTTGCTGCCATTTTGCATGAGAAAAAAATGAGATTTTGTGTTAGAAAGTGAGACATGTATCCTGGTTCTATCTTCAATATCTGCTTTAAATCAGGTAAGTCATTATCAGTTCTTTGAAATTCAGTGCTTTCCTCTAAAAACATGGAGAAGCAGATGTTTCTCTTTCTGTGCTATAGTATCATTCTATTCATGTCTCTATTTGGGAATTCTTACCTTTAATCATTGTCTTAATTCATTCCATTCAGACTGCTATAACAAAATACCATAACCTGGGTGGCTAATAAACAACAGAAATGTATTTCTTACTCTTCTAGAGGCTCAGAAGTCCAAGATCATGGTGCCAGCAGATTCAGTGTCTGGCGAGGGCCAAATTTCTAATTCATAATTGGCACCTTCTCACTGAATCCTCACATGGTGGAAGGGGCAAGGCAGCTCTTTCCAGATTCTCTTATAAATAAAGGCACAAACCCCATTAATGAGGGCTCTGCCCCTGCAGCCTAATCATCTTCTAAGAGCCCCACTGGCTTATACCATCACATTAGGGATTAGGTCTCAACATATGAATTTTGAAGGGACACAAACATTCAGACCAGAGCAATTTTAATGATTATTTCCATGTCATTTAGATCATGGGCTGCATCTTACGCCATTTCTGTATTCCCAGGATTCAGAAAATTGCATATTGTTGATATTCCATAAGGTTTTATAGAAGGCATTAAAAATATCCTTGCCTCACAAAGTGTCAGGTATATTCAGAGCAGGCACTTATAGTGGCCTGAAACAGAAAGCACACCTACCGTCACCTTCAAACACTCAGAAATAATAAATGGTGCTTATTTCTTAAAATAATGAATAAGAGGGAAAAATTCCTCATGTTGTTAAAATAAATAAGTCTGTCAAAGTCAGAGTTTCAAGCTTAGCTAATGCTAAGGAGGCCTAAAAGACATGAGATGAGAGCATACACCAAATAGCTAGCTATTAGAATTATCATGTCCATGTTGGAAAAGAAGATATGGCCTTGAGCTCATGCAGGAAAGGAGCTATATTTGAGACATGCTTAAATACAGGTCCCTGGAAGAGTTGCTCCACCTATGAAAACAGACTAGAAAAAGTTCACCTTAAGGCTCTGGTAGAAACACTGGTAGAATTTCTACTACCAACATATTCAAGAGTCACAAATGATAAATTGATGCATAAAAATTGATCTTAAATTGAAGACATCCCAGATCCTATAAAGGAAGAAAATAAAACTTTTCTATAAGAGCACAACCCAGAGTGAATGAGGTTACCACTGAAAAACAGCTTCACAGAAGATGAGTTAAAATTTAAAAAAAAAGAATTACCTATCACCCAAGGAAATAATCAGCTATGAAAAAGAGTAAGCAGAAACAAACAGGAAAATCAAAATTTGCTGTAATAAAATATTTAAAAGAGACCACAAAATAAGTATAGTATATTAAACATGATGATTAAAGAGAGAAAACAAAACCTGTAATGAAAGAATATGATTTCATGAGGGGGAAGCCAGATTTACAAAATAATTGATTAGAATTACTTACTGGTCATTGAAATAAAAATCAATAGGCAAGATAAACAGCAGAAAAAACACAATTGCAGAGAAAATTAGTGAAATGGATGACAGATAACAGGAAATTACACACATTACTGTAGTTAATAATAATAATAAACAGCAAAGAGAGTTCAAAGATATAGATGGTAGAATAAGATAATAAAAATACAGAGCATAGGTTTTCCAGAAAAAGCTGTCAGGAAGAATTGGACAAAAGCATTATTGAAAACAGTAGTGGCTGAGGTTTTTCTTCCATTAAAATAAGTCATGATTTCTCAGATTAAAGAAGCAAACTGAGAAAGGTTAAAAAACATTTCTATGTCTAAACATGTAATGAAACAAAAGAAACTGAAATCTTTAAAAAAAACCTTAAGAGCAGCCAGAGAGATGTGGCAGATTACTTACAATAAACAAAATTTGCAACAAAGAAACCAAAAGACAGATATTAGATTTACTAAAGAACTGAGGGAAAATAATTGTGAACTTAGAATTTTACCATAAACCAAACTATTAAGAAAAGTAATAGTAAAAGAATAATAATTTAGAGAAATAAAATGGAGATAATTTACCATCCACAAACCCTTGCTATAAAAACTAAGGAAGAATGAATGTCAGTTGGAGAAGAATTCAACCCAAAGCAAGACATGAGATCCAGAAGCAAAAGTAATCAAAGAAACTGATGGGTAAAACTAAAGAGGCATTAGTTCTAAACAGCCATAATTTTTTCTTGTATAAGTAATTTTGGCAGAGATTCTGAACAAGATAGAAATATAACAAAAAATAGAAACAAATGGAAAATGAAAAGTTCAAACTTTCTAATGTTCTTGTTTTTGTAGAAATATAGTAGAGAAATTATTTAACTTTAGATACTGTTGAATTAAGAATGGCATAAGAAAGTATAAATCCATCCCAGTACCAAAAAAGTAAGAGGAAAGGAGGGAAGGAAAGAAGAAAAAAAGGAAGGAAGGAAGGAAGGGAGACAAGGTCAGTCTGTTATAGGTGTTGGGAGAAAATCACCCTTGGAGACCGATATAGAAAAAGAGAAAAAGATTTTTATTTCCAGCAGCCGGGACCACACAAGCCAATTCAAGTTGTGGCCCCGAACCGTCTTTGTTCTTGATTTTTAAAGCTGCAAGCACAGCAACTTGGTCACTCGATCACCGCACCAAGAGGTATTAGCCAATGCAAGCAAGCCAACAGTACATGAGCTAATTTTGCAGTTAGCAGAGCTCCTCCCACCTCCACTTTCCCACCTAAATTTCACACAATGGAGGGGCTATCTTAAGTGGCATCGGTCCTGCTCTTAGAAAGAGGGCATTACTTCAAGTCAATTCAATAAAAGGCAGAAAAGAAGAGTAAAGCAAAGAAAAACACAGTTACAGAAAAAAAGAGATTCCAAAATATATTAGTGATTGCAATAAAAGTAAATAGATTTAAATTGCTCTTTATTTTTTGGCAGTGACCAAAATACAGAATAAAATCCATCTGTTATATGTTGTTTATGAGACACCTAGGATGTAAGTACACAAAAGGTTTAAAAATTAAAGAATGAAAAATAAATCGGAGAAAATACTGTCAGAAATTAAGCTTGTTTAGCCATGTTAATAGCAGATAAAATAGAATTCTAAAGAAAACTTATTAAGAACCAAGAGACTCATTACATAGTGATAGAAGGAAATGTTTGCAAGATTTACATAGCAATACTGAGTTTTTGACACATAACAATCTAACTTTAGTTATATGAATCAAAGATCAACAAGATTGCAATGAGAAAATTAAAAATACAAAGTGAAAATGTTGACCCAAACTCACAAAAACCAAACCATCAAACAAATAAAGCTTTAAAATTCTAAAAATTCTAAAAATTTTCCTGGATAAGGAAAATGTGGTATATTTACCCAATGAAATACTACTCTGTGATAAAAAAGAATAAAATCCTACTATTTGCACCAACATGGATGAACTTAAAGAGAATCATGTTAAATAAAACAAGCCAGGCACAGAAAGAAGAGAAATATCACATGTCCTCACTCATAAGTGGGAACTAACTAATTAAATAAATAAATAAATAAATAAGAAAGATTCAACAATCACAATAATATGTTGAAATTTCTAAAAGGACAAAACGGAACTGAGGACTGAGGTTACTAGAGGTGGGAAAGGGGGTGGGGGATGGGCAGGGAGGGTAAGGGAGAAACTGGTAAAGGGCTACGAAAACTGATTACATTGCATAATGTTGAACAACCTTGTTATCCTGATTTGAGCATCACATACGACACACAGGTACTGATATTCAGCTCTGTACCCCACAGAAATGTACAATCAACTATGTTTTGATGAAAAAAATTTTTTATTAAGTTTAATGGGTGTTCAGCAGCGGAATGATAATGGTTTTATGAAAAACTTTATATATTTAAAAAGTCATTGGATAAAAAAATAAAAAATAAAATTCCAAAACAAAAAGAGAAAAGAAAAAAATCAGTTTTGTAATGATGAATATGCTTCTTAGCCTGATTTGATCATCACACATTGCATACATGTATTGAAATATAACTCTGTACCCCATAAATATGTATAATCAATGTGTTTCAATAGGAAAAAAAAAAGGGAAGCTAGAGCTAATGGACATACTCATATATTGAACTCTGAAACCAACAATTAGAGACTATGCAATCTTATCCACCACACATCAAGTATTTCTTCATTGACCATGTACTATGTCACAGAAAACTCAACAAATAACAAAAAAGTTATACAATAGAGACCATATTTTTGGATTGTAATGCCAGAAAATTGGCACTCAATTACAAAAAGACAGCCATAAATTACATATTTGAAAATTTAGAAATTTATTTGTAAAAATCTTTGGGTCAAAGAAGTTGTAATAGAACTTGCAAAGTATTTAAAATGAAATGTCATATAGCAAAACTTTGTAATGATGCTAAAATATTATTGGCATGTAAATTTATGGCTGACCTGTATAGATTTATACAAATGAGTTCCAGTGCCCTCTGGCTTCATGATGGAGCCTCAGCAGGGGATCAGACGGAGTTAGGAAAGTGATGTTAGGGGATTTATTCTCCTGGCATCCAGCCTAAGAGGTTGCTTCTGGCTGGCTATGTCCCATAGCAGTTTACTCTGCATAACTCTCCTCTGGGTTCGTATAAGTACAGCCTCCCCTCATCTCTTTGGACCTGGAGGTGAACTACCCAGCTGTTACTAGCCCTGGGTTACTTACTTATCTCTTGTGGTCCTTCTATACCCACATTTTTGTAGACAATTCTGTTGTAAATAAACCCTCCTCAAATTGCACTGTTTTGAGAGTCCCATCTGTTTCCTCTTGGGACCATGACTGAATCAGTGATATAGATTTAATTTAAAAGACTTGTAAACTCTTGGAGAGAGAGAGAGGGAGGAGATGAAGGGCAAAAATGGTGTTGCTTTTCTGGCATAACTATAATCTAGACGTTGGTAGCATCTAGACGTGGCAGATACACAACTGTTGTCCTGTCTTTCCCAGGCCGTGTTTATGAATTCCTCAGAGACTCCCCATCCCTGAGTGTGTTTCACCATGACGTGGCATGGTCACGGCATCGCTCCTGCAGGCCACCATTTGGCCACCTTTGACTCTGCCCTCAGACCCTGTGTCTCTGACAGATGGACAACTCCTCTGCTCTTCAGGTGAAAAGTGAGAAGGGAGAGAATGAAAAATAATTGAATGGATGAAAAGAGGCATATGAATGGATTCTGTAAGATTTTATTTCTGTACTTAAAAAAAGATCTTTATCAATATCACAAAATATTAGCATTAATATTAATATGTATTGAATTTTAATGGCAAGTACAGGGATGTTATAATTTTTTCTATAAGTTTGTGAATATTTAACAATTATTTTTATTTTTATTTTTTTTACATTTTTATTTATCAATATACAATGGAGTTGATTTTCGTGTCTCTTTACAATTATTTTTTAAAAGAATAAAGTGACAAGTTATGTGAGAGTCACTAGAACAAGATCTGGCACATAAGGATTTAGCACATTTCTGAGGCTTCCTATTCCCGCCCCATCCCACATTTCAACTGCTACCATCATGCAGATCTTAGATTGCAGTACGTTCTGCATCCCAAAGATCCCACGCCAGTTTGGCAAATGAACCCTTTCCAAGTACTTTGGGATGGGATCATGTAAGGAAGGGAAGAGAGGAAGATGGGAAAGGGTTATAGGATTTTTTAAAGAGTTTGAGCTACAGATTTAGGTACTCTCCAATTCCATAAGGAGGCCTCCAGCTGTAGCTGCTTCTCTGTTCTGATTTCTTTTCCCTTAATCGGGTAATTCTCCACCACAGCAGCCACTGGTCCTCCCTGGGGGACTTCAGCTCCTCTTAATTTCCTTATCTCTACAAAACCACACCCCACTTCTTTGTAATTTGGGAAATCTAAGAGCTGTGGGAGGTATAAGCTTTGCCTTGAGGCTCCAGTAACAGAATGTAGAAAATATAGTAGAAACATTTGAAGGTTGAATTAAAGGCCCCTATCAGGATTTAAACAAGAGAGCCCAGGAACAGTTTATATAATTTGCTCCAAGATTCTTCTGCATTAAAGAGTCTGCCATGAACTGGAATCACACCTTTAAATGTGGCACCTACTTCTAGGCTGCACCATCGGCAGGCTCCAAGACTTTTCCTTTGACCATCAGTCAGGATACGTTTGTATGTGTTTGCATAAGATTTTATGATGTGCAAAAGAATAGAATGTTCAAGTCAAGTCCTTTGATTTAGAGATAAAGAAATGGAAGTCTCACCACTTGTTAGTGGCAGAACATATTTTAAGTCTTGGATTTCTCTCTTATGGTAGGTCCAGTGGTTTGTCTAATTATTGAATAAGATATGTAGATAACTGTAAAAGCATATCAGGATTTTGTAGTTCATAAGTATAATACCCATTTAAATTAAATCTGGGAAATGAGGAAACACTGACCCAAGTTATACAAATGTTTTCATTTATTATATTATTAGTTTATCAAAAAAAAATTGAGGACCTGTTTAACATCAGAAATTGATGTCTGTAGGGGTCTGTTGGGAAAATACAATAATTTAATCAGGCCTCCTCACCTTAGGTCCGGTTGGGGGTAGTGCAGTGCATTCTTTGTAAACAAGTTTGTGTGGGTGGAGTTAGTGTGCATGGGCGGTGCCACCACTTGGCTGCCGTTCACTGCCTTGGGCAACCCCCGCACATGGCCATGCTCTAAAACCTACAGCTTCCAAGGACCTTTTTGCTGGTTACCTAGATCATAGACCTGCGTGTGAGGGGTCTGGTTACCCAGCCTGGTGTATGAAGGGTCTGGAGCTCCAGACCCAGCCCTAGCTCAATAATTGGCCCAGTCAGCAGAATTACGGGCAGGTAAAAGAGCTCGACGGGGTCATATATCTCTTTAAAGGAGCCATGGTATATTTGCCCAAGATAGATGAGCATAAATAACAAAAGTGGTTACTTTAGATACTGCCTATAAATTTAATGTAATCATTTATTTTTATGAGCACATTGTAATGTTTTCCCACCCTCTTGGAGGACAATGTTGGTTCAACATCTTGGTCCTCTGATGCTATCTGGGATACTTTCCAGTTGATGTTCTGGTAGCAAATTCTTGAAGAGTTAGTGCTGGCTTCTAAAATCCTTCCTCTAAAGCAGTCAAATCCTCTTCTGCATCCAGGTGTGGGATACCTTGAAAGTCAGTCCTGTGTGTTACCCTTTCTAGTCACCCCTTAGTTACCAAGCACATTGAAAGGAAGATGATGCCTGGCTGCTGCAATGAAATGTCCATTACAAAGAGAAGTAATGTTTTTCCATCAGCCACCATTTCTTCCTACAGATGTGATAAAGTAGGGTAGAAAAAAACCAACATGCATCCCTAGCAGAGGCTCCCAGGCAAATATGAGGCTGATGGCCAAATTTATGTATAAAGACAAGAGCAGAAAAAGAGAACCAGATACTCAAGAAGAAGGAAGATGCTAAATAAGAAACACTAGCCTTTCTTTTGCCTCTGGGAGAAACACATCTATCATTTGCCTTCAAAAGTCTCCCATGTCAAGTGGCTTCTATCTGCATAACACTTTTACTTTCCAGGGCATCTGCCAGTGCATTATTGCCATCTGGTTCTCTAGAAACTCCACAGCATTGGCAAAGAAACTGAGGCTTGCCAAAGGAATGCATATCTCAATAATTGGGGAAAAGCTTGACCAAAATGTTTTGGAACAAGGGAGTAGAAGGTTGGAAAGATCGAAAGTGAAGCTGAAAAGAAAGACTAGAATTGTCCTACTGTTGATATAGACCTCTTGTGATGTAGCCATAATATCCCAGTTGTGGTCTATGCTATGGCATGAGGCAATTCTAAGGGAATGGATGCAGATGATTCTGGAAAGTAATTCTGAAGATGTAAGGAAAATGATTAAGATACTAATGGTGACTTTCAGTAGCTTAGGTAAGAAATAAAACTTGGTCCTAATAATGACAAAAAAAATTTCAAGTGCATTGTCTCCACTGATTATTAAATTAGGAGCTGCTTTTAGCAGAAGAGGCTATAATGAGATGTACTTTTAAGACATCAAAGCTTCCTAACACACTTGCCAAGGCAGAATGTTTTAATTCTTTTCTTTATTAAGCATTCAATCTCTGTTTCCTAAGAAAATATGCCTACCCACTGACTAACAGCACTTTGCACAGAGTCCACCTTCCTGGAATTTCTAGTCATTAGACCTACAGACTTTGGTTATTTGGACTGAAAGTCTCTCAGACTTATTTTGACTTTGAACCCCTAAAGTCAAGCTATATTCTAGGACATGTTAACTACTCACTAGTTCTCTTTTCATGTCTCCCTTATCTTCCCTGGACCTCACATCCCATTCCCAGCTGTGGAGATTGACACCCTATGAGTCATGGTAAGTGGTCATTTCCTGCTTAGATGACAGATGCTAAGCTAGTCCTCCTCCCTGGGAATATTTGCTGATGATTGTTGGAGAAAAGAGGAAGGGAATTGAAATGTATCATACGTCATTGTTAAACCAGGCTTTTGATTAGGTACTTTGCACTTTTAATCCTGTCAACAGCTGTTCGAGTTGCCTGTGAATATACTATATTGCACATGGGAAAAGTAAGGCTCAGATTGGTTAATAACTTGTCCTCTGTCACATGGCTAATAGTCCCAGGTGAACAAGACTCATAAAAGTCAAAGCATCACAGTTTGCTAATGTAAACATAATTTAATTGTAAAACAACTGTTTTATACCCCCAAGTAACTAGTGCTTTAAGTTTTGGCAGAAGTATAATGACAGAAAGGCAGGATTCTCCCACATTTTCAAGATATAATGAACAAAATGACATTAATAGGAACAAATTGGTCCCAGAAGCCTCACCAACTCCTCCCTTTCATTTCACCACTTGCTTCAATCGTCGTCTCCACAGAGTTCCTGGCACTTTCTGACCCACCTCACCTTGTATTCAGATTAATATGATCAGTAATTGAGGCTTTATTTTAGTTACAATTATCTCTCCCTGCATTGATAAGTTTATAGCATTTCTCCTAAATGGAATTTTACTTGGAATTTTGAGATAATGTAACCCACACATCAGCATTTTGGGTCCTCTCAAGGCCTTTCAGTACTTTAAATGTAAGAAATATTAGCATAAACCCCTATCCCATGTAGAATGGGAAACTCAGCATCCCTTCCACGATTGTTGAGGATTCTTTGGGGAACTTACATTTCTTTTGATTACTAGTTTTGTACCCGCTTCTGTTCTCAGTCTCCACAATTGGCTTATTGAACATCCTCTTCCTTTTCAAGATGCCATCTTATCACTGGAAGAAGCCCTGATGACTTCAATCCCCAGAGTAGCGCTGGCCTGAAGACAAGAGTGCAGCAGATACTACTGAAAGCCTGGGGCTGCACAAGGTTGTTAGTTTGCAGAATAGTGAAGAAAACTACTTGTTCTTCACAGGCCTTTGCTGATCCTACATTCTTGCCTTATGAAAAGTACCATGTCCTCTTCTCGGATGCAGTGTCCCACCAAGATGCTGACTCTCCCTTTCTTCCTGTGAGTTCCTGCTCTCTTATCTCTATTTTTCTAATGTTACTTTCCCGTAACCAGAATAGCTCCACTCCCATTAACATAGAGAATTCTTGTGCCCTGTCCTTACGGAATCCAGAACCACTTTTCAAGTATGATATTGTTTGCCAGATCACATAAATAACCAAGACGTGATTCCAATCTATAAGCAGATACCACATGAGTAGATAATAAACTTTGTTACCAGAAATAAATTATGCATTGTGACTCATTATATACATGATAAAGAAAGTTCCTATAGGCAATATACAGGGATTAATGTCTTTTTTAAAATATTACAGTATGACTAAAATACTGTTTCCACTAAAATTACACTGAATAGAATCTGTTTATCCTTGAAAAGCTGGGAAGTGTTTCAGCATCATAAAGTACTTCATTGGGCTTTGCATTAGAAGAGCACAAAAAAAGTGTGAACTAATAAACATCTTTAGATGCTTAAGCTCTGAAAACAGAAAATATAGAAAGCAACTAATAAATGTGTGGGTTAAAATATAAAAATGTCTACCAATAACAATCAGTACACAAATGAATAGTTGCATCTTAGGATAGCTGGGTAGATAGACAAAACCCCAAGGGAACAAACATTGCCTTCACATTGGTAGCCAAGTCCATCGGCTGTGGGCATTAGTACCGGGATCAAGCTTAGAACTGCCCAGGGGAGGAGATTGACTCCACATGATAAATTCTCAGGCCAAGAAGAATGTAGCAAAGAGTTCTCCCCTCACTGTATAATAACAAGGCAACCTGTGGGCTTTAGCAGACTTTGTTTGAAGTTGCTTCTGAAAACTAAAGTCCTGATATCACATTTGAAATTTAGCAGGGCCAAGCTTGCACAAAAGTTTTCCCCTTTCCAAATGAAGCCCTGGCCGATTTGCTGTTATTTCTTTATCCACATTTATTTTTATTATATTGTATTGCTTCAAATAATTTCAAAATGCTTTTAATGCAACATATTTTAGAAAAAAAATAGTTCTGAATTCATAAACAATCCGTATGGCATGTCCTTCAAATCAGCTATAAAATTCCAAAGTACCTAATTTATTTGACTGATTTATTTTTCAGTGTTTTAAAGGATACCAAGCCCACAGCATATAATTTTTCTTTTACCAAATGGAATATGAGTGAATAAAAAATAATTGCTTTTGTATTCAGTCTGTTGTCTTTATGCTTCTTTGTTTTTTTTCTTTCCCACAGCTCTGAGGTCAATGAAAAACCATCCTTTTCTTTTTATAGCAATAAAAGTTCACCCTACTATTTCTCAGTAAGTTTTATATGCAGGCTGGCTCAGAACTCTGCTCTTATGCTGTGGTGGAGACCACAATGCTGCCTTGCTCTGGTACAAATGACTGACGATGCTGGTGAACGTAGCACAGCCTAGCCACTGGGGCTATTTGGTGAGGAGAAGAGCCTTCCTCTAAGTTCTTTCCTGATTGGAAGAGGCATTCCCATTCTCTTAAAGTTTACAGGCCTCTGCAAAGAGATTAGGTTTTATTTTCCCAAGGAAGCCGGTGGATACATGCCTATAGCTTGGATAAAAGCCTGTGTAGCATGGCCTTGAAGAAACAACTCCTTTCTTATCTCCTCTCTTCTCAATCTATCAGTCTTCAACTTGGTTAACAGTATGCGGCTGGTCAAAAGAATTGCATTCCCTTATCTTGTGACCACAGCAATCACTCTTTGTAATCCCAGCAGTCCGTGTTGGGTGGTTATGAAGGGACTAGAAAGCGGAAGGACAGGAGAGAGTGTTGCTGCAAACCCCCTCACCAACACGGGCATCTCCACAACCTGCTGCTTACTATGCACAAAGCTGTCCTTCCCACAGCTGTTGCATGCTGATAGTATTGATCACCACATCTTGGGCACAGGTGCTGACCGTCAGCTCTGTGCCCCATGAATACGTACAATCAATAAATATTTAAAAAAATAAATAAAAAATAAACTTGAAAAAAAAATGGTTATGGTTTTAAAAAGTTGGATAAAGTTAGATTTTCTTTTAAGAGAATTTTCTAGAGATGATAATAAACTCTGTTTTTATCTTCAAAACCTAGAATGTATCTCGACTAATTATTTACAGTTTTTATTATGTTAGTAGTCTGTTTGGAGGAGAAGGGTGATAGTGTAGTCAAAATAATTCTCCCTCTAAATTCATTTCAGATTTCAAATCTGATTATAAGTACTCTCTTAAATTTGGCTTGTCACATATGCAAAACAAATCAAAATGTGAATTTTTCATTCCAAAAATAACAAGTTGGTTTGTTTTCATTTCTCTAAACCTAATAGAAAAGCACACTAGTGTGAGATTAAGGGAAATGATCCTTTTATTTGTTTTTGCCATAGGCCTTTGTAAGGCTCCAGAAGGAAAATCAATAAGTTATCAAGTACAGACTACATACATACACTGTGCAATATTAGACCACTGTGTAGTCTTCGGGGCTCTCACACTTTGTGCAAGATTAATCTTCAAGGCCCAGCACCTCCCACAGGATCTTCATGCAGACCAACCAGTGACCTCTAGATTTTTTGTGACAACTGTATTTCTGTGGCCCGTTCCAAGTATATTGCATCACAACTATGGGAAAATACAACTGCAAGAAATGGTTTGGCCATGTTACGTTTGACCCAACACTGGAAGCCAGAAGCTCTTTGTCAGTGGTCATGTCAAAACAATAAAAGTAGAGTATATCTGAGAGAGCATCTGGCTAATGTGCTTATGGTGCAGTGAATGGGGCATAAGGTGAGGATGTCCTCCTGGAAGAATGAGTGCTACTCAAGGTGCATTCGCTGTCCCCAAATGCTAGTAAGTATCAGTGCAGTGAAGTATATTTCTCAGAATGCCTTTCTAAATTTTATTAGAAATGATTTTTTATGATCCCTTCTGCCCCAACTTCATGTACCAGAGCGAATGCATAAATTTGTTAAGGGAAATTCTAGTGTTGGGTTCAAAGCCTTGTTGAAGAAAGATATTTTGTAATTAGAACTCACGATTTGCACCTGAAACAACTACACAGCTCAATGTACTTTGCCTTTGTGTTTAAAGACTCGGGCACCTCCAGATGGGAGAGTGGGATACAGTGCAATGGTGATGTCCTAGATGTAGGAATGTAGGCATCTACTTATTCAGGTAGACCACCCTTACAGCAACACATTATGAAAGGATGATCCAATGTCATAAATGTCAATAGGTAAAAACCATAAAAAAAAAAAAAAAAAAAAAAAAAAAGGAAATTCAGGAGCTTGGAGGAGAGACACAGGGCAAAGGGACTCAGCCTTAATAATCATAATCTCACCCACAGGCGCTGCACTGATAAGTCAACCCAAACCTCATCTTTCTCACCAACACTCCCAAATCAGAGAGATCCATTCTTAGAAGATATCCTTATCTGTGATTTCCTTCTTCCTCCCAGGAAGTAGTGACAACAGCTTCTGGGAGAAACTTATGAAAGGGGACAATGGGTTGAGCCTTCATCAGAAAGATGTCAAGGGTCTAGGGCTTTATATCAATATGGGGGAGATATCTAGACCGTGTGGATATCCCCCTGTGGGAATGGGGTACAGTTCTCAATTAGATGGGGCGAACCTTGATATTGGACATTTAATAAAGTCTTACAAGTGACCAAATATTCTGAGGTAGACTGCAAATTAGCTCAGAAGATTTCTTAACATAATGTAATTCCATATACGTCTTTTGTGCTATAAAAAAACAGCTTCCCAAGAACACAAATTTAATAAATCCAGTATGAAAAGGAAGGGAGATTACAGGCTTAAGGAAACAAATTGAGGACAAAAATAACATTATTAAAGAACTGACAAATAAATTGGAAACAGAAACACAGCATACATAATTGATAATTACAAAGAGAAAATGGTTTAAGATAAGCACAGTGAAGGCTCATGAAAAATACAGATATTAAAGCAACAGAGAAAAGCTAATAGAAATGGAAGACAGATAAGAATAATCCTACATGTAGATACTGAACATCCATAAATTTTAAAACTGCAAATTAAAAAGAAAAAACATTCAAAGGTATTAAGAGAAAATTCCCTTAAAATGAAAAACACTGCATTTGCAAAGTAAAAGAGCACACTGTATATCATGACACATCTTGTTATACTGAAAGTCAAGGAAAAATAAAGAAATGCCTCATGGCACAAAAATTAAGTATATTCCAAGAAAGAAGAAAAGAGAAAACTTCTCCACAGCCACATTCAGTGATGGGAGTCAGAGGTTTGTCAACAAAGTTCTGGATGAAAGAAATCCTGACAAAGAAAATTAAGTTCCATGATAATGCATTCAAGTCTAAAGGCCACAAGCAGATTTTCAAAACTTTAAGGAAACTCATCAATTCCAACTGCACAACCCATTCTTAATGTGCTCATTGTGAAATTTTCAAAAGTTAAAAATCCATATAATGACAAAAATTGAATAAGTTATGAAATTACTTAAAACAAAGAACAGAAGAATATAGATATGCTTTGGAGGTTGCATGCAGGGGATCACCTTAAATATGGAAATAAAACTAAAAATTGTGCAGTTTATGAAATAAATTGTAAACAGAAGAAACTTTGACAACGTAAAACAAATAATTATCAAAATCAGGAGGGGAAAGAGGAGGAAGATGGGTAGAATGGTGCACGTATTAAAATGTCCTCATCTTTACAGCAGGAAGTCGACTTGTATGACAGCAAATGACAACAGATTGATTAAAAACAATATTGATGCTAGTCGCTTACAATTTTCACAGATCTTTTATCTGAACCTTACAATGATCTTTTAACAAATGATAAATTTTTTTGTGGTGTAGAATAATAGAGTTCTTCAATTTCACCTCTATTTACCTTTGTAAAGGTAAATTAAATTCAACGGGTTTTGTGAAATGTATAGTCATTTAATCACCACTGCAATCAAGATACAGAATATTTCCATCTCTCCAAAAGTTTTTCTCAGGCCCCTATGTAGTCAATCCTCATCCCTACCCAGTTCCCATTCCCCTAGCAGATGCCCCTGGCTAACCACTGAGAAGATTCCTATCTCTATAGTTTAGCCTTTTACTGGATGTCATATAAATGGAATCATATAATACATTTTGAGTCTGACTTCTTTACTTAGCACAATGCTTTACAGATTCATCCAAAGTTGTTGCATGTGTGTTTGTCCCTTTTTATTACTGAATATTATTCCACTGTATGGACATACCATAATTTGTTTATCTACCCATTCACCATTTAAGGGACATTTGGGTTGTTTCCAGTTTTTGTGACTATGAATAAGGCTGCTATGAACATCCACACACAGGTTTCTGTGTAAACATTTGTTGATATTTTTCTTAAATAAATTTGTTTAAGTGTGTTTTCTAGATCATATAGTAAGTGTGTATTGTTTAACTTAATGAGAAACTGCTGAATTTTATCTCAAAATGGCTGCACAATTTTATATCACAACCAGAAAATGTATGGGAATCCCAATTGCTCTGCATCCTCATCAACACTTAGTATTGTCATTTTTTAAAGTCATACCAATAGGTGTTTAGCCCTTTATGTGCTTTATTTTATTTTTTTTTGTCTATCTACATATTTATATACTTAGATGAATAAAATTCTGTTTTGCTTTGGTTAATAGTAGGGTAGAGGAGGTTTGGAGATGTATAGGTTTATCCTTTTTTCTTGAATTGCTTAAATTCTTTAGGAATATATATTATTTATTAAAAACATAGTGAGTTTTAGAAAACTTGAAAACTATTTTAATAGCTGTATAACACTACACATTATAACTATGCTAAAGAACACTTAATCATCTCCCTATGAAGATATTTAGATTTTTTCCAGCTCTTTACTAAGATAAGAAAAAACTATTCAATTGTGTATATAAATCCTTGTTTCAAAACTATTTTTAACAGTATAAACTGTATAATTCCTGGGTTACAGAAAATGAGTAATTTTGTACTTTCGATATATGTTTCCAAGATGCTTAGCAAAATATTAAACTGCTGTATACTCCAAACAATAATATTTACGAGTGCCTTTTCCCGCACATCCTTATTTGTATTGCATTTTCTCATTTTATTTTTTTGTTAATTTAAGTTACAGATATTAACTGTATGAGTTTTAACCAAATGACCTTTTTTGCAAATATTTTCCCCATAATGAAGTCTACCTCTTGACCTATTTTCTCTCTTTATTAAATTTTTAAATTTATGTGAAATCAAATCTACTGATCTTTTTTCTTTGCCATGCATTTCAGCTTAAAAAAATATTACACATTTGAAGATTTTATATACAGTATATTTTTACACTTTTTACGTTTTTTTTTTGTTTTATCATTTAACTCATTAATCTCAATAGAATTGATACAACATAAGGTAAAACTTTATAAAGAAAGTTTTACCCAAAATACTTAATTGACAATTTTGCCCTTTTCCAGTGTACTGTGGTGTCATTATTAACATATGCTAAATCCTTTAAGTGTAGTCAGATTTATTTTGGGACAATAAGCATATATGTAAGTATAATTAAGCTTTATTGAACACTGGCTATATGTCAGGCACTGTGATAAACACTTCACATGCATTATTTAATTCAATGTTTATGATAGTACTAAAAAGCAAACATTTATATTATCCCCATTTTGCAGATGGGAATACTAAAGCTTAGTGAGCTTTGAATAACTTTGACAAGTAGTATATATAGTAAGTAGTGGAGTCAGGATTCAAAGCTAGAGTTTTTGGGGGTTTTTTTTTAAATTTATTTTTTGTTTGGTGGCTGGCTGGTACTAGGATGTGAACACTTGATCTTGGTGTTATAACACCATGCTCTAACCAAAGCTAGAGTTTTAAAAATTATTTTTTCATTAATAGATTTTATTTTTTTACGACAATTTGAGATTTACAAAAACAATTGTGAAGATAGTGCAAAGAGCTTCCATATACCCCACACCTAATTTCCCCTGTTAATCATCTCACATTAGTGTGGTGCATTTTGCTACACAATTAATCAGCCAATATTGATTCATGATTATTTAATTCAGTAAAGTCTATTCTTTATACATATGTTCTTATTTTTTACCTATTTCTTTTTCTGTTCCAGGATCTCATTCAGGATATCATATTCCATTTAGATGTCATGTCTCTTTCAGCTTCTTGACGATGATGGTTTTTCAGACTTTCTTGCTTTTGATGACCTTGACAGTTTTTATTAGTACTGGTCAAGTATATTATTGGAGTGACCTCAATTGGGATTTATCTGATGTTTTTCTCCATGACTAGCCAGGGGTTATGGGATTTGGGGAGGAAAATCAGAGTTAAAGTGCCATTTTCATCATGTCATATCAAGGATACATACTAACAACATGACTTATGACTACTGATGTTTACCTTGATCACCTGGGTAAGGTAGTGTTTGTCAGGTTTCTCCACCTGACAGTTACTTCACCCCTCCTTTCTAAATGTACTGCTTGGAAGGAAGTCACTATTCACAGTTCTTACTTACTGAGGAGTTATTCTGACTTTCACTCAGGATAGAGTATCTACGTAATTTATCTGGAGTTTTTCTGTGTGGAAGATTTGTCTTTTCTTCCCCATTTATTTATTCATTCAATCACTTATATCAGTATGGACTGATGGATAGCTATTTTATATGTTGGGTTATAATCTAATACTATTTTATTGTGATGCTCAAGTTATTCCAGATTTGGTCACTGGGAGTTCCTTCAGCTGGCTCCTGTGTCCTTTAGACATACCCCATCAATGTGTGTGTGTGTTGCTTGCTTGTTTTTGTTTTTATTTTTGTTTTTTTGGATACTTCTTTACTCTCTGGTACTATATATAAGATACTCCAGTCTCACCTTGTATACTTCCTGCCCAAGTCCTAGACCCAGTGACTAGGAAGATCTAGTTGCTTTTACTGGAGAAAGGTATTAGAATCTAAGATATAGGCATTAAATATGCTTGTTACCTTTGGGGTGTCATTTCATTTAGGCCCTCTCAGCTGAAAGAGCAAAAATACATATGCATATACTAACTCACATATATGCACATATCTATAAATATTCTACATGTAATCACTTATATGTATACTAAGTTAAATATGATTTTTTATTGATATCTCAAACTCCAATCCATTACCACATGGGTCATTGTAGCCTGCTACCTTTGCTTATCTGTAGCTTCCCACTCCAACTGTGAGAAACCAGGCTCCCACCATTTGCCATCCATTTATGTAATTGTTCAATTCTATCACACACATATATACACACACACATATGTTGATATATGTATATCAACATCAGAACTAACTTGTACCCCTGAAGAAAACACCTTCATCAGAGTACGGTATCTATGTGCACTTCCTTTTTCCTTAAGTCTTACAAGTGCCATTCATTTCCAGTGTGACTTGGGTCAGCACCTTTTCTCCCAAACCCTTCAGTGAGGCTGTTTCATATATTTATAACGCAGTTTGAGTCTGTTGTCATAGTCTGTCTTCTTTCCTGGGATTTCATGTTCTCCTAAATATATATATATATATATATATTTTTTTGTAATTTGCATGCATTAAGTTTCAATATTTGTGCTATAAAGTTCTGTAGGTTTTTGATGTATGTGTAATGGCGTATATGTACCATTACAATGCCCTTCAGCATAGTTTTACTGCCCCCCAAATTCCCTTAATCCACCTATTCTATCTTTCTCCCTCTCCTCCAAACACTGACAACTACTGATCTTTTTAATGTCTCCATAGTTTTGCCTTTTTCAGAACGTCGTACAGTTAAGCTTGACTTCTTTCACTTAGCAATGTTCATTTAAGGTTCCTCCGTGTCTTTTCATAAATTGACAGTTCATTTCTTTATTGTTTAGCAAATTTCTATTGCACAGATATACCACAGTTTGTTTATCCATTCACCTACTGAGAAGCATACAAGTTTGAACAACTATGAACAAAGCTGCTATAAACAAACAACATGCAGATTTTTGTGTGGACATAAGTTTTTAACTCATCTGGGTAAATACTGAGAAGCATAATTGTTGGATTGTATGGCAAGATGCTGTTTAGTTTTGTAAGGAACTACCAAACTGTCTTCCAAAGCAGCTGTGTGGTTTTGCATCCTTACCAGCAATGGATGGGGGTTTCTATTGCTCTACATTCTTGTCAGCATTTGGTGTTGTTAGTTGTTTGAATTGGGCCACTCTCACACGTGTGTGTGTGTACTATCTTGTTATTATTTCTATTTGCAATTCTCTAATGATATATGATGCTGGGCATCTTTCATAAGCTCATTTTCCATCTGGATATCTTCTTTGATGGGGTGTCTGTTCAGATCTTTTACCCATTACTTAACGGAGTTGTTCATTTTCTTATTATTCACTTTTAAGTTTTCTTTGTATGTAAGTCCCTTATCAGGTATGCATTTTGCGAATGTTTTCTCCTAGTTTGTGGCTTGCCATTTCATTTTCTTAACAGTGTCTTTCACAGAAAAATTTTGATTTTTTTTTTTTTGACCGGTAAGTGGGTCGCAACCCTTGGCTTGGTGTCGTCTGTCCCACGCTCAGCCAGTGAGCGCACTGGCCACCCCTATACAGGATCCGAACCCAGAACCTCAGCGCTACCAGCGCTGCACTCTCCCGAGTGAGCCACGGGGCTGGCCCGAAATTTTTAATTTTAATAAAATCAAACATCAACTTTTCTTTTATGGATCATGCTTTTTGTATTGTTTTTAAAAACTCATCACTGAATCCATGTTAACCTAAATTTTCTCCTGTGTTATATTCTAGAAGTGTTATAGTTTTGCATTTTATATATGGGTCTATAATCCATTTGGGGTCATTTTGTGAAAAGTATAGAGTCTGAGTCTAGATTCTGTTGTTGTTGCATAGGGATGTCCAGTTGTTCTAGTAGCATTCATTGAAAAGAATATCCTTTCTCCATCAATTGCCTTCTGTTCCTTTGTTAAAGTTACATATATTGCAAGGTGTATTTCTTACACTCACGCTAGGCGTGATTCTAAATGGTTACTTTTCCCCACCACTGCCCAAGACATGAGGGGATTTTTCATGGATCTTCAACCCTCAAGAGCCTGGTGGGACCCCTGGAAGTAAAAGTGTGGCCCTCCTAAGTCTAGGCCCTTCTGAAATTACTGTCACGATAATTGTGATGATTTAATCTCAGGCTCCAGAAATTCATTAAAATTATCATTTAAGTGTATCCAGTTTATGTTATAGTGTATTAGTTTATGGCTCCAGTGTCTTTTGTCCCAGGTTAGCTTATCTTGACCGTGATATTTTGAATTCATCTGTCTCTGTAGATGTCAGGGTGGCAGTTTACCCTGTGACCTCTATTCTATAATAGGCCTAAGAAAAGTCAATGATTTTCAGTTTGTTTAGCTTTTATCTTTTTGGAATGATGGGATTAATGACTTCCAAGCTCCTTACACAAAGGAGGTAAAACCAAAAGCCTAAAAACCTAGGTTTTTAGAAACTAACACCCATGATCTTAACTACCATGCTATATTTCTCTCTATTCCTTCTATTGGTTTTTGTGTTTTATTGATTAAATTGTTATATCTTTAAAATGTATACCAATACCTAATATGATCATCCCCTCCCTATGTCATCTCTAATTATGTTTTTTTTCTAATCTCTTCAGAACTTTATTTTTCAGGAAGACTTTAAATCATTTTGTTAAAGCCCTAAAATTAAATGTATTTAAGTTTTATTTGGAAAAACATTTAAACCTGTAAATTTAATGCAGAAGAATTTATATCTTTATAGTATTCACTCTTCTCTTCCAGTAGCATGACATCATTTATTAAGCCTTTTTAATATCACTCATAGGTTTTGTAGTTTTTCTTTATAAAGTTCTTATATGTTATCGTGCTGAATTGTTAATTGTATTACAGATTCAAATGCTCTTTTTTGTAGTTTGATTTTCAGGTACTTAGGTCAATAATGCTTGAGAACGGTGTGGTTAAATTCACCTATGAAAGTTTTAAAATCCTCCAATCAAAAGTTTAAATTTATTATAGCATTTTAAGCTTCCTTTTAGGTTTTTCATAAATCTAATAGCTAATCTGTATTAATCTGTGATTCACCTTAATGTTTCAGTTATTTATTATTTTTTGATGACCTATTTCTATTTCATAAAAACTTTTTCCCTTATCATATTGAGAACATGCATAGATATGTTACAGAATAATCTTCTACTCATTTTATGAGGTATACATTTTCATGAATTTTCAGAATAATATTCCCTTTCTCTTATGATGAATTTTTTCCTTGGTCTTTCAAAATTTTTTTGACTCATGTATTTGTTTATTTAACCAAAATGTGCTGAGACTCAGTATGTTTCAGCCTCTGGAATATGTGCTCAAGATAGAAAGTCCTTTGAACTTTGGCCCAGCCATCATGAAAGAGTATTATAGTGAAGACAGAGAATGAAACGAATAATTACGATGTCATAAACCCTGTGCTTGAGATACACCACAAATTGGCTGCTAAATCTTGATTGTGTGATCTCTTTAAACCTGTTAAAATGGGGATAAGCACAAAACCTATCTCCTAGGAGTATTGTGAGGAACGAATGAAGTCAATCACCTACAGTGACTCTTAGGTCGCCTAGTATGGAACAGTTGTTTCAACATTGTTAGCTATTATTGTTGTCACCATGAACTCCTGTCTAAAATTCTGCCATCAGTCATTTTCTGCCCAACTGCCCTGTATTATTTCTTCATAGCACTTATTACTGTATGATGGTCTCTCATTTCTTTGTTTACTAATTTCTTATATATTTCCTCTCATAAAAATATATGTTCAAGCATGCAGGGACTCTGTTTTTATTGTCACTGCTTGCTTTTGCCCAGAGTTTAGGAGAAGAAACTGCTCAACCAATGTGAGTAAATAATTAAAATATTTATATTCTAATAGCTTTATTTTCTCAATTCATGCTAATTTAAAAAAAGAACATGGAAACTACAGAACGGTATTGAAAAAATAAAACATCCCTAGTATCTTTGTGCATTCAAGGAATTTTCTTCCTGGGTTTTCCTATGTAGACACCATTTGGGCCATAGTGTACTTATAATGCTGTATTCTGCTTTTTTCACTTAAACTTACAAGCTTTGCCTTTTCCTTATATTTTAAAACTCGGTTTTTTATGAATATGTAATATGACATTATGTGCCCTTTTAGCAAAACCCCAGTTATCATATGTTAAATATCACAGTAACCAAAAATTATAAGGACAGCTTTAAGTATAATTATATATATAATCATTTATTCAATAAACACTAATTAAATTCCTACCATATGCTAGAAACATACAGAAGAATAAAAACACATTATCCTTGCTTTCATGGAGCTTCCATTTTCTGGCAGAGAAGACAGTTTATAACCAATCTCACAATTATTTCTATCATAATTATAATGTTTTACAAAGAAGATGTGTAAGGTTTTAAGAGTATATGTCAAATCTGGGTGGAGGAAATAGAGACAATATGAGGAAAGGACATTTAAAGTGAGATCTGAAAGTTGAGTAGGAATTAACCAGGTAAAGAGGGCAAAGAGAGCAAAAGGAGTCAAAGAATACAAAATAAAAATAAAAAATACTTGAACTCAAGAGAAAAAAGGAGTGAAGACCATGATGTGGAAATGAGCACTGATGAGGGAAAATAAACAGTAGAACATGCGGAGCAAAGAGGAATGAGTGTGTTACTTGTGCACCTGTATCAGTGTGATGTATTTTACATACCTACAATAGTACCAGTACAAGTACTAACAAATAGGTAATAAGATACACACCACAGTTTTACCAAAAGTGCAGCTTGCATTCTGAGTTGTTTTGTTAGTAGTGATGATAAGCACTGAGTCAGCCCCCAGACCTCCGGTGATGAATGGTAGAACATGTATGTACAAGTCTGATCCTCACAATAAGTAGAGCAGCTCATTGTCATAACACAGACCCATCGTGTACTAACTCACGGACTTAGCCTAAGTGATCCCAAGCTCTAATCAACTGAAGAAATCTATCTCAAAGATATAGAAAGATATATCAATGGTCTTTCTTGTGAGCAGTTCTTCCTCAAAATTATATTATCTCTTTGGCTATTTCTTCTCTGTGGATTTCAAAGAAATGTCACAAATGGCCTCAAGGTTTTTCTTAAAGCTCTAAGAAAGATAAAGTGTGAATTTCCCCCCGCCCAAAACTGCAATGCTGCTAATAAATGAAAATTGAATTTTACAGTGCAACATCCTAATGAACATTTATCACTTAGAAATGAAGATCAGTAGGAAAAATACTGGGAGAAAAGAGTCATGTAGCATTTGTGTATAACATTTAATCACTGGCAAAGTCCTCCGGAAGAACTGACCTAAAAAGAAACATTAATTAAATTCATCTTTCCGTTTATTCCTTGTGGGAATTATCTACATCAAAGCCATATGAAAAAATACCAAACTCCAATTATTCCATGAATCTCATGCTTTATAAAACAATACAAATACTGATTTGCAAGTAAATTCCAACACCAAGCAGGATATTCCTTTAATTATACAAATTTTCCAGAAGGATTTTCTAACCAAGCACTTATTAGGAATCTTGTATAAGGAAAATACTACATAGGCACTGATAAAAATGCAAAGATGAATAAGTCACAGTCTGCTTTCAAGGAATTTACATCTGCTTTAGGATGTGCCATTGTAGAAAAATGATGACAGCTTTTGGTTTAAGAAAATCCAAGTTGGGCATAAGTCGAGAGTATTTACGGGTGTGGTACTAGGCCCAGTTCTATTCAGTGCTATTGTAGCATATGATCTAAACAAAAGGCCACTCTCCATACCCTAGAATGCAGGACCTATTGTGTCACCAAGATGACCGATTCTATCTGACATGAAATCCTCCCAATACAGTCCCTGAAAAGTGAAACAATAAGGATGGGGGTTGAGTAAAGAACCCAAGTTAGGACATATTTATATGAAGTGCATTAGGTTAAAAGATGACATTTAGACTGACTTTCATTTCAAGGTTCTTGTATCATTACTGTTACCATTGCATAATATATCCAATTAGTTGGTTTTGCAAGCTTGTCTGAATTATTATCTTTGCCTTATAAGCCACAAAGTAGAACTTTAAAAATGGTGTGATGAATGCCTGCAAAAGGGTGTACTCGGGCTCAGAAAATACTTAATTTTTTTTTTTTTTTACATCCTCACTAGGTCACATGTAATTACTTATAAAGACAGTATAAAATACCTACATTATGAGATGTCATTATGCATACTATGTAACTGGTAGAATTAAGAACCAGAAACATATACACATATATTTCTAGTGCTATATGAGTATATGCATATATATATATATATATATATAATGATAGGTATGCATTTATGCATATCATTAGAAATATGCATCTCTATCATTGGGATACAAGATGTGCTGTGAATTTGTTATAAACTCTCGGCTACATACGTAGATCAAAACAGTTTGTATTACAATGGATGTTCTATCCACTATGATACATTTAATAACCTGAGGCTTACAGTGGTACAGTAGACTACTTAATATTTAGTTCATTGGAGACAACATTTCATCACTCTGGTCTCTCCAAGGACTTGGAACAGATTGAAACTGAGACAAAGTAGCACCTTGTACCCTGGAAGTTCATAATCAGATAGCTGGGACTCTAGAGATATGGGTAGGACAGCAAAATTCCACTTAATGGGCCACTCAGAGAAGTTATCATCATGGACTCTACATTTATCTGGAGGTACTGAACTTAAACAGCAAGGAAGCACCTTAAGAATGTGTGCCTTTTGGTACATAAATGCCTTTTACCAGCAGGTTTGGAGATAGCAAGAGAGGCAGCGAATAAGATGGTCACATTGTTGAATTTAATTTGAATTATTATTGTAGTAAAATAAAATTTATCAAATGAACATTTAATGGAATTGGGGTGAGAGAAAGAAGCAAAATTTTCATCAGTAATATCTGGGACAGCTGCAGCCCCTCACAAGAATATCCCCTGTGAATTGTAAGGCTTTTGTAACCTGTGACCTTGCACTATTTATAAAAAAGAGAATATTCCTCTGGGAGCCAAGATCTAAAGCATGAAACACAATTGATGTTTCACAGAATTTGGAGAGAGTATAATGAACCTCTGAAGTTAGAAAATAATACCAATTCTGACCTTTACATCTCAGGAATGTAATCTGGCAATGGATGAGATGGAAGTTTTCCAAAAAATTAACCTCAGCCTTTCCTTCAACATCAGTATTATTCATTAAATCTGGGAATTTATCTTTGGATTGCAACATTTTTCCTGCTTTGATTTACTGTGTGGCAGAAGTCTCTGAGGTGGGTCATGATGACATATTAAAATAAATCAATAAAAATAAAAATAGCAGCTATTTAATCAGCATCTACCATTTATTTGTGTAGCACTGTGCAAGCAGTACCTCATTATTCTCACAGCGCCCCTGTGAGCCTGGCATTAGACTCATATAGGCGAGAAAACTGAGACTAAGAGAGTAGGGCATTTATGGAGCTAGGATGCGACCTCGAGTTATCTGATTCCAAGTCTCATAATATTAGTCACTACACTGTACTAATTCACAATGAGGAGACAACGTGTGACCTTAAGACTCTTTTAGTTGGTGTTTTAAAGAGAACTAAATAAATGTCATAAAACCTTAGTTTGGCACACTCCTTTAGGTACAGTGCATGGTAAAGAAGAAACATACAGTAGGTCCTCAAGGAATGTCTGGTCTCATAGAACAAGGCATTATTGGTGATTATAAGAGTTGTGCAACAAAAAGAATAATAAATAACACTTAGGAAGCATGTTCTACGTGATACACACTCTACTAAATGCTCTATGTGGAATCATTCTTATGACGACTCCGAGGGAAGTGATATTATAATCTCTCTTTTCCTGATGAGGAGATTAGTAGCAAGGTAAGAAAGGTCCTAAAGGTGGAATCTGGACTGATGCCCAGCAAGCTCTTCCAGAGTCTGGGATCTCCACATCCTGTTGCCATAGAATAATGATTTGGGCTCGAGTTTCTACTCCCAAAAGATTGGTTCTAGCTGTCCTTAAAAGTCAAGAATGCTCATCATATTACCAACACTTGGCTTTTTCTTGAAACTGATTGACAGAAAAGTGAATAATTCAGGCAGGAGCTCACTCTTTCCTCTCCTTAAAACATCGGAGGAGGTGTGACAAAATATCAGAGCAGGGTGTGACATCACCAGTGGTAGCAAAAAAATAATTAAGAGCATTTACCACATTTACCACCTTTGGACAGGATATGTCTGAGGAATTCCATATATATTCCTTTGCATCTGAAATTTGAGCTAACAGGTTTTGTCACCAATTCTACCACTTTTCCTAATTACTGGTTTTAGAGATAAATGTTGCTGCATTGCTTTTATTTTAATTGTTTAGATAGGGTGACACATTCACATTGTGTTATTCTAGTTCCTTATATACTCTGGATGCTAATCCTTAGTTGGGGATGTATAGTTTGCAAATATTTTCTCCCATTCTGTAGGTTGTCTTTCTGGTCTGTTGATTGATTCCTGTGCTGTGCAGATGCTTTGTAGTTTGATATAATCCTATTTGTTTACTTTTTCTTTTGTTGCTTGTGTTTTTGGGGTCTTATTCATAAAGTCTTTGCCCAGTTCTACCTCATGAAGTGTTTCTCCTATGTTTTCTACTAGTAGTTTTATGGTTTTGGGTCTTATACTTAAGTCTTTAATACATTGAGTTGGTTTTGGCGTATGGTGAGAGGTACAGGTCTAGTTTCATTCTTCTGCATATGGTTGTCCAATTTTCCCAGCACCATAGATTGAAGAGGCAGTCTTTTCCCCAATGTATGTTCTTGATGCTTATGTCAAAGATTAGTTGGCTGTAAGTATGTGGGTTGATTTCTAGGTTCTCTCTTCTGTTCCATTGGTCTGAGTGTCTGTTTTTATGTCAGTACCATGATGTTTTGTTTATAATAGCTTTGCAGTATAATTTGAAGTCAGGTAGTGTTATGCCTCTGGCTTTATTTTTTTGCTCAGGATCGCTTTGGCTGTTTGTGGTCTTTTGTTGTTCCATAGGAATGTTAGGATTGATTTTTCTATTTCTGTGAAGAATATCATTGCTATTTTGATGGGGATTGCATTGAACCTGTAGATTCTTTGGGGGTAGCATAGACATTTTCACGATGTTAATGCTTCCAATCCAAGAACATGGCATGTCTCTCCATCTGTTTGTGTCTTCTTTCATTTCTTTCAGTAGTGTCTTGTAGTTCTTGTTGTAGAGATCTTTCACTTCCTTAGTTAAATTGATTCCTAGGTATTTTATTTATTTATTTATTTTTATTTTTTATTTTTTTGGCAACCACTGTAAAAGGGCTTGCTTTCTTGATTTCTTTTTCTGCCAGTTTGTTATTGGAGTATAAAAATGCTAGCGATTATTGCCTGACTTTGTATCCTACAATATTACTGAAATTGTTAATCAGCTCTAAGAGTCTTTTTGTAGAATCTTTAGGTTTTTTTATATATAGAATCATGTCATCTGCAAACAGGGACAGTTTAACTTCTTTTCCAATCTGGATGCACTTTATTTATTTCTCTTGCCTGATTGCTCTGGCCAGTACCTTTAATACTATGTTAAATAGGAGTGGTGAGAGTGGGAATCTTTGTCTTGTTCCTGTTCTTTAAGTGAAAAACTTTCAGCTTTACCTCATTCAGGATGATATTGGTAATTGATTCGTTATGTATGGCTTTTATTGCATTGAGATACTTTCCTTCTATACCTAATTTGCTGTGAGTTTTTATCATGAAGTAATATTGAATTTTGTTGAATGCTTTCTCAGAGTCTTTTGAGATAATCACATGGTTTTTGTCCTTGATTTTGTTGATGTGATGTTTCACATTTATTGACCTGCATATGTTGAACCATCCTTGCCTCCCTGGGATGAATCCCACTTGATCATGGTGTATAATTTTTTTACTGTGTTGTTGAATTCTAATTGCTTATATTTTGTTAAGGATTTTTGCATCTGTGTTCATCAAGGATATTGGCCTGTAGTTTTCTTTTGCTGTTGTATCTTTGCCTGGTTTGGTATCAGGATGATAATGGCCTCATAGAATGAGTTTTGGAGAATTGCTTCTGTTTCAACATTTTGCAATAGTTTGAAGAGAATTGTTATCAATTCCTCTTGCAAGGTTTCGTAGAATTCAGGAGTAAAGTCATCTGGTTTTAGGCTTTTCTTTGTAGTAAGACTGCTGATTACTGCTTTAATCTCACTGCTTGTTACTGGTCTTTTTAAGTTCTCTATTTCTTCATTGTTCAGTCTTGGTAATATCCATTTCCTCCAGGTTTCCATATTTGTTGGCATATAGTTGATTATAATAGTCTCTAATGATTCTTTGTATTTCTGTGGTATTGGTTGTAATGTCTCCTTTTTCATTTCTGATTTTTGTTATTTGGGTCTTCTCTCTCTTTTTTCTTTTTTTTTTTTTTTGTTAACTTAGCTAATGGTTTGTCTATTTTATTTATCTTCTCAAAAAAAACCAACTCTTTGTTTTACTGATCTTTTCTATCTTTTATGGGTCTCTATTTCTTTTAGTTCTGCTCTTATGTTAATTATTTCTTTCTGTCTACTACTTTTGGAATTGGATTGCTCTTGTTTTTGTAGTTCTTTGAGGTTCAGCATTAAGTCATTTATTTGAAATCTTTCTATTCTTCTGATGCAAGCATTTATTGCAATAAATTTCCCTCTTAGTACTGCTCTTGCTATATACCATTGGTCTTGGTATGACAGGTCTTTATTTTCATTAGTTTCAATTTTTTTTTATTATTTCTTGTTTAATTTCTTCTTGGACCCATCAATTATTCAGGAGCCTGTTGTTTAATTTCCATCTATTTTTATAGTCTCCAGAGTTTCACTCACTACTGATTTCTAGTTTTAATCTGTTGTGGTCTGAAAAGATACTTGAAATGATTTTAGTTTTAAAGTTTGTTGAGACTTGATTTGTGATTTAACATATATGGTCTATACTGGAGAATGTTCCATGTGCTGATGGGTAGAATGTATATTCTGTAGTTGTTGGATGAAATGTTCTGTTGATATCTGCCAGTTCCAATTGGTCTAAGTTGTAGTTTAAATCCTGTGTTTCTCCATTGATTTGTTGCCTAAATGATCTGTCCAATGCTGGGAGAGATGTTCAGTTCCCCCATTATTATCATATTGGGGTCTTTTTCTATATGTCTAACAGTGTTTGCTTTATATATCTAGGTGCTCTGGTGTTTGGTGCATGGATATTTATGATTACTATGTCTACTTTCTGGATACCTCCCTTTATCATTATATAATGGCTTTTTTTGTCTCTTTTTATGGTTTTTGGTTTAAAATCTATTTTATCCAATATAAGAATAGCTACTCCTGCTCATCTTTGGTTTCCATTTGCATGATATATCTCTTTCCATTCTTTAACTTTTAGTCTGTGTGTCTTTATAGGTGAAGTGAGTGTTTTGAAGACAGCATATAGTTGGGTCTAGCTTTTTAATCCAGTCAGTCAGTTTGTGACTTTTGAGCATGGAGTTTAATCCATTTACATGTACGGTTGTTATTGACATGTTATGTCTTACTCTTGGCATTTTATCTCTTTTTGTTCCTTTCTTCCACTCTTACTATTTGTCTTCAATATTTGATTCTTTTTTTTTGAGGGAGTAAGATTTAGTTTCTTTTCTCTTTCTCCTTTGCATTTGTTTTTTACCACTTGGTTTTGTTCTTTCTTGTGTATTCATGGTAGTGATTATTATTTTGGGGATTCCAGATGCAGAACTTCCTTGAGAATTCCTTGCAGGGCTGTTTGTATGGTGGTGAACTCCTGCAGCTTTTGTTTCTCTGGGAAATACACTATTTCTCCTACATTACTGAAGGATAGACTTGCTGGATAGAATATTCTTGGCTGGAAGTATTTTCTTTTAGTATTTTAATATGTCATCACATTATCTTCTTCATTGTAGAGTTTCAGCTGAGAAGTCTGCTGCTAGTCTGATGGGGGCTCCCTTATAGGAGAGTTGATGCATTTCTTTTGCTGCTTTTGGGATTCTCTCTTTGTCTTGAGCATTGCCAGTTTTACTATAACATGTCTTGGAGATGACCTTTTTGGGTTGAATCTGTTCGGGGATCTTTGAGCTTCCTGGATCTGAAGGTCTGTGTCTTTCTTTATACCAGGGAAGTTTTCCATTATTATTTTTTTCAAATAGATATTCAATGCATTTACTTTCTCTTCCTCTTCTGGAACACCCATGATTTGAATGTTTGTGTGGCTGAGGTTGTCTGCTAGTGCTCTTAGACTTTCTTCATTTTTAAAAATTATTTTATCATTTTATTTTTGTCTACCTGAATTATTTTGTAAAGACTATCTTTGAGATCAGAAATTCTTTCTTCTTTTTCTAATCTGCAGCTTAAACTCTTGGTTGTGTTTTTTATTTCATTGAATGAATCCTTCAGTTCCATGTGTTCTGCTACATTCATTTTTAAGGTATTAATCTCTGTAAATTTCCTCTATCATATCCTGGATACTGTTCCTCATTTCATTGTGTTGTTTAATTGAGTCTATCCTTATTTCATTCAGTTTCCTTAAGATTGCTAGTCAGAATTTCTTTTCAGTCATTTCAAGGATTTCCTGTTCTTTAGGGTCTGGTACTTGAGAATTACTATATTCCTTTGGCAGTGTTAATTCATATTTCTAGCATCTCTACATTGATTTCTGGTCATCTGGTAGATTAATTGTTTATGTTACTCTGGAGTGGAATTTGAGGAAAACGATTTCCTCTTCTTTTTCTGGACTCCTCTCATGACTCTCCTTGTGTCAACGCAGTTGAATATGCAGCAGGCAATCTACATGGTGGGTGTGGCTGCTACTGTGGTAACAAACCATGCTTGCAGAAGTGGAAGCTGTGGTGGCTACTGCTGTGGACCACCTCCATGGAAGCGGCAGAGCTCCTCCTGCTTTCTGCATGGATATAGGTGGGGTGGAGTGGGGCTGGGCCTGGGCATTTCTCTGCCTTGAGCCTGTCTGTCACAGCATTGGTGCTCTTCCTGTCTCCTGCATGAGATGGGGTGAGGTGGGCCTGGGCCAGGAGGTGGGGTGGTTTGGGGCCAGGTCAGGGCACTTTCCTGCCTCCCTGTCATGGCATCAGTGTTCATCCTCATAGTGTTTATGTTTTGTTTGTTTGGGTTTTGCTTTTGTGTGCAGAAGTTTCTTTTCTGTTTTCCTATGTTGTCTTTTACAACTTAGATTTTCAGTTGTTGGTTAAAAAGGAATTCCCCACTCCAGATTCATAAGTAAATTCTTCCATTTTTTCTCACTATTTTAAGGACTTTACTTCTCCAATATTAAATATATATATGTAATATATAATATATATAATATATATAATAATATATTATATATATTTATTTATTTATTTATTTATTCCATTTGGAATTGTTTCTGATGTTGGGTGTGAGGTATAGAGTCAACATTTTTTCCCTGAGTGAGTTATACTAACATTATGAAGTCCATCTTTGCCTTCACATTTGAGAAGTGTTTTTAATTTTTCTTCATGTGGTGCTATGGTTTGAATGTCCCCCCAAGCTCATGTTGGAAGTTAACCCAAAATATGGTGGGGGAAGGTGGGGCCTTAAAGAGGTGATCAGGTAGTGACAACTATGTCCTTGTAAACAGGATTAATGCATTTGTGGATTAATGGGTTAATGGCTTAGTCAATTGTCACAGGAGCGGTACTCATGGCTGTATAAGGAGAGCAAGTGAGCACATTAAAGATCTCTTGTCATGCCATTCTCACCATGTGACACCCTGCATTTCCATGGGACCCTGAAGAGAGTTCCCACCTAGAAGGCCCTCACCAGGAGGGCCTGGATGTTGGACTTCCCAGCCTCCAAAACCATAATAAGTATATTTTCTTTCTTTATAGATTATCTAGTTTCAGGTATTCTGTTAAACTAACACACATGGGTTTATACATTTTTAACAAGTTTATTTCAGAAGTATTGTTTTGCTTGTTTTTGTTGTTTTAAGTGATTTTTCCCATTATGTGTTCTAACTACTTGCTATTTGTACATAATAAATTTCTTACTTTCTATTTATAATTGTTTTTATCCTATGATTTCCCTGAGTTCTCTGAATCTTTGTAGTGCTTAAGTTGATTCTCTTGCATTTTCAAATGTACCATCATATAATCTCCACACAGTTACAGTTTACAATGTTTATGCTTCTAATTTTCCTTTCTCCTGTCTAATTATATTGAGTAGTAATTCCAGTACTTTGTGGGATAGTAGAGGTGATAGTCAGCATTCTTATCTTGATCTTGATTTTTCAGCAGTAATACTTCTAGTATCTCTACTGAGCATAATGCTGACTTTTGGACTGAGATAAATAGATGTTTACTATATTTTAAAAGTATCTATCTATTCCTATTTATCTGAATTTGTTTGTGAAGATGGCTGTCATACTTTGTCAAAAGACTTTTTGGCATATACGGAAATGATCATAATGTTTCTCCAACACTATGAGCTACATATTAACAGAATTTCTAATAATAAATCATTCTTGTACTTCTTTCTTTTAAAAAGGAAGACTTTATTGCAATAAGATTACATACAAAAATCTGCATATATTTAGTATATTCAACTTGATGACTTTGGAGACAAGTATACACCCATGAAACCATCACCAAAATTAGTGCCATAAACATATCCCTCCCCTTCAAAAGTTTCTTTACATCTTTCTTTCTTATTTGTGTGTATGTGATAGAGAGATAAGAACACTTAACATAAGATCTACCCTCTTAGCAAATTTTAAGTATACAATATTAACTGTAGGCACTGCTATATAGTAGATGTCTAGCACTTATTCATCTTGCATAGCTAAAACTTTGTACCTTTTGGCAAATACCTCTCCATTTCTCTCATCCCTTTGCTCCTGGAAACCACCATTATACTCTTTCTTTCTATGAGTTTGACTATTTTAGATTCTTCGTATAAGTGGGACTGAGTAGCATTTGTCCTTCTGTGTCTGGTTTATTTTACTTAGCATAAGCCGTTCCATGTTCATTTATGTTGTTGCAAATAGGAGGATTTCCTTCTTTTCTAAAGCTGAATGATATTTTATCGTTCGTATATACCACATTTTCTTTATCTATTCATCAGTCAATGGGCATTTAGGTTGCTTGCATATATTGGCTACTGTGCATTATAATGCAATGAACAAGGGAGCACAAATATTTCTTCAGGATCTTGATTTTACTTCCTTTCAATAGATTCCCAGAAATAAAATTGCTGGATTATATGTTAGTCTATTTTTAGTTTTTTGAGGAAACTCCATGCTGTTTTCCAGTATAACGGCTGCACCAATTTAGCATTCCCACCAACAGTATGCAAGGATTTCATTTTCCACACATCCTCACCAGCACTTGGTATCTTTTGCATTTTTTTGTTTTGTTTTGGTAATTGTCATATCAATAGGTAAGGTAATATCTCATTTTGGTTTTGGTCTGCATTTCTCTGATGATTAAAATCTGAATCTAAAATAGATTCTTCTGTCAAAATAATTACTTTTTTCATGTGATTTTGGGTTGCATTTGCTAAACTTTTCTTTAGAATGTTTCCTTCATTATTTATAATTCAGATTAATCTACAGTTTTGTTTGTGTGTACAATATCTCTGCAGGTTTCATTATCAATGTTATGCCCTCTTTCCAAAAGAGATTTTGGAGTTTTTCTTTCTGCTATTGTCAGGAACAGTTTAAATAGTATTGGCATTACTTGCTTTTAAAGTTTTGAACTCTCCTATGGAGATGTCTAAATCTGCTACTTTGCTGGAAATAACCTTCTGATAAGTTTTTCTATTGCTTCCATTAAAATAGTTCTGTTTAGATTTTCTGTATTCATGATGTCATTTTGTGTAAATCTTACTTTCCTAAAAAAACCTTTTTCATCCAAGTTTTTCAATGTAGTCTTCGTACAAATCTTTAATTTCCCCTGTTCCTGTGTGGTTAGTTTCCCTTTTACTGTTTAAATGTGTCTCATTGTTTGTTTGCTTTTAACTGAAGCTTTTTCTTTTCTTTTTTTTCCCCTGATTAAGTTAGCTAACTGTTTACTACATTTTTAACCAGCTTTTGTCTTTATATGTCAAATCTATCATTTTCTAATTCGCTGGAGTTAGAAAATACAGGCCATCAGGTCTATGTCATAACTAATAAACTCTGCCATTATAACATGAAAGCAACCATAGATCATATGTAGATGAATAAATATGGCTATATGCCAATAAAACTTTTACTGCATTTTGAATTTTACACAATTTTTGTGTCATAAACTATTATCTTTTGATTTTTTAAAACCGTTAAAAATGTAAAATCATTTTTAATTTTTAGTGCATACAAAAACAGGCATGAGACTATATTTGGCCAAAAGCTATGGTTTGCTGGTCTCTAATTCATCTGATTTGTTTTTAGATATATATTTCTTTATATAATATCTATTAGTTCCTTAATATGACAATTATAAAAATTGCCTGTATTGTTTTCTTGTACCCTTCTTTCCTCCACCGTATTTTCATATCAATATTTTATTCCTTATTGTTTTATTCTATAGAGTTAAATAAGAATATGCTTCTATTATATGACTTATGAACATTTTATTGATAAGCTTTGACCCTGAGTAATCATAGATGAAACAATCTAGACATGTACCCACCTTCTTTCACTTCACCAATTTTTTTTTTTTTTTTGGTGTACAATATCTACATAGTTATAGTATGTGATAATTTTTTTTTTTTTTTGCCACATTCTACCCAGATTTGTTTTATCAACAGATGGAGTGTAAACTCTAAGAATCAAGTACAATACTGTGATGAAACCATGAAAATTTGAAATCTCTAATAATAATCCTGAAATTAAAAAATGTACGTCTAGAGAATCAGCACAAATGTGGAGACGGTAAGAGCCACAGGGATTTGGATAATGGGAAAATTAAATGCTGATAGGAGCAATGATTGATGGGACTGTACAGGAACAGAGATTTCAAGGATTCATTGGCAGCTTGAACAAAGTTAACTTGTGATCGTCCCTATAAGTTTTGTCTTAAGAACTTTGGAAAATTCTTTCTCATATACCATTCTGTCTTACTGGTTGCTTGCCATCTACCTCAGGACATCTCAAATTGCGAAGAAAATGGAAAAAGATGAGGGGGAATGGAAGCAGAGGAAGAAGGTTTTAGAATGTAAAAAATATTTCTTTTCTCTCTGTAGTCTCTAGAGTCCATGCCAACTCCCCAGAACCAAGCCAGGCTCCCAGGGGCATTCTGGACCAAGGGTTCTTGGCACAGACAAGGTTTCCAAAAGATAGAGGTCCCTTTGAGCCATATCGTGGAACCTGAAATCAAGCCAAAATGGCTTTGAGAGCAAGAGGGACGAAACAGCTTTAGAACATTTTATGCCAAATTTTTGCTGATGGCCTCTTTGCTATATAACCTTTTAAAAATTATTTTTTCTTCCTGAATGTTTTATTCCATTTTTACAAGCCTTTTCAAAGAAGATCATGTAAAGGCTCGGGGGGCTGGTCTCTTGTTCCTCCTGTCCATGGCCTTCAGTTCAGCACTCTGCCTTGGCTCTCTCCAGCACTGTTTACTTATACGCTTGCTTTGGCAGCCAGTGAGTTTATTTTACATTTTACTGAAGTGTGAGAGGAAATACTGATAGAAAAACTAAACAAAATCCCACACAAAGTGGTATCACCAAATGAGCAAAGTACCTGAAAGAGTCAAACATCCGGGTGCCCAGACTCAAAGCCTGATTTTTCTTCCCTATAAGGCACGCTTAGCATCTCTGTCTGCTTTGGCTGGTGATAAGATTGCCTGAAGATTAATCACTAGAGGAGAGAGGGCTCTATTCATTGTCAACCTACACTGCAAGTCTGGGTTCTGCCTCCCCAGGTTTCTCGTCTGTATTACCATAAGCTTTTCCAAACAGGGTGCACAAACTCCTTTGTTGCTGCTTTAAAGAAATGGGAATGCTAGATCTTCTGCCTAGTTAAAGTGTAATTTGTCTTACTCTTGACACAGCTCTCAGTGATTAGTGTAAAATAATGTTAAATAACTTCTTTATATGTAATCATGTATCTCACCACAGGATATATATTTTTAAAGAAAAATTATGGTGATCATATGTAAAACTAAAGATATATAAAAGGATTTTGAAAATGTAAGTTTACATGATTTTTCACATAATTTTGTGAGAGTAGACATTAAGCAAATGTGGGTGTGGATAAGTACGTGTGTGTGTGTGTGTGTGTGTGTGTGTGTACACCCACACAAACTTGTGTCTTTCATTAAATATATCAGTGGTTGAATGATATACTACCTCATAATCTTTTTAGAGTAATGTGGCAATTTAACACAAAGGACTTATACAATTTATAAGAGCAAACACAATAGTCCAAAAAGATTATTTCCAAAAGAAGATGCTGACTATTATTTGTTAAATAGAAGAGGAAAAGAAAGTATGGAAATACTGGTGAATATAAAAATACAGACATACTAAGGGAACCAACATATAAGAAAACCAAATAACCTTTGACAAGGTGTCTGTATAAAGCAGATGCCAGCTCTGTTTCTGGCTTTCTCCACCCCTGAGTAAAACTTAAAGTCTTCTTGTGAATTTTAATGTGTTTTTTTTTTCACAATGCAAATATCATGAGTTGTTGATAACAAATTATGCAATCTGGTTTGGGCCTTCTACATTCAGGGTGGCCCAAATGTCAACTGAAATACAGACACCGCTGTTGAAATTTGTTTCCCAGAGAAATGCAATAGTATTAGTCAAAACAGCCAAATAAAAGAGAGGTAACACACACGCCTAAAGTATTAGTGTATTATCACAATAAAAGTTTTTTTCTTGCTCAGGCTACAAGTCCATTTTTACATAGAATCCATTTCACATCACTTCACTCTAGGTGCCAGGCAGGGAGCCCTGTCACTACCAAGAGTATAGGTAGTTCTCTGGTGGCAGGAAGTAGGGAGTGTGCAGAATCTCAAACTGTCTCTTAGCACTTCTACAAATTTCATTTCCCAGAGCAAGTTAAAGTAACATGCCCACCTTCAAGCAGGTGGGGAAATGCAATCCCACCATGTAACTGGAATGAGGAAAACTAAATTTTCATTGAACAGCCCTAATGACTACCTGAAATAAACACTTTGATAATATTTTCATTGTACTTCTGTTCTATGTTACTGATAAAAATAAAGAAATAGAAATGACTTTTTAAAAATTTTTTATGGTCAGCTTTAACAACTACAGATACAATTGCCATATGACCCAGCAATCCCACTGCTGGGTATATACCCAAAGGGAGGAAATCATCATGTCAAAGGGTCACATGTACTCCCATCTTTATTGCGCTTCTATTTACAGTAGCCAAGAGCTGGAACCAACCTAAATGCCCACCATCAGATAAGCAGATAAGGAAAATGTGGTATATTTATGCAATGGAATACTACTCTGACATAAAAAAAGAATGAAATACTGATATTCACAGCAACATGGATGAGCTTAGAGAAAATTATGTTAAGTGAAATAAGCCATGCACAGAAAGAGAAATACTATATATCCTCACTTATATGTGGGAGCTAGGAAAGAAAGAAAAAAAAATACAATAATCACAATAATATGTTGAACTCTTTAACAGAAGAGAACAGAACTGAGGTTGATGGTGGGGGAACGGGGAAAGGAAAAGGGGAAAGGGAGAAAATGGTAAAGGGCTATGAAAATTGATTACATTGTATAATGATGAATATACTGATTATCCTGATTTGAACATGACATATTGCACACTGGTGTTGATATTCAATGCTGCATCCCACAGATACATACAATCAATGATCTCTCAATAAAAATAAATAAATAAATAAATTGAGAAAATTAATAAAGCCAAAATTTGATTCTTTGAAAAGATTCATAAATTTTTTATTTTTTAATTGATGAACAATTATTGTATGTATGGATCTACATATATATATATATATATATATATATATACACAGAGTAAAATGTGATGTTTTGATCTATGTATACACTGACAAGAGATTAAATCAAGTTAACTTACCCCTCACCTTCCCAACTTATCATTGTTTTGTGGTGAGAACATTAAAAATCAGTTCTTTTAGCATTTTTGAAATTTACAATACATTATTATTAATTTGATGAACCTCTAGTCAAATTGATAAGGGAAAGCATGAGATAAAATACAAATTATCAATAACTGGAATTAATGAGAGGGCATATATAGACACTACAGATGCAAAAAGGATGATAAGAGAATACTACAAATAACTTTATTCCAATATTTTTGCAACTTATGGGAGACAGACAAACTCCTTGAAAAAATGCAACTACCAAAATTCACATAAGAAATAGAGAAAACTTAATAGCTCTATATCTTTTCCAATGTAAATTTTGAAATTAGAAAGAAAAAAATTCTCAAATGGAACATTCCATTTGGGCTGCATGGCTTCATTGGCAGACTCTATCAAACATTTAAGAAATTTAAGAAAGACATAATACCAATCTTCTACAATCTCTTTCAGAAAACAAAGAAGAAAGACACACTTCCCAATTTATTTTATGAAAACAGTATATAACCTTGATACCAAAACGTGACAAGAACATTACAAGAAAAGAAAACCACAGACAATATTTCTCATGAACACAGATAGGGGTTGGGGGGATCCTTTAGCTAATCCTATTGCTAATTGAATCAAACAATTTATAAAAAGCATAATGTATAACCAAGTCAGATTTCTCTCAAAAATGCAAAAAGTTTGTTCAACACTCTAAATCGTTCTATGTGATTTATCATATTGTAGGGTCCTCCAGTTGCCCCCACTTTCCTTCTTTATTGTGACCAAGAAACACATAGTGCCTTGATGCTGAAGTTCTCCATATGCAAGTCCCCCAAATAAATGCTTTGGACTGATAAAACTAAATAAATGAATAAAATGCTTACTATTTAATTTGACCTCACAATGGAAAGTAAAAGCTTTATAGGATATGTTTTTTATAAAAAGTGGCAACAATAGTACTTGCCTATAAAATAGAAAAAAATCATCATTTCTCAAAAGAAGACATACAAATAACAAATCAACACATGAAAAATTACTCACCATCACTAATCATCAGAGGAGGGCAAATTAAAACCACAGTGAGATATCATCTCACCCCAAACAGAAAATAACAAGTGCTGGTGAGGATGCAGAGAAAAGGGAATGCTCCTACACTGCTGGTGAGAATGTAAATTAGTAAGGCCATTGTGGAAAACAGTATGGAGGTTCCTCAGAGAATTAAAAGTAGATCTATCTACCTTATGACCCTATGATCCCTCTAGTGGGTATATACCCAAAGGAAACCAAATCAGTATATCAAAAAGACAACTGCACTCCCATGTGCACTGCAACATTATTCACAATAGCTAAGGGATTGAATCAACCTAAATACCTATCAGTGAATGAAAGGATAAAAAAAAACAACTGTGGCATGTATACACAATGGAATACTATTCTGCTATGAAAAGAAATTACATCCTATCATTTGCAGCAACATGGATGAAATGAAACTATTATGTTAATGAAGTAAGTCAGACACAGAAAGATAAATAGTGCATGATCTCATTCATATGTGGAATTTATATAGTGGTTCTCATAGAAGTAGAAAGTAGAATGATGGTCACCAGAGGCTGGGAAGGGTAGGGAGGGAGTAGAAGTGGTGGACTAATGTGTACAAAACTATGCTATATACCCTAAGTGAATTATTGTGCAGTATATACATGTATTGAAACAGCACACTATACCTCACAAATATGTACACATAAATGTCAAAATTGAAAAAAAAATGCTGGGGAAAAAACAAAGAAAAAATATCTTTAAAAGATTTGGAGCAGTAAGACAAATTTTGCCAAGACCCTTCTCCCCTATCATCCCTCTGGAACAAAAGCCTTATTGTTTAGAGGGCAGGTGAGAGGGCAATAAGCACTGTTGCCTACTGCAAATAGGGGAAGAGAATGAGAGAATAACTGCTAACCTTGGAGGAAGAGCAGGGATACATGCTGGGCTCAGGACTATACGATCAGTGTTGAAAGCAATAAACACAAGATGTAGGTATTTCATGATGCCCTAAGACTGCAGCTTCATCAAAATGGAGAATACCCCAAGCCCTCATGCTGGTCTGATGAACATCCGGTAAGAAAGAACCTTGAAGAAGTAGACCCTCCCTGATGCACCGCATTAAGAAAAGACCAAAAGCTGAAGGTTGAGCAGACACTGAGAAAAAGAAAAAAAATCTCTGGCAGAACAGTCCACACCTTAAACACAAAGCATCACTAGAAAAATATGTGGTACACTGAGGGTAACCAGAGCAACAACAAACCTCAAACCCAGACCAACTCCCAATTAGATTAACTCTAACCCCCTACAGTAAAATCTTGGCAGAAGGAAAAGTATGAATTCACACACACACATACACACACACACACACAAACCGGGGGGGGGGGGGAAGAAGATATAACAACCACAATTATTTGAAGTTGATACAACAAGCAAACAGAAAGGACATTGTGGGGGGGGAGGGGGGAGGGAGAAGGGAGGGAGGTTTTGGTGATGGGGAGCAATAATCAGCTACAATGTATATCGACAAAATAAAATTTATAAAAAAATAAATAAATAAATAAATAAATTAAAAAATAAAAAATAAAATAAAATAAATAAATAAATAAATAAATAAAAGAAGGAAAAGTATGCCCATTTCTAGGAATAAATACCATACACTTGAGCATTTAGTATAAAACACAGATGTTTAGTTTTTTAATAAAAATTACAAAGCATGGTACAATAAAGGAATAAAAGCCCAACACATTCCCAAGGAACAAAGCAATCCTTAAAAGCAGACTCAGATATGACACAGATGTTGAAACTACCTGGCAAGGAATTTCAAATAAGTATGATTAATAGGTTCAAGGCTCTAATTGAAAAGATAGATACCATACAAGATAAATTGGGTAATTTCAGAAGAGAGGAGAAAACTATAAATATCAAATTGAAGTGTTAAAAAATACAGTTAGGAAGTTAAAGAACAAACTTTACAGTTCTGTTAGTAGACTTGATAGAGCCAAAATGTATTAGTTTGCAAGGGCTGCCATAACAAAATACCACAGACTGGTGGCTTAAGCAATATAATTTATTTTCTTGTAATTCTGCAGGCTAGAAGTTTGAGATCAAGGTGCTGGCAGATTTGGTTTCTTCTGAGACTTCTCTCTTGGTTTGTAGATGGCCATCTTTTCCCTGTGTTTTCACAAGATTGTGCGTGCGTGTGTGTGTGTGTGTGTGTTAATCTCCTCTTATAGGGACACCAGTCATATTGGATTAGAGCCCAGGCTAGTAACCACATTTTAACTTAATTACCTTTTTAAAGGTCCTATCTCCAAACACAGTCAGAATCTGAGGTACTGAGGTTAGGAATTCAACATACAAATTAGGTGGGTCACAACTCAGCCCATAACATAATAAAGTATTCAGAAGATAAATCCATAGAAATCAGACAAGATAAAACTGAAAGAGAAAAATGAGGGTAAACATCAACAGAAGAAGTCATCCAAGTTTAAATCAAATGGTCTAACGTATATGTAATTGGAATTTCAGAAGGAAAAGTGGCAGAGCAGAGGAAAAACGTAAAGCGATAAAGATGAAGAATTTCTAAATATTAATAACAGACAACACATCTCAGATACAAGAAGCTCATAGAACCTCAGGCAGGAAAAATATCAAACATACACACATTCATATGCACAACACCTAAGTATGTCATATTCAAACTGATTTTTTTTTAAATGCAAAGAAATTCTTGATGAAATCAGAGGAAAAAACACATTATCTACACAAGAATGAGGATAAACAGCAGATTTTTAGTCAGAAACCATACAAATTAGAAAACAATGCAGTGACATCATTAAACTTCTGAAAGAAGAAAAACCCATTAATTCAATTCTCTATTTGGTAAAAATATATTTAAAAATTAAAGAAAAATAATAACTTTTTTAAGGGGTGTGCTCAGAGCAGGAGGCCTAAGGGATGGTTCCTTTGTTTACACACACCTGACAAGAATATGGCATTATTTTGACAAGGGGCAAAAACTTGTGGTCTCCCTATGAACAAATGCCTAAGTGTAAAAGAAAAAAAAAAGGTTTAGTCTTTTCAGATTAAAAAATAAACTCTGGGAATTTGGCAGAAGACTTAAGAAATATTAGATGAGGTTCTTTCAGTAGAGGAAAATAACAACAGAGAGAAACTTGGATCTACACAAAGAAAAGAAGAGTGCTAGAAATGGAGGAAACATAATTTTTTCTCTTATTTTACTTTCTCTAAAAGATAATTGATTGCTAAACCATAGACAGTAGGAACATATACTGCATTTACAGCATATAGAAATACTACCATTTGCAGCAACATGGATGACTTAGAGAAAATTATATTAAGTGAAATAAGCCAGGCACAGAAAGAGAAATACCACATGTTCTCACTTATTTTTGGGAGCTAATAAAAATAAAAAAGGAAATATACAAACGAATGGGGTGTGGGGGTGGGGAAGAAGACACAACAATCACAACAATTCCTTGATTTTAAGACAAGTGAACAGATATGATGTTGATGGGGTGGAGGAGAGAGAGGGAGGGAGGAAAAGGAGGAATTGGTAAAAGGACATGAAAATCAACTATATCATAAATTGATAAATTAAAATAATAAAAATTAAAACAATTAAAAAAGAATACAGAGAGAAAAGATCCAAAAAAAGAAAGAAAGAAAAGAAAAGAAAAGCACAGTGTATTGCAACAACAGCATGATGAATAAAACAGAACTGGGAATATACAAGGGTACTTCAATAAGTTCATGAAAAAATAGAATTAAAAAATAAGAATCTTTTCATGAAATTTTTCAAATACCCTGGTACTGTTATAAAGTTCTTACACTATACATGAAGAGATATAATCATATTTAAATGTAGACACTGATTGATTAAAGATGTATGTTGTAAACTCTAAGGCCACCACTAAACATTCCTTAAAAGTTATAAGTAATATGTCAGTAGAGGAGATAAAATGACATCATAAAAAATTAGTAGAAGGAAAAAAAGGAGGAAAATGAAACAAAACAAATAGAATAGATAGAAAATAGCAATAAAGTTAGTAGATTTTAGTCCAACCATATCAATAAGCTCACCTTGAACGAGAATGGTACAAATATGACAATGAAAAACAGAAACTGTCAAACTGCACAAAAGATCAAGACCCATCTATATGTTGTCTATGAGAAATAACAATAAATATAAAGTTGTATTTAGGGTAAAATTATAAGGATGGTAAAAGATAAGAAAGACTAAGTGCTTGTATTAATATCAGGCAAAGTAGAATTTAGAGCTAATCAAGAATTTGGATCAAAGTAGAACTTAGATCAGGGATAAAGAGGAATATTATGTAATGATAAAGAAGTCAATTATTCAAGGAGATTAAGAACGTTAATGTTATCCACCTAGCAACAGAGTTTTAAAATGTATGAAGAATCAACAGAACTGAAAGGAGAAATAAACAAATCTATAATTATGGTTGGAGACATATCCCTCTCATTGTAACACATAAAACAAGTAAACAGAAAATCAGTAAGAAACAAATGAACAATAGAGAGAATAAATAAATAAAACCAAAAGGTGTTTCTTTGAGAAAAATTAATAAAATTTATACGGCTGTATCCAGAATGACCAAGAAGAAACATTAAACACAAATTATTAGTGTTAGAAATGAAAATGTGACATCACTACAGATCCCACAGAGATTAAAAAGATATAAAGAGAGTACAATGAACAACTCAGTGCCCATGAATTTAACAACTTAAATATAAAATCAAGTAAATATTTGAAAGATACAAAATAACAAAACTTACTCAAGAAGAAATAGATAACTTGAATAGTTCTGTATATATTAAAGGAATTGATTTCCTACTTAAATGCCCTCCAGCAAGAAAACTCAAAAACCAGATGGTCTCATTGGAGTATTCTACAAGATACTTAAGAAAGTAATAGTATAAATTTTATTTAATCTCTTCCAGATAAAAGAATAGGAAGTATCTTCTGGAATCACAGCATGAGGAGTTCCATGGATCCTCTCTAAGATAAAAAATGATAATTGGTGAAAATTATAAAAAAGCAATTACTTAAAATCTTTGGAATTTGTTTTAGGGCATACAGTAAATAAAGAAGCATTTATTCAAGAAAATCCACCAAATCTAAATTTTGGTAAGAAAAGGGAGAGTCTATGGCATTTGATCCATGGCCTGCTCCCTTCCCACTATCATCAGCTCAGTGTGATGGAAGCTCTTCTTTTGTAGATGCAATCAAGAAGATAAGATGAAGCTCCTTTTCTACAAAGATCCCAATTTTGGTCTACAGTTTCCCCTCGAGAAGGCAGGCCACCATAAGTTCTTATTTATCCACCAGCTCTGTATTGTAGGAGCTCTACGAGCTCTACAAGCAAGTGCAGCTAAGATGTCTGAGGTTCCCTTCTTCCACCAAGACCCCACTTGTTGAGCAGAAACTCTACCCCAGGTGCAGCAGGCTGAGAATTCTGGGCCCCAATCACCCTTGCTTCACATTGTTGGGAGGATGGACTTTCCATGCCAGGAGGGGCAAGTGAGAAGATCAGTGATTACCACACCCACCCAACATCTAATATGTAGAGCAGTGATGTCACGCTGAGAAAGAAATCACTGTCTTTACCCTTAGATCTGGAGCAGTGGCATAGTAGGGAAGGCAGCCCAAAATAACAGAAAGTTCTATAGCTTTCCCCAATGGGACTGACTTTATTTGGAATAAAGCATGAGGAATTTCAAGACTATAAGTACTGTCAAAAACTATGGATATTTTGTGGATTAGCAATTAAGCACAGGCTGGTACTACATGATAGCAATAAGTGAAATGGTATACCAGCTAGGAGTTTGACAGGGAAAATGAGAGAAAGCTACTATTTAGTCCTCCTGGGGTCAGAGCAATCCTCAGTGGCTAGCCTCAAAGACTAGTACTACATGGGGCCTGGCTTTAGTTGGATCAGACTGTGGAGCAATTTATACCCTGTGGTATTTTTTAAAACAATGGAGCAATTAGTGGAAGCTAACAGCTGAGTTTGATACTAACATAGGCAGACAGCTAGAAACTTAACAGGGAGAAAAGGGAAAGAGACAGTTAAATGAACCCACCTAAATAAAAGTGCTGTCATCTATGGGAGTTGGTGATCAGGTTGACTGTGCACATGCCCAAAGCTGTGACCTCTAAAGTGCAACATCAAAGGAATCAAAGAATACACACTGAATATGTGTAAATCTCCCCAATTTTTTTTCTTCTTAATTTTTATTTCATCATGTTTGAAGAACAAATACTCTGATTTCTACACTTTTAAATTTGTTGTTGACTTAAATTTAAATTAATAGGAAACTAAGGAGACTTGTTCTGTGACCTTACATGTGACTTATATGTAGCCATATGTGATTTATCCTGAAGAATGTTCCATGCACAGTTGAGTAGCTGTGTATTTGCTATTATTGAATAGAATACTCTACAGATATCTGTTATATGGAGGGTTAGAAATCTTGATTCTCATTTGATTTTAGAATAGGGTTTTTAGGTAAATGCATATAAGGCAAAAGCCCACAGAGAACATGGCAAAAGCCCATCTAATCAACTCTAATCACTGAATAGGTGTGGGATTGTATACTTTCATGACTTTAGAGATAGCAGGTGCTTGTCATACCCATCCTGTTAAGAGATTTTAAGAATTGCTGAAGGGAAAGTTGTGGAAAAAATGTTTGCTAGGAGCAAGCTGTCTGTTAGGGGAAACTTTGGAGATAATTGTATTTAGATTTTATCATAAGAATGTAACTTTTGCTTAAGGAGAGGTTATACGTTAGATAATGAGCCAGTTTGACCAACTTAGCTTTTCACTAATTGTACTTTGGAATGTCACTTTGTTTATTTTACGGATGTTACTAGTTTCCATTGCTAAGCTGTACTTAGCCATAGGTAACTTTTGTAACTCTGCCCATGTCCTTGTGTCCTGTTGTAATGATTGAATCAACTGAATTTTCTTGTGAAACTTCCTTGTCTTTACAATAAAAGACAGAAGCTAACGTTGAATGGTTGCTGTACCCAGTTTGCTCTGGGATACAGACCCTTCCGGGTTCTCAATGCATTCATGGTGCTTTGAGTAATCCTTTTTTCGTCTCCATTACACAGTGAGAAGTGTAACACTGTTAGGCCTATTAGGTTTCCAGATTTGTTAAAATCTCATTTTTTTCTTTTTTAAAAATGAAATACACAAATTTGTAGATAGACACAAGCTACCAGAACTGACTCAAGAAGAAATAGAAAGTTCGAAAAGACCTATAACAAGTAATGAGATGAAATCAGTAATCAAAAAATTTCTCACATAGGAAAACACAGAACCTGATGCCTTTGCTGGTGAATTCTGCCAGGCTTTTCAAAAGAACCTCAAATCCTTCACAAATTCTTCAAAAAAAAATTAAAGAGGAGAAAATACTTCCAACTCATTCTATGATGCCAGTAGTATCTTGATATCAAAACCAGACAAAACATCATAGGAAAGAAAACTACAGACTAATATCCTTTATGAATATACATGCAGAACCCAACAAAATATTAGCAAATCAACCTCATAACATATAAAAAACTGAGAAATTGCCACAGATTAGAGGAAACAGGAGACATGACGATTAAAGGCAATGGATAGTTCTGAATTGGATCTTGAAACAGAAAAAGCACATTAATCAAAAAACTGGTAAAATGTGAGTAAAGTCTCTAGTTAACAGTATAGTACTAATGTTAATGTTATTTTGATAATAGTACTATGATTATGTAAGATGCTATCATTAAAGGAGGCTGGGTGAAAGGCAGATGGGACCTCTCCATAGTAAGTCTAAACTTATTTCAAAATAAAAAGTTTAAAAAAGACAAATTTCCTCTAACCCAAGTGCTCATCAGCAGTAGAAGAGATAAATTAACTATTATGATTATATTTTGTTGAGAGAGAGAAGATGTAAAGATTGGGAGAGGATACCAGGTAGTTTGCAAGATGTCGTCAGTGTTCTATTGTCTATGTTTTATGGTGGTTGCACAGTTTTTGGGTTTTTACTTTGTGAAAATCTATTGAGCTGTAATTCAATTGCACTCATATTTCAAAGATACCACTGTCTTCTAAATTCAGATGGTTCTATTAAAGTCAAGATTTATCAGTCAGGTTTACATGTAAGGCCAAAGGCTTTAATTATATTAGGGAATAGTCTGATGCTTAAACAAAAATATCACTACAAAATAGCATTTGGTGGTGAATGCTCAGATGACATAAAGGGGCCTGTCTCAGGCACACCCACCAGACACCAGCAGATTGTGTTGCTTCCCTTGAGTCTTCCCAGGAGACAGTGATAATGTGTGCAAAAAACAATCGTGTTTTTTTTTTCTTTTTCTGAAGTAAAATTTTGTTTTATCAGTTTGATTTCATTTGTTCAAATTCTGAAACAATGTTAAACAACCTGGGTAAGCATGGGTATACCAATGGCTTCAGATCTACTTAACATAAATCTCAAATAAAGGTGGCTTAAGCAATAGATAGTTAATTAATTCACTTTAGACAATCCTAAAATAAAGTTACTCCAAGGCTGGTTAACATATTGCCACAGTGTCATTTAAGAAATCCAGATTCTTTCCTTCTTTCCTCTCTGCCATCCTCAGGAGTTGGCCATTCCTCATGCTTGCAAGAAGGCTGCTGCAGCAACAGACATCACCTTCTCTCACCAAAACATGCTAAAACTAGCACACAGGAACTTTGGTGTGTTGATTTTTGCTCATTTTTCCAGAAACCCCACAACAGACATCTCATATTTCATTTTCAGAGTATGCCCTTTTCTAAGGCAATCTTTGCCTAAACAAACAGAATATCACCAGGATTTGCTTAAATTTGTCAAGATTCACCCTCTAGGATTAAAGAGGGGCTCAGCATCCCAGAGAGCACATGGACACATAGTACCTGAATCATATTGAGGTTCTATTAGAAGAAGGAAGAGAGAGAATTCTTGAGTAAGAATTCACCAGCTACCAGAGAGGACATGATTCTATTATTCTTTACTGTAATATTTTTTTTTGTTGTTTTGTTTTATAAAGAGGGAATCTAGTGTTCCTCTTGAGGAAAGATGCAGTTGTTGGTTGAGAAACTCATTATAATATGAAGAAAGCATCGATCTATTTCTAGTATACTGAGAATTTGTATCGGAAACTGATGTAGTACTCTGTCAAATGCCTTGTTTTGTTTTGGATTTTTTTTCATGGTTTTTGTTTTTTGTTTTTCTTTGGTGCAAACAGAGTTAGCCATTGGTCTAGAAAATAACTTTAGCTTATTCACATGCTTTGTTTTATTAAAATACTTTCTAACTTTACATTTTCTTTATAGTCTCAAAATATACCTTACTTGGACATAGTAGTATTTGGATTTTAATCCAATGCCTGATTTGGCCTGAAATTGTTCTTCCATTGGTTTGAAATATACATTTACAAAACAGATTTTTATGTAATGATTATGACAATAATTATAAAATGATTTTAATGCTTTCCATTTGTTTCATATTCCTTTTATTTTATGAACTGTTTCTTAATTTTTTTTAAAAAGTTTTTTGTTTATCAACAGGGCTTAGCACTTTTAATAGATGTTGGTTCTTGGCTTATTTTTGTAGTTTAAGAAAAGAGATCAATTTCATAGATTTATTTTTGTAGAAAATCATGTATTTTATCATAACATATAAAGTAACTTAAAGGTATACAACCCTTATCTTGCAATTTTTCTTTTTGTAATTATGTCCTGTTTTTCATTCCTAATTTTTGAGTATTTACACTTACTGTAGACCTCCCAAAGGGTTTTCTGTTTTATTAAATTTTTCAAAGAACCACTTCTTGAATGTATTTACTAAATCATTAACTGTCCACTTTCACTTTTAATATTTTTTCTTTCTATTTTTCTCAGAGTTGCTTTATTGTACATATTCAATTTCTATCATTGAATATTTTATTTACATATTTTCATTATTCCTAGTATAATGTTAGTATTCAGTGATCCGAATTGGTGTGTAAATAGACCTTTGGCCACCTATTATAATGATGTTTTAATCACATTATGATTATTTCCTGCTCTAAAATCAAATATATTATTATTTTATGTCATTTTATTCATTATAAAATTCAAAAATACAGAAATATATAACTAAAAATAAATTCTCTTCTTTACCTCATTTCAAACCAACTTTCCAATGTTATCAACTGATAACAGTCTCCTTATTCTTTCAGATATTTTTTTATGCACATAAATATGCATTGCATTTTTAAAAAGGCTGTGAATGTCCATTCTTATGCTCATATTCTTTCCTGTATGTGCAAATATTTCTTTATAATGGATTCCAGGGAGTGGGTTTCCTGGGTCAAAGGGTATGTACATGTTTAATTTTGATAAGTATTCACAAATTGCACTCCACAAAAAGCTGTATCAGTTCATACAATAATAGTATCCATGCTCATTTTCCTATATCCTGGGCAACCTTGATATATAACCAACATTTTAATTTATAATTTGATCTCTGTGGTATTTAGCAGATAAGTTTTAATTTCTAAGAAGCTTGGATTTTTGTGTTGTTGGTGGTGGTTGTTTAGCCTTTTATTATTATTGGTTCAGAATTTTCTTGCAACAATTCATATAAGAATGTGATTGGTAAAAACTTTACTTCTCAAAATGTATTGAGGTTTCTTGTGAAGATTGTATAGGTAAAGTAAAACATGAGTACCTAAAAAATGAAGCATTTTCTCTGCATAATACAAACTTTAATATGTGTTCAACATTAATGTATTATTATTATCATATTGTTTGCATTATCTATATATTTTGTATCTAGTTATTCTTTCAAAACTAAAAAGTTGTTTAAAATTTTTTATTAATAAGTTAACTGCTTAAAGTGTTTGTAATAGTTTTTGTTTGGTTAAAACCTCTGTATATCCTTGAAGTTAAATTGAAGAATCTAGTCTGGCTAAGAAATACATCAACATACTTAACAGTTTACATGTAAGTGATCATACATGTAATACAAGAGGTATACATTTCTAAGCAAATAACAAGTCCAGGCTTCTGACTCCCTCCCATCAACCCAGATTTTAAAATGCCATAGTTACTAACAAAAAGTCTTAGTATAAACCTTGGAAGAGAGAAAGTGAATAAATTCAGTATGTGGGAAAAAGCCTCAATGGGAGAGCTCCAGGATATGCATTTGTGGTCTGGCCTAGGGAGAATTTTCTAGGAGTGCCCTTTTCTCTAGTAGTTTATACTTTGCTCCCCTGGGCATCCAATATCAATAAATGTTGGAGTGGTCTAGACCATTTTCTTCCATTCTTTGAACTAGGCAATAACCTCAGAGGGTGTGTACCACTGGATTAAAACATAGCTTGGGTCAGAAGCACTGGATGATTTTTGCAGAAGCAAGAGATGCTGGGGGAGGTAAGAGACATGGGTTATAAGCACTGCTCCCTCCAATCTCACTGGGCTGAGTAAAAGCTGAGACCCAGGTTTTTATCAATACCCCTAAAGTGGACATAACTAGTTAATACAGCTGATAATGACAGAGCATAAAATTTCAATTGAAGACTTTTGAGAACTTACATTGAAAATAAGATAAAAGTAGGCATTTCTCTAAGGAAGATATACAAATGGCCAACAGACATATGAAAAAATGCTCAACATCACTCAGCATCCGGGAAATGCAAATCAAAACCACATTGAGATACCATCTAACCCCAGTTAGGATGGCTAAAATCCAAAAGACTCTGAACGATAAATGCTGGCGAGGTTGTGGAGAAAAAGGAACTCTCATACATTGTTGGTGGGACTGCAAAATGGTGCAGCCTCTATGGAAAATGGTATGGAGGTTCCTCAAACAATTGCAGATAGATCTACCATACGACCCAGCTATCCCACTGCTGGGAATATACCCAGAGGAATGGAAATCATCAAGTCGAAGGTATACCTGTTCCCCAATGTTCATCGCAGCACTATTTACAATAGCCAGGAGTTGGAACCAGCCCAAATGTCCATCATCAGATGAGTGGATACGGAAAATGTGGTACATCTACACAATGGAATACTACTCAGCTATAAAAACGAATGAAATACTGCCATTTGCAACAACATGGATGGACCTTGAGAGAATTATATTAAGTGAAACAAGTCAGGCACAGAAAGAGAAATACCACATGCTCTCACTTATTGGTGGGAGCTAAAAATTAATATATAAATTCACACACACACACACACACCCCAAAAAAAAACTGGGGGGGGGGAGAAGATATAACAACCACAATTACTTGAAGTTGATACGACAAGCAAACAGAGGGGACATTGGTGGGGGGAGGGCGGAGGGAGGTGGGAGGGAGGTTTTGGTGATAGGCAACAATAATCAGCCACAATGTATATCGACAAAATAAAATTTTAAAAAAAAATTGAAGAAGCTGTACAAAAAAAGACAGACAAAAGGAGGAAAAAATAGCTATACAAAAAGAGACAGAGAAAAGACAAGAATTTAGAATATGTATAGATAGAAGAGGATATTGGGTACATGAAATAGAAAAAAGCAGCTATAAGAAATTAATTGGGGATATTTGGTATAAGAGATATAGTGGTTGAAATACTCTCAATGCATAAACTAAGGAACAACTTAGATAGCAGGAGGTTAGGTCAAACAATATTGTCAAAGGGCTTCAGGAAAGGATAAATGATAACGGAAAAGGTAACAGCAGAAGAGGACAGAAAATATTAAACATCTACCCAATAGGAGTCCCAGAAAAAAATATAAACAGAGAGTAGAAAGTACTTGAGAATATGATGGGAATTTTACAAATAGTATATGATGTAATATTTTGGATAAATGGGGCTCAGAGAGTATCAAATAGGGAAGATAAAAACTCTAGATGCATTTTAGTAAAATTCAAGACATCGTGGACAAATATATACATATATATATATATGTTTCTAGAGAGAAATCTCAGATCTCTCTCAAAGGAGTAAGAATTGGATTGGCATTAGATATCTTGACAGCAACACTGGTGAGAGAAGATAATGGAATATCATTCTGAGAGTGCTAAAGAAATTACATTTTAACAAAGAATTTCATATACAGCTAAATGTGAATTTAATACAAAAGGGGATAAAAGATATTCTCATGCATGCAGGATCTCAAACAGTAGTATAACATGACTGGCTTTGAAAGAATCTTTAGAAGTTGTACTTCAGGAATACACAAAACAAATGCAGGAGGAAGCAGTAAGATATGGAGGAAAGGCAAAGGGATTATCTTACTAAAGTTTATGCTTGCCCAAATAAGCAAAAATTTGTAAGAATTCAATCCATATAATGTGGTATTAAAACATGAGAAAATACTAACTTGACTGGGGACTGGAGGCGGTGTTCAGGGCACCAACAGAAGATAAGGACATGCTAACTAAGTGTCTTGCTTGTCCAGGGTAATATACAGCTAATAAATTAGCTTTCGTATTGCTAAATAATAAATAAGGTACATATATACCTGTGATAAAGTTTAATTTATAAATTTGGCAGAGTAAGAAATTAACAACAACAATAATAAAATAGAATGATTATAACAATCTACTGTGATAAAAGCTATGTGAATGTGGTCTCTTTCTCAAATATCTTATTTACTTACTGTACTGTAGTCACCTACTTTTTTTACCATGTTTGACTACAGGTAACTGAAATCACAGAAAGTGAAACCGCAGAAAGTGGGTAAGGGGGAATTGGAATTTATATGTTACTAAAATTTTTACACATTTCATTTAATATTCCATTATATGGCTATATCATCATTTACTTATTTTTTCTTCTATTCCTTATATCTGGTCATTATAACTGCTGCCATATTTATGCAGTTATAAAGGTTGCAATGGATATCTCTCTGCATACACATATGTGTTTAAGTAGTTCTTCTTAAGGGAATTTTTATGTCAAATGATACAAATAACATTATATATGGGTAACATTTTTTGTGGGATTACTATGGGCTGGATATTGTTCTAAGTGCTTCACATATATGAACTCATTTAATCCTCACATGAATCTGTTGAGGAAGGTAGTATTATGATCCCTACTCTATAGAGGCAGAAGATGAGGCACACAGGAAAAATTAAATATTTTCCTTATGGCTAGACTGTAAGTGATGGAGTTGGAGTTCAACTGCAGATTCCAAAGATGGAGCATTGCAAGCGCACCTGTGAACAGGTGTACTCACACTCCTAAGACTGAGTATCAGTACGAGTCTTTTTCAGGATAATGCACAGAACATGTTATTACATAAATCCTCATTAAAATGGTAGTGGGACACCTTCATGGTATAGAAAGAATTGGACTAGTTCAGTGTCTAAATGTCTTCTTTGGGTAAAAGGGCACTCATGTAGTGTTTCTGTTTAGAAGCAGTTTACCCAGTCTATAAGGTATTTAAAACTACCTGAGAAATCTATATCCAATTCATATGCCCACCTTTTTTGTGTTTGGTGGATAGGGAAAAACTCATAAGGATCACAAAAAGCATGCTAGGTCTCAATGTAGACATTGTTTCTGTAGCAAATATAGAATGTTAAAAACATATTACTTTACATTTTTGGCTTTCTTTGTTAATTTGTTATTTTTAATAACCTGAAATTACAAGTTATTTAAAAATAAACTACTCTCCTAAGGAACTCAACATTAACCATTATAGAAAATATTCCTCTCTTCCTCTTTAATTTCCTTGGGCATGAGTGACATGGTCAGTGGGTAAAGCATATTACACACCCAAATTTACCACAGACCTAGTGGTACCAGATGCAGCCTCAGGTTGGCTTAAGTAAAGCTCTATAGTATCATTTTTACACATAGGTTTAGTATTTAATTAGTCAAGTTTTCATCCACATTGCCTATTTTTCTACTGCACCCTGCCAAAAACACTCTTTGGCAGATGGTAAAATAATCAAATTGTTGGCTCTAAATTCCAAAATCTTGGAGATAATTAGAAGACTTGATACAGGTAACATTTATTAGTCATAAAGAGCTTGACAGCATGGAGAATTTTTCAACCCACACAATTTCTAAAGGGAGAAAAACTCTTTTTTTGAACACTGATCCAATTATGTTTCTGTGACAAGGCTGGAGAAATATATTTTAAAAGGCCTAGCTGGGCAGCTTCATTTAAGCACAGCCTACACAGAGAAAAGGAAAGAAAGACTTTACAGAGCCTATTCCATTACTGAGGCACAAAGGCAAATATGTACAATATTTTGAAAATGTTCTCTGTTCTAGTTAAACCAATCGCAAAACACCAGTTATAAATAAATACCAAGAATAATCTCAGTCATCATTAAAGTAGCTGTAAATGAACTAAAATGTCTTCATATTAGCAACTTCCCATATTTCTTAGCATAATCATCATTTTTGGGCTGGGAGGGAACTCCAGGGGCAATTTTCGGGTTGTACAGCTTAGGATTTTAAGATTTTACCCTTCAACTATTTCATACACACCATTCCACACATGGTCTACAGTAGTTGCTAGGCCAATAGTTCGCCAAAGACAAGTACAACTTCCAGGCACGGCAAATTCAAGCAATGCTGCTGCTAACTCTATAGGATAGACGTAAAAGCACTGGTGACTTCCTGCCCTAGGGTTCAGTGCACAGTATAGGTTAGACCGCTGTTGATGAATCATGGTCCTATGTTGTCTTCCTGGTGTCAAAGGATTTCCAAAGTGAAAGAATCTATCACGATCTCCAGTTCTCTCATCATTAGAGGGGAAAAAAATGGTGCTTTGTGAAGTTAAATTGTACAAATTATATCCTGGAAAACCTCAGAGATGAGACTTTGATCAGAGATGTCCTGACTCCCTGTATCATGCTCTTTCTACTGCACCACAGCTGCAAGCATGTACGAGGAAACATCTGCCAGGAGTCACCAAACTTCGTGGCCACAGTCATGCTCTGCAGATACACATAGGAAAGAGTGACAAAGCCAAATAAAACTGCAAGGTACATGTTAAAAGTTAAAGTAAAGAGTGGATAAATCAAAAAGCCTTGGGAAGGAAGGAAGGAGGAAGGAAGGAGGAAAGGAAGGAAGAAAGGAAGGAAAGAGCTTACTTTTTCCTGTTTTTCTAGTTGAAATATAATGTCCAAAAAAAAAAGAGAATTTCAGAAGACAGCTGCTGGCTCTATGGAAGTTATCAAAGACTGGGATTAATTGTTCTGGCTTATAAAAATGGAATGATAAAGTGGCAAGAAATGAAATACAACTATGAAGACTGGAAAAGTATTATTTTTACAGAAGATTTGTCAACCAGATACTTCTGGTGAAAGGGACAGTTGAACTTTAAAACCTGGTATCAAAGCAGATATCAAGTACCATTTAAAAATGACAATAATAAGAGCCAGCCTGTGGCTCTTAGGAGAGTGTGGTGCTAATAACACCAAGGCCACGGGTTCAGATCCCCTTATCAGTCATCTTTAAAAAAAAAAATGATAATAATAGATAACTTTTCTCAAAGGTAGTGAGAAACAATTCTACCTTTGATATTATTATGGAAGATAATAATAATAGTTGACATTTATTGGGTACTTTGTATGTGTAGACACTATTCTACGTGCTTTACATACATGAACTCATTGATTATCTACAACACGGCAGTGAGGTAGTTACCAAGGCTTTGGCAGATTAAATTGCTTGTCTAAGGTTTCAAAACAGTTAACAATAGAACTGGAAACTGAACTCAGGCAGTATGATTTCAGAATTCATGGCCTTAACCTCTACGTTATATGACCTTATCCCAATAAGGATAATAAAATGAATTTAAAATTTATCTTTAGGCAGTTAGTACAATCTTTCATATAGTACTGAGACCATTATGAAGGTATATTTGTTCTATGATAGTGAAAGAGTATGTCTTATTCAAAGGAAATTGATCACATGTAGAAAAGGTATATCATGAGGTGACCAAAAGAAGGAAGGAAGGAAGGAAGGAATGAAGGAACGAAGGAAGGAAGGAAGGAAGGAAGGAGGAAGGAACGAAGGAAAACAATAAAATATTGGTATGACCATGCAATAGAATAATACAAATGTGATGTTATTGTAAGAACACATTGTAGGCTTTCAGGTAATATCCCAAGCATCTCAGATGACAACCATTGTTAACATTTGGTACTGTGTGTGTATGTGTGTGTGTGTGTGTGTGTGTGTGTGTGTGTGTGTGTGTGTGTGTGTAAACAAATATACATGTCACATGTATAAATTCAATAAATATTTGTTCAGTTGCTACTGTCAGATACTGTTTGGGTTGCTGTGTTTAGAGTACAGAACAAACTTGCTGTCACACTCTTATGGGATAAATAGAAAATTGTAAAATATCAGTTACTAATATATGTTGTGAAGAAAAACTTACCATGAGAAAAGAAGGAGTCAAGAAGCTATTTAAATTAGGGTGCTGAGAAAAGGTCTAGTTGAGAACTTGAAGTGCATATACACACACACACAGAGCAAGAGAGAGAGAGAGTGACTGAGCAGCGATGATTTGGAAAGAGAATTCTAGGGAAAGGAAGCAGCAGAGTAAAAAAATTGCTGTAAGAACACACTTTGGGTATTCAAGAATAGCAAGAAAGTCAGTGGAGCTGTAAAACATTTGGCAAGAGCGGGAAATCATCAAAGACGAAATCAAAGAAATAGGCAGAACCTTGTCATGTTTATGAGTTTGGACTTCTTTCTAAGGGCTATGGGATGCTATTGTAAGGGTCTGAGCAGGAGAATGACATGATTTGATTTACACCTTAAAAATCTCACCTGGACCATTATGTGAAAGAGCAAAGGCAGGAAAACCAGTTAGGAGGCTACTGAAATATTTCAGACATGAGACGATAGTAGCTTGGATTTGGGTGGTAGCTGCAGAAGTGGTGAAAACTGATCAGTTTCAAGGGACAAATAACAAGACTTGCTGCTGGAGTTGGATAAATGTGGGCTGTATGAAAAAGAGAGACAGCAAGGGTGAATTCTGGGAGTCTGGCCTGAGCATTTGGATGAGGGACAATGCCAACTACTGAGAGCAGGGCACACGAAGGAGGACTTAGGAGTTTCATTTTAGACCTCAAAGTCTGACACGCCTATTGGACATCTGGTTGGAAATATTTGTTTAAACTGTCGGGAAAACAGTTCAAATCTCAAAGGAGAGGTGAGGCTAATGATATAAATTTGGAAATCATCAATATATAGATAATATTTAAACCATGAATCTCATAGAAATGAGCATAAGTAAAAAAAATAATAATAAATGTGAGGACTGAGACCTGGAAAATTTCAATATTTGAAGTTAGGGGAGAGAAGAAGAACATAGCAAGAGAGACTGAGAAGAAATAGTTTGCAAGGTAGAAGAATAACCCAGAGGGCATAGTGTCCTGAAAGTCAAGTAAAGAAAGTGTTTTAAGAACAAGCAAATTATCAATGCAATTGATCAGATAGCTAGATAGATAGATATAGATATATGGATACGTTTGGACATTCTTTAAAAACTGGAAAGTTGTGAATAATATTTAGTATTCATATTTTAAATATTATCTTAATTTTAATTTCTTTATAACATTTAAATCAGAAGCCATTTTGAGATTACAAGACATGGGCCTGGGAAAATACTTTCTTGGTAACTTATTATAGATTCCTAAGTCAAAGTCATTAGATGTGGCTCTACCATGCTCTTCTGAAGGCAATGATCAGTATGAGCCACGTAGGAAAGCAGAAGAGAGAATTATCAGCTCCTGTCAGGATCAGTGACTTCAATAGTAAGTGGTCCTTCCACAGGTGATCATTGTAGTTACTCAGAAATCAAACCATTTAAGCAGATTATAAAACAGCTCTGAGGGCTTGGAGAACCTGGCTGACCGAAGCTGAGAGGAAAGAAAAGGGAAAAAGGTGAATCCTGCTCCCTTTCAAAGCCTTGGATTGGCAGATGCTCGTGTTTTGCCCACAGGAGGAATCTTCTTGTTGAGCAAGCTATAGAAGGTGAAGAGCAAGGGAGAAAAGGTCTGTGCCTACAGAATCAGCCCTATTTGTGGAATCCATCCAGAATCTGCAACCATAACTTTGATCATATCTCATTGGCTGGAATAGTAGGCAAGGCAAGACAATAACCATCAGGTAGGCAAGTAGCAGTCTCTGCAATGAAGACCTCAAGACATGCCTATGTTACTTTTTCAGTCCTCATTTCTCGTCACAATTTTTCCTCCAGCCATACTACAATTCTGTATCTGTGTTCAATATACTGTGCTTTATCCTCTAGGTCTCTAGCCATATCAAATGCACTCTGCCAAGAACACTTTCCCCCTTTCCCTTTCATCTGGCTTAATTCTTCTGATCCTTTAATTCTCAGCTTAGATGTTACTTCCTCAAGTCTATGTTGCCTTTGTGATTGTCGTCAGCATTAGCATCCTTAATATTATTATTATCAGCTTTGCCAAAGACTGAGAGAGGTTGCCCGGTCTATTAACCATTTGCTAGCAGTTTCTCCTGAGCAGCTCATACTCTCAAGAAGGAGGGAGGCAAAGCCCCTTTGTAGGTGGCTAAATTCCAGCTTGTGTTTATCTCTTTTGGGGCCCCTCTCTGGAAGGCATAGGGTTCGTCCTTTACCTGGTTATTGAACATTGCTTCTTTTCTATTTGCTTTGGTTTCTTGTAGAGAAGCAAATATTATACATAGATGAATCTTCATTCTCTGACCAGTGCTAATGAGATGGTGGTTTAGACTCTTCCATGATCATGCTGTGCAGCCACTCTGAGCCTTGCTATTGTCTGCCTCTGAAAAAGTAATTAGTTGAGGTTTTTTTGTTTTGTTTGTTTGGTTTTTTTCACTGTTACTTCCCTCTTGCATATGGGTGTCTGGAGAGGGGCTGGTTGGGCATTGTCAGTCACTTTTGAATGGATTAATAAAGGCAGGGTATAAACAGATAACAATTTATTTATTTTTATTTTAATTTATCAATATACAATATAGTTGACTTCTGTCCCTTTATCAATTCCTCCTTTTCCTCCCTCCCTCTCCCTCCTCCACCCTCATCAACATCATATCTGTTCACATGTCTTAACAAAATCAAGGAGTTGTTGTGATCATTGTGTCTTCTTCCCTCCCCCCACCCCATTTGTTTGTTTATTTATTTATTTATTTTTATTAGCTCCCACAAATAAGTGAGAATATGCCATATTTCTCTTTCTGTGCCTAGCTTATGTCACCTGATATAATTTTCTCTAAGTCCATCCATGTTGCTGCAAATGGTACTATTTCATTTTTTTATATAACAGAGTGGTATTCCATTGTGTAGATATACCACATTTTCCTTATACACTCATCTGGTGATGGGCATTTAGGCTGGATCCAACTCTTGGCTATTGTAAATAATGCTGCAATAAACATGGGAGTGCAGATATCTTTTTGACATGATGATTTCCATTCCTCTGGGTATACACCCAGCAGTGGAATAGCTGGGTCATATGGTAGATCTATCTTCAGTTGTTTGAGGAACCTCCATACTATTTCCATAAAGGCAGCACCATTTTGCAATCCCACCAACAATGTAGGAGGGTTCCTTTTTCTCTGCAACCTTACCAGCATTTGTCATTCTCAGTCTTTTGGATATTAGCCATCCTAACTGGAGTGAGATGGTATCTCAAAGTGGTTTTGATTTGCATTTCCTGAATGCTGAGTGATGTTGAGCATTTTTTCATGTGTCTGTTGGCTATTTGTATATCTTCCTTAGAGAAATGCCTATTCAGCTCCTTTGCCCATTTTTTAATTTGGTTACTTGGTTTTTTTACTGTTAACTTGTTTGAATTCCTTGTATATTCTGCTTATTAATCCTTTGTCTGATGTATATTTTGCAAATACTTTCTCCCACTCTGTTGGATGTCTTTTTGCTCTGTTGATTGCTTCTTTTGCTGTGCAGAAGCTTTTTAGTTGGATATAATCCCATTTGTTTATTTTTCCTTTGGTTGCCTGTGCTTTTGGTGTCATATTCATAAAGTCTGTACCCAATCCTACTTCCTGGAGTGTTTCTCCTATGTTTTCTTTAAGGAGTTTTATTGTTTCAGGACATATATTTAATTCTTTAATCCATTTTGAGTTGATTTTGGTATATGGTGAGAGATACAGGTCTAGTTTCATTCTCCTACATATGAATGTCCAATTTTCCCAGCACCATTTACCAAAGAGGCAGTCTTTTCCCCAGTGTGTGGTCTTGGATCCTTCGTCAAAGATCAGATGGCTGTACACGCATGGGTTGATTTCTGGATTTTCTACTCTGTTCCACTGGTCCATTTGTCTGTTTTTATGCAAGTACCATGCTATTTTGGTTACTATCACTTTTTTGTATAGCTTAAAGTCAGGTAGTGTTATATCTCCAGCTTTATATTTTTGTTCAGGATTGCGTTGGCTATTCATGGTCTTTTGTTCTTCCATATGAATGTTAGGAATGTTTTTTCCAATTCTGAGAAAAATGCCACTGGAATTTTGATGGGGATTGAGTTGAATCTGTAGATCACTTTGGGTAGTATGGACATTTTCACAATGTTAATTCTTCTAATCCAAAAGCATGGGCTATCTTTCCATTTTCTTGTGTCCTCTTTAATTTCTCTCAACAGTGGTAGTTCTCATCACAGATATTTGTCACATCCTTGGTTAAATTTATTCCTAGGTATTTTATTTTATTTATTTATTTATTTTTGGTGGCTATTGTAAATGGAATAGCTCTCTTGATTTCCTTCTCTGCCAGTCATTCTTAGAATATAGAAATGCTACTGATTTTTGCATGTTGATTTCATATCCTGCAACTTTGCTACAATCATTTGTTAACTCTAAGAGGGTTTTTTTTTTTCTTTTCTTAGTCTTTAGGCTGTTCTATATATAGGATCATGTCATCTGCAAACAGGGACAATTTGATCTCATATTTTCCAACCAGGACACCCTTTATTTCCTTCTCTTCCCTGATTGCTCTGGCTAGTACTTCCAACACTGTGTTGAATAAGAATGGTGAGAGTGGGCATCCTTGTCTCGTTCCTGTTCTTAAGGAAAGTCTTTCAATTTTTCTCTATTCAGGATGATATTGGCAGTGGGTTCGTCATATATGGCTTTAATTGTGCTGAGATACATTCCTTCTATACCCAATTAATAGACAGTCTTTATCATGAATGAATGTTGAATTTTGTCAAATGCTTTATCAGCATCTATAGAGATGAGCATATGGTTTTTTTCTTTGATTTTATTGATGTGGTGTATCATATTTATTGATTTGCATATGTTGAAACAACCTTGCATGCCTGGGATGAATCCCACTTGATCATGGCATATAATTTTATGTATGTGTTGCTGTATTCTATTAGCTAGTATTTTATTGAGGATTTTTGCATCTATATTCATCAAGGATATTGGCCTGTAGTTTTCTTTTTTTGTTGTATCTTTGTCTGGTTTTAAGGGTGATGTTTGCCTCATTGAATGAGTTTGGGAGAGTGGCCTCAATTTCAATTTTTTGGGATAGTTTGTAGAGAATTGGTATTAATTCTTCTTTAAAGGTTTGGTAGAATTCTGCACTGAAGCCATCTGATCCTGGGCTTTTCTTTGTTGGGAGACTGCTGATAACAGCTTCAGTTTATTTAATTATTATTGGTCTGTTAAGATTTTCTGTGTCTTCTTGACTCAGTCTTGGTAGTTTGTATGTGTCCAAAAATTTATCCATTTCCTCCATATGTTCAAATTTGTTGGTGTATAGTTGTTCATAGTAGTCTCTAATGATTCCTTGTATTTCCTAAGTATCAGTTGTAATATCATCATTTTCATTTCTAATTTTTGTTCTTTTTGTCTCTCTCTTCTTTTTATACTTAGCCTTGCTAATCGTTTGTCATTTTCATTTAGCTTTAAAAAAAACCCAACTTTTTGTTTAATTGATCTGTTGTATCATTTTTGTGGTTTCTATTTCATTTAGTTCTTCTCTGATCTTAATTTCTTTCCATCTACTAACTTTAGGTTTGGATGGTTCTTCTTTTTCTAATTCTTTAAGGTGAAGTGTTAGGTTGCTCACTTGCCATCTTTCTTTCTTTCTTTTTTTTTTTAACTTTTATTTTGTCGATATACATTGTGGTTGATTATTGTTGCCCCTTACCAAAACCTCCCTCCCTCCTCCCTCTCCTCCCTCCCCCTCAACGATGTCCTTTCTGTTTGCTTGTTGTATCAACTTCAAGTAATTGTGGTTGTTATATCTTCTTCCACCCCCACCCCCCGGGTTTTTTTGTGTGTGTGTGTGTGAATTTATATATTAATTTTTAGCTCCCACCAATAAGTGAGAACATGTGGTATTTCTCTTTCTGTGCCTGACTTGTTTCACTTAATATAATTCTCTCAAGGTCCATCCATGTTGTTGCAAATGGCAGTATTTCATTCGTTTTTATAGCTGAGTAGTATTCCATTGTGTAGATGTACCACATTTTCCGTATCTACTCATCTGATGATGGACATTTGGGCTGGTTCCAACTCTTGGCTATTGTAAAGAGTGCTGCGATGAACATTTGGGAACAGGTATACCTTCGACTTGATGATTTCCATTCCTCTGGGTATATTCCCAGCAGTGGGATAGCTGGGTCATATGGTAGATCTATCTGCAATTGTTTGAGGAACCTCCATACCATTTTCCATAGAGGCTGCCCCATTTTGCAGTCCCACCAACAATGTATGAGAGTTCCTTTTTCTCCACGACCTCGCCAGCATTTATCGTTCAGAGTCTTTTAGATTTTAGCCATCCTAACTTGGGTGAGATGATATCTCAGTGTGGTTTTGATTTGCATTTCCCGGATGCTGAGTGATGTTGAGCATTTTTTCATGTGTCTGTTGGCCATTTGTATATCTTCCTTAGAGAAATGCCTACTTAGCTCTTTTGCCCATTTTTTAATTGGGTTCCTTGTTTTTTTCTTGTAAAGTTGTTTGAGTTCCTTATATATTCTGGATATTAACCCTTTGTCAGATGTATATTTTGCAAATATTTTCTCCCACTCTGTTGGTTGCCTTTTAACTCTGTTAATTGTTTCTTTTGCTGTGCAGAAGCTTTTTAGTTGGATATAATCCCATTTGTTTATTTTTCCTTTGGTTGCCAGTGCTTTCGGGGTCGTATTCATGAAGTCTGTGTCCAGTCCTATTTCCTGAAGTGTTTCTCCTATGTTTTCTTTAAGAAGTTTTATTGTTTCAGGGTGTATATTTAAATCCTTAATCCATTTTGAGTTGATTTTAGTATATGGTGAGAGGTATGGGTCCCATACCTCTAGACCCACTTGCCTTCTTTCTATTCTTCTGAGATAAGCATTTAGTGCAATAAACTTACCCCTTAGTACTGCTCTTGCAGTATCCCACAGGTTTTGCTATAATGTGTCATTATTTTCATTAGTTTCAATACATTTTTTGATTTTCTGCTTAATTTCTTCTTGGACTCATTTGTCATTAAGTAGAATGTTGTTTAATTTCCATGTATTTGTATAGTTTCCAGAGTTTCATTTGTTATTGATTTATAGTTTTAATCTGTTGTGGTCAGAAAAAATACATGGAATAATTCCAAATTTTTTGAATTTGTTGAGACTTGATTTGTGACCTAACATGTGGTCTATCCTGGAGAATGTTTCTTGTGCTGAAGAGAAGAATGAATATTCTGACGTTGTTGGATGAAACGTTCCATATATATCTGCCAAGTCCAGTTAGTCTAAAGTGTTGTTAAGGTCTTGTGTTTCTCTGTTGATTTTTTGCCTAGATGATCTGTCCAATGTGGAGAGCAGGGTGTTCAGATCCCCAACTATTATGGTGTTAGTGTCTATCTCTTTCTTTAGGTCTAATAGTGTTTGCTTTATAAATCTGGCTGCTCCTAAGTTGGGGCATAAATATTTATGATTGTTGTTATCTTGTTGGATAGATCCTTTTTTCATTATATAGTGGCCTTCTTTATCTTTTTTTTATGGTTTTTGGTTTAAAGTCTATTCCATCTGATATAAGAATAGTTACTCCAGCTCTTTTTTCATTTCTATTTGCATGGTGGTATATCTTTTTCCATCCTTTCACTCTTAGTCTACATGTGTCTTTACAGGTGAGGTGGGTTTCTTGAAGTCGGCATATTGTTGGGTCCATCTTTTTAATCCAATCAGTCAGTCTGTGTCTTTTGAGTGGGGAATTCAAACCTTTCACATTAAGAGTTACTATTGAAAGATATTGATTTACTCCTGGCATTATACAGATTTTTGTTTGGAGGTTTTAAATATCTTTTGTTCCTTTCTTTCTGATTTACTGATTGTGTTCTGTTTGTTGGTTTCTTGGAATAGTGGATAAACCTTTTTCTTTTCTTTCTTTCTTCATTGTTAACATTTTATTTTACTGGTGGGTTTTGCTCTATCTTGAGTATTCATGGTAGTGATGGTTATTTTTCAGGTACCAGACCCAGTATTCCCTTCTGAATTTCTTGTAAGGCTGGTTGTGAGGCAGTGAATTCCCTCAGTTTTTGCCTGTCTGGGAAATATACTATTTGTCCTTTGTTTCAGAAGGATAGCCTTGCTGGGTATAGTATTCTTGGCTGGCAATTTTTGTCTTTTAGTATTTTGATATTATGTCATCCCAGTCTCTTCTAGCTTTTAGGGTTTCTGATGAAAAGTCTGATGTTAGTCTGATAGGGGTCGCCTTATAGGTGACTTGACACTTCTCTCTTGTGGCTTTTAAGATTCTCTCATTGTCTTTGAGTTTTGCCAATTTGACTATATTATGCCTTGGAGAGGACCTTTTTGGGTTGAATATGTTGGGAGATCTTTGAGCTTCCTGAATCTGAAGATCCATGTCTCTTCCTATACCAGGAAAGTTTTCTGCTATTATTTTGATGAATATGTTTTCAATGCCATTTCCTTTTTCCTTCCCCTCTGGAATACCCATGATTTGGACATTGGAGTGCTTGAGGTTGTCTGTTGTCTCGTTTAGATTTTCTTCAAGTTTTTAAATTCTTTTTTCTTTTTGTCTACCTGTGTTATTTTGAACAAGCCATCTTCAAGGTCAGATATTCTATCTTCTGCTTGTTCTAGTCTGCTGGTTAAGCTCTCTGTTCTGTTTTTTTATTTCATTGAATGAATCCTTCAGCTCCACAAGCTCTGCTATATGTTTTTCAGGGCATTGATTTCTTTGTGCATTTCCTCTTTCAGGGCCTGTATACTTTTTTTCATTTTGCTGTTGTCTAACTGGGTCTTCTTGTATCTCATTAAATTTCCTAAGGATTGTTGCTCAAAATTCCTTGTCAGTCATTTCAAGGACTTCCTGTTCTATAGGGCCTAGAAGTTGCATTGTTGCATTCCTTTGGCGGTGTTGTACTTTCTTGGTTTTTCATATTTCTTGTCTCTCTCTGTTGGTGTTTAGTCATTGTGGGTAAGGTCATTATAGTCTACTTGTTCCACCCTGGTGTCTGGAGCAATATCAGGGAGCTTTGTTGATGCTCAGCTGCCTGTTGCTGCTTCAGGTTCTGGGGGGTTGGTGGTAGCTGTGGCCTCTCTCGGGGGCAGGGACTTGCCTGGTGGTGGTCTGGGGGTCCCATGCCCACTGAAGGCACTGCGAACTCCACAGCTCAGCTGCTACCTTGGATTTCTGGGGCTTGGCAGCAGCTGTGGCCTCTCTCAGGGAGTGCAGGAATTTGCCTGGCCAGTATCCTGGGGGTCCTGTGCACCTGGAGGGCACCAGAAACTCTGTGGCTTGGCTGCTGCCTCAGTCTTGGGGGCTCAGCAGTGGCTGCAGCCTCTCTTGGGGGGTGTGGAGACTTGCCTAGCTGGTGGCCTGGGGGTCCAACGCACGTGGAGGGCCTAATCAGTTGAGTTTTTTATCAGACCTTAGTTATTGGTAGCAAACAAACCATTGCTCTGGGATGACAGTCAAGAGGTCTTTGTGTGGAATCTGATTTATAATTCCTATAAAACGTAGTACTGTTCCAGAGTTACTAGTGCCATCATGCAGGTCTTGCTGTGATCCAGGGTAAAATCATAGCAGTTATCTCATTGGCTATTACCAAGTTCATGAAAACATCATAGACAGGCCTCTGATGAGCTGATATCCCTAGGAGCAAAGTCATCTAGTAGGGACAGATAGGCTACGAAAAGGCAAGCTCAATTTTTGTTTTGTTTTGTTTTGTTTTAATATCAGGCATAAAGCAAGCTGAAACAGTTCATGCGTTAAGTTTGATGAGCCCTGAGCAGTAAAAGCAATACCTATTTAGACAGTACCAAAGAGTGTTAAAATATCTTCCAACAGCAGTGATTTCTGAGAAGGATTGAGTGGTGTTTTTTGATTCTAGCTCAGTGGAAAAGAATAATCAATCGGTTGTGTTTGCTGTAGGAAATGGGTGCACTGGGGCCCTCCCCAAGCGGTGTCTACCACACTGCACTCTAAATTATTCTTCTGTTTCCCAGAGTAAAATCTCTGCAGGTGCACGCTTTGTTTAATTATTATAATTATTAGTTTTCTTCTTTCGTATTACAGAATTGATACACAGGTTCTATCCTACCAGTTTTATTTTCCTTCTTCTTCTAACAAAAGTAGCTCCATTCAGATCAGCAGAATGCCAGCAAGCAGGTGCTGCTTTACTTGGATCTTTATGACATTCCATTCTCAAATTTGAAGCTCAAGGGCAAGCTGATTTCATAGCTCCAAGCAAAAATGTGTAGTCCTTAGTTAGCTTTAATTGTATTTATTTAGTACTCCTCTCCCAGACTGAGGTAAGTGCTCTCTTGCTCCCTTGTCTGCTTTCTAACAGTGAGGAGGTGTCTTTATCCCAAGTAACATGCCAGCCCTCAGGCGTTTCCTGTCTCTATCTCTCTCTCCTGCTTAGTGCTGATATCCCAAGATAGAGAACATCTCTATTGTCCCTTCCTGTCCACACTGTTCCATCTTGAAGGGCTTGCAGTTTTAATCTGTGTCATGTCTACAAAAAGAGAGGTTCTGATGTTTGAGTCTGTGGAAGAATCAAAGGGGGAACAAGGAGGCCTGGTGAGGTGTGAATAGTTAGGAAAATCTAACCAAGTTCCCTTTCCGGAAGTCTGCACATGAGCTGATTTCTTATCCTGACCCATCTGGACTGTGACAGTAAATTATTTCCTTCCAGAAAAACCTCTGGAGAGGACTGGTTGTCTTTAGTATCAGTTATTTTGACCCCTTTTTGTGCATTGTTATGTTTATAGCAATGGGAAGTTGGAAAAAGTCACATCTCGAAATTGAAAAGCAAAACTAAAGACTGCATATGAAGTTATGTGTTTGTGTGTCTGTGTTTAGAAGAAAGTGAGATGTGGATAATTTGTAAGGATCTATACAGAGTGTAATTTGGTCACTGTTGCCTTCTTCTCATCAGATTGAAGATCATGGCTGGGGGTTTGACAATGTGGTGCCCCAGCCCAAGAGAAGCAAACAATGAAATAATGAAGGAAGAACCCCAAGAGCAGTTAAGCATTCCTAAAGTAGGAATATTTTCTAGCTCACTCCTTCCCCACTTATAACTGTTGAAAAGCAGCTGGCTGTTTCTTTAATTTAATCCTTTGTCTATCTGGGAGTTGACAAAGCAGGTTCTATTTAAAGGAGCTTTTTACATTTTCAAAGTAGAAAAAATGGGGTGCGGGTGGCATATTACATGAGGAAACTTTTAAAAATATTCACAAGATACATATGTTGCAGGAGAAAAGTATGAGGGAGAAGCAAACGAGTCAGTGTTTTCCTTGTTTTTTGCAAAGTCTCCTGACCTGAGTTCTAAGCTTGAATCACTGCCACATAACTTTGGCAGGTCACTTCGTTTGTTTGGATCACCAGTACTCCTCTAATCGTTCAGAATTCTTCCTGGGGCTTTTAAATGTGCACATCTTCCACTCTGAATTCCCTCCTGTGACCTGCCAAGTTCACAAATAACATGAGAGAGGCCTTCACACTGAATTTGGTTCTGCAGGATCACCAGCATGTGGGTGGATTCAGATCCATGTTCTTACTATTTCTTCTAACCCAGATGATACATTTCTTCTGCTTTCTCAGGATAAGTGAGGTGGAGACTTGGGAGATGAACTGGCTTTATCCCAATCTGGACAAGACAGATACTGCCTAGCAAGAGTGAATATCTGGAGGAACAGAAATGTTTTGACTGCCCCTTCTACTGAAAGTACAAGTCTAGGTTGTAGCTGGTAAGGTCTTCAGCCTTAAAGCTATATTGAATTCATAATCAGAGCACTGCAAGAGACAGGAAGAACGCATCTCTTATGTTTCTTTGACTCTTAAAGCAAAATTCTATTATCCCAGATAAATTGGTGCACAGACAAACTTTGATTAGCTGTGTGAATGCTAGCAATCTTGACAAAAATAATCCACATTGGCAAATAATCCGTAAATTAAATATATTGAGCCTTGGAATACATTAGGTTATTTTCTTCCCATCAATTTATACTTCTGCTCAGGTGAATAGTAAATTTACATATTTCCTTGATCCAAAGATGCCTATTTTTTCACATTTTAATCTCTCTCAAATCAGAATGCATTTTATAATTGATGCTTTGTCATCAATTTTATAAGCAGTGTCTTTGGGAATAATTTTATTAAAATATTAGAAAATATTACATCTTAAAGTGATAGTGTCTTAGATTAGATGAAACACAGGAGTTGTAACTTCTTGGGAAGTTTTTGTCTTGGTAGTGCTAGAAATGAGGAGGCAATAAGAAGTAAACTTAGGAAGTATTAGAGAAGAAAGTCTTATAAATTAGCTCTAGTGGTATGTGTTTGCTTCTTTTGCCTCTTGTCAGCTTCTTGAATACAGGGATTAACTGTATATTTTACAATACCTAATCTATTATAAATATTTTTCATTATGTTGTCATAACACAAATAAGAAGTAGTCATCATTATGCGGCAACAAGACCACTGAAAAGAAAATAGAGAAAGCCAGCATTCAATTTCCAACATATCATTTTTTAACTGACCAACTCTATATAATATTATAACATTATTTTGTTTTACCTTCTGCAAGAATTTCCCTATCACAAACCTAAATATTGAATTAGGAAAATACCATTAAGTATACCTGGAATCAAGAATCTCTTACACCAGTGATACTCAAACTTGATTGCACATTAAAATCACCTAGGAAGCTTTTAGAAAAAAGTCAAGACTCTATCCCACACTAAATTAAAGGAGGGCCTCTGGAAGTAGGGCCTTGGCACTTTTTAAAAATACCTTCCACACAACAGAGAAAATCAACAAAACTGGGACGTGATTCTTCAAAAAGATTTTTTTAAAAAATGGCAAATCTTTAGCTAGGCTGACTAAGAAAATAATAGAGAAGACAAATAAAATCATAAACAAAAAGGGGGACACTATACCTATCTAACAGAAATTGTAAGAATTTGTAAGAAATTGTAAATCTAACAGATTGTAAGAAAACACTATGAACAATTATATGTTTATTAATTGAATAGCCTAAATGAGATGGATGGGTTACTAGAAACACACAACCTACCAAGACTGAATTATGAAGAAATAAAAAATCTGAATAGACCTATAGCTAGTAAGACTATTGACACAGTAATAAAAAACTTCCCCCCAAAGAAAAGCTTAGAACAAGACAGCTTAACTGGTTAATTCTTCCAAACATTTAAAGAAGAATTAACAGCAATCGTTCTCATATTCTTCCATAAAGTTGAAGAGGAGGAAACACTTGCTAATTCATTCTATGCTGCTACCATTACCCTAATACCAAAGCTAGACAGACACTGTAAGAAAGGAAAACTATAGACAACTATAAAGGAAAACTATAAATCCTCAACAAAATATTAGCAACCCAAATTTAACTGCATATTAAAAGGATTGTATACCATGATCAAGTGGGATTTATTCCTGGAATGCAACATTTGAAAACTGATCAACACAATTCACAATATCAGTAGAACGGGGGAAAAAACACATGATGATCTCAATTGGTATAGAAAAAGCATTTGACAATATTTAACAACCTTTCATGATAATACGCTCAACAATCTAGAGATAGAAAAAATCTATCTCAACATAACAAAGGCCTATATGAAAAACCCACAGCTAACACAATACCCAATTATGAAAGACTGAAAGCTTTACCTCTAAGATCAGGAACAAGGCAAGGATATCTGCATTCACCAGTTCTATTCAATACAGTATTGAAAGTCCTAGCCACAGCCATTTGGCAAGGAAAAGAAACAAAAAGCATTCAAATTAGATAGAAAGAAGTAAAATTATCTGTGTTTCACAGGCAACATTATTCTATATGTAGAAAACCCTGAAGATTACTCACACACCCACACACACACACACACAACTGCTAAAACTAATAAGTGAATTCAGCAGCTTCAAAATATAAAATCAACACACAAAACTCAGTAGTGTTTATATACTGCAACAATGACCAATCCAAAAAAGGAAATTAAAAAAACAATTCCATTTACAATAGCTTCAAAAAGAATAAAATACTAGGGAGTAAACTTACTCAAGGAGGTGAAGGACACGTGCAGTGAAAACTACAAAATGTTGCTGAAGGAAATTAAAGATATAAATAAGTGGACTGGAAACACTTGACATTTTTAAGATATCAATAACACCCAAAGAGATCTACAGATTCGAAGCAATTCCAATCATAATTTATTTTTTTGTAGAAATTTTTTAAAGCCATTCTAAAATTCATATGGAATTTCAAGAGACCTTGAATAACCAAAACAATCTTGAAAATGATGAGCGAATTTGAAGGTCTCATACTTCCTAATTTCAAAACTCGTTACACAGCTACAGTAATCAAAACAGTAGAGTACTAGCATAAAGACAAACATAAAACCCAATAGAATAGAACAGACCTCAGAAATAATCCCTCATATATATGGTCAAATCATTTTCAAGAAGGGTGCCAAGACTATTCTAAAAGAAAAAGTCTTTTCCACAAATGGCGGTGGGAAAACCAAATGTCCACGTGTAAAGGAATGAAGTTGGACCTTTATTTTACACCATAATACAAAAATTAACTCAAAATGGATCACAGACCTAAATGTAACTCTTAGTAGAAAAAATAGGGGAAAAAGGCTTTGTGGCATTGGATTTGCCAATGATTTTTTAATATGACACTCAAACCACAGGCAATATAAATTAGACTTTATCAAAATTGAAAACTTTTGTGCATGAAAAGAGTGAAAAGGCAACCCACAGAATGGAAGAGAATATTTGCAAATCATATATCTGTTAAGGGATTAATATTTAGAATATATAAAGAACTTCTACAACTTAACTCCAAAAAAAACCAACCTGATTAAAAAATGGGCAAATGAGTTTAACAGACATTTCTTCAAAGAAGATATACCATTGCCGATAAGCTCATGGAAATATGCTCAATGTCACTATTCATTAGGGAAATGCAAATCAAAACCACAATGAGATACCACTTCACACCCATAGTATGGCTATTATTAAAATACAAAATAAAATAGTTTAAACAGTAAATAACAAGTATTAGCATGGACAAATTGAAACCCTTGTGCATTGTTGGTGGAAATGGAATATGGTGCAATTGCTATGGAAAATGGTACAGTAGTTCCTCAAAATATTAAACATAGAATTCCCATGTGATACAGCAACTGAAAGCAGGGGCTTTAAAAGTTATTTCTACACACCTGTTTATAGCAGCATTATTCACAATAGCCAAAAGATGGAAACAACCCAAGTGTCCATTGATTGGTGAATGGAAACAAAATGTGAAATAGACATATGATAAAATATTATTCCACCTTAAAAAATAATTAAGGAAATTTTGACACATTTTACAAGATATGTGAATCTTGAGGATATTATGCTGAGTGAATAAGCCAATTTAAAGGACAAATATTGGGTGATTCCATTTATATGAGATATCTAGAATAGTCATATTTATAGATACAGAAAATAGAATGGTACCGACAGGGGCTGGCAGTGGGGAGAAGATGGAGTTATTGTTCAATGGGTTCAGAATTTCTGTTTTGGGAGATAAAAATAATTCTGAAGATGGATCATGGTGATGGTAACACAACAATGTAAATGTACTTACTGCCACTGAACTATTTACCTTAAAATGGTTAAAATGATAAATTTTATGTTACCTACATTTGCCACAATTAACATTTAAAAATATTGGGGGGGGGGGACTCCAGGTGTTTCAATACACCTAAGTTTGAGAACCATGAAGGATACCAAATGATAGTCTCAAATAGTTCTTATCACTCTCTACAGCTGAGTTCTTCTAGTTGGAAACACAAACATTTTTTCTCTGTGTATCTCCAGCTCCTAGCATAGAGCTAGCCACATAACCACAATCATCCTAGAAGCTTTTTATTGACCCCCATAATGTGCCAAAAATTGTGCTAGGTCAATTGTTCTCAAAGATTAGCCTGCAGCAGAATCACCTGGATGGCTTGATAAAACTCCACCTGAAGAGTTCAGTATGAGGTATTGTATTTCCAATAATTCCCTAGTGGTGTTGGGCTGGAGGCCACAGGCTGAGCACTGATGTAACCAAGCACTTCGTACTTTATAACAACATATACAGAAGTATCGTAGCTAGAGAGGCTGAGGCTCAGCCAACATCACACATCATCATCATGCATCAGGAGCTATCAGAGATGGGATTAAATCCCAGGTCTCTCTGACTCCCCAACCATGCCACTTCACTATACCTTGCAAGGCTATCATTAAACAGATGAATTTCCTCAGTAGTTCCTTAGCATACTTCAATGGAAAACTAAAATTTGGTTGAAAGTATTTTTTCAAAAAAACTTAAAGTCAGTGAAAGAGACAGTCTTTTACAGACTTACTCAGTTGTGGTTCAAGACAATGTTTGAAAATGTCATCACTCGCCCATATGCAAGCAAATGCCATTTGAATATAGGCTCTAAAGTACTGACATTTCATGTGTTATCAGCTTAGCTAGCATCAACCTCCCCCTGTCAAGTTCTTTCCAGGCATGCTCTTTCTTTGGTGTTAGAAATGTCCTCTCGGTCTTTTTTCATGTATTTGTTTAACTTATTAACTCAACTTATTACTACCCCCAAATAGACCATTCTCCATGTCCACTGATTGGTTTTTGTCTCATTTTTTTCATTAATCCTTTATTTCATTAATCCAAATAGATTTAAATGACTTTCCTTTTTGCCCAGAGTTTAAACTTTATGTTACAAAACACTGTGCAAAGAATAACTTTCTTCTTAATAAGATCCACAGAAAAGTGGAAAAAATATAAAACAAGAGAGGAAAATATAAATAATACATGAAGAGAAAAATAAGAACTGGCAAATAAATCAGAATTTCCAGATCTAGTTGATGCCGTTTGGTTAAATGCTTTTAATTAATAATAGTGACAGCTACCATTAATTGGGTGCATGTTAGTTGCCAAACCCTGTACTAAGTAAACAGCTAAGGAATGCTATTTGTTTTAGCCTTCCCCCCCCCAAAAAAAAAATCTGAGGTGCCTATTTTTATCATCATTTTATATAAGTGGAAATAGGCATAGATAAAGTAATTTATCAAGTGTTGATAGCTGGTATGCCTGGCTCCAGAAGTTGAGGCTTTCACTTACTATGGTCTTCTCTGTAAAAATGAAAGGATACTAGTTCACTCAGGTAGTCTTACCACTCAAGGAGAATATGGAATTATTTTCTACAGTTTGAAGCTCATTTCAAAGTAGAATCTTTGATACCAACGGCTTGATCATCTCTGGCCACAAAGGCCACGTTTGTTTCAGCTGGAGTACATTTAAGGAGATGTATCACATATGGCTTAAAAGAATGGTACTCAGAGTCACACTGTCTGAGTTTGGATCCTACTTCTACCACAATGTCTGTATAACATTGGACAAGACACTGAATCTCTCTGTGCCTCAGTTTCCTCAGTGATATAGTGGAGTAATAACTGTATCTAATGCTTAGAAATGTGAGGATTACAACATGGAAACAATATACAGCTCTTAGAATAGTGCCTGGAATATTAAACACTTAATGTATATAGCTATTCATATTATGAATTTTTAAATATTGACTGTTTTATGACTATCATCTATTTTTATGGTAAGATTTGGAGTGTTTTTATCAATTTCTAGATTGTGTTTTTCATCTATGATCATGGCGTAAAATGATACCACTAATGCTATTAGGTGGCAAGAAATATGAGCTTCTTTTCCCATTTATCTTTCTGTGAGCAGTTACATCCTAATTCTCCTGCAGGCTATAACTGTGAAAGAACAACTCAGATTAGCCACTCTACCAAAATTTATCCTGTAATTTCATGCAAAGTGACTTCACATAAGAAAAAATGTTTTCCTAAAATATGTGCATAGGGTATTGTAATATTTGTGGTTGCAAAATGAAAGCTATTCCTTCCTTTTGCTACACCCTTCAATATTTGCTCAGGTGCAATTTGATTTCCACATGAACTGATTGGGAAAACTTACCAGAGAGTTACAGAGAAGTTGCCATTCCGGCTTCTAGTAACTTCTCAAACAAAATCACGTTGCCGAAAATGGTTACATAGAGTACCTCCAATAAATCTCTCTGTGTATTTGTGCCTTATTATAAACCCCATCAGCAATTTGCCTTTAAGCATGAGCACATTTTTAATCAAGCAGTAAGGCAGTCAGAGTATAAAGTTCAGCAAAGCTGGAGCTGCAGTGAACTGTTTTGTCCCTCTGGTGAAGGAGTGTGGCTGGAGAGTTTATTACAGTTTCCCCAAAATTCTGTTCCCTGATAGCCTGATTGCACGTCCCAAGTGGCAGCAAAGAGCAAACTTAAAGGAGATAATGTTGATTTACGTGCACTAGGGCCCTTAATTACAGATGGACATAGTTTTTGTTGTTGTTGTTGTTGTTAATGAAAGAAGAGTTTACAAAGTCTACCCGCCAAAAACATCTTTATTCAAGAACCATATGAGTTATACAATAATAAATAATAAGATAAAGCTCAGTTAACACCAGAAGTAGATTTTATATTTACAAAATATACAAAGAAGTAGGCAACTTATGCAATGGAGCATAGAACACTTGCCATTTCAGCTCAGGGCCACTGTCATCAGATTCCTATTAAATGCATGATTGTTAACTCCCCCACAAGGGCAATGGCTTCTGAACCTGAAGTGGTCCACTGGCAATTTTATGTCCATTTGTTTGCTGATTTATTTTTTAAATAAATCATATGAATTTCTTCAAATGGTAGTTGGAAATGTTTCACTGACTTTTTACAAGCCTGCATGTAATAACAACACACAGAGGAATATAACATAACTTAAATGTGCCCTTTCACTTGCTTTTAACTGGGATGTGACTGATAGGTGAAGCAAAATAAATTTTTAAAAGTGAACACATTTTCAAATGCATATTATTTTACTTCAAAAATACGAGATATATCCTCATCTGTATATCTATACAGGTGTGTGTGTTTACATACATTTCTATGATATTTATCTACACTGTGACTTCAAAATAAACATTTAGACAGAATTTATAGTTAGGTCAATGAGGCATTTAAAGCCATCTGCAAGATCAGAAGCCAATATAGGACTCTACAAATTTGAATAGGATTCCGAGTAAAGTTACGAGTCATCAATGATCTAGAATTGATGGTCTAGATTGATGTTACTTTGAGAGAATATGCAAATTATGAGCCTCAAGAGACAAATTAAGAAAGAAAATAAGAGCTACGATAGTCATGAGATTTCTACTGTGTTTGTCTTGGTCCAAATGCCTGGTATTATGCTGATTCTTACAGAAAAATTATAGATGAAACTAATTTTTTGATGGGATACCTTAAATTCATATCTAAATCAATCAATCAATCAATAAACTAGAGTAGATCCCACTAATAACTACTATTCATGTCTTGTCTCAGCCATTAGGATATGGTTGCTAGTATAATTTCTCCATTGCAATCTTTCCCAAATGTCACGTCCAAAGTTACTCAACTCTCATCCTGCATGACTCCTCAGAACCAGCCTTTTGCATCACTGGCTCACCCCAGCATTTTTCTCCTTCATAGAGCCCACTAGGTCTCATTTTCTTCTACATTCCTTTACTACTTCACTTTCATATATTTTTCAGACTATCCAGACTCAGGAGTATCTTTTCATTTTCTTTACTCCTGGATTTATACTTTTTTCATAGGATAGACAAAAATTGTTCTGCAAATACTTTCCCCACCCTCTCCCAAAAAGCAGCCAGTACAACTTGTGCATAAGATTTTTTTAAATATAGAGCCAGAGATTATCATTACTTTTTGCCAATGACCTGGCCTAGTAAAGAAAAGCTTTATACAAGTTTAAAATAAAGATTTTTTTCCCTAGTAACAATTTTTAAATAAAGGAACTGAATTGAGACACATTTGTTTTTACAGCTGGAAGGGGTCTTGGTGACTATTTAGTTACACACCTTCATTTAATAAAAGAGGAATCTGAAGCCCAGAAAGCCAGTGTCTTATCTCCATGTAGCAACAACAGAGCTGTGGCCAAGTCCCTGGACTCCCAGGCAGGCCCTTTCCATTGCTCCACCCAGCCTCTCTGAACCTGGCTGCCAAGTGGTCAACATTCCTGTGCTGGAATGTAAATTCCTTCAGGAATTCTGAAGTCCATGTTCTTATTCATGTTCAATCACTAAATGGTAGCAGCTCTGGATAAATCACTAAAACTCTCTCTATCTCACTATTTCCATTCTTAAAATGTGTAATCCTTCATTTCTCATCAGTCCATTAACAGGGAGGAACAAATATATATGTGAGTGTGTGTGTGTACAAATAACACAAATATTGAAGTTCTTTCAAAACAAGTAGAACTTTATTATATATAATAAGTACAATCTAAGATGTTTTTGGGAGACGGGGCTGGTCCACTGCTGGCTCCCTTGCTAGACTTGTTGCAGTGGTGATGGGTGGGGCTGAGGCCTTCAGTACCCCCCCACCCCCCCACCCCCTCTCCTACCTCAGGAACCCAAGGGAAACACAAATAGAACTTCTGAAGGCGTCACTTAGAAATTGAGTTTTCTGTAATCAGCAATAGCATGATCAAGAGAGAAAATAAATTGCCTTCAGTCTTGAAAGCATCAAGAAGACTCTATCTCTTATCCTCCAAGAACGACATTCAATTACCTACAGTAATACCAACTCAATGGACCACCTATCCCAATTAAGCAGCAGCGCATGCTAATTATCGTTAGACTTAATTGGTTTCCCAATTCAGCAACTTCCTTGATCAAGTCTGCCCCAGTTAAGTGGCATTTATTGAACCACCTGAATCTTGCTTAAAAGAAACAAAAGAAATTTTCCCATCTCAAGTTCAGCAAATATAACCTAGTCTCACAAAGTCACACTAGCCAGTTTCTAATTAATTTTGCAAAGCATACACTGAGGTTGGGTAAAGGAAGCAAATCTTCTTCCAATTAGACTGAATATTTTGTTAAAATCATGTAAGATTAAGCAAAACATTTCAAACAACAATCAGTAAATGTGTGAAAATTAACAAATATTTACTAACATATCTCCCCTTTCCTACTTACACATATTTTTTGACCAAGATGTTATGATTTTTTTATCCTTTCATATTTTCCACCCCTGAGATGTACTGTGTTTGGTAATAACACATATTCTGAAGAGTAGCTAAGCATAAAGAAAGGAGAAATTATGCTCTTGGGCTCAACTTTACCAGAGAAATTTACGTGCATAATAGTTCCCTAGCTTAACTTTATATCAGTAAAACAGATGAATGTAAAATCTGGTACTTGAGAACTGCTCAGGACAAGAGGAGGCTTCAGTTGAATGGGTCCTATAATCTGGAAAGGTCTTGGAAGATCAGGGCTGACTGTAGACTGAAATGAAATAACCCTACTTCTGGAAAGCTGGGCATTGGGCGTGGCATACAATATAGGCACACATGCTCTGGAGTTGAAAGTTATGTCTCTGGAGTAATTGTTCCAGGTCTGCTCAGTGACAACTACATCCCCCAACTTGAATGAGCTAGTGGGACTCACAAAGACAGAGGAGCAGTTTTGAACTCTTCTTTGAGAAAGGCTAGAATTCTCACCTTAGATTCTTCCTGCCAGAGTGAGAGAGAGAGAGCAGAGTCAAAGAGAAAATGTGCGACTCCAAGATTCCCACTTTCCTCAGTTTACCACCAGAAATGATGGAACAAGAGGAAAAGTGGGAAGAGTTGGCAGAATCAGGTTATGTTCATTTTTTACACTTCTTTCCAGGGCATTAAACTATTCCAATATCTGAGAAAGAGTCCTGTGGCTGCAATGACCTTGTTGAAGGTGGAGGTGGTGAGACATGTGTGCTGCTTCTGGTCTTAGCAAGGCTTACTTTTGGTGACCATACTGGGTTGTGGGGAAAATAGGATAATTTAGTCAGGTTCCCTCAGCTCAGGTCTGGCTGGGGATCAAGGAGCACATTTCTTGTAAACAAGCTGTGTGTGGGTGGAGTTAGTGCACATGTGCACCAATCTTTTAGTTTTGTTGCTATTGTGTGCTCTCCAGTTTGTGAAGCAGAAGCTGGCCAGCAGAGCTCCTGTCTAAAAATAGAGCATGTTTCCTCTGCTGGCAGCTGCTCAATTTTCCTTTGGACTTTGCAGGGTTGCAGTTGAGTTTCTGAGTTTCTCTTTGGACTGCCTAGGTATTAGATGTGTGTGTGCTGAATAAAGACTATTCCTTCTTCAACCAAGGCTCCAAGGACCTTTTTGCTGGCTACCTAGCTCATAGACCTGCATGTGAAGGGTTTGTGAGTGGGCTCGAGGGGTCTGTGAGCTCCAGACTCAGCCCTAGCCCTACAATTGGCAGAGTTGGCAGGATTCTGAGCAGGTACAGGAGCCAAGAAACCTTTGAAGAAGGAGGAAATGTGGCTACTTTTGAACATGTTGTGCCCCGTGGCCACTTTCCTGTTGACCGGGATCTGGTTGCTGCTCACTGCACTGCAAGTCAGCATCGACCAGGCATTACAGTGAAAACCCCTTGGGAGAGGGAAGAAATGTGGCTGTTTTTGAGTGTGTGGCACCCGGTGGCCACTTTTCTGATGACCAGAGCCTGGCTGCTGCTTGCTATGCTGCAAGTTGATCAAGATTTGAAGTGGAAAGCAGAGTTGTTGGCCGATGATGTGCAGTGACTGGAAGATTCGAAGTGGAAAACGGGGTTGTTAGAAGCACGGATAGATGCCCTGGAGGATGACATGCAGCAACTGGCCACTCCTGCTTCTCACACCAAGGAGGACGACAAACCCATTGGTGAGTTGGGAGAGACCATGCGTCTCCAGGCATAACCTGTTATGTATGAGAAAGTGAAACACAATCAGCCTAGGGGACCAGGTGGGCAACCGGTGGGTGATCCACAGGTGACTCAGTTCACCACCTATGTACCGTATACCCTGGTTGAATTGGTTGACTTGGGGAGACAGTTTCGGCAGAAATGGGGGATCCCCTGGCTGCTTGGCTGTTGCAGTTATGAGATCTAGGGGTGGATAGTGTGATGTGCTCTGGCAAGGAGACGGAAAAATTGGCCTCCATCACCATGCACCCATCCCTGAGGCAGTGGCTACAGAATAGCCCCAGATATGCACCAGGGCCAGGTAGTCACTCCTTAATGTACTGGGTGAGTGCAGTTGCCTGAACTGTGTGGGCAAATGCTGGAGAACTGGCCAAGATTATTAGTAAATGGCAAATGTATGCTGAATTGGTCCAAATAATCCGAGAGCTGGGGATGCGGCAGTCCATGTTTAATGTGAACACTCGTGGCCCAGACGACGAAAACTTTACAGGTAACATGAGAGACATAGTGCTGCAGAGTTCCCCATCAACATCCTTTGGGTCACTGATGGCCATACTGGCCCCATACATTGGTCATCATATACATGAGGTAACGACCATGATAGCCAGCTTGGGTGAAGTAGAGGATAGAAGACAAGCAAAGGAGGTCCAAAAGGTGGCTAAGACCAAACCCCCAAGAAATGATGCTTGGGATTTTATCCCAAGGGGACCAAGCAAGACTAGCCATAAGCAGATGTGGCTTGACTTGCTTGCAGCAGGCGTTGATAGGAAGAAAACTGACTGGCAGCCAAATGCAGTCCTGTTTGCCTTGTGGCAGCAATTGTGTCCTGAACAGCGTTTCACTAAACATCCAGAAACAGGTAGCAAAGTACATTCAGTGGATTTAAAGGACTTTTTGATTGCTCTTGAGGAAGCAGATGAAATGTTCCATTCCAATTAGGGAGCAGGCCAAGATGCTTGTCTTTTGGGGGTAGGCGAGGACCAGAGGCCTCATGTTGAGTTGGCAATGATGCAGCTGTAAGGTGGCTGGAGAGAACTCCAGCAGCTGATGTAGCTGGGTGGCTACGCTGGAGAATGCAGCATGCTGGCTGCAAGGCTAGGTGGTCAATGGCTTGCCAATTGCCACGTTAACCTGAGAAAAAATGCCCCTGATGGGCAGATGTGCTCCTGATGAGCAGACGGGTGCCCCTGATGGCCAGATAACTCATGTGAGAATGCCCCTGACACAGTGGCAGGTGGATCTTGTGGGACCACTGCCATAGTCAGAGTTACTGGTCTTCTGTTTTTATGGACTTGTGGGGCCCGAAACTGGGTAAGATACCTATTCCTGCAACCGTTCTTTCTCAGGATGACAAACTGGCATGTATCTTACCAGAGGGGCGAGAACTTCCCCTACTGGTACCAATAACCCTTCTGTCTTTTTGCCCATAGTGTTCTGGTTGCAAGCACTGCACCAGAGTTGACTGGGTATATACATACATGGGCATGACCATCTACTGAATATGCACTGAACTTCACATCAGTATGACTACAAGATTCCCATGGAAAATCACACCAGTGATGACTACTAACCGGAAATGTATGACTAAAGGACAGAACTACAGGACAAGCTTTAAAGACAAGCCTTAAGCCATATCGAACAGACAACAGGTTGTATAAATAAAAGGGTCCTTTATCCTCACTAAGGGAACATCATGGAAGATTTTTAACGTGTAGATTGTACAGTGAGGGACCCTGAAGGGTGGATTGTGGGGAAAATAGGATAATTTAGTCAAGCTCCCTCAGCTCAGGTCTGGTTGGGCATGAGCAGCACATTTCTTGTAAACAAGCTGTGTGTGGGTGGAGTTGGTGCACATGTGCACCGTATCTTTTTTGTTTTGTTGCTATTGTGTGCTCTGCAGTTTGTGAAGCAAAAGCTGGTGGGCAGAGCTCCTGTCTAAAAATAGAGCATGTTTTCTCTGCTGGCAGCTGCTCAGTTTTCCTTTGGACTTGGCTGGGTTGCAGTTGAGTTTCTGAGTTTCTCTTTGGACTGCCTAGGTATTAGATGTGTGTGTGCTGAATAAAGACTATTCCTTCTTCAACTAAGGCTCCAAGGACCTTTTTATCGGCTACCTAGCTCATAGACCCATCTTTGAAGGGTTTGTGAATGGGCTCGGGGGGTCTGTGAGCTCAAGACCCAGCCATAGCTCTACGTGGGTAGCCAAGAAAAAGAACAGTGACACACTGAGTGGGAGAGGAGGGTGACAGATGACAGCATGTGGACCAGGTGTTGGAGTGAGCTACTTGGGATGGAGCATTCTAGTGCTCACTCTTCCTTGACAAGTGTTGTCCGATCTCCAGTGTCCAAACAAAGGTCTATCAAGGAATTCAAGGCTAATCAGCCAGAAGACTTTAACCTTGTGAAGTTGGCAAATGTTTGGAAGATATATTCTCCAAAAAAAGGAAAGAATGGACTTTCCTCAGAAATTGCCATTTTCTGACCATTCTAATGGTATTGCCTTGAGGAGGCTTCTTACGCCACTTATAGAAAATACTAACAATAATAAAGGATAATGTTGTCATATTTGATCTCAGTTTTCTTTGAATTGTCTTAAAATAAGTCAGATCTGGGCTCAGGGTTCCAAAAAGAAAACAAAGTATATAATATAAAGTGATTTACCTTTTTTTCAAGAAACTAGCATGCGTTGTGTAAGATTGATGGAGCTTATCACTATAGCAGAGCCCTTTATTGGCAACTTCAAAACACTAGAAGCAACCAAAATCTGTAGGATGCTATTTAATTAATTAAAATCAATGTTTTCTGTAATATGTGAAATCACCTCAAATACAATTTCTATATGTCTACTGATAATTGAGTTAAACCTCTCTGGCCTAAAGCAAAATTGTAAAGTAGAATCATTGAAGGTAGAGCTGGAAGGGATCTTAGGTAGCACTTACTTCCAGCCACTCACATCTAAGGAAATGAATTTTTAATCACTAAACATTTTAGCCAAAGAAGAACTGAATTTCCCGATTATTGTCTTGTACTATTTCTGTGACCCAGTACTGTTCCAATGCTATTCCTAGTACTATTCTGTATTTCATGGCGGAAGCCTCTTATGCACTATCAGTTTGCTTTCTGGTCCCTCCCTTCTTACTAAAATAGAAAAAGATCTGTTACCAGTTATTCATTGCTGTGCTTTCTGAATGAAGGCCTTTCTCCCAGATCTGATAGAGTCAGACAGCAATATGTCTTGAGAGTTTATTTTCTATCTGCCACTGAAAACTTCTCTTAGGAAATGAGAGGAGGTTCATTTCTAGACATGGTCAGGTGGATGGGGAAGACCAGAGGAATCACAGGCTACCCCAAGTGCTGGGGGATCATTCCAGTACTTATCAGTGAATATATGATTAAGGCCCAACTCTTTGTAGGATGAGCCAACAAAAGGATGCTTGTGCTTAAACTAGTTAACAACAGAAGATTACAAACTATACAGATCTGTCAAAAAGTAGTACTAATTTCAGCTATTGGCCTGAATTGTCACGGAACAACACATATCATTAAATATGTGTCAGATTAACTTTGCTGTAAATTGTATTTCATTCATTTTCTGTCATTAGCAATTATTAAACACCTGCTCTACACCAGATTACTCTTTTTTTCTTTCTCCACCACTAATACTACCTTTTAGTATTTCCCTGTCTTCCTCCTTATCTCAGATGATCCTGAGATAGCTCTGTTATACCAACTTTACTGGTTGCCTCCCAACACCTATTCCCCACCTTTGCTAAAAATACCAAATTTTCAGATACCCTAATTTTTTTTCTGCAGCCATATTCTTGAAAAAAGTACAGCCCTAGCCTCAATAAATCTGAATTTATCTAAGCCAATTGTGGCCATTTCATTTTCTTATCAATGATGTGTTTAAGATGGTCTGTATGACTCAGTTCTGATTAATGAGATATGAGGGTAAGACTGCTGGAAGAACTTCAAAGAAAGATTTCTTAGCTCTCACAAAATGTCCAAAGGAAAATACAGGTACTTGTTTTTTTTTTTTTTTTTTTTTTTTTTTTAGGATAGTTTGACCTTTGACATTGAAATTTAAAAATATGATGCCTGAAGCTATAGCAGCCACCTTGCAACTATGAGGAGAATTAACCTATCTGAGGATAGTAGATAGGGGGAGAGCAGATAAGGGAGATGGAAAAACTTGAATCTTCCATGATATTTTTAACTACTGTATTGTCTGACACTGGAGCCACCCTGCCTAGGATCATGTGTTATATGAGATAATAAAATATTCTTATTACTTAAGCCACTTTTGGTTAGATTTCCTGTTACTTGTGGCTAAGTTCATTTAATGATATAGTAGTGAATGGGTTAACTGAAAAGATTTTGGAGTCAGGCCAACCAGGGTTTGAGGATTTACTCTATCACTTACTATCTGCATGACTGTTCCTTACCCATCAAATATAAAATGCATACTATTTGCTCAAATAAAGTTTGTTAATAGTTAAATTGTGCTTCTGGGTGATATCAAAAATTAACAAGGTAAAAAAGGATACTTAGAAGAAACATCAGGAACAATATCAGGAGATATAAAGCATGCAACACTGATCTACATTTCTTTTTTACAGTCCAAAATTCACCTTCCCAGTGCACTGAATCAGAACTGATAAGCTTCCAAAAGCCACTTCAGAGTTCTGAATATGTCTAGGTCTGAAACTCAGAAAAATATTAATTGGAAGAAATTTTTATTGAGCGTCTTTGAACACATTATGTCCTTTGGATTATGCAAAAATGGGTAAGACCTCTAAACAAAGGTGAAGTTTGAGAAAATAAAGCTAATATAGAACTTTAATTACAAGTCTACATAAATCATGCATTCTTGATTCTGTGGTAGACTTGCGTTCAAAGAAACAAGCTGATTGAAAGTGATGCGAAGACAAATACTTGGCCCAGGAGTAGTGGGGGAAGAAGGCAACTTATAAGGGGAAATTAGAGAGGGTAAATATCTTAAAGGAGTAATTGATAGGTCATGCAGCTTATCCAAAAATGAAGGAATAGAAAATAAATACAGTAGGAAAAGGGATGTGTTCAACAAATACCGAATAGTCACTATGTGCCAGGCAGTATGATGGGCGTTGGGAACACATATGTTTTCTCAGAACTTTCAGTTAAGTTTACCATTCAATGGCTCATACATACCACACACATATGTGGCTAATATTAATTTCCAAGGTAAGGAATGAAAAATAAAAGTAATAATTATACGTCAAAATTGCTTAAAATATTTATCTTGGTTATATCCCAAGAGGAATTTTATAGTTTGATGCATTTTGTCTTATGTTTAATGAACATTTTATGGTTATAGGAGAATTCCTATTAGCAGTTGCTAAAAAAGAACCTGGTTCTGCAATATTCCTGAGAGCTGTGGCTGAGTGACATTCTCTGCTGATTTACAAAGTGGCAATCACATGTCTTTCCCACACCTGGAAGAGCTCAGCAAACAGCAGCTTGCAGGTGTCACTCATGTCTGGCTAAAAGCTGGCTCCAATGAGTCTAGCCAGGATCTGGCCTAGCTATTCACTGTCCTGGAGGGGCGAGGCTGGCCTGAGTGCATGTGTGGGTGGATGCTTGTATGTGCCCTCCGTCTTAACAACTCTCCATCCATTTCAGCCTCTAAATAGTAGTCAAGCACTTGAAAAAACATTAAGACATGTTCCAGCTTGCCCTGCCAGTCAGAGGGAAAAGGAAAAATTTGAAACCCTGCATTTCAGAACCCCAAGGGCTTTCTGATTTGTTAGGTTTAGTGGTTTAGAGGATTAAAAAGGCAGAAATATTAGAAAGAAAAAAGAAAGAGCCAATCTAATGGGTTGCTGAGCCACAAAAGAAAAGATTCTACTACCTGAGCAAATCTTATTTATTCTTTCTTCATGATTAAAATTTTTCAAAAACTAATAATAATTTCCTAGACATTTTTCTTTTTTTGCTATGCTAGTCACATTTCCCAAATCCTTTATCAACGCTGCTCTGCATATGAATGGGCTGTAATTGAACTGTCACATTCATGAAGGTCAGTAACCTTTCATTAGGAAGAATGTGTCTTTCTTGATAAATTATAAAGTCCCTGAGGATTTGAAAGCATATTTAAAAAAAGAAAAAAATTCTCTCTACTATACTTTGAAAAACAAAATACAGATTTTTCTCTGTTATTTTGTGTGGGGAGAAGGAGAGAGTGATTGCTTGTGTTTCTGTTTCATTTGCTTTCTGTGTGGGTTTTGTTGTTGTTTTGTTTTTTTCAAGATTTTTTTTAGCAAGGAGTGGGGTCCTCTTCATACCCCACCAACCTTGGCTTTTTGGGGTTTTTTTCAGCAGCAGTATCCAGAACTGTCCTATATAAGCTTTTCCTGAGTCTTTCTTAAGCAAAATGGAAAATTTGAATTCTCTTTCCAAAAAAAATTATAGCTCGTTATTCTGTCTGCAGTTTTAAGAAATAGAAATTATTATAAATGTCATTCTTTCTCCTTACAGTACAATTTATTATTTGCTAAGGAAAAGACCAAAGTCATTATGTGCAAATAAAGACCCACCTGAGTGATGCATACATATTCTGCCAATCCCACCCAGTGATTTAAGTAGTAATTAACACAGACACACAGACCCGTACTCCACAATCCAGCCTTCAAAATGGCTGACTCCAGAACGAAGGCCCTGACAGGGATGTCTGCTTGCACTTCTATGTGATTTGACTTGAGACCTCCGGGGATTTTCAACCAAAGTTTCAGACTCACTCAACCAGCACTAACTCCCGGCTCCCCTTTGGTTCAACTGATCTTTGGTCAAAAACTACAAGTTACATTTTAATGTGCATTAGTATCTTATGTGAGAATAGTGAGAGACATATGCCAATTTTGAGCACAGTTTTTTTTTTTTTTTCACCTGCTTTAAATCAGATTCAAAAGATTCCTTTGGCATTACTGACTTTGAAAAGCGCACAAACTACTTAACAGGGAATTTGAAAGACTGGGGCAAAGACTAAAAAAAACAGGAGGAGCTCAGTGAACTATTGTTCCTGTCATATTGACAGCTTGTATGCTTATTGTATACAGTTAGGACTTCAATTCTCACTGTTCAAAGATGTGGACAAGCATCAACCCAAAACATATAATCCGCACATGGAAATTTTAAATTTCCCATAAAATAAACAAAAGAAGATAGAATAGGATTTTAGCAGGGAGATGGTTCCACTTTCAAAGAATGTTGTCATCATCATTTGTAGTTGCATGGTTGGTGTATCAAAAGAACTTTCTATTAAAAAAAATAATAATTTCCTACAATACTAGTTAGGTTTCAACTAAGAAAACAAAACCTGTGCCAGATATGCGACAGGAAGAATGTAATAGTGAGAAATGTCTTCAAAGGCATCAGAAGAACTAAAAGACACCCAAGGAAGATGAGCAGCAACTGCAGGAAATTCCTACCACGTTTAGGGCTGGAGAGATGATGAGAGGAGATGGTGTCACTGGGGCCTCGACATTGCAGCTAAGATGCACATGAACACTTATAAAATATCACTTCAAAGAAATCAAATATTGTTCAACCAAGTATGTCTGAATGTGCATCCAAACAGTTCAGCTAGTAGGACTGCAACGTGGCATGTCTGCTGGGTGGGAGCTGGAAATTTGAAGGGAGAAACTGGCTAGTGGGAACTGCAGCCACTTACCAGGGCAAAGAGAAAAAGGGAAATGACCTGACGTCTGCTGCCTTCAGATCCTTTAGTCTCCTACTAGCGCCTCCCGTTGTTAGAACTTAACCTGGAAGCAAGTTGGCAAGAAAGACTTGGAAATGTTGATGCAGATTCAGCCTCCAATGGAACAAGGGTAAGGGCATGGAATTCATTTGAGAGCTAAGAGGCAAATGGGCTGTAGCTTGTCTCCTATGAGAATGTGTAATGTAGGGCAAACACTATTGTAGGGTCCTACACATAGGACACATAGGCAGGAGAATAACAGCATTGAATCATGGCATTAAAATAGACTATAAATTATTTAGTTCATCCTAGTGGTCAACCAAAACAATTCCTGAGTGATTTCTCAAGAAGAAAAAGAAAAAGAGTTCTCATAAAACTCATTTTGCTAGTAATATGGTCAAAACTAACCACTTTCAATGTCCTTATCAGATAAACATATAAAAAGCGTAGTCCCCATGACAGCATCAGCACTTAGTTCACAGCTTCTGCAGATGGGCTGGATGAACTCTGTTGGATTCATTGGTACTCATTGCAGCCGCCAGCACAAGTCTGTTGGGATGCTGAGAACCGTGACTGTATTAATAAACCATGATTTCAAAGAAATAAAACTACTTTTTAAAAAGTGTGTCAGAGTTTACAGCCAAACCGTTTCTTTTTAAATTCCTTTGACAAATTTAAATATTAAGAGACATAAACTAAAAATCTTCTCACAGTGCAGATGAAGGATAGAATATTCTTGGATGTACATAAGATTTTACTTTGGATTCTTACACACTGGTTTTTTTTTTTTTTTTTTAAGAAATGAAGGATTCAGGGTTTGTTTTCTGTTTGTATGTTTGTTTGTTTTTTCCTCTGTGTTTTTAGCTAGGAACTCCCAAAACTTCTGCATCATTATTCTGGTTTATTTTCCTTGCACAGATGATGAAGGCTTTATATGACAGACTAAAAGTGAAGGAGAATCTTGTACAAGAGACCTGGTCACAAACTCAGAATCTCTAAGTTCTTGAGGGAAACTGAGTCACTCAGTCTTCACACCCATGTGTTTTCTTTGGTTGATGTTCTTGTGCTGACAGTGGTTTTCAAACTAAAATCTTACAAGTTCCCCCAAAGTACAAAGTGGTGTTTGAAAGATAAAGGAGAAAAGAAGGTAGGGGTGGGGGACCGGGAGGCTCTGCTGCCTCCCCTCCTATCTTAATCACAGTAGCTTCACTGATGAGGGTGTGGACATTGTGGCTGACTTCCTAAGCCAGTCCATCTCACTCTCCTAGTTTCCTGCACTATGAGCTGATTCCAGTTGCTGAGAGCCCTCAAGCCAATCATGTGATCTCATCATTCTCTTACTGACTGATTCAGGAGTCCAGGCAGAAGCCAATCAGTGGATGCCGTTCTCCTGCGGGCATGTGAACCTGGTTGGCCTATTACACCAACTGGAAGGAAGTAAATTCTGGGTTAGATGAGAAATCCTTTCTCCCACCACGTGTGAACAAGGAAGAATTATAGCCCTGCACGCACTTGTAGCCATCTGATGAGGACTGGGGGAATCATTGTTGGGATAAAACACTGGCATTATTGGTATAGAGAGAAGAAAATAACTGGGCCCTTGCTGAGTTTATTAAACAGCTGACTCAACAGATCCTGAAGCTGGCTTTACATTTGGAAATCTTCTTATATGGGATAATAATTGCCCTATTTTATAAGCCTACTTGAGTTGGATTTTCAATCACCTGCAGCAGGACTATCATAACAGATAGAGTGTTCCACCTTTAAAAAGATCAAGAAACACTGCCCTAGAGGAACTTCTAAAAAACCTCACATTTCAGATGGATATTTCAAATGAAAATTTTCACTTTTCTAATACTGAAGAATTCTAATTTTTAAAATACATTATAACATAGTGATGTTTCATGTTTAGAAGTCCTTCCCTTGTTCACAAAGGGCCTTCTCACTCCACACGTGGATGGCAGTACAAATGGGCTCTAAAACAAATCCGTGTAGCTGAACCAAGTTTTTGCTGTTGTTGTTTTCCATTTTTACATCCTCTACTTCTCTTTCCTCCCTGTGGCCCTCCCAACCCTTCTCTTCAGCCCACGCTCTGGTCATTGCCCTCACACTGTCCCTGGGCTGCCCAGGATCTTGTTCTAGATCCTATCAGAGCCTGCCCCTTTAAATACACATCCTCTTACATGGTCTTCCCTGGACCCCAATCCTCACATAACTTTTAGTTACACTGTGTTGCAGTTCTCAAGTCAGCTAAGTGGAATCATTGATGAAATTCACCCTGAGCTCCTCCTGGCCAATAATGGCAGTGGGAACTTTAATTTGGAACTGAGGCACCTTGCACACAACAGAAGATCTATAAATGTTTGCTTGGCCAATAAAAGGATTAGTGAAATGAATATGTAAAGTCACCTATAGAGAGTATTTATGGTTGATCAGAGAACTCTTGAAGTATTACATTATAATACCCACAAAGGAACCTATAATAGAATCTCAGACATACGGCCAGCCACTGGACATTTTTTTGAGAAGAGGAACCTTTCTCAGGGCTATTTGAACCACAGCATTTATTTAACCATGTGCTTCACACACAAAGCCAGTGCCAGTGGCAGAGGTATTCATATTCAAAGAGGTCTGGCTGCTGGAGACAGGTGTTGGGGACCCCCCTACCCCTATGCTAGCATGATCACCACTCAACATTCAAAGAGCTACTCACAGTCTCTGCTGGGGCTTGGCGGCCGGCCCTTCCAGCCCCCTTCCCATTCTGGGCTGCCTCATGTTTACACAGCGAAAATGAAACTGTTGCCAGTGTTAATACAGCATAATTTATAAGCTGAGAAGAGAACTCAGCATGCATTCCCTTTTCAAGGGAAACAGACTGTTACTTTCAGAACCAACTGAAGGATGGAGACATTTCTTGGAAACCCAGGCAACTGCTGATTCCCCAGATCCTTTCTGCCTCTCAGGATCTTCCTCTCAGGAGGCTGGCAGGACCAACTCACAGCAAAGACGGGTCTAAGAAGCCTCCTCTCTGAATTACAGATGGCAGATTCATGTGATGAGACTGAACCTTCTAGACTCCAAAAAGTCCCTTAGACCTCCAGAGCCCGATGGGTTCTCAGGGGACTTGAGGTCAGAGCCCTTGCTTGTTAGAGAAGGTCTATAGTGCAGAATCTATTTTTCACCCATAAGTTATGATTTCAGAGATAATGCAAAGCCAGATCCTATCCCAAAAGCTGGATGTAGGGCACAAATTTCTAATCTCCAAATCTATTCCTTTGGATTTGGTAAAAGATGCCTGAATCCCTATCACACCCATCCTCCTGTGCTTCTAACATAGCAGCTGGCCTTATTTAACTGAATACTCAACACTCACACATACCTAAATTCCAGGATCAACCTTACTCAAGGAGAGCAGGAGGTGGAACCTCCTAGGGCAGTTGCTGACCAGTGTCAAATCTACCTGGCTGGTCCCGTCCTAAATTTGGTAGTTAGGCCTCTCCAAAACTGTGTTCCTACCTTTTCTCCAGGTTGTACAGTGATTTCATTCATTCTCCTAATTACTGAGTTTGTGATACTTCTTTCAGGAATCTTCCCTCCCAGATTTTCCTTGAGGGCCTGATTGCTGGCTTCTCTAGATCTTGGATTTGACCTGAAATTTATACAATAACATCTGCCCTTCCTCCATACCTTGAAATTTTAGACTCGTGTATAATTTAAGTTTACATTCCTACTTGCCTGCCTTTGAAATTATTTGCTGTCATCTATAGACCCTCAGCTTTTGCCAGGCCTCAGTATCTATCTGAATGACAACTAAACACCAGCTATAATAAGAGTATTGAGCCATAGATCCCCCTTGGGATGGAATACCCAGTATCAGAACGGGACAATTATGCTGATTATCCTTCTTATCTCCACTATTAGGGTAAAGAACCACAGTACTCAATACAGTGTAGGGATAGGATGTTCAGGAATATAGCTGGAAGGTCACTAATGTCTTGGAGAAATATGATAATGACCCTCACATCACATTCCACTTTAATGGCACCAATCTCCACAGCTAGATCCACATCACTCCATTTGATGAACTTGGCCTTGGTCTCTGAGATCCAACCTGATGCAAGAAAATTATGATAATGGGACCCCACTACAGCCTACTTTGGGTTCCTTAGTGTCTGAGTGACTTCCTTATATAATTCTTTTTTTCTGCACTTCCATTGTTAAACCACATGGATGTCTTTAGACTGAGATATTGTGCCTCCTGTAGTCCTACTACGATTTAAAATTTATGAAGCTAAAAGCTACCAATCCATTGCTAGGCCATCAGTACCTTATCGGAAATCATTCATTAGATAATTATTTACTGCTAATATTTTCCAGGGTAATACCTAGATGAGAAAGAAGGGGACCTAGGACAGATACATTTTTGTTGTGGAAGAGAAATAAGTGATGAAGAAATAAATCTGTCCTTGGGTTTTCTGTGGATAAAACAGTCTGAAGGACTAAGGGTACGTGTTGCCTCTCCATTCACTCAGCTGTAGCATTGCCGGGGTGGGGGGGGAATAACCCAAAACAGGTAAAGGTAAAGATAGGAACTGATCTCCAAGCTCCTTGGGGCCACTGACTTTTCCCACTATTCCCTATATTGTCCAAATACCCAGCTCATCCTATCCTCCTTTCTACTAAGAAATCTCTTAACCAAACCAACATAAACATGAAGACATTTTGCTCCATGAGTCTTGAAATTAACCCCCAAAGCATACAAAATTTAGTAAGTCAAAGAAAACCATGTGGAAAACTATTCTGAATCCCCACAACACATCCAATGGCATTAAGGTAACCATTGTTTTTTCCATGAGCTTTCCAAGAAGAGACGTGGAGATAGAAAGACTGACCATGTAAGTTCAAAGCACATATAGAGTAAAATCACTGCAGGCAATTCGTGGCTTAGTTAAGCAAATCTTGTTAAAATAAATAAATTTTAAAAAAACAGAAACAGAAACAGATGAGCAAGTACCTGGTCTCTGTAAATAATTCAGTTCACGTTCCTCTCTTTTCCAGCACTATTCCTGTCTACGCAACGGTGTTCTGATAACTCTTGAGAAGACAGACTCTCCTCACTTTCCTCCCAGACACCGGGGTTTTCCTTGGAAGCTGTTTTGATGTTACTTCCTGACCTCAGCATCCCACAGACTCACTGTATTTTGTCTGTTTTTAAAGCCACTGAGTACAGTACATGTCATACGGTGGCAAGTGTCCATGGGCCCTGTCTAAAAGGCTGGTTCAGACAGGTAGGGGTCCTTTAGGGTAATGCTTCAGGTACATGGTGGGGGGAATTTTAAAAGAAAGGGATTTTTATTTTAAAGTTCCAGCTGACAAGACACACACAGCAAGACTTCTCTCATCAGCTAAGTGAACCAAATTTGAACATTTTTTTTCTTCTTAGACAGCCAAACAACACAAATGTGACAGATAAAACTTTAAAATGTCAGACTTTGTCTTGTAGGCTAGTTTTCATATTATTAATTAAACTGTGAGGACAAAGGATCAGGGTAGCTTTGCCCATTGATTTATAGTAGGTAAGTGTGTATTCCAGCTATGTGTATTTTTCCTTCAAAAAAGCCAAACTTAAAGCTTTTATTCACTTTGTAGATAGTTTGCAAATGTTCATCTGAACTTTATAAATGCCTAAGTGAGCATTTTAACAACATAATATTTCTGACTCAAAAATTGTAATATATAGAATAGGCAGAGCACAGAGGATTTTTAGGGCAGTGAAACCACTATGTGTGTTCCTATAATGGTGGATATATGGCATTACACACTTGTCCATATGTTTATACATGGAATGTACAACACCAAGAGTGAAATCTAATGTAAACTATGGATTTTGGGTGATTATGATCTGTTCTGTGGTTTGAATGTCCCCCGAGTTCATATTGGAACTTAACTCTCAATATGGTGGTGGATGGTGGGGACTTTAAGAGGGGATTAGATTATGGGGACTGTGCCCGCCTGAATATATTGATTCATTCATGGAGTAATGGGTTGTTTTAGTGGATTGACATGTGTGGTTCTGATGGCTTTATAAGGAGAGCAAATGAGAAGGTTAGCACTTGCCATTCTCACTGTGTGACACCCTGAGTTGCATGGGACTCCATACAGAGTCACCTCCAAGAAGAATGCATGTTCCCTGGATCCTGAACTTCCCAGCCTCCAAAAATGTAACATATAAATTTCATTTTTTTATAAATAATCTAGTTTAAGTTATTCTGTTATAAACAACAGAAAACTGACTAATACAACGTGTCAATGTAGGCTCACCAATTGTAACAAAATATCCCTCTGTTGGGGGAAGTTGCTAGTGGGGTATACCTGTGAAGTCACAGAGGGTACATGGAGAATCTCTGTATCTTCCTCTTAGTTTTGCTGTGAACCTAAAACTGCTCTAAAAAATAAAGTCTATTAAAATTTATAGTACATAATATTCACAAAAACAATACACTCTTACATGATAACAAGATCCTACTGCATTCAGACACCTCACTAGCCTTAACCATCCAGAATAAATAGCTAGAGACCATTTTGCTTACTCACTGGTTTTGAGTTTGGGCCTATTAACAGAATACTTCTTAAGTGACTTCAAGTAGATGGTGTGGTCCTGGGAAGTATTCAAGAAATCAGAGACCTTTTCACCATCTGGGTATCATATACCCTAAATGGTCCCACATTCAGTTCTTTCATATATAAATGAGAAATGTCCTGACGACTGGTGTTTTACAAGATTTAACTAGTGGATGTTAAAAAATCTATTTAGTCTTGCATTAGAATGAGCCAACTGTATGTACCAGCAGAAACAAAAGACAACTCTGCCTTTCTTTCTGAAACAGTTCAAAAGGCAGAAATGAAATGCTTCTTTAATGTGTGACTACTTTATTTGAACTAGTTAATGTCTTATTCTCGCTCTTTCCAAACATCTCAGGAGATATTTGGGTGTCAGTCAGTTAGAAATTTGTAGACATGCTCAACTCCCCAATTCTCTAACAACAATGTGAACATTTATAAATCGTTGATGACATCAGATTCAGAAAGAATCACAATCATTTCTTTACCATATCAGAGATTAAACTACTTATTTACAGGATCTTCACTTCAATACAGGTGATGACATGAAAGACAAAAAAGGCCTGGGAGTCAAGGGGATACTATAGAGAAATAACAAATAAATATCACACTTAATCCCTGACTGGGTATTATAACAGGACAAACAAACAAACAAAACTCTAATAGACTATATTAGCACAACCAGGGAAAATTGAATATGGATTGAATATAGATTATTTATTAGATAATCACATTGCATGTGTTTAAATGTCCTGAGTGTGATGATTGTATCATGGTTATGAAGCAAATGTCCTTAGTCTTAGGTAGATGCTGAAGTATTAATAGATGAAGTGTCATCATGTGTGCAACTAACTTTCAAATGGCTCAAGAAAAAAATGTAAAGATAGAAGATAGATGAACGACAGACAGATTGGTGATAGATATGAACCACAGGTGGCAAAATGGTAACGACTGGTGAATCTAGGTGAAGAAATGACATATGATAGTTCTTCTCCAATTTTCTTGGAAATTTCTCTGCTGGTTTGAACTTTTTAAAATAAAAAGTTGAACAAAAAATGTGAAATAACCCAGGGAGGGGAGGTGGTATGTGGGATCCAGATAAAGAAATGTTGATCCCGTGTTGATTACTGATTTTTCTGACTAAGGGGTTCATGAGCAGTTTATCAAACAAGTCTTTCTATTTTTGCATATTTTTAAAGTTTCTATAATAAAACTTTTTAAAAAAAAAATTTGTGGGAATATTCCCTTTTCACCTCATCATTCACTTTTCTTCCATGCTCTTTTTGGAGCAACACCTCTCTCCACTTTAAGTAGCCAGAAAACCAACCACAGTGATTGCCCCACTTTCCTGACAGGACTTCAGAATGAGATAAGACTTGTGTTGACAGCAACTAAATGATTGAACCGGTGATCCCCTTTTCTCTCTCCTTATTAATCTTGTTAAACCAGAAGTCTGTGAGCTAGATCCCTAATGCTTTGGAGCCAACAGCCCCATACACCTAACTTGAAAAATGTTTCCCATAAGATCATTGTAATTTAGAAGCTAGAAATGCTGTCACCAAAGAAAATGATCAATTAACTCAGGAATTCTGAAAGACAGCTTACAACTCTTGCTTATCAATAGGATGTAACCGAGAACCAATCATTAGCTTATTTGATACTATGTAACCAAAAAAAAAAAAAATGATGTACTGATTAAAGTGTTATCCCCTCTTTCCCTTTTGTTTTCTATTTCTCTGTGATTATAAAAACTACTGAAACCTGGCTTGCAATTCATAATACACGGTTCAAGCCCTCTTGAATCTATGTTGTCCTGGGCTGCGGTCACACATATTTTGGCTTGAATAAATTCTCTGATATTTTATCAGTGTCTCAAGTTCTTTATGCAGGTCAACAATGTCTACCTAAAAAAAACCCAAAAGTGATATTTACAGGTCATTGGCCTAATTTAATGCTAGGCACTGGATGAAGAGGATAGACATCTGAGAAAAGCATAATTTAAAAGTAAGCCTCTGTTGAAGCAACCCAGAGGTCCATCGATAGATGACTGGATAGTCAAAATGGAGTGTATATACACACAATGGAATATCATTCAGCTTGAAAAGGAAAGAAATTCTGACACATGCTACAATGAGGATGAATCTTGAGGACATTATGCTAAATGAAATAAGCTAGTAGCAAAAGGACAGATATTGTATGTTTCCACTTATGTGAGTTACTCGAGTAGTCAAAATCGTAGAGACACAAAGTGGAATGGTGGTTGCCAGGAGTGGGAAGAGAGGAGGGGACGGAGGTATGGTTTGGTGGGTGCAGAGTTTCAGCTTGGGATGATGAGAAAAATTCTGGAGCTGGGTGGTGGGGATGGTTGCCCAGCAATATGAATGCCACACAACTACACTACTAAACTAAATGCCACTAAACTTTACACCTAAAAATGGTTTAAAATGATACATTTTGGGGGATGTTTATTTTATCACGATAAAGAGAAAGAAAAGGAAAGGGAAGGTGCTTTAGCTTTCTGTTGCTTATAACAGGATATCTGAAACTGAGTAATTTACAAGAAGATGAAATTTATTTCTTACAGTTTTGGAGGCTGAAAAGTCCAAGGTCAAGGTGCACATCTGGTGAGGGCCTTCTCCTTGGTGGGGAGTCTGCACAGAATTTTAAAGTGACCTCGGTTATCACACGGTGAGGAAGAGGAAGAGCTCTTTAGTGTGCTCACTTGCTCTCCTTATAAAGCCCCCAGTCTACTCCCAATAACCAGCTAAACCATTAGCCTATTAATCCATTCATGAGGGCTTAGTCCTCAGGATCCAATCACCTCTTAAAGGCCCCACCTTTTAAATACCATATTGGAGATAAAGTTCCAACATGAACTTGGGACATTCAAACACAGCAAAAGGGAGGAAGGGAGGGAGGGAGAGAGGGAAAAAGGAAAGAAGGAAGGAAGGAAGGAAGGAAGGAAGGAAGGAAGGAAGGAAGGAAGGAAGGAAGGAAGGAAGGAAGGAAGGAAGGAAGGAAGGAAGGAAGGAAGGAAGGAAGGAAGGAAGGAAGGAAGGAAGGAAGGAAGGAAGGAAGGAAGGAAGGAAGGAAGGACAAAAGAAATAAACAAAGAAAGCAAGCCTCAGTCCTTACAGATCTTTGAAGTGTTAAAGCACCCTTGCATTCTCATGTGAAAAAGGACCCAATCTGAGTGGCATAGGATATGAGCCTCCAAACAAGGGAAGGCTTTTTGAGTGCTGCCCTGTGGGGAGGCCCTGCTGTGTGGCCCCAGGACATCCTAGTTCAGGAGCTGTTAACTTGGAGTAAAGGGAGAGGGGAAGATTTCCTAGTAGTGCTTTTTGTAATACCTTGTTAGCACTTGTAATCAACAAGGACAGGATGAAAGAATTCTGGCTTCAGAACAGAAACCTTGTGCTTTAAATTAAATCAGCTCCCTCCTGGGAGCCACTTACTCCCCTTCCTCACCACAACCAGCGAAACAATTCAGAGGTTTCTTCACATGGTTAGCAGCATGAGTGACCTTCAGTCTTCCCACTTGAAATCGATTCAAGATGATCACTCTGGCTTGAATAAAAGTCTCCATCCCATCTTCCCTGTCTCTCCTCCTCTCCCCAGTGTCTCTGTCTCTTTCTCTTTCACATACACAGATACACTCACATTTATTTGTCTCGTGCATGTGTGCACAGAAGGGGCTAAACCTAGCTCCGAATGCATTACCCTTCCACCTGGCTCAGAACTGACAGCAAGGTTTTTCACCTTCTGACTCTGCTCTCTCCTCTCTGATGAGCAGCGAGCCAGATGGCCATTCCCCAGTCTCCCAGCATGAGTTTGACTGACAGGAGCCTTTGATAAACCTCGGAAGAATGAAGTCATCTCCGGGTCACCACGGCTGCCTGGCCTTTAACACCCTAGGCAGACCACCATTATCTGCTGAATAGGAGACAAAGGAAATTAGCCCTGCTTCCCTATCATCCCCATTATTTTCAGGCTGATTTAAACAAGGAAGCAATGAGATGCCCTTCACTTTCCTCCAAAAGGTACAAATGTCAGCTGTTAAAAAATGCAAACAAGAGGCTTTCCTATGTTAATGACTGGGTTTCTTGGTTACTGCAGAGAAGTGGAAAGTTCATTTTATGCACTGCCTTTGAGAAAAGACTTAACAGGCTTCTAAACAACTTCCTTAACTACACATACCTCAGACCCACTGATGAGTGTTCTTAAGCCTTCAGGGTTTCAGCTGTTAAAAGAAAGGAGGAAGTGAACATTCATATCTAGCCTGTAAGAGCTCACTCTTATTTGCTGCTATGGGTGGATATTCCGGCTTTAGCCGGAAAATGGAATTATGGCAGAAAGGCTTATTATTGGGAAGAAATTTGTTTCATGATTCCATTGTTTCTAAATATTAAGGATGAGAGTAAATTCTCTGTAGATGACAGCCTACACTTCTTCTGAAGGTAATGCTCACTGTTGTTATCATCCAGGCTTTAACATTTTTACAACTGTGGTGCCATGAAACATCCAGAAGATTGCAATAGAGGAGCAAGTATCAAAGAAATGACAATTTGGATAAATTAATGACTAAATTAACAGACACTTGTTGGGCACCAAAGGCAGATCCTGCACCAGGTCCTTCAAGGGATACTGATTTGGAGGCATAATCCCTACAAGAGGTTTACAGTCTAGATAAGGAAACAGGAGTGAGGTTAAGTCTCATTCCTAAAGGACAGGTAGGACCTAAAGAAGTGAAAAGGTGAGAGAAGGCCCTTCCAGAAAGGAACAACAGCCTGGAGTAGAAAGAGAGCTATGTATTAAGGGGTTTCACTGGGATGGGAAGTACTTTCATGAATGAGGTTGTAGGAAGGTAAATTTCTCATCCAGACAATCCAGCCCCTCAATAATGTGGGGGGCTGGATTGTCTGGATGAGAAATTTACACTTCATGCCTGTGTGAGTCTGCTCTGACTACCATGACAAATCACCACAGACTGTGTGGCTTAAACAACAGAAATTTATTTCTCACAGTTCTGCAGGCTGAAAGTCCAAGGTGTTGGCAGGTTTGGTTTCTCCTGAGGTCTGTCTCCCTGACTTTCAGACTTCACTCTGTGTCCTCACATTACATGTTCTCTATGCGTACACATCCCTGCTGTCCCTCTTCTTATAAGAACACCAGTCATATTGAATTGGGGCCCCACTCTAACCACCTCACTTAACTGTGATTACCTCCTTACAGGCCTTATCTCCAACCACAATCACATTGGGTGTCAAAGCTACAACACATGAATTTGGGAGGGACAAAATTCAGTCCTTACTATTTCTTTAGGCAACTGGAAGACAAGGAAGGGACTGATGGGAGAGAGGGATCCTCAGAATGAAAAGGTGCTTTGGAAGCAGAAGTGGATTAGTGGAGATGGACAAACTGAGACAAATTGGGAGGCTATTACAATAGGCAATAAGTAGTATTAAATGGGCCTGAACTTGATGTTGGCGGTGAAAGAAACAGGATGCAAAATAAAAGTGTTAAGGGAAAGTCAATAGGACTTGATGACTGATCAGATATGGTGAGCGAAAGAGAGAGAGAGAGAGAGAGAGAGAGAGAGAGGAAAGATGACTTCAGGTTATTAATTGAGAGATTGGGGAAATGATTGAATTATGAAATGAATATGGAGGAGGTACTCATCCCCTGAGATATAGTGGAAAGTTTATACACTCGGCAATTTAGACACATTATGTTAAAAATCCAAACTTTGTCATCATCTATGTGTGTGACCTTAACAATTTACTTAACCATCCTGAGCCTCAATTTTCTCTTGTATAAATTTGGGGTGACAGAACCAAACTTACTGAGTGGTTCATACTTTCTGGATGTGGTGAGGCTCTGAAAATGATGTCTCAAAGTATGGTGCTTTGGCATACTCGGTGCTTTGAGCTAAAGGACACTGGAAGTCCTCAGATGCAGCCTCAGAACCAAGGTCTCTAAACTTCTGCCTTCCTTTTTTTTTTTTTTTTGCTCCTCTTTCTCCCCCAAGGCAAGCCATAGAAACTAGAATTCCTTTTCCCCAAGGCACATCACAAAAACTCAAACCCCCTTTCCCCAAAGCCAGCCATAAAACTAGAAATATTACTCCAACCTTCTCCCACTTTTCTTGGTAGGTGCAGGCCATAAATAAACTGTCTGACCTACCCTTGTCTGATAGTAGGTCATAAGACCCTTGTTCCAGAGGGGTCCTGCCCCACATCTGGGAGGAAGGAATGCCACACAGAGAGGCCAAAAAGAATCTGAACAGACAGGATTTGCTGGGTTGCCACACTCAGTCTATTACTATTAGATCATTCTCTTTTGTCCAATCATATTTCTACACAGCTATCCATTCTTCATCAAACCTAAGCATAAAAATGGGGAGTTTTTCCTGTATCTTTGGATCTTCATTCCGAAGGCTCCCATGTCACATACAATTTTGATAAAATAAATTTGTTACGCTTTTCTCTTGCTAACCTGTCTTTTTTTACAGGAGTATTAGCTATGACCCTTATGATGGGGAGGAAAGTTTTCACACACCCTTTCTGTTTCAACAGATGAAAGGATAGCTTCTAATTCAACTATGAGATAGAATTTAAAATTACCACGACCGACTGTGAACAACATATTATTTAAATTCTAGTGAGATCCTTTCAGGTAGAAGACTACAGAATATATAAGTTGTAGAGCAACTGTTTAGATGAGAGAGTCACACTGAACCATGAGGCAAATAAACATAGAGATTGTGATGTAGCTTTAACTGGCAAGAAAACAAGCCTGAGTTTGGGCGCACTCCACAGAAATGCAGCACCTGAGAACCATGAAACGGTTCTCTGCACAGGAAGGTAGGATGCATTGCAAAAAAAAAAAAAAAAGAGGCAAAAGGAGTAAAGAGATGGCTGAGGAGGAGATTGAATGATCTCATGCAAACCAATGAAAGGTTGTTGTGTGGGGAATATAGTGATCTATTCTCCATTTCCACCAAAGGTGGGACAAGAAAAAGTATGAATTCAAAGCAAAGTATAAGAAATATAAACAATCTCTGAAGCAGAAATTCTGACAACAAAGTGGTTAGCATATCCCATGGGCTGAATTGTGTATCCTTAAAATTGATGTGTTGAAATCCTAACCCCCAAAACCTCAGATGTGACTGTATTTGGAGATAAGGCCTTTAAAGAGGTAATTAAGTTAAAAGAGGTCTTTAGGCTGGGCCCTAATCCAATCAGACTGGTGTCTTTAAGAAGAGGAGATTAGCACACAGACACACACACAGAAGGAGGACCGTGTGAAGACACGGCCAGAAGACAACCGTTTACAAGACAAGGAGAGAAGCCTCAGAAGAAATCAACCCTGCCCATACCTTGACCTCAGACTTGTAGCCTCCAGAGCCACGAGGAAATAAATTTCCATTGTTTAAGCCACACAGTCTGCAGTACTTTATCATGGCCGCCCTACAATACACATTACTAAAGATTCTTGTAGCACCTCCCTGCTTTGTAATGTTTGAGACAGACTGAACAAAGTGCGGGGATGTCTCATCAAATCTTGCTAACATTTTTATTCCATGATTACAGCTCCCACCATTGCTGGTTCAAAAAGTTTCCCTTGCTGCAGGTGCTCAAAGTGACTTTTGAATAATTCAAGTTATGCTCGGCACCCCAGAAGCAAATGATCTCCCTTTGCCATGATTGGTTTTATGGAATCACAGAACTGCAGAACACAAAGTGGCCCTGGAGAACACTATTTAAATTTATTATGTAGTTTTATTGGGTCAATTTCAATACTTCTGCAGCAATCCTTGGATCCCTTGGGATGCAGTGCAATTTTTAAAAGTGGTGATTACTTCATTTTCTACACTTGAAATTGAATTATTTGTAATTAAGTATGCAAAAAAAAAAAAAAAGGAAAATTTATGGAAGTAAAGCATCTTGGTATTGCATAAAAATCTAAAATTTTTCTAGTCAAATTTTCAACCCCATACCTGAATCCTTCCATAATATGTCACCCACCTGCTAATTAAATACCTTCAGTGATCAGAAACTCATGTTCATGAGGCTGCCCCCATGGTTGCATTGAGCTGGAATCTGTTTCTTTGTACCTATCACTGGCTAATAGCTGTTTATAGTGATTATTATTTTAGTCTGCCCTGCATGCCTTCTCACCTTACCCTTCATCTTGTCCATGACCCAAGCACAGGCAGACAAAGCCCTTTTCAAGTGTTTCTCAGTCTTAGCTGACAGTGAAGCCTCCTTTTCTCTGTGGATGTTATGCATGATGGATGACAGTCCAATGAAATGTGCAACAGTAAGAGAATATGTCTATTCCAAAAATAGGGATGAGAGCAAGAGAATGAGAGAGAGAGGACACTCTGGTTCTATATCCTTCCTCTGCCTTCTCCATAATTTGGTTGTATGAGACATAAGCCTCTCTTGTTTGCTTAAGATATTTCAAGTTATATTGCTGTCACATACAAATATGAGACTTGGTAGAGGAATAAGTATGATTCATCCTTTTTATAAAAGCTCTTAAAATGTTTGAAAGCCATTAGAGAGATTATATTTTCATTGTCCAAACTGGGACACTTTTGAAAGTGAAAAAGAATACAATTTGCAATTATGCTGGGACAACAGCCATAGACTTAGACTATTCTAGCAAACTTGTTGTTAATCTTCTTACCCCTATCCTTTCCAGTCCAAACATCCCTAATTCCTTCACACTTTCTTATAAGTCATGGTTACAAATCTCCTTACCACCCTGACTGATATTCTTTGGGCACTTGGTAATTGGCCAGTGTCTCTCTTAGAATGTGGCAGCTAGAATTGAATCCAGTACTCAAGACGTGATTGATCAGGGCAGCAGATTACTTGGTTCAGAAAACATATTCCCACTTATCCCACTGATGCCACCTCAAATTAAATCTCCCTCTTGCTTTTGCTCTTCCTCTTAAGCAGAACCTTACATCATGACTTGTACCTGGCTGGTGCTTAAGAACCAATGAATAAATGGCTCCTTTTGAGAAGGAAGTCGGCTATAACCCAGTTAGCTTTTGGGAATGGGACCTGGAGGAGTGAAAATGTATACCTTTCCTCAACCATCATAAGGGTCATGGCCAATATTCCTATAAAATAAGACAGGTTAACAAGTGAAAAGTATAGAAAATTTATTTAATCAAAGTTTTACACGACATAGGAGCCTTCAGAAATCAAGATCCAAAGAACTGAGAACTGTCTATTTTTCTGTTTAGGTTTTATGAAGAATGGACAGCCATGTAGAAATGTGACTGGATTAAGAGGGGATGACCTAATGGTAATACACCAAGGTGGGGAACTCAGCAAGTCCTGTCTGTTCAGACTCTTCTTGGCCAGTCTGTGTACCATCCCTTCTTCCCTGATATGAGGCAGGACCTCTCTGGAATGAGGGTCTTCAAAGGAGAAGGGAGAAGGGAGAAAATGACCTTTCTAGATTTTATGGCTGGCTTTGGGAGAGAGGGGTTCTAATTTTCATGACCTACCTTGGGGAGGAAGAATTCTGGTTCCTAGACTCGCTTCAGGGGAGAAGGAAGGGTGGGTTACAGTAGGAGGTTACAGACTTTGTTTCTGAGCCCTTCCAATCTCCTTTATTTTATTTTTATTTCTATTTTTTTGGTGGCTGGCCTTTATGGAGATTCAAACTCTTGACCTTGGTGTTATAACACTGTACTCTAACCAACTGAGACAACTGGCCAGCCCCACAATGTCCTTCAATACTCAGCATGCTGAAGTGCCATACTTTGAGCTATTATTTTCTGAGCCCCAACAGACCTCACATTTGTCTGTCTTAATACTATTTTTTTAGTGTCAGTTTACTATATTCATTTATATCTCACAATATCATTGTTTCTCCCAACTTCTCTTCAGTAAATTTTATAAGCATATCATTATTATTATTGATGTCGATATTAGGTAATGTTTAGCACTTCTCATATGCCAATTTCTGTTCTAAGCATTTTAGGCATTTTAACCCACTTAATATTCACAGTAAAATTATAAGATGATATTACGATTATTCTCATTCTAAAGATGAAGAAATTGAGATACAAAAGGATTAAGTAGATTGCCTAGGGTCACAGAGATAATAAGTGGCAGAATCAGGTTTCAGAAGCAGACAACCAGGCTCCAGAACCTGTCCTCTTAACCACCTTGCTTATTCTTATCAAACTTGTTGATTAATAAGTCTTTGAACTGGAAAGGGCCAAGAGAGAGACAGTGTGATATCCCACCATGAATACACAGCACTTAACAAGTAAGTTTTGTTCCATCGGTTACTACTGTACATAACTGTATGATAAAAAGCATGTAAAAAGACAATGCCATATGTCTTGCTAAAGCCTAGCTATATTCTTTTAGTTTAAGACTTTTACATGCTTAAAGATCATCATTTCATTAATCTAATCTAGAATTCTCTCTTGGACCAGTTTTTAAAAGTTTTTGTTCTGTGGGTCCTTCCTTCATCCCTTCTCTTCTTCTTTCCTTCTTTTTTACCTTTTTTCTTTCTCTTTTTCCCCTTTTCTCTTTTTTAAGGAGAACTGCATTTGCCTGACTCTAGTCTATTCTCCCCTTATCCGTGGTTTCTTAAAGATCATAACATTTGCCCTGGATGTCCTCTTTTAACCCAAGCTTCTAATTTCCTTGGCTAGAGATTTGGATTTATTTACAGATGTTAGATAATCTGTAGCTTTCTCACCTAAGAAAGTATAGCTACAATATTAGCAATATCTGAAAACGTTATAATTAGTTCAAAAGAGGCTTGCCAGACCAACTTGAAATAATTTTGAAAATCTTTTCTCTTTTCACCAACATAATCTCACTTTGACAAATTTGAATTTCAACCTAGTCATTGTAAGAACTAATCAAAATCTAAGGAGATGATACTGACCATCACAACTGGCACATAGAAAATGCACAGTGATTACTAAGTTAATGGTTTCAAAGAGAGCAAGACAATTATTTAAATAACTCCAAATTTTAATCTAAGAAGTGAGGAATGAAGTGTACAAAAATCTGAGAAATACTTGATGCTACTGTCACCCTCGATAACAAGTTCTTTTGGAGGCAAAGAAATGCAAGGTCAAACTATGGAAATCAGTCTGACTACATGAACACAGAGCCTAAAACGAATTTGGACAATCCTGAAGGAATTAAAGAAAGTCCAGATATAAATAAAAGTGAAAAACATCACTCCTGACTTGCCCGGCTATCACATGCCCAACATCGTGCTGCTGGGAAGGGCACAGCCAGCAGCAAATATTGCCAGTTGAGAGATGAGTTTTTTCACCTCTCTGCAAGGCTGAATAGAAGGAATTTAATTTGCCTGCTTGGCTCTTATGCAAGGGCAGGTAACCTTAGAATAAAGAGGGCTTTGAGGGAGAAAGCCAGACTTCTCAGACACATTGCTGCAATCATATCCTCCTCTTGTCAGATGCCTGCAGACACGGCGACCAACATGTCCCAGACTGCTCATTGCTATCGCTCAGATTCATAAGGCTCTGACTCCCACAGAGAAGGATGGGAGACAGGAAGGCTCCAACCGCTCTCCCTGCAAAAACTCTATGGTGAAATTCCATCAGACAGAAGCCAGCTCTCTGCCGAGTGAATTGAGCCTTTTATCAGTCAGAATTGTATACATTATAGAAAGAGCCAAAGAAGGGAGTTACTGTACACCTCGTATATTTTTAGTTCCCTAGGATTAGTTGCTATTGGACTGAATGTGAGGGGAAGAGAAGAAAAAAAATCAACTTCATTCTTCTGTGTATGTTGGTGGCATTTTGAGGTCTCCAAGTTTTGCTGGACTTGCCTGTTTACTTTTCTGATATACCATGGCACATTGTACAGCACAAAGAGCATGTTACCTGTTTCATGTTTCAAATTCCACCCCCATTTCATTTGTTTTTCAAGTAATTTACTGATGAAGGCCCGTGGGTGTGTGTGTGTGTGTGTGTGTGTGTGTGTGTGAGAGAGAGAGAGAGAGAGAGAGAGAATACATGCATCCATATGCATTTTCATTGATCTGATTTTAGCTTTGAGACTAACTCATCGTACACACCAAAAGCAGCACAATAAAAACATTTCCGCTGGCAGAATTAGCTGGGAAACCTTTGCAGTCCTCTTACTTTCTTCACTGACTTTAGTCATTGCAGAAGCAATATCCTGTGGTCCAAACAAAACAAAACAAAAACAAACAAGTAAGATATGTGGATGCAGAGATAGTAGTGCTGTCACTAGATTTGTGATAAAAGAATTGACATTGTTGACTTGGCTTCTTGCAGAGCTTTGTGAATAGAAATAATCGTTCTGCCATTTTATTCACTGCCATCAACTTTTGGCCACTCTTACTACTTTCCCTTTGACCTTCTTTCAATTGTTCAATGAACATTTATTGAGCACCTACTATGTGACAGGCATGTACATGATGCTGGGGATATGACAGTGAATGACAGGCATGGTCCCTGCCCTCCTAAAACTACAGGATTTTTGGTTAAAAAGATGATACAAGGATCCCATAAAATCCCTCAAATTAAGTTGTAAACAGTACAACTAGGGATCAGTGCAGGAATGCCACATCTCTGGTGACAGGAGAGGAGGCAAGGGGATAAATATTAGCTAAAGAAAATAATCTATGCAGCAAGGTGTTTGTGGAAGATAGTATCTACATTGCTCTCAAAGGCTGATAGATCAAGTCTTTGCTTTCTTCTTTCATCCTTAACAGATGAGTCTGATTCTAAACTTCAGATTGGTTTTCATTTCCTCCTAAGCCACTTTGTAGACTCTCTGCTAGGTTTTTTGTCATTGATGATGCTGCTGAATCAATAAGCTTCATCAGTCTCAATTTCTTTGTGGAACATTTTGCATGTACTAAAGTGAACACTCATTTGTTTAGATGCATGTGGCTTCATAAGTTTTCAACCTGTGCCGTTGCACAGGGACCCCTGCTCAGAAAGCCCACAGTTAGTTTAAAGCTCTTCTACTGCTATTTTGAGATTCTTGATACTTTTTGGACAAGGGGCACCACATTGTGCACACTAAGCTTTGAAAATTATGTAACCAGTCCTATCCCTAGAATTAGTGAGCAACTGGCGGAAAGATTTGGACATGGGGGGTAGAGAGACTCTGTCTGGATGCTAATTTTAAGCTCTTATCCCCCATCTACGTTTAATAGATACCCAAGTTGTGGAAATTATGGCACTAGCTAGCTAATCATAGATGCTTAAGAAATGATTCATTAAACAGTTTCTTTCCTAGAATTTATTCAACAAAAGTTTACTGAGCCAGGATTTTACACATGGACCAAATAAAACTTAACGGTTTCACTGACAAATCACATTTGAGATCTTTGGTAGCCATTATATTAAAGGAGAAATAGAGAGAGCCCTATGCATAATTATTAAATTATACCTAGCAATTCTTATGTAGAAGGCAATATATTGAATATGAAACTCGGAATCAGAAGTCCTGGGTTCAAATGCAGGGTTTTTGTCCAAGTACTTATACGGTCTTGTTAGAGCTACTTAAGCATTTTGGGCCATTTATATTTTTTTCCTATCTACAAAATAGGATGAGTAATGTTATATTCCTGGGTTGTCTGAAAGGAGTAAATTAAATAGTGTCAGTTAAAGTGCCTATCAGAGTCTGTGCCACATAGTAAGCACTCAATAAACTATTGTGTTGCTTTGATACAATTATAGATGTTTACCTGGAGATAGAAATAGAATCCTCTGCATGAATCAATTAAGAAAAAAATAATGAGCTATTATTAATTATTAGAGTATAAAAGATTATAATTTATTAAAAATATTACCATTGTACTTATTTTTACCTTTTCTTTTTTTATCTTCTCAACACTAGCCATCATTACTACCATAAACATGAGGATTCTTCTCATTAAATAACATTTATACCCTATACACTTCCAGTGACATGAATCTTTAGATAAATTCCACTCACATTGCAGGAATTTTGCTTCTCCAGTGTGTGTACGTGCATAGCCATGCATAATTAATCAGAGTTTTCAAAGTAGGATCGAGTTAACTCGCCACCACCAGCCCTTCAAAATTACTGTTTTTCTTTCTAGAACTCAACTAGTCAAGAATTTGGGTTTTTATCTAGAGCTCTATTTCAGTCTATGCAGATTATTCCTGCATTAGAAAACAAATAGTTATTGTTTGCTTTAGTCAGTGGCCTTTTAGCCAAGCCAGAAAATAGATTTTGTGCTTTTTAAATTTAAAAAGCAAAATTCACTTCAATTACATTGGATTTGGTATAAGTCTAAGAGGAAACACTACTATTACATTCAATTCTCTAGTCACCTTCTTCCTGGCTTTGAAAGGTATGTATGAGGTTATCACTATTTTGGAGAGTAACAGAAAATAAGATCCCTGCCAAATATTGCAGATGACTCCAGGTTCATTGAAAGCACTAATGATAGTCTCAGGGGAAAGGGCAATGTAGACATCTCCAAAGTAATAGTTATGGTTATTAGTCAGGAGCTTCTATTCAAGGCTGCTGAGAGCACATTTGATTATAACTCTTCCATAAATTATACAAGTTCTTTAAATATTTATTATAAAATATTTGGAAGTGTTTTGTTAAAACACTTATGGAATGTTAACTCTTTGGCTAAACACTTTATGTGTAGCCCAAAATAATTCAATGAAGTAGCTCCATTTCACAGAAGGTAAAACTGAGGTTCAGAGAACTCAAGACTCTCGCTCAAGATTATAGTTGTACCTGGAAGAACAAGGACTAAAACCCAAGTACAAGGGTACTTCAAAAAGTTTGCGGAAAATTAGAATTAAAAGATAATGTGAATCTTTCCATGAATTTTTCTGAAGTACCCTTGTATGTTGGATATCAAGGTGGGGGCTCTTAGCCAAGTGTGACTGTCTCCCATTTTGGTATGTATCCTCTGGCTCTGTACCTCCTCCAACTTTCCTCATCTAGACCTGAGAATGCAGGTAAGTGAGCTCACCTACAGGGCTTACCACGGGAGAAAACAGTGCCTGGACAGAAATCAACTACTTAAATATTTGATTTTTAAGCTTGATGGTTAGATCAGTTGTTTCCTAAAGGTCCTGACCTTAGAACTACCTTCATGCAGAAGGATCATGAGAAATACATCAATACACATGCATACAAATGCAAGTTCTACCTCCTACTAACTCTCTTTTTAGAAATGAGAGTGGGCTTTAGTTTAGACAATAAGTACTTCCAGGATATACAATCTTTTAGACATGTAGCATGATTTTGCAATCTAAATTAATTAATAACTTGAGGGTAAAAATCAATAATCATCAGGATACTAGCTTTTAAAAATAAATCTGTAATTTTTACATTCTATAATTATAAATAAACCATATGTAGCAGAATTGGCAAATATTTGCATACTCAATTTTATTCTATGCAAGTGTTGCACATGTGAGGAATTCTTGATTTGTATGTTGATGTTGGCCAAATTAAAACCTCCATTGCTATCTGAACATGTGTAAGTTTTCAAACCTGCTAATGTGGAGTTTGTACCTGACAGCAGGGAAAAAACACTTAAACAAGACTTATTGCATCTGTTGAGGGAAAATCAAATGAAATTTGCAGAGATATTTACTTTTTCTTTTATTATTGGTTATGAATATTCATGAGACACAAAGGTGATTGTCACCCCTCATCCCCATGATGTGGGGGCCAGATTCATACTGGCTCTATACCCATTATCACAAATTGCATTTGTACCCCATGTCAGAGCCAGTAAGAAAGCCATACAAAGACAGAGACAACAAAAAGAGAATTCACTTAAATTATACCTTTCTTTCTCATTTCTTGTTTTTCTGACTTCCACCTACTTTTCTCTATAATTTTCTGCCCAGGCTGAAAGGTACAAAATTATTTTACATCTGTATACGGCAATTCCCACAGCTTCTGCTTCTTGCTAGCAAGTAGTAAGAGGTCAAGCCAGAAGACTGCAGAACACATATTGGAAAATCTCAAATATGTCACACACACATGAAAATCCCAAGAAGACATTCAGTGCTCTATTCAAACGGCCACTAAAAGCTCCATCCTGGGGGAAAGATGGGGACTATGGCTTATGGTTTTTTCAACTGGGCCTCTTTGAATCAAAATAACTTCCTCACCCTTTTGCTAGATTTTCTCTCACCCCCTTCCAAAAAATATATAAGATTAGTTTTCTGGATTCAGCATATAGGTCACTTCATTCAAGCCCCTGCTTAAATGTTCCCACCTCACAATGGCCTTTGCAAAACACACTATCTAAAATGCAACCCACACCCCCATCATCTTCTATCCTATTTTCTCCTGCTTTGTTTTTCTTAATAGCGGTGATCACTACCTGGCACTTTACAGTATTATCTTGTTTATTTATTTATTGCTTTTCTCTCCTTCTGAGAAATATGCGCCACGAAAGTAGATTTATTTAATTGACCGTTGCACCCCTAATGCCTAGAACAGTACCCCATGCCTGATAGGGACTAAATAATATTTATTGAATTAATTAAATACCTGTGAACACAAGCCGAACCATATGGAGCTGGCAGCAGCATACTGACATGCTGTTTTCTGATGTCATTTGTTCTCACCTAATTCTGCCTGAAGGAAGCCTTTTCAGGGTGGTAAACTTCAGTCCAAGTTTCTTCCACTTCCTTCTTTTGTTCTTTGTGTAGGCAGCCCAAAGGATATTTGAGTTCAATTTGCAGAGAAATACCATAGATAGAAATGATAATGTCCCCTCAACTTAAAAGGGCTGAGCGTGTTTTGAACGTGCTTTATGAACTGGAAACCATTCTATGAGGTATTCCACTGCAGCCCCATAAAACCTTACACCCTGCTGGAATTTCATCCTGTTAAATTTGGCAGTGTTTCCTTTCTCAAGTAATGAGTTCAATTCATGTTTTCATTTAAGTTCATACCCAAATACAAATCAGCGTCCCTGCCACAGGCAATGATTCACAGAATTCCCAGGCACTTTGGGCTGAGGGACAGCGGGTTTAGAAGGAGGAACGCCAACTTCTCCTTCTCACAAGGGGGCTGTGTAGCATTTACTGTCACATGCCTGCTCAGTGCCAGGTCCCATGGAGGCAGTTGGCTAAATGCACTTCCAGCTTCTATCTCAATGCAAGCTCATCTTCTAAAGCCTCTAGATCTTCTGTGGTAATCCTTCTTTGTGTCCCTCTGAGAAAGAAACAATAATTGCTTTTTTTTTTTTTTTTCACCAAGAGGAGAGTTTAAGAGCACAAGTGGTTTTAGTTAGAGATTCAATAAACACTTTGGCAGGAATGAGGAAAGCCCAGTAGAAAAGTCCTAGTGGTTCTTCCAGTTCTAGTGTGAGGTGGGTATTTTCAAATGGGGCATAGTCCATACTGTGAGGAATTACCTCCGTCCTTTGTTGATATATCTGGTAACCAAAATCTAATACCCACTCAACTATTTTAAAAATGATGTTATTAAAAATGATTGTTATTGCAACAAACATGGTAACAATGACAGCAAAAGCACCCAGTGTGTGCAAGTTCTTTCTTGCCTGTGGGGGATCTACCCTGATTTGCACTGACTCTATGACTTCCTGGAGGCAGGCAAACACCTGGAGACTCTCCGGGGCAGATATTGCTGAGCTCAGGACAATGCCATCACATTAAGTCCTTATTAAGAGCACTGCGGGCAATGCCCGCCTTCTCTAAGCCACATTGGCCCTCAGACTTCAAAGAGATCACATGGCTTTGGAGGAGAAAAGATAGTAATAGCACAGGTTTAGAAAAATAAAAGGAAGAAGATAGTTAAAGAAAAGTAAAATAAAAGGATAAATAAATAAAGCATTTGTCTTCTTCATGTTCAAGAGAGCCAGGTAATTAACACACATACACGAACACAGAGTCATACTTTACTAGTCCTTATGCCCAGCTGTAAATCTGTAACTCTGAGCTTCCCTAATCAGAATAGTGAAGCCATTGTACTAAGAACCTCAAATCTCAGTATTAATAGTCCCACCATTTTTCTTGATGCCAGGAGAGGCAGACAAATGAGCCCACCTCTGGGAGAACTGTCTGTGGGACTCCCTCAGTAGATAGGTGGCTATGCTATGCCATGGGTCATATTCTCTTTGTGTACAAATCTGGACAACATTTAGATGCCTAGTGATTATCTATAAGACCTACTCTACTAAACAATAGAGTTATTTTTCTACTCTCCCTTTAGGTGATTCTTCTAAATCTTAATTTGGTCCCACAATTTAGAGATACATATGCTATAGTTTCACATAAAATTTCACAGAAAATTCCAAATTGTCCCAGAACAGGCTGAAATATACACACATGTGCTCCTTTAACATGATAGCTTTTATACCAGTATGATTCATTCATTAATCAATGAATGTGTTCGTTCAGCAGTTATTTATTGACACCTACTAATTCCAGGCATTAGGCTAGAAACTGGACACTGTGAAAAAGTATAAATAATACATGTTCTTTGGCATGTATTAAAAACCTGGGGCTAATATGACAACTAATCAGTTAATATAAACTGGACATAATGTGGGAGAGACTGTATATGAAAGCTATTTTAGATCCGAAGGCATTGGTTTAAGGCAGATTCTATTTTGCTCATTCAAATAATTCTTGGCATTTTGAATGGTTTCAAGTTGTCATATCTTGATCCAAAATGTGGGAAGTGGCCCAGCTCTCACAAATTGTGTTTTATCAGGAGCTTTGATCTGGTATGTGACATCAGTGTGCCTATTGCAGGAAACAGTTTTAAGTTCAAGAATGAACACTATTGTCTCCATTATCTATGTCACACCTACAGAGGAGCTGGATTTTACCTGGGGGTGTTGAAAGGTAGAAGTTCACAACCTGGGGCTTCAGTTCTGAATGATGGGTTCAAATAGCTGCAGTAATGGAGAAATAATTAATCACCTTATGAAGAGCTACCACAGGAACCACAGAATGTTCCTCGGCAGCCAACAGGAAGCAAGTCCTGCCAGACTGCTGAGATATGCAGTCAGCGATTTCAAGAGAGGAGATGAGAGGGAAGAGGGAAGGCAAGGATAGGACTTAGTGAGAGCCGTGAGGGGCACTGAACAGAGGGGGGAAGCTGCTGGTGCCACTTGCAGGAGAGAAGGGGGGTAACGCTCTTCCAGAGCTCGAAGAGGTCAATAAATCACCACCCTTATCTTGCAAACAGAGCCTGTGACTTCAAAAATTAGCTCATTTATTCTGCACAATTAAATTTATTGAAGTGTGACAGAAAAAGTTTAGCAGGCAGTGAAGCAGAAAGCCAGCAACAGCCGAGGCGAGCATCTGAGTGAATGACACAATTAGTTGATTTTCATTTTATTTATCAATATAATTATTGAATTGTATTTATCCTTTTTCACAGATTTCTACAATTATTACTGCTTGCCCTCTAGGGAAAGAATTAGTTCAAATTTTCAGTCTAAGTTAATGTGATTATAGAGCTGCTAATAAAAGAAAAGTTCTTTAAAGTGCTACACAATCTTGTATTCAATGTCATTCCCATCACTGGGTTTAGAAATCCCATCTCTTTTCATGTGAATGTGGTAAATTGAATTTAAATTTGTGAATGTGTCCAATTCTCAGCTGGGGGAATGGCCTGTTCCCTCTTATATGGGACTTGAAAGCAGCTAGAGATTTGTCTTGTGTTTAAAATTGGAGATTAGAACTTTTCTATTTTTTGGTTTTGATTATGATGAAAAAGAAACCCTCACATAGTGCCTGACCTTTATGAAGTCTGGAAAAGAAAGAAGAGAAGAGGTAATGAGACTGCTTGAATTTTTTGTTTTATCTCACCTTTTTCAGTACCTGGCATTCCATGGTGTCTCTGTGAAAGCATGTCAGAAAGATAGAACAAACTCAAGTTGGTAAGACAGTATTCATGTTCCAGAGGGGAGATGGACAGCAGCCTGCCACACAATTCCTGGAAACTAGTTTATCCCCTTGAAGCAGCAGAGTCTGAATACATCAACTGTTTGGGTCCCAATTGCCTTCTCTCAATGAACCAAAAGACTTATGGGTGTCAAAGTACACCCTTCCTGCAAAAACAGCTCATTTCGCAGGGGAACCTGATCTCATTCATCACTCCTAGGCCTGTCAGATAAATATTTGCATTCTTGGACATCTAAGAGATGTTCAGTTTCTCTGTTAAGGAGGAGTGAAAGCAACTCAAGTTCAACTTTTAGTAGACCCAACAAAGCACATAAGTTCCAGAGAAATCTGTTAAACAGTGATTTTCAAGCCTAGACTCTATAAGGATCAAGGGGAGCATGTTAAAATGAGGATTCCCAGGTCCTACCTCTAGGAGAGGAATTTGGCTTGCATTTTTAAATGAATATTTCATTGGCCATGGCCTTGGAATCAACTGCAAAAATATTGAAAATGCTAGAGTAAGTGATGAACTTGAATAGTGTCACTGCTTCCAAAGATAAACAGCACTGCAATCCATAAAACTTGAGCTATTGACTCACAGGTTAAGATTAGAACACTAAATTCTGACCCTAATGTGGGCACCTAACATGCAAATTAAAGCAGGATTTATCACTGGCACATATTCAGGTGTGATACTTTATCCAGTCATTGTTAATGTTTGATAGTACTTAGAGCTAACACTTATTGAGACTCCATTATGAGCTAAAATAATTCTCTATTCCTCTTTTTCTTCAACTCTCCCACCTAATGTATCAGCAAGACCATTTTGTTCTGCATCAAATCCATCTACTTCTTCCCACAACCACAAGTTTAAATCCATTATCCCCTCACCCTGGAGGCCAGTGTGGCTGGAGCAGAGTGGGTAAGAGAGAACCAGATGTTCGTTTCAGTGAGATAGCCAAGGGCTAGATCATGTAGAGACTTGCAGGCCTTCGGCTTTGGATTGTACTCTAAATGTGATGAGAAACAGCTAGACCACTAGACTCTAGGGTGTTGAGATGTCATGAGCATCAAGATCTGATTCATCCTTTTAAAAGTCTCATTCTGACAGCTATACAGAATATAGGCTGTAAAAGGCCTATGAAAAAGAGTCCAATATGAGATTAAATTCTGAAGTCAAAGAACAAGATTTTAGAAAGATGCCCTAGCCCATTGTTAACGCCAAATCAACAGATCACCAATGGAAGTGGGGGTGATCCTTTCTTTTATGTCCCATTCCTTTGCAATTCATAAACTACCTTTGACATGATTGTACCTAATCTTTATGCAACTGTAACACACTTTTTTTGGATACATACTTTGAATTATATTTCAAACGGTCACAAAGATTTAGCTGTCATTCTTCTTATATTTTTTCAAGAGAGGTAGGCAACAAACTGTATAGTTAGATAAGACAGACAAAACACACAATCTGTGGGAGAATATTGAGTTATTTCCACAGAGCATATAAATGTCTACTCTTCATAAACTTCTGTCATGCTGAGCTACCAAGGCAGAATCTCTATTAGTGTCAGACCACTCACCTTCCAACTTGTCCATTCTTTTAAAAGAGGGGGTACAGTTAGACTGGCTATTATCAAAATCAAAAAGACAGAGAATAACAAATGCTGGTGAGGATACAGAGAAAGGAGAATCCTCCTACACTGTTGGTGGGACTGTAAATTGGTGCAGCCATTACGGAAAACAGTATGGAGATTCCTCAAGCAACTGCAGATAGAACTGCCATATGATCCAGCAATTCCACTTCTGGGTATATACCCAAAGGAATGGAAATCATCATGTTGAAGGGATACCTGTACTCCCATGTTTATTGCAGCTCTATTTACAATAGCCAAGAGTTGGAACCAACCTAAATATCCATAGATGAATGACTAGATAAGGAAAATGTGGTATATGTACACAATGTACTCAGCCATAAGAAAGAATGAAAATAGTGCCATTCACAGCAACGTGGATGAACTTAGAGAAAATCACGTTAAGTGACATAAGCCAGGCACTGAAAAAGAAATACCATAAGTGCTCACCCATAAGTGGGAGCTAAAAAATAAACAAACAATTTTTTTAAAAAAGAAAGAAAGAGGGCCGGCCCCGTGGTGCACTCAGGAGAGTGCAATGGCACTCCCGCCGGGGGTTCGGATCCTATATAGGGATGGTTGGTGTGCTCACTGGCTGAGTGTGGTGCGGGCGACACCAAGCCAAGAAAGAAAGATACAACAATCACAATAATACACTGAACTTTCAAAAGGAGAGAACAGAACTGAGGTTACCACAGGTGAGAAAGGCAATGGGGAGGAGGTAAAGGAGGAATTGGTAAAGGGCCATGAAAACCGATTACATTGTATAATGTTGAGTATACTAATTATCCTGATTTGGACATCACATATTGCACACAGTTAATGATATTCAATTCTGAACCCCACAGATATATACAATCAATTATGTTACAAAAAAAAATGGGGTGTGAGGTGTGGAAAAAAGTACAGAATATTCATGGGTCACTGGACAAAGGCCTGACTCACCTCTGTGATGACTGGACCTCATCCTAAGAGCACAGTGGTTAAAATGAGGCATAGACGGAATAAATGCATTTCCCCTAAAGTGAAATAGAGAGGGCCAAACATTTCAGTTCAAGTTAAAAGAGTGTAATGAGATATGGAGTTTACAAGTTCATTTTCTAGCACCCCAGTTGTACCCACAACCCAGGGCTATATGTCAATTTACATGTGTGCACAAATTTTGAACATAGCTTTTAAGCTGAATGGGGACAAGTAAAATGAATCCTAACAGCTATGATTGAATGCAGCATTTCCCTGAAATCGTTGCTTCTGTGGCAGACACTTTAGACTTTGAAATCATTTTTGGTTAAGTTCCCATTTAAACTCTCTTAATAATACTTAACACCAAATGTCCATGCTGAAATTTCCAAGAAATTGTCATTTTTGTCTGAGTTGGGCTTCCCAGAAATTTCTTTCATGGATTTTAATGCATGTGCTGTAGATGAACTGGTTTTCGCATTTTATTAGGGCAATTGCTTTTATGACACATACTAGGCAAAGGGCTGAAAACTTTCCCCAAGGAATAGGTAATAACCATGTATATTGGGACACAAATCTTGTTAACCTTCTCGAATTCCCTCGACTTCTCTTTCTGTCTCTGTCTCTCAACTTAAGACCTACTGAGTTCCCAGTGTTAGGGCACTCACAGATTTAAAAATCCTCTCCAATAATTCTGATGCACGGATAGGTTGCCTACAATCTAGGGAACAAAACTACTCTGACTTCTGATAAAATACAAAAATTATGAGTGGGAGTCCAGGAGACTAGAAGATTATCATATTCTTTCCCCACTAGAAACAGCTAGATGGGCTTTAGAAGTTTACATTGGAATGCAAATATACTACCCAAGAGAACAAACCCTCAGCAGAGTAATGTATCATATCATGTCAAAAATGTAATAAAACTTACAAGAATTGATCTCATTTGCCTTTCTGACTAGGGAAACCCAAAGAAGGGGCTTGGTCAAGATCACACGAGACATGGAACTAAAACCTGCCTCACCGTTTTGCAGCCGGTTCTCCACCCTCCTTCCCCACTGTGATGACAGGGCTGGAACAAGGAATGGGTCACCATAAAAGCCTGGATGTAAGAAGAGGACCAGAAAGGAGAAAAAAAAGGCCAGAATAAGAAAAGTGGTAGCAAACGAAGAGGGAGATCTCTCCAAAGCTATAACTTGCTGACTTCATCTTTGGGTCTGGATTTGGCTTGGACCCCTCCTTGACGGAGCCACTGACAGCTGCACCCTCGGACTTAATTTGACCTCTGATGCACAAGTCGGAACAGGGTGAGAAAGACAGAGAATACAGCAAACATTTATTTTGGTTCTGCCTAAGGGAAGAAAATGTGGGTAACGTTTTTGTGTGTAGGTTTCTTTTTTTTTTTTTTTTTTGAGCTATAGAACAAAAACTGGAAATTTTGTGTAATTGTTTTCACTAATAACAAAATATGGTATTAGATGGCATAAGATGAAATGTTTTCAGAGTTTATCATTTTAACAATACTCTGTTAGGATACGTAGCTATCTACTTAAGGGTATTACAAGAAATGAGAGTAAATGACAATGTAAGAAACAGTTTGATCATAAGAAAACAAAACGGAATCACTATCTATAGGATGATTGTATGATTACTAGGCCATAGGTATGGTTCTAAGCATTTCATGTGCTTTCATTCATTTAATCACTGTCACAGACGCATGAATAAGGTATTATTATCCTGATTTTATAGATGAAGAAGAAAGATAGGTCAGGTGGTTGGGTAGGTAAGAAGCTAAAGAGTTGGATTTGGAAGTCAGCTCCAACAGCAAAGCCCATTTCCTTTCGTATAATTTATACTTGAAGTACCATGGGATTATTATAAATGTTAGATAAATTTTGACAACTTTAGCTACACATAAAATGGTATCATTAAATAAAACCCTTAATTTAGAGATCTGGAAATAGATTCTTTTTGCATTGCAGACTATCACATAGACAGACGGTAGATGTGCTTCTTGCGTAGAAAAAAAAAATGTTTTGAGACACATTCACTCTCCTTGAAGTCATTTTCAGTCTCTTTTCCCTAGCCAACTATAATGCCAGGCCATAAATGGATATTATCCTTGTCCAGCTAAAATTAGCTTTGTTTTAGTCTTGTTGTGAAAAAGCTGTTGGATGTGAATTAGACCAAGAAACTTGGATACGGACCTCGTAAAAATGAAATGGCATAGAAGGGAATTCTCCCTCCACCAAGAATCTGTGCAACAGATATAAGATATTCACCAATGCCAAAGCACATAAATCGTAGAGCAGTTACTAGAGTGTGTTTCTGAAGTACATGTTCTATTATTAATGACTCCTTTTTTGGGCGAAGGCTTTCTCCTCTCTCCATCCTACTCTTTCTCTATAGAATCAATTACAATAACTATCAGCTCTTCTTAGACATTCTCTCCATTGATACCACAATGTTCTGGCTTTCTTATTGTTGGACTGTCCTCCAATATGTTTTATCCAAAGAAAATATACCAAAATATATAAAGAGAAATTAAGAGTTTTACGTATTTTATTCAAACTTTACTTCTAACAATATAATATCTAAAACTTATTGAGCACTTAGGTATGAACAGGCACTTTACATATATTTTCTTTTTCCTATTGCTCAATGGTCTATGCATTAGGCATTTTGATCTCTTTTTCTCTTTCCCTCCCTCCCTCTCTCTATCCTTCCCTTTGCTCCACCCTTCTTCCCTTTCTCTTAAAAATGTTGAAACACACCCACAGAGTTATTTGCAAATGATCACATATGCATATGGAAGAGCCTGCCTGCTGCACTGCTAACCCCAGTGCCTGTCCACTGTAATGGGTGCATCTAAAGGATGCTGACCAGCATGTGTGACACTGTGGCTCCAAAAAACAGATTCACTTGGCTAGTTGGAGGTTTGTGGTGATACTGGTGGTAATTCTGTGTTGTCTGTCCCGGAAATAACTTATATCAGTGCAGTTTTCTTCAAGAATTGGGTGAGACTAAATCAGGTCTTCTCTTTTTTTCACAGTGTAAAACAACAAAAATTTTAATTTTTTTTTTTTTTGCAACCAAATTTATAAAATGGCCAAATTGATTAAATGGGCAGATCTGTTTTTCTCCAAAACATTTGGAAAAACACTTTTTAAAAAAGAAGGCATATTTTGATAAATCAATTAATTATGAATAATGTCAGGTTGTACTTTGTCTTGTTACATTGAGTACACTTGAAAGAAATGTCCATGAGCCTGAGCCAACTACATTTGCCTTCTGTACCTAGAGTCTTTGGTGTATAGAACCTTTTGTCACATTTCCCATGTTGCACACATTAAAAAAAAGTTAAAACACTTTTCAGAATTTTGAAATCATTTTAGTGCCTCGGGTGCCACTGCTCTCTCACTGTTGGGCTCGTCCCCCCATCTGGCACCTGGTGTGAATATATATGATACAAGTTAGCCCTTCTCCTCCCATTGGAGATAAACAGCTCGGTCACCACCGGAATCTGCTAGCTATGAGAACTTTTGTGTTCTTATGGACACTCTTGGAACCTGTGATATTCACCCAGAGCCCCAGGACACAGTAAAACTCAAAAGAAGAGACCTAGTGAAGAATTTGGAATGAGAAATAACAGAGACTAAAGTATCACCTCATCCTATTCCAGCCCAGGCAGAAGGGGAGGAAGGAAGGAAAGAAAAAGAAAGGAAGGAATGTAGGAGGAAAGGAAGGGCAAAGGAGGGAGAGAGAGAAAGGGGAAGAAAGAGAAAGAGAGAGAGGAAGGAAGCCAAAATTGTTTTTGTGAGTTTTTTTTTTTTTTTTTGTAGCTAGTCCACACATGCAAAACAAAGTAGAAAGTTGAAATTAATTAGGTGAGTAAATGAGAAGATAAGACTTTGTAAGAGGTCCAGAGAACTCTGTGACATCACTGACTATCATATTAGTCTGATTCAGAATATAGTTGTTTTGGCCTGAAAAGCTGCAGGGGGAGGAGTGGGGGGGTGTGGTTGGGAGGAGGAGGTAAGGTGCAAACGATCAGTTGTGGGAGGTGGAGGGGAAGCAAACATGGGAGAAAAAGCGGGGGCTATGGTGAAAGCCTGCAAGGAGAGTAAAAAATATTCAAGCTAAGAAAATCATTTCTTATAAGCTTATCAATCTTTCAAATCTTCTAAGAAGCTGAAATAGTTATTTCTTTACTATTGTTGACATAAAACTTCAAATTCATACACTCTCTAAAACCATAATCTAGGTCTTATCTATTTCTTGAAATCTCTCTCCAAAACATGTAATAACTCGCTTACTTATTTAATCATGATCAGTGTATTATTATGATCTAAGAATATGACCTGGTATCACAAAATATTAAACTTAATACAAATTTCGGTGTGGCGCTTACAAAGAAAATACCTCATCGAGCCTATATATTCCATAATAATAATTCCAACATCGTTTATTTGGGCATCAGCATTAAACATCTTTTGCAAAACACCAAACAAAGCTTTCTGAATTGTAATAATAGTCATGAAAGGTGCCTTGCATTTCCCTCACTCTGGTCTTCTGTCTTATTTCCAGCTAACACAATATGATTCTGTACATCAAATCACATTAGATATAAAAGTCAGGAAAGGCTATCTTCTCACAGCAGTTTTCCACGCAGAAAACTCCAGAGCCTAAATGAAGGACCCCTTGGAAACTCCATCAACTAACTCAAAATTTTACACCTTTGCATTCTCTTAGAAAACTAAAATTAACATTCCCAAACAATTCCCCCCACACTTATTTAGAATTTGATAGGAAAATGTGTTGTCTATCATCTCAGAATAGCAAACTAATTCCTTTAGACATGAAACCCCAAATCATCCAAATGTGTATATTTATTTTTCGTTTGCTAATATATGCTTTGCTGATAAAGGAAATTCCAGATTAAGCTATCTAACAGATTAAAATCTAGTTATGCTGACTTACTGTTTTTGCATGTTTTCTCGATCTATTATAAGAAACAGTAAAATAGACATCAAACTTAAAAGACTACCTAACAAAAGGAAAATAAATTAAAAATTTGATAAGTAGTTTCTGTACTATGAGTGAAAAATACATGGCAAAATCAAAATTTTTATCATTGCTACTCACATGAGTTGTTTAAGCAACTGCTTTTAATTCAAATATACAGGGTTGTAATTTTGTTTTCATGCTTACCATGAATTTGTCCATCTCTTTGTAACTATCGATAAATGCTGTTGGCTTGAATTGTGTGAGGTATATTTTGCAATAAGAATAACATTCTATACTTGTATATACTTTTCTGTTTACAAAACGCTTTCACAAACATTACTGGTTTTCACTGTAAACCTATGAGTTAAATTACTTTGCTCATATCACAGAAAAAAACCCCAAAACTAACAGAGTTACAAAGTGACTTGAAGAACCAAGAGTACAACCCTCTTTATCTGGTGTCTCAGCCTGGGCAGCATAATTCCCTCTACACGACTAGCTCTTTCCTGGTACTAAAAATGGATGTAGGTACTGATTCCTACCTTCAAGAATCTTGCATACCATCTGGGTCACAGAGCTGTTCAATCTAGGCCAGTTTACCTGACTCCTTTTTCTTTCAGTTCTCTCTTCTGTACCTACCTTCATTTTAAGGCAGGTAATAATATCCAGACTTAGGAAATGATTCACAATCCTTCAAACATATTAGCTTGTTACAAGAGTTCATTCATATGCACTACTTAGAAGCCCAGTAATTGGATTTATGTCTTATACTCTTTAGCCACCAGTGGATTAAAATGTTTGTATCCTTTCCAAAACTTCCAACTCTAAAACAAGGATTATCTTTTGCTTCAAAGTAACTTTCAGGTGATTTTCTCTAAACAGATAAGTGCAAAGTTGAATTTGAGCATTTGTATCATTCTTTGCACTGCTTTCCCTGAAAGATCAATTTTTTTTTCTTTTCTCATACATAACATCCAAATGAAGAAACATACCAAAATTTAAAATTGGCATGAGGCTACTAAACTTTCAGAAGCATTTTTAGTGGAATTTGTTTAAAAATTGATTTAACTTTATTTCCCAAAGATTATAAAATGCTTCTTTGCCTTAGAAAAGTCTAAAATAAATGTGTATTTTTACCTTTTTCCAGATAATGCAAAATTCTAAAAGTATCTTTATTCCATTTATTCCTATCCTATTTTACAAGCTAATATTATCATTTTTTTAATTCTATGTATTTTTAAATCCCACAAGACGTTATGATTGTTATTATTTTTGCATAGTCAATATCAATTTATATATATCTGCATTTTTCCTTTTTTGTTGTTTTTTATTCCTTTTTGTAGCTCTGAGTTTCCTCTGGGATCATTATTCTTGCTCCTAAAAAGTGCCTTTTATAGTTTTCATTAAGAAGTATTTTTTAGGGAAAAGTTCTTAGCAGTCCATTGCTAGAGCCTTGCCAGGAGAAGAAAGACAGAAAAAAAATTACTAAAGGGAGTTCTTCAGGATGAAAAAAAATGATATCAGACAGTGACTGAAATCCACATAAAGAAATAAAAAGCACTAATAAAGGTAGTTACATAGTAAAAAATAAATTTTTCTCTTAACTGATTTAAAAGCATCCATTGTACATTCTCTTGGAAAGATCACATGATAAACAATAAATAAATCTCAGTAACTTAAAAAGGTTGAAGTAATAAAAAGTGTGTTCCCCCACTACAGCAGAATTAAATTAGAAAGAAAAAACTGAAAGAAATTTGGGAGATACACAAATATTTAAAAATTACACTATGCACTTCTTAGTAACCCACAGGTCAAAAAATAGATCACAAGAAAATTAGAACATTTTATGCTAAAAGAAAACAAAATGACATATCAAAAATCACGGGATGCAGCAAAAACAGTGCTTAGAAAGAGAGCTGTAGCTTTAACCAAATATTGTAACAGAAGAAATATATCAAATCGATAACTTAATCTTCCACCTTAAGAAAATAGAAAAAGGAAAGCAAAATAAACCCACATACAGCCCCCCCAAAAAGAAAATAATAAAGAGAGCAGAAATCCATTAATTAATAGAAAGCCCTGAAATAAAATTAATGCAACCAAACATTGATCCTTTAAAAAGATCAACAAAATTAACTAGAAAAAAAGATATAAATTACCGAAGTCAAGAATGAGAGAGGGAAAATCATACAAACCCCACAAACATTAAAGGATCAGAAGGAATACTATGCACAAACTAGTGCCAACGAATTAGATAGCTAACATGAAATGGTCAAATTCCTAAAAAGACACCAACTACTAAGACTGAATAAAGAACATGTAGAAAGTTGAATTGATATATAACAAGTAAAGCAATTTAATTAATAACTAAAAATCTTCCCATAAAAACCAGGCTTAGATGTCTCCCCTGGTGAAATCTCTCAAACATTTAAAAAAGAATTAATACCAATACTTCACAAAATGTTGCAGATAAGAGAAGAGAATAGTCTCCAACTTATACTATAAAGTCAGTATTACCCTATTATAAGAGCCAGTCAAGGGTACATATCACAATAAAAGAAAACTATAGACTAACATATTTTATGTAAATTGATGTAAAAATCTTCAGCAAAATTTTAGCAACTCAAATCCAGCAACAAATAAAATGAATTATATATCATAATCAAGTATGCAATATCCCAGGAGTGCAAGATTGCTTTAACATACAAAAATCAATTCATGTAATATGTCACGTTAGTAGGATAAAGGACAACACATGACCATCTCAATTAAGACAGAAAAAGCATCTGATAAAATGCACCCATTCTTGGTTTAAAACACTTAACAAATAAGGCATAGAAGTGAACTTTCTCAGTCTGATAAAGGTCATCTATGAGGATCTTACAGCTAACATAATAATTAACACTGTGCTTTCACCCTAAGATTGGAAACATACAAGGATGTCAGCTCTCATCACTTCTATTCAACATTTTCTTGGAAGTTTAAGCCAATGCATTTAGGCAAGCAAAAAAATAAAAAATAAAAAAAATAAAATAACAGGCATCTACATTGAAAAGTTAAAAGTTAAACTGTCTTTATTTACAGATAGCATTATTCTGTATGTGGGAAATCCTACGAAATCTACAGAATACTACTAGTACTAGTAAATAAGTTAAGCAAGTTTGCAGAATGCAAAATAATATATAAAAGTTAATTATATTTTTACATGCTAGTAGTAAGCAATCTGAAATGAAAATTAAGAGAACAATTCCAATTATAATAGCACAAAATAATAAAGTAATTAAAAATAAATTTAATAAAATTAATTTGTCTTAAACACTGAAAACATAAAACACCTCTGAGAGAAATTAAAAAGACCTTTTAAAGAGGGCAAACATTCCAGGATAATGAATTGGAAAAGTCAATATTATTAAGATGTCAGTTCTCTTCAAATTGATCTATAGGTTTAATGTAACACCCAACAGGAATTTTTGCAGAAATCGATGGGTTAGTCTTAAAATTTACATGGAAATACAAAAGAATCAGAGTAGTCAAAACAGTTTTGAAAAAGAAGAAAAGTTGGAGGACTTACGCTTCCTGATTTCCAAACTTACTATGAAGTTACAGTAATCTAGCATAAGGATAAACACATAGATAGATGAAATAAAATTGATAGTTCACAAATAAGCCTTTACACATATAGCCAATAAATTTCTACAAAAGTATCAAGGATATTCAATGGGAGAAATGATGGTCTTTTCAATAAATGATGCAGGAGGGTCAATCAGGTATAAACTTGCAAAAAGGATTAATTTAGACACATCTTGTACCATACAAGAAAACTAAATCAAAATGGATCATAAGCCTAAATGTAAGAGTTAATACTATTAATATTTTAAAAGATTTAGATAGATCTTTTAGAAGATTTGTAGGAAATTCATGGAGAAAATCTTCCTGACCTTGGATTAGGCAACACGTTCTTAGACATGATACCAAAAGCACAGTCCATAAAATAAAATATTGATGAACTGGGTTTTATCAAAATTAAAAGCTTTTGTACTTCAGAAGACATATTTAAAAAATGAGAAGACAAGCTATATACTAGAAAAGTTATTTACAAATCACATATTTGACAAAGAACTATATCCAATGTATAAAGAACACTTACCATTCAATAATAAGACAAACAGCTCAATTAAAACAGGTGAAAGATTTGAATAGACATTTCACCAAAAAAGAGAGAGATATGAATGCTAATACACACACAACAGGTTCAATGTCATTAATCATTTGTAATATGCAAATTGATCCACAATGAGATATCATTTTATACCCATTAGATTGTCATAATCCAAAATATAGATAATACAAGGGTTAGCTAGAATGTGGAGAAACTGGAATGCTCGTATTGCTGGTGGGAATGTAAAATGGTACAGCCACTTTGGAAACAGTTTGGCAGTTTCTTAAAAAGTTAAACATAAATTTGCCACGTGACTCTGCAAATCCACTCTTAACTACCCAAGAAAAGTTAAAGCACGTGTTCATACAATCATCTGCGTGTGAATGTTCAGAGTAACACTATTCATAATAACCAAAAAGTGGAAACAATACAAATACCAAATAACTACTGAGTGGAAACACAAAAAGTGATATATCCCTACAATGGAACACTATTTAGTAGTGAAAAAGAATGAATTACTGATACATGTAACAATGTAGATAATCTCCAAAACATTAAGCAAAGTGAAAAAAGCTAGGCACAAAATACTACATTTGTATGGATCCATTCATATGAAATATCCAGAAATGTAAATCTACAGAGACAGAAAGCAGATTAGTGTTGCCTGAGGCTGGAGTAGGAGAAGGGATTGACTGCAAAGACATACAGAAGATCTTTCCAGGTGATGACAATGTTCTAAAACTCATTCTGGTGATGGTTATGCAACTGTGAATTTACTAAAAATCATTGACTTACAACACCTTTAGCCTGGGTAAATTTTATAGTATGTAAATTATATCTCAATAAAGCTGCTAATGTGGACATTCTGCAGACATAAAAGAAGCACCATCCAAAATTTGGTTCAGATGTTGATACTGATGTTGCCACATACACACCAAGATGGTCTGAAAAGATTTATTACTCATATAATGAGACTTTCTGGGGACAGCAGGTCTGGCTGCCCAAGTTGGTCTGAAAATGGCTTGGACAGTGAGAAAGCAGACTGGCTTGGGGTTTTTATTGTTGTTAGATGGTGGAGCTGGGGACCTGAATGGTTTGAAACTCTCACACATACCAAGGAAGGGGGCATCTGGCATTTATTATCAGCATTCACAGAGGTGAGGTAGAGGGGACAAAAAAGAAGTGTGAGACCTAAAATCTGTCAGGAGTCAAACAAAAAATGGATCCAGGCTCCTATTACACCTGTCAAAAATTATTTCTCATGAGAAAATCTTTACTTATCTCTCAAATCATCTCATGTATTCCCTAAGTACACCACACTAACCTCTACCTGTGGCACTTACCAATCCGTTTTGTCCATTTATTGCTTCCCTTACTGGATGGGAGTGATCTTCTTAGCCTCAGTCCTTTCATCATATGGAGAATGTGGTTCACACCACAGTTGTTGAAAATAAGTGACAGATGGTGTGCAGTGAATGAGGGAGAGAAGAAGGGAGAGAGAAAAAATAGGTCCCTAAGGAAAAAATCTTCCCCAAGGTTGTGTTCCTTTGATTCATTCCCTCAAGCTCTATAACTGGCTCTACCTTAGATGATTTAGTTTCCTAATGCAAAGAAATCAGAAAAGTACTAGTTTAACCAAAGTGAAGCTCATATTTTCCCTGTTGCCAAAAAGACAATTTCATATTAACCTTAATGTTTTTCCCATTTGACTATTAAATATATAATTCTATATTAAAATAAATCTGTATTTTATCATCCTTAGTTCTTGCCCTTTAACTTTCCTTAGGCTCAGAAAAAAATTTATCTGACAATTCTGGCTATACCCTGTACAATTTTCTCCAGTCTTGTCTTTTATCTCCTAATTAGTTCCAAGCTCCCCAATATCATCTGCATCTATTGCCTGGAGGCCTAAAATTCCTTGTTTGCCAAAGAAAGTTCCAGTTTACTGTTGTGAAGAAATTACTTGTAGCTCATTCCTGAAAGTGGTTCGGTTTTAATATTAACTTACATAATCATGCTACCCATTATCTATGGATAGACTTCATGAATTTTTTTAGATAGGACTACACTGAGAAGATCCTCCAATTTTAGATCAATCGTGTATAACTCTATGTAATTATGAATAGTGTTGTTAGTATATTTAGCTTTATTAGGTCTTTGTATCTGTGTGTGTATATAGATGTATATGTGTGTGTTTGTGTGCATGTACAAGTATAATTTGTAATATAGAGTCATTGAGAAAGCGCTGATTTAACAGTCCGAATGCATAAGTTCTAGTCTTGGGTATAAATTATGCCTAACTGGATAAATCATATAATCTCTCTGAGTTTCAAATTCTCTGTAAAATGGAAGTAGAAATCCTTGCCCTGCAGAAAAGCAAATAATGGCATGTAGTTAGAAGCTGTTAAAAAATTTTGCAATTCCACACAATTTTAGGATATTATTAAGCCTATTTCTAACTCCTGAAGAGATGACCCAGATATATAACCAGTCAGGAACACAAGAGAACCATATACAAATATTGCCATGCAGCCAAGACCTTATCCATACAGACTGTAAGTGGTTAGCAAGTTCAGGTGGAGAGCACCCTTAAACGATGTGATCAGGGACAGACTTTGAGACATGTGGCAGATTCTTCTGACTCACTAACTCAACACCCACTTCGAACCCATTCCTTTTAACCTACCTCTACTATGAATGTGGAAAATTTAAGTATTAATTTTCCGTGCTTCTTTGCCACTAAATTTGGCAGGCTATACATTTTCTTGGTCAAAGAAATATAAAAGAATGTCTCTGGGGTCACTTGGGAAAGCTTTTTCTAACATGATAAGAAGACAGATATGGCAGGTAGTGCTCCCTCCCCACTCCTGCCTGCCTTAACACGATGGCCACATGTGACACTGTAAAACTCCAGCACACTGAAGATGATGCAGTGGATTGCCTAACTCTGGACTTCTTGTTCTGTGTGAAAATTAACGTCTTTATTGAGCCACTCTTTGTTGGGTGTCTCTTACTGCAGGCAAAAGCAATTTTTAGTTATACAAGAACTAAGAGGTAAATGATTTCTCTAGTCAAGTACTAGTTGAAAGAAAAACATCCATTGTACTGCCACAGCTAGAACAAGCTGAATTCAAACACAATGGAGACAAACACAGTACAACATGCCTTACTTCCCTGAATTTGGTGCCAGTCACCCAGAGCCCTAATCTAGAACTGCTGACAGGATTATTGACATGTGTTTAGCATTCCCTGTTGGCTTTGGCTTTGTTCTTCAGAGAGATGGTAAGTAGGTGTGTAACAATTTTGTGAAAACAAATATTTAGTTCAACATGGGAAAGTACTTTCTAACAACTGAGGTTATCCAGTACAACCCATGTGGCACTTATATTTTTCTGACAAACCAATCTATCAGAGAAGCCATGGAATGAGCTGAAAGGCAGGTTGTCTTTAACTCTGAGAGTTAGGACTCTCCGAGTATAGGTACAAGCCTACCATTCTACAATAAGTGCTTACTAGATGCTACCTACAGTACGTGCTAAGATGCAGCCTCTTCTGATAGGGAGTTTGAAGCATAAGAAACTATCTAGTGAACAAGGAAAGACATTATCAGGATGAGGAAATCGTTCACATTGTTTTATTCGAAACTCAGTAAAAATTTAGCTTATTTTACTTTATATGTGCATGGATGGAAATTAGGGAGTATAAATTATTTTTCATAGCATCATCTGCCTCCTTCTGGGGACACCAAGTAACCATTTAGAGCTCTGCCCCAGACAACATGGGCTTCTAGTTTTCTATTGTTATCTGGCTCAAAAACAAATTATGCAGGACAAAAAGAAATAAAATGATGATTATATTGCAGACAACGTAACTGGCCTCTCCTCTTAAATGGCTAAAGAGACCCAGACCATTGGGGATAATTTTGCCTACATCACGTCTTCAAGTCTTAACAGCCATGGAATTCCAGACATCTGTAATATTGAGAATGCTCAGTTATTCTCTGAAAACTTACTCAGAACTGTTTAATATTAGGTACTTTACACATATTATCTAATTTAATCTTCACATTAATCATTATCCCCATTTTACAGCAGGGGAAACTGAGGCACAAAAAGGTTAAGTGATTTGACCAGCTATGAATAACTAAAAAGGAACAGAGTAAAAATCCAACCTAGGTTCTTTTCTGACTCCCAAACTTATACTCTTTCTACTCTACTAATTTGATTTATATTGTTTAATGTTATACATTTGGAGAGTTCCACTCAGTGCTTTTTCCCATTTATCTAGACATGGAGAAACTGCAGTCACATGACAGTTGCTCAAGAATGCCCTTAGGGTATCAACATATGTGGTTAAGATACAGCGTGATGAAATGGACAAGCATGGAAAACTATCTTACACCAAAACAGGACAAATTAGATACACATAGAGAGAATCCAAATCGTGTGCTTTTAAGGTTATTCTTCAAAAACAAACACTTTCAATTTATTGAAGAAAAATAACCAGGTTAGTAGGTAACAAGGAATATTTTCTAAAAGTCAGGAGAACTGTCTCTTCTCCCCTAGACCCTTTTTCCAATGTCTTCCCAGTTGCTACACAACCCATGGCAGTCATCTTTATTGTTTAATTTTAAAACACACACACACACACACACACACACACACACAAAGAAACTGGGGGGGGGGAAGAAGATATAACAACCACAATTACTTGAAGTTGATACGACAAGCAAACAGAAAGGACACTGTTGGGGGGGAGGGGGGAGGGAGAAGGGAGGGAGGATTTGGTGATGGAGAGCAATAATCAGCCACAATGTATATCGACAAAATAAAATTAAAAAAAATAAAATAAAATAAATAAATAAAAATAAAAATAAAAAAATAAAAACAACATATTCAAGCATTTTTGATAAGAAGGCTCAGAGACTACATTCAATTTATAATATGAAAAAGAAGAGTACTTAGTTTGAAACTTGCCCACATCATATATTCTAGATTATGATGACTTAAATGCACAAACAAAGGAGTATTTCTAATATGTAAACATTTGAAATTCAGAAGAATCCTATGGGTAAATCTTTGCCTGAAGCAGAGGCACACTAATGCAGTCAAATATAAGAAAGAGAGGACATACCTTCTCTTCATAAACCTTTCCCATGTTTTACAGCTTTTGCTGCCTAGAAATTTCCTCGTAAGACTAACCAAAATGCCTTTTATGAGAATTTAAGCTTGTATCTTTCTGTTATATTGTCTGAAGATAGACAGCAGATGGGGATTTTAGAAACAATGTTTTAGGAGGTAAGTGGGAAGGGCAGGGGTGTGTGTGTGTGTGTGTGTGTGTGTGTGTGTGTGTGTGTGTGTGTGTGTGTGTGTGTGTGTGTGTATCTGTGTGTACCAAAGGAAAACATCCTGTTGTATAGGAAAGGACACTTAACTGAGATACAAGTCAGAAAGTAAGCTAGTATGTATACTTCTCAAAGCCTGTGCTTCCTTCTATGAGAAATGACTGCATTCAACTTGGCTCCAAAATCCTATAATGCCATAAACAGGTGCAATTTGAATTGCGGCTAATTGTCCATGCCCATTTTACATCTTTCTAGAGTGGGATTAGAAGAAATAGTGTCTTCTAAATTTGTTGCTTCCATTAGAGAATTAGTTATCCCAGTTAAAATAGATCAGTAACAAGATTTATAAAGACCTAGATAATGTTTAAGCAGAGAAAAATTACACAACTTCCAACATTATTTTTTCTTCTTATTTTAAGAAACTAGGCTATATACACCCTCAGTCTTCACAAATGAGGAAGGGACACTTGGTAGACATGTTGCTGGGATATTGCTAAGTGGACCACATAGCACCATGGTGTAGCATGTACATCAACAGACATTGTGTCCTCTCCACTAGAACAGCTCAGCTTTCTTCACTGAGTGCCACACACTCATCTCTCTATGTATTGGAAACAAGGAGGTCTTTGTGCAAAAAATCAGCATGCCTCTTATACATGTTAATCCACAAAGCTGAAGATGATGTATGTTTCTCTTTATTTCTATATAAAAGAACACCAAGTTTCTACTTCTACTCCATTCTACACCTTGTTTTTCTCTCTTTGGAATTAGTGAGTAGCAGGTACAAGTTTTAGAATTAGGGACACAGAAGGGACTTTTGCAGTATGCTAAGGCTGGTAACAAAACTAAACTGAAAACTATATTAGCAATTTACACGTATATAATCATATGTATATGAAATATATATATGTATTTCTAGAAAAGGGCACTTTGTTATTTTAATTTCAGAACAGCAGTAAAGACTACAAAACCCAGGATTTCAAACTCTTCCCTGCCGGGCTGGTGACTTAATTTATTTCTTTAATTTGTTATAACCCTGCAAAAAATTATATTCTTTGGAGACCTCAGTAGCCTGAGTTCTGCATGTATTATTTGCTGTAAGAGATTAATGAGGTAGCAAAGGCAATTTCTAATGAAATCCCTTGGTTTTCATCTCCTCCCTTCTCGACCCCCACCTACAAATTTGGTTGCCAATTCAGCATTATGAGTCTACTGAGTGTTCTCGGCATGTATGAGGAGAGACGGAGAGAAGGCACGAACTGTAGGCTAAAAATATGTAAACCCTTTTCTTCCTGTCCTTGCCCTGCATCTTTGAGCTGAGATGCAATAATCGACTCTCATCTTCCATAAAACATATAAGTTCACATTTAGCTTGAAATACTCAGTGTCCCCAAAGAGTAGCAAAATCCTCATTGTTGCAAGAATGTTCCAATCTGTGGTTTTGGATATGTCCAGGGACTAATTCATGTCCTTTCTCTCCACAGAATACCCAAAAGACCACATTATAAGAGGTCATTATTATTGCCCTTTCTTGATGGTGTTACCTTCAGTTTAGTCTAGTATTTCTGGTATTAGGATACACTTTTAAATCACGATATGTTAAAGGAAAGCAAAAGGTAGTAAAGTATATGTAAAAGACATGAAAGCTGTGTGTGTTACATATGAGCATTTGAAGGGGCAGTTAAAGATCTGTCTGCTACTGATAGTGAACTCCCTATAGCTGTTGGCATGGGCTCCCCATCCTGCTGATAGCACTGCTGGCTCTGTAGAATAAGTGAGGGTCAGGTGACAAGAGCCAAGAGAATTTTGACAAAAGCAGCACTTCTCAAGACAGCTGCAGAAGGGCTGCCACAAAAGAAAATTTAGAAACTCAAAACTTTCTCTGACTCTCATTGCAAATTTAAATAGCTACTGTGGCATAACAGTAGAAATGTAAATTGGGCCCTAAAAATGTGTCTTGGGTGGAAAAATGTTTACTACATGACATTCAGTGAAAAAAAGAGAAATGCCAAACTGAATGGTATGAACTCAAATTTGGAAGGGAACAGAAACATTTGAACAACAGAGAGAGAGAAAGAGAGAGAGGGAGAATTTGAAAGAGAGTGGAAGTAATTAGACCAAAATATTAACAATGGGTGGTAAAAAGAACTATGGTTACTTACTTTTAAAATGCTTTTTTATATTTACTATAAAATACAAAATAGTCATTCTAAACATGTTCTGAGGGGGAAAGAATGCCTTACCTGGGTTAACATATAATGATTGCACCTTTTGCTTTTGTACCATCGTACCATGAATTATTTCAATTTTCCTCCTCCATCAAAATTTTCATCTAGCCTTTTAGAAAGCTGGACAATGAAGTCACTAATAAGTCAAATGATCTTTTAATCACCACCTAATTAAAACAAGCTAAGATCAAAGAAAAATCTTGAATGTTTATTGCAGATGAAGTATCAGGGCTGGAAACAAAAGTTTCTGGAACAGAAAAGAGTGTATTGTGGTAAAAATAAAATTTAAAAGAGTCTATAATTTGGGAAAAAATAAGCAGGGTCAGTTACATGACCACGTTTCTCACGTCAGAGGTGATACCTCTAAGAATCAACTGTCTGTTCCTCTTGGAATGTAATTCACTATATATATATATCTTTTTACCATGGGGAAACCGAAAACATGTACTCCATGCGTAACAACTGCAACAAATATTTATTGGTATATCATGTGTCAGATATAGTCAGGAAACATGATATCTTACATGCTATCATATCCAATTCTCAGAAAATACCTTGTTTTGGTAATAATGAAATTGCGGCTTAGAGGTTAAGCCACTTATTCAATGGCACACCCCTAAAAAGTGTGTGACTTGCACTTTAGCCCAAGGCTGTCTGACCCCGAGCCTATGCATTTTCCAACATTCTACACCATCACACATAGTATAATATGTACAAAAATATCTAAGAAGCTGATTGGGCTAAGGCGAAGCTAGAATTCCTATTTGGTAGAGAACTTTATCTTTGGTTAGGAAGCCACCGTAATTCATATGTTTGGTTAGAAGGTTAAATTAGTTAAGATAAGACAATAGTAATTCGGTGATTTAAGACATATAGAAGTTACGTTTCTCATGTTACATAATGATCTAGGGTATGTCAGTTCAGCTCATGGTTGTCCTTCACTTGACCCAGGCAGAGGTCCTCTCTGCCATCCTCAAGATATGATTTCCAACACGTGGCTATTCCAATTCTTGGGAAGAAGGAAAGAACACAGAAGAGCACACTTGTGAGTCTCTGTGGGTAAAGCTTGGAAGAGACACCTGTCAAATGCACTCACATTCTACTGGTGAATGCTCAGTTACCCATTGACACCTCCAGTTACAGAACTTGTGTTGAAGAGACATCATGCAGAGCAGAAATTCGGAAGGCAGTAGAAATAGGAAATTGGAGCGAGAGCCAGAAGAGAAAGCCTTAATCAGTCTTGGAGACATGTGGGTATGCTGAGTTTCCCAGAGGATGGGATTTGAGGCATCCAGCCACTCTATTAAAATAGTCACTGGGGGTAGTCCCAGAGAGCTGGCAAATTTGAGGATATTCTGATTACAAATGGTATACACACCTGTGGTAGAGAAAAGAGATCAGTGGACTTAGAAGTAGAAATACAAGAATTTTAGTTCAGATTTTGCTACTGAATAGTTGTTTGATTTAGGGCAAGTCTCTCCATCACCCTGAGCCTTAATTTTCTATGCAGTTAAATAAGGAAATAATACTTATCCCGCAGGGATGTTAACTAAAGAAATGAGATAACGTATGTGAAATGGAATTGGACTTGTGAAATGCTATACAAATGTAAGGATGCTGAGCATTTTAAAATTGCACCACTGGCCTGGAAAATGCACAGAATATGACCACTTCACACCTGTTTGGGATGTGTTCATGAGTAATGGTGAGAAGAGCAAGGACTGAAAAACTCTATGAGGGTGAAAATACAGTGACAGGAGAGCTATTTGTGGTTAGGAGAAGATTTTGGTGCGAAAAAATCAGATATCAGTCACACTTTAGTTGTATGTTTCAAAGGAATTTTGCCAAAAATTTGATTCATCTCTTCTATAATATTTGGTATTTTCGCCCAACAAAAAGACCAACATATTTAGAAATGTATGCACAAGAGAAGTTGAGCACAGTTTAGATTTAAAATCCTATTTGCTTGAGTGTGTGTGTGCATGTGTGCATTTAAATGAAGCTTTCTAATAGCTGTGATTGCTGCCTTTCCTGTAGAAATGGGTTTACTTGCCTTATGTTCTGCAGAATTAATTAAACACCAGAGAGATACGTTTACTACCTCAAGTTCCACACACTAGTGAGGATTTTGTTGTTGACTTTTTTCCAAACAGGACACCTTTAGAAACATAACAACACTTTGCTGTTCTTGGGAAAAGTTAATGAGTCATTAACATGTCAATATTGCTATTTTTTGCCTTAATATCCCTGCCTTACCAGTCATCATGTATATCAAAAAAATCCTCAGCACTGGGAAATTAACTCCTAGATACTTTAAAAATATGTGTCCTAGCAAAAGGTGCACAGGACCTTGTACATTTCTTTGCAACTGCCTGTGAATCTATAGTTACTTCAAAAATAAACACCTTTCCCTAAATATTTCGAATACACAGCAGAGTACAAGGAAGTTTGTTTAAACCTCTGGTTCAAGTGTTTCTATTGCCTTCAAATGCAGTACTATAAATACTACCCACTAGATTTGGGGCAAAAGAAGATATTCCATTCAGATGCTATACGAATTATAGAGCATAAAGATTTCTTACAAGTGAGGTTTCTTAGTAGAAGGCATCCTTTGATTCAGAAGAAGCCACCATGGGGAAAAAAATGCAGACATTAGAACTAGGTTTCCACTTTTGACAAAATCCCTTAAGAGAAAAAAGGACACTCTGTAGGATCATTAAAGTCTATTGGAAGGGACTTCTCAGAGTATCAGGAACTAATCAAAACGCTCTAAGTTGGCATGTATTTTAACACTTCAAAAAATATTCACTGAACATTTTTATGTGACAGCTACTGTGCTAGTCGTAGAGAAAGTCAAAGATGAAGAAGCCATCAATAACCACACGATCACCAACGTCATCATCCCCGATCTCCTCCTTAGCCTCTGCATCGGAACATCTCCTGAGTGCTATCGCTTCTGCCTCCTGCATAACAGCCACCCTGTCCTCTCTTTTCTCCCCACTCCCACTGCTACTTTCAGAAATCACAGGACCAGCTCTCTTCTGAATAACAATAACTATGCCTCAGACTTGTCTCTCTCCAGTTTTTTTTTAACCTCATGATTAGCACAATTTTTAAAAAATTAAAATATCACCTGTTGCTCTTAAAAATCTTTTATCAACTCACCATTACTATCCTGGCTATTTTCAATTCTTATTTTGTGCATTGAGATAGTTTTTGAAAACAAAGAAACCTCGAAGTATTAAGCAGTTGAAAGCAATTGGTATTATATTACAATAATTTACTTTATGAGTCCAAACTAGTTTATTATAAGGTCAATCAAGAAGAACATTAAGATTTTAAGATGATTACCAAAATTTGAAATCACGTTTGTGTATAATATTTTGGTCTTACTTCGGCTTCAATATCCAATTTTATTTCCGAGTTTGGTTTAGAATTTAGAGTAGTTAAAAATAAAATAGATTCTAATTCACAGTGATGAATACTTGACATTAGGAACAGGTTTTTAATAGCTACTTTTGCAATCTCGTATGTTTTCGATTAAATAGAAATGACAGGAGAGGCTTTATTTCAAGGGTTGTGCAAAAGGATGTGAACTTGGCAGCACAATTGTGTTGGCCATCTCTAGTGTTTGAATGTGGTTTCTTACATATTTGCAAGGGTTTCCTCATTTTATTACAGTTAATAAAATAGTCTAAAATATAACAATATAAAATTTAAATCAACAGCCATAAAGCAGAATCAAGTAGAAACTTCTTATCATATTAGCATGGCCTACGAAACCCTCCATAATCTTGCCCTTGAGTATTTTCTGCAATTTTGTCTTCCCATCTTTATCTCCCGGATCTAGCCCACAACCAACCATTTCTGGTTCTTTGAAAAATGCCATGATTATTTAGCCTTTGGTTTCCTATCTCTCACCTCTCCCTCTGCCTGTGACGTCCTTAGAGTTTTCTCCTCTGTAAAGTCTGTACTTCTTTCCAGGGGGTTCTGCCACTCCCTCTATACCCCATCTACTCTAGAGAAAGGAATTCATATTATGGATTTTTAATACATTGATCTATTTTTTTACTTGTTCCCTTCATTCCCATACTTGAGGGATGTTATTCACGTTTGTGATAGATTTGCATTGTGTCAAGTTAGTTGAGCTGGAACTATGATTCCCAGAATCCCCTGTGTGGTTCCCTTTTAAGGTTAACATAAGAGAAGATTTTGCGAGATTTGGAGGCAGAAGTGAACCAGCAGCTGTGAATCTCTGAAGGTTGGTGCAGGACACCAAAGGCTGTGGAGGCTCATAGGCATCATTGCTGATTTCTGGCCCCTGTTGTTCTCAGAGAGCAGCTGAGCCCACAGCTTCTCCAGGTCCTGCAAGATTCCCCCATGCAGTTTCTCCAAGTCCATCCAGATCCAGGCATTTTCCCAGCTCTATGGCAAAAGACACCAGTTTCTTCTGCAGGTCATGCATGTCATTGATTTCAAGGGTTCCAGGTTGTTTTTACAAGTCCAGTGTGTCCTCGCTTTCTCCTGCTTTGTATCCAACTTTTCTTCCCAACCTCTGGCCCTTCTGACCTGACATGATTTCAGGCCCATCACCATATACAGAGGCAACAGCTTTCTGAGGACTTCTTCACGAAGTAAGATCTAATCTCTAGAATAAATTCCTTACTCCACTATGAGTTGTCACTCTAGTGTTTCTATTTTACTGATCAAGCCCCACCTTATGCAATATTACTCTCCAGAGCCTAATTCAATACTTAATCTTCAGCAGATCTTCATTCACTAAAAACTCTTTGCCCTCATTAACAGTTGACACTAACCTATCTTGTGGCAAAAGTAGGTATATACCAGAGAAGAAATTAACAAGAACCTTAGAGTTTGGTTGTATAGACATCAGAACTAGAAATCACTTTAGATACAATCATGTACAAGATGACTTCAGGGAAGATAAATTTGTATAAAATAGTGTCTGCACATTTTTCTGGAGGAGAGACTGGGTCTATAGCTTTCAATAGATTCTGAAAGAATCAGTATTATAGACACACGCTTTTTTTAATAGATGGGAAATTAAAGCTGGGAGACACCCACAACTGGATAATAGTAGAATGGGGACAGGACTTCTGATTTTAACTTTTATTTTCCAACTAACTCATCATGGAAAACGATAGAAAAACATTTTTAATAATAGAAACACTGCAGTAGAGGAGAGACAATGAAAGAGACTGTAAATACTTTTGAGTTTTCACCTGTCCTCATGGGTACCCCCTGATGACTGACAGCTATGTACCTGTCTAGCTCAGGGCAGGGAGATGAGCACAAAGAAGAGTTTAAAGAATGAATCAGTAAGTATCAAGGGGGCTAGTCCAGGTGTGTTCAGGGGTTTCCAAATTTCCACTTCTGCTTTAGAAATGTTCTTCAAACAGTATGATTTCCTAAAATATTTTGCCAATTTAGACTTCTCACAATAAATAAATGTTTTGTTATTTCTCTGGTAACTTGACCCTACTCTTCCATCTACTCTATAGTCTTCTTCACTGCTCCCAACACATATATGAAGTATTGGTACTCTTGTATGTTATACAAAAGGAACTCAATGTTTTAAACTCCTTTTAGAAAAGGGAATGAAAACGCACAAGAAGAGATGAAACAGAAAAGGAAGTGGAGAACAGATGATAGATAGCAGTAATTTGTTGGTTAGATTATCCAGAAAACAGGCTCTGTGATAAAGATTTGTCTGCAGAAATTTTACTGAGGAGTTCTCGCAGAACCAGTACCTTTGGGAAAGTGAAAAAAGTGGGATTGGACAGAGGGAAATGTTGAACTATGATGCAGCTGTAAGAGCGGTCTCAGCTGATCATCTGGCATGCCCCAGTAGCAATATCCTGAATTGAGATCAAAGCATCAGATCTTTGTAGCCCCACGTCAACTGGTCACCGGATGCAGGCATAATCTGGAGGAAAGCAACTTTCATCCGTCAAAGGTAAATCCCAGGTGGGACTCTGCTGTGATGATCAGAGGTCATCACTTCCGGCAGCTGGGGAAGTGATTACCTCAACCCTGAGGAGCACTGGGCAGCTCGCCACAGTATCCACTAGAGTCTACTGCTTGTCACACTCAGATCAATGTGCTTTGTATAATAAGTTTATTCCAACAGAGAGAGCAGCTCCTTCAGAATTCTGGATGGTCTTATGTGTTGGGGAAACTTACAAGAGAACTTTTAACTCTAGCCTCTGCCACTGCGGCTAGTCCTCTACTTCTGTATTAGTCAGGGTTCTCCAGAGAGACAGAACAAATAGAATATGATTATAGATAAATGAGAGTGGTTCTATTAGAGGAATTGGCTCACACCATAATGAAGGCTGAAAAGTCTCATTACAGGTCGTCTGTAAACTGGAGACCCTGGGATGCCAATAGCGTGGCTCAGCCCAAGTCAGAAAGCCTCAGAACCAGGAAAGCCAATGGTGTAATTCTCAGCCCAAGGCTTGAGAGCCCGGAGGTGCTGCTGGTGTAAGTCCTGAAACCCAAAGGCTGAAGAGCCTGGAATTCAGATGTCCATGGACAGGAGAGCAGAGCGTATCCCAGCTCCAGTGGATAGGGAGATAAATTCACCTTTTCTTCTGTTTTTGTTCTCTCCATGCCCCCAACAAATTGGATTGATGGTGGATCATTCCCACCTAGTCCACTCAGGTCACATGCTAGTCCTCTCTGGAAACACCCTCACAGACACATCCCAAAATAATCAGGTTATTATTAGGTTTCTAGCTATTCCTTAATCTAGTCAAATTGACACCTGCAGTTAATCATCACAACTTCCTTACTTAATATGCTCCTCTACTAACAACCCTAGATTTCCACCCTCCACTGGCACCACTGCTTGTCTAGATGGCTTACCTGATAGTTGACACAGACCTTCATCCTGAGAGGTGGGTCCCTGGTTATCATGCCTACATGCTCCTTCTTTCACACCCTTGGTTCCTGGGCCAATATATTCTATTTATTGAGGACATAGCAACATGTAAGTGCTATTAATTTAGGGAGCTTATGGTGTCCTGGGCATAGCACTCCATCTTTGCAGGGTATCACCTCCTAACTAGCACCTCAGCTGCTCCTTTATAAAATTGTTCTGTCACTCTGTCATGCCCACAGCTGCTGGATGGTGTAGTATATGATAGGACCACTATATCCCATGGCCATGTGCCCTCTGCTGTATCTCCTCTTCTGTAAAGTGGGTGAATTGTTCCAATGAGATGTTATTTAGTATCCTATGTTGGTGAATCCAATACTCTTTAAGTTTATGGATAGTGGTGCTAGCTAAGCCCCTGAAATCAGGAAAGGCAAATGTGTAACTGGAATATATGTTCATTCAATTCAAAATTAATGACTGGCTCTTCCAGGGTAGAAGGGCTCTAAAAGTAATGAACTTAACATTAAGTGGCTGGTTGGTCTTCTCAAGGCGTGGTCCTCAGCATTGGTTTCTGTTTTCTGTAGGTTAAACATCTGTCAGGAGAAATAGTTAAATCAGTCTTGATGAGTGGGGAGCCCAAGCTGTTACAGGACCACTGCTAACCCAACATCTGTTATGATACGGCTTCTTGGTCCATTAGCCCATTCCCTCAGCACTGGTGAATTAATGGGGATGTACGTACCATCAACCAGCAACCTTTAAGTCTTTATGGTGATTCTATCTCTGCTCCAACATTTATTATCTTGATCTGGATGGGGGTTGTTCTCAGAGTCTTCCACTGGCCCTTCCTCGGTACGATAGCTCTAATCCCATACAAGGAACTAATGTGCCAGGTCTGCCAATTACCAAGTATATCTATTCTAATTATTCATGCAAGGACTGGGGAAATTGGCTACTAGGTGCATCCGTGGACTTAGTAGAACCATGGTAATTCAGACCTAGATCAGAACTCCCCTTACTACTTGGCCTCCATAATCCCGGGCTCTAGTAGAGAGACCGTGATGACACCTCAGATCCATGAGTATCAGCGTTAACTTGGACTCTGTGTGGAGCAATCCTTGAAATGTCTGAGTATTCTCCTTTCCTCAGTGTATGGTTACCCAAGCAAATGGCTGTGCGTCTCTTCAGGGAAGTACTGGCAGGATCATTATTATGTGTAATTGTCATGGTGTTACAGCATTCTTCCTCCTGGGAATGCAGACTCTCCTTGTCAGAGGGTCAAAGTCTAAAACCTAGCTCATGTTAAAAATCAAACAAATGACTTATTATGAAAGGAGCTTCTCTCAGCTCCTAACCACCTGCCATTCATTTCCCTTCACAGACTGAGCATTTCCCTTTCTGGCTGGCCATTTATCTTGTTCCTGAGATGCTGGGTTCTACTACTAATCACTACAGTTTTCTGTCATTCAGACCCCCTGGCTCCCCCCAATCTTGCTATTCATTAAGGTGATTGCACCCACCTTTTGTGCTGATAGTTAAATGCCACCAATTTGGCTTCATTATTCAGGCATTTTATTTGCCCCATTGCTACCAACAGCCCCATCAGCAACAGCATTTCCTGCTATCAGCTCTGGCCTATGGGAACTAGTTAATTCTACACCCCTCTCCTGGACACATTTCTTATCACTTTGGTGAATGATGTCTCCATTCTGCAGAGCATAGTTGTCTAATAGACTTGCTGGCCACACATAGCATATCCACTCTTGCACGCCCACTGCTTTGAACCTTTTAATTCTTTATTCTACCATCTGTCAAGGTAGCTCTGGAATTACACTTCATTAATTGTGGGTCATTGCTATCTACAAGCTCTCCAAGCCATCCCACCAGCATGTTAGCATCATTTCTTGGAAGTTTGCCAGGTGTTAAATCCTGTGTAGATAAACTCCCCCTTATCTAATTTTATGTTCTGACCCTGTGACCTAGCACCCTGAGAATTCACTTTCATGATACCCTTCTAGATTTTGCTAGTATATGTTTTCTGGGACCTGCAGCTCTTTCAGGGTATAGTTATTTCCTTTTCCACCAAGCGCAGAACTTCCTAGCACATTATGTAATGATTTAATCCTAATTTCTTCTCTAGTGGCCAGGAGGAAGGTAGGTGGAATAGATTCTAACATGGTTGATGTTGTCCTGTAAGGCAGAGGTGTCCTTGTTGTCTTCAAGAAAGAAGTGCCGGTTTCTAATGGGCTGGGCCACTTGTGCTCACCCTAAGGTTTCATGGATATCTATGATTTTTATAATTTTGAGTGCCCTAATTTAGATATTTCAGGGTCTACTCCTTCCCAACAAAGGCTCTGGCCTTGGGAAAGCAGATTTGCCAAGGTTGAGAATTTATCCTTCTCTGGAGCATTGTTATCCTCATAACTAAGTCTTGGCACTGATCTTTGACCTGCTCTGCCCTCTGGCTGTAGAAGATAAGTCTCTTTATGTGCCACCAAAGAAACCCTCTGACTTTGACTCTTTGCTTTTAACTGGTGATTAATCACTCTCAAGCTTTCATTGTCTTTCTCCAATGCAAAAATTGTGCTCAGCATCAGACATCTGATTTCCTTGTCTTTAAAATACTGTTACCCCATCCTCTCAAATGCCTGACATATTGCACCTACCAATGCATTCCCTCCCATCAATATCTCATCCCAGCTTAAAATTGTGAAATTTTAACAATTGCACAACCATCGAAAGAACATTCCACTTATGATCAGTGATGGAGTCTTCACTAGTAAACCAGTACACATGAAGTCTAGCTCCAAAATCCCATTTGAGAATCTGCTTCCTCAGATCACTCCTGGCACCAACTGTCTTGGGTTGGATTCCTTGACAAATGGACTATGAGATGGAGATTTTCACTGCAGGAACATAATCAAGGAAATTTAGTGGCCATGGAGGTGTGCAATACAGATTTACCCACAGGACAACCTGCTGTAAGGAAATAGGTTAGCTGAGAGCTTCTAGATGCCACAACCTCAGATATTTTGCAGCATTCACGGTGTGATCACGCTCTCTTTGGACTTCTCCAGGTCAATGCACTGGCCACAGCAGGAGTACTAAAGCTAGAATATTTCTGCTTGACTCAGGACTCCTCTAATGGTCAGTCATTGTTCAGGGACCCCTCATCAGCCTGGCCAAGACTTTCTCAGAGCCATACTACAGTTTGAGGCTTTTCATACCCAATCCTACTCCCTTTCTTCTCTCCTTTCACAGACGTCAGGCCCACCACTCAGTCTGAAGCCTCTTTTACTATTCTTTCTTCTTCTGCCCTTTATTTTTCAAAAGCATTTTACCCAATATATATTTGCCTGTCTAATTCCAGTTTGGCATCTGCTTCTTGAAGGACCCTGACTGACATAGAGGTGCTCTCAGGAACAATTCCTATCAAGGAATTCAAGAAAGGAAGAGTACAAAGGGAGAAGTTAAACTGTAGTGCAATGGCAAGAAAAGGATTGTCCTGATTTCATGGGGAGCTCTGGACCTGGAATGGCTCTTCAGCACTTGGCCTTAAGGCAAGAGGGCCAAGCATTTATACCCTGCATCTCTGAGTCATTGGATAAAGGCTGCCACAAGGGAGGGACACAAAATTGGATGAGTCAGATTCCTTTAGCTGAAGGCAATTCCCAGGGAAAGATTTAACTGTGAGCCATTAGCAGCAAGCACCCCTGGTAGCTGAGGGAATAAGAGCCTTGGTCCCCAAGAGGAGAATCTAGCAGCACACAGCTTCTACTTCAAAGAGGAAACTGAAGAATACTGTAATGATTAAAGGACAACGATAATATTTCTTCTCCTTTATAGATGGAAGACATTACCTTTCATAAAACTGTGGATGAGCATAGCACATTTCTGATATTAGGGCAGGTGTCAGGGGAAGAGAATCTCGCAAGCAGATCAACCATAAGTGAGAAATATACCTCCTATCAGTAAAGTGTGTTTTGTATGGGTTAGATACACTTCTTCCTCATGTTCTATGCTTCTGCTCCACACTAGGATAATGTTTCTTCCTCTTCTTATAGAGAGGACAGGAAAAGATATTGTCAATTGTTCAGCCATGCGAAAGAGTCAGGTACAAGGTCAGGCTAGAGGAATTCTCTCCTCATTTTAATCCCTACAAAGTGTTTTCTCACAGCAAAAAGAAACAACTACAACTACAACTGAGTGTCTACTAAGAAAAAGGCATGTTTCTTACTGCATGTATGGAGTTTGCCACATCAGGTTATGTAATTCCCAGAAAACCTTGTGAAATAGGTATTATCTCCGTTTAATGGTTGAGCCAACTGCTGATTAGAAGGTTGATAGTTTTCCCCAATGTTACACAGCCAAGAATCAACAAACCTGGGGTCAAACGAAGTTCTCCTGGCTCCAAGAACAATTGTCCTGAAACTATCCCATGCTTTCCAATCCACATAGAAATTTGAGTTCCAATTGTAAATACTTTTATTCTCCATCACACCTTTCACTTTAAAGGAAAGGCAAGAGTCAAAGCTGCAGAGGCCCTGGACTATAATGATCAAATCCATTGATAACCATGATCAAGCAATAATTACACAGGTGTTCAGTGTAGCAGTGGCTGATTTCATGTGAAGATTGGGAAGTTATTCTGTGAAACGTGTGCTCTCTGCCAGTATGCATTCACTCAACTTCTTTTGTCCCACAGTATCTCTATTCTCCCATCTGATTATTTTCTCCTCATTTTGCAGTCCTCAGCACATGAGCTGCTGTGCACATGCATGCACACATACTCACACACACACACAAATTCTCCTACTCTTCAATTACCAGCATGCAGCAGGCTGTTAGGATCTTTCACTCCTTTTCCATATTCAAACTTTTGATGTGTCACCTATACCATTTTTCCCTAGGAGCTAAAAAGGCTGTTTGTGAGGAGGGGTTCGTGAGTAGCCAATTAGAGATAGGATGTGAGTGTGATCAGAATAGTGCAGCCTGCTGGGAGACTGTAATTTACAGAATTAAAGGCAATGCAATCATCGCTAAAGGGCTTAGTTTGGACCAAAGCTGTAACCTTCCAGCCATCCTTCCAATCATCTGAATTTGATGGGTTGTTGTTTTGTGTTTCAGGTTGTTTAATTTTTTCTGTTTTATAAGTAACCACTGCTCACATTTTAAAATGCCTAATAGTAATGGTAATCTCTCTGCAATAAAATATGGATGAAGGTAGCCTGCTCATAAAATGCAACACTGTGAAAAGAATCCCACAACCATTTGAATATATATATGTAAATGACTGATGGTGGTGAATAGAATTTCAACAAGCAAATGAAGAAAATGAAAGAAAATCATGCCACTCTCTTCATGTTAGGAAGCTAGAGGCGATGCCATGTTACAGCTAAAAATTTAGGTGCCCCCGAATTAGAATATGTAAAATTTAAGCTTGCAGTAACCCAGCTACTGCATGACAGTATGTACTGTCCTCAAACATGTATAACCAGAGCCACCACGTTATTCCATTGATTGATGGCAACATGGAAGAACAGAGTGGGAAAGAGCCTCTTTAATTTCATGCTTCAATTTGTCCACAGTGAGAAAGCAGTCCTGATTTTACTTAATTTACTTGAGTCTTAAAAAGAAAGCTCATCTGATATTTTAAAGGAATAAAAAAGGATAGAAAGAAAAATGAAGGGAGAGCACGAGAAAGGATGACTGTATATGTGCCCACCTACCAACCCACAAATGATGCCTCATCCAACAGACCGTTCCCAATTCCCTCTGGCCAGAGTCCCTAAATGACCTGGCTAACCGATGCTGGATCTCGTTTGCAACAATTTCCACCAATTATTAAGGGGCACACAGACAGGCTTTGACACATTCAAGTGTTGGTTTTTTTTTTGACCATGTTGAAACACAAACAGAAGTGTCGTGTGTTTAACCAACATAAACAGATGTCAGGAGTGCAAAAATATGCCTCTTCTGAAGTCAGTATGTCTGAGTGTTTGTGCCAGCATATGCCCACAACATGTGTATTTTGAGTGGTAAGCATGAGGAGTAGCGAGTAAAGGAATGACAAAGCTCTTCCCTAAAAAAAGAAAAAAAGAAAAAAAATGCCTGTTGTAATTTTGGTAAGTTTAAAGTGTGTAATATTACAACATTTTACATCTATCCAGCAGGGCAGGTTGATATGATTACTGAACTGAGAAATCTGAGAGAACATTTAGATGTGGGCAGATTTGGTGACCTAAGTCGTATGGATTCGCTCTTTCACTGGAATGTGGCATCAACTTTCCCTGATATGAAAATGAGCTGCTCTCCAGAAGTATCCCTCAAGGGTGGAACAGAAACGTAAAAAGAGCTTAAACTGAGAATGCAACTTTAAACAGGAAAAGACGGGATTCCACTAGGAGCTGTTGAAGGAAGCCGATGTAAACAGGTATTTCTAGATACTACCTTGGAAAGGTGAATGAGGAAGCTGAGCCTCCCACAGAAAGGCAGACTCAGACTTAACAATGGACCAGGAAAATATTCTCAGGCAGCCTGAGCAAAGGAGGGCACAGGGAGCTAGTGTTTGAATGGGTGTTCTGTGTCAGGCACTGTGCCAGGTACTTCACAAATGTTATTTTATTTAACACATATAGGTTATGAGGTAAGAACAATATTTCACATTTTAGCAAGGAAAAATCCAGGGTGACACAGGTTAAATATTTTTCTGGGGATCACATCACATAGCCAAGCTCCATCTGACCTGACTTCCAGGAACTAGGACCCAAGAAAGTTTCAGGAGCAGTTAAACTCATCCGTGCCAGGTTGGTGAACCTGGAGGAGCTTTTGGGGCATGATAATAGAAGGCCTTAATCATTAAAAGAGATTAGGAAGCAGGTTCTTGAAGATATTGGGAATCCTCCAGTGGTGTCAACTTGAGTCCAACACAGAGAGTCTGAAGAGCTTGGATGTAATCAAGATAAGGAGACCCCAAAAGATTCCAAGAGACCTCTGCAGGTGTTTAGTAGCCATGAAGGTGAACCACACAGTAATCCTTTGAAGAGAGATCCTGTTGTAAGGAGTAGAGTGGATGGATTCCCTCCAGGACCACATCTTTATGATCTGCTGCAGTGTTCACATAGAGGCCACATTTCTTCCAGGGATGTTTGAGCCAGTATGTGAGCACGTCAGGAATATTAGAGCCAGGCCATTTCTGCCAATGCAGAAATCCTCTAATAGGCAGTCATTGCTCTGGAGCTCTTCATCAGCTTGGCCAGGACTTCTTCAGAGCTGCCCTGCAGTCTGAGACTCTCTCTACTCAATCTTCCACCATTCTTTTGTCCCTGTAAGAGGTGTCAACACTCTTCACCATGGCTTGTGGTTCTTTCTGCTTTAATAGTTAGAGGCTAGAGCAAGTCTGTTATGCTAAGGTCAGGGTTCTGGTTGGGAAACCTGGACCCCTAAAACATGGATGGATAGGGCTATCTGGGTGGATGCTTTGATGATTCTGTCTTTGCAGACTTACCTGTACTCTGGGTATGTAAGGGTACCCACCTCCCCCAGTGAGAGCTAGCACTTTTTCTGTGGAGGAAGACATTGCCAAGGTCTCTTCTCTGCAAGGCAGCAGGTGTCCCTTCAGGACTTGTTACCTCCTCTTCTGATTGCCAGGCTGATAAATCCCTGCATAACCCTGCTTGTGTAGATAAGAAAGAGATTATACCCCAAAGAAGCTACAAGAATTTACAGGAGCCAGTGTTGAATTTTTCAGGTACTGATCAAAGGAACCAAAATATAAAACTGTAGAAGCAAGAATTCATTGACTTTGGAGCACTTTTATGGAACACAAGAGACAATATTCTGGCAAGGATCCCAGGAATGGATGGCTCTTAGAAGCCTGGAGAAACCAGTAGTTGCCAGTGGTGAGCAAAGATAAAATGTCTGAGTTGCCACAGCAGATAGGACAGAAAGGAATAAAACGGCTGAGGGCAGTGGGTGTGCTGGAGTGGATAGATCACGTGAGGTCACAAGACCTACCCAAGCTGTATATTTTCTAGGAGGGATCAGAGAACAGATACACCATCCACAAAGGCCATCAGAAAGGTGCTGGTGAGTGGTACCAGCATCAGTAAGAAGATCAGTGGTAACTCTTCTCTGCAGGTCAGGGGTGATGGCAGAAGCGTTCACAGATCTTCGCTTATTAATAGCAATAGGAAAAATAAGGGTTTGGAAGGAAAGGAAGCTAGGTGGTGCCACTTAATTGCCAGAAGCAAGGGGGCTGCAAGTACCAAAATGACCAGCACCGTCAGAGGGGAAGCAAATCAGGCTTAGCCCACATGAAATTGAGATGATGGTTGATAGAACACAGTGTCACAAGGAGTAAAATGGACAAACAGCTATCAGGGGTGCTGCTCAATATCTGTACTCCTAAGTAGGAAAGAATCAGGGAGCACTCATGCCAATAAAACATCAAGAGCTCTTGCCACTGCATTGAAAAACGCATTCGTTTTGGAAAAGAGGATAAGAAGAAACTTGCATTCATGTAAAACAGACAGTGATATTCTTTTACAGTCGCACTATGTTCACTTTCCTATCCACTATTATAACACAAACCGGAGACATCTAGATTGTCCAGACATCTAGCAGATTATCATATTGATCCATTACATCAAATCATGCTGATAGGGCAGCAGAAACCACAGCTGGCTAAAGTGCTACTTGCATTGGTAGGACTCAGGCACTCCACAGAGTGAAAAATAAACACTAAGAGGATTCAAGGGCCTGCGACTTCACTGAAGTTTTTAGGAGTCCAGTGGACAGAGGTGTGCTGGCATATCCCCTCCAAAGTAAGGATTGATTCGTTTTTTTTTTGGTCACAGGCACTTTTATTTGCATAGTTAGGATTCTGCATAAAAAGTCATATGGTGCCTGATTTTCTGCTATAAAAAAGAATGAAGTACTACCATTCGCAGCAACATGGATGGACTTAGAAAAAATTATATTAAGTGAAATAAGTCAGGCACAGAAAGAGATTGATTCTATGCGTCTTGCATTCCCTACCATTAAGAAGGAAGCATAACACCTGAACAGAAGCCCGATTAGACTTTGGAGAGAACACATTCCACACTAAGAATATTTGTCCGGTCTGTATACCAGTAACATGGAATTCCACCAGATTTGAGTGATATGTAATGCAGAAAAGAGTTCTGGAAGGAGCCCTGCATCTTGGGCCACATGTTTCTGCAGACTTATGGTGTTGCTGGAGTCACAGGTGGAAAAAGATGCAGTGTGAAGCTTATGGTGAGCTAGTGTGGGCAGAATCATAAACACAAGCCCCTGGGTTCCTGGAGAAAGGTGCCATATGCCATGGAGAACTAAACACTTTTGGAGCAACTGCCTGTGGCATGTTACTAGATGCAGGCATGGAAAGAATGCTTGATCACTGAGCATCAAGTGGCCGTGTATCTGGAACTTCCTATTATAGACTGGATTTGATCAAACACACCAAGTCATACAGGTGGACTACCCAGAAACAGTGCATTGGTAGATGAAGAAGGTACATCCAGAACTGACCCTGGGTAGGACCAGAGGTATAAGTTAGCTGCCGGACTAGATAGCACAGACTCCCACTTCAATCACTACTAATTCCCTCTCTTAACTCACACCTATGTACAGGTAGTAGCCCTCACATGGTGAGCTGAAAGAGAAGGAAAAAGCCTCAGTTTATTTTATGAATAGGTCAGTATATGAATGCAAGCTGGAATAGGATAGTGACTGCATAATAGTGCCTCTCAGAAGCAGCCGCAAAGACAGTGGCAAGAGAAACTGTCTACCTAACAGAGCTATAAATGGTACACCTGCCCATCTACCTTGTACAGAAGGAGAAGTAGCCCAAGTAAAAACGTACAGATTTCTGAGCAATGACCAATGGCCTGGCCTTTTGGTCAGGAGCCTGGCAGGAAAAGGATCAGAAGATTACAGACAAGGAGGTCTAGGGTGGAGGCATGTGAATGGACACGTGGGAGTAGGCATAAAGTGTGAAGTTTTTTGTATCACACGTTAATGTCCACTGGAAAGCATCCAACACAGAAGAGCTTTGAATAACTGAGCAGACAAAATGACTCAGTTAACACTAGCTGGCCTCTGTCATTGGATACCCTAGAACCAGCACAGTGGGCCATGACCAAGTGGCCATAGCAGCAAAGATAAGGAGTATGCAGGGGCCCAAAAGCAGGGACGTTCCATGGCTAAGCTAGCTAATAAAGCCTCTGCTAGCAACAGAGACCAATGCTGAGCCCCTGTATAGTATAGGTCTTTACAGAGACTAATTGACCACTTTGTGGTACATTGACTCCAGTGGAACCTTCCACCCCAGGGCTAGATAGCTAACCTAGGTATGGTTTTGCACTTTTTAGCAGCAGAGCCTTAGACAGCACCACTATCAGGAGCTTTCAGAATGTCTCGTTCGCATGCACAGAATCCCACACAGCACAGCATCTGATCAGACAACCAATATCATAGCAAAAGAAGCATGACAGTGGGCCCATGACCAGGGGATCAACTGGTCATATCACATACCAAAACATCTACAAGCAGTCAGCCTGATAGGGCATTAGAACTGTTTGCTCCAGGCCTGGCTGATACACCAGTCCAGAGCCAATACTCTGCAAGGATAAAGAGATATCTTCCAGGTTGAGTATAAATATTAAGTCAGATTCCTCCATATGGTACTATTTCTATAATAGAAAAAATCTGTAGGTCTTCAAACCAAGGAGTGGAATGGCTCTACTCACAATGACCCATTGGAAGCATTGTGTGCTTATCATCCTTGCTACTCTGAGTTCCTAAGGGTTAAATGTCCTGATCCCCTAACAGGGTACACTCTTGCCAGGGGACACAACAAGTTTCCTATTGAACTACCAGGTACAGCTGCTGCCTGGCACTTTGAAATCCTTGTGTATGGAAACTGGCAAGAAAGAAGAGTCACCATCTTAGCAGGGATAATTAACCCTGGTCAGCAGGAGGAGATAGAGTTGCAATTATATGACAGAGACAGAAAGAAAACATGTGGAACCCAGACGATCAACTTGGCCATTCTCAATATACCTTTGTCCAGTTGTAATTGGGTGGACATATGCAGAATCCCTGGTCTGAGGAAGATATGAGTACCAGGCCTCAGGCACATTAGGGATGAGGGCTTGGGTCCCATCATCAGATAAGCCATTAATACCTATGGAGGTGATAACTGGTGGTGAACGGTGTTTAGAATGGAGAACAAGTGGAGTTGGGAAATAACAAGTACCAGTTGCAGTTTTGAGACCAGCCGCAGTCACAAAGGCTATAGTTTGTCCCATTATTTTCCCTCTTCTAAATTACCTCTAATGAAAAGAGGAAGGAAAAGAAGCTCATGGGAGCTGTGGAGTTGCTGCTACTCAAATGTGTGTGGGGAGGTGGATCCTAGTGGTGCATGGGATGGACTGTTGTAGCCATGAAGGTTAGCCACCCAGATTTCCCTTTAAGAGAAAGCCTGCCATGAGGAGTGTAGCTCATGGACAGTCTTCAGTTGCTGCACCTGCAGGATCTACCACAATGTTCACATCGAGGCCAAGCTCTCTCCAGCAGCTCCTGCTCAATGACTAAGCATGATGGTGGTGGGGTGGTGGGGGAGGGATACCAGAGACAGGTCATTTCTGCTTAGTACAGAACTTCTTTTTTTCTTTTTTCTTTTGTCTTTTTCGTGACGGGCACTCAGCCAGTGAGTGCACCAGCCATTCCTATATAGGATCCGAACCCGCGGCGGGAGCGTCGCTGCGCTCCCAGTGCCGCACTCTCCCGAGTGCACCACAGGGTCGGCCCTTGGTACAGAACTTCTACAACACTCAACTTTTGCTCCAGGGATCTCTATCAGCCTGGTTGAGACTTTTTTGGAGCAGCACTGCAGCCTGAGGCTCTTTCTATCCAGCCCTAATTCCTTCCCTCTCTTCTTTCACAGACAGCAGACCTGCATCACGGTGTAAAACCCCTCTTACTCCTGATCTCTCTGCCCATTATACTCAAAGCCATTTTCCCTAAATACATCTCTTAAACTTCTAATTCTGTCTTGGTGTCCTTTTCCCAGAAGACCCAAAGTGACATAAGAATTACAAAAGAGGGAGTCAGAGAATAGCCTGTGAGAAAAGCAAACTTGGAGCCATGAACATTTCAATAAAAACCAGGGACTGAATTACTGTTTCTGTTTTGAGATTTCTGAGATCTAACTGCTTTGGTTCTTGTTTTTTGTTTGCTGCTGTTAGATTTTGTTGTATTTACTTACAGTAAAAATTCCTAAAAATAGAAAGGAGTTGCACAGCCAGTTTCAAAGAAAGAGGGAAAGTTAGAAACTGTGTTCTGTTTTTCAGCTAGCCTAGACAGAAAAGAGTCCAGCAGGGAAAAGCTGCTGGTGGAAAAAAAGAGATAAGCAGGATACTTAGCCATAGGTGGGGGGAGAAACTAAATATCTATTAACCACCAACTTGGACTGGATTGCACACTTTCCCATTGAGACATATTTAAAACATTTAAGTGTCCAAACCAGTCTTTAGTTTTCCCTATGCAAAGTGATCTTGATTACAAGGTCCTTGGTTTGGCATTTTGGAAGTTTACAAATACAACCTGATCTGTTTTAGTAAGATACTGAGAAAGGGGATTCCTAGCCATGGGAAAACGTGAGAACCAAGGCTGTATTTATAAATGACCAAGCATGGGGTAAGGATATAGGACATCTTCCTAAGGTGGTAGTACAATTCCAGAAATACTTCTTACTATCATGAACATATATCACGTACATACATATATCGTGAACATGTATGTATGAGCATACATATATCATGAGAGGTAAGTATGAGATTATTTTGTGCATTTAGAGAAAAGAAAAAGTGCCTAAGCCAACTGAGGACAGTATGAGGAGATGGAACAGAGAATACTGGCAAAGATCATGAAAGAAAATAAACATGGAAAATCTACCAGAAGAGCAAAATCATCACCAGCAGTGATTTTGTTTGCTCATACCAAGAAGCACATTCTTTATCAAGTGAGGAATTTGAAAACAATGTCTATGCAGCCAGATGTTATTAATAATAAAGAGTATGGTCCATATTCCCAATCCCAATATGAGTACTTACGAACAAAATATAGTACCGGCAATTGCATGTGTATGTTACAGGAAAAAAAATAATCTAATTTCTACCACTGCTATCTTTTTGATTAACTAAGCTTTCTGTTAGGTTTTCCACATACTGAATATTCTAATGTGACAAATTATGCCTGCCTGCATTTTATTATCTTTATTCTCTTGATTGGATCTGATTTCAATAGCTGGGATTATTCCATTACATGCAGAGCTGGCCTTGCTTCATTACAGCCAGGTAAATTATTTAAATTCTTTGAGTCTCAAAGAATTGAATTGATGCTTGAAACGTGTGCTGCATAGTGCTCTTTAAGAAAATAGACAGAAAATATATATGAAGTTCCATTTGTAATTTCTTGAATACAGTAGGTGCTCAATAAATAACTTTTATTAGTAGTAGTAGCAGTAGAGTAGTAGTAGCAGTAGAGTAGTAGTAGTAGTTGTTGTTGTACTAGTAGTACACAGAAATGTGACATACTAGGAATCCTTACAGAAAACTTGGAAAACACACAAAATTAAGTCATTTGGGAATCATTTCCAAAGATGACTAATCTTATTCATTTTATTGGAGCCCACCCAATCCAACAAGCAGAACCACCTAACCCACCCATAGACTTGTGAGAAATACTTAATGGCTGGTTTTGAGCCATTACATTTTGGCATGCTTGCTATTCATCAAGTGCAAACAGGTGCATAAAGCAATCTTATATGGTTTTTGATAGACTACATTTTCTGTTAACATTTTGTCGTGGATTTTTTTTTTCAAATTAACTTTTTATTATTTTCACTTTTCAACTTTTCCCAACCTTACTGAAGCAACCCAAATGAATATCCTCATATGTATCTTTCTCACATCTTTCTCTGTGCTCTTTTATTACTATTATTATTATTGAAACATAATTGATTATATGTATTTGTGGGGTACAGAGTTGGCTACTGGTATCTGTGTACAATATTTGATGATCAAAGCAGGGTAAATACTATATTCATCATGCAAATGTAATTACTCTTTGTGTCCATTAACCAGTTTCTCCCTAACTTTCCTCCCTCCCCCTTTCCCACCTTTAGTAACTACAATTCTGTTCTCTTCTTCTGAAAGTTCAACATATTATTGTGATTGTTTTCTTTCTTTTTAACTTTTTTTATATTATTGATTATCTATATCTGGGGGTACAGAATCAAATATCAGTATATGTGTACAACATATTGTGATCAATTCAGGATAATTAGTACACTCATGTTTAGAAAACATAATCAACCTTTGTGACCCTTAACTAGTTTCTCACCTCCCACTTCCCACCTCTAATAACCACAGTTTTGTTCTCTCTCTCTTTTTTTTGAATGTGTACTGTATTATTATGAATCAAGCTTTCTTTCTCTCTCTCTTTCTTTCTTTCTTTTCTTTCTTTTTAGATCCCACTTATGAGTGAGGACATGAGGTAAATATTTTTCTGTGCCTGCCTTATTTCATATAACACAATTTTCTCCAAGCTCATCCATGCTGCTGCAAATGGCAGAATTTCACTCTTTTTTTAATGGCTGAGTAGTATTCCATTGTGTTTATGTACCACAGTTTCCTTATCCTGTCACCCGTTGATGACATTTATGTTGGTTCCATATCTTGGCTATTGTAAATAGAGCTGTGATAAACATGGAAGTGCAGGTATCCCTCTGACATGATGATTTCCATTCGTTTGACTATATACCCAGTAGTGAGATTGCTGGATTGTAAGGTAGTTCTATCTGTAGTAGTTTGAGAAACCTCCATACAGTTTTCCATAATGGCTGCACTAATTTACAGCCCCACCAACAGAGTGGGAGGGTTCCCTGCTCTGTGCTCTTAGAATCACATACACACTGATATAGATGTATTAGTTTTTTTAAAAAAGGTTTTGTTTAAAGGATTATACTCTACATATTTCTCTCTGCCTTGTTTTACTCACCTACCAGTACACTGTGGCAATAATTCCAGGACAATAAATATAGATATAGCTCATTTTCTTTAATAACTTGTTTTCATGACATTTCATTATATGGATGTACCACAGTTTATTCAACCATCTCCCCAATCACAGGTATTCAGATTTTTAACAATTTCTTGTCATTACAAACAATGCCATAATAAATTCCTCTGCCAACTTCCTAATCTTCTTAGTCCTAAACTCTCTCTAAACTATTTTTAAACTTCTAATGTTTTTATATACGGGTGCTTTTATTTTTTAAATATGAAGACCCAGAAGAGATAGCTAGGTCCATAGGTATGTGCATTTTTTTTTTTTAGAATAGATATTTCTAGAATAGTTTTCCATAAGCAGGAAGAAACTCACATTCCCACGAGGAGTACAGGTTATATCCTTCCATGTACAAGTCAACCCTGTCACCTCCATCTCTCAGTCTTATCATTACTCTTTAATTCCTCAAGACCACACATGGGCCCTGCTCCTGGCTCCCATGAGCACCAGCATGAGGGGCAAATGTTCCCTTTTTCCCCACACACTTCTCTCTTGCTCCTGACTTTACGGTGGGGCTCTCTGGGCATGTCGATGGTTGGGTTACAGCATAGACAGTGTAGCCCGCTGTGTTTCTTTTTGGCTATTGCCTCCCCTGTGTGATATCCACACCTTCTCTATTTTCTAGCATGTTCGGCAATTCTTTCCCTGAAGAGGAGAAATGCCCTTTACCTCCACTTTTCTGGGAGTGCTTGGGCTCCCAATATCTTAATAGAGATTTGAGGGATTCTTGATTTTTCATCTTATTTTCTCTTTTTTTTTTTTTTTTTTTTGGTTGTTTTTTATTTGTTTTTTTCCTAGAGACTTCTCTGCTTAAAGCTCTGCAACAAATCTGCTGGGCAAAGGGCAGGATTTGAGGATGTCAGGAGAGCTATACACAAGCACTATGTGCTTAAAAACACTCATTTATTTACTCACTGCATATGGACTATGTCCTTGGAAAAATCTTCCCACATTCTTCTTTTTCTTGAGTCTCCATGGGCTTAGTTCACCACTGACCTGCCAGAAATGTCTGGATTTGTAGAGTCCACAGTCTGGGATCCTCTTTCTAGCCACAAAAGGTCATTGCTCTACACGTGTATCAAAGAAAATCGGCTTCTCTTCATTATCTGTTCTTCTCTAACAGGAATTATCAATATTGAGCATTCATAATTTTAATAAAATTGAAATTAACTAGTAGTCTTCAGTCTCACAGTATTTGATCCTGTCACACAAATCAGCACATGGTTAATTTCAAAGAACATGAAAGAAATCTAGAGAAGACTAAAAGAAAAAAATAAACCTGGCATATCTTAAATAATCTTTGTTTTTCCTTTCAAGCATTGTTTTTTTTTCTCTGGAAGACAGGGTGGAAAGAATGAGGAAGGTAAAAATTCTGAGCAGCTTCTGTAGTGAAGTGCATGTGACAGGCTACATCATGTTCTCTGGGCTCTATGACATTGGAAGCAGCAGAGACAATGGGTGTAACTATAGCCAAAATAAGTCTTCTTCCTTTCAATCTATCTTTGACCCTGAATTATTTATATTCTCAGAAGCACAATAGACATCAATGTGATTGACATTATAAGAACCAATATTTTGCTCTCATGAAAACTTACTTTTCAAAAAGTCACTGTGGATGGGCTGACCCAACTGGGGACACAGATTATGGTTTTCCTTTCCTCTGAATCATCTTTTTTGACTAGGCAGGCAGTTAAATTGTTCTGAAAGCAAAAGACGATTGAGATATGAAACAAGATGATGACTCACCTCAAACAGGATGGAATTGACACGCTATCACCTTGTAGAGATGAAAGTGCCAGAAACACAGTTGGAATTTTGATGGGTAATAATTACTAAATCTGAATAATTAAGCATATCTATTCTTAGGGATTATTTGACCCAATAATTATTACCCAGAAAAATTAAGTGTGTGTTTGAAATCCACATTTTATCACCAATGATGAGCCTGTCAATTCCATCCCATTAGCCAGTTTTTGTTACAGTCTAATGTTAATATAAGGAAAGTCCTTGGAAATCAGCTTATAACAATATACACTTACAGGTTCTGTGGATTATAAACTATCAAAATAGTTCACTACTCATGCACAGACCATCTAACTATCTGATTCAGTTAAAAACAAATATAGTCAGACCAGATAGCATTTCACACATGCCGCTCTAGCAACTTCACTAGGAGAAAGGAAAAAGACAAAAGAAGAATCAGTACTTGTTGGCCACATACTAAATGCTGACCACTTTACATTAACTGTTCTTTTAAATTCTCACAACAGCTTTATTATTCAGTCAGTTACAAAGAAACTAAAGACTTGAGCAATAAAGTCCCTTGCCTAGCTCAAAGAGCTGGTCTATGATAGAGGTGGAATTTGAACCCAGATCAAACTGAGTTTAAGGCCCAGGCTTTCTCTCATGCTTCTCAACATGGGATGCATGTTCCACAAAGACTGCTCACCAGAGTGCCAGGGAGTTGGACACCCAATAGCATAATTTAATAAAAGAAAAAAATAAAATCATTTGGCTAATAATTTCAAGCTATATGGAAAGTGGAATTCAAAAATCTCATGAATTTTTAAAATAAACTGATGTTTCAGTGATATTTTATGCTTATAACAGCTATTCAAAATTGTTTTCCCTAATTCTCTGGGGATAAAAAAAAAATGTATCTCTATGAGGCAACATTCAAAAGAAAGTCAAGGAGAATTCCAAGCTGGGGCAGAGAGAGACAAGCCACCAGGCAGAGGCAGAGGCTCAGCGATTACCAGAAGCTGGTGTGGTAGAGCTAGAAATAGCTGCTGCAGCATTCATTTTATTCAGTTCGTCTTATTTCAGTCATCAAACCAGGTAGGCATAAAGCATGAAGTTAGTTTCAGGACTTTGCCAAATGTTTCTTTAAGAAAACATGATTCAGAGCTGTTACATCACTATGTTATTCACAAGGTCAAGGTACCCCCATAGCCCTTGGTGACAGGTCAGTAACCAAGTACTAAATCTGGATTTAAGGTCTGGACTGACTGTGGAAAACCTTCATGATAAGCACCTTATAATTTGTTATGTTCTGTTTGGCGTGATGAAATTTGTTAGGAAAAAGCCCATGATAAAGAACATGTTAATTTAACCTCTAAAGCCTTCAGGAACTCTATTTATATATAAGTAGTAAAATAAACCACATAGATCTTATTGCACATGACCAGATAGAAATATGAGACAGAAAAGGAGAAATTTTAGATTTCAATTTCTTTATTTTCAATATGGGCCTATAAGTATAGATTACCAGTTATGAAAACAATTTAGTGGCACTGGCAAACATTATTTTAAAATGAAATAGAATAGAAAATAGCAGAGTATACTGCCCATAGTAAAAGTAAGTATTGTTTTATTAAAGTTCTCCTTCAGTTATGTACCCATAAGTTTGTGAGTACTAGGTCACAATATATATCTTAATGTATGTCACAAAAAATTTTGAAAGTCTCTGGTCTAGACGACATGTAAGGTGCCTTCCAGCTCTAAAGCCACATGATTCTGCTTTTATGCAAGTTGGTAGTGTAGGGTGGGAAGGTCTGAGATCTTTCCTCACCCATCATAAGGGCCATACTGACACTCCTACAAGACAGGTTAACAAAAGAAAAGCATTACAGATTTTTTTAATCAAAATATATGATATGGGAGCCTTTAGAAATGAAGACCCAAAGACCCAGGAAAAAACTGCCCATTTTTATGCTCAGGTTGGATAAGGAATGGACAGCCATGTAGAAAAAGGTGCAATCTAATGGTAATAGACTGAGGGGAGAAACCTAGCAAGATGTGTCTGTTCAGATTCTTCTTGACCTCTCGGTGCGGCATTTCTTTCTCCCAGGTATGGGGCAGAACCCCTTCTGGAATGAGGGTCTTATGACCCACAATCAGACAAGGTAGGCCAGACAGTTTCTTTATGGTCAGCTCCTAGACAGAAAGGTGGGGGAAGGTAATATTTCTAGTTTCTGTGACCTGGTTTGAGGAAAAGGAATTTTGGTGTCTATGGCCTAGCTTGGAGGAGAAAGGGGAGCAGTAAAAAGAAGGTCAGGATAAGGTCAGAAAGAGACTTTGTTTCTGAGGCCCTTCCAATGTGCTTCAGCACCGCACTCTCCCGAGTGAGCCACGGGCCAGCCCCCCAATGTGCTTCAGTTCAAAGTACTCAGCATGCCAAAGTGCCATATTTTGGGTTATCATTTTCTGAGCTCCAACATTGGCATCCAGAGCAATATTTTGCAGCCTCCACGTTTTCTGTAGGTTGCTCAGAAATGGCTACAAGTGGCCTTGGGGGGGCTGATATGTCAGAGCTGCAACCTACCAAATCCAGGGTAGCTCCACTTCCATCTCCGGTATACATCGTGTTCCTAAGCAAGATACACATTGAAGGACAATACAGACACCAGAAACAAAAACTAGCTCAAAACTTGTGGTCAGGAGATACATCCAAGAATCTAGAGCCAGTGATCTCCCACACAAGCAGGGGAAGGGATGCTAAAACGTATTGATCTCCCACTATGGGCCAGACACATTAAGTATTTTATGCACTACATGATAAGCATATTACTTTATTTCATTTTCACAAACCTCTTAGTTGATTATTATGTCTCTTCCCCTCTTTTTATAATTGAATAAAATAAGACTTAGGAGAATAAATGACTTAATGTCACAGATTTCGACCAAGCTAGCTGTGAACCAGGCCTGTCTGGTTTCACAGCTCCTGCACTTTCCACTGCTCGGCTGTGTCTCCACAACACATACATATCCCCATGGCCGAGAGAAACGAATGTCGCTAAATGTTTTTAGGAAATGCAATTTGAATTTTCTTTGGGATTACTAAAGGTTTGGGAAGTTTGACTGATTCAAATAGTATAGTTGGAAATAAAGGTTGTTCTTTTAAAAAAACAGAAAGCTGAAGAAGAAAAAGGCAAGACTGTAGAGGGAATTATAGACAGATATCAGACAGGTCCTTTTAGAACTACTCTCTGAAAAAACAAAGGAAAGAAAGGGGAATGCTGAATTCGGCTTTTACAAAATAATGAACAGCTGGAGTGTTTCTACATGATTTATCCTAATGTAGCAAGTTTGGAATTTTGGAGAGATGAAATGAAGTACACGTTAGTTTGGGGTTATCTTTGTAATAGTTACACTCTGACTCCTAGGAATCTTCAACCTAAAAATCTGGATAATTGTCTAGATAATAATAAAAAATTCATTGCATGACAAAATGTTCAGAATCATCCCAGAACTCAGAGCACTAACATTCCCATCTCTGAACTACTGTACCCGTTGAAACCAGCCTCTTGTGTGTGAAGGCATTACATGGCTTTCTAGCCACAGCCTGTGACCCTCTATCAGCACTGCACTAGCATGTCAATGTGGGCCACGGTTCATGGGAGACCATTCTTCAAACGCTTAGTTTCTGATTCATTCAAATTTCTGTTTGGGGCTCCCAGAAAACACTGTGGAGACAGGACAGATGTGCGCGAGAACCAGGAACATCTGGAGAGTGGGTCAGGATACGCTCCAGAGATACAATGACCTCCCCTCATTTGCAGTGACATGAACCTCTATTTCAAGGTTAACAGGGTCTTCAGCAACCTACCAGGTCACATTTCTAGGCAAAAGATGAATAGTACTGTTACAGTCAGTGCCACATTTTAAAGACCTTGTTTGGATAGTAAATTGGCTTGAAATAAAACAGGAAGAATCTGGCTGTGGTTCTAATGCCCCAATGAAATGGTTTCAGAGCCCAGGGGGGCAAGGGCAAAGAGGGTGTTATTCTCTCCAATCAAGTAACTAAATAGCAGCTGTTCCCATAGGCAAGCAGTACAAATGACTCTGCTACTGAGACAGTCTCACAACAAATCCAAACTAATCTTTATGAAACTGTGCTCTAAGTGATTAGTGTTAACAAGCATGTACTCAGACAGGTGCATTGTTTTCTCTCCTCGGAATTTCAGAGCCTTGCAAACACCTCCTGCCCCTCTCTTTTTGTCGTTACATTACAGATCTTTTCTTTTTCTTTTCTTTTCACTTCTACAAAGAAAAAAAAATGCTACTTCAAGAATCTGCACAAAGATGTGACCATTACAAAAAAACAAAACAAAAACCAAACCGTTAATTCTTATTCAGGGCATTGGCCTTATATTCTGCCTAATTATTTAATACAAATGAAGAGGTGACTTTGATCCACAGGAGTTATGTAGGCCGATCAAATATTCTAATCTACTATCTCCTAATATTCAGAAGATAAGAGAATGAACTTTAGAATTCCAACTCAAGGTCTCTTCTTGATCATAAGCCTCCCTTTTCTTTTTGCCAGTGGCCTTTTAATTTAAATAGTTCCAGTTTTCCTACAGGTTTCAATCATTATCCTATTCGGTATTGAAGATTGCTTCCCCCAACTTCCAACTTCTACCTGATCCAAATCTTGCCCAACTTGGTCACTCTTGTGAGCTGATAAAGCATTAGGTACAGGTATGACAAATGATTGATTAAAATAAATAAAAAGCTGCCAGTCATCTGCCCACAGAATATCAGAGAAGTATTGAGACATTGTGGCTATTTATTTTTACACTGCCTCTGCGACATATTTTATTTCTTATTTTTATGTTTGGTGACAACTTCATAATTAGGAAATAGGAAGAAACAGCAGTGGAAAGAGCAGAAGATCGGTGGAATGAAGTTTTGGAAGTCTAGGTGAGGGAGAAATGGCTCACCTAGATAGGGAACTAGAACTGAGGACTGGAAAGGTAGGACAAACGTAATGCAGGAGACGTACCCACTCTCTTTCCTTGTGTCTTCCTGAGATTTGTGCCAATGCCCATTACTCTCAACCTGTTGCTCTTATGCTCTATTCTTCTTCCCCCACAAATAAACAAATAAAAGACACAATCAACTTGATTTCAGTCTCTTAATGAGAAATATGAAGTATGTGTCAGAAAGCATTGTAGCCTAGTGAAAAGAGCAGGAGGCTGAGCTACGATACCTGAGCTGACATTCTGGCTGTGCCACTGGTAGCAGTGCTGCTGGATGAGCTTCCAAGTAACAGAGAAAATAACTCTTCCCCCAAAATGCCTTTTTTTTTCAGCCAGTTTGGCACTATACTTATATGTAAAGTTGCCCCTGTCCAGAGATATAAGGACAATAAAATGGTGGGAGTGATCAAAAACCAAAAATGTTATGATTTTTATCTCTTAGTTTCAAGGTATGCCTAAGTACAGTGTAAACATGGGCTTCTTCTCTCATGGATTTCTTCCGTTCTTCTATTGAATGAATCTCTTTCATTCATTCCTTGGGGTTTGCTTCTTATCTTTTGATTTAGTTTTGTGCCTATGCAGCACTTCTCTGCTTTTCACAGACTCTTTACGCATGTCTCCCTATCTGAGGTTTTTGAATCGAGAACAATCTGATGGCTCTATTCACAAACACTATGACTTTTCTAAAAGGTTCAAGTACAAGGTTTCAACCAATTCTTTTTTACTTCAATATTTCACTAGAGATATCATGTTTCTGGGAGCTACGACAGAGTGAGAAGCAGACATACGACTATGTCTATATGGGATGAAATTAGTGACTAATGAATCATTTATTTTAAAATATTTATTCTGGTCAGTGAAAATGTCTATCAGAAAAGTGGCTTGGCAAATTATATAAAACTGGGCAGAATAGACATTCCCCAGCATCACTCTCTCCCACAAATCAAACAATTTATGACTATAAAAAAGCAAAAACAGCCAAGCTGGGGCTGCTAGAGCTCAGGAGAAGAGGAGGAGAGACCTATGGAGTGCATGAAGGTGGGAGAAGCCACAGTGAGAGAAAGAAAAAACCCTCTCCGACCATTTCGAGCCCCGGCTGCATCCAAGCTGGAGCTGCTGAGTGCATGGAACAGGAGCCAGCAAAAGCCACAGTTGTGCCCTTTAGATGGAGTTGCTTGGAGGTGGCAGGGGAGAAGAGGGCCATGGTGGCCCCCAGGACAGCAAGACCACTGATAGAGTTCCTGTGGACCCACACAGGACCGAGGAGCCACAACAAGTGAAAAAAAGGAGCCACTCAGAGGCCAGTGAGTTGTTGCAAGGGACTGGTACACAGCCTGTCCCATTGGAAGTGTTTGCAGCATGGGTGGTGGGAGAGACAGGCCCACTGGGAGAACACTGGGGCACAACATGGACAGCTGATCTGCCCCCCAATCAGCATAGGACCACTCAGAGGAGACTGGTCAGGAATATAGAACTGTAGGGGGTACAGTTAGATGAAAAGACTCAGGCCCAGACCAGGGTTTCTACCCAACCCAGGTGCACCGGATCTCTCAAGAGCCAGAAATACCTATAAAGTCAACTATTAAAACCTGAGCTGCACATAGGGCCAGCCCATGGCTCACTTGGGAAAGTGTGGTGCTGAAAACACCAAGGCCACGGGTTTGGATCCTGTATAGGGATGGCCGGTTAGTTCACTGGGTGAGTGTGGTGCTGACCACACCAAGTCAAGGGTTAAGATCCCCTTACCCGTAATCTTTAAAAAAAGAAAGAAAGAAACCTGAGCTGCTCAAAAAGCCTTCCCTAGGGAATCAGCAGCAAAGCAGCAATTTAGCTCAACCACAGAGCTTAAGTACTGGTCCTCACAGGAAGATCCCCCATTTTAGAAGTAAGCAAAGGACAACAAATTAGTTCCAGTGCAGAGTTTAAATGGTGGGAACAGCAAATAATCCAACACAGAAATGAAAGAAAAAACAAAGTACCTGCAACCAGAGATAAAGTTTCATGCTAACTAGTAAAGATTTCATTTCACCAAAGAATACCTATAACACCTAGAAGGACTGCAAGTCCCCTGGGCTACCAAGCCAGAAAGGGAAGAGGGCCAGGGGCCTCAGCAATGCCCCCCAATACCCACAACCGATCCCGAGGGTGGGGACCAGAGCCTCTGTCACATTCCCCCAGCACATACAGCCAGCCCAGCAGTGACCACTGAGCCACCAGAGGAAGCACCCTGGGCTCTCCCAGCTGGGGTGGTGGGGGGACTAAGGCCTCAGCCACACACCCCCTAACACCCACAACCAGCCCAGCAGTGACCACTAAGCTGCCACAGGAAGCACCCCGGGCTCTCCCAAGCCAGGCAGTGGGGGGCCTTGGGCCTCAGCCACTCCCCCCTGACAAGTACAGCTAGCTCAGCAACGACCACCAAGCCACAGCAAGAAGAGCCCAGGTTCCTGAGCTGGGATAGTGGGGTGTGAGGGCTTTTGCCGGAGCCCCCTGACATCTGTTCCCAGCCTGGCAATGACTAAGCCACTGCTGGAAGCCCCCTGGTCTTCCCTGTTTGAATGAGGGGGTTGCCACAAGCCTCAATCCCACCCCTCCTCCTTCCTCTTTCCTCCATCCCATTTTCTTCCCCTCTCCCCCTCCCTCCCAACTGCTCTGCAAAAACATCCTAGAACGTAAAAAACAATAATATTAATAAAATTACATTTTCTTTAAAAAAAATCTCATCCAATCAGCTTTGTTTCTCATGAATATTCATAACGTATAAAAAAGTACTATGCAAAAAAATTATAAAACTAAGACCATCACGTATGTGAATTTTTTATTTCTTATTGGTTGTCTCAGTGTAGATGCCAACTTAGAAATACATATATTAAAGATATGTGAAGGAAATAGGGGTAAAAGAAAGTAATCAGTTGTTTCTTAGGATCTGAAAAAAATGAGTTTCTGGTGTGCATTCTACAGATTTCATGAATAGAAGATCACTCATTTTATGCACAGTACATATTTCTTAATTAGATTTAATCAAAAGGAACAAAACACATAAAAAACCTAAAATGACCTTTTCTTTTAAAGTGAAAATCAGGCGTCCAGATTTCCAGATTTTTTTTTTCCCCATGATTTCCCTGTTTCTTCCTTTGTCTCTTTTCTCAAAAAGTCAAAGGGGCAAAATTCCAGAGACCAGCTGTATCCTTTAGAACTTCGTTTTCACTTAGCCTCATCTTTTTTTTTTTTCTGACAACCCTCTCGATGTAAGGTAAACACCAGCTTTATTTTTCCCAAGGCTATCCTTAGTCCAACCTCAGTTAAAACCTTTAGATACTGATTATCACTATAGTGAAGTATGTAGGATTTATGTATGTTTTCTCCCTCCCCTTCTTTCACTAATTTTTTACCCATTTTTCTTCTTGTTATCACTGCCCTCTGGCCACAAATGAAGGAAGGGACAATAAAAGCTGTTCAGTGTTCTGGTAAAAGGGTCAACAGTATTCTAATCAATTGAAAGGAGTGTCTCAGACAGGGATGGGATTTTCTGTGGGTTTAGCATATTCATAATTGAGAGTTAGCTGTATTTCATCATAACCACCAGCTGAGTGAAGATGCAAGAAATGACTCTCTCAGCTACACCATCTAATTTCATTCTGGGGATGCTCCAAGAAAGGTCACTGTGTAAAGAAATAAACCAAGGTCTTCCATGGTCCCCGTTCTCCCCCCCACCACCTCTAATGAAGGAGTAACTGCTCTATGTAAATTTTTAAAAGTATATTTGAATGTTCTGTCTCTACTAATAAGCACCCAGAAGATCAAATACAGATATTACTCACACAATATGAGCACTACTGAAACTACAAACACATTATTTTCTATGGCAAGCAGAGCAAGAAATAGCTATTTTTGTGGATCTGTAGGGTGATTTGACTTTGTACAAAAAGGGCGAGTGAAAATTACACCAAAGCAAAAATCATATTACACACATGAGAAAGACAACCTAACAGTCTTTGCACAGGTGATGGTTAGATATGAAAAATAGTTCATTTGAGGGCTTAACTGGAACAACATACTCTAGAACTTTTCACTGGAAATGTATTGTTAAGGAGTACACATTTCATTGTCAATGTCATGGTGATGGCTTTTTGTTTTGGTTTTCTCTATTAGCTTAGGACAAATGTTATTAGGACTTTGACAGGAAGCATACAAATAATAACTGGCGATTGCTCTTTCAGAAATTTAATCCCCTCTTGTAAAAGCAAAAGAAGAATTTTATATTATATCTACTTTCTATAAGTGTATGGCCTACACTTATGATGGTATTTGAAAAAGTTAGAGAACCCTATGAAGTTTTAATGATTAACCTAAATACTCAACATCAAAAAAATAATAGTAAACATGATGGGCACATATTAGTTACTCTGTAAATGTTACCTTAAAGGATAACACATTTCCTAGGCCTCATTTTTCTTCATATATGGAGTATTCCAACTACTGCTCTTCCCTTAATTGTGTTTTGCAAATATTATACTTTTTTCCCCCACAAATTGAAGGTCTGTGTCATGCATGTCTTTTGGCACCACTTTTCCAACAGCATTTGCTAACTTTGTGTCTCTATGTCACATTTTGGTAATTCTTGCAATATTTCAAACTCTTTCATTATTATTATATCTATTACAGTGATCTGTGATCAGTGATCTTTGATGTCACTATTGTAATTGTTTTGGGGTGCCATGAACTATACCCACATAAGACAGCAAACTTAAATAATAAATGCATGTTCTGACTGCTCCATGACCGGCCACTCCCCCATCTCTGTTTCTCTCCTTGGGCCTTCCTATTCCTGGGACACAGCAATATTGAAATTAGTCTAGTTAATAACCCTACAATGTCCTCTAAGTGTTCAAGTGAAAGGAAGAATTGCACGTCTCTCAGTTTAAATCAAAAGGTGGAGATGATTAAGGTTAGTGAGGAAGGCATGTTGAAAGCCAAAACAGACCAAAAGCCAAACCTCTTGCACCAGACAGCCAAGCTGTGAACGCAGAGAAAAAGTTCTCAAAGGAAATTAAAAGTCCTACTCCAGTGAACACATGAATATGAAAATAAAACTGCCTTATTTCTGATGGAGAATGTATTAATGGTCTGGATAGAAGATCAAACCAGCCACAACATTCTCTTAAGCTAAAGCCTAATCCAGAGCAAGGCCGTAACTCTTTTCATTTCTACGAAGGCCGAGAGGTGAGGAAGCTGCAGAAGTCTGAAGCTAGCAGAGGTTGTTTCATGAGACTTAAGGGAAAAAGCCATCTCCATAACATAAAAGTGCAACCTGAAGCAGCAGGTTATCCAGAAGATCTAACTAAGATCATTGACGAAAATGACTCCACAAAACAACACATTTTCAATATAGATAAAACAGCTTTATATAGAAAGAAGATGCCATCTAGGACTTTCATAGCCAGAGAGGACAAGTCAATGCCTAGCATCAAAACTTCTAAGGACAGGCTGACTCTCTTGTTAGGAGCTAATGCAGCTGGAGACTTTAAGTTATAGCCAATACTCATTTACCATTCTGAAAATCCTACAGCACTTAAGAACTATGCTAAATCTACTCTACCTGTGCTCTAGAAATGAAATAATAAAGCTTGGGTAACAGCATAACTGTTTACAGCATGGTTTACTGGATATTTTAATCCCACTTTTATGACCTACTGCTCAGAAAAAAGCATTCCTTTCAAAATATTACTGCTCATTGACAATGCTCCCGGCCACCCAAGACCATCTGATGAGGATGTGAGAGGAGGTTAACATAATTTTCATACCTGCTGATACAACATCCATTCTGCAGCCCATGGATCAAGAAGTCATTTTGCCCTCCAAGTCTTATTATTTAAGAAATATGCATACATTTCATAAGGCTATAGCTGCCATAGGAAGCGATTCCTCTGATGAATATGAGCAAAGTAAATTGAAAACTTTCTGGAAAAGATTCACTATTCTAGATGCAAATAAGAATATTTGTGATTCATGGAAAGAGGTCAAAATATCAGCAATTGTAGGAGTTCAGAAGAAGTTGATTCCAACCCTCATGGATGGCTAAGGGGTTCAAGACTTCAGTGGAAGAAGTAATTGCAGATGTAGTAGAAATAGAAGTGGAGCCTAAAGATATGATGAATTTCTAGAATCTTATGATAAATCTTTAATAGTTAAGGAGTTGCTTCTTATGGATGAGCAAGATTTAATTTCTTGAGATGGAATCTACTCCTGGTGAAGAGGCTGTGACATTGTTGAAATGACAACAAAGGATTTAGAATACTACATAAACTTAGTTAATACCGTTGTGTCAGGGTTTGAGAGAACTGACTCCAATTTGGAAAGAAATTCTATTCTGGGTAATATGTTATCAAACAGCATCACATGCTACAGAGAAATCTTTCATGAAAGGAAGGGCCAATCAATGCAGCAAACTTCATTGCTGTCTTATTTTAAGAAATTGCTACAGCCACCCCAAACTTCAGCAACCATCACGTCATTCAGCCAACAGCCATCAACCTGAAGCAAGACCCTCTACCAGCAAAAAGAATGTCAGCATTTATAGCAATAAAGTATTTTGAAATTAAGGTATATACATACATATATATTTTTAGACTTTATGCTACTGCATACATAATAGACTATAGTTTGGTATAAACATAACTTTTATATGCACTGGGAAAGCAAAAACTCCATGTGACTTGCTTTATTGTGATTTTCGCTTTCTTGAGTGGTATGGAATGAAACCTTCAGTATTCCTGAGGTATGCCTGTATTGAACATTTTCATCACTGGGCAAATTAACCTGGGTTCTCTCTCTAGTCAATTTCCATTCTCCAGAGGTAATCACTTTCAAAGTTCTATCACTACAAATTAGTTTTGCCTGTGCTTTGCATTTAAATAAATGAAATAATGCAGTATGTTTTATTTTGCGTCTGGCTTTTTTCACTCAACATAATATTCTTGATATCATCTTATGCTGTTGAGTTTATCATAATCTGTTGCTTTTCATTGGTATATTAGATGAATAATTCAAAAATTATTTATCCATGTTTCTGTTGATGAACATTTGGTTTGTTTTTCTTTTTTGGCTATTATGGGTAAGGCTATTATCAACATCTTGTGAAAGATGTTGTGCGGACATATGTTTTTAGTTTTCTTGGGTAAATATCAAGGAGTGGAATTACTGAGTTAAGGGTAAGTACGTGTCTAACTTTGTAAGAAACGGCAAAACTTTTTTCCAACATGATTGGACCACTCTTATCAGCAACGTATTAGAGTTCCATGTGTTCCACATACTGCGAATATTCGGTATTGCCAGTCATTTTTTGGTTTGTTTGCCTAAGCCAATCTAATGGGTGTAAAATAGTGCCTCATTATAGATTTAATTTGTTTTTCTGTGATTAATGATGTTGAGTACATTTTATGTTTATTGGCCTTTTCTGAGAACAATATATTCAAGTCTTTTGACTATGTTTTGCTTGGTTGTTTCATTTTTATAGTTGTTTTGTAGGAGTTACTTATGTGTTTTGGATTAAATTATTTTGTAAGATATATGTATTACAGGTATTTTTTTTTCTAGTCTGAGAATTGCCTTTCCACATTTAATGGAATGTGTGATGAGAATATCTTAATTTGGATTAATTGCAATTTATCAATTTGTCATTTTTTATCTTGGCTATCTCAAAGTCACAGAAATAGTTTCCTATGTTTTGTGCAGGATAGATGATTAATAATTAGTTGTCCATATATGTGTGAGTCTATTCCTAAACTCTATTTTGTTCCATTGACTCATTTTTCTACCTCAACACCAATACCAAACTGCCTTGATTACTGTGACTTAATATAAGTTTTGAAATTGCATAACATTAACCCTCCAACACTGTTCTTTTTCAAAGACGTTTTAGCTACTTTAGATACTATACATTTCATTCAAATTTTAGAATCAACTTGACAATGTCATTTTCTCCAAAAAAGAAAACTGAGTTCCAGTAGGGTTGTACTTACACCATATATCAATTTAATAAGGATTAACAGCTTAAAATTTTCAGATTTCTGATCCATAAATAAGATATATCTCTTCATGTATTTAAGCCTTCTTTAATTTTTCTCAGGAAGGTTTTGTAGATTTTACTATACAAATCTTGCAAATCTTATGACAAATCTCCTTTTGATGCTACTGTAAATGATATTTTCTCATTTCCATTTACAATCGTTACTTGATAGTATATAAAATACAATTGATTTTCATATATTGATCTTGTATCCTGTAAGGTTGCTAAAATCACTTATTAGTTCTAGTAGCTTTATATAGATTCCACTGGATTTTCTACATAGATAATCATGTCATGTGTGAAAAAAGACAGTTTTTCTTCTTCTTTTCTCTATTATTTCTTTTTCTTATCTAATGGCACTGGCTAGAACCTCCAGTACAATGTCACATAGAGGTGATTAGTGTGAACATATTTGTCTCCTCCTGATCTTACAGGAAGTGCATTCCATTTTGCTCCATTAAGTATCATGTTAGTTGTGCATTTTTCTTTGATGCTCTTTAATGAGTTGAGAAAGTTCTTTTTATTACTAGTTTATTCAAGGGTTTATATGACAAATGAATGTTGGATTTTGTCAAATGTTTTTTCTGTGTCTATTGAAATGAGCATATGGTTTTCTTTTTTAGTTTGTTAATATGGTCAACTACATTCAGTGATTGATTTTCTTTTTTTTTCTTTCTTGTGAATTTTAGCTTTTATTTTTTATTTATTTATTTATTTTTTTTGAAGTCTTCAAACACAGTTTTATTTCTATCATTTAGTACTTTACAAAGGTAAGGGATTATTAATGTTGTTTTGGTAAGGTCAAAGCATGTTCTCTTTTGGATGGATTAGCTCTATTTATTTCTTTTTGTTTTTTCTTTTCTTTCTTTCTTTATTATGAATATTCATGAGATACAAAGCTGATTGTCCACCTTCCTGCCCATGATGTGGGGGACAGATTCATACTGGGGACGTACCCATTGCCAGAAATTACTTTTGTACCCTTTGTCCCCTCCCAATTATCCCCAAACCTTCCTCCCTTTGCCCCTCTCCCCTCAACTCCAATTTGTAGTCCTAGGAATGTTACCTCCCTCTGTTGGATCACGGCACTGCTGTGGTCTTTCTTTCCTGCCTTCCTTTCTTTCTTAGCTCCCACATGTGAGTGAGCACATGCGGCATTTATCCCTCTGTGCTTTGCTTGTTTCACTCAACATAAGTTTCTCCAGGTTCATCCATGTTGTTGCAAATGGCAGTATTTCATTCTTTTTTATGGCAGAGTAGTATTCCATAGTGTATATATACCACAGTTTCCTTATCCAATCATCTATTGATGGACATTTAGGTTGGTTCCACATCCTGGCTACTGTAAACAGAGCTACAATAAACATGGGAGTGCAGGTATCTCTTTGACATGATGATTTACATTCCTCTGGATGTATACCCAGAAGAGGGATTGCTGGATCATATGGAAGATCTGTCTGTAGTTGTTTGAGAAACCTCCAAATTGTTTTCCAAAGTGGTTGTACTAATTTACAGTCCCACCAACAGTGCAGTAGTGTTCCCTTCTCTCCACACCCTCACTAGCATTTGTTATTTATTCACCATCTTTTTGATTATAGCCAGTCTAACTGGAGTGAGGTGGTATTTCAACGTGGTTTTAATTTGCATTTCCCTGGTGACTAGTGATGTTGAGCATTTTTCATGTATCTGTTGGCCATTTGTATGTCTTCCTTTGAAAAATATCAATTCAGCACCTTTCCCCATTTTTAAATTGGGTCATTTATTTTTTACTGTATAATTGCTTGAATTCTATGTATATTCTGTATATTGGTCCCTTGTCGGATGCATAGTTGGCAAAAAAATTTTCCCACTCTGTAGGTTGTCTTTTCACTCTGTTGATTGTTTCTTTTGCTGTGCAGAAACTTTTTAGTTTGATATAGTTCCTTTTGTTTATTTTTTCTTTTGCTGCTTGTGCTTTCAGGCTCATGTTCATAAAGCCTGTGCCCTGACCTAACTGCTGAAGTGTTTCACCTATATTCTCCCTTAGTAATTTTACAGTTTCAAGTCTTATACCTAGGTCTTTAATCCATTTTGAGTTGATTTTAGTGTATGGTGAGGGATGCATATCTAGTTTCATTCTTCTGCATATGGATATCCAGTTATCCCAGCACCACTTGTTGAAGAGGCAATATTTTTCCCAATGTAGATTTTTGTTGCCTTTGTTTAATATCAGATGGCTATAAGCCTGAGGAGTGATTTCTGGGTTCTCAATTCTACTCCACTGGTCTGAATGTCGATTTTTATACTAGTGCCATGCTGCTTTGGTTACAACAGCTTTCTAGTATAATTTGAAGCCAGGCAGAGTTATGACTCTGGCTTTTTTTTTTTTTTTTTTCTTTGCTCAGGATTGCTTTGGTTATACAGGGTCTTTGTTTTTCCATATGAAAGGTAAGGTTGTTTTTCCCATTTCTGTGAAGAATGTCATTGGTATTTTGATGGGGATTGCATTGAATCTGTAGATCACTTGATAGTATAGACATTTTCACAATGTTAATTCTTCCAATCCAAGAGCATGGAATATCTTTCCTTATTTTTGTGTCTTCTTTAATTCTTTTAGAAGTGGTTTGTAATTCTCATTGTAGAGGTCTTTCACCTCCTTGGTTAAATTGATCCCCAGGTATTGTATTTTTTTGGTGACAATTGTAAATGGGCTTACTTTCTTTATTTCTCTTTCTCTTAATTCATTATTTCAGTATATAAATGGTACCCATTTTGGAGCATTTATTTTGTATCCTGCAACATTACTGAAGTTATTAAACAGCCCTAGGAGTTTTTTGACAGAGTCTTTAGGTTTTTTTATATATAGTATCATGTTATCTGCAAATAGGGAAAGTTTGATTTTATCTTTTCCAATCTGGATTCCCTTTATTTCTTTCTCTTGCCTGATTGCTCTAGCTAGTACCTCCAGTACTGTGTTGAATAGAAGTGGTGAGAGTGGACATCCTTGTCTTTTTCCTATCCTTAAGGGGGAGGCCTTCAGTTTTTCCCCATTCAGAATAATACTGGTGGTGGCTTGTCATAAATGGCTTTATTGTGTTAAGATATTTTCCTTCTATACCTAATTTGTTGAGAGTCTTTATCATGAGGGAATGTTGAGTTTTGTCAAATGCTTTTTCAGCATCTATTGAGATGATCATATGGTCTTTGTCCTTGAGCTTGTTGAAGTGATGTAACACATTTATTGACTTTTGTATGTTGAACCATCTTTGCATCCCTGGGATGAATCCCACTTGATCATAGTGTATAATTTTTTTTAATATGCTGCTGTATTCTAATTGCTAATATTTTGTTGAGGATTTTAGCATCTGGGTTCATCAAGGATATTGGCCTGTAATTTTCTTTTTTGTTTTGTCTTTATCTGGTTTTGGTATCAGAGTTATGTCGGCCTCATAGAATGAGTTTGGGAGAGTAGCATCTGTTTCAATTATTCAGAACAGTTTCATGAGAATTGGTATTAACTCCTCTTTGAAAGTTTGATAGAATTCAGCTGTAAAGCCATCCGGACCCGGACTTTTTTTTTTTTTTGGAGATTGCTAATTACCACTTCAATCTACTTGCTTGTTATTGGTCTGTTCAGGTTTTCTATCTCTTCTTGGTTCAGCCTTGGTAATTTATATGTGTCTAAAAACTTATCCATATCTTCCAGATTTTCAAATTTGTTGTCATACAGTTGTTATAATAGTCTCTAATAATTCTTTGTATTTCTGTGCTGTCAGTTGTAATGTCTCCCTTTTCATTTCTGATTTTTGTTATTTGGGTCTTCTCTCTCCTTTTTTTTTTTTTTGCTGTTGTTGTTAATCTAGCTAATGGTGTGTCTATTTTGTTTATCTTCTTGAAAAACCAACTTTTAGTTTTGTTGATCTTTTCTATTGTTTTTTGGGGTCTCTATTTCATTTAGTTTTGCTCTGATCTTAATGATTTCTTTCCATCTACTGCCTTTAGGTTTGAATTGTTGTTGTTTTTCAAGTTTTTTGAGGTGTAGCATTAGGTCGTTTATTTGGAGTCTTTCCATTTTTTTGATATAAGCATTTACTACAATAAATTTGCCTCTTAGTACTGCTTTTGAAGTATCCCACAAGTTTTGGTATGATGTATCTTTATTTTCATTAGTTTCTAGAAATTTTTTGATTTCTTGTTTAATTTCTTCTTGGACCCATAGGTCATTCAGGAGCCTGTTATTTATTTTCCATGTATTTGCATAGCTTCCAGGGATTTGCTTATTGTTTATCTCCAGTTTTAGTCCATTGTGGTCTGAAAAGATTGTTGGAATGATTTCAATTTTTTAAAATTTGCTGAGACTAGATTTGTGACCTATTATGTAGTCTATCTTGGAGAATATACCATGAGCTGATGAGAAGAAAGTGTATTCTTTAGCTGTTCGGTGAAATGTTCTGTATATATCTTCCAAGTCCAATTGTCTAAGGTGTAGATTAAATCCTGTGTCTCTTTGTTGACTTGTTGCCTGGAAGTCCTGTCCCATACTGAGAGAGGAGTGTTCAGATCACCCACTACTAATGTATTAGGTCTTATCTCCTTTTAGGTCTAAGAGTGTTTGCTTAATATATCTGGGTGCTTTGGTATTGGGTGCATACATGTTTATGATTGTTATGCCTTCTAGCTGGATAGTTCCCTTTATCATTATGTAATGGCCTTCTTTGTCTTTTTTAGTGTTTTTTGGTCTAAAGTCTATTTTGTCCAATATAAGAATAGTTACTCCTGCTCATTTTTGGTTTCCATTTGCATGGTAAATCTTTTTCCATCCATTCACTTTTAGTCTATGAGTGTCTTTACAGGTGAGGTGGGACTCTTGAAGACAGCATACACTTGGGTCTAGCTTTTTTTTTTTTTTTGGGGGGGGTCGTTTTTTCGTGACCGGCACTCAGCCAGTGAGTGCACAGGTCAGTCCTATATAGGATCCGAACCCGCGGCGGGAGCGTCGCCGCGCTGCCAGCGCAGCACTCTACCAAGTGCGCCACGGGCTCGGCCCTGGGTCTAGCTTTTTAATCCAGTCAGTTAGTCTGTGTCTTTTGAATGGGGAGTTTAATCCATTCATGTTCAGAGTAGTTATTGAGAAGTGTTGTTTAATTCCTCTCATTTAATTGCTACTTGTTTAGGTGGTTTAAATATCTTTTGATCCTTATTTCCCCTTTTAGTTCTCTTCTCCAATGTGAGTTGGTAATTTAAGGTGGAACGATTTAGCCTCTTTCTCTTTCTTGCAGGCATTTTTGTTTTATCTGTGGGTTTTGCTCTTTCTTGTGTATTTGTGACAGTGGTCACCATTGTTCAGATTCCAGATGAATGACTCCCTTGAGAATATCTTGAAGGGCTGGTCATGTGGTGATGAACTCCCATGACTTTTGTTTATCTGGGTAATACACTGTTTCTCTCTCATTTCTGAAGGAGAGCCTTGCTGGGTAAAGAATTCTTGGCTGGCAGTTTTTTTCTTTTAGTATTTTGAATATATCACTGCATTTTCTTCTGGCCTGTAGGGTTTCAGTTTAGAAGTCTGCTGTTAGTTTGATGGGGGTTCCCTTATAAGTGACCTGACACTTTTCTCTTACTGCTTGTAAAATTTTCACTTTGTCTTTGAGCTTTGTGAATTTAACTATAATATGTCTTGGGGAGGATCTTTTGGGTTGAATCTGTTTGGGGACCTTTGAGCTTCCTGGATCTGAAGGTCTATATCTAGCCCTACACCTGGGAAGTTTTCTGTTACTATTTCCTTGAGTAGGTTTTCAATGCCTTTTCCTTTCTCCTGCACTTCAGGAATACCCACAATTCGGATGTTAGAGTGCTTGAAGTTGTCTGCTATCTCTCTTAGGTTTTTCTCATTATTTTTAATTCTTTTTTCCTTTTTTTTTTTTGTCTGCCTGAGTTCTTTCAAAAAGACCATCTTCAAGCTCTGAAATTCTTTCTTCTGCTTGCTTTACCCTGCTGCTCAAGCTCTCAGTTGTGTTTTTTATTTTAGTGAGTGAGTCTTTCATTTCAAGAAGTTCTGCTACACTCTTTTATGGTATGAATCTCTTTGTAGATTTCCTCCTTCATATTCTGGATGTTTTTTCTTGTTTCATTGTGTTCTGTAATAGAGTCTTCCTTTATTTCTTCAAGTTTTCTTAAGATCATTGCTTGAAATTCTTTTTCAGACATTTCAAGGATTCCCTGTTCCAGGGAGTCTGACTTTGGGGCATTACTGTATCCTTTTGGTGGTGTCATTTCTTATTGATCATTTGTACTTCTAATGTTTTTTCACTGATTCTTGGTCATTTTATAGGGTTTGCTTCTTCTATTACACTGAGATTGGCTGTGGAGTGGCCTTGGTTGCTACTGTGGGGGGTGAATTGTCTTTGCTTGACAGTAAGTATGGTGGTGGTTATGTTAAACCACCTTGGTTCCCATTCTAGACTCTGTGGTCGTAGAATGAGCCCCTAGAATGTGGAGTTCTGCTGGGCCAAATTTGGTGGGTTGGAACCATAAGGCTGGTGCTCCCCCCTGGGTCTGAGGTGGGACAAGAGTCTGCATGGAGCCACATGGTTCTGCTGTCTGGTGCTGCTGCTGGCCACTTCCAGCAGGCTCCCCTGCATGGAGCTGGTTCAGGGCACAGGAGCGGGGTCTGGAGCTCCCCTCTTTCCTGGGTTTAAGGCAGCCAGGTGAGGGAGCCACGTGGAGCTGCGGTTCCAGTGGCTGGCACCAGGGGACTCACCTGCGGCACCATGATTTTCAAATGTTAAAGCAGTCTTGCGTTCCTGGAATAAACTTGACTTGCTCATGATGTATCACCTTTTTTACATATTGGATTCAACTAGGTAAAATTTACGTGAGCAATATTAGTATGTAGTTTTCTGTTCTGGTAATGTTTTAGGCTGGCTTTGGTAACAGAGTAATGATGGCCTTATAGAATAAGTTGGAAAGTATTCCCTCCTTTACAATTTTCTGAAAGAATTTATAGATTGTTATTATTTCCTTTCATCTTTCTTTGGGTTTAATCTGTTGTTCCTAGTTTCTTAATGTTAAAGCTGAGGTCACTGACTTATGAACTATCTTATTTCTTTAAAAAAAATTTTTCTTTAAAAAAATTTTTTTTTCAATTATTTTCTTTTTTCTTCATTTTTTTGACAGTGTTTTTTTATTGAAACATAAATGATTATATATATTTATGGGGTACAGAATTGAATATCAATACATGTGTGCAATATGTGGTGATCAATCAGGATAATTAGTACTCATGTTTACAAAACATATTATTTTTAATAATAGACATTTAATGTTGTAAATTTTCTTCTACTTTAGCTATATCTCATAATTATGCTGCTTTAGCTATAACTCACAAATTTGAAGATACTTTAAATAATTTACTATTAACAATTGTAATATTTTGTAAGACATGCCATCTTCAGTTAATGCTTTTAGTTTTTTGACCTTTTTTGTGGTTTGGGGTAACTTTCTATGTGGATTATAATTAATTTGATTTTAATCTTTGTGGAGATTTGTTGGTAATTATTTTTATAATTTTAAGTTGTTTTCTTTTAAAACCATTTGAAATAATTTTATCTCTAAACATCAAAAGCAAGAATGAAACTTATTATTTAACACACCACTACAAAGGAGGAGGATTTAACAATTTTTTACTTCCTGAGCTCCCATTTTATATTGTTTAGATGCATTGTTTAAGATTTTAAGTGTTATTTTTATATATAGTATAAATATGTATTCTTTCAATAATTAATTTTTCTTACATTTAGATTTACAGTATTTACAAGACATTTACAAAAGTTATTTAGACTTACCTTAACGCTTAACTGGCTTAAATAATAAATTCTTTAATACCATGATTTGTTCATTTGTTGTTTTTCATTTTCCGTTATTTCTCAGGTAAGCAGAGGAAGCCTTCAAATAATGTTATTTCTAAAAAGCCTACCAAGGAAGCACGTTTTAAGACTTTGTTTCTATAGTGATAAAAGATGTCTGTATATTTCTATTTCCTTCACAGGAAAAAAAAAAAAAAGCATGACTTTTAAATTATTTAACCAATCCTTTGGATTCTCTGGAGAATTTCTTTATTGCCTCCCAATTACTTTTATAGCAAAGGTTTTAGAAGGGATATCTGAAATCAACCACGTTTTTAGATAACCAATTTATTTTTTTATCATAATATATGTAGAAATTTGTCCTCTTGAATTTTCTGCTTCAGAATTTTGCTAGAGTAAGTGTAAGTTTGGATTCTTTTAAGTTAATTTTACTTGAAGTGAAGGAGACATTTTGATTTGAAGACACTAGTTACTTTTTCCCTACATTTCTTCTTTGGTTACATCATTGATTCATTGAATTTATTCATTTTCTTTTTCTCTTTTTCCAGAATACCAATATTCTGTATGTATGATATAAGTTATTTTTCCTCAGTGTTTAGCATCTTCTTTCTAACCATTTGTCCTATTACCTATATTCTTCCTGGGCTTCTTGAGTTTGTCCTCAGGATCAAAAACTTCATCTTCCTGAGTATTCATTTGGCTCCTTGCTCTTTTTCACAAAGATTTTATTTCTGTTATTGTATTTATTGTGTCCTTGCAATCCTTTTTTTACCTCACTCATTTCCCTTTCCATCACAATACCTCTTCATATATCTCTCATATGTATTATTGTGTATTCTAGTGATATTATCCAGGGTTTTTCAAAAACTATTCTTGCTTTGTTAGGAAATCATATTCAAAGAATGCTATTGTTTTGAATCTTTGTAATGATGTTTCCTCTTTTTTGCAATGCTTTTTACAAGTTGTCTCAGTCAATTGAGGCTGCTATAATAAAATAGTATAGACTGGGTGGCTTAAACAACAAACACTTATTTCTCACAGTTCTGTAAGATGAGAAATCCAACATCAAGCACTGGCAGATTGGTTCCTGGTGAAGGCTGCTTCCTGGTATATAGATGGCCATCTTCTCCCTGTGTCCTCACATGACAGAAAAGGGCAAGAATGCTTTCTGGGGTCTCTTTCATAAGGGCACTAATCCCATTCATGAGGGCTCTACCCTCATGACCTAATCACCTCCCAAATGTCCCCCCTCCTAATACCTTGGAGGTTATAATTTTAATATATGAATTTTGGGGGAAGAGGGACACAAACATTCAGTTCATAAAACCAGACTTGATGGATTTTATATGTTCAGCACATCCACCTTATAAGGAGGAGATTTTTAGCTAGAAATATTTTCCAATAAAAATGGTTTGTATCTTTCTATGACCCCATTCAATATCTTGTTGGGTGTTGGTAGCATCTTTTCTTTAATTTGAACTTGGGAGACATAACTATGGTCTCTCTTCCTAGTAAAATTTCCATAATCTAGTAAGCATTGAATTCATGTTATTTTGCTAAATTATTTGAAGTTAATTATCTTTTTCTTATTTATTTCACACTCTAAACCTACAGTATACATGGCAAAGAAACAAAACTGCCAAATTTTCAGCTCTCAATGTTCTTTTTGTATATCTTGATTAGCCATGGTCTACTTCTTGGAACCATACCCCTCAGGACACAACATATTACAACTAATTCTATTTCCCCTGTTTCGCATCTGCTATGGTTTGAATGTCCCCCCAAAACTCATTGAAGCTTGACCCCCATTGTAACAGTGTTAAGAGAGTAGGAAATCAGAATATGGTATTTGAAGGGTGAGGCCTTTAAGAGGTGATTGGATCATGAGGACTGTGCTCTCACTCATTGGTTAATGGATTAATCATTTATCGTGGGTTTGGACTGGTGGCTTTATAAAGAGAGGAAGAATCGTGTTTAAAAATGCTCTTGCTCAGCCCTTGCCATGTGACACCCTGCACCACCTCAGGACTCTGTAGAGTTTCCACCAGAAGGAAAGCCTTCACCTGATGTGACCCCTGGACCTGAGACTTCCCAGCCTCCAAAAGTATAAGAAATAAATTTTATTTCTGTATAAATTATCCAGTTTTAGGTATTCTAAGCAACAGAAAACTGATTAATACACCATTCACCCCAGTTACTACTCTCTCATGTTGTTCTCTGGGAGTTTCAATTTTAAAATGGAAATGCATGAGGCAGAAGTACAAGTATGAATCCTCTGATTGCCTCAAGTTCAGCATACATGAAGCAAAAAACAGCTTCGTTTTGGTGGACAAACCCACAGCCTCTGAATCAGTGATCTACCTTTCAGGTTGGCAGTTTTTCTTAGTTTCTGGAGAAAGGATGAATTCATTGCATTTTCTATTAAGCTCCACAATAATCTTAGCAAATGGATTTTGTTCTCAGATTTGTAGAAAGTGGACTGGCACATTTTGCTTTTATTTTTTGGTCAGTTTTTCATTTTTTTTTTCCCCCTGTGTCCTCATGGGCATTTTAGGGAAAAATCAGAAATACTCGGGGAGGGACAGCTTATCTGACAACTTTTTAAGCTGGAAGACCATTAGAATCCTTCTTTATTGCCATTGAAAGCCCTTATTCACTCACTCATTGCACATTAATCTGTTAGCAATCTCCTGCATAACATTTGACTTTGTGACCCTGCCTTACTCATATCTTCAGTGCAAAGCATAATGAATCACTCTTTCTGAGTAAGTCAGCCTCTGATCTTTCACTATCCAAATCACCACTGCAGCAGTCTTATAGAGAAAACACTCCCTTTAAAACCATTTCACCAAAGTCAGAGAAAGAGAAGACTCTTGTCAAAGTATGTGAGTCAGATAAAACTGTATTTTCTCTTTTCTTTCTTCTCATTGTTTTTATAGTCATAAAACATATTTTAGCATCACCCGTAAAGACCTCTTGCCATCCTAATAAGGTGTGTAAGGAATTAGCATGGGAGACTCAAAGGTACATTGAATTAGGATTCTTGAAATTTGGGCTAATCCTGGCTTTGTTACTAACAAGGTCTGTGACCTAGGTCACATCACTCATCCCACTGGATCTCAGTTTCTTCATCTGTAAAATCAGTGTCCCCTTCAACTCTTTCATTCTACAATTAAATAAAAATATTACACAATTTTCATGGAGTGAAAGCCATTAATGAGGTACATAGGATTATCCAATAATGCTACATTTTTCCAAACCTCATAGCTTAAATAACCCCTAACTTTGAGATCAACCCTTTTCTTTATCTGGTAGAGTTTCCCTGAACTCAGAATCTCAACATCAAATTACTCTAATCTTTCTTTTCATTATCAGCCTATAGTGCAATTCTCTTAGTAGATTCTTTTCTTTTTATATATTTATTTATTTATTTATAATTTTATTTTGTCGATATACATTGTGGTTGATTATTGTTGCCCCTTACCAAAATCTCCCTCCCTCCTCCCTCTCCTCCCTCTCCCCCAACAATGTCCTTTCTGTTTGCTTGTCGTATCAACTTCAAGTAATTGTGGTTGTTATATCTTCTTCCCCCCCCACCAGTTTTTTTTTTTTGTGTGTGTGTGTGTGTGTGCAACAACATGGATGGACCTTGAGAGAATTATATTAAGTGAAATGAGTCAGGCACAGAAAGAGAAATACCACATGTTCTCACTTATTGGTGGTAGGTAAAAATTAATAGATTCTTTTCTTGACTTTATGGAGAAATCACTGCCCTGAATCCTTTTTTTATACTAACTTCATGCACATGTAACCTGTGTGTTGCCTGGTGCCTTACATTTGGTTTAGGTCTCTTGCCGTTGAAATTCTTAACAAGTTTACCCTTAAATTTGTGTTCTGTGAGTGAAGTCCTTTGAGACAATGAAACATGCATATTGTCTTAGTTGGTTTGTGTTGCTGTAACAAATTACCGCAGACTGTGTTATTTCTCACATTTCTGGAATCTGGAAGTCTGAGATATCAAGATGCCAGCACCATCGGCTTTTGATGAGGGCTCTCTTCCAGGTTACAGACAACCAACCTCCCCTTGTTTCTTCACATGGCAAAAAGAGAGTGAGCTCCTCTCTGGCCTGATCTTATAAGAGCACTAATCCCACTCATAAGGGCTCCACTGTCATGGCCTAATTACCTCCCAATGACCCCACCTTCAAATATAACACATTGAAATTAGGGTTTTATATTTTATTTTATTTTTATTATTTGTTTTTTGTTTGTTTGTTTGTTTGTTTGTTTTTTGGCAACTGGCTTTACAGAGATCTGAACCCGTGACCTTGGTGCTGTAAGGCTGCATTCTAACCAACTGAGCTAACTGGCCAGCCCCCCCAAATTAGGGTTTTAACATATGAATTTTGGGGGAAGGAAGACATTCAGTCTGTTGCACATATAAACAGAGAAGACATGCACAATATGATGTCCACCATCCCTTGCCTCCCTGTTCACATATAGCATCCATGACGACCCATGAGCACAGAATTCTGGTGGACTCATGATGCATGAGCTCAGCAGGACCCAGAGTAAGTACAAGTAAACATGTTGCATCTACAACTGAATAAGGTGGGGTGAGGAGGTAGGGAGGACCAACCCAAGAGACCACGCTTTCTGTTGCAACCAGAACTTGTTTCCAACACAGAAAGATGGCATTGGCATTCTAAGAAACATGAGTAAATAAGGAACCCTACTATGTCCTTTCTTACATGTTACTATCTTGCATTAATAAAGCACTTATCCTGGAAAATGACGACAAAGAAGGAAAGGGAAAGATAGGGCAACTCATAGTCATTTTGGTTTGTTTGTTTTTTCACCATTCTTTACTCATTAGTAAACCAAAGCTAAAGAGTTTTGGTAGGATGTGTGCATATCGAAAAGTCAAAAATGTTAGTTTTGTGCAGTGTTTCCACTGTTCTGGTAAGAACGATATACATAAGTATGTATATGCTGTGAAACATATCATTTTGGTGATCCTGCTTACAAATTAAATGATCCTGTATTCACATTTAAAACTGGCATTGTGTAATTTTTAAAATGGCAAAATTCATGCTAATAATTTAAATTTTTAATTTTTATTCATTTAGTGATATTAAATAACAAATAAAAAATACCACGATAAGTTGAGGCATACCTATCACAGAGGAAAGGAATAAGCTTCATATTTTAGGACCTTTAATTGCACTCTCTCCCAACTTTTTGAACGAGGGGTCCTACATTTTCACTTTGTTCTAGGCCTGTAAATTGTGACGCCTGCCCTCCATCACTGTCCCCACCTTTCACCCTAGTCAATTTAGGAGTCCTGCTTTGATCTTCCTAACCTTCCCAGGAACCAGAATGCTAGTCCTTGTGGCCAACTCCTGCTACCTGGTGGTTCATATCACCTCCACACTGGAACATTGACACTTACAAGACATGCTCTTCACCTTCCAAGTACTTCTATTTTCAGCTTCTTGGATTGTTCTGCATCATTTGCCTACATACACAGTGTCTGCTCCGTCACAAGCTCCTGGTCTTTGTTGTGGTCATACCTCAGTTACGTGGGCCCAAATGTTCATGCAAACACACAGTGGAAAAGGCCCGTTCATTCTTTGAAGCTGATTTTACTTATTTTGTATTTTATGAAGGACAGAGTAACCAAAGGCAAATTCAGATGTTATTGGTTTCAAGTACAAAGCCAGATTCCACAGCCTTTTCAATAGATGAGTCATGACATCCAAGTTAGCACTGAGAGAACCATGAAGTACATAATGTATAATCCCTGCAGGTGCAGATGATATCTAGGGAGGATATATGACTTTCCTGTTATCACTCACACAGCTAATTAGTAACAGAGCTACGACTAGAATCAAGATCTTCTAACTCCTCATATTTTTTCCAGTACAGGTGAGGTCACTGATTGGGATCATAATGTAAAAAAGGTTCAATTCCAGGTATCTAGGGAGGGTGGGGCTGAAAAGCATTTTTTGTCACCTTGGAGCACTCGCTTGCCAAACAACCACAACCATCATCACCATATCTGGTCATATGTTTCCTTCTACCATCTCTTCAACTCCTGCTATCCAAATAATAGTCCAGGACCAGCGACATCAACATCACCTGGAGCCTGTTAGAAATGAAGACCCTCAAGCCCTACCTCCAATGTGCAGAATCAGAATCTGCATATGAACAGGCCCCCAGAGTGAGTTGAAAGAACTTTAAAGTTTGACAGGCGTCAGTCTCAATTTGAAATGCTTTGTATAGAGTGTAGCCCATGAGGGGAGCTGAAGTATAAAGTGTAAGGGAGATCTTGTGGTGAGGAACAGGCTGAAGAGAATGACATGCAGCTAAGGGACTGCTTCTGCGCCAGTGCAGGGCATGTGTGTATATTTATATTGCTCTGGTGTACAGCTCATACTCATTGCACAATCTGCCTGGTTTAGGCTGCTCAAGTTGAAGTGCAAAGTTGCCACCTCCTCACCTTCTGCCTTATAGATGCTGCAGAGATAGCACCTCTGGCTCATCAGTATGAAACCATATGTCAAGACACATCATCATCTTCGATTTCCTTGTCTGTCTCCCTGACTCCATTATTAGCTCCTTTTGATCAAGGGCCTAGCATTTTTCATCTTTGAATTTCTAATACCTAGTACAGTTTCTGACACATCACAGTAGATGTCTGTAGGATGAGTAAGTATAAACTAACTAACTAACTAAATAAATAAATAAATGCTTCTTAAATGAAGGGACAGAGAGAGAGAGAGAGGGAGAGAAGGAAGGAAGGAAGGAAGGAAGGAAGGAAGGAAGGAAGGAAGGAAGGAAGGAAGGAAGGAAGGAAGGAAGGAAGGAAGGAAGGAAAACCATCCAGGTTTAATATAAAGCCAGGACTTAGTTCCATTGTTTCCTTTACTCACTTTTTTTCTTCTTTTTTTTTTTTCCCAAGGCTTTTTGTTGCTGTTGTTGTTATTATACTGAAGAGCTACATGAGACAGAAAGCTTGGCAGCCTTCCCACCATCCTCAGCATGTGGGAATAGCAAGTAATAAAGTGTTAGCCCCTGCCAACTGGTGGCTCCGTGTAAATGTCTCTGTTAACAACCAACACTGCTGCTAGCAGCCATCGGAGCAAAGCGGCAAATCTGTTCCTCTCTCCGGTGTGGAAAACACCACCAAAAAAGTCACCTAATTATTTGATTAAGATGTAAGATGTATCAATCCTGGAAATTGTTGATCTAGAACATTGAGTCTCTGACATTTAGTTCATTCTTGATTAAACAGAATAGTTTCAACCTGACTCTTACATGTTGTCTCCAAGTACTGTGTGTCATGCAGAGAATTATAACCCTGGAACCTTTTTATGGTGGAGAAGAAAAAATCAGTTTGAGGCCAAATCCTTTAAGCTGTTTCAGTACAACCCTTCAATAAGTCCCTGTGTTAATAATGTGAAAAGATGGATGACCCTGGAAAGACTGGGACTCTCTACAAATCTATGATAATAACTGGGAAAGTCGTTATCTTTTTTCGAAGCATCCTAATTCTCTTATTTTGAAAAACACTGGGAATTGTCTCCCACTCTTAGGGTACAAAAGCCCAACCCCACCCCCTCCCTGTTTAGATGCATTATTAAGGAGGATATCTACCCGTACAGTCTCACTCGGATTTCTTTCAATTTCTGCCTCCCCACAAGATGCAATTTATCTGGTTCAGACATTACCTACAAGGGGCAGGAACAGATGCAATTTGTGACAAGGCTCCTTTTGGTCATGATGTCATATTATCACTTAAAGAGCATCAGGTGACCCACCAGCCACCAAGAATTGAACAATAATGAAAAGTTTCTTCCAAAGATTGAGTTTTCTTTGAAAGTGAAAATGAGATGAAAGAAGTCTAGAACAACACCTCAAGAAGCCATCTTGCGTGCCAGATATTTTAAAGAAGCACTTTTGATTTTCAGCTAAAATAAATGGGCCTCATTTTTCTCCCAGAAACACTTTCCTTAATTTAAAAAACATGGAAATTTGCTTTTATTATCAACTTCCTGTTGACAGTCAAGTATGGGTATTTACAGTAATTCCATGGTTTCCTCTTCATATGACCACCTGGCTACTGTCACACATACAAAAACAAAGACAGGATTGTTTAGAATGATTCCAGCCTTCTTTCTAGCTCCCAAGCATAATGAACCAGGTAGCAAGACAATATCATCTGTACCGCACATATGTCCAGGAAAGTAACACAGTTTGGCCCAATGCCAAAGCACTGCATCCAGACCATTCATGTGATCTCAGGCTTTAAAGAGAAGTGAGTTTATTTACTTGTGTCAACTAGAATCCAGTGGTGAAAAGAAGACTTTGGTGGCTCGCTTTTAGCCCCATAAGTACACAAATTTGATTCAGCTGGCGCAAAGAATTTTACAAGCTAAAATAATTGCCATTTTGCCAAAGCAATAGGTAATATTTCCAGAGACAGGTAATTGCTCCCTTGTCCCATATAAAAATGATTTAACAGAAAAGTTTACTATATCTTGACCACCGTTCAGTGAAAATCTTCTGAGACTGACTCAATTTTTTTGCAGTCTCAATTTTAAATATTGTATCCTATTATCACCGTCTGTGCTCTTAAACTATTACAATACCACATCCCTATCTCCACAAACCTTGAAAACGTCCTAGGTTTCTAAAGTACATTTCCTGGTCTGCCTGTCATAATAAAAAATGACCCAAACGTCTTCCTTCAAATCATGTTCTTATTTGGTATTCAGAAAAGTAGTCACGGTATCTAGATCATTGGAAAAAAATACCTATTTGTCTTTTAAAGCAGTTCTGCCACATTTTAAATAAAACACAAGCCATACACACATCTTTCTTTTGTTGTCTTGTTTGGTTGCTTCAGCAACATCCAGAAAATGACACTTAAAAATACCCATGATCATTCCAAAGGATAATAGCCGATAACCACTAAAGGAAACACACAGGTTCTTTAGCATTCTTCAGGCAGTATCCAGAACATTTGCCTGAATGTACATTGGCTGGGAAATGACTGACAATTCCTTAACAAGAGAAAATAGTTTCAAGATTTTCAAAGCTATTCCTGGCTGTCCCTTCAGATCAAAATCATTAGCCAATCCAGTTAGTTTTCTTGTCTAAATCTGTGCTGTTAAACTTCACCACTGTGTATAAAGCAAGAATTAACCCACCTATATTAGGCAGTTTGTCTGACAGGCTTTCCTTTTTATTATTTTTTAGTTACATGCACTTCCTTCCTAGCAGAGGATTATTAATAGTAAAAGAAGAAGATGCAGAAAATGGAATCCATCTGAACCCCTTAGGGGAGAAGAAATATCTTTTGGCCTTAGTGATTGGTGATTCCCAGCCAATGAAAGCATTCTTACACAGAAGCAGGGATGACGGGACCTTTAGGTAAACCTCACACACCTGGCTACTTTCTATTTTCTGAACTTTTTGTTCCTTTCTCCATGGACTTCTCCTCTTAATTCCCTGACCACATTTATAAGTCTCATGTGTTAGACTCCCTTCTTCTAGCCAAATATTATGTCATTCCCCAGGGTTCCCTCTTCTACTCCCTTCATTTCTATTTGCTTTCCTTAGATTATTTAATTGACTCCATGACTAATATCTAAACTCAAGATCTGCAAATGTACAGCATCAATTGCATTCTCTTCTCTAGACCTGACCTGCTCTACATCTCCACTCTCACAGCCTGCAGACAGTTTACTCATACCAGGTCTAACACCGAACTCAAAATCCCATTGTCCTGGAGCTTTTACATATTCCTTTGTTACCAAACACAATTAACAGTATCCACATCTAGTTAATAAACTGAACTAGAAACTTGAGATCATTCTTTTTTTTTCCACTAGACTCTGAGCTGCATGATTGCAAGAATCTTCTTTAATTAACCCTCATATACCCAACACCTAGCAGAGTACCAGGGACATTGCAGGTGCTTAATAAATATGTAATCAATAGATTAATAGATCCTTGACTCATTTTTTTTTCCCTGCTCATATTATCCATTTGTCTACCAGGTTTTTTTTAGTTCTATTCCATATGCATTGCTGGAACCCATCCTCTTTTCTCCATTTCTACTGTACTGCCATGGACTTCTCACTTCTCTTACGTCTTCTCATGGCAGTCCATACTTGACACCACCACAAGGATTATTTTTCCACAATAAAAGTCTGATCTGGTCGCTCTCCTGAAGGAAAACTTCCATCGGTCTTCCAAACTCTTTAATGTGGTCTTCAGCCCAAGTGTTTAGCTTCTCACCATCCTTCATTTCTCTGCTATAAACCTTATGCTCCATGCACTTCGACTTGCTTTCATTCTTTCAATGTGATGCTCATTTTTCCATTTTCCATCAGTTTGCACATGCTCTTCTCTTTGCCTGGAATGTTCTTCCACTCTCCTCATCTCATGGCAGGACAAATCAATATGATCTCTTCTGTAGAATTTTCTATGTTCACCATAGATTCATCCTTTCTGGTTTGTTCATTGCCATATGCTCAATAGTCTCTCAAAGAACTTTCATATTATTTCATTCCATTTTGCCTGCTACATTGTGAGTTCCTTAAGGGGAGAACCATGCTGAATTCTTTTTACTGTCCCCACTGCCCAGCAAGAGTGTAGCATCGCGTGTCCATTCAGTATATGTTTCAAAGTGAGTTCTTGTCTGGAATACTGAGAGTTGAGAACCCTAAGTCTGAACTGAATACGAAATGGCAACATGGAAGCATGTTGCACCAAAATTCTGGAAGATTTTACTATACTATCAAAACCTAGTGATCAAAGCATCACTAGTATTGAAACTCAAGTCTGCAATGTAACAGGGCAAGAGAGACGAGACAAAGATAAGTTAGCAATTTGTTTTTGTATCTGGAATTATTTGGACAATTTTTACTTTTCTGACCTTGAACCACAAGCTTCCAAGAAGTCCACCTACACATGGTTTTCTGATGAGGTCAGCATGAGCCACGCTCCAGCACTTGCTACAGTTGTTTAGCTAAGGAGGAGCAAGTAACAACTGGTACAGTTTCAACCCTAGAGTTAAATGAAAAATGATTTGGCACAGACTTCAAACTATGTTAACATAAGTGAGGTTGGTATGGGGGCAAGCTTTATTCTGCTTTTCTTTCTGGAAATTATTTATCTTCTCTCTATTCACACAACAATCCCCTGAATAAGTAGTAATAGGTGTGTGAGAGAATATGTTATTGCATATCTATTTCATTTATTTCACAGAAAAATAAACTGATTAAAGATGATTCTTTATTCAAACAAATTAAAATTAATTTCCAAAAATTAGAAGGAATATATTCTGCTCTAAATAATACTATTTTGTTTGATGAGCCTATATGTATGTATAACGGAAGTTCACAGTTGTATTTTTAAATTTTAACTCACCTACATTTTCCTTTATGTTTAGCTCCTCATGGTATCCTATATCTAATGTAGCAAGTGCCTTTCATTTACATCAGCAGCTTATATGCTTTCTTCAGAAGTACCTAATAATCTCTGTTATTTGTCCTAAAATCTGTCCGTGAAAAGAGTATTTCACTTAGTAGGTACATAGTAAAATATTTCTGTTTGAATGAGTAAATAATATAAAGAGGGCTAGCATCCTTAATTAGAGATTTAGGGTCTAATAGTCATGTGAGAGCCTTCTAGACCATTGCTAAGCCATAGTCTCCTGCCATTTTGGAGCTGGAGGGGGAAGGAGTCTCATATCCCATCAGAGCCAACCTTCTCAGCATACATAATATGGATCTCTGCCAAAAATGGTAATCTCTCCCCCACCCCCACTAATGACTTGATGATATTAAGTCCTTCAATTTGAGACAGAAATTCTCCTCTTGCAATTGGAGAAAGATGTAAAACCCAACTAAGAACATTGATTTAACCATAGGATAAGTAGGAATTGATAAACAGAATCAGAATTTTCCATAAAGTCTTTTTTCCTTTGTTTAGATGAGTAACATCATCAGGAAAAGTAAGGATAAGGAATAAATGTAGAGAGGATGGGGAAAGGAAAATTTCCAGCTTGAAGGGGGAAAGTGCAATGAAGGAAGAATTAATGGAAATAAACTTTCATTTACTGAACTTATTTGCTCAGAACTGATCAGAAATGATAAAACTAATGATGGTGATAACAATAATAATTGAGTGCCATTATATGTCAAATAATAAGCTAACCAGTTTTCATAGGGTTATCTGATTTAATTCTCTAACAGAATCCTGAGAGGCAGGTAGTATTGTACTCATTTCAAAAATAAACAAAGGTTATAGATGTTAATGAACTAGCTCAAGGTCACACAGTTTAAAAAGTGGTGCAACTGGAATTGAAACTCAGGTTGGTCTTTGTCCAAATCCCATGGTCTTAAAGAACACAACGTTTTTGTTTATGTAGTACTTTCTGCATAGGAAGTTCTTATATATGGCCTCTTCTACTCCAGTTTCCACTTTAAAGTGGAGTAAAATTTAGTGACAGTTGTGGCAAGATTAGGCTGAAGACAAAAACTGAGTTCAGCCTTAAAGATACTAAAGAAACATTCTGCATACCTGAATTTTGATACCTGAGAATATCCTACCAGCTTGTGGTGATAATGGGGCACTTTATTTGAATTCGATGGAGTGGTCAAATTGGAAATTTGGTTTGTAATCTGCAGCAATTCCACTTACCAGTTGACTTCAGCAAAGAATCTAATGTGGCTTAGAGGGGCTGAGCAAGCACATTCCCTCCAATAGAGGAACCTTTCAGCCATATTTTATATTTACTATTATCAACCACATTAAATTGCCATTAATGAAGACCAACTGAACATTTATGTTTACTATTAGTATACATCATTATTATTAGTGAAGAGTCAGCTAGACACTTATTCACTCAGGAAAGAGTTACTGAGCTTCTGCTGTTGGCCAGGCACTGTTGTAGGTCCTGGGGATTCTTCTACAGCAACCAGGGACAAACAAGGCCATTGGTCTGGCATAGCTTTTGGTCTAAGAGTAAAAGGCAACTCATTAAAAAGCAAGAAAATTACAGAGAAAATATCAGAGAATTGAACTAGGGTGATGTAAAGGGATGTGGGCAGGTGGGTACTTTATATAGTCAAAGATTATCAAGCATTCAAATGAATTTTTTTTTAATCCCAAGTACATTTAAAAAGTTTAATAATAAGATAACCACCTAGTCTGGGTAATAAATATTCAATCCAATTTGTCTGTGATAAAGGTAAAACAGGTAGGAAACTACTACTAGACTCATGGAATACAGCTGCCTGTTAAAATCGTTTAGAAATCCTAAAGTTGTTTCTTTTATTCTCCCAAGATCATTGATGATTAATTGCACATTCATGAGTTTTAAAGAAACACTATTAATTGGGCTTTGTGGGGGACCTTATAAAATTGTGCAAGTCAGAGAGGCTGATGAAAGGAAAAGATTAATACCCATGTAGTGCCAGGACGGTGACTAATACGATTACTTCCTTATGGGACTGCAGCTTTCAAACTGTTGATTCTGACTTTAACAAAACAAAGCAGAATTCAAGCTTGTGCACTGAATTATTGCTCAAGAACATCTGAAAATTCTTTTTACTGGAATTAGAAACTTTACTCCAGTAAAGAGGGGAGCTTTACCTATCTAGCATTAGATAATTATCTTACTTGTGAAGAAATTATCTTTAGCCACAGTGAATAATAAGTATAGGCACAAGAGCCAAAAATGTCACAGAACACTACTTTTTATTTAGTATGGAAACACTAACCAATCATAAGTATAAAAACATAAGGAATTCATTCATTATTGCCATTTCTTAATATTAATAACATCACAGTTATGAGTTTTCAAAAATGATATTATCGTACTTTCTTAACTTGGATTCAATGTGTCTGCATTTTTTTTTCTTCCTGAACAAGAATCCCCCTCCACCTATCTCATAATGAGAATTCATTCTTCAATTAATTGTAGCACTCCCAGTAGGGTCCTCATTATGGTTTTCCTTTAAATATAGCAGGAATCACAACATCTCTACTCCAGTAAAAAAAGGCATCCAACAATGCCTTTCAGCTCTTCCTAAGAGAAGTCACCTGTCAGCTTTCAATACAGTCAGAAGGATTTCAGGAGCAAAAAGAAGAAAACTGAAAGCAGTTTCCCTTATAAGGCTAAAAGAATAGATAAAAGACCCCTTTGGATGAATAAAATAGGCATTTTTAAAATCCCTGTTATCTATAACTACATAAAAAAACTACCCTAAAACTTACATGCATTATCTCTCACATTTCTGTAGGTTGACTTGCTTGGGGTCTCTCAGGCAGTTGCAGTCTGAATCAGTTGGGCAGGATGGCCACCTTTCCCGTGGCTGGTAGATGAGGCTTGCTGTTGACTAAGAGCTTAGGTAGGGCTTCTCCATGGGACTTGGGCTTCTTACATCATGGCAACTGGGTTCAAAAAGTGAGTGTTCCAAGAGACCAAAAGTAGAAGTGTGTTATTGTTCTATTGCTGCATGACAAAGTATTACAAACTTGATGGCATAAAACAATGCCCATTTATTATCTCACAGTTTCTGTCAAGTCAGAAGTCTGGGCATGATTTAGCTCCAGCTCCTGTTCAGAATCTCACAAGGCTGTGATCAAGGTGTCAATCAGGACTACAGATGCATCTGAGAATCAAGGTTCAACCAAGCTCACTCAGGTTGTAGCAGAATTTATTTCCTGGCAGCTCTAGAACTCATGGCAACTGGCTTATTTGAGACCAGTAGGAGAGTGTCTCTGAGCTCAGTAAAGACCTGAACCTTTAAAAAAAGAAAAAGGAAAAAAACTCTTTGTTGAAAGATAATTCACATACCACACAGCTCACTCATTTGATGTGTGCAGTTCAATGGTTTTTAAATATTCATTGACTTGTACAACCATCACTGCAATCTGATTTTAGAACATTTTTTTTTTGTCATCCCCCCAAAAGAACCTGGTGCTCATTAGCAGTGACTCTCCATTCCACCTCTGCCCCCACACCGAGGCAACCACTAATTTATTTTTGTGTCTATACATTTTTCCTGTTCTGGCCACAAGATATTAATGGAATCATTCAATATGTGTTTTTTTGTGACTCACCTTAATGTTTGCAAGATTCACCCATGTTATATCATGTATTAGTACTTTATTTCTTTTCATTGATGAATAGTATTCTTTTCTATGGATGTACCATATTTTATTCATCTGTTCATCAGTTGAGGAACATTAGGTTGTTTTTAGCTTGGGCCTATTGGGAATAATGCTGCTGTGAACGCTCATGCAGAAGTTTTTTGTGTGAACATATCTTCGTATTTCACTTTTTGGGTTTTTTTTTTTAACCTAGAAGTGGAATTGCTGAATTGTGTGATAACTCCATGTTCAATAGTTTGAGGAAATGCTAAACTATTTTCCAAAGCAGCTGCACCATTTTACGCTCCCACCAGCAATGTATGAAGATTCCTATTTCTCCTCATCCTTTTCAACATTTGTTATTGTTTGTCTTTATTCTTATTATTCTTACAACCCTTCTGGTGTATATGGTATCTCATTGTGGTTTTGACTTATATTTCTCTAATAACTAATAATGTTGAGCACCTTTTCATGTTCTTACTGCCCACTTGTATTTCTTCTTTGGAAAAATGTCTGTTCAAATCTTTTGCTCATTTTAAAAATTGGGTTATTTGTATTTTCATCATTGAGTTATAAGAGTTCCTTATCTATTAGGAACACAAGTTCCTTACTAGACACATAATTTTCAAATATTTTTTCTCTTTCTGTAGGTTGACTTTTCACTTTTTTGATTGTCCTTTGAATCATAAAAGTTTTTAATTTTAATGAAGTACAATTTATATATTTTGTCTTTTGCCACTTGCGCTTTTGATGTTGTATCTAAGAAATTATTGTCTAACCCAAGATCATGTAGATTTACTCTTGCATTTTTTAAGAGTTTTATAGTTTTAGCTCTTATATGTAGATCTAAGATAGATTTTTTTTTTTTATTTTGTCGATATACATTGTGGCTGATTATTGCTCCCCATCACCAAAACCTCCCTCCCTCCCTTCTCCCTCCCCCCCTCCCCCAACAATGTCCTTTCTGCTTGCTTGTCATATCAACTTCAAGTAGTTGTGGTTGTTATATCTTCTCCCCCCCCCCCCCCGGTTTTTTTTTTGTGTGTGTGTGTGTGTGAATTTATATATTAATTTTTAGCTCCCACCAATAAGTGAGAACATGTGGTATTTCTCTTTCTGTGCCTGACTTGTTTATAAGATAGATTTTGAGTTAAGTTTTGTGTATGGTGTGAAGGAGGGGTCCGGCTTTATTCTTTGGATATCCAGATGTCTCAGTACTATTTATTGAAAAGACCTAGCCCTCTTTTAAAAAGACTACCTGATTAGTTTTGGCTTACCCAGAATCATCTCTCTCTGATTAACGGAAAGGGACCATAACTTTCTAGGGACCATAATTATATCTGCATATTCCTCCCCCTTTGCCATATAAGGTAACATAATCACTGAAGTGACACCCATCATAGTCACAGGTCTCACCCACAATCAAGAGGAGGGTATAGGACAGGACATGACTCTAAGGAGTGAGAATCTTGGAGGACATTGTAGAATTCTGCCTGACATGGAACAATACCAGTGTCTTCTGAAATGAACTTGGAAATTGACAGCATCATTTGCATCTTGTTCTGCTGCTTGTGTACTCATAGAGCCAACTCAACTGCACGGGAGGAATCTTACACTTCACCTCTCAGTGAGGAGTGCCTAAGAACTTGTGCCTATTTTTATTCTGCCTCAATCTGCGGTCATTTTAAAAAATAGCTTTAGATAAGGTTTTTTATTAAAATATCTTACTTCTAGTTTTCTTTCTTCTGTCTTCAGATTTTCTTTCTTTTGTTCTTTCTCTAACTTTGAAAATCAAGAAGATAATTTCTTTTAAAGAAAAACCTGGAATAGAATATGGTAACTACCGAAGTTTATATACTGATCAGGAATTAAAAACCCAGTTCTGATAAGCATGTGTCCTCATCTTTCACTAGTTTGTGCTTAGTACCTGCCTAGATGAATCACCTGGGCTGGTCCCACACAGTACATTTCCTTCTTTATGAGCAACAGGCGACCCATGACTGACCTTGGAAAGATGATTCAAATAATATACAGAAGCAGTTTTCTTAGAATGAAGAACTCCAAAAAGGCTTGTTTCAAGCTGAAAGAGAAGAATTTATTTTGATTATCAAGGAAACATCTATAAATTCACTTTCATTTCTGTGGCTCGAGAGCCCAAGCTAGTGCTACCAACAACTCTACCCCCAATAACATTGCCTTTTTCTCCCTCTTCCAGTTTAACTCTAACAATATACAATAGAACCGCCAAATAGCATTGACTAATCTATGCTAATTTTTGTTAAAGTGTACAGGAAAAATGAGACCTATATTAATATGCAAATTTCACAGGTATAAGCAGGCTGTAGTGGTCAAGGCATTGCTCAAAGCTTATTTCCACACAAGAGGATTACCACAGTTTTTCTTTACTTCAGATAAAGTCTTTACATTATTCCATTCCTTCAGCAAGTGGATTAGCCTATCTTGAATATATAAGAAACATACTCTGGAAATATATGAAAACCAACTCTCTCTCTTTCAAAAGAAAAATTGAAATAGAAATCTGAGGGATGTTGGTAGAACATAAAAGAATCATCATGATATTAAAACAGATGTAGGCTTTTTTTTGGCAAGAATGCACAATTACTTCTATTAGCCTAAGCTTGAATGACTATAAATGTCTTTTTCTAGTGGTCACAAGGCAAAAAGAAATAAACCTAAGAGTCAAAGTAAGAGACATAACTGGGTTTCAGAGCAGTTTTTAAAATTTATACAGGTTAGCAACGCAAGCAAGTCACTCCCCATTTCTGAGCTTGAATCCTCATTTTTAAAATGGTAATAATCCTACCTAGCCTACCTCTCTCACAGAGCTATATTACAAGAATACAGAAAAGTATGCCTGAATGTCTTTTAGTATGCGTTGAGCTTCTTTGAGAAAACCAAATTTAAACTAGCTTGAACAGTCAGATCATTTCCTTTCATATGACTTCCAAAGGTAAGACTAATTTCAGAGTTGATGGCTTCAGTAACTCCATGACATCACCTGGAACACAGGTTGTTTGCAACTCCCTGCTTCTGTTGTCAAGAGATTTGACTTCATCCATGGCCGTACTCCCCAATGGTCACAAAATGGCTATAGGCAATAGTAGGGGCTCCCTGCCTGCTCATATCCAGGAAGAAAATAGAAATACTTCTCTCTAGACCTTATACTCATTCCTGGACCAATGACATTGATCAGTGATCTATGCTTTGATTGACTTATTCCTGGATTCCTGGAAAGATCTGGCTTTGTTTCATCAGGACCCATTCCTGGAGTTGGGAAAGGGGGTGTTTCTCATGAATTGCAGGGGTATATGAGGGATGTGTAGAAATATGAACAAAATTGGGGTCTGTGAAGAGGAAAAATGGGAAAGGAAAGGGAGGCTAAGTAGGCTATCAACAGTGCTCAATACAGACTGGGAAATCACTTGAAAACAGCACATTTTCATAAATATGCAATAAGGGTGTTTAATTGTATTTGCTTTCAAGGCACCAGTTTATCTTCACCTAGAACTTTATGAAAGTTCTATTAAATATCTTAATGGGAAGAATATGGCTTGCTCGGGGACTGTAAATTAATCTGCCCTGTTTAAGGTAGATTTTTGAAGGTGGATTTTTATAAATTATAACACCAAAAACTACAATACAAACAAGAATGGCCAAAGGCATGGGCATAAAACAAGATGTTGAGGAAATAACTTTTAATGAGATAAAAGGATTTTCATGATATTTTAAGTGAAGAAAAAGCAGGTTTTAAACAACTTCTACACAAAAGTTGGATCCTCACCTTATACCATATGCAAAAATTAACTCAAAATTGATCAGAGACATAGATGTAAGAGCTAAAACTGCATCACTCTTAGAAGAAAACATAGGGGAAAGCTTCATCACATTGAATTTAGTTGGAGAGTTATTGTTTGGGGGATATAGAGTTTTAGTTTCAGAAGATGAAAAAAGTTTTGGAAATGAATGGTGATGATGGTTGTGCAACAATGTGATGGTACTTAATACTACTAAACTGTACACTTTAATGTGGTTGACATAATTTATATGTTTTAAACATACATATATATATATATATATATAGAGAGAGAGAGAGAGAGAGACATATGTATATATCTTACCGCAATTTTTAAAAACAACTAATGCGTATGGAAATATTTACAATTTTGCTATTTCACTCCTAAATTTCCTAAAATGTATTGCATATGTGATAGGAAAAACACTGATTTCATACAAGTGTCTATCCCGGGTGTTATCTCTCTACCTCAAGATCTTCAAAAGATTGCTTGAATTCATATGACACATCTGATGGAAGATGGAAGTTCTCTCTAAGGCTTCTACCAATCTTTTGTAGAGGAATCTGTCTCTGGTTCTCAGTTCGTAATTCCACTGAATTATTCCATGTTAAGAAATTTTTTTATCCACTGTCACAAAAGCTATTTCCCTCTATATTACATTTACATAAACTCTCCTCAATTTCACAACAGCAAAATGAAGCATTAAAGCCCCTCATAGGCATGTGTGTTTAAAGAGTACACTGAAGATTTGGAGAGATGGAAAGTGAGGCTTGTTTATATTCATAACCCAAATCCAGCTCTTAAAAGTGGTTTCAGTCTCTCCACCCTGGTCATGTCACCCTAACCTCACACCACATGTGCTCATTACAGCTCACCTCTCGCTTTTCTCCTGTCCCTCTTCCTCACGTATTCTCTCCTGCATCACTCTCCCTATCTGTCAAAGCTCCAAACCTCTCTCGCTCCTATCCCCAAATTCAGCTCTAAAAACTCCTATGGGATCAACAGAATAAAAGGCCCTCTTACAGATCTTCTCCTTTTTTAGAAGGTATCTGTGATCATGAAAGGCGTTTTCCCCTCTATTCAAACAAAATGACAGAGCCCTGACATACTTTCCTGTACCCTCCCATCTTTCTCCTCACCTACCCCACCATGAACTGCATTCACCTCCTTGGAGACGGTGGGTCATTTTTCTTCATCTGATGCTAGTTAAGCCCCAGGCCTGGTCATACAATTTTTCTTACTGTCATTTTCAGGGACAGCATATGGGGTCCATTTACGAAATTCTAACAGGTGCTGGAACTAGTTGTTGGTATGACCCACTACAATGTATGCTACTGTATTCTTTTTCCTCTTGCATCCTAGGAAGAAATTCTCAGTGCTCTCTCAGACCTTGAAAATGGAGAAATAATAAGAGAAGAAATATCTCACATTTAGCTAAATATACCACTATGCAAAGCAAGATTTGTTCATCTCAGGTGTGTAGGTTCTGTGAGCGCTTATTAGTTAATGTATATTACATATTTGAAAAGGAAAAATAGCTCTGCACATAGATAATAATGCTCTAAAAAGAAATGCACAAAATAATTTAAGTGTCTATTCAAAACAGGCCTAGTTTAGCTTTTACTAACCATTGACTCTAAAGGAAGGGGAAAAGGTTTTAAGTAATGTCTTTTAAATTGGTGTGAATGAATGATTGATTTCAATACCAAAAAATCATGTTATTTTGATCATGTAAAGGAATTTACTTGTAATAGATTTTGGACAGTCATTCATTAGTTCCTGAGGTCTATTCCATTTATTTCTTTGTCTATAAATTGAGTGACTAATCTATTTCCTTTTATTCATTGACATAACTGTTTAAAGATGTCCACATATGTTGTGTTGTATGCGAGAACAAGGTGAGAGGAATGTAAAGGTAAGTGATAGAAACCACCAGAAGGGTGAATGGAAGAGATTCTGTGACTTATCAACATTGGAAATCAGAGGAAGAACCCACAGCCCAAATACAGTCAAATGAATAATTGTGAATGAGTTGCTAATATGAAACTGTTAAGCCATCAAACCAGAAAAGTGATGAGAATTTAAGAATGGAAGAGAAATTATCTAAGTGTATGTAATTTTGTGTTTTGGCAACCAGATGAATAGTAATATTTTTCCAATTGTTGTCAGTAGTTAACAATCTGAAGATTGTCTATTGGCATTTAGCAAAGTGAACTTGGGTCTATGGAAGTGATCAAAGCAATATGACCAGGTGTAAAAACAATTGAACTAGGTGCCAGGGAACCAGGCTCTAAGGAAAGAGTTGTCACTAACTCACTAGGGTACTTCAGGTCATAGTTACTTTGTCCCATTCATCCGTTCTTTCTTGTGTTTGTTCAATAAGTATATCTTGAAATGTTTATTACTATGTGCTAACAAAACATGGTAAATTCTGGATTGTAAGAATTAATTAAATGGTCAGTGACCTAAAATAGCTCCCAATCTAGAGGGAAAGATGAATGACAGAGATGTTTGTTGCATGAATGAATCTCCTTAGTTTTAGGGTAGCACCATCTACCAGTTGTTGGTATAGCAAAGAGGGAACCACATTCTTGCACTACATTTCTCTCTCTGTCACAGGAAATGTCACCAGGCCTGTCCAACATAAGCCTATTCAGTCATAATGCAAATACACTATTGAAGATGAGGTATTGGGTGAGCTATAAAAGCCTGTCCAGACATCTGGAGTGGAAAGAGCAGAATTTCCAGATTCATTCTCAGGCTGCTATGTCTGGTAGGTACTACAGCCACAATGTGAGAACCCATGAACTTCTCCAGAGCCTACAAAAATGTTTGCACCCTGAAAAACAAAACAAACAAAAACAAACAAATAAAAAAAAATGGGCTCCAAAATTTAAAAATAAAATTGCAAAATCAAAAATTTTAATTTTTTTTGCTCCAAAGCCACAAAGCTACTTCCATTTTTCAACTGTGACTCAACAGATATGCTAATGTATAAATTATATTTGAAGCAGGATGTTTATTTTCACATATTTGAATGAATGTGGGCTGGGGTCTCCAAAAGTGAGGGTGCCCAGGACACACAAAAGTCTTCAGATAGTCTCTGTATCAATGGATATGGATTCAAATCCTGATTCAGTCACATGCTTGCTGGGGAGTTAAGAAACTGAAATGTTTTACACTTTAGTTTAGTATTCTATAATGTGGGGATAATAAATATTCAAGTTAAAGTATTATAATGAGTAACAAATAATTTATTACATGGAAGTTGCCAAGCATAATGCACACATTGGCTGTTCAATAACTGATGTTTTTATTTTCTTCCATATAGAGTAGACACTGCTGTTGATATTTTTTTCCAGAGATAAATCGATATTTTTGTATTTTGTTCTTTTAAACTATGTGTCTAGAAATCATTGAGATCCCAATGTGACTTCAGTCATGCAACTTGCATTTTCTTAAGTTTTATTCTATTTTTAATTGACAAATAATAATGTGGAACGATCAAATTAGGCTAATTAGCATATCCATCACCTCGACTATTTATTATTTCTTTGTGGTGAGAACATTTAAAATCTTCTTACTATTTTGAAATATACAATACATTGTTGTTAACTATAGTCACCTTGCAGTGTAATAGAATACCAGAACTTATTCCTCCTGTCTGAAACTTTGTACCCATTGACAAGCATCTCCCTTTTTCCCATCCACACCACCTCCATCTCCAGCATTTGGTGGTGAAGATCTTTGGAATCAGTAGCAACATAATAACATTAATACACAATTTTTCTGGTCCTGCTAATGTCTACTTCACTTTGTGCATATCTGTTGCTATTCTTCCAAATATTAGGCTCTGAAGAAATTGTTAGGAAAATAATGATATATCCAGAGATTCTTGACTTCCCAAGGTGGTGCTATTGTAATACTAAGAAAAGGAGATTTTCTGGCTGAATCCCATGATGATGTTACTCAAGGGACACTTTATGGTCTCTTCAGAGAATTCCACCTCTATTCGTCTGTTTTTGTGTTGCTGTAACAAAATACCTGAGACTGGGTAATTTGTAAAGAAAAAAGATTTATTTAGCTCACGATTCTGGGACAGTTGCATCTGGCATGGTTCTCAGGCTGCTTCCACTCATGATGGAAAGTGGCAGGCAGCCAGTGGGTATAAGGAGTTCACGTGGCTAGAGGAAGTAAGAGAGAGAGAGGGAGGGGAGGTGCCAGCTTCCTTTAAACAACCAGCTTTCATGGGAACTAATAGAGTGAGAACTCACTCACTACCCTCCCTCCCAGGAAGGGCATTAATCTATTCATAAGGGATCCACGCCCATGACCCAAACTCCTCCCAACACTGCCACATTGGGGATCAGATTTCAATATGAGTTTAGGGAGGACAAAAGTTGGGGGACAAACATTTCCAAACTATATCACACCCTCTCCCCCACAAGCTCTTTCTAATCTTTCTATTTTTTCCCCTTTGACTGAAACTCCGTGAAAAATAACAAATTTTGCTATAGGAAAAGTCATTCATTTTAATTAGTGACATGCTTGATTGTATGATTTCTTTTTTAAATTATGAAGCCTTGAGTAGTTCTCAGAGAGTTCATGTTTATTTTATATTTGGTAGATAAAATCCTGGAAAAAGTCCCATCCCTCGAGAGAGATGAAAATCTGTGTGAGGAGCAGATGAGTGAAATTTTCACAACTCTGCATTTCTCTTTCTTCTCCAAAGCTAATTATTTTTGTTTTGAGCATTGCTTTCTTGCTTGTAAGCCCCCAATGCATTCTTTTATTATTCTTTCTTAAAGGTTTTATGTGTTTTCTTGTACATATCTTCATTAACTGGTCATTTGGTTAGGCAATCACATTGATTTTATTGATGTTAGTATGGTAGTTAATCAATAAAAATGTTATTACAGACCATTAACTCCTTTCCAAACTGCACCTTAAATGTATGATTCACTTTTAGCATTTTGAGCTCTGCACGATGCATACACCTTTGTGCACACTGAGCCATCTCAAGGCCAGAACAAGGAATCCTCTGAACCTTGCATGTCACCTTGAAACATTGCATGGAGCCATCTATGGAGGCAATTATATTTGGCTCTTACAGAACAAACTTAGGTAACAAAAAATTATTTATTGATAGAAATAGTGTAAAAAGTGTTCAGTTGAAGTCCATGAAGAATTCAAGCTATTAACCCATGTCAGTGGATATCTCTTCTTCCAGATGCATTCTTCATGGGTTGAGAGAAGCTCTGGGTTCTAGTTACAAGAGACATCTTTTGGAGAGAAGGAGACTCTAGGAGAATTTAGTGAATTTCCCAGGGTGGCCACTGATTTGATGCAGAAGCAGGAATAAAATGTAGGTCTCCTAGGTTCCTAATCTAATGCTCTTTCTTTCACACCAAAATGTCCTTGCACTGTAAGCCTAGTCTCATAGCCTTTCTAAAGAAATCCCAGCTGGTTTCTGGGAAAGAAGAGAAAGCTGCTGTCTGAGAACCAGTGAGTTAAGAGTTGCTTGTCTCTGGATCTCACTGACCCACCAGGGGTCTAAGTTGACAGTATCCCATCATCCTAAACTTCTGCTTTTTAGATTTTTATACTAAGAACAACACAGAGATCAGATACTATATGGTACTGCTATGCTCCTCACAAAAAGTATATTTTTCATATACTCAAAGTAATTCCATGGTGCTTCTTTATAGATAAATTTACTGTAGTTTTTAATACATTCCCAGTTTAAGAATTATTTGGCTAAATACAAAACTATTACTCAAGTAGCAATTAGTAAACCAATTGTTTTAATCTTGTACACCAGTGGTAAAAATCTAGATATACTTTTCCACATACGTATATTTATCTATTTGTAAATTGTACATACGTGATACTCAATTCATATGTTAAATACATCATAAGTTTACAAAATGGGAATTTTAAAAGGTGAGATAAAGATAAAATAATCAATATTTGTTACATATTTTTATAAATGAAAGTTTTGCTCACACAGAAAAGTAGTATTAATGATATTTTTAGTGCAAAAATATGACTCAACATGCTTTATTATTTTTGAAAATTTTCATTTAATACTTGTGATTTAGCAATTTGAAGTTCTATTTTAACATTCAGTTTATTTTGATATTTCATTTCATGGCCAGATAAAACTTGAAAAGCTACTCAACAATAATATGTAAATATAAATAGAAGTACATCATTGATCATACTGATTAAATTGTGAAAATCATTTTCAAGTCCATCCACTAATTATGCAATATTTTCTATTAAAAGTCTGTTAAAAATTTCTCTCTTATTTGACCTCAGCTACTTACTTTTGCAAACTAATCAGAAAATACTGAGATTGTGCAATTTTGTATTCTTAACAAATGAGCTCAGACTTTTAGTTTTAGCTCTGATATGTAAAGAGATTGAAAGTCAATGCTCTCATCATTTTGACAAGATAAAATTGAATAAACCAAAAATCAACTTTTCTTGACTGTATGAGAGAACTGAGGTTGCAGGACAAACCAGAGCCCTGAAAGCTCACAGCTAAGATCTTGCTTATTTAGAGCAGAAAACACTGGAGCCACGAACCAGAAGAAACACTTCAGTGGTTGTTTGAAGGAATTGATTGAGATTAAATGTAACTAGCCTGTGACTGAGAAAATCCCCCCAGTAGCAGCAGTCTTAGGGGAATTTCCTCACATTTATATCTAGGAACCTCAGTAAGTCTTCATGGTAAAGAAACAAGAAAGATCCCCTCATAGCCCTGGCAGGCACAACCATTGTAAAATACACCCAGAGCATTCTCCATGACAAATGCCTCCTCTCTAGTCAGAGAAAACCTTCACCAGAGCCTTTTCCCACTTGGAGGAAGGGCATTTCTCTGACTTGGGACCCCTTCAGGCTTCCTGTCTTATCTAAGGGGGGAACAAAAAATAAGAAACATTTGTGAAGCTCAAAGCCCAGAACTCAGGCCCACTAAAAGACTGATATCTAATCATTAGATGTCAGCTCTCTTCCCTTCCCCCACCTTGCCACACACCAGTAGGACTCCAGTAGAATAATAGTGGACTGCAGCTGAAAGAGCAGCAAAGCACAGAGCCCGAGTCCATTTGTGCGGCTATAGCTAAACAGCATAAACTGGGTGCCTTAAAAAAACAATCATTTATTTCTCACATTTCTGGAAGAAGGGAAGTCCAAGACAAGGGTACCAGCAGATTCACTGTCTGGTAAAGGCCTGTTTCTCGGTCCTTGTAGGACAGGTTCTCACTGTGTCCTCATATGGTAGAAGGGGCAAACCAGCCACCTTGGGTTTTGTTTATAAGGGTGCTAATCTCGATTATGAGGGCTCTGCTCTCATGAACAAATCACCTCTGAAAGGCTACACCTCCTGAAACCATCACATTGGGGGTAAGGATTTTAACATATGAATTTTGTGGGAACACAAGCATTCAAACCATAGCCCACAGACTCTATCTAAGGAGGAGTTCTCAGGGGTTGAAAAATCATGGACACCAGAGGGATTTGAGGGCTCTACTACCTATAGTTAAAGCAAACATTAAACACAGCCCAACTCTTAGCCAAAATATTATAAATCTTCACATTAAAGGTCTAATTACCTCACTTTCTGAAAACAAAAAAAAAAACCCCAACAAAGTCTGAAGAGATAAAGCAATCATCAGAACCACACTCAGATAGACTTTGGAATTACCAGGAAGAGAATTAAAAATACATATATGATAAGGCTCTAATGAAAAAGGGTAACAACATGCAAGAATAGATGGATAAATGTGAGCGAGCAGAGAGATATAAAAATTCTAAGAAAAAACAAATAGGTTCAAACCCACAAACACTTGAACCTGTTCTCATTGACAAGACATAAAAATCAATCAAATAAGCAATGACACCATCTTCAGCCTCTCTAGGATATGGAACTCCCACTCTTTTCCTAGGATTTCCTCTCATACCAAATGTGTCAAGAGACAGTCTGACATACAGACCTAATGAATGAACTAGTATCAATCTATATATTAAATATATATACTCTCCATTTTGGAGATGACTACACTACAATATAGTGAAGTCCTAACATACACTGGGCAACTGATCTATGAAAGAAAAGCTAATTCATGTTAAGATTCCATTTTCCATTGTGACCCTTAGGTGAAATATGTTCTGAACTGATTCTCCAGTGATTGAATTTTCTATATACAGAGGAATAGTGCTTTCTGCTCAACCTGCCAGATCACCTGAATTGATATCTGGAATGAAAAGCTAGTCACAATAAACAAGAATTTATTTATTTAATTTATTTTTTATTGAAACATAGTTGATTACACATATCTGTGGGGTCCAGAGTTGAATATCAATACCTATGTGCAATATGTGATGCTCAAATCAGGATAATCAGTATACTCCACATTATACAATGTAATTGTTTTTTGTGGCCCTTTATGAACTCTCTCTTACCCCCTCACCTCTTCCCCACTTCTGGTAACCTCAGTTGTGTTCTCTCCTTTTGAAAGTTCAGTGTATATTGTGAATGTTGTATCTTTCTTTCTTTCTTTTTTAATTTATTTGGGGTTTATTTTTTTTAGCTCCCACTTATGAGTGAGAACATGCAGTATTTCTCTTTCTATACCTTCTGTGCCTGGCTTATTTCACTTAATTTTCTCTAAGCTCATCCATGTTTCTGTGGATGGCAGTATTTCATTCCTTTTTATGGCTGAGTAGTATTCTGTTGTGTAAATATAACACATTTTCTTTATCCAGTCATCCGATGATGGACATTTGGGTTGGTTTCAACTCTTGATTGTTGCAAATAGAGCTGTGATAAATAGGGGAGTGCAGCTATCCCTTTGACAGTAAACCAGTATTTAAAAGGAGAAAAACTGGCCTGACTAAAGTCAATTCACCTTTCATTTAATTTGGAAATAGAATTGTCTCAGATTAATGTTTTTATCTCCAAGTTATTTTAATTAACTCTAGAGTGAATTGAGGAGTTGGGATTTGGTTCTTTCTCTAGTTGATTATGACAAAACTTTAGCATTTGTCCAGTATTCATTTTCCTCCTTCATTTCCCAGCTCTCTTTAAATATGGCAGAACCATGTGACTGGCTGTGGCCACTGGGCTGTGACAGAAGTGGCACAGATCACTTTTAAATCAAAGTTAGAAGAGAAGGTATGAGTCCTTCTTGTGCTCTTTCTTCTACATGGTATCAGCTGTATTCCTAAGCTCCATGAGTAGAAGAGCCTCATACCACCTCAATCCATACATGCAACTACATTGAATATGTAACATACACAAGAAAAACATTTGTTTAGTTAAGTCCCCAAGATTTCAGAGTTCACCTGTTATCTGAGTTTAACTTAGTCAATCTTCAATGATACAGTAATCCTAAAGCAATTATGGCTCCTGTATTTTTTGCTTTTTTTTGCAATAAGTAAGAAACTACAAATGTAGTCTACCTGCTTCACCCATTGTCACTCAGATTAGCCATAGGCTAATTAATGGGTATGGCCCTTGTATATTGACTGGTAAATGCATTCTAGCACTATGTACGTTAACATTATAGTTTCTATAGATGCTACCTTTGGAAAAAAAGTTATACATTTTTAGTACAAGGATAGAGATGGTTTATAATTGTCTCAATGTTGGATGAGCCCCCATTAATCAGAATAATACATTCTAACATCACCGGATTTGCCTCAAGGTGTTTTTGCAATAAGGATCTTTTATTTGGAGTTTATTCTCCCTTTCTCCAATGTACACCCATACTAATTTGCTGCCCCACAACCTCCATAACTACATACACATATTAAGTAAATAATAAACTTAATAAATTTACTTAATTCACTATAAATATTTATTTATTAAAACAAAAAATATATTTTAACATTTTAAGAATCTGGACTGTTATTATCCAATTTTAAATGAGTTCTCCTTTTGTAGGAAAGAAAATTATATGGAGAAAGATGGAGAGTAGGAGTAGGGCAGAATCTACCTACATATTTCTTTAGCTCTAAAGCTCTAAATATTATAAAAACTAGTGAATAAGTGAAGAGAAGAAGAAAATTCATTATTGAGTGATGTTTTAAATGACCCACAAGTTAGTCATTCAGTAATTTAAAAGATAAAAAATACAGGTCAGCATTGTGAATGTAACTAATTCCACACAATTATGTGTTTAAAAATGTTTAAATTGGCAAATCTCATGATGTATATATATTAGCACAACAACAAATTTTTTAAAAATAAAAAAAATTTTGAGAAAAAATTGATTGTAATCCATTGTGTATTTCAAAATTGCTGAAAGAGTAGATTTTAAATGTTCTCACCACAAAGAAATAAATATGTGAGGTGATGGATATGTTAATTACCTTGATATAATCATCTCACAATGTATATGCATATGAAAACACCATATTTTGCCCCATAATGTATATCTAACTATTTGTCAATTAAGAATAAAAATTAAGTTGATTTTGGTATATGGTGAAGGGTACAGGTCTAGTTTGATTCTGCTACATATGAATATCCAGTTTTCCCAGCACCATTTGCTGAAGAGGCAGTCTCATCCTCAGTGTGTAGACTTGGTGCCTTTGTCAAAGATCAGATGGCTGTAGGTGTATGAGTTGATTTCTGGATTCTCTATTCTATTCCATTGTTCTGTGTGTCTGTTTTTATGCCAGTACCATTCTGTTTTGGTTATTATAGTTTTGTAGTACAGTTTAAAGTCAGGTAGTGTTATGCCTCCAGCATTTTTTTCTTCTTGCTCATAATTTCTTTGGCTATTTGTGGTCTTTTCTTATTCCATATAAATGTTAGGATAGTTTTTCCATTTCAGAGAAAAATGTCATTGGAATTTTGATGGGGATTTCATTTAATCTGTAGATCACCCAAAATAAATTAAAGGATTAAATATACATTCTGAAACAATAAAGCTCCTTAAAGAAAACACAGGGGAAACACTCCAACAAGTAGGATCAGGTACAGACTTCATGAATACAACCCCAAAAGTACAGACGACCAAAGGAAAAATAAACAAATGGGATTATATCAATCTAAATACCTTCTGCACAGCAAAATAAACAATTAACAGAGTGAAAAGACAAGCAAGTGGGAAAACATATTTGCAAAACATGCATATGACTAAGGATTAATATCTAGAATATACAAGGAACTCAAACAACTTTACAGCAAAAAACAAGTAACCCAATTTAAAAATGGGCAAAGGAGCTGAATAGGTATTTCTCAAAGGAAGATGTACAAATGGCCAATATACGTATTTTCAAACTATGCAAAAATGCTCAACATCACTCAGCATTTGAGAGATACAAATAAAAACCACTTTGAGATACCATCTCACTCCAGTTAGGATGGCTGATATCCAAAAGAGTGAGAATGGTAAATGCTGGCAAGGTTGTGGAGAAAAAGTAACTCTCATACACTGTTGGTGGGACTATAAAATGGTGCAGCCTTTATGGAAAATGGTATGGAGGTTCCTCAAACAATTAAAAATAGATCTACCATATGATGCAGCTATTCCACTGCTGGAAATATACCCAGAGGAATGGAAATCATCATGTTGAAGGAATACCTGCTCTCCAATGTTTATTCCAGCACTATTTACAATAGCCAAGAGTTGGAACCAGCCCAAATGTCCATGATCAAATGAGTAGATAAGGAAACTGTGGTACATCTACACAATGGAATACTACTGTGCTATAAAAAAGAATGAAATACTACCATTCGCAGCAACATGGATAGACTTAGAGAAAATTATATTAAGTGAAATAAGTCAGGCATAGAAAGAGAAATACCATGTGTTCTCACTTATTTGTGGGAGCTATAAATAAATAAACAAACAAACAAACAAACAAATTATGGGGGGTGGGGGAGGATGGGGAAGAAGACACAACAATCACAATTCCTTGAACTTGTTAAGACAAGTGAACAGATATGATGTGATGGGGAGGGAGGAATTGGTAAAGGGACACAAAAATCACATACATTGTATACTGATAAATTGAAATAAAACAACTTTTAAAATAAAAAATTTTTAAAAAATTACAAAAATAATACAACAGTGGAAGCAATGTTTCATGTTGTCACTATGATTCACTAATTTAAAAGTAAGATGGTGTTTAAAAAAGAAGCAGGTCTTATATTTAAGTTTTTAATACATTTTGAGTTATATTTTGTATATGATTAGAGGTAGAGGTCTAGCTTCATTCATCTGCCCATGGATATCCAGTTTTTCTAGTACCCCTTATTGTAGAGACTGTCCTTTCCCCAATTCATGTTCTTGTTGACTTCGTTGAAGATCAGTTGGCTGTTAAGTACATGGTTGAATTCTGGGTTCTCTATTCTGTTTCATTGGTCTGTGCATCTATTTTTACACCAGTACCATGCTGTTTTGGTTACTTTGCCTTTGTAGTATAGTTTAAAGTCAGGTAGTGTAATGCCTCCAGCTTTATCTTTTATTTTTATTTTTATTTATTGTTTTTGCTCAGTATTGCTTTGGCTCTTTGGGCTCTTTTGTTGTTCTACATGTTAGGATTGTTTTTTATATTTCTGTAAAGAATGTCATTAGTATTTTGATGGGGATTTCACTGAATCTGTAGATTGCTTTGGATAGTATGGACATCTTCACAATGCTAATTCTTCCAATCACGGACATGGGATGTCTTCCCAACTTTTGGTATCCTCTTTAATTTCTTTCAGCAGTGTTTTGTAGTTCTCATTGTAGAGGTCTTTCATCTCCTTGATTAAATTTATTCTGTTTTGTTGTTGGTGGTGGTGGTGGTGGTTTTGGGGTTTTTGTTTTATTTTGTTTTTGTTTTTGGTAGCTATTATAAATGGGCTTGCTTTCTTAATTTATTTTTCTGCTGGTTCATTGCTGATGCATAGAATTGCCACTGATTTTTGTGTATTGATTTTGTATCCTGAAACTTTACTTAATTTTTATCAGCTCTCGGAGGGGTTTTTTTGGTAGAGTCCTTAGGTTTTTGCATACATAGAATCATGTCATCTGCAAACAGGGAAAATTTGACTTCCTTTTTTCCAATTTGAATGTCCTTTATTTCTTTTTTTCTTGCCTAATTGCTCTGGCTGTTACATTCAAAACTTTATTAAATAGGAGAGGTGAGAGTGGGCATCCTTGTCTTATTCAGGATGATGTTGGCTTAGTGGTGGGTTTGTCAAATATGGTTTTTATCATGTTGAGAGACTTTCCTTGTATATCTAATTTAAGAGTCTTTATCATGAAGGGATCTTGAATTTTGTCAAATGATTTTTCTGCAGCTGTTGATATTCTCTTATGTTTTTTGTCCTTGATTTTCTTGATGTGGTTTATCACCTCTATTGATGTGTGTATGTTGAACCACCCTTGCATCCCTGGGATGAATCCCACTAGATCATGATGTATAATATTTTTGATGTGCTATTGTATTTTGTTTACAAATGTTTTGCTGAAGATTTTTACATCTTGTTCATCAAAGTTATTGACCTGTAGTTTTCTTTTCTTTTTTTTTTTATTGCTGTGTGTTTATCTGGTTTTGGTATCAGGGTGATTCTTGCTTCATAGAATGGGAATGGGAGAATGGCCTCTGTTTAAATTTTTTGCAATAGTTTGAAAATGGTTGCTATTAAGTATTCTTTAAAGGTTTGGTAGAATTCAGGAGTGAAGCCATCTGGTCCTGGGCTTTTCTTTTTTGGGAGACTGATGATTACTGCATTAATCTCATTGCTCATTATTGCTCTCTTCAGGTTTTCTATTTCTTCTTGGTTCAGTCTTAGCAGTTTGTATGTGTCCAGAAATCCATCCATTTCCTCCAGGTTTTCAAATGTGTTGGCATATAGTTGTTCATAATAGTTTCTAATGATTCTTTGTATTTCTGTAGTATTGGTTGTGATGTCTCCTTTTTCATTTCTAATTTTTGTTATTTGAGCCTTCTCTCTTCTTTTTATAGTTAGTCTAGCTAATGGATGGTCTATTTTGTTTGTCTTCTCAAGAGACCAACTTTTTGTTTTATTGATCTTTTCTATCATTTTTTCAGTCTCTATTTCATTTAGTTCTGTTCTGATCTTAGTTATTTCTTTCTGCCTACTAATTTTGGAATTGGATTGTTCCTGTTTCTCTATGTCTTTGAGGTAGAACTGTAGGTTGCTTATTTGAAGTATTTCTATTATTTTGATGTAAGTATTTATTGCAATAAACTTCCCTCTTGGCACTGCTTTTGCAGTATCCCATGGGTTTTTGTAAGTTGTGCTTTATTTTCCTTTGTTTCAAGGAATTTTTTTATCTCCTGTTTTATTTCCTCTTTGACCCATTTGTCATTCAGAAGCATGTTGTTTAATTTCCATGAATTCTTATAGTTTCTAAAGTTTTGTTTATTGTTAATTTCTGTTTTATTCCATTGTTGTCTGAAAATATGCTTGATATTATTTTGGTATTTTTAACTTTGTTGAGACAATTTGTGGTCTAACATGTGGTATGTCCTGTAGAATGACCCATGTGCTGATGAGAAGAATGTATATTCTGCCATTGTTGGATAAAATGTTCTGCAAATGTCTGTCAAGTCAATTTGGTCTAAAATGTTGTTTAAATCCAATATTTCTCTGTTAATTTCTGTTTAGATGATATTTTCAATGCTGAGAGAGGTATATTAAAGTACCCAACTAAACATAAGATGTAGGACTGGGTGAAGACTTTATGAATAAGATAGCATTCAACTATCAACAAAATTCAACAGCATTTTTCTCAAAAGAAAAAATAAACAAATAGAATTACATCAAACTAAAAACCTTATGCACAGCAAAAGAAATAATCAACAGAGTGAAAAACAACCTATAGAAAGGGAAAAATTATTTGCAATCTATACATCTGACAAGGGATTAATATCCAGAATCTACAAGGAACTCAAACAACTTAACAGTAAAAAAACTCCCAAAGAATCCAGTTTAAAAATGGAAAAGGGAGCTGAATAGACTTTGTCAAAAGAAGACATACGAATGGCTCACAGGTACATGAAAAATACTAAACATCACTAATTATCATGAAAATGCAAATCAAAACCACATTGAGATATCATCTCACCCCAGTTATGCTGGCTATTACTAAAAATAACAGAGAATAACAAATGCTGGCAAGGATGCAGAGAAAGGAAAACACTTCTACACTATTGGTGGGGCTGTAAATTAGTGCTGCCTTTATGGAAAATAGTATGGACGTTTCTCAAACTACAGATAGAACTACCATATGATCCAGCAATCACAATACTGGGCATATACCCAAAGGAATGGAAATCATCATGTCAAAGGGATACCTGCACTCCCATGTTTATCACAGCTCTGTTTACAATAGCAAAGAGTTGGAACCAGCCTAAATGTCATCGACAGGTGACTGGATAAGGAAATTGTGGAATACTACTCAGCCATAAAAAAGAATCAGATTCTGCCATCTGCAACAGCATGGATGAGCTTGGAGACAGTTATGTTATGTGAAAGAAGCCAGGCACAGAAAGAGAAACACCACATGTCCTCACCCATCAATGGGAACTAAAAAATAAAGTAAAAAGAAAGAAAGAGCAATCACAATAATATCTTGAATTTTCAGAAGGAGAGAACAGAACTGTGGTTACTAGAAGTGGGAAAGAAGGAGAAATGGTGAGCTATTGAGAAATTGGTTAATTGACACAAAGAATTAAACTATTTTGTAATGATAAATATGCTAAGTTTCCTGATTTGATAATCACACATTGTACACAGGTATTGATATTCAACTCTGTACCCCACAAATATGTATAATCAATTTTATTTCAATTTTAAAAAGAAAATAAATCTATTTTAATTTTTGTTTTATCTACTTGTCCAGTCCAATGATTTATAAAAACAAAAGTGAGTAGGTGGTCTACATATTGGGTTAGAATATTAGTAATCCAACTGTTACGAATAATATAAATTTGCTTGGTTCTAAAGAGCATTTACAACAAAGCATGCTGTAATCTAAATAATTAGTATTATTGCAGTAACAGTGTTGTATGTTTTATACCTAACATATTCAACACTGAGAGGTCTTTCAAAACAGCATTAAATATTTTTCACTTTGAGTTAGAATCTTGTAAGTCATTAACTTCTCAATAGTTTAATCTTTTAATTTTATATTGGGTTCTAGAGATGCACAGTAATATAATTAAGTACTTTAGGATAAATCGATTGGCTAGGTACAAAAAAAAATGAAAAAAGAAAAAGTTGGAATTTATAATTCATCTTCCCCTTACTGTAAAAATTTAATATTTACCATAAGCAGCAGTCCGAATCACAAAGGAAATACTTTCAGTTGATAGTTAATGTCTGATGTATCCTTAGATATAGCTTCAAATGCCTTCTATGAGTCAGGAACTGCACCAGCCATTAAAAGACATAGTTTCTGATAGCAAGGAGCTCACAGTCTAGTGAGGAGACAGGCAAAAAACCAGATAACTACAATGAATGTGCTGAGAGAGAGATCCAGTTGGGGGCTGTGGACACCCATGGGAAGAGGACTTCACCTGGGTTGGGATGGGTGTTATTAGGAAAAGTTGAGTAGGATTTAGCTAAGAGAAAGACAATTAGGAGAGAGGGAAGAATGTAAGGAAGAACAAGAAGAGAGAAGAATGTGTGTGGTTGAAAACCCCTAACAAGGTTGGATACTGGCTACATGACAGCACTATAGCCAGTGCTGTCCAACAGAACTTTCTATGTTGATGGGAATATTTTCTTCTCTCCGTTCAGTAGCCATGAGCTGCATGTGACCTTTAAGCACTTGAAATGTGATGAATGTGACTGAGGAATAGAATGTTTAATTTTATTCTATTTTAATTCATTTAAAATTACATTTAAAAGCAGCTATCTATGGCTAGTGGCTATCCAACCAAACAGCACAACTATGGATGATGAACTGCTGAAACACGAGGCGGAGCACGAGGCTCACACGTGGAAGAGTTTTATAAGCCATGTTAGATAGTGAATTTCAGCCCAAAGGTAGAAAGGAGTTAGTGGAAGAATGTTAAGCAAAGAGCAATGTGATCAGACTCCTTTAGAAATATCACTCTGGCAGCTGTGTTTCGTATATGTGGGAGAGTCAAGCTTGAGGCAAAGACAGCAGATACACTGTTAGAGTACTATAGATGAAAAATGAAAACTCAATGGAAGACAATGGCAGGTAGTATGAGGAGGAGGAAATGATTGGATGGGAGATGAAGAGATATGAAGAGCTACTTTCTGGTGTCTGGATTAGACATGTAGATGGAAGAAGGTGTTAGTCACCAATATGCACAATGCAGTTAAGGCGAATGTGAAAGATTGTTCTGTTTCAGCAATGTTGAGTTGGAATTGCCTGTGGAACAGTGAAGTGAAAAATGTACAATAGGGAGTCAGATGGGCACATTTGCAAATAAACAAACAAAAATAGCACCTAGACATACTTTTTTCAATCTTTATATTCACTGGTAGAATTTTATAACAATCTGTTAATGTCCTTCAACCTCAAAGAATTCAAATTTAATCAAAAACATTCAATACAAAACATATGCAATCAGAATCATAAAGTGCTTGTAAGTTTCACTTTAAGCATCAATTATTATTGTGTAATGTTTTGAAAAGCATCTTAGTTATTTAAACTTTTAGGCTACTGGGGCTGGCTGGATGGCTCCTCAGTTGGTTACAGTGCAGCCTTATAACACCAAGATCAAGGAGTCAGATAACTATACTGGCCAGCCACCAAAAAAGAAAAGGTTAAACTTTTAGGTTACTTCTATCTTGAATCAACTTGAGGTTAGTATTTCAAATACTAAATTAGTGTTTTTCCAAAGGTGCATTCTAGTAATGAATGATGCTCTAAGTTAAACATGTTTTATTTTAGAATAGCATGAATATTCATTCACTTGGCAATAAAATAAATATTTTCTTTCTTATAACCCCTTCCCCCCATACAAAAAAAAAAAAAAAAGCTTCTATTGTTTCAGAACCCATTCTGGAAACTGATTTAAATCTATTCTAGGTATCTATCTACAGATAATAATTATGGCTCATCTCAAAGTATGAAATAATAATAATAATAAAGTAGAAAATATCATTTCAAATCTACACGATCACTATATTAATGTCCTAAATGCATATTAGACATCTAAACAAAAAACTTTTATGGGAAAATATAGTCTACTAAATACCTTTTAATTTTAGTCACAAATAGTAAAATGATCATGTGTTCAAAATGCCTTTCTAGGATCTTGACACTATTTCTCCAATAGTTCGTATATATCTTTGTAATTTGCACACTGGAGATTTAGTTCTTTTATGTGGTTCCTTTAAAAATATAATGCACATCTCCAAATTACAGCCAGACGGTATTCTAAAAGTTTTTCTGGGTAGGCAGTTTGGCACCCAGAATATATGCTTACATAGAAACAATGCTGTAAATGTTCGAGAGGTTCCCAGGTGATATACAAATGCCTATAAGCCTTGTGGATGGAGCTATCGGCACTGCAGAACCAGAAAGCCTTAGGATTTAAGTTATTGGGGACCCTGAGACCTGGAATGCAGGAGTGATAAAAATCTTGGAGAAAGGCTGTAAACTGAAGAGGAGGAAGGGAAATATGCTGAACAGTACCAAGAAAAAGGACAAGGACTGAAACTGTGGAAAAAGTCAAACAAAACAAAACACACAAAACCTCTTGGAATGGCAAGGAAGAGGGAGAGAGAGAGAGAGAGAGAGGTGATATCACAGCCTCTCTGGTGCTTAGTGAAGGAAGAAATAAAGAGCAGGAGAGAAGTTGAAGATGAAAGAGCTTTTTTTCTCTTTTCCCCTTTCATTCTTCCCTCCTAGAATTGGCCACTTCCAGCTACACTCAGATTCTACCCTCCAATCCCTCAATCTAGCTGTATCATGTCAAGATAAGAGACTGTATACAAATAAAAAACTTGAAAAAATAAAGACTGCCCCATTGAATTGTTTTATGTAGATAATTATAATATTGGCCACTGTCTTTCAGAACAATTGCATGCTGTGGTCACACTGCTGTAATGAAGAGATCACGCTGTGAAGTGAAAAGTCTCCTTATCCTCTGGGATTAGATGCAGATTTGCTTTCTTCCAGAAAGGTTTCAGGACCAGCAGAGAAGAGAAACAGCACTAAGGAGCAGCAAAAGGAATTGTCTTGATCTCACGTTTTGCTAGCCTGGAGAAAAGGTGCCTTTGCAGGAAACTCGGTTTGCAAACAATGAACATCTTTTGTGTTCCATGTTGGCAAAGCAATTGATTCTAGTTAGAGATTGGCTGGGTGCCACCATGTAAGCAGTTTGTCTTTTCTGTTCTGAAGAATACAGTAGAAGAGCTACAATCGAGGCTTTTTTTTTTCTTTCTTTCCTTTTCTTATTATAAGCTGATTTATTATATTCCTTTCTTCCTACTACCCCTTCTGCTGTAACCAACGGCATGCAATTCTTAGGTCACATTTTATAATGTAAGAAAAATAGTGCAAACAACAAAAATATACCTTTTGAGGCATTTTTAAAAAATAAGCTGGGAGAAAACAATTTCTTATACCATTATCACCTCCCCCTCACAGTGTAATTTGTTTACCTTTTCCCTTCTAGAAAAGAAAACCAAACAAAACCTTATAGTATGAGCAGAAAGGTAATAGGTGACTTATTTAAAATTTATAATGCTAATGTGGATATTACACTAGATATAACGCACTAGATATACACTAGATATAACGCACTAGACTACACTGTGAGAACAGCACCTCAGAAGCACAAAGGACACCCTCAGCAAACATGATATTTCTATTGTTTCCTTTAGTAGAAATAAACATTACAATATTAAGTTTGAAAAAATTTCAATTAAGTTTTATTAAGAAAGAAATGGACATCTACTACTGATACCTTGTTTCTTAACTCCTTCCTCTCCTCTGTTTAAGGAAGTTTGGACACTTTTATCATGGAAGGTGTTATTCAAATGATTTTATATTAAACATTCTCTAATGATTGCCTTTGGTGTAACTGACACTTTGAAAGCAACAGGAGTTGAGGAATTGCAGATGAGCCATGGAGAGACTGAGGTCCCAGAAGGGTCGCTTTTCTCCTCTCACAAAGGTGTCAGGAGATGATGGATAAGTCTACTTCTCAGAGATGACTGCTTTCTCATTAGCTAGCTGTGATGTAGGACAAACTCTTAGCCACGTCCATTCTGAGTATCACTTGGGTTTGGAAGACAAAGTCCACGCCTGGAAAGGAGGCCAAGGAGGTAAGACATTCCCCTAGAACTGGGAGGATGCTTTCTGCTTGATTTCATATACTGAAGGAAACATAACTGGCCCACCTTTGTGATAGTAAAATGAGTTCTGCAAAATAATCACCCAAGCTTATTTTCCAAAACATGATATTCAGCAACAAATCCTAATAAGAAGCCAAGTAGAAAAGGCTTTGATTGCTGTTGCATGGATTAATTGCTATCAATGCCAAGGGTGAAAGAAGAGCCCTGTTTTTTAGCAAAAGTCCTGATGGCAACAAAGGAATCTGTCAACGGGCTATGATTTTAGTGTATTTTGTTAAAATTTTGAAAATACAGTATTGATTAAATTAGTTTTCTAACTATAGCATTATCAAGTCATTGTTGCATCTTAAAAATTTAAGATTTGAAAAATATATTCCACTCACCACATCCCACTGAAAATTTTAACTTAACATCCAGGAATACACATTTGTGAAACATTCTTGACAAAAAAGTTAACCATTAAAAACTAAAAGTGTAAACCTAAGAATGCTTAGGCAATAACCTCAGTATTTGAAATCAAGTTCAAAGCAAAAAAGATTGTCATATCTTTGTGTCTAATTTAATTTCTCAATAGAAAAACAAGGTTGACTTGTTTTTATTGTGTAGGAATATATGCTCATTAGTAAAAGAAAATAAAATAGAATAAGAAAAAATATGACCCATAGTTTTGGCACTTAAAGAAAATCACTGTTAGCATTTACTATGTTTCAATTAGGTTTTATTTCTTTATGCATATATACATACTCATCTACACTCACACAAAATTTTGTTCTTTGCTTTTTGTTTCTTTCATACCTTTTTAATCTTTCAATATCAAAATGCATTTAATAAGATTTCTCTTTTTCTGATGAAAAAGGTAACATGTTCTTTATTTTTAAAAAACTATGGAAAGATATATAAAAAAAGGTTAAGGTCACCATTAATTTGATGACAAAGGAGATCACCACATTTTTGGTATATATCCTTTTCATCTGTAGATCATGTCTATCTATTCATTCGTTCATTCATTCATTCAGATACATTTTTGGAGGAGCTATTATATTCCAGGCTCTGTTCCTTGCACCAGGAATACAGCAGTGAATGAAATAAAAATCCCTGCCCTCATGGAGCTTCCATTCTAGGCAAGTGAAACAGAAAACAAATAAGTAAATAAATAATGCAGTTTGTAGATGGTAAGAACTACTCTAGAAGAAAAGAAAGTAGGACAAGAACATAAGGTGAGTAGGATAACTTGCAGTTTTATTTTTTGTTGTGGTGGTGGTTTTTTGTTTTTGTTTTTGTTTTTGGTGGTTGGCCGGTATGGGGAACTGAACCCTTGACCTTGGTGTTACAAGGCTGTGCTCTAACCAACCAAGCTAACCAGTAAGCCCAATTTGCAGTTTTAAACAAGGTAATCGGGGAAGGACTCACTGACAGTAGGACATTTGAGCCAAGACAGGAAAGATGTAAAGAAGTAAAAACATTGAATATCTGACAAAAGAGTAAGTGCAAAGGTCTTGAGGTAGGAGTTTTGGCCAGTGGATTCTGGGAGGAGCAAGAGGCTGAAACAGAGAGAACTGAGAGTGCCCAAGGCGAGATCCCAAAAGGCAAGGAAAGGGAGATTCTCTTTCTTTTCTCTGAGTGAGATGGAAAGCCACTGGAGAATTTTGAGCAAAGAATTGACCTGACCTTGTTTATGTTTTAAACACTCCATTTTGGTATCTTGTATTAAGAAAAGCTATAGACGGGTACAGCGTATCAGTAGGAGTAATCCCTGTGAGAAACTAGAGTTATTGGTGACAGTGATAGAAAGTGTTTGCATGTTTCTAGAGGGTCCAGACAACAGAATTTGCTGATGCAGGATGTGGGAGAAAGTAAAGTTAAAGGTGAGTCCACCTTTAGTCTGAGCGTGTGGTACGAAGTAGTTGCATTTACTGAGCTGAGGAAGACTAAGCAAGGAGCAGCTTCACGGGGAAACAAGAATTTGGTTTCAGACATATTACATTAAGAGGGATGTGTGAATCTACAGCTGAGGGGAGTGGTCCAGTTTATAGATAAACCTTTGGTAGTTGTCAGCATATCTGTGATATTTAAAGCCATGAGATAGGATGAGATCATGGGATTGACTCTTGGTCAGAGAAAAGATCATTTTATAAGAGTGACCATAACCTAAAATCTGGTAGTGCGGTCATGTAGGATTTTAATAAATAAGTTTATAACTTTGAACTTTTTAAATTTTGGTGGTCTTTTAGAAAGTAACCCCAACTTCTAACTTGTCCAGATAACATAGCAGTGACCTCCAAATATAGTGTGTAGACTTCTGAAAGTGCCCAAAATTATACACTGGAGAACAGGAAGAAGGTGTTAGAGATCAATCTCATGAGAATTTAAAATTTAATATATTTTTATATTATATACTGTGTATGAATTGACAATAATACATATGAATATGTATGTATGTTCAAAAAGATTTTAGAAGTGAGAGATCTAAAATGCTTGGAAAACACTACTGTAATGCCAGAATTGGCAGATCACTAAATGCCTTTTTGTCCTTTATTTGTTTTACGGATCATCTGGAAATCTGTCACCATTCCCGTGTTTGGACGTGTAGGTAAAAAGGCCACCAAGTTACTAACCACTAGGCTAGGTTCTGTAATGCCTGCACTAATGTTCTTATGGAGCACGCTCACCCTGCAGGCCCCAGAGACCCTGGCACTGGGCTCAGTGTCCACTTCTGGCTCACACACTCACTGATAGTCTCCTGCAGAGCCTTGCAGGGCCTCAGCCTCAACAGCCAGAGGAAGATCGGTTGCACAGTGACATCAGAGGGCTTGAGAATATTGCCCTGCTTCCTTTGTTCTGTTTTTTTCTGCAATTATTTCATCTGAGAGCGACCCTCTGGGGTTCTTGCATTTGTCATCTGAGGAGGGGGCCCAGCACAGCAAAGTCAGAAGGCTGCTTGAAATCCCCACGTGTGACACTGTGATCATTTCTAGTCATTTATTTTTGCTGAAGCTATGTACCTTTGATTAAACCTGGCACAGCACTTTAGAAGTCACTGATACACATCAAAGAAGTTAGCTCTCCTACATCAAAATAGACTGAAGGTTTGGACCTGGACCAGCGCTGTTTGAACACTAAGAACAGACCGCAGTGGGAGGCAACTGCTTTTGGACAAGAATCAGGAAATAACCAAATGGATTTCCTCTATCTCTTCCTTCATTAGCAGCATGGCAAAGCCCTTCATCCTATCAGAAAAGACATCTTTATTGAATTTTTATCCAAAAATCAGTTGGGGGGAGGGAGGGTAAAGTTCAAGGTAAAAAATTTAAATAATCTCCTAAACTATGAAACTTTGCAATAAAGATAAAACTAATTTATGTTTGATGGGCAGAATAAATGTTGTACCTCAATATTTCCTTTTATTTTGTATGCAATTGTTGATAGAGTTCAAATGTGTTTGGAGAATATGGATTTATTTTGCCTCGATTTGGTAATCTGGGGACAATTAAAAGAACACATAGACATCTCAAAAATAGGATCGAGGTGAAAAATCATGCATGTAGACAGTGCCTTCAAGAACTTTTTTCCAAAGCCATTTTGAAAGAAAGGAGGAGTTTTGTTTCTATATAATCTGCCTTCAAAGATGAGTACATGATTTATAGTAGACATCCAATAAGTATTTGTACAAATTCTTTTAAATGCCTATTTCTAAATTATATATAATATAAATAAATGTATCAAATAGATTATACATCATCTATTAAAAATAAATTCAGTCAAGTTGTAGGAGAAGTACAATTATCAGAGCAAGAAAACTAATAAGCAGTAATTCTGTTTTTACATTTTTAACAGTGGAATTTCCAAGTGCTGAGTGATTAACGACCTCATTTGCGCTTTACAATAGCTCTGTGATGCCGTTGTATTATTGATACCTTTCTACAGATGAAGCCATTGAGGCTTTTGGAGTAAATTAATGTGCATTTGATCAATCAGCTATTTGAGTCAGGCATTGGCAAACTTCTTCTGTAATGGGCCAGAGGTAAATATTTTAGGCTTTGTGGGCTATACAGTCACCGCTACAACTACCGAACTCTGCCATTGTAGTGTGAAAATAGCCATAGCCATGCATAAATGAGTGTGGGCGGTAGTCCAGTAAAACTTTATTGGAATTTGAATTGCATATAATTTCTACATGTCACGAAATATTAATATTATTCTTTTGATTTATTTTCTCAACCATTTAAGGATGTAAAGTCCATGCTTAGCTCTCAGGTCACATCATAAAAGGTGGTGTGCTAGATTTGGTGTTGACCAACCCTTGATATAAGGGGTAGGGTCAGGACTCAAACCTAGATCTTCCACCACAAGCCCATGTTCTCTCTACTATACCATATGGATTTGTTTCTTAGTTGAGGAGAGAATCTACTCAGAGACTTGAAATCTGGAGAGTTTTATGGCTGTTCCTACTTTTGAAATTAAGTATAAGACTCAAACATATTAAGCTTCTGCATCCAAAGAGAAAGAGTAATCACCAGCAGCAGATTAATTACCAACAAGAAAGCCAACAGCAAGCCCAGAGAACACTTCACTGTCAGCTAGAGGGTTTGGCTAAAAGTAAATTTAATACTCATTAAAAAATGAACATTGCTTTAATGCCACTTTAGAAGCTGGTAAATTGTAGCTAGCTTTAAGCAATTTAGGAAGCTGTTCCATTGCTACAAGGCTGACATGTATTTACAAACAAATCCTGCAGAAGGAAGATTGAAAGAATCCTCATCGAGGAAAGGTTAGGAGTTCCCTGAAGCAGTCCAGACTTGGAATCCTGCCCCCTGTGAAGAGCAATAGGTGTGTTCATAAGCACAAGAGAGTGTGAGTATTGATCCTACAGAAAAGATGGCAAGCAAACTTTATAAAGTACGGCTCCACAGAGGAAAAGTTTTGAGAATTGCACCTGCCTGTGAAAATAGTGATTAAAAACACATTCATATCGAGGTACATTTCATCATTTTTATATTTGTTTTCCTCTTCCCATACCATGATTTATTACAACCCCTCTGAAGCATGAAGCTAAAACTCTTCTTCTTAAACCTCTTTTCCCTGAGTGATTTTGTGAGGATAGAGTTGTTCATGAGAGCTTAGCAATTGCTAGTTTGCTGTGGAATAAAACTGTCAGTGTGATTTAAAAATACATATTGCAGAAAATAAGAAAATGCATCTTAAAAACCTTGGCATTTTGTCTTCTATGAAAAACAAAGGCAGTGAGAGAAAGAGAGCTCGAAATAATAAAAAAAAGGCTTTGTTAATTGTAAGGCATGTACAACCTCAAAATCACATCAGAGTGCCATGGGAACTAGCAGGTATCCAAGTGTCTCAGATCTAAAATAACAGGAGCTAATTACCCAAGTGATAGATGACTGCAGAGAAGTGTACTTGGGTAAGAAAATTAGTGAAGGAAGAAAAGAAATGAGTGATTACTTATATGCATATATATGTACTTTTTTCTATCCTTCAGATTTTTTGAATTTTGGATTCAGGGAGTGAATCGTCTTATATACTCCCATTTTCCTTTGTTCTGTTTCACTCTGTGACATCATGAAATTAACCTAAAAATATAGAAATTAACCCAAAATGCCAGACTTGACTTTAAATTGTTTTTAGTTTTATATTTGCCTAAAAGCTATACTTTAAGAGATTCCCTCAGCTATGGATGTTTATAGATGCACACATATGAGCTTTTGGGACGTCCTCTCATTACAATAACATTAATATATCTTGGCTCATAATGAATATTCTATTCTGTACTACTCTTTGAAAGGAAAATGCATATTCATGCACTATTGTGAATGAATAAAGGAGGAAATAGACAAGAAAGATGATATGCAGAGAAATGATTTTACTCCTGCCATTTAGATACATGATAGATAGTGAGAGAGAAAGATAGAAAGAAAGAAAGATAAACAGGAGCACTCCTTTAAACATACAGAAAGATATTGAGAGTTTTACAAACAAGTTCTTGCCAACCTTTTTTTTTTTTTTTTTGAAACACATAGAAAATGATAATTTGTAAAGTTCACTGTGGCGAACAGGAAGGAGTTTGAGAACATCTATTTGGAAATTGGCTAAAAGCATTATTTTATTTTACTTATATTATAAAATTGTGGTAATAAAAATAAAATACAAAGTATCAGGAAAGATATTAATTGTTATTTTTTATAAAATTTCCAAATACTTAAAGAGAAATTTCAGCTCTCTTCTTTTTTTTATACCAGATTTTAAGCTTGAAATGGATATGCAATAGATAACCAAGACTTTGCAATGATGATTTCATCAAATTCTTGGTTCACTATCTGTGAAATACTTCCATATAAGTAAATAACATATATTTTTAAACATCTTTAAAACTTTCACTCATTTACAATAGTTGAACTTTTAAAGAATCCAATAACTCTTCTTTTTCTTAAATTATCAACTAGATTATTAAAATTTCTTGAGATAATGCGCTTGTTGAAACCCAGGTGAACTTTTTTCATATCAAGTATTTCAGAAATAACAATGAAGCTCCGATTTGGAAAACATGCACACATTTGCTAGGGAAATCATCCAGCAGCTAGCTCATAGGCCACTAACAGGCACATTCAACAAATGGACGTAAGTACAGAACTTATGTAAAGACAAAGATTCAGGGCCCCTCAGGAATGTACCCAACAGTAGCCTCCTTTCTCCCATCCCTGATTCCTTACCCTCCACCAACAAATCACATTTTGGGATAAATGCCACATACTTTGAGACTGGGTATATTAACTCTAGGAGACCTTTGTCCCCTGGCCAATAGTGGGCAACCAGAGACTCTGCAGCTGGCACAAATGTGCATGTCTTGGTGCTTAAACCTTTCCTTGGCTACACTCAGCTTTGCATATGGGCAAGGGTGCTGGATGTTGTTCATGGTCTTCTTGATGTGAGGTTCTGCAGGTGGGCCTTTAAACAGTTCTACTGGACAGTCCAAGGAGACAAGAAAGAAGTTACATGTGCTTATCCAGCCCAGGCCAAGGCTCAATCTGTATCCCCTAGATTCCCAACCTCCCAACCAAAAGAACCAAGTTTCAGTCTTGAAACACCCCCTTTCTATCCTCAGATCAATCGGGGACTCTGAGGGTACAAAAGTATCTGAAAGAGTCTCTTCAAAGAAATGTGCTACCAGCCAAGATTAATTGGGGAGGAGTTTCTGTGCAGCCAGACCTCTTTCTGTATGTGTTGTATGGTGGGGGGGAGGCAAAGGGCAGTTAACTCTTTACCAGCCATTACATCTCAAACTTACCCCAATTGACCACACTATCAACCAAGAGAGCTACAGTTACTTATTCCTGAGTTTTCTCACCTTCCTGTCCTGAGCATGGGGCAATTGTGAAAACAGAAAAACAGAGCTTGATCAATATGAAATATAGTACTGAAAGGACCAAAAATTAGTTTTTGTTTTACAGGTAAACAAATGCTCATATGCAGAATTTTTTTTTTATTTGCTGACATTATAAAAACTGCCATTGTGCTGAACTTGTTGAATAATGAAGAAATATAAAAATGTATTTCTCAAAAAATATAAATTACTTGTTAAAAATAGTTCCCATTCTTTAAGTGCTCTAAAAGTCTAAATATTCTGATGGTAGGAAATTTAGGGTCACTTTGAAAATGTGACATTTTAGGTACAATTCTATGAGACAAGGAAAATTTGCAGGCATCAAATCAAGCATTACAAAGCTGATATCTTTAGACAGCTATTTGTCATGTGTGGGTAGACATGACAGGTACCACAAAATATAGCTGAAAGAGCCAAGACTGCAAGGCTACACTCTAGTTATTTGGTTACATAGATACAGCCATGGTCTAGCAATTTAAGCAGTAGTATATAATAAAAGAGAAAGCAAATTAAAAATGAGTTGTATTGATAAATGTGATTAACCCAATTTAAATTTCAAGTGTTTAATATTTTAATAGGCTTAGTCTTTTGTTCTTAGTCTCATGCATAATTGCTTTTCCTCATTCTTTTGATTTAATGACAGAAAAACCTGAATAATCTTTGTAGAAATATTCAGTGGGAAAAACTTATCTGAGTGAGAATAAGTGTTATCAAAATCATGAGGTTACACTGTGTATGGCCAAATGTAAAAAGAAATCTTTATGGTATCTCTGATCTTGGTTAGAAGCAAATTCATTGTTTTCTCCAAGTATCATGGAGCAAGAGAATGTTTATCTAGTTATTCTTTAACTCTAATAGCTTGTGTCAAAATTTAAACAGGAAAAAAGAAAGAGATCTTCAGCATGTAAGTCCCAGAATGCTGCCTGACTCCCACACAACTCCTTATTTTCCTCATCATCTTAAGCACAGGATACATTCAAATTCCAGAGAACATACAAAATTCAATTACTTTGTAAATAGTCTTTGAAAACATATTTAAATAGTTGACAATTGCCAAATTCAAAGGTTCTCAATAAAAGGATATCAAAATCACCAGGAGAGTAGCTTCACAATACATATTTCAACAAAGATAAATTATGCAAATCAGTGAATAATAAACTCACCCCCAATTTACTCTAGTTTGGCAACCTCTTAAACTAAACGAGACCAATAAAAGGATGCTATTTATGCAGGTATGTTCAGAGATTTTATACACGTGTGTACGTGCATGCATGTGTGAGTGTGCACGCGTGTACGTGCACCAGCTTTTTACCCTAGCCCCTGGAGCAAGAACTGCCTAGCTCGACTTTAGAAGCACCCAGTCCCTGCAGAGACCCAGCCCCTTCTTTATGCTGAAGGCATGGTTAGAATGGGGATTTGCCAAGCGCACATGCTTCAGTGTTCCAGTTGAGGGATCATCACTCTGAACATGCCTTCTGCTCATTCTGCCATGGAGCTTACCAGGGCCCTGCATGGCAAAGACAGAGCCAGCACTTTCCCACAGCAATCTGGGGAATTCTGTGGTCTCTTACAGAAACCTTAAAACATCCATGGGTCTGGGAGTCCAGGAAGTGAATGACAGAAAGGAACCAAGATTTCTCAGCTCTGTTTTCCCAAGAAGCATAGGTGTCTAAATACCATCGTAATAATATCTCCTATCAATGGACAAATTCTGCAAATTTTTATTTGTCAAGATAAATATGGTCTGTGCATACTCAATTGTTATGCAGTTATTCTTTCCCGTGCTTTTTTTCTTTTTCTTTTAACCTAATACCCTCCTCTAGGGAAAGCAACCATACTAAACATTCAATAATATGGTCTTCAACCTTGATTGCACATTGGGATCACCTGGAAAGCTTAGAAACAATATTACACCTGGAAACAATATTACGGTGTATATTTCAAAATAATTAGCAGAGAGGATCCTTAATGGTCTCACCACAAAGAAATAATAAATATTCGAAGTGATGGATATGTTAAAAACCATGATTTTTGATCATGACACAATGTATACATGTATCAGGCATCCCCCCATGAATATGTACAATTATTATGTGTCAATTAAAAACAAAATTAAAAAAAAGAAAAATAAATAAAAGAAAAAATAATTTAAATACCAGTTCTTGGGTCTCATTCCCAGAGGTTTTGCTTTGATTAGCCTGGGCATCAGGATTTTTAAAAGCTCTCCACATTATTCTAATGCACAGCTGAGACTGAGAATCACTGCTCAAAGGAGAAAAATTCCTAGGCTGGCAGTGAGGAGAGTTAAAAGTGAATAAATCAACATGATCCAATATTCTATTTCTGAAAGAGAAAGACACCTATTGCTGTAGGGGTAAATGATAGCCCAGTCACCTTAATTCAGAATTTGCTGCTTTGTTCAGTTTTACAGTCTCCGTGTTATTAATTTTCTGTTTCATAAACCTGACAAACATAATTGTTAATTACATACGATACACTCCATCCTCACAGTCATGGTTTCTCTCAGAACCCTCATCTGATATAAAGTATAGTGCAATGCCCCACTATATTAAATTTCAATTTAATTATCTTTATTACAGCATCACCTCCTTGGAGGAAATGATTAACTCTGAGATGGACTTATAATAGGAGAGAGAGATATTTCAGGGAGCCTTGCCCTAAAGCCCTGTGCAACCATATAGGCTACAGTTGCTGGCAAAAGAGCAACAATAAAGTGGTTGAAAAATGAGTTTCTCTTTCATTTCCTCAGCTCCCTGTGATGTGATCCCTCAAAGGTCCCATTGGCACACACAAAGTGAACAGCGTAAGAAATGGGACTTTAATGCGCAACTCACTCGTGTGTATATATGCATGCTTTAGTTAAAGTAAAGAATGATTTTCAAATAGTTAACAGAGGAGACAATGGGAAATAGCCTGTAGACAGTACATATTTGTTACTTAAATATTAATCTTTTAGAAGTTAAACTGTATTTGGTACCATGTACCTTTAAAAAAACCTTTAGAGTGTTTTACTTTTAAACATCACTTGAGATGACTTTCAGTAAGATTCTCTTTAACCTTGGTTTGAAAATTAAAAGAGCAAGAAGCTTGCAAGCTTCCCAGAAGGAATTGTTTTCCTAAATTAACACAAAGGGGCATGAATCCCATGCATCTATGATATTAGGTGACTGAGAAGAAATGACCTAGAAAATGGGACCACAGGGATTTGAGACTCCACGTTATTGAAGCAAAACAGTAAAATAAATTTTACTATCACTTATTAAGCATTTATGTAACAGGTATTTACAGAAAGTACTTCGGGATTAACTGCTATCAGGAGTGGACTGGCACCATGCTACACACATGCCTCATGTACAGAGTAACTGACCTGTTCGAATCTCAAACAATGGGGTCCAACATAAGCACAGACAATACCGGGGATACTTGGAATATTCAGTGAATTGGGGATATCCCTACGTAGCTAGGACTCCAGCTTGAGCCTAAGTTGAACTCACCATAGGGTACTGATGCATCGGGGTTAGTGGGGATATGAGGAGGAGAAGGGTTCAAACTAAGAAGTCACCTTGGTGAGAACTCATCTTGAGGAAAAAATGTTGAGACATTTAAGTGAACAGCCAAAGGGGAGAGAGTATTTTGAGTACACTGTGTGCCTGTTATTCATATAATCCCCACCCTCCACCTCAGGGAGAGGGAGCTGCAATAAAGGGCAAAAAATTGAATCAGGTGTGTTACTAAAATTTCTGTGACAGTTTGCAGGGAAGGGTGCCTTAGTTCCAACATAGCAGAGATAAAAAGAAAAGACTGTTTTCTAGAATTAGCAAATATTGGAAGCAAGAAGAGATAGGAAGAGGCTTCGTGGCATTATTGCAACTCTGCTTCTCATGAGCATTAATGCATTTGAGGAATAGGACAACGGGAAGTGGTACCAGGCCGTAGCTAAGAGTCCTCCATCAGTATGGGAGAAATGTAGAGTACAAGAGGTGCTTATTTTCATGATCAAACTGGTGTAAACTGAGTAAAGATGAATGATTAGAGTCCAAAGAAAATTCTCCTTGAATTATAAATTGACAGCATACATAGCCAAAATATACAATCTTAATATTCTTTGTTCTTCATTAGAACTTTTTGTAACATGTTGCCTGTGGACATTTAATAGTATTTGTTCATTAATTGAGACCTATATGAACAATCAGCTTCAAGTCCCAGTGGTTCCTCATTTTGGCTTTTCCCTTCTGTGTGCAAGGTTTTCTGTGTGGTTTTACTAGGTCCGTCAGTCAAGGCTCAGTCAGGAAAACAGAAACAACTTTAGGAATTTCAGATGGAGATAACAGTACAGGAAAGTGGTTACTCAATATTGGAAGGTATAAAACAGGAAAAAGAAGAGGGTTTGCTCAGTAACTGCAAGATAATACTTCCACCCCATTAGTGGGAATAGTAAAAGGAGAAATACTATCCAAGAGCCCACGATCTGTGTTGTTAAACCTGCTGTGTAATCTGCTGCTGTCCACCACTGCCACTACTTTGCAAGACCTTAGGAGTAACCAGCTTCTTCTGCTAAGCTGCAAGAAGAGCTGCCTGAAGCCAAAAAGAAAGAAAATACCCTCTGTTATTACAACCTTCCAATTTCCTGCTAGGTGCACCTGGGCCCCCCGCCCTCTCCACCACCTTTCCTCCCACTATAAGAATATGAGGAAGCAGCTCGGTGGTAAGGGAGTCTTGTTAAATAAAATTTGCAGACTTTCAGCCTCTTAAAAGAGAAGAACTGTGGAATGGAACCAATGGCCAACCGACAGGTAACCAGCATAGTGGGTTACCCAACTTGAAGGTGAGAAGGAAGTTAACAATACTGTAGTAGTCCTGATAGATTAAATTCCACTGCTGGAGGAAATTTTTTGATGTAGATTATAACGTGATTGTCTGCCACATAGCCTAACTGGAAAACCACCTATTTCCTCCTTTTTTTTTTGCTTTGTGATTCATAGAGTTAGCTTTAAATGCTTCTATTTGCTTAAATTTTTGGTTGGAAAACATTTCTAAAAACAAGCAATAATAGACATAGTATATTAGTATCAACAATATACAGTCAATATACATAATATGCATTCTATTAGACTAAGAAAGATGACACAAGTAAGGAAATCTAATGCCTGAAACGGGGCCAAATACAGCTTCTGAGATTTGATGAAATAGTTTATGAAAATTCACTCCCATTAGAAGATGGATTTTTTATGTCAGCTCAGTAACTTCCAGGAAATAAAGACATTTTAAAAATCAAAGTGATGTAATCATGTAAGTGGAGCTTTATAAAAATTGCTAATGGCACAGCATACCAGCTCTCCAAACTATGACAAATTAACCACATCAGGAGAAAGTAATGAATTACAGTAAGTCTGGAAACAAGCAAAGAAGTAATTAATATCTCTGAATCAGTTTTGTGAAGCTATTACCTTAATTTTGTGGTATTTTGAATAGAATGAAAAATATTGAGTAACAAAAGCAAGATATTAACTAAACAAGAGTGATTTCTGAGCCTTTTATTGGTACACATGCTATGTCTTTTTATTGGAGACTGAAGTGGCTCATTTCATCTTTGGAGTCAGTAATTACCTGTATGAGGACACTTCAAAAAATTCATGGAAGGATTTGTATTTCCTTTTAATTCTTATTTTTTCCATGAACTTTTTGAAGTACCCTTGTATAAAGAAAATAAACTTTTCCAAAATAAGCTAGTAGTCAAATAGAACCTGAATGACAAATACCAGATCTTCTGAAAGGCTGTACCTACAGACAACACATGTTCTGTGAAGGAAGGATCAAGTCCAAATTATCACAATGTCCTTATTTCACACTGATAAACCTTGCCATGCATTAGTAAACATTTCCAAACAGAAGCCACAAACTGATTTTGGATTTCTCGTCCTCTTTTGTTTCTAACGAATATCTATTGTTCCTAGATCCCATCCTTTCCCTATGAAGAAGCTAACCTCACTCCTCCAAGCCCCAGAGATGACTCTGGTTGGGTAGCAACAGTGGAGCAAATCCCTGAGCGGACAGGAGAGGCAGCCTCTAGACACAACCCTCACACCCAACCCTCAGGTGGGAACAGCCACCAGCACCAGCAGCTCTGTCCTGGAGTCAATCTCGAAGTTGAGAAACTTTGGACAATCACTAGCATTCAGGTGATATCTTGCAACAAAGAACCATAATGTGCAGAGAAGGAAAGAGTTATAACTAGAAGAGGACATTGAAAACACTTGCCTTATTATGGAGGCATAAGTAATTTGTTTGTCATCCTAGAACAGCCTCTAGCCAAAGAATGTCTTAAAGCATGGTGTACTCCCATCTTCCAGTTCACCTTTCCTGTGCCCGTCTCCCTCGTCAGTCTAAGAAGCTAGCCTGATTTCCCCTTATGAGAAGATAGGCACCAATTTTTCACACATTTGCTGTGTTCATAAAATATGGGGTGTATATTACACATTTCATAAATGAGAGATATGTTTGTATTAACAGGTTAGTTTTATGCTTATAATCTCTTTGAAATCAGGATGTGTCTTACTGTCAAAGTGAGTTCATAATAATTTAATTTGGTCATGCTTCTTTTTCTGTCTTAGTAGGTGAATGGCATATTTTACAATCTTTGGTGTTATAGTTTAGATAAAATGTGATACTTAATAAATATGTAATATCGAACGAATTGGAGTTTCCTATTCTATAAAATGTGGAGGCCACCACTTAACTAAAACTATTTCTTAAGATTTCTTCCACCTTCGAAACCTGTTACGCTATATACTGGATTCTCAGCAAAGAACATATTTGGTAAAGGAAATGAAATATCACTGACAAAAGATCTAACAAGGAAACTAAGTTATTGTTCGGAGTTAGTAGGCAGAACACAGGTTAGTTGAGGACAAAACCAGGCTCCAATAAAAAGGAAGAAGACCGAAAAGCCCAGAATAAAATTGCACGTACAATATTTTATATGTTTTCATGTTTCTTAAAAGGCACATATAAACTGTCTCAAAATTTGAATGTATTACATGTTTTGATAAAATGTCCTTTCCCCTTGGCCTTTTGAAAGTGAGTGCACTCAGAAGCCCACTAGACGCATTGCAGGGACACATCAGTCATTCTGTGAGCTGAGGATGCGCCACTTTGATCTCCCAACAATCCAGCTGTGACACAGTGTCCCCACAGAGCTGAATGCTCAACACAGGAGGGTCTTTTAACTAAAGTGCACATAGGGAAAAATTTATGAGGTTCTTATGAAGTGGTTTGTTTTAGATCTGAATGGAGGAAAGGAAAAGAAGTAGAAAGGAAAAGGGGACACAACTTTGTGACACAAAGATCCAGTTGGACCTGGTGTGATTTTTATCATCTTAAAGCCCGTTTAAGAAGACTAACCTCAAAGCCTAAGACTGTCTCTATACAGCATGTAAGAAATGTAAGGGGAAAAATAGCTGGTCCGTAAACAACCCACAAAGCAAATTGCCAGTTGATATTTCCTGAACTGAAATTCTTTGAGTTACAACAGAAACAGCTTCTCGGTATATAAAAGGCGTGAGTTTTCTCTTTGGTTCCAATGAGGCTTTGTCATAACTTGTAATGAGCTGAACATTGTAATGCATGTTCTAAAAAAAGAAAAAAATTGACTATTACTGTGTGTGCGAAAATACAATGCACATGCACCAGGATGTTAACAAAACAGCACCTGCACAAACTAAGATTGCAACTCTATTCTCAGCTTATCTTTGCTTTTCACTCACTGGGATCATTTCTGTTTCAATGAGAAAGGAAAGCCACACAAGGAAGCATAATTCATATATTAAACTGGAGCTAGCTGCTTTTATATGAATCAGCTCTCTGTAAACAAAACAAAAATCTGAAAAATTTTAAGGTCAAATATTCTCTGTCAGATAAATATAATAAGCTTCCATGATGACAATGGTAATGACAATAGCCTATAAGTAATACAGGCCTTTAAACTGGCATTGGAATTTAAAGGAGGTACTACATAACTATGGGCTATTTACAGAATTTTAAATTGACTGTACTCTCAAAAAGTAATTATTCAAACTTTGTTCAAAGCCATTCCTGAAAATAACTTTATTATTAAAATAACAGAATTGTAGAAATTAAGGTACAGGTAGGTAAAAGGTCATAAATTGCAGAAATGATTACATTTATTCATCCTTTTTAAAATTCCAATAATTAACAAAGCTCTTGAAATTTAATCCATCATCCCTTCATGGCAGGCAAGTGACAGATTTGTTAAGTGAAAATAGACAACCAAGGTGAATAACAAAAATCTCCACAACTAACCAATATTGCATACTTATAATTATATTCACCAGAAGTGCCATGCCTGGTGCTAAATACTACATTGCTACTTTTTTAGGTAGTGCTTCAACAGCTCTATTAGCAAGGCACTTGCTATGCTTCAAATTAAGCAGATGAGCCACCTGAGGGTGAGGACTTATGGAGTTGTGGTGTCACACAGCAGGCGAGTGGCAAGGCTGGGCCGTGTGGCTCCGGACACAAGCCTCGGCATCTCACTACTTCCCCAATGTCTACTCATCACAGATTTCTCAGCTACCATAGCTATAAAAGGAAAAAGCCAAACAACAACAAGAATGCTATTATTTAAGCAAATGCACATTTTAAAATTGTGGGAAGTGAGAAGGCTTACTACAGTAAGAAAGTGGAAAGTGAATAGTGAGCATCCATAATCTGAATCATGATAATATTGCAAAACTGAGATTTGAAACAACCATAGAACTATAGATCAGGAAGAGGCTTTAGGGGGGATCGTATCCTACCCAACACAGGGGCTCTGTCCAGTGCATTCCTGCCAGACGGCCATGCAGTCTCTGCTTGGACACTTTAAGGATGGAGCATTGACCACCCACTAGGCAGCCCACTATAATTCTGAATGACCTGAAGTTTTAGAAAGGGCATCATTTAAAAAAAATTTTTTTTTAAATTTATTATAGCATAATTGATTGTACATATTTGTGGGGTACAGAGTTGAATATCAATACCTGTGTGTAATATGTGATGCTCACATCAGGATAATGAGTATATCTGACATTACACCTTGTAATTGTTTTTCTGTCCCTTTACCAATTCTAGGAAGGGCATCATTATAGGAAGCCAAAAATCAGAGTTGCTGTTCCTTCAAGCATTTACTTTTGTAAGTCATACTGTACCCTGTATCACTTGATCATTAAAAGGACTACTATTTCACTGTAAAACACAGAAGATAAAGTATAACTCAAGGGGAAGCATAATTTGCTTCATAAGTGGCATGTTGTGGATGTCAAGGTTTGGGTCTTCTTCAATCAGTTGTGTCAAGGCCAGTGAAATCCAATGGTAACCCTGGATTTTAGTGCATAACCCCAAATAAAATTGACTACCAGGCCAAAAGTATTACCTGTCACAAAAGCATTGCACTTTATTGTGTCAGCTTAATCGTGAGTGTGATAGTAAAGATGCACCTTGTATCTGGTTGTAGCAACATTCAGAACCGGGCAAGGTAGCAGGAAATGTGCAGTAGGTCTGTGACTAGGTAATCACCACTGAAACTCCTCAGATGTGGAGGGTGTGATGGAGGACACAGACAGACTGAAGGGTGACTATGGCTCTCCACACTGTCAGGTTCTCTTAGAGGGCAGGGCTTCTGATGAACACAACAAGGCACGGTGCCCCATTTCACATGCCTGCCCTGTACATCTATCCAAAGAGACTTAACATCAGGGAAAATACTTGTCATCAAAGCAAACAGAATCAGCTTACGCTTTAATCTGTTCTATGGATACACAGTGCTGCCTCTTAGCCAAATGCCTTACTCCTGGGTAGTTCACTCCATAAACCATATGTCAGACAGGACAGGGGAATGTAGCTCTTTCATTTCTAGAGGGAAGTGCAAGTTTTACTCCTATCACCTAATATTCTATATCCCTTCTGTCCAAAATGAAAATCCTAGCAATGAACAAGGCTCGACTGTACTCTAAGCAGAGGCTACATTAAAAGCACTTGTGAGTTTGTCTCACTAAACATGTTTTATAAATTGGTACTTCACTGCTGATTTCTTCTGCACCCGTCTCCAAGAGAAGCTCCAACTGACCTCGACAACTGGCAAAACTCTGCGGTCTCTCTCTGAATTTAAAAACACATTGTTAAAAAATCAGACTTTTCAGTTATGCAACTGTGTGGACAAATTAACTGATTTTTGTGAGTATACATAGTTGTATGTTTTCACTAATTTTATTGAGTTTTTAGCTCAAAAATTATGGTCGTTATGTTGATATTACATGTTCACTTCCTTTTTTGTTTTAATCCTTTTTTAAAAAATTGGTGAGAAGGGCCGAGCCCGTGGCGCACTTGGTAGAGTGCTGCGCTGGCAGTGCGGCGACGCTCCCGCCGCGGGTTCGGATCCTATATAGGACTGACCGGTGCACTCACTGGCTGAGTGCCGGTCACGAAAAAACGACAAAAAAAAAAAAAAAAAAAAAAAAAAATTGGTGAGAGTATTTGAATTCTAAAATAAACTGCCATCTATTACAGGGTATCCCAAGTCTCAGTGCAGTTTTAAGCTTTCATAACTTATAAAGAAAAAAATGATACAAAGTTAACAAAGAGCACCATTTGAAATATTTATGGTTCCCTTTCCTTTACACTTAGGCGGTTTTGTGAATTTTTTAAAATCTGTTTTTATTTTTTCCAGTTCCTGTTACTGAAGATGGTATACACTGATTTTTAAAAAATAAAATAAAAATATTCAAGATTCACAAAATTGCATACATATAAAAGGAACATAAATAATCAATATTCAAAAAGATACTTTTAGAAGATAGTGCATTTATACTTCTGAAGCAATTAAAGCTTAAAAGTGAACTGAGGCCTTTTTTAAAAAATTTTATTTGAATTGAAACGTTATAATTGTACATACTTATGGGGTAGATACTGTCTGATATTTTGACACATATACATGTTGTATAATTATGGGGTCAGTGTAGTCAAAGTACCAGTCAACTCATGCTTTTATTTCTTTGTGGTGAAAACATTCAAAAGCCTCTTCTCTACCTATTATGTAATATACAAAACTTAACTGTTAAACTAAGGTCTTATGAGACAATCTGAAGAACAGCTGCTGAGTTATCCTATGTCATGTGGGTACAGCAGCTGAAACTTTATTTATACTTCTTTGCTCACTGCCTGACAATGTGCAGGTGTAAGATGTCATTTCCACTTTGTGAATGATAATTTACTGGTGGAAGAATTTAGAACGGTACATCTGCCCCAGATCAAGCCTTGGCCTCTGCCATGTCACACGATTGGAATCTGGAGAGCAACATTTCACCCACCATGTAGCTATAGAATCTGATCATGATGAAGACAGAGAGGTTGCAAAGAGGTTTTCTTGACTGGGCATTAAAAGTCACAGCTCACAAAAAACTTGCTAGGAGAAACTTGGGTATATGTGTAAACTTGGTCCATTCTTTCTATTTCCTAGACTAGAAAAATATAGGAAAGTTGAGTGTTGTGCTTGGATTTTCATTCCCTTTTATAGGTCTCATTTCTGCATCTTTACCTTCCCAATTCCCCTTAGGGACATTGGATGTCACCACCACAGAAAAATTAAACTAGCTGTAAGGAAGCCAAAGAAGGCTTTATCACTCAACCAACGTAGAAGTGTCAAGCAGAAAATTATCCTCTAGTCTAATCACACTGACTCATGTTATAAATAGGAAAACAAAGACAAGAGAGTTTTACCATACAGTATTTTATCAAGCCTGGATAAAAGTCTGAGTCGGAACTTAAGCCTTCCACCTCTCACTAGAGTGCTTTGTCTAACACACTATACAGGTAGTTTATGTCTAATTTCAATTCTGCCTTGTAGACTGTGACCTAGTTGAAGGCAGGGACCGTATCTATTCACGGTCCTATCACTAGCACAGAGCTGGCACATGTAATTTAATAGATGGGTGTTTATTTAATAAAACAGAACTATCAAGACAATACAAATTCTTACACTAACGCAAGCTATTATACTATGCTGATCTTTTGCTTCCTGCCTATTCTGGGTTAGATAAAAAACGAGTGCCTTTACAATAAAGGGATAATATTATGCTCTAATTTTGATAGAAAAATCAAATTCCAGGAAAGGGTCAAGATTACTCTGGCTTAAATTTCTGAAGGAGGAGGAGGGGTGACCCATAGGGAGACAAAGTGTGCTGAAACAAGAAAGAAGCCCAGAAAACATCACAGAACACTATGAGATGCAGAAGAGAGCATGAAAAAATTGCAATGGGGCTGAGACTTGGAATCAGTTTCTGTAAATGTTGTTTTAAGTATTAATTTTTGTGTAAATGGTGCATAAGATTCTCATCCACCATCTACATAAAAGATCCCAGTGCCAAATAAGACTACCCGGTGTAGACTTTGTTTCCAAGTCAGCTTTCTCACCAATTTTCTACCTTTCTGACAAATCAAAGTAACAAGTTCATTTGAACAAGAAAGATGTATTGTCTCTATTTGCCTTTGGCTTGTTTGCCTCCTTGGGGGACTTAATGAAGGAGCAACATTTGGGCAGGAGGGAAAGGGTTTTGCAGTCGTCAAAAAGCACTAGTTAAAAAGCTTCAAACTGCGTTCTGCCAGCATGTGACTGCTGTGGAAGAAAACGCTCGAAAACAAGACATACATTTTTAACAAATGGAAGCCTAAAAAGTTATTTTTGTTTGATCCAAGCCTGACATTATTCTGTGCTTCTCAGTTCCTTTGGAAACACTAAAATTTTCAATTCCCAAGTCATCTTCAAAATGCTCCAAGAAATGTTAATATTGTACGATTAACTTCTGATAAAATGGAAAGTAAAGATAATTTTTTTTGAAAGGATAACCCCTACTCAGCCTCAAATATACAAAAAAGCTTCATTTGTCACTTCCTTTATCTGACACACTGAAACAGCACCAAGAAACGTCTAGGCCTCTTGCAGAGATTCTCTGCTCCTCATGTTGTATCTGGGAGTTTTTATGAGTGTTCCTCACTTAAAGTTTAAACTGATCTGAGTTTAACTAGGGTAAATTGGAGGCTTCTTTGCTTGCAATTGTCTCTCAGTCTTTTGTCCATAAATCTTGGAACTAAATGGACTTCGAGACACGCCCCCCATCATTTTATAGATAAGACTGAAACTCAGAACATCTCACATCTGTCCAAAACCATCCCACTGGTTTTGCAGACCTAAAACACTGATTCTTCAGGCCTTCTACTCTTCTTCTGTGCAATAATAAAATATACACCATAAAAAGGAGCTGCTGGGTTTTGAGGCACATTGCTAGATGCTTTAAATATATTAAATTATTTTTCGTCCCTATCTTCTTACAAGATAGCTATTATTCTCTCCATTTAGATGATGAAGCGGAAACCCAGAAAGTTTACATAATTCCCCCAATGTTACAAAGCTGGCTGGTGGCAAAACTGGAAATGACATAGCTCAGACTGACCCCAATGCCAAAATGGCTAAGCTAATACATTTCTAAACCTCAAAATCAAATGAAAATCTAAATATGAAAATGGAGGCAGACATCTCCCTGTATACTGTGAAAAGAAAAAATTGTGAAAATCAGCCTGTTTCTTGACCTAATGGGAAGAAACCTAACCTAGACATTGGCGCCGCAGCCCAGCTCTGTCAATCACTAACTGAGGGGATGTTGGCAAAACCCAACCTCACTGAGCCTTGGGGTCTTGCTCTCTAAGGCCAAGATTAATGCTACCTGCTCCACCTCCTTCAACAGGCTACGGAGAGGATCAAATGAGAAGGATAAACGTGAAAACACTACAGAATATTTATCAGATAATTATAATTTTAAATTCTAAGTCCTCATGGAAAGTGTTTCAAAATTCTGGCTTCTCCTTTATTAAAGGAGAAAGAAATAGGTGAATTAATATAAAAATACAAAAATAAACACTTATCTACTATATTGCTTAGAGTGGAAATTATAAAAAGATTTGCTTTTGTCATTTGAGAAGTGTCCTGCTATTTACATCACCCCGAGAAACAGTGGAAATGAGAGTGTTGAATAGTGCACACCCCCAAAAATCATGTCTACCTAGAACCTCAGAATGGGACCTTATTTGGAAACAGTGTCTGTACATATTTAAATAGTTAAAGATCTCAAGATCAAATCAATGCTGGTACCAGTTGTTTAAGGCAACCTCCACTTCATTGATCAGTGCTCAGCTGCTAAATAGGATAAAAAACTTAAATACCTGCTTACTCACAGTTATCATGTGGAAGCAGTATTCAGTTGCAAATGTATGGTTCAGTCTAGCCGCTTATCTATTATTATATTTGACATAACTTTCTGTTCAGAGGTTTTCATGAATAGGCTGATGCTGGATGGAGCTAGAAGTCCATCTGGGTCAAGAGTGAAAATGTTAGTGATAGAAATTGCACATTATGGATTTGGGTATATCTAGGGTCACAACAGAAAAGGTCCCAGCGGATGATAATTACTTTTACTTTTCACCTTTGCTACAAAAAGAATGTGAGTAACAGAAAATGGGAAAGAGATGTTTCCTTTTATGGAAGGAGAGAGGACGTGAGCATTTTTTTTTAAATCTGTTTACATGTTAAAGGGGTCGAGATCACCACCATGGGGACAGGGACTCTGCATTGGAGACCCTCAATTAATATTTAATGGAAGAACAAAAAAGTAAGTGGTTTTTCACATGTCTCTTACCTTACTAAAATTACTCCAGGTTATACTGGAGTGTGTGATCTTAGAGACTGAAATATTTGGCAAATTATAAAACATTTATTCGTATATAGGGGATTTGGAGGTAGACATTTCTTAGGCAAGGTCCCCTTCGGAAATCCTCTGCCCTTCTTCTCTTTTCTTCCTAATTCCTCCCACGTTGCCAGTATTAACAACATCTTAACCAGACTTATAAAAAGTCTAAATAACCATGAGGGGCTGTTGGGAAGAACAATAAAGCTTAGCTGTAATAAAATCATAGCAGTTTAACACTCTTCACCTCGCTGATCTTGCGAATATGCCCTAAGGCCCCACCCCACATGTCTTACCCAGCAATAATGCAGGCAAAAGAATGGAAACAGGTGTTCACCGTGCAGGCCTGGACCCTGAGGGCACCACCTGTGTCCACATAAATCCAACACAAACAGTATCTGGCTCAGTTGTGAGCAAGGTTATGGGACTTATCACGTTCCTCTGGCAAGGCAGGAAAACGAGGACAGGTAATTTAGTCCTTTGAAGCATCAGAGATACATCGAAAGGGACTAAATTCTCTTTCCTTCTGAAATTCTTCAGGAAAGAAGTTGGACTCTCAGCCAATGCAAAATGAAACCTCTAAAAGTGCATTAAAAACATCGAACAGTTCTCAGAGTTCACATGACTCCACTTCACCACATGGCTCATTCACAAGAATATGCCAGATGATATACACCAGGCTTTGAGGACACTGCCAGCTTCAGAAACAGGCAAAACACAGTGCTGGTTGGGAGTCTTGTATGTCACAGGGCCCTTTGTCACCTGGATTCCTGGTAATAAATATCTCCCTTTTCTTGGCAACAGAACTACAGGAGAAGGGGCAGGTCAAATGCAGCTTGTGTTTCTAGCTCCTGTAAGGGGACCCCATATGAGATGTGGCAACACTTCCTCTTTTCTTAACATAGCTGGCAGCTTGAAGCAGCAAGGCACGTGAATATCTAAAGGGGGCGGACATTAAGGGAAGACAGGCCAGTGGAGCCACGGGGTGAAGTGTGCCTGATTTGCTCCAACAACCTCCTCAGCACCGGCTGTTTTCTCTCCCCAAGCAGTCACACTGATAAAATGCAATATCCCTCACAATATTCTGCAGTTACATTTATGTGCCTAACTTTCTAGCAATTTTGCCTTCATTGGGCAAAAGTGAGACTTACTGTATTCCAGGCTGCTTGCTCAGTGGATGCTTGAGTGCTTCAAATCAGAGAGCCTAAAAGGAAGACAGTTACCATAGTTTAGTATATAGAACATGCACAGAGAACTAGACATGCCAAGAGAGGCATTTGGAATTGACACCTTAAGAACCAGAGAGGCTCATCAGGACATGCCTTCTTGGGACTGCTGGATTTAGGCTACTACGGGTTATAGTTATAATTTCTTTGGGACAATATTTCTCATAAAATATGTCAGTTCTTTGGTATTTTTGCATGATGGCTTTTATTGACACAATGCTGGACCCAACACCTGGGTCTCATCAACCCCATTGTTAGTGATAATTTGTGAATGAATGCCTTATGGTCTCTTGGCATATAAAGGGGCATGCTGTCTGTACACATCACATCTTCAGCTCAAGATCTTCAGAGTGTGGGAAATTCCTGAAGCCTCTCAGCCCAAAGGCTGTGTGACAAAATAAGACCTGGTGTCATAAAGTAAAAGAATCCCGAAGCTGTAGATGCCTTTTTAAAAACTCGATTTTAGTGGTTCGAATCTGTATTTGTATATGTTATTTGACACACTTTATTCATTAAATTTGTTTAGCTTAGAAATGTTTAATTCATTTAGGTACAAGCAAAGACTAATTGTTGCAGTTTACAAAATCCCCTTAAAATATGAATAGTCACAGTTTTCATCCGACAGATTTAACCTGAAAGTTAAAATATCTTTTGTCATTCTCCCTGGGTTTTCAGGTATTACATAACCATAACAAGGATGTCATACCATAAAACAAGCAAATCAATAGTTTTCAGAGGTTTTATCTTCAAGATTATAAATGATTTCTAACTACACATGAATGATGATTTCAATTGCACAAGAAGGTTATTTTGGGAAATTTGTACAGATTAAAAGACTAAAAGGAAAAAACATGCTTGCCAAAATTGTCATTGAATATTGCAGAAATTGTGTGCAAGAAAAAATTCAAGGCACTTAATATAATCAAGTGGGGTTTGTCTACCCCACTGCCACAGACTAAAGGGCTAAAGTTCCTGTTTTGCAAATCTGATTTCTTGCCCAAAATGCTGCTAATAATTGGCTCCTGGGCCAGCATACCCATTGAGATATATGAAATAGCTGTTGTTGATATTTTGATGCCAAAAAGGGTTTGTCAGATTTTTCTTTCCTGTAACCACTCACTTTCTCTTTGCCTCTTGTCACTTTTCCCCCCTCTCCTGCTCATTTTACCCATATTAAAGCTGTAAGTAAATAAATGACAGGCTATGGCCTATCATCAGGTGACATATCATCCTGCATGGGCTCTGAAGAACGGAGACGTTGTCATCTGTCTAGTCCCCCTCACATTCCCTGTCAGCCTCACCGCATCCGGGTGGCATGTCACAGTCATTGGAGCAAGATGAATACAGCAGTGTAAACATCAGCTTGGAAGCCGAGTCAATCAAACATGGAACTCCAACTGCACAGAAGCCAGAAAAGAAAAGCACTCCAACAGAAATGCCTTTTGGTGGTCTGTTTCTGCCTCTGCTAGTTATCACATAGTTGAACCTAACAGGTTACGGGATTTTTGTTTGTTTGTTAAGTTGAGGAGGAAAAGTCATATTTTTCCCCCATCAAAAGTGGGGGGACACAATTCAAATGTCTCCCTTCTAGAGCTAATCAATAGTTATTGAATATGCCCAATAATCCAAAGGAGAAGCAAATCAATGTCACGGTCCAGAAGAGCTCTCACATAGCTTTACACCCTTAACCAAGATGGAAAATGTAGCCAAGTTGCAAGAAGCGACAACAAAGGAGATGATGAAACATCTCACTAGCTGAGCTAGAGTGGTATTTGGAGGAATATTTTGGAGGGCTGTTCCAAACCAAATAATGAAGCATGTATTAAAATAAACCAAGTCATAAAAATGTCAGGAGGAATGCCAGAATAATAATGACTTCCCAGTGTGAGAGAAAACTCAAAGTAGCATAATGAAACTTCTTCCTAAGTGAAAACAGGCATCACTGACTGTCCCCATGGGCTTGCCTTCTCCATCTGGTTAAGGAACTTTTTGGTGCTGCCATTTTAGAAGCCCTCTTTCATGGTACATGAGAAGAACAATTGAATGGAAAAGTCCTTTGTTCCTTTAAAAGGTAACTGGCAACCACCATGTAGCTCTATAGTATGTTTGTAGTAGGAGAAATGCATGTAGAAGGACCTTCTACAAGGATGGCACCCTCAACTGTGATTTCGTGGACACAGAAGACCCCAACAGTCACTTTGAGAGCAGCAATTAACAGAACTTCCCCCACTGAAAGCCATTTCACCAAGCACTGATGATTTCTGAAAACTAAGTATGTTGTTTTTCCATCAAAAGCCCTTATATAACTATCCAGAGTATAAAGCATGCAACAGTGCCAATGACTCTGGAATTATGCCAGACAGACCCTTAATAATTCTGAGGAAATGCAACTGGCAGAGTCTATCCATTGCAATTAAATTAAAAGCCACTGAACACTGAGTTGATATCCCTGACATTCCTTGATTTACCATTGAAGACTCTGTAAGTCTTGGTCCTATCCTAACTTTTCAGCCATATTTCTTTATCTTTCATTACACCACTTTTACCCTCATTTTAGGTAAACCATATCACTTAATACTCCCCTATGCTTTCCTATGTGTAGGCTGTTGCTTATGTTATCTGCACCCCAAGAATATATCTCATCCTTCTATGTATCCATTAAAAATGCACATACACATTGACCTAGATGCTACTTCTAGACATTCATCATTAAGGAAACAAATTTGCTTCAAGATTTTCTTTTTAGCATGTGTATGACAGGAAAAAAAAAGGCAGCAAAACTCAAATTCTCAATGTTACATAATAGTTAAATAAATTATAATATATCTACATACAATAATGTAGTACTCAGGCAATAAAAATTGATGGTGTAGATTAATACTGATTCTCATGGAATGATATTCATGATATATTGTTTGGTGAAAAAAATTAAGTCACAAAACCAGCATGTACAAAATGATTCTGTTTTTATAAATAGAAACAAATGTGATTATGTATATATTTATTTGTATTCATATTTATATGTTTACTGAGAATTTACACAGTAATGTCTACATGTGGGTTACCTATGGGTCAGGGATTGTTTTGTTTGTATACATGTGGTTTATCTGTATTTATGATCTTTCAAAAGTAAACATGAATTGTCTTGGTATTAAAAACATTTTTAAAGTGACCTATCCTTCAAACTCCAACTCAAATGCCTTTTAACTCACACAAAACTTTTCCTGAAACTTCATCAGTTCTTTTTTTTTGTCTCTGAATTCTGTTATCTATTTTATGTTCAAATTTCAGCTTGCATTAAATACATTCTTATATCATTAGAATATAAACTACATGAGAGTAGGAGTCATTTCTAATTTGTCCTTGCCTGTAAACTTGTAGCAAATGCTTAACAAATATTTCTTGTATAAATCAATATTGTTTGCCTAATCAGTAGTTCTAAAATTTGGCTGCACATCAGAATCACTTTAAAAAATGTTTTAAACAGAGTCCTGGGCCCATCCATGCTGAGGTCAATGCAGCCAGCCCTACTTTTAGGTAGGAAGTAGAGAATCACGGTCCTATAGCTCCTCCTAGACTATTCCCTAAGTTTAATCTAGGAATTTCTCCTTCAGCCAGGCATGCTTATACTACCTGTCCACATATTTGGGCTGTGGGTTATTAATGCCCTGAATTAATTCCTGCCCTTGCAAAAAGCATATAAACAATCATTAACTGATCAGACTTCATAATCAAAGTGCCCGAAATATTGCAAATGTTTAATAAATGTTAGTTGAATAAATGGATATATTCTCCTGTCATGTTCCTAACTGTCAGAGCTTGTAGATTACCCAGCTCCTGACTTCTACATAGAGTTCTCTGTTTAATTGCCTCAACTTGTCCCTTTTCTGTCTCCGTGATTCTCATCTAATTGTCTTCTTGAGAGCTGATTCACCTCTTAGCCTGATCATAATATTTTTATTAAGTACAGATTTTTCAGCCAACCTGGCACAGGAAAATTAGCTGTGCACAAGAGGGAAGTTTCCAGAGCAGGATCACGGGTTCTTGGGTGGATAATGGGATCTGTAGTTGGGCATTTGGTAATGGACTCAATCTGTGACTTAAGAGATGAGTTAGGTGCAGTTAAAAACAGGTAGTGAAAATCATTATCTGGTGGTAGAGAGATGGGAAGAGAAGAAAATCCTAACAAATATTTCAATGGCATTAACTCAGGGAGAGAGCTGCGCTATGGGTATGTGGGCATTCCATCAAGGAGGTTTAAGTAGGGGGATCAAAGAATTCTTCTGTATGCCTTCTCTACCCAATACAAAGCACAGCTTAGTATTTTTCACTGTCACCTGTTGTCACTGCCGCTTATCAGCTTTGTCCTTCCCTCCCATTTCTCCTAACCTCTCACTCACTTGGTCCTAAATCGTAGGCTCCCCTCAATCTGTCATTATTAGTCAGATCCAGTTCTGAGTGTCACTGTGTGTATCTGACTAAAGAAAAGAATATTGAAATAGGTCACAGTGGAGAGAGAAACAAAATATGAAGTTGACAGTGAATTGGCCATTTAGACTATTGCTTTGCTATAACTCGCCTTTCATCTATCCAATCATCACATAGAGTATCAAATATTGCAATTTTATCAGACCGCAAATTCTTCTCTATAGAGGTCAAACTTACCTTTTCTGAGTAATAATGAAATCTCAGTTTTAAAAGACCATTAGCAAGTACTGAGAGCTGCTGTCTCAAGTTTTCTATTTCAAACCAGTATCTGTGGCAAAAACATGTTCCAGTTTTTATTCAGTGGCAATGAAGAGGATCACAGACACCATCGGTAATCAGAATGTGTGCATGTACGTTAATATCACTAGCACAATTTTGACTTTCCAAATGTCCCATTTTTAATTGCAATGAAACAACTATCACATACTTTGAAAATCACTTTAGAATACTTTTGAAGACATTTGTTCATAGAAAAAAAAGAGTCTTCTTACTATATTATTTAAATATTCAAAAATAAAGTCTAGTGTCTGTTAGGGAAATAAATAGTTTGAGTTTCAGGAGACTCTCTCTCCATAAGCAAGTTATCTGGGGAATATAACTATATAGACTATCAATCTGGATACTTTTTCCTTAGCATTCTTATCTGTAATTCATTGAAGGATGTGAGTTTTCCACCAAAAAATCCATATATTTACCTTAAAATATCATTTGATGTCTATTTCTCTAGACCTCTCTTCTTTCTTATTGAGCATCTGGCCTGTGGTGTCCCCTGCCCACAGTCTCAGTTTTATTTCCAGATTCCCTGTGGAGATCTGTCTGTGATTTAGGTTTTCATAGCAAACATACGAACACCTTTTTTTCTTTCCATGGATTGTATTTTATAAACACCTTCTTAAATTTTTTCAGATTTGCCTACCACTCTCTCCTTTCCTGCATCAAAACAAAAAATATGGTGAATCCATGGATACAACAGTGATTATAAATATATAATTCTCCTCCTTAGGAAAAGGAGGGCAGCACACAGAAAAACACCCTTTCAACCTCAACTGCTTGCCTGGCAAAGGTCAGGTGCAGAGAGGCTGTGCACACAACTGAGGCAGTGTGGGGTGTGCGTGTGCGTGTGCGAGAGACAGGCAGAGACAGAGACGCAGGGAGAGAGAGTCAGAGTCAGAGACAGAGAGAGAGAGAATGAGAACAATGAAGAAGGAGAACGTAGCACTCATACAAATACAAATTCAGAAGCAAAAAAATATGCCAGTTAAAGGGTGCGCACTCTGAAGGAAGCCCAGGTGACTTTGATGGTCAGTGAGATGACGTTTGTGCAATTATGGAGGGACCAGCTCTAATTTTTTTAAAATTTATTTATTTATTTAATTTTTTTAAAAAATTTTTTTCTTAATTTTATTTTGTCGATATACAATATGGTTGATTATTGTGGCCCATTACTGAAACCTCCCTCCCTCCTCCCTCCCCCCCTTCCTCCCATCAATGTCCTTTCTGTTTGCTTGTCGTATCAACTTCAAGTAACTGTAGTTGTTATATCTTCTTCCCCCCGCCGCCGGTTTGTGTGTGTGTGTGTGTGTGTGTGTGTGTGTGTGTGTGTGTGAATTTATTTATTTATTTTTAGCTCCCACCAATAAGTGAGAACATGTGGTATTTCTCTTTCTGTGCCTGACTCGTTTCACTTAATATAATTCTCTCAAGGTCCATCCATGTTGTTGCAAATGGCAGTATTTCATTCGTTTTTATAGCTGAGTAGTATTCCATTGTGTAGATGTACCACATTTTCCGTATCCACTCATCTGATGATGGACATTTGGGCTGGTTCCAACTCTTGGCTATTGTAAAGAGTGCTGCGATGAACATTGGGGAACAGGTATACCTTCGACTTGATGATTTCCATTCCTCTGGGTATATTCCCAACAGTGGGATAGCTGGGTCGTATGGTAGATCTATCTGCAATTGTTTGAGGAACCTCCATACCATTTTCCATAGAGGCTGCACCATTTTGTAGTCCCACCAACAATGTATGAGAGTTCCTTTTTCTCTGCAACCTCACCATCATTTATCGTTCAGAGTCTTTTGGATTTTAGCCATCCTAACTGGGGTGAGATGGTATCTCAGTGTAGTTTTGATTTGCATTTCCCGGATGCTGAGTGATGTTGAGTATTTTTTCATATGTCTGTTGGCCATTTGTATATCTTCCTTAGAGAAATGCCTACTTAGCTCTTTTGCCCATTTTTTAATTGGGTTGCTTGTTTTTTTCTTGTAAAGTTGTTTGAGTTCCTTGTATATTCTGGATATTAATCCTTTGTCAGATGTGTATTTTGCAAATATTTTCTCCCACTCTGTTGGTTGTCTTTTAACTCTGTTAATTGTTTCTTTTGCTGTGCAGAAGCTCTTAAGTTTGATATAGTCCCATTTGTTTATTTTTCCTTTGCTTGCCCGTGCTTTTGGGGTCATATTCATGAAGTCTCTGTCCAGTCCTATGTCCTGAAGTGTCTCTCCTATGTTTTCTTTAGGAAGTTTTATTGTTTCAGGGTGTATATTTAATTCTTTAATCCATTTTGAGTTGACTTTAGTGTATGGTGAAAGGTAGGGGTCTAGTTTCATTCTCCTGCATATTGATATCCAGTTCTCCCAGCACCTAATTTTTTAACAAATATTTTCCTTTTACCTGTCTACCCCTACTCATTCATACACACACACACACACACACACAGGCAAACACTTAGAATAGCAGGGTGCATCCCCTTCACCTGGCCCATTTCTCCCAAGATGGTGGACAACTTGGCATGAGGACACTTTAAGTCTAACAGTCACCTGCTTTAAAAAAAACCTAGTATAAAAATATATAACCACACAGTACATGTATTTTGGAGTATCTGATGACTTAGCCCAAGGATTCTTCATGTTTTAGAAGGATCTGTTGCAGGATTCCTCTAAGTAGCAAATGCCATCCCATCATTTAAAATAACATTTAATTTGTATATGAATTTTATAAAAGCAATCCCAATTTCATATATTCAGGCACAGCTTTGCAACTTTTGGAGGCACCTTCACTTTCAAATCATATTTTTATGTTAAAACTTTTTACAAAAAGCTATGAAAAATTTAACTCCCATGGGAATTATTTATATGTAGTCTTATAAAGATTCTCTAATGTCCATTCCAGATAAGTACTTTGTCTCTAATCTGTCATATTGCTCTTCTACTTTCAGTCCAGTATAAAGATACAAAAGGTGACTCTAAAAATTAAAGTACCTAAGGGAGGAGAGAAAACCTTAAGGCATTTTTATAAGGAATAGCATACATATCCCTATGATAAGCCTCTTAATGAATTTTCCACATTATAGAGTTATTTAGGCTAAAATTAATTATCCACAATTTTCTAATTGAACCCTAAGAACTGTGGATGCTGCTTTTCCATGTTGAGAAAATTGAGCCTGCATCTGTTTCCATTCAAAATTCCATCAACGAGCACTTTAAGTTGGCTCACTCCATAAGTAATTCAGAGGTGGAACAGCAAAAAGATAAGAGGGTTCATTAAGTGATTAAATTCACTGGAATTGAGAATTTAAATTTTTCATAGCAAAAGATTTTATGGAGAAAACGTGACTTTAGGGAAGTTTGGATATACTTGTATAGTAGTGGGTTTTTTTTTTTTCTTTTTACTTCGGGGTGTATTAGTCTGTTTTCTATTGCTCATAACAGAATACCTGAAACTGGGTAATTTATGAAGAAATGAAATTTACTTCTTACAGTTTTGGAGGCTGGGAAGTCCACAGTCAGAGGGTACATCTGGTGAGGGCTTTCTTCTAGGTGGGGACTCTACAGGGTCCTGTGGTGACCAGGGTATCACATGACGAGGACAGCCTGAGCAAGAGAGCTAACCTGCTCATTTGCTGTCATTCTAAAGCCATCAGAACCACACCCACGACAACCCATTATACCATCAACCCATTACTCAATGAATGGATCCATACATTCACAAGGGCACAGTCCTTGAGATCCAATCACCTCTTAAAGGCCCCAACTTTCACCACCATATTGGGGGTTAAATATCAATGTGAGCTTGAGGGGACAGTCAAATCACAGGGGGGAAGGGAGAGGGTGCAGTTAAATTAAGAGAGGTTCTCAAACATCAGTGTAAGGAGCTAATTGTCTTAGTCGCATAAAGCCCTCCATGGCTTCCTGAGAGCCATGATAAAGATGATTTTGACGTTAATCATTTGATTTGAGGTGACTGGAATTAACCTGCGAGAATAAGGAAAGGAGATGAAGGCTTCTCCAGCTTCTGCTTGGGTGGGGAGTTTGCATCATGTTCTGAATGAGTTATGCATAGCCTGAGAGTGCTTTTGAACTTGACAGAAGGCATCGTGACACAAGTGCCCACTCTGTCGACCTATTCATGTTCCCAAACTCTCATAATCACTGGTAGGAGAGGACCCTCCTGCACCAGGGCAGCAATGAATGGGAACATGTGCTCAGAAGAGAGAGGTAATCAGTGGTTCCCGCAGCAGGAGGCAAAGGATTGGATATGTACCTGCGTATGGCCGCTCAGTCTTCACCAAGCCATGAGTAAATTTATAGTCAAATCTCAGTGCCTCTGGACTCTCACCCTCTTTCCTTAAGGAAGCCTATTACTTTACAGATATTTCCTAAAGTATATGTAGGAACCCCCTCCCCCCCCCAAGGGTCTGTGAGTCAGGAATCAGACCTCTTTTGTATACCTGCATTGCTATTGTTGGCCAAGTCAGGGCGCTGCTGCCTCAGGATGTAAGGGTTTCCCAAGGAGGCTGGGCTGCACTGGGATTTGTCATACACTACCTGAGGTAGTGTCATTACCTTTTAGGAAGGGAAGACAGGCTAGAAAGTTTTCATGGCATGCATTTAAAGGCCATGGTGAGTCAGATCACTGCACTTTGGTGCTAGTGAGCTTAATGATATACATAGATCTGTAACATAGTTTTTATAAAATTGTGCATTTCTTCTGCTGTAATTAATGTAAGAGACCCACAAAATGCTGCTTGAGCCCCGAAACATTACAGAAATCTTAGCTACACAATAATTTTGTCCCTAGGGTGCAAAATGCTCTTACAATGTCTGAGCCAGAAGAATTTTATTCTTCAGTTACCACACTGAACCTAGTACCACCACTCACCTCCAATGCAGGGGGGTGTTTTTATATATATTTAATATATATAAATATAAATAATTTTATGCTATATATGTGTGTATACACACACACAAGGGTACTTTGCAAAATTCATGGAAAAATAGAATTAAAAGGATATACTAATATTTCCACAAACTTTTTGAAATACCCTCATGTGTGCATATTCATAAATATATCATGTATATCCCCAAGAATAAACTTAAGTGAATCATTGCGCACTATATCCGTGTATTGAAACAACACAATGTACCCTGCAAATATATACAAGTAAATGTTAAAAGTTTTTAAAAAGATAAAGAAATAAAATGGTACTCAATATTTGCATTAATATATGTTTTTTAAAAAAGAATATCAACCACACTGAAAAATTTTCTGGAAAGAGCCTAGCCAGAAAGGCGAGGCAACAGAGACAATTTGATTCAGGTTTTGTTCTCAGTCTAGCTCTGTGGTTCCCAAACTGTGTGCTGAGACACCCCTGGTGCTGCAGTGAATTCACATGGGCACTGTAGGACAGTCTATATTTTAAAGGGAAACATAGTGAAATCCGGCACATACCACATGAGCTATTACTATCAAGTTGCCTGAACCTAATTTAACTTAATAAGCAAATTTATTTGGACTTAAACTAAATCAATAAATGCAACTATTAGATATCTCCCTTGACTTAGGAGCACTTTGAAAAACTTACTGAGACACTAAGAATGCTGTGAACAGAGTAAGTTTGGGAACCTCTGGTCTAGCCAGTTGATGATGGCTGGCATTCCTGTGCCAAATCTTTGGCAAAGAAGACAAGTACAGCAAAGTCCTCTTCTTTAAAATGGTTTGGAAATAAGGTAATGCTTTTGCAAAAACTGATTTTCTTCAATATGGAAATTTTGATTTACTTGCATATTTACACTGAAAAATATTTATTTTCTAATTTGGTATAGATAGGAAATATATCCGACCATTGCTTCTTCGTTTTTTCTTTTTCAGTAAGATAGAACTCAGAAAAAGTTCAAAGTTCACAGATTACCTAAATATCTTCTTTATACATCCTTCAAAAACTGGTGGTTCTGTAAAAATGGTAGAATGAAAGAGACATGCACACCATTGAGAAATCATGTTCCTGCATGTAATAGGTCATAGTAGGAAACTAATCCTAAGTAGGAAGAGATGTCTGGGAGCATATAATATGGGCTACTCATACTCACCTGCATATTGACCTTAAAGTATTTACTCCACTACAGTTTTTGATATCTTGAGTGCCATTCGCCTGTGAGAAGTATTGTATACTGGTTGCAAGCTATAGGATTTCAGCCAAGACATTCTTCAAAGGTTGTTGAAAATATGCTAAAACCTTATTTTATTATTTCTTTCTAAGTCAAAACTTTTCAAGGTATTTTGGAGGAAGGGGTGATGACACAGAGTAGAGATAACACTTTTCTATAGAATGTGTTCTCACAGTTAAGTTCTGTGAGAGTTCATGATTGGTCAACTTGGATAGCTAGAACTACATTGCCTAGAATCCCTTTTCTGTATAACTCCAGTTTCAAATTGACTCCAAGGAGGAATTTGCATGAGATTTGGAACCAGAAGTGGAACAGCAGACAATACTCTCTGAATGAAGGGCACCATGGCTAGCAGTGGTGACAGAAGATGCAGAGATGTGGACAGATCCCAGCTTATCTTCACTCTCCTCCGTTCTGCATCCAGCTTTTCTGTCCCAGCTGACCCAGCCGACCCACAGCAACCTGCAGCCCACCACCAAACACTTGGCAGCCAACCCATGGAAGCAGCTGCTACACAGAGGAGCAACTCCCCAAAGCCTTCCACAACCTTGCCCTTCACCATCCACCTCCACACTGGCCGTGCTTGGCTCCTCACTCGCTGGTGGGTGACTCCTCTGATCCTCCAACTCCTGCCTACACTTCCACCTCCCCACTCCCACACTGTGGCAGGTCTAATTCCTGTAATAAACCCCTTGTCCTGTAACTCACAGTGGTTTCTTGCCTCATGCAAGTATGTACAATAGACATCCCTGGTGATAAAGAAAACATGAAAAATGATTACCCAGTAAATGTGATTTTTCTTATAAGTGATTTCGTTATGGAGACATTGAACTAGAATACAAAGTATCTGTCATTAATCAGTTCTGTTTTTAAGAACATTCTAGATTGTTGCTCTTTATATCCTTTCCTTAAGTCTAAAGAAGACTTGAGAGGAAAAAAAATACACATATGGATGAATAATCTAAAATGAATCAAAGTTACTGAATTTCTTAGGGACCAGTCCTTCTGAGGAAGAAAAAAATGTTTCTACAGTCAGGGAAATAGTCCTATTTGGTACAGCTTTCTCTTTCAGTCCACCAGTTTTTCTCTAGATTTAATAAACAGCTTTCAAAAGGGGTATAAAACTGTCTGTGCAAAAGCCTGCAGTCTGTTATTTGTGGAAGTACCCATGAATTCACAGACCTGTTTCCAAAGGAGTGGATTATCATCTTGCGATAACTCATTGCTCAGCACTGAGTAATACAGTTCTGTGGGCAAACAAAAAAGCCATTCTTTTTTGGTGACAAAAGATGAAGCTAGTTATTAGCAATTCGATACAAAAGAAGTAAAAAGGACTGGAAATGAAGAGTCAAGCCAAGTTTGGCATCTATTATTCACACAAAACCTTCTAGTAATGACAACTACCCCAATCATAGAAAAGTCCTATTCATAGACTCATTTTCTTGCTTCACTGTCAAAAGTATAGATGATAGATAACATCCAGTGGCTGTCAAAATTAAAATCAAATCAATTTTAATGAAAGAAAATAGGCTATTTCTGTTTGTTGGTTGCAGGGAAAATATGTGATGATGAATTTCTGAAACCTTTAATTTATCATTTCACACTGAAAAGAACCTATTTTTGCAAACAATACTTTTCTATATTGTCAACATCCTTTTTTAAACAAAGAATATCTGCTTAAATGTTGAGCACTGTTTCTGCATTCCAGTCTACTGAGTTTATTCTCATATAGATATTTTTTTTTTCTATATTATCTCACAGTTGCAGGCTTCATCAAAGGTCACCAGATCCGCTGATTTTTGTCAACTATCCCCCCTGTTATTTCATCTGATTAATTATAATTTGTTATTGGCCTTTTGAAATTTCAAAGACTGAGAAACAACAGATATATTTTCTAAAATAAACAACCACCTCAAATAAAAACTAAACTCAAAACTCAAACAAATAAAAATTAAAGGGAAATTATTAAAAGGGTCACAATTCAGAAGGCTTCATCTCATTTAATAATTTATCTGCATTTCTTTTTTATTTATTTTCCAAATTTACATGAGACCAAATTTTCATCTCCATAAATGATAACAAAATGGGAACAAAGAAGCATATGTAACAATTTTCATCTGAAGTTAATATTTGAACATGAATTTATCTCCTATCACAGATAACATACTATTTATAAACACTGGAAGGCTGAAGTCAACCATGTCTATTAGCCAGATGTTATTTTAGTATTCTTTTAAAACAGTACTTAATTACATGACACTACTATGGCCCTTAATACCATTCTGAAGACCATGAATGTATAATGCCTTTTATTCCTTGAAATATGTAGAAAACAAAACACCAAAATTTGTGGATATGAGATGGCTGCGTTCTCTTAGATATGCCTTATTACAACTAGTCTGAACTCTCAAAGGCATTTTATTTATTACTGTCATTGCATTATTTAAAGTAGTACAACTCCGGAGCCAATAATTTAGCGCCTTCACACTTCCACAGTGTGTAAGTGGCTAGCATGGTTCTTAGCACATGATAGTCAATATCACTTCCACAGTGTGTAAGTGGCTAGCATGGTTCTTAGCACATGATAGTCAATATATATCAGCTTCAAGAATGGATCAGAGAGAAGAAGGAACCAAAATAAACTAATTTGATTAGCATCCTACATTGCACCGATCATCTCAATGTTTTAGTTTTCAAAAGGGCTAGTACCTTGTTGTTTGATAACTGCATTCGATTTTATTTATTTATTTATTTATTTATTTTTAATATATTCATTATTACAAATCGTGATTTTTCTTTATGTCCTTTACCCGATCTGTCACTCCCCAAATCCCTCCTTCCCCCCCCATCTCTAGTATTCTTAGGTACGTTCTCTCCTTCTATTGTTGTGGTCCTTCCTCTCTTTCTTATTTTCCTTCCTATCAGTTATGAGTGAGAACATGCGGTATTTCTCTTTCTTTGTCTGGCTCATTTCATTTTTGATACCTAAATACCCACTTTCCTTGAAGCTTAAGACATGCTCTGAAGCTGCTATTTACCATGAGCACATTGTTTACATTAAATATGTAGCAAATGGCTTGACTAAAAGATTACCTGATCAGCTATTCTAGAAAAAATTTATGAGTAAATATCTAACATATGTGTAATAAATTCTTCTTTGCTTGCTAGAAGCCTAACAAGAGCATCAATGCTAGTGATTTAAAGACCCTGAGATTCAGAACACTCTTATAAATCTATAAATATGACACTAGTACTTTAGTAGGAAAATGGACAAAGGCCATTAATGGACTGGTTACTGGGGAGTAAAAAATACAATGTAGTTTCCATATTACTTTTTTGCATGGATACTACATATAAAATGAAACAATCAGTTTTGCCTGTAATCGAAATTGTAAATCAAAGCAAGATACAATTTTTGGATAAACAAAATAACAAAGTTTTTCTTTTCTTTTTCTTTAATTTCTTTTCTTTTCCATTCCTTTATTCCTTCCTCTTTTTTCTTCTTTTTTATTGATAGAAGGAACCTAAATTGGTTCAAATTTTCTCAACAGTCATTTAACATCTACCAAAAGCTTTTAAATGTCCATTACTATGTCCAAAAATGGGTATTCTGATACACTATTAGGTGTATTATAATTTGTAAAACTTTCCAAAAAACAACTTGGAAATATATTTTAGTATTTGAAATGTTTACATTCATTGAGCACTTCCATTTAAAGAAGTTTTTTTCTAAATGAAATAGTCTCACAAAGATACATAATGGAGAAAGTCTGAAAAATTCCAACGTTATCAGTAAAGGAAGTGTTTAAATTAAACTATAGTTCATCCATAAAATGGAACAGTAGGCAGTAATTATAAAAACTAGATGTGTCTGAGTATTCTGCTCAGAGAGTTGTTCAATATAGGCTGGCAACTGGGAAAAAAAGTAAATCGTAGAACAGTATGCTAAATATAGTCGAATTTTTAAAATTTAATCTTAAAAATAATATATAGTAGCATATCTATTTCTGAAACACTTAAATTTTTAGAAATTTTATATTTTATTTATAATTAGGAGAAAAATATATGTGTGCGTGTTGTAGACTTGGGCTCAAAAATTTTATTTTTAGAAAAATTTTCCTAATAATAAATAATATGCTTCTATTAGAAAGAATTATTTAAATGGGGAATGGGTTGAATACTGTATGCATATACACATCCAAATTCTATTCAGTAAATTGAAATGATGTTTTAAGGTATGTTTTGAAATTAAAAACTGTTTATAATATATTTTTAAATTTAGAAGGTTTATAAACTTTATGTACAATGTGACTTCCTTTTTGCAAGCAACTTCTGCAAATGTTCCTTATGTTTGTAAGCAAAATACGTAAATGAACACAGACAAATATATACACACGTAGAAAGAAAATGTCTGGCAGAATGTTAACAGTAGTTAACTTTGTATTGCTAGATCATGAGTGTTTTTCCTCTTTTTGTTAAATGATAATTTATCTTTTCAGAGAAGACATATACAACTTGAAAAACTAAAATGTTTTTTAAAAAGTACAGAAACTGATAATTACATTAATAGAAACACATATTCAACAAACAAATGAAAAGGTTTAGATTTACTAGGGTAATCAAGGAAATATACATTAAGCAATAATGACATGCAAATTTTCACTATTAAACTGCAAAAGATTTTTGATAGGACTCACTTGGGGCAAGAAGTGAGGGAATGGTTCTGCATTGCTCTGGAAGAATACATCCATCTGACCTTCCTGGAAAGCAATTCAGCAACAGTTAAGAACCTTAAAAATGCTCATAAATTGGGCTAGTAACTTTGCTTCTAAGAACATATCCTAAGAAAGTAACCAAAGTTGTAGGTAAAGACACATGTCATTTGGCTCTTTAAAATTAAGAAAAATCAGAAACAAAGTAGTTGATCATGGGAGAAATAGTTAAACCATATTAATAATCACATATGATATATTGTATCATTTAGCATCATGATTTCAAATAAATTAGAAAATGAACATGCTATAGTGTAAACTGGAAAACTAAAGAACCAGTATTCCAAATTATATAAAAAGCATAATTTTTTTTAATTGCAAGAAAATACAGCAACATGCAATATTTTCCTCACCGTTTGTGGGATAATTACAGATTATTTACATGTTCCCTTTACACATTTTTCTGTTTTTGAAATTTTTTCCTTTAAAAATTACTTGAAAACCTGTTTGCATGGACAAACACAAAAATTGCCACATAATGCAGACTTCAAGAAACAGGCCAGGGGCTTTCATGGCACCCACTTGCCCAGGCTCTCACCACCCCACAAAGAGTAGGCTTGGGCCAGGCATGATTGCACACACCATGGGTTGTACTCCTGTACAGTAACCCTAAGCCCTTGTTGCCTCACATATTTATAGAGAAGTTGTGAGGGGCAGAAACACCCAGTCAAGAAGGAAGAAACTGAGGTTTACCCTTGAGGTTTATAGCCTTGCTCAGTGGGTGGATTTCAAAAGTGTGGTCCTTGGACCAGAAGCACAAAAATCACCTAGGGACTCATAAATGCAAGTTCTCAGGCCCCACCCTAGACTTATTGAATCATTCATTCTGGGAGTGGGACTCAGAAATCTGTGTTTTAGCAAGTCTCAGAGGTATTCTGATGCACACTAAAGTTTGGGAACCACTGATCTTGCTGATATGAGAAATCTGTCCTCAGGAGTACAGGATTGGAATGATACATACCCACACTGGTTTTGCTATAAACATGGAAACTAAAGGACCTGAAGCATAGTCTGGGATCATCAGTAGACAAACTGCTGGTCTTGCCACAAACGCCATAGCTTCCAATGGTTTTAAAACTGAAGATAGAATTTCATTCTTTTTATGGCTCAGTAGTATTCCATTGTGTATATATACCACATTTTCTATATACAGTCATTCATAGGTGGACATTTAGATTGGTTCCATATTCCAGATATTGTAAATAGAGCTGCGATAAACATGGGAGTGCAGGTATCCCTTCAACATGATGATTTCCATTCCTTTGGATATATGCTAAATCAAGCAACCCAGGTACAGAGAGAGAAATACCACATGTCCTCACTCATAAGTAGGAGCCAAATTCATAAACAAATAAACAATAAAGAGAAAGAGAGAGAGAGAGAAACAACGATCACAATAATACGTTGAACTCTTAGAAAGAGAGAACAGAATTGTGGTTACTAGAGGTGGAAAGGAGAAGGAGAGGGTGAAAGGCAGGGAGTTTAATGAGAAATTGTTTAACTGACACAAAGAATGATTACTTATTGTAATAATGAATAAGCTAGCTATCCTGATTTGACCATCACACATTGTGTGCCACAATTGATAGTCAACTTTGTACCCCACAAATATGTATAATAAAAAATTAATTAATTAATTTTTTAAAAACCTGAAGGCAGAATGTTGCTTACTGCGTTTGCAGAGCTTTAATTCTGAAAAGGCATTTGGAAGTGATTTCTACATGTTTAAAGATGAGAAAAAGACACCCAGGAAAATGAAGTGATTTGAGGGGACCTCATCGTCAGACAGAATCTGAACTGAAGTTAGCTGTCAGCTCACTGGTTTTATACCACACACTGTTTTCTACTGAGCAAAAACTAGTAATGAGAATCTTTCAAATTTATTCATTTTTTAAAAGTCAATATTGTTTTATATCTCAAACAAATAGCAACATCGTTTCCATTTAATAATATCTCCAATGTATTTTCCAGGCATGCCATCAAACATCTGTCTACTTTGAATAGCTGTGGGCAATTATCTACTAGAAGTATAGCTAAAGAGATTCTGTGAGTTGGAAGGAAACTGAGAGCCCAATAATTTATAGTTGAGAGGCTAAATACTAAATGATGTTAATATTTTTAAATTGTGAGACTACTAGGACCTTGTTATTGCTAGTGTGGTCAGTGATGCAAGCAGCATCAACATCACCTGGGAGCTTGTTAGAAATGTAAAATCTCAGGCCCCTCTGAGACCTACTGAATTAGAATCTACATTTTAACAAGATTTCCATGTGATTCTTACACACATTGAAGTTTGAGAAATATTGCTCTAGAATTTTCCCATTTGTCTTTGATGACATAAAACTGTTTCTTTTGGAAAACTGTTGCTTTCCCTAGAACTGGCAAAGTTCTTACAAAGGTATTAATATCTCAGAAGAAAAAGTATCAGGAAATCTGAGGTACGTGTACCACATACAGATTTGGGAGACATCACAGAGGAGAAGGAAATTTGCTCATTGGAATATACCAATTAGGATCATCTGGTCTGCAAGAGTGACATTAATCAATCTACCATACACAGTCATAAAATCTGCTAATTAATAGAAGTCCAGAGTAGGGTAGGATTCAGGCATTAATTGATCTACAACTCACTGGTGTCATGAATCATTGAGGTTCTTTCAGTCTACACTTCCTATTCCTCAGAGTTAGGGTAACCTTAAAACAGGTGTCCCTCATATTTACAAGATGACTGTAAACAGGGCTATGTGAGGTTTTGTTTATATTCAGATAGAGAATATATAGGGATAGAGAGAGAGAAAGAAAATATCTTCCCAGAGTATGGTTTATAGTAAGGACAAACATGTAATTTATTTTCCAAACCATATTGCTTATAGTAATAAAAAAAAGTGAATTATTAATAGTCACACCAAGAAAACAGGCATAAACCAGGATTGTCACAGACAAACCAAGATATATGGTCACTGGTCACTAATAGATAATTATATCTATTAGTCTTTGCCTTCAGTCTGAATGGGACAAATATGCCTACCCCTGGGATATATAAACAGCTACTAGAATACCATAAGAAAATTGAATTAGACTAAATTTGGATACCATTCTATAACCGCAAACAGGATGGTTGGATACCTTAATAAAATGGGGGACAAATTCTTATTAGGATGGAGAAAAAGGAGGGGAGATAGGTATTGGGTATGCAATTGACAGTGTTGATTATAGGAGATGTTGGTAGAACTTACCAGCCTTACAAGTCCAGGAATGGTGCTGATTAGAAACCACAGCACCTAATCCAGGTGTTCTCAGGTATGTGATGAAGACCTGGGCTCATCATTAACACCCTGGTTGCCTTTGATGTGGGTAGTGGATTGAATTATGTCCCTGCAAAACTCACTGAAGCTTGAATTGTGTACCCCAAGTTTTACGTATAAGAAACTTAGCCCCCACTGTGACTGTTAAGAGGGTGGGAAATTCTATTATGATAATTGATAGGTGGAGCCTTGAGGAGGTGATTGGATTGTAGGACCATGCCGGAGGGAATGGATGAATAATGGCGGTCAGGGGTGTGGTTCTGAGGGCTTTAAAAAGAGAGGAGTGTCTGTGTCTCTCTCTCTTTGCTCTCTGCTTCCACTATCTTGCAATGTGAGACCCCTGGGTCAGTGTTGCCACCACTAGATGGACTTCGGACTTCCCAGCCACAGAAACTGTAAGCAATAAATTTTGTTTTTCTTTATAAATCACCCAGTTGCAGGTATTTTGTTATAAGCAGCAAAAATGGACTAATACAATGTGTAATAAATTATAATTACTTGGTGCTGAAATGGCCTTTATTCTTGGAAATGACAGTAAGAGTTGATGGTAGATCCCCTTACTTGCAAATGTAAAAGCTAGCTACCCAATGTCAGCTCCTCATAATTTCATTAATAATTTACTGACCAGTGAAATTTCAAAGTCAGGGAAAAGACTTATAAATCTTAGTTATAACTTTGATCCTTTCTCAACTAAGGTGTCTAGTATTAACATTATTATTATTAAACTTCTTCAAAGTGATGCAAACAGTCTTGAGAGCAATATTAAAGAAGTTTTAAAGAAGTTTCAAATCATGTCAACTTCCTGCAAATAACATAAGAAATACTTTCACATTGGGGATATTCCTTTCCAGTCTTTGTTCACATGATTACGTATTTTAACACAGATGCAATCATGGCATGATGGTAATTTTGAGTTCTGCTTTATTACTTTAGCACCATATTGTAAACATTTTAATTACAGTGCCATGCCTTCTTGTAAGAAGAGTTCAGGTGAAAGATATTAAAGCAATGAAAGCCTGAAAAACTGACAGCTACATGAAAATTTTCTGTTCAAGTTCATATATTTTAAATTACTCACGGATTGGAGAAATTGTTCTTTTTGCTTTAAATTTAGCTTTTATTGACAATCCAAAATCAGTAATCGTGCATTAAAGTCCCTAAAAAATATGGCACTGATTTTCAAAGAGAAGATCAGAGTAAGAGGCAAATGGGCCTTTTGGCTAAAGACAAAATTCCCTTCATTCTTTGCTCTTATTAGGGACTTTGTGATCACATTCACTCTGGTATTTGGTGTTGTTTCATGGATCTGTAGCATTAAAGAAAAATAAAAATGGAGGACAAAATTTAGATATACCCCAAGTCCGACCACCCGTAACCATGTAGCCAAATTTGTCATCCTGACTCCCCTGAAACACTAGCCCAAATCATAAAATCATAAAAGCACAAATCATAAACAAAAACACAAATCATAAGTAAACTTTAAATCCTTGTCAGCATGATTCAGTGACGCCAGTCAACTACAGACAAATCAGCTTGAATAGCTCTGCTTGCCTAAAAAAGAATGTTAATATATAGCAGCCAATCATGAAAAAGGTCAAAATATTTCCTCCTTTATCCTTTATAAACTGCACTGTAACTGCTGTAAGCAGAGCTTCTTTACCATTCTCAGTCCCAAGTCTTCTAGCTGGCAAACTGTTCTTTAGTATGTACAATAAAATTTTCTAACTTCATCTGATTTTATTTTTGATAGTAGAAATATTTGACACCTTAGGCTAAAATGAAACTTGTGTCTGTGCCTCTAAATAGAAAAAATGTTAGATGACTCTATCCAGGTCACCCCAATAGATGGTCATGTGTGAGAGAGATAAGCAGATAACAAGGAAATTGAAGCAAATGATGTTTCCCTTCATTTCTGTGTTCAAAGTGCACAGAGCAGGTTTCCACCAGGACATGTGGAGGAAAGAGCCTCACATGTGCAGTGAAGATTCTGCTGCCAGACCCTGAGCTTCCTCTGGCTATCATGCTCCATGTGTTACTCCCTCTTTAGACAATGAGCTCTTAAATCACATGTGAGTGTTTTATTCATTCTTGTACTCTAAGCTCTGACCACAGCACACAGCAACATGGTACTCAATAAACACTGATGGAATTTCTAAATTAATCATGAAATAAATTCTGTCATACTTTTAAAGACAAAAGTATTCATCAGGTTTTTTCTTAAAGCTGTGTTTTCTATCTACTGAACTTCTCTGTATTAGTCCATTTCTGTTGCTTATAACATAAATACCTGAAACTGAATGATTTATAATGAAAACAAAATGTATTGCTTATAGTTTCTGAGGCTGGCAAGTCCAACGTCCAGTGAACTTATCGGGTGAGAGTCTTGGTGGTAGCAACAGTGATCCAGGGGTCTCACATTGCAAGATGGTAAAAGCAGAGAGAGAAAAACTCTTCACGTGCTCTCCTTTTAAAGCCTTTAGAACCACACCCCTGACTACCATTATTAATCCATTCACTACGGCATGGTCCTATAGTCTAACCACCTCTTCAAGACCCCACTTTTCAATTGCCGTAATAGGATTTCCCACCCTCAACAGTAACAATTGGAATTAAACTTCCAGCATATGAAATTTGGGGGACACAATTCAATCCGCAGCAGCCTCCAAGATGCTTCCTTCATAAACAGGCATATTTAATAAGTTGCCTACCCAATTCAGTGGGGACAATTTGTTAAAGCAGAAGAACACAAGGGCACCATTTCATAAAATGCTCCTCTGTTTCCACATTGGAAGTTTCAGTGTACCTATTTACAGGCATCATAAAGCACCAATGTGTGGCTTCAGTGGGGACTGTGCCATTGTCTCAAAACTAACTAGTCTGGATTGATCGTTGAGTGATAGGAATGGAGGAAACATTTTCAGGGAAGGAGTCGCCCCCAAACACTGATGACGATGGTGTCTAGTGTCTATCAGTGCGACCATTCCGAGGGAACTGGCAGGACACACAGAAAGACTGTGGCACAAAAATACCACTTCCAGGAATTTAGTTTCAAGGAATATTTGAGAAAGTACATAAAATCTTTTAAGTAATATTTGTAGTAGTATAATTTACATGTCTTCTTTTATGAAAATACTGGTCTTTTTAATCTGTCCGAGACACAGAGCTTCCCATACTCACAGAAACTCAGTGGGTAGAACCTGTGCCTTTCCACGCAACTGGGCATTAGGAGGTTGCCAGAGCCCTTGCCATGACCAAGCTGTATCAAGCACTGCATTAGGGGAAAAAATGAGGTAACACTGGGATTTTAAATTACAAAAGCAACAACTTTTTCCTCTAAATTTTCGGAAATCCACTTTTACCTAATAGCTAGGAAAAAATCAGCAGTTAGAAGTTATACATTAATATGGTATTTTTTTCTGCCATTGGGCAAATAAGTACGATGTATTATAAATAAGTATTAAAACATATGTATTTATATATACTTATATATGTGTGTTGTTACCATATGCAGATGTTACTTTCAGTTGCCAACAGATCATTACTATATAGGACAGTCCTTTAAGATGTTTGTGGAAAATTTGAATTGAAAGATAATACCATCCTTCCATGAACCTTTTCAAGACCCCATATATATAGATAGATAGATATAGTAAAAAAAGTTAAAAATTTAGAAATAAAAAATATATCACTTTCACATTATTTAAAGTCCCATGAGAATGAAGCGTAGCATCTCTCACAGTCTAGTTTAACTCCATTTTAAAATTAGCATCTTCTTCTTTCATGTGTGTCTATTTAAATGCTATTTATACTATTACTTTCAACTCCTGTGATTACGAGATTCAATGCTATGTTTGTGGTAACTATGATCTATAAAACACTATATATGTATGGTTTTGTTCTTGAACATATAAAAAGACCCAGTCTCAATGCCAAGGAATTAACACTCTAATTTAGGCAAATAAAATATTTAAGGTAAAAGTTCAAATCATATTTAATATTTTTGGATCACAGTTAACCACAGGTAACTGAAACTACAAAAAATAAAACCATGGATAAGGGGGGCCTACTTTATCTTTTTTGGAGAAATGTCTATTCATGTCTCTTTCTCTTTTTTGGATTTGGTTATTTTGTTTTTTGGTTGTTGTTAAATTCTGGGAGTTTTTAATACATTTTGGATATTAACCCCTTATCAGATATAATCTGCAAATACCTTCTCCCATTCTATAGGTTACCTTTTCACTCTGAAAATCCAAATCCAACACCATAAAGTTTTTCCCTATGTTTTCCTCTAGGAGTTTTATATATTTAGGTTGTACATTTAAGTCTTTAATCTGTTTTAAGTTAATTTTCGTATGTGGTATATATTAGTCCATTTCTGTTGCTTATAACAGAATACCTGAAACTGCATAATATATAAAGGAATGAAATTTATTTCTTACAGTTTCAGAGGCTGGGAAGTCCAAAGTCCAGGGAACACATCTGGTGAAGGCCTTCTTCTGGTGGCATGAGCAAGAAGAAGCTTAACTTCTCAATTGCTTTCCTTATAAAGCCATCAGAACCACAAACATTAGTCAAGGACACAGTCCTCGAGATCCAATAACCTTTCAAAGTCCCCAGCTTTCAAATAGCATAATTGGATTTCCCAACCTTTTACCTCTGTTACAATGGAGATCAAGTTCATTACATGAACTTTGGAGGACACAATTGACCCATAGCATGGTGAAAGGTATGGTTCAACTTTATTCTTTTGCATGTGGATATCCAGCTTCCCAGTACCATTTGTTGGAGAGATTGTACTTTCTCCACTGAGTGGTCTGGGCACCCTTGTAGATCATTTGACCATATACATGAGGGTATACTTCTGGGTTCTCTATTCTGTTTCATTGATCTACATGTCTGTCTTTATGCCAATGCCATACTGTTTCAATTAATGTAGTTTGGTAACATGTCTTGAAAGGAAGTGTGAGGCCTCCAACTTTTGTTCATCTTTTTCAAGATTGTTTTGGCTATTTGTAGTCTCTTATGATTCCATATAAATTTTAGAAATATTTTTTCTACTTCTGCAAAAAACACCATTGGGATTTTGATAAGGATTGTATTGGATCTGTGGATCACTTTGGACATTTTAGCAATATTAAGTCTTCAAATCCATGAACACAGGATGCCTTTCTATTTATTTGTGTCTTTTTAAATTTCTTTCAGCAATGTTTTATAGTTTTCAGCATATAAGCCTTCCATCTTTCTGGTTAAGTTCATATTTAAGTATTTTATTCTTTTTGATGTTATTTTAAATGGAATTGTTTTTGTAATTCCCTTTTTGGATAGTTCATTGTTAGTATATAGAACTACAACTGATTTTGTATGTTGATTTTGTACCCTGCCAATTTGCTGAATTTATTTGCTCTGACAGATCTTTGTGTGTGTGTGTGTGTGTGTGTGTGTGTGTGTGTGTAATCTTTAGGATTTTCTACAAATAAGAACATGTTGTCTGTGAACAGAGACACTTTTACATTTTCCTTTTCAATTTGAATGCCTTTTACCTCTTTTTCTAGCTGAATTGCTCTCTAGGACATCAAGTACTATTAGACTCATTGCCTTGTTTCTGTTCTTAGAGGAAAAGCTTTTAGTCTTCCACTGTTGAGTATTATAGTAGCAGTGGGCTTTTCATATACATCTTTTACAATGTTGAAGTAGTCTCCTTCTATTTCTGCTTAGTTGAATGTGTTTATTATAAAAGGGTATTCAATTTTGTCAAATGCTATTTCTGTATCAGTTGAGGTGATCGTGAGGTTTTTGTCATTTACTCTGTTAATGTGGGGTATTACACTGATTGATGTCCATATGTTGAACCATCCTTGCATTTCAGGCATAAATCCACTTGGTCATGGTGAATAATTCTTTCAATGCGCTGTTGAATCTGGATTGCTAATATATGGAAGATTTTGGCATCAATATTTGTCAGGTATATTGGTCAGTGGTTTTCCTGTATTACCTTTGACTGTAGCATCAGGGTAATGCCACCCTCATATAATGAGCTTGGAAGTGTTCCCTCCTCTTCCATTTTCTTGGAAGAGTTCCAAGAGGACTAATGTTATTTTTTTCTTTAAATGTTTGGTAGAATTTTCCAGTGATACTGTCTGGGCTTGAGTTTTTCTTTGTTGGAAGATTTTTTTATTACTGATTCAATCTCCTTACTAGTTATAAGTCTGTTCACATTTTTTATTTCTTTATGATTCAGTCTTGGTAGGTTGTATACCTATAGAAATTTATCCATTTCTCCTAGGTTATCCAATTCTTTGGCATATAATTGTTTATAGTATTCTCTTATAATTCTTTTTTAATTCTGGGGCATAAGTTGTAATGTCCCTTCTTTCATTTCTAATTTTAGTTTTATGAGTTTTTTTTTTTTCCTTAGTTAATATACCTAAGGGTTTTTTTTTTTATTCTCTAAGTTACTTCTCTGTACTCTAATCATTAGTATTTTCTTCCTTCTGCTAGCTTTGGGATTAGTTTATTATTCATTTCCTAATTCCTTGAGGTGTAAAATTAGGCTTTGCATTTGAATTCTTTCTTTTTATTAATGTAAGCATTTATGGCTATAAACGTCCCTCTTTTGTATGCTTTTGTTGCTTGTCATAAGTTTTGGTATGTTGTGTTTTCATTTTCATTTATCTAAAGCTATTTTCTGATTTACCTTGTGATTTCTTCTTTGACCCACTGTTTTTTTAAAGAATGTGTTGTTTAATTTTCACATATTTGTAGATTTTCTGATTTTCCTTCTGGTATTAATTTCAAGTTTTATTCTATTGTGGTCAGAAGAGATAATTTGTATGATTCCAATTTTCTTAAACTTGTTCAGACTTGTTTTGTAGTTTAACATGTAGTCTACCCTGGAGAATTTTCCATGCATCCTTGAGAAGAATACATACTCTCCTGTTGAGTCAAGTTCTCTGTATATGATTATTAGGCACAATTGATCTATAGTGTTGTTCAGATTCTCTGTTTTCTTACTGATCTTCTGTCTGTTTTTTCTATCCATTATTGAAAGTGGGACATTGCCATCTCCTACTATAATTATTGATCTATTTCCCCTTCAATTATTTCAATGTTTGATTTATATATTTAGGAGCTCTGATTTTACAGGTGTATATCTATATAATCGTTACATCTTCCTCATAATTAAACCTTTTATTATTGTGTAATGTTCTTTTTTGTCTCTTGTGACAGTTTTTAACTTAAAGTCTATTTTGTCTGATGTTAGTGTGGGTACCCCTACTCTCTTTTCATTACCATTTGTGTGAAATGTCTCTTATTTCAATTTTAGCTTATGTGTGTCTTTAAATCTAAAGTGAGTTTCTTGTAGACAGCATATAGTTGGATAGTACTTTTTGTTTTTTATCCATTCAGCCAATCTATGTCTTTCAAATGGAGGATTAAATCCATTTACTTTTAAAGTAACTCACTACTGCTTATTTATTGACTGCCTTTTTGTATGTCTCATAGCTACTTGTCCTTTCCCTCTCTTACTGCCTTTCTTTGTGTTTTATTGATTTTTTTTTTTTTTTGGTGTGTATGTGTGTGGTGAGATACTTTGATTCCTTTCTCATTTCATTTTGTGTATCTCTTATAAGTATATTCTTTGTGATAACCATGGGAACTAAATAAAATATATTAAGGCTATAATAATCCATTTTAAACTGTTAACTTCAATTGCATACAAATATTCTACCACTTTACATCTCCACCTCCCTACACATGTTATATTATTGATGTCACAGATTACATCTTTTCATATTGTATGTCTATTAACAGAGTTACAGATATTTTTTATGCTCTTTCTAAATTCTATACAAGAATTGAGTGATTTATGCACAAACATCACAATACTACAGGATTCTATATTTGTCCATATATTTACCTTTACTAGAGTGCTTTATATGTTCATATGGTTTTGTGTTGCTGTGTAGCATCTTTTTATGTCAACTCAGAGGACTTCCTTTAGAATTTCTTGTAGGGCAGGTCTAGTGGTGATGAACTCCCTCAGCCTTTATCTGGGAAATTTTTAATTTATCATTTATTTTTGAAGGACAGTTTTTCACAATGTAGTATTCTTGGTTGGTAGTGGTTTCTTTTTCTTTCAGCACTTTAAATATATGATCCCACTCTCTTCTCATCTGCAGGGTTTCTGCTGATAGATCCATTGATTATCTTGTAGGAGCTCCTAGTACATAATCAGTCACTTTTCTCTTGCTGCTGTCAAGATTCTTTCTTTGTCTATGATATTTGACAGTTTGATTATGATGTTTCTTAGTGTTGGTCTCTTTGGGTTTTCCTAGTTGGAGTTTGTTGAGCTCCTTGAATTTATATGTTCATTTCTCTCCTCAAATTTGGAAAGTTTTTGGCCATTATTTCTTCAAATAAGTTCTCTGCCACTTTCTCCATTGCTGGCACTCTCATACTGCACTCTCATACTGCATGTATTGGTGTGCTTGATGGTGTTCCCTAAGTCCCTTGGGCTCTCTTCACTTCTCTTTTTTCTGTTTCCTTTTTGTTCTTCTGGCTTGATATTTCCAAATGGGCATGAGACCTACTTTTGTAAATAAAAAATTTATTAGAACACAGCTACACCCATTTACTTATGTATTTTAAATCTTTTTGTATCTATTGTGCTTCATTGGCAAAGTTGACTTGTTGCAATAGCATATCGGCCCACAACTGTAAGTATGGCCCACAAAGCCTGAAATATTTACTATCTGGCCCTTTTCAGAACAAAATTCCTGACCCCTGCCTAGAAAAATGTATGTTATCTACAAAACAACAGATTATTTTTTGCAGAGGGTAAGCACTCTAAGGATTCTGCTTCTTTTGTCTCCTGTAGGAGGAAGTGAATAAAGCACATTAGGAAAAAAGGAAGAGCAACTTGAAGTCCTGTGCTGAACTCTGATCATCATATGGGGTCTGAACAAGCACTGGTTCAAGGGTAAAGCTCCCCTGGTCAATAAGTATGTTTTACTCTGTACCCACCATCTTTAGGAAACCATCAGGCAATTATAGCTGAATTTACACCATGACATTTGTAATATATAGAACCACAGCCAAAAAGATTTCTTGATATAATATGTAAAAGTGTTTATATAAAAAATTATAATTACTTCATAGTTTCATGACAAAAGCCCTTCAAACAAATCAAGCTAATTAAATTATTTCCATACAAATGAGACCTGAAGGGATTTAACTGACTTTAATACAATCTGTAGGTCATGCTGCCTACTTTCCTACATTGGATACTTCCCTTTTATTATACACACCTTTCCCACTTCCCATACATTTTTCAATCTTTCTCAATGTGGTATTCTCCCCCTAATTACCTGTATCATTGCCTCTCCTCAAGCAAAGTCAATTCTTACACTTCAGTTGTGCCACATGTTTCATTCTTTTATTTTTCCCATTCACTCTTGCATCTCTAGATAGTGTATAAAAAATATCACTGAATTGGAAAAATGGAGGACCCAGGCTGTATTCTGGGCTTTGCCACCATGTCTCTTGGTCACTTAGGGCTGTCTTTTTATTTCATGGGTGTTAGATTCACCTGTAACTAAGTAAAGTGATCCAGTTTATCTAAGATATATCAAAAATATGTTGGTAAAATAAAATTTAAACTATTTGCTTCTCAGCAAGGAAAGTAACTAGTAACAGGTGTTTTAGAAGCTATGAGTGCAGCACTTCACAGCAATACACCAGATGTATATGGGCAGATTATCTGCAGAGCTGCCAAGAAGATTCACAAAGGCATTTCCATCAAGGACTACAAACCATGCACTAATCTCTTCCAGCCATATTGCCCGATATGCCTCTAGGGCAAAGAAAACTGATTCTGATTTAATATAACTCATCATCCCTGTTTTCTAAGAAAACGTGTTCTGTAGATTATGAAAGTAAATAATATTATATATCATTATATAGTATATCGTATAAATTCAATAATTTTATTCCTTTTTATCATATAATTATATATTTATATATCTTAATTATAGATTACAAAATATGTAATATTATAATTATATAGTGTCATACATAATATTATATGTATTTTACTCCAATTACTTTGAATTAGTTTGCTGTTTAAATTGAAGCATGCAGAGGGCATGAATTGGACACATCAGTCACTGGTTCTTGCCTCTGTCCTCTTTAATTGATATGTTCTTGTCCTGAGCTCCCGGCTTATAGAAGCCGCTAAATTTTCCTCTGTGCAGATATAGCCTCTGATTATACCAAAACTTTGTAGCTGATCCAAGAAGGCCTATCCATGATTCATCCAGCAGCTCATGAGGTAGCCTGATTAAGGGTAATTAATTAATCAGTCAATTACTTGGGTTGCTCTGGAATTTTGAGTAGAGAATATAGTCATTCTCAAAGACGAAGGAAACAGGGAGGATGATCAGTGAGGAGCAGAATTGCTACCGTAGTGACTCTATGAGCCATAAAGGGAGGTAAAGGATTAGAGTATCATTATTCTCTGTAACCTTCAGTGGTTTCCCATTGCTTTTTTGAATAAAACTCAGCCATCTCTCTTCAGCCAAAAGGCTCCACACGTTTGACATGTGTCTGTCACATCTCATCTCTGTTTACTCTTTCTCTTGCTCCCTATGCTCCAATCATAGTGACTTTTTTCTGATTTTGTTGTCATTTTTCCTTTCTTGGACCACCTGTGTTACCTATTACTTCTACTCAAAATAAACTTGCACACTTGGCTTATTCTTATTATTTAGAACTCAGTTTAAATGATACTTGTTTCCCTTAGTAACCAATCTGCATTAGGATCTCTCTAGTCCTTGTCTATCCCACTGGCCTGCTTCATTTCTCCATTGTACTTCCCTTCTCCTAAATTAGGTTATTTCATTTTTAATTATCTACTTCTTCCCACCAGAATAAACCACATGAGAGTGGAAGGGGCCTTTATTGTCTTCTTTGTTGTTGCATCTTCATTGACTGAAACGGTAAATGGTATAAATGTTTGCAAATTATTAATAGAGGAAATAAATGAGTGAAAGGTAATAAGATGGTGAGACCCTAAAACTTCCATATATCTGGTAGATTTTTATGTCAATTCTAGACTACTTGTGTTTTTAAAATAGTCTACATTTCTATAAAGAGACTTGCATTTCTACTCCTTGCAACCAAAGGACATAGTGCTTCTGGGTCTCTGTGTGACTCTGAGCAGCAGGTTATCCACCGCCACACCCTCCTGCTAGAGCTCTGCCCCCCACTGCGCAGGTTCCCTAAACAGCCCCTTGGAGTCTCTGCATGTTCTTATAACTGTTCGTACAGGATTCTAATTAATTTGTACAGACTTTGAATTCATACAATTTTTGGAGAACAGAAGATACGCCTTTTATAATCGCATTTTACTTTTGCACTTGGCTGTGTTTATAATCTAACATCTCTATTGTTTTCACTTCATTAGTTTATATTCCACCACAGCTGGTCATCTGTTGGAAAGTTTCTTTTTTAATTTTATGAAGTTTGTTAAGGTAAAGAGAATTTAAATATAGCAAAAAAAAAAAAATCACATTTCTAACAAAATTTACCCATTAGTAACATAAAGAATGTACCATTTCAAATAATGGGTTTCAAAATTCAATCATAACTCCTTGTGACAACGAAAAGTCTGACTAATTGAAGATATACAATAAGGTGTTAATTAAAGAGGCTTCTATGGTAGGAGTAAAGGCCAAATTCATCCCTTTTATTTCTACATTCTCGTTACGATGCTGAATATTTTTAGGTGTAAATACTGTGATCCCAAAGCACTCCATTTCTATCTATATATTCTCAGAATCTTTAACCACACTGCTTTCCTACATAAAGGTAAGGCCCCATTCCCTAGAAGAGTCTCCTTCTTTCCGCAAACTAGTGATTTCCAGGAACCTCTCCAGAAAGAGTTTGCTCTGTCTTCCCCAATTTTAGTTGCTTTAGATCTGGTTCATCCTGGTCCTTGGCTTTTGGACTGCTTCTTCAGACTTAATTTGTTCCATAGCTTGTGTTCACCCAAATCCCTGTTTTGTTTTCAGTTTGTTCCCTGCCTGCCACTGAGAGTCATCCCTGTCCATTTCCACACTAAACCCAGCATTCTAAAGTCAAACTGGGACACAACTCTAAAAACACCAATTACTTGAACTTGGGAGAGGAGTTCAGAGATATTTTCCTGTATCCTATTAAAAAATATTATCAGATTTACTTGCATCACAAGTAATAGAATACATATATAGTATTTAAATTATGCAGTGAAACAATGCTACACCCACTGAGTTTCAAGGATTCATTCCATTTATTCACTACTGGAAGAATAGAAAATGTTTATTTTGTGTCTCCATGGGTAACTAGTGATATTGAAGGTAATACAGGAGTAGACTAGGGTGCTGACAATGGAAATGTAAAGGAAAAGGTAGATATGAAAGCTACTGGGAATGAAAATGTGACAAAGACCTGGCTGTCAAGTACACAGTGTATATTAGGGACAAGGGGGACAAATATTCCTACAGTGATAACAATATTTCCAACTTGAATGACTGAATACTTCATACTACTGGCAAATAGGTAAGTGAAAAGGAGGTAAAGTGTGCAAGGGGTTGAAAATAGAGACAATTATTTTTAAAAAATAAAACAAATGACCAAAAGAACATTTAGTTGTATATTTTTAACTACTGTGGGAGTGATCAGGAATGAATGGATAGATTTAATAATTTTGACTGTTGGCGTCTGGGACCCTCCTCCACAGACCCTGTGTCTGCCTCCTACCATGAACTTCCCTGACTCTCCCAGATTGCAGCTAATATTCGAACCTGTAATCTTTGGGCTTTGCTAACAAGAAAAGAAAAAGGAGCCAAGAAATTAAATAGAAAAGAAGTACTCAAATCAGTTAAAAGAACCAAGTAAGTGCAATGTCATAGAAGCAAAAATATAAAGAAACTTTTAAAAAAGAGTGAAAAGCAATTTGAGTGTCTAGAGTTTCAAGATGTAGAACTGGGAAAAGGCAAGTGTATTTGCAACTTGAAACAGTCAATTATTAGATATAGGAAGAAAAAGAAAAAAATATTGCTATGTAACACAAAAATTTCCCGCATCTGATTTTTCATTCTAGGATGATGGTATTCATATTTAGGAGAGGGTTAAATGTTTAAGAAATTACTTCAGTGATTTTTGTGTGCATGTCTGAACAGAAAGGGCCCTCTCCACCTTTAGAAGAGAGTTTAAAAAATAAAGAATTAGAAGGGAGGCAGAAGACCCAAACCAGCAGGGCTGCCGCCACACCACAGGAACCAGCCCAGGCGAGTCTCTGACCCATGAGAGGCCTGACAAGCCAATCTCCAGTCCCCAAGGAAGGCAGAAGCAATGAGCCACCAGGGCCACTGCCACCACTGCCACACCATGGGACCCAGCCCAGGTGGGTCCCCTGCCCCCACAAGAGGCCCGACTCACAGACCCACCAGGCTCTGAGGGACAGTGCAGCACCAAACCAGCAGAGCCACTGCCACCACCACACCATGGGATCTAGCCCAGGTAAGTGTCCATCCTTCAAAGAGGCCTGACCTACTAACCCACAGGCCCCAAGGTAGCAGTGCTGAATCAGCAGCCCCTGCAAGATCCAGGCCAGACACCAGGGTGGAATAAGTAGACTGTGAAACCCTCTGCCACAATGACTAAACACCAATAGAGAGATACCAGAAATATGAAAAACCAAGAAAGTAGGACACAACCAAAGGAATATAATAACTCTCAAGTTCTAGATCCTATAGAACAGGAAGTCCTTGAAATGACTGACATGGAATGTTGAGCAACAGTTCTAAGGAAACTAAATGAGATACAAGAAGACTCAGTTAGACAACACAACAAAATGAGAAAAAGTATACAGGACCTGAAAGAAGAAATGAACAAAGAAACCAATACCCTGAAAAATAATGTAGCAGACCTTGTGGAGCTGAAGGATTCATTCAATGAAATAAAAATCACAACAGAGAGTTTAATCAGCTGACTGGAACAAGCAGAAGAGAGAATTTCTGACTGTGAAGATGGCCTGTTCTAAATAATACAGGCAGACAAAAATTAAAAAGGAAAAAGAATTTTAAAAATTGAAGAAAATCTAAGAGAGGTAATATGCAGCCTTAAGCACTTGAATATCTGAATTATGGGTACCCCAGAAGGGGAGGAAAAAGGAAACGGCATCAAAAACATACTCAAGGAAATAATAGCAGAAAACTTCCCAGGTATAGGGAAAGGCACAGATCTTCAGGTTTAGGAGGCTCAAAGATCCCCAAATGTATTCAACCCAAAAATGTCCTCTCCAAGATGTCGTTATAGTCAAATTCACAAAACTCATAGATAAAGAGAGAATCTTAAATGCTGCAAGAAAGAACTGTCAAGTCACCTATAAGGGACCCCCTACAGACTAACATCAGACTTTTCATCAGAAACCCTAAAAGCCAGAAAAGAATGGGATGATATATTCAAAACACTAAAAGACAAAAATTGCCAGCCAAGAATACTCTACCCAGCAAGGCTATCCTTCTGAAATGAAGGACAAATAGTATATTTCTCTGACACACAAAAACTGCGGGAGTTCACTACCACACAACCAGCCTTACAAGAATTTCTCAAGGGAGTACTGGGTCTGGTACCTGAAAACAACCATCACTACCATGAATACTCAAGAAAGAACAAATCCCACCAGTAAAATAAAAATGCTAGCAATAAAGATAAAAAAAGTATATCTACCATCCCAAAAACCAAAAAACACCGAAGACAAACAGTAAATCAGAAAGAAAGGAACAAAAGATATTTAAAACAACCAATCAAAAATCAGTAAAATACCAAGAGTAAATCAATACCTTTAAATAATAACTTTTAAGGTAAAAGGATTAAATTCCACACTCAAAAGGCACAGACTGACTGAATGGATTAAAGAGATGGACCCAACAATATGCTGCCTTCATATTCAACAATATTCTCCCTTCACCTCAAATGTAAAGACACACATTGACTAAGAGTGAAAGAATGGAAAAAGATATACCATGCAAACAGAAATGAAAAACAAGCTGGATTAGCTATTCCTATATCAGATAAGATAGACTTTAAACCAAAAAACTTAAAAAGAGATAAAGAAGGCCACCATATAATGACAAAAGGATCTATCCGAAAAGAAGACACAACAATCATAAATATATATGTATCCAGCATCAGAGCAGCTAGATTAATAAAACAAACACTATTAGACCTATAGAAAGAGATAGATACTAATACCATAATAGCAGGGGACCTGAACACCCCACTCTCAACATTGGACAGATCATCTAGGCAAATAATCAACCCAGAAACACAAGATCTAAACAACACTTTGGACCAATTGGACTTAGTAGATATCTACAGAACATTTCATCCAGCAACCTCAGAATATTCATTCTTCTCATAAGCACATGGAATGTTGTCCAGGATAGAACACATATTAGGTCACAAATCAAGTCTCAACAAATTCAAAAGAATTGGAATTATTCCATGTATTTTTTTCAGACCACTATGGATTAAAATTAGAAATCAATAATAAATGAAATTCTGGAAACTATACAAACACATGGAAATGAAACAAAACTCTACTGAATGACATATGGGTCCAAAAAGAAATTAAACAGGAAATCAAAAAAAGTGTTGAAACTAATGAAAATAATGACATATTATACCAAAAGCTGTGGGATACTGCAAAAGCAGTACTAAGGGGAAAATTTATCACATTAAATGCTTACTTCAGAAGAATGGAAAGATGGCAAGTAAACAACCTAATGCTTCACCTTAAAGAACTAGAAAAACAAGAACAATCCTAACCCAAATTTAGTAGATGGAAAGAAATAATTAAGATCAGAGCAGAACTAAATAAAATAGAAAACCAAAAAACAATGCAAAAGATGAATGAAACAAAACATTGATTTTTTTTAAAGATAAATAAAGTTGACAAACCATTAGCAAGGCTAACTAATAGAAAAGAAGAGAGAAGACATAAATAACAAAAATTAGAAATGAAAAAGGTGATATTACAACTGATACCTCAGAAATACAAGGAATCACTAGAGACTACTATAAACAACTATATGCAAACAAATTTGAAAATCTAGAGGAAATGGATAAATTTCTGGACATACTGAAACTACCAAGACTGAGCCAAGAAGACATAGAAAACCTGGACAGACCAATAACAGTCAAAGAGATTGAAGCTGTTATCAGCAGTCTCCAAATAAAGAAAAGCCCAGGACTGGATGGGTTCACTGCACAATTCTACCAAACCTTCAAAGAAGAATTAATACCAATTCTCTACAAACTATTCCAAAAAATTGAAACAGAGGCCATTCTCCCAAACTCATTCTATGAGGCAAACATCACACTGATACCAAAACCAGACAAAGATAAAACAGAAAAAGAAAACTACAGGTCAATATCCTTGATGAATATAGATGCAAATATCCTCAATAGAATACTAGCTAGTAGAAGACAGCAATACATACATAAAATTATATACACGATCAAGTGGGATTCATCCCACAGATGCAAGGTTGGTTCAACATATGCAAATCAATAAATGCAATATTACCACATCAATAAAATCAAAGACAAAAATGATATGATCATCTCTATAGACATCGAGAAAGCATTTGACAAACTTCAACCTTCATTCACGATAAAGACTGTCTATAAATTAGGTATAGTAGGAACGTATTTCAACAAAATTAAAGCCATATATGACAAACCTACTGCCAATATTATCCTGAATGGGAAAGGTTGAAAGCTTTTCCCTTAAGAAGAGGAACTAGACAAGGATGCCCACTCTCAACACTCCTATTCAGTATAGTGTTGGAAGTACTAGCCAAAGCAATCAGAGAAGAGAAGGAAATAAAGGGCATCCAGATTGGAAAAGAGGAAGTCAAATTGTACCTGTTTGCAGATGACATGATCCTATATATACATCAGCCTAAAGACTCTACAAAAAAACTCTTAGAGTTGATAAATGATATCAGCAAAGTTGCAGGAGACATAATCAACACACAAAAATCAGTAGTATATCTATACTCCAACAATGAACTAGCAGAAAAAGAAATCAAGAAAGCTGGCCTATTTACAATCATCACCAAAAATTAAAATACTTAGGAATAAAGTTAACCAAGGATGTGAAAAATCTCTATGATGAGAACTATAAACCACCGTTGAGAGAAATTAAAGAGAACACAAGAAGGTGGAAAGATATCCCATGCTCTTAGATCAGAAGAATTAACATTGTGAAAACCTCCATACTACCCAAAGTGATCTACAGATTCAATAAAATCCCTATCAAAATTCCAATGACATTTTTCTCAGAAATGGAAAAAATATCCTAATATTCATATGGAATAACAAAAGACCATGAACAGCCAAAGCAATCCTGAGCAAAAAAAAAGGAAGAAAGAAAAGAAAGCTGGAGGCATAACACTACCTGACTTTAAACTATACTACAAAGCTATAGTAACCAAAATAGCATGGTACTGGCATAAAAATATACACACAGACCAATGGAACTGAATAGAGAATACAGAAATCAACCCATACACCTACAATCATCTGATCTTCAACAAAGGCATCAAGACTACACACTGGGGAAGAGACTGCCTCTTCAGCAAATGGTGTTGGGGAAACTGGATATTCATATGTAGGAGAATGAAACTAGACCCATACCTCTCACCATGTACCAAAATGAACTGAAAATGGATTAGAGAATTAAATATACATTCTGAAACAATAAAACTCCTTACAGAAAAAGTAGGGGAAACACTCCAGGAAGTAGGAATGGGTACAGACTTTATGAATACAACCCTAAAAACACAGGCAACCAAAGGAAAAATAAACAAATGGGATTATATCAAACTAAAAAGCTTCTGCAAAGCAGAAGAAACAATTAATAACAAACACAGTGGGAGAGAATATTTGCAAAATATACATCTGACAAAGATTAATAACCAGAATATACAAGGGGCTCAGACAACTTAAGAGCAAAAAAACAAGTCACCCAATTAAAAATTGGCAAAGGAGCTGAATAGGCATTTCTCAATGAATGGCCAACAGACACACGAAAAAATGCTCAACATCACAGAGCATTCAGGACATGCAAATCAAAACAACTTTGAGATACCATCTCACTCCAGTTAGGATGGCTAATATCCAAAAGACAAGATGATAAATGCTGGTGAGGTTGCTGAGAAAAAGGAGCCCTCCTTCACTGTCGGTGCGACTGCAAAATGGTGCAACCTTTATGGAAAATGGTATGGCAGTTCCTCAAACAATTAATTACAAATAGATCTACCATATGACACAGCTGTTCCACGGCTGGGTATATACCCAGAGAAATAGAAATCATCATGTTGTAGGGAAACCTGTACTCCCATGTTTATTGCAACATTATTTACAATAGCCAAGATTTTGAACCAGACCAGATGTCCAACATTAGATGAGTGAATAAGGAAAATGTGGTCTATCTACACAATAGAATACTACTCTCCTATTAAAAAAAAAAAAAAAGTGAAATACTACCATTTGAAGCAACATGGATGGATTTAGAGAAAATTATATTAAGTGAAATAAGCCAGACACAGAAAGAGAAACACTGCAAGTTCTCACTTATTTGTGGGAGCTATAAATAAATAAATAAACAAAAAAAACCAAACAAATAAACTGGGGGGGAGGAAGACTCAGCAATCACAATTCCTTGACTTTGTTAACACAAGTGAACAGGTATGATGTTGATAGGGGGAAAGGGAGGTGGGAAAGGAGGAATTGGGAAAGGGACATGAATTAACTACATTGTATATTGATACAGTAAAAAAATTTTTAAGAGCTAAAAAAATAAAAATTAAAAAAAATTTTTTTAAAAACAGAATTTAATTGCTTTGCATAGAAACATGAGAAAAATATCATAGAAAGAGAAGATGAAGACAAATTTATTGCACCTGGGGATACAATAAAAAAATAAATAATGATATATGTAAGGATAAGCTGGGTAGAAGAAAGAGCCCTAGCGACAACGTAGGGGCTTTAAAAAGAGAGGAAACTAAATCCTATTTTCGGAAACAGCTGATGAATTTTTGAGACTGTAATGTCTAATATTAAATTTGAGTCAATGTCAACATAGTACTGTATTTACAATTGAAAACCATTACTTCAAGTCTTTGGAAAGAGTCTGTCATTCAAAAACCATTACTATAGCAATTCATGAGTGAATGAAAAAATCAGGGGAGAATGGACCAGCAAGACAGAAGGAAGCTCCAGGTATTAAGAGTGATGGTTAAGAAGAAAATTACAAAGTCCAGTAAAGAGATATCATTCCCACTGAAATTCACAGGAATATCAGACATATTTTTAAAACTTGATACAGTACTTCTATGGACTGAATGTTTGTGTATGTCCAACCCAATTCATATGTTGAAATCCTATCCCCCTATGTGATAGTATTTGAAGGTGGGGCCCTTGGAAATAATGGAAGAGATTAGTGCCCTTATAAGAAGTGACATGAGAGAGATGATCTCTCTCCCCACCATGTGAGGACACAGGAAGAAGGCAAAGGTCTGCAAACCAGAAAGAGGACCCTCACCAGAAATCAGACCATGCTGGCAACCTGGTCTCAGACTTCAGCCTCCAGAGTGAGAAATAAATGTTTGTTCCCCCTAGTCTACGGTATTTATTATAGCAGACCAAGCTAACTAAGACATGGGTACAGTCTTGGGATACCATATTTGAATATTAAAATAATGTTGGTCTTTAAAATCTAGAGAACTTGATGATACCAAGTTAGCTGACCCCTGGGCTGTAATAGTTTCACAGTTCATATTTTTGCTTTTGTAATCAGTGTTGGCAATGGATGACTGTACTGAGCAGGTAATGGTTTATTTGGTGCCATTTAAGGGATAAATGAAATTCATGAAATTCCTCTCTGTTTAAAATTATTCCCCTACACTTCCTAAGTACAGTCATGCATTGCATAATGTTTCAGTCAACAATGGACCGCATGTAGGCCAATGGTTCTTTAAGATTATAGTAGGGCTGAAAAATTCCTCTCACCTAGTGACGTCATAGACATCGTAATGTCATAGAGCAATGCATTACTCACGTAGGAGCAATAGGCTATACCATATAGCCTAGCTGTGTAGGAGGCTATACCATCTAGGTTTGTATAAGTACTCATACACTGCACAACAGTGAAGTCACCTAATGATACATTTCTCAGAATTTATCCCCATCATTAAGTAACACATGACTGTTATAAATTATAGATTAATTTGGATTGTATAGGGAGATACCAGCCATTTCCATATTACTATAAAAATTAGTTTAAACAAATTCTCCTTTCTCTTAAAGGCTAACTGAGGTTATCTGAAAGCTTTGATGAGAGAAAAGAGGGGAAAGAAATGAGAAAGTCAAGAGATGCAAACCCAGTCCAAAGCAGAGAGAAGCTGTCAGGGCCCAACAAGTAGCACTAATGCCCTGGGAGCTGGAAGAGGTGAAGTAGGATGAGAGGCAGCGAATGTGATGTTGCCAAAGATAACTCCACCTACTTAGACATTTTGCATTAAGCCAGGCTTGCATTAAAAAAAAAGAAAAAAAAAATTCAAATTGTCCATTCCCGCATCATTCTTTTTTTTTTCTTTTGTAAACCATTTCCACCCCTTCATTTCTATTCTTCTAAGATGATCTTTAATTACTTGTTTTAGCTCCCCCCTCCCCTTTCCTTTCTTTCTCTAGATGTGTAAACAAGCAGAGAAATGGTTAAATTTAAGCCACAGGAAAAGGAGGTGAGGCTAGCAGATTGAGTTGTCAGCTACTTGGCATTAAGATGCTTCAAATCTCAGCATCTGACTACATTTTTCCTGGATTTTGACTCTAGTCTTTCAGTTCACTGGCAATCTACCCATATATAGTCAACTCTTCAGTAAATACATTCGAGGATGGGCTTTGAGATGCATCCAAGGAGAGGGTCGCATTGTCTTGTTAGTTTAATTTCTCACCTTGGCTGTTTATTTGCTGTGAATAAAACCTACACGATTAAAAATGAAATCACTCCCTCTATCCCAAAGCAGCTCTTTCAGCTACAGTGGTAACTCTGAGTCCTTATCTTGAGTTTTCATGATGATTAAAATCTCTATGATCTATGTTGAACTGAATCTTCTCTATCTATAGAGAAATTAGGTAAAATATTTTAAAGCAATCACAAAGCTACTCTTTAGAACAGGTGTGAGTAAATTATAGCCCACAGGCCAAATCTGCCCTTGTTGCCTGTTTCTATAAAGTTCCACTGGAACACAGCCATGCTTATTTGTTTATGTATTATCTGTTGTTGGTTTTGCACAATAGTAGCATAATTGAGTAGTTGCAACAGAGATCATACCTTTAAAGCCAAAAATATTTACTATCTGGCCCTTTATAGAAAAAGTATGCCAGCCCCTGATTACAGCATTACACCTTCCAGTACATACCTCCTTAAATTTGTGTAATTCTCGTCCATCAATCATGCTTAACTGGTTTACTGCTAAAATGATATGAATAGTATGGAAACTAGCAGAAGCATGGATTAAAAATAAATATTTGAAGTATCCTCAAAGCTGCATGTACAGTCAGCTTGGTGATTCTCTGAGTCTGTCTGACCATTTTGAACAAAGCATAGAGCTTACAAAAATCTACAGACCTCCAGTAGAATATGTTCTAAATACTACACAAGCCCTTCAAAGGCTTTCAACTATTACTTAGCCAGCTTGAAGCCACACACTGTTATCATGAGGTGGGATTTTGATTTATGAAACAGTGCTACAGAGCGATAGGTATTAGTTACTTCTGTACCAGAAGGTATTTATAACACAACTGCTATGAGCTCCCAAAATTCAAAACCTTTTAAACCACTTTAGCTTAGAGTGCATTTCAAATCCATTTTCAACTACAGACCAACATTCAAAAGCACTTTAAAAAACACACCAAGTTAGAGAAAAATTTTAACTCTTTAAATTAGCATAACTATAGCATCTTAATATCTCTAATTATACTTGGGAGTGTCTGACTTCCTCATTTATTTAATATTTTCTATAAGCAACTTCCTTGACTATAATCTCTGAAATCTTCCCACAGAGTAAAAAAAAAATAATATTTTAAAATTAGTATTCTTCTTTTATAGAAAATACCAATGTTATGAGCTTGTAAAATGTGTGATTTTACAAAACAGAATCATGGTTGGAATATTTTGCGTATAAAATAAATAAAATTTGGAAAATATTTTCACATCTCTATCGACAATTCTCTGACTTTTAGGCCAATTTATCTGAAGTTTTAATACCTTTTTTTTTTCTTTTACACAAAATAGACACTGCCGTGTCTGATCTTTCCTTAAGTTCTCATGTCTTTTTTTTACCTGTTTCTAAAGACTATTTCAGACCAAGATTAATAGGTAAGACCTTAGTCTGTAATTTTTTGAGTCATGATATGTTGTAACGAATACACTGTCAGACTTAAACAATTCAGAATTGTTTAAAATTCTAAGAAACTGACTTAAAAATAATTTCCAAATCCTAATCTAAGTTTATAGAACATTCAACCTTTAGTTCAATGTGTCTCACGTACCTAAATTTAGCAAACTATAAAACAGCAATTCTAACTGGTTCCAAAGATGATCTAGTCCAGAGCTGGCTGTCTTTCCAAGGTAATATGCCAAATTGCAACGTTTTCACCTCTTGCTTTAGGAGAGTCTTGTTATTATGGTTTGAAGAAGATTTTGTATGTTTAAGAATATCCTTTCGACTGGTGCAAAGCAGTGATATCCCACTAATTTTGGATGTGGCAGAAGCAGCTTAGTGCTGAATTGCAAAGTTCTTCTGCATATGTTATCTCATTCATTCCTGAGAAGAGGATATCTTTATTACCTGTTTTACACAGATGTGGAATGTGAGCTCAAAGAGGCTAAGTTACTGTTCATGAAGCTAGGTAAATACAGAGTTTAGATTCAAATCCATGTCTTCCAACTCCAAGATCAGAGTTTGCACATGGAACAGAGGTGATTTACAGTTTGGACATAAGCAGTCAAAGCAGGCTAAACAGGTAAGTAATGCTTATCTCAAGAATAGTCTGGGTACTAAAGTAATGGGGACTTTTGCAAAGTCAGGAACACAATGAATCAACACAACGGATTCAAAGCTAGGAAGAAAGACAAGGATCGTAACAATATAAATATTAGGAAATGCAGTTTAACAGAAAACTCAAAATATAGTGGGGAACCAGGAAACCCTCAGAAGTTGGGGAGGAAAAACAAAGTTAATGACCAAAAGTCATAGAAAGAGTCAGCAATCAGAACGTTATAGAAATTGAGGTCACAAGGGAAAGCAGCAGAAAAACATAGATTCCTTTATTTGTGAAGTCTTCATTGACTAATTGTTTTATTCCAGGCAAACTGTGAAGCTGAGAATACGATAACAAAACACTATCCTGGTTCTGCACAATTTTATAATATTGTAGGAAAGATAATGATACAATCAAGTTATCTGCTTAATGCCACTGAACCATATCCTTAAAAATGATTAAAAAGGTAAATTTTATGTTGTGCATATTTTACCACAATTAAAAATATTTTTTAAAATATTCCTTTAAAAAGAGAAAAAGCTATAATTGCAAATCCTAGAGGGAAGGTCATATATAAAGTTATGTAGGAGACCCAAGAAGAAATCATATACAGACCTAATGACAAGAGATAATCTTAATAACTGCTTCATAGCCAGAAGCGATTATATCATTCTGTGAAGGTGGGGGCAGTGGTTTGACTGAGTTCTGCAGAGCAAAGGGTTGAGAACCCTTGGCTAACTTGTGGATGAAGAAGGCTAATAGAAATATAGTTGCACCAGCATTTAACAGCAACCAGTTAATAACCAGGTAAGACAGAGTAAGTGAGAACAGCACAGAGTTTAAGAGACCCAGGGGATGGAAAAAGTGTGTCCCCAGCAGGGAGAAATGGAGTTGGCATAATAGATGATGCAAGAAAGGCGCAAGACAAACTCCTCCACTTCACCATGTTGCTTCAGACCAATTCTGGTGCTAATTAATTAGTGTGACTCTATGATGTATTGACCAAACCTAGTATTGAGAGTAAAGTGGAGATCTATTATAATTATCCAGGGAAACTGGGAAGAATGGTGATCTTATATATGGATGATCTGACTCTGGCTATGGGCACTTGGCCGAGTCCTTTTTCTGAGCTACCATTTAAACGGGAGCAATAATAATATCTACTCCAGAGCTGTGAGCTTTTAATTTTTAAAAAAATTATGCAAAATGCCTGGTTTATTGTAGGCAGCTCAGTCAATATTACTGGTAAATAACTAATTAAAATAATCTAGGTCTATCCCAGTTCCAACTTTGGCCTTACGCCATCAATACACATTCGTTAACTGAAAGCAGAGATGGCAGGGTGATGATGGTGTTTAGAATCTGAATGAGTTTAGAAATATGCTGGCATGAGAATATGCTTCATACATTTCTGCCTGCCTGGGGGGGGGGGGGGGGTGCCAAAACATACCATAGGCTTCTGCAGCAGCCGACATAACATTGCAGGGCTCTACATTGAAAACAGAGGTCGTCCTAAGGGAATTATCTCAGACACAGAGCCAGACAGAGCAAACACTTCAGGGAATAGCTTTATGTCCAAATGAAACACCAAGCAATTTGTAACTTCTTGGGTCTGAACATCACAAGCAATCCCTTTTTCCATCTAATCGTTTCCTTCCATCCATGCTTAGTGTTTATATGGCTGTCTGGACACAGGAGAGCAACTGTTACAAACGAGCAGATATTATGTTTGCTTCTCTCTTGTTTTATCAGAGTGCCAAGTAAATGCTGCAAAGTTATAGCAATAAGCAGTGAAGGTAAGGAACAATATTATCTTCCCTAATGTAGGTGATGATCAGGTCCTTGGAAGGCCTTGCTACAGACAAGTTGGAGAATGTGTACCCACCTCATTCTGATTTCATTTAAGGTTTGCATAGCTCTGTTTACAATATAGCTCTTGGGCTGAAGGCACAGGTAGAGGAGAATACCAGAATTAGGGACTGTCTTAATCTGTAGCAGCCCTAAAAACCCACATTTGCAGCCCAAATGTATCTAAAATAACTTGCCTGCAGGCTTCTCTCCTTGTATATACATTACTATTTCGGGTTTTACCACGGGGTATCTGTTGACCTTGACTTTGAATTTCTTGACCTCTCAGTGTCTTTGCTTTGCTCCTGCCTAATGGCAACAGTATTCTTCCCACCCTCTAGAACAGATGGCATAAAGACAACATGCTTTAAAAAGAAAAAAAAGTGAATAAAAAATGGTAATGAAAGAGACCAAAAAGAGGTTTCAAGACTTGTTTCTTCCATTAAATTATATGGCCTTGGATAAGTCACCTGTTCTCTGGGCCTTGTATTTCTCATCTGTAAAATGAAGGGATTAGACTGGGTCCTAATTCCCTTCCAGTTCTAATGTTCTAGTATTACATCACTCTAAAGTCAAGCCCCCCAGACAATTAGAGTGTGGGATAGGAGGTATGTACTTCTTACACCCCACAGAGATTTATTTTTTAAAAAGGAAAAAGAACATAGTTCTTTATTCCTGGGATGACTACTAGTCCTTTGAGAATGCAGGACTAGGTGGATTTCCTCTCTTATGGAACTTTTTTTTTTTTCCAGAAAAGACACCATGTGCCTCTCTTGGATGAGCACTTACTTTCCAGAATTAACATTGATCCCAGTGAAATGAAACATTCATCAGAAGTGACAAAACACGAATGTATTTGTCATAGTTTTTCTAATACGTGGTTATATTTAAAGCAGATCTATTGACCTGGAAATGACAAGGTGCATTCTGAACAACCATATAAGTTTCCAAATCAACAAGCAAACACTTTCCTTTATAGTACATGGGCACATCTTGCACATTTAATGCAAGCACACACATGCACACACACAGGAGGGGGAACAAAACACTAGATGTGATGGTTAATTTTAGGTGTCAACCTGACTGGATTAAGGAATACTCACATAGCTGGTAAAGCATTATTTCTGACTATGTCAGTGAGTGTGTTTCCAGAAGAGATTGGCATTTCCATCAGTGGACTGATTGGCATTTCCTTCAGTGTGCGCAGGCACCATCCAATAAGCTGAGGGCCTGGATATAACAAAAAGGCTGAGAAAAAGCAAATTTCTCTTCCTCTCCCTCTCTCTCTCTGTCTCCTGGAGCTGGGACACTCTTCTTCTCTGGCCCTTGGACATCACAACTCCAGGTTCTTTGGCCTTGATATGCCTGGACTTAAACTAGTGGCCTCCCAAGTTTCTCAGGCCTTCATCCTCATACTGAGAGTTACACCCTGGTTCCAAAGGCCTTTGGACTTGGACTGAACCATGCTAACAGCCTCCCTGGGTCTCTGGCTTACAGACAGCCTATTGTAAGACTTCTCAGTCTCTTAATTATGTGAAACAATTCCCCAAATAAATTCCCTTTCAACTCTATCATCTATCTATCTATCTATCTATCTATCTATCTATCTATCTATCTATCTATCTATCTATCTATCTATCTGTCTATCTGTGTCTGTCTGTCTGTCTGTCTATCTATCTATCCATCCATCTATCTATCCATCCATCCTATTGCTTCTGTCTCTCTGGAGAACCCTGACAAATACACTAGCTAATTTTTTTTAAAAAAACCTTCAAGGGAAAAAAATGTAAAAATTTTATGCCTTACAGATTTTGAGGAAATAGAAAAATGATTTTCTTCTTGATATAACAAATACAATTTCAAGTTTTGCAAAGGTAGAAACCTCTTTTAGGTTTACATACCCAAAGTAGGAAGAAGCATCTAGAATTCTTTAGCTTGATATCTTGCTCCTGAGAACCACCCACAGATTGCTGCACAGAAAACACCTCAGTACTCGTGCTTAGGAATTGAGGTTCTTGTCCTGGAACCAGCCAAGTGACCTGAGGGGAAGTTAGACTTAGTTCCTTATCTACAAAAGAACATGTTTGAATGCCAAAAATTATATATCTTTAAGTCTGATAGGTGGACATTTGTCCTTTGCTGAAACAGCTATAACCATAACAATAATTGTAACAAAAGCAACAGGTGTCCAGAGAAACAAATTCTATAAAACCTAGCACTGGTAATGAACTAATTCAGACCAAAAGGATTTTCTTAACCTTAACTCTAATCCCTCATTTTAGATGAAGTCCAATTCTGTCCTCAGTGAAGACATAATTGCTAGCTCTCTATATCTTATGCCAGGGTTTTCCATATACGTAAAGACAGTTATCAATTATGTCTTAGCTTTCCTTCATTTGCTTCTAGTGTCAAATAAAAAGATTTAAGAAAAAAAAATGTTATACTTACCTGACCTGGAGATGGAGGGCAGAGGAATTCCAGTTTGTAGAAATACCTTCTATATTTTCAAGAGAGCATTCTTAGAAATGCCAGACTGACTCTGGTTAAGAAAGCAAATTCATATCTTAATAAGATAGAATCATGCAACCAAATAGGCAACATCATTTTTAGATGGAAAAGTCTGCGGTTGGTTTTTTTGTTTCCCTGAGTGTTCTGTACAGTTCATGCTCCATTCTTTGTGCAGTGCTGTACTATAGCCTCTGGTACCCTCTGTCTACAGAGCCCTTGCCTTTTCTGCTGTGGTTATTTGGCCATCAGTCTAAGGGAAAGCATTTCTCCTCGGGTAGAAATGAATAGAAGGGAAAAGAAGCAATTAGCTAGCCTGACCTTGCTTTTTTATTTCCAAATGTTCCACTTTTGCTGTGATCCCTCAAATGTTGAGAAGATGGCATTTGTTCCACAAGAGGAAGAGTGTTCTTGTGGAAAATCTAGGTAGAAAACAATTCTCCAACCTTCCTGCCTCACCCCAATCCACACACAAACCCATGACCTCCCACAGTTCATCTGAAGCAGAGATGACATAAGGCAAACACATACACACAAAAATATATATTAAATAAAATTGTCCCAAACCTTGCTGCCAAGTAGTAAGCCACACATTTTAGTTAAAAGCAAGAAAACAAATTTTAAAAATGAGCCTTTCCTACAATGATGCAAAGAGATTTCCAGCTGAGGAAATTCTATAGGTTCTATCAACAGAGGATGCTGACATTTGTCTAAATACAAAGTTGTTGATATTTTTGGATGCTGGGAACATGTGATTACCTGTGAACATGGAAAAATACCATACAACAGTTCTGGGTCCACTGGAAGAAAAGACTGTGCAAAGTCTACAACTGCGGCATTTTAAGATACTTTTACAGAATTTACCTAATTATGCCGTCATAGACCATAATCCCACAGGAACACGCACGTCAGAGCCAACATCTTTACATCACACACACACATTTAGCATCTCACTAATGCTTGTGAGCAGGAGAATAAAGCCTTTGTGTTAATAACAAAAAGATCATACTGTTTCCTTCATACAACACCCACGTTTGTGTATCCAGACCCTCCAACTCTGAAACTTTTAATAAGCCACTTGCCCACAAATTAAAAAGGATTCTGCAATTCCATCACTAGAAAAGAATGTGATTTTGGCATCACAAGAGTAAATAAAATAGTAATCCACGTGTTATAAATTATGCATCTTTCATTTCAAAGGACAATAAATAAAGCATCTTTCAGCCCTATGAATTCTGAAGCAGTTAACAATTTACATACTAGCACATGGGGATCACTTAATTCATCCCTGAAAGGCATCCTGTTCTGGGATGCTGTGGTATTTTGTTAATAGCACACACAACCTTACTGAAAGAGGAGAAGCAAGGAAATATTATACCAATGGCCTACCCTTGAGAGAGTTGAGTAGAGGTGATAGGACTCTAATTGAAATTCACTCCGAATAGGAGTTCTCTCTCATATGAGCTCAAGAAGATGTTGCTAACAAAACTCCCCAGAAAGAGATTTGACTCTTCAAAGTTCATTGCTAGTGTTCCTATTTCTTTTCACCTGGATTATTACATTACACTTTTTTTGAAGCAAATATTTAGTCACATCATTCACCTATTGAAAAACCTTGTCACTTCCCTTTGCCGAGCATGAAGCCCAAATCTTTAGAATGGCATGAAGGTTAAACCTGGATGATCATATACTTTAAGGTGACCATACACTTTATCATTCAAACTAGGACACATATGAGAGTGAAAGGGGTACACAATAGCAATATTGACCACAGGACAAGAAGAGTAAACTGGGACTGTCCAAGGCAAACTGGACTAAGGCTTACCTAGGGAACTACATCAGAAGGTTTGCATTGAGGACCATAAGCAGTTGGATAAAACATATTTAATATGCCTCGAGCGTTTTTAACAGAGAAGCTACAGCTGGGCAGCATATTTTTGGTTGGCCTAGCTTCTCTAGAAGATAGAATGAGAACTCATTATAGGAGTGGGTTTTGAAAGTTTGGGTGACACTGCTCTAGAATCAGCAAGGCAAAATCCTTTCTAGGAACCCACCAAGCTGTGGGCTGCACTTGAAGACACACGTTCCCACTTCGGTGGAAGAGGGATGCTTCTGAAGAGAGCTGACATATTCAGGAAGAGAAGCTCTTCTCCCAAGCCCTCATCTATGGCACGATACGAACCTCTGGATGGGTACCAAGGCTTTACAAAGGTTGTATTTTCCTCATTTACACACTTGAGATATAGCATCATTCATGATGACTAGTACTGAGGGACATATTTTCACCTTCCATGCCAAATATGGCATCTTCTTAATGAACAAGGCACCTCTACCCATATTTTAGACCCTGGAATTAAGTATGATCAAACAGGAAATTTTCATGTACTAAATTATTAACATCACTATACAAGTATTTAGTTTTCTTAAAAAGACATCTTTTCATACATGCATCTGACTGAGACCCTTTACCACCAAAATCCAGGGTAGCAATCCAAACTGGCTTCTGAGGAGAGCCTTGAAGCGTCCTTTCCCCAGTTTTCAGCTATGTCTGTGTGATAATTAGTTTTTCTGTTTGGTTGGTTGGCTTTGGCTTTTTTGCAAAAATTTTTTTATCATAAACTCAATTTGGGCTGTACTGTAACATAAGGTCCATGTGAGCATATATACCCACAGAAGATAAGCTGCCTCCAAGTCTTAGACTTGGCAAATATTGACAATGTCAGCCCTGTAAGAGCCTTTACACATGTAAGCATTCAATCGATACATGGATTGATACTTAGGGTGTGATCTAGAGGCAGTTAAAAAGAGCAATAGTGAGGAGGAATGAGTTGTTTGCAGTACTGCTTTCTGAATACACTACAGAGCTCAGAATAGAGTAGGTGTTCAATAAATATTTGTTGAAGAAGTGTTGAAAGAATGCCTATAAATCTTTCTCTTTTCACAATTACTCAAACATATAAAGCAGAATGATAGCCCTTGGGCTAGGAAGCTTGGCCTGCGTGATCTCTCCTTCACCTGCCTGATTCCAGGTGGTGACAAAGCCTCTTGGCTGCCTCTGCCTCAACCTTGGGCTCTCAGCTTTCCTAGTAGATAACTCATCTTATCTCCACCCTAATCAGATTCAGGAACACATGGATATCCCAAGGTGAAAAAGTCAGAATCTCTGCATAGGAAAGACTTAGCTGTGAAGACAGGGCATGAATAAGGAGAGGCCAGGTGGTGCCTATTTATCCTTCTCTGAACTTAACTAACCCACTGATGCAGGCTCCAAAAAATGCTGGCTCCTCAACATCGGGCCTTTCTTTATAAATTACTTCAATCCAGGACCACCACAATGCGCAACCTGTTCTACTGTACATGGTGACACTGTGCCTATCCATTCACTTAAAGCTTTCTTGATCAAGTGGAATGAAACGCAGATCCTTAATAGTACACAAATTGACTAGTAACAACCACTGCCCACCAAAAGACAGATCAACATTAGCTAAGGACAAAGTAGGTCCTTATACATCTGGCATTATTTGGGAACAAGATATTCCAGATTTATTAATTTGCCAGATAAATGATTTTAGGAAATGCAGACCCTATACAAAGGCCATATGCAGGGTACCACATGATGACTCGTGATCTGAATGACATCTGTGCAAGAAGGAGGTGGGGCCGGAGAGAATAAAGAAAACCAAACCCTCAGGAGTTTCAGGGATTGAGGGAAATGCTTAGTTTCTCAGGACACATAGGGATTTGAGCAGATTTCTCGTGACTCTCACATGATGGGGTGACTTCTCACTAACACTGGGGATAAAGTTGCAAATTTGAGACTAGAAATCAGGTGTTTTCAACCAGTCAGTGGCTCTTTCCAAAAACCATTTTGCCCTTCATATATATGAAAACATGCTTTATAAATTTGCCCAAGTTTAAGAGGAATTTTTAAATATAGCATTCTAAAGGTCAGATATTATGTTTAGTGTATATATATATATATATATTTAAAGCATAAATATATGTACATATACATATATACATCTGTATATATACGTATACGGTGGGCTTTATGTAATGCACAGCTCGGGTTTCATAGTCTAACTTCTGCATCTGTAAGATCAACACTAGTCACAGAGAGCCCTTTCACAGCACAGGGCCAACCTGGCTTGTTTCCACCTGCCACAGAGGTGAGGAGCAGTGGTGCTGCCAGCTGCCCTGAGAGTGACTCTGCTTGCCCTGCCCCCACAATCACCCCAGGCCCCAGGCCATGCCCACACCTCTCCAAGCCCAGCTGCAGGGCTTCTTGAAGCACCCTGAGGCTCTGAGCGTTACCTGGCAACCACACACCTGTGAGTTAGGTCAGCCAGGCAGTGCTCACCTGTGTGTTGGGGCTTGCGGGCTCTCAGTGCATTCATGTGCTCCTTGTTACAGCTCACTCCCCATCCCAGAGAGGAGAACAGAGCTGATTGTTTTCCTTCTCAGTTTCCTAGAGACAACAGATCCACTGATTAGCTCTCCACTGAGTGTCCAAAAAGGCTAAAACGTGTACACCACAGCATTAACCTAGAAAATGTAGCTTTTAAGGAAGTGGAAAGCTTAATTTTGGGAAAATATCTCTGACAGTAAACCAGATTCTTAATTTGGGAAACTTAAGAAAATAACTGAATAGTTCATAATACATTATAATCAATTTGTTTCAAATGAGAAAAAAAATTGTATACCAAGTATGCTTACTTTTTTGTTTTTCACTTTAGTATCTGTTCTTCCCCATACCGTCCCCACCAGAAGAGCTTCACAGTCAAAATGAGGAGGGAGAGTAGATGAGCTGGCTCTGGGATTGGCCTCTCTGACAATTCAATGAGCAGCACTGGGGTTTGACTGGCTGTAACCCTTCAGTGTATCCAGAGTTCCTGTTCCTGGCATGGAAACCTGACATTGACCTCACTTCCTGTCTGCTGACCTTGCTCGTCTTGGACACCTCTTTCTGGAAGCAGATGAACATCCGAAAGGACAGAGAACTAGGCTGCTGCAATGCCGCCTCCTTCCATTGCCCTAAGGGGAGCAAATCTGGGCAGAGAAGGACCTAGACAGATGCAGTTGTCTGTATGCTGCTGGGGCAACCCCGATAAATATTTTGTAAATGTTTATTCAATCCTCCTTAGTGCATTAAGAAAGAGGTATTCTGTTCTCATTCTGTGTGTATCAGATCACTAGAACTTCTAGGCAAGGATTAGGTTGTAGTAAAAATCTGACTTCCCGTGCGACTCCAGTTTCTCTTCTTTTCCCTGACCTTTTTTCCCTAGCTGTTTCTCTCCTCTCTCTCATCCTCCCCACACGTGACTTCTCGTCTTATTCCATTCCTTTCTTCTATGCTCTTCCCCATCCCATCCATTCTTATCCCATTCTTCAGCCACAGACTGCAGGGCATGAAAATGGGCAAGTTAGATGTTTACGCCTCTGTGAAAGGTGTTTTCGGAAACATCCCGTTTGATGGAAAAGCGTGGGTGTAAAGGATGCCAAACAGTAAGTCAGGAGTCCAGGGGCTTCCAAAGACTTTTTTTTTAGTACTAGGAAACCCTCATTGTGAAGATACAAATAATGGTTGCTTTTATTCTAATCGGTTTCATTTTTGAATCACCCTGTGGACTTCCATCTTTTTGTAGTTAAACTTTGCCCCCTAAGAGGGCTTGTTTTCCAGTTACTTTACACATACCACCTCCAGGTTAAATCCTCCCAGGCTTTGAGCTGCCAGAATATAAGGTGAGATTCTCTTTAGACCTCTTCTACAAGTATCTGAGCACAAGGATGTGGGATTCAAGGTGACTTTGAGATTCCTCCACCTTTTCTTCTTTCTTACCTTCTCACAGAGACTCAAACATTTTATTCTACTCGAGAAAACTGTTATGTTGCTATTGCTGATTTTTCAAATGTTACTTTTTAAAAATTTTAAGTGTAGGAATGGAATAGCAAAGAAGCTGTTTTTTAAGGAAACTAAATCTCTTCCTTTAGGGGTCTTTTATAATTTACTTTGTTTTCCAACATTGGGACTTTGCGAAACTGTTTCTCACTTGCAATATCACTTGGAAAAAAAAAAAATCTCCTGTTCTTTTGGCTAATAGGATTGATTGTGTAGTAAGTTTTCTTGTTTTAATAAGAAACATTTACATATTTTATGTGCTATATATATGTATAAAAGAAATCATTAGCAGTGCCTAAAGTTAATAGCCTAAGAATGTATAGCATAATATACTGCAGTGTCACTGCTAGAGTGAAAAAGATTTAACAGAGGACTCAGGGGGAGAAAATACAAACAGTATGAAACTGTTACTACTCTGACTAGTTCTGAAAGAGCTCAATGTGAAACCAACCAGAAAATGATCATCCCACAGCTATAAATATAAAGAACTGAAAAAAGACAAAAGCTCTCTGGCATTGTGAAAAATCCATAAATAAAAGGCACCCCCAAAAGCATTTGCTGACAAAAGTATTTAGTGTGACCATAAAAAAGAGTATTTGTTTTCTTTATACTAAGTGATTTTTTATGGAATCTGTACAATTAAACACTGGATAAGAACATGAGAACTAGATTTTGTGTTTGCCCCTAATTGTGTATAGAATCAGGAAGATGCAGAATCTGAAGGGACAATCTGCCTTTTCATTGTATAGTCAAGGTTACTTGTAATGTCTTGTTAAGTAAATAAGAAGTGTTCCATACTGAAACAACAACAAAAATTCTTTGAGCGTACACATATACACATATACATGTTGACACAGAGTATGAAAATAGGGTTCTCTTTTATAGCTGTATATATTTAAATACAGGTAGACTAGCATTCTAAGTAGATAGTTTACTTCAAAAGGTAATAGTCTCAGAGCAATCTTCACATCAGATATATTTTAGTGAAGGAACTTGTTTTTTTATTTGTGGATACTCATTAAACTAAATGAGAAAAAAGCGATTTTTTAAAAGATGGAATTAACTGTTGTTGTGCATGATTGACCCAAGCACTTAGAACAAGTAGCAGCAAATTAAAGAATGAACTTAACAAATTATGCTCAATATCACCCTCATTTATCAAGTCAAAGACTTCCAAGTCTCAGCCAAACATTAGGGATCATGATGTTGATAATGAACCTAATCATGATAATAATGACAGTAGTGTTACCTTGTGTTTTGTGCTTTGATGAGCGCAAGTGACTGTGGTGGGATGGGTCAGCTCTTTCCCCCCTCACATTCACTCGGTGGGAGACAGAGGAAACTAGGGTGTCCTGATGGGTGGGACTGATGAAAATGAAGACACAGTAGCAGAAGTAGACATAACCTTTGCCTCCACCCTGATATCATTGGCAAAGGACTTGCGGGTGGAATGGCAGTGGAACCATATGTCCTTCGAAGATCTAGACTCTCCTGGGAAAACATGAAAGGGAGGTATTACCACTATTAATTTGGACCCTATGAAGTTTCCAATAATTACCTAAAAAAGACCACAAGAATAGCGATTTCGTATGGGTTCAAACTAATAGTTTACAAACTTAGTCCGGAACTTGATCCATCAAGAACAGTTTGCCTATTGCAAAAGAGGAGTTCTCAACTGGTCCAACCCTACTTGTTTTTACAAGTCTTTTCTCTGAGAGTAAGAATTATCTGGGAAATACACACCTGGTTATACCAAAGATTAAATCAAAGCATGCCACTTTAAAATTTGCAAAGAACATTTAGGCATAGTAGCCTCTGTAACCTCAAAACAATCCTTTGGGAAAAGTATTACTATCACCTTTTTATAGACAGGACACTGAGGCAAGAGAATTTCAGTGACTTGCCAGAGGTCACAAAGTAACTAAGTGGTAAAACCAGGATTCCAGTTCAAGACTTCTGTTTCCATATCTAGCGTTCTTCCCAAACTATCCCAGCGCCCCTTTCAGCAACTACAAATGCCCTTTAGACTCCTGCAGTGTGAAGAGCACCATGATCTGTAATGATTACACGTGAAGGGAGGTAGATCAGGAAAAGTGCAGATTTAGAGATGATTCCCAGGTTTCAAACTTGCCCTGTATTCACAAAAATAGGGTGTTCGTGGAGTGAAGTAGTTTGGAGGAAAAGATGAGAAGTGTATGCTTAAGCTCAGTGTTTGAGGTTTCATCAATTATCTCATTGGAGGTGGCCAGCAGTAGAGAGCTCAGGAGAGGGGTTGAGAAGCAGGATTAGACGACCTAGGAAACTGGGTGAGATCAACTGAGGGAAAAAATGCAAACGGGGAGGCTGTGAACGGAATATCAGGGACGCATAGAGGGTGGGGAGGAAAAGATTAACGCAGAAAAATGGAAAAAGTAAAGTCTCATTTCAAACAGTGGAAACATTAGTCTTAAGATGGAGAAAGGTCAATACTTGCTCAAAGATGAAAAGAAAAGGCAACAGCATGTAGTAACAACAAAAAGAAGCTGTGAAGTAGAAGGAAGTGCGTTGAGGAAGGGTATGTTGGCTAAACCCAACTTTCTCATTAAAGACGAAGGAAAGAGATGGGGATATGTTCTCAAGAGGAAAACTTCAGGACAGCTACTGTGGGAAAATTAGAAGGAATTAGAGATGAATAAAAGCAAAGCTGCTCAGTAGGGAGGACCTCAGTTTTCAGAGAACTTGAATATGCAGTGGAAAAATTATCATAGTTACCAGAATTTCTTCCAAGAGCGGAGAAATAGAAGAAATTCAACCAGGTTTAGGAACGAAAAGAAACATACACTATAAAGTAAAAAGAATGAGTGGGATTTTAACATGGCTTGAGAAGTTAAAGTGGCTGAACATAAAGTCTAGGCAATAGACATAAGAGAGGATGTAAATAAAGAGAGAATGGTTACAATAAATATGGACAGCAGGTTCCGGGAGTGTGAGGTGCGGGCATGGAAATACAATCTGTGGGTTATTTGGTAGGCTGGGCATATGATCTCAAATGCACCACAGTTTTTCTCTCTCCTACTTGCATTTTCAACTGTTTTCTTTATCTGCCTGTCCTTTGAGAACATTTGAGTTTGTAACCATTTGTCAAAACTTTCTGTCTCTGTTCTTTACTCCCCACTATCTCTTAAATGCCCTTTGTATCAGTTGCCTGTGGCAGCTGTAACAAATTAACACAAACTGGGTGGCTTAGAACAACAGAACTTTATTTTCTCACAGTTTGGAAGCCAAAAATCAGACACTCCTTCTGGAAGCTCTAGGGGAAAATCTGTCCCTTGCGTCTTGTCAGTTTCTGGTGGTTGTCACAAGGACATATCTCTGGGGCCACCATTCAGTCCACTACATACTTCAATCCATCTTCTGTCCACATCCACTTCCAAACACTCCCGCACAGAGGACTCCATTTAACCTACCTTCACTAGTAGCACTGACGACCTCCTAATTTTTTAGGTTTAAAGGTCAATTTTCAGTTTTCATGAGCTTTTCTTCAGTATCAGGCATCATTAACAACTGTGAGCTTCTCCAACTAACTCCTCTCTTTACTAGACTTCTAGGATTCTATTTTCCCTGCTTTCCCTCCTTCTCACCATTCCTTGAAGGATCATTTGCAGGTACCAACTCCTCCCCCACCCACCTCTTAGATGGTGGTGCACCTCTTCTCTCCTCATTTTCACTCTCTGGGTAAAACCATCCACTCGCAGTTTCAATTACATCTTTGTGTTCACTGTGCCCCATCTATAGTTCCAATTGTGACTTCTTTCCTGACTTTCACACCAGCACTGTCCAATGGAACTTTGTTATGATAGACATATTCTATATCTCCACTGTTCAGCACAGTAGCCACCAACCACATGTAGCTATAGAACACTTGAAATGTGGTTAGTGCTATTGAGGAACTAAATGTTTAATATTTTTTCTTTCAATAAATTTAAATGTAAATAGCCACGTGTGGTAATGCCTACCTTGTTGGATGGTGCAAATCGAGAGTCTCTCTCCTCTGTCCTATATTCCAGTCCTAGTGAACTTCTTGTCACCCACACATTGTGTCTTTCTACATGCTATTCTCTTCAGCTGGGTATGTCACTATTTATCCTTCAGAACTCAACTGTTACCTTCTCTTTGAAGCCTTCTGAACAACTCCAGGTTGGATTATTTGACTCTACTTTTGTCTTTCCACAATTTGTTTTCCATAACTTCTTTATATATAAATACATAATTTTACAATTTAGTATGCTATGTCTATCTGCCTCACTACACCATGAACTCCTGGAAGACAGACTGTATCTTATTCTGGCATCTTTACAAGCTAACACAAAACCTGGTACTGCTCATGGAATCAATGAAAGAAATGAATGACTGCGTTTGCTTGGGGATCACCCCACATTATCTTAGAGATAAAGCTTATCAAGATGCAGACTCTAAAAACCAAGGATCTTCCACTCCCTTTTGTCATCCCCTCATGAGAATGGCCAAGTCCAGATAATTCAGGAATATTTTGAATCCATGCATTGGATAGAGAGTCTTGGTTTTTATTTGTTTGGGTTTGATCTTAATTTTGATTTTTAATGAGTTGTAGTTTTAGGACACTTAAAAACTAGAAGTTAATATGGTTAACTGGGTACATAAGCCATTTGGCTGTCACCCGTCCTACTTAGAGTGCAAATCATTCTAAGAATTGCTCTTTTACAAAATCTGAAATATGGTGATTTGGAGAATTCCAAATAGTATACATATATTTCAGAACTGTGCTTCAAAAATAAAAGAGAGAGAGAGAGAGAGAGAACTGACATTTTTGCTAAAGGAAGGAAGGAGAGAAAAAGCAAACTTCTGCTCTCATTTTGGCTATAGGATGTGCGTGGGTGCATGCATGTGTTAATGGGGTGAAGGGCAGCATTAGTAAAGGGTTAGGCAGGCATACAGGTTGCAGAAAAGGCTTTTTCTCATTCTGTGCATTCAGCCCAGCCTTCATTGCCTGTAGCTGTTCTTTTTATGAGAATTGGCGCATATTTAACTGCTATAGCTGTTGGCTCCTAGGCTTAGTTTTACCCACAGAGGAGGCATTCATTTACATTTTAGCTATCATTTCCACTAAAACATGCAAGTACAAATGGTACCTAATCTAACTGGGTAAGACAGAACCAAATAAATATATCCCCTGAATAGCCTAAGTAAGGGGTATATAGAAACATAGTGGTGGTTCTTATTGAAAATAAGTACATTAACTCTAAACTTAAAATTTTCCTTCACAAGTATATGGAAAAATACAAATAATCTGTGTGCAGAAGGCAGGGGGTAGCAATTCCATTAAGATATTACATGAGGGGGAAAAAAAGCTCTAGTCCTATTTTGTCTATTTCAAGCTCCATTTTATTCATATTGCAACTCAGAGAATCATTCAGAGAAACAGAGTGGGAGGAAGAATATGAGCTACATTTTGTTGGAACTTCAGATACATTTTCTTTCCTGTTTTATCTGTGCCTGCAGGTGACATTTCCTTAATGAGGGTCTTCAAACTTCTCTGCCTTTTAGAAGTGTTTCTGCTGTGCCCTGGGACAACAGTCACTGATTTTAGCTTTTAAATATGCTCATGATATAGACTAATTTTTTTTTAACTTAGCACAATTCATTGTTTTACCTGCCTTAATGGGAATTATGAGTTTGATTAATGGGCTAAAAGGTTTAGTCCTTTTTAGGTTCCTTATCTTTATTCCTTCCTGATGCATGATGCTTCCAACGGTCTCCGAATACTTGAGAATAATATCTGCAAAGGAAGTTTAAAATAAAAGTAAAAATAAAAGTGGGTTGAATTTTTCATTGCTTTGGCATTTGTGATGGCCATTTATAGTAAATGTATTTATACCTACACGTATAGATTCAGCCATATATTTATTTATTTATTCAATAAACTATTCTATACAGGCATTGTGCTTGGCACGGAGAAAAGTTAGTGATTTTAGATCCTATTAAATCAAAATGAGATGGTGGCCAATCATTTAGCTTTACTTTAAACAGTGCCCAGAGATATGATAATGAAAATGGGTATGAAAAGGGAAAGTAACCATAGCAAGGCTTATTTATTCTGTTTTAATTGGGTAGCTATGTATAATTAATCAAATAGATAATCAGGAAACACCTGTGTTCAGTAAGTTAATAAAAATGTATGACACATGCTTCTGATGAAACTCCCAATCTTAAAATCCACAGGTGCTACAAAAATAACCACAAATAACCAGGCAACTAACCCTACCATCACTAGGAGAGCAAGCTTTGAGCCAAATATGCATATTTATCACCCAAGCAGCTCTTAAAGGTGAAGTAATGCTTGTAGTGTTACTAAAGAGCTCAAGGAAGGATTACCTAAAAACACAAAGTATTGAGGGTTAGGGAGTAAAATTAAAACACAAAATTTCAGTGACAGCTTCACCCTGACTTATCTAATAGAAATGGGCTATTTTGGCATGTCCACACCTTCATGGGCATGTACAAAACCAGACTAGTACATGGATTTCTTTTGTCTTTGGAGTGATGAAATGAAATAATAGTCTATCACTAAAATAGCACTAATAATAACTTTTTGGACAACTGTATTTTTTCTCCATTTGGGCAAAATATGTGTAAGTTCACGAAAATAAGCTGGAAAATATTCCTGACTCGTTCAAATGCAATCTGTGAGCTCCAAAAATAGATAGAGATTGCTCCTAAGAAGTCTAGAACATGATATAATGCAAAGCAGTAGTAACAGATGAAGTACTCTGATGCTCCCAAACATCTGAATCAGCCTGTTCTGCCTGGATAACATGAAAATAAGATGTGAGCAAAGATCTCAAATTGTAACTTTTCTCACAGGTCGGTCCTCAAATCGGGAATTTTGAAAATGCATCTGATAAAACTTAAGTAGAGGTCATAGGGTATGTTATGTGTGTGTGTATTCATTCTAAAATGTAATATAAACACAAATTAATATTTCATACTTATTGATGTGTGTGGAATGTACTTAATAGCACCACTAATATAGAAATAGATAAAGATATTTCTTAATTATAAAATAAGTATGTACTGTTTAATCATTTATACTCATAGGTACACAAACACAGGAATGCTCTTTCTCTCTCTCTCTCTCTCTCTCTCTCTCTCTCTCTCTTTCTCCTCTACCAAAATCTTAGCTGATCCTTATTAAAGGGGAAATTGAGCCCAAATTATCATGGGTATGAACCTGATTACAAAGAAAAACCTTTGGATAGTAGAGCCAGGGAAGATGTAAATGTTTCATAGGAATTATGATGTCATTCATGTTTCTGCCCAAAGGAGGACACAATTTTATCTCAATCCCAATCAGGAAGTTATTCTTCACACCAAAAGGACATAGTTTTCACATGGCTAGGTAGAACACATAGCATTCAGATTTGAGAGAGCTAGAGCAGAGGGGCCTTATAAGGTACTGAGAGTTGAACACAATTTCTGAGATGATAATTTCTTCCTGGAGAAGGATTTTTATCAAACAGCCTTGAAAGAGAAAAGCGTCATCTTCAGAATACTATTAACAATGGACTTTGAGCGGATGTAAAATCTGAAAGATGCGATTTTGTGGAAATGGTCTGATATAAAGGCATAGCCATTCCGGTACATAATTTTGTATAGCAGGAATAGCATGGGGTATGCAATAAGGAATGGGCAGAAACTGGACTGAGGGCCCCAATTCCTCACCCCTTTCCTTGTCATCACTCTTTACCATGTGAACTGCATTTCTTCCCCACGGAAAAAAGAGTCAAAATATGCTTCCCCACTTTAGGTTTGAACATGGGACTTCATTTTGCCAAGAAAATGTTAGTTGAAGTGATAGACCAAATGCTTTAAAAAAAGGTTTGAGTGATTGGGATTATCCTTTAGCACTTCTGCCATTGCTAACAGAAGTACTTGCTGGAACTAATCGCTGACCTCAACTGGAGGTTGGGAGATTACGTGAGCCTTTGTCAGCCTAGACAGCCTCAGTCAGCCAAACCTCAACCTGCTCTCAGACATGTGAGAATAAATGCTTATTTTTGAATGTCACAGAGATTTTTGTGATTGTTATGCGACAACAGCTAATTGACACAAAGAAACTATCTTCAAGTATATGAAGAATTTTTTTTTCTTTATTGGAAATGAGAAACGGCTAGAAGAGATTCAGGTTAAAAATAAGAAAGATTAGTATTGTTAGCGCCTTTTTCTGAGAGTTCCAAGAATAGTAAAGATAAACTCTGGCGCCACAGTTAGCTTCTAGAAAAGAAATCTTTGTTCCTTCATACTTAATTGATTTCAGACATAAAATCACAGATAAGTTCATAGAAAATAGAAATGTCATTTGATTAAAAACAAACTCTGTCAGTTTCTTGAAATAGATTAAAAAAAATGTTTCCTTTATTGGGAACTACTCTTCCATGATGCAGAAGGTCACTCTAGTACTTTTGTTTAACACATATGTTTTATCTCAGTCCTCATTAACTTGAATCTGGATTTTCAGAACAAACATTCTTTTAAGAAATGAAATAACTGAGAGACATCTCAAAACTAAAAATATTAAGCATTTAGTTAAACTAAACTTTGAGTTAAATTGAAAGTTTTTATTTTGTTAAATTATAAGTTGATGACAATTCTAGAGAATCTTTGGCAAGTAAATTCTGTTTGCAAATACAGAGTATATTTGTGAAGATTCTTTTTAGAGTCAGATAGCTACAGGTTCAGATCCCAATTCTGACAATTATTAGCAATGGCATCTTTGGTAGAAAGTTCATTTCTGAGCCCCAATTGTCTATGAAGTAAGAAAATTATGTACATAATAAGTGCTTAACAAGTAGCAGCCATGACCACTGTCACCATCAATTCAGTCATCATCATCACCATCATCACCATCAAAAGTTTTGGGGAACAAGGATATGATCCAAACTGTGCCTTCGGAGATGAACTTGTCAGAAGTGTGCAGAACGAATTGGACGGGGAAAGCAAACCAGAAACACCGATGGTTTGATTTAGAATAGCTCTTTTTCATCACTGTTTGGCGATATCCCCCACACCCACACATCAGAGTTAAAGTAGAAAACTTCATACTGTCACACAAATAAGGCAATGCTGGAATTTCTCCCTGAAGTAAGTAATAGTCCAAGTGCAGACCAAAATGTTCCCTGACCCCACTTTGCTCAGGAGCTCGGCACTAACTGAGGGACAGACAGACTCCAGGCTTGTGCCTAGAGCTCTCGCCCTCAGCATGCAATGTGCTGCTCCTACATGGTTTCTTTGCTGCCTACACTCCTGGCCATCTGTTACAATGGCACCTTGCCAGCTTACAGGACAGCTTGCTGGCTCTGCCACAGCCCAGGGGCCAAGAAAAGGTTTGAGACAAGAAAGCCTTTGCAAAACCCACCAGGGTGCCTGAAGAGAGCTCCAGTTGCCTCTCCCTACACAGCAGTGCTGAGAGTGATTTTTTGCTTCACCACGTTTTATTTCACCTGTTGATTTAACTAGTTGGGTTTCCGATCTAAATCTTGAAATCTGGAGAGGAAAAAAAACATAAGCCATGTGTAGATACCTGTGGCTGCCAAACAGACAGGTGGTGTTATTGCCTGCTTCTTGGCAAGGCTAATGGGAAGCAGCAGAGTTTCCATCAATACTCTGCTCCTGCCTCCTCTAATTCCCCAGCGTTCTCCTTCTTTCTCATGATTCTTCTTCTTTCCCCTAGTCCTCACACTACATGTGTGATTTAGCAAAGATTTCTTTGTTTTACGTGTCTTCCACTTGTGTCCACACCAATTTAAATGGAAAATATTAAAATGCATCCATGGAAGTTATTTTTATAAGACACAAGGAAAGACATGTAAATACAACTGGTGTTTTAAACTGATGCTTTATGTGACACTAGGATATGCTTTATAATTACCTTAAAAGTCATGTGTCTTTGGAATGGATAGAACCAGAAGAGTAAAAGACAATCAGATATTAACCAAATTAAAATCTTCAACCTAATGATCATTTTCAGTTTATATTCAATGAGGTATTATCTTTTTAAAAAAATAGAGAATGCACTACTAGAATGTCTAGAGCATGTGGTAATAATAAGTACAACAGAAATATTTTGATAGTTCTAATAATAGATAACATGTATTTATTAGGGAGAAAGTACAGAGGTGAGAGTTTAAATGTTACCTGACAAGATGTTGATTCTTCTAGGGCAATATTCACTCATTCATTCATTCTACAACTGTGGACTAGGCATCTACCAGATGCCAGGCACTGAGCTACAGTAAAGGATTGGAAAGCAAATCAACAAGTGCATCGCCTGTCAAGAATTTCACAAGCTAGTGTCATATATGTATGTGTGACCAGAAAAACATAGAGCAGAAATGTGGTGATTGGGATATACACTGGTATTATGAGACTACTTACTCCAGCTTGGAGGGATTTAGGGAAAACTTCCTGGAGGAGATCAAAGACATGTTTTGTTAAAAATCTGCGGCTGGCCAGTTAGCTTAGTTGGTTAGAGTGCAGTGTTATAACACCAAGGTCAAGGGTTTGGATCTCAATATTGGCCAGCCACCAAAAGAAAAAAAAAGAAAGAAAAAAACCAAAAACAATTCTATTTATAAGAACGAGAAGAACTAGATACTACTTTTCCTTACTTATCAGGTGGGATATACTTTACAGCTACTCACTACTCAAATCTCGCAAATTTTCTGGGTTAGATTAAAAAGATCGTATGAAAGGGGAATAACTTTTGTTCTCTGTCACCACAGCATGGGTGTAAAAATCAATAGAGATAAAGGGTGTAAAAATACTTTGGAAAGTGTACAGCATTGCATAAACAAAAGTTACGATTATCATTTATCTTTAGTATTCCTTTTCATCTACCCGAGAATCAAACAAACAAAATCTGCAAGGAATGTGCACAGTGTTCTTTGCTTATTCATTTCAGAGATGCAGTTTTCTTTATTTTAAGTTCATTTATTTATTAATATTATTATTTTTTTACATTCTAAGGTATTGTTGCAGAGCAGTTGAGGGGGAGAGGAGAAGGGGGAAGGATATAGGGTAGGAAAAGGAGGAAGGGGGGGTGTGTTTGAGGCCTATGGCAACCCCCTCATTCCCCAGATAATAACAGAGGGCTTCTTGTGGCAGCTTGTAGTTGTTGCTGGGCTGGTTACAGGTGTCGGGGAGGCATGGCCAAGGCCCTCAATTCCCCACCACAGTGGCTCAGGAACCCAGGATGCTTCCTGCAGCAGTTCTGTGGTCATCGCTGGGCTGGTTGCTGTTTGTCCACCTCCCTGGCTTCAGAGGAAGGACAGAAGCCCCAAATAGTGGCCAACCTCACCCATTCTTCCCAACACTAGTAAGGCTGTTTTCCTCTCCAGACACCTCCTTTGTGTCAGGATGGCTCGTTGTTCACATTATGGGTGGGACATGCAATCTACAAAAAGTAGTAGATGCCAACTATTTGCACTGATTTCTCAAGAAACAAACAAACCTAAGTTTCTAGATCTTGAATGCAGATGATTACAATTGATATGCTTTCTTCTAAATAACTCAAGTTATCTCCTGATACTCCATCTGCAGTTAAAGAAGCTCTTTTGAAAACATACCTAGTCCCTGTATGAGTGAAGGTCACTCAAAGGTTTAGAGTGAGTTACTGAGAGGAAATGGAAAAAATAGAAGACAGCCATAATATTCTATAGTATATTGCCACTGGCTGGAAGGGCAGAAGACCTAAATTCTTGACCCAAGCTAGTGACTGATTGTCTGTGAGGACATCTACAAGGCATTCGGTGGGATCTTCATTTCTTTATCCGTTACATAAAGGAAACCAACCAAGCAATTCCCAGGTTTCCTTCCAACTCTCAATTTTTCAAAATCTTGAACTACGAAGTTCCATCCATAAATTCCAACTATGGGAGTAATGGTTTCTCCTACCAGTCTCATTGTCCCATGGAGGCTGAGTAGTGCATATGAGAAGCTTGTAATGGACTATAAACTTCTAAAGATCAAAAAACAGCTCTTTAGTTTCTATTATTTATACCTTTTAGTTAATTCCACATTGATAAAGATTCTATTTAAACACTTTTGCCTAATTTAAAGAAATAAAATATTAATTTTTCTAAAATTTCTGATTTCCTGCTTCCTTCTATTACTGCTTAGTACTATTTGTGTTGGAATTTATGGTGAAAAAAGAACATGACATTTTTCTCCTTTTAGAGTGTCCAAGAAGAGTTCAGTTCTTGGATTCTATGTGAGTCAACATACAGGATTAGCTATTTCCCAGAAGGGGAGAGCACAGTGGGGGATGTGATATTTCAACATCTAAACATTTGAAACGAAAAATGTGTGTCATATAGATATATATATGTATCATCTGCAAACATGTACGTATATTTTCCCTGATGTACAATCTCAGTAAAATATCAGAGAGAAAAAAATGTCAGACATACATAGCACAGCAATCAAGGGCTAATGAAGATCCAGGTATTAAATCAATTAAGAAGTATCAAAAGCTACCTAATCATCAAGGAACAAAATTGGCACCACAATATGTAGTGAGTATGGGAAAGCCTAATTTACTAAACATACCCTGCAGTCACATAATTGCATGTAATTTTACCAGCATAATTAACTAATTTAATTACCACTTCTCAAGTGCATCAATTATTGACATTACAGAGTTTTCAGACAGCGGAATTACTGTGTGGTACATCCAGAGAATGCAAAATGCTTTGTACGCCTCTTTTCCCAGTCACAGTCAACTACTGAGGAAGAATGTGAACTTGGGGATGGAAAAAAGTCCCATCATGGAAGACTCAGTTGCTGAGCAGGTTTAAAGGATGGGGTGCCCACAAATGCATCTGGCGGAGAAGGGGAGAAGCCCCAAACCTGCACTTTTCAAAGCAGTTCTTTGCTAGAAGGCAGACAGAATGTGCAAAGCTCAATCAGGAAAAGAAATAGAAGGCTCTAATTTTTTTTTTTGAAAAAACTACACAACAGCTATTCAAAATGTGCCTAAGAATACTTTCAGGAAGGAAAGGAAGTAAAAGAAACAGAAGTTTGAAGAAACATTTTATTAAAGAACAGAAGCTTGCTTTTGAGAATAAGGTTTTTCTATTTTATATCTTTCTTTTTTAAATTTAACTGTTGCTACAACATTTAATATAAGGGATCTTCCTGGGAAACTGCTTGAGCTTGTCAAGTCAGAGAGACATTATAGTCCACTTGCAGACAGGTCCTAGTGCCATGGCTGTTCGAAAAAAAAAGGCAACATCAATTGAAAAATTTCATCATGAATTAAATTGGTGAGCAGAAATGGCTGCAAGTCCTAGAAGCTATGACATGGCCTTGTGTTTCGTTTCTCTTTGCTCTCCTGTGCCTGACCTTTGCACAGCTGCTTCATAGTGTGTGGAGGTGGCTGAGTTGTGAAATGGGGTTCACATTAGCAGGGTATTTTAATGAGACAACTTAATATGGAGGAAGGGATGTGAGACTAACATGTCTTTCCTACCTTTTGAGTCCTTGGATATCTCCACTGTCTTTGGATTTACGTTGGGATTTTAAACCCAATATTGACCATAAACATAAGAAAGGCAGTCAGTTTTAAACGACTTCTTCAAACAACTTGGAAATTAACTCAAAGGAAAAAAAAAATGTTTTCACTCATATGGTTGAAAATAAGATTATATTTTAAAGACCTAAACCTTGTCTTAGGAAAACTTTTCAGAGCCTGGAAAAACGTGGGTGCAAATGAATTGGGCTGAGTTTTCAGAGAGACAGTTTCTGTGGATCATATTTATTTACTTTATGTAATAAACTTGTTGGAACTAAAACTTGGAGACCTGGAATTACTATCTCTCCCTTGCAGTGTGTTATGAGGCACAGCAAAGTTGTCAAAGGCATGCAGTTCTCCTGGGAGCCATCCCATCCCACCTTTCCTTTATAATACTTCTTCTTCCCCCCGCCCCCTGCCACGTTCCGAAGTCCTAGAGCTCCTTTTTGTCTTCTCCTACCCTCTATCTTACGTTGGCTTAGATTTAAATCAATGTGTTACCTCTCCTAGGGATACTTAATGTAAGTTTTCTCCATAATTTTATATGTAAGGTTTTAGGCCCTTGAAAACTATTATGACCTTTTTAACACTATTTTTATTATTAATAACCACATGAGAAAAGGTATTTTGGAGGTGAGAAGGGATAGATGGGGAGAGGACCTTGGCTGCACCCCAAAGCCTATCAGGTTAGTAACTCTCTTCTTCCTCTGCAAAATGTTATTTCTCGTATTGAGATACACCCCTGTGAATCTCACTGAATTTTTTCAGTCCTAATTTAGTTCTCTATTAAATGTACAGATGCTTCTGAATTTATGATGGGGTTACATCCCAATAAACCCATTATTAGTCAAAAATATAAGTCAAAAATGTATTTAATACTCTGATAAACCCATCATAAAGTCAAAATATTATAAGTCAAATAATCATAAGTTGGGGACCTTTTGTCTTATTACAGCCTACAGTAGAGTCAATAAAATATGTTCTGCATAACGAAAAGCCTTTCTACTTCAGGAATGCCTGTTCTGAGAAGTTTATTAGCTCAAGTCTAGGCCTGTGTCTATAGGGAGTCCCTACTAATTAGGCTTTGAATTAACTTCAGTCCTCAATTCATTCAAACTATTGATATTTACTCTTCACTTCCAGTTATCCGATCCACATGCATTTTTCTTTTTGTACCATGGATCTATGTGGGCAGTGTTCAGCAAGGCCAGTACAAAGGAAGAAAAAGGCCACTCCAGTCAGCCGGTGCTAAGATAATTTAATATCTCAAACACCCCCTACATCAAGGACAAAATATAGAAATAAGAACTGTACAGAAAAATGCAATCAGTTCTGCAGGGAGAGCAAATATGTATAAGGCAAATTTCCTCCTAATGGCATTTATAATCTGGCCAGGCATTCAGACCAGCACATCAGTAAAAACAATGCAAAGATAATTTAAAGTGCTTTAACAGCTCAGTGAGAGAAAAGACTTTTAGAAAAAGTGTTCAGGGAAGTGTTCGTGAAGTACATGACAGTTTTAATAAATTTCAAGGGAGGCTAGGATCTAACACAGAGGGAAGGAAAGAGAGTAGAATAAGCCTAGGAAACACCTTGATCAAAAGCACAGAGATGGAAAGTTCATGAGGAGATGGTATCCACGTAGTCTGAAGCTTGGTAACTGTACAGAATGAGGAAGGCAGTGTTGGTGTGCAAAAAGCAGTTACCCCAAAATACGGTGCTCTGACATGCAGGAATAAAGAAGCTCCCTCAGGTCGCTCTGACCTTCCCCCTCCCTCCCGGCTCATTCTTCTGCCACTTTCTGAGGCAGAGGATGAAGCTCTTTCCTTATCTTCCTGAATTCTGGACCTGCCAAAGAGGTAGACAATCACCTCTGTTCCTTTCCCTGAGTTTTCATTAACTTAATTCATGCCACAGGAAGAAAGAGTGAAATTTGTCAACACATCTGGACAGACTTTTGTCACAGCCCATAGTATTCTGTTTCAGTCCTATTCAGTATTTTAAAGAGAATCATTTACCAATCATTGTCTGCTTTGCAGCCAAATAGACTTTGTCCCAGACCATTGTATGTTCCCCATCTTACTGAGACTCCCTCCCTGAGAATCCTACACCCCCATCTCCCCTTGCCCTATGAAAAGGGGCATATAGACATCCGCACCCTACTGGGAAATTGTGACGTTACCCTCTTGTGATTACCTCATGCATTTCCCCTCCCAGCATGTTAAAATAATATTTGTTATGCCTTTTCTCCAATCGCTGTTTATTAATTGATTTTTCAGAGTACATTCAGGGGGTTGAAGGAGAAGTTTCTCCTTGGCCCCTACAACAGGTAGGAGGAAGGGAAGGAAATATTTAAGGGAACGAGGTCTCAGGGTTCTAGCCCCAGCTCTACCATTAAGTAGTTAAGAGTCCCACAAAAGTCACTTCATCTTCCCAAGTATAAAATGATCAGGTTTAATTGGTGATCCCTATGATCCTACCCAAGTCTACATAAATCTCATGAGTTGAAATTGAAGTTTGCCATTGTGCAGGCTTCTTTTTTCATATTTGACACACGGTGATGGACTTCTCCATGCCTACTGCAACCTCTAATTGTATTATGCCCATGCTAGGGCAACCCATTTGATAGCGATGTTACAAACATATTACAACCCAGCTCCCAACCACATATTTGAGGTGGAATTATAGGGCTCCTTATAGAGGATATGCAAATAACCATCGGCTGAATCAAGGATGCCTGCAGTTTGTTTTGGTCATGTGGCTGCTTTCCTTTCTGTCAACGGTTCTGAAACAAGTGGTCTGTCTACCTGGTCTCCATGTCCTCAAACTATCGTTTCACTCCTTCTACTCAGAATTGGCTTCTGTCATCATTTCACTGAAATTATTTTCAGAAATTACTGGTGACTTCCTAATCACCGTTTTGTAGAAATCCCTGCAGCATTTTATGTGGTTGACTTACAGCTATAGGAGGTCATGACCCAGAGTCAGATAAATACTTACACATTTAAAGAGGTTGATTTGGGGATGGTCAGGACAGAGAGCTGAGAATTCTGAATTCCCAGAACTGGTGAATACTAGAGGTCAACTCAGTACCCTCCAGGACCCACCGAGAGGATTTTTCCTTCTGACACCAAATATGTAGTGTCTTCTCCAACACTAACTGATTTGCTGATTCTCTGACACCACCTGTGTGGCCAATAATTCAAATTCAATTCAATCCTGACACCAACTTCCAGAGTTAGCATCAGACCCCGCAAGTCAATGGCCTGATCCTACTAGACTGCCCCATTTCAGATGTCAGTTGCAGTGGGGTGCCCAAGCTTCCCACTCTTCTGCCTAGTTGACTACAAATTCAGGGGTTCCCAGACCCCCCTCTCCAGTTTGATAATTCACTAGAATGACTCACAGAAGTTAGGAAAGTGCTTTGCTTACTATTGCTAGCTTATTACAAAGGATACAACCCAAGAACTTTAAAAAAGAAAAGAAAAGAAAAAAGTCCTGCTTTTGGCCCAGACAGGGAGCCCAGGATGACCCAAGAGAAATATTTCTTATGGTGATCTCTTTGTCCAGGGCCATATTCATGAGCTACTTGAAGCTAACAGAGGGGTACCACAGGCTAAGTTAGCACATCTTGAAGATTGAGATCAATGGAAAAGACTGAACACAATGTTCAGTCCTTAGACCTCTGATTATCTCACTTTCTACATTCCCCTCATATCTCATCTAACAGCAAGGTTTCCACTGGAAACAGTAACCTCTTTAATAAAGACTTCCAAATCCACATACCTAACCCTCTTCCCTGAACCCAGACCTTAAACTTCAGGTGACAGCTGTGCATTACCTATGAATTATTACAATATCATTTCCCTCTCAAAACATTTACACCTAGACATACCATCTCCCCCAAAATAAGAGTCCTCCCAATTCCTCCTTTTTTTTTTTTTTTTTTGCATGTAGGTGTACTATTCATTCTCAATTTCTCAAATTAAAAAACTATGACACAAACTTCTATCTTTTCCTTTTTTTCCTATCCTATATCTAAGCAGACAACTGTATCAACCATTTCTCAATAAGGATTCTCATATTTGCTCATTTTTTTCCCATTTCTCTGACAATCTCCAACTGTGAAGGTCAGCTGTACTCCATAAATGTTGGAATAAACAAGTTTGTTACCTTGTGGTAGAATACTGGCTAATCTGCAGGCAACAATTTCTCCATCTTGAGCTAGCACTGCACTCCACCCTAGGATTAATTTGATTAAGATGTTGCTTTCTGTACTGAAATCCCTTCACTGAAAATTTAATGGTTCCCATTGTCAAATTTCTTAGACTACTCTTTAAGAGCTTGCATAGTCTTAGTCTTGCCAAATGTTCCAGATACTTTTTCTATTCTCCTTCCCTGAAAACTTCACTCCAGTTAGGTTACTCTACCCAGTATTATTTGAGATGCTAGGGACCTGAAATCAGGAGACCAGAGTTTAAGTCCAGCCTCAGCCACTTGATTTCTGTGGGACTTTGAAAACTTAGTTTCCTCTCTCAGAATATTTCATGGGAGTAATAAACATCTTCATCTTAATGTTGTATTGATAAAAAATTAAATAGCATGGGTACAAAACAATGCTATCTAAGTGAATCATTGTGCAGCATATGCATGTATTAAAACAACACATTGTACCCCACAAATATGTACAAGTAAATGTTAAAGTTAAAAACAATTAAATAGCAAATACAAGAGAAGTTTCATAAACCCAACCGTACTATACAAGTTAAAGGATTTATTAGTTATTATCAAATCAGGAAACAGGAATAACACCCTACTTACTGCTTTATGTCCAGCACCAGACATAGTGTCTAACGCATAGGCCCTAATAAATATTAACTGAGTAATTGCATAAGTGGATAATATTATAATTGTCTTTACTATCTCCTGAGATTCGTGAAGAACCTTTTCTGACACCATAACTTCCTTACTCTGAATCATATTCATTTATGGGCTGTAAAATTTTAGCTACATTTTTATGTGAATTTGACTTGTCTTCCCAGCTAGATCATAGTTGAATCGAGGACAGGGACTTCATTATGTCTTTTTGTATTCCGGCATAATGGCTATCATCTTAGCAATAACTTTAAATCTCTTAACAATAATAAAAAACATTGCCATAATTCCTAATACAATTATTTAAATTATCAAGAGTGTGTGTGTGTGTGTGTGTGTGTGTGTGTGTGTGTGTGTGTGTGTGTGTGTGTGTGTGTGTGTGTGTGTGTGTGTGTGTGTGTGTGTGGTGTATGTACAGATCTAACCAGGCCAAAGAGCTAAACTCTCTTCTGAATTATCTGGACTCTGAAATCAAACATCTCACCCTTATTAGCATGTATTTTCAGATGCAGTCTTTTTCTGCTACTAATTAAGGGAAAATATCTTCCACTAATAAACCTTCATTCTACCCATCAAGATGTTACCTAGGATGTCATCCCTGGACATATATGTTCTTCATTAAAATTTTCTACTTGATATGTGTTTCATTTTATTTCTTTTTATCCCTAAATATCTGAAATATTTAATTGTGTAGAAACATGAGCACCTCTTATGCATGTGATCACAGACTTTTTTGCTTGTTTAAAAATAAAACTATTTGGAAGGAATAACCGACAGAGCATTCAAATCGTTTTTTGGAGCTTTACGGTAATGAGAAAAAAAGTTCTCTGGGTTAGGGGAATGAGACTAGCAATCAGTCTGCCATCTCACAAATTGAAAATTTCATCCATGCAACTGACTTCTGCACTTTAGCTTTTTGCTGTCAACATGAGGGATCTTCCAGTAGAATCTGAACAATTCACATCTTGTGTCATTGTAGCAGCTTTTTATTTTGTTGCAGTTGAGGCTGGGAGAAGCCTTAGAGTTAATTTTAAAAAGACTAATCAGCCGATTTTGACAATAGAGGGGAAGGAACAGGGACAGGTAGATGACTGTATGTTTTGACATTAGACCATTAACATGCAAATCATATGCAAAATTATATGCTAACAACTTTGAGCCTTTGTTTGTGGTTGAACACTTTTCCCCCCAAATGGACTGCAGCCTTGATTCAATTCTACATGGAAAGGCACTTAGCAAGGCATTGAAATGCACAAGAAAAATATAAAATGGTCCCTGGATATTTGTCCTGACCTCTTTGGAAGAGTGGGATTCCTTTAAATTTGATTTTCTTGCCTGCTAGTCAGGAGGGTGCACCAAAGCATGGCAGGAAACAGAAGCCCATGTAATGCCCAGACTCACCACACATAGTAAAACACAGTAGTGAGAACACAGACAGTGTCCTTCACATCACCCAGAGGCCACTGCAGAGCTCCCTGGGACAAGCAGCATTAATTAGAGACTAATGATGCCATTTGCATGCACATTTTTAAAAACAGTAGTGAACGCAGTCTTGATAATTGAGGATGAGTGAGAAGAGGCTGCATTAAAATGCTCTGTGGAGTCTCTTATCTCACTTTAAAAAAGACCTCTGTCACCTTGGTGCTCATCGGTACACATTAATATTGGGTAACCATGCGGTACGGAGCATTATGCTGGTTCTTTATAGATGCAATCACTTCATCAACCTGCTTTTAGAGTGTTTCCTCTCTCTACAACCTCATGATCATAAACTCAAGATTCTAGTTGAGGGGAGGTGGTGGTAAAAATAAAATACAATAACTTTTAATGTGAGTGGGAAGACAAAATGAAACGTAAGAAATCTTGGCGTAGGTGGAAAGATAAGAATTACACAATTAAGTAATAAATCAGACATTATTTTGTATGTATAATGGGATTATGTTTGTATACAATCAAGTACCAGTTTATGTGATCCAGGCAATTATCGAATAGGAGGACAAGAGGGCAAAAATCAATTCAAAAAATTAACTCGTCCCTTCCATGAAGCCATGGAGGGTCTTGCTGCTGCTATGGGCTTAGGAGAATTCCTCAGAGGAGGGCATCAGCCAAACCAGAAGTTGAGACTTTCAGCTTATGAGGGCCAGAGGCCAGGGATGGACTAAGCTGGACTTTGTTTCCAAAGGATTTCTCCAGCCATTGCTGGAAAAACTACTGGTCAATCAGGAAGCCTTTTATGCAGAGCGATTTGTGTTTCTGAATTGATAATAGTTGGGGCAAATGGCAGCTCAAGGCTATCTTTGCTTCTTTTTCAAGTTTCTTCTTGTTAGAAGTTGATTTTATATGACTCTTTATTTTTGTTTTGTGGGATTTTTTTTTATTTCATCTATACTCAGATTTTGGTACAAAAGCATTTGAATCAAACTTAAGTGTGTGTTTAATGGACACAAAATTACAGCTAGATGAGAAAAATAAGTCCTATTGGTGTACAGTCAACCCAGAATCTATAATTAACAATGATTTTCTGCATGTTATCAAATGACTGGAAGAGATGAATTCAAATGTGCACATCACAAAGAAATGATTCAGTTTTGCAATGATGAATATGCTAATTACCCTGATTAAATCATCACACATTGTATACATGTATTGAAATATAATTCTGTACCCCATAAATATATACAATCAAAACATTTCAGTAAAAAATTTTTAAAGAAAGCAAAACAAACTTAAGTATTGGTTCTAAGCCTATTTGGGCTGCATCTCTCACTTGGACTTCCTAGTTCCCTTCACTCCTCAACAGTACAGCTTTTTCGAAATTTTTCTCTCGTGAGATAAAATTAAACTTTATTTGGCAAAAGAAAAAAAAATGACAACTCCTCATTCTCCTTATCACAAATGTCAATATTTTAATGCCCTCTCAATATTGGTAAAACTGAACCAACCATTGCACCATAAATATGAACAACCTACAGTTTCAATAAGACCTCTTAATAAACGTTATGATGGAGGGAATGAAGAGCCAAGATGCACTGGCGTTTTCACAGGACATGCTAATCCCCGTGTCCATGCCTGTGGTTAAAATGGGGCTTGGGAAACCAAAAATCAAAGGCCCTTATAGTTAGGCTATACGAAAGTAAATAAGTTCACAGAATATTCACAACTGAGAAAAACCATCAAGATCATCTCTTCCTATGTCCACATTTTGAAGATGAAGAAACTGGGATCCAGAGGTAATTACCTGCCAAAATTCACAAGCTTGTTAGGGGCAGAACTAGAACTAGAATAGAGGTCACTCAGCAGGCATTCCTGCTCTTTGTGGTTTTTTACTCCCATGTGAGATGAGTTATCATGAATATTTTCACAGGAGAATGGAGCTGGGAAAGTTTGTGTCTCTTCATTGTTTCACAGTACACAGTGTGGGCAGTTCTCACAAAACTTCCTGGGCGTGTTCCTCCATTCGCAGGACTCTTTTAGGCTTATAATTATTAATTATATCAATATTAAGACTTTATACTGCTATAAGTTTTTTCCCTTTTCTAAGTACTTTCACAAGCTTCATTCATTCATCTACTCAACTACTATTTCTTAAGTGCCTCACACTCAGCCAAGTCTTTTACCTACACAATTTTAAGTAATTTTCATATCAACTCCATGTGGCAGGTATATTTAGTTTGTTTTACAGACAATAAAGAGATTGGGAGAGGTACAGTAATCTGCCCCAGTGTATTAGTCCATTTCTGTTGCTTATAGCAAAATACATGGAATTGGGTATTTCATAAAGAGAACAAAATTTATTGCTTACAGTTTTAGAAGCTCGGAAGTCCAAAGTTCAGGGAACACAACTGGTGAGGGCTTTCTTTGGTGGTAACTTCAGTGACTGAGGGTATCACATTGCAAAGTGGTGGAGCAGAGAAAGCAGAGAGAAACTAACCTCCTCATTTGCTCTCCTTTTAAAGCCCTCAGAACTGAACCCCTGACCACCATTATTAATCCATTCATTACTGCAAGGTCCTACAATCCATTCATCTCTTCAAGTCTCCACCTTTCAATCGCCATAATAGGATCTTCCACCCTCTTAATAGTCACAGTGGGGGCTAAGTTTCTAACACATAAAACTTGGGAGACACAATTCAAGCTTCAGTGAGTTTTGGGGGGTCATAATTCAATCCACTACACCCAGGCTTACTGTTACTGGCCAGTGACGGAACTGTGTTATTAAACCTTCGTCTCTCTGACTCTGAAACCCAAGTTCTTATCCATGTGTTTGGTGACCTCTGAAAAGACATGGGAGTATATGCTATAATAACTATCTTACAGATTATTTATTTATTCACTCATTCAACAAATATGTATGAATGTCTACTATTGCAAAGGCCTCTTCTAGTCATGGGGGTACAGGAAAAAACAAGATGTATAATGTTTCTGTCTTCATGGAACTTACTTTCTAGGGAGAAAGACAGGCTATAAGCAAGCAAATGTACAAATAAATTACAGTTTCAGGAAAATGTCAAGAAGGAAACTAAGCAGAATAAGCAAACAGAAAGGCATTGGGAGGCATATTTTAAATTTGGAGGTCAGGGAAAGCCATTCGCAGCAAATGGTATCTAAGAAAAACCTCTACGATGAAAAAGAACAAGCTATAGAAATCTCTGATAAAATGAAGACTTAGAAAATTATAAAGAAACCAAACCATAGAAAAATAAAATTGCCTTGCCTAATGTCACATAGCTGGCATCCAAGTGGAGTCTCCTAGTCCTACCTTCTTTCCACAAGAATACATACAAATTTTGGCAGGTCAAACTTACCAATCTGCCCTGTCCTTTTCTTTTTCTTGTATTCTCTACAAGTGCTTTTTAAATGTTTTTCATGTAGAGACAGATAAGGTGAAGATATGTGTCCCTTTTTGCCAGCTAGTTAAGCAGAAAGAATTTACCAAACACCTTCTAAGAAACAGTCCTCAGAGGATGTCAGATATAAGAATTCTCCATTTTTACTAAACAGAGAGGGGAAAAAACATTCTCATATTTGACATGCCTTCTTGAATAATATTTCTTCCTACTGTAATGGCTATCAGTGGTTTTCATAATATAACTTTAGTACATATTTTATTTGCTTTTGAGATTGTACTAAATCTTGTTTGTTTCCCACCAGCTGGAATTGGAAGAAAATCCAATAGGGAGTATATTACAGGGATCTGCCTCTACTTGGCTGGGGTTATCTGAAAACCCTGGGCTGACACAGTCCAAGAGCCCTCAGGAGGGGCCTCTGACTTCCCATCCTTGGTAGCCTCCCTGAAAGATGCTCACTGGCCCAGCTCACATGGCCCTCAGATAGTTTGATGGCTCTAGTAGCAGTGTCCATCATTTTCAAGCCAAAGTCAGCAGCTAGGATGACTGACTGCCACTCTCCAGGCCACCCACGTAGTGATCTACCTCCAGGCATCCCCAACAGCTCTTAGAGGCTCTGCTCCCAACAGAGGCATGACATGGAAATGGGTGCCAGTTTCCAACTGCAGAGCCCAGCCCATTGCCTCCTATCTTTCAGGTCCTGGGGAATCCAGCCTTCTTCCTTACACTGGTCTCTATTTGTCTCTTACGCGCTTCACTATGGGACAATTGAGCAAAATACACTTGCATGGGTTCAAAGCACACAGATTATCTCCTTCCTCCACACTCCTTCTCAAACTTAGAGTTCATCAAACATGCTTGAAGAATTTATTAAAACACAGATTTCTGGTCCCTCCCTCAGAGATTCTAGGTAGGGCTAGAGAACTGGCATTTCTAAATAAGCTCCTCAGTGACGCTGACGCTGCTAGTCCCTCAGTCTTTGAGTAGCACTGCTTATGTTACTTTTGCTTAAGGAAGAGAGAAATTTACCTTTCTATCCTTTCTATTTTTTCTTTTTAATGTTTAAAGGTGACAAATGCTTGCATTAATTTATTTATTTTTCCATTTAAAAAATTTTTTATTGATTATACATATTCATAGTGCGCAGAGCTGACCATCAACCTTTCCATTCCTTTCGTGGAAGAATAGAGGGAAGCAAAAAGGACAAGACCCCAATTAATTTTTCAATAACTCACACTATTACACGTGCAAAGACAGAAGAAGGAGAAAATAACAAAGGGAATTTTATTTCCTGAAACACAGGTGTGGAGTGCTTTTCTGAGAGGGACTCCACTGGCAGGACTTCCTAATCACTGCTGCCACTCTGCACCAGATCTTGGCTCATAAACCCACTCTCAGGTAGACCAGCTGCAAGAGGAGCAGTTGGGAAATTTCTCATAGGCAAGTCTAGGCATTCCTTTTCACCACCAATTAACTAGCCCCAGCCCAGAATGCAAACTGCACAAATACTCATTGTGTAGCAGATAGTGTCTCTGGCAGCATCAAGAATTTCATATTAAAAGTACAGGGGAAAATAAGAGAGAGAAGAAAAAAAATAAATATATATATATATTTTTTGTTATATTTGTTATATATATATAACACATTTCAATTACTGAGAACTTTATCTCTTGCCATCATGCTTTTTTACACTTTTTTTTCTACATTACACTGTAATCCCATGTATGTTTGCCCTCCGCCTTTTACTACAATACTCTACTGAGACTATTCTTTTTTCCTTGCTTTTTTGCTGGCTTTTGACAAGGGAGTAGCCTGCATATTTAAGGGGAAGCATTTATATCTAATATCTCCTTTTATATTCTGCACCTTTACCCAACCTTGTTTTTTAAAATGGTCTACAGATTCTGCCAGAAATGCTATAGAAGCACACCACAGTGCAAAGAATCGAAGAACCAAAGCAGAGAGCATGCCACACTCTTTGGAACGTTTCATTTCCACGTGATATATCTATGCTTTTTGTAACAGAGCTAGGCAAATCAGAATGAAGCATGTATTCTGTATTCTGTATTAAGAGAAGCAACCTCTAAATCAACTCAATCTCTAATAGCTGTTTTCTCTAATGTAAAATAATCTCAACCTTCTTGTAGGACCTTAAGGTGCACTTAGAGGATATGTAAAGAAACAACCTGGTAAAAGTTACCCCAATGCCTGGGTTAGGGTAGATGCCGGTTTTGAAGGGATACCTTTGGAATTGCCACAGAGCCTTTAATGGGACAGAAGGAAGGTGGAGAAAGAGCCCCACTCACCACCACTTGACAATGCTATGACAGTGCAATTCTCAAATTCAATCTCATCACAGACACAAGCAGGAAAGGGAGAGAAGGAACTGCTTACAGTTTTCCACCCCGAGGCTGTGCTCAATTTAGATACCCTATCAAGCATATTTTTCACTTTTCCTTTCTTCAGCAACCTGTAATATAAGAGCACCAAGTATCACAATGCATCGCTCATTCATTCATTATTCCACCTTTCTCTCCAGCATTCTTCCCCCTTAAGTCAGGAACCATCAGGGTAACAGCAAAATTCTTGACATGTAGAGCTTGCTGAGGAGCCCTAAGCTAACTCAATTTCCCTCAACAACCTGGAGGAGACAGACCAATTACCTATTCAAGAAAAAAATAAAACATCATGTGTATTTAGCGTCAATAAAACAACCTGCACAAATGTTAAAATAAACATGGAAAAATATAGCCTTAAAAAATGGACAACTGTATTTCCGTTCACATATCAATGTAATTTTCCCCTCACAGTGATGGTCATAATTTCATATACTTGCTATATGTGAGAAAAGGAGCTGAGTGTTCAAGTATTAGCTAATTAATATTCTAACCAAAAATGCTGTGCTATAGATATTGGAAATTGAGTTTCCCACAGGTCTGTCACATTGTGTTTAACTCAAAGCAATGGTGCTTTGGCTTACACTTCTGAAGGTTTGATGACTGTCTGCTCTGTCTTCATTCTCCTTTGGAACGTCTCCAATTTCCCCAGAAACACAGGTGGTCTTTTGAATAAACAGAACTAACATATTGAGCTCCATAAGCTATGTGATGATATGCATTTCTCTGGTTCACAGCTGATGCTTGCACGGTTGGAATATGAGGTGGCTACTTAGAGAACGGGTGGTTCCTATTCAGAACATAAATTCTCAGAAAGGCATCATCAGGTAAAGAAAGAACAGAAAATAACAAGTAGGTGCCCTACAGGGGTCTGTACACTTTTCATTATCTATGTGAGGGAAATGAAAACAGGTGTTTAGGAATCCAGCGAAGAATTTGATGGTATTCATTCTACTTCAGAGGAATCCCATGCTGAGAGGATTTCATTCTATCACAAAATGATTGGTATAGAAGGCCTTGAGCAAGCATGTTCTATACTTCTGCCATTTAATATAACTCAAATGTTAGCGGTAGTAAAGTATTTTATCATCCCCCATTCATCTGAGACTAAAAGAATTTGTGGAATTCATAGGATTATATGAAGTCCATTTTATGATGACACTGGTGTCAATATTGGTTCAAGAGTTTAAATAACATGCACCAAATCAACAACCAAGCAAGGACAACGATGTTTATACCACAAAGTAGTGATGTCTCAGCATGGCAATCTTGAAATTTCTTAGCTATAATTCCTCTCTGAGTATAAAGTTAATTACAAAGATTTTCAATAGCTTTACTTACCGAACTGCACTTTGTTATTTGCAACAATCCAAGGAAATGTTTTAGCAAATGAGACAATGTCTCCATGTGCCAAAATGGTGGAGGGGGACTTCTAATAAAAAAAAACAATAACTATTGATAACACATCACACACTTTATATCAGGAGTTTGAAAATGCCACATGAAATCTAAACTGAACTTTCCATTTAAGATGGCAGAATAGCGTGAAATGAAATCTCTTCTTTTCTCACCAAATTCATAGTAATGAAACAAAGGAGATAAAGCAAATTAATCAGTACATATTTGTGTTTGAAAACCAAACAAGGATATCTTTGTAGATGAAAAGGAAGCACCTCAAAATAGGAAACAGAATGCTATAGTGGTAAAAAGAGGCCAATGGTTTAAAAAGATGCTATATGTGTATATGTACTCGTACATACATAGTGTGTGTTTTTGTGAGGGGAGGTTTCATCAAACACATTCTAAGGGTCATTTTACTTTAACTTCTCGAGATTTGGGTTGATGCCTCTACAAGGTAGTCTCGTAAGGAGGTCATCAGAATCTGTGATGAGCAAGGAGACCTATTTCTTAGAAAATGAACACAGAACTGCAAGAAACCAATTACTTGGAAATCTAACATATGAAGGAGAAAAATAAGATCCACTTATGGAAGAATTTTAACTTGAAGGAATAAAAATAATAGAGCAATCTGAAAAGAATTTTAAAAATATGTATGTGTAGTATCCAGGGAGATAATAAGTAAAGATGGACATACTTGTTTGTTTTTTACAGAATGTGGAAAATGTTACCATTGAGCAACGCCTGACACATATTAAGTGCTTTATGAATGTTAGCCATTATTTTCTTTCTCTGCAACATTGGCTTCATGAAGCTGGGATTTTGTCTGTTTTATTGAATGCTATATGCTCCAACATTTAGAAGAATTTTTTTTACAAAGTAAAAATTGAACAACTAATTTTTAGGTAAAAGAATAAATTAGGTAAATGCGAACATTGAAAACTAAGAGTAGGTTATTAAACAAAGGTAGTGGTTGTGAAACAAAAATAATTTCTTTTAAAAAAATTAATTAGACACCTTAAATATGAGAAGAATCATTACTGAAATAAAAATAAAAGGTTCCCAACCAATGTATCATAAATGGCCATTGCTATGGGTGACTCACCTTCTCATAATAACTAGACCCTGAAAAAAAACCTTACTCTTGGTGATATTATTGGTCTTACAAAAGGCGGGAGAAATCTCCAGAGAAGACCTCAGAGAAATAAACATGACTACTACCTGGAATACATGGACTAGGTTTTCTGAGACGAACATCTGGAATGAGACAGCTCAGGAATCAGGTTAGAAAAACACTGGAAATTAGGCCAGAGTAGCCAAGAGCTGAGGCCACAGAGTTGAGGAGCTCAGCTAGAGCAGAAGAGATTTAGGGGAGCCAAAGAGGAACTGATATAATGGAAATCTACAGTATGTAATTCTGCAGCAAGACAATCAGAGGTAAAGTGTTCTAAAGTTCATGTATTGTTTAGGATATATATAAAGGTATTATTTAACTTTAGTTTTTGTTTTGTTAACTATGTATGATAAAAGTTCAATGGTAATCAATAGTAGATTAAAAAGAGAGTATATAAATTTGAATGAGAGAAACAATCAAGAAGTTGAGTAAGTCAAACAGAACAAAAATATTCCATCCAAAAATATTAAGAGAAAAGAAACCTGAGGCATGTAGAACTTAATAGAAAAAGTCCACTATAGCAATAATCGAATAACGAGATGGACTAAACTCGGAGGTTTAGGTAAAAAGAGAGTCACATTGGATTTAACAAATGTGTTAGTTCTGAATGGCTCACCATGATTAAGATCAAGTAATCAAAATCAAAATTAGCAAATTTACAGCAAAACAAACAAAATTACCAAAATTACAGCTATTAGCATCAATATGCATAAAAAAATAACAGATTTAAATTCACAAAACTGCAGATGTTTAACTAGCTAGATATATGTCATAGCTATATGAAATGTTTTTAAAAATAAAATATTCAATATAAAGCTAAGCATTCAGCAAGAAATTATTGGAAATAGAAAAAAATTTTAGGGAAAAATGGCTTTTAGAAATAAAAAAAAAAATCAAAAATTCTGCGGATAGGTTAAACATCAGTTTGATGCAATAAAGAGAGAACTGGTAAAATGGGAGAATTATCCACAATACAGTAGAAAGGAATAAGGAGATGAGAAAATATGAAAGAGAGGTTAAGAGATATCAAAAGAAGGAATGATAAGGGCCGACATAAATCTATTTGCAGACCCATATGGAGAGAGGGAGGGGAATAGGGAAAGGCAATATTTAATCTCCCAAAAAGGATGAAAAACAGGTTCTTAACATCTAGTAAACACAAGTTGTCCCAAACAGGATAAGTCAAAATAAGTTTCCTAAGCACCACTGTTTTATGCCATGTGAGAACCCTGTATCACTGTCATCACCAACAAGTTAGACTTCACCAGATGTGTTCCCTGGACTTTCAACTTCTCAGCCTCCAAAACTGACTTCCGGTCAAGATGGCAGAATAGACGGTCCCTAGCGTCATTCTCTCCCACAAATCAACCGATTTACAACTATAAAAACATAACATCAAGTGCATACGGAATAGGGAGACATCCAGGGGGGAGGCAGAAGCTCCACGGAGACCACATGCCCTGAAGGGCTGCCGTCGCATGATCCAGAGGATAGGCTTCACCACCACCACCCAGCTCCATAACAAGCATGGCCCAGTTCACACAGAGTGGGGAGATGTCCAGCAGAGGAGGTGGAGGCTCCACAAAAACCACACACGCTGTGGAGCAGCCACTGCATGATCCAGCAGGGAGGCTCCACTGCATGCACCCAGCTCCATTCACAGCCCAGCCTAGTGCACACAGAGCAGGGTGATGTCCAGCAGGGGAGGCGGGAACTCTTTGGGGACCACACTGCTGCCGCATAATCCAGCAGCCTGGCCCAGTACACGTGGAGTGGGGAGACGTCCAGTGGAGGAGACAGAAAATCCACAGAGACCACACCACTGCCACGCAATCCAGCAGCCCGGCCCAGTGTGTACGGAGCAGAGAGACTTCCAGCAGGGGGGGGCGGAAGCTCCATAGAAACCACACACCCTGTGGGGGGGCTGCTGCAGCATGATCCAGCAGCAGGTAGGCTTCACCACTGCCACCCGGCTCCATCCCAAGCCCAGCCCAGCATTCACAGAGTAGGGAGACATCCAGCAGGGGAAGGGGAAACTCCACAGAGACCACATGCTCTGCGGTGCCTCCATGCATCCCAGCAGCCCAGCCCTGGGCACACGGAAAAGGGAGACATCCAGCAGGGGAGATGGAAACTCGGCAGAGACCACACATCCTGTGGTACCACCATGTGACTCAGCAGCCTGGCCAAATCCAAGCTGACCAGGGAGGTGGCTCCCTGGAGAGGCCCAAGACCCGAGGTAACCACACATGCAAGGCACTAGTGGCCAACTGAGCAGTCACTGAGGTAGCCATACCAAATTGGCAACCACAGCAACATTTTAGTCAGATAATAGTGTCAAACCTGTGGACTGTGAAACCCCCTGCCACAATGAATAAACATCAAAGAAAAGATACCAGAAATACGAAAAATCAAGAAAGTACACCACCAAAGGTTAATAACTCTCAAGCTCTAGATCCTATAGAACAAGAAGCCCATGAAATGACCGACAAGGAATTTCGAGTGATAATTCTAAGGAAACTGAATGAGATACAAGAAAACTCAGCTAGGCAACATGATGAAATGAGGAAAAGTATACAGGACCTGAAAGAAGAAATGTACAAGGAAATCAATGCCCTGAAAAAAAATGTAGCAGAACTTGCAGAACTGAAGAATTTATTCAGCGAAATAAAAAACAAAACAGAGAGTTTAACTAGCAGGCTTGCGGAAGCTGAAGAGAGAATCTCTGAACTTGAAGATGGGCTGTTTGAAATAACACAGGCAGACAAAAAGAAAAAAGAATCAAAGGTATTGAAGAAAATCTGAGGGAGCTATCAGAAAAACTTAAGCACTCAAATATCTGAGTCATGGGTATTCCAGAGGGGAGGAAAAAGGAGATTGCATTGAAAACACATTCAACAAAATGGTGGCAGAAAACTTCCCAGAAATAGGAAAAATCACAGATCTTCAGATCCAGGAAGCTCAAAGATCTCCAAACATATTCAACCCCAAAAGGTCTTCACCAAGACATGTTATAGTCAAATTGGCAAAACTCAGAGACAAAGAGAGAATCTTAAAAGCTGCAAGAGAGAAGCGTCAAATCACCTATAAAGGAGCCCCAATTAGACTAACATCAGACTTTTCATCACAAACCCTAAAAGCCAGAAAGGAATGGGATGATATATTCAAAATACTAAAAGACAGAGATTGCCAGCCAAGAATACTCTACCCAGCAAGGCTATCCTTCTGAAATGAAGGACAAATAGTATATTTCTCAGACAAACAAAAACTGGGGGAGGTCACCACTACACAACAACCCTTACAAGAAATTCTCAATGGAGTACTGGGTTTGGTTCCTGAAAAATAACTACCACTGCCATAAAAACCCAAGAAAAATCAAAACCCACTAATATAATAAAAATGGCATTCATGAAGAGAAAACAAACAAACAAACAGGCTATCTACAACCCAAGGAACCAACAAATACAGAAAACAAACAATACATCAGAAAGAAGGGAACGAAAGACACCTAAAACATCCAAACAGTAATCAATAAAATGCTAGGAATAAGTCAACACTTTTCAATAACAACTCAATGTAAAAGGCTTAAATTCCCCAATCAAAAGACAAAGACTGGCTGACTGGATTAAAAAGGTGGACCCAACTATATGCTGCCTTCAAGAGACCCACCTCACTCATAAAGACTCACATAGACTAAGATTGAAAGGATGGAAAAAGATTTATCATGCAAACAGAAATGAAAAACGAGCTGGAGTAGCTATTCTTATATCTGATAAAATAGACTTTAAACTCAAAACCATAAAAAGAGACAATGAGGGACACTACATAGTGATAAAAGGATTGATCCATCAAGAAGACATAACAATCATAAATAACAATCATAATGTTGGAGCAGCCAAATTTATAAAACAAACTCTATTAGACCTAAAGAAGGAAATAGACACTAATACCATAATAGCAGGGGACCTGAACACCCCACTGTCAATATTGGACAGATCATCTAGGCAAAGAATCAGCAGAGAAACACAAGATCTAAACAAAACTCTAGACGAATTGGACTTGGCAGATATTTACAGAACATTCCATCCAACAACCTCAGAATATTCATTCATCTCATCAACACATGGATCATTCTCCAGGATAGATCACATGTTAGGTCACAAACCAAGTCTCAACAAATTCAAAAAAAATCGGAATTATCCCATGTATTTTCTCAGACCACAATGGATTAAGATTAGAAATCAATAACAAACGAAATTCTGGAATCTGTACAAACACATGGAAGTTAAACAGCATTCTACTTAATGATATATGGGTCCAAAAGGAAATCAAGCAGGAAATCAAAAAATTTATTGAAACTAATGAAAATAATGAAACACCATACCAAAACCTGTGGGGTACTGCAAAAGCAGTACTAAGGGAGAAATTTATCACATTAAATTCTCATTTCAGAAGAATGGAAAGATGGCAAGTGAACACCTAACACTTCACCTTAAAGAACTAGAAAAACAAGAACAATCCAAACCTAAAGTTAGCAGACGGAAAGAAATCATTAAGATCAGAGCAGAACTTAATGAAATTGAAACCCAAAAAACAATACAAAAGATCAATGAAGCAAAAAGTTGGTTTTTTGAACAGATAAATAAATTGACAAACCATTAGCATGGCTAACAAAAAAAAGGAAGAGAGCAGATTCAAATAACAAAAATTAGAAATGAAAAAGGTGATATTACAACTGATTCATCTGAAATACAAGGAATCATACAAGACTACTATAAACAACTACATGCCAACAAATTTGAAAATCTGGAGGAAATGGACAAATTTCTGGACACACACAAGCTCCCAAAACTGAGCCATAAAGACATAGAAAATCTGAACAGACCAATAACAATAAAGGAGATTGAAGCTGTTATCAGAAGGCTCCCAACAAAGAAAAGCCCAGGACCAGATGGATTCACAGCAGATTTTTTTCCAAACATTCAAAGAGGAATTGACACTGATTCTTTACAAACTATTCCAAAAGATTGAAACAGACGCAAATCTCCCAAACTCATTCTATGAAGCAAACATCATCCTGATACCAAAACCAGGTAAAGATATAACCAAAAAAGAAAACTACAAACCGATATCCTTGATGAATATAGATGCAAAAATCCTCACTAAAATACTAGCAAACAGAATACAGCAACACATATGCAAAATTATATGCCACAATCAAGTGGGATTAATCCCAGGTATGCAAGGTTGGTTTAACATATGCAAATCAATAAGTGTGATACACCATATCAATAAAATCAAACACAAGGACAATATGATCATCTCTATAGATGCTGAAAAAGCATTTGATAAAATTCAACACTCATTCGTGATAAAGACTCTCTATAAGTTAGGTATAGATGGAAAGTATCTCAACATAATTAAAGCCATATATGCCAAACCCACTGCCAATATCATCCTGAATGGGGAAAAGCCGAAAGCTTTTCCTTTAAGAACAGGAACTAGACAAGGATGCCCACTCTCACCACTCCTATTCAACATAGTGTTGGAAGTACTAGCCAGAGCAATCAGAGATGAGAAGGAAATAAAAGGCACCCAGATTGGAAAAGATGAAGTCAAACTGTCCCTGTTTGCAGATGACATGATCCTATATATCAAACAGCCTAAAGTGTCTACAAAAATACTCTTGGAGTTGATAAATGATTTCAGCACAGTATCAGGATACAAAATCAACACACAAAAATCAGTAGCATTTCTATTCTCCAATAGTGAAGATGCAGAAAGAGAAATAAACAAAGCTTGCCGATTTACAATAGCTACAAGAAAAATAAAATACTTAGGAATTGAGTTAACCAAGGATGTGAAAAATCTCTACAATGAGAACTACAAACCACTGCTGAGAGAAATTAAAGAGGACACAAGAAAACGGAAAGATATCCCATGCTCTTGGATTGGAAGAATCAACATTGTGAAAATGTCCATACTACGCAAAGTGATATACAAATTCAATGCAATCTCCATCAAAATTCCAATAACATTTTTCTCAGAAATGGAAAAAACTATCCAGTCATTTATATGGAATAACAAAAGACCACACATAGGCAAAGCAATTCTGAGCAAATAAAAATAAAGTGTATTGTGCAGTGTCTATGGAAAATGATATGGAGCTTCCTCAAACAATTGCAGATAGATCTACCATACGACCCAGCTATCCCACTGCTGGGAATTTACCCAGAGGAATGGAAATCATCAAGTTGAAGGTATACCTGTTCCCAAATGTTCATTGCAGCACTCTTTACAATAGCTAAGAGGTGGAACCAGCCCAAATGTCCATCATCAGATGAATGGATATGGAAACTGTGGTATATCTACACAATGGAATACTACTCTGCTATAAAAAAGAATGAAATATTGCCTTTTGCAACAACATGGATGGACCTAGAGAGAATTATATTAAGTGAAACGAGTCAGGTACAGAAAGAGAAATATCACTTGTTCTCACTTCTTTGTGGGAGTTAAAAATAAATAAGTAAATACACCAAGAACCAGGGGGGTGGGAAGAAGACACAACAATTACAGTTCTTTGAAGTTGATACAACAAGCAAACAGAAAGGAGATTGTGCAGAAGGAGTGGGGAGAGAGAGGAGGGAAGGAGGTTTCAGTAATGGGCTATAATAATCAACCACATTTTATATTGAAAAATTTAAAAATTTTTTTTAAATAAAAAGAATTCAAAGAATTATTGTTATTGTGTCTTTTTTTTCTATCTGTTTATTTATTTATGTATTTTTAGTAGCCCCCACATATAAGTGAGAATATGCAGTATTTCTCTTTCTGTATCTGGCTTGTTTCACTTAACATAATTTTCTCTAAGTCCATCCATGTTGCTGCAAATGGTAGCATTTCATTCTGTTTTATAGCTGAGTATTATTCCATTTTGTAGATGTATATACCACTTTTTGTTTGTTTGTTGCTGTTTGTCTTAAAAAAATGAAATTTTATTAATATTATTTTTACATTCTAGGATGCTATTGAGGAGCAGTTGGTAGGGAGGGGGAGAAGGGAAAGGGGAAGGAAATGGGATGGAATAAGTAGAGAGGAGGAGGGGCAGGATTGAGGCCTGTGGCATCCCCCTCATTCCAATAGGGGAGATTAGGGGGCTTCCAGCAGTGGCTTGGTCATTGCTGGGCTGGGTGCAGATGTCAAGGGGGTGTGGAAAAGCCCTCACCTCCCACCATCTCAGCTCAGGAACCCAGGGCCCTTCTTGCTGCAGCTTGGTGTTCATTGCTGGGCTGGTTGCATGCTTCAGGAGATTGTGGCCGAGTCCCTCAGCCCCCCACCACCCGGGTCAGGAGAGACCAGGGTGCTTCCTGTGGTGGCTTGGTGGTCACTGCTGGGCTGGCTGCAGGTGTCAGCAGGGCATGACTGAGGCCTGAGGCCCCCCACCACCCAGGCTCAGGAGAGCCCAGTGTGTTTCCTGTGGCTGCTCAGTGGTCGTTGCTGGGCTGGCTGTCCTTATCCATTTGTCTGATGATGGGCATTTGTTTGCAGATGACAAGATCCTATGTATAGAACAGCCTAAAGACTACAGCAAAACTCTTAGAGTTAATAAAAGATTTTAGCAAAGTTGCAGGATACAAAATCAACATGCAAAAATCAGTATCATTTTTATACTCCAACAATGAACTAGCAGAAAAAGAAATCAAGAAAGCTAGCCCATTTACAATAAATAAAAAAATAAAATACCAGGTTTTCAAATTTGTTGGCATATGAGAAGACTCAGTTAGACAACAAAATGAAATGAGAAAAAGTATTCAGGACATGGAGGCAGAAATTTATAAATAGATTAATGCCTTTAAAAAGAATAGCAAAACTCATAGAACTGAAGTATTTATTCAAGAAAATAAAAAAAGATAACCAAGAGTTTAAGCAACAGGTTAGAGCAAGTAGAAGAAAGAATTTCTGATCTTGAAGATGTTCTTTTTTAAATAACCCCAGCAAACGAAAAGAAAAAAAGAATTTTAAAAATTGAGGAAAATCTAGAATAGTAGCAGACAACCTTAAGCACATAAGCATCTGAATCATGGGTGTTCTGGAAGGGAAGGAGAGAGGAAAAGACACTGAAAATGTATTCAACAATATAATAATGGAAAACATCCCAGTTATAGGGAGAGACACGAACCTTCAGATCCAGGAGGCTCAAAAATCCCTAAACAGATTCAATCTAAAAATGTCCTCTCTGAGACACACTACAATCACACTGGCAAAAGTCAAAGATGAAGAGATAATCATAAAAACAGCAAAAGAAAAGCATCAACTCACCTTAAAGGGAATCCCCATTAAACTAACAGCAGACTTCTCAACAGAAACTCTATACACCAGAAGAGAATGGGATGATATATTCAAAAACTGCCAGCCAAGAATATTATACCCAGCAAGGCTGCCCTTCAGAAATGAGGGAGAAATAGTGTATTTCTCAGACAAATAAAAACTGTGGGATTTCGCCACCACATGACCAGCCCTACAAGAAATCCTTAAGGCAGTCCTGCATCTAGAATCAGAAAAACAATGATCATTACCATGAAAACACTAGAAAGAATAAAACCCAATAGTAGAACAAAAATGCAAGCAAGAAAAAGAGACTATATCTTACCACCTCAAAAAACCAACAAATGCCAAAGACAAAAGATAAAGGGGGGAGAAAGGAACAAAATATATCTAAAACATCCAAACAAAAGTTAATATGTATAAGTAACAACCCTAAATGTAAATGGATTAAACTCCCCACTCAAAACAGGCAGACTGACTGATTGGATCAAAAAGCTAGAGCTGGGCCGACCCCGTGGCTCACTCGGGAGAGTGCGGCACTGGGAGCGCAGCGGCGCTTCTGCTGCGGGTTTGGATCCTATATAGGGATGGCAGGCCGGTGCGCTCACTGGCTGAGCGCAGTGCGGGTGACACCAAGCCAAGGGTTCCGATCCCTTTACTGGTCACAAAAAAAAAAAAAAAAAGCTAGAGCCAACTATATGCTGTCTTCAGGAGACTCACCTTATCTGGAAAGACACAAACTAATACTGAAGTGATGGAAAAAGTTACTTCATGCATATGTAAACCAAAAATGAGCAGGCACAGCTATTCTTATATTGGATAAAATAGAATTTAAATCAAAAATCATAAAAGGAGACAAAGAAGGATATGATATAATGATAAAAGGATCTATCTAGCATGAAGACATAATCACAAATGTATATGCACCCAACACCAGAGTGCTCAGATATATAAAACCAGCATCTTAAACCCATAGAAAGAGATAGACCTCAAAATAATAATAATTGGGGACCTGAAAACCCCTCTTTCCACATGGGACAGATCATCTGGGCAACAAATCAATGGTGAAATACAGGATTTAAACTACACTATAGACAAATCAGACCTGGCAGATATCTAAAAAACATTTCAGTAAACAACTACAGAATAGACATTCTTCTCATCAGCACATGGAACATTCCCCTGGATAGACCACTTGTTAGACCACAAACCAAGTTTCAACAAATTTTTAAAAATAGAAATTATTTCAAATATCTTTTCAGACCAGAACAGATTAAAACTATAAATCAATAAGAAGCAAAAACCTGTAAAATATGCAAACAAAATGGAAATTAAACAACATGCTCTAGTATGACATATGTGGCCAAGAAGAAATTAAATGGGAAATCAAAAAAATTCTTGAAACTAATAAAAAAAGATGCATCATACCAAAACCTGTGGGATACTGCAAAAGCAGTACTAAGAGTGAAGTTTATTGCAATAAATGCTTACTTCAACAGAATAGAAAGATTTCAGCCTAATGCTATACCTCAAAAAACAAGAATAACAAGAACAATCCAATCCCAAAATTAGTGGACAGAAAGAAATAATTAAGATCGAAGCAAAACTAAATGAAAGAGGGACGCAAAGAATGGTACAAAAGATCAATGAAACAAAGGTGGTTTTTTTGAGAAGATAAACTAAATAGAAAAATATTAGCAAGCCTAATTTTAAAAAGAAGAGAGAAGACCCAAATAACAATAATCAGAAAAGAAAAAGGAGACATTACAACCAATACCACAGAAATACAAAGAATATTAGAGACTATTATAAACAACTATATGTCAACAAATTTGAAAACTTGTAGGAAATGGATGAATTTCTGACACATACAAACTACCAAGACCAAACCGAGAAGAAAAAGAAAATTTGAACAGACCAATAACTAACAACAAGATTAAAGCAGTAATCAGCAGTCTCCTAACAAAGAAAAGCCCAGGACCAGATGGCTTTACTGCTGAATTCTATCAAACTTTGAAGAGAAATGAATACTAATTCTCTTCAAACTATTCCAAAAGATTGAAACAGAGGCCATTCTCCCAAACTCATTCTATGAGCATCACCCTCATAACAAAACCAGACAAAGATACAACAAAAAAAGAGAACTATTGGCCAATATTTCTGATAAACATAGATGCAAAAATCCTCAACAATATATTAGCAATCAGAATGCAGCAACACTTCAAAAAATGTATACACCATTATCAAGTGGGATTCATCCCAGAGAATCAAGGATGGTTCAACATATGCAAGTCAATAAATGTGGTACACCACATTAATAAAATCAAAGACAAAAACCACATGATTATCTCAATAGATGTCAAAAAAGCATCTGACAGAATTCAACATCGCTTCATGATAAAGGCTCTCAGCAAAATAGGTATAGAAGGAAAGTATCTCAGCACAATAAAAGCCATATAAAACAAACCCACCAGCAGTATCATCCTGAATGAACAGGAACAAGAACAGGAATAAGACAAGGATGCCCACTGTCACCATTCCTATTTAACATAGTACTGGAAGTACTAACCAGAGCAGCCAGACAAGAGAAAGAAATAAAGGGCATCCAGATTGGAAAAAGTGAAATCAAATTGTCCCTGTTTGTTTATGGCATGACCCTGTATATAGAAAAACCTAAAGACTCTAAAGAAAAACTCTTAGAGTTAATAAATGATTTTGGTAAAATTGCAGGATACAAAATCAGCACCGCAAAATCAACAGCACTTTTATACTCCAACAATGAACTAGCAGGGAAAAAAAATAATCAAGAAAGTAAGCCCATTTATAAAAATCATCAAAAATATATAATACCTAGGAATCAATTTAACTGAGGAGGTGAATGATCTCTACAATGAGAACTACAAATCACTGCTGAAGAAATTAAAGAGGACATAAGAAGATGGATAGACATTCCATGCTCTTGGATTAAAAGAATTTACACTGTGAAAATGTTTATACTGTCCAAAACAGTCTACAGATTCAATTTAGTCCCCATCAAAACACCAATGACATTCTTCACAGAAATAGAGAAAACAATCCTAGCATTCATGTAGAAAAAGAAAAGACGCCAAATAGCCTAAGCAGTCCAGAGCAAAAAAATAATAATATTAATAAAGCCAGAGCATTACACTACCTGACTTCAAATTATACTACAAAGATATAGTAACCAAAACAGCATGGTACTGACATAAAAACAGACACTCAGACCAATGGAACAGAATAGAGAACCCAGAAATCAATCTACATACTCCAGCCAGTTGATCTTTGACAAAGGCAACAAGAACACACATTGGAGAAAAGACTGCCTCTTCAATAAATGGCGCTGGGAAAACTTAGACATCCATGTGCATAAGAAAGAAGTAGGACTGAGAAAGACTTTATGAATATGACCCCAAAGCACCGGCAACAAAAGCAAAATAGACAAATGGGATTATATGATACTAAAAAGCTTCTGAACAGTAAAAGAAATAATTAAGAGTGAAAAGACAACCTACAAACTGGGAGAAAATATTTGCAAACTATGCACCTGAAAAGGGATTGATACACAGAATATACAAGAAACTCAGACAACTTAACAGTAAGAAAACAAGTAACCAATTAAAAAATGGGCAAAGAAGCTAAATAGGCATTTCTCAAAGGAAGGTATACAAATGGTTCACAGACACATGAAAAAATGCTCAACATCACTAAGCATCAGAGAAATGCAAATGAAAACCACATTGAGATATCATCTCATGCCAGCTAGACTGGCCATTATCAAAATGATAGAGAATAACAAATGCTGGGGAGGATGCAGAGAAAGAGGAACCATCCTACATTGTTGGAGCGATTGTAAATTAGAACAGCCATTATGGAGAACAGTATGGAGGTTCCTCAAACAGCTAGAACTGCCATAAGATCCAGAAATCCTACTGCTGGTCATATATTTAAAGGAATGGAAATTGTCACGTTGAAGGGATACATGCACTCCCATGTTTATCATGGCTGTATTTACAATAGCCAGGAGTTGGAAGCACACTACTAAATGTCCATTGAGAGATGACTGGATAAGGAAAATGTGATATATATACACAATAGAATACTACTCTGCCATAAAAAAGAATGAAATTCTGCCATTCACAGCAACATGGATGAACTTAGAGAAAATTATGGTCAGACACAGACAGAGAAATACTACCTGTCCTTATTCATAAGTGGGAGCTAAAAAATAAAAATAAATAAATAAATAAATGAAAAAGAAAGAAAGACAGATACAACAATCATAATAATTCATTGAACTTTCAAAGGGAGAAACAGAACTAATACCACCAAAGGTGGGAAAAGGGAAAAGAGAGAAGGGCTTAGCAAGAAACTGGTAAAGGGCCACAAAAAATGATTACATTATGTTATTGAATCTACTAATTATCCTGATTCAAGCATCATATATTGTGCACAGGTATGGATATTCAATGCTCTATCCCACAGACATGTATAATCAATTTGTTTCAATAAATTTAAAAAATAATGGTGTATTTCTCTACTCAAGTTGCTGTTCAAACAATGGAGGACAAGTTTTAAAGAGATTTTCAGATATGTTGAAATGATTCTCTGTGTTACATATGAACACAGATTAAAATTAAATATGTAAGCAGAATTTTTAAAAGCCTGTGGGATGAGGCAATGTGATTCTCAGAGGAGAATTTATAAACTTTAAACTGCTTTTTAAAATAAATAATATTATTTATTAAAAATAGAGAGATTAAATGAATTCATTTTTCTACAGAATATGCTAGAAAAAGAGTAACAAAATAAACCCAAACAAAGTAAAGAGAAAATAAAGATAAACCCCCCATATGATAGTAAGCATACAAAAAAATCAGAACCGATTAAAGAAACACTAATAAAATACTCTTGTATTTTTTAAAAAAAGAAATAATACAACAATAAGTTCAAAATAAACAAGGCGCAAGTAATAAGTGTAGCTACAAGTGAAAATATTTTAATTTTTAAATTATAATGGCATGTTTAAAAGCTACCAATAAACTCAAAAACCTGGATGAAATGGACAATTTTATAGAAAAATATAAATTACCAAGGAGAAGTAGAAAGCCTGAATAGGCTAATTAGCACGAAATAAATTGAAAAAATTTGCAAGTGTTCTACTGTTTCAAGGTTACTGAAGTCGTATTGAACAAGGTTTTATCTACTTATTTCCACTTAACCTGGCACTATACTAATTTTTAAGATAAGACTTTATTGACACTAAAATGAATTATGAATAAGAACGTAAGCAGCTCCTATATCCCATGCCTACAGGCAATTAACTCCTGCTGGTTTTGCATATATGGAGGCCTTTACTAAATTTCTCCTGCTTTTTTATAAATTACAAACTATAATAATGCATGTAATTATGAAATCACCTTCACATCCAGTGACATTCTTAGTTAATTATCATTAAATTTATAATTTCCTTTGCCTAGAAATGTTCATTATTTCACAGAGACTATGCTTTTCAGGTTTTCAGATGATAACAAATGTCCAAGTTGTATTTGATTAGGAAATTATAAGAGAATGAACTTGAAGAAAGTATTGCTACTGAAATAAAGAAGACACAAAAAGATGGAAAGACATACCATGCTCTTGGATGGGAAGAATTAATATTATGAAAATGTCTATTTTGTGCAAAGCAATCTATGGATTCAATGCCATCCCCATCAAAATACCAATGTCATTCTTCACAGAAATAGAAAAAGCAATTCTAACATTCATATGGAACTACAAAAGACCCTGAATAGCCAAAGCAATCCATAGTAGAAAAAAAAAAAAAATGCTGGAGGCATAGCACTATCTGACTTCAAATTATATTTAAAAACTAATGTAACCAAAGCAGCATGATACTGGCATAAAAACAGACACTCAGATACAGGGAACAGAATAGAAAATCCAGGAATCAATCCACACACTTACAGCCAACTAATCTTTGACAAAGGCAACAAGAACATACACTGGGGAAAAGACTGCCTCTTCAATCAACGGTGATGGGAAAATTGGACTTCTATATGCAGAAGAATGAAACTGGACCTGCTCCTCTCACCATATACCAAAATCAACTCAAAATGGATTAAAGACTTAAATATAAGACCTGAAACCATAAAACTACTAAAGGAAAACATGGGGGAAACACTCCAGGAAGTAGGACTGGGCAAAGACTTTATGAATAAGATCCCAAAAGCACAAGCAACAAAAGAAAAAATAAACAAATGGGACTACATCAAATTAAAAAGTTTCTGCACAGCAAAGGAATCAATCAACAGAGTGGAAAGGCAATCTGCTGAATGGGAGAAAATATTTGCACACTATACATCTGACAAGGGACTAATATCCAGAATATATAAAGAACTCATATAACTCTACAGTAAAAAAACAAATAATCCCATTAAAAAATGGGCAAAGGAGATGAATAGACATTTTTCAAAGGAAAGCATACAAATGGGCAACAGGTACATGAAAAAATGCACAGCATCACTAATCATCAGAGAAATGCAAATCAAAACCACATTTAGATATCATCTCACCCCAGTTAAACTGGTCATTATTAAAAAGACCAAGAACAACAAATGCTGGCGAGAATTTGGGGAAAGGGGAATCCTCCTATGCTGTTAGTGGGACTGTAAATTGGTGCCGCCATTTGGAAAACAGTATGGAGTTTCCTCAAACTACAGATAGAGCTACCATATGATCCAGCAACCCCACTATTCAGCATATATGCAAAGGAATGGAAATCATCACGTAGAAGGGATACCTGCATGCCCATGTTCACTGCAGCTCTATTTACTTTAGCCCAAACATGGAACCAACCTAAGTGTCCATTGATGGACAACTAGATAATGAAAATGTGGTATGTACACACCGTGGAATACTACTGTGCCATGAAAAAGAATAAAATTCTGCCATTTGCAGCAACATGAATGAGTCTGCCGAAAATTATGTGAAGTGAAATGATCCAGACAAGGAAAGAGAAATACCACATATTCTCACTTATAACTGGGAAGGAAGGAAGGAAGGAAGGAAGGAAGGAAGGAGGGAGGGAGGGAGGGAGGGAGGGAGGGACGGAGGGAGGGAGGGAGGGAAGGAAGGAAGGAAGGAAGGAAGGAAGGAAGGAGGGAAGGAGGAAGGAAGGAGGGAGGGAGGGAGGGAGGGAGGGAGGGAGGGAGGGAGGGAAGGAAGGAAGGAAGGAAGGAGGAAGGAAGGAAGGACAAAAACAATATGTTGAACTTTCAGAAGGGGAAAACAAACCTGATGTTAGTGGAGATGGGAGGGTGGTGAGGAGGGGGAAGGATAGGTTGGGTGAAGGGCATAAAGAATTATCATGATTTGTAATAATAATATGCTTATAATAAATAATAAAAAAATAGAGAAAGAAAGTATTGCAATTATTTAAATGAGAGAATGAGAGAGAGAGTGAGAATCACGGAGACCAGAAAGGTGTAAAACTTACCTCCTTAAACTACAATTTATAATAAACTGTTAATCCTGATCATCATAGTGGTGGGCAAAGTAATGTCCCCTCCCCCAATATGTCCACAGTCTAATCCCTGGAACCTGTGAACATGTTACCTTACACAGCAAAAGGGACTTTGTAGAAGTAATTAAGGTTCAGAACCTTAAAATAGAGAGATTATCCTGGACTGTCTGGGTGGTCCCAATCTAATTAAACAGGCCTGTAAAAGAGGAGAGCTTTCTTTGGCTAGAGTTAGAGAGATGCAGCAGAAAGGACGGTCAGAGAGATTCCAAGTGTGAGAATGATTTGACACCCCATCCATTGCTGGTTCTGAGATGTAGGGGGCCACCTGCATGGGTTGCAGAAAGATCTTGGGGAGCCAAGAGCTGCTGCCCCTGGCTGACAGCAGCAAAGAAACAGGGACCACTGTCCTACAACCACAAGGCTCTGAATTCTGCCAACAACCTGAATGAGCGTGGATGTCGATTCTTCCCCAGAGCCTCCAGAAAAGAATGCATCTTTGCCATTGAACTTAATTTTAGCTTTGTGAAATCCTAAGCAGGGAAGCCAGCTACTTCACACTGTATCCAGACTTCTGACCAACAGAAAGCATGAGATAAAAAACAAGTGTTTTAAGCCACTAAATTTGTGGTATTTTTTACAGCAGCAATAGAATCCTAATACAACCACCAACAAAAATAACATTAGATACCATGATCTTACTCTACACACACAAAAGAATAGCTTCAAATCTTCCCGAGGCTATCCCTATGATTTGGAGTACTCATTCCCGGATCCTGAACTCACTAACATGAAGACACTTTCCATAATGTCAGCCTTGTCTTTACTTCTATGTGTCAGCACATTATGATGAAATGAAACCACTGCTTTGTTCTACAGGCATTTCACCATATGGTAATAGATCTGTGTTTGCTATTATGTTCCAGATGGCACTGGGACACCAACTGCTTATAGTGTCATATAAAACACAGAGCCAAACGAAAATCAAGGAATCCCTGCTGTAGAAATTGGAGACAAGAAGTTCCATGACCATATTAAGATCCATGATTTTAGATTTAAACTCACCACGATCCTGTTTTAGGATTTTTGTCCAGTTGTGAGTCTGTCCCTTAAATTATACCACCACAACACAGTGCTGACATCTTCATTATCTGTGACCCCTTTACCAGTCAGTAAAAGCAAGTTAAAATACTGAGGCTCTCAGCCATCTGTCATTTAGAAATGCCCAATTATACTATGTAACTTCCTTGGAAAGTTTCAGTGGCATAAGATGTCCTAACTCACAGCTACAAGTTCATAAAAAGGCACATATTTACCATGTCACATTTCTTATTGATTTGTATCTGATACCAGGTGTAGAATTTGGAGCACAGAGAAACTTCCTAAGAAATTCAAGCTATTCACCTACTGTTAACACGAATTATTTGCTGTAATATGACTTTTTGATAGATAATATATTACGAATTTCCATCATTACATGTGCTGGTGAGTTCATATACAAATGATTCATGAATAATTTTTAGCTAGATTCTGAGTGTCTTGTCCTAGAATTAAAGGTCAGGCTACAGATGACATAGAAAAAAGAGTCCTTGAGGTGACTTGTTCGAGGATGTCAAAAATCCGTATGTTACTCAATGACTAAAAACAGGAGTCAATCCTGAATTGACTTTCAAGTCTTATCAGTCTCAATTGGTAAAGAGCTGGGAGTTTATGAGAAAATCCCACTCTGAGAATTTTTTATAATCTCATTGCTATTAGGTAAAAAAATTGATTTCTGCCTCAGTACTTGAGAATTCCAAGACTGTCATTTAGGTCCAAACACAGAAGGTCTAGTCTAGGATTCATGTTAACACTTTGCTAATTCAGAGTTAACCTCTCAAGAAAATTAACTTCAGAGATATAAAGAATTACATGAAACATTTTCCTTCTAATCAACTGGCATTAATTTTTTTTCAGCAACACTTGTTGAAGACTAAGAACCCAATGTGAAGGCAACACATACTTTTTCATTTTAAGTTAAAAAGTAGAGTCACTTTGAATTTCTGTACTCACAGGTACAGCACAGAAACAACCTAATAGCAAAGTAAAAACTAACTCGTTACAATTTGATTTTACTTTGGGGGTAAAAGGATGTATATATGCTAAGAAATACTGTTGGGTCAAAGTTTGTGCTTTTGTTTTACTTATTTATTTTTTAGTTTCTTCCATGTGTTGATTAGCCAAGAGCAATTTTTCAGCAACAAAGTGATGACTTGTTAAAGAACTGATCTTTCCTTTTCTGTTTTTCACTGTTCCGCAGCAGATTTGGAGAAGAACTTCATATGGGTGCTAGAAGTTGATAAATTCTATTCATTTTTTTAAAAAAAAAAGTTTTTGAATATTTACTGTGTGCGAGGTGATGTAAGAACAAAACTACAGAAGACAGAGTTTTTACTTAAAATAGTAGGATCTCACAGCTCACAAAGAGACTGAATATACATTTATGATGGCTAGAATATCTACAGCAAATACCATGTATATATTCTGTGAGCAAGTTTACATGAAGAATTTCTTATTGATCCGCCCATTATTTTATATTTCATAACTTTTTAAAAAAATTAAATCACCCATTACCATTTCCACACACTTCCAAAAGATGCCACAATTCCAGGTTTTATAATTATTTTTTCATAGCACTCATTTTTACATAGGCTTATAACAGAGAGGGAAACCCATACTTTAATCAGAACACTAACTTTCAATCATACTATAACATAGATATCTTCCATGGAATCATTCTATAGAATTTCCCTGTTCAATGCTGTAGCTACTAATATTATGTGTCTATTTAAATTTAAATTCCTAAAAATTAAATAAAATTAAAAATTCAGTTCCTCGGTTGCACAAACCACAAATCAGATGCTCAATAGCTGGCAGCTACCATATTGTACAGCACAGAAAGTTCTATTGAACAGCACATTTATGGTTGTCACTTATAATTACTTTTATCCATAAAAGATGATATTTTCTAGACCTGACATCTTAGCCTTTTTGTACAATTCTGGACTGCAAAGGATGGCTGAGAACATATAGATCAACATTTATTATTACCTAAAGAAACTGATGCTTAGAAAGTTTTAGGTGACAGAAGGATCACTCTTAAAATTTTTTTTCTAGATTCAGAAGCCCGTCTTGCATTGAAATCTTTACCCTTTTGTTTCCTGACAGGAGTATGGGTGGCTGATTGAAATCTAGGGCTCAGATGATCAGGTTTTATCTGCTATGACAGTGCTGATTGATTTGTAATAGCTGCTTGATTCACTCTCTTGAGCTCAGAGAGAAAAAGTGATTTGATGTGTTAATGATGACTTGCAGGTCAAGAGTTGATGTCGTGCTTGTCAGGCATTTTCCATCACTACAAGTATGAGCTAGCAACTAATACAGCTATCAACTAATAAGCATGCACATAGTAGTTAAATGCACATGCAGAAGTAAGACAATTTTGAAGCAGGCATTGGTATATCCCCTGAACTATTTGAAAATCATTCTTTGGTCTGGGCTCTATAAGTTAGGAGGGATAGAGATAGAACTCTCTGGTGATAAAAAGAAAAACTTTAAATTACCCTCTTGTTCATTCCCTAACCCCTGAACAATCAGTCCATCTTCTCTCCATCTTTTTTAAGAGATATGAGTCCTGTCTGGACTGAGAAAAACCACTTTGGAATGGGTCTAAGAGAAACTATAAAATAACTTTCCAAGAGAGTCTTTTATGGAGAACATAAAATGTCACCTCTCTTTCAGTGGTTTTAAAATATGTTTTCCTGAAAATCATAAGACAAGTGGAAGAACTCCTTCAGGCCACAGGATTTTGCAGTACTCTCCAGAGTGATTTATAAAATACAATTTCTCCTTGGAATGTTGTCTGTTCATTGCATATGTTCCTAGTGCACTCTGTCCCTGGAAGTATTATTTTAGTCACAGAAAGTGTAGTCTAAGATCTGCTTTTACCTCTGATTTTCACTTTCGAAGTTTGAATTTTAAAAAGAAAAATTTCAAGCTTATCTATCTAAATCTTCTTGTTGAAAGCTCTGGTTCAGCCACCGTGAAGTTACATAGAGGTTCAGTCCAGTTTGAGAGCTGTCTGGGAGCTCTTCATTTTTCTACAGAATTTTGGCCATTTTACTATCAGCCACACATCTGTAGAGAGGAAGAAAATATAAATCTGTTTTTTTCTCTTTGTTAGCGATGCTCATAGAACATATTGGCTAAAACAGAAGATTTTTCTAAACTGTAATTTTTCAATGATCTGTGTAACGTTGTTTTCTATTTTCTGGGATAACCCCAAGAGTTTGCAGTATGAAAACAGAAGTTGTTTCTAAAGTAGGTATTTTAAAGAAGAAATTCTCTAAAGGCCTCAATACGTATGGAAGATTTGCTTCCTCTCTTATGATCAGGAGGACATATGTTCACATTTATATAGAAGAGACACTAGGAATTTAAGTAGAAAAATATTTAAGGAAAAGAACTCAATTTTGTTCTTACTGAAATGTTTACATTATTAAGTTTTTGTTGTTGTTGTTGTTGCTTTAATTTGTGATTTGGCACCACAGTTTACATTAGCATCATTCTGGAAATTTTGTTTCAATTAATTTAAGGCAATTCACCCATTCAATGACAAAAATAGCTTTGATGGCCTAAATAAAGTAGCAAGTATTAATCCATAGCAATGTGGCTGTTAGATAAGGGGTCTCCCCATATTTCTTAAACATGCACACTAGTTAGGAAACAAGAACAAGAGTCTTTAAAGTAATGCACAGCCCTTCTACCAGCCAGACATTTCAGCATGACAAAAATGAATATCTGATGATTTAAAGACATACTTTCAAAAATTCAAAATATTTTAAAAAGTAGAAGAAAATAAAGAAATTTTTTAATAATCTTGGAATGGAAAAATAACCAAAATATCTACCAAAGGACAGTCAGTGGTTTAACACAAAAGTTGTATGTGCAATCTGTGCAATTTTATTCAGCTGCTAAAAAGAATATAGTCGTTATAGTTTTATATGAAAAAACCATCAAATACAATAATATAATATGGTCCTATATGTAAACAAATGAGAGTACTTCAAAAAGTTCATAGAAAAATAGAATTAAAAGATAATTAAATTTTTCCATGAACTTTTTGAAGTATCCTCGTGTGTATATACATACATATGTGTGTGTATATATTTTTACATATACACACACAGTTTATATATAAAATGGAGAAAGCCTATGTGAAGAGTATTTTTAACATGACATTTGAATGTTTAAATCATTTAACTTTGCCCCAACATTTGTTAAAATAAAAAAGAGAAAAGATAAATGGATTAACCTTGAGATGCAAGTAGAATGTCCAGTTTTTAATAACATTTATTGAGAGCTTATAATGTGGCAAATATTATGCTCCTTTTAAATATATCAATTCACTTATTTATTATAAATCTGTAAGATACAATTAAGAATTACATTTCACACACACACACACACACACACACACACACACAAAGAAACCGGGGGCAGGGGGAAGAAGATATAACAACCACAATTACTTGAAGTTGATAAGACAAGCAAACAGAAAGGACACTGTTGGGGGGGAGGGGGGGAGGGAGAAGGGAGGGAGGTTTTGGTGATGGGGAGCAATAATCAGCCACAATGTATATCGACAAAATAAAATTAAAAAAATAAAAAAATAAAAAAATTTTTAAAAAAATTACATTTCATATATGAAAAAACTAAGATTCACAGTGGTTGGCTAATTTGTCCACATTTACACAGCTAATCAGATCCATCTGAACCAAATTCTCTCTTTTGTCATGAGTAGGTAAGAATTACTCTATATTAACATAACAAAGCAGGGTTGGTGTCTGCTCACTTGATTAAAGTATTTTATATATATAAATGGCTATTTCCAAAGTACTTAAAAATTATTTAATTCAAGTAAATCAATGCACATTGAATGCTTACTTTGTATTAGGCACTGAGCTAGGTCATAAGAACAAAAGATAAATAAGAGATCATTCAGGTTCTCAAGGAGCTCAATCCAGCAGAGAAGAAAAGCAAATAAACAAATATTTACAATACACTGTGCTAAATACCATGTAGCCAAGGTACAAAGACTTTGGTAAAAGAAGAAGGCCTATTATTTGGGAGGATACATGTTATTTAAAAGCCTATTTACAAGATTTATTTACTTAGCAAGGTTTTTCTACATATCATTTGGAACAGACTCTTAATACAAATTTTAACAATTTCCCAAATACTAGATTTTTAATTTTTAATGTGTTGTCATTAATACTAATGTCTGAAGGTATTTTACAAACAATCTAACATACAGTCTAGCTATTCGAGAAGGAAATAAGATCAGTTATGCAGCATAGGTACTTTTTTGAGAAAGAAAATTAGAGAAGAGTGAGGTGGAAATTTCTCTTTCAGTCATATGCTCATAAAATTCTTGAATGGTTGTTTAATAATTTATTGCCCTGGCAGTTCGGTTTTAAAGGAAAGATCAAAAAGGAACATAACTGATTAAACCGTATCTGGAGTCCCTTCTCCACTTAAGATTCAACGTGAACATCTATCAGACTTCACTATATGAATTGAATTAAGGATCATTAAAAAGCTTCTTTATTTTGCAGGTTTTGTCCAACAAATTCTAGGAACTTGAGAATTGCTTCTACCTTAAAACATGTGATAATATTGGGAATGCTTATATATAAATTACAGCATATTAAAATAATATTTTACAAATGATGTGAAAAAATTTAAGGTTAACGTTAGTTATTCTCATAGACAATACATGTATTTTTCAAAATTGCAAACAAAATCTTACTGCAATGAAGCAATAGCACTCAGAAGTTGATGTTTGCTGAGAAATTTTTAATTACATTTTTATTGCCTTCTTATACAGATGTAGCTCTTAAGGTTTCACCTTAAGGAAAGTTCCATTAAATGTTTTACCTCCTTAAGGGATTCTTTACACAGTACTGTGTAAGCACACTACCATGCTACCAAGAAACAAAGGGCAGAATAAGTGATTCTTTGTTTGCACCACTCCAGCCAGCCTGTTTTTGATGAGCAAACTGCAGGACTAACTCTCCCCTGCATCTCTGCCCTTGTCTATTCTGTTCCTAGTTCAGTGTCCCCATAAGCTGGAGTCAAGCAACCTAAGAGGAGAGAGGGGTGAACGGCCATAGGGGTGAATGTGTTATTTAAGAAAGCCTTTTGGAGATCAGATAAACCTCTTGATCAATGCATTGCTGTAGATTCTTTTAACTCCATAAAATAAAGGATTTCACCCGTTTTGGTGTTTTTTCTGGATTTGAGTTAGAAACGATCAGGGAATTACTACAACTACAAAAATTAGAAATAGATTTTACATGGACTAATTTTATCTGTAAATTGGGAAAGCTAAACTTGATCATCTTTAAGGACCAGCTCTCACATTTGTGAGGTCTTGGTGCTCAGGAATTGGCTAAAATGTTTGTCTGCCCATATAAGTCAAGAATGTTTATCTTCTTTATGCAGGAAGTATATAATTCTAAGCCTTTTAACTTTCCCCATTTTCCTACAAGAGTTAGATAAATGGATTATTAACATAGTAGAAGATAAATAGATTATTAACATAGTAGAAGATTTAGAAGATTATGGGACAAATTCCTATGACCTTCTAAGCCCCTGTTAAATATTAGCAAAATTAATAAAACAAAATAATAGTTAAAGACATACTAAACAAGCTAGAATGTGTTTGTGAATTGGTGAAGCACGTAGCAACATCAGATTTATTGTTTAAGAAAAACCAACATATTCTCTCTTCCCTCTATAAATAGACAAGTACAGGTGCATAAATTCATTCATATATCTCAAACATGTACATTGCAAAAAAGATAAGAAGCAAATGAAACAAACTATAAGAATAGTTACTCCTGGATGAAGGAAATGCAAAGAACTATTTTCTTCTCTATATTTTGTCTGCACTCCCTAAATTTTCTGCTGTTTATAATCAGAAAAAGATATTTTGGTGCTAACTTGTTTCTATTAACAGCTCCCTGGACGCGGTCTGCTTGAAATTTTTAGCCAGAAATAATTTTAAATAATTTTAGCACACCAGAGTGTCTATGGCCTGAGTGCCTATGAGCAAAGAATATGAGAAGTTTGATTTAAATGTAGAAAAGTTAAACGCACATGCCACAGATGGGGCACCTAGAATAACAAAAACAAAAAAAAAAAGGTGTATTCTGGTCAAGAGAGATTGTATTGTGGGCACAGTTTATATTTCATAGATTAAAGTGAGATTGGTTTTTGTCAATTTTGTAAGACCTATTCATTGTATGATGTGATGAGCAAAGATAAAAACTATAAATTGTCTGCTGAAATTTAAATGTCTACTGACAATTTATAGGATAGGAAAAAGAAATTGAAGCAGAATGTGGTCATTTATTTTATTTTAATAAATTCAGACAATGTTGTGAAACTTTGTTGAAGAAATTTGCTAAACTTCTTCCTTAGATGAAGACATATTTTAAACTTAGGATTCTCAGAAGCCCAGTATCTTGGATCTCCATTGGCTTTTTAAAAAAAGATTATACCTCTCTCCTCTTTGCTGCACTTGAGATAAATAGAATCAAACAATTAGGAAAATCGCAGAAATATGTTATGGAAATTAATTTGCAATTTCAAAAGAAATTGGAGATCAAGGAGAAAGGAAACAAAGTTAGCTGTTTCTCTAGCCTTCCACAAATTGTGAGTGCTTGATTGGAGACACAGGAGTCCAGAGAAACAGAAAGAAAGAGAAAGGGACTCCACACATGAGCAGCTCCAGGTAGATGAATGGTGCCCTTTTGCCTGGCAAATGCCATGGACCCCAAATCAACAAACTATGGGCACATTCTGTAGGAACATGGATTTCTTTTGGATCAGTACAAATGATAGGTATCATAGAAACTTTTTGAACCTTTTATTATCATTGGCGATCTTATCTGGAAGAATCATAAGAAGGAAATATTCGTGCTACTGGATTGTTTGGAGGGAACTTTGAACATTTATTGACTTCAGCTGAGTATGTGTTCAGATATTTCCTGCTTTTTTCCCCTCTCTGTTTGGGTGGGTAAATCTCCAGTATAGGTAACTTAAAAAAAAAAAGAAAAAAAAAAAGCAACCATTTAGGAAAACCTAGTATACGTTAAATGCTTTACATGTATTTTGCATCACATTAATCCTCCTAAGGTAACCAGAAGAAATGTCTGAAATCCAAGAGTTAAGTGACATGCCTAAGGTCTCAAAGATTGCAAATGAAGGAATTGAAATGCAAACATACATTTTCTGGCTGTACAGTTCTTATTCTACACGTACACCACCAGAATTTTCAGCTATTTACCCCAAAATCATGTTAATGATGCATCTATTGCTCCTATGTTATGAAGAGCTCTTTATGGAGAATGGATCAAAAAATGTTGTTAAATGATTTTTTTTTTTTGCATTGGTAAGAATGTTTATGTGATTTTTATCCTCCACTATAAAATATGAAAATTATTTCAAGATATTTCCTAATGTTAAACTATTCTTAAATTGCTAGCATGAATACCACATGGTCAAAGTCTTTTTTCTCTTACTGAGTTGCTGGATTCAATTTGTTTATATTTTACTTAGGATGTAAAATTGGCCTGGAGTTTTATTATATTATGTTACTTAGGCCAAATTTTGTTTCCAATGTTCATTTTCTTAAAAAAAAAAAAAAAAAAAAGGCTTGCACATGCTTCACAATACTTTAAATAGCTTTGGAATCATCTACTGCTTAAATGTGAGGAAAGAACTCACCTAAGAAAAAAAATTGAAGATAGAGGTTCCCATATCTGAAGAGTATCAATCTTGTCTTTAGTTTCCACAGCTGTCTTTAGTGAGCAAATCTGTAGATGTGTTCACACCATGGAGCTTCTGTCCTAACCTTTCAGACTAAACTGAGGAGTTGATTTACCTCAAAGGGAACAAGGACTACCAAACATATCTCTCAAATTTTAAAGAAAAGTATAATCATCTCAGAGCTAGAAACTCCAGATGAATAGCCAGACTGCAAAACACCAACTGCCTTTGTAAAAAAACACATTGTTTTTTATATGCGCAATGAACTAGGTATAGGGAAACTCACTATCGAGAACCCAAGGGCTAGTATCTTTTCACTCTGCCTTTCTCCACATGTTAACAAGATCCTATAGCAGTCCAGGTGTCGCAGGCTGATATGACCATATCCAGAGAAGAAGAGAGGTATTTTCTCCCACCTGTCTACTTTATTAGGTAAAATGTTCCCCCAGAGCTCCTAGCAGTCATCTCCTACAGTCCCTTTTACCAGAATTGGGTCTCGTGCCCATGTCATGGGTGCAAGGGAGATAAGAACACAAAAGCAAAGGGATTTCAACATCTGTTGTGAGAGTGTGCTCTCCCAGCAAGCAAGAAAAGAAAGAGAAATAGCTGTTCTGGAAGCAACCAAGAGTTTTGCCACAGGAGAATGGGGTAGAGGGATACTCAGTTAAGATCTCCTGGGGTGGGGGATAAAAGAGTAACAAAAAAGGGGAGTATGTGGGTGAAAAAGACAAACCAGTGTTCCCTTCAGAATGTTGATAAAAATCATACAGTCAGGAGTATAGCAGCAAGTTGTCTTTTAGTATCCTGCATGTAGTAGGCTTTGAATAAATTTTGAATTTCCCCATGTGGTTGAATGGGTTGAAACGTAAGGTCAATAGGGACTAGTTGTGTTCATGGTAACTCAGGATAGAAATATTTGGCGCAGATCTTACTTTTTATATATATTAAGATGAAGGATACAGTAGTTGCCTTTTACAATCATCCTTGTGGCTGCCAAAGACCTGGTCTAGACCTGGACACAGCAGACGTTCACCCATGTGGATGCGCTTTTCACAGGAGACCCCAGGCTGCTGTAGGGGAGCACAACTTTCTGCATTCCTCCTCACCTCATCAACCCATTAGTACTGTCTTTCATCCCAGGGATGAGAATGACTGACAGAGAGAAACAGAAATTAATTTTCATTGTGGGAGAAAAAAAAAAAAATCCCACCTCCAAATGGCAATCAAGAGTAGCAGTTCCTTATCCTTCTCTGTGTTAAGTGTGTGTTACTTAGGCTTACCTCATCTGTGTTTAATCGGCTTCCTTCATACTCTCTCCATGGAGCCAGAGATGTACATATTAAACACAGTAGTTTTTGACAGCTTCTCCTTCCTGAGGGCAAGATTGCTCAACTAATAATAACTAAGATGTCTTTTGACAAATGCAGCTAAGAGCTGGTAAAACTTAGTCAGTCTATATCAGGCTTGTTGGCACTTTCTTTCCATTTCAGACCTGCATTTCCTTGAATAATAGGAACTGAAGAATGACTGTAGAGCCCATAAAATCCAGGAAAAGCAATGGATGAACTCAGGCAGGGGAGGTTAGTGGGGAATGAATGCACAAACACACTCATATTGATCAGGGGAAGGAAAATACTTTTTCCAACTGCAATTGCAGCTGAAACCCATAAATTAGATGATTGAAGTAATAAGACACGTGAAATGGCTTTTAAGTCCACTACCCATTCTGTGTAATAAATTTCAAATGACATAGAGGCTTTTAGTGGAAGGAATGATTTATTGCCATCTGCAAGAAGGAAGCTTTCAGGGATTATCTCTAAAGTGGCAAAACACTATTCCAAATTTCGCAAAATTAGCGAAGCTTAGTAAAGCCTGGTGACTGAACTGACAAGCAAGCTCTAAAAAAAATTTTAATGTAACAAAAATACTGCACAAGTACACTCTCACATACCAATACTTGACTGGTGTTTTACTTCCTCAGAAATAAATTCTACATTAAATGAAAACCTCCTTTGATTTGTTGGGGGAAAAATATCCTGAGAATATTTAATTTTTTATTATTTTTAATAGGTATGTATATCTTTAAAAGATACATAGAAAAGTATAAACATATTTCAACTCACTTTCAGCATGGACTAAATTCTAAATTGATTTAACTTACCTGGCCTCAATCAACACCCTCCATTTATTTCTTCATTTAGGAGCTGAGACAATTCAACAATGAACCACATGAACAGGTCATAGAGGGAACAGTTGTGGAGATCACTTTACATTTTGTTCTTTTCTGAAATTTGTGATCAGACAACTCAGTTAATATCTGAGGTGCTTTAAATGGTAGAGAAATCTGAAAATTGGGGCAGGAAGTAGGAAGAATGATGCTGGGAGGTCTGAGACCTGGAAACATTCCTGGACCTTGTGTCTCCCTCCTGTCCATCAAGTCCTTTTATGCTAGTACTTTTGCAGAGAATTGGAAAGCTGGAAATCTAGAAGCATTCTTTCTCTGCAGACAACAGGATTCTACTGTCCAAATTTTTAGTTTCCAAATATACAATGTGCCCGGGAGGTATTTGGGGTTTGGGCCCTGTCTAGGCCTGGCAGCCTCTGACTCTGGAGATGGGGCACCAGTGAGCTGACATGCATATTGTCTTTTCAGGCTCCATCCAACTCTTTACCTATCTTAACTAGTCCTCTCACTTTCCTAGGACATTTATTCAATTCTGATTGAGATATAATTGGCATCCATTAATTAACCATATATTGCACCTCCTTGTTTTCCTTCTATGTAACCTATTTTATCACCACAGAGACTCAGATTTAATTATCTCATCTGTCAAGACTATAGTCTAAAAAAGGAAATATTTTGGATATTAACAGTCTTTTCTTTTCACCTCTATATTTAATGGAACTGTATTCCAATTTTTAATGATTTTTTCAATTACTATAAGAGAAAAAAATAGCACAGAAAAGTGCCTCTTTTAATTCACATAACTAAAGTGAGTATCTTAGACAATTTTCAAGTTGCCAGTCTTGGAACTGTACATAGTCTAATTGTTAATAAGTGGTAGAACTAATGACTAAAATGGAAGAGAACGTATAATTTAATATCACGTATTTCTCCAAACCCTCTACATATGAACAAATTCTTCCTATAAATAATAATTAGTAATAAAAGCCACAAAACACGTTATATTTGAGGTAGGCGCCACCTCTGAATATACCAGGACATACTCTCCCACTAATCATTTACAAAACGTGTGGCTCACAAATTTATGATATAACTATCAAATAAATCAGTCTTTCCAACATTTTCATTTGCACTAAATCTGAAGATGAAGAGAAATAGTCCTCTATCAGAAGAAATGAAATATTCTTCAAGCAAGTAGACTCATAATTTTATACATGATAGAAAAGTATCTTAGTCAGGAATTCATTGATCTGAATTCAGAAGTTAATTAATGACTAGAGTTTTTTTTCTCAGTTTCTGAGTTAACTGAAAGACCTGCATCCAGGAATACTGGAGCCTTGGCGTAGGTACTATTCAAAAATAGTATAATTCATTGTAAAGTGGTTCTTTCTCAGACCCCATCTGTTCTAATTACCTATTGCTGTGTAACAAGCCACTATAAATTTAGTAACAAAAAAAGCAACCATTTTATTATGCTGTTTCTGTGGGTCAAAATTTTGAACAGAGCACAGTGGGATGGCTTGTTTCTGCTCCAGGACATTTGGGGGCTCAGCTTCGAAGGCTCAAGTGGGTTGAGGTGACTCAACTGGTCAGGGGCTCCAACACTCATGTCTCGTGCCCAGGCTAGGAAGTCTCAAAGGCTGAGTCCAGGATGCCCACACATAATCTCTCCATGTGGCTTGAATTTATCACAGCATGGCAATGGGGCTCCAGAAAAAGGCTCCTGGGAGTATTCCAGGAGACCAAGGCTAACATTACTTGGCCTTTCTGGCCCAGCCTCAGAAGTTATGCAATATCACTCCCACCAAATTCTATTGATTACAGTGAGTCCTGAAAGCCAGCCCAGTTTCAAAGGGAGTGCACTGAGACTCCTCCTCCTGATGGAGGACTTGCAGGGTCACATTGTCGAACGGCATGTGGATTGGAAGATACTACTGGAGCCATCTTTGGATTACTCAATTTGCCACAACATTGAGGGAGGAGGATGGGATACAAAATGCGTTTAGGATTTTTATATGCCACTCTATGCTAGGTAATTTGCACATTATATCATTGAGTTACCAACAACTTCATGATTCTGCACGTTGTCTAGACAGTTCTCATATTGACTGGGCCTGTAGTTATCTGAAGGCTCAGTTGATCTAGAACCACCAAGATGATTCACTGACATGGTGGGCAGTTGATGCTGGCAGTTGGCTGGGAGCTCAGATAGGCAGCCAATTGCAAGGCATGTGTGGGGCTCCTCCCTGAGAAACAGGAACATCTCACAGCATGCAGGCTTGTTCCAAGAGGGAAAACCAAGCATTCCAAGAGAGAAGAAATGAAGCTACCAGTCTTCATAAAAGGTGGACTAAGACCTGCTCCAGTATCATTTATTCCATATTTTATTGATTAAGCCATCATAGCACTGGTGAGATTCAAGGGTAGAGAAGATAAGTTTCATTCTCAAAGGGAGCAATCAAGAATATGCAGTCATCTCTAACCCACCACCGAATGTGAAGCGTGAAAAAGGAAAAACAAATGGAGACAACTTTGATACAACCTCTTATGTTTCTAAATAATTAGGCTAATCAGACACAACACTGCTGGTTAAGCAAAGCTCAACACAAGTGTCATAAACTATTTCCTATGGAGTTCAGAAACAAAAACTTGGCCTTTTCCCAATTGTCCAGTAGGGCTGGGATGCTCTACAAAAGCATAATTCTTTATAATTCTTTATAAAGAATTATAAATTCTTTATAAATTCTTATAAATTCTTCTTCTTTATAATTCTTTATAAAGAACTTGAGATAACCTAAGTGAAGAACACAAGTCAGTTGGACATATATCAGTCAGCAAACTGAGCATCTATTTGCTCGCTTATTTTAACCAATGCAAATTGGAAAATAATAATAATGATAATAGGAAAATAGTTATAATGCTAGATTAAAAGAAAAAAGAGAGAGAGTTATAAGCATGTCGTTGTAATATCATCCTATCATCCCAATTATGTTTTTACTTACAAGGAATAAGTCGAAGTGTGTTAAGCAAGTTTTATAGGACATCACTTTGGACTGACCTCCTGCACGAGGCCCCAACAGATCAGACCAGACCAAAATGGAGTCATTTGTGCTACATACTACATAATCAAACCAAAACTTTATGGAAGCAGATAAAACTCCAAACAGACCAATTTTTTTTCTTGAAAATAGGAGATGCACAGCAACCAATTAGAAAGGGCCCTGTCAGCCTGAGTCGGCATAACAAGGAAGTTCTCTCTGCTTTAACCCTTACAGAAAAAGTAAACTGAAGCCAACTTCACAAAACCCAACTGTTCTGTCATACCCAGTGGAACATTCTTTCTATTTAACAGGGTGAAATGCTGCTTAATTCAAGAATCACAAATAAAAGCCAGTTATATCTTTAAGCTAAAATTGTTTGACAAATGTTGGGCATTTGATGTAATGATATATGAAAATTTAAATGTATTATCTTCTGCTGGCTTTTAGAAGAAGCATCCTGTGCATCCTTGGAGAAGGGCTTTTCAGCTATTACATATCAAGATTGGAGCCTTTGTAGCTCCTGGAAAGTTAAATTGTCTTTGCTGGGTCCGGGGGTCTGGAATCTGGCCATCTACATCATGCAGTTTTTCAGATGAGTTTGTAATTACTGTGATCCAAATGAAGGGGAAATAAAGGCTGAGTACTTCTGAGGGCAAGAGGAGAATGTGGACTGAGTTGGAGGTGGACAAGGCTACAGTTAGAAGAATAGAGGTATTCCTCTGGCCTGTGAGGAATCAATGAGAAGGTTGCAAGTATGTTCCATGATAGAGTGTAGCTGGCAAGTTTAAGTGTGCTTGAAGAGCACTTTGGAGGTGCAGGACCTCCACATGGAGTGTATGGGAGGGCCCCAAAGGCAGTAGCACTAAGCTCAGTGGCTTTGGAAGCCACGGAAAGTCTCCATGCAGAACAGGACAAAGGGAACTGGAAGGCAGTCTCTACAGAGGTCCTTCTTAACTTCCTGTATTGTAGAAATGCTGCAGTTCTGTTCAAGCCTAAGAAAGGAGGAAGAAGGCACTGAATATGAATAAGATGAAACTTAAACATTGATGAACAAGAATGCAGTCAGATAAAATGTGACTGTACCCAATATAAGAAATATAATATTATGAGGACTTTTATCTGCAGAACAATTTTGACCTATTCTCCCCCATCACAACTTCACTCTCTCTCTCAAACACACAGATGTACACGCACACACACACAGAGAGAAAGAACACACTATGATAACAATTGTTATTTGTATGCTGTCAAATTATTGCTGACACTGTTTAATTTGTGTGTGTGTGTGTGTGTGTGTGTGGAGTTGCTGTGCACTAACTCCAAAATTAAAAAATATAGAGAAAAAATAGAGCCTAGTTAGAAGACAAGCAGAAAAACAAACTATGAGGGTATGTCAAAAAGTTTGTGGAAAAATAGAATTAAAAGATAATATGAATCTTTCTATGAACTTTTTGAAGTACTCTCATATATCCTGTTCTTCAACAGCACTGCCTGATCTGTAATCAGACATGTGGTTCTAAGCAGAAGCCAAGGAATAAGTTTATTCGGTCAAAAACAAAGCAGGAAGATCCAAACCAAAATAGGTCTCCTAAGCAGAAAAACTAGCTGCCCAGTGTTTATAAATGCTGGCATAAATGGTGTAACCACTCTTATTTTAGCATGCTTGCTAACCGTTTTCACTATTTCCAAAGATAGCAAATTACTCTGCAGCAGAGAACAGGAATGTGTCTTTAGTCTTATTTCAATGAAATTAAATTTACTTTGTTTCTACAGAAGAAGGAAAACAAATAAAACAACATTTGAAACAGTATCAATTTTACTTTTATATCTCTGGATGACCTGAGTTCTAGAGTGAGGTGGGAGGGAGAAAGCAACAGGAGGAAGCAGGAATTGGCCAAGATATTGTCTTTTAAAAAATGGACCCATAGACCAATGTAACAGAATAGACAATCCTCATATAAATCTGCATACTTACAGCCAACTGATTTTTAACAAAGGCAACAAAAACATATGTTGTAGAAAGGATGGCCTCTTCAGTAAATGGTGCTGGGAACACTGGATAGGCATTGCAGAAGAATGAAACTAGACCCCTATCTCTCACCATACACAAAAATCAACTCAAAAATGGATTAAAGACTTAAATGTAAGACACAAAACTATGAAACCAATGGAAGGAAACAGAGAAAATACTTCAGGACATTACTCCGGGCAAAAGTTTCATGAATAAGACCTCAAAAACACAGGAAACAAAAGCAAAAATAGAAAAATGAGATTATCAAACTAAAAGAAACACACAAAAAGAAACACAGAAAAACATTCAACAAAGTGAAGAGACAACCTGCAGAATGGGAGAAAATATTTGCAAACTATTTGGCTGACAAGGGATTAACATCTAGAATATGCAAGGAATTCAACTTAAAAACAACAACAACAAAACCCAAACAATCTGATTTTGAAATGGGCAAATGATCTGAATAGACACTTCTCAAAAGAAGATGTACAAATCACCAACAAGTACATGAAAAAATGCTCAACATAACTAACCATCAGGGAAATGCAAAACAAAACTACAATGAGATACCATCTTGCCAAGGTTAGAATGGCTATTATCATAAAAAACAAAAAATAATAATGGCTGGTGAGGATGCAGAGAAAAGGGAATGTCTATACATCAATGGTGGGAATATAAGTTAGGACAGCCATTATGAAAAACAATAAGGAGATTTCTCAAAACACTATAATAGAACTATGATATGATCCAGCAATACCACTACTGGGTTTATAACCAAAGAAAAGGAGTCTCAAATCTAAAGAGTAGTCTGGCAGGATTGAGACCCAAGGAAGAGTTGATGTTGCAGCTTGAGTTTGAAGCCTGTCTCTAGACAGAATTCTTTCTTGGAGACCTCAGTCTTTTTCTCTTACAGCCTTCAACTGATTGGATCAGGCCTACACACATTATGGAGGGTAATCTACTTTATGCAAATTCCATCAATTTTAAAGTTAATCACATTTTAAAAATACCTTTATATAAACACCTACACTGGTGTTTAACCAAATATTTGGGCACCATAGCCTAGCCAAACTGACACATAAAATTAACAATCACAAACACTGAAAAATATAGAGAGAATCTAGGGAAAAAATATTATATCATTTAATCTGGATGACTCAACCAGAGGAAGTGGTATCATAATGCATCTAAGTTTTCTAAACATGCTACTAATTAACAGAAGTTAGAGCATCAGTTTGAATGCAGTTATTCTATAGTGGGTGGAAGTGGGCTTCCTGGTTAAAAAGAAAAGTATTAGATTCCATCTGTTTTCTGAATCAGATGAACATTTTAAAGTACCTTTTCTCCAAGCCAGCTTTCACTATGATGTTATGTTCTTCAGAAAGCACCATTGATTCCTGTGGCCATCTTGTTTCATTAAATCTAAATTATACCTGGCTCTCACCTGAGACCCTCATCACCTGGCCACCACATTTAATCTTACTTCCTTCAATTATCCACCTGCAACTTTGGTTACAATCAACACGTCACTTCATTCTCCTATAGAATCTCTCTACTATTCATACTGTGTAGCCTTTCTTTTCTTTTAATCTACAATTACTTCCCATCTTTCTCCACCCTTTTGCCAAGTGTAACTACCTTTCACAGATCAAATCAACTTAATCTCTCAAATCAAATTCATCTATGAATCCTTTTTTGACTATTCTTGCCAATAGTAGTCTTCTTTATTAATATTTTATAATATAATAAAGTAACATAATCCAATGATAGTATAGCAAAAAATATTCAATTCCACCAAATTTTTAAATATTTTTTCTGATACAAGGAAGAGAAACAACAGATATTTTGTTCTGCGGGATCGCATTGTTGTCTAATAAGTATACAAATGATTTATAGTCATAGTATCATAAAATTTTATATTCAATAAAAAATTTATTAAGCCTCAGTAAATATATATAATTATATACACCACATAATATATAAAATATTATATAGAGAGGCATGTATATTATATATACCAAGAAGTCGGCTAGGCTCTTGAGATCAAATGAGATATGCTCATCATCTGGTAGAGAAAGAAAAAACAAAAAAAATCAAACGTATTGTTAATATAACATGATATCTGTGTAATAGATATATGAGCAAAGTGCTTAGGAACCATCTAATGCGGCTCCCTTGTTTTAAAACTGAAATACAGAGGCTCAGAAGGAAGATGTATACTTAGGTACCTGGCGCTGGACCCTAAGCCGTTTATTGGTTGCTTCGACCTAATTAATGTCTACAGAGAGAAAATTATCTACAGAGAAAAGCTTCACCCAATAGCATAGCAAATCAGTACAGTTCTGAATTTCACCTAAAAAACATCTCACCAAGCTCTCAGGCCAGGAAGATTTTTTTTTTTTTTTCTAGCTGTAGAGAAATGGCCAAGCCCAGGAGCAATAGAGCATTAATCTCACCATTAAGGCTCTGACATTGCTGAGATCTTTACCACCAGTGAGTAGCAATTATTTCTGTAGTAGAGGTCCACGTACAGAGAATTGATTCTCCAGTGCATGTGAATATTCCCTATTAGCTCCACTTGATAAGTGGGAGCTGTGCTGATGCCTGCAGTAGAGGGCTGCAATTGCCCAATCCAACAGTCTCTCTCTATGCATAAACATCACTCCTGCGATCACTAATGGGAAAGGGTTCCACAGGGCTGTGGAAAATAGAGCCCACAGTCTTGTGATAAATCTGTCAAATGTGACGTGCTCTATGTGAAGAGCAGTGCCACAGCTGATTAAATGAGCAACCCGGTGTACTGTACAATAATGTGTCAAAGCACTTCGGTGCAGACAGCCAGTTCGCAACCCTGGGAGACAAATCAGTACTTCACACAAGAGTCATTAGAACGAACCCAGGTAAAAATGTCTACGTGGCAAACATCGTAGACCTCTCTCATTAACATGCTCTTTACCTTCCTTCCCTCTCTGGCCTTGTTTGGTTCACTCTCCTAGAGGCAAACTGGTAAGTCTGGACAAGGAGTTCTATAGTATGAGATGACAGACTGGAGAGAATATACGACTTACCTGTGGTCTGCCTGGGTGAGGCACAGGCCTGTGACCTACCTATCTCTGGCTGTCCTTCAACATTGTGACCACAGGACATGCCATGCCTGGCAAAATTCTCACAGATCAAAGCTTTCCCTTGATGGACCCCTGTCCCCCTTCTGCACGTGTGGACCCAGGACCCTCACACTACAAGTTCCCTCAACATCTACCAGGATCCCCTTGGAACTCACATCTCTCTGACCTCTACCTCAGGGCCTTGATTTGGGCCCTGCCTAACCTTTACCTTTCTCTCCCATTGCCTTATCTATGTCCTCTCTCAGAACCAGACTAACATGTTAAAAAAGGAGATACCTCCATCTCCAAAAAGATAAACGTACTACAGCAATGCCACCTATAAAAAAGTATCTTCAGGTAAAAACAAGAAAATATATCGAAATGCTGTGACCATGACCAGAAGGGTAAGAGGAGGGTGAAAGATTGATATGTGTGCACAGGATGTTTCAGTTCCGTCTCAGATAACACCGCATCAACTCCAACAATTTGAGGTTGACAAATCCTACTCACTTCTGGGGAGAGATTTTTCATAGATGACTCACAAAAGTAAATTACAAAGAAAATAGAAAAAGATAGTCTTTGAAAATTTTTTTGATCATTCGCTTATGCATTTGTTTATTTATTCATTCATTTACATAAGCTATATTTGACATTTACCATGTAGATATTGCACTAGACTTCAGGAATCTAATGTCTGTTGGAGACATCATTTCTGTCCTCTATGAGTTTACTGTCTACCATGGAGCTCAGCACACTTTTTCTGCAAAAGGCCAGATAGTAAATATGCTAGCTTTTGCAGTCCATTGTAACACTGTTGCAACTCTTCAACTGCCATTGGAGCACCAAAACAACCATAAACAATATGTAAATGACTCAGTGTGGCTATATTCCAATAAAACTTTATCTATGGGTACTGAAATTTGAATTTCATATAATTATCACCATTCACATAATATCGTTCTTCTGACTTTTTTCAACCATTTAAAAATGTAAGAACCATTTTTAGCTCACAGATCACACAAAAACAGAATGTGGCCTGGATATGGACCATGGGCTCCAGTTTGCCAACCCCTGGTCTACACAGAGAGGCCCATGAGACAGCAGACCTCTCTGCATCTCACTTTTTCCCATCAGGACTGATAAGGAAGAAAGAGGCCCACGTAAATCACCAAGTTCTGTGGTAAAAGGCAAGCTGTGGTTTTGACTGTGTTACCTACAAATACAAAGCTACACCGTTTCTGGTAGTCCCCAGGGTATTTTTCACCAGAATTGGACCTTGGTCTTGGTGGCATTATTCTTCCTCTGTAAAATGGATTAAAACTGCTTTCTTGGTGGATACTGAGTATTGCAAGGATTAGAAATAATGCCTATAAGATATGTGGGGGCTGGCCAGTTAGCTCAGTTGGTTAGAGCCTGGTGCTGATAACACCAAAGTCAAGGGTTTGTATCCTCATATCAGCCAGCCCCTCAAAAAATATATCTAGCATGATGCCGGACAATCGAATTCTCTCTATAAAAGCTGCTATAAACAAATCAGCTTTCCTGTTCAGGATGCACAGGGCATTTGAAAGATTATTCTTCCATTTTAATTTGTGTAGAAGTATTCCTTTGTGATTACTGAAGGCTTTTGTTTGGTTGGTTGGTTCGTCCATATTTTTAAGTTAGAATTTTATTATTACTATCACTGTTACTTTACATTTACTACCTTGTTTAATTTTGGCTGTATTGCATACTCATTTATCCTTTTTATTTGATATTTTAAACAGAACCAGAAAGGCCCTATGAATGGAGATTAGTCATGTGCATAGCTCATGAACCAAAGAAGAGAAACATAAATGTAGGTCCCCCTTCTCTCCATTCTGTGGAGTGTCACCTGCCCTAAAGTGATCTCCTGTTCTTATTTGACCTAAGAACAACCCTTTCAAATTCTGACTATTCCACACATAAAGCACAGACTCTGAATTGTTCAGCAAATTCCTACTTCCCCTCCCCTCAACACACACACCTGCCAGCCTCCAATGGAACAATAAGTTCAGCTTTAATTACAGCATAGAAATATCCTGAACCTATAAGTGCTCCTTGTACATAGTATATGAAACCTCCCCTCTGTGAGGTAAGTGTACACCTAAGCCCACTCTGCCTAGAGTTTACGTTTTTCAAACCTCAACTAGCATCCAAAGTGTTTCTAGATTAAGTAGAACAAAGGCTTATCCTTCTTCTTTTGTATTTTAAGTAACTTGGTAAAAATCTTATATGAATTGGTTGAATACATGCCAGTCTTTAGAACTATAAAATTAGCAGATCCCTTCTTGTGCTGAGGAAGTGGACTTACTAATACCAGCTATGAGTAATGTTAAAAAATATCTGGACCTGGTAGCTAATTGTTGTCAGAAATAACAGTCTGGCATTAGCCGTGTTAAAATAAAATGAGTGTTTCACAATATTTTCCAATTGGATATTATTTTTTTTAAAAGTAGGTCAACTCACAAAGAATGATTGAGCATTGTAATGATGAAGAAGCTAACTATCCTGATTAACCACCACATATTCTACACAATTATTGAAAATCAGCATTGTATCCCACATGTATGTAGAATAAAAAAGAAAAGAAATAGGTCAATTCATTTACATACCTGGAAGGATTTTTTTTCTTTTCTTTTTTTTTTTTTTTTTTACTTAATAATTATAAGCAACAGCATTGGTCACCCAATACACAGTTGGTATTATGGTTAGTGCAATGCCTCCTATCACTCTCACCAACAGCACCCTGAACTACGTAGCACTACAGTCTTTCATTTATAGGTAAGGAAATTTAGGATTTAAAGAGTCACTTGCCCAAGATGCCACAGCAAATAAGAGGTGGAGCTGGGCTCTGAATGTAGGTCTGTCAGACTAAACCACATATGAGGTTAATGGCTAAACAACATCGTTTCTCATGAATTGCTTCATGCCCATGAGTCCAAAAGGAGGATACATAGTTTTTTTAAGTCAGATGCTCTGTAGGGCTCTCTGATGGTTTAAGTGTCCAATTGGTAACTCCAGTGCTTGCTTTTCTTTTAGGTAAAACACTTTCTTTCAAACTGTGTGTCTATAATGCTAGGATCTTCTTTGAGTACTTGTTCAAGCACATGAAGAGACTGAATTCTATTTTTTAAAATAGTAATGGCTTTATTTACAATCATTCTCACAGCCCACTTCCATAGATAAGAATAAAAGTCATGACCAAGTATTTCACAACATCTGTACATCTGGTATCTAAAACATGTGGATTTCTTTTTTAATAACCAATGAAAAATACCCTCCCTTTTGTCTGGTCAGATAATTTAATCATGAATTAACTTTGATACTGAAATTGATTGGAACTCTAATTTTTGGACCAAAGCATCAAGAGGAAACTCTCTCTGGATTGATTCTATTCATCAAAAACAATGTGCATCAACTCTAGTAACCCAGATTTTGGAAAATACCTTCTCTGAGTTACAATTTCATGTTATAACTCCAGCTTTTATAGTCAATATACACTAGCTTCCATTTGTGGAAGGACTGTGTGTCTTTTACAAAATAACTAAACACATTGTTTATCATGTTACCCAATATCCCTTACATAGAGATCCAAATGATAGATTTCTTCCAGAATTTTATTGTAATTGTCTTTCAGAAATAACTGGCAGGGTCCCTAATTACTATTCAATAAATACCATCCAACCTTCTGGGTTTCCTATATTCTTTTTGTGCCAAGACTATATTGTGCTTTGTCCTTTGTGAAATACAGAGACCAATTTAGTCTCCGCTATAGCAACCAACTAATCATAAGTTCCTGTTGAACTTCTGTTTCTCTAAATGATCTTTGATATATCTACTTTCTTGTTAATGTTTACCTTTACTCTTCAATTTGTTTTTATTTTAACTTTAGAAATTATATTATATGAGTGTTAATGGACAAGGTCAATAGATAACTGCAAGTTAGATGGATGGATATATTCACATGTATTTACATAACATACATAAACAAATATATACAGTATGAAGATGACTACAGTGAAAATGAGGTGAAAGGTGCAGACTTGATTCATTAGTAAGGAATTATATTTACAGGAAGAAAAAACTTTCTTCTTTATTGTTATATTCTGTTTGCTTAAACATCGCCTAGCCATTTGCCACAAACAAGACAAAAGTGTTTGGATGAGTCTGCCCAAGCAGTCACTTCACTGAAAAAGCAACTTGAAATGCATATTATGCCAATTAGGTTCTGAAGGAAAACATACTTTAAGGCAGAAAACAGAGAACCAGCAACTTTTGTATCCAACTGAGAATACCACGGGAGTCCAATAAAAGTAGAGAGTGTGATGATGACATTATCAGTACCTATGGGTAGCTCTTTGAATATGAGAGTAAATTGTTTCCACATATACGGAGCCTTGCATAGGTTCTTTGGTCAATGCTTAAGCCATCATTGCCCATCCTTATTCCCTTGTATTATCTTTAAATAAATGCTCTATCTTTTTTTAAAAAAAGAAAAATGTTTTAAATCAGTGTGATACATTTGTCACTGATATAGAATTGAGTTTTAAAATATGCCCTACCTACAAGTCAGATCATTTCTACCAGGTGCATGGTGGTGCCTATTTAGAATAGCAAAATGTCAACTCGTATCTACAACTGGCATCTTCCAGTGGCAGAAAATAATGAGAAGAATAAAAGGTTAAAGCAGATTATCCACCCAATTCTACTTATTTAAAATAAAAATACAAAATCTTTGGTAATATTAAAATAACAGCATAATTGGTCAACTCTCTATAAAATATTGACAAATAAAGAGATATTCAGTAACGAAATCTAAAGCTATAATACATTTAAGAACAGTGAGCTGCTACCTCCACCCAACTATTTCTTTTCATTTATACGATTTTAAAAGTTTAATAAGTTGCTCCTGTTTACAAAGTACTCTTCTGGACATTAAACAGTCTATGCCTTCTAGGAGTTTGTCATTTATTTAGCTGTTTTAATCATCCTGGGTACAAATATACTCTAATTTTAGTTTAAAAGCCTCAATATGTGTGTCTGGCTCTATCCATCTCTCTAGTCATTTGTTGCTACCTTATCACCATTTGACTTTGTTTTATCCATCCTACTTTTTTAGGGTTTTACAAGAAGGAGCTTTGTGCTTCTTTTTCCATTTCTATACCTTCTCTCTCCATGACCAGCTGAAAAAAGCCTCCAAAATAGCCTTCCTGTCCATGATCTCCAACTCTACAGTCAGGTAGAAGTATATGCAGTTTCGGGAGTGACTTCTCTATAGAAGATTCTCTTTGAAGGTCAGTCAATCACACGAGATTAAACAATGCTAACATGTTTAATATATTGACAATTGAATTGCTTCTAACTCTTCAAATTGATGTTTTTAGTCATTTTTTGAGAACTGTTTTAAAACAGAATTATACAGCAATTATTCTGTATGGTGTATTGGGCAACTGTTGACTTTTGCAATTTCAGACAACTAAATGCACACCTGAGACTCCATTTCTGTGTCACAGGCATGAGGGTTACCATCACTAATAGAAAATACAGGATTTCAGAGTTTGAGTAAGATGAGTTCCTGCATTTTTTTTTTTTTTTTTTTGCTGACCAGATTAAGTTCTATTTAAATCACTGTCAGCCACATGTCAGATTACCTCAGAAAGAGAATATATGGGGGGAGGGGGAAGGAAAAGAGAAACAAGAATCCCTAAAACCCTGGGTCAGCTAAAAGTATAGTTTAAAATGTGATGGGTTTGTTCTGTTTGCTATGACTGAATTATTCAGCAGCACTCTTGGACACAGAGAAAAATGCACAAATATTGAGTTTATGTTTGGTCTACTTAATGTCACAGGTTCTGTATAATGTGACAGAATTGCATAATGTACATTGGAAAAATACATGCTCTGTTCACTTTATTCTCATAAAACCCTATTTCAAATTTGAGAGTGGAGGCAAATCTAGTGGCATTGTCCCTATAGGCTGTTATTTGAAACTCTGCAGTCTTAGTCATGGAATATATGACTATTCACTAATAAGATTATTTAGTCTGCAGGTTGTAAGTGTGTTCTGAAATCTATTCCAAAAGAATTACTGCAGGATTTTCAGTTTCAGCAGTATGGTAAAGTCTAAAGACTCTCTCAATACAAACCTTTAGAAATAGTGGATAAAAGATACCCAGACATCTTTTGAATGCTTAGCTGAGCTTTCAGGAATTAAATAGAAATCTCTAGAAGCCAGAAAGAAAAAGGAACTAAAAATCAGAACAGCAAAATATCGGAACACTCTGTGGCTGTCTTGGTGTTTAGGGAAGGGCAGGATTCTATCTTGGTCACTTAAGGGCTGAATTTTAGTATCCATGTGATGACTAAAGAAAAGTAAAGTCATCTTCTATGTAACCAGGGGAGTTAGGAAAGACAATAGCTCATAAAACTGGGATTCTTGGAGAGTATACAATGCAGAGAGGACAAGGGTAAAAATCTACCAACAGACACAGGAATGGGGGCTGGCTGTTTAGCTCACTTGGGAGAGTGTGGTGCTAGTAACACCAAGTCACAGGTGTTACTGACCCCGTACTGACCAGCCACCAAATACATAAATAAATAAATAAATAAAGGCACAGGAACAGAACAAGAAATGTCCAGGAAAGTTCTTTGTCTTTGTCTGGACTCTGCTGGAAAAGCAAAGCAACAAAAAGCCCTCTTGAAAATGTAAACCCAGATATACTTTCTTCATGGCCAGATGCTATTACATGATTTGGGAAACTCCAAGATGAGCATTAACACAAAGTTTGTTCATGAACCATTGACAGTCCTGGAGCACCTAGAAACTTCCAAAACTTAGACTAAAAGGATTCTTATGGAAAGAATAAGCCCCACCTAAAAGATGCAGTCATGACGAAAAATTACTAAATATAAAAGGAATCAATCCAATGTGCACAGGACTAAGCAGGACCAGAATTGCAAAAACTTCAGACCAGCAATCAGAAAGTGAATGAAAGGTAAGTAAAATAAGTAAAAGCAAAAAAAAAAAATCGGTTGCCAAGTTACTAAGGGTAAAATAAGAATTGGAAAAAAAAAATGGAAATGAGCTAATTAGAACTTACACAAAGGGATGGCCAGTTAGCTCACTTGGGAGAGTGTGGTGCTGATAAAACCAAGGTCAAGGGTTTGGATCCCCATACCACCAGCCACCAAAAAAAATTTTTAAAAAAGAACTCATACAAATGAAAAATATGATCATTGAAATTAAAAAACTCAGTGAATACATTTAAGAATAGATTAGAAATAGCTGGGAAAACTTGTGAACAAGAATACGGATCTGAGGGAATTGCACAGAATAAAACATTGAAAATCACAAAGATAAAATACATTTTTAAAATGATGAAGAGACATGATGGATAAAATGAGAAATTTCAATACACGGCTAAGGTAACTTCCAGAAGAGAAGAATAGGAGGGAGCAATATGCAAGAAGATAATGGCCAATTTTTTTTCAGAAGAAGACAGAAGTCCTCAGGTTGAAAATGTGTGTCCGTCCAATGACTCTAGAGCAGCATAAATAAAAAAAAATTCACACCCAGACACATTATTGTTAAACCAAAGAGAAAATAAATTTAAAGACCATCAGAAGAAAGAGTAAATTATCAACAAAGGAACAGAAATTAGATAGACAGCAGACGATAGAAACCACATGACAATGAAATATTATTCTAAAAATATTTACAAAAAATAATTGTCAAACAAGAATTTGTATCCAACTAAACTGTTTTGTAAGAGTGAAAGATAACACTGTTTTGTCCCCTCACTAGAAATGAAAGAAAAGCTAGGAAATTTACTACTTACAAGTGTTCACTGAAAGAAGTACAAAAAGACATACTTAACGAAAAAGGAAATTGAATTCAGATTTAAGGAATGGGATGCAAGAAACTATTCTGAACAAATAAGTCAGTAAGCAAGCATTGACTGTATAAAATAATTCTAACTAAATGTGGGGGTATAGGAAAAAGTGTAAATTAAAATATTGTTCAACAATTAACCATATATGGCACAGGGGACTTGCAGAGTAAGAAGTCTAGTTGCTTTTGTCTTGAAAAAGTTAAAAATAACAAGTATTTATCTTTAGGTTAAGTTAATTATTTCCTATCCAAACTTTAAGGGTAGTTACTAAGAAATACAAACAAAACCTTTATTTTTAAAACCAGTAGGAGGGGTAAAAGTGAGCATAAACAAAATTAAATACATTGAATAGGTAGCAGGAGAGAGAAAAAAGCCAAGACAAATGCAATCAATGAACAGCATAAAAGTAGACAGTGGGAACAAAAATCCAAATAAATTTAAATGGACAAACACTAATAGCTAAAAGAATTCTCAGATTGGATTTTAAAAATTAAACTCAACTGTGTTAGTCCATTTCTGTTGTTTATAACAAAATACCTGGAACTGGGTAATCTATAAAGAAAATGAAATTTATCGCTTAGAGTTTCTGAAGCTGGGAAGTCCAAAACCCAGGGAGTCTGGTGGGGGTCTTCTTTGGTCATGGCTTTAGAGCAGTTCAGAGGTCTCCCGTGGCAGAAAACAGTGGAGCAGCTGGAGAAACTCTCATGCACTCTCCTTTTAAAGCCCTAAGAACACGCCCCTTACCATCATTATTAATCCCTTCACTACAGCATGGTCCTATAATCTAAGCACCTCTTCAAGGCCCCACCATTCAATTACCATAAGAGGATTTCCCACCCTCTTAACACTGTCACAGTAGGAGTCAAGTTTTGCGGGGACACTCAATCCAAGGCACCAGCCATAGTTAAGTTAAATCCAAGCACTCTTGATGCCCCACCTCAAAGCCCCTCTGCCCATCTGAGTTCCTCTGCAACTACTATGGGTTGCCTGTACTTTGATAGCTCCACACCTGTCCAGCACCTGGTCTCTTCTTCTCTGCTTGAGAACTTTTGTAAGATTTCTGACTGCACAGAGGATTTGTCTGGATATATGGAAAAGTTAACATCTCAGGGAAATCCTCAAAGGATGAAGTCAGTGTATAAATCTCCCCAGCCTCCCCCAACCCCCAGGAGGAAGGTTTCTCGGAGAGTCCTCAGGGCTATGAGCCCCGGTTCACTACTGTGGCTATCGCCTTATTAGAACAAACTTCATTGGCCTATCTCCCATCCCACTTTCCCATTTTCTCACTCAAGCTTCCTGGCCTACCCACCAAATAAATTAGCTCCTTGGAGAAAATAGATAAAGACGATAGACGGACAGACAGACAGACAGACGGACAGATAGATAGATAGATAGATAGACAGACAGATAGATAGATAATGACTACTACAAAAGAGAGGAACAATTCTGAACTGTGAGCTCTCAAATACATTATTAAAGATTTCTAAAATTACAAAGAAATCTACATAACAATTATAGTAGGAGATGTAACAGAATGTCTTTTAGTAATTGACAGACCACACTGACTAAAAACTAATAAAAATATGAAATAAATTTACACCTTGAAAATTTACACATAGAGCTTGACCTTATAAAAATAGATAAAACATTCTAGGCCACACATCAAGTCTCAACAGATACTGAAGTGTATATATTATACCAACTAAATTTTCTATGATGAAATAAAATTAATATAACAATAAAAATATTGCTAAGACCTGTCATACATGTGAAAAATTTTGAAAACACCCCTAAATTACTCATGAGTCATGAAAGATATAAAAATGGGATTAGCATGAATGTAAAACTGAATGACAATAAGGCAAATAGAAAGCCGTACTGTGAAGAAAATTAAAATCCTCTTAAATTGATTATATTAACATGAAAAAAATAATAAAATAATCATTTATTTGCCAAAATGCACAATGGAATATGTTTGAAGAAAATAGAAGGAAGAAACAAATTTAGTAAGGCCAATGTAGTACATAGAAAAATGGAAAATATTAGAAATAAAGCTACACTGTCCAATAAAGCAGGTGCTAGCTTCATGTACCTATCGATCACTTGTAATGTGGCTAGTGGAAATAAGTACTTAATTTAATTTTAATTAATTAAAACATGGAAATAAAAAATTGAAGCTATATAAAATCATTTTTATTAGATATTGTTCTGGTAGGACTACCGTTTTAGCAGAACTACGTTTTACTTTACACATTGAAAACTTATCATCTAATTTGAGATCTCCTATGAGTGTAAACCACATATCAGATTTTAAGGATTTAGTATAAAAAGAAGAATAAAATATTACATTAATAATTTATGTACTGATTACATATTAAAATGATAGCATTTTGGATTATTAATTAAGCTATATTGTTAAACTTACATAGTTTAGCAGTATTATTGAGTTCAAAATTAATATACAAAATGTAATAGCACTTCTATGCAACAAAACAAATTATAAATAAAATTTTATTATGCTACAATTTGCAAGTGCCACAAAATTATAAAAAACTAGGAGAAAATGAACTGAAAAACATAGAAGTATACCTAGACAAAAGGAAAAATATTCCATATTGATTAATTTAAAGTTTAAATATCTTAAAGATGAAAATTCTTTCCAAATAATTACATAAATTCAGTGTAATTCAATTGCATTTCTACATACTAGACTTGAACATTTGAAAGTAAAAATTAAAAGCAGTACCATTTAGGTATATACCTAACAAAATATGTGCAAGATCTGTATACTAAAAACTATGAAACATTTATGAAAGAAATTAAAGAAAGCCTATATAAAATGGCTTTTATATATCTTATTCATATATCTGAAGATTCAAAACTATTAACAAAAATTTTACTCGGATTGATCTATAAATTCAACATGAGCCTGATCAGAATCTCAGCAGAAAACTTTTTGATACAGACAAGTGAATCTAATATGTATATGAAAACACAAAGGAATTAGAATAGTCAAAACAATTTTGAAAAAGAACAAAGCTGGAGTATATACAGTATATGATTTCATGATTTACTGTAAAACTGTAGTTCTCAAAACAGTATGGAATCAAAATAGACCCATGCAAATACGGCCAATTGATTTGGACAAAAGTGCAGGGACAATTAAATGATGATGGAATAATTACTGAGGCACGGTAAAAGATACAAGTAGATCTTTACCTTGCATTGCAGACACATGCACACATGTGCACACATACACACAAATGGATTAAGACCTAAATGTGAAGAGATAACTTTGCAATTTTTAGTATAAGATATGTAAAAAATAGGTCTATGATAGGATAGGAGAGAATTTTAGAATAAACATCAAATCACAAAAGGTAAAAGATGCAAATCTGAGAACATTACAATTTAAAAACCTCAAAGGGAAAAAGACACTAAACAATGGAGAAACCAAAGAAAAAGACCACAGATTGGGAGATTTTGTAGTACATATAAATGACAAATTAATACTATCCAGAACACAGAAAGAATTTCTTTTAAAAAATCCAGAAACAAACATTTTAGTCAAAAAGTTGGCAAAGAATATAAATAAAAATGTTATAAAAACCAGAATGGCTGTTAATGTAAAATATATTCATATTTATATTTAGTCTTTCAGGAGGAAAACTGATGGAAAAAACTGTGGTTTATTAATACAACGGAATACTATATAGCAGTTTAAATAGATTAACATATACCTATGCGAACTCTAAAACATATTGTTGAGTGTAAAAAAGCAAGTTGCAAAAGAGTATTGTTCAAGAAACACCAAAAATGTACATTTTAAAATCACATTGTAAATATGTTATATGCATGCATACACTCATAAGTACCAAAAGCATCAAAAATGCATGGGAAAAGTTCACACCAGTTTCTCAAAAGTAGCTTTCTCTGATGAGAGAGAGAACAAATGAGGGTGAGAATTTGGATATATCAGTAGAGTACTCTTTGTATAAAAAGAGAAAAGAAAAAACTGAACTAAATATGGCAAATGTTAGTAACTATTTAAACTCGGTGTTGCGTATGTTTTCTGTTTGAATTTTTTCATAACTTTTAAACAGTTTCTTTACAGAAACATAGCATTTCATAAATGTTTTAAACAATGTCAAAATTCTTAGAACAAACATTTATCCTCCCCAATACCTCCATTAAAGGGCAACATTCATTGAATTACATGCTTCTGAAAAATAAACTTTATTTCTATTTCATATGTACCCCTAGTTTTGAAACTAGAGTAAGTCACTGGGCATATCATTAGGAATTTTCCACTAAGGGGAAGAGGTTATGGTTGGAGACAAAGGTACATCAAATAAGATCTGTCTCTTCTATGTTCTTACATCTATTGAGTTATCAAGCATTGTGCATTTTTTTCAGTAAATATCAGATTCATATTCTAAGAACATTTCTTCATTTTGCTTGAGTGGGTAGAGTCTTAGATAAAGTTATAAGATTAGAATTTGGAAGCTTAAGGAAAGTCGAGGTTCTAAGTTTATGCTTCGATTTATTTGCTCCCAGTGATACCCACAATTTATAACAAGTTGTCAAAGCTGCACCTGGAAAATGATATTCAGAAAGGTCCTCATGCTTCCTCCACTCCCAGCAGGATACCATGAATAATTTAATTTCCTAGAATTCCTTAAACTTCTTTTGACCAAAAACAAAAAACAAAGTTTTTTCTCTACTTGAACAGTTATGTCACTTTTTTTTTTTTTTTTTTTTTGGCTTCCAGGGCCTTCATGAAGCTCTTGATATGAAAGCATAGCCTTCCTAAACAACTGTTAATCGAAGTGAAAAGCTGGATGGGTTTTATCAGCCTCCATCTTACACTATTTAATTTTCACTCTGGAGTTCACAAAATGGCCATTTCTATAATGCATTCCATGTTTCCGGATAGGGAAGATTGCAGGCACAGTAAATATCCATCTAAGCCTTCTTTCTCATCAACAAAACATGTCGTTTGTAGTACCCACACATCAACAGAACTTCCTCAAGCCTACCACTATTGCCTTCTCATAATTATATTTTATAATCCTCCTTTACACACGAGAGCTCAATTCGCTTCCTCCTACAACGCATTAGCATCCTCTTCAAATCCATTAGTGGTATCGCAAGCTCCACAGCATCGTTCCCTCTTCAAAATATTTTATTATTAAGTTACTGTACTGTGAGCTGGGAGTCTATGAATATTTAAGCAAGGCATTGTATGTTTATGTACCCTCTGCCAAGATGAAAAATAAATAAAAAGAGCCTATTCACCCTAACATTTTGGCAGTGGTTTAAAAGCTGCTATGCTCTTTAAGAGACATGTGTGCTCAAGTTGAAAATGTTTGTTATTAATAAGAATTCATTTTTTGAAATTCTTGATGATTTAATCTTTACCTGTTCTTCGATCTGCAAATAATGGGTCAACCCTAAGGATAGAGACAGAAAAACTGACTCCAGTATTCCGAGAAGCCTGGATAGTTCCTTGGCCCTGATAACTCATTCCAAAACTGGCTCTATATTCACTTTTTAGCATTTGAAACTGATTAGCACTCATTATTGGTTATGGTGACATCTCCATTATTTTTGTGATTCTCTAAGTTATACCACTCTCCTAAGTTTGGTATGTAGCTACACATTAATAATTCACTAAATTCATCCAAAGCATAACTAATGACATTATTTGATGCACTGCATAATTGAGACACAGTGACAGAAAAAAAAAAAAAAGAAGATACATTGTAGAAGCAACCCAAATGTCCACTAACAAATGTCTAGCCATACAAAGGAGTATTTTTCAGCAATAAAAAAGAATGAAGTACTGGCACATGCTACAACACGGATGAACCTTGAAAGCATTATTCTAGGCGGAAGAAACCTGTCACAAAAAAGCACATATTATAGGATTCCATTTATATAAAATATCCAGAGCAGTCAAATTTATAGACAGAAAGTAGATTAGTAGTTGTTTAGGACTATGGGGCTGGGGGTGGAGTATAGGGGACAATGGGGTAATAGCTAAAAGGTACAGGATTTCTCTATGTGGTGACAAAAATGTTCTAAAATTGATTGTGGCAACAGTTGCACACATCTGTAACTATACTAAACACCACTGAACTGTCCTGATTCAAATAGGTAAATTGTATCATGCATAAATTATGTCTTGATAGATCTGTTTTTTAAAAATGAGTTGTACTTACCAACCTCATTTCTCCTTTCTTTTTATTTTTATTGAAGTATATTTGATTATACATACTTGTGGGGTACAGAGTTGAATATCAATACCTGTGTGCAATGTGCGATGATAAAATCAGGATAATTAGCATGCTCATCATTACAAAACATAATCATTCCTTGCATCCGTTAACCTATTTCTTGCTAACTCCCCTCCTCCTCCCCATTTCCTGTTTCTAGTAACTATAGTTCTGTTCTCTCTTTCTGAAAGTTCAACACATTATTTTGAATGTTGCTTGTCTGTTTCTTTCTTTCATTTACTTTTTTTTTTTTTTTAGTTCGCACTTATGAGTGAGGATGGAACTTTGAGTAACCTTTCACTTATACTCTATCTCCCACATTTTGATTTCTGATTTCTGTGGTTTCTGATGAAGCACAGGCCAGGAAAAGTATACGTTTTTATTCGACTGATGCTGTTGGGAGTTGACATCCACTCTGAGAGGCAGGTGGTGAGAAGGATCTCTCTCCTGGGTCCTTTCATGGGTTCTTAGGAGACTCCTGTCCCTGGGGAACTTTCATGTGCAATTCCCTTGAAGCTATAATGCACTGGCTCCTTTATTAAAACTGCCTCTGCTCTGGCAATCAAGGAATTAGCTAGACTGAGTCTGTTTGTTGACATGTATTTGACTCCTCAGAGACGATCTGATCTTACATAGAACCTGAGATGATCCCAAGCATAAGATGATCTCTCACTTATTCCAAATGTAATCCACAGGAAACATGCATTTGTCTCAGCAGCATCTGATAATGCAAGCTGCAAAACACCGCAATCACTTCTTGCTCAACTTGTCCAGTGGGAAGCAACCTGTGAGTCTCATGCCTGTTACATTTCTTAGGCAGGAGTGAGACTGTCCACTGAGTTTCCCCGCTGGTAAGAACATGTGTCCACTCTCAGGATTGCCTCAATGAAGTTGAGGAACTGAACCCAGGTGATCTCTCTTACTGAGTTGAGGAGGTAAAGGAAAAGCCACAGAAAAAAATTCTCTTTCTACATTCTCTCCTTTCTGGACCCATTCACATCTTTTATTTGGAGGAGGGAATTAGAAGTTTTTTGAATGGTTTTTGCCACCTAATTTTAAAACCTTGGTTTAGCACCACCCGATTTTGGAATTTGCTGTCTGAAACATCCATTTTATGTATATATGTTTATGTATGAAGTTATCTTCATGTTTATTTCTGATTCCTCTGAAATAGAACTATTTGTCCACTGATGGCATGGACCAGGTCTTTTGTATAAGGACATGATACATAACAGGCATTCATACCATATGGGTGTAGTGAATGAATGCACGAACACTTATGTTTTTACTTATTCATGAAAATGTATAGAAATAGTTCAGAAAGACCCACTACCCAACTCTAACCATAAAGCTATATGGTTCCAAAGGCAATTACCATTTTATCTATAAGAAATATTTTTCCATTTTTGAATGATTCCTGTAAATGCATCAGTAAAGTAATAAACATTATTTCCAGAATTCTACACAGTTCTGACAAAATATCAATCATGCTGTGACACAGACACTTTTAAAATAAAGCAATTTACAATACAATTTTATACTAAGTGCAATCAATTCTCAGTTAGCTGTAGAAAATACCCGGCCTCTCTACTAATGAAATGAAGGAAAATATAATTGACAGTTATCTTATGAGATTTCATTGAAATGCACATGATGTTATAATATAAATCTAGTTACTGAAAATTCTGTGGTGCACTGTTTAAAGTATATTAATTGATTGCCTCAGAGTCAGCTTATTTTGAAATTCCTGGTGATGAACTTACATATGAATATACTACACATGTGAAGTATATTATAATAGGTCTTTTCCAAGCCAAATGCATGTGATCAGTGGAATAAGAGCTTTACAAAAACCTCTGTTACCCTCTATGGCCAATTTGTAACAGATGTGGCAATAAAAATTCCAATTTGAAACAAATAAAAAGATTCTACATGTTAGCTTTTCTATGGTACTTTTTTTGGATTAGTAATTCCAGGTCAAATAAAGGAAAACTCCTGACTCTCAAAAACAGAACCACCCCCAAAACAAAAACAAATGAAAATGAATTTGCTATGTGAAATTAATTTGATAATTGTGTCATAAGTGAAAATTAATGGAATTTTTAAAGTGTGGGTTTTTTGTTGGTTTGATTTTAAGAAAAGGAACATGAGGCTAATGTTTTTCCTACTGTTGGTGTTTTTTCAGCAACACTCCACTCAACAAGATTCATTAACATCGGTTGGCTGGTTAGTTCAGTTGGTTAGAGCAGGGTGTTATAGCACCAAGGTTCAAACCCCCCAACCAGCCAGTTGCAAAAAAAAAAAAAACAAGATTCATTAACATGAAAGGTCAGTAGGTCAGTCAAGGTTTACAGAAAGCTTAAGCGAGCATCTTTGAAATTTGTCACCATCAAGTTAGGGAAGTAGGTTTCTGATCATTTTTAATCCAAAGAGCTCAGAATATCCAGACTGAAAATTTCATTCAAAGATAGAAACTTAATTTGAGTAATATATACAAAAATGTCTAGATGTTTTAGTAAAGTTATTTTTATTTTTCCAGACATGTCTTTGGTAGAATGTAGATGTATTTTGGGTTCAGTATACCTGTTCCCCAATGTTTATCGCAGCACTCTTTACAATAGCCAAGAGTTGGAACCAGCCCAAATGCCCATCATCAGATGAGTGGATACGGAAAATGTGGTACATCTACACAATGGAATACTACTCAGCTATAAAAACGAATGAAATACTGCCACTTGCAACAACATGGATGGACCTTGAGAGAATTATATTAAGTGAAACAAGCCAGGAACAGAAAGAGAAATACCACATGTTCTCACTTATTGGTGGGAGCTAAAAATTAATATATAAATTCACACATACACACACACACACAAAAACGGGGGGGGGAGAAGATATAACAACCACAATTACTTGAAGTTGATACGACAAGCAAACAGAAAGGACATTGTTGGGGGGGAGGGGGGAGGGAGAAGGGAGGGAGGTATTGGTGAGGGGAGCAATAATCAGCCACAATGTATATCGACAAAATAAAATTTTTTAAATAAATAAATAAATAAATAAAATTTCATATTCAGATAAAAAAAAAAAAAAAGGAAAGAAAGAAACCAGGCATTAGGAAAAGCTCAGAGCATAGGTTAAAGAGAATTCAGATGTTGCACCATGGAGATGAACAGGGCAGAGACTGCTATGAGACATATCCATAAAAGAGTGAAATGCTTGATTGTTCTCCAGGGTTCCATCCTCAGTCCCTTACCTTTCTCTCTTTGTATCCCTTCCCTGAGTGAAACCATCCACTCCTTGGTATAGCAGAGACTGAGACTTGCCTCTGAATATTCACTATTCTCCCACATTTTTAAACAAAACTCCAAGTAGGTAGGCACATAGCCACCCAGCTAAATTACTACATTCCAATGTCCCTTGAACTTAGCTGAAGTCATGTGGCTATGTTCTAGCCAATAAGTTCTACTTATGTAGAAATGTGATACTTCCAAGAAGTTTCTTTTACAAGGAGCGTCACAGCTTCTTTCTTCCCTCCTCCAAACTGATCCTGGTAAACAACGTATGCAGATATGAAAGTTAGAACACTGGCAGCAATTTTTGACCTGGAGGGAGCAAAGAACTGGGATGGAAAGAGACAAAATCTTTGTAAAGCTATCATTCTTTCTCTGAACTATGTATTTCCAGAATTCTTTTAGATATGAGATGCATTTTTGTCTTTACTAAGTCACTGTTACATGTAGTACATGCAGTAAAATCGAATCTTAACTTTTAAATGTGGTTTTAGGAGATAATCCAACAATCAATATTCCAAACCCTGCTTTCTCCCCAAAGCTTATGACCTAAATATCCAGCCAACAACTAAATGTATCAACCCTCTGCCCCCAAAAAATGTGTCAAGAATAAAACAAAATTCATATGTCCTCTAAAAAGTGTTCTTTATTCTGTATTTCCTATCTCAGTTTGAGAGCACATCACCCATTTATTTGCCAAGTGAAATATCTGGAAAATCTCTCCTCCCATTCACTCAGCATCTGCCAATAACCAGCATCCCGACACCAAAAGGTTTAGGGTCTTCTGAGTTGCGTCTATCACCTATATCCCTCCATCCACACTGTCATCATTATGGTTTTGACCTTTACCAAGCCCTGCCTGAATTACAGTAATAGCCTCTTAACTGGTGTGCCTATGTCTAGTCTCAACTCTACTAACTCCGTCTTTTTTTTTTTTTTAATTTTATTTTGTCGATATACATTGTGGCTGATTATTGCTCCCCATCACCAAAACCTCCCTCCCTTCGCCCTCCCCCCTCCCCCCCAACAATGTCCTTTCTGTTTGCTTGTCGTATCAACTTCAAGTAATTGTGGTTGTTGTATCTTCTTCCCCCACCCGTATTTTTTTTTTGTGAGTGTGTGTGTGTGTGAATTTAAATATTAATTTTTAGCTCCCACCAATCAGTGAGAACATGTGGTATTTCTCTTTCTGTGCCTGACTTGTTTCACTTAATATAATTCTCTCAAGGTCCATCCATGTTGTTGCAAATGGCAGTATTTCATTCGTTTTTATAGCTGAGTAGTATTCCATTGTGTAGATGTACCACAATTTCCGTATCCACTCATCTGATGATGGGCATTTGGGCTGGTTCCAACTCTTGGCTATTGTAAAGAGTGCTGCGATGAACATTGGGGAACAGGTATACCTTCGACTTGATGATTTCCATTCCTCTGGGTATATTCCCAACAGTGGGATAGCTGGGTCGTATGGTAGATCTATCTGCAATTGTTTGAGGAACCTCCATACCATTTTCCATAGAGGCTGCACCATTTTGCAGTCCCACCAACAATGTATGAGAGTTCCTTTTTCTCCGCAGCCTCGCCAGCATTTATCATTCATAGTCTTTTGGATTTTAGCCATCCTAACTGGGGTTAGATGGTATCTCAATGTGGTTTTGATTTGCATTTCCCGGATGCTGAGTGATGTTGAGCATTTTTTCATATGTCTGTTGGTCATTTGTATATCTTCCTTAGAGAAATGCCTACTTAGCTCTTTTGCCCATTTTTTAATTGGGTTGCTTGTTTTCTTCTTGTAAAGTTGTTTGAGTTCCTTATATATTCTGGATATTAATCCTTTGTCAGATGTATATTTTGCAAATATTTTCTCCCACTCTGTTGGTTGTCTTTTAACTCTTTTAATTGTTTCTTTGGCTGTGCAGAAGCTTTTTAGTTTGATATAATCCCATTTGTTTATTTTTCCTTTGGTTGCCTGTGCTTTTGGGGTCGTATTCATGAAGACTGTGCCCAGTCCTATTTCCTGAAGTGTTTCTCTTATGTTTTCTTTAAGAAGTTTTATTGTTTCAGGGTGTATATTTAAATCCTTAATCCATTTTGAGTTGATTTTAGTATACGGTGAGAGGTATGGATCTAGTTTCATTCTCCTGCATATGGATATCCAGTTATCCCAGCACCATTTGCTGAAGAGGCAGTCCCTTCCCCAGTGAATAGGCTTGGTGCCTTTGTCAAAGATCAGCTGACAGTAAGTGTGTGGGTTGATTTCTGGATTCTCTATTCTAATCCATTGGTCAGTGTGTCTGTTTTTATGCCAGTACCATACTGTTTTGGTTATTATAGCTTTGTAGTATAGCTTAAAGTCAGGTAGTGTTATGCCTCCAGCTTTATTTTTTTTGCTCAGCATTGCTTTGGCTATGCGTGGTCTTTTATTGTTCCATATAAATGTCTGGATAGTTTTTTCCATTTCTGAGAAAAATGTCTTTGGAATTTTGATGGGGATTGCATTGAATTTGTATATCACTTTGGGTAGTATGGACATTTTCACTATCTTGATTCTTCCAATCCAAGAGCATGGGATATCTTTCCATCTTCTTGTATCCTCTCTAGTTTCTCTCAGCAGTGGTTTGTAGTTCTCATTATAGAGATTTTTCACCTCCTTGGTTAACTCAATTCCTAAGTATTTTATTTTTGGGGTGGCTATTGTAAATGGGCAGGCTTTCTTGATTTCTCCTTCTGCATGTTCACTAGTGGAGAAAATAAATGCTACTGATTTTTGTGTGTTGATTTTGTATCCTGCTACTGTGCTGAAATCATTTATCAATTCCAAGAGTTTTTTGTAGAGGTTTTAGGTTGTTCGATATATAGGATCATGTCATCTGCGAACAGGGACAGTTTGACTTCCTCTTTTCCACTCTGGATGCCCTTTATTTCCTTCTCTTCTCTGATTGCTCTGGCTAGTACTTCCAACACTATGTTGAATAGGAGTGGTGAGAGTGAGCATCCTTGTCTAGTTCCTGTTCTTAAAGGAAAAGCTTTCGGCTTTTCCCCATTCAGGATGATATTGGCAGTGGGTTTGGCATATATGGCTTTAATTATGTTGAGATACTTTCCCTCTATACCTAACTTATAGAGGGTCTTTGTCATGAATGAGTGCTGAACTTTATCAAATGCTTTTTCAGCATCTATAGAGATGATCATATGGTCCTTGTGTTTGAGTTTATTAATATGGTGTATCACATTTATTGATTTGCGTATGTTGAACCAACCTTGCATCCCTGGGATGAATCCCACTTGATCGCAATGAATAATTTTACGTATGTGTTGCTGTATTCTGTTTGCCAGTATTTTAGTGAGGATTTTTGCATCTATATTCATCAAGGATATCGGCCTGCAGTTTTCTTTTTGGGTTATATCTTTACCTGGTTTTGGTATCAGGATGATGTTTGCTTCATAGAATGAGTTTGGGAGATTTGTGTCCGTTTCAATCTTTTGGAATAGTTTGTAAAGAATCGGTGTCAATTCCTGTTTGAATGTTTGGTAAAATTCTGCTGTGAATCCATCTGGTCCTGGGCTTTTCTTTGTTGGGAGCCTTCTGATAACAGCTTCAATCTCCTTTATTGTTATTGGTCTGTTCAAATTTTCTACGTCTTCATGGTTCAGTTTTGGGAGCTTGTGTGTGTCCAGAAATTTATCCATTTCCTCCAGATTTTCAAATTTGTTGGCATATAGTTGTTTATAGTAGTCTCAAATGATTCCTTGTATTTCAGATGAATCAGTTGTAATATCGCCTTTTTCATTTCTAATTTTTGTTATTTGAGTCTTCTCTCTTCTTTTTTTTGTTAGCCATGCTAATGGTTTGTCAATTTTATTTATCTTTTCAAAAAACCAACTTTTTTATTCGTTGATCTTTTGAATTGTTTTTTGGTTTTCAATTTCATTCAGTTCTGCTCTGATCTTAATGATTTCTTTCCATCTGCTAACTTTAGGTTTGGATTGTTCTTGTTTTTCTAGTTCTTTAAGGTGAAGTGTTAGGTTATTCACTTGCCATCTTTCCATTCTTCTGAAGTGAGTGTTTAATGCAATAAATTTCCCCCTCAATACTGCTTTCGCAGTATCCCACAGGTTTTGGTATGATGTATCATTGTTTTCATTAGTTTCAATAAAGTTTTTGATTTCCTGCTTGATTTCTTCTTGGACCCATATGTCATTAAGTAGAATTCTGTTTAATTTCCATGTGTTTGTATAGTTTCCAGAGTTTCGTTTGTTATTAGTTTCTAGTTTTAATCCATTGTGGTCTGAGAGATACATGGGATAATTCCAATTTTTTTTAATTTATTGAAACTTGATTTGTGACCTAATATGTGATCTATCCTGGAGAATGATCCATGTGCTGATGAGAAGAATGAATATTCTGAGGTTGTTGGGTGGAATGTTCTGTAGATATCTGCCAATTCCAATTGGTCTAGAGTCTTGTTTAGATCTTGTGTTTCTCTACTGATTCTTTGCCTAGATGATCTGTCTAATATTGACAGTGGGGTGTTCAGGTCCCCTGCTATTATGGTATTAGTGTCTATTTCCTTCTTTAGGTCTAATAGAGTTTGTTTTATAAATCTGGCTGCTCCAACATTGGGTGCGTACATATTTATGATTGTTATGTCTTCTTGATGGATCAGTCCTTTTATCATTAAGTAGTGTCCCTCATTGTCTCTTTTTATGGTTTTTAGTTTAAAGTCTATTTTGTCTGATATAAGAATAGCTACTCCAGCTCGTTTTTCTTTTCTGTTTGCATGGTAAATCTTTTTCCGTCTTACAATCCTGTTTGAAAATCTGATAGCATCATTTCCCTGTCTAAAATTTTTTCATGGCTCCCATTAAGGATGCAAGAGAGCCGAGTTCTTCAGCTTGGTATGCAAGGCCTTTCAGGAACTAGCCAGCACTGAGCCCCCTAATACAAATACTGGTACACCTCTCTTTACTCTCTCCTCCCACTGCCCACTAAAGCAATACTCAGTTTCTGGAAAGCCTTGCTTTTCTGGGCCCCTGCACCTTCGTCATGCATTCTCTTCACCAGGAATGAACTTTCTCCTGCTTACATGCCTGGAGAATTCACCTAAATATCCAGCTCAGGTGACAGCATGCTGTGAAGCTGTCACCGACATAGACCCAATAGAATTCATACGTATTGTACCTTTGAAGTTGTGCCTTTTTGGGAGGGGGAGGGGTATTAGGGAGAAATTCGTTAAGGGACACAAAGAATAATTAGGATTTGTAATGATGAACATGCTAATATTGGTTTTATCATCACATACTATACACAAATACTGATAGTCTATTCTGTATTCCATAAATATGTATAATCAAAAATAAATAGACAGAAAAATAAAGTTGTGCCTTTCAAATTGCATGGCCATTAGTGATTTGCACATTTGACTCCCATAATAAGTGTGAGGTTGTATAGTCAGGGTTTATGTCTTTTCATTTTGGTAGTCCCACTGCCTGGAAAATAACAGATATTTATTACAATAATAGTAATAATAATAGCCAACACTAATTGAAAACATACTACACACTAACGTTGTTGAAAGTAAGTACCCTATTTATATCCCAATTAATCACCCAAACAAGCAGTGAGGAGTCACTATTACTATTTTACATGTAAAAACAAACAGACAAAGGCACATACAGGTAAAGTAACATACACAGCTAGAGAACCAGGGGTTGGACCCAAGAAGCTGTGCTCTTAACCTCAAAACAGCTACATTAGGTTTTTCCCAGGGAAGTATCTTTGCTTTCTTCCCCAGTTCCCTCAAATTGCTCAAAACTTTATGAGGTTCAAAGACAGATGATAAATCTATGGGTATGGGATGGAGGTCAAAAGAAATGTAATTATATTTCCTGGGGAAAAAAATGGGTTGCTCAGCAATGAGGTTTTTAGACATGGCTGATGATCGGAACTCCCTCGGGAGCTTTGTAAAATACCAATTCCTGGTCCCAACCAAGATCTGCTGAATCAGCATCACAAAAGTTAGAGGCACATTGCTTTATTGTACATACAAATCTTCTAGGAATTTTAAATATGCATTGCTATCTATACTGAAATCCAGAAATACATATATACTATATCTCCACAATTCCCCAAACCTACCAGTCTAATAAATCTCTTTAAATGTGAAATGAGCTACTTGGGCATAATTCATTATTGGTGAACCTAAGCTGGCTCCTACAGCTCCTACTTCTCCACAGACTGTCACTTTAATAACCTACCACAGAAGATTGCCAGATTACCAGCTTGCCATTTTGCAGTTTTAAAACACGTATTTTATCTCTTTTATGATTATTGAGGCAATGTTTTCCATTCAATGGTATTCCCTTTCTCTGTAAATTCTCAAAATATTTCCAGCAGTAATTCTGCAAGTTACTTACCCCAGGATATGATGCATCTAAATCCAGTGCATAGAACTCATATTTTAAAGAGCTGGGCATTTTCTTCCTCTTAGCCATGTCTACCCTATCAAAATAATAGAAAATTTAATAATGTTATTTTTTTAAATATTATTTGATATTGATCTGAATCCATATTAATTTAAAACGTGTCTTTTTAGGTCAACTGTTTTATTTGTATTTTATTTTTAAACACATTTCTTCATGTAAACTTACTGAAGATTAGCAATTCAGACAAAAGCACAATCAAGAAAGAAGGAGTATGTGTATCATGTATGGCATGGAGAGATAGAGGCTACATCTTAAATGCTTGACTTCCTTTAGCTTATATAATGTAAGTTTAATTAAGTTCTGTTTGTTAGATTAATAAAAAGTATTTCATGAGCAAAGTGAGATCAATGTCAGAATTAGAACACAGATCCTCTGATTCTTAACCTGGGTTCCCACTTTTTCGTGTGGTTTTCAATGCAGTATAATGCACTTACAAGTATTGTTTTATTCTACATGACACATATTTGAGCATTTCATAAATTAGGAAGATTGTGTCCAGCAACCAGGGTTAAGAGATGGAAAATATCCTTTATGAATTGGGTAACTTTGGACAGATCCCCTCTCATCTTTAAAGTATTTCGTGCTTCATATTCTCACTATTTTGTAGAACCAAATGAGTTAACACATGCTCGTACAGGGCTTAACACAGTGCCTGGGAGTATTACTACTAGTCGGATGATATTCCTTAACATGACTAACTAATAGAGTAGCAATGACAGAAATAATTGTTGGTACAATGATCTGGTCTCAAAAGGAGAATTTGTTCTATTTTCTGAAATTTTCCTTCTAAATGATTTTAAACATACCTATTTTTTATACCTCAGACTCCTATGATACAGTGTTAATATTTTGCATTTTGTACTAGTCGAAAGTAGGATGCTTAAGAATTTAACTCAAATTAACATGAGTGTTGCCACTTTTGTAGGGATGATATGATATAAAAAGTTGTGATGTTACTGAAGACTCAGCTGGGTTCCTGTCAAGGCTAATAATACTTGAACTTCATCAGTTATTAGTGTAATTGAAAAATTCTTTCAACATTTCTTCGCAAACCACACCTCCTCCTAAGTAATTCCTCTTGATTATCCCAAAGCATATCTTTAGCCTGCTGACTTCATTAGATCATCAGACTGAACAGGACAAACGAGGACAGTAACTCTCTCTTGACACGTCACCCAGTCACATACCAAGTATTCCATCAGAATACAGAGCTTCTGTGTTCTCCAAAAAGCAACAAGGAGGTTTACTTATAAGAAATAATTCCCAAGACCCTTGATATGAGACGCCCCAGTAGATCTCTAATTATTACAAAACAAATTAAGCTTTATTTCATTTAACTGTTCTTAAATCCATCACTTAATGTTTTAAAGTAAATAGAGTATTGCTATATAACATGGTTGCATTGGGGAGACAACCAAATATTGATGAAGTCATCGGTTCAAAACAATTAAAAATCATGCCTGGAAACAATGCAGTACTGAATTTAAAAGTAATTTACTGTGACAAAAGTATAACAATCAGATATTTCTCTACTGTAAGTTTTATATGTCCTTTAAAAATTCCATATTTTGTCCATTGTAACAGATCAGAGAAGTTTGAGGATGTATATAACAATTTAATTATAAAAGTTGTCTGGCTTAAAAAAAATACTTTTTGATTCAAAAGAATTCAACAATAAACCTTCGAATATGATTGATCAGTAAATCCATCAAAGTCACAGTACAAGACTGAAATTTTTATCACTGCATAGTAAAACCCATCTAAAGAAACTAGAGTGAAAGACGGACAATTAAAGTATTTCAGTTTTCTCTGTGGGACGTATAAATGTAGGTCAGTACATTCCACTGGTCAAAAAGATGTTAATGTTAGCTCTAGACTTATTCAAAAGGTGCATTTGAGGTTATAATGATTTTGATAGCATGGTAATAATTTCCGGACATCCCCCCACCTCGCTATTTTCCCAAACCTTCAGAAAGCCTTCTGATTCTTTCCACATGTGCCACTTTTACAAAGGAGCAGAGCCTTTGAAAGAAAAACATTTTTGGCTCTGTTCATGCTAGTGTATTCTTCCAGCCCAGTATTCAGTGTTCAGGACTGGACAGGCAATTACATGCAAATTTGTTGGGAGCTAGGAGGTTCATTTACTACATTCAACCCCATAGAGGAAGATCAATAGACGTGCAAAACCTAATCCTAGATGAAAGCACCATGTTCAGGTAATGGTTATAGAGTTAAGGCCCTTGGAAGAATGTTAGGAATCAAAAGGGCATGCTAGAGAAAAGCATTATGCATAGTGCTTTTTTGAACCATATGAGAAAGACAACAGACATAGTGAGCCAAAGAGTTGGAACACAAGAAGGTAGACATGCAGTTCAACACAAATTGTTAGGGTTTTTCAAAAGATATGAATGAGAATTGGACCAATTAAAAATGGCTGCTTCGAAAACCTTTTGTTGGCTACTTAAAGAATAGTGTGTAAACCACTGCTCAAACTTAAACCATGCAAGCTATGCTTGCATTTAACTCTTAAGTAAAAGAGAAACTCTTTACTGCTAGTTTTCCTGTCTTTTAGTTTTTGTGGGGTTTTTCTCTGATGTTTTCTCCATCCTAAGGCCACATACCCTATTGACATTTAATACGTTATTGAACATTTTACAATAAATGTTTAGAAGAATATAAAAGTTAAGAATTATTGCTGAAGTGTTGGAAGAAAGGTAATGGGAAAGAATAGGGTAGGAACTAGTTTGTATTGTACAGGCTGGTGGTTGTTCTCATAGGTTGTTAAATAATTTGAATATTGCCACAGAGTTTGAATGGGTATGCAGTCTGCATTACAAGGGGAAATAAAAGTTCTTAAAGCATAATTAGCTTTCATCAATACTGACTAACAATGTCTTCAGAAAGTATTGTGAGGAGACTTGACCTGGTGTCCAGTGGATTATCACAGGATCCTTGGAGTTTCCGAAGTTCCCATGTATCTGCTAAAATTGCATGCAAATTTTTATGTACATCTTGCCATTTACTCTTGCCATTTCCTGGAGAAAGAAGTCTTTAATAAAATTTTTAGAAAGTTTTGTAACAGAAAAAAAAAATCTAGAACTTCTGATAAATAAGAAAATTGACCAGCAATTTCTCTCCAGGTTAATCTAGGTGCTCTAAGAAACAGATCCCAAATATAAATTAAGCATGCAAAGATTTTATTAAAGGAAATGACTGTGAGAGAAGATGGGGAAAGTCATCAGACCTAGATACAAGTCAGGCCCTAAGAGACAAAGAGGCAAGAAAGCATCCTACACTGTCATGTGGTCTAAGGAAGGTTAGGCAAAGCTGTAGGGCAGTTCTTGAAGCAAAGTTGGCCATCAGTGGAGTTCCATGTCTCACAGGTACACGCCTGCCTTGCTATCTCAGCCACATTTAGTCTTGGATAAACTGGGGGAAGAGTGGCCTCAGCTCAAACACGGCAATGGATTCAGAGCCCAGCAGCTCGGGCCCTTCATCAGTTTTGCTCTCTGTCGCTGTAGGTCTTCAAGGCACATCGGCACAGCCGCCATTCCCTGAGTCACGTTATTGGTCAAATCTGCTCTACAACCTACCCATACCCTTGAATTCTATGCAGTTTAGAGCTAGATATTTAATTTCATCATGTTTTGTCATCTTGATCTGTATATTAATCCCAATTTGAAACTTATTTAGAGTGCTAATCTTTTAATATATTCCAGACATACTGCCAAGTTTATGTCTTGATGGTTTGGATTGCCAAACTAAAAACAAAGGATTTTTCTTTTTTTCTACCTAATTGTCTGAGTTAGTCATTCACAAACTGAGAGTTCACTATGGAAAGATAATACACTAGATGCAGTGGTGAATATAATGAAATACAAGCTATTAACTCCAATCCCAGAACAAGCTTATTTAAATTGAATAGGGGTGGGCGTGGGGCAGGGATGAGTGTGACTAATAGATAAAATTGCATAGGGAAACCTCAGTAGTCACACCTAGAATCATAAGGTTTATGTGTCAACATGGTTACTCTGGTTAATCACAATGTCATTTCCATAACCTCCTGTCATAGAACTTTGATAACAATACATATTATGCATCAGAAAAAAGAGAAAGTATTCTGGCTAGAAGTCTTTGGTTTAGTGACCTTAACCCAATTCTAATTTTGAAGGTTATAGAAGCATGTTCAATCTGTGCTACTCTGGAACCTATCAAAAACAGTTATTTCTATGAGAAAATAATCAAAAATGCTTGCTTAATTCTTCATATTGAAACTTAAAGAAGGGGAGGGGGGAAGCAACTCAAAGAGTAACATAAATGTAATTTAAAAAGCAATAACAAACTAGAAAAATATTTACAGTATGCATTATAAATCCTTAATTTATAAACACTTTTAGAAATCAATAATGATGAACACACCAATTGAAAAATGGGCAATAGACATGAATAGAAAATGTACAGAATAAATACATATAGTTTATATATGAAAAAATCAACTTTGCTTGTAATAAATGAAATGCAAATTATTTAATAAGCTGTCATTTTATTTATATAATTGGCAATTTATAAAAATAATAAAGTTCACTATTGGCAAGGTTATCAAGGAGCAGGTCTCATGTGAAAATAGTTTAAAATTTCTGTTTTAAAGCCGATATAATATGATGTACTAAAGGTCTTAAAAAAAGGTCTGCTTTTCACCCATATTCTATTTTCAGAAATGTAGCCTAAAGAAATATTATAGATGTGTACATAATACATAACAATATTCAATAAATGTTTTCATAATTGTAAAAGTAAAGGCCTGCTTAGGAATATAAGTGAAATAAAATATGTAGCCATTAAAAATCATGCTTGGAAAAACTATTATTAACACATGAAACATGTTTACGATGTTTCTAAGTGAAATGATAGATTACATTTTTGTTTTTTGTATCTACATTTCTATCACTTTTGCAGGACTGTTCCAAGATAAGAACAATTTAATGGCAGCAGATTTCTGGTTATAATTCAGAATTCTGTGTAAAATCAATAGCTCCATGCCTATTACTTGAAAAATATACCAGGCAATTGAGTTTTTGACAATGCACCAGCACTTATTCCACTGGAGTTTGAAGAACATATGGGCGGGAATATTACTCAAATGCTTCAGTCATGACTTGTCATCCTCAAAAAAAACAGCCAAGCTAACAGTGTGAAACAGAATATGGAAGATGCCCTGAAGAGAACTCTTAGAAAGAGGGACCAGCAAGACTTGGCAAAGTGCAGAGAGGGCCAGCCTCAGTCTACTGATCTGAGTCAGACCCTAACTGTTTCCCTCCAGGAATGGGGCCCAGTATGAGTTACTTTCTGTCTATCGGCTTCAGGTGTCTCACTGGTAGGATGAAGATACTGCCCTCCTCAGAGGACTCTCATGAAGATTAAAGATGATGTGTGTCAAAGTTTTTGTCCTCCCCAAATCTAGCGTAGGGTAATCATTAATGCATTGATGATCATTATTGTCACCTACGTCCTTCCACGTTTGAAAATGGGAGTCAGTCCTGCTGAATTCCTAATGGAGCCAAAACCCTATCAGGCCAGACTTAAATGAGGATAAATTAACTAATGGATGCTTGTTAACGATCTTAGGGATTAAAAATCTAGCCTATGGTTACTTTAGTAGCCCTGGGTTCCTTAGTGTGATATGCAAGCCTCTTCACAACTTTATAACAATGCCAGAATTTTTTCATATGTAAATTGAAGACAGGCAACAGCGCCTGAAGTAGGGGAGGACAGTGGTGAATGATCACCAGAGCCGCATTACTTGCGGAAAACCTGATGGTAGTGAGGATATCAAGTGGACCTTTGTGTAGAAGAGACTTAGAGAAGCAAAGAATAAGACATGCATCTCATGCATCAGGGGGGAAAAAGGTGTTTTCTAACAGCATCAGTGACTCTGTTGAAAAGAGTCAAAGTGAACCTGCAGTGGGCCAGCTCCATCTAGAGCTGGAAAATATTCAATAAATGGTGTTTGTAATTGTAGGTCTTATTTCTAGGAAGGCTCAAAACTAGGACCCAAACTGTGATTCCAAATATATGAGGAAAGAAAAAGAGAAAATGTACCCAAAATGCTGATACTCTTACCAACTTATAATGAGACTAATGCAATTGCAAATAATGATAATTTGAGTAATACACTGATAGATTCATGTAAGCAGTTATGTCTGTAATAGATTCAAGTAAAAAAATTTTTTAAATTCTATGCCATGTTTTACCAACCAATAACAAATATGCACTTTTTTTCATTTTTAATGTCTTCGAAATAGAAGTGCATCTTAGAGTCAATGGCACCTTAAAAATCACTTTAACTAGAGGACACACATGACTTAGTTGTCTGCTTACTCAGGAGCAAAGTTGGTTGCTTTTTCTGGTAGCTTAATAGGTGAAATGCAACTTTTTAGTTTTCAGTCAAGAAACATTCAAAGGCCGTTAAAGAAAAAATGTGAGTTCTGGTTGTTGCTTGAAATCCTTTCTTTGACATTTTCTGAAAAGATTGAGTTGACATCGAAACTAGCCAAAAGTTGTCAATTGCTTGGAATTTAATGCCAGCGACAATAATAAAATAGTCTTGGAAATATCCTGACTCACTAGTCTACTTCATGCACAGAGGAAAGATTTTGTGGGAAAACATGAATATAAATGACTCTGAGTTAAAAAATAATTCAGAAGTGTCAGACTGAATTTGAAGACATTTTGAGAACACCTCACATGCTTTACTGCTTGTTATGAATGCATAAGAGTAATATGTGATTAAAACATCTATATCCGAATAAGTCTAAAACAGCACTGTCAGCAAATATAAAATAAAAGTCTTAAGTAATAAGAATACATTGTGTCAGGGTTTAATTAGCAGAATTTTTTCCTGTCTTGGTACATAATATAATGGTACCTTTTACAATGAATTGTGTTTTTGAACCTGTAAAATAAAGCACTAACAGAAGAATGCCAATAAATGCTTTCAGAATTCCTTAATCCCCATCAAAACAGATTGGAAACCTGGTAAAAAAAAAAAAAAAAACAGTGGCCCATCAGCTGGTAAACAGAATAATGCAGAAATTGTAGAGTATAATTATCCATCATTACAGCAAACATGTTCCTTTAGACCCAAGATGAGTAATCCTGTAATGAGTTTACTCCAAAGTATCTAAGGTGAGTAAGTAATTCTCTCGTAGCAAACTCCTTGCTGCTATGAGGTAAATTACCTCTTCCAGACACCATTCAATAAATCACTTCTTACAGAGTACTAAATTGTACCCTGATGTTCTGAAGTTAATTTGACACACACGAGAATTCTCTCCTAAAAGGTATTTTATTCCTCTTACCTCACATTGATCATGTAGAGGCTAAGGAAGTCATCTAGATGACTGTGTCACTTTAAAGTTTTGCCATTTCTTTTTTTGTTTTGTCTTTTTTTGTTTTGTTTTAGGGACTTTTTATTTTAATTTTGTATAGTAATATAGTGGATTGTACATTTCTAGGTGGTAAAGAGCTGAATATCATTACCTTTGTGCAATGTGTGATGCTCAAATCAGGATAACTAGTATGTTCAGCATTATACAATGTAATTATTTTTGTGGCCCTTTACCAATTCCTCCCTTAACTGCCCCCCCACCCCCCACTTTCCCACCTCTGGTAACCTCAGTTCTGTTCTCTCCCTTTGAAAGTTCAACGTATTATTATGATCGTTGTGTCTTTCTTTTAAATTTGCTTATTTTTTAGCTCCCATTTATGAGTGAGGACATGCAGTATTTCTCTTTCTGTTCCTGGCTTATTTCACTTAACGTAATTTTCTCTAAGTTCATCTATGTTGCTGAGAATGGCACTATTTCATTCTTTTTATGGCAGATTAGTATTCCATTGTGTATATATACATTTTTCTTATTCAGTCATCCAGTGATGGACAATTAGGTCTGTTCCAACTTTTGGCTATTATAAATAGAGCTACGATAAACATGGGAGTGCAGATATCCCTTCAGCATGATGAATTCCATTCCTTTGATATCCAGCAGTGGAATTGCTGGACCGCATGGCAGTCCTATCTTTAGTTGTTTGAGGAACCTCCATACTGTTTTCCATAATGGTCGCACCAATTTGCAGTCCCACCAAGAGTGTAGGAGAGTTTCTCTTTCTCCATATCCATGCCAGCATTAGTTATTCTCTGTCTTTTTGATAATGGCCAAACTGGCATAAGATGATATCTTAATGTCATTTTAATTTGCATTTCCCTGATGCTTAATGATGTTGAACATTTTTTCATGTGTCTGTTGGCCATACGTATATCTTCCTTTGAGAAATGCCTATTTGCATCCTTTGCTCATTTGTTAATTGGGTTATTTGTTTTTACTGTTGAGTTGTTTGAGTTCTTTATATATTCTGGATATTGATCCTTTGTCACATGCAGAGTTTGCAAATATTTTCTCCCACTCCGTAGGTTGTCGTTTTGCTCTGATAATTATTTCTTTTGCTGTGCAGGAGCTTTTTAGTTTGATATTATCCCATTTCTTTATTTGTCTGTTTGTTGCCTGTTCTTTGGGGGTCATATTTATAAAGTCTTGGCCCAGTCTTACTTTCTGAGGTGTCTCCCCTATGTTTTCCTTTAGTGCTTTTATAGTTTCCAGTCCTATATTTAAGTCTTTAATCCATTTTGAGTTGATTTTGGTATAAGGCAGGAGGTACAGGTCTAGTTTCATTCTTCTACGTACAGATGTCTAGTTTTCCCAACACCATTTATTGAAGAGACAGTCTTTTCCCCAATGCATGTTCTTGTGGCCTTCGTTGAAGATCAGTCGGCTGTAAGTGTGTGGGCTGATATCTGGGTTCTCTATTCTGTTCTACTGATCCTAGTGCCCATTTTGATGCCAGTACTATTCAAGAGCCAATTGTTTAGTTTCCTTGTGTTTGTATAATTTCCAGAGTTTCGCTTGTTATTGATTTCTAGTTTTAATCTGTTGTAATCTGAGAAGATACTTGAAATGATTTCATTTTTTTAAAATGTGTTGAGGCTTGAATTGTAGCCTAACATGTGGTCTATCCTGGAGAATGTTCTGTGTGCTGATGAGAAGAATGTATACTCTGTAGTTGTTGAATGAAGTGTTCTCTAGATATCTGCCAAGTCCACTTGGTCTCAAGTGTGGTTTAAATCCTGTTTCTCTGTTGATTTGTTGCCTAGATGATCTGTCCAATGTTGAGAGAGGGGTTTTCAGGTGCCCTACTATTACTGTATTTGGGTCTATCTTTTTCCTTAGGTCTAATAGTGTTTGCATTATATATCAGGGTGCTCCAATATTGGGTTCATATATATTTATGATTGTTATGTCTTCTACCTGGATAGATCTCTTGATCATTATATAATGGCCTTCTTTGTCTCCTTTTATTGTTTTTGTTTTAGAGACTATTTTATCTGATACATAAAAATAACCACTCCAGCTGGTCTTTTATTTCAATTTGGGTAGTATATCTTTTTCCATCCCTCCACTCTTTTTCTGTGTATGTCTTTACAGGTGAGGTGAGTCTCTTGTAGACAGCATATAGTTGGCTCTAGAGCTTCAATCCAATCAGCTTGTCTGTGTCTTTTGAATGATGAATTTAATTCACTTACATTTAGGGTTGTTACTGAGAGGTATTGTCTTACTTCTGGCATTTTATCAATTTTCATTTGGATGTTTTAAATGTCTTTTGTTTCTTTCTCCCCCTTTTATTGTCTTCTGTGTCTGCTGGTTTTTAGAAGAGGTAAAACACAGTTTCTTTCTTGTTCTCATTTTCATTTTTATTCTACCAGTGGGTTTTATTCCTTCTTGTGTATTCATGGCAGTGATTACATTTTTTGGATTCCAGATGCAGGATTCCCTTAAGGATTTCTTATAGGGCTGGTCGTGAGTTGGTGAACTCTCATAAATTTTGTTTGTCTGTGAAATACACCATTTCTCCCTCATTTCTGAAGTACAGCCTTGATGGCTATAATATTCTTGGCTGGCTGTTTTTTTTCTTTTGGTGTTTTGAATATAACATCCCATATCTCTGGCCTGGAGAGTTTCTACTGACAAGTCTGCTGTTAGTCTACTGGGGACTCTCTTGTAGATATGACTTGATCCTTTTCTATTGCTATTTTTAGGATCCTCTCTTTGTCTTCAAGTTTTGCCACTTTGAGTGTAATGTGCCTTGGAGAGGATCTTTTTGGATTGAATCTGTTTAGGGATCTCTGAGCCTCATGAATCTGAAGGTTCATGTCTCTCCCTATATCTGGGAAATTTTCTGCTATTATTTCATTGGATATGTTCTCAATGCCTTTTCCTTCCTCCTCCCCTCCTGGAATACCCATAATTCAGATGTTTGTGCAATGAAAGTTGTCTGCTAGCTCTCTTAGGTTTTCTTCATTGTAATTACTTTTTTCTTTTTTTGTCTGCCTGAGTTATTTTGAAGAGACTATCTTCAACATGAAAGATTCTTTCTTCTGCTTACTCTAGCCTGTGGCTTAAGCTCTCAGTTGTGTTTTTTATTTCATTGAGTGACCCCTTCATTTCCATGAGTTCTGCTACATTCTTTTTCAAGTTATTAACCTCTTTGTAAATTTTTTCCTTCATATCCAGGATTGTTTTCTCAGTTCATTGTGTTGTCTAACTGCATCTTCTTGTATCTCATTGAGTTTCCTTAAGATTTTTACCCCGAATTCCTTTTCAGTCATTTCAAGGGTTTCCTGCTCTATGGGATCTGGTAATTGAGAATTATTGTATTCCTTTGGTGGACTCATATTTTCTTGTTCTTTTTGTATTTCTAGTATCTCTACATTGATGTCTGGTCATCTAGTAGAGCAGTTGCTTAGTGTATTACTCTCTTTCCCCAGACTCTGCTGGTGACCCTCCTAGTGTCAATGCAGTTCAGTAGTTAGTGGTTTGCCTTCACAGAGGCAGTGGCTGCTGCAGCTGGTGCTGTGGCAGCAGAATGCTCTTGCAGCAGTGGTAGTTGTGGAGGTGGCTTTGGAGGTCTGACCACATGGCAGCGGTGGCTCTGGCAGTTGTGGGCTGTTCACATGATGATGGTGGCTGCCTAGTGGTGCCGGTGGTGCAGTTGTGGTTGCAGCAGCCACCCACTTGGCTGCAGTGTCCACAGTGGTGGCCTGCCAGTTAGAGTTTTTGCAGCAGCAGTGGTGTTACTTCATGTTTTTGGTAGCAGTGTTGGTGGCTGCAGCTGCCTCCCTGGCATCTGCAGTGTCATTAGCAGCAGTTGTGTTACCTCATGGGTGCAACAGTGGTGCCAGCAGCTGTAACTACCTCCCCTATGTCTGCAGTGTCCTTGGCTTCAGTGGGGTTATTTCATAGCAGCAGCAATGTCACAGGTGGCTGCAATGGCACCAATGACTGTAACTGCCTCCCTGAAGTCTGCGGTGTCCTCGGTGGTGTCCTTGGCAGCGGTGGGGTTATCTCTTGGTGGAAGCAGTGTCACTGGTGATTACAATTATCTCCCTCACATCTACAGTTTCCTTGTAGCAGCACGGTTAACTCAACAGCAGCAGCAATGGTGGCAGTGGTTGCAGCCTCCTCCCTCACATCTGCAGAGTCTGCGGCTGCAGTGACAGGCACCCCATAGGATTGTTTCTCTGTGGGGTGCAGCTCTGCAATGCACGGTTGTTCTCGGTCCAGAAAATGGTTCCAGCAACTGTGACAGCAGTGACAATGGGCCCATTTCAATTTTCTGTGGAAGGAAAGTGTCCTGGGCACCTCTGGTCCACCACCTTCCCAGAAGTCCTTGCCTTCCTCTCAAGTTTTGTCATTTGAATTAAATACACCACAAGGTTCATAACAAAAATGAATCAAATTGAAAACTGTTGGGGAGTTTGGTAGAATTTCTTTCAAACAAAAATTGCAGGGTTGATTTTTGAGTGGTTTTTAAAATTTTTTTATTTTTGGTTTTTTTTTAAGGAAAAAAGTCTGGGTGGGTTTAGCGTTTAAGGCTTTTTTGACTCTAGTTTTCTACAAGTTCTCTGTTTTGATATGTTTAGTTACCTGTCCTCTTTCTGTTGCTAAGCAGATGGAACATGTTGTTATGTGACATTCTACACAACCACATTTATGCAGCTTCAGTGGTAATGACCAGAGGTCATGAAAACATAATCGCACACACTAAAAACTGGAGCACTTACTTTTTTGTTCCCCAAAACCTACAAAGACCATATCAAAAAATGCTTTTTAGAATACAATAATAATGATAACATATTTATTATATAAGCCTTTTCTATATTTTACCACATTCACAAAGACCCAGTAAAACATAGAAGGGAAGTGTCAGCATCATCACCATAATCATCATAGAATTTCAGGTGAGAAAAATGAGATTGTGAATGATCAGGTCAGATGACAAATACATGGCAATTATGGGAAATGAGATCTATTCGTTTGGTTCTTACCCAGAAAATATCAAACTGCTCTCTGAAGCATATGAAAATGGGAAGTTTTACAATTCTCATAAAAGCAAATTTAAAGGTGTATTTTTGCTTCCTGTAGTTCTACATGCTAACACTACATCTTTCTCTTTAAAAATACTTAATAATAATGTTCATAGCTATCATTTATCTGATACGAAGTTCTACTAGGCAGCCAAATGCTTTCCCTATGCCAGCTCACATAATCCTCACAACAGCATAAGCATTATGGATCTAAGGCTCAGAAATAAGGCAAAGATCATTTAGGACACAGGGGAGCCAGGTTTACAACTCACATATGTCTGACTTCAAAACCTGAACCTCTAACCATTACACTGTACTATCTCAATTGCTAGCTCTTTCACATTTTTCAAAAGAAGGTTCTTTTTCCATTTGTATTACAGGTTGTTTTTTCATAACTCCAGGTTTAATCAGTTTTTAGATTCTCAAAGAACACAGTGAAACTAAGTTTGAAAAGCAATAAAAGGTTTGCATTTGGAAAGCATGGTAAATAGCTGAGTGATAGAGAGTTGAAAGGCAGCTATCACACAATGACAATATTGTGGGTAAACATGTGTTTAATTAATTGCTCTAGAATACACAAAATAGAGAAAAGCCAATGAACATGCACATAGTTTACTAGAGGGAGCACTGCAACAGAAATCAGAAACCTGATTTTTAGTTCATTTCTTTTTAAAACTGCCCTTATTAAATATTAAATAGATGCAAAGAAACATTTATAAATACCTGTAGTACAAAAAAATCATATTAAAATTAACACCTACATACACATCATCCAGTTTTTTAAAAAAGTGTATGACCATGATGTATGGAAACCCTGCTTCTCCCCCTCCACAGGGAACTGCTTTCCTGTATTTCATGTTTCTCATTTCACTGCTTCTCTGTAGTTTTACCACACAACTTGCAACCCGAAACAATGTATTACTTAGTCATGCGTACTTTAGAATATGGACTTTTCTGTTTTCATTTGTAGTCTTGTGACTTGCTGTTTTTCACTCAACATTAAACTTCTGAGATACATTCATGTGTTTTCTTGTTGTTGCTTATAGCTGTAGTTCATTCTTTTTAATTACTATGTGTATATGAATAATTTATCCTTTGTATAATTATACCACGATTTTTTTATCCATGTTAATTTTAATGGGCATTTGCATTGCTTCCAGTATTTTAAAGTTACCACTTTAAAGATTTTTCTGTCTTTTTCTGGTGCAAGAATTTCTCTAGAGTATATACCTACAAGTAGTCTTGCTGGCTAATAGGATACACATATGATCAAGTTTATTAGATAAATGCCCAATGATGTTCCAAAGTGTTTGTACAAATACATACTCCTTTTATAGTGTGTAGATGTTGTGATTGCTCCACAGACTTACCAAAAATAGTTTTAGCCAGTCTCCTTATTTACACCTATTTGCTGAGTGTGAAATGCTATTTCATTGTGGTTTTAATTTGCATGACCTTGAAAACTACTGAGATTGAGCTTCTTTTCATTTGTTTATAGACCATTCAAGCTTCTTCTGTGAAGTACCTTTTCAAGTCTTCATTCATTTCTGTACTGGGGTATCATCTTCATTCTAATTTTATGCACTTTTCATGTACTCTAAATACTAACCTATTTTAGCTATATGTGCTACAAATATCTTCTCTCAGTAAGAGGCTTGTATTTCCACATTCTCTATAAGGTTTTTTTATGAACAAAAGTTCTAAGTTTTACTGAAGCCAAATGTTTTAATAGTTTGTGCTTTGCTTCTTTTTAAAGAAAACTGTCCTTTACCATAAGATCATAAAAGTCATCTCCTACACTATCTTCTAAAAGTTTCAGTTTTGCCTTTTACCCTTAGGTCTTCAATCAGCTTGAAACAGATGCCTGTGTTGTGTAAAGCATGAGGTCTCATTCGTTACTTTACTATATAGATACGGTTCCAATGTCATTTGTTGAAAAGTCTATATTTTACTTAATACCCTGCAATGCCATCTGAGTCATAAATCAAATTTCAGACATGTGAAGATCTGTTTTGGGGCTCTCTGTTCCGTTCCATTATTCTCTTTGTTAACCCATTTACTAGCATCACATTGTCTTAATATTTCTACATTTATATTCATTTTTGGTATCTGACAAGAAAATTTCTTCACCTGAGGTTTTGTTCTTCACCAGTTTCTGGACTCTACTCGGCTCTTGACTTTTCCATATAAATTTTAGCAACAGTTTGTAAAGTCTCACAAAGAAAACTGTTACGATTTTTATTGGAATTGCTTTAACCGACATAAGTTTTAGTAAAATTTATACCTCTAGGATATTGAATCTTCTAGTCAATGAATATCATAGAGTGCTCCATTTATATAGGACTTTTGCAATGTATTCCCATAAAGCTTTATTATATTCTCTGTAAAAGTCATACATATCTTTTATAGATTTCTTTTCCCTAAATGCTTTATATTTTTGAGGCTATTGTAAATCATATTCTCTTTTTAAATATTATCCAATTCTTTTAAAATTATGAATAGAAATAAATTGATTTTTGTAGATCTGGCCACCTTGCTAAATTCTCTTGCTAATTCAAACAAATTATCTGTATTACTTTGGGTTTTCTACATAGACAATTACGCAAATAATAACTCTCCTTTACAAACTATATACCTACATAATTTTCTTTTTTATTTTTGTCTAAGTGTGCTGGTTAGAATCTCTAGTACAGTGTAAGCAAGAAATAATAATAGCATGCAAATTCATCATGTTCCTGATCCTGAAGGTGATAATTCCAATATTTCTCCATTATCTATAATTATTCCACTAAGATGCTATACATTTTTTAAAGATAAATATATCTACTTGTGGTTTGTTAAAAGTTTTTATAGTGTATAGATTCTGAATTTTATCAAAAGCTTTTCTCCATCAATTGAGATGACATATTTTCTCCTTCTGTTTATTAATATGATTAAGTTATAAGTTGATTTCTTTCCATGTAAAGTTAGCTTTGCAATCTTGCAATAATGCCAGTTTTGTCCAGTATTACCTCTTCCATCCATTGTGTAATTCATTTTACTAACACAGTATTTTGTTTAGAAGATGTTCATTTCTATTTATGAACAAGACGTGACTTCATCTAATTCCTAGATTAATTTTACAAAATTAAAATAATTTATTCCTTGAACATTACATAATTCTCATGGACTAAACGATATGGGATTAATGTTTTGTTTTGGTTTTCCTTTCTTTGTTTTTCATTCAAAGGGGAGATTTTTAACTGCTGCATCAATTTCTTTAATGGTTAAAGAATTATTGTGGCTATCTATTCCTATTGTATTAATTATGGTAAATCTCTTTTTGGGAAATTTTTCAAGGTCATATAATACTTGCGTGTAGACATAATGTCATTTATTATTCTTTGAATATATACAGACTCTGCAGTAATGGCCTCTTTTATTCCAAAATTATTATTTTTGTGTTCTCTTTTTTCTTGATCAATTTGGTCAGTGGATTGTCTTTTCAAAGAATAAATACTTGGCTTTGTGGATCCTATTCTATTTTTGTTTTCCTTTTTATTATAATTTGCTCTTGATCTATATTTTTAGCTATATTCTGCTGGGTTTTCCCTTTAGTCTCAAAGTTAAAATCTTAGAAAATTAATGACAAGTATTTTCCTTTTCTAACATAAGCATTTCAATGTATAAACTTTCCTCTATGCGTCAATTTAGTTATATCCCATAAATTATGATATATAGTATTTTTGCTTTTGTTCTATTTTAAATATTTTCTAATTTTATTACAATTTTTTATTTGCTCATGCTTTACTTAGAAATATGTGTTTTATTTTTCAAGTGTCTATGGTTTTGTTGGTTATAGTTTTTCTTAATATTTAACTTAATTGTTTTGTGTTCAGAAGAATGACCTGAATGAAATCAATCCTTTGAAATCTGTTGAATCTTATTTTAAGGCCCAGTATATAGTCTATTTTTTTTTATGACTGCTTGAGAGAAATATGGAATTTACAATTAGTCCTTGTTAGTTATGCTCTTTAGATCTTCTCTACCTTTACCAATTTTTTTATCTGCTTGATCTAGCAATTACTAAGACAAGATTTTAAATTTCCTATTATAAGGATAACTTAGTTATCAATTCCTCCTTTTGGCTCAGTCAATTTTTGCTGTATATGTTTTGAAGCTTGATTACTAAACACATATAAGTTCAATACACATACACATAAACACACATACAACTTCTTGTTAACTAGAACTTCTTATCACATAATCACTCTTTATCTCTAGTTAACCATTTGACTTAATGTCTATTTTTTCCTAATATCAATGTGACTATCTCAATTTTCTTTTGTCTAGTACACACACACACACACACACACACACATAGTTGTTCCTTGGTATCCACAGGGGATTAGCTTCAAGACACCCCCCCCATAGAAACCAAATTCCGTGGATGCTCAAGTGTCTTATATAAAATGGAGTTGTATTTGCATATAACCTACACACATCCTTTGGTATACTTTAAATCATCTCCAGACTACTTATAGTACCAAATACAATGTAAATATCATGTAAATAGTTGTTATAGTGTATTGTTGTTTTATTTTATTTTTTATTGCTATTTTTTATGATTTTCAAATATTTTTGATCCATGGTTGGTTGACTCCTTGGACATGGAACCTGCAGACACAAAGGGCCAACTGTGTGTGTGGGTGGGTGGTTGTGTGTGTATATCTTTTTCTCTCTGCTTACTTTTAAGATCTTTTGTTTGTCCTTGGTGTCCTGAGTTTTCATTCTAAAATCTCCATGTATGAATTTCTTTTTAACTATCCTGTGGCATTTATCATGGTCTGTGGGTCTGAGAATTGGTGACCTTAAACATTTCTAAAAAATTCCCAGCCATTTTTTAACAGTTGCCTCTCTTCCATATTCTCTCTTTCTTTAAGAACCCCCAATTTACCTTTTTCTTATTTTTCATCTGTTTTTCCTTATTCTGTATTACAAATACTTTTCAAAAATATCATGTCTTCATACATCCTAATGTTCACAAACCTAAACTTCTGCTTGTAACATTTGTTAAATGTTTACTTTCAGATATTGCTTATTTAATACTAATTTTTAAAATCTACTTGATTATTGTTAAGTCTGTTGCTCATTTTCAATCCCCTTTTTATCTCTTTAAGCATATTGATAATATACATTTTATATTACCTGTCTGATAATTTCAATACCTAAAGTCTTTGGGTTTCTATCAACCTTTGTTTACACCAAGGCTCATTTACAGTGCCACATTTCTTTGTATGTTTTATTTGTGTGTGAGTGACACGGTTTAGGACATGCTACCCCAAAACATAGCACCTTGGCATTTGAAAAAAAGCAGAAGCAGGGAGGTCTCTCTGAACTTATCCTCCCATGCACCTCTGAAGTAGGCCATAAAAGAATTTTCTGAACTTCCTCTAAGGTAGATCATAAGATCCTCATTCCAGAGTTCTTTCTGTAAGCTAAGGAAAGAAATAAAGACGTGAAGATGCCAATAAGAATCTGAACAAACAGGTCTTGCTAAGTTCCCCTCAGTTTATTACCATTAGATCATAACCTTTTGTTCTCCAATCAAACTTCTTCTGCATGACTGTCCATAAAAATCTGTAGATTTTCCCATTTCCTTGGGTCTTCATTTAAAGGCTCCCATATAAAACTTATGTTAAATAAATTTGCGTGCTTTTCTCTTGTTAATCTATCTTTTGTTACAAGGATTTCAGCCATGAACCTTGTGATGGGTGAGAAATCTTTTCTCCCTTACATGAGCTTATCTTCCTTGGATGCTTATAAATGGGAATTTTTTGAGGACTGGGTTAAATGTGGGATTTTACCAAGAGATTTGTCTTTACTTCTTCTAGATGCCTGGTCATATTGTTAACCAAGGTTCATTTTAAATTAAATTATTGGCTGGAGGTTATTGAGATCATCCAGGTATAAATTTCAGATATGAACTCTCGGGGTAAACTTCCTGCTTACCCTCAGCCAGCACTGAGGTTTGAGACAGGAAAATTGTTATTATTGTCAATGCTACCTGTTTCCACACTTACAATCCAGGACAAGAACCAGTTTTAATTCAAGTTAACTATACAGTGAAGATATAGCCTTTTGGGGTCCCAATTTTATCAACATATCTCCTAATAGATTCCTTTCCCCTCCCCTCTTCTGTGGGAATTAAAACGTCAGCACTCAAGGTCATCTGGATTCAGCAAATACCTTTACAGTGAAAGCAGCTTTTGTGCTAGTTTACCTCGCCATATCCTTGCTTCCATTTAGTTCTCAGCTTCTGAGTAGGTTGTCAGATTTAACAAAAATATACAGAATGTTCAATTACACATAAATTTCAGATTAACAAATAAAATTTTGGTATAATTGTGTTCCATGCAATATTTGGGACATACTCGTAACTAAAAACTTATCTGAAATTCAAATTCAACTGGATTTCATATATTTTCTTTTCTGGCAACACTGCACTGAGAAAATTCTTATTTTCTTGCCAGCTCATTGATGCATCTAAAGTGTCTCTTAAAAACAGCATTTTTAGTTCTTTTCTGCAGGTGGGTCAGTCTGGAAGCAGAATTCATTCTTGTCCTTCTCCTCCCACCTACCCATCTTGCAAAACTGGGGAAGTCATTTGCCTCTGTGAACCTTAATCACCACAATATTTCTTTCTGCAGATCCTGGAATTTGGAAAGGACCTTAGAAGTCATTTTCTATAATCTCCTTATGTTAAGATAAAACAAAAAAAATCCTGATACTCAGATAAGTAAAACAATAGGCCAATATGATACCCAATTTAGTGGCAGGGTGGAAAGCAGAAACCCTGTCCCCTCACTCAGTCACTCTACATGTTACTATGTTGGCTGTGAGGATCAAAAGAGCTAAGCGATATATATCAAGGCACTAAGCAGAACATAGAGTATTGAAAGTACATAAAGCATTAGAATAAAAGTAGATAAAGTATTAAAAATGATTTTGATTACAGTCTAACCAAAAAATGGGCAGCTTATAAAGATTTACTATGGAATATGTAAGAAACCTCATAGGTATACAGATAACATATTAACATGTTCTTTCCAGGAATCTTAAACATAACAATGAGAATTTTCTATGAATACTTATAGAAAACAAATTAAGGATATTAAAATAAAATATCCACCCAAAAAATACTGTATTAAACAAGAATTTTTGACCTAGAATATAATATAGGCTCCATAGCAAAAGAGACAAAAAACAGAACTTAATTAGCAAAAGCCCTCTCTTCTTTTTTCCTTCCTCTTTTCTTACAAAGAAATGCTTTCAGAATGCTTAAGACTCTCACCATGCTACTTTCTTTGCCACAATCAGTGCATGATTGCCACTCAAATTGCTATACTGGTCCTTTTTCCTCTAGCTCTGCATAAAAAGAAGATGCAGATGAATGGATTTTCTGTGGGTTAATTTATTAGGAGTGCAAAGCAATTATCAGCAAGGTAAATCACGGAACATGAAGTACACTGTTACACGCTGGTTGCTGTATAATGTAGGTCCCTTGGCCACAAATGCAATTAAAGTGTTTTATTTTATCCCTTTTAATTTTATCTCCTAGTCAGTCTATCCTTGGCTTAACCCAGACAAGTTTGACTGTACGTCAATATGTGATCAATAAGTATAAGTGTATAATAACTACCACAAACAATTTCTTTATTTTTGATGCTATGAGATAAATTTTAATGATATTATAGCATAAATCTACCAAATGGAGGTGGGGGAATTTAACTGTAGGACTCCAATCGCAGGGCATCAGGTTGTCATTTTCTCATGTGGCTGTAATCGAGCGAAATTATATTACCATCATGTGACCAGAGACTGGAGTGAGGTGAATTAAACAGTGCTTGCAAATGTCTGTCACATTAACAGTATCTAAATCTTCCATTTTTAATTTTAAAGAGCAGGTCCAAAGAAAGTCATGTTTACTAGGCTTTCAGGACTCATAAAAGAAAGCCTTGACAACAAAAGCAAGCCTGCGCCCTACCCAGATCAGTACAAGTCTTAAAGCTATGAAGGGGGTGACAAGGCAGTTTCAACAAAGGGTGTGGGACTGAAATCCTGGTTCTGCCACTCGCTAGCTAAATTTGGTCAAGTTTCCTAACCTCTCTTTGCCTCGGTTTTCTCATTTACAAACTGGGAATAATAACAGCTGCCTGGTGGGATTATTCATAATGTATGAAAAATATCTAGCTTGTAGATACATGGAAGCTATCATGATGACATTTTTTATTCCTCACTCACTAAAAACTGGAAGCCAGTAGCAATATTTAAAATTATACCTCCAAAGCAACACATGAGGAAATAACTAGTAATAAGCCATTTAAGCTTGAAGAAAGTGATAAAACTGTACAGAAAAATCGATTGGTCAGGATGAGCAGGGTTAGGAAGGAAATGGCTGGGTAAAGTGAGTCTATATTCTGAAACAACAGGCACTGATTAGAGGAAAGGTAATGGCAAAGTGAGATCATAGGGCAGAGTTGGGATATAGCAGGTAAGCATTGGCTTGGACAGTAGCGAAAAGAGAGAGAAGAGGGACTCTAGTCAAAGCAGTAGTTGAAGGAGCAACAGAGTAAGGGGAGTAATTTGACTATTATTCTGGCACACACGAAGGGGAGGAAAAATATCTTTTCTTCACCCATCCTAGGTTTATGGCTGAAGGCCCTTTGTCTTCAGAAATAAGAATATTCCTTTCTTCTGCGTAAAGGGACATACTGCTCACAAGAGAGTTTTATGACCTGCTTTAGGGAGAATGAGGAGTGAAGTTCAGAGAGACCTTCGTGTTTTTGCAGTTTTCTCAAATTCTTTTGGCTTAAAATATTTGGGAGTAGTGTGTCCTGAACCCCAATACGTGCTTATATGATTTTTTAGTTTACTGGGTCCTGTTATGGGGAAAATCTCGAAGAATGAAAAGACCAATTGGAAGGCTGTTGTCACAATGCAGATAAAATGCAATGACGGTGGTAGGTCTAGGAGTTGACTATATCCATAATGTGAGCTGAGGGGTGAAGGAAAAATCAGCACCTGCTCAGACTGTTTCTTCCCTAAACTAGCTGAATCCTCAAAATACAAGCCAATGCCCTTCCTGTAGCTAAAGACTCTGTCCATGGTGATAACATGAATGCCCCGCAGAGAGAGTTAAAATTAAACTTCTCACATTTTAGCACCTCCGTGTGAACACATTTGCTTGTTTGTTTTTCCTAGAGCAGATGTCCATAGGGGATGTAAGAGAGGTGGTAAGAACTCTGAGCTCTAAGTGGGTGGCAACCACCATTAAAGCCGAGAAAGGCATTGAAAGGGAAGGCTGGGGGAGCTGAACATTAGTCTTCGTCACAGTTTGGCCTGGGGCTGCCCTGGGGAAAGATAGCGATGAACATGCCAATAATACTCTGAATAATTAAATGTGGTAGAGGGAGATTATATTAATTGTCCCAGGAATTAAAAACTGATGTTTTTATGTTAAAATGCTATGAGTAAAAGGTAATGTTAAAACAATGTTTCCCCAAACTCACCCTATGGCTTTTTCAGGAATTCAGTCATTTTGCATGCCCCTGCTTCTCTGTGTGAACAAATTTTAGCTTCAATCCAGTTTTGCACTGTACTTCTATTACACAAATGTCTTTTTAGTTTCATCCGCCTTTCTTCACTTGAGATAACCCATCGTTATTGTCTCAGCTTATCTATGAAACGTGTGTTTTATGTTTAACTTACATGTACAAATTGAAGTGGGTTGTCAACATTACTATGGACTGATACATTCTAAAATAAGTAGATGCAGTGATATTGCCTCAGTGTTGTAAGCACCCCCTTTGCATCTGCAGCTATCCCCTCTCGTGCTAAATTGTTTTCTTTTTAATAATTTAATGCTTTTGTTATTTAAAATGTGATGTAATCGCTTCTCCGCCTTTTGGCTAAGATCAAGTGTAAAATGTGATGTATTCATGCTTTGTGTCCTCAACTCCAGTGAAATCTATCTTAGAGGCTTTTATTCACCTCTATCCCCCACCTCCCCAACACTACCTCTTCCCTTAAAAAAAGACTTGAATTTTCTCAACTTAACTACATACTACTGGTTATGAGTGGGAATGCTCACTCTTTGTAGGGACTGGCAATTTTACACTGTATGATATTTCAGGTAATTATGTTTGGTAATCAATTAATGGGGAAGGGGGATGAGGGACTCTCCAAACTACTTTTGAGTGCATAGTGAAACAGGATTAAATCAGATTCCATGACTTTGACTTTTGGGTAAACTTGAATGTGATTCATGCATATAGCTCTGAGTTCCTGCTCACCAATTGTGGTACATAATAAGATCCCATATTCAAAATGAGTTACTTTGAATATCCACACTCGCCCCCTCCTTCTCATAGCTGAATTCCATTCTTTTCCAAAATTCAGGTCTCTAAGTTATTTCTGGAGACCTCAGGGAATTGTCACCATTCCTGGCTCTGTCCTCTCCACTGTTTGCCTTTTGTCTGCCATCATGCAGTTGCCAGCTTCTCCTACTCCCATGGCTGCATGGGCCACTGAACTATGACATGAGCATGTACATCCTAATTTCACCCCTGGGGTTTAGGCCGGGAGTTCCCCCCTCATTTCTTTTCCCATCACCCCTTACTTCATACTCTATGCATTTGCACAGTCTTCCTGGTACTCATACATTCATCACTTTACATATGCTCTTCCCTCTACCTAGAATGTTTTTTCTGCTCTGCAGACCCTTTGTCCACATGGGCAACCATTTAAATCTCAGCAAAATTATCTCTTTCATAACATCATCCCTGACTCCTAGAATTAGCCATATGCCCTCTCTTCTCCAATCCCTACAGTGCATCTCCAATATAACAGGTATCCCTCTGGGTTGTAAATCTTCCCTTTTGTGTATTTCTCATCACTAGATAGAGCTTGAGCTCCTTGTAGGCACTGAATGAGGAATCTCATTCCTTATAGGAATCAGTGCTCTGCAGGCAGACCCATTTAGATACTTTAGCAGCTCACCAATAACCGAGCATTTTGTTCACTAGGTTTTTGTTTTGGTTTGGTTGGTTGCTTTTTAAGGTTTTTATGGCTTTTAATTAAAATGAGCTTTATACCATGATTTAGAATTTGACCTTGATTCATTCCAAACAACATTCAGAGAAAATCTGCTTGAAGTATTATGTGGTCATTAAATTAGTACATTTGGGAGTGGCAGAGAGAAAGAATATGGCGATGGCCATGGATATTGAGGGTAACTTGTATGGAGAAGAAGGATAAGAGAGGTGGGTAAAATTAACCTACCTATTTAAATGTTCTGGAAAATTTTAAAAACTAAGCTGTCAAAAAAAAAAAAAAGGCAAAGAATCCACACATTGCTATTCACCATAATTTTGCTTAGAAAATAGCATTATTTCTGCTTGATTTGATTTTGTGTGAAGTTTGAAGAAAATGTTATTTATTATATACACAGCTAAGCTTATGTAATTATACGCAAATGTTCTAGTGCAGCACGTACAGCCAACAACACGGATGCTTGTTGCATCAATTTGGAAAAGAGAAAGAAAAGCTAGCCATGTAATAGTTAATTCAATTTATAAAATTAAATGTGTATTAAAAATATGCCTGGTAAATATTATGCCATCTGCACATGCTCAAACAAGGAGCCTGGTTAATATTTTATAGTTTATCTGATAAAGTTAACAAAAGAATTTAGTTAGTGTAGAGACATACACTGAATATTTCATCACCTTCTTAATTGCAGAATACAGACAAGACATTTTTTTTCCCTTTGGGAAAAATAAATGTTATAAGTTATTACAGATGGAATCAGTTTGGCAATTAGGTTGAAATCTAACTGAAACCAAGCAGAAATTGATGGCTACAAACATCACAATACCGAAGTATTTTCAGCCAACTCCATCAATTTACATGATGAAGCAGAAATGTTGATAGCAATGCTGTGTAACTCTGCTAGCAGAGGTTATATTAACACAGAAGAAAAACTGGCTTTGTGCCTTTTTTCCCAATAGTTAATTCACAGCCATCAAGAGCTGTCATTCTTACGCACAGTGGACAATGCGATATACCTAAGGCTTTTCATTCTGACTTCTGATTTAAAGATCTCCAGCTTGTGCTGTGGACCTTAACCTTGAAGCCAAGTGCAAATTAGCTTTAAATCAATGAAGCTGATTAAAGCTCCTTTGTGGTTGAGCCCTTAATAGAAGAGGGGAGGGGAAGGAACCACTTGAAAACAGCAAAAGATTGGCCTCTCTTAACTCGGAACATATGTAATGCTTTTCAGCTCTTCACTACCCAGACAAAACCATGAATGGTTTTAAGGCTATTTACCTGCTAAGAGAATGGAACCAAATTTTCCAATTCAGTGAAAGAGACCAAGTGAAAATCAAAGGTATTTTTCACAAGCACTGGAATATAAAAGGTTATTTTTTAAAGAAGTAAAGAGGAGAACATCAAAACATGTCCCTGGTAGAGGCTAAGAGAACCAAGTTTCTATCGTGTAGAAAAAATTCTTATATTTCAACCAATAAAAGAAAAATTCTTATATTTCAAAGATGCTTTGGGTTTCTGTGTGTTGTTTTGTTTTATTTTTATAAAATGTACCACTTTTTCAAAAACAGGAGATTGTTGCAATATCTGATCATGTACTGAAGATTTTTTCTTCCTCACAAATGAATATATCTGCAAAAACATATGCCTGAAGAGAAGCCCTTTGCTTTGACAGTGGCCAGAATAAACTCCAGCTAAAGGCAAGGCCATTTATTTACCTGTACCCCACACTGGTACCACCTATCCATAGCCGCAGAAAACACTTTACCAGAGTGATTTAACCAATTCTTTCTCATTTTACTGGGGCTATCAAAACATAGACAACTTCAATTTTTACCAAAGAATGATTCTTTTTATAATATCTTCAGAAATACTAAAAATGATAGACAAGAAAGAATATTTTAAGTAGAGACCGGCTCATGTTTATTGCCTAATTTAATTCTTGAATGCTGCTATACAATTTGCCTTCCACAGAAACATCTTTCCACTCTGACAGTCTATCGTGAGTGACCTTGGAGATCTCGTCCAAGGTGTGCATGAGTCCTTGCCATTATATTTTAGTCATGATGACTTTAAAATTAAGGAAAAGAAATTTGTACCAAGAACTCAGAAAAAATAAAGCAAATTAAAAAAAGGCAGAAACTAAGGAGTTCACAGAGTAGTGCAGGTAATTGAATAATACAGAGTTGACCACACCTGCTCTGCATTAGAGTATGTAACGTGCTTACAACAGTGCTTGGCCTATACATAGCATGTGCTCGATGAACATGAGCTATTGGTTATTATTCTACAAGTTTGGAGGCACACTTGACAGTGCAGAGCCCTCAGTTCTTACCTCCCCTTTGAATGCACGCACACCAAAAGCTCTGCTTTGAAACCCTCAAAATTTCCTCTCCCATTCCCATTTCTATGAAACCTTAATGGAGGGAGAACAAGGGAGCTGAACTACAAAAGAAATCAGTCACTCCCACCTAACCAAGTGACTAAATACATGGTCATAGTCACCAAAGGCTGAGAACAATCTACAAAAGAAAACATGTACACCTGAAATGGAGCAATGTACTTCCTTTCCCACTTTTGAAAGTTCAAAAGCTGTTTCCCTGCATGTATCTCTAGGTCCCTAATTTATCTTGTACAAACTTCCAAGACAAGACAAACTAAGAAACAATAGAGATATGAACTAGCCAATGAAAACAGAAAGAGAATAGAGATGGGGGAGTCAGTATAACACTAAGAAAGGAGAAAGAAAAAGAAAGACAAATTATTGAGAAAAAAGAAAAAGAAAAGAAGAGGTCAGGGAGTAGACAGGCGGAATGAGCTGAGATCAAGTGTACCAGTCCCCAAGATGAGTGTGAATAGACGACAGACAGTTCTGCTCTTCACAGACTTGCGGTCACATGGTTCTTCCCAATCACTGAACTGCTGCTACATAGCTCCAGGTAGACCAAAAAGTCAAGGAGGGAGAAGTGAGGCTTCAGCATGCCTAGACAGCCAGACTCTGGAGAGTGATAATCATAGGGATTTCTCAAACCACAACTGCCCTCTGTCATCAACAAGATGTTGTGAGAACAAGCAGATCATCTGTCAGACGCTGACATCTCTAGAAAGAGGTGCCATTTAAATGCAAACTGTTATTATTGATGGTGGTAGTGGTGAGGAAGAGGTTGACTGTGGTCATGATGCTGATGACTCCTGTTAAGCATCTCCTTAGAGGGAACTACCTGTCTCAGTGTGGCCCAAGCACTTTTCAAATCTCATTTACTCTTACCTTTGTTAATTATCATTTTGTATAACCCTAGAAAGCATTTTAGAGACTGTTGATAAAATAAAAAGAAAAATTAAGTGAAGAGTAGTTTTCAGCTGACCATGGGAAAAAATCGCAGACACTTTTGATACCCTCATTTCACTTGCTAGCAATACCATCCATTTGAATACATCCCATTCATGACCAGGACTAACCGTATAAGTAGATAAAGGCAGTGTTCCAAAATAGTATAATTCACCAAGATTTCCTTGCCCCAAAATATCTCTCTTACCCAGAAATAAAAATACTCAACCATCTATCATTAAAGTCTCGGCAACTGGATTTCTCAGCAACAAGATCTCCCTGTTCAGCTATCTTTACATCCTAAAAATAGCTGTGGTTTTGTTTTCTGATGTTTTCACCTCTCTGAAGAGGGATCCCTGGCTACATGGAATGATTAGTCATCTCAAAAATTGGGGTGGCACCAAACAGAACACAAGGCATTTAAAAAATTAGAACATAAGTACAAGCCTCAAGCCCCCCAAACAAGACATTTATTTTAACATTTCGCTGAAGACCAACTAACCTTGGGTTGTTCCACAGATCCAGCACTATGATATGCAAGATTGCAAATTCAAAAGTGGACTCAAAATAAAGCATCTTCTGTAGCTCTAATGAAAAACGGTATCCAACGAGCCCCAATACTTGTGCTCAACTTTCTCCTGCTAGTTTTCAAAGCAGAGGGATGAGTGGTCCCTCTCACTCCCCCCATTATTCTGGCTCCCAGTTTTGCAACCACAGAACTAGAAGAAGGAAAAAGTTCTGGAATTGCTTGCAGGGAAACCAGGGTCTGTGGCAGGGGGACCAAGACACACACCCTCCATCCTCATTGCCAAAATTTCTCTATTGTGAAACTGCTCCTGTACAGTCAGGACTCTCACTCTCAAGATTTATGAGCATCTTTCTAAGGACCTACTGTACTTCCTTCCAGAGAAAGGTGCCAGCAAACTTTCAGAATTTTTTTAATCCCTTTATGCATTATAGAAAGCAAGGAGAAACTCGTTTGAGCCATGAGTCCTGAGGGGAAATAGGATAGCCTTCCACAGACCTGGATGGAGTTCAACACTTGGTTAGAAGACAAATGCTTATTAGTCAACTGCACAGGCTGAGATGGGTCACCAGTCAACCTAAGCCTCTCACCTCAAACAGACGACCCAAAGTTTACCCCCAGGAGCAGAGCAGACCCGGCACCTCAGGCACCCTGCCACTAACAAATATGTACCCAGTAATAAGAAATGGAATGTGTGTTCTACCCACTTTTCGTTGGCATCTTGAAAATTTCTGTGTCGCCACCAAGGAGTTTGGGAGTGCGTACGTGCTTGCGCGCGCGTGTGTGTGTGTGTGTGTTGATATCAAACTATATGTACATATACATAAGGATGGAAACAGGAATATCCCCAACAGCAATACTTACTGCATTACCGAGGTCCCATCTTCATCCCGCCAGCACTGCAAAGTGTTTGTACACTCCTGTGTAACACACCCCATTACCTACACCAGTCGACATGCACTGCCTAGAGAAGCCAGACTGAATCATGGCATGGGAGGCATCCTTTCAAGTATCTTTAAGCTCATGATCAAGAAAGTTTATGTTAGAAGGGTTAAAAGATGCTCCTCGGAGTCTATTACTCTTCTCCCTACACTATCTACATCCCTGTAACTCACCACCCTCCCCAGCCCATGCATAACTCTGCACCTCCCATTGTCTGTTGTTAACTCAATCTGGACTTGGGTTTTCACACAGGTTTCAAATTTGGTTTAGTTAATGTTGAAATGCACGTAAACTCTCCTAGATCTTACCTCCTTCTTCTGTCGTCCATATTTACCTTCAGTGTTTCTGCTAAGAACGTTTGGAGTAAGTTAGTCGGCATGACTTTGAAAATCTTGAGGAAGCCAGGATAAACTCCAACCTGATGCTAGTGGTGGGGCATGCTTACAGATGACAAAAGCCACCATCAAAGGAGCCACTTTTCGAGAGTGGCAGCAGGGCCACAGGAAGTTGGTTGCTTCAGTTTTGTCTCATATTCTACCAAATGGCAAAAGTGTGGATTGCTCCGGGCAGCCACTGTCTGGTTGGATGGCATTTTACTTATACTCCCCAATGACCCTAAAGAATATGCATACTTCTGTCTATTTTCTGATTGAGTCTGTACAAATCCCCAGTGAGATCCTTTTTCAACAGTACAAATATACTATCAATCTGCTCATAAGACTATTTAAAGTCAGTATATGCTCAGTCCATATGATTCTTCAGGAACAAGGGGCCATTTTTAAATGCAAGGTGACTCACCTAATCTCTTCCCAGGTAGTTTATGAAAAGAAAGGGAACCAACTAAGGGAATACTGCTTTTATAAGTCAGCCTTAGGGAAAACAAGACAATGCAAATTAATTTTCAAAGGTAAAGATTCTCCTGGAATAAACTCAGTATGTAGCTATTGGAATAACATACTTTATGGTGTGCTGTTAAAATGATGTGAATAATACAGATGAAACATGAAAACAGGAAGCCTTTCTGCACAGATGCTGCTTAAGAACCTTGTACCTCCAAAATTAAAATTTAAACATTTTAATGCCTTTTCACATTTTCTTCTGCCCCTTCCCAGTCTTCAAAAAAAATATTGCTATGAGACTGAAAAAAAAACACCATTTAACATCAAAATATCCAAACTGGCTATAAGGGATATATTATTTTTTATTAGTTGATTAGGTTGAGTAAAAGATTTCTCATAAGAACTGTCCAATATTTTCTAAATATTTTCCAAATACTTACAATGAATTCAAACGAGATACAAGTATAAATGTTGTATGTATAATCAAACACAGCTACAAGATGGAAAATAAAATTATTTCCATCTAAGTCTACATAAAATATAGAAAAACCTCAGAAATATAAAGAGTGGTATAGTTACTTGTCCCTGATTTGGAAGACTATTATTTCCTTTTCCAAACCTCACCCCAACCCCAACTCAAAACAGCTTAAAATAAAGTGAGCCACACAGTGAGTACACTATAGGGTGGAATATAGTTTCTCAGAGATTCCAAAAGCATAGGTCAGTTTTGAGCACCTGTTTTATTTTTACAGTTAAAGAAAGTTTATAATTTGCCAAGCACCTAAATCTACTCTGTTGTAACTTGATAGTTACAACCAAAAATTGTCATACTCATGTACAAGACAAAACATAGGAAACATTTTATGAAAAAACTAAGATGAGATAAATCTATATTTAGAAAATGTATAACCAATAAATGTTAATGCTAAAAAAAAAAACCACGGTGTTTTTTCTCCTAAGAATTAGTAAACAGCCTCTATACAAAATATCCTAAAAGCTTCCTTTATTTTCTAAAACAGACATTCTTGGGACTCAAACACAAGTCAATCAAAATATCATATGTTGACAGTAGGAAAAATGTGAAGAAACTAACCTTTCTGTTGGTAGAAAATTCTACCCCCATGAAAGAAAAATATAAAAATGTTTGGAGGAGGAGTAGGGGAAAAAGGCCACGGTGAGTTTAATAAGTGCCATAATTGCTGAGATATTTAAAAGGGTGATAATATGAATCACAAGAGAAGTGCAATAGGGCAGCTATTTGAAATTTGTTTTTCACACATTTAGTGCAAAAACAACAGCTCTTACAAGAAAGGTCAATCCACCCACACGTTAATCTCCAATCAAACAGCACTTTGAGAATCCAAATGTGATTTCAAATCTCTCGCATGCCAAGATGAAATGTTTTTGTTTTGGGTTTTTTTTTTTCCAATCTATCTATTACTACCAGCATTTTATATTCATTATTGTCAGGGGTGGAAGGGCACACTAAGTACTTGGCTGATGCTGAATTCCAGCACTTCCCTCATTACACTAGCATAGAATTAACATATGAACACTCACACTCGCGCTCTCTCTCTCTCTCTCACACACACACACACACACAACTATGCTATAGTAACATGAAATGTCTGACTTAACCTCTGTCAGCTACTAAGACTCAGACCTAAGGCTTCCTCTCCAACCTTCTTTCATCCTCCTGAAACTATTGCAGGAGGCTTCTCAGCATGCCACATCTCGACGCATGTGCTGTAATAACAAGGCACAGCAGGGTGAGTGGAGAGCAAAATGCAATTAGCAGAGGCTGTCCTTGCTTTTGTAAATTTAAGTCAGATCTGAAACTTTCTTTACATCAACACTTGTGATTGAATCTTAGTTTCCGATTAAAAAAATAGTACAGGTACTTTATTTTAAACTATCAAATATAGTAGATAAAGTGCTTGAAACAAATGTACACCTTATTGAACTATTGACATGAACAGCAACGTAACTCACACTCATGGTCAATAATAGAATCCCAGACTTGCCACTTCTTGAATATAAATGCCTCCCATTCTGTAGCTATAACCAGTATCCCTGAAATGCATTATATTTACTGCTTTGACCTTTTTTAAGGCTTTATTATGTACACCTAAAATATGGTTGAATTATGTCTATTTTTTTCATTGATGTAACTCAACTCACATAGAATATGTTCCATTGTGTCTGGCTTCTTTTGCTCAGTAGTATGTCTTTAAGATTGATCCATATTCTTTTGTACATTGTAGCTTGTTCATTTTTATTGTTACATACTATTCCAATGCATGCATGATGCTATGGGTTAAATGTGACCCCCAAAAGTTCACGTGTTGGAAACTCAATCCCCGTTGTAACAGTGTTAAGAGGGTAGGAAATCCAATTATGGTGCTTGAAAGGTGAGGCCTTTGAAAGGTGATTGGATCATGAGGGCTCTGTCCTCATGAATAGATCAATCCATTAATAGATTAGTGTGTTAACAGTTTAGTGGGTTATCACAGATGCAGAGTGATAGTTTTATAAGGAGAGCACAGAAAAAGCTCTTGCCATTCTCACTGTGTGATTACCCTGCATCATCATGGGACTGTGCAGAAAGTTCCCACCCAGAATAAGGCCCTCAGCAGATGTGTTCCCTGGATGTTGGGCTTCCTAGACTTCAAAACTGTGAGAAATAATTTTAATTTTCTTATAATATACCTATTTTCAGGGATCCTGTTTTAAGTGACAGAAATTGAACCCATGCTGAAAATTAGTACTGAGAAGTGAGGTGTTGCTAATAACAAACACCTGAAAATGTGAAAGCAGCTTTGGAACTGGGTGATGAGAAGAGGCTGGAAAAATTTGGAAGAGTAGGCTAGAAAAAGCCCAGATTCTAGTGAGGGCATGGAAGACAGGAAGACCAGGACCAGTTTGCAACATCTTAGACACTGGTTAAGTGGTGGTGACTAGAATGCTGATAGAAATTTGGACAATAATGGCCATTCTGAGAAGGTTTCAGATGGCAATGAGGAAGACCTTATTGGAAACTGGGGCAAAGGTCACCCTCACTATGAACTGGCAAAGAACTTAGCTGAATTATGTCTATACTGGAGGGTTTTATGGAATGTGTAATTTCAAAGTGATGAATCAGAGTATTTAGTGGAAGAAATTTCTAAGCAACAAAGCATTCAGACAGCTGTGTGGCTACTTCTAACAGTATTTTCTGATTTGGGCAGCAAATGCATGACGTAAAGGCAGAATTTATAATTAAAAGGGAAGCAGAGGGTAAAAAATCAGAAAACTCTCAACCTCTCCACATAAAGAGTGAAAAAGTATGTTCAGGAGAGGAAATCAAGGATGTGCCCTGCAGTCATCTGCTAAGATTAGTACAGGAAGAAGGGATCATCAGGAGAATGGAAGAGAGACCCCAAATGCATTTCAGAGATATTCAATGCTGCCCCACCTATCACAGACTCAGAGGTCTAGGAAAACAGAATGGTTTCAGGAAATAGGCTCAAGTGGCCCTGGTCTGTGAGCCTCCATGGGCTGGCTGACCAGGGCCACCTTGGGATGCTGCTCCCCACATTTCACCTGCTCCAGCTGCTCCAGCCATAGCTAAAATGTCTCCAGGTGTGGCTGGACCCTTCACTTTGGAAGATACAAGCTGGGATCTTTGGATGCCATATATGTGGTATTAAGTCTGCAGGCTGACAGAACGCAAGAGCTTGGTGGCAGCCTCCACCAAGTTTTCAAAGGATGTATGGAAAAGCTTTGCAACCCTGGAAGAGATTTGTCACAGGAATAATGTCACCACAGACAGCCTCTACTAGAGCAATGCCATAGGGAAATGTGGGGTCAGAGTTGCAGCACAGAACACCCACTAGGGCCATGCCTAGTGGAGTTGTGGAAGTGAGATCACCATGGAGACCCCAGATCTGTAAGCTACCAGTGTGCAACACCAGCCTGCAAAAGCTAAAGCATGGCCTGAGCCCAAGAAAGTTGTAGGGATGGGGCTGTTCAAGGACTTGGAGGCCCAATGTCTGCACCAGTGAGCAGAGGATGCCAGACATGGAATCAAGGTAGATTATTCTCCACCTTCAAAATTTAATGCCTGCCTTTGTGGGTTTTGGAAATGCTTAGGACTGGTTGCCACCTTCTTTTGGCTGATTTCTCCCATTTCAAATGGGAATATGACTCTATGCTTGTCCCACCATTGTATCTTGGAAGTAGATAATATGTTTTAATTTCATACAATGGATGTTGGACTTTTTTTGAGTTGGTGCTGGAACAAGCTAAGACCTTAAGGTTATGAGGTTGAAATGAATGTATTTGTATGTGAGAAGGACATGGTCAGGGGCAGAATCCTGTGATCTGAAGTTCTGCCAAGCTCATGTTGGAACTTAACCCCCAACATGGTGGTAGAAGGTGGGTCCTTTAAGAGGTGATTGGATTGCAAGGACTGTGCCCTCGTAAATGGATTGGTCCATTCATGGAGTAATGGGTTGATGGTTTAATGGGTTATCATAAGCATGGACTGGTGGCTTTATAAGAAGAGCACATGAACAGGCTCTCACCATCCCTTGCCATGTGTTTGCCTGTGTCACCATGAGTCCCTGTAGAGAGTTCCCACCCAGAAGACCCTTACCAGATGCACCCCCTTGTCCATAAACTTCCCAGCCTCCAAAACTGTAAGAAATAAATTTTATTTCTTTATAAATTATCCAGTTTCAGGTATTCTGTTATAAGTGACAGAAAATGGACTAATACACATGAGTATGTCACAATGGATTTATCCATTTGATGTAGATGGGCATTCATTTTTAATGTATACACACACATATTTTGGCTCATTACAATGCTGCTTTGAAAAATCTTAGACATATTTTGATACACATCAGCAGGAATTTATGGTGGACATATATACAGAAGAATAGCATTCCTGAATCATAGGATATATGTACGCTCAGCCTTACTAGGCACTGGCCAAATTTTTCCTAAGTTTCCATCCCACAAAGAAATGCATGAGAGATCTTGTTGCTTCACCATCCCAACAACACTTAGAGGTTTTTTTGTTTCTTCTGTGTGTGTGTGTTTGGGGTGGGAGAGGAAGGAGGTTTTTTTTGCTGGTTTGACTGATGTCCCTTTCCTTTAATAGTTTGAGAGGAGACCCTCATTGACAGGAGATCCTCATTGGACTTTCTGAACCTCCTATAATTTGCAATCATTGACCCATTCTAAAAGTCACAAAGACTTCCTGAATCTTGTCAGTGTGCACTACTAAAGAGCCTCTTAATTTAGAATTTACTGAGGTGATAAACTATCTTAGTTCCAAAGGAGCTATTACAATTTATGAAATCTGTAGAAAAGTCCAAAAAAAAAAAAGACTAAATATATCAACGATCCAATAGACCTATAACTAAGATGAGAGAAAAAAGTTCTGTGTTTCTATAAGTCAAGTAAATAAATAAGAGATTGTAGAAAAAATCAGATCTTATTAGTATGTCTGAGAAAGTTAAACACAAAGAAAAATAAATCTGGGAAAAGCGGTGTGGGAACATGGGAATTAAATAAAGAAAAAGCCTACTCTTTAATTTCTGTCTCCTTCTACACACACACACACACATGCACACACACTCACCACCTCCAGCACTAATTAGTGAGTGACTTCTTTCCCTTGTAATGCTGACAAGTTCCACCTGAATACTCTAAAAAAGAAAATTGAAATTATTTGAATATGAGTTAATATTTTTCCAAGAATGTATTTCCATCATGACTGTTACAAACATACAGAGCTGTACCCAAAATGGGCATTTTCTTCACAAGGTTCCTGATGAACAGGGCTCTACATGAAGATCCCAAATATGTTTCTTGAACAACTTTCTTGTTTTTTATTTAGAAAACACACAGGAACAATAAATTGTCACCTCAAGGCATAGAAACTTGATAGTCGATGGATACCTCTGTAATTCTTGATGAAGTATTTGATTTGCAGGCTTTCAAAATTAGCACTATATCTTTTCTTACCCATGTCTATTTAGACATCAGAATTAATCAAAAATTGAATTTATTCCTTGTTTTGGAGATTATTTACTATTGTGTATTTCATCTGTCTGGTAAGATCCTACATAGGTTAGAGCAATAGCTAGACAGGAGATGAAATATCATTAATTGATTGCCCCTCTGACATGAACTCATTTACAAACACAAAGAAGAGATTTTTAGGTGGTGTTAATAGGAGATGAGCCAGTGTGATTCACAATTATCATACTTATCTGAAGAAACTTATAAAAAATGCAGAAGTCCTAAGAATTCTGATTTAATAGTACTGGAGTGTCATACTAGAGTGTATTTTTTAAAAATTACTCTGGTGACTCTGAAACCTAGGAAATGTTAAAAAACCAATAAAATAAGGAGGGAGAAGAAACTAGGAGAAATCAAATGCAAAAAGGACCAATCTCTTACATTTGAGAAGTTCTTAAAGGTTATTAACACTGGAGTTAGTACGCCAAATTTATGTGTGGTATGCCCAGGATACCCCCTCCCTGTCCCCACTCAGCCACTGTAATAAAGAAATACAACCATGAGTTTCTCAATCTGAACCCTATTTCTGTTCACAAGGGCTATATTTCAGCTAAGCTCACTTTGCCCTTTTCTGCAATATGTAGGACTATATTTCTGAGGGATTGTTAAGTGCATTCCACTGTGTTCTGGTTTATGGTAACTTTGCTCTATATACCCTCATTATTTCCAAATATGAGGGTACTTCAAAAAGTTCATAGAAAGATTTGTATTATCTTTTAATTCTATTTTTCCATAGACTTTTAAAATACCCCCAATTATGATTTTTAATTATGAAATAACAGAGGAATCAAATTGATCAAATGTTATAAGCCACAATTCGGGCCAGCCCCATGGCTCACTCGGGAGAGTGCAGCGCTGGTAGCGCCGAGGCCATGGGTTCGGATCTTATATAGGGATGGCCGGAGCGCTCACTGGCTGAGCATGGTGCGGACCACACCGTGCTGAGGGTTGCAATCCCCTTACCAGTCAGAGAAAGAAAAAAAAAAAAGCCACAATAATTTTGATCTACTTCTTTTTCGGAAAAAAAAATTATGTCTGTTCTATTTAAAAACAGAACAGTTTACAAAAGAAGCAAGCAAAAATTTAAATAACCTATGTGTATGTTAGCAGCCCTGAAAATTATCAAATTATCAACACTTTACTGCAAATTATCAAAATTTTACTGGGATGATATGTATCATTACCAAGTGAAGTGAAACTGGAATCCAAGTTTCAAAACAACCGAGACTCAGTGACTCCCCAAACACACACTGGCAAGGTTCCAACTCAGACTGAAAACAATGGTCCATAATCCCAGCATACCCACTCAACCCCAGCACACCCACTCAAAGATGGACAAAGACACTTCCAATGCTACAGATATAATAACGAGAAAAAAATAAGTCACTAAATTCAAGCTATAAAATAATCCACTACAATTTTGCATTTCACCTTTTCAGATAATAAATATCAGTATTGTCTTCTATGCCAAGTGGCATGGTTTCTATTAAACTAGCACAAGCTGAAAATATCATCATTTTGAAAAACTCTAAAGGACAAAGCATCAAATGATTGCTATATAATCAAGCTAGAACTTTACGATCAATTCTATAAAAATAATAATCTTCTGAATGCTAACTAGCAGATACTATGCGGAATAAGAGAACACTAGAAACTCATTGACAACAGATCATTAACAGGCAATATGCTTTTCTTGAATAATAACAAAATGTTGTTTCCTTCCCACTAAAAACAACAAAACTATTAGCTAAAGCATTATTTGAATGGCCTATTAAAGCCAAGTAACTAATAAAAAACATGAGGTTATTATCCTCAATGATTAAAAATCGCCACCCATTATAAGTATATCCAGTAATCTGAAATTGTTTAAAAGGAAGTCAGATACACACCCCATTTTCTTAGGGTGAAAGCTGATTTCATATCCTTACTGCCAAAATACTTTCTCTTTTATAAGTAATGTTTTTCCCCACAATAGAGAAATAAACACAAACATTTGGAAATATTTGCAAACAATTGCAATGATACCCAGTGTTTGTGGTAAATAATGTCAGTTTTAATAAAATAAGACATTTAAGTTTACCAGGTAAAGTCATTCGCATGCCTTCTCTCTGTTTTATGCATTAAATATTCCAAACCTAAGCCATTATAAGTGAAATGAAGTCAAAAGACACTAAAGATAAAGGTTTGTTTCTCAGAATTAGAACATGAACTTGGTTTTCACCAACCGAGTTAATATATAAAGAACTCCTGCAACTCAACAACAACAAACCTATAAACCAACTAAAAAAAATAAACAAAGGACTTGACTGCAAATTTCTCCAAAGAGGATAAACAAATGGACAAGTATATGAAAACATGTTCAACATCACTAATCATAACAAATACAAATCAAAACCACAATGAGATATCACCTTAACCCATTAGGATGGTTACTATCAAAAAAACAGAAAATAAAAAGTGTTGGTAAGGATGTGGAGAAATATGAACTTTTGTGCACTGTTGGCAGGAACATAAGACAGTGTAGCCACTATAGAAAACAGTATGAAGTTTCTTCAAAATATTAGTTGGAATCACCATATAATCCAGCAATTCCACACCTGGGTATATACCCACAAGTTTCAAAAGGAGGATCTCAAAGGGATATTTGCACACCCATGTTCACAGCAGCACTACTCACAACAGCCAAGAAGGGGAACCAACCCGCATGTCCACTGATGGATGAATGGATAAACAAAATGTGGTGTGTATATATATATATACACACATATATATATATATATATATATACAATTGAATGTTATTAAGCCTTGAAAAGGAAGGGAATTTTGATACATGCTACAACGTGGATAAAACTTGATGACATAATGCTAAATGATATAAGCCAGTCACAAAAAAACAAATACTGTATAGTTTCACTTATACGAGCTATCTAGAACAGTAAAATTCATAGAAACAGAAAGTAGAATGTTGGTTGCCAGAGGCTGGGGGAAGGAGAAAATAGGGAGTTTTTGTTTAACAAGTATAGAGTTGCAGTTTTGCAAGAAGAAAAAGTTCTGGAGATTGTGCGCACATAAAAGTGAGTATATTTAACACTACTAAACTCTGCACTTAGAACTGATTAAGATTATAAATTTTATGTTAGTATTTTTAAGAATAATAAAAAAATTTAATATACCAATTTAAATTATCTCAGAAATGTAGTTGTTTCAACTTTATAAAATTTAATTAATATAATTTACCATATTAACAAACTAGAAGAAATAATATAATCAGCTAAAGAGATGAGGGAGAAAGCACTGATAAAAATCACTATTCATTTCTGATTTAAAAAGACCTAACCTCTTTATCAAATTGAAAGTTACCTACACACACAACTTACAACAAACTCTTACTTAATGATAACACATTAAAAGGACTCCTTTTGAAGCATAGATAAGGCATATATGCTTGCTGTCACTCCTTCTATATTAACACTATTCTAAAGGTCCTAACTAGCACCAAGAAAATGGTAGGGTGGTGGTAGGAGAGGCTTGTGAAGGGGAAGTGGAGAAGAGAAGAAAGAAAGGAGGAAAAAAGCAAGAGAGGCTGGGAAGTAGAGAAGAAGAAAATGAGACAAAGGAAGGAAAAGTTAAAGGAAAGTAAAAAATAAAACTACTATTTTTTTCACATGATCTGATGCTTTTCATATAATAGCCTGTCAATCCATAGATAAAATATCAAATTGAGTTAGACAGTTTAGCAAAGGTACTAGATGTGGTTGCTATATAAAAGTCAAGCACATTTATATACAATAGCAACAAATAGAGCATTTAACAGATTTAAAATACACCATTTGTAATATCATCAAAATATTAAGTACCCAGAACAAAAGCCATGTAAGACTTTTATGGAGAAAATTAGCAGCTTCTGTTTAAAGACATTAAAGAAGGTATAAATAAATGGAATGTTTTATCATGTTCATGAATTAGAAAAATCAATATTGTAAAATTGAGGAGCATGTCAATCTTCCCCAAATTGAACTATATAAATTCAGGGCAATTTTTAAACAAAATTCAAAAAGAACTTTATGTGAAACTTATCAAGCCAATTCTAAAATGTATATGAAAGAGCAAAAGACCAAGAACAGTTAAGACACTCCTGAAGAAAACTCAAGTGAGAGTTTAATCTCTGCCAGACATGAAGACGAAAAAGCCATTTTAATTAAGATGATGTAGAATTAGGGCATACAGAGTAAAATAAACTAACAGAACACAATTGAGAGCCATGAAACAGACCCAGGCGTATATGCAAACATAATATATGATAGAAGTGACATCACACACTGATAGGGAAGTAGGGGCCACTTAAATCACTCTGGGGTGACCAGTTACCCTATAGAAAAAGAAGTGGAATTGGATTTCTTCCTCATCTTATACAAAAAACAATCTCAAATTGGTTGAGGGATTAACATTTTCAAAAAAAGAGTGTGATAAATTTGTTGATGTAAAGAAGGATTTTTTTTTTTTGAAATTTTTACCTTTACTTTTTTATTTTATTTTATTTTATTTTATTTTGTCGATGTACAATGTCGTTGATTATTGTGCCCCATCACCAAAACCTCCATCCCTCCTCCCTCCCCCCCCAACAATGTCCTTTCTGTTTGCTTGTCGTATCAACTTCAAGTAATTGTGGTTGTTATATCTTCTTCCCCCCCCCCAGGTTTTTTTTTGTTTTGTTTTGTTTTTGTGTGTGTGTGTGTGTGTGTGTGAATGATATATTAATTTTTAGCTCCCACCAATAAGTGAGAACATGTGGTATTTCTCTTTCTGTGCCTGACTTGTTTCACTTAATATAATTCTCTCAAGGTCCATCCATGTTGTTGCAAATGGCAGTATTTCATTCGTTTTTATAGCTGAGTAGTATTCCATTGTGTAGATGTACCACATTTTCCATATCCACTCATCTGATGATGGACATTTGGGCTGGTTCCAACTCTTAGCCATTGTAAAGAGTGCTGCAATGAACATTGGGAAACAGGTATACCTTCGACTTGATGATTTCCATTCCTCTGGGTATATTCCCAGCAGTGGGATAGCTGGGTTGTATGGTAGATCTATCTGCAGTTGTTTGAGGAACCTCCATACCATTTTCCATAGAGGCTGCACCATTTTGCAGTCCCACCAACAATGTATGAGAGTTCCTTTTTCTCCGCAACCTCGCCAGCATTTATCGTTCAGAGTCTTTTGGACTTTAGCCATCCTAACTGGGGTGAGGTGGTATCTCAGTGTGGTTTTGATTTGCATTTCCCAGATGCTGAATGATATTGAGCATTTTTCTTAAACAAGACGGAAAAGGTGAAACCATAAACAAAATGGTCAATGTCATTTAAAACTAAGGACTTCTGTTCATCAAAAGATATATAACAAAGAATGAAAACCCTAGCCACAGAGCAACAAAGATTATTTGCAATGCATAAAATCATGAAAGGATTAATATGGGAATATTCCTAATAATTAAGAAAAAGACAACTCAATAGGTGAGTAGTAAATTACATGGAAAAGACAAGACATGAATGGCCAATTAACATGAAAAATGATTACCTTCATAAATAATCAAGGAGAAGAAAATACAAATCAAAATTAGGTAAAATTTACCATACTCAGGATGACAAAATTCAAAGTTTTGACAACACTGTGTGTTAGGGAGGGGATAGAGCAACAGGAACTCTTATACACTGTGGCAGAAGTATATACATTTTTAAAAAGAATTTTGGCATTATCTTGCAAACCTGAAGAGGTGCATGCCAACTTAACTATGTTATTGTGCAAACACATGAATTCAGTTTAGGAGTAACTATTTTTTGTTCATAAAAATTATAGACTAAACAGAATAGAAATTCATAATGCATCACAAAGGGAAGATGCCCTAGAGATAATCTGGCACCTGTGCATTAGGAAATAAGTATAATAATGGACACAGCAGCATTATTTATAATAGCAAAAATAAATGGAAACAACCCAAATTTCCACCAGCAGAAGAATCAGTAAATAAAATAGGTGTACAAAATAAGTAAAGCCAAGCCTTACTGTTTTTATCTAATGGAGTGCCCTGTTCCAGAGGCTTTTGCTCTGGTTAATTTTCTCTTTCTCTCTAGAGAATAAAATATGTTATTGCTGGATGTCTGCCCTCTACACTGTGTTTATATATAATTGACCTATTGGATTCAAATCATGGTTTCATTTCAGAACTAGATAATATCCTAGAGCCCTATTTATTCTACCATTTTCCACTTTCTCCCATCTGATTTCCTACTTTCATTCCCCTACCACAAGACACACACACACACACACACACACACACACACACACACACTCATGCACACTTTTCACGGCATATTCTTCACTTGACCTCCAAAAAATTTAGGTCTTTCAAAATACCCGTGGAAATGCTCACTACCTGTCTGTGATGGTGCTTAATGTTCTTAAAATCCTTATTCCTAACTCTGTATTTGGGAGGGAGAAAACAATTTTTCAGCACCTGAACAAAAGCAGAGGATGATTAAGATACAAATTTTATATGCGAGTTTATTTTATTTCTAATTATATTCTTAGTAAATGATGTTAATATCTAATAGGAATGACTTTGCCGCTCAGTGCTTTGTCCAGTAAAACCAGAGCCCTTAGCATTTTATTGGCACTAAAGCCATCAGCTATGACATAGGATAACAGCAAGGGTAAAGAAGGTCTGCTCTGTCCCTAAATTAAAAGTCTCCTCAATGACTTGAATGTTCAGGTAGAAACCGCAGTTGCTCAAAGAAAATGACTCCTTTACAATGAAAAACAATTCACAGAGTATTTCCCACAAATCCAAAGAGAATATAACAGTGATAGAAGAGATCACAGTAATTTTAATGCGTGTTGACAACATTATCATAATAGAGTCACCTGTTTAAAGCAATGCTGACCCTATTGCATGTGCATGTATAACGTGGTTTAAGTAAACCGTAGCAGATGCAATACATATGATCCAGAAAGAACCATAAGGATTATCGACTCCTCTTGCTGTGGATGAGAAAAGGGTGAAATGACAATGTGTATTTCAACAGCTCTGTTCTCCATCCTCAACCCTCAAAATCACAAAGCTCATTACTGTTGAGGCTCTCTTGTCCTTAGATCAGAGTTCTCCAGCATATTGTGATACCCAATAAGCAAAAATAAATTATAGGTGCTTGTGTATGTTACAAAATGATTTACATATGATTTCTCGAGCAATGTATTTCCTTAACACTTATAAAAATACGACTTGAGTAAAATTTCTCCACAATTTGTTTACTGCTTTCCTGTCAACTAGCCTGACATGTGTCCATAGTCCAGTGACTAGCACATGATAGCCATATAGTTTTGTAGCATGTAAACAGAAGCTAACTTAATGCCAAGCCACTTAATGAGGCATCATCATCAAAATCATTTGCTTTTCTGTGTGACTCTACACTAGACACTACAAAAAGTCAGAATGAAAATATCTCTCCCCTTTAGAACATGCAATTTAGAACAAATGGGGAAATGCACATACTAAAGACACTAAGGTCAAATACAGACACCTAACAAAAACAGATAAATGTGTTTGATTACACGAAATGGTTAGATGAAAGAGAAGGAGTTAGATTTCAGTTCAGAATGGTTAAGGTTTCACATGAAAATCTCTACTGCTCTGTCTTGAAGGCTTGTTTGAGGAGTGGGTTTAAAGAGATGTCTGAATGATGAATCAGAAGGAGACTGTCAAGGGTTTCAGAGAAAGGGAACACTTCAGAAAAGACCAAAGTATACGGTAACTGATAAAAGGAGCATGATTGCTAAGATAACCAAGGCTAAAATTCAGTTCAGTGGATCTCAATGTATCTGAATTTCAGTTAAACAAATACGTGGGGGTACTTTGATAAGTTCATGGAAATATCCGTATTCTTTTAGTTCTATTTTTCTGTGATCTTTTTGAAGTATGCTTGTATTTCACTAAAAACCCACCATCTCCTGAGAACCTATTCATTTGGGTAGCAGGGCCAAACAGTGTTTTTCTAACACCCATCTATTATTCAGGAAGACTGCTTGCTCTGAGTTCCTAAGTAGGTCAAGCCAGCAATCTTTAAAAACCTATATTAGGAAAATATTTAAATTTAAGAATTCCTTAATTTCTAGAGTGGATGCTTCAATCCATAGCTATTGTTCATCTCTAAGCTCTTCCTGCAAAAAAGAAATTCTGTTATCATATTCAGTTCACTCAGAAGTATACAGTTGTCTGATTCTTCTAAGCAAGTGTTTCTCCAAGTGTGGTCCCAGGAAGAAGCCATCAGCATCACCAGGTAACTTGTAAGAAATGGAAATTCTCGAGCTCTACCCCAGACCTACTGAATCAGACACTCTGGGGTGAGACCCAACAATCCATGTTTTCACAAGACCCTCAGGTGATTCTGCTGCACTTAAGTTGAAAACCACTGCTGTATATCTGTCACACAATGGAGCTTACACGCTTACCCTGGCTGGCTGTCAGAACAGGCATTGCAGCTCACCTGTAGAAATATGAGAGTACTTCAAAAAGTCCATGGAAATGTTTGTATTCTCTTTTACTTCTTTTTTTCCATGAACTTTTTGAAGTACCCTTGGACTGCAAGTGGAAAAAAATGATTTTGTAGCTGCATCCTAACATCAAAAATGGCTTATTTCTGTTGCTCAGTAAATGCTCCCCAAAATGGGATGGTATTTTTAAATGCTATGTATTCATAAATTTTCAGAGTTGCAGGCATTGTAGATTGTGGTGTTTTGCAAAGAATTTTCCAATATATTGTCAATGAAGCCAATAGACTTAATAAGCTCCCAAGGGTCTCCATTCCCCTCTTGGGTCTCTTGGTGACAAGGACCCTAATAGGCTGAGATCTCGCAGCATCTCATATAAGTGTTCACCTTTCTCTATGTGACAGGCCCCAGGAGGAAGGTCTGCAAAAAGTCTCCTGCAATGTCTAAGAGTGAAAAAGAAAGAAAGAGAAAAGGAGAGAAAAAGGAAGAGAAGGAAACAGGGAGTGAAGGAGGGAAAGAGGGAAGGAGGGAAGGAGAGAAGGAAGGAAGGAAGGAAGGAAGGAAGGAAGGAAGGAAGGAAGGAAGGAAGGAAGGAAGGAAGGAAGGAAGGAAGGAAGGAAAGAAGGGAGGGAGGGAGGAAGGGAGGGAGGGAGGGAGGAAGGAAGGAAGGAAGGAAGGAAGGAAGGAAGGAAGGAAGGAAGGAAGGAAGGAAGGAAAAGAGCTGAGATTTCTTTCTTGCACAACAGGAAGGAAGGAAGGAAGGAAGGAAGTAATTCTCAGTCTGATACCCATCAATAGTACTTAAAACCACACAACCCTTTTTGAAATACCAAAATAATCTAAGTCAAGTAGAAAATAAAATCAACTTCTTTAACAGACAAACTAAGATGTTTTAATGCATTTTATGCCAAATCCCCACCAAGTGCCTGGAAAATTCTCTACCTGCTCTAGCCTCCTCCCCTGGTCCCCATTGTCCTCAGTAATGAAGACCTTCTTGCCGGTGACTAACACCAATTAGTTCACACCCAACTTCACGACGAGAAGAGTGAAGGGAAATCACTCAGCAGCCATCACTTACAAAAAAAAAAAAAAAAAAAAATCATTGATAATAATGTGGAACTCCCTCCAGAATTAGCCTACACCGTTCTATAAATTGGTTTCCTTTGTGATCTAAAATTGACTCGCAGTTCACTAGTTAGAAAATAGTTGCTGAAAAGCCGGGGCCTCCGAGCTTTCGGATCCTGCCCGCCTTTCATCCTGTAAACAAACGCATCAGATTTAAAGCTTTCCCATAATTGTTATGCTAACCTTGGAGCGCAACCTCTCCATTTGCATTTGAAGGAGCTAAATATTAGGCAGGAAAGAAAGTGCTCTTTTTGAAAGCCTGAGAAAATGTCCCCGCTCGGGGCTGCTCCGCCATCTGGGCCGCGGGCTGGGCGCGCGGCTCCCGCCCCCCGCTCCTTGGCAGAGGCGCCGGGAGGAAGGGGCGCCGCGCGGGGCCGTCATCTTTGCTGGAAAAGAATGCACCAATGTCCCCGAGTCCTGAATGGGCGCCACTTCCTCACTCGGGGCGGGGGAGGCCGGGGGACGTGGGAGCGGCGCGCCGGGAGCCGAGGCGTCCCTGGTGACAGACAGCGCGTCCTGAGGTGCCTCCCGTTTCCCAGAGGACATTCCAAAGGCGACGGCTCTGCAAGCTCCGCTTTCGCGGTGGAGAGGGGCGTTCCACGCGCGCCTGTGCTCTTCCAGAGAAATTCACCTTCTGTAAGCGCTCTGGCCCACGTTGAACGTGACCTCGTCCAGTACCCAGGGGCAGCCCGTCCAGTCAAAGCTAATAATATAAACACATGTATGCCCTTTAATCTTGGAGTAATTAAAAACAAAAACACTGAACCAACGGGGCTTTGTTAAAGAGAGGAGGGAAAGGCTCCAACCTGCCATCAGTCTATCTTGGGGGAATCAAGAAAACCCAGGCATCATCCCTCTACCTTTTCATGCCACCTGAACACAAAGCATGTCTATAGTGAGGTGCAGGGAAATCGTTCCTGAGAGGACATCTAGGGCATCATAAACCAGGAGAACAGAGCTGGAAGGGGTAAGTTGCTCCTAGATTGGAAGAATATGATTATTTCCTTTCACCACTTCTTATTTTAATCTCATCTCGACTATAATTCAAAGGTGCTTTGATTTTAAAATCAATTTCCTGTTGTCAGAATTAACATTTTCCACTAGTCCTAGGAGACATTCCAGAAGAGAACAGTATTTTTATTTTCCTTCCCCACCCCCCACCCCCACCCCCAATTTGACAGAGACTTCTCATGCATCGCTGGACTGTATTACAAAGTTAGAGGATTTTTCCCCCCTCTCCTCAAAGGAAGATCATTGAGGCTGCAAGTAACCCTGGTAGCTGCTAGGAGATGGAATTCTTTAGGCTAAAACTGCATGTTGCACAAATAACTGGCAAAAAGAGGAATGCACGGCAGCGCTAGAGTCCTCCACAGGTGCAAAAAGGATGCAAGAGTAACCCCACAAACTACAGTGGTATCAAAAATGAAGCTTACTGTTTTTCCTAGTCATAAACTAAATGTCAATGTTTGACAAGTCTCTCTAAAATGTACCAGTTGCCATTTATTCTGTTTATAAGTATTTATTAAATGGCTATTAGTTTTGCTTGTTTTTTGAGAGTCAGGATCTTGGCCTCAAATAGACCTGGGTTCCAGTTCTAGCTTTTCACACTAAACTTCCTTGGTGGCCCAAAACAAGGTTGGCCTTTCTAAATCCCAGTGTTTTTATCTGTAATATAGGTGTGTTGTGCCCACCTACAGGACTGAATAAGCACTGTGCCTGGAACATAGTAAGCACTCCGTAAACCATAGCTATTGCTTTATACAGCATTGTTATTTTCATTACCATTGTTGGCATTGTCTTTTCTCCAGAAACTCTAAAATAATCTTTTAAAAATGTATATTGAATAAAGCAAATGAAGGGGGCATTCAAAAATATTTATTTGTGGCCAGATATCTGTTCTAGTTGCTAGAGATGAACAGTGAAAGGACAGTAAAGCTCCTTGCTCTCATGCAGTTTATGTTCCAATCAGAAAGATAAACAACAAACCAGAAAAGTGTTAAACATGATCATTCCAGAGAGCAAGACATCCCATAAAGAAAATAAACCAAGGAATTGGGAAAGGAGAGTGATTGGGGTAGGTGCTGAAGAAGGAGGAAAGGGCTGTTGAAGACTTGAGGTGAACAGGACACCTCTCTGAGGAAGGGGCCATGATGGGGCCAGTGAGGGAGAAGCAGGTCCAGGTCCTGTAGGGTCAGGAGTTTTAAATTCTTCTCAAAGCAATGAGAGTTCACGAGAATGTTCCAAGCAAGGGAATGACATAAGCCAAGTTATGATTTGGAAAGGTCACTCTGGCTCCCACATGGAGAGTCAACAACGGGGGTAGAGAGGATGGGGCAAAAGTGGTTCTCAGCCCTGTGCACACATTCAAATTGTCTGGAAAGCTTTTGCAAAGCTAAGCCCCATCTGCATGTATGGAGTAGCACTCAGGCATTGTTTTTTGGTGTGTGTGTATGTGTGCGTGTGCGTGTGCGTGTGCGTGTGTGTGTGTGTGTGTGTTTTAAACTCCCAGGTGATTCTAACGTACAATCAGGGTTAAAAACCACTAATTTAGAAGGTATCTCAATTGTCCAAGTGAGATGTGCTGGTAGCTTTTATCAGAGTAATAGAAGTGGAGATGCTCACAGAAGGTCCTAGTCAGAATATGTCTTGAAGGTAGAAGCAAATCAACCTGCTAGTGGACTGAAAGTGATAGGGGTGGGTAAGGAGAGAAAGAAGGAATCAGGAATGACCCCCTAGTTTGGGACAATAGTATAGATGTTGACTCCATTTACCAAGATGAGGAAAAATGAAGGCAAAGCAGGCTGGGGAATGGGAAACATAGAGTCGAAGACTGGAGTCAAGGGTACTGACCATGTTGTGTACGAGATGCTTGTTGGGCATATAGTCATGCAGTTGGCCCTCCATGGTTTCCACATCTGTGGATCCAACTAACTGTGATTGAAAATATTCAAAAAGAGAAATTGCATCCATACTGAACATGTAGACTTTTTCCTTGTCTTTTTTCCCGAAACAATATAGTATGAAAACTATTTTCATAACACTTACATTGTATTAGGTATTATAAGTAATCTAGAGATAATCTAAAGTATACAGGAGGACATATGTAGGTTATATGCAAATACTGCACCATTTTGTATCAGGGACTTGAGCATCTGCAGATTTGGGTATCTCAGGTGGTCCTGGAACCAATCCCCCACAGATACTGAGGGATGACTTTATAATAATAATCTAAGTATTAAGTGGAGGCATCCAGCAGGCAGTTGACTTGAGAGACAGGAGGATAGAACTCTAAATGTCTTCTGTCTTAGTGCTGCCCAGTAGAACTTTCTGTGGCGATGGAAATGCTCTGAATCTGAGCTAGCCAATGTAGTAGCCACTAGCCACATGCAGATATTAAGCACTTGAAGCTAAGGTGGATGAGGAACTAAATTTTAATTTTACTGTAATTAATTTAAATAGTCATATGTGGCAGGTGACTACCCTGTTCAACAAATTAGATATTAGTTGATGATTCTCATATTTATGTATCTGGCCTGAACTTCTTCCAGAATTGGACATCTTCTCATCACTTTCCCTGGTAACAGCTCAAAGCCACTATCATCTCTCTTAGATCATTGCCATGGCCCTTATATCAGGACACATTGCCCCCTCCCCACTGCCGCAACCCTAATCTTCTATTGTATATTGTGAAGAGCAGCAACCAAACTGATCTTTACAACTTGAGTCATATATGTATTTCCTCTGCTTAAAGCCCTTTAATGGTTTCCCATTTCTTTATAGTAAAAGCCAAAATCCTTCCAATAACCCTCAGAAAGACCTGCATCACAAACCCTTCTTTGTCTCTCTGACTTTCTTTTCACTTTTCTCCCATGCCTGTTCTGTCCCTACCATGGCACTTACCACCTTCGATTGTATTGGATAATTAACTCAGTTATCTTGTTAATTGTCTCTCTCTCTCTCTTACTAGAAAATAAGCCCCATTAGGGTGGGAATTTATGACTATTTTGTTCACTGTTATATCCCCTAGTGCTTAAAACATGGTAGCCTGACACATATTAGGCACTCAATAAATACGTGTTACATGACTGAATCAGTATATAGATAATATATGCTCACCCAGGTCACCCACACAGAAAGACTGTAGACAGAAAATAGGAAGGGCTCTAGGATTGAGCCCTGGGCCACTGCAACATTGCAGCTGCATTGTCCAATATGGCAACCACATGTGGCTATTTTAGAGCTCTTGGAATATGTTCATCCAAATTGAGATGTACTATATGTATAAAATAGCCACAGGATTTTGAAGACTAAGTATTTTTTTTTATGTAAAAAGAATATAAAGTATCTCATTAATAATTATATAGATTACTTGTTGAAATTGAAATTATAATATTCTGTATCTATTGGGTTAATTGAAATATATTATTAAAATTAACTTTACTTTTAAAAAACTTTTAAAATATGGAAATTAAATAACAGAAAAACTAAAATCACATGTGGCTCGTGTTATATTTATAGTGGACACACTGGTTTAGAGAAGAGGAAGAAAAAAATCAGCAGGAGATTCTGTCCAGTAAGGCAAGTATGGTCCATGAGAGACTAGAGTAATAATTGTTTCAGGTAGGAGGGAACTGTTAACTGGATCATATGAGGAAGATGAAGATGGAGAATTGACCAAGGGATTTGGCAAGATGGAGATTACTATCAGCCTTGACAAGAGTGATTTCAGTGAAACTGTGTGGACAGACACCCAGTTAGAGAGGGACTGAAGTTAGAACAAAAAATGAAGAAATAAAGACAACCAATATTGACAACCCTCTCGAGAGTCTTTTGCTATGAGAAATGGAGCAATTGCTGGAGGTAAAGAAGAAAAAATAATTTAAAGGGAGATATTTTTTGTTTGGTTTTTTTATTCAAATACTTTAACATTTATTTGTACATGTTCGTGAGGCATGGTATGTTTTTTTCAATACATGCATATACTGCACAATGATTCACTTAGGGTAGATAGCATAGTTTTGTATATTTTAAGCAATGTTTAATAGCTGGAGGAAATCATCCAAGAGAGAGAAGTCTGAATTGGAAAATCTGAGCTACATACAGGAATATAGAAAAATAACATTTTAAGTCTAAAAGGGCCCTGGAAAATCATCTTAGGCAAACATTCTGCATTACAAGTAAGAATTTTGAGGTCCAGACTGGTGAATAGATGGTGAGTGTCATAGAGCAGAACTGAAACCAGAACCAGAAACACCTTCTACAAATAAACACTTGCTTAAGCTCACTTCTGCAGAGACAAACATTTCCAAATCCTAATATATTTGACCCCAAGCATTTTTTGCCTCATAAAGCAGGATGTTTACTTGATTGCTAGTGGTCTAGTAAGACCTAATATAATAAAAATAATGGCTAATATTTATTAAATGCCTGCTATGTGCTTGGTGTTTTACGTATAGTAATACCATGACGTAGATTGTTATTATTATGTTTATTTTACAGATTAGGAAACTGAGATTGTGAGAGTTTCAGCCATATATATGTGTATCTGCTTAGATCCAAAGTCCATAGTCTTTGCAATATATCTTATGGCCTCATAATCATAATTTTTTGAACCTGGAAACCATCCCTCCATAGGGCAAAACACCCAAATTGCCAATTTTTATAAATGAGAACTAATATCCAAATTAACAAAATAAAACCCACAAGTAAGTCAAGTACTGCTTTTCCAAAGTATTTGTTTGCCACTTTGTATCCAAAGCCTAAGCTTAAACAAAAATTGTTAACTACAACCATCTTACAGTTCAGAACAAAAACAGTGGCACAGTTGCAGTGACGTTTGCCTTTCAGTTTCCTGGAAACTGGCACACTGGTTTCCCAAAGAAAAATCTTATCGAGTGAAAACTGAACCATGTGCTACAGGTATAGAATGAAGAGTGTCTCCACTGGAATGGTTGCAATAACTAAATGAATTACATAGTACTTATGAAAAATTCTCCTCCAAGGATGAAAGCCCCTCTGTGTTTTCTACCTGGCAAGTTCATACCTGTGACCAACTACAGTTTGTCTGTGGTATAATAAGAACCTACTCTGGGTAATCGCTTTCTATGTACAAAATTTAAATTAACTGGAATGCTCAGAGAATGGTGAAAATGAGAGATTCTGGTAAATTTTGTTTTCTGCTTAACCTGAGGTCAAAAAACAAATACTTTCTATCCCTACCCTACTGCAAATCTTTAAATGTTAGCTTTTCTTTCCTTACTATGTAGAAAACAGAACATAATTTGATCTTTTTAAAAATGATTCAATGTTCTTCAGTGCCTCAGAGCAATATGTTCAATAATATTTCTTAATATCTATTTAAGACTTTAGGTATAGATACAGAGAGTAAATATAGGGAGGGAAATTTTGTAATGTTTATTTCCATAAACTTCATTTATTTAATTTGCCTCTTTTCACTAAAGATTAAATAGAATAAAATGTCAGATAAGGAGGTTACCTGTTAATTCAAGTCTTATTACCCTGTTTTCATCTCTTGTGCACTAAGATCATACAATAGTGCTAACTCATCAAAAATACAGTATATGTCAAGGGGGTTGGGGTCGGGATTTTGTTGTTGTTGTTGTAATATCGCTGATACATTCATGGAGATTTTACCACATCTCTCACGTAGAAATTGTTTAAGATGACTAGTCTGGGTTGAGTCAGTCTATGGCCACCAAGAGGCACGCTTTTATGGACAAGTGGATCGAGGTGAATAACTTGGTCTCACAGAAAGCAGATACATATCATATGTGAACTCTGTCACATATTTCCTTTCCACACTACATCCACATCAGTTTCTATCCTTCCCCAAGTCCAAGGTTGACCCTTACATTATACCTTCTCTGAACTTTCTTGTTCTCTCAGAGTACATACTAGCACAGGTCTCACCAATCATAAACTTTCCTCACCCTTTCCTTACCTCATACCTTAATTTTGCTGCCAAACTTCTGGAAGAAAGTAGCTTGCACCCACTGTCTCTGATTCCTCCTAGTTTTCCATTGAGAGACTTTCCCAATCTTGATTTTTCTTAATTTCCCAGGGGTCTCTGACATAGTTGGATCCTTCTGTCTGGAAACTCTCTTCCCTAAACTACCACTTCACGCTTTTCTCTCCGCTCTGCTCCTTTTCCTCTGCCTACTTCCTCCAGGTCTCCTTCACTAGTCCTTCTCCCTGTGCCCCCCAACGTTGGTCCTCCTAAAGTTTCATCCTCAGGGCTCTGTTCTTCTGCCTTCAGTCTCCTCATTCATTTCCTAAACTGCCACCAATGCATGGGTAACTCAGAAGTTTCCTGAGCTCCACAGGCATACATTTAGCAGACTCTGGATGCACTAGAAGTTACATTAATACATCCAAAACCAAGCTCATTAGCCAAGATGTTTCCTTATCAATTATTGGGGCCCACCAGTGACCTAGTCACCCAAGTCAGAACTCATGTACTTCCCTTGAATTCCACTATTCCCTCCACCTATACATTCCACTGATTTTAGCTTAAGTATGTACAGCAAACCTGAACATTTATATTTATGTATTTATATATTCATATGTATATATTTATAGAAATACACCTTTCCTCAAATCTGGTGTGAAACCTTACTCTAGATTGTCATCCTTCCCCTCTGGTTTTCCTCTTTCCTGTTATTCAATGGATAGTTGCTCCTATCTATCCCGCACATTGTTTCCACGGTTATCTTTCCAAAAGTCCAAAACAAAAATTTGAACTACTATTGCTCTTCCTAAAAACCTTTGTGGACCACCTCCCCAACCCTCACCCATACAGTAAAGTCCAGAACATTTGTCAGAACATGTCATATACTTCACATCTGGCCTTAACCTGTCACCCCCAAGCCCTTTGCATGTGCTTCTACCAAGCACCTCCACACCTCCTTGCTCAACACTTCCCCAGCTGTCTCACCCACCCGAAACTTCTACTCCACCTTTAATACATCTTATTAATATCTCTTATAGCACTTATTACAAAGCATTATAATTATTAATTTATACATCTCCCACTTTATTGCATTGTAATTATTAAATGTCGTGAGCTGCTTAAAACAATGAGCATTTTTTTTCACCATTGTATCTACACCATCCAGCATTGTACTGAGTAGGTGCTCAATAAACGTATTGGACTTGAATGACTCAGTGGATCTGCCATCTAGATGACATAAGCAATCTGGTTTAATGAGCTAATCTTCATTGCTTACCACTGTGGACAGGCATCCTCCTAGACACAAGAGACAGGTGATTTCTGATTTCAGACACACGGTGTGTCTTCCTGATTTGTGATGAGGGCAACAGCCCTCTGTTTTCTTCATTCTTCCCAGGAGAATAAATTGCATTACACAAAGCATGGGCTGACATGCTTTTTCAAGGGCATACTTTGTTCATCTGTTTCAATCTTCCTTGTCTCTCCTGTTGTTCTTTCTCTGAGCCTGTCAGCCCTTTTTCAAAAGTGAAAATACCACAAAGCATTTCTGTAATACTATGGTGTATATTATCACATTAGCTACAGTTATAACAAAAGTAGCTACATAATCAGATTATTCTTTGCCTCCTAGCCATAGAAATAATGGTGCTTTATCAGGACATTTGTATAACCAAATGGAAACTCATGAATGCAGTATGAAAGTTATCGAACAAAATATAATTCAGGAGTCCCAAAATGTTAGTGTCTCAGTAAGTAAAGGGGGAAAAACTTTACAAAACTCTTAACAGAAACATGCTTATTATTTTTGTAAAAATGCTCAACATATGTTCTTTTTCTCCTGTACAGTCATTTCTTGTTTTGTTTTGTTTTTACTTGGATGATTTTTGTGGAAATTCTGTTTGAATATCAAAAGAAAATAAAAGCGATTCGTGATCAAGGGGTTATCAAATAGAAGAAACCACTCAATCTGTTAAAATGTGGACTCATACTTTGGAACTGCTAAGAGCGTTTCAAAAAGGCTTCTTCAGTAAATGTAATACACACTTAAAACTATCAGTGCCCCCACGTATTGTGGAAAGTGACAGGCTTTCTACTCATATGCAAAAACTAAAATGCATGAAAATAAATAGCACACCAAAGAGCCAGTGCTCAAATTCCATTCAAAAATTTACCCCAGTTGCCACTCAAAACAATGAACAAATACGCAAAATCTTACTTGCAATTTTTGCTTTTGCTGAACAGTTGTTTCATGACAGTTATAATATCAAATTCAAAAAAAATTAAATGGTTTTTCTGCTTCATAATAAATCAAACTCTTGCTAGAATTTAAAGGAAGGACAAACAGTTTCTTTTCCTTTCTGTAAAAAATTCTGTTGATCTAGGATTAAGGAAAGAGGGACTAAGTAAAGGGACATGGAGAGATGTAGTCCAAGACATATTTCCTATGCCATCCCCATGTATGTGCACGCATATGTACATGTTAATAGTATATATGTAGTAGCTATGCAAATGAATATATACGTTAATATACACATAAATATATTGTTTATTATTGTGCATATTCGAAATATATATGTATATATTATAGTTTATATGTTAATATTAACTATAATTATTGTGATTATAAATGTAATAATACTAATCATAATTGATATATTAAGGCTACATATTGGTACATGTTATAAACATATGTAACATTATATAAATAATAGGCAATATCATATATATAACGAATACCTGGTGGTCTCCCACACAGGGAGCTTTGAAAGAGAGATTATATTACCTCTTTATATTTATATTAAGAGGTATATGTATATGTATATTTATGTTACCTCTTTAGTGGCCTATTCTACTGAGGGGCAGACTTCTCTTTCTCACCTTAATTTCCAACGTATAGGAACACATGACTCAACAACAGCCGTAAGCTATAAAAAGTCACTTAAGATAGACTGCATCTACTCCATTTGACCACTTGGACTTTTTAGCTATTCTGTCATTTTGATCAATGTTTCCTATTCTGTTTTGTTTGTAATCAGAATATTCCTACTTTTCAGTCTCAGGGTCTGATTAGTGCTTGGGAGCTGCAGCCACGTGCCCCAGCACTTCAATGACTCTTCTGTGGGTGGCACAGCTATTCTGCTCCACCCCCCCCCACACACACCAACATCTAAATGTAGCACAAAAGGAAGATGTGCTTTGGCAACAATAAAACCAGATACGTGATTTATAATTTCAAAAATTATTCGAAATAGTCTTACTGTGCTGTTCTACATTGCAAGACAGAAATCGGTGGGGGTGTTTGGAGAATATAGGGAGAAATAGGAACCAGTTTGGGATTGGGACAGGTTGTGTTATAGTTTGAGGACAGGTGGTGTTAATTCAAAATTACATATCTAAGAAGAAATCATCCTGGTCTGTAGTTTGAGGACAAAGCTAAAGGAATAAACAAACCCTGCAGGAAGCATCTTTGTATATGCAGAATCAAGATAAAAAAAAAACAGTTTTCCATCCTTCAGAACAATCCCTTTATCCTGGCAGGTGGGAAGTAATCAAGGTTCCATAAACATCTCCAACAGTGCTCTGACTGCTCAGGTTCTCCTCCTCTGACACTAGTTACTGTTGCTTTAGTCATTTCAATGTATTTCTATCCATATTTGGACTCTCCGCCTTCCTTTACCTACACATTTGATGATACTGTTTTTCAGAGCACTTCAGCCCACACATGACCAGACCTTGATAGAGGACCCCAATGTGGGGAGGCCAGATAGTAATTCTTAGGAACAAGTCACATGATGACTCATTCAAGTTGCACTATGCTTAAATATTTTGATTTGACGAAGAGTAGAGATTTGTGATGAATCACTCAGTGCCTTTAACAACATTGGATTCTATTTCGACCCCAGAATTTTGAAAGTCCTGTATCAGTAAAATTTAGTTAAGGTTACAGGAGGGTAAGTCACAAAGACAGAGACTTCATTTTTCCTTCCTTACTGTATTTTTAAAGTATGAATTTCTTAAATACAGAAATCAGTCTTCAAGAATGCTCTGCCTGTATATCAGTGGCCCAGAAATTCAGAGTATAGGCTTTGCAGTCATAATGCTTCAGTTTGATCCCTGGCTCATGCATTTTCAAGGAGCAAGACCTTGGCATTTTCTCTATACTCTATACACTTTAGTTTCTTCATCTGGAAAAGAGGGATAATGATAATAATAGCCATATGGGGTTATTATGAATATTAAATGAGATCCTATGTGTGATGCACTTTGATACAAGGCAGGACATATAAGTAGTCATTGTTGATTATTATAAGGCATTAAATCATGTATTGCTAGTAATAATGATGACTATTTAGTTAAAATTAAGAATAAGTATATGATTTTTAAACCTATTTTTGCTTAAATTTTAAAATTATTGCTAAAATACGTAGCAGTCTTTGTGTTATTTTAGCTATTACAAAGGTTTTCCATAGTCATTCTAAGGAAACAAAAAGATCAATGACTGCCAGACATGAGCTTATGGATGCCAAACAACTTCATTAAGTCACATGCTGCTGTAATGATTTCCCATCATCTCTCCTGTGTCTGCTCCATTGTAAAAATCTTGTCAATGGACCTAAGTCATGTCCAGACCCAGAGTTCCCATGGTCCCCCAGGATCTTTAATCACTGTGGTTTATAATAGGCACAGGCTTCTAGGACAGAGGAAATGCTATTCTTTGCTTTTTAAAGCTGAGAAGTATATTTCCATGCTTCCAAAGAGAGATGGGTCCAGGTACAGCAGGAAGATCATGGGCCGCAACAGGGCTATGGATAGGCTTCCCCTAGGAGAGGGCAAGCTGGTGTGAGAAAAGAATATCAAACATATGGACAAAGTGTCCTATTGTCGTGAGCTCTCAGAAGGACCTGTCCTTGGGAGAAGAGGCCATAGAAGAGGAGAGAAAGAGGAGGAAATCTTATGCAGAAATGGGAGTAGACAAAAAAGAATGATGTTATTAGAGCTTATGCACTTGAGCTAAATAGATTCTACAGCTGAGACACGTTCTGATGAAAAGATAGACAAGAGTATTTATTGCACAGTTAAGCTAGTTTTAAAAAGTGACTGAGCAAGGACAGTTAGAACTTGGGTCTTGTTCCCAAATTTGGGGCACCTTGCCCTGTAGGTCCTCTGACTTACCTGTAAGGTGCTCCTTTCTTCCCTAGATGAGTGTGGAAGCTATTTCTTATACAACAATTTTAATCAGATACCTACCATCATTCTTAGAAGATTCCTAACAAGTAACTGAAAATAAGTTTTAGTTCTACTTAAAGATGGTGAGAGTGATTACTGAATCATAATGCTGGGACACCCCATTTGGCATCCAATGCTGTACTGATGTCAAACAGATTTTTTCCTTCATTACCTGAACAAGAATGCCAGCAGGCTTTGGTGCCATGAGTTGAGAGTTTTATCTTTTTCCATCATTCTGACTACCTTAATGATATATTCAAAAGTCAAACTCACGTCCACAGTGTCAGATCGCAGCAGACCTTATACCTTGCCATGATTCTTCTACTGCCATTTTTATTAAAGATAGCTGTGGCTCTCTATTGAAGGGATTCCCAAGATTTTGTGGTTCTTTTGTTTGGAGAAGGGAAAACAGAAGCCCAAGTTCAGAGGAAGCTTTATGAAGTTGGTGGACTAATAGCTGATTATGCATGCAAATTACACAATTTAACCACCTCATCCTCCATCCCATGCTTTCTACTCGCAAAGTAAGTTCTATCATTATGGCTCCATTCTTGTCTCTTCATGCGTCGTGTGAAAATTTGGGGAAATATGCTGATTACCTTGCAAAAGCCTTTAGCCAATTGACTTCCATTGTCTTCCATGAGTTTGGAGAATGAACTTCCCTAAACCCTGAAGCAGGGTATCCAGTTTTATGAGACTATCCTAAGTCCTAGCAAATGAGTGAAGTCTCCAAATACTCGTCGACTCTCTTGAAGGTGCTAGAGGACTATGCCTCTAGAAAGGCTTTGAAACATATTTAATGGCGGATGTTGAGTCCAGAGGTAGACCCACATAAGTGACCTAGATCCTAGCATATCTGAGGTCTTTCTTACAGACAATGCTGTAACCAGTGGTATTGAATGGGAGGGTTTTCTCATTGCCAACATTTGCTTAGGACTGTCAGAGAGTTCTGATGCCTACTGCTGAGTTCTCTAGTTCCAAGGGATACAGTGCTTATGTCTATGTCTCGCTCCACTGACCCCAGTATGTCAAAGTCTTCAGTGTCAAATGCAGCAGTCCATGGAGTATGAAAGGGTAGAAGCCATGGTCCAGTCAAACAGATTCTCATCTACTCATAACTAAGAAAGGAAGCTATCAGTGCATAGACAGGTATCACCACAAATCACCATCATTCTTTCATTCAACAAACATTTACTGAGTATTTACTATGGTTGTGGAAAATGTAAATATGATGCAGTCTGTTTAATATAAAAATTCATGTTTGTGAATTACTAGCACGTACCATATTTTATATACGTTATTCCAATTCATACTTACAACAGCATTTTGAGCTTAGAAATGTTAGCCTTGTTTGACAAAGAAAGAAACTGAGGCTTGAATAATCTAACTTTCTCAAACAAGACCCTGTACTTGTAGGTAGTAGAGACAGAATTATCTGACTTCATGACATAAAGCTATCTTAACATGGATGAGAAGACAATTACCTGGATAAGTAGAATTCAAGGAAATATGTGATAAGTATAACAAGATGAGAAAAAACAAAAATGTTGTAGGATTTCAGAGGAAAGAGATAAAAACCTGATCCGACACACAAAAAAAATGAATTCCTTTTCACCTGGTGGTTGGCATAGGGCAAATAACATCTTAGAAATACATTCGAATATAGTGTTGCATTTGCTTAGGTTAAAAGTTCAGGAGGAAGATTGTTCACATTTCTGCACATGGATACTGTCGCATATTGGTGTATTGGTCCCCAAAACACTCTGTCAGGAGACCATCTGGGGCTCAGTGTTGCCACATCAATAAGGGCCCTCTTCACCCCCAGATAGTGTTCTGGGATCAGGAGCCAATCCAGTTTGCTCCTTCTTGAAAATAGATATTTACAAACTTGAAGTATAGGTATTCAATTCCCATCCCAGATGAAGCAATTACTGGCAACTAGGTACAGACCTATATGCTGGCTCTATGAAAAAAAAAAACATGCAAACTGTAAGAATGTACTGAAATAAAATAGTCTTTTCCACATTTGGTAGCAAGCATTAATTACCTTGCATCTTTTGGTACAGTGGCCCCCTTTATCCACAGTTTCACTTTCCATGATTTCAGTTACCCATGGTCAACCGTGGTCCCAAAATAGGTGAGTACAATAATATATTCTGAAAGAGAGAGAGAAACCACATTCACCTAACTGTTATTACAGTACATTGTTATAATTGTTCTATTTTATTATTGGTTATGGTTGGTAATCTCTTACTGTGCCTAATTTATAAATTAAACTTTATCATAGGTATGTATATATAGGAAAAAACATAGTATTACCAATTTTGTTACTCCCCATGGTCTCAGGCATCCACTGAGGTCTTGGGACATATCTCCCACAGATGAGGGGGGACAGCTGTACTCAATTCTCACGTCTGAGCTCAAAATAATACAGAAATGAAAATTCATTTTATGTAGTACGTCACAGTACAATGAAGTACGTTTATTCCCCCAATCCCTCTGAGATAAATAGAAATTCGTTTCCCCAAGTTCAAGATGAAAAAAAAAAAATGGTTCAGAGACAGCATGTCTCTAAGGTTCAGGAAAAGTGTCTTCCCAGGATTACAGTGCTAATAAGTGCAAAGACAGTACTGCAGCCCAGATGATCCAGTTGCAGGTTGGATGCTCTTTCTATACACGTTTTAGTCTCACAGAACACATGAAATTTACTCTTTACTCTTCATCATAAAAGGTGACACTTTAAGAAGGCAATTACCTTTGCCAACCTTCCCTTTAGCTGAAGTCACATTAATTCCCATATATCTCAGCATTGCTTCCTTATGAAAGCGCTCCACTTTATACAAGACTCTATTTATATTACTAAAATTCCATTATTATACTTTCTTGTTATTTTCTAGCATCTCAGACTTTAACTTTAAATCTTTTCCCTCTGTCTACATTAGATAACCACATATAAGAAATGACACAAATAAATGGAAGAATTGGATCCACATCTAGACATAGAAATGGGTTATTATTTCAGTAATAAGCTTAGAAAGCTGATCCCAAAAAAAATCATTTAAGCAAAGCTTAGTTCATTTGGGTCAAATACAAATTAGACAATAAGTTTTCCAAACAAGCATCTGAAATATTGGTATCCCCACAGTTCCTGTGAGAAGCAAATAAGCTGGTAAACAATATGTGTATATATTTGCATCTGCAAATAAGGACAAGAAGATACAGAAAAATCTCGTAGTGTTAAAAGATTTCCTTTATATGATCAGTTTTTAAATTTATTTTCTTATTCACAGAATTGACATACAACAAAATCATTGGCTGCATTCTATAAAAATGAACATTATACAGTAAAAAATAATTATGAAAATTTAATACAACTTAAACATTGGCATTTTTTCCATGTGAACACATTCATACTATGAACATGGAAAATTTATGGGTCATTCCCACCTCACCTTACTCCTGCCCCACTACACTTTGGGAAAATATTTATGTTCCTGAGATACTGGGCATCTGTATCTTCACTTCTCCTAATGATATGTGTTTGGTTTAGTAATGTGTTATCAAGCCATGACCTTATCAATTGGAGGTAGTTTAGGGAGGCTGTTAAAATTGCCAAGTTTATGCAAAGCTGCAGAAAAGAAAGACAAAAATTGGAAAAAGAAAATCAAAGAAAACTGACCATTCCAGTCTCTCTTCGTTTAACTACAAGATTCTTTTTGTAAGAGCTACTAGAATCCTGCTCCCAGTTATCTAATCCTGGGCCTTGGCAGATTCACAACAGAAAGAGAGCCTTAGATTATAATAATGAGATACATGAACACCATGTTCAGCATTCCCTATGTGCCAGAGACTGTCAATGTCTTTACCTACATATAGCTTTGCATGTAGCAAATAACATAAAAATTTGTGAGGGGGCATATCTGAGGTACAATAATATTTTATGGAAAACGGGGTATAGACAAAATTCTCCCTGAAAACAGTTCATTAGTGCCTCCCACAAGGGTGACCTCTGATGAGACATTGAGTACTTGGGAAATGTAAACACAATATGAATTTATTGGGATGCTCAGGCCCCCCCCCCAACATTTCACAGCTGTTAATAATTCATATCTGAACCATTTAAGAGTTTGTGACTTGTCATTCTATTCACCATCTTGTTACCATGAAACAAAAGAAAAATCTAAAATCAAACATGCAAACATAGCTTACTTTTTGCTTTAATTCATGGAAAGTACTTTTTTAAAGTATTTAGGGATTAGTTGTTTTGTTTGTTTGGTTGGTTTTTTTGTTGTTGTTGTTGTTGTTTTTGTCTTTTTTGTGACCGGCCGCACCACGCTCAGCCAGTGAGCACACTGGCCATCCCTATATAGGATTCGAACCGTGGCGGGAGCGCTACTGCGCTCCCAGCACCGCACTCTCCCGAGTGCGCCACGGGGTCGGCCCAGGGATTAGTTTTAAGAAACCAACTTAAAGTAAATAATCAAGAAGAACCAAAACATTGGATACAACTTTCTAACTTCTGTGCTTCAGTTTACCCATCTATAAAATAGGATTAACAATGTCGAGCTCCACTTGCAGAAGAATATAAATTTAATAAGACTTTTAAGTCTTTGCTTTGTAATTCTCAGCGAAAAAGGCAGTATGTAGATATGAAGTAATCTTATGTGTGTGCCTCATTATCTGAGCTCATACTAACTGTAGAAAAGTTATGTCAAATAACATTAAATGAACATTGGAATAAAACTGCAATTTGAATTTGTTGTTTTACCATTTATGTTGGCAAGTGAAGATAAAATAAGCATGAAGGAAAAATAGACGGCAAACACTCTGATTAAATTTTGTCACCAAAATTCCAACCTAGAAATAATATCTAATAATAACATAGCACTGTTCCTGGTTCTGCCAACTTCTAAAATAAAAACCAACTCAGATTCAGCATGTCAGCTGAAAATAAAGTAATACCTTTAAAAAAAATGCTCTAACCTGCTTCTAAAATTCATAATGCAGTTATGATAATTGGCCAGTAGCACATTGTTAGCTACTTAATAGCACATCATTAGCAAGAGTTAAAATGTCAAGAAGCTTACATTGACATTGTTTCCATTTTTTTGAAATGGTCAAGTGATTCTTATGCAAGCATAGCTTACTCTTGACTCAAAGGTATGGTTTTTACAGAGAACTAGAAAGATTCCATTACTGGTCTAAAACATTGGGCAGGAGGAAGGTACCCACATCTCACCACCCTCTAGCTAACGTTTCATTTCTGGCACGTTTATTCTGAACAAGCTTTAAGTCTCTTAACCTCAGGATAAGTATCTGAGCTCTTGCAAGCTGATCTGCAAAATCCAATCTAAATCTCATCCCAATCCACAAAGAAAAGCCAGTCTTTTATGTTGGTATATTACTGTGCAACATTTAATTCTTTATGAACTTTCTCATTTACCTCCTTCAAAGCAAGAAAGTATCTTATTCACATCTATTTTCCTTGTGCTGATACAAACACTGAAAAAATAGGAATTATTATTTTTATTTAGTTAATAACAATAGGTCCCTAATTAGGTCTCTAATCTGTTAATCTTATAAAACAGGTTTAGCTCAGGTTTAAATAAAAAACAACTTTCAATCTCAGCTTGAGGTATTTTTTTCTTCTCTTTTTCTTTTCCTTTTTCCCCCCTTCTGTAACGTACCCATAGTTCCATAACTCTATCAGCAGCTTCAGAAGTTGTCCACGCCCCGACCTTTTTATCCCACTGGGATTTAGCAACCCAAGCAAGGGTGTTGAAACCTGTGACTGCTTTCTGCTAACTCAGCAACAACCTTAGATCACATTCCCAGTGCTCCTGCTCATTCACTGAGCACCCAGGATACTTTCATTTCTACCACGAGAAATAGGGAAAATAGAGTGATAATGGTTATTTACAGGGTGCATTTCTCAGTAGGACATCTTCAGGATTTTCCTGTTAAAATGAAAACATTTTCCTCCACCTAACCACTCCATCCCTTACTTTCTTGTCCCTTGAAGCCAGAGATGCTACTCTTCGTATGTTGCATTGAACATTTAAGTATTTTATGAATCGCTAACCGTCAGGTGCCCTTAAAAATAACTCTATCTTCCAGCTCAAAACCCTGCTTGTGAGCCTAAGAAAGGAACAGTAAGTATAACGATTTTTTAAAGTGCGTTATCATCAAGAATTTATTAGAGATTGCTGTGTGGAGCTGTGCTAAGGACCATTTTAAAGATATCAAAGCCACAGATGGTCAACATGACCAAAGACCCGATTATCCTTAGAAGTTCAGAACGATGCAAGAAAATTAGGTCCATTGACAGGAGATGTGGGTTCTCTAAACCCAGTTTTCTCATCTATCTACCTCCAGGGACTATTGTAAAGAGCTACATAAGGCAATACAGGTGAAGTTAATTTATAAATGGTGAAACCTACTCATGCAAGCTTTTTATATCTTCTCAGCCATAAATATTTACATTGAAAAAGACAGAGAGAAATGGGTAGAAGTAAAAAAAAGAAAAGTGAAGTAGAGAAATGTTATAAGTATAGCAGTAAATCTCTGCAATTTATTTCTTCAACATAGTTTTATAGCAATATTTTCTACTGTCGAACGAACACATTTTTCAGGAAATTTTTAGTCTCTAACCTAGAGCCCTCATTCTGAAATGTCCCAAACATTATAAACAATTTGTTTTAACCACTAAATATGCCATTCATGGTCCCTAAATTATATTATAACCCTAACTAATACATGCAAAGATGGCCAGGCATATCCTTGATATGTAATGACAAAGGGTTATAAACCCTTAATTGGTAATTTTGCCATGCTCAGCAGCTGTAGTTATCCAAATTATTTTGCTCAAACACTGTCACCCCTTTGTCTTTAATGCCTGTAGAGACAGACCAATCCAGCTTAATGCTTTCTTAGTGACTAAGCTCCAGTTCAAGGGTCAGCATGTCCCCCCAGAAGACAGAAGGTCTCGAATTTACTAGGAAGGCAGCTACATACTTCACTAGGAATAAGTGAAATTGTGACCAGAGGCTTAAAATGTTGGCCTTATGAATAATCTGTCTTCTGACCTGTGGATTTTTTTTTTTGGGGGGGGGGTTGTTTGTTTTGTTCCTCCTCATAGGTGTTCTTGAAAGCAGAGCATGTGGGAACATAATAAAAATGAGTCATATGGGGGTGGAGGACCCCCCACTAGGGGACTGGCATTTAGAGATAAATAGACTGTGAGAAGGTTACTGAAGTTGCATTTCACTAGCCAAGTTCCCTTTCAGCGGAGGAGCAATGTGAAATAAAATGCAATACAATGGCTACGAAGGATCGCTTGTAGGGACAAATAGCACAGGACTCTCATGCACTATGTTTTTCCCATTGAAGATTAATAAAAGAGACAAATATCTAATAAAAAATTTACTGTTAATTGATACCAGTTAAGTGCTGCTACTGTTAGTTCTATTAAGTACTAAATAGATTTATTTCATCTTCTTCCATTGCTTGGAAATTTGACATCATTCCTGGCTTCTATCTCCTCCCCCTCCACCCCAATTACAATCCACTGGAAATGGGACAGCGACAAGAGCCATTTAATGTGTCACAACATAGAGTGAAGGGAAGAAGTGCTGGAAGTGGAGGGTTTTCAAAGAGAGAGGAGGAAATAGTGCATCATGATGGTTGCAGAATATGGGTTGGGTTTTTTTCTTATTGTTTGTTGTTGTTGTTGTTGTTGTTTTTCTCCCCTTCTTTCTCTGTCCTTTTTCATACCGGCTTATTTTGTTTTTGTTTTTGTTTTCTCATTTTATGACCAAAGTGTTATTCCTATAGGGTGTGTTCTTTCGGGTTTATGGCCCTGACTAATGGAATTGCTCTAAATAACATTTTGATCTTGTAAGGTCACGCAGAGTGCTATACCTTTCCTTTAATGAGTCAGGTCTGGACGGGCATTTCCCAGAATTGAGATGGTAATGAAGTCATTAGTTTCTTCCTACTTGAAGCCTTGGCTAGAAAGCAGAATTCTATGGGCAAAGTCTGAGTGGGCTTTTTTCATAAATCTCACACCCAGCTGAGCTGTAACACCTGTTACATTTTCCCAGGAGCTTGAGCCGTAAGAACATTTCCAATCTATTTGCTCTTCTTCTTCCGCAGGACACTGACAAAGGCAGGGGTCCCTGTTTTCTAAGGCACTGCTAATTGAAAATCTCTGGCTGGTGCAAATGTGAGCTCAAACCCACAAGAGTTCCAAATAAGGCTTCTATGATTATTTCCTCCTCTTTTTAAAAATAGCCTTTATAATGCAGGTTATACAAGATTAATTTGTTCAAGAGAAAAATAGTCATTGAACCCTTGCCCCCAATAAACTTTTACTTTCCATGAACAGTTTTTTTAAAAGAAAGAAAGAAAAGAGAGGGGGAAAATAATAAAACTCAGAGTTCGGCTAACCCTACAAGATCTGTGTTTGTGGGAACTGGAGGATGGGAACAGGGCAGTATTAAAGTGTATTTGCTTTTGCTGTGTACTTTTTAAATCTTTTCTATTTATTAATTTTGAACACAGAATTGGGAACAAAATTGAGTCAGGTGATGGAGCAAATGTAAAGTGATTATGATGGCAGTGGTAAGTTTAAAAGGACATTTGATTTTCAAAAACTGAAAAATTAAAAGAGGAGGAAATTATAGGATCTTTGAAAGGAGAAAAAAAAATGCATTCACCTATAGAAAAGATGGGCATTTTCGGCCCTAATAAGTCTGTGGGGAAAAAAAACCTTGAAAAACAAGGACAAGATTAGGTGATACAGCTCTCAGGTCTCAGATGGCATTTGACAGGAGAAGAGAAATTAGAAGTAAAATTGACATAAACACATTCACAGTTACACATTCCTTTGGGAGTCAGCACACCCTAGGGTTTGAATCTTGAAGTCAAAACTTTGGGACCCACAAGTCATAACACAGCCAGTTATCGAACTGTTCCCTGTGGTCCCACTGACTACATTCTTCTCCCAAATCCCCTAAAGAAACGAACTGCGTTTGGATTCCGGACTGTGCTTCATTGGCTTTTTTTGCTGTTGTTGTTGGTTGGTCTTAGGGGGTTGTTGATGTTGTGGTTGTTAAGTGTATTGCTTGTGGTCATTGTCATTGTTTGAGCTAGATACCTGTGTATATTCTCATTAACTATATTCCTCCTAGTCTAATAATTGAGAATATAGTCAATTATGAGCCTATTATGAAGGGGAGTATTGGCCATAAGGAGAGGCCATCGTTTTGTTATAAAAGGAAAAAATAACTAAATTTTAAATGTCTGCTAAACTATATTCCCACAGCATAAGTTGTTTTAGTTCTACTGTGAAATCTGTACGTAGTTATAAATTCTATCTTGAAAAGAGCTGAGGTGTTCAGAACCTTCAACACTTATTCAAATAGTTCCTAAACCATATATGAGACCATTAAAAATAGATCTGGATGCCCATTTATTGAAAACGAATGGGTTCCCAATGTATCACTGAGTGAAAAGCTTTTAAATTGACTCATATAAAAATTGCTATTTCAGGAGAGGTCAAAAATGGCCAAATATTTACAATTTTATATTTTAACTTAAATAGTGTGCAAAATGATATGAATATTATGATCTGATTTTGTTGTTGTTTAGTATTTACTCTGAAAAGTCAGCAGTAGTTATACCTGAGAAGAAGATTATGAGTAATTTTTCTTTCATTTCTTTTTTCAACTTACCTATATTTTCTACATTTTCTGGAATAAACTTCTGGGTTTCCCCTACAGTTCCAGGCTGAAGCTGAAATACTTGAGAAAATTTTAGCCATTCCCTTTTGGCTGCTGTCAATCTTCATTCCAATTCTCAGTCTCCTTGTACTATTCAAGGTTGCTTTTTCCCCCCACCCATAGTTTTGCAATTCTAACTACATAAATGATAGGGTTTGACCTTACATAAGCTATAGAGTCAAACAATCACTTAAGAATCAAACTGGATTAGTGAACGAATCTATAATAGACCTTGATTTCTTTTTTCCACTAAAATTCTACTCTAAATCCAATGTGTCACTATTCTGTCCAGAGAATATTGTGTTCCTATTCACTAAACTGAAAATTAAAGATATGCTCCCACAGAGTCATGCAATACAAAGGCTCTTAATAGAATGAATTAAGATTTCTAGAAAAAAAAAATATGGTTAAGGTGATGGCCTCTTACCTGTTCAGAAGGACCAGTAGCACTGATTCTATTAGGCATATCTTCTCTCATTTCCATAAGTTTGTATTATTTCTAGATTCTTCCATCTCCTTCCCTCCATCTGCTCCTTTTGACACCCTGCTTGTCAAGGGAATGATTTTCTGACTCTGCATTGATCGTTGCCAATTCTTACCTTTCTTCCATCCTCTTTTATTTAATTATTGATGTCCAAGGGAGTTGGACTTCACCATCCTATTTCATCAATGGGTCCTATTATGAATGGCAATATCTTCTATCAGTTATCAGCACCTTACTTGATCAATTTTCTGTCTTGTACATATTAGTGATGAATGTTGGTAATCACAATCTTCCTTAGAGCTCAGAATTTATTTATTTATTTATTTATTTATTTATTTATTTATTTATTTTATTTATTTATTTTTTTTGTCTTTTTCGTGACCAGCACTCAGCCAGTGAGCGCACTGGTCATTCCTATATGGGATCCGAACCCGCGGCGGGAGAGTCGCCGCGCTCCCAGCGCAGCACTCTACCAAGTGCGCCACGGGCTCGGCCCAGAGCTCAGAATTTATTTTAAAAGGAACTATTGAATTCTTTAGGTTGGCATACTAATCTACATCTGAATGATGAAAAGCTGAGCAAAAATTATTTTAAACTTCACAACATTAAGGGAGGCAGCATGAAGCACTGGAAAGAAAATTGCCAGTAAGTGAAGGGTATAGCCCAGGTTCTATGATAAACTCTGTGGGACTTTGAGCACGTCACTTAACCTCTTTTGGCCTTAAGTGTCATCATCTGTAAGATAAAAGATTTTCAAGAGACAGAACATAGGTCTCTCTATTTGTACTTTTGTTTGGCTTTCAATCCATTAATCCATAAATCCTCTTTGAATTCCTGTGTGACTTTGATGCAACATGGATTTTCTACAAGGACCAGTAGCCAAGATTCACCAGGCCTGTGATTCCCACAGCTCTGGGACTCAGTTGAATCTTAAATTTTCTAGGAATAGAGATCTTTTTCAATTTCTCTACTATTTCCTAATGGCTCTTTTGTTTTTCAAGGCACAGAGAGAATTCTGCTCCTGACAGATTCCTCGGTGGGTACAGGCAACCCTGCCGAATATACTTCTTCTACGAAACACCTGATAAATTGGAGCTCCACATTGTCCATAGAGGTACCACACCTTATTCAGGAATTTCCCAGACTCTCACTCATCTCTAAATTCCCACCCAAATTGAACCCTGTGGAATAGAAATGGAAATAGACAAAGAATGTTGTCCAGAATCAAATGGAAATGTTTTCTCAGCTTCAGGTAATAAAAGTAAAAAGACAGGGGGATCTTTGAGTTCTCCTGAAGAGAAATTAAAATGTTCTTTATTAGCTGCTATAGTGCCTCAGGAAAGCCTCCCCTCTCCTATTTTTTTTTTTAAATAAGGGCTTCTCCTTCCATACACAGTCCTTTTAATACAAGTGAAAAATTCCAAATTCCTCATTTGTTTAGCCTGAAAATCCCCTGCACATTCCCACAAACTACTTCCTTTTCTCTCTTTTTAGCAAGACTCCCCTCTCTTTAATGAAGAGAAGTTCAGAGGGTTTTTCCCATGAATAGATGGCAGGCATCTGGGAGTTATGAATTTTAAAGTGATCATTTTCTTTCAGCCATGCCGGACAATGGGCATCTCCTTTTGACTCACTTTCACAGCTTTGAGAGGCTCTCAGATCAGCCACATTCCAATCAGACTGGAGTCAGATCAGAGCTGAGCTGGACCGCATCAAGGTCTCACACAGAAAGACAAGGAGCAGATGGCCTGCACCGAGCTCTCCTCCCCCTTTCAGTGTGCAAAGGCCAGCAATGTGGGAAAGCGTTCGCCCGGCATTGCCTATTGATCCCTGAATAGAACCACCGCATGCCACCAGCCTGTAGGTATGAACCTCTGTTAACAGATGGTGAGATCATTATGAGCAATTAATTCCTTTAATGTATCAGTGGGAACATGTTGGAAAGGGTGATGTAAGCACTGAGTAAGTAGTGAACTTCTCGTTCTTGGGGGAGCATGCAGGAGCTACCTAGGGGGGCGTTGGGAGTATCTTCCCAGGCTGCAGCTATGTCCCAGGCTCTGGATAGGAGCTGGGAACCGACTCCACAGACCTGATGTGTGCTTTTCATTAACTAATTGTGAACCCTTCTTCCTTCATGATTAATGCCAGATTTGTCTTTAGGTCATTTTTATGTACAAGAACCATCCCAAAACACAGAGACAAACAAAAACAATATTTGTCAGTAAGTTCATGATGCATGGGGAATTGTTTCACAGAAATCAGCAGAGAATCAGGTCATGGGTCACTTTTGCTAAATACAACTATAGTTGTGATGGTTCTAAATTTAAAACGAATGTTTCTTTCAACAAAGATAAAGGAAAAGTAAATAAGTACACACGCATACACGCATCCCAGCAGTGGAGTCTGAAAACTGAATGTTTGAATGCGTTATAAGTGGGTAGTTTTAAAAGAGGGTATTTTTAAAAATATGAACTCACATATATAGCGAATTTGAGCAAAGGACACATGTAGCAAATTATTCCCTCTAGTGTAAGATGGAATAATTTTTAAATTTCAGTAACAATATGAAAATAACTCTCAGTGGCCAACTGAAAAAATTGGCACCCTGTTATGCAGATATTGTTCTGAGTACTGATCAGTGTGATAATGATGGCATTTTTACATGTCTCCCTACTTCTTTTTACAATATTTAGTAGTGGGGATGTTTTTCGTTCACGAGAAAAAGAAAAATCTTATGACACAGTGAGGATCACCGGGTAGCCCTTAGATTTTATGAAGACTTAAAATACAGAAACAGGAAATACAGGCAACTATTCACTTAATTCATATTTAAATGACACATTTTGCTTGTAATTAAGACACTCAAGTAGTGTCTCTGTTCATGAAATTTACATAACTGTACAATAGCTTGCCCAAATGAACAGCAAATGGCAGTTAACCTTGAAGTGTATTATCTTAATTGAATAAATCTGGCTTTAATTCAATAAATTAAAAACATAGAAATAATATCGCAAAAGACTTTTAAAAACAGACTTGCCATCCCCCATGAATACAGCATGGTACTGTTTATAGTTGTGTTGGAATGCTCGGACATTTTCCAGTATGATTTTAGAACTCTAAAAGCATTCCGATACACATTCACTCTTTTTCCATCATTGTTTCCAAAGCAAATCAATGTCACCCTCTGGAAATCATTGATGAGAATATCTGAACACTAAATCAAAACACATAAACTTGCTTATTTGAGATGGTTCGTCATCTGGGCTTCCAATTCCTCCATCTCCATGGGAAATTTGGTCTTCCTTTTTTCCAATTCTATATCTCCGATTCTATATCACTGAGTGTCCTATGACATGGAGAAAAGACTAAGTAGAGGAAAACAGGGTTTCTCTTTTTAACATAGGAAAGATACATTTCCACCATTTTTTCATTTAAATCAGATTTACATGGGCCGTAAATTCCTTCAGCATAGGGAGCTGACAAAAGATGCTAAATTCTCCCCTCCCAAAGTTTGTTGCTTTAATCAGCACCATCGTGTTTCAGTGATTATATAGTTAAGGAGAAGAAATCATGCAATATGTTTTTATTTGAATGAAATAAGTTAATGAGGCACCACCTGTGCCTTGTATCAGTTTACTGGGGAAAAAGGCAGAACACAGGTGTTCAAAGATCATCATGGCAGAGTTCATACATTAATTTAAAAACCCTAAAACCTGAAGTTATTTATCAGAATCCAGCATACATATTGCTAAGGAATAACCACACACACACATAAATAAAAACCATTGTGAAGAAAGTCCTTATTTCTTGGCTAGCAAGGGGAAAAAAAGAGTCGTAATTCATTCTTTCCTCGTTCTCACAGTGTTCACTATTGTACCATCTGCAATATACAATGTACATGCTCAGCCATAACCCGTACGGCTGGAAAAGAAGCATTCACACTGTGAATTACCATTTTTCCCAGCATCTAGCTCTAGTCAAAGACAGCACAATAATAAACTAGAAGCTCCTTTGTCTGTTAAACATTGTTCTTCATTACTACATGAAAAGCAAATTGTCTTTGTATGAGGAAGAGTGGCACACACGGCCATGGGAGTGGGGGAAAGGGGCTTGTCCCTCTCACTGACCACCTCACAGCCACAGAGGACACCCCTCCATCTTTCCCCCTGGCCCACCCAACTATGCCTTGGAAATCATTTTATCTACAGGCACGTAGGGGATAGATCCCCTGCTCAGTTGAGTGAGATACTGAATTAGAGACCCACAAGATGCTTTGACACTGAATGTCCTGAAGATTACATCCACAGATAGATAAATATATATATATATTTTTAAATCACTTTGATGCATCCCATTTTACTGTTTGAGAGATGTGAAGCTTTCACAGACATTCTTTTTTCCTAGAGCTAAATATACTCAGCAAGTTAGTGTGGGTTTATTTGGGCTCTTTAGAACTGAATGAAAAGCCAGGAAGCAAACAAACAAAATATCTGGATCCGCAGATATACATACGATACAGATATAGATATAAAGGTAAATGTACAGCTATAGCCCATAGTAACCATCACCAAGAAAGTTAGGAAAAAATGTACACAATTAGACCAGAACTACTTATCCAAAAAAAGGATACTTGTAATGGAAATCAGTCACTTACAAGAAATTAATAATTGAGGGGAATTTTTTTTTATTTAATAAATTTCAACAAATCTTGCAACACAATGAGTTTGCTTACAAAAACCTTACTGAATAAAGATCATGACTATCTCTTCATATGGAGGCCAATGGTGCCAAACCTAAGTCCTTATTTCAAGTCTCAAAGAAAATTACTCCCTTGTGACATCTGGTTTGACCCTCAATGGATCAGTTCCATAGTGTGTTTCTGGAGAGGTTTTCCAGCGGAGGTCGAAGGGTGCTCTGCTAGATATGAAGTAAGCAGCCAAAAACAGGTCTGTTAACTTACGTCTACTGGATAGGGACTGGCTAAATGAAATAAACCACCTGAATATCGGTCCAAAAGTAGTTTAATATGTGCGTTTACTGTTCACAAATTGTTGCGATCTCATCAGAGACTGCTTAAAATCATTGGGGGGAGAATGTCCAAAGATAAACTCTGGACATAAAGCAGCCGCTTCTATATTGTTGGATTTTGCAGTATGATTTTGTGATTGCTAGTTTTCCTCACTTGCGTATGAGAATAATAGTTGGCTCACTGAGTTGTCAAGGGACTTTAAAAACATCACTCATATAAAATAACAGTAGTTCTCCATATATAGTAGGTTCACAATAATTGCTGGTTGCCTTTTCAGGTGCAGATTAACATTTGATTTTTATATAGGAAGAAAAGAAAAAGACTTAATTGCTAAGTAGCGTGTTCACATTTGTTCTCTTATGAGAGAAACAACTTTCGTTTATTTTTTATTTATTTATTTGGGGAGAGAGGGCAGCTGGCCAGTACAGGGATTGTTTATTTTTAATGTGCCATACTTGAAATGGCAACATGAGAAATTATAAAATGTTTGTGAAGGTAATCATGATGATCTCTCTCAATTCGGAAATGCTGTTATTCTATAATATTCCATAATTTTTAAACATCATATACTCAACCCAGAAACCAAGTCTACTTCCTTGGAGCTCACAACTATATTCTATCTAAAGAGAAGTCTGCCTATGTATTTTTACCATGTACCACGTGGCTTGGGGTTAGCTTTGACTTGGGGAGGCTCATTCTGTATAAACAAGACTCTGACATCTCCAGGAGACAGAGAGGAATAATCTCAGTCCATGCCCATGAGAAAGTGGTAAAAATACACTAATCACATTAGAAACATCTGTCTTCAGTCCCAAACTAAGGACTTCCCAGACTAAGGGACAATTTGTGGATCACATGATCTGCTCTCTAACTCAAACTACTTACTCATGTGTCTTAACTCTAGTAATATGTAAAAGGATAACTAATGGTTTCTCTTTTTTGATAATACTGCATTTCCTTGAGAGTTTGCATGCTGGTTTCCAAATTGTTATAACAAATATATTTTTTCTTTTAATTTTCAGCTTGAATGCCCCTTCTGAATTTAGAATGACAACATTTGTTTCCTGACTCATAAAACAAAGCATCTATTAATGTCTGTATAGATCTACTTTTTCTCACTTGCAGGGAAACATGTCGACCTTCCTGACTGTAGATCCTCATACCAAGAGCCTCCTTTTCAATATGTTTTCTCTCTTTCTCTCCACAGCTCTTTCTCCATTGTTTCAAACATACACAATTCACTTCAGTCTATAGCAGACCTTCTCAACTGGGGGCAATTTTACCTTCAGGGGCATTTAGCAATATCTGGGAGTAATTTTTGGTTGTCGTGCTGGGTAGAGGGGTGGTACTGGCACCTAGCGGGTAGAGGCCCAGGACACTGCTGAACATTCTATGATGCACAGGGCAGCATCCTTGTCTGCCCCCAAATCATAGAATTATCTGGCCCAAAATGTCAGTAGTTACAAGACTGGGAAACCTTGATCTAGAGAAAAAACAAAACACAACAATAATTAGTTTTATATCATTTTTCATCTGGCTACTCCCTAAACAATCTTCTCTTTATTGCTCAACTTTTTCAGGACGTATTTCCTGCATCCATATTTTATCATGCTCTTACTCCTTAATCTTCTGCAGTTGATTTGCCTTCCAAGCAAGTCCCTAGAACTGCTCTCTTTAGAGTCGCCAACCCCCATAATTAGCAAATCTAACAATCGAACCAACACTTTCCTGTTATCTTATTTTGACATCTCTGTTGCATTCAAATGACTATCATTTCCTCCTTCTTACAAGTCTTTCATCTCTTGGCACCTTGACACCATTCTCTTCCTCTTCATCATCATCATCACTATCATCATCCTCACCATCATCATCAGTCATCACAGCTGATGACATCTCATGCTTCACCTCATTCTGCTCTCCAGTTACATATCTCCCCTTCAGAGAGGTTTTTCCTGCCTGCCCTACCCAAAGTAACACCATCTGATCTTATATCCTCTTGACTTGCTTCTTTTCATAGTATTTATTACTACCCAATATTATCTTATATATTTATTTTTAATTTATTTATTGTCTCTCATCACCCCCCTCCCTGTTTCCCAAAGCTTTATGATAACAGCAGGGACAATGTCTGTTTTGTTCACTTAGTAGCAACACATGCATATTTGCAGAACGAATGAAAGAACAGGTATGTGACTAAATGAATAAATGAATGAATGAATCTAAGAACAAAATCTAAAGGACTTTCTAGCTTGCAGATACTGTACTTAGCACAGCACAAGAGCACTTTAAAAAGTTCATGGAAAAATAGAATTAAAAGATAGTATGAATCTTTCTATGAACTTTTTGAAGACACTTCATGTCCATTCAGTCCTTGTAGTATCCGTTTTCTTAAAACTCTTTTCTTTCTTTGTCTCCTAAGATACTGCCCTGAGCTGATATTCCAATTTCCATGACCACTTCTCTGTCTGCTTTGATACCACCGCTTTCTCCTCTTGCTGTTAGGCTGCTACTAAGATTCCCTCCTCAATGGCACATCATCCCCTTGCTCTGTGCTCTCTTGGCAGCATGTTTCAGTGTCCCACTCAAGTGGCCTCTATAGTGCAGGATTCTCTGTGTCAAACCCCACATCTGTAGAACCAGTTGTGTCGTCCACCCTCATGCAGAAAAAACAGGGTCAAGGTCAGAGCCATCACTGGTGAATGTCTTAACATTTGCAAAGGACTTGAGGCAGGAAGAAACCTGGAATGTTTGGGGAAGTGACAAAATGCCAGTGTGGCTGGAAGGGAAGAGAATGAGGAGTGAAACCCTAGTAACATATGGAGGCCCCTTTATGTGCATGTAATTGTCTAAGGTCCATAGGCAAAGAAATTAAAGATGAATTTAAGGTCCTTTCACCTCTAAAGTTCCCTGAGTAAGAAATCACAAGCACTTTGTCTAAATAGTGCTTACATTTGTGTACCTATCAAGCACCTTCATTTCACTTTGCAAGCACCCCTCTCCTTTGCTTCCTTTCTGACGTTCTTTATAGTCATTTCCACTGTTTACCTGAGAAAAATTATCAGTCATCGTTTTTTTTCAAATAGTAATCTATATTTAATATTATTCAAAACAAGAAAATACAGTTTTATTCCAAAGTACTAAGAATCCACATGGAACTTAAATTGCATATAACAAAGGAAAGAAAGCACAAGTTTTGGAAGTGGCCAAATGTCTTTAAAAAGTTGTCATTAGTCTTTCCTTCTTTTAACCAACCATGTTTTCTTCTTCAAACTATTTTTTTCTTTCCTTGACTCAATTTTCTTCTATCCAGTTTCTTTGCCTTTAGAGAAAAGTCCTCAATGGTGGACAACCATTGGAAGAAAGCACATATAGTGTGAGTTATCAGGAGGATTTAAAAGAGAAGCAATTTCTGACTGGGAATACCAGCCAAGACAAAAATGAACCATGTGTGTGTGTGCATATATGTGTGCCTGCTTATGGCAACATTTATGCATAACCCTGAGCTTCGGAGGCATTCTTCAACATCACCTAGTTTTTAAATTTTCAAATAGACTTGAACCCCACAAGCAATGAATGAATGAGAGGTGACTTCCAATATAAAGATGAGGCAATTACATAGATAACATTTTTTAAATCTTTTGAAGAAAATGAGGAGATATTGTAAAGAAGAGTGAGTTTAAGCACTTTGGAAACTGTAAAGCATTAGACAAATGTATATGCTGTTGTTCGTAATGAATAATTGCTTGTATTTTTATTTGGCTTTGCACATTTAGATACACTGTGTGATCAAAATAGGGTTATTGGGAGCTGCTTTAAATATATGAGTGTTGAAGTAAATTTTAGAAAGAATCTGGAAGGAAAAAAATGCTTTTCTAATCTAATTCTATACTAATTTGCTTCTATCCTAATATGTCTGGACATTGAGGTAAAGACTGGGGTATAGACTTGATATTCTGCTTTAAAAGATTCGTATTTCTGTCATATTATACCATAAATTTAATTGATTAACAAGTTAACCAGCTTGCCAGTATGGATGTTTGTAATACCTAGGTGTACTTTAGCACATTTTCAACTGAGAGAGATAAAAGAGGTGCCAGAGACCACTTAAGAATCGTTAATGGTGACTGCACATATTTAGATAAGGGAAATTTTTTACTCATTTTGGGGGGGCAAAATAGTCAAAATCCTGCAATATGTGGAATTTAAAACCTTGGTTATCTGGCTAGTTTGTGTATCACACAGTTTAAGACTGATGCTTATAGGAATTGCTTGGCTTGCAAAATGGCCAAGGGAGTAAATGACTTAATCAACCTTTCCCATTTTTATCTGCAGTCAATCTAAGCTTATTATTATCAAACCACTCAAATGATGGCCCCTGATTGAACAGAACATTCCACTGGGAACAACAAGAGTAGTATCCATAGACATAGCAATGTTCTTTTTTCACCTTCAACCTCTATAGGTAGAAACTTAAAAGCCATTTCGAACATTATCTCATTATCCCTTCACTTTTGAACTAGGAGTTGATTACCCTTAATTTACCAGGGGACACTGTATTGAGAAGTAAGCCAATTTCTGTAATGTTACAAAGCACTCTGTGCCAAGCTAAAACAGCATTCAAACCTTCAGGTCATGATTCAGCCTCTGCTTCTGCATTTACATAGCATAAGATTATGAATAGGACCCTCACCACCTTTGAAAAAATAAAATATTACTGACAAACAAAAATCCTTTTATGCACACTTAAAATCCTCTTTCTTAAATCAAACTGGCTGTTTTTGAAAGAGAAATAAATTCAGGCATTCATTCAAATATAGCAGTGGTTTTATTTTATTTATTTGTTTTTCTAGTTAGAAAGCTGCTCTGTTTAATATGAGCTCCAACAAATGACTACATTCTTCAAAGAGACCAACTAAGGTAACCCTGATTGTTATGTTGACTTTGTCAAAGGCAATGGCCCAAAGCATTAGTAATTAAAGCCCATTTAAAATTAATTTAATTTCAGGAGCTCCACAAACCCATAAAATCAGACACACACAAAATAAATAGGTACAGATGCATTTTTGGAACCAATGGTTTTCAAAGTGAAAAGGCAGATAAGAGAAGGAAGGAGAGTATCAGAGAAAGAAAACAGAACAGGGAGAGAAAGTACGAGAGGAGAGAATATCCAGTATTAGCTTAAGAAGCTTGTTTTTTGAGCTCCGGTCCACTGCTTCAAAGTCAAGAGTAGCTCACGTAGTAAAGTTTCCAGTTGCAGAAATATCACTCTGTTTCTTCCCAGAATGGAGCCAAACTGGACAGAGACATTTGAAATTGCTTCTCTTGGCAAATGTTAATTTTGTGCACAGTTTTCAAAACAGATCAGAGCTCCCATTGACTACTATCTTAACTTTGCTGAAATTAAGCAACCACTTTCTGCAGTGAAGTATTGCCCAAGCCTTACAAGGAAGAAAGGCTCAACTGTTGTTACCAACATTTAGACACAGGCTTTTAGATGATCAAATGTTGGTTTTGGGGAAAGTGATAAGTCTATCTAAACACTGGTCCAACTTTTATTTAAGAAAATAAGACCTGGAAATTTGTGGAAATGCCTTATTTTTTAAAGAAGAGTTGGGAGGTGGGAAACGTACTTGTTCAGATGTGAAAAAGGAAGATGCCATCTATAGTAAATTATAACTAACAGTGGGGGTTTGAGTGCAAGAGCTAGAGGTGGTGTAGGCATGTGGGAGAGCAAAATACAAAAAGATGAAAGTAAGAGTCTTCTTTCTCTATTTATCCCCTTTTCTCTTTGCAGATTAGATGCATCCAATCAAGTGAATGACCCAGTACTGAAAATAAAATTGTCTCAGAAAAGACTTAGACTATTCACAGAACCCTATTCTTGAAAGAGACTTTAGAAATGATACAATCCTGTCTCTAATTACATGTGGTAAATCCAGCTACAACCCCTTGACAGTGATGTTTGTTGCATCTCACCAACTCACTTGTAATTGAGGCAAAGTCTATTGTTGGCACTGACTAATTCTTAGAAAGTTCTTCTAAATCCTAATTCTGATCTCTCAAGCAACACAGGATACAATATTGAGCTTTTCATCATCTGCAAGCAATAGAATGGTGGTCAGACCTGGGTCAGACATATGTAGATTTATGCCCAGAACTAACAGGGAGAGTGATGTGGACACTGGTACATTACTCAACTTCTCTAAGCTTCAGTCTCCTTACCTATAAAAGGGTATGATTAATATTTCCTACTCACAGGCATTTTGTTAGGATTAATGAAATAATGCACTTAGAACAATGCCTAGCATATACAAATGCTTGGATACATTAGCTATTACAATGATGTTAAAGGCATAGACATAGGAGTACGACAGTCCTGAGTTCAAATCTCAGCTGCACTGTTTAGTAGCTGTGCTTACATTAGTTAATTTTTCTGAGCTTCTGACATGTCTGCCTCACAAGGATTTTGTGATGATTTAATGAAAAATATGTTAAAGTGTTTAATATAGTGTCTGTCCCTAATATTTTTTATTATCATTGTGATCACTGTACACTTAATGTCCTCCTTAAAATAGGGGGCTGGGAACCAATAAAACACTCCTAAAGTAGCAGAATCAGCCCAAAGGGTAGCGTGAAGACTGTCTACCTTGACCTAAACATGATATGTTTATTAATGCAATCAAACATTGTATTTGCCTTTCCTCTTCCAGCCCCTTAGAAATAAGAGTATAAAAGAGAAAACACCCACTTGTGAATCCATTGGTTCTATCCCACTCTCTCATAATAAGCCATTAAAAACAAGGTACAACAAATAAGAAAATCAAGTGAAGGAGATCATGTGACATTCTCTTCATAAAAAGAAGTACTCACACATGATTCATTTATCCATTCCACCAATTGTTCTACAAACACTTGTCAAGTGCCTACAGACTGTGTCAGATATAGCCTTGCCCTTCTGGGTCTCATGGGTGAGTGGCATCTGTGATCTTGTGACCTGCTTAATTGAGTCCTATTTCTCTTAGATGGCCTTAAAACAGCCTCTACAAGATTTTTTCTATGTAATTATTCATGTTCCCCAAAGAAATAAAATTATCTAGGTCTATCCAAGTCTATATATGCCCTAGAACAATAGCCCCCTGGATCAGTCATAAAGGAAACCCTCAAACACTGATTTTGTTTTTAACTCTCAAACACATATTCAAGAGGAAATTCCTAATGCTCCAAGATATATATACAAGACCACCCTCAAAAAACTTCCCACAGCATGCACTGTTGCTTTTCCCACTGGCTATCTTCCTTCCCACTCCTACCTCTTCCAAGTTACAGAACCCCATAGTGTTCGTCTATTTAACCACCATGTACTTCATGGTGGCCACTACTTGATCCCAGGGGTTAAATGTTTATTGGCCTTAGCCAAGTTATATCATTCTAATTGCCATGCCAGTGACTGGTTTAGGAATGCACAAGCAATTGCAACTCTGGCCAGTTAGATAGGGAAAATCAACCAAGTAGCTTCCAGAAAAATGTTTCTTTTGCTGTTAAAAAGGCATATTCGAGGGGAAGTTTCCTTTTTCCTACCCCTTCATTCAGCTGTGTGAGGTGATGCCTGGAGCTTCTGCAGCTGTCTTGTTACCACAAGGCAACAAACCTAAGTGTAAAAGTAAACACACTACACATAGTAAAACAGAAAGATGAAAAACACCCAAGACCTTAACATTGCTGAGTTGCTGAGCTAACCAGAGTTGGTTAACTAATCATCTTATTACCTAAGATTTAAAATAGCCCTTTCTTTTTTTTAAAAAAAAAGCAGTATGTCTCAAACTATAATGTGTATGCAAATAACCTGTGCATCTTTTTACAATGCAGATTCTGATTCGGGAGGCCTGGGCTAGAGCTGTGTATTCTGTAATTCTGACAAGCTCCCAGGTGATGGTGATGCTGCCAGTTCCGAGCCCAAACTTTGAGTAAGAAGGTTTTAATTCACTTTAGATAGATTTTTGGTTACTGGTAGCCAAAATCATCTAAATGATACAATCCTCAATCTAGTATTCTCTCTCATTATCTCTTACCTGCGTTGATGAAATCCATTTGGGGACTTAAAAATTTTAATATTAATTATAGTTGCTGTTAACCTGCAGTTCATGCTTTAATTCAGTTCTACTCACTTCAATACCTCACCATTACCAGCACCTTCTCATTCTTTTCTGTCTTAAATAAGGCATTCAGGCCCGGCGCCCACGGTGTGACAAAGGCGCCTGTGAATGCTGGGTGCATTCGCCCTGCTCCAGCGTAGAGAGCTTGCCAGTGCACCTGGCCCAAAGGTAAAGCAGCTGTGTGCACATCGGTTCCTTCCCTGCCATCTCCAGCTCTAAAGAGAAATGCTCGAGCGTTTTTGCAAATCAAAACCTTTTCATCCTGAATTTGGTGATTCACCCTGAATGGCATCTTCTTGGAAAGTCTGTAATGCACTATTGTGTAAGATGGGTAAAATTGGCCTGTCTCATTGACAACACTCTTCTTCTCATGGCTCAGGCTGGGCTGGGGGAGGTGACAATAAAAAGAGTTCTTTACAAACGGCCTCCCTCCGGGTCAGGGCAGCCATGCCGGTGTACCTGCGTGGGATGGGCTGTCTGCGTCTTGGTATTACTGCTCCGTGTGTTCATCACATCACCCCTGGATGAGAATTAGGTTTCAGCAGGTATAAAGATGGTGCTTGTTTTTAACAAGGCACATTTACAAAGCTTCCATACTCAAAAAAAGTGTGGGGGCGGCAAACACTCAAAGGCCATGCCAAATTTGCTTTTCCCCAAAGCAAGGAGAGACAAAGGAAATCTCAAGCATACCTCCCAGATACAAAGAACATGTGTTTACCCTCCAAATTCAAGAGCGTGAACTCAGCTCATTATCCCAGGAGCAGGTCACTAATTCCATCCAGTTGGAAAAAAAAAAAAATGTCTGTGGTGCCATTCACATAATGAAGCTCTATCTTCCTATTCAGAATCAACTAACATTTCTCTTAGTGCCAAACAACTCTACACTATGAAATTTCATGTATATTATCTTATTTAATCTTTCAACAACCAGCCCTGCCATGTAGCTATCTATCAGTTAGATATTTGAATTAGCGAGAGAAAATTCCAGAATCTAAAATGTGCATGTTGAGCCCAAAAAAGAGATTTTCACAAGAAAGAAGTGAAATTGCTTTGGCAAACTATATTAAATAGTGTTCATGCAATATTAGAGCAATAAATCCCCCATTCCCCCCCCCTGCCCCCCGCCCCACAGCTGAAACAGACCTCTCCTTGGCTCGTGCCTTAGTAGCACAGTTTTCTGGTCTTTGCAGACAGAAGGACTGAGCACCAGAACCATGCCCTGGTGGCTTGCAACCCCACAACCCACAACCACATTGGTGGGCCAGGACTATCTGGTCAAAGCTTGTCAAGTCAGCCACCAGCAAGTCATGTTTTGTGTGGCTCTCTCAACTTTGTTAATTTGGATTTATTGCAGGTATTTTAAAATCTAGAGATGTCACATAAAAATCTGAATTTTTGGATTCTCTGAAGAAGTCAGGAGATCTGGCTGTGCTGCACCGTGGGACAACCGCTCTTATTGATGAGTAGAGGGAGCTCTTTATTCAGGGAAAGGTCTTCAGCTGGCACACTGAAGCTCTCCCTGCTGTCTCTCCAGCATGGAGGTCAGTTGCCAGATACCTATCACTCTGAACCAAGTTTTGTCAGCCTCAGAACTGCTGGCATTTTTGGAAAGCTAATTCTTTGTTGTGGGGAACTGTCCTGTGCATTGCAGGACGTTTAGCAGCATCCCTGGCCTCTACCCACTAGATGCCAGTAGCACCCCCTACCCCTAGTTGTGATAACCAAAAATGTCTCCAGACATTGCCAAATATTCTGCTGGGGGGAGAGAGCACATTGCCCTTAACTGAGAACCACTGCTCCATCTATACGAACCCCTCTTCCCTCATTTAAGGTACTAACTAGCCAAGTGCCCATCGGCATTCGAGTCTGGATTTCCTACTGCCTCCAATAGTCACTCATAATGATGAAAATTCTAGAAATACGTGCTGATTTCTTTGAGCATAAGGATGTGCGTTCCCTTTAAAATGAGTGTTGGCCTGGACAATACAGTATATTAAGTATCAGTCATTCATACACCTGGGAGTTTTCAGATCCTTTCTTAAGAGTAACTTTTCAAATGGAAGAGGATAAGGGGAGCCTGAAACTGCTATATCCTGAACGAAGGTTGAAAAAGTGATTTTAAGAAGGAAAGGGAATAGAGAAAGGGTAAGAAATAGGCAACAGCATTTTCTCAAGTGCCAGCCCAGCAGGCACCCACATGAAACATGGCTTTATGGGGATCACCTGTGCTCACTCTGAACTTTACTGCTTTGAATGTGTAGAATAGATTTACACAAGTTCACCTCCCTCTACCTTGTTTAATGATGCGCCTCATATATGCTGATGAAATCTACACGCAATTATATTCTTGTTTTAACTAGTTGTGCTGGCAAGGGGTCTTTCCCTAGAACTGAAACCTCTAGTGCTGGCAACATAGCTAAGAAAAACATACCCATTTGCCAGCTCCCCTCATTGTCCGCCCTAATTAGAGAGGTGTTGCTGCTTCTTTCAAAACACCTGTGGAGGTCAAGGAGCTGCTGCGGAGAAGGTGACCCTCTGCAGGCCAATTGCCCCGAATGTCCTCTTAGCAGAATGTAGGGATCTGATCAAAGGCATATGGCATGACAGGAGCTGAGGAGAGTCACCAGGAGAACTTTGGAATTAGCCAAACCTAACTTCATAAATTGTTTGTAATTGAGCAACCGTAAGAACCTCATACGTCAAAATCTATGGGATGTGGCTAAAGAAGTACCCAAAGGAGATACATAGACTTAAAAGAATCTACTAGAGATCAAGAAGGTTGAAAATTAATAATCAAAAAAAGCTAGGAAAAAAAAGAAAAAGAATTTTTAAGTAAAAAGAATTGATAAGAATAACAGGGATATTAAAAATGAGAATTAATAAAGTAGAAAACTTTTTGAGAAGTATGATTTTAAAAAGAGATCAAAATCATAAATAAATGACATCAGGTAGGAAAAAGAGCATGTAAGTATAGTTACAGATGAGATTATTTTTAATTCTAAGATATGAGAAACCCTATCTTCTCTGTACTAGTCTAACCCTACCTGAAACATTTTTCTTATTTCTGCACAAAAAGACAAATGATTCTCCCATAATACTCTATTTATGTCTCTAGTATAGCACTTATCCTGCTGTATATTTTTTCCATTTGTCTCCCTGGCTAACCCCAGAAATCTTTTATGGAAGGGACTGTATCTTATTTATTTCTGTATTCCAGCTGTAGGCATGCCTGGCATATAGTTAGTACACAATAAATACTTGAATAAATCCAGGAAAGAGTAATGGGGTAATGAAAGGGCTGAAAATTTTGTGTTGGGGGATGCTTGAAAGAAATGGGGAAATCTGATCTTCAAAATAGACGATGCAGAACACACCAGAGTGGCCTTCAAGAGAGCGAAGGCCTGTCATGGGAAAGAAAGATGAGATTTTTCTGTATAGACCCGTGGAATAGAACTTAGACCAATGTACATAATGTAGACAGATAAGATTAAAGTGGCAGAGGAGCCAACTAGATGACTTATTGGATGCCTTCCTTCCCAGAGTGCTTCTACTTAAGTTGTCTACAATGTAAGAAGTATGTCTTACTTCTCTTATATTAATCATAAATCCTCCTGCCCATACATGACCCCCCACCTCACCACCAAACCACTGTGGGCAGTACAGGACTCTAATATAGTGAATAGTCAACAACTGTTTGGGGCCAGATTTGGGGTTATAAGCATGCGCATACCACTTCCCATATCTCTGTCAGATTTCCAATTATGGAAATAAACCTCATCAGATTGGTATGAAGCCTGATTCTAGCAAAGCTAAATATTCCACGAAGCTGCCTGCCAGACGCTGCTAGTATCAACATTCTGTTCTTCACTCTGAGTTGCAGTTTAAAATCAATCCGGCTTTTTCCCAAATATCATAGCAACGTGTTTAAATCTTCTTTTACTCTATGCCCAGCATGAAGATATTAATGACTCTCTCTTCATCAACTTAATTAAATGTAGAGATCAGACTGACTTTTTAACCTGATCGGAGTTCACCAGCCACAGATACTGCAAGGGTTTTGTTCTTCATGCAAACACACACACTCACTATGCTCACCTAAAGGTATGTTTTCTATGAATACCACTTTCAGACAACAAATGCAATTGCTAAAATTGTGTCTGATATTTGTAATTACTTAGGCCTATACCTGCGGTGAATTGGTTTCACACTAGAGGAAATGCAAATTACTTTAAATCCAGGTGGAGGAGTATTCTCGGAAGTGTTTACTGAAAATTCTACAGCAAAACAAACCTAGTAGCTTACAGAATTAGTAAGAACTGGAGAGCTGAAAAAATACCTGCTCAAGTTCAAGATATTGCTGTGTGTATTTGCATTTATACATATATGCTGTAAATATATACAAATGTGTAATACACACATTATCCAGAACAATCAGGGCTAGCCCCCTGCAGCACATTCCTCAGGCTGTTTTCATGAAATGCGGACTTTGCTCACATATCCATTTCTTCACTCCCCAAAACTAGGCTCCTCACAAGGCCAAACCTTTTGGGAATACATGAAATATGCAACAAATGTGTCTATCAATCCTCCTGGATTCTTATAGAAAGCCCAAACTCAGTAGAATAAAAGTTAATTAATAGGGAATTGTGTTTATAAACCAAATCAACAAAAGGCATATAAAAGTTGAAATTTTCATATGTCACCAAACCCCCAGCTGTGTATTTGTTGAAGAAATGACAGGTCTTCTTGAGTTGATTTCTCATATGTACGTTCCCTGATACAAACTCAAAATCTCTGTAGTGAACATTACCCACATTCCTTACAGAAATGACAGCTAAGTCCACAGCACGTCCTAACCTTTGTATTTAGATCCTAGAATTATTCAGAAAAGTGCAGCTCACTCTTCATGAGTAGGAAAACAGGAGAGGTCTTGTTTGTTTGCTTTTTTTTCCTTTGTGGGGATACTATCTTTTTCTCCTGTAGATGTCATGCTCTTCTTCGTCTCTTTCTTGTTTGTAAGTTTTTGCTTTGTAGAGAGTTCTTTGGTTTCCCCTGGAGTTTGTGTTTCTAATCACTCCATTGGACACATACACACACTTCTCCAGAATATCTGCTATATTATTTCATTGTCTTACCAATGACAATCCTTGAACTTATTGCAAGATAGAAAGGTGGTAAATGGAGAGAAGGAAGGAAAGAAAGAAGGATGGGAGGGAGGGAGAGAGGGAGGAGGGAAAGGGGGAGGAAGGGAAGGATGGAGAAGAAAATATGATATAAATAGATAATCATGGGCCAGCCCCGTGGCGCACTCGGGAGAGTGCTGCACTGGGAGAGCAGCAGTGCTCCCGCCGCGGGTTCGGATCCTACATAGGGATGGCCGGTGCACTCACTGGCTGAGCGAGGTGGAGCCGGTCACAAAAAGACAAAAAAATAAAAAATAAAAAAATAAAAATAAATAGATAATCATGTACCTTTCACTATATTTAAGTCCTCAAAAGCTTAAAATCCCCTTAAAAAAGAAAGAATGAAAGAAAATGCTTGACGATGAAGCAATAAATCAAATATTTGTAAGAGATCTGCACTTTCATCAGCAAGTGAACATAGTGTTCATTTAATATTCTTTTCAGCTGCCCAACATCTGAATCCCCTCCCTAGAATCCAGGCAGCTTCCACTATATGAACCTTTCTGGAAGGCAGCACCCATCTCCCCTACAGAACCCTAAAAGGTCATTTTTCTGTGACCTCCACCCAACTGGCCAAGGTTCATGGACACATGACCAAGCCTCAGCCAATCAGATGCCACCACCCAAGACACTGGACCTTGTGGCAGTGATGAGATGACACAGGGACAGTGGAGAATGGGAGCCGCCTGTAACATCTAGTGACCAAGGCAGTAGTGAAGACAGTGCCAGCTGGGGTGGAGGTATTGTCCTCATCAGAACACTGCATCTGTTCCTGCCCAGCTGCCAAACAAGGTTTTCCAGCCTTCCTGGAAATTCGGTGAGATAACCAATACCCTTTTCATTTTCTGCTATTTTCTTTTACTATAAAGGTTTATCAGTATAACATGTGTGCGGAATTTAAAAATCAAATAGGAGTAAAAGATCTATGAAAAATAAAAACAACAACTATCCCCTTCTGGCTCTATCAGTCCATCCCACCCTTTAGCCATGCTCCCTAGAGGCATTGCTTTTACCTTTTTTGTTTATTTCTTCTGAAATTTATCTCCATGATGAGGTGCGTTAAGCAAGGTGGAGGGACGTGGACTTGTGTAAATCTATTCCATTCATTCAAAGCAGTGAAGTTCAGAGCAAGCACAAGTATAAACCTGGCCATTACGTTACTAAAATATAAAACTTTTCCTTTTCTTCTTTGGTCTCTCTCTCAACTTGTCATAGTGTTTTTATTTGCTATTTAAAGTTGTTCTAAATAAAAACATAAAATAAAATTTTAAGTTATTAGTATGAGTCTTGCTGTTCATCTTTATGCTGTGCAAAGCCAGTTTTAAATGCAAATATAAGAGCATTTAACTCTTAAGCAAAATCACCGAAATTACACAATTTGTATTTCATAGCTTGTGCTAGCATATATATTTCGTCTTTACCAGAAAAATGGAAATTCTGCACAAAAAAATAAATAAGTAAAATTCCAATTGATTTTACTTATTGATATACATACATTGTACCAATACGCTAACTTCAGTTACTGAAGAGTAAGTTAGGACAGAAAAGAAAAGGACCTCTGAGTTGTCCTATTTTCCCCCTTTCTTCTATGTCATCATTTTCATTGTCAGAAGTTTGGCTAATACAGGAATGTAAGAGTAAGAAAGGACACAATGGGGTTTCTTGATGATCATGTTTCTTAGAATGCAATTGCCTTTTTTCTGCATTGGAAAGTTCTGATTGGAATAGAAAGTGTGGCCCCTAGGGACTGTTAGTGCCTCAGCATGCTCAGTTATAGACTTAGCATCTTACCTTGAACTCACTTGAAGTCTTGCTAAACTCCCACACGTCCTGAATTTACTGAAGTTCTGCGCTCATGGGACATCATAAACACTGTGTTCCAGCGCAGCAACACGGAACAGTGGACTCATATATTATGCGAATCTCCTCTGCTCATATTCAGGCTCTATCATACTGTTGAACTTCACTTACAAAATACAAGTTCTAAAATAAAATTATTCAGAATTTCAAGATGGCAGCAGCAGAACATGAAGCCAAGAGCAGGACCCATCTGAGAGCTGGCCCTGTGTTCTACACATCATCACACAGACTTTCATTCCAAACCCTGTTTCTAACACGTTGCCTCACCCTCACCTACAATGGTGCTTGGTTTCTCTGAGTCTGTAACCTCTCCTGTTCAGTTTTTTTCAGAAAATAAATCTGTTCTATGTTTAGGAGCTGTACCTCAAATATAAAGCAGATCCAAGAGGCAAATGGGGAGCAGATCAGGATTGATAAGGGTCTCAGTGGGACAAACTTGAATAGAAAGTTGGGTAGGTCCCTACAGCCTGGGCGGGGCAAGGGGAAGTAGGGAGAGGGAGGTATGATAAATCATAGACTAATCAATGCCCATCAGGGCTTGGAAAATTAATCTGTTACTAACACATAACTTTATCTAAGACTATTGCTTCCAGTAAAGAAAATTTTGCACCTTAAAAATGTCTTTGTTAAGTCTGGCATTGTGAAAAATTTTGATTTCCACTAAGTGCTTCTGTTGGTGTAATGGGAAATAAAGGACTCTGGATTGTACACACCTGGCATTGAACGCTGGTCCCAGTACTCCCCAAGTGTAGCCATAGACAAAGTATTTAATATCTCTGAGCTTTGCTTTTCTCCTCTGAATATAAATGGAGGTAACAATATCTAATCTCAGGCCATTGTTGCAAGATAAAATGAAAATTGAAATTATAGAATATAATGCCTAACACAATCTTGATGCACAATAAATATTAGTTTCCTACCTTTCTTTTGCTATTATAAAAAGCTCTTATGAAGATATTTAGGTGGACCAGTTATTAAATTGAGAATAATAGAAGGCCAATACAGGTTTCTTATGCTAAGAGAAAAATGGATAATAGGTGATACATGTATGTCTGTGTGTATATATATACATATATAAAATTTTCCTTATTATACTAATGAATTTGCATATATGTATGGGGTTAAATGACAATGTATAACTGCCTTTCATTCATCCACACATCGTATGTAAACTTGATTGTATTTGATTAAATAGAAATGATTTACAGTATTTTGGAATATTTTATGACCTCATTTTTAAAGATACTTCCACTATTTCCACTTTTTCTAATTGGGTATTTCAGAATTAAAATGTCCTTATTTCTTTTGGGTGTTCAATAGTTTCATATGTTATTATTTTAAGGTGTACTGGAGATGTCCTTAAGGTATCTCTTTTGTTGCTGTTTGCATTTATCCCATTTCAGGTCACCACACTATGGCTGTCACTGTGCCATGTTGTACTCCATTCATGACCCATGTCCAAATTGGGTTTTGGTAAGCAAGTCTTCAGTGCTGGTATGTTTGCTGCATCCCAGATCCTCCCTTTCAGTTACCATGTTTGGTTTTTAAACAGTAATAATGAGTGTCAGGGGACACTAAGAAACTAAAGAACATATATGTGTACATGTGACTGGTCAAAGGCTTACAGTCAAGTAGAGGACTGAAGCACTGTAGTTATTAGACTTTCAGCTTAACCAGAAAAATAAGTCTCTGTAGAAGTGTCATAAAGACACACTGCATATTTCATATGACATAAACTTAACACAAACCAGCACACAATTAAGTGCCACAAATTTTTTTTTTATTGAGACATAATTGATTGTACATATTTTGGGAGTACAGCATTGACTATCAGTATTCATTTACAATACGTGATGATCAAATAAATATTATTAACATGTTCATTATTATAAATCGTAGCTATTCTTTGTGTCCCTTCCCAATTTCTCCCTAATACCCCTCCCCCTCCCCCTTTCCCACATCTGAGAACCATAGGTCTTTTCTCTCCTGAAAGTTCAACATTTTATTATCTTCCTTCCTTCCTTCCTTCCTTCCTTCCTTCCTTCCTTCCTTCCTTCCTTCCTTCCTTCCTTCCGTTTTCCTTTCTTCCTAGTTCCCACTTATGAGTGAGCACATGCAGTATTTCTCTTTCTATGCCTGGCTTATTTCACTTAACGTAATTTTCTCAAAGCTCATCCATGTTGCTGCAAATGGCAGAATTTCGTTCTTCTGCATGGCTGAGTAGTATTCCAATGTGTATATATACACAACATTTTCCTTATGGGTCATTCATTGATGGATATCTAGGTTGCTTCCATATCTTGGCTGTTGTAAACAGAGCTGTGATAAATATGGGAGTGCAGATATCCCTTCAACATGATGATTTTCATTCCTTTGGGTTTATACCCACAAGTGGGTTTGCTGGATAATATGGCAGTTCTATCTGTAGTTGTCTGAGAAAACTTCATACTATTTTCCATAATGGCTGCACTAATTTACAGTCCCAAAAATGAATAGAACAGTTCCTCCTTTCCCCACTTCCTCACCAGCATTTGTTATTTTCAGTCTTTTTTATAATAGCCAGTCTAACTAGGGTAAGATGATATCTCAATGTGGTTTTAATTTGCCTTTCCCTAATGATTAGTGATGCTTTACAATTTTTTATGTACTGTTGGCCATTTGTATGTCTTCCTTTGAAAAATGTCTATTCAGTTACTTTGCCCATTTTTTAATTAGATTATTTGGTTTTTTACTGTGAACTTGTTTGAGTTCCTTGTATATTCAGATATTAATCCTTCGTTGGATGTATAGTTTGCAAGTATTTTCTCCCACTCTGTAGGTTGTTTTTTCACTCTTTGATTGTTTCCTTGGCTGTGCAGAAGCTGTTTAGTTTGATATAATCCCATTTGTTTATCTTTTTGTTGTTTGTGCTTTGGGGGTCTTATTCATAAAGTCTGTGCCCAGTCCTACTTCCTGAAGAGTTTCCCCTATGTATTCTTTTAGTATTTTATGGTTTTGAGTCTTATACTTAAGTCTTTAATCCATTTTGAGTTTATTTTGGTACATGGCAAGAAGTAAAGGTCTAGTCTCAATCTTCTGCATATGGATGTCCAATTTTCCCAGCACCATTTATTGAAGACGGAGTGTTTTCCCGTGTATGCTCTTGTTGCCTTTGTCAAAGATCAGTTTGGCTGTAATTTTGTGGGTTGATTTCTGGGTTCTCTATTCTGTTCCCTTGACCTGAGTGTCTGTTTTGATGCCAGTACCATGCTGTTTTGGTTACTATAGCTTTGTATTATAATTTGAAGTCAAATAGTGTTATGCCTCTGCCTTATTTATTTTTCTCAGGATTGCTTTGGCTATTCAGAGCCTTTTGTTGTTCCATATGAATATTAGGATTGTTTTTTCTATTTACATGATGAATGTTATTGGTACTTTGATGGGTATTGCATTGAATCTGTAGGTTGCTTTGGGTAGTATGGACATTTTCACAGTGTTAATTCTTCCAATCTAAGAGCATAGAATGTCTTTCCACCATTTTGTGTCCTGTTTAATTTCTTTCAACAGAGAATTGTAGTTCTTGTTGTAGAGATCTTTCACCTCCTTGGTTAAATTGATTCCTGGATATTTTATTTTTTTGGTGACTATTATAAATGGGCTTCTTTCTTGATTTCTTTTTCTGCTAGTTTGTTATTGGAGTATAAAAACACTAGTGATTTTGCAGGTTGATTTTGTATCCTGCAACATTATTGAAATTTTTTATCAGCTCTAAGAATTTTTTGGTAGAGTCTTTTTGTATACATAGGAACACGTTGCCTGCAAACAAGGACAGTTTGACTTCATCTTTTGCAGTCTGCATGCCCTTTTTTTCTTTTTCTTGCCTGATTGCTCATGAGTGGGCATCCTTGTTTTTTCCCATTTTTAAGGGAAAAGCTTTTCCCCATTTGGGATGATATTGGTGGTGGGTTTGCTGTATATGACTTTTACTGTGTTGAGATACTTTCCTTCTATATATAATTTGCTGAGAGCCTTTATCATGAAGGGAAGTTGAATTTTGTAAAATGCTTTTTCTGCATCTATAGAGATAATCATACAGTTTTTGTCCTTGATTTGGTTGATGTGGTGCATCACATTTATATACATGCATATGTTGAACCATCCTTGCATCCTGGGATGAATTCCACTTAATCATGATGTATAATTTTTTTGATGTGTTGCTGTATTTTATTCACTAATATATTGTTGAGGATTTTTATGTTGTGTTCATCAGAGATACTGGCCTGTAGTTTTCTTTTTTTGTTGTATCCTTGTCTGTTTTGGGATCAGGGTGATGCTGGCCTCATAGAATGAGTTTGGGAGAATGGCTTCTGTTTCTGTTTTTGGAATAGTTTAAAGAGAATTGGTATTAATTTATCTTTAAAGGTTTGGTAGAATTTAGCATAAAGCCATCTGATGCTGGGCTTTTCTCTGTTGGGAGACTGCTGATTACTGCTTCAATCTCATTGTTTGTTATTTGTCTGTTCAGGTTTTTTATTTCTTCTTGTTACAGTCTTGGTAGTTTGCATGTTTCCAGAAATTTATCTATTTCCTCCAGGGTTTGGTATTTGTTGGTGTAGAGTTGTTTATTATACTCTCTAATGATTTTTTGTATTTCTGTGATATCAGTTTCAGTTGTAATGTCTCCTTTGTCATTTCTGATTTTTGTTATATGGGTTGTCTGTCTTCTTTTTTGTTTTTTCTTTTTTGTTTACCTAGCTAATAGTTTTCTATTTTGTTTATCTTCTCAAAAAACCAACTTTTTTTTCATTGATCTTTTGTACAGTTTTTGTATAATTTGGAGGATCTCTATTTCATTTAGTTCTGCACTGATCTTGATTATTCATAATTATTTCCTTCCCTCTACGACTTTCAGGATTGGATTGTTCTAGTTTTTCTCAGTCTTTGAGGTGTAATGTTAGGTTGTTTATTTGAAGTCTTTCTATTATTTTGATGTAAGCATTTGTTGCAATAAGCTTCCCTCTGGGTATTGCTTTTGCGGTATTTCACAAGTTTTGGTATGATGTGTGTTTGTTTTTGTTAGTTCCAAGAATTTGTTTGATTTCCTGTTTAATTTCTTCTGTGACCCATAGGTCATTCAGGAGCCTGTTGTTTAATTTCCATGTATTTGTATAGTTTCCAGAGTTTTACTTATTGTTTCCTAGTGTTAATCCACTGTAGTATGAAAAGATACTTGAAATTATTTCAATTTTTAAAAATTTGCTGGGCCGGCCCCATGGTTCACTCAGGATAGTGCGGCGCTTGTAGTGCCAAGGCCACGGGTTCAGATCCTATGTAGGGGTGGTTGGTATGCTCACTGGCTGAGCGTGGTGCAGACAACACCATGCCGAGGGTTACGATCCTCTTACCAGTGAAAAAAAATTTTGCTGAGGTTTGATTTGTGATGTAACATGCATTCTATCCTGGATAATGTTCTGTGTGCTGAAGAGAAGAATGTATATTCTGTGGTTGTTAGATGAAATATTCTGTAGATATCTTCCAGGTCCAATTTGGTCCAAAGTATAGTTTAAATCCTAAGTTTCTCTGTTGATTTGTTGCCTAGATGATCTGTCCAATGCTGAGAGAGAAGTGTTCCGGTCTCCCATATTAACGTATTGGGGTCTATTTCTTTCTTTAGGTCTAACAATATTTGCTTTATATATCTTGGTGCTGCATGTTGGGTGCCTACGTATTTATGATTGTTATGTCTTCCGGCTGGATAGATTCCCTTTATCATTATATAGTAGTCTTCTTTGTCTTTTTTTTATGGTTTTTGGTTTAAAGTTTATTTTATCCGATATAAAAAAAAGCTACTCCTGCTCATTTACGGTTTCCAATTGTGTGATATGTCTTTTTCCAGCCCTTCACTTTTAGTCTTTGTGTGTCTTTATAGATGAGGTGAGTCTCTTGACGACAGCATACAGTTGGGCCCAGCTTTTTAACCCAATCTGTCAGTCTGTGTTTTTTGAGTGGGGAGTTTAATCCCTTTACATTTAGGATTGTTATTAACAGGTACTGTCTTACTCTGGGCATTTATCACTTCTTGCTTAGATGTTTTAAATATCTTTTGTTCCTTTCTTCTTCTTTCCATATTCGTCTTCAATGTTTGCTGTTTCTTTGAGGTGGTAAGATTTAATTTTTTTCTCTTTCTCATTTGCATTTTTGTTTTAACAGTGGGTTTTTTTCTTTCTTGTGTATTCATGATGGTGATTATCATTTTTCAGATTCCAGATTCACGACTCCCTTGAGAATTTCTTGCAGGACTGATCATGAGGCAGTGAACTCCCACAGTTTTTGCTTATCTGGGAAATACACTATTTCTCCCTCCTTTCTGAAGGACAGCCTTGCTGGGTATAGTATTCTTGGGTAGTAATTTTTTTCTGGTAGTATTTTGAATATATCAGCCTTTTTTCTTCTGGCTAATAGAGTTTCTGCTGAGAAGTCTGCTGTTAGTCTGATGGGAGCTCCCTTACAGGTGACTTGATGCTTTTCTCTTGCTTATTTTAGAATTTTCTCTTTGTCTTTTAACTTCACCAGTTTGATTATAATGTGTCTTAGAGAGGATCTTTTTGGATTGAATCTGTTTGGGGATCTTAGAGCTTGCTGGATCTGAAGGTCTGTGTTGTTCCCTGTATTGGGGAAGTTTTCTATTATTATTTCATAGAACAGGTTTTCAATGTCTTTTCCTTTCTCCTCCTCTTCTGGAAAACCCGTGATTCAGATGTTTGTGCATTTAAGGTTGTCTGCTAGCTCTCCTAGATTTTCTTCATTTTTTTAAAAAATTCTTTTTTCCTCTTCTGTGTTTGCTTAGGTTATTTTGAAGAGACTGTCTTCAAGATGAATTTCTTTCTTCAGCTTGCTCTAACCTGCTGCTTTATTTCTTGGTTGTGATTTTTATTTCATTGAATTAATCCTTCAGTTCCAGGAGTTCTGCTGCATTCTTTTTTAAGGTATTAATCTCTGTACATTTCCTCCTCCATATAATGGATATTATTTCTCATTTTGTTCTCTAATGGAGTCTTCTCTTAGAGCTTTGAGATTTCCTAAGTTTTCTTGCTCAGAATTCCTTTTCAGTCATTTCAAGGGTTTCCTGCTCTATAGGGTCTGGTACTTGAGAATTACTGTATTCCATTGGTGGTTTCATATTTTCTTGTTCATTTGTACTTCTAGTATCTCCATGTTGATGTCTGGTCATCTGGTAGAGCAGTTGCTTCTTCTATTACTCTGGAGTGGGCTTCGAGAAGAAGGACTTCCTCCTGTTTTTTCAGGTTCCACTGGTGACTCTCCTTGTGTCAAGGCAGTTGAGTGTGTGATGGGTTGTCTGCAGGGTGGTCCTGTATGCTACTGTGGCAATGAGCTCTCCTTGCAGTAGCAATAGCTGTGGCAGTGGCTGTGGTGGACCACCTGTGCAGAAGCTGTGTTTGCAGCACTCTCCTACCAGTCACAGATCACTCTCCTGCCTTCTGTTTGGGTGTGGGGAGGGCTTCTCAGGGGCCAAGTGCGAAGAATTTTATACTCACAGTAAGGTCCATCTTAGAATTGTAGAAGGTGTTAAAATGTGATTGCTTTGGGTGATGGAGCTTAGAAGGTGGGTTTCCCCTAACTTTGAAAGTGGGGATTTGACAAGATAAAGAACATGAGGCAAAGCCATTACATTAACAAGAGACTATCCACATTATCTCATAGATAAGGCCTTAATGATTTTTTTAAATTATTATTATACATACATGTGGGGTACAATGTTGATTTTCAATAATTGTGTAGAATATGTGGTGGTTAGATCAGTATAGTTAGCTTATTCATCATTACAATACTCAATCATTCTTTGTGTCTGTTGACCAATTCCTCATTAGCCCCCCTCCCTCTCCTACTCCCCTCCCCTTTTCCACCTCTAGTTCTCTAAAAGTTCAATGTATTACTGTGACTGTTGTTTCTTTCTTTCTCTCTGTCTCTCTTTATTGTTTATTTGTTTATTTATGGATTCAGCTTCCAGTTGTGAGTGAGAACATGCAGTATTTCTCTTTCTCTACATGGGTTGTTTCACTTAGGATAATTTTCTCCAGCCTCATCCCATGTTGTTGCAAATGGTAGAATTTCATTCTTTTTTATGGCGGAGTAGTATTCCATTGTGTGTATATACCACAATTTCCTTATCCAGTCATCCATTGATAAACATTTAGGTTGGTTACATCGCCTGGCTATTGTAAATAGAGCTGCAGTAAACATGGGAGTGCAGGTATCCCTTCAACCTGATGTTTTCCAATCCTCTGGATATATCCCCAGGAGTGGGATTTCTGGATCCTATGGAAGTTCTATCTGTAGTTGTTTAAGTAACCTCCATGCTGTTCTCCATAATGGCTGTGCTAATTTACAGTCCCACCAACAGTGCAAGAGGGTTCCTCTCTCTCCATATCCTCATCAGCATTTGTTATTTTCTGTCTTTTTTTATAATATCCAGTCTGATTGGGGTGAGGTGATATCTCAGAATGATTTTGATTTGCATTTACCTGATGATTAGTAATGTTGAGCATTTTTTCATATATCTGTTGAAGGTTAATGATTCTTAAGGTTAGGAGTAACCTTGTAATACATACTCTTGATGCACAATGAGTATTGATTTTGTGCCTTTCCTTGGGTATTATAAAAATTTCTTATGAGTAATGATGACTTCAAGTGCAAGAAGTTGGATGAAAATGCTTGACTCTCACTGGAAACATGAGAAAGTTTATTCTGCTCTTGTCTGTCTGCATCTGCTTCACAGGAAAGTAAATGCCCTTGGTAATGCCACTAATCTTCTTCAAAAGAATTTGTGAAAGGGAGAAGAAAATTTCTGGATGCTCCAGAGCTTCAGATAGCATGTATTCCCTTCTTCACAATACTCCCTAAAGATTGCTGTCTATGGACCTCCTTTAAAGAAAAAAAGTAAATAGATTTGCTTCACTTCCAGAGTTTAAGCCTACTCTTAGGTATTTGTTGCAGATATCTTGCTTAGCAATGACTCCATTTCACTCACAACTATACAATGGTCCTGTTGTTATCCATCTCTTCACAGCCGAAATAACTGGGCCACAAAGAAACACCTGCATAAAATTTCAAGGGTCATCAGAAGCAGGAACAACTGTAAAATTCCCAATCCACTGAACAAAAACCTCCCCAGAGTACAGGAAGAATGTCAGAATAACCTTCCAGTTCTGTTATTAGCTATTTCTATTTGACTAACTTTCTTGGCACACTGGGTTTCAGAGAAATATGGCACCCATTGTGTTATGTGTGCACAGAATAGTACAAGAAGTAGCCTTATTTCTTCATGATTAGCAAAAATAGCCATGCCTACATCAATACAAACCTTTTTTTCACTCTTTGGATTTGCCCTTGGAAACTGTCATCTGCTAACACCAGTTAAGTGATTTTTTTTTTCATGGCCAGCACAGAAATTCTTGTATTTGACTCACTTGAACTGACAGTATTTTTTTGGTTGGGGACTAAATGGAAAACTATGGTCGGTTTCTGAGACACAGGAGTTGTATATTGGGAAGGATTAAGATACTAAGGGACATAACCAGTATACTCAGGCAAACGTGAATCAATAAATCTTTTTTTTTTAATCCCCAATTTCAGCCCAAAATAAACTTCTCTAAGGTTTCAGTTAGTGTGAAGTGTGTAAGGTACCTTTTCCTTTCAGAGCCCCGTATACTTGATGAGGCAAAAGAGAGACAATGATGAGTTAGTTGCCTCTTAGAAGATATTCATGAAAATCAGAAGAATGAAAAATGACACCTATAGGGAAAGTTAAGGGAATTAAGATTCTGAAGTGAGAAAAAGTAGCCCCTGAGGTGAATTAATCTTCAAGTATGTAAAGAGTAAATAGCTGCAATATGCCATCTGATTTTCTATAATAAGGGCAGAACACAAGATATTACATCTGAATTACTGTTGCTATAACAAAATTATTCGATGAGGTAAGTGTAATTTGGTGTCATATCTCTCTTTCAACCAAGGTGCCAATATGTTATGTGACATATCCTAAAGAATATGAAACAGGTCACCCCATGCAGAGTTTACAAAAGAAAATTCTGAGGATTGGTCCTATAACTCTTGAACCTTCTCACTTATGAGGAAACTTCGAAGAGTTCAAAGGAAAGATTTGTATTCTCTTTTAATTCTATTCTTCCACAAACTTTTTGAAGTACTCTCATGTTTTGAAAGTATGAAAGAATGGACAGAGGGGAGACCAGGAAAAACCGTGAAGAGATTCTTGTAGAGATGTTAACAGGCACAGGTCCAGCTGCCTGCCTCCCATCAGAAACAAACCACTCAAAAGTCAAATGCTGGTGAAAATGGAAGTCAGCTTTTATTCAAGAATCCTGGTGACCTGAGGAGAGATGTTGAGCTAACCCATCTTTCTGGTAAACCTGAAGGAGAACAGCCAGGCTAAAGCCATCTCAAAGACTCAGGTTTACTGAGGGGTTTTTAAAGAGAGGGTTGAGGGACTGGAAAGTGAGAAAATAAAAAAACAGGAGGGAGGGAGACATGAGCAAGCTGGGGCTCCTTGCAAAGAGCCAGGTGCAAGGTATCTCCAAGATTCCTTCTGGTTTCTGCTCCTGTCCTTGCTGTTACCTCATGGTCCTGCTGAAGGGGTGGAATCAGCACAGCTTTATTGATGTCTTCTTCGGTTTCCCAGGGCTGGATAGTACATGCAAGTCTGCAAGTTTACAGCTTCAGACTGGCTGGAAAACAACTTTACATTCATGTAAATAATGTCATCTTGCCCTATAACCAAGGTTCAAAATATCAAATAACCACAGAAAAGAAGGAACTCAGAGAAATGCATGCCAAGAAAAGACTGTGTCCTTTTAAAATCTTTTAGAGCTCATGCATTTTCAGGTCCCAACATGGCTTCAGTCCTGCTCACTCCAACAGGGATGGCAGTTGCCATGCCTTGAGTCTGCCCACCCAGAAAGGGATCAGGAAGAGCATCCTCTGTCACCTGAAGCCCAGGCAGGGGCTTCCATGGGACCATCTGAAGATCTAGAAATGGGTTTTCCTCAGTCAGGAGATGAGCATTGGTTCTTGACTTATCTCTGAGAGAGCTGGACCAGACCATAGAGGCAGAACTGAGGTGAAATTGGGATTAGCCTTCACTGTCTAGTAAGGAATATATAAACTATCCCTGTGGACCAGATATGAGCTAACGGGTTTTGCACTGGGTCCTGTACCCTAGGGTGTTGTGTAGAAGGGCTCAAAGAGCAAGGTGCTAGAGATTAAATCCACCAGATCTAGATCCTTACTTCTATTTGGTTCTGAAGAGTCAAAGGATAGGCATTCCTGTTCTAAAAACTAAAACAAAATTGGAAGGTTTAAGTAAAACTAAGAAAAAGAAGAAGAAAGTAATTTGCTTGTTCTTAGATTTGTTCAGAGTAAAGCAAGGTAAAGAATAATCAGTTATAAACTTTAAAGTAAGGTGCCATACTACTGATATAAAGAGAAATTAAGAGTTTTGAAGCAAAACCAGCTGTCACACAGGTAGAAAATATGATATAGCTCTTGAGAAAAGAGAATGCTCCTGGAACAGATGGGCGCACCTCTGAGCTTTATAAAGCATTAACTAGCTGTTTAAATAAGTCCTTAGCAGATGTTTTCAATGCAATCTTGGAGGTGAAATGAAAAAAACAAAAACAAAAAAACAAAGTCCAAGGCACAAGGGGAATTGATATCACAAATAAGAGATACTCTTGAATTCACAGTGCAAGTTTTTGTACGAGATTTTTTAAGACTAGCCACAGAGTAAAAAAAAATAGAGCACATTACAAAAGTCTGCAATTAAAATAATGTGTGTTGTAATATCAGGCTTTTTAAAAAGTAAAGAGACATACTTAAAGAAAAAGAAAGTTTACAGTGACATGTACAGCTATTCACCTGAGACCAAATGGGCAAGAAAACATCCATATCTACATTGCTATAGGTAATTGTTTTCTTTGTAATAGACCCTCTTTATAATGAATGAATTTACAAGGAAGGAAATAAATCACAATGGGAGAAAGGAAAAGATGCTTATAGGTCTGTGTTGAATGTATTAATACTCAATACTGTGTTAAAATATATTTTAAAAGAGTAGAGTTCAGTGTACTGCAACAGAAAAAAAAGGAGTCAGTGAGTTTTCTTGTCAGATGGCTTACACACTTAATTAGATCAGCAAACATTTATTGAGTGCCTCTAGGTGCCAGGCAGTGGACGAGGTGACACAGGAGGAAGGATAAATAACACCCAGTCCCTACCATCAGTGAGCTGATCTTCCTTTATGGCTGCTGTTCTCACTATCGTACTTATCATTAATTGACTTTACTCATAAATGCTACTCACGCCCATACCTTTAGTCACCAACCTGGAGGGATGGTAAAGGTGGGCACTAAAGGTGAACTAGAGAGGTGGAGTAGGGGGCAGATATGAAGAGTCAGACTCCACCCGAGAGAGGCTGGAGTAGGAAAATGGGTAAGACCAACACTCCCCTGGGATAAAGAACTATATATCTAACCATTTATCCTATTAACTTCAACTCCATTATTACATGTCATTATTTGGAGGAGGAAGAGAGGTGAAACAAGGAGAGGGAAGGGAAGACAGCATCCGTGCCTATGAAATCTAGGCATATATACTGAGAAATGATGTGTAATGTCAGGGATGAAAGACATCAAAATGTAAGGAGGAAAGAATGGATTAAACCTATTTAAATTGTCATTTTTGACAGAATTCATATCATTCAAGTGATCATTAAACCCAGCAGAGTGGTTTAGAGTATGGGTTTTTGCCCCTAAGTAACCTAGGATTAAAACCAAAGCTTTGCCACCCACCAGATGTGTAGCCTCCAAAGGTTCATGTTTATATCTGCAAACTAGGAATAAAAAAATGCCCACAAAGTCTTGCTGTAGGGATTAAATCAGATAATGCACACAAAGTACATTTATCACAGTACACGGAACTCGGGAAAACTCAACAAATATTTTCTATTATTATTGTTGTGATGATGATGATGATGATGATGATGATTACCATTATTAAGCCTGCTTTCACTTCATTATCTAGATCTATCTACACTCTGACTTCTCAGGTGATCTTATTTGCAAGACACCGCAGAATTTATCATCGATGCAATTCACAGATAGTTATTATGCATCTATTGTGTGGCAGACAATGTGCTGGGGATATAACGGGGCCCAGACAAGTCTGATTCCTGCCTTCATAGACCTCAAAGTTTGGGGGAAGAATTAACCTAGAAATGTGATATTATTGGTAATGTTCTTGGCATCAGAGAATTTCAGAAGAGTCTTTTCGAGACTCACACTTGAGTCAAATAATTTTTATAGAAAGAATGAGGAAATATTCCCTATAGGAATACTAGAAGGAGGGAAAAGTAGACCTGAAAAACTTGATCCGGAGAGAGGATGTAACAGTTATCTGACTCTGGATCTTCTGGATTAATTTAATTCTACTGACCACAAGCCTTGCTATTCCGCACTCAGTTTCTCTGATGCTTCCTCTCCTCATGACCTTCCCTGTCAGGATTCTAGTTTCTCATCTCTAGCAGGTACTATTCCTAATGACTTCTTACTGAGCCTCTGATGTCTGGGCTCAGCTCGTCTCATCACTCCTCTAATTTCCCCCAACAGAGATCTTTCAAGGTCTTTTCACCTCATTCTCCTGCTCACAACTCTGCAACATTTTCCCATTGCCCACAGGGTACAATCCAACAGCTTTAAACGGAGAGAAAGCTGTTCATGAACCAGACTCTTCTCATGTGTCAGGTCTTGCCATTTCTTCTACCAAAACTTTTGTCCTGTTTCAACTACTTAAAGGTTTCAAAAGTACCATGTTGTCTCCTGCGTCTCTCTTTTTCCACATGCTGGACCCTCTGCCCAGAATGCCCTGGCCCCATCTGTAGGGCTAGTCCACGATTATCGTTTCTCCTCAGACATTGATTTTAGGAACATTAATATTTTGTCACATTTTTTGTTTGTTTTTGTGTCTTTCTCTCTTCTGGACTGCAAACTCTTTGAGAGCAATTTTAATGTCTTACATTTTGGGGTCTCCACATTATAATATTGCATAACTCAAAACAGACGCTCAACAAACCAGAATCTATATTTCACAGAGTCTTTTCACTTGCATTATCTTATTTGATAGTCACAGAATTTGTGCCTTTTAGAAACTATGTGAGATTGGTAGAGAAGGTTTGGAATTTTTGTTCCATTATCAAATGATAAAACTTGAGAATATTCAGAAATGACAGCCTAGGTTTCCATAAATAGAAATAGCACACATTTTTCCTCAAGTGCTTGCATTATCTTCACATTCTCTCTTCTTTCTGCCAGACCATGCAACCTCTGAGTATAGATGGAAAGCAAGAGAAACTGATTGAAAAATAAAAGTAAATCATATGGCAAGAAAGCAGAAGGGATTTTCAGATGTAACACCATAAATGAATCTAGTTTATGACTTCCTATTCATTAGTCACCCCTCAAAACATTTACTCCCACAGAATAATTTTCTAAATTGTTTTTCATCTTCAAATCAAACAAAAAATCTTTCATAATTTATGGCCTACTTATTCTTTTGCTATTCACAACCCTTGGCTTCAAATTTCCAGAATGTTATCAAGTATTAAATGTAATTATATAACAAACGTACATCCCAGGTAGGACATTGTTTATAGGACTCATGCTTGGTGATGTCTGGGTAATCCAGACAAGAAAACAATATTCCTCTAAGCCACATTAGCTCTCGATGGTGTCACTGGTCACAGCTAGAGAGGCAAATTCATGAGCAGCGTTGTGGGAGTTAATGAATGGCTGGCCAGATGGTGCCTGTCAGAAGGTGTTGACTTTTTAGACAACTGGGACTGTTTCCTGGGAGTAAATGAGAGGTGCAGCAGGAACGGATTGCATCTCAATCACATAGAAACAGACAGATTCACTTCTAATGAAAATAATCACATAGCCAGGCATATTTCTTCTCTTTTGATCTTATTTGTTTGTTTTACCTGGTAGACACAGAAGAAAGTAAGGTCTAACTGAACATACAGTAATCATATTAAACTATGCAATGGAGTACACATGAAAAACTATATATAAACTGCCCATTAGAAGTCTTAGTTAGGAAACATCAAATAGAACAAGGAAAAATGAAGTAAAATAATGGTAAACTAACCTGGAATTAATAAGGGTATTATGATTGCTATAACATCAACTACTTAAAAAGAAATAAAAGTTGAAATATAATAATGATCTTCAGATGGTTTTGAAAGAATCTTTTGAACTGGTGGACTCCACTAAAGACGTCCTGGCACTTTTGGCTTTCTGACAGGACACATCTGAAATAAACCACTTTGACCAATTGGACCATTTTCACCTGCTGCTTTACTTAGCTGGTGATATTTTCCAGTTACATGTTCACTGACACCTTTGGTAGGAAAACCCTGATACTCAGTGCTAACATTTTAGGAGATGCAGTAAGTAGAAAATTTCACTGACTTTTTGTTGTTATCAGAGAACATTTCCTAAACATTTATCTACCTGTTGTGGTTATGGTTAGGCATTACCTAAAATCAGTTAAATAAATACCATGACAAAACTATGGGTAGGCAGTAGTGTAAGTATGGAATCAGCAGATTGGACAGGTCCAGTTCTTACTAGTTACGTGACCATAGGCAAGTTGTTTAACTTCTCCTTGTATTGGTTTCCTGCTATAGTGAAGATTATATGATATGAAAAAGAGAATTCGACATAGTAGCTAGCATAACGTCAATGATTTGCTTCTCTTTCCTGAAGATGAATAGCACTCAGTCCAGTTCATTCATTCATTTCCTTCTTGCTTTTCTGTCCTCCTTGATTGAATATTCTGGGTTTGTCTTTACCCTTGCATCCATCCTAAGCAGCCTTCTAGAAAATCAGAGATGTATTCAGAAATTTGTATTTCTTGTTATTAATTATTAATTATTAATTATCTTATTAATTATCTTACTATCATGTTTGTGCTACTTGAGTCAATGTATTTTTCAATTACAATGTCCTCTATGCTTTGTGGATTTCCTGAGGGCAGAGGTTTCTTACAAAGGGCTTAAACAATGCAGTCAGCAGAAATAGGTGCAGTTTCATATTCCTAGCACTGACCACAATCTGTGCCATTACTTCTCTTTTAAACTTGAATTTTTTTATTTGTATGGTTGTGAGACATGCATCAGATTCTACACATGTACACACTGCACATTACATGAGGTTAGGAGTTCATTCAACCTCCATCTTCTCCTGTATTAGGGATTAAAACAGCTATCAAATATGAAACAGGTTTGTTTGTTTTCTTTGGTCAGAATAACAACATATATTTTTATTTCTAATAGGCTTAGTGAAATGTAATGAATGATAGAATGAGAAAGATTTGGACAAAAGAAAAGGAAGGCAAAAAAGATACTGAACTCAGAAGAGAACATTAAAAATGTTCAGCACATCATCATGCAATATGACTAGCATAAATAATAGAGGTGATGCTGGCATTGTGTATACCATTTAGTCAGCCAACCTGGACTATGATGTGCAGTGACTACCATTTACTCATGGACTTTAAAAGTAATTATATCTATCTCAGAGAAATCTCTGGTTTTTAAAATTCACCTAAATCTCCACTCAAGACATTCAATCAGGAGACAAATATCCTTAATGTTAACTCCAAAAAAACCAGAATTCTACTAAAATTATTGTCAAGTTGGATTAAGTAAATTCTTTGTGAAGACAATGACCTGTAAACATTACTATTTATATTAGAAGGCAACAATATTTCTATATACTTGTCTCTTGTCATGCCTCTCTGAATACCATCCTTTTATCTGGTTCACAGCATCATCAGGCAGAGTCACAGACAACATTACAACCCAGTGTACTCAACACTCTTGACTATTTTCACATCTAAAGTCGTGCATATGTAATTGCAAATCAGTTAGCTCCCTTACTCTAACCCATTACATTTGTCATATATCCATGAGCTGCATTTACAGAATTAGAAGTGTTTCACTCACAAACATTTATTTGCTGGCCACCTTTACCTAGTTATTTAGGAATACTTACTTGCATATTGCATGTGAGATGACCATCACAAACATAGATAGTATTCACATAGAACTATCAGATAGACTGGAAGGTGTTTCAAATAGAAGTTGAACTTTTTTGTCTTGTTTTTCATTGAAACACAACTGATTATACATATGTGTGGGTACAGAGTTAACTATCAGTATTTGTGTGTGATATGTGGTGATCAAATCAAGATGATTAGCATATTCATCATTACAGGAGGTTGAATTTTAACAAGACTTTCTTCCCAAGGACCTATGATTTTCACACTGCACGTTAAAAACTAGGATTAGCTCAGTCTTGATTTCCAGTTTCTCATTAGGGAAACAGCTTGTCTCCATTGTGCCCAAACATCGTGTTCAAAAGAAAAGAAAACAGAGAATCAAGACAATGCTCCAGATCATTTGGTCCAAAATCTTGAAGTTCATATGTTTGTATCACATAGCCTTTTTGCCCCAGTTCTATTTTTCACTTCACATTTGCAGACCCATGTAAAGAAGGAGTGATAGATAATGATGTTAGCCAGAGTATTATTGGACCAAGCTACCAGAATACACCTGAATTAGCCAAGCCAGAAAAATTTAGTGTATATAATTCACAATGGCTCATCCAATGAGGCTGAGCAACTTAAAAACTGGAATTTCTGGGCCTCTGCCCCTCTATAATAAAGCCAATTATACTTAGGTAAAGTAAATCTTTAATTTCTGAGTCCAGTGGCCCTGAGTAAATGTCCCTATCCCCCAGCCCTGTCCTTATCCTCCCCCACAAAAATCTGCCTCGGCTGCCTAAGAGTTCTTAAAATTCCTTTAATATGGGAAACATTTTTTCATTTCAAAATGCCACTAGAAAAAGCTATTTACTTAACTTTACATTAAAGTGTGGATATCCTTGTAAGGGGTAGTAGACCTCAGAGCCATTAAAACTTAGCACTGGAAGAAGAATCTCCGTAGTGGGGAAGGTTGGCTGCTCAGGGCATTGACTCTTCCCGATCCCACTCTTCACCAGTTTTACCTCTTTCACGTTTTCTCCCTTTGGTTACCATGGCCACCCCCATGCTAACCCTCAAGAATGTCATGCTCTTCCATTAATATTCTGGGTCATGCATAGCTAAAACCTCTTTTCTTAGTGCCTCTTAGCATAGCTGGTACTGGCTGGAATACTCAAGTTTTCATTCTATATTAAAGTGCATTGGTGGCAGAGGCAGGGGAAACAGAAAACAAGACAGGAAAGGAGGAATGAGAATTAACACCCTATGACTCTACGTTTAGAGGCTTAACATGACTGAGAACTATTAAATTTAATCCTCACATCAGTCATATAAGGAAGATTTTATTATTCATGCTCTATAAGTGGTACAGCAAGCCTCAGAGAGATTTAGTAACATGCCCAAGATCAACCATTGGTAAATAACAGAGTCAGAATCCAAACCCAAGTGTGCGTGATACACCTGGCTCATATCAAGGGCTTGTTCGATTGCACCAGAGGATCCCCACAACTTCTCTGTTGAGTTGCTTGAGTTTCCTAATAACTCCCCATGCCCAACTATCTCTGTAGGGAGGCTGTCAATACCTTCCAAAGGGAACCATCTCTCTGACATCTGATTTACTTAATAGGTAAAGCCAAGAGAAACATCCTACAGCCCACCTGGATTTGTCTCTGGTTTCTGCTTGTCCAGCCTGAGACACTCTTTCCAAGGTAACTGATTCTCATCCAAATCTAGTAGGTTCTTGACCTTTACAAACAGATGACAAAGTAACAGTACCTTAGGTCCATACAGTCTCTCATATACCTTCTACACAAGAACAACACAGGTGTGTAATAGTAGACAATATTTTCCCTGCAGACAACAATATCATATTCTTCTCTTAAGAAGTACATAAATGAGGTATATAAAGGAGGAGGAACAAAGTGTAAACCATTGTAAGCAAACAGGTTAAAGAAAGAACAAGGTGGCTATAATGGAAATCACTTCCTTTCCATTTTTTTTTATTGATCCTTCTCATTTCTGAAGGCTCAGCAAAGAGTCCTCATCCTCACGAAGCTTTCTCTGATTTCTCTGTGTAGTCCAAATTTACCCATTCTCTAATCCCATAATGTTTTATTTTTACCTTTTTATTGCCCTAAAATTATACTCTCTTGTGGTATAATTAGTTGTTTTCAGTCCTCCACCCCAGGTGAAAGCTCCTTATGAGAAAGGACTGTGCCATATCTCATGCAGTTCTTCAGGCATGTTAGAGGTAGTAACAGTAGTAATAATATTAATGCTAACAGCCACCATTTATTGAGTACTTACCATTGAGTGCCCCATCCACACAACCCTTGAGATAAGGAATATTAGCCCTATTTTATAGATGTAGAAACCATAGTTTTCAATGGTTATACATCTTCCCCAAAGTCACACAACCAATATATGGCTTCAATTCCACATCTGACTAATTCCCAAAGGATGTGGTTTTATTCCAGTAACCACAAAATAAGTGTTTACTGAAAAAAATAAGGATATGAAAACTTCACCTGCTTCTCAATTTGCTCTGTAAATGGCCCAAAGTAAATCAAACAGACAAAAGGTGTTTTCTGTTGCTTTTTTTTTTTTTACTGCCCAATACAGTACGACCTAAGTCAGCTCAGTTTCATGGGCTTGTATTTCCAAGGTTCATCAGTAGCTCTGACATAAAAATGCTCCTATATTAAGAATAAATATACATCTAAAGATATAATTTTTTTTACTTTTATCTCTGCTGTTATTTAGGTGGTTCTCTTATACTGGAATTAATTTCTTACCCATTATAAAGCAAGCCAGCTGACTCACTACTATTCTGTGATGGCCTGTCTCCCCGAAATCTTCTATAGATACTCTGTCGACACTCATATCCTGTGGGGAGGGATAAAACAAACCAGAGAATTTCTTGAAACCTATATTAGTATGTATTAAGCAATGTGAATTCAGTATTGTCATTTTTTAATAGAATGAAAAGTCTGTAGGAGAACTAAGTCTTCAGGTTATTTTCTGTGGGGAAAAAATAATTCTTCATTTCTCAGTTAATCAAGCTTCATGGCATTGCACGCAAAATCTCCTTGCCAGAGGTCAGTGCTGTGAATATTAAATGGCTTTGTACTAAAATATTTGACTTTATCCTAGCTTTTAGAAACAAAGAATACTCCTGCTCCACCGAGGCAGAGAAGAGTCTTCTACCTGCTGATAATTTTACTCAGACATGAACAGATGAGCAATGAAGGATATGAAATTACCATTTTTTTTTTTTTTTTTTCTGACTGGTAAGGGGATCGCAACCCTCCTTGGCACGGTGTGGTCCATACCACGCTCAGCCGCCAGTGAGCGCACCGGCCATCCCTAAATAGGATCCGAACCTGCGGCCTTGGCGTTCCCAGTGCCACACTCTCCCGAGTGAGCCACGGGGCTGGCCCGAAATTACCATTGTTGAAGGTGAGTAAATTAGAAGTAGAGAAAGAAAATAAATATAGGAAAGGCATGCACACACACAGAGACACATTCTTGGTAGAGAAGAATAGGAAAACAAAAGGAAAAGAGATGTCATGGTCACAATATTACACAGAGCTGTCAGTGTCTTATATAATCACCACAGTGATGGGCTAACAACAGTATAAAACTCCATCAGTATTATAAGGCTTAAAAATATTTTTTGCTCATTTGGTTCATCAATAAATCAAATTAGTTTGTTTTAACAGACTATCTTGGATTATTAACTATGTTAGGCTATTGCTGGGAAAACAAAGAAATAATAAAAGACAGCTCCTTCTCTCAGGCATCTTAGTCTCCTTTGCTGCACACTTATGGAATGTCTACCCTGGGCCAGGCACTGTTCCCATTTCTGTCTGTTCCACTAGACAAGAAATCCTTGAGTGTAGCAACTGACAACAGTGTAGGAAGACCATTATGATGAAGCATGGTCATGCTAACTGGAGGGATGGCCTTTGGGAAGGCTTCCCAAAAGAGGTACTGATTGAGGTGATCTTGATTAATGAATACATGCTAACCATGAACTCAAGGTAACACGGCCATGAGACAATATGCCCCTTTTAAAAAACATCAGAGAATCCATGTGGTAGCATGCCAGTGTCTTTAAGGCAATGGAAATAGAGGTGGCTGGAAAGGAGGGCAGAGGCCAGGTGTGAAGAGTCTCAGGTGCTTTCATCTGGAACTGGAACGTTATCCCATCATTGATGGAGAAACACTAAGGAACTAAATGTACACACTAGAAAATATGATGACAGCTAAGGCAGTAAATATGAAGAAGCAATGATTAAGAGCAAGAAGTTCAGAAGCCCTGTCTTGAAAGCTGAGAAAAACAAGACATGAGAGGATCATTTGAAGACCTGAGAAGATCATTTGAGGAAGACACAACAACCATTCCTTACCCTTCTTTCTCTTGTTTGCTTTCCACTATAAAGACAAAAATCATCATACTGGCTTTCCAGCCTCCTTGAGAGTTAGGGTTGACCATGTGACCAGTCATGGGGCCTGATCAGGCCAATGAGCTTAACAGAACATTCACTGGGGCTTTTCACATACACAAAAGAATTGTACTAGTTATACAACAAAGATTGTTCTTTCCTAAAAAAAAAAAGTAAAGGCTCACCAAGCAAGATTTCTCTCATCCCCTACTTCTCCCTGACATGGCAATGGCCAACTTAAGATAGTGAGTAGAAGACTCATAGCACTGTTTCAGACACTGAGATCAATCTCATCAGATAAATCATTTCTGCTTGAGGTGTCTCCTACAGTGAACAGATCATCACTAAGCACTCAATACCACACCTGATTTCTTAAGGTAAGTAAACAAAACTTTTGCTGCATCATCAGGTTCAACAGAGGCAGGGGGTGCCGGGGGGGTGAAACAGTTAAAAGGCAGCTACATAAAGAATTAAGCGAAGTCCCATAAAGGTTTTTGTTCAGATGGTCATACAATATAATTTAATGGAATGAGCACTAAACAGAAAGCCAGATTCTGATACTTGCTTTGTTTTTAATTAGATGATCAGGTTAGATTAACTACAAAATAGGGTAAGCCAGCTGAAAGTCAGAACCTGCAACCAGATTCATTCTTTGGGGTTGAAGACATGTTGAGCACAAGGATGCTCATGAATAATGGCCCAGGAAAAACCTAGGTGAACTATTGTATTCTACTTCTGTGTTTTATTCCTCCCTTTCCTTATACTGGTATTCTGCTATTTCTTTACAAGTTATGGGTAATAGGGATTATTAGCAAGGGAGGGACTTGGGCACCAGGAGCTAACCAGCTATCCACTATCATAACTGGGTTCCAAGACAAAGTGAGACTAACAGAAAGTGTTATTTAGTTTTGTTAAAGTGTATTTAGATTTGTTAAATCTAAAATAATGCAGCCCTGCCTTTCTAAAGTGAAACTGGTCCTAAATGCAGAGAGGCTGTTCACCTACTCAAGGGTTCACCTACCGAGTGATGAGGCTGTGCAGAAAGGACAGATACCCATTAGACTAAGCAGGATCCGACAGGCCTGTTCCTATGAAGACCCTAAATTTCCAAGTGGACTTACTTCTGATTGTTCTCTGACTATTCTGAGGTCCAATTCAGACATATGCTAAAAAGTAGCGCTACATAAAGTACAGATTTTCTGTACTTAAATTTTAATGAGGGACCCTTAGAAGTATGTTTAATTCCCCCAAAATGAATTTTGCAATGTGTATCTGACCCCTGGGGAGATACTGAAGTAAGACAGAGCTTAATTAAACACAAAAACTATTACCTAATTAGCTCTAGACCAGCCCAATTTATACAACAGCTAAAAATGATCCTAAAGCACTCCATTAACAACAGTGAGTAACAAAGTCATACTAAATGGTTACCACCCTAAATTTGCAAATCCATTTTGTCACACCTTTCTTATATTGTTACATGCGTTATTGTTTACTTTTTGTATGATTGCTAATTGTTACATAGTTCTCTGCTGGGGTTTTGAATCCCTTAATGTGTCTCTTAGAGGTTAGTAATTTCACAACTTCTGAAATGACAACAGAGAGAAAACAGAAGGAAATACAGTATCAAACCCCTGCTGCTGTGATTCTATATTGCTTACCCAGAATAGAAACATTGTGTTTATTCATTTGTATATCCACTCCAACCTGGGCAGGCATATCAATTGCTTTCCATAGCTGCTCTGTTTTTCTGAAAGTAAAGCATGCCAATGGTGCATGCTGATGAGCTAGTATTTTCTTTCTCCCACACACAGAGAGGAGTGATACTAATCATTTAACTCAGTCTGTCTGGGAAACAGACATTTTTTTATTAGAAGATTTGAGAGCAGGTGTAAAGTTTTCTATTAATAAAACAAATGATAAATTAATACAAGATTTTATTTGGAACTAATGTATTTTTAACAAGTTGAGTATTTTTCATCACTGATTCTGATTAACACATTGATCACCAAATGGGAATGGGAGGCTAAAATGTGGAACGCATTATAATTCTCAGGTATCCTTTTTCAAGGGCTGGAATTTTTTTTTTAATTTTAATTTTTTTTCACTGTATACATTTATGGGGTACAGCTTATTGTTTCAATACACACACATATTGCATAATGATCTAATCAAAATAGCCAGCATATCCATCACCCAAACATTTATCATTTCTTTGTGGTTATAACATTCAAGTTTCTCTTTTCTGGCTGTCTTGAAATATACAATACAGTATTATTAGCTAATGTCACCCTAGAGCACCAGCACTTACTCTTCCTATCTAACTATAACTTTGCAACTTCGTACCAGTCTACCAAGCTTTCCCCAGGCCCCCCACCCCACCCCACCCCACTTTCCCTGCCTCGGTAACCAGTATTCTACTCTCTATTTCTCTCTTTGAAATTTATTTTTCTTAATTGACCCATGATAATTGTATATATTTATGGAGTGCAATATGATGTTTGGGCACATTTATACTGTTTGCAATGATCATGTCAGGATTCTTAGTATAGTCATCACCTAAAACATTTGTCACTTCTTTGTGTTGGGAACATTCAACATCATCTCGACTAGCTACTCAAAGACACACAATACTTTGCTGTTAACTGTAGTCTCCCTATATCACTATAGAACCCTAGATCCCATTCTTCCTGTCTCCCTGACATTTGCATCCACTGACCACTCTCTCTCCATCCCCTCTTTTCTTTCTCCCCACTAATATCTACAGTCTCTAATAACATCTATTCTACTCTCTACATCTATGAAATCAACTTTTTTGGCTTCCATTTATGAATGAGAACATGTGGTAATTTCTTTCTCTGTGCCTGGCTTATCTCACTTAACAGAAGTTTCTCCATGAGCATCCATGTTGTTGCAAATGGCAGAATTTCATTCTTTTTATGGCTAAGTAGTATTCCGTTGTGTATATATGCCACATTTTCTTTATCCAATCATCCACTGAAGGACATTTAGGGTTAAGGGTTTGAATTTTGATAATCATAATATGGTAATTTAAGTGCCTTGTAACTGTCAGTGTCTGATCCACAAATACGATATGTGCCTAAAAATATTCATTCTAAACAGAGCACAGGCTAAAACCTCAATAAACTATTAGCTTCTCTCTTTTGGCAAAAAATTCAGTAAGAAGAGGCACTGAAAAATGTGGGTTGAAAATGGATCTATGTGCTGGAATAACATGACTATAATGAAAAACAAAGGGTTCAGTTTAGAGAGGACCACACCCACAGTTGCCACTGGGAGGGCCAGGATATTATAACAATGTCCTATATACTCAAGCCATGCTGGAGTTGTGGCCACAAGAAATGCAGTTCATTCTACATCATGTGCAAGAAAGAATCCTTTGACTTGGGGTTGTAGCAATGATTAGCAGAATCTGAATCTTGCTTCTTCTCAAAAAAAATCAGCCTATTTTTAATGTGACACACCAAGATCCTGATTGCATCAGGGCCTGAACTACCCACTGCTTTCAGGAGCTAGGATTGAGCATCGAAAGTATATTCACATTTCTAAATGTTTTAGGACACCTTTATTAGTACAAATATTCTAGAGCTACATTGGACAGAAGTGCTAAAGGAATATAGGATAAGCTTTATTTTTTTTTTTATTTTTATTTTTTTTTTATGAATGCAATCCTATCTTTTAATCTTTAAATTGTCTTCACAATGAGTTCATGCTAGTGGCATGTTCTGTAACTGAACAGTAAGGAACAAAGTCATTGTTCCTTGATCAATCTTGATGCCTTACTATCTTCCACTCTGGGATTACAGACTGTAAATTATATAGTCAATATATCTCATAGGGTTCATTATAGTTATAGATTACAGATGTCATTTCCTGATTTTGGTACTTTTGTTGGTTAGCTGACTGTCCAGATAGTACCAAACAAGTGAAAATAGGATTATCTATGAGAGTCCCTTCACTACTGAAAACCAGAATTCTCTTTTTTTTTTTTTTTCCTCTACTTTCTTTTTTTTTTTTTTTTTAATTTTATTTTGTCGATATACATTGTAGCTGATTAATGCTCCCCATCACCAAAACCTCCCTCCCTTCTCCCTCCCCCCCTCCCCCCCAACAATGTCCTTTCTGTTTGCTTGTTGTATCAACTTCAAATAATTGTGGTTGTTATATCTTCTTCCCCCCCCCCCCCGGTTTGTGTGTGTATGTGTGTGTGTGAATTTATATATTAATTTTTAGCTCCCACCAATAAGTGAGAACATGTGGTATTTCTCTTTCTGTGCCTGACTTGTTTCACTTAATATAATTCTCTCGAGGTCCATAGGATAAGCTTTAAAGAGATCCCATTCCTACTGCTTGCTAAAAAATATTTACTACATATTGAGATTATTTTTATACTCTGAATAAAAGTTCTTTATGCATTGTGGATAAAAGTCCTTTTTTGAAGAAATTCACAAGCTTATTCTAAAATTCATATAGAAATACCAAAGACCTAGAATAGCCAAAACAACTTTGAAAAACAGTAGTTAAAAGACTAACATGATCTGACTTCAAGACTTATTTAAAAACTACAGTAAACAAGATGATATGCTGTGGTGTCAAGATAGATGAATAAGTGAATGGAAAGACTAGAGAGTCCAGAAATAGATCCACATATGGTTTTGGACAAATATGCTAGGGCGATTCTATGGGGAAATGAAAACCTTTTCAATAAGTTGTGCCAGAAAAAAAAATTTTAAAAAGTGAAACACGATATTTGACTCACACCATATCCAAAAATTAATGGAAAAATGGATCATGGACCCAAATATAAAACCTAAAATCATACAATGTCTAGAAGAAAACATAAGAGAAAATATTACTGACCTTGGGTTGGACAAATGTTTTTTAATTAGGCCCCCAAAAGAAAAAAAAAAAAATGATTGGACATCATTAAAATTTAAAATGTTTGATAAAATTTTGCTTTTCAAAAGACACTGATTAAATAATTAAAAGATAAGCTACAAATTGGGAGAAAATATTTACAAAACATGTATTTATAAAGGACACATGTTATTGTGTATTATATATATATATATATATTAATTACATATTAAAATTCTTATAACTCCCCAAAAGTAAGCAATCCAATATAAAGGGCAAAAAATTTTAAAGAATACATAGGGATGACAAGTAAACACAAAATTTCTCAGCATCATTGGTCACTAAGAAATGTGGTCATTAGAACCACTATACACCCACTAGAATGGCAAAAAAATTTTAAAAGAACAGAAACAAAAACCTGGAGATGTTCGGTGTCAGTAAAGATGTGGAGCAACTAGACCCTTAGTTATTGTTCAGGGGAATGCAAAATGGAATTGCCACTTTGGAAAATAAGTTGGCAATGCTTTATACACATACTATATGGCCCAGCAATTCCACTCCTAAGTAGTTACCCAAGAGAAATGAAATATTTGTACTCAAGTTCACAGCTGCTTTATTCATAATATTAATAATTGTCAAAAACTGGAAAGAACTCAAATACCCATCAACTGGTGAAGGTATAAACTAATAGCAGCACATCCATATAATGGAATATTAATCAGCAACAAAGAGGAATAAACTGATAATAACACAAAAAAACATAGAAGTTCTCAAGAGCCTTATGTTAAGTAAGAGAAGCCAGATGCAAAAGACTGTACAATTCCACTTATATAAAATTCTAGAAAAGCCAGATTAGAGTGATAAAAAGCTGATCAAGGTTGCCAGAGGTCAAGAGGCAGGAGAGATGGGATTCATGCAAAGAGGCGCAAAGCAAATTTTAGGAGTAATGGAAATGTTCTGTGTCATGAGTGTGGTGGTCACAAGGCTGCATACATTTGTCAAAAATCACAAATTATATACTTAAAATTGAATTTTATTATACATAATTTATACCTCAATAAAACACACACACGAAAAAATATAGGAGGCACAATCAATCCCATGTGTATCATACCTGGACAAGCAGATGGCCCTCTTTGCCACTGTTCATAAGGAGATACTTCCCAGGAAATTTATTTTAAAACTGGTGAAATGAACAATGCAGTATATCAGCCTCAAACAAAGTCACCTAGCAATATACTAAGCTATAAGTCTTCTATTATAAAAGTTCTTATTTCTTTTTATTATAGTCTGAATAATGTCAAATTCTTTCTTGAGTTTAGATGGTAGGGCTACACAGCATATATTATTTGTGGACATAAAACAAAGATTGTGGAGATACTGGTCCCAATTAATAATCAATCCTAGGAAAACTGCTTTAAATTTTGTGCTCACTAGACCTCTTCAAAACAGTGATCAGGAGTGATATCAAGAAATAAATCTCCGGTACTTTATTTGTATTGTATTACAGGAAGCAAATCGATCAATGCAATTTTGTCAAAAGATTATGGACACAGACAAATAAAGGAACAGCAAGTGTATGTTTGAAGCATGTTGCAATGTCTTAAAGCAAACACAAATTTTCTATCCATGGATTTTTAATCTCTTATGAGCCAAATATCTACAGGTATCAGAAAACAAAATATGAGTGTCGTCTGTTGGCTGGTAAGTCTAAAATCCAGTACTTTATATTTGTAAATATGTACTGTAGTCAGTTAAGACTATACAAAAAAAAATGAATAAAAGATGGAAAGTGCTATAATGGGAAGTATTTTAAGAGGGTACAAAATAATATGTACATACCTCAATGGTTTTTTAATATACACAGGAGATCAAGATATACATGAAAATGTTGACAGTGATTGTCCATGAACAGGTTGTTGATTTATTCTTTCTTCTTTTTCATCTTTTCCAAATTTTTATAAGAACATGCCTTTTTCATGTTGGTTTCAAGTACACAAAAAGGAATAAAAATAATGTACGCAAACCTTTTTCCAGGGATAAAACTTCCAGGGCCTTCATCACCATAGGCAATTTGTTCCTCTCTACTATGTCTACCATTTAGTTCATGTTTTCCTTACTATGGAAGAACTTTTCAAAAATGTTTCCTCACCTTGCACATAATGGTCTAACCTGCAAATAGTTCAGCTTCAACAAAATGCAAGTCAGTTGCTCAAGATGACAATGGCAGGGAATACTCACTTCCTCAGGCAGGTAATTCAATACCTTAATATCAGTAGTGCTCAGGAATGGAATCTTCCTCTTCTTAAATGGCTTCTTCAAATGCCCCATTCAGTTTGACAAAAAGATAGTTCCCTATGACAACAAGCTTATTAGTGTATTTTTAATATGAGTTAAAGGTACAAAACCATAGAAGTTATTTTCTTGAAAGTAATTGCAGAACAAGGCATTATCTGTTATCAAAGCATATGAAATGTGTTGAAAATTTACAAAGAAAACTGATGCTGTGGGAAATTTTAAATACATTTTATGTTGACAGCCCAAAATATGAGAAAAATGCCTGGTATATGCTTTGGGGAGTGTTCATGCAAGATAACAGACTTTGAATATAAACAAGTACCTAGAAAACATTTTTGAATTACTGAAAAGGATATCTGTTTTTTTTTAAATGTATGAGTTTGTGAAATAGCTACCAGTAAATACCTGAGGGAGTATAGTTATTGAGCCAGGCTACAAAGCTGTGCATTTCTGTACTGACAAAAATAGAAGATGAAAAAAGTAAATTTTTTTGCAATGAAAAATATGGTGTATGGGATCCAACTCAATCACAGAATGTAATGCATTATATAAAATATTCATTCAAACCACTCTCTGAAACATAAGAAATTGCTTCATTGAAGAGGTAATAATAATAATATCAATTATTTGCTGAGATAATATCTAATATTTGCTGAATTTTATATTTGCTGATAATATCTAAAATCTAATATTTGCTGATAATATCCAATATTTGCTCATTTGATTAGGTAGTATCTAATATTTGCTGAATACCAATGACTATTCTAAGAATTAATGTTTTCTATTAATTCATGAAATACCTACACATAGGAAATATTTTTCATCCAACTTTTATCCAGAATTGCTAAATTGTATGGTGTTTCCTCTACCATCTCTCCATAAGTCCATATCAAACAGATTTAAATTAATTGATAATATGGGTGTCCTTTAAATATACCTCTCATGGAACAAATCAACACTTTCAGACAGTTATTATTAATGCCAGGAGAAATGTCCTTATCAATTATTCCTTGGAACGATTCAAATCCTACTGGACATTTTTCTGATCTGATCATTGCTGACTGATCATTGCTCTATACTCTACAGCACATTTTGTCAGATTATTTATACTTGTTCATTATCTGCATAATTTATTCTATGTATTTATTGTCACATATTAGTGTCTGTCTAAAAAAAATCTAACTACTTCATTTGAATGTAATATTTCCTGCATAGGCTAAAAGCTCCTGGAGATCAGGGGCCAGTTTTAATTTGTTTTTTTGTTTTTTTTCTGGGCGGAAAGGAGCAGAACAGTGCTAGGTACACTGTAGGTGGTTCAGTTCTTTGCACTGAAGTCCATTAAGTGCTAATGCTTACAAAGAATTTTCTCACCTTAGGACACAGTCAACCTTGGGAGAATCTCAGGTGTGGACAACATTAAAAGTGCAAGGCTGTCTGCACAGGTAATTAACAGAAAGAAAGGTCTCAGCTCCATTCCCTGAGAAAGTTCAGTAGTGTCATCTTTAGTCAGACAGAAAATCAGTTTCCAAGTACAGTATTAAATGACCTTCCTTCCTGCCCTGGGAAAAGTAAATGGAATTAAGAGGTGTCAAACACGCATACTTTTACACGGCATGACGAGGCCCTGCCCTGGCTCATTGCTAAGAAGAAAATTCAAGGCACCTCGATCCGGACGTGTTTTCCCCTTCTATCATTTTGAAATAACCTCAGGGGTCTTAATGAGCCAAACTAAAGCACTTCCTGTCTTACTAACCACTCAACCAATGATAGCTATTAGCACAACTTCTCAGGAGCCCATTGGTAGAGCAAAGCAAAGTGGAAGTTTCATTTAACTGTTCAGCAGATGGCTTTGTTAGTGAAAGAAAGAGAGCCGCCTTCACGCTGAGAAATGACTGAACCAAAGGTGAAGATTCCTGGGTTGCCTTCACCTGGTGAATCTGTGTGGCACAGCTACCAAAGACTTCCTATTTACAAAATGGCTTTTCCCTACCCGCCAGGGACAAAACCACTTTTTTCAAGCTAGTGGGTGCCTTGAAGTCTCCTCTTCCAGCAGCTGCAGGAAGACATGAGCCCCATAGGTACCAGCACAGGTTCAGCCCTGCTCTCGCCATGGTGACCTTGAGCCTTCTCAGCCCCAGGAGTTGGAGTTAGGTGTGTGCATTAGCCAGGATTCACCAGAGAAACAGAACCAATGGGATACATAGAAATATCTATAAGAAAAGATTTATTGTGGAAATTGACTCATTCGATGATGGAAAATGAGAAGTTCCACCACCTGCCATGTGCAGGCTGGAAAATTAGGAAAGCTGGTGGTGATTCATCTGTGGCTGAAGGCCTGAGAACCAGGCACTCTGGTGTCCCCAGGTAGAAGATGGATGTCCCAGCTCAAGAAGAGAGATAGAATTCACCCTTTTCCCCACCTTTTTGTTATATCTGAGCCCTCAACAAATTGGATGATGCACCCACATTGCTGAGGATGATCTTCTTTACACAGTCCATGGATTCAAATGCTAATCTCTTCCAGAAACACCCTCACAGATAACCAGAAATAATGTTTTTCCAGCTATCTGGGCATCCCTTAGTACAGTCAAATTGGCACATAAAAATAACCATGACAGGGGGTCATTCCAGGGAGACGGACTGTGTAAAAGCAAAGAGGTTAAGGTCACTGTGCTCAGGTTGTTCTCTGTCAGCTGGAGACTGGGACGAATTTGGTTTAAGGTTTCTGATATCCATGGCTGAATAGTGGTGTCACTCACCTCTGAGCTTCAATTCCCTCATGTAGGCACATTTACCATCATAACACCTGCCTCACCTACCTCAAAATGTTATGTGATAATCAGATAAGCAACCAAACTCCCGAAAATACAAGCACTCATTATTTTCTCATGACAGTACTTGAGAAATGCTCAGGAGATGTATCTTGCAGCCTCCTTGGGGATCTTGGACAAACCATTGGATTCTGTCAGCTTGTCTGGAATATGAGAATAACAACTCCGCCTCACTAAATTATTGTGAACCACAGAAGTACAAATACTCTCACAGCCTTCTGCAAATTCCAAGGTCAGCAAAAATGTATGTTAATTACTTAATTAAAAGTTTCTCCCAAGAAAACATCTCAAGTTTATGTCTGAGACATAATGAAAGAGTCAGAATTCTTCCTATTGCAATTCTGAAAGCAGAAACAGTCCCGCTGTCTCTCCCTGGCACCTCCTGGCTGCATCTTTGGCTGGCACTTTCTCTACTTCCACATATTCTTTCTTTCTTTTTAATTTTTATTTTAATTTATCTTTCCATTGTACATGTTTCATTGTACAGTTTGTTGTTTCAGTACACACATATATTGTATAATGATCTGATCACAACAGTTAGCATATCTATCACTTAAACATTTATCGTTTCTTTGTGGTTACAACATTCCAGATCCTCTTTTCTGGCTATCTTGAAATATATAATATGGTATTATTACATATTATCACCCCAGAGCACCAGAACTTATTCTTCCTATCTAACTGTAACTTTGTGACTTTGTACAACACATCTGCCAGCCTTTCCCTGGCACCCACTCCTGTCCCTTTTCTCTGCCTCTGGTAACCACTATTCTACTCTGTATTTCTCTCTTTATTTTTCTTTTGTTTATTTATTTTTTTATTTTAATTTCTCAATATACATTGTAGTTGATTTCATGACCCTTTACCTGTTCCTCTTTCCCCTCCCTCTCCCCCCCAATCATATTTGTTCACTTAACAACTTTAAGGAATTGTCGTGACTGTTGTGTCTTCTTCCCTCCCCCCTTACTTGTTTGTGTGTTTATTTATTTATTTTTAGCTCCCACGAATAAGTGAGAACATGTGGTATTTCTCTTTCTGTGCCTGATTTGTTTCACTTCATATAATTTTCTCTAAGTCCATCCATATTGTTATGAATGGTACTGTTTCTTTCTTTTTTATAAAAGAGTAGTATTCCATTGTGTAGATGTATCACAGTTTCCTTATCCACTCATCTCATTTTGGCTGGTTCCGACTCTAAATAAAGCTGCAATAAACATTGGAGTACAGGTATCCCTTTGGCATGATGATTTCCATTCCTCTGGGTATATTCCCAGCAGTGGAATAGCTGGGTCATATGGTAGATCTATCTGCAATTGTTTGAGGAACCTCCATACCATTTTCCATAACTTTATTTTTTCTTAATTGACCCATGATAATTGTATATATTTATAGAGTGCAATATCATACTTGGGTACAATCATACTGTGTGTAATGATCATATCAGAGTGCTTAGTATATCCATCACCTCAAACATTTGTCACTTCTTTGTGTTGGGAACATTCAACATCATCTTGACTAGCTACTCAAAGATACATAGTACTTTGTTGTTAACTATAGTCTCCCTATATTGCTATAAGACCCTGGATCCCATTCTTCCTATCTCTCTGACATTTGCACCCACTGACTACCCTCTCCCCATCCTCTTCTCCCCACCAGTTTCTAGTAACCACTACTCTACTCTCTACATCTATGCGATCAACTTTTTTAGTTTCCACATATGAGTGAGAACATGTGGTATTTCTCTCTCTGTCCCTGGCCACACATTTTGTCTTCAATGTATTTGAAGTATTGAACCCAAAGTTTTACCATTCCTTGCTCTCTCTTTTTTCTTTAGGCTGTTCTTTTCCTCACAGGTTTTATATACCCCATCATACCCCGTGCCTTAGGAATTAGAAACAGTTGCCCAAAACAGTCTTTTGGTAAAGCTTTGTGCCCAGCATGCTTTGGCCCTGCCCACTCACAGAGGGGGTTTGCCTGATGTGTTTGCTTCAGAGGTGGCTGAGGGGCCATTAAGTCCCTGTTCCCCTCGGAGATTAGGGTTGCAAGGTTCACACGGGGTGCACTCAGCTCACACTTTCTTCCTCCATAAAAATTAAAATTCAGCAGGTATTGCTCCTGCAAATCTCTACACAAAAGCATTGCACATGTGCTGGCCAAGGAAATCAAGCCTGTTAGAGCTTCCTGTGCTCATTCCCCCTCCCCTGCCCCAAGAAGAGACAACTCAAAACAACTGTTAGGCTGCTGTAAACAGCAAGCAAATTATTTTTAAATGCATTCTCTTTGGCTTTTAAATCTCTTTGGCTTTTGAATATGAGCAAATTCATATGTTTTTTTAAGTGTGAAAATGAGTGAAATGCTTAGAAATAACTAGTTGAAGATTTGAACAGAACCAAATAGTCCAAACATTATTAGAAAATGCTGGTCCATCCTTCTCTATTTCTCCCCATATCCAATATTTCTCAAACCATACATTCTCCTCAACAATGATGCCAAAAGGAAAACAAGATATTTAAAAGATGCTTAGATCTATAACATCATGTAGGGTAGGGAAATTAAAACATTAATTTGTATAGGATTGAATCTCTCATGCCATCTGGGGAGGCAGCACAGCATAGCTGTTAAGTCCTCAGTCTTAAGATTTGTGTTTGAATTCTGACTCTGGCTCTTGGCACCTAGTTACCTCGATTACAATCTTTTAATATTTCTGAGGTACTGGTATTTGATTAGGGGCATCCACTAGCAATAATTTGAGTAACTCTTTGGATATATCATTCCATGCATTGTCCAGCACCAATTCAGAGAACTCATCCTTAAGATTCTGTTCTTCTAGAACTACTTTCAGTGCCAAAATCTTTACCAGTCAATTTTCAACAAGAGAAGCAGCACCAGTAGGAGATAGAGGATAGATGACACAGATAAATAGATATGCAGTTGATAGACAGATAGGTAATGCAGATAGAGATTTGTCACAGAAAATTGGCTTACTATTGTGGGGGCTGACAAGCCAAGTTCAACACCTTTAGGCCAGGGAGTCAGGAAGGAAAGACCATGAGCAGAATAAAACTCCGTGGGCACAGACCAAAGTTGTCATCCAAGATGGAATTTTAACTCTGTGTAAGAGAAACCTCAGCCCTATTTTTAAGACCTTCCAACTATCTAGTAAGGCCCACCCAGATTATCCAAAGTAACCTCTCTCTGGATACATATGCAAATTACCTTCACAGCAAGACCTACACTGGTGTCTGACTGAATAACTGGGAACCATAGTCTAGCCAAGTTGACACATCAAAACATCACGTATATAGGTTTTTAGAAAACCAATACCTAGATATAAAACTAACAAAAATCTATAAGACACTGCATTAAAAATGACAAAATATTAGGGAAGAAATGTTAAATGAAGCAAATAAATGGAGAGTTATACCATGTTCATGAACTGAAGGGCTCAATATTGTAAAGTTAAGAGTGCTCTACAAATTTAACTTCAAATGAACATAATCCTAATTAAATCCCTAGCAAATTTTGTATATATATTGAAATTGACAAATGAATTCTAAAATTTTTATGAAAATGTAAGAGGCCAAAATTAACCAGAATAATTCTGCTGTTCCATGTTAAAGAAAACTCATATTCCAGATACCAAGACTTATAAAATAATATTACTTAAGACAGTATACACTGCCATAAAAATAGAGTAATATGTCAATGGACTAGAATAGAGTTCAGAAACTGAAATACACATATGAGGTCAATTGATTTATGACAAAGAAGCCATTCACTGCAGTACAGTAGGGAAATGTTAGAATTTTCTATAAATGGTTCTGGATTAATTGGAGAGTCATAGAAAAAAAATCTTTATTCTTACCACATATCATACATACACAGGGAAATCTGTCCCAGAGGAGCTATAGATCTAAATGTGAAAGATAAAATAACAAAGCTTTTAGAAAAAAATATATGAGAATATCTTCATGACTCTGGGGTAGGCAAAAATATCATAAACACAATACAATAAACAGTAAGTACAAAGACATATATTTAAAAATTTGTGCACATTAAAATTTAGATTTTCTGTTCATCAAAGGGCACCATTAAGAATAGAATAGAGAGGGCCGGCCCCGTGGCTCACTTGGGAGAGTTCAGCACTGGTAGCACTGAGGCCATAGGTTTGGATCCTATATAGGGATGGCCAGTGTGCTCACTGACTGAGTGTGGTGCAGACCACACCGTGCTGAGGGTTGCAATCCCCTTACTGGTCAAAGAAAAAAAAAAGAATAGAATAGAGTGCAGAGATAGATACACATATATGTAGTCAATTGATTTGGGCAAATATGCTTATATAATTCAATAGGGAAAGGAAAATATTTTCAATAAATGGTACCAAAATAATTGAATTACCACATTAAAAAAAATGATCTATCACTTCTTCCTCTCACCTAAAAACAAACAAACAAACAAAAAAACCAACCTCAGGATGTATCATAGACCTAACTGTAAAAGCTAAAACTAAGTGCAGATGATGGTCTAGTTCTCAACTTGAATACTGGTTACTGTGTTGTATATATTTTCAAGATGCACACTGCACTTTTGTGCATGTATACTGTAGTTGTATTTAAAAATACTATATATATATACACACACACATATGCACACTTATAGACATATATACACATACAAGTATATACAAGGGGGTCTTCAAAAAGTTCATGGGAAGATTCCTACTGTCTTTTCATTTCATGCTTCCATGAACTTTTTGAAGTACCCACATATACATATATACATATTTACAAATATATACACATATATAAATACGCAAATGTATATACACACGTATATGTATATATGTGTATTTGCTTCGAGCCCCAACACACATGCCATTATTATGAACTGTCTCTAATTCACACCCCCAATTCCACAAAGCTAGAAATACTCTCCATACCTTGAACTTCAGTAGAGTTTATCTGTAACTCTGTTAAGGTACATCATATTTTCTTTCCTATAGCAACATTGCCACAATTCAAACTTTATTTCCTCTACTACACTGTAAATATACCCATCAAAGAGTCTAACACAGTGTTTTGGCCATAGCAAGTGCTCGGTAATTACACGTTGAAGGAATAAATAAAGCTTTGGTTTAGTTTTAAACAAGCCTAAAACCTGTTTTGCTTTTTAAGCAGTCGTTATAGCATTGGAACATTTTCTGTGATTAAATGAATTACTGGCAAGACACAGTGTGAATTAATTTCAGGCATAAACTGTATTAAAAATTTTTGTTATACATGGTACATGTCTTATACATTTCAATAAAGCAATATGAGTGGTAAAATTTTTAACAATTGAATATCAATCAATTTTAACTTTAAAATTAGAATGTATATTTGTACATGAAACAGTAGTCACTACTGGTGTGTAAGAGGGAGAGGCATTATAGTATAGTGGTCGATACTTTAGTAGATTTCTGGACTGCTGTAGTATGTTCAGAATAAACTGTGATTCTTTGTTTATGTGTCTACTCTTCTCATTAGACTTGGTGGCCCTCGAAGATGGGAGTCACAACTTATCTTTCTTTGCATGTTCAATACCAATTCCAGATCTTTACTTTGTGTGTACATACAATACTCACAAATCATAGATAAAATACTTTTGACAGATAAATAACCAACCAAATGACTTGAAATGAGATCTTCATTTTAAGCCCTGCCTTGCCTTGAACTCTTGTGTGCCTAGCAAAGCAAGAAAATATTTCTTTGCTTTCCTCATTCTTTTTGTATCTAGCAACAATAGCAATAATACTGCTCTGTAAATTATAGATCATATCTATGTTTAATCCTCTTCCTATCAATGTACTTTCTCTTCTTATCACACATTGTAGTATTCCAAAACAAAAGTGACATCTCTTTCAGGAAAAGTTGTAACTTTGGACTCTCCTGTATCTGGTGTTTGAACATAAATACTCATGATCAGCTTGGGTTAATAGGTCCCAGGTAAGTGTCATGTGCATAATTAACCCTGCCCTTTCAATCATTAATATCTCTAAATATTTTTAGATTGCAAATGCATTTTATTTTCAAATGCCATTCCAGTTGATTGATAGAGATATTGTGAGGTCCTTTTTTGAGAAAGATTCAGAGATTACCTTCCATCTCAGCAGGATGAAATTCTTTAATGGATTAGTAAGGGAAGATGGACAATTCGTATTGTATTAGTCATTTTTGTGTTGCTATAACAGAAATACTTGAGACTGGGTGATTTATAAAGAACAGGGGTTTATTTGGCTTACCATTCTGGGACAGTTGCATCTGGCACAGGCCTCAGGTTGTTTCTACTCATGGTAGAAAAGTGGCAGGCAGCCAACAGGTACAAGCAGATCACATGGTGAGAGGAAGCAAGAGAGAGAGAGGAGGTGCCAGAGTCCTTTAAACAATCAGCTCTGGTGGGAACTAATAGAGCCAGAACTCACTCACTACCCCTCCTCCCCCAGGGAGAACATTAATCTATTCATGAGGGATCCGCCCCCATGACTCATCAGTTTCCAACACTGCCACATTGGAGATCAAATTTCCACATAAGTTTTGGAGGGAACAACACATCCAAACTCCATCATTCCACCCCTGGTCCCCCAAAACTCACGTCACTCTCACATACAAAATACAATCATTCTATCCCAACAGTCCCCAAAGTCCTAGCTTGCTCCAGCACCAACTTAAAAGTCCAAAGTCCAAAGTCTCATCTGAGACCAAAAGCAAAAGTCCTTCCAGCTGTGAACCTGAAAGACAAAACCAAATTTATCTACTGCCAAGATACAATGGTGGAACAGAGATTGGGTATACATTCCCATTCCAAAAGGGAGGAATAGGCCAAAAGAAAGGAAAAACAGGTCCCAAACAAGTCCGAAACCCAGCAGGGCAGGCATTAAATCTCAAGGCTGGTGAATCAGGTACCTTGATTCCATGTTTAACTGCCTCTGCACACTGGTGTGGGGGTTGGGTCCCCAAGTCCTTGGGCAGTTCCGCTCCTATAGCTTTCCTGGTCTCAGGCCACACTTCACCTCTCCCAGGCTGGTGTTCCACTCTGGTAGGTCCACAGGTCTGGGGTCTCCATGATGGTCCTGTTCTCACAGCTCCACTAGGCATGGCACTGCTAGGGTTTCTCTGCTGCAACTCTGACCCCACATTTCTGCTCAGCATTGCTCTAGTGAAGGCTGTCTGCGGTGACTCCACCCCTGTGACAGATCTCTTCCTGGGCCCCCAAACTTTTCCATACACACTTTGAAATCTGAGTGGAGGCTACCAAGCCTTCCCAGTTCTGGCATTCTGTGAGCCTACAGATTTAACACCACATGGACGCCACCAAGACTTCTGGCTTGTATTTTCCAAAGCTGCAGGTCCAGCCAAACCTGGGGCCAATTTAACCACAGCTAGAGCAGCCAAAGCAGCTGGAGTGCTGGTGCTGGAAGCAGCTTCTCGATGTGGCCCTGGGCAACAAGCCCATGGAGGATGCCTTGGGCCTGTTTCCCAAGACCATTCTGTCTCCCTTGATCTTTGGGCCTGAAATGGAAGGGTTGGCCCCAGAGGCTTCTGCAGTGCCTTCAGGGCCTTTTCCTCCTTCTCTTGATAATCCCTTTCCTTTGTACTGATCTTCTTAGCTAATGGTCACTGGGCTGCACTGCTGCCTGCTCTCTGCTTTTCTACCACATGGCCATGCAGCAAATTTTCCAAATCTTTATGCTCTGCTTCCCTTTTAAATTCTGGCTTTACATCATGCCTTTTCTGCCATAATTCAGCATAGTCTGTTAAAAATAACCACACAGCTCCCTTAATGCTTTGCTGCTTGGAAATTTCTTCTGCCAGATACTCTGGTTCATGTGGAATATACTACAAAGCATATGTACTTCACAGGGCCTGGTTTTCCAAAGCCTTGCAGTTTCAAATATTGACCTTGCAGAAGACTGGAAATTTTCCTCAGGCTATAAAGTCTCTGGTGTAAGATAAAGATTTGTGGCACAGCAAGGTTGCTGGCTCAAGACTAGTTACTGATTGAAATGGAAAATTTTCAGAGGGTGAAGGAATGTTTGCTAAGATCAAGCTTTTGTTGATAGGACCACTTAATTGCCTTACTATAATGTCATCAGGTTTGTTTCACTGAAAGTTACCAGCCTATATTGTTAAACTATAATCCCACCTATGTTCTCTTCCTGTAACTTCCTGGTCTGGAAAATAAATGCAGGAAGAGAACCCCAATTCGTGGTTAATTTCCTGAGGAAGGTATTGCCTCTCACTGGAGGGTCCCAGGGAAGTTAACCACTGCTTCTCACTGCTCAGAAGAGATGGGCTTTGAGTAATCCTTTGCATCTCTGTCACCCAGGGGAAGTGGGGTGACAAATCCATGGGGGGCGAAGCAACACAAAGCAACAGGTTCACAACTCTTAAGTCCCACCTTCCACAAAGTCCAAAGGCATGGACACAATGCAGCCAAATTCCTTGCTATGGTGTAGCAAGGGTGGTCTTTTGTCCAATTCCCAATAAGTTCCTCATTTCTATCTGAGACCTCATCATACACATGGCCTTTACTGTCCACATTTCTATCAGCATTCTGCTCACCACCACATAAGTCTCTAAGACATTCCAAATTTTCCCTCATCTTTTTGTCTTCTTCTAAGTCCTCCAAACTCCTCCAACCTTTGCCCATTACTCAGTTGCAAAGTTGCATCCACATTTTCAGGTATCTGTATAGCAACACCCCACTCCTTGGTACCAGTTTTCTGTATTAGTCCATTTTGTGTTGCTATAACAGAAATACCAGAGACTGGGTGATTTATAAAGAGCAGAGGTTTATTTGGCTTACCATTCTGGGACAGTTGCATCGGGCATGGGCCTCAGGCTGTTTCTACTCATGGCAGAAAAGTGGCAGGCAGCCAGCAGGTACAAGCAGATCACATGGCAAGAGGAAACAAGACAGAGAGAGGAGGCGCCAGGGTCTTTTAAACAAATAATCAGCTCTCGCAGGAACTAATAGAGCGAGAGCTCACTCACTACCCCTCCTCCCCCAGGGAGAGCACTAATCCATTCACAAGGGATCCGCCCCCATGACTCACTCAGTTTCCAACACTACCACATTGGAGATCAAATTTCCACATGAGTTTTGGAGGGGACAACACATCCAAACTCCATCAGGTATGCATGCTATATACTCGCCATTCCTTTTCCATGGATTTTAATTACGTAATGATGAAGTAAAAATTAAAATAGCTATTCATTTCTTCATTGTTTATCTCATCTATTCAAGATACACTTACTGAACACTGACTATGCTAGATTCATAATAGTGAATATGATTAGAGAACTAGCTAAGTAGAATAACATTTACTCACAGGTCCATTGGAACAGGATATTCTTTACATAGTTTTAGTGTTGTTGATTAGTGATATTTCGTAGTACATGCTTTTGTTAAGAAAATACTATTGTCTCTTCAACATTAAGATATTTCATTCATTGTTGAAATTAACTTAATTATTTTAATTGACACAATAATTGTACATATTTATAGGGTACAGTGGGATATTTTGATACAAGCATACGATGCGTAATGAACAAATCAGGTAGTTAGCACATTCATCACCTCAAATCTTTATTTCTTTGTGTTGATAACATTCAAAATCCCCTCTTCTAGCTATTTGAAAAAGTACAATGAATTATCGTTTACTATAGTTACCCTGCAGTGCTATGGATCTCCTGAGCTTGTTACTCCTAACCAGCTGTAATTTTGTATCCTTTAACCTATCCTCCTCTCCCCTCTACTTTTTCCAGCTTATGGTAACCACTATTCTACTCTCTACTTTTATGAGATCAACTTTTTTAGCTCCCACATATGAGTGAGAACGTGTGGTATTTATCTTTCCATGCCTGACTTATTTCACTTAACATAACATCCTCCAGGATTATCCATGTTGCCAAAAATGATAGGATTTCATTTTTTTTAATGGCTGAATAGTATTCCATTGTGCATATACACCACATTTTCTTTATCCATTCATCTGTTAATGGGCCCTTAGGTTGATTCCATACCTTGGCTATTGTGCATAGTACTGCGATAAACATGAGAGTGCAGACATCTCTTTGATATACTGATTTCTTTTCCTTTCAGTATAGACCCAGTAGTAGGATTGCTGGATCATATGGTAGTTCTATTTTTAGCTTTTTGAGAAACCTCTGTACTGTTTTTCATAATGGTTGTACTAATTTACATTCCCACTAACAGTGTATAAGAGTTCTCTTTTCTCTGTATCCTCACCAGTATTTGTAAATTTTTGCCTTTTTGGTAAAAGCCAGTCTAACTGTAGTGAGATGATATCTCATTGTGGTTTTGATTTGCACTCCCCTGATGAGTAGTGATGTTGAGCATTTTTTCATATACCTGTTTACCGTTCGTATATCTTCTTTTGAGAAATGTCTGTTCAGGTCCTTTGCCCATTTTTGGATCAAATTATTTAATTTTTTTGCTGCTGAGTTGTTTTCCTTGTATATTCTAGATATTAATTTCTTGCCAGATGGATAGTTTATAAAGCATTCCTGTGAAGTGAAAAGATACAGATGTTCCTATACCCATTTTACATGTAAAAACCTGAGGCATAATAGAGAATAATGCAGCAAAACAGAAAATTGTATCTGTGTTCCTCTAATCATAAAATGTTAGAAATATATCCTAGTAACGATAGTTTTCCACAATAATGTTCTTTTTTGTGAACTCCCAAGAGACACCCCTTTCATGAACTTTTAGCTTATTCACTGCATGCCTGGACTTTGCTTAGTTTGAAAAGGTCAGCACTCCGACGTTGGCAGGGAGCAAATTTAAATAAAATTGAGAAACCAGCACTACAATTGCAATTGTCTTTTGGAAATGCAGAATTTAAGTAGTTATATTTTCTCCTTTCCTCCCTTTCAAGTTGAGTATGCTTTTTGATATAGGTGTCTGACAGGCATACAAATAAAACAGAAAGTGTGTGTGTGTGTGTGTGTGTGTGTGTGTGTGTGTGTGTGTGTGTGTGTGTGTGTGTGTGTCTGCAACTTTTGCTGCTGATCACTCTGGGTATACCAACTGAAAAACAGGAATGTGTGTGTGAGTGAACGAGAGAGACAGAGAGACAGAGGGAAAGACAGAGAGAAAAAGATAGAGTCCAATATGAAGTAAAGAGAGGAAGATATCCCACAGAAATGTAGCTTGGGGTGATGTTCTCTTTTCTTTGTATAGGAGCCACAAGACACCAGGAATGGCCAGAAAGTGAGTCTTTGATTCTCTGTAGCAGTAGGTCAGACAGCATGTGGTGTAGATAGAATAAACCCTAAGATTTAGGTAACTTATTTTGAAAACCTGGTACACTGCACCAGCTTGAGAGTTGGATACTAGTCTTTGAAGCCAAATTCACTTTTGTTTTCTAATTTTGTTTTCCAGGCAGCTTCCGATGAAAAGAAATTATAAGAAACTATATTTTGGTGCTACATCAGACTCTCAGGAGTGAACATTTGGACAAGTAAAGCTAACCCCACATCCCTAAGATCAAATGACATCTCAGCTGTAATCTAAATTTGGCCAATTTTAAATCTCAGGGTTCTGAATTTTTTTTTTAGGTCCTGTTTTTATATTCACTCCTTTCAAGGAAACATCTTCCCTTACAAGTTGAGATTTATAAAATATTGCCCAATTATTTCCTAGTAAAATACTATCCCCTAAGTGTTTCTTAAAGAATTGGTTAGCTCTTGAAATTATTGCTCTACCAAACATTTGTGAATGTAATTAATTCATTTTCTTGATTTCATAGGTGCAATATCACACTTACAAATTGTACTATACAGATCTGCTTCCTGGCAGGGAACACCATGTGTTTAACACAGCAATTTATTATACCACACACACATTATTCATTAACACTAATGGACATTATGTGCCTAAAATCCCACTCATTAATTGGAAAATTAAACCCCCTTGTGTATAAATAAATCACAACCCCAGCTATAGAGAGGCACTTATTCTTATCTTTAAATCTGTATTTTAGTGCTTGTTTAATAAATGCAATTGGACTGTTCTATAATATCTTTTGTTGTTGCAAAGATTTGCTATGCTGAGAACAAATTCCACATCTAAAAGTCTGTCCTTTACTAAATATTCCATGCCAAAAGACACATGGTGAAAGTGGAGAAATATTTTATAAGCTGATTATAATGCAAGTTCTATTAGTAGGGAAAACTTTTGTCTGCGTTTCAGGGAAAAAGGCCTCTTGAACTTGAAATACCACACTTCCCTGTTTCTTTCTGTCTGCAGTGACAAGTGAGCCATCATCAGTCGCCATTCTGATTTCCTCTCTTGTCAGGCTGTTGGAAAGATTAAAGGAAGTAACAGGCATGAAGTGCTTGCCATAGGATCTGCCATAGCAAGACAGGGGCTAAAAAAAAAAAAAAAAAAAAAAATAGGAGGATGAGATGATTCACCAATTAATTGATGGTGCTTAAATCATGAAAATGAGGCCCTACTATGTATTAGTCACTCTACTGAATGCTTGTCTTACCCTATCGCAAATACTACTCAATTCTGATGGGCCCCTATCATTATTCCCCATGTACACATGAAACACTGTTGCCGTTTACAGGAATCTGCCTCAGAGAGGTTACACAGCTCTCTGGAGGTCAGACAGATTCTCCTGCAAGAATTCTGTATGATGACTGTCTACGCTCTTTCCGTTGACCAAAAAGAGCCAAAGAATAAATGTAGAAGAAAGAAAAGTTTATGTCCTACAAAAATATCCAAAGCCCCATAAATTATCATGATGTCTTTTTTTTTTAGCTGCTCACAGCTCACAGAATTTTTAAATATAATAGTTTTATAAAACTGAAAAATATTTTTGAATAAAATAGCCATGGGTAGATAGATTCAATGACAGAAACTAGAATATTAAACATCTTTATTATCAAATAAATGAATGTCTGAGTAACTTTGGAAACTTGCATACTATCTCAGCTCAAACTTGCCCTGCTTCCCACATGGGGGAAAAGAAATCTAGTAAATTCTTCTATTTGTTTGTCAAAATTTCCTGGTAAAACTGGCAGAATGCCTAACCTAGTTTTAAAAAGAAGAAAGAAAAAAAGAAAAGGATTGGTTTGAAATAAGTAACTACAAAAGAACAAGGATGCTTTTATCCATAGTTATACAGAGCTTTTTAAAATGTTTAATTGTAATATGATTAGTGTTTGGAGAGATTTATCTAGTATAAAAATAGTTTTAAAGTTGTAAAAAATGTTTTAAATAAATAAGAGGCTCCGAGAACCATCTAACATTTACAGCATCGTTAAGTACTGATTGAAGTGTCATTTTAGTAATGCTTCTAAAATTTCCTGCATAAACTAGTGCCCTTATATGTCTTCATAAACAGTTTCTCTATTGCAAACAATATGTCTTCTTGGCTCTAAACAAAGATGAATCCTTTGAACAAGAATTAGTATTCGCATTTCTTCAACAAATGGTAAAAATTCATTATAACTTTTTCTTTTACTATATCCTTGCATGATCTACTTTATCTTTGGACCCAAGAAAATAGTGTAAAAATCTCCATGAGGAAAAACTGCATGTTATTCTAATGAGAGATTTTTCTTTACATGCATTGCTACTCTTCCTATATACATAAATTAATAGATTTTTTTTAAAAAACCAAGTTTAAACTGAAAATACATAGAGGACATTAATAATATTTTATATTTTTTCCTCAAACTCAATACAGCCATATTCTTTGATTTGTATGTTTTTGTATTTGTTATTATTTGGTGCACCTAAGATTCTAAAATGCTGACTTTCTGAAACATGACCATTAGGATAGTTGTCATGTATTTAATTTCATGCTCCACTCAGCATAAAGTAGTTGTGGGACTACAGACCAAAGCAAATTAAGTGGCTTCTTAGATAATTTCCTGCTTAATTGAAAGCAGGTAGCTTTTTAAAAGTAATAATTGGCTTTGTTTCAAATGATTGTAAGGTTATTTCTTTTTTCAATACATGGTTATAGGATAACATTCTACTTAGTCCAAACACAGCGGGTTGGGAATCTCCCACTGAGTCTCAAGGATATGAATGTGACTTAGTGCTGGTAGCAAATGGATGGGAGGACTCCATGGGGTGGGCGGAGATACGGATCTGGGGATATGGGGCAAAGCAGGGGAAAGAGGAGCATGGTGTTTGCATTGGTATACACACACAGAGACACATACATACAGATGCACACGTGTATGTACATGGATATATATGTATGTACTTTCCATTAACATATACAATAGATGGGATTTCATTTCTACCATTCCGCTTTACTCTTAGCATTGGTCTAATGTTAGCAAGTGGTCTACTATGAGATTGGTAGCACCAGATCATATATAATGGACCAGTCTTCCTCATTACAGTGTAAAAACAGACTTTTGCTGTGATGTCTGTCATCACATCAAGATAGAGCATCAGCTGTGATATTCTATTTGCTTCTTGCCTAGGACTAAGAATGTGAACATCCTAATAAGGAAACATGAAAGGAATTTGATTTAACATAAATTCCCATATAACAGGTGAACTATGGAGTTCTGTTTTGTCAAGACTCAATATTCAGACTTTTTAAATAAATTAGACCTACTCAAAAGCTCTTAAATTACAGAAAAAAAGATAGTATTTTCTTGTTGCCTTGTTTAACAGACTAACAGAGAGACAGAAATAAAGGTATTCTTCAGAACCAAACATTTTAAAACACTGCAAGGGAAAAATACATATTGAATTTTTACATTCATCAATTGCCCTGGTGATTCACACAACAGATAACAGTGAGCATTGGCACCCGAGAGTTATGGAATCGATGCTAAAAGATGCATTTTCTGTGTTAACCAAAATTCTAGCTTACTTGCAGTCTTTTAAGCCCCCAACTCTATTGTCTGTGCTACTTTGGATCACTGCTGTCAATCAGACTGCACTGACAACTACTAGCTATACAGTTACAGTACAGAGCATTGGAAAATCAACTTTTCCTTTTCAGTGCTTGTAACCATCCTGTAGCACTGCGTGCTTGGTTTCCCATTTGCGTGGCATTCCCAAGAATGTTGTCCCAGTCATTTTTAGCAAGTACAAGGAAGGAAAGGAGGGAGGGAGGGAGGGAGGATTGCCAGCAGAAGAGTCTGGAGTCATGTTAAAGATGTTCACTACCTATTCCAGTTTGCAGAGAGAAGTTCAAGAGAGAAGGTAGAACTGCACTTCCCTATGTACTTGAAGTTAGGCCCGGTAATGTAATATGCTTTGGTCACTGGAAGATGAACTCAATTGATGTGTATCACCACCAGGCAGAAGCCTTTCAGAGCCAACACAGGATATAACTTGCTTCCTCCCTCCCTTGTGCCACAGCTACCAAAAACTCTCTAGACAGTAGAGGCTCCATCAGTGTCAGTCAAACCTGGAAGAAGACATTTAGCCAACCCATCATGGACTAAGATTTTACTTCTATATAACTTAACCCTAATTAATACACTGAATGGTGGAAGAGAAATAAGAATTCAACTTGTAGCAGCACTTACCATAAAATTGAAAGGAGAAAACAGAACAAAGTGAAAAGAACAGATATGGTACAAGAGAATATGAAGTTCTAGAAAAGATATAGAACTGAAAGTTCAAATACTGTCAATAACTGGACAAGACAGAGAGAACAATACTAACAAAATTCCATCAGGTACCTCATAAGATATAGAGTGAAATATTCCTAGAGGATATTAGTTTTGAAACTGGGGAGGATTTTTTATGTTGTCTCTGACCTATGTTAGCATTCTTCCAACATGATTTCCCTTAGGGCTCTATATAATTTTTCAGGGACTCCTGAGGAAAAAAATCAATAGGAGTTGGCTGTTGTTTGAATTTGTTGTAGGAAACGGAAGGTTAAAAGTTGTTGCCTGAGTTTCTGGCCTGAGGAGCTGAATTAAAGGTGTTGCTGTTTCATGAGACAGAGAACACAGAAGAGAGGGAAATTTGGATACATTAAGATGGAAAAGCCTGTGTGACATCCAAATGGAAACACCCAGTGATAATTAGAGATCTAATACACGAGTCCGGAACTCAAAGGAGAAGTTTGAGCCAAAGACACAGACTTGGAATCCTTTAGCTTTTGCTTAATACTTTGAAACTATGGAATTGGATGAAATTATCCAGGGTCAGTATATATGGGAAGAAGAAAGCAGAACCTCAAATTACACCAACATTTAAGGAATAGGCAGAAGGAAGCTTCACGAGAAAATGAGAAAATACAGTAAGAAAAGTAGAAAGAACTTTATGTAATAAAATTTGGGGGCTCTTATCTTTCACCGCTATCTTTTCTCCTGGTCTTTCACTTCCTGCTTATGGTTTTATCTTTTCCTCTATCCAGTCACACCACAACCAATCACTTTTATCTTTCTTTTGCACTCTCAATAGTCTCATTGACTTACACCACTATCCCACCATATCTTCTATTGGGTTCAATGAAAAAAATTCACATTTCCATTTTCATAAAAAATATCTCCCCTAGAACTGGTTTTCTGGCTATTACTGTGGCTAAGAGTTAAGAGGCTTCCAGAGTAAGTCCTCTGACTCAAACACACAGCATAAGTGTTTACCTTCCTTGATCACTATTCATGACCATGGGAAGATACAACTAATATTTAAACAAATATTTTGTGTTAATCATACACTGTGGTTGGTCTTTTACATATAACATATTTACTCTTGACAATATCATGAATTAATTTTTATGGACTTTAAAAAAGCCAAGAACCTTGCCCAAGCTCTCACTGTAATATGAATATTCTGCTTCCAAAAGCCACGTCCAAGCCACTGGACTCAGCTGCCTTTCAAAGAATGAGAAAATGTTCTTTTCATCAAACTATTGTCACTGTTGAGCAAGAGAAAGTCCACATATGCAAAAATTATTTGAAAATGGCTCCAAACCCAACAGATGTAAAAACTAAGACCCCTTCACAATGAAGAGAAGAGACTGATCTTTCAGTGCTAAACAGATAGGCATAGCTAGGTTGTTCTTAACTCTGACTGCATTGTTTTAGAATCACCTACATTAAAAAACATTGGGTCTTCTGTTTCTAAATGAAAGAATAAAAGTACTTTTATTCCTCCCCCTAAGCACGACTTTAAAAATCTGGACATTATATAAAAAACAAACATAAGAGAACTGAAATTGGGGTAGAGAGAAGTAGGAAACTTGGGTCTTGAGCAGCAACATGTTGGTGAGTTCCCTGGGTTTACTTTTTGCCTCAAATATTCTAGACCAGGTGCTGGAGAAGCCACCAATCCAGAAATGCCAATTAGCACTGACAAAAAAGCCCAAATGAAAACCTGCTCTTTCTAGACAAAGGACAAGGAAATGGGCAGCCCAGCCAGATGGAAAATGCTTAGACAATGATAGCCAAACACCACACAACTCCAGCCAAACACAGAGGGGAAACTGTGGTCCCACCCCCACCCCCAACAGCAAAAACTGAGTGGGAGCCTAGATTTTTCACCCTTGCCAGGTACCCCTGAGAAGTGAATGGTGTCAGAGGAGGAAAGTAGGGAGCCAGGAATTTCATCTCCACCAGGCAATAAGGAGCCCCTGCCACACTACCACTGATGGTGTCTACGGAGACCACATGGAAGGACTGGACTTCCACCCTACCCAGCAGTAATAAAGTGCTCCTCCTGGAGTGTTGTCAGAGAAAGTTTAGTAGAGAGGAAGGACTCTCACTATCATCCAGCAGTAATGTGGTCACCCCAACTTCACAATGTCCTTGGAGGCCAAGCGGGAAGAAGTAATGAAGCCTTCATGCTCCTAGAGCCAGGGTGATATCGACAGAGTCTCATGGAGAACCAGAATTCCCACCTCTGCCCAGCAGTTATGAGGAATCCCTCCATCCCCAACCCCCAGTTGTCAAAAGAGGCATAGATTTCCATCCACACCTCACAGCAACAAGGCATCAGCATCATAAATACGTCAGTGAAAAATTATGAATATGTCTGAAACAAAAGAAAAATTAGAAAGTATCAGCAAAAATAACCCCAGAAATATAAAAAAGAACCAAAACAAAATTGTAGAACTGAAAATAAGCCAGAATTTTAAAAAACTCAACTGATAACCTCAACAGCAGAACAGAGGGGACAAAAAAAAAAAAAAAAATCAGTAAACTTGGAGATAACAATGGAAATTGTCCAATCTAAAAGATAGACAGAAAATAAATTTTTTAAAAATGAGCAGAGCTACAGGGACCAGTAGGACTACAACAAAGTATCTAACATTCTGATCTTTGGAGAAGAGAAGAAAGAGGGTGGGACTGAAAAGTATTTGAAAAAATAATGGCTAACAACTTCTTAAATTTAACAAAAGACATAAAGCAACAGATTCGTAAAACTATAAGTGAATCCTAAACAGGATAAACCGAAAGAAATCAACACTGAGGCACATTATAATCAAACTTCTGAAACTAAAGAAAAAGAAAAAAATCTTAAAAGTAGTAAGAAAGAAGCAATACCTTATTTATCAGGAAAAAAAATTCAAATGACTTATTTCTCATCAAAAACCATGGAGGGATGCCAGAAAGAAGTGATATTACAGTTTTCAAGTACTGAAAGAAAAGAACTGTCAATCCAGAATTCTATATCCAGCAAAAATATCCTTCAGGAGTAAAGGGGAAATCAAGACACCCTGAGATGAAGGAAACCTAAAATAATGCGTCACCAGCAGACCTACCTGAGAGAATGGCTAAAGAGTTCTCTAGACAGAAAGGAAATGATAAAAGAAGGAATCTTGGAACATCAGGAAGGAAGAAGAGAGAAATAATAAAAATAAGGGTAAGTAGAATAGGTTTCCTTTCTCCTCTTGAGTGCTCTAAATAGTGTTTGACTATTGAGACAAAAATTATAACACTATCTGATGGGGTTCCAAATGTATGCACAGGAAATACTTAAGAAAATTATAATGTATATTTATATTTTTATGTAAAGGGATATAAAAGGGGGAAAGATTTTGCCACTTCACTTGAACTAGTAAACTGTTAACACTATTAGATATGATAAGTTATGTGCATATAATTCAATAAATAAAGCAACCACTAAAAATGCTATACAAAGAGTTACACTCAAACGCACTATAGAGAAATCAAAATGGATTTTTTTTAATGTTCAAGTAGCCCACAAGAAAGCAAGAAAAAGAAATCAGACAAATGAAAAACAGACAATAAACATAAAATAAAATTAAATGGCAGACTTGAGTCATGATATATCTATAATTATATTTAATATAAATGGTCCAAATACACCAATTAAGAAAATGAGATTCACAGAATAGATAAAAAGTAAAACAGATGACCCTACTATATGCTTTCTGTAAAAAGCATACTTCAAATATGACACAGATAGGTTGAAAGTAAAAGGACGGAAATAGATATACCATGTAAGCATTAATCAAAAGAAAGCAGGAATGACTATATTAACATCAGAAAAAATAGACTTAAAAGCAAAGAAAATTACAAAGGACAGAGATGGACATAATTTTTAAAAAGATATTGCAATTCTAAGTGAATATGCACCAAATAACAGGGTTGCAAAATATGTAAAGCAAAAACTGACAGAATTAAAAGGAGAAATAGATAAATACATAATTATAGTTGGGGAATTCAACATACTTTTCTCAACAACTGATAGAAAAACCAGACAGAAAATCAACAAAGATACAGAATTCCACAACACCATGAAGCAACAGAAGCTAACCGGCACTTACAAAACACTCCACCCACAACAGCAATATTATTTTCAAGCAGTCACAGAACATACACCAGGATAGATCATATCCTGGGCCATAAAACCAACCTCAACCAATTTAAAGAATTAAATCATACAGAATGTATTATTCGACCATAATGAAATCAAACTAGAAATAATAACAGAAAGATAATAGGAAAATAAACAAACACTTGGAAATTAAACTCACTTCTAAACAATTTATGAGCCAAAGAAGAAATCTCAATGGACAGTAAAACATACATTAAACTGAATGAAAATTAAAATATAACATATCAAAATTTGTGGGATATAGCAAAAACTGTGCTAAAAGGGTAATAGATAGCACTAAAAGGTTATATTAGAAAGCAGGAAAAGTCTCAAATTAAAATCTAAGATCGCACCTCAAGATCCTAGCAAAGGGAGAGCAAAATAAACCCAAAGCAAGCAGGAGGATGTAATAAACATAAAAGCAGAATAATGAAATTGAAAACAGAAAAACAATAGAGAAAATCAGTGAAACAAAAAGGTGGTTCCTTTAAAAAATCGGTAAAATTGACAAATCTCTAAGAAGACTGACAAATTTAAAAGGAGAAAAAATACTAGTTACTAATATTAGGAATGAAACAAGAGATATCACTACAGATGCTGCAGACATCAAAAGAAAAATAAGTGAATATTACCCACATAAATTAGACAACTTCAACAAAATGAACCAATTCCTCAAAAAGCACAAACTACCCCAACTCACACAGTATGAAATAGGTGATTTGAGTAGTGCTGTAACTATTAACCATATTGAATCTGTAATTCTAAAACTCCAGAAAAAGAAATTTGCAGGTCTGGATTATTTCGCTGTAGAGTTCTACCAAACATATAAAGAAGAATTAACACCAATTCTACCTACTCTTTCCCCCAAAATAGAAGAGGCAGGGACACTTTCCCATTGATTTTAGGAAGCCAATACTATACTGATATCAAAACCTGACAAAGACAGCATGAGAGAGAGTGAGAGAGAGAAAACCACAGACTGATATCCCTCATGAATATAAATGCAACAATCCTTAACAAAATATTAGCAGATAGATTTCAGCAGTATATCAGCACAGAATTAAATACCATAACCTAGTGGTGTTTATTCCAGGGATGAAAAGCTGGTTCAACATTCAAAAATCAATCAGTGTAATCCACCATATTAACAGGCTAAAGGGGAAAAAAAATCACATAATCCTGCCAACTAATGCAGAAAAAGTACTTGGCAAAACTCAACATCCATTCATGATAAAAACTTTCTGAAAACTAAGAATAAGGGAAACTTCCTCAAAATTATTTTTTAAAAAAACTTTTAAAACCTACAAGTAACATCATGCCTAATGATGAAAGACTCATAATTTCTCCCTAAGATTGGGAAAAATGAAAGTATGTCCCACCTCACTGATGCTACTCAACACAGCACTGGAAGTTCTAGCCAGCACAATAAGGCAAGAAAAGGAAATAGCAAGAACTAAATCTGTCCCTATTTGCAGATGACATGATTTTCTATGTTAAAAACCCCAAGTAATCTACCAAAAACAAAAAACAACCCCTTCCAACAAAAAACAACAAAAGTCCTAGAACCCATAAGTGAGTTCACTAAGATCACAGAATAAAAGATCAACATACAAAAATCAATTGTACTTCTACACACTAGCAGTGAACCTATGTAAATAGAAATTTAAAACACAATACTATTTACAATTAATCAGCAAAATGAAACACAGGTTTAAATCTAATAAAACATGTTCAGAACTTGTATGCTGAAAACTACCAAATTCTAATGAAAGAAATCAAAGATCTAAATAAGTAGGAAAGCATACTGTGTTCATAGATTGGGAGGCTCCCACATAATAAATATGTAAATACTTCCCCAATGGATATACAATACTAACACAATTCCCATCAAAATCCAAGCAAGATTTGTTACATACACAAAATCATTTTAAATTTATGTGGAAAGAAAGTAGAATAGCAAAAAGACTGTTTAAAAAGGGAATAATATGAGAAGGAATTCAGTCTATACAATTTTAAGGCTTATTACATAGGTACAATAACCATGACTGTGTGCCATTGATGGAGTGATGGATATATAAATCAATGGAAGAAAATAGAGAAGGCAGAAATAGACCTACACAAATATGACCAACTGATTCTTGACAAAGGAGCAAAAGCAATTCAATACCTCTATGTTAGTCTTTTTCAACAAATTGGATATTCATAGGCAAAAAACAAACTTTGACCTAAACTTCACACCTATATAAAAATTAGCTCAAAATAGATCATAGACTAAAATGTAAAAGGTAAAAGTATAAAACTTTTAGAAGGAAACATAGGAGAAAATCTTCAGGAACTAAGACTTTGTGAAGAGTTCTTAGACATGACTTGGAAAGCATGAACCATAAAAGAAATCATTAACAAATTGGATTTCTCTGAAATTTAAAACTTTTGCTCTCCTAAAAGACCCTTTTGAGAGCTGAAAAAGACAAGCAAAATACTGGGACATACTATTTGCAAACCACATATCTAATAAAAGACTTATATCTATAATTTATAAAGAGCTCTGAAAACTCAGCAGTTAACAAAACAAACAATTCAATAAAAGAAATGGGCAAAAGACATCGAGACATTTCACTCAAGAGGATATGTGGATGGCAATTAAGAACATGAAAAGGTGTCCAACATCACTTGTCATTAGGAAAATGCAAATTAAGACCACTGTGGTATCACTGCATACCTATGAGAACAGTTAAAATAAAAAAATAGTGACAATACCAAATGCTGACAAGGATGTGGAAAAACTAGATCTCTCATACATCGCTGGTGGGGACGTAAAATGGTATAGCATTTCTGGAAAATAGTTTGGCAGTTTCTTTAAGGAACTAAACATATGCTCATCATATGACCCAACAATTGTTTTCCTGGCCATTTACCCCAGAGAAATAAAAATGTATATCCACAGGAAAACCTGCACATGATTTTTCATAGCAGCTTTAATTGTAAAAGCCAAAAAAAAGAGGAAACAATCAAAATGTCCTACAAACTGATACACTCAGTGATAAAAAGCAACGAACTATTGACACATGCAGCAACTTGGATAGATCTCCATTGGCATTGTACTCATTGTGGGGGAGGGGGACCAATTTCAGAAGGTCACTGTAAAGCTAGGGCTAGGACTCACAGACACCTCAAACCCGTTGTCCAGACTGGGTCACAAACCCTTCACCCGCAGGTCAATGAGCTAGGTAATAGGAAAAGGTCCTTGGAGCCGTTAGTGAAGAAATAATAGGCTTTATTCAGAGCTAGGAGCAGCCGACCTAATATGGCTTCCCAGAGTGTCCCTCTCGAAACTTGGCGCTTCTGCCCTGTTAGTCCTTTATACTCAAGTCCATAATTCAGGAAAACACCTGGATGTACATGTGCAATCACATTAGACAATAACAAGGAACACCCATGCACACGCACATACCCACCTCAGATGCTCTGCAAGACTACAAACATCCAAGGGGCCCTGACCATTTTTTTTCCTATATTTTCCCAACAGTCACAAACTGTAAGAATCTATTCATAAGATATCCCCAAAATGACAAAATTATAGAAATGGAGAACAGATTCGTGGTTGCCAACTGTCAGGGATGGGGTGGGGGAGAGAGAGGGATGACTATAAAGGGACTGCGAGAGGGAGATCTCTGCAGTGTTGGAATAGTTGTATACCTTGATTGTGGTAATGGTTACAGGAATCTACCTGGGATAAAATGATGCAGAATTACAGGCACTCTTTATCTCAACGTCAGTTTCCTGGCTTTATTACTCTACTATAGCTATGCAGAATGTAGCCAGTGGTGGTAGCAACGTGAAGGTACATGGGACCTTTCTGTACTATCTGCAACTTCCTGTTAATCTATAACTCTAAATGAAAAGTTAAAAAAAAAAAAATGGTGCCCAGGCCACACCCCAGATCACATAAGAATTTCTAGGGGAGAAACCTGGCAACTGCATTTTTTTTTAAAGTCCACAGAGTCTTTCTGAAGTGTGACTAGGGTTGGGAACCACTGGCAGCTAATGTCATTATTGAAACTACAAACAAGTGTAACACCTATATATCTGATACAATATAGAAAGGAAGGAGAAAAATATACAAATCTATCTTAGGTCTCTTGAGTTTTTTCCCCCCTAATGTTGAAATCTGGCATTTAAGTAAATCCAATTAATGTGGATGAGATAATGAATCATCTATTATGTTACAGACCATTTTATACAAAAAGTCTGGCCCTGGTAGACTGTTCTTTGGATTCTTAAGCACTTGGTATCCATGAAATAATTTTAAAATGCTAAGGAGCAATTGTAATCACATTTAAATATGCAGCAATTATTGAAAATTAATGTTTCACTGAGTCCTCATTTTAGATGGGTAACAATACACATTCGAATTTTTATTATTATTTTTAAACAAAGTGCTGACTACTACCAGCAGTGACCCTGGGTAATATGTGAAAAGCAGACTCTTTGGACTGAACTGTTTGGGAAGTGTGTTGAAGACATATAGAAGCCCAGGATTATTTTGAGCCAATAAACAATGACTTGACCAAGTAAATGTCTTGTGTGGTTATTAATAATTCTTTATCACCAACATCAAAAGATGCTCACTATGCATCTCCTCAGCTGGGCCAGGAGATTAAAAGTTTAGGACCTGCTTTCAAAGGGTTTAAAATCTGAGGATGAGACTAAATAAACAAAAATGATAAATAGCAAAGCAAAGAAGGATATGCTGAAATCTGGACTGATAAAAAACAGAAAAGGACCAACGTGCTTGTTTTTACTGGAAGAATTTTTGCATGAACTGGGAAGGGAGTTTGCGTCTTCTGGGCTCATAGATCTTACAGACGAATGCAGATTTATCTTCAACATGCAGATTTATCACCCGGAGGGTTTTGCTTAGTTCCCAGTTGCAGACTTACTTCCAAAAATGCAGCTGTTTTGAAGTAAGAAATTTGGCATTCAAATTAAAAAAAAAAAAATTGAAATGAAGTATAAAGAAAAAAAGTTCAAATGAAGCATAAAGAATTGCCTCCCACCCAACTCTGATCAACGGCTACGTCTCCTTTTTCCCCCACCTGCAAGAATTTAAGGTTGTGGATGGGGTTGGGGATGGGAGTGAACTATTTGCCTTGCCCCAAAACCACCAGTCTCTTCCCTCTCTCTCTTTCCAAATACGAGCCTCACACACACACTAATTTACAGCACTACTTCTCAGATGTGATTTCTGTTCTGGAAAGATTTATCCGTTTGGAAGGGTTCTTTAAGTTCCTAACTTCGAGGTCCTAACTGTCGTGAAGTTCTATTTAAAAGCATTCAACAGGGAATAGTGCACATTCTTTTAAAGAAAGTTGTTTTGTGATTGTGGGAGGTAATCAACACCTACTCAGACATTCTTCTCTAAGACAGCTGAAGTTTATCATTTTCGCTATTATGACAATGAATTTTTCCTCCTTTGCCTCTTGGCAGGAGCCTCGATTCTGCAGGTGTTAGCGCTGCAAGGGCTGAACCCAACCTCCAGAACGTCTGCCGAGCCTAGCATGGGATGTTGCCGAGCGAAAGAGCCCAGGGAAAAGGCGACCGAGGAAGGAAAAGAGCCTGCAAGCGCGTTTCAGAGGGACTGGGATCAGAGCCCTAAAAAACTACAGCGAGTTCATTTCCCGGCAGGGGGAACTCGCAAGAGCCAGAGGGAAAAAAGAGAGAGAGAGAAAGCCAGCGAGCCACCCCCGCGCTCTTCAGCCCTGCCTGGGCCAACGAGCGCGCAGGCTGGCTGGGCTGCTCCAGCTGGAAGTCATTGTGCGGGTTGGCGTCTGCGTTGTCAGGGCGACCGCCCGGCCGGCGCCAGCGGAGGGGGGAGGCGGGCTCGGTGAATGGGTGACGTCACGCGGCCGGCGCCAGGCAGTCTGGGCGGCCGAGCCAATGAATCAGCTGGCGGGGGGAGCGAGCGCGGCGCGCGGGGGGAGGGCGCAGGAATGCGCCGGGAGCCGCGCGGCCCGGGCGGGCGGGAGACGCCTCCGCCCCGCCCCGCCCCGCCCGGCGCGCTGAGGGCCCGTGCGGCCCAGGCTCGGCCGACCCGCTGCTCCGTGCTCCTGGTGCACCACGGGCGCGCGCTCTGCGGGGAGGCCCACGAGCCGGGGGGTCGGTTAGAGAGGATGGAAAATAAAATAAAAGTTGGCCTTGTAGATAAAATGGCCTTTGAAAGCGTTGATGAATTCACTGCGGCCTTACTGGGTACTCTGCATTGTGACAAAAGGTAAAAGCAACAGAGGGCTCAGGAGAGCTCAGAATAGAACAGCGAAGAAAGAAATGTAATGAACTCGTGATTCGATTCTGGTTTGGAGCTAAGTGCACTTTTTTCTATGGTTCTGCAGTGCTGGACCATACAGTGCCTTGAAAGGTTCTAGAAAGTGAATGGCTCCAGAGGACTCCAGGTTTTCTTTTTCTCTGTCCTGTCTGGCTGTCCGCTACACAGCGTCCTCCAGGAGGCCAAGTCCTGGGTTATGGTTATTCAGCAACCGCAGCATTTAACGCTTTCTATAAGGACTAGAAATTGTCAATGGGTAATGTACAGTGCAAGAGCAAATAATCTTTGGGTAAAGGCTTGAGTGAAAAAAATGCCCTTGAATTCCTAAACATCTCTTGTTGGTGTACACTTGTTTTTTGGTGGTGTTCAAGACTAGTGATGTATTGTTACCGAAACTGGCCTATTACAGAAGATGTCATTAAATCTGCCTTTCCTGTTGCTGTCATTTCCCCCTCCCCCGCCTCCGTTTCTTTATCTGTAAAATGAGGAGATCTGGTGATACGCATTCCCTTAAGGCCCCCGAAATTCTATGAGCCTATGTCATTGTACTGATCAACCTTTAGAGCTAAATTTTGAATTTGCTATTCCTATGATTGTATTTGGTACACAAGACATTCATTTAACAAACATTTCAGGGTATAGCTATGTGAACAGTGTGTACTAGAAGTTTTAATTGATTTTTTTTTTAAGTTCAAAACAGGATCTCCGACCTGAAAACCTTTAAAGATATACAAGTAAAGAATAAAGTAGAAAACAAAAGCAAATACTAATAAATGTTCCTCTCAAAGTTTGATGTGTACGGAGTCACCTGCATGTGACTGGGAAGGCATGGGATTCTGCATCTCTAACAGCACCCTACTGATGTTGATACTGCTGGCCCTGGACCACACTTTGAGTAAGAGGATTTGGTCTACAAAGTACAGAGGAAAGCTTTAGTAAGAGTGTGATGGATGTAAAATGGTGTCAGTTCCTGAAAAACTGTGGAGGAGGTGAGCTTGAGCCAGGGGACTGAGCATGTGATTGGATGAGGGGGATGAAAAAGTTTCCCCAGAGGAAACACTGTAAATACAGTAATTGCATTGGAGGGAAAGGAGGAAGAAATAGGTAGGAGTGAAGAAGACTTTATTTGACCTTAATTAAGGAACATTGCAGGGAACTACAAAAGATAAGATTGGATATTTATTGGTGATAGTAAGACAGTGAACCAGATAACTTATCACTTTAGAGCTAAAAAGAAACTTGAAGCCTGTTAGTCCCAATTAATTTGGTGTAGAGGAGGAAACAGAGCAGCACCACAAGTTTATTAGATAATTTGGCAGAGCTCAGCGTGGAAGCCAAATCTGAGAAATTTAAGTTGTATATATCTTATAACTGGCAGAGTCCTTGATATGAGAAAAAGCATTTGTCATTATTGCACAAGGTGAAACTAGAGAGAAGAAAGAGAGATAGAGAGACTTACAGAGAATAATATTAATACTCCAAGCATGGAGTTTTGGATAAGGTCTGGGCTAGGGATGTTACCAAAACCCCAAAGGTCCATTTGCTCGCTTCTCAGTAGCCAATAATTGAGAGACAAGTGTTGGTGTAAGGAAAGGTAGCTGTAAATCAGGAAGCCAGCCACCCGGGAAAATGGTGGACTCATGTCTCAAAGACCATCTCCACTTTTCCCAGACTTGCCAAAGGGTTTTATAGGGACAGGTGGTAGGAGGGCTGATTCATGGTGACCTAAGCAGGGACGTGCAGGCATAATCATAAAATTGCAGATAAACTTCAAAGACCTTCTTGGGTGGAAGCTGATTCATGGGGACCATCCTCCATGAAGTCAAGTCACGGATTCAGTTCCGGTTAACTTCAAAAAGATCTAGGTGGTAAGTAGTAAAGAATGGCCACCTGGGTTAATAATTTCTTCTACAATTATTCTGCGTACAATATGAGCAGAAGTCGTTATGTTCTATTAATCACATGAACAAGAATCATAATATTCTAAAGTCCAGCTGCAAGCTATGAGGTTTGGATTACAAGAGTAAGGAAAAAAAAAAAACATTTTAGAAGTTTAACTAAATGGGTCACTTCTGTTCAACCTGTGACAAACTCCCCACTGTCAAACTTTTCATTCCATTTCTGTGGAATAGGGGGTGTCAGGTTCATTCTGACTGTTTCGAGCTGGACAGGGACAACAAGGGGATTTGAAGTGAAACATGTTCCTTATTTTTTAACTTTTCTCTGGTCCCATTTTGGGGAACAGAGTTCTGTAGCATAATTTTAGATCATTGAGTGAACATCCTTTGGGTCAATTGCTCTTGCAATCCCATGCAAAGATTGCAGCAACAGCACACAAGGCAACAACAACAAAAATTTCTAAAAGTACTATAATTACTAAAACTATTAAAAATTTTTTTCATCAAGATAATCCCCTACTCCTCCAAACCAGGAGAAGACCCAGTCAGTTAAAGACAAAGTAGGATCAGACATAGAAACAACCTGTCATTGTACATCTTTTAAGGCACATGAAATATTGCCTGAATTATCTGGAATATATATATATATAGCATTCAGCTTTAATTATGGCACAGGTCCCACCTTGAGCTGTGATTAACATATCCGAAGCTATTCTATTTTGTAAAATAGCTTTTCTCATCAGGCCCATTTCTGAGTTAAGTAAAGTTATTTTATGTATAGTGTGTTTACAGAGAGTTGGTTCAATCTAGTCTAATTTGGGGGTATTATTGGGCCAATGGTCATAAGTACAGCTTCTTTGTTTCCAGCAGAAGGGGACAGTACAACTTAAGTGCCCAATGGTGAGAGTTAGATAACAACCAAGGTAGGCCCAAGTGCTGGAAAGAGGAAATAGCCCATATATCCAGCAAAAATCTACTTGTAGCCTGTCAGCATAGTGTTGGGCCCATTGAAAAAAAAAAAAAAAGTTGGAATAATTTGGCACAGCAAAGGTATACAAAAGAGAAGCGACAGAAAACAGTTACTAAAACTCATGGTGTTAATTACTTTCCTTTTTTTAAGTAGAAGTTTGAGGTCCTTTAACAGCTCACAAATCCATGGATCAGGCTTAGGTCCTCTTCCAGTAGTGCTTTTTTTTTTTTTTTTTTTAACCTGTATGTGATAAATTCAAGGCTTAACATTGGCAAACTTTAGGGAGGTATGGGTCGTCAGCAAGTCATCATTAGGACCCATCCATTTCTCAGTTGGTCTGGGCCTTGGTCTCACCATGTCTTTAGCAGCATTCTGTCTGTTGGGTTGAAGGGGTATAGATATTGTATATCTTGATATACAATGATGGGTTTTTTCTATGTCTGATCCTACTTTGTCTTTAACTGATTGGGTCTCCTCCTGGTTTGGAGGAGGAGGAGATTGTCTTGATGAAAGAAGATTTTAATAGTTTTAGTAATTGTAGTGTTTTTAGAAATTTTTTTGTTGTTGTTGCATTGTTGATTTGCTGCTGGAAAAGCTGACCTGAAAAAAGCAAACTGATGTTGAATACAGTTTGACATAACTGTTGTACATAAGCTTTCAGATGCAAGACATGATTTATATCTAGAGAGGGAATTCCTAACATGAAGGCTTGGAAGGGTTTCCCATATATAATTTTTAAAGTACTCAATTTGAGTCCACTTCTACGTGTCACCTTAATATGAAGCAAGGCGATGGGTAATGTTTTATTTCATTTTAGATGAGTTTCCTGGCAAATTTTGGCTAGAGTCCTTTTAAAGTATGATTGATCTTTTTGGTTTTTCCTGTGGACTGAGGTCTCCATGATGAACTACATTCGACATGGAGAGCTTCACTCACCTCCTGTATTACTGTTGAAATAAATGCAGGTCCATTATTGCTTTATATTGTATTGTGTAAGCCAAATCAGGGAATTATTTCTTTTAGCAAAAACCTGGCTACACTTGTGGCCTTTTCAGTTTGGCTTTTACACATCCAGAGAAAGTGCCCATGCACACCAACAGAAATTTAAATTTTCCCACAGTTTTGGGCATTTGAGAGAAATCTATTTGCAGTCCTCAAAGGGGCATGTCCCTTTGTATCATTCTCTCTTCCTAGGACGGAGCATTTCAGTAGCACATAGGTGGCATCCTTGAGTAATTCTTTGTATAGTCCTCTCAAGATGGGGTCTTTTAAGTAGGGCCTGACTAAATCTGACAAAGCATCATGGCCATAATGTGTCCCTTCATGCAGGTGTTTCATAACTAGGACTTCAGGGAGTAATGTCATTCCATGGTTTCCATAAAGAACTTGAGTCTGTATTTGTAAAGCTCCATTCTTGAGTGTGTTCTCATCTTGATCTGTGTAATGGTGCTTACAGTGAGATGAGTTCACATGAGGTATCAAAGCCCCTAGTAACAGCATCTCTTTAGCTGCCTGTTTTGCTGTTCTGTTGGCTGTTTGGTTTCCCTTAGTTATTTGGGAATCATCTCTCTGATGGCCCAGGCAGTGCATTGTGGCAACCATAAGGGGCAGCAGAACTGCTTTTAACAATGTCAAGATTATGTCCTGGTTGTCAGAGGTTAGTAAAATTGGTTGGATGTCTTTTAAGGCTTCCCTTTTAGGGGATATTGCCTCTTATATGGAACGTGTGTCCCCTCCTTCAATTCAATGGCTACTGGTTCCACAGTTTTGGCACGACCAAGTATCCCATCTGCCCAAACAAGTTCACTCACTGTTTCATAGATCTCTGGTGATATGAGTCCTTCCTTTTGTTTTTCTAGGTGGGTGAGTAGCGTCTGCAATTGTAGGGCTTGCTCTGGGGATACCCAGACAAGAAGTTGCTGTTTTTCAGGAGTCATTTGGATATTTAATATTGAGCAATCATTTGGTTCCCCACTGTCAAATGCATCTGGGGCTCCGGAAGGGAAATAACTACAGGCTCCGATAAATCCAGGGGAGCGCCTGGCTTCCTCATTTTTCATTAGATTTTTTCATCTTGCTCTATCATCTGTCACTTGGGTTTCTCTCTCTCTTTTTTTTTTAATGTTGTATTAACATCCCTACCTGTGTATTATCTTAATGGAAATTGCCTTGCCCCATAAAGGGGAACACCTGGACCGAAATGGGTGCCCTGTCAGGTCTTAGAGGAGGAGACCATTCCATTGCATAAGTCAAATTGGAGTGGGACAGTAGTCCTAGCAGATTCCAAATCATCTGGAAAGTGTGGGGGACAAGGTGGTGAAGGTAAAGTCACTGTGGACAGAAGGCCTGGAGCTTGGGCAGCATTCTGATTACCCTGTATGTTTGGAGGGTTTAATGTCGTTAGCAAGCTGCAGTCTTTATCCTCCTTTTCTTTTGTATAACGGCTTTCTGTGAAGAACTCAATAGCTCCTTCTTTTCCCTTCCTCTGTACCATAAGCTGTGAGCCTTCCTGTGAGGAGTCTTTATTATGCAACGCCATGAATGCTTGTACATAAGGAATTTCATCCCACTTTCCTGAACTCTGACAAAACAACTCCAATTGGAAGATAATATAATAATTAAGGGAACCACTTAGAGGCCAACACTCTTCTGAGTCTAAAATATACATGGGACAATGATTATTTTAATTTAAAAAATCATTTTTCCTTTTGTCATGGGATTATAACTGTAACTGGATCATTCAGCTAAAATTCTTCCATTCCTGGCTGGGATTAAAGGTGCCCTGCTCATGTCTTCTGAGGCAGTGGTGGCACCAAACCCGAGAATGAGGATCAAGAATTTGTCTCCAACTTCGCACTAGCAAGTTGTAATGGGTAGTGGGGAAACACACCTTTTACAAGATTTTACCCAGATGCAATCATCTATCTTGATGGTCTGAAATATCACCCACAGAGCGAGAGGGCTTAGGGGTCCCTTTCCAAAGGGATCAGCAATAGCCAGATACTGAGTGTACAAACACTGGTGTAATGTTTCCTGGGCGCTGTTGTTTCCCAAGTGTCAATAATTGTTTTTTATTTGTTTGTTTGTTTTTAACATGAATGCCATTGATGCTGGATTGTTTCCCTGCACCCCAGAATTTAACTTCCTTCAATAAACAGAGCTCCTAAAAGAAATGTTGAAGCACTTGGGGTGGCCCACATTGTTGTAACTAATGTAATTCCAGATTTACAAGCCCAGTGAGTGTCCTGAGGAGTTGAAATCTAGGTCTGACATTGTGACTAGGACCCATGTCCACATGGGGGTCATTTCTTTGATTTGCCTCAGAGAGAAAGAAGACTTAATGACTCTTTCAGTAACGGAGAGCCTGAAGACCCCCCTATTCCCGAATGGAAAAGAACAAGGGTCTGACTGCTAGTCCACTGGCATGTAACTAAAACAGCAAACTGTCCCAAGGTATACGGGCCAACATAGGAGGACAAATGGTACCAGCATTAGCAGACCAGCTGCCATAGAACACTTAAAGAATGAGGAGAAAAACCCCGAGTTTTCCTCTCCCAATAGGTTAAGACAAAGTTAGAATGATTAGCCAGAGTGACAAACAGAAACAAACAGGCACCTAACAAACTCCCCGTCCTGGGGAACCAGATTACAGTCCTTGAGTCTCTTCCTCCCCAGCCAATTCGGTACAACAGATGACCCAACTGGGTCCAAACAACCCAAAAGGATTCAAATGACAGGGCAGGGTGCTCTCAGTGTGCACACTGATGAGACTTACTGGTCAAAAAGGCTCATCAGCCTGTCCAAATGTCTCCAGTTCCTCAAACAACTGAAAGCAAAAAAGGCAGCTGGCGCTTCAGCTGGAAGAACAGGGAGTGCCCCCAGTGAAAGGAAAAACCCCGGCCCGAGTGCAAAGTAAGACACACCAGGAGACAGGGACTCAACCGAAGTGCATTAGGCAGGCAAAATGAACACGCGGGCTGCCCTCTGGAGAGTGGGAGCAGCAGCAGGGAGAGTCGGGCTGGGCCTCTTATATCCAGTTAGGCTGAGCTGGACTGTTCCTATTGGCTAAGAAGGAAGGGGAGGGAAGCGAGCAGGGTTTAAGCTAAGCTGGGACTTTCTCATAGGTGGGCAAAATTGTACACGCGGGAAGGTGACACGGCAGCTAAGGGATTTTTCTGGGTGGGGGTTTTCCAGGAAACTTTCTCAGGGGCCACTTTGTGTATCTCAGTCTTTAATGCCATTTTACTTTTCTGGCAAAGGGTATATTAGCCAACACCCAGGAGGAAAAAAACCTCTGGCAGCCACTGGGGAGGTCCCTAAGATGACAGCCGCGGGATCAGCAAGCCATGAGCAACCAATGCACCCGGGCTGCCGAAGCCTCTCTCTCAGCAGCACCCAAGGGTGCTAGTCCACCCAGATTCCATAATCTTCTGGATGACTCACCAGATTTGTTACCAGAACCCCAAAGGCCTATTTTGCTCACTGCTCAATAGCCAATAATTGAGAGACAAGTGTTGGTGTAAGGAAACGTAGCCTTTCATCAGGAAACCAGCCACCTGGGGAAATGGTGGACTCATGTCTCAAAAACCATCTCTGATTTTCCCAGACTTGCCAAAGGGTTTTATATGAACAGGTGGTAGTGGGTGCTGATTCATGGTGACCTAAGCAGGGACGTGCAGGCATAATCATAAAACTGCATATAAACATCAAAGACCATCTTGGGTGGGAGCTGATTCATGGTGACCATCTTCCATGAAGTTAAGTCACGGACTCAGTTCCTGTTAACCTCAAAAAGATCTAGGTAGTAAACTAGTAAAGAATGGCCACCTGGGTTAATAATTTCTTCTATAATTATTCTGTGTACAGTGTGAGCAAAAGTCATTATGTTCTAGCAATCACGTGAACAAGAATCATTATATTCTAATGTCCAGCTGCAAGCTATGTGGTTCAGGTTACAAGACTAAGAAAAAAAACTTTTTAATTTAGAAGTTTAACAAAATGGAGTCACTTCTGTTCACCCTGTTACAGGGAGATAAAGAAATAAAGAGAAGGGTTTAATCGGAAAAATTGTGTATTTGTGTTGTATAAATTAAGAAGGTTAGTAGAAAACTTCCCTCCATCCTTGCCATGGTCTAATGCAGTGTTTTTCAACCGTTACAACAGTATCACCATATACTTTTACAAATAGGAATGCCTAAGCTCCACCCCACAGGAATTTAATCAGAATCTCTGGGAGTGAGCCCTGACATCAGTATTTTTAAAAGCTCTCCAGGTAATTATAATGTGCAACCATTGTAGAGAATCAATAATCTAATACACACTCACCAGCTCATTTAATAGGCTTCATTCAGCCCCTGAACATTTCCTCCATTGTTAACTATTGTACTAGCACTAGATCATTTTTAATACTTGGTGTGTTTTGTGGTGGGTTTTGATGGTTTATAACACATTCTCTAAGCTCAATGTCTTCCATCCCTCATTAACTGTCACGGCTTAGTTGTGAGCATATCCTGGTATCTCTCATTGGCAAGAAGAGGAAAAGTAATTTGGCACATTATTGGGTGGAAATGATAAACCTGGATTATGAGCCTATATGGTACCATAGTGTGGCAGTACGACACCTCGCAGTTATTTTAGTTGATTTTATCTTTGCCTTAATAATCTACTTTAATGGTCTCTTTAGGATTAGAGATGATGAAAGAGGTAAGTACGTACTTAAAATAGCTACTCAGACCCCTGGAACTTTTGAGTATTATCTCAAAAGTAATTTTAGTTATTTGCTGAAAAGAAAAATTGTGAATGTGAGAAGGACTTGTGGCTTTTTCCTTGGTGACCAACAACTCATAAACCTTCATTGATTCATTTATTCCTCTAAAATGAATTGAGTACCTACTATCTGTTAGATACTTTTTCGGATATAAGGATGCCAAGAGAAGAAAAGCATTTACTCTGTCCTCAGAGGAAAAGATAACCACAGTAAATTTCAGGTATTGTATTTATTCATTTTGTACATCTAAAAAGTACTTGACTTTTCCACACTATCTTGCAATTGCATTTTGTGAGTATTTTCTTCAATTTATTCATTTATTTGGTTTTTAAAAAAATAACTAATCAATTCACGTGATTCAAAAACCAAATAAAAGAAAACATTCTCCCTCTCATATTGTCTTACATCTACTTAATTTCTCTCTTATACCCTATACAAACCACTATTATTAATTTCTTGGGTATCTTTTCAGAGTATTTTTTATGAATATACAAGCAAATACAAATATATTCTTAGTTTCTCCCATTTTTACACTGTTCTGTATTTTTTTTTTTTTTAAATAATGGGAGAGTGTCTTTTTATAACATCACATTCTGTTCTCATTTTGTTTTCTCTCTGTAATATTCTATTATCTGGAAGTACTATAATTTATTTATCTTACTGTTATTGATGGCAATTTAGGTTTCCAAACTTTAATTACAGAACTGCATAAATAACTTTATATCTATGACATTTTGCTCATCTGCACATGAAGTTTATCTGCAGGATAAATTTCTACAAGTGAAATTACTGTGTCTCTTACAGAGTGTGTGTTAACATTAATGATTTTTTCCTTAAGATAAATTCTTAGGTGTGGAATTCCTGGGTTAAATGATGTAAGAATTCTTAAAGGTTTTGATATTTACTGACAAATTACCATCTAGAAAGTTAGTACCAATTCATTTTCTCACTTGCATAATATAAAAGTACCAATTCCTCTGAAACCTTGCTAGTACTACAAAATATTTCTTTTCATAAATCTTTGCTCATTTCATGGGTAAAGAATTCTATGTGTTATTTTAATATGCATTGCTATGAATATTACATGGTTTGAACTTTACCACATGTTCATTAGCCATTGCATGATTAGGGGCTTGTTTGTTCGAATTGTCCTTTGTACAATTTTGAAGAATTTTTGTTTTTCTTACAGGTTTGTAATAAAATAATACACTAATAATAATAATAATAATGACATATTTATTAAACCCTTACCTTGTTCCAGACTCTGTGCTAAGCATTTTTAATTGAGCTTATGTATTGTGAATATTTTATATGACTTTGGTATGTTTCTTTCTTATTTAAATATTATTTTTTCTTAAAAACCTATAGAGGCTTTTATGAAATTGTGATGAAATAAACCAATCTTTTATGGTTTCTGTTTGCTTGCTTTAACACATAAAAAGTCTATGCCACTCTAAAATCAGAATAGCATTAACCTTTTTTTTTTCTAGCTCCTGAAGGACTTTAAATAACTTTTAAAACCCAAATTAATCACTGAATATTTAAAAACAATTAGCTACCTACAACGTAACTATCTCTTTCTGTTTTAAGACAGCAATTGTATCCTCTTTTAAAAAATTATTTTTAATACAAATAACTAAAAAAGTCGGGGAAGGAGAGAATTTAGATTACTCGTTATCCCACTAACTTGAAACAATCCCTGTTAACATTTAGAGTAAATCCAGATGATTTTCTATATGTAAATATATACACATACATATGTATGACTTTTTTCACAAAAAATGGCTTGATACCATGTATATATTTTGTAACCTGCTTTTTCCCTCCTCTTAGCCACATAGGGTGAATGTCTTTGTATGTCAGTAATTCTACATCCTCATCATTAGTCATCTATTGTATGGAAGAGAACTCTTTAATGGAATCAGTTTCACCTCCGAGAGAAGGAAACCTGGTCAGAAAAATTCCAGGAAAAACCTCACCTGCCTGTTTGTTGTTCATCAACTTAGAATTTTCTAAGGCAGTTTAATCCCATTGTTTCAAAGACTTTCAGTTTCTTTGAGGGCCTAACTGCCCTCAAGAAAAGGCTAACACAGTGGTCAATCATTAACTTGACCCGAGAAGGGAGACAATGCAGAAAGAAGACAAAAAACACTTTCTTAGCAAGGAATGGTTCAAAATATTCTTCTAGACTTGTATTCTTCCTTTCTGTCCTTTTCCCCATACTTCATTATCTTCCTTATACACAGTCTCCATGCATACCTCCTTTTGGATAATTTTTAACTTATGCCCCTTATGTATTTCTTAACAAAAATAATGACATGATTTGCTCTCCTAGAGATCTGACCTTAGGTTTGTTCTAGCTGCAACACTAGTATAGACCATTCTATCAATTATGAATGTGTTCATGTGTATAGAGGCAATAGTAGAACAGTAGTAATGTCACCTTATTCTGGAGACTTACCCTTATAAATAAATAATGAGATGTTTCTGTGAAATGCCTTTAGCTAAGGAAGGGGAAAGCATTACTTCTCAAAAGACTGTGCATTTGAAAGATTGAAAATTGATACCAAGGCTCCTCAATAGGATATAAACCACTCATGTGGAAAAAAGAAAATAAAGAGATGAATTGGAAACTCTATAATGCTAAATTGGGTGGCCAAAGTTCTCTAGATGGCAAGTGTGAAATCTAAGTGAACAGATCAGAGAGCCTAAAATAGATTATTGGATATGCAGGGAAATTGATCTTTCTATTTCCAAATATCTTCCTGTATTGTACATTTAAAATAAATCACTAAAAAATCTTAAACATGTCATTTATGATACAATGCCACATTCCTATCATATCCTATTAAACATGATACTGACAAATTGTGTTCAATTAAGAAATTTCAGTGAGAGATATAATCTAGTGGTATGCATGGATAGATTTTTGTTATTAAACAGCATCTTTTTTCCTGTTTCAAGTAACTCATATTAGGTTTGTGTATTAAGCTAGATTTTCGTGTCTAGGTACTACTTCAAATAGCTTCATGGATTCTAGTGACCACTAGCTTCCTGAGATGATCTTTTCTGTACTGTATGTTCCAGTCCTGTTTCTAGCAAAGTAGAAAATGCTTTGTGGTTGCCACTAGAGGGCAAATAGCCTCCTGGACTTCTTTGACCAAAGAGTAACTGTAGTTTTAAAATCTCATATAACCTAGTCTTAAATCTTGCACTGCCAACTCCTAGTCAACCCACAGGCTCAGCAAGCTAAGAACTTTGTAATTTGTTTTAAATCGAGATATAAATGTGCTCTTTTACCAGCCCATTTCCATGGCCCCATTTGGAATGATAGATCTCTTCCCTGACTGCACTAACTCCTGACCTTGTCATCTTAACCCTTTCTGGTCTAGATCTTAAACCCCACTGCTCTGCTAGCAAAGTGACGTAACTTCACAGCATTCAACAGCATTCTTAGACCTCAGAGTGACATAAGAGCACGTTCCAATCTGACTGATTTCTGCTTACCTTTCCAATCTCATCTCCTACCACACCCTCATAGTCTTTTTACACTGCACCAGTTCATAATTCTTGGCAGTTCCTTAAATACACTACGTTACTTCATGCCCCTGTGTCTTCACTGTGCCTGCCATGCTGGCACTGCCCACCAAACACTATTGAAGACCCAGTTTAAATATTTCCTATGAGAAGCCTTCCCTTCTTCTTCCCCCTCTTCCTTTTCCAAAGCAATAGGTTTACTTCCCGTCTCTATGCCCCTCTAGCCTCTTGGACACACCTCTGATAACAACGCTAACTCTGCTATTGTGACTGTGTCTAGCAGAATATGAGCATTCGATCTATTTTGAAATGTAAACTGTTTTGTCTTTTATTTGCTGCATTAGGAATTGTTAGGAGTTCTAGAAGAAGGAAGGAATGCAAACAATTCCCCCCTCTCCAGGGAGCAGAGATCTGGCAATTGTGGTTTCTGAAGACTGAGCTCCCTGCCCTTGAGTAAAGAGGCACAAGATTTCTGCTTGATAAAAATTGGGCTTCACTGATAGTTAAAGGAAACAATTAGGACTTTGGCTATAAAGAAATATTTGGAAGAGACTGAGGTGGACTGGAAAAAGCTTGGAAAGGCCAAACATCACAGCCCAGAGACAAGGAAGTGGTCTGAAAATACAGCTGCTGCTGGGAGATGCCAGGCAAGTGGGCTGGGAGAAGAGCCTCCATGAGGAGTGCTGTTGGAGCCATACTGAATAAACTCTTCACAGTCCTCACCAGAGGATATGCAATTGAGTGGGAATTCTGCCTCAACTAGACAAATAATCACAGGGTGTAATTCTCAGCCTATGATGAAGTTCCTTATTTTTTTTTTCCCCAAGCAAAAACAAACTACTCCTCAAAACTATCAAGATAATCAAAAACAAGGAGTCTGAGAAACTGTCAGACAAGAGGAATCTTAAGGAGACATGATGACTAAATGCACTATGGTATTCTGGATGAGATCTTAGAACAGAAAAAAAGGGCGTTAGGGGTAAACTAAGGAGATCAAAATAAAGTAGAGACTTTAGTGAATAGTAATATACCAGTATTGGTTCATTAATTTTATGTACCAGACGAAGGCAAGATGTTAATAATAGGAGAAACCTGGTATGTGGAATCTCTCTGAACTATCTTTCCAATGTCTCTATAAATCTAAAACTGTTCTAAACAATAAAGCTTATTTTAAAAGAAGAAGAAAAAGAAGACAAACACAAACTACACTGTGAGGTTGTCTCCTCCAAAATCTTTAGGACATGGGAAACTTCCAGAGTACATGAACCCATGAACTCCTTATATAGTGACTGGTTCATGCTGACATCCTCATTGGCCAGAGCACAGTATCTGGTTTTAATGTGGTCAATGCATACTTATGGAATTAAAATTTATTTCCAATAAGGAAGAAGGAAGAGGCAGTAAAGAGAATATTTTTTGTCTGATGATAAATAAAACTGCAAAATATATTTTGTTTACTTAAGTTGATAAAAAAAAATTTATAGGGATATCCAGTTCAACATAGTTTGCCCTGACATTTAGAACAAATGTTATAAGACAAACTATTTATTATCTTAGTGTGGAAAATAATACACAAAATTTAAGAATACTACCACTTTTTCTGTTGTTAACCTGGAGGAAAAATTCTTCTTATAAAAATGAGATATTAAATCAAGGCACAAAATACATAAGGAGAGATCAGGTACATAATGTCTGAATAATTTTAAGAAAAGAACAATATAAAAGGAAGCAAACATACTAAAATTACCCTAAGTAAAAGTACTAATATTTGACGTACATAGACTGAAAATTGAGAGTACTCATATAATATATTTTTAATATAAAAATTTTTCTCTAATATGTTTTTTAGTCTAGTAAAAGTCACCTGACAAATGATACTTATTAAATAGCATTTCATCCATGAGGGATATTTCAAAATAACTTATAATAGAGACATCATATTTTAAAATTTTGTGTATCTCATCATATTTGTCTTTCAATATGGTAAGATATAATAGAAATTTAAATATAAAAGAAAGTGTTGAAGAAAAGAAAGATGACAAAAAATAAAGATTCAGATAATGAATTCAAAAGCTTTCCTCTGCCAGGATTCTCTGCATTGACTGAATCGGTTGGGGGTCTTGCTGATGACTCAGGTCTCTGCAAAGCTGTCTTGCTTATCACAAGGGAGGCTATCAACCACTCAGATATAAAGCTGTAACCCTCTCTCCTTGGTAAGGAAGTAACAAACTAATAGATTTTTAACTTGAACGACAACCCATACTGATATTCTATTCTTGTCATATTGTGAGAAAAGTAAATGATCATTTTGGTGTACTCTCAAAATAAATGTAAATCAATTATGTTTTAAAATGTATTCACTTCCAGATGATGGTAATTAGTTACATGAGAGAGATTCTGTGTTTCTCTCTCAAAATAAAATGAATAAGAGAAATGAAAAGGAAGAAAACAAAGAAATGTATTCGATTAGGGACAACAAGGTGGAGAGAGCTGGGTGGTATAGAGAGGAGAGAAAACCAGGTGGACACCCTCTCTCTGTGTCAATAACTCTATAAGTGAACTATCATACCTGCTCTAAGGGCCTACTGTGCTTGGAAATTTATATTTATTTTCTAATTTTCTTAACAACTTCAACAAATCAATTATACGTATTACAGAAATGAGGACTCTGAACATCAGAGAGTTTAGTAACTGGTTTGATGTCACCTACCCAGTCAGAAGCAGACCCAGGAGTCAAATCTAGATCTAGTTGATTCCATAGACTTTGAAACCTACTATACTGCCTCTCTGCATTTGTCTTTTCAGACTGTTCACATATGACTTTGGACTATTTGATTCTCAGGTTTGATTTCAATTAGTTAGCTCATATTTGTAATAACTATCAAAGGTCCAATTCATTGTTAAAACTAATAGAACCTCATCAATTCCTTTGACTTTTTTGGATATCTGTAATTTTTGTTATTTTTTGTGGTATGTAAAGAAAGATTTAACTATTTCTGCCAAATCCTTTACGCTGCATTATCAACCAACACACTATGCAATTTATTGCCCTGATTCCATTATGCTACATCTGCACTCAGAATGTTTAGAGCAGTGCTCAAAATCTGATTTCCTGTTTATGTTCTTTTATGACTAATACTCATATACGGTTTTAATTCTAAAAATTTCTTCTGGTTGTCGTTGTCTGTGGAAATTTTTCATCTTGTCTTTTAATTTCTTAAAATATAAGTGATGGTTGTTTTAAAGTCTGTGTCTGAAAACTCCATTATTGGGATCCCACTGTGGCTCTGTTTCTGTTGTCTGTTTTTCTTTTGGTTTTTGGTCATATCCTGTCTCCTTGTTTGCCTGGTTATTTTCTGTTACCAGACATTGTATGTGGAAAATGTCAGGAGACTCTGTATGATGCTATATTCCTCCACAGAGAATGCACATAAACTTTTGTCAGGCAGCCAGGACAGAGGCACTAGTAACCCCCAAACAGCTTAATCCAATCAGTGGTTGGAGACCATCTAAAGTTGGGCTTCAGTTCCTGTGATAATTGGTCTATCTCCACTTCACTGTTCTCCCTAGGTCCCTTCTGGGTCCAAATTGACTGCCTGAGGTATTTACAAAGATACCTACTCCTAAGCAAACAATGACTTCCAATTTTTGGTCCCTCAGCCCCCTGAGACTGTCCAAAACCTCTCTCAGTTTTTATCCTCTAAGTCACAGCTTTCAGAATCAGCAATCACCTTTAGAAGAAAAGTGGACCCAGGGCTGGCTGGTTAGTTCATTTGGGAGAGTGTGGTGCTAGTAATACCAAGGTCAAGGGTTTGAATCCCCTTACCGTCCAGCCACCAGAAAAGAACGAGGAGAGGGAACCCAAATATCAGATTCACTTCCATGGATTTTTATTCTCTCCCAGATCTTGATTCCACAATTCTTCACTGCTTTGCTGGTTCTGCAACAATTTTAGATATTTATTTTTTAAATATTAGTCCAGCTTCTCTACCTGCCCAGTGGGAAGGTTCGTCCAAAACAAACTTCTTTAATTGTTGGAAGAGTATTTACCCATACAGTATCAATTATTTTTTACTTATTGTCAATAAGAACATATTGCTTCAAAAAAAGTTAAGATAAAAAATTAGAAGTTATAGAAAACAAACCCCAAATTCCTGCATGTCAGCTATCTGTTGAATTGGAATAAGGTTGCCACTTTGAGACGAGGTAGGCAAAATCCATTTCACAAGATTCTTTCCAACATCCTAGTTTCTTTACTAATTACCTTTGTTCATTTCTGCTACTTGTCTGGCCGCTTTAAGGTATTCGCTTCTGTGACCCCCTGGTTCCAGTGACTACTTACAAATTAGGCAATAAGGAGCCAAATAGACTAACTCAAGTTCTTTCCCAGAAAATTAGTTAGAACCCAGCAGCAACACAGGTTTTGCTTATCCCCATTGATAACCTTCAGAACTAAAGAAATTTCTGTTCATATACTATAGTTAAGGAAATCACACAGCATTGTTTTTATAATGTATTCTGCAACCAGTTTGCCTTCATAAGAATTTCTCTTTTTTACTTGCTAACTCACAAATTATGATTATCTGCAACATGACCGTTCAATTCTAATCCATATCAATTGCTTAAAGACTTACAAATTCTTCTTTAATTGAGTCTCATTTCCTTGTTTCCTCAATTAAACTAATTAAATGGTGGCACACAGAATTTTACAAAATTTAATTGGGGTAATAGTAATTGCTCAATTTCAGGGGGAAGGGTCAACTTCCTCTCACATTCTGTCCATGATCGGCAAATATTTATTCCGTTTCCCACTCATCAAATATTTGAGCGGACGCCCTGTTCCAGGCACCATCCTAAATGGTGAAGATGCCAAGATGAATAAGACACAGGCTCTGACCTAGAGAAGCTCACTGTGGTAGGAAGATGGACTCAAAAAATGGTCCTTACAGCACTCCATGATAAATATTATGATTGAGTTATGAACAAAGAGCTATGGGAGTAAGTGACTGGGTATGTCTGAGTAGTGGGGAAAAAAGGCTTCTCATAGGAAGTACGTCTCAACCTGCTCTTACAAGGATGACTTAAGTGTTGGTCAAGTAAAGAAGAGGAAGGAGGTCTTTGTGAGTTTTGCCTAAACCATACTACCCTAAAAGCTCCCTCTGGTTTCCCTGCCTCACATTGTTTCCTCCAGCAATCCATTGTCTACACTGATCTTTCCAAAGCACAAATATTATCACTGATTTCTCATCCTTTTCAAGATGAATTCAGACCCCTTAGCTGGCATGCAGGGTCTTTGTCATTCTAAGCCCCCATTCCCACATCTAGCTGCAGTTTCTTCCGTGCCTCCTAGGCAGGGCATGTGCTGCAGCTGGACAGAAACACGCCTAAGACTACGTGCCTCCGTGTCTTTTTCATGAGTTTCCTCTGTCTCATGCATGTCTTCTATGATTATTTCCATAGCATTCTAAGAATGCCTCTATTAGCACCTATCCAGTGTATGGTGAAACTGGTTATCTCGTCTGGGTTCATTCAAAAGACTATTGGGTTCATATAGCTCAACCCAGTGATTAACACATAACTGGTTCTTAATGCATGTTTTGGGTAAATGAATGAATGAAAGAAACATTGAAATGATTAACATGGCTACAGTTCAAGGGTAAGAGATAACCTGGAAGGAGATGAGATTCATAAGATACCATCTACATATCAAGATAACTGTATTCCAGAATGTTATATACATACTTTTATTGATATGCTGCTACTAAATCTCTCAGAAATACTGTCCTTCACTTGAGTCCAGGAATATATTATAGTTAACAGGTTTTTCAGTATCATTTGATTTGAAAGAATCCTTGTGAGATCCCAATAATAAAGGAAAATACAAGATACCCTGACAGTAGTATCAGAATCTTTTACGTAAGTTACTTGAAGTAAAACATAATTATGGCTGCATCTTTGAAGTCAAGGTTTTTCTAAGGCTTACATCTGTGATATTTTTATTTATTCTTCCTGATTGCAAATCTCAATTGCTTTCTATCGGGTCTGAGGTCTTTAGAGCTCTAACTCTGGTCCTAATTTCCCTCAAAAGTTGATGTTTTAAGTACAGTTTGGTGTCTCCAATTGGATCCTGGAATACAAAAAGTGTATTAAGAGGAAAAACTGATGAAATACAAATTAAGTCTGTAGTTTGGTTAACAGTAATAAAACTAAGTTCTTAATAATCACAAATGTACCGTAGTTATGTAATATGTTAACATCTAGGGAAACTGGGTAAATGGTATATAGGAACTCTGATTTATCTTTGCAAATTTTTGTAGACTTAAAATTATTCCAAATTAAAAAATATTTTTTAAAAAAAGTTAAAGGGAGATAAGAATTATGTTCGGAGCATATATCACCTACAGAGAAATCAAATTAGTGCAAAAACCAACCAGTGATGTGTTACAATCTGATATATCTTGGGCACCTCATAATACAGAGGTATCAATGGGTTTTGTTACAAACATCCTTCCATGATGCTCTTTGCCTTCCAGGCCTACTGGTGTATTTGTATGTATTTGTATGTATATTCTAGAGAAAATTCACATGTGTCTTGTTTCTTATGCTTATGGTCTTCACCTAGAACTGATATTCCCAGGATCCTTCATTATGCTAGAAAAGTCACAGGGAAATGATCCATATTCCTTGAGTAAAAATATGAAACAAAGAAACAGCAAAATAGAAAAAATAAAAATGTTTACAGTAGAAATTCTTTGGCAGTATATTTCTTTCTACTTTTTTTTATATCAGTGATTTATGTTTGTTGTGGAAAATTTAGGAAGTAAAGACACAATTTATTTTGTTTTTATTGTTATAAGTTAATATTTAATTGTGATAAGAGAAAAGGTAAACATTCAATGTACTGTCATTACACAGCATTTAAGGTGACTGTGGAAACAGAATGAAATGCTAAATTATGTTATGATAAGAAGGCGTTTCTAAGTAATGTCAGGTAAACAGTACACAGCTTAATATAGCAGGAATCATCTTTTACATGGGTTTACATGGCTACTCCCATGGTTTGCACCTTTATAAATATAATCTGCATAATTGAGAATCAAAAATTTTTTAAATCCTGTGACTTGAATTATCAGAAAATTAGCCAAACTAGCTGCATAATCTGCACTGTAGAAAAACTAAGCCTAATAATAGTTATTATGTAATTCATTCTTCTCATTGGCTAATAAAGGGGCCTCTCCCTCTAAAGCCAACAAGAGGAAAATTCTCTCTGTTCTATCCCAAACATCTCCCCTGAATTCTAGATTCGTATGTCCAATTACCTACTGAACATTGCCATTTGGATGTCTAGTAGGCATCTCAAATTAATATGTGCAGAACTAAACTGTTCTTCCCCCAACCCTATTCCTCTTACAAGATTCCCCATCAATAAATGTCAACTCTGTCCTCACAGTTGTTAAGACCCAAAACTATGGAATCATTTTTGACGCCTCTTTTCTCCACATCCCACATTCACTTCATAGGCCAGTCCCACTGGCCATACCTTCCAAATATCTCCCATTACTTCTCAGCACCTCCCCTGAATCTCCCCAGTCTAAGCCTGACGATTTCAAGAGCCTCCTCTCTACTTCTGTCTTTGATTCTACAGAATGGACTCAACACAGCAGCCAGAGGATCTTCCCTTATATCTCTCAATACTCTACTGACCATTGCTTAAATCTTGCTTGAGGGAATTGTTACCATTCTGTGGAAGGCAAAGCATGATGACCTGTAACCTAAATTTGTTTGAAAGCAAGACCCCATAACGCAAATTAATTAATTAAGCAGAAGCTGTACACGGGTACTTCACAGTATTCATGGAAAGATTACCTTGTCCTATTCTCCATGAACTTTTCTGAAGTGCCCTTGTAATACTGGAGTTGAGCAGAACGGTACAAATCAATCAGTTGCAGGCTCTCACTGCATGGATAAGAAAGCTGAAGCAGAAAATATTACATGAGCCTCACCCAGTCAGTGGTAGAGTTAGCACTGTAGCCAGCTTAGGTCTCAGGTCTTATTACTTCTCCAAAGCTGGATCTATAAGTTTTTTTCATAATATCTTGCAGATTATAAATCATATTTTCCCCCAAATCAGCTGATTTTACCTTCAGATAACATTAATTATAGAAATTATACAGTTCAGCTTTATAAAAGGATGTGTAATATGTAACTTCAGTCTAAAATAAAGTACCAGAATTAATTATATGTTTTTCATGACTTACAATTCTGTTGCATTTTGAGATCTTTTCGGGAGCGAGCTCATGTTGTTCTCACCAAACTCTGTGAAGAGTTTTCATTGTCAGAAAAAGGGCTCCACCCTCGCCTTCGCTGGCTATGCTCAACAGTAATGCCAAGGCTGCCATGGTGGTTACACTGTATTGGGAGTTCTCCAAAGTGAAACTTGGCTGAGTAGAGTCTGCTCCTCCTTTCTCTCCTAAGAGGCTATATTTGGAGAACCAGTTTACCCTGCTCACCTCGAGATTTTTGTATTTATTTTTTGTCAATTTCTCCCCCTAACCATGTCTGGCTTGATATTAAGCCTGAAAATACAGCCTGCACATGAATGCTAATATTTAAGTCATTAGTGGTTAGACTTCTAAGAGTGAGTATAAATACATATGTATAAATATAGATATTGACATAGTTTTAGATAGAGATTTTTAATCTCTTTTTCTCTGATTTACTTCTTTTGCTGTTTTAAAGTTCTTATATTTACTCTACTGATGGAAACTGCTAACTGATTTCACACAGTCCTTCATTTTGAGATAATATCTGTCAGGATTATGGTGAGATTAAACATTATATCTTTATGTAAAGCCATTTCATAGTACTTAGTACATAGTCAGTAAATAATAAATAAATAAATTCATTGAACCAAGTACAGTCCAATAAATGGCAGCTACTATATATTGTTGTCCTCACCCATCTCTACTTTATTCCCTCCACAGTCCATTTCTACTCATAGTGTGTTGACTCCTGAAATTTCTGCACAAATAACTCTCAAAAAAAATCTATCTACCTTTACTTGATGAAATCCCATGTGTACAGTGTTTGTTTGTTTTTTCAGGATGGCAAATGATTTTATTTGGATTTTTTAAATTTTATTTTATTTTGTCAATATACAATGTGGTTGATTATTGTGGCCCATTACCAAAACCTCCCTCCCTCCTCCCTCTGCCCCCTCCCCTCCCAACAACCTCATATCTGTTCTCTTGTCATATCAACTTCAAGGAATTGTAATTGTTGTGTCTTCTTCTCCCCCCCCCCCCAGTTTATTTGTGTATTTATTTATTTATTTATTTTTAGCTCCCACAAATAAGTGAGAACATGTGATATTTCTCTTTCTGTGCCTGACTCGTTTCACTTAATGTAATTCTCTCTAGGTCCACCTATGTTGTTGCAAATGGCAGTATTTCATTCGTTTTTATAGCTGAGTAGTATTCCATTGTGTAGATGTACCACATTTTCCGTATCCACTCATCTGATGATGGACATTTGGGCTGGTTCCAACTCTTGGCTATTGTAAAGAGTGCTGCGATGAACATTGGGGAACAGGTATACCTTCAACTTGATGATTTCCATTCCTCTGGGTATATTCCCAGCAGTGGGATAGCTGGGTCATATGGTAGATCTATCTGCAATTGTTTGAGGAACCTCCATACCATTTTCCATAGAGGCTGCACCATTTTGCAGTCTCACCAACAGTGTATGAGAGTTCCTTTTTCTCCACAACCCCGCCAGCATTTATCATTCACAGTCTTTTGGGTATTGTTTTTGAAACTTACTGTCGATTAGGCCAGCATTTTTCAAAATGTGGTCCTTGAATTCACTGCATCTGAATCACCTGAAAGAATAACTAGGGCTGGTACCCAGATATGTACATTTTAAACAAGTACCCAGGAGATTGTTTTGACAGCAACATTTGAGAACCAGTGCTGGTCTACTTTCAATCCCTACCATTTCATCAGTGTCATCACTTTTGCCAGTAATTTTTAAGGTGGTGAAAGAGAGATTTATCTTACCACATCCTGAAAGTAACTCATATTTGCAAAGCCTGAGGCGTATTAGTCGGAATAGAATATATATTATTCTTGTAACGGCTTCAATCTCCAGAGGAAATAGGATGACCTAGAAAAGATTGGTAGATAATCAATCAATAAATGTAATGAATTCAAGCCTCTTCAGGGGATAAGTACCTTAGATATTTAAAGAAATGCAAGAGTGAATGCATACACTTCCCTAATTTGTGAACTTAAAGTAACATAGTTATAGGGAAACTGGCTATTTATTTCCCTGCTTTAAGTAGAAGATTGAATTGTCAATGCTCTGTTGTATGTTAGGTGAGTTGTTACAAATTCTTTTTAGAATGATGTAGACTTTATTTCCTGCATCTATAAAAAACACAAGTCAATAAAAATATGGAAGATAACCAGAATTCATCTGTAGAATAGAACTATGGATTAGTGGGACTAGTTATCTCAGATGATTTATGGAAATGAGAATTGATCATCTATAGCTATACTTTGTATTTCAAGAATACAGCCACTAAATATTTTCTAAGTTGTAGATGAGACCATTGTGCTACATGGTAATGTATAAAAGGTGTGCGCATAACAAACTGGATGCTTTAAAATAAGAGCTGAATCTTTTGCAAGTTGAAACGTTAGCATTATTGACATAGGCCAAGCACGTTCATCACCAAGATGCCTGTTTATCTCTTGGCTGCCTGTACTAAAGTGGTATTAGGTATTTAAAAGTGAAGACCACTGAAGCATTTTACCAAATCTAAAATTGCAAAGCTAATTGGAGATTGCAAAGTAAGAGAAAATAGCAAGCACAGTGATGCAAGGCGGTCATGGAATCATAGAATCTTGCATTGGAAGGAACCTAGAAAATTTCCAGTTCAACCTCCCACCTAGCTCATAATACTCCCCTATAAATATTTGAACACAGGGGAAATTCTGTGTTTAGTAAATATCTCATGTTCTAGCAACTGTAATTAAAATAGCTCATTGGTTCAAAATACCATCTCTTGTATTTTTTGCCTCCTCATATTTACTTTTCTAAATGTCAGACCCAGATCCCTAACCCCTAACTCCTTGTGTGTTCTTTTCTATGTTATCTCTGAGAAAAGTTTGGGTGTTTGTCCAGATAGTGTCCAGATACTTCCCAATCACTAATCCAAATTCTCCCCCTGGGTATAAAATTATCTTTATTCAGCAAGCATTACAATTGTTGGTAGAATTATAAAAATTAAACAGGCAAGAAGAGAAACCATATTGTTCTAGATGTGTGATTTTTGTGCATGATAAGGGAGCAAGAATAACAGGGAGACCTTGAGCCAATTCCCCTCCTTGTGCCATGAACCATCCCACTAGCAAGTTGACGGATTGTTCAGAAATGGTCTTTGGAGCTGGCTACCATACTTGCTCTGTTTACTCTCTTAAAATCTGTAATTGTCTGCAAATTCAGTGACAAGAACTGTAGCCAGTACTTCTTTCCACTTTTTGAAATAATTTGAGGTTTGATGAAGATATAGGACATTGCATGTTTGTATTGTATAATGATCAAAGCAGGGTAACCCTATAAATATGTACAATTATTATGTGTCAATTATAAAAAAAGACATAAGACAGATAACACTTTTTTTTTAGGCTATCCAAGTCAGAAAGAAGGAAGAGCCACACTGGTAACACCTGCTGTCAGTAGAGTAGTACCACCATTACTAAAATGATAGGCAATCTTCAGTTCAACAGGACAAATATAAAGATGCCTCAGGAGCCTGATGGCTCAGCAAACATGCTATGGCAGGATGAAGGAAGATGCTCTGCTATTGCTATTTCATGTCCTTTCAGAAATTAAATAATAGATTTCTGACTACCTAGATTGTAAAACTACTGTCTCATCAACAAGTTAAAACAGTAATCATATTCCAATGGAGAAAATGAAAAATCATTTTTATCCAAAGTGTATTTTATTTCAAGAAAATCTTACCAAAATAAACAAATTATATTGGTGATATAGTGTAGCAGTCACTACAGAAAACTGATTCAACTTAGGGGAATAAAAAGATTTGGGCCAGTAGGGTGTTGGTGTGCAGAGAGTACATAAACTTCATTGCCAAGTTGGTTGTAACTGCATTTATGTTCTGACTGTAGGAGATGATTGAGCAAGAAAATAAAGAGTAGAAAGAAAGGAACAGGAAGTTCAGCCTAGTGATGAAGCCTGAGGACAGAGGGGCAGGAGAAGCATTAACATGATCCAAGCCATTGTGTGTGTAGCAACTCCTGCTTTGCACTTGCAGACCACATGCTCTGCTTTCTACCCCTATGTCCTCTCCTTCCTACCACTTTCCTCACTAAAGAAGATTAGCAAATTCACAATGTAAAATTTTAGAAGCTTTCCTAAAGCTTTATGCTATGTGTAGTAGAACCTTGCTGGGATGTCAGCTAATCCAGTGTATACATCACTACTCCATTCCTGACCTTTTGCTTCCCATTCCAACAAGCCAGCCCCTTCCTAAACATGGGCAAAATCTAAAGGTCACCCCTAAACAACTGTTCGTTAGGATGTCATCCTAGCAGATTGTGCTAACCCCCCTGAGCAGCCACATGAGCACTTACATTATGAATAATTCTCTTTACTGACCTATAAAAAGGTAAGGAAGAACTGGCCTTGCCGCTAAGATGCTTTGACTTCATTGAGGATCTAAAACACACAATCTTGATATAGCTTGAAAATAATCGTAGAGTAGCATGTCAATGAATGCAAACTGTTGTATAATACTGAGATTAAATAAGCACACCAGACATGATGAGAGTTCACACAAAAAAACTGGAAACAATAAAAATATTTATAATAAAGGGTTTGTTAAATAAGTTATGCCACATCCACTTAATAGAATAATATGCAACCATAGAAATTTTAACAAAAACAAGTAACTATTGCTATGGAAATATATCCACATTACATGAAGTGAAAAATTATATTTCCAAGAATAAACATTGCACACTACAATTTTTGTTCAATAAATAATATTTATATGCATGAGGAAAATCTGGAAGTATGCACAATAAAATATTAACAGAGGTTATTTCTAGGTGTGGTTTCGTGAATAACTTTTATTTTCATCTTTATGTTTTCTGTATTTTCTGAGTTTTTGCAATTTGTTTGTACTGCGATGTTTTTAGAAAGAGTTCATGCCTGTGGATTGGAAGAATGGCAAGTGGAAAACATTTTACAAGGGAAGACTATCATGAGATGAGGAAGAAAAGCGCTAACTGAATGTAAGGAAATGCAAGTTGAATGTTGCAACAATGACATAAACATCAGTGGACATTGGGCCGGCCCGTGGCTCACTCGGTAGAGTGCGGTGCTGAAAACACCAAGGCCACGGGTTCGGATCCTATATAGGGATGGCCGGTTTGCTCACTGGCTGAGTGTCGTGCTAACATCAGCGGACATTGAGTATCTAGCATTCACAAGTGTATTCCCCCCTATGGTTATTGACTGCCTTTCTCCTGGGGCTTTCAAAGCAATTAATTCTCACTCCATCCCTGTGAATCCCTCCTCTTGCTAGTTGGAGAAACTGAGTTTACACAGATTGAATCATATAACTTTAGACTAGTATGTTCAGTTTTTAATTCTAGTGGTTCTGACAGGTGCATATAGTGGTATCTCATTGTAATTTTGATTTGTATGTCCCAAATAACTAATGACGTTGAGCATCTTTTCATGTGCTCATTTGCCATTTTTATTTCTTCTTTAGCGGATTGTCTGGTCAAGTCTTTTGCCCCCTTTTCAATTGGGTTCTTTATTTTCTTATTATTGAGTTTTGAGTGTTCTTTATATGAGGGTACTTTGAAAAGTTCATAGAAAAATAGAATTACAAGATAAGATGAATCTTTTCACGAACTTTTGAAGTATCCTTGTATATTCTGAGTATGAGTTCTTTACATGTTTTGGGTACAAGTCTTTTTTTCAAAAAAATCACAAACTGATTCTAAAATTCATATGAAAATGCAATATACCCAGAATAGACAAAACAACTTTGAAAAATAAGAACAAAGCTGGAGAATCAATGGCTGAACACTCTGATTTCAAGATTTATTGTAAAGCTACAGTATTCAAGACAATATGGTTGTTGCATAAATCTGACAAATGTATCAATGAAATGACATTCAGAGGCCAGAAATAGACCCACACATATACACGACAAATTTCTGACAAAGGTGCAAAGCCAATTCAACTGAAAATGAATAGTGATTTCAACAGAGGTGTTGGAACAATTGTGCGTGTATATATATATGTACATATATATATACAAAAATATTAACTTCAATTCATATCTTGCACCACCTACAAAAGTAACCTCAAAATGGATCATATCTACACATAAAACAGAAAACAAGGACTTACATAATTTATGAGTCCCAATGTAAATGCAGGACCTTTTGTTAAAAAATTACTAAGAATTTCAAGATGGCAAGAGCAGAGCCTTAAATCAAGACCGGGCCCCTTCTGAGTGCAGGACTGTGTATGACTGTATGAGTTGCACACCATGAAACCAACCTTGCCTAAAAAGTATATGACGTCTAGTAGAAAACATAGCAAAACACCTTTGTTATCTTGGGTTATAAAAGTTTTCTTAGATAGATACAATACCAAAAGCATGACTCATAAAAGAACAAATTGACAAATTGGTTGTCATCAAAATTAAAAACTTCTATTCTCCAAAGAGATTGTTAAATGAATGAAAAAACAAGCCACAGACGGGGAGATAATATTTGCCCAAAACAATAATAAATGTTAACATTGTTTTCACACTTATTATGTGCCAAACATTGTTCTAAGAATTTTATACAGTTTCTCATATATAAATACATATATTTCATAAACACCTTATAAAGTGGACACAATTTTTTTCCTCTCCCCTTACCGTCTAGCTGTCAAAAAAAAAATCTTCATTTCATATATGAAAGGTGCATGAATTTAAGAACACAGTTTAATGCCAAAAAGCATCAAGCAAAGAAGCCAAAATTGGAGCCCACACTATCTGACTTCAGGGCCCTTGCTCTTTATATTTTCTAAGGTGAAAACAAATGCCATTTTTTTCTTCCTATTTTATGTTTTTAATCTGTCTGAGATGTGCTTTTTAAAAGTCACCTACTTCTTATTTAAAAACTACCTTTTAAAATCCCCCAAATAAGGCATATTTGATGGCCACATCTTCCCAGCCAGGTTCAATATATTTGTATAACGTCCTCTTCCTATAATCCTTTCCAAGACTAGCAAACCAAGAGGTTATCAGTGTTTCCGGGACTGGTATCAGCAATCCAAGGGTAGCACAAATAAGTGTGTAATGCTTAGTGCCTGATAAAGTAGCCTTGAGCTTGAATCGCCGCCACATTGCACAATTTACTCTTTTGGAGCAAGAGATATTGCTGCTCTGCTGCAGAGTACATAGTGGTTTCTTATGCCCTGAAAGAATGCATGTGCCTCCTTCAGTGACCACTCACATCTGGAGAGTGACCAAGGCATGGGAGCACTCCTGTTTTTCTCTGTCTGAGCCCACCCACTGTTTCCCTGCAGACAGTGGAGAAAGAAGTATCAAGTCCAAAAAAGGCATGTGGGCTGAATAGCACAATACACTTGGATACCCTTGCTTCGTATAAATACAGGGTGATTGCGAATTCTAAGAGCCTGGGTGTTGCAGTTCAGCAAGGGTCTGATTAGCATCTAGAACGCTTCCCCAGATAGGGCTGCAGATCTCTTTGTCTGGAAGAGGGGTGTATACATGACTCTGGTCACCAAGGATTCCTAACACTTCCCCTATGCTCTTTCAGCCTAAGTTCCCACTGAGGTAAATTTTGGGAGTCTCTAGCACTTCCATGGCAAAAGAGCTTTGGGCTAGCCCATCTTATTCTTACAGGTGCAAATAATGTACTTGGAAGTAAAAGGAAGAGTCACAACCTAAATTTGCTTTTCTGCACAGTAGAAGTAATATAGTTTGTAAGGTTTATCCAAAGTCTGGTAATTGCTGGGTAAACTCTGTTTTGAAATACCAGTGTCAGGAGTCTTTTAGAACTTCAGCTTCGATGTCATGTAAGTGTCTATGTCTAAGAATACAAAAATAGACCTTGTATAGCCCCTAGTACTTTCTGGTTTCCTGGGCCTAAAAGCTCAGGATCATATTCCTTATTCCCACTGTATAACATTTTATGTAGCACTTTAATTTTTTAATGTCTTCATGCCTTACAACCTTCAAACCGAGCAATACAATAACTGCCTCTGCCTACACAGGATCTGGGGAATCATATTTTTCCGGGGTGTTCTTGATCATGTGGCCATGGTACATTCCTTTGACCTTCCCCTCACCCTCACCCCAGTAACTCAGCCTTTCTAATTCTATAAGTCAGTGACACAGAGCCCCTCCAGCAGAACCTGAAACCCAGGCATTTGGCACTTGTCACACCCAGGGTGTGGCTCTCTGAGATTTAAAAAAGTTCAAAAAGATAAATATGATTGTTCCTTTGTGTCACATATTTAAAACTTAGATTTTAATTTTAATCAAGTTAGGGAATAGAAACTTTTGAAATGTGGGTGTGCCCTGGGCCTACTAGCATAGTTAAATTTTGCCAGAGAAAAATCTTGGGTTTTTAACCTGTAAGCAGTTTTTAAACTCCAGGTAAGAGAAAAATCAATGGAACAAAATGTCTATACCTGTGTCCATTTCTTATCATCTGTGCTGACATGATCGGCTCCAAGATAATACCTCACACCCACTAGTGCTCTCTTCCCCCAACTTTCTAAAATCACAATATTCTCTCTGTGTGAATGTATACAATTATGCCTGTCTTCAGAAGAAAGCCCTTCTTTGGGGTTTTATAATTCGGATTTTCTTGATAAATATGTATGTAGACCACCTATTAAGTAAATGAGAATGTCACTTGTTTCCAAACAACTATCAGGGGGACAGTACCGTATAAGGATTAGGGGAGAGGAGGGTTATTGCTTTACCTGTGAAACCAGTATTAAATTGCTGCTCCTCATTTCATCAGGAAAAAGGAACGTGCTCTGAGGAAATAGTGTAATGGCTAAACAAAATACCTGCTTGGTTCAGGTATTTCCGTTCTGGGAAAGGAGGCACACAGGAAAACGAAGAAATCCATACAGAAGGCAGGCAGGAAGAAGTAAGGTCCGTGTCTCTTTCTCCCAATTATCTATGAACATGAAGGCACCAATCCATGTCACATACACGAATGAAGAAAATTCTTGGGTTAATAATTCATCTATCTCCAAGCGTGTCTAAAGGTGGGAGTGTTTGCAGGGTGAAAGCGCTCAAAATTCATTTCCCCTTTGAGCATTTTTATGCTCATTTCTCATCTAAAGGACTCAATTCTTTCTAGACGTGTGCACACAATGCCCCACCAAAGTTCAGTGTGCAATTTTATTTTGAGCCCTTGAAGGACAGCTTTTCCACTAGAAATCTAACACAAAAAAACGTCTTTAATTAACATGTTTTTTCACAGGGCGGGGCCCAAGCAGGACCCTAGGGACGGGAAGTGGGAATTTTAATGCTTTATTGCTAAAGAGGAGCCTCTGGACATTCTCACCGTCTTATTTAAAGCGGGGTACGCCGGCTAATACGTTAAGCGTTGTATTAATGGCCTAAATTAAGTTACAGGTATGAATTTTACACAAAACGGATTAATATTATACGTCATGGTGAAATTTCAAATACACCGTGTCTATGCATTTTTAATCTTTACGTGCTCTAATTTAATGCGCAAGGCAATTAATTGCATTTCTTGAGCCCACTTTTACATCTCGGTGGGTCAAAGAAAAACCCCACCACATTTCTGTTTTGTTTACAGGGCCCTTCACCAAAACCCTGCATTCGATTCGGCATTCTTTTCCTTTTTCTTTTCTTTTGCTAAGCTTTAGCGTTTTTTAAAAAGAAAACGGAAAGGCTACACATTCCATTCCATCATTATGGTTTCTGCAATTGTGAAAAGGCGAATAATGAAACGGAGGTGGGGGGGCGGGGGGTGGAAATACAGAACAGCATGAACGTGCCTTCCTGAGCAGCGCGTCTTTCTTAAGGCACTGCAATCCCAGGGATGGAGGGATGGGTGGCGGAGGGTCCCTGGTGCCACGCTGTCAGGGTGGCGGGGTATCCGCGAGCAGGGCCCAGCGCTCCCTCGGCAGCCTGGGCCGGAGGAGCGTGAATTCCAGCCGCACATTCCCGCAGTTCTTCGCAGGAACTTCTCTCTCTGTCTCCCCCTCCCTTGGGCACACACCAGCCCGGCCCGACTCCCACCCCGCTGTCTCTTCTCAGAGCCGCGACCCACGGCGTTGACGGAATGGAGTGCCCTTCCCATTGGCCCGAGCGTCATTCCCTGAGGTGGCACTGCCCGCCTGATTGGCTGGCCACTCCCGACCCCCCGCCCACGCCCCACTCGGGTTGCCCGGCTCCCCGCCCCCCAGCGCCGCCCGAAGCCCCCGCCCTCGCCGCCTCCCTCCGCGCACCCGCCCCGCGCGCCCAGCCCGGCCGCGCTCTGCTGGCGCTGCCACCCGGCCCGCGCGCTGGCCCCGCCCCTGGGGACGCGCGGCTCTATAAAAGCAGCTGCGCGGCGGGCTGGGCCGGAGCGTAGTGGAGGAGGCGGGGTCGGGAGTCGGGGCAGGATCGGGGAGACTCGGGCTCGGGAAGCGTGGCGGCGGCGGCGGCGGCGGCGACCCGGCTTAGTCAGCGCTCCGGAGGGAGTGACTGGGACTCCCGGGTGGGCTACTTTTCTTCCGGTGCTTTTGGTTTTTCTTGCCTTTTGGTTCGGGCCGACTGTCGCCCCCTGAGCAGAGATCCCCTCGCACAACCCGGCGCGATCCTCCGGTCGGTCAATTGTTGGGCTCGGGAGCGCCGGGAGCGTCGCGGTGCCCCGAGCGCGCCGGGCGCGAAGGCAAGGGGAGCGGAGCCGGCTGCGGGCGGGGGCCGGGAGCCTGCCTGCCTCCCTCGCTCGCCCCAGCGGGTCGGCTCGCGCAGGGCGCAGGGCGCGCGCGATGAAGGCGGTGAGCCCGGTGCGCCCCTCGGGCCGCAAGGCGCCGTCGGGCTGCGGCGGCGGGGAGCTGGCGCTGCGCTGCCTGGCCGAGCACGGCCACAGCCTGGGCGGCTCGGCGGCCGCGGCGGCCGCGGCGGCGGCAGCGCGCTGCAAGGCGGCCGAGGCGGCGGCCGACGAGCCGGCGCTGTGCCTGCAGTGCGATATGAACGACTGCTACAGCCGCCTGCGGAGGCTGGTGCCCACCATCCCGCCCAACAAGAAAGTCAGCAAAGTGGAGATCCTGCAGCACGTTATCGACTACATCCTGGACCTGCAGCTGGCGCTGGAGACGCACCCGGCTCTGCTGAGGCAGCCGCCACCGCCCGCGCCACCGCACCACCCGGCCGGGACCTGTCCGGCCGCGCCGCCGCGGACCCCGCTCACGGCGCTCAACACCGACCCGGTGAGAGGCCGGGGGCGGACGGGGCGGGGGCCCGGGAGGGGGGTGGCGGGACGCGGGCGTTCCCGGTCCTCGGGACAGGGGACAGCCGAGAATGACAACCCACCCCCGCCCTTCTCCTCCGGGCGCCCGGAGCCGCCAGCAGCCGGCCGGGCTCGGCGAGCACGGGTCGTGGAGACCGCGCGGGGTGGCTCTCGGAGCTGTGCGCATCTTGTGCTGTCAAGTCCCGCCGAGCCCGGGGCCCCCCACGCCGGGCTGCACAGTAGGGTGGGGGCGTCGGTGCGCCAGCCTGGCTTCCGAGGACGAATCCTGGACCGTGACGAGTGCGTTGTTTGCGCTGCTAACCTTTCCTTTGCTGTTCGGTTGCTGTTCCAGGCCGGCGCGGTGAACAAGCAGGGCGACAGCATTCTGTGCCGCTGAGCCGCGCGGTCCAGGTGAGCGCGCATTTCCCGTCTCGGGTGGCCGGTCACCAGAGACGCCCATCCCCGGGAGCTTCCGGTGCCAGGCTCCGCGGTGTTTTTTGCCGCCGGCATTTCTGAGCGTAAACTCCCAAGGAAGCAGACACTCTCTGTCTCCCTGCCACCCAGTTAGGAAGTGAACCCGTACTTCGCTTTAGAACTCGGGGTTCCCTCTCAATGGAGACGGATCATTTCTTGTCCCCGTCGCCTCTGTGCCTCTCCTGGTAACCCTCGGGCTCTTCCTGTCCTCCCTCCTTCCTGAGGGAGGGCACCCTCGTGGGCGTGGAAACTGTCCCGATGTCCCCCCGCGTAGTCTGACACAAAGGGGGACGCGGGCGAGGCCCCGGAGTGGGTCCCCTTTCCGGGCTTCCCGGGGCCCGCAGCTGCCTGCTGGGCGCCTGGCCCGGCCGCAGCTCGGGTGTTGTCTGACCTGGTGGTTTGTTTTGGGTTGTTGATCAAGCATGTCTTGAGTTTGGTCGGTGGCGCCAGTTAGTCTGCAGCGAGAAGGTTCACACACCCCCTCTATTCATTCCTCTTCCACAGGTGTGCGGCCGCCAGAGCCCGAGCCAGGAGCACTAGACAGGGAGGGGGAAGAGCAGAAGTTAGAGAAAAAGCCACCGGAGGAAAGGAAAAAGCAAGAGCAAATCTAGAAACGTTTTCATTCGTCATTCCAAGAGAGAGGGGGAGGAAAGAAAAATAAACCTTTCATCCTTTTTTTTTGCACGTTCATAAACATTCTACATACGTATTCTCTTTTGTCTCCTTTTATAACCGCTGTGAATTGTACATTTCTGTGTTTTTCGGAGGTGCAGTTAAACTTTTAAGGTTTAGTGTGACAGGACTGATAAATAGAAGATCAAGAGTAAATCCGACTTTAGAAGCCCACTTTGTGACCAAGGAGCTCAATTTTTGTTTTGAAGCTTTACTAATATACCAGAGCATTGTAGATATATTTTCTTTTTACATCTATTGTTTAAAATAGATGATTATAACGGGGCAGGGAACTTTCTTTTCCCTGCAAGAATGTTACATATTGTATAGATAACTGAGTGACATTTCATACCATGTATATATAGAGATGTTCTATAAGTGTGAGAAAGTATATGCTTTAATAGACTACTGTAATTATAAGATATTTTTAATTAAATATTTTTTGTAAATATGTGTGTGTTTTTTTAATCTATGGGAATATTTCTTTTGGAAAATGATTTTTCAGCTCACTTGCAGAGCTCTTGATACTTTGAATGTCTTTTCTGTTTGGTCTGGCTTTTAATTTGTTTTTGTTTTGCCCAGTATCATAGACTCGGAAGTAACAGTTATAGCTAGTGGTCTTGCATGATTGCATGAGGATGTTTAATCACAAAAATAAACTTGTTCTGAGTCCATTCAAATGTGTTTTCTTTAACCTAGATTGAACTCTTTGTATTTGAAGCATACATGTTGAAAATATACCTTATCAGTTTTTAAGTACAGGGTTTTATAGTGTAATATATAAAGAGTGTTTGCTTTTTGTTTCTTAACTGAAGTCAAAATGGATTCTAAGTGATTTTGCATATGGAATAGGGAAATGCTTGGATCCTTAAGGAATTTATGAAATCTGTTTTATCAAAGTGGAAAAAAATTGCTTATAATTTTTCATTTTACACTAAAGCTTAATGTCACGAAGTTTCATGTCTGTACAGATTATTTACATCATAAAAATGAAAAATGTTCTCTGCTTGCTACCAAAGGACAAACTCTTGGAAATGAACTTTCTGCTTTCCTTCCTCCAAAGAATATTAATAGGCAACAGTGGGAGAAAAAAAGTAAATAAAAAGGCATAATGGCAAATCCTTCAAGCAGGGATAAAAGTCGACCTTCAAACATTAAGTAGACCAAAAATTCTGATGACTGCATCTAGATTATTTTTCTATAAAAATGATTTTCACTATAGCTATGTTAGTTACCGCTAAGCTACTGTCCAATCTCTTGTGATGTGTAACTTTTACATGTGAGTATTAAAGTAGACTTATCTGTCTTGTACTGTGATTTCTGGTCTCATTTCTTTAAAACCTTACACTTATTTTTTTAACACTCTCTCCTTAAGGAAGGTAATAATTTCTAGGTTAGATAGGACTGTCAGGGTATGTGAATATTATGAATTTAATGTGATGGGTACTTTACACCACCAGTTAGATGGAATTCTTAGAGTGAGAGAGAATTAAGTAGGATTTAATTGGGTGCTTTGTAAATAGTCAACTGTGTGTATAATGTGGTCTGTTTGATTTTTAAAAGGAAAGGATTTGCTTCAGATTATACAAGAATAAAAGTATTATAGACCCAAGGGACTTTTTATGAGGTCAAAATCAAATATTTATATGAATATGAAATATCATGGTCCCTAGTAGTTGAAGTGGCAGTGTCTCAACAGAAACAAACAAAATTAATACTAGTAGGTTAAAATCAATCAGAAAGTTTAAAAACCTATCCCAGCCCCAGCATCTTATCACCTCAGACGTGATATTTTACTAGTCTGGGTATTTTTAGAATTTTGTGTATTTGATGTTGAGCCTTACAAAGTCGAAGGACTGCTTATTTAGATGAGGTTTATTTTTATTTTTGGTATTATTTATACATGTCACCCATCAAGAGGAAAACACTAGAACACTGCTGGAATTCCAAATCCAAAGAATTCTAACGATTGCATTCTTTGTTATTAAAAAGGGCACAATTCCTCCTTTTTATTTGGCAGTTTAATTTCAGTAGGAAGCATGTCACATGTGCGCTGTTGGTTGGAATTACGCATCTGTCATGCCTGACTGCTGAACCCTTCCTAAGCTTTTGGGCACAGTTTAAAACTTATACTGGTGAACTGTGAACATCAAAACAAATGGATAAATATTTTTGGCTTTTGAAGGTAGATGTTGTTCCTTAGTTAAATTTATGTATGTTTGGGGCATGAAAACCACTAAAAGAAAAGAAAAGTGTTACAGATACTACATTTCAGAGAGTTGGCAATTTCCCCTTGGTCACTCAAGCAGCACTTGATGTCTCTAAAGAAGCAAAGTCATTGTTTATTTTTTTAAAAAAATAAAGTGCAGTTGTACAAGACATTACATTCTATGAAATTGTTGGCTCTGTCCTAACTAAGCAACCAGATAAAAACATTTTGAATCTTTTACAGAGGTGGTTCTAATTATTCAGATATTTAGTTTAAGAACAAAAAAAAAAATTCTGACTTCTCATTTAATTTGTCCACTTTTCATTGTATAGGCACAACCAAAAAGTAAGACTCATTTAAAACCCTCAAAGGAAAAAAAATCCCACACTGTGGATGGCGTTCCAAGGCTGTTGTACAATCCTGACATCTCAGACATGTCATGTTAAAGGAAGAAAAAATTTTTTCATTTCAAAGAATTAATATACTTTGATATTGTGTAACTCTTACTCAAGCTTATTGTCAAGCTTTAACTGCATTTTTAGGACTTTTTAAAGTTTTGACCCTCAAAGTCTATTGTATTAGATGGCTTCTATAACAATAAATCTTCACTGAGCAAAATGTTCTGAAGTTTGTGGTTTTTAATTGACTTTTACTGAATTATACAATTTTTCATTATCAAGAATGGGTTTCTTGATGGATCACCTCAATTATTTACAGTGTTTCTTACAATGTGATGAAAAATGGTGATATGAACGGGAAGAAAATCTAGTTGGAATGCTGGAGAAAGCTTCTTCACTGTTTAGCATCTGCTAGGATAGGAAGCAATAATCCTGAAGAAGGCAGCAGGATGATATCCAGGGAAATGTAGACCCCCCCCCCCAAAAAAAGGAAAAAAAATGTAAATAATACTAACAGAAAGAAAATTATTTCACAGTGTTACAGAACCAAATAAAACTGGTTCTGCCCTTCTAGCGGGCACACTTTAATTATATATATGTTAATCAACTTGGGTCTCAACAGGGCCAAACACTAAACCCTCCAGGCTTATGAGGAAGGAAAACCTTCCTGTTGCTGCTTTGCAAGTTCATGAAATTAATTTACCCACCTCGGAATAAATCTTAATAGGGCTGCCCTCAGTAGGTATTCTTCAGACCCAGATGATTTCTTTCAATTACAAGCCATGACATTTAGCTAAAATATTACTTGTATTAACTAGAACAATTGCCTATAAGGTTTTAGGATTGTAATTTTACTTACAGTTCCACCTTGAGCAATGATTTAATTGATATTTTAAAAGATAAAACCCTTACTAAAGTGAACTAATTTGTTCAAAGGAGACAACCTGCACTCATAGGTACTTAACTGAAAATGCTCTCAAATTTTCAATGAATTTTTTAAAGTGTGTTTTGCGTTCAAGTGCCTTCTTCATACTTATTCATGTCCTGGCTCCTTTTAGGAAGTCTCACCGAATTGCTCCAACTTGGGTCTGGACCACATTGCCAAAAGTGTTCTATCCTCACCAAAGCAAAACAACTCCGCAGTGAGGCTGCTGAAGTTAGCTCTATCAGTCATAAGTCTTCACAGTAAATTCATACATGGGATATGAAAAGAGAGCTGTAAAAGTTGAAGTTAATTTGAAAAGCCTCTCTGAGTCCATAAAAAAATAAACATCAGTTTCTGGGGAAAGAAGAACAAAATGTATTATCTGCGTCCCACTGGCTAAAATATGACTAAAAAGGAAATGAACCTAAAATGTTTGAATGAAGAGACCCAAGACACATTTTCTATGTGAATGCACTAGTATCTGAACTTTTTTCCAATAAGAAATTTCATATTTCAGATAGGAATTTTCTAAGAGATTACATAAGTATTGGCAAAATATGCAAATATCTGGTGAAACAGGATACTATTATTTGCTTGTAATTACTCTTTCTCAATTTTTTATGATATAAGATTCCTATCACAGTTCTGGCATGCACATAAAAGTCAAATTTTTAAATTTTATCTTTGATTCCAAAGTTTAATTTCCAAAGGAAAGTACTACAGTCCTACAGTTCTTCATGCAAATTCATAGAATGTTTCTTGAATATTTACTACTTCCTTCATAAGCTTTAGTAGTCAATTGAGAGACTGTAGTCATTTGTGTTCACTAAAAATGGCCAACATATGGAAAATTTCTTTCAAAAGGGATTTATTTTCACTGTCAAAAATAAGTGAACTACATTAACTTTCTTCTATTTTTTTTCACTTTTTAATCCCTAAGACTGAAGATTTTCATAAAGATGCACCTTCCATTTTTTTGGACTGCTATAACTAACCATGTTATGTTTAAGCATAAGTCAGGATAGAAAATAAAGAACAGGTAAATCAATTGTCATGTTTATAGCATCCTAGAATTTGGATTTAAGCTCATGAGTAAAGTCAAGCAAAAAAGAGAAAAAGGGAGAAGTACTCATTTGTATGTCAAACCTTAAAGAAAGCCAGGGAAACAGACATACACCTATAAACAAAAATCTTGCACCTTACTTTAGCCATAATTCTTGGAAACACTTTTCACACATGTTGAACTTGAGTCCATGGTTATAATAAAAACAAAGTAGGCTCCGAAAGGTAAAAGATTATGTGTGATTTTTTTCTTTGCATGTCCTGCAGTGCTTACCCAGGGACTTGTAAAACATTTGTGGAACTGAATTAAGAATGCTTCCTTAAGACAATCTCTTCCCCTTGTTCAGTTACTCCTTTGCCCTTTCATCTGCATTGAATCTCAGTTGAGCTTCAGACCAATATATCTTAATGCCTTCTGGTCCTCTCTGCCTCTGCAAAGTAGTAGATCCAAAACAGGATTTGATGGTCTCCCTCCAAATGGCCACTCTTTCTGGATTCCTTATCTTGGCTAATGGCACCTACCATTGTTCAGGTCAGAAACCTGGGAATTGTGCTTGACTGTCTCCTGCTCCAGCATATTCAACTGGGCACAAAAGTTCCTGCTGAAGCTCTCTCAAATCCCACCAACCTCCCAGCATGGGCTGCTAGTCCATGAGTTTATGCCCTCTGCTTTTCACATCAGGACTCCTGGTCATCTCCTAACCTAGTCTCCTTGTCTCAACTTTCTTCCTCTTTTCTATCTTCTATGTGAATCTAACCACGTTACTTCCCAACTGTCAACCTCTGCCTATGCAGGAAAAGGCCAGCTCCTGGACTAGCATACAAGGCCCCCATGACCTGAACATTCAGATCCTATAAAAATCATCTCCCACCAGTCTGTTCCCTCTTCCCAGTCTGTTCCCTCTTTCACTCTGGCTGCCTCCAAGCACACATTTTATGCTTCGGCCATACCTAAGATCTTGTCCTGCAGGTGCTAAACAGCAAAGTATACGTATCTCTCTAGTCTTGACAGAGTATGATTGGTTTTTTTGAGAGTTAAGAAGGTAGCAGCCTCAAGAAGGACATTCATGGCCTGTGGAACAATGCGGGTGGGGGAGAGGGGTTACCTGCCCAGCCAGCCAAACCAGCTAAGTCAACCATGCCCATCAGTAGGTAAGAGCTAACCTATCCACACCCAAAGTGGTGTGCTTTCTCATACTTCCTTCCTTTGCATGCGGTGTTACTCCTGCCTAGATCCCCTGACCCCAACTCCCAGTCTCGACTATTGTTAAAATCATAACCATCCTTCAAGACTCAACTACCACCTCTTCAGCAAAATGTATTTGATGCCTCTCCTCCTCACCGCAAAAATAGCCACTCCCCTCCCCACCATGTTCTATTATAATTATTTTCACATGTCTGTGTTCCTGGTAGATCCCTGACCCTCCAAGGATTCCAGACCACAAATACTAGAAGAACATTCCTGTAACTCTCTGTGCCAGCAAATCTAGCAAATTCTTTGCAGCTCAAAATTGCAGTCGAGAGATTTTCATTATCTTTAAAAGCCTTTGGCTGCCTTAAACATGGAAAAATAGATAAGCCGTGTGTTCTTGAAAATGAGGGAGTACGGTCAGCCCCGGGCAAAGAGAGTTGGAAGGAGAGATTGAGAAGAAAAGAAGAGGCAGATCCTGCAGCCCCAGGAAGGAAAGAATCATTACCGACCAAAGTTCACATAAGTAAACATAAACACGACATCAGTGCCTGGGATGAAGATGTGGGGCAAGGAGGGATGACCACAACTGACGTAGGAGGTGACGCATCTGGATGCAGGCAGCAGGCAGGGGGACTTGGGAAAAACTGTGCAGTCTCTGCTCTGCGTGTGTGTTTTAGGTCTCTATTCTCATGGGCTGGTGAAGTGATGTGGGACAGATTAGCCAAGATAAGTGCAGAGAATCCTTGTGAGTCAGTCCTGAAAGGACACATTTGCTGTATGAATGGAAAAGACTTTCACAGACACAAGTTTTCATGACCCCTGCTGTGATCTAGGTCCTGGGGGTAGAATTGTATGATTGGAAACCCGGAATATGTCTTAGCACATTTCTCCTGTATTCTAGTGAAGGAGACAGAAGCTCAAAAGGTGCACTGCTGGAGACAACACAAGAACCTGGTTTCTCTGACTCTGGTCTAGGGCCACAAAACTCAATATGGATGGATTCCATTCCAGCTTACTCTTCGGTGGTTTATGTTGTACCCTAATCTACAACTTGCCTCATGTTCTTTCCTAAGAAGGTGAGATTCAAACCTTAAGCAAATAATTATTAAATACTGAGCTAATCTGGCTGCCTTTTTAAAAAGAGAACAGAGGTAATGTACTTTTATAACAAGAGTTGAGAATTGCAAAGCTCATTCTCAATGGAGAAAGGATAGGCTCTTCAACAAATGGTGCTGGAACAATTGGACATCCACATGAAAAAAAAAAAAGAACTTAGACATAGACCTTACACCTTTCACAAAGGTTATCTCAAAATTGATCATAGACCTAAATGTAAAGTGCAAAACTATAAAAATTATAGAAGAAAACACAGGAGAAAATCTATGCGACCTTGACTTTGGGGAAGAATTTTTAGATACAACACCAAAAGCGTGATCCGTGAAAGAATTTCAACCTATGTCGTCTTCCACAATTATATCTACCACATGTGTGTGTAGACCCACTCTTGAGTCTATGGAAACAGTGTGGTGTAGGGACAGGGCAAGCCAAAATACTTGGGATCTAGTCAAAGCTCTTGAGACCTTTTAGCTGTGTCTCCTCAGGCAAGTAACTTTTCCACATTCCAATTGCCTCATCTATAAAATGAATATATAACAATAACAACATAGCTCAGAGGATTAGTGAAAAATAAAAAGCAAGTAGCATATATGAAAATATTTTACAAGACAATGGTTATAATTTTGGTGTATGTAAAAATCATCTGGGGAGATTTTAAAATTATAGATTCCTGAGTTCCACTCATCCCTTTCCCTTCACCACTGAGATTCTGATTTATTGGGTCTGAGGTAGGGCCCAGGAGTCTGCATTTGAGATTTTCCCTGGTGAATCAGAGGTAACTCTCCAAGGAACCCCATTTTGAGAAACAGTATTGTAAGCTATAAAATTATATGTGGGTTTCAGCTATTATTGGTATGCCACATGTGATATGTTTCTCCTACTCTTTGACACCAATTTCCAACTTTCCAGAAGCTCTAATCAAATCAAGAGGCAAGGTTAATATAATATCAGCATAAGGTAATGGCACTAATATCTAGTGGCAGAAGGGAAGTTGGTAATAGGAGTTGCCTAGAAGGGGACTGCTTCAAAAGTGAGACTATGGATTGGGAAGCCAGGGACAGGTCCAGGCTCAAGATGCTCAGCGTTTTGTACCCTTGATTTTTATTCCAATCTTGCTGTCAGTCAAAACATTCGTAATAACATAGTTTGTTTTCACATTAAATCATGGTATTTTCTAAGGAAAACCTAAAAGAATGACAACTTTCCCTCTCTTATATTTCATTCCAAATCATTACCTTCTTTCATTACATCTATGTAACAACCTAAAAAATGTTTGGAGAAGATATGCCTGTGCAGGCAGCCAAGAAAAGGGATTGCTTTAATGACACAGAGATTCTTCTGGAAAAACAAATTTAGAAAAAATACTTCATTTCCCTAGTGTATTATATCATCTTAAGGGATTGCCTATAGATGATGTAGAAAAATAGGCTAAATGGTCTTACCGCAACTATTGTGTCTCTATTATAGAACTGTCCTAATTTATGACTATTCAATACTAAAAAACTATATACATGAAAAACTGAGATATGGCTTAATTGTACCTTAATTTCACATAATGGACTTCCTCTTGATAAAATTGTGTATAATTTTGATGAGTTAAACAGAAGTGGAGAAAATAATAGCTTTAATTCTTCCAAAAAATTAAATAAGGTCTCTTATAAAGGAAAAATCAGTCTGTAGAATTAGATTCTGAGCTCTGACACTTACTGTGTGGCCACAGGCAAGTTACTTAACCTCTCTGAGCCTTATTTAAACTTTGTCTTACAATGGGAACATAATACTTAGCAATGAATCTTTATGAGGATCATGTGTGCAAAGCCCCTAACACAGTGCCAGGCACACGAGCTATTCAGTATATGTTAGTTCCTTTCCTCTAGTCATTCCTGTCCCTATGCACTTTATTGCTTCAAGAAGGCAGGTCTTCAGTAAGCCACATGCTTGTTGAATAGGGACAGAAATGACTAGAGTGTGTTTGCCCTCTTGCAGTATGAAAATAGGGTTAAGAAGAATGGAGGAGCAAAGTGTGTGTAGGGGTGTGTGTGTGTGTGTTTTCACTCAATATGGAAGACAAAAATTTCAAAAATGCACAAACACTTCAGGGAGACCAAGATTTTAAGCCTTCTCAGCATAAAAACTATTTTCTGTCTCATTTATTTCTCCCCAGAATAACTCTGAAGTTCCCTGCACACGAACGACATAAATGACATAAATGTTGATGGAAGAAGAAGGATTTGAGAAAAGACAAGAGTCTGAGGAGCAATAAAGGATGGCAGAGGTGAGAAGACAAAAGAAAATAGATGATGGCTTGCAGGGAATTGAAGGGGGCTTTATATCTGTTGGTTTTACATCTGTTAACATGGTCAAGCAGAAAGCTTGTTTGCTTTTTGATCTATTTTCTGATATATGGCTAAGTGCTACAGGACTGAGCTAGCTGCTGAGGATGGGGGCAGAGGGGGGTACTCTGCACAGAAACTCCCCTGTTCAGGGCTAAGGCCTCTGGCTACCCTAATCATAGTCTCCTTGCAGAGAAACAATTTTGAACATCGAAGACATAATCCTGGAGTGGTGCATAGTATATACCCAATGGTATTTAAGAGGCAGACTAATGCTGAGAACAGCATAAAATTTCTATATTTCTTCATGGCTTAGAAAAGTATATCTTTTATAATTTATGTTGACATAATTTCTGTTAGCTATGCTTTTCCATAAACTAAAGCTGAGATTAATTCAACAGAGTAAAGAAACCAGTATTTCGGAGGTCATTGTGTCTACTGCAATACTTGAGTAAATTGTAAAATAATAGAACTTTGAAATAAACCTTCATTTTACTGATAAGGAAACTGAGATGTGAAATTTGAAAATGTGCCTGTTGTAAGGTGACTTAAGGTAGGAGAAGAGCAACCAGCAAAACTCAGATTTCCCAACTTGCAGTCAAGGAGACTTAATTAAGTTCAATATAGGGGGTATTTCAAAAAGTTCATGGAAAGATCTGTATTCTCTTTTCATTCTATTATTCCATGAACTTTCTAAAGTACCCTCATATATAGAAAAAGCATTTCTATTACCATGTTGTTTTTTTCCTATCCATCTTAGGATTTGTTTCCTATTTATACTGAAGCATATACTCACATTTCTTTCTTAAGATCGTTTTCCTTTTATAAAACTTCTGTAAACACAGCCACTCTTTTTGCATTTGTAATTTGAAAACTGAGTGGAGTTATTCCTGACGGGGCTATGTTCCTAAGAGAACAAAACTATTTCTTTCAAACATTAGAGATGACTGCTCTGGAAAAGACAAATGCATCTTTTTGTCTAGAGTTATTTTGAGGTGAAAAAACTCATGATCACTCTGAACTATATTATTCTGCAAGTAGACTCCAAGGATACCTACAAAAGCTCCAGAAGTCCTTAATGATCCATAGGGCTCCCAAGACCCTATCAATTTGTTTATCAATTTGCAGTTCTAATTTCATGATATGTGAAACACCAGAAAAAACAATCTACTGCTTCAAATATTTTAGATAATACAATGAAATACACAATTACTGTAGACCTGTTAGCTCTTGCCAGGTCTGGTTTTTATTATTACACATATGAAAAGAATTCTCTGTTCACCAAAATCTATAAAGGGGCTAATTAACTCAGCTCCATACAAATCATATTAAATCAGTCCACAATTTTAGGGCGTGTTTCTCAGAAACCCTTTATCTAGCATCAGGTGTGTATCTAGACAGTAGAGCATGTGTTAATTTCAAGATCACAAATAATAATAATAATATGCATTTTCCCAAGTCTTAGTAGAAGCTCTTTACAGTTTAAATAGTCTAACTTGTTAATTGCGTAAAAAACATTTTCAATTCTTTCTAGAAATCAAAAATGTGCTCAAAATAAACAGAGGGGTCAACTTTTAGAAGCAACATCTTCTAGATGCTTATGCGGTTTGATGCTGCCTTGGTAAGTTGAAATGATTCTAAAATGCTTTTAGTACAAAAAATCATTACTTAAAAGCAGGTTAAATAAGGAAGACTAATATAGATCTCAATATCCCTTCAAGATTTATTTTAAGAATAAGATGGCATTTTGTTCACTGTTCCTCCCCTGTCAAACAGAAGAACTTCTGTCCATGAAGCTGTTTTTGGGATCCACATCCCAAAATCACCTGTCTCAGGAAACTGGATCATAAAGAGGTCTACTGGGTCATTTTAGGAAAGAAATCCTAGTACATCCTCTGCAGGATTGGGTTAAGGATAGTGTTTTCAACCCGAGAGCTTCAGGCATCTTCCCCTTCAACAAATTTTCCTCTTCTCCACCTCTCCCCCCCCACCCCCCCCACCCACCCCCACCCCCGCCACCTCCCTGAAGTCCCCAGGAGCTGGGGCCTGTCCTTCCAGTCACAAGCCTTCTTTCTTCTGGAAGCACTGGAAAATCTCAGAGAATCGCTTTCTTCCACATCCGTGGGATTTACCAGGTGGGTAGAAACCGCACACACTTTGTGAGGAGGGTCCTGAGCATCGCAGACAATCAGTAAGAGCAATCACGAGACCGCGAGCTCGTGCGGGCAGCCTCTCGAGCTTGCATTCCGGGGCCCTTTCTCTTGCACTGGGGCCCTAACTTGGCTGACGTTGCTGTGGCAGGTTTTCACATCACTAAGGTGGGCAAGATGCCTACACTTGCCCTCCATCACCAACGCTCATTAGATCCCATTAATCAGTTATTTGCTTTTACATTTAAATACACGGTTCTAGAAACACAAATTTCTGGCACGGCTAAACCTTGCCTGACATGAGTTTTGAAAAAACAGCAAATTTTCCTGCTGACATTCCTCAGGTTACCCACTTTCCTGGTCCCACAAGCAGTGCAAGTTATCTGCTGCCCTCTTTTGAATTTTAAGGCACACTGCACTCATAAATAGGGCCTATTGCCTGAAAACAGCCCTCTCCTGGCAGTGTGGGGGCAGCTTCAACTTTGTGGCTGATCCAGCGCCTGCTTCAACAGTATATAATGTAGCTCCTTCTTTGAGTACTACTTTCTCTGCTGGTGTTCTTCCGTGGCGAAAGCAAAACCCAGTTTCCAAAGCAGCAAAGGAATTATAAGACATGCTATTACTTTTTCTTTTCCCTTTTTTCAGCGTTACTGAGGTATGATTAACAAATAACAATTGAAAATACTTAAGGTGCACAGCTTGATGTTTCGATATACGTATACATTGTGAAAGGATCACCCCAGTCAAGCCAATTAACATATCCAGCACCTGATATCATGACCTTGTGTGTGTGGAGAACACTGAAGACGTACCTACCGTTTTGGCAGATTTCAAGCACGCAATACGGCATCTGTAACTATAGTCACCATGCTCTGCGTTAGATCTCCAGGACTTATTCAGTTGAATAACTGAAACCTTGTACCCTTTGACCAACATCTCCCCATTGCCCCGCCCACATTCCTCCAACCACCCCGCTGAGCTCGGCTTTTACGAGTTTTACTTGTTTCGATCCCACATAAAAGTGAAATCACACAGTACTTGTCTTTCTGTCTGGCTTATTTCATTTAGGGAGATGACCTCCAGGTTCAGTCATGTTGATGCAAATGGCAGGATTTCCTTTTCTTTTTTAAGGCTAAATAATATTTCATTCTATACACACACACACACACACACACACACACACACACGTGTGTACTACATTTTCTTTATCCATTAATCTGTCAATAGACATTTAGTTATTTTCATATCTTAGCTATTGCGGATCATTTCTTTTCTTAACCTAACCAAATTTATCACTCAGGTGGCTGTTGCTTCTGGGATGATCTATTCATTTCCCTAAAGTGCCTACACACAATTCCAGTGATAAAGATACTGAAAGGAAGAAGCATGCTGGAAAATGTTCCATAAGCCTGTCTAGCTGATCATAACTGTCCCTCCAGGACGTTAGCAAGGTTGAGGTCCTCACAGAAGTGACAGGGTCACAGGGACATGGGAAGTCCTTAAAGGAAGTTACACCTGCTGGGCTGGGCACAGTTCATTAATAGAGCATTCCCCAATAACCCCTTCCTGAGAGCATCTCCCCAATCAACCCTCATGTCCCTTGGTCATCTCCCCTCCTGCTTCCTTGTACCAAATGAATACATGAAAGAAGAGGTGAGAACATGGTCCTTAAAGATAAAACTAACAACAACAACAAAAAAAACTTAATGTCATCTTTTCCTCAAAATCATGAGTTATTTGGAGGACAAGAAGACAGCACCAGAGTAGTGGTGGGAAAAAATCATGAGATGACTATGTTTAAGAATAAGTTCCATTGGAAAACTGATTTCTGTCTATTTTTCTGTGGCAATCTGTCGTCTCACTCAGGCTTCTTTGAGCTCCACTCCACCCTTTCAGACTTGATCATAAAGTATCATTCCCCTTCCTCCTTGCCCTGATCCTGACCATGGAGATGGAGAAGTCATCTCACTGCAGCTTCTAGTGGAAAAAAGAATGGATCACACAGCTCTTGTCCCAGCAGAAGAAAGGAAATTGTCTGATAGCTCAATTAGGCCACTAGAAGATTAAAATGCACCAAAAAACAAAAATACAACAACAAAAAACCCAGATGCCCTCACAAACCATTGGGCAAATGTCCCTTTGTACCACAGCTGGCTTCCTGGATGTCCAACCTGTGCAGCTGAACAGAGCTGTGCACTTAGAAGTGTGTGCACTTAGTTTAATGCTCTGCTATTTCTGTCTTGAAATTCTGAATAATTTTTGAACAAGGGAACTGCCTTTATTTATTTATCTACTTATTTATTTTTGCATTGGCCCCACAGATTGTATAGCTGATACTGCACACACTCAGGAATAGCCTCGTCCTGAGACATTCTATTTCCTATGGCAATGGCGGGGTTTTAACTGTTGATTTATTTTGGAGGTAGAATGGCATATGGTTTGCTTGTTACCTGTTTTGGTTCTCTAAGCTAGAATGCCTGCATGGAAGGCAATGCTGCCTAGCTGACTGGCAGTCACAGTCTCAGACAAGCAGGCTTGGTCAATTACGGGAAGAGAAAGTTTCCATGGAGAACGGTGATATGCCTGGAAGGAATTCATCATGGCAGGTAGAGAGATGCTGAGAAATTCTGCACAGGGGAGATAGTTCAGTAAAAAGAGAGGTTCACAAGCAACTCCCAGGGGTGATCCTGTTGTGTCTAGAAGGAAGAAACAAAAAGAAAACTGTTTCTTCCAGATTCTTCCTTTTCAACTGAAGCCACAAGGCCCCTGGCGCATAATCAGCCGATGGTTTTTATGTTTCTGACTGACTGTTTACTCTGATTTCTTCCTGAGCTTTAACAGAGAAGCACTACATCAACACAGTTTATTTTATTACAATGCCCTGCCATATCATATATCTCCTGTCCACATTAGGTTGACGTGGTGCTGCTTTTGTGGATGAGCATATAAGGATACATATTATCACAATCACTGCAGAATAGCATTTACTGAGTGCCCACTGCCATATTAGAAGCTACAAACAGACACGAGAGAGCACACATAACAATTTAATGACAGGGGAAAAAATACCTTTTCCATTTAATTCAACTTGCAGAAAAACGAAACAAAAGCTACTAAATATTTCCTCTCCATGCCTGCGGTATGGTGGCAAGAAAGACCTCCAAAATGCATAAAGCTCTTATCTTCATTCGTTCCCCAAAGAATAATAGATCAGTCAGAACTCTGATGCTGTTTTAATAATGTACAATTTACAATTTATTGGTTACCAAGCACTCACAGTATAATTAATTTTACGGACCTGTTCAGCAAATCCACGTGGTTTTGTACAATATGGGGGGGATGGGCTATGGGGGGGGGGAGGATGAAGAGAGAAAACCATCTTCTCTCCTCTTTCATATCAATGTTGCTGAGTCCTGCACCAGCTGGGTAGATTAGCAGGCAGCTGCCACGGCTGAATGAGTGATTGAGTCTGATGTACAAATATCCCCCCACCAAAAAGTTTCGGACCAGCAAAAACTGCAATCCTTATGGGTACCGAATTCAGGCTCCTGGGAAGATAACACTAAGGAGGGCTGGTGACCAAACCACAGAGCTATGTCAACCATCTCTCTTCTTGGAAGTAAGTGATCCCCCTCACCCTCTTAACTACACTCTTCCACAAATCAGATTTAAGCTGCATGTGATCACTCTCTCCCTCCCCAAAGTGTGTAGCAAACGCAGGAGTAACACATGGGATGGGGGTGAGGGAGAGACAAAGATTCTCTTCCCACTTTCTCCATTCTTTGGAGGGCCATCCTTTACTTGAAGGGGCCTCTGGAAATTCACAGAGAACTCTCAAAGCCAAATAAAATTCACATGAACTGCATCTGAGCATATTTCTGATCAATGACTTGCTTTGTTTTTAAATCTCTATTCTGAAACTTTGGGATTTCCTAAATAGATACTTGATAATTTAGCTTAGACCCAGTTTGTCCAAAAAGGTGACACTGATCAATTGTTTTATCATTGTCCTTGTAACAGAACATGAAAAAGAAGGGGCAAATGGGCTCAACATACTTCTGTTTATTCCTGCAGTCTGTTTTTCTCTTTGTTACAGTTGGTCAAAGGGCCACAGGATGGGACTTGCACACATATAGGCTGGAGCGTCTGCATGAGCACCAAAATTTTACATACTGAGGCTATCACGTCCAATTCAGAATGGAGGCAAAGAGCTTGGGCTTTACTGGCAGACAGTCTTCGGGGCAGATCTTGGCCTTGCCACATGATAGCTATTCAGCCAGGAAAAGTCATTTAACCTCTTGAGACCTTGGTTTCCTCATCAATAAAAATAAAGTTGAAAATATGTTTATCACAGATTTGTTAAATGATTAAAGGAGATGGTTCATATAAAGCACTTAGCATAGTGCCTTGTTTGGGGTGGGTGTACATAGTAAGCAGTCATTATTAGTTTGTTGATGTTATTCAGTCACAATTGCTTGGATTCTTTTGTTTGTTTTTGTTTTATTTCATGTTTAGCTTTTACTCTTTTTAGCAGCCCTGATAATAACCCGGACATGCCTTGCTCAATGTCGCTTTGTTCTGAGCTGGGATGTCCGTCCGTACAAAGGCCATGCAGCCCAGGTTTCCCATTAGGTTAAATGGGAGAGATGAAGATTTACATCCATTTCAAGGGTAGAATTGCACGAGATAATCCCATGTCGGGTAGCTTAAACTTCTCTTCTCTAGAGTTCCAAATGGATTGGTTAACAGAGGTGAACCATTGCTTCCAGGAAGCCAGAAATAAAATGGGCTTCTCTCCATTAACACATTAAGTGTGCTCCAGGCATGAGATATAATATAAGCCAACCTTCAGCATTGGAAGGAAAAGGTAATCGGTACAATGAGGGTGTTAGGTCAAAGACATTAAGCAAACCATAAGGGGACATCTTCATCTTTAAAGGGTATCTAAGTTTGGGGGCACGCTTAGGAAAAGAATGGAAGTACTTGGGGGGGGCATGTACCACAATAGTTTACCTATATTGGAGGGTTTACAATTCCCTGGGCACACTTCTAAATGCTTTGCAAGTGTTAATTCATTTAATTTCTCACAATTCTGGTTTCTGTCCCCATTTTACAGATAAGGAAGATGAGGCACAGTGAGGGTAAGTCCAAGGTGACATAAACTTCTCTTAACCTTAAAGCCCCAAAGTCAGCTCCGCAGCTACTTGCATCACTGTCCATGACATCTGGATAGGTGTCTTACTTGGGACTGAGGCTTAAATTAACAATGGCTTTAAATATTATTGTGAGATTATAAACTATTGTACCTAATAACTGGAAGCCTGGGGAGAGCTAACAGAATTTTCACAAGCCAGGAAGATGGTGAGAGGGGAAAACTGGAGAACAAACTAGAGAACAAACAGCCCTGAGACGATGCCCTAAGCCCTACTTGGCACTCCAGACCTGTCTGTCACTGTGGTGACTCCTTAAGGGTGCTGAAAAAGAGCAGAATTATTCTTATGCATTCCTTGACCAGCAGCTCCTCCCACTGGGGACCACGAACTGCTTTGTGTCCTCCTGTTTTTGTTGGGTGCTTGTGGTTAGAGCAACGGGGACCCACTCAGAATACTAAAACCAGGCTGGGGGGGAGGTGAAATGCTGCTGTAAGGAAACTCACAGACTGGAGCTGGACCACGGACTGCAAGGCTCTTTAGGAATCACGGCAGTGCTGGGGATCAGCTACTACTCCTCTCAAGGCGGCAGTATCTCTTTCTTTCCGCATCTCCTCCTTTTTCAGCATATCTCTGTCATTTTCTTCTCTTTCTATCATTGGCGGCCTTTGCTTCATCAAGTTTTCTAATTCCCCCAAACACAACCTACCATGGCCTCCTGCCCCAGCTCTGCCCCAACAGACCCCTTCTCACCATCTGAATACGTGTCTTACGACATCTTAGTTCATATTTCCAAAGGAGAATCTGATCGGCTCAGCTTGTCTTTTGCTGAAGAGTTACAGGTGCTGTCCAGCCTGAGGGTTTTCTCCCCCGTTCAGTGTGATACTCCATCCCCATCAGCTGTGAGATAGGCGGCGTGGATCACATGACACACACATGGGCCTGGGGGCCACCCCTTTTACAGTGGCTCTGAGCATGGCATCCTCTTCCCAAAGAGCCTCCGTCTAAGCAGGCACTGCAAATGGGCCTGGTGCAACTTCAGATTCAATTCTGCCTTTAAGGCGGCAGGGCTATGCTCTCAGGGCAGGACCACAGGGACCTGGAAGGGAGCCCAAAGCTGCTGGCAACTTCCTCTGGACCTTCAGTGTATATTTCCACGTTTTTCTTGTTTCACCTACTCCTCAACTCCTGCTGCCCTGCTTCTAGGATTATCCTCAGCACACACACACGCACACACACACGCACACGCACACACACACACTCACGTGCACACAGGCACATGCACACACTTTGGGGCTTAGCATCTCCCTCTCTCAATCAGTCCCTGAGCTCTGCCCAGCTCTGGATCTGCTCACACATTTCTTTCTATGGGGCTTTGGTACCTGCTCTATGTCCTCCCCAGCATCTGACCTCAGCCAAAACTCTGTGTAGCTTAGTGACTCTCTTGTCACAGTTAGTGCTTTGAAGGGTCTCCTATTTTCTGAACCTTAAAATCTATGACAGATGGACAAATACATTTTGCTTTAAGGGCAAGTTGGGTCACAAATGATACCAAGTTGATGTCTATCAAGTGTCCGGTGTCAGTTTACTCGACAGTGTTTGTCAGCATGATGTCAGCCACCGTCACTCAGAGGTTCCAGTGCCTTCCGTTGCTGCTTGACGCATACACATGCGTCCTGAGGGTTTGTTTTGGTTTGTGGCCAAAAAAAATTCTCCTACCAAAATAAGATTAATTTGGGTTTCACTGGATCCTTCTTAATATTTTTATTTCTATCCCACTCTCTCTAAGTTTTTGTGGAATTTTTTTCTCTTGGCCATTTTCCTTGTGTCCAATCTATTTCTTTCTTCAATCTTCTAGATCTTCTGATAATCATTTATTCCATGGCAACTCCCTGATCTACCCATCTTGCCCAACAGGATACAGTTTTACTCTTTAAAAGATTGCCTTCAGTTCTGCACAGTCACATCTGATTTTTTTTCAAGGCAACAGTCATGGGCATACTAAGTGTCCCTGAAAATGTAAGACCCTGATTTTCATTGGGCAGCAGGTAAATTTGATCCCCTAAGGGAAAATGGGGTCTTTTCTCATGGCTACTAAGCATCACTGATAGCTTTATATGCGGGCAGATTAGGACCCTGGTATAATTTATAGAATTCTGAGATGATCTGTCAATCCCCAAAAGACACTTCTGCATATCCTCTAACTCTGTGGTTCTCTATCACCTGGGGAGGTTTAAAAATTATGGATGCCAGACCCCCACCTAGACCAATTAAGTCAGAACCTCTGGGTCAAGTCAAACATGCATTTTTTTTTAATTCCCTATGTGCTTCTAATGTACAGCCATGGCTGAGAATTCTTCCTTAGTTCAGTGGTTTATAAACTCGGCTGCACATTAGAATCACCTGGGAGCTTTAAACAGTACAGATGCTGGGTCCCACCCCCTAGAGATTTTGATTTAATTAGTCTGGGTTTTGCCCAGGCCATTGAGAGTTTAAAAGCTCCCCAGGTGATTCTAATATGCAGCCAAGTTTGAGAACTAGTACCTTAAGGGATGTCTGAAATTTCAACTTTAGACTACGTACTTCTCACCTATGTTTCTGGTTGGCATGGAATACATATGGTCTTGGAAGAGAGATGATGCTTTCCTCAATTGCTTATACCTTAGTGTGAATGTGTTTTAGAAATTTAGTCTGGTGTGCCAGATTAAATATGGGACACCAAGTTAAGTTTGAATTTTAGGTAAACAACAAATAATTTTTAGTATAAGTATATCCCATGCAGTAATTGGGATATACTTATACTAAAAAAAAAAAATTTTTTTTAATATTATCTGAAATTCAAATTTAACTGAGTATCCTGTATTTTTATTTGCTAAATCTAGCCAATCCTATTCAGAAGGCTTCCTGAAAGCAGCTGGTGGGAAAAAGTAAAGACACAGAGACTGTGAGGGGAGGGCATGAGAAATGCTGTGGACAGACCAGAAAACAAAGAACGGCTGTGTCAAACACAAAATTATTTGATTTATCAAACTCACCTTGTAAGTATCAACAGAATGCCTCCTCCCTTGCCAGCCCAGATGGCAGAAGGCTCTGGGCACAGAATCCCTCGGGACTCCATCCCCAGCAGCAGACAGCTAGAATCTCATTCTTGCTCAGACAAGAACTAGGGTAGAGGTGTAATCCATGGCTAACTTAACTAATATTCCAGGTTTGTAAATTTAGAATTTGCTACATTTAGAATTGCAAATCTATGGAAATTCTAAATATAGAATTTAATTATATCTCAATATAGAATTTAATACTCAAAGGTTTCAAAATGTCTGGTTTTGACCTATGGTAATAGTAACCTGCTTTCAGAAAGTTAGGCAAAAATGCCTTTAAAATTAGGAAAAGAAGAGAGATAGGAACATAAATAATATATAACCTTCTTAAACTAAATTGCCAGTAGACCTATTATAAGGCCTTGTATTCCTGTGTACACGTACACCCATCCTCCACTTAAGTTCACCTGTCACTTTTCCAGGACATTTTTTCTTTTTTTTTTTTTTTTTTCTTTTTCCTGTCCTCTACATAGAGGATTTCTTCTCACTGGTTCCCAAAAGTTATCCAAGCAGAACGCACTTACATCTGGTAATGGGAAATGCCAGTATACCTAGGAGTATAGATCTATGTCCGGAAATCCACAGACTCTTGAGATTCAATACATTTCAACCTGTTAGGTTACCAGGGTCTAGGAAAACAAGTTTACTTAAGAACGTCTTTTGGTTTCCCAGTTAAAATGATATTGAGATGGTTAAATTTGACTGAGCATGAAGTCAATATCCCAGAAAAATGGGGGTATTTCTTTCACCCAAATGAGTTTCACAGATTACCTGGGTACACACTAGGTTCCCCTCAGTTTCTCCTTCTGTTTATCTTCCTCGGTTTTCTCTTACCTTCACCTCACTGCCTCATCCGGTAACTCCCTGGAACAACACATTTCCCTGGGTGTCTTAAAGGTCATTGAACCCTCGGTCTGCCTGCTGCCTGAAACACACAGGGCTCTGTGGCCTCTCCATAGCCCTTCTCTGAAAATGGAAGTGGTAATGCCTTTCCAAAGATTATCGAAACAAGAATACCAGGAAAATGCCCTTTGCTTTCCAGCAAAAGTAAAGAGAACAGCATTCTGTTTCACAGCTGGGCAATGCCAGATATGAGTTTAAAATAAGAGACATTCTTCCTCCCTTTTGCACTGGATGTGCCTCTCACTGACATGGTCACATCCCAAGGCTATAACTTGGTAGATATGAGCAGTCAGTTTGCAATGAGAATACTGTGTAAATGTTGCTGTTCAGTTTATCCACCTCCCCAAGTCAACTTTTTACAGGATCTCTTCCCATCTCTCCCTCTGCATAATATTGAAACCACTGGAATTCAGAGGAGCCAAGCTAACTGCCAGGAAGCATGCACTTAGACAACTAAGGAGCTGCCAATCATTTTAAGACCTGTTGGGCAAGCTTATCCAGTTCTTGAATCCTCCAGTATAAAATGCCTGGTGGTTTCAGTGATCGAGATAAGCACAGCTGTAATCTAACATGATCCAGAACTTATTCACAGATCACAGCTGTGTAATTTCAGGTAACATGCTTCCCTTGTTTAGATTTGTTTAACATTGTTAAATATATAGTCAGACCATCTGCACAGTATTTTTTTTAAATTGGAAATTACAACCATAACTTCCTTTTTATATATCAATAAGCTAAACAGCAAAATTTCAAAGGGATCCTTGTGCACCAAGCACTGAAGCAGAATGCCTGTCCCACGCCACACCACTGCCTAATTGCACACTAATTGGACAAACGTGATTAAATATTTCAAGATCTTTACTAATTGCCTCTATTTTAGCTTTAAAATTTGCTTGCCACCAACAAATTTAATGACACTGGTGTCTAGTCATCAGCAAAAAGCCCAAGAGTTGCTCTTTAAAATGTACCTAGTCAGAATATTTACTGATTGTGCATTGTTTCCAATGTAGCTTAATTAGAAATCCAATCAGTTCGCTAAGTCTAATTATACTTGATTTGTAGATTCAGACTATGATACATAATGAAGCCAAGCAGCTAACAGTAAACGTGCCTGAAATGTAACAATAAGAGAAATATTTTTTAATGTACGTCTTGTCACTTTAGAAAATCAAGTAATACACATGAACGCTCATGATGGAGATTTTGGAGGTTTGAGCTTTGCAAAGTTTCCATGCGCCAGATACCAATTTCATTGGTAAAACCTGCTTTGAAGGATGATGACCAGAAAATATTTCTGTCTCCATATTAAAGATTAAAAAGAAAAAAGGAAACAATCGCTTCCTTCACATTGACTCTGTGAGAAACTTTTGTGGCATTATTTTACAGAAGTCGCCTTGATGAAACTGATACGGTTAAAATAGACACATTCATGTAATTCTTGTTTTAAAAATTGCCCTCACAGAAATTTGATTTAACTGTCTTGGAAAGTGCCTTATCCAATGCCTAAAAACCATAGTGCTTATGTAAGCATGTATTCAAATATGTGTGTATAGAAGCGTGTATATACACAATCTTTTACTAAAGGAAACATTTCTACACAAATTATTGTATATCTGCTATAATCTGCAACTGATTGTTGGTCTGTAAAGACCGGCTAGGTGAAATAGAGAAAGAAAGCCTTATTATTATTATTGTTGTTGTTGTTGTTGTTGTTGTTGTTGTTGTTGTTATTATTATTATTATTATAGCAGATTAAGATGACAAACACCATTGCCTCAATCATACCAACAGTTTAGGACAAAGTGGAATTTAGAGGACCCTAAATACCCATCACCTTATCTCCCAGAATCTGAGCCCTGTGTGCCCTATTGGTGCACACAATGCAGATGCATTATAGTCACCAAGAGTCCAGTGCTGAGAACTATTCATCTCACCTTGCAATTGTCATCTACCAAAAATGGCAGTGTTCTGAAACTGTAAGGATGCTCGTGATAATGTTGGTTCAAAACAAATCTCAGGAGTCAGGTTCATTTCACTTTCATTCTGAACACAGTGGGAGAAATCAATTGGTGAATCAGAACAGGTACAGAAGAAATGCAATTTCTAAGCTTTTCAGGCACTATAAACATAATGGAGGATGATTCAAAACAGTCTGAAACTCTAAATTAATTACTGTTGACTGTTCAATAATAGACTGTTACTTTAGCACACTTATCTTTCCTTTAATGTAGAACTTATCTTCTAACAATGTAGCCTAAAAAAAATTTAAATATTTTTGGATGAAAGACTCTGTAGAGGTGCAAGATATGAGCAGTTTTAACTTTTGTATTAAAAGCCCGTCATTTCCACTTATTTTGGTGTTGCTTTTAAAAAGCTTTACAATAAAATTGTTCCATTGTGAGTGTGTGTATACGTGTATGTGTATAAATATAAGTGTATGTCTACATACACACATAATTTTTAAGGAATCGGTGACAAATACCTTATTTTTCTTTCTCCTTTTTTCAAAAGCAACTTGTAGTAGCACGTACTGAGCCTGGAGGATTTTCCTTTGCTTTCAGTTCTTTGCCTTCTGACATGGATCCAAATTAGAACAGCCTCTAGCCTTGACCTTTGCTTTTACTGTGCTTCGTGTAGATCTTACTTTTTACCTATACTCTGGTGTAAAGCTTTATGGATTAATATCTCAGCATTTAAGCAAAAGGCTAATCATGGAGTTCTTTATTTCATCATTTTTCAATCAGAATCATCACATGACCATTGGGTCAAAGCTAATGAGAAAGCTCCCATTTGCCTTGCTTGCGTGTAACACTACAGAAAGTCTCTTTTTCACCTTCCTTCCCAAGGAATACTGCCACCCTGATTTTCCAACACAGCAAGGTATGGAAGCAGGGAAGAGACACAAATCCTTTTATTTTTCTAGGCTGAGGCAGGTCTCACCACCTTCATTAACTGATTCAAGAGAAGAGAAGACGTTAACACAAAATCTGAACTCGACTTCAGATGAGCTATACAAAAGCAAAACTTGACAACCTTATCACCCATTTAAAATAGTTTCTGTATGTATTTGACATGAACTGAAACACAGTAATTGTTTTTACATATTGCAAAAAATAATAAAGGAAAGTACACATCTTCACAAATGCCTAGGAGATTAGGAAAGAAAAGAATTTCCAAAGGCAGTCTTCTCACTTTTAAATGCCAGAGAATTTTTAAAGGAGTGTTTTGTTCCTTTTTTTCCTCACAGCTTAGTTTTATCTTTTCCTCTTCTTATTAATAAGGCCTGGCCCCTCGTTAACATGCAGCCAGAACCTAATGAGCCTTGCAGACTCCTGTAATTTCTTCACTGTTGAAAATGCCTGACACTAATCTATGCCATTTATACTAATAAGAGGTGGATCAGCTGATATTTGGTACAATGAAAATATGCTAAATATACTTTATTGAATTGCACATAGTTAGTTCTTCCCAGTTCACTATATTATAGCAACAGATGCACAGTCATTACCTCTAAGTTCTATGCATGGCAAAACCTTTTGTTTGAATAACAGAGAAGAAGGAGTCAGACATTTGATATGTTAGCTTCCTCTTTTTTATTTTTATTTTTTTCCATGCTGGCAATATAGACTTTCAAACTCCCACCTCAGAAAAGTCATCTTTTCACTGATTTTCAAAGCCCAAATACAGTACTTCGTATTGAAATCTCAATCAAATGAAGATCTGACCTAAAATATGACATTTTATATTAAGTGTACTTTAATGAATGCTAAATTCAAATGGATTTTGCATAGAGCTTATGAATTACATCCATAAGGATTGCCAAAGAGCTCTTGGTGATTAATGATTTTCTAACGAATACCAAAGAAATGCGACCAATTTTAATATACATTGAACATCATGTTATTATATTAGGCAAAAGCAACTTTTTAAAATTTTTGCATTACCATTCTAATTTTTTTGATGACTTGGTTGTAATTGTTTCTTCTCTTACCTGTCAAGTCACACATGACTGAGGAGACAGGCTGCAGGTGTTAGTAAATGTTTCCAACACTTGTGTCAATACCTGTTTTTGGCTCAGACAGCACAAACCAGAGGGTGCTTTTAAAAACCTTATTTAAAATCTACATATTTATTCAACACAGTCAGCTATCGCTGCATCCTCTGAGATGTGCTTTGAATAAGATGATGGCTTAAAGGTCCTAACTGAACATTTATACCTGTGGACCTTCAGTGCATAACAGCCTACGGTCCCCAAGTAAGTCCCCAAGAATTTGGCCAGGCAAGATTAGCCTGGTGAGGAAAGTTGACCACATCATTGAAAATGCCCATTAGCTTTGCTCATATTTGACCAAAGGTTTAAGAAGAGGAAGGCAGAGTGATTTGGAAAGCAGAGATGAGGTGAAAATGTCAAACATCATCCAGAACCTCAGCTCCTCTGCGCCATCTAGTTCTTTTTCTCCTAGCAGGACTTAACATTTGACAATAGTCCCAAGCCACTCAATGATAAAGAATGAAGAATGTCATATGATTGCCACTTAAACATATTTTTCATGTATTTGACTGTCTCTACTCCGGTAGCAAGCACTCTTGACCGTCTCCTGGCAGATATTTCCTTGGAAACTATTTTGTATTTGGGCAGTATATCTTGCACTTATCTGTAAGTGTATTTTTCAGATTTCAAAATGTCCTTTGATTTACCCCCTAAGAGAATTATGGGTCCTTTCTATCTCTACCCCTGCCCCTGGACAATTGCTGTATCTGTGCCTTTCTAGAATCTGTTGCCTCTTAACCTTTGCCAGCACAGGTGCAGTAACTCCCAAAAGATTAACAGTCTGGTTGTAGGTGTGATTGAAATTAACTTGGCTTCCCTTCAGAAGCCAGTGCCCTAGCCTACTAAATCACCTTCTATAATCTTGTGCACTTAGGCAAGCAAACAAAATAATCTGCCAGGAAATACTAATGGGGCAGTGTCAACACAGACATCGTTTGTATTAACTGTCCTATTATTATTACCCTGCTCCTTAAACCCAATCAAACTTCAATTCCCACTCTGCAGGGATTGGATGTTAATGAGAAAGGATATGTGTTTGTATGTACCTATGTGTACACACACATGCCCCTTCATACACCCTCACACCCCTCATGCATGCACGTGTGTGCCCGTGCAGACACAGTTCCCATTATTAATTAATTTAACTTGCAAGTGCTGCCCTATGTTTCTGGTTTGTCATTCCAACTCATAAAAGCATATATTCTGCGTGCATGTCTTCTGCCCTGCGTCTTGACATTTTTCCAACAGATGTTAGCTAATGTGGTTGTAGAAGGTTCACTGTAGATGCTGCAAGCCCAATAAATCTTCCTCTTAAATGCAGGCACTCTTCCACGCCAGCATCTTATACCTATAATATATTTTAATTACTTGGCTATTCAAATTATACTAAATTAGATTTGCACACAACAGCACCATGGATTTCTCAATTTACATTTAATCCACGACAAACAACAAAAAATCGGCAAGTGCACTTTTATTAGAACTTGCAGGAGCCACTGAAGTCTGATACCTTGAAAATTATTAAGTGACAGAGATTACTAGCACTAAGGTTCTACTTTGCTTCCCCATTAGCCATTTAGGTGACAGCTGCTGTATTACACATAAAGATGAACCATTCCTTGAGGGATGATAGTGGCTCCGCTGTGACACTGCTGGCATAAAGCATTATCAGACCATGGCTGTGCTTGGAGCCACTGAAGTCTCCTAGGCACCTATCAGTACCCTCATTATCTGCATCACAGAGTGCCGAGAACGAACACTGCCAGGCCTCACAGCTTCGCAGCTCATTTGAGAAGCGGAAATTAAATGTCCCAGGAGAGAAAACAGGCACACTGTAACAGCACCGGTGCTGTACACCAATAACATGTCGACCGCTGTAGCACTGACTTCTATCTCATTAATTTAATAGGCTCCTGGAACGAGGAGGGGAAGGTGGAGAGGCAGGCTTGACAAGAAGATTCTGGCATTGTATGTCTTGCAAGCTCATAACAGAACGAGGACTAGCTGTAGGTATCGCAGCTCTTCAGATTTTTGTTGGGGCTTTTAGAAGCACTGAACAGCAAAAAGAAATGAAGGGCAGGAGGGAGAAAAAGAGAGAGGGGGAGATCACCAAACAGGGGCAAAATTAGCTGATCATAAACATGATCTATGTTTATATTATGCAGCACTCCTACGTAAGGGGAAGGAAACACGGATGGCTATGGATAAAATAAAGGTGCTCTTTGCACACAGCACACAGCAAAAGAATCCCTGATCGTGTGTGTGTGTGTGTGTGTGTGTGTGTGTTTGTGTGTGTGTGTGTGTGTGTGTTTGAGGAGTCTATTGAGCAGAAAGAAGCCTTTGACCTGCTGAAAATTGTTTTTTATAGAACCTATTCCACAAAATTTGTAAATGGTTTTGCTGCAGAAATACCAGCTTCTTTATCATCAGAGTGACATCAAGCAAAACAAAGCTAAGAATGAGAGGATTATTCAGATAAGTGAGATCAAAGAGACTTTCTTTTAAGAAAAACAAAATGCCTGCAGTCTCCAGGTGAGAGAAGCAATAGTGTTTTTTCACCTTGAATAGTCAAATAATGACCTCAATTCTTGGCTGCGTAGACCTGCCCAATGTGCAGGATTTGAATCTCTGCTAAACCAGAGAGATGCAAGGCAGTCAAATCGCAAGATTATCAACACAGATTTCTGTACACTGGATTTTTATTTTAAATAATTGCTCTCAGTCGTTGTCATTTGATTAAGTCCTTAAGGGAAGCAAAGGCCAAGAAATCCAGTCTCCCACATGTTTCGACATTGCTGATCAGAAGGGCTCTTTGCGGCCTCAGTTTCCGTATTGGTTGAAAGTGACAACAAAGAAAGATGTGGTGACTTCTGTGGTTATAAAGAATTATCAATGTTATTTAAAACATCCTGGGTAAATCTTTGATCAGGTGATCTTTGTCTTCATGCTCCAGCCTGGCAGGATTGCGGGCTAGTGAAAAGAGCAGAGAGGAAAAGGTTTTGTCTCCCAGCTGCAATATTTATGTGCTGTGTGTCTTTGGGAAAGTCCCTTTACCTCTCACAGCCTGTTTCTTTCACAGTAAGAAGAGAAAAAGAACACCTAGCTCTTCACCTAGTTCTGATAATAAAAATAACATAAATGAAAATCACTGGAATGGTATCCTAATGCTCAAAGTTGTTTGAATCAGATCAGACCCTTTACTATTGATATACACAGCTCTGCGTTCTGAAATGGATTTCTGAGAGAATACCCACTATAAGGGAGCAAATGGGGGAGGGGGAGCTTTAAAAAAAAGCAGAAACTGAAGAAAAGCAGGGGGTAACATGAAGTGAGCGGGATCCCAGGGCCATCTTTCTCCCAATGGAGCTGTTCTAAAGCTTCTTGAGTCACAAGCTTCTTGTCTGGTTATCTGAAGAATGCAAAGGGCCTCCTTGCTAAGGGGAAAAAAAATCACTAGCGCTTATAATTTCAGAGATTCGCAGAATTTCTGAAGCCCAACCATGGACCCTAGGTCAAGAACACTTGTTCCAGAGAATGGATATATTGTGAGACTTTAGGGGGTATCAGAAGAGAAATCAATCTAGTCCTTACACCCACCTAAACACACACACAGGATAATCCAAGCATGCATATGTAAGGACACTTGGACACTGGACTCCTGAAGGCATGAGGCCAGTCCTCTTCCTGGACCACTGGAATGTCAGGAGCAGAGGCCAGGAGCTGAGAAAGCTCAGTATCAATCACATTGATGGATAGTGAGCTGTAACCGAAATGGCAGGGCGCTTACGTCTGATCAGAATGTCCCTGCCCTCGGCAAGGAGCTGGGGTCTCAGCCAGCTGAGGACTGGCCCCATCCAGTCCTAGTTGCTGGGCTCTGATTTGTTCTTCTCAGCCACTTTATGAATAAGTTGCATAGGACCCCAGTTCTCTCAGGAGGGGTCTCTGATTGGTTGTTTTCCCATTAGGGGACTAGATTCCTGATCCCAGTTCAGGTTGGAGACCTGAGGCTGGGACTTCTGTCATGTCCAGTTGCCAGCCTCCTCTGCACATCCCACCTGTCTCTCCTGGACACTTCCCAATCCTGCTGGTGCCACCTGCCCAGGTGGCCTGTCCCACCTGGTGGCCTGAGGGCAGCATGGAGTCTCCAGGTACTGGCTGTCCTTGATCTGACAGGGCTGTGGACATAATCAACACTTAATAACTATTTATTGAATAAATAATATGATAATACATTGAAGAAAAGGGGCAGGGAAAGAGGAAAAGGAAAAGAATAAAAGGTGGACAGAGGTCAGTAGGGGCTGAGGTGGGGAAGAAATGTCCCCATATTTGTTATCTGCTAAAAATTAGAATAAAGTCAAAATGTCATGCTTCTTTTTGATATTCCACTTCAAAGGCAATATTCTCCAGAATATTGGCGGGAGTGAAGGAAGATAAGAAATGATACCCTATAAGACAAACCCTACAAAGGACACGATGGCCCTGCCTCCCCTTATTACATTCTGTCCTGTCCCCAGTGTGGGAAAGAGTTCATCATTTATGAGAGCATCTCAACTACACTGTAAAATTGAATATTGAATATTTTAGATGAATATTTCACCTAAAATGTATCAGCCACCTAGTCCTAGATCTGCTTATTAATTGTAAACGTGCCACTAATAATATAGGAAGTGTTTTCCTTCACAGTCCTCCTTGAAGACCTAGAGAATGCCTCCCGGGAGATTCCCCACACCATACATAAAAATCTGCGTTGCCAGAACTCGTCTCCTGATCTTTTCACATAAAGCTCACCGAAAACTGCAAAGCATCTAGAAGCTGTTACGCCTGATGAAAAAAATAATGAGAGGTGCTGTATGACTACTTCCCATCAGCATGGAAAAGTTACAAACTCCAGATGAGAGGTGCACTGCTCTGTATCCATTGGTCCCACCTGGAAAAACAAGACCATGATCTATCAACTAAGAGTGTGTGATTGAAACTACTAGGGCAAGAGACACACCTGCCCCAAGCAGAATATTCTGTCAGAAATTAAATCCATGTTACCTACAAAACAAACAGACAATCATTCACAATGACAACAGCCTGACCCTCTAACCCAGTCGTTCTGAACCAAGGGTAGTTTTGCCCCCGAGGGACATTTGGCAATATCTGAACACATTTTTGGTTGGCACATCTGGGGGGTGCCATTGGTATCTAGTGAGTAGAGGTCAGAGATGCTTCTAAACATCCTACAATGCTCAGAGCAGTCCCCGAAAACAAAGCATTATCCAGCTCAAAATGTCAACAGTGCCAAAGTGGAAAAAGCTGTTCATGAATTACATTCACTAGGTCTCCCTCTTTCCAGCAATAGTCCACCATTCCTCTTTTCTGCACTCTCTGGCTTCTCCTATCTCATCTACTATCTTTGTTACTTTTTTTGTCAATGACCCAGGCTTCAGCCAAGCTACATACATACAAATTTGGACCCTGCCCCAAATTCTTTCATTATTACTATTATTATTACAGTCATACCACAGTGACTAAAATTTCTATCTCAATCACTCTTAGGAGTAAAAGAACTTAAAAAATAAATGCTCTCTTGGGAGGAAAGCACAGTAAACCACTCTCAGGCTTTTACAATGAAAATTCACTTCTGAAGTCTAGAAAAGCCCTTTAGGAATGGGGCACCTGGTTAATAGCTTGTGATGAATGACCCAAGATCTGGGAAGGCTTTGAATGTGCAGTGGCTTTTGAGAGCAGGCCTAGAGAACATGTTGCAACATGCGGTCCTCAACAGCTGGGAGAGGGCAGGAGGAACCCAGGAGCTGAGAGGAGAGAGAAAGGCCAAACCAGGAGGGAGTGACGAGGGTCCTTCTGAAAGGAGAAAAATAAACAGGTTATCCTGAACTTTTCGCAATTTGGCCTGTTTGTCGTTGGCCCAAGCACCTGAGCTCTTGCTTCAGAAGCAACCTGACTTTCCATCTTCCAACGTAATCCTCCCCCAAACCTACACCAACACAGCCCTCATTTCTCTGTCCCAATCTCACCTCATGCAGGAAGTCTTCTCTAGCTTACTCTGCTTTTCACTGCATGTCCTTAACATTTAATTGCTCAGTTGTTTTTTCTATTCATTTCCACTTATTTTTTAAATAACATTTTTGTGTATATTCAGCCTATTTTACTGAAACAACTCCTTATAGGACTAAACCTCTTTGGGTTGACCTTCCTCCTTACAGTTAAAATATTCTTCTATAAAAATTGTCATGTTGGGGTTAATCTCATTATACAAAAGGTGGAATTGGTAAAGGGACACGGAGATCAACTACATTGTATATTAATAAATTAAAAAAGAAAAAAGGAAGGAAAGTATCGTTTAGTAAATGCCTACTGTATGTCAGACACTGTGCTAAGCATTTTATATATCTTATTTCACTCAATTATCTTATAAAGTAGGTAGTGGTATGCCAGTTTTGAACCATATGGAAATTGAGGCCAGAGAAAAGGAGCATAAATTGTGCAAGATCATGCAGTTGGCAAGTGGCAGACTGGATTGATTTTAGCCTTTGATGAACACCCCAGAGATAAAAGATTTGTATCAAATATCTCTGGCTTTCTGTAATGTCGCATCATAGGTCTATCACTTATTAACCTCATTAAATACTTCTTGAATCTATTTATATATTTTTAAATACACTTTTTGTTTTGGCATAATTTTCGGTATACAGGAAAGTCATAAGATAGTGCAGTGTTCCCATATAACTGTCACTTAGCTCTCCTTAATTTTAACATTTTATATTACCATAGTACATTTTTTGAAACTATGAAATTAACATTGCTACAAAACCGTTAACTAAACTCCAGACTTTCCTTGGACTTCATCAATTTTTTTACCAATGTCCTGTTTCTGTTTTAGGATTCCATTTGGGATCACACATTGCATTTTTTCCCACGTCACCTTCGTCTCTGGTCTGTCGGATACTCAGATTTGCTTTGTTTTTCATGAATTTGACAGTTTTGAAGAATGGTCAGGTGTTTTGTAGAATGACCTTCAATTTGGGTTTGTCTGATGTTTTCCTCATGATTAGACTAGGGTAGTAAGTTTGGGAAGAGGTTACCATAGGATGAGACACTCTTCCTGTTATATCATATGCGGGGGTACATGATATCAACATGACTTATTGGTGGGGATGTTAATCTTGATCACTCATTAAAGGTTGTGTCTGCCAGTTTTCTCCACTGTAAAGTGGCAATTTTTCATTTCCCGTGCTCCATGCTTTGGAGGGAAGTCATCCCACACTTCAGCAGAGGGGCAAGTATCAACATATAGTATTTGAAATTCTTCTGGAAGGAAGATTTGTCTCTTCTTCCCTCTTTATTTATCTATTCAATCATTTATTGTCATCAATGTGGACCTGTGGATATTAATTTTTATCCTTTGGGCTCTAATCCAATACTATCATTATTCATTTGATTGCTATTTACATTTTTAGCCTGCATAATTTTTTGAGAAATTGAAATCTAAAATTTTCTCATCAATTACGTTAGGTAGAAATTATTTCATTTATCTTAAATTTATATTTTCCCAGCTTACATGTTTGTCCCATAGTTCTAGGATTCTGATGTTTGTCATACAAATGTATGGCATTTCCAGGACCACCACATTGCAGAGCCCCAGGGTGTGCTTATCACCACGTAAATGATGCCTGGCCCCCTGGAATTGTGCAATATGGAAGGACAGGCCAACTCTGTTTTGCATGATTTTTGTAAAATTTAATCAAATCCCCTCTTTTTGACCTTCAGCGTTCCAAATTAATAGTCCCAATTTCTTCTTAGTCTGCTGCAAGATCAAAAGCTATGTTTATAGAGGCATACATTTGCAACCCTGAAAATTCAGATTTCAGCCTCTATTCACAAAATGCATAACCTTAGTCTTGCCACTAAGACCCTGAGTCATGGATTTCTCCTTCCAGAATGTTGCTTAAACAACGTTGCAGTTAGCACGTCTTGATCCATCAGTTACTGAATAGCAACAGCAGCAGCAACAATTGGTGATTGGAGTTGGGGGTGGAGTGGAGGGGAAAATGGTGAGGAGTGGTCAAATATCAACAGATATGTCCATGAGATTGATCATTCTTTGCAATATGTTGTGTCCCCAAGTGGAAATTAATCTCTTTTATTATTTGAATTACTCTTCTCTGAAACTCGTCTGACTTTTCTGTATTTTTCTTGAATGGTCTAGAAATGCACACAGAGGACATAGAAGTGCTTAAAGGTTTTGAGGACTTTCCTGCTTTCTGATCAACTATCTTTATGTGTCCAGCACTGTGTGCATATGAAGCCACCGCAGCCTCTATTCTGGTGTTTTGAAGAAACGATATATAGTTACTCCAAGTCTACCTCTTGTGCCATGGTCCATGTCTGGTGCCATCACTCCCAAGAGGCCTCTCAAGACCTCTCTCCCAGCTTAGGTCAGGCCCCCCCCCCCAAGCTCCCTGACACCCTGTCACAGCACAGGCCATCCTCGGCTGCTATTATCTGACTTCTTAACCTCCCCAACGTACCTGAGTTCTTGGGGGCAGTAATCCCAATACCTTGTACAATGACTGGCACATACTAGATAGTTTTACTTATTAATGAATGAATGAAGAATCAATGATTCATACTCACAGTGAAATTCATCTGCTACATTATCCCCATTTGCTCAACTTTTAAAAACAGGCCTTACAGATTCTGGACATTTACTACACATAAGAGCTCACAATCATGTACATACCTGTTTAGCCAGCACCCAGATCCAGAAACAAACTATTTCAGCACCACAGAAATCTCCTGGTGCCTGTTGCAGTCAATGCCCTCCAAAGACTAACCAGTGTCCTGACCTCTAACACCACAGATTAATTTTGCCTGTATAAAGCCTTTGGAAACATTTCATTCAATCAGTAATCCAGAAGGCAATTAGCAATTTCCTTCCAGAATTTGACATAAGTCTAGACTAAAGAGAAAACCTGAGAGATAGTGAGTAGAATAATATTTCTTTATTCTCAGAAAGGACACCCACTAGTGCCTTCCTAAATGTGAAGAATAAATTTGAAGTGTTTGTCCCCTCTTAAGACTACATGGCTAAGTTCGTACAACACCAAAATGACCTGCTCACAAGTAGCAAGTTCAAGCATATTATTTATTTGATATCATCTAGGTCAGAGAGCAGTTGTTTCCATGAATCTAACATTTTAAAGTAAAACACGATCAAATGGAATGTGGAATGGATAGCTATTCTGTGAATTAGTTTGTTGTCAGGATTCAAGACATGTTTAATATTTGTTAAGAGGTCACCCGAGAATACCTACCTGGGGACATTGCATATCTCTATGGTCAGACCCCTATCACTGGAGGCTGCTATATTAGCCAATGTTGTTAAGGTAGAAAAGTGGAACAGTTTTAACACTAGACCATACATGTTGAAATGCAAAAACACACACATATATGCTCACACTTATGCATACACACACACGAAACACATATATAGACAAAAAAAAAACCTTAAACTTTCCAGATGCAATGGGAAAAAAACAACAGATACTTCTTTTTATTTATTATCATAGGGAGTTACTATTCCAAGACAGAGAAAAACCCAGATAGCCTCACTTATCATGAAAACGAGAACTGTACCAGCTCAAAGTGATAACCTAGAAACACCCCCCTCACACACACACAGGTCCTTGGACAATCACTGTTATGGGGGTGTAGGCTGCATTTTTAAGCAGAGTCACATGATATAAAGTAACTCACCATGAAGGGTCAGCTGACATTTTCTGCACAAAATTCAGGTTTGGGGTTTGACCTGTTGGAGAAGTCAATACTTGTCTCTTGGTTGTTGTCAGCAGGGAGGGACAGAGGATTTCAAGAGTCCACCAGGAGGCCCTGAGCCTCCACCTCATCAGCCCAGGAGGGAGTCAGCACTGACTGACTTCGGCTCAAGAAGGAGCAAAGGGCAGGAACCGGGTGGGAAAAGACCAAACTCTCAGCATACTCTTATATAATGCAGCCCCTAAAATGAAAAAAAAAAAAATTAACCTTAATAATAACAGCTATACCACCCAGTTTTTATTAAGTATTTACTATACTTAAGTATAGTGCCAGATACTGTACTAGGCGCTTATAAACATCATGTAATTTAATCCCCACAACAATTCTATGGGCTGGGTATTATGCACTTCCTGTTTTTATTATCTTTTTGTAGGCAAGAAATCTGAAGATTTATAAAGGGAAGTAATTTGCCCAAGGTCATGTACCTTAGAAGTTGCACAGCCTGCTTTGTCTGTGCTCTTAGACACTATGTAAGTCACAGGACAATAAATATGTTCTGTTACAATGACACTGGGAATGCCAGAAGATTAGGAGATTTGTTCAAGACAAAGAATACATCTGTAGCAGAACTACAAAAAGGATAATTTGCTCTTTAACAGTAAAATGATTCTTTGTCTTAACCAACTGATTCTAATAAAAAATAACTGATAATTTAGTGTAAACTAAAAACCAAAACCTGAATTGATTAGTTGACATGGAGAAGGCTAGAATTGCCAGCAAACATTCCCACAGCTGTGAGGAGGGACAGCCCTTCCTAAGAAATGAAATATGCATGAAGGCTGCAGGTGGCAACCCCACTCTTCCCATGGAGTGTACCTTTTCTCCATGGACCTCAGTTACTCTATTATTCCTCCCTGTGAGGCTCAGAGTTCTCATACTCTTTCCTTTCCCTCCCATTAACCTCTGATTTCTATGAAATAAAACAATTCATCACAGAAAACACAAAGTGGAGATTATTATCCCAAGTATAACCAAGAGGATACTATTAATGCAAACTGAGGAACTCAAAATTACTTTGAACTTGGCTAATCTTTTGGTGTTTGTCTGATAATAAAGGACATCTAAGAAGACTATTTGTTCTATATAATTTTGTTTGTGTGTTTAAAAAATACATTAATACACTCAGCATCTATATCTTGGTTTCTGAATATGTCTCCAGTAAAAGGAAACAGGGCTCCTTGGTGAAATGGCTGACTCCAGGGCTGGATCAAGGAAAATGCAGGGGGATTTTGGAGCATGGTCTAGTGCCACAGAATAAGGAAGTGCTCCAAAAAAAAAAAAAAATGGTGGATACATGTCCAAAGGACATAGGAGCTAACCTGAAGAGCTCCCAATGGCCAAAGCTGGAACAATTTAAGGAACAAAATAAATAGCAGTGTACTGGGTTACAATCTAAAGTATAAAATAAATACACATGACACCATATTGATGTAAATAGATGATCTAATACACAAATAAGTGGAGGACAAGAGACAAATCTTCCCTACAGAAATTGCCAAATAATAATTGCCAGATAATATATGTAGATACACCTCCTTCTAAGAGGTAATAGGTTGATCTTAGGAACTTGCTTCCAAAGGATAGAGTTTGGAAAGGGAGAAAACAGTAACTCTTCAAAGAAGAAACATGGCAAACACCACCCTAACCAACTGATCAAGTTTAATTTCACTGGTGATGCAATGTTGATATCATGTACTCCCTGATATAATGCAATAAGAAAAGCATCTCACACTGCGATATTCTTTCCAAAAACTCACGTACCCAATGTAATCATGAGAAAAACATCAAGCAAACCCAAACTGGTGCACATTCTACAAAACATATGACCAGTCAAAATCATGAAAACAAGGACAAATTAAGAAACTGTCACAGACCAGAGGAGACATTACGACTAAATCCAATGTAGTATCCCAGATGTTATTCTGGAACAGAAAAAGGGCATAGTGGGCCGAGCCCGTGGTGCACTTGGGAGAGTGCGGCACTGGGAGTGCAGCGACGCTCCCGCCGCGGGTTCGGATCCTATATAGGACTGGCCGGTGCACTCACTGGCTGAGTGCCGGTCACGAAAAAGACAAAAAAAAAAAAGAAAAAGGGCATAGTGGAAAAACTAGTGAAATCCAAATGAAGCTGGGAGTTTAGTTTGTAGCAATGAAACAACTTGGTTTTGACAAATGTGCTATGGTTATGTAAGATGATAAAGTTAGGAGAAATTGAAACTGGGTGATATTAATAACTTAGTGAAAAATCATATGGACGAAACAATAACATAGATAGGAAAAATAATATCGATGAGAAACACGAGGACTTATTCCAGGTACCAGTTCTGTGTACCAAAAGCAAAATCTGTTCCCTTTTGAAAACATAGGGAAGCCCCTGTCATTTGCAACATGCATGAATTTAAGAGGAACACTTTTTAAAAATGTGTTAAAATTGTTAATCAGTTAAGGGCAATTTACTGCCCTCTTGATTTTTTTTCTCTGCTAGGTGAGGTGATGAGCAGAGTCTATGAAAACATATTGTCTCATATCAATGCTCATTGACAAAAATGTTTCTCATTCACCTTACTGAGTCACAATGAAAACTTCAAGAGTTTCTGGATAAAATCTTCAACCTGGGGATTGGATGCATGACTGAAAATAGCTTTGCAAATTAATACCTTTTGCCTGTCCTTATAAAGCAAGCTCACTTCAGTATTCCATCTGTACATCAAAGTAAACACAGTAATTCTAACCTGGACCTGTGGGGTAGATACCCCTAGGGAGGTGAATTGGATACTTTCCATGGTCTGAACTACCTAGTTATATATTCATCTGTCATTTTTGCTGAAAATGTGTTCAACCTTGTTAAGAAACCCTTGAAAGATCTGATGAAAGATCTTCATAAGTATTTTCCCAGTTCAGTGGTAGAGAAAAATAAGCAACAACTTTCTCACCACTTTGTAGGCATGACCAATTTGATACCTTCCATAAAAGAACAGATGCTGGAGATCACTTTGAATAGCTTCTTGAAACAAAAGTCACCTGGAAAAATTTCACCAGTGTGGTAGACATTCAACACTTGTGGCTGCCAACATTTTTGAGCACCTTCTCACAATTTCATTTTCTATGTAGGTAGAAGCTATACAGAACTTATATTGCCAGAATGCCTTGCAGCCATAATGTAAATGATTGACATGTCTTCAGCCAATTAGAACTGCCATAAGAGAATTGCATCTAGACATAAACATCATGAAGAAGTGGCTGGGCAGGAATACTGACTTTCTGCCAAGCACAAGGGCAAAAATGCTGTTCTTTCTGAAGCAGAGTGTCCAGTGCTAAGAGGTACTGGTTGCTCATCGGCAGTGGTCATGTTTCTCAAGAGATGCACCAGTGTGGTTGGGCATTATTCACAGCTGTGCAGACTCAAAATCTGGCTTTCTGGTCCTAATGAACCTTCTGTGAGTTACTCAAAACCCTTTGATAGATTCCTTGCCTGCTTAAAGTAGCCGCATCAAACTCTGTTGTTTGCAACTAAGAACCCCCATCTACACAATTGGTAGAAATTAAATATTTTCTTCTTTTCTAGTTATTTACATGACAGTTGGGATATGCTTAACATAAAACTAAAACCTAGAGCTATCTTACTCACTGAGAATCTCATCTTCACCTTAAACTAAGTCATATGGAGTCAAATATTCTTTATTGCTGGCAAATAGAAACAAATTTGCTCTTCTTAATGATTAACTTACTTTTGGTACATATTTTTAAAGATTAACTTAATTATAGCTTATATTTCATTTTTATTGTTAAATGGAACAATCATACATGTAATAGCACATGTGGTATATGATATGGAAAAAATCATGAAGGTGATACCCAAAGGACAGAATAAGAGAAAGGAGTTTCAAAATCTCCCTGAAGGAGGCAAAGAAAGGTTTACAAAGAAGAGAACATGAGGCAACTACCAAGGCAAGAGTTTTCAGGATAAGCAAAGAGAAATGAGCGGATTCCAGGCAGAGCGACCAGCAAGTGAGACAGTGAAAGGACTGAGATGGCAAAGTGCATTCTGGAAAACTCGTGTAGTGCAAAGTCACTGAAGACTGAGGGATTTGGCAGAAGGGAAGACCTGGTAAATAAAAGTAAAGACTCAGGCCCTGATTATAAAGAGTCTCCTGTAGCCTGTATAACATTTTGGATTTTACAGAGGAGAAGGGAAAACTGAAAAATGGTAAGTGCTGAAACACATGATCAGGTTCTCTTTTTAGAAATATAATATTTAAAGAGGTACCCTTCTCAGAAACATTTGAATTTTACTAGAGACCAAGTCTTGTATAAAAGAGATAGTGCTGTAATGATAGACTCTCAGGCATCATTCAGAAGTGAGAAGACTTGTTTGTCCCCAGACCATAACATTACACTTTGCTTTCTGTTTACCTGTGAGACTGGCCCTATTGGAAATGAAAAGTAAACATTGGCTTAATGTGATCCAGAAGTGACGTGAAATAATGGATACAATCTCCAGAAAATTAGCTCATATCAGGAGAACAACGGCCAAGTTGCTAATATTGAAAAACGCTACCTACCTATGGTATGAGTGGTAAGTCTACAGCAGAGACTGTGAGTGACCTAGTCATCTCATTGCCACCAGGTTCCTTCTCAGCTCCCTGGTGTGGTCTGAGGACAACTCGTCTCTCACAAAGTGGCCTTCATGTCTTGGGCACGAGGGGTGACAATCAGCGGTGTATCTCATGAATATTCATAATCAATAAAAAAACCCGAACAACAAAAAAAGTAAAATAAAATAGAATGCAAAGATCACTATTTTCTATCAAATCTGAGACTCCATACTTATGTCAATATCATGCTTCTACACATTATATTCTGTAAGTTATCTAGTCTTTCAAGATTGAGAAGGAAGCTGTCATTTTTATCTTAAGTTTTCATGCAAATATTTACAATTCCTCATTAAGTACACTTGGGAGCACAACATTTTCACTATTGTGCAGGCAAGGATCTGAGCATAGCCAAAAGAAGCTAGATGGCAAGGGAATCTTAGAAGAGGAGGAGTTTGAGATCCCCCTGCAGCACTCCTGCAGCTATTCTGTGTCCACGGTACCTTCTCCTGGGGGCCTAGTGGCTACGGTGCTGTGGTCTGGGTTTGTTTTCTGAGGCTACTCTAGATAATATTTATAGAATTTGTTCAGCATAATACTTTTCTTGCTCCAGCTGTTTTTATCCAAAGCCAAACGAAGCTGCTAGATTTATCAAAGACATCTTGGGTTACTTGAGAAAAATAAATGGGCAATTTCTCTGTCTGTCTGTCTTTCTGTTTCTCTGCCTCTCTCCTGTATCTTCAGCTGTTGACTGAACAGTAAAAGCCAGTAGTTTTGTCTATATGGCACCAAGTGAGGCAAATCTTTAATTAGTGACAAATTAAATCAATTAATATTTATATATAGATACAGAGATAGATTTACAGACATTCCCGACTCACAATGGTTCAACTTACGATTTTTTGACTTTAAAATGAGTTTATTGGAGTATTAAATGCATTTTAGACCTACAATATTTTTAATTTATGATGGTTTTATCTGAATGCAACTCAATAGCAGGTGGAAGAGTATCTATAGACATAGATGTAGATATACATATGGATTGATAGGGATATACAGGAATGAGTGAACTAACTGACTCTAGCTTGCAGTGATACGTCACTCCAACCCCAAAGTTGTGACATCTTTACTGCCCTAGCTTCCCATTCTGCCTTTGTCTTAACATAAGCTCTTGAAGGAAACCCAAGTGACTGAGTGATTTGCTTTTCTACTCATTTATTCTTTCCCATTAAACTTGAAACAGCCACTTAAATATCTATACTAATCTACCTTTAGAAGCTTCTAAGCCAGGTATTCCCAGCCTGTTTGCTTAGTTTCTGGGGACCTGAACTATTTAACTAAGATCCCAAGTGTTTACAGAGTAACAAGAAGAGCTCAACCAAGGGGACAAGCTGGATTAACATGTAACTGCCACAAAATAACCATATATACCTGTGTGTCTTCTGCCATGTATTTAATTTTCACTATTCAGATATGTATTACAAGCTTCTGTCCTTTCTTAGTTGGGGACAGAATCATTGATCTTTGATCTACACAACTAACTTTGGTTTTTTAACTTCACAGTGTTCAGCATGGTGATGTCTCCTCAGTCTGGATTATGCACAAACCAGCAACCAGTCATTCGTCAGACCTCTGGCCCAACTCTGCTTCCCAATGGTCCATCTTGCAACTGGACTATATTACTGTCCTTTTTATCTATGCCAATGTTGTCCTTTATTGGAATGGTCGAATTGACTAAATTTCTTTGCAGACACAGGGATGTATTCAAAATCAACTGGATTCACAATAAACAAATACAATGTAGAGTAACACAAGGACAATTATAAGGCTTTAGGTGAAATTGGCATAAGTTTTAACCACAGACAATGAAAATAATCCCCTAATATCTCATTAAGAATCTCCTAGAAATAAAAAAGATAACTCTTTCGCTTAATTTGAATTCAAATATACCATTTAAAAATTAAATATATCAAGTCATTATTCATAATTACTCAAAATTTTTCCACGACCCCAATTCCCCTAGAAATTTTAAGAAAATAGATTACCATTGTTTTAAAAGATTATGCATACTTATTTTTTAAAAAGTGGACAACACTGTAACAGTGAAGTATTGTATATTACAAAATAGCTGGGAGAGAGGCTTTGAATGTTCTCATCACAAAGAAATAATAAATGCATGAGGTGATGGACACACTTACTACCTTGACCTATTGAATAACACACATATGGATCAGAACATCAAATTGTACCCCATAAATATATATCATTACAATACGTCAATTAAAATAAGTAAAATAAAATACTGCCTAATCTACTTTTTCACTAGGCTTCATCTTTAAATATGTAAGGACATAAATTAAATGAATATGTATAAAAAAGTAAACAACACTGAAAAGCATAATAAAGAAATCAGCAAAAGACCTGAAATCCAACCACCCAGAGATAGCTGACTAACATTTCATTTCCTTCACTCCAGACATCCCATGTGCATGTAACACAGAAATGTTTACCTGATAAACAAATAATTTCACAACAATTGAGGTATACTATACTTGCTATTTATTCTCTTTTTCTACTTCAAGGAAACTGATTATCCTCAGGTTAGATGATCTTTGCTGGTCCTGCATATCAATCATCCTGTTCTTTTTCCTCAATGTTCAGTCTATTCTGAAATCTTTATAACATTAACTTGATTTCTAGATGCACCTATTTCGTTACTTGCTGCCAATTGTTTTTTTTTTACAGTAATCATGTTGTTTTTGTTTTCAATATTTTCCTCATGTCTTCAAGTCCCTTGTAATCTTTTTCTTGTTGTTGCTACTAATATTTCATCTGTCTTGATCTTCTGTTTTGCTGAATTCTTATTAAGCCTTTAAACAGCACAGAGTGCTTTTCAGGGAGAATTCTTCCATTACTTTGGTTAAGATTTTCGGTTTTTTTTTTTTTAAGTTGGGTTTTAAGTGGTATCTCATTGCAGCTTTAATTTGCAATTTTCTAATGACTAATGCTGTTGAGCATCTTTCATATGCTTATTTGCCATCTATGTATCTTCTTTGGTGAAATGTCTATTCAAATCTATTGCTCATTTTTCAATTAGGTTGTTTGTTTTCTTATCATTGAGTTCATTCTGAACAAGTCCTTTATTGGATATATGCTTTGCAAACATTTTCTCCCAGTCCGTGGATTGTCTTTTCATTCTCTTATCATTCTCTTCCAAGGACCAGAGTTGTTTCACTGTGCTGAAGTTCAATTTATCAATTTCTTCTTTTATCGATTGTATTTTGGTGTTCTATCTAAGAAATCTCTGCCTAACCAAAAGCCACAAAGGTTTTCTCCTATGTTAACATTATCGAACTTTCATAGTTTTATGTTTTACCTTTAAGTCTATAATATATTTTGAGTTATTTGTGTATATGATGCAAGTATAGATTAACGTTTTTGTTTTTGTTTTGTTTTGCATGTGTTCCGGTACTAATTTTTCAGTAACACGTGTTGAAATACCATCCTTTTCCCGCTGAATTGCCTTCGCGCTTTTGTGGAAAATCAACTGGCCACGTACATATATCAGTGCATTTTGGTTCCATTGATTTAAGTGCCTATTATTATAACAACATCACACTGTCTTGATTACTACAGCTTTATAATAATCTTGAAATTGAGTAGTGTTAGTCTTCTAAACTTGTTGTTTTTTAAAGTTGTTTTGGCTGTTCTTGGTTCTTTCCTTTTACATATGAATTGTACAATCAGTTGCCAATTTCTACCAAAAATTCTGCTGAGATTTTGGTTGAGATTGCAGTGAATCATTAGATTAATGTGAAGAATTGACATCTAAATATTGAGTCTTTAGACCCATAAATACAGTATATCTCCCCATTAATTTTAGTCTTTAGTGTACATTTTCCATCTTTTGTCATATTTATCCCTAAGCATTTTATTCTCTTTTGGATGCCATTTAAAATGGTGTTTTAAATTTCAATTTCAGATTGTTCATTGCTAATACATAAATATGCAGTTGGTTTTTATATATTGATCTTGTATCTTACAACCTTGTTAAACTCATGTATTAGTTCTAGTAATATTTTTGCAGGTTCCATTGTATTTTCTACTTAGGCAATCATGCTATATGGTAAAAAGATAGTTTTACTTCTTTCTTCTCAATATTGATGGTTTTATTTCTTTTCTTGCCTATTGCCTTGCATAGAATAGGAAAGTACTCTATTCTACAATGTTAAATAGAATTGGTAAAGCAAATGTCCCTGCCCTTATCCAGATTTTTAAATCCAGTCTCTCACCATTTAACTTAGTTATCTGTGAGGTTTTTGTAGATGTCCTTTATCAGTTGAGAAAGTTACTTTATATTCCTAGTTTGCTGAGAGTTTTTATCAGAAATGGATGTTGGATTTGGTCAAATGCTTTTTGGGTGTCTATTGAGGAGACACGGTGGTTTTTCTTTTTCAGTTTTTCAATAAGGTGAATTACATCAATTTCTGAACTACTCTTGCATTCCTGGGACAAACCTCACTTGCTCATGGTACTTTTTGTACATTATTGGGTTCAATTTGCTAAATCTTTGATTAGAATTTTTGATCTATATTATGAGAGAGATTGATCTCTGGTTTTCTTTTCTCAGCATCTGTCTGATTTGGGGATAGGGTAATGATGGCCTTATAGAACGCGTTGGAAAGTAACTCCTTCACCTCAATTTTCTGGAAGAGTTTGTACAAAATTGGTGAAGCCATGTGGACCTGGAATTTTTCTTTGGGAGACTGTTTTTAACTCTAACTATAAATTCAACTTATTTAATAGATATATGGCTAGTCAATTTTACCTGTTTTTGTTTTTGAATGAATTTTGGTAGTTTGTGCCTTTCAAGGAATTTGTCTATTTTATTCAAGTTTTTTAAGTTATTGGCATAAAGTAATTCATGATGTTACCTTATTATCCTTTTAATATCTGTAGATTCCATATTGAAGTCAATTCTCTCATTTCTGCTATTGATAATTTGTGTCATTTCTCTTTCTTCCCTCTGATCAACCTGGCTAGAACTTTCTCAATTTTTTTTATCCATTCAAGGAACTAACTTTTGGTCTCATCAATTTTTCTCTATTGTTTTCTGTTTCGTATGTCTTTATTTCTGATTGGTCTTTATTATTTCCTTTCCTTACTTTGAATTTAAAGTGTTCTTTTTTTCTAGATTTTTTTTAAGTTGGAGTCATTAGTCTGAGCCCTTTTTTACTTTTCTTTTTTAATACAGGCATTTAGTGCTGTAACTTCCCCCTTAAATACTGCATTAGTGGCATCCCACAAATTTTGATATGTTGTGTATTTGTTTCACTCAGTGCAAGTTATTTTCTACTTTTTCTTTTGATTTCTCCTTTGAGCTATTGAATATTTAGAGCCATATTATTTAATTTCCAAATTTTGGGGGATTTCTTAGAAATCTTTCTATTAATGATTTCTAATTGAATTCTATTGTCATCAGAAAATATACTTTGTAAGACTTGAATTCTTTTAAATTGATTGACGTTAGTCTTATGACTCACAATATGATCTATTTTGGTAAATGTTCCATGTGCACTTGGAAAGAATTTTTCTGCTGTTGTTGAGGGGAGTTTTCTATAAATCTTAATTAGATCAAGTTGGTTGGTAGTGTTGTTCAAATCTTTTATATTCTTACTGAATCTCTGTTTATTTTATCAATTGTTGAGAGACAGGTATTGATATCTCTGACTATTTTGAAATAAATCCATCCATAGGCTCTTAGAAGCAAATAGAGTAACCAAATAAGAAGAGGACCACATAACTATATTTTTAAAGAAAGAATTTTGGTGATGGGGAATCAATTAACACAAAGGAATGAATCACTAGGTGTAGGATTGAACGCATGGGTGAACATCTTTGTTGAGCCCTGAAGCACTCTCGGTTAGTTAACCAGCTATTGTACTTATGCATAAAGATAGGACCCTTCCATTAGTGCCAGTGATGAATTTTCCAATGAAAGAAGTTGAGAATGTATATGAGACTAACCCACTTGAAAAAGAATTTGCCCAGGAATGACAATCTTCAGGGACACTTTGAGCTGCAATCACAAGCAGCAATACTGTAATGTCATTAACCTTATTCCTCTCACTCTGCAAAAGGTCACTTTATCTGTGAACTGTGCATCCACACACTCACACAGATAAGAGGCCATTAACAAAGCATGAGTGTTGGCGGCCCCACCAACTCTATCTAACCCAGTTAGCACATTTTCTAGCATTCTGTCATGAAGTCATTGGCAGCGTCAGTGTTTGAAAACTGCATGGCTCAGATGCTTCTAAACCCTTTTAATCCATGACAAAGGCCTCCTTTTATTGTTGTTTTGTTTCCCTTTGCTGCCCTACAGCATGGCAGCCAGTGTGCGCTCCTGATAAGCAGTGAGCCATGCAGATGCAGTCCAGTTTCCATGTGCACATCACCGTGCAACCTGCCAAGGCCCGGATGTGAGATGCAGCGTGGCTTCCCCTCCCCCCATCCAGAGCCAATGCCAATGGCACCTTGCTCAATGGCTAGCAGGCCAGATGACTTCAGAAGAACACAAAATTAATTTTTCTGTGACACAAACAACATTTACCATTGCCTAATTGGGGGGATGCCACAAAGCTAATGCAAATAATTTCATTCTAATCCAAGTGAGATAGCAGCAAGCTTCCAATGTGGAGCAAAAAAGGAAAAGAAACTGCTATGATAATAGAAATTCAAGAGGTTATTTTCTCTCCTCCTGGCTTTGCATGGCAGGAATGAAGATAGGATTACACTAGTTGAGGAAACAATGCTGATTTTGCTACTCTTGACAAAAGAGGCCCCTATGTGTCCAGAGGAGTGTGACAAAGTAAACAAGAGAGCAGACTCTAGAAATGGTGGTAGAATAAATAAACTGAATTAGGAAAGAAATGTGTGAAGGAATTGACAGTCTGTTGACTCTGTGGCCTAAATGACTATCTCCACTTCCAAGTTTAGATGAACAGCCAAGTCAGAATACACTTGGGGGAGATTCTATGGGGATCCCTTAGCTGCTGGTAGCAAATGAGGGTAGAGACATGTTTGAGATAAGCTAGAAAATGGTTGGGACAGAGGAGTCAATGCAGAGGCCAATTCAGAATCCAAAGGAGAAGACCAGTTGCCAGCAGAGTAATGAGAATCAAGGAGATTAAGAGATGGAGGTACATTTCTTGGGTAAGAAGTTAATAGCTAAAGTCTGGATTAGAAGATGAGAATCAGGGCCGACCCCGTGGCGTACTCGGGAGAGTGCAGCGCTTGGGAGCGCAGGGGCACTCCGCCGCGGGTTCGGATCCTATATAGGAATGGCCGGTGTGCTCACTGGCTGAGCGCGGTGCGGGCGACACCAAGCCAAGGGTTGTGATCCCCTTACCGGTCACAGCAGGGTCCGTAACAAAAGACCACGTGGAAGGTGGAGGTACGAGACAATAGTGGATACTAGAGGTGGAGGACCGCTTGTTAAAAACCCACCCAGGTATGGCATGTGTAGTGAATTGAATTATGTCCCCCCAAAACTCCCTGAAGCTTGAATTGTGTCCCCCAAGTTTTATGTATTAGAAACTTAGCCCCCACTGTGACTGTTAAGAGGGTGAGAAATCCTATTATGGTAATTGAAAGGTGGAGTCTTAAAGAGATTGGATTGTAGGACCACGCAGTAATGAGTGGATTAAAAATGGTGGTCAAGGGTGTGGTTCTGAGGGCTTTAAAAAAAAAAGGAGAGTCTGTCTTTCTTTCTCTCTGCTCTTTCTGTTTCCACCGTCCTGCAATGTGAGACCCCTGGGTTACTGTCGCCGCCACCACCAGATGGACTTTGTGCTTCCCAGTCTCAGAAACTGTAAGCAATAACTTCATTTTCTTTATTAATCACCCAGTTCAGGTTACTTTCTTATAAGCAACAAAAACGGACTTATACAGCATGCATCTTTTAACTGCAATGGCAAGGCCCTACTACCATCCCTGATTCCCAAAGATTTTGAAAACTACTTCAAATTCTGCATACACTTCAGATGAGTATCCTTGAACAGTTCATGACAACAGCTGTGCTTCTAAATGCTCAAGCCCTTTCCCATTCTCCTCAGTTTTCAAATGATCAAGTCACATTATCTCCCTATTTCTAGCAACATACAGTAAGTGCCAGGGAGCTGGAGAAGGTAGAATAATTATATCATGGAAATTTTATTTTCTCGAGAATATCCTTTTAGCAAAACACAGTCTCAATGTTCGTTCTCAAGCTTCGTACTACCTTTTACCTTTCAGCCCCACCCATGCCACACCTTACCAAGCACTTTTTACCACAAAAGCAGTCTCTTCCCAGACTGGGAGGTGAGAACCCAACCCATCTTCCACCTAATCTGTAGCAGGTGGCCCTGACTGAGTTTCTGTCATCTGTCAATCAGCTTTGCAAAAAGGTGTTAGGCCAATGATGAGGAGACACTTCTAGTCCTAAGAGTGAGTGATCACACTCTGTGCCCCTCCTTCAGTCTGCTTCAGATTGCTTCCTAATCCTCCCCTCTCCTCATCTCAAACTAGTCCTGACAGTTTCCCACAAGCTTTGAGTTCCTCTCCCCAAAACCCCCCTAACTTGCCAGTTTCCCAGATCCACTGCCTATAACATCCCTTCTGAACTTGCAGTAATGCCCCATGAGTATTCATACTCTTTCCAGCATAACTGGTTGTTCAGAGGTTCTAACTAGAAAATCTCCCTCTCCTCCTCCTCCTACCAGCCGTGAAATCACACCTCTGCCATCTTTTACAACGTAAGTCACATTTCTTAACTTTCTCTGATTATGCAAGTTAGCATCTAATATCTAAGCTCAGCTCTCAGATCTTTCCTCCCTCCCTCCCTTGCTCCCTTCCTTCCTTCCTTTCCTCCTTCCATCAAGTATTTAATGACCTCCTACTGTATACCAGGCACTCAATCTTTAAAGAACTGGTTTATAGGCGTAAACGAGACAGTCAAGGTTTTGTTCTTGCAGAGTTTACAATCTAGAGGGTGGAGACAGATAAAAACTATTAAATAAATAAACAAAAAACTATTGGATGTATGAATAGTGAATACGATTAGAAGTATTCAGTGGGTACTTTAAATGGATGGTAGGAAAGGCTTCTTTGAGGACTTAACATTTAAGATATGATCAGAAAAACTAAAGGAGGAATCCATACTCCGTGGTTGGAGAGAAGAGCCTTCCAATGAGGGGAAATTTTCCATGTAGAGGGCCCTAAGATAAAGTCAAGCTGGAAAAGTGTGCCTTATTTCCTTATTGTGTCTATGTCATAACTATACATGTTATATGTAATATAATATATAATGCACATGTAATAAACATGTAATACTATGAGAAATATCCACATTAGTTACACGTTAACAAAGCTTCTGTTTCCCCACTGGATTCTCTCCAGGGCATCTAGTGAACTACTACTCAACCTAAATTCTCAACCTATATTTAAAGACATTGACTAAGAAACAGATCCAAATCTCTCACATCCAGGAGGAAAAGTGGAAAATTTCTGGGTAATAGTAAGTGAATTTATTCTACACCTGCTCTTTGGACTGAATGATGCTTAAACCCAAGAGAGAAATTAATACACAGTTCATCAAGATTTACACTTACGCACACCTCTAACTCTTGACTTTTTCTCATTAACTTTTATGGTGCAAATTTCTTTTAGCTGCCCCCTTTCACAGAATGACCCTTTATTTCCCTTCATCCATTAACCAGCTTTTCTTAGCTCAACTGGACACATTGTAAAACTATTTTCAGTATGAGTGAGAAACCATTTTTACATTTTATGGTTTGTACAATAAACAAGAAAAATATGCAATTTATAAAATGATAATATGCTGTAATATGGAGCTTTTAAGTTAATGGGACATACAGGGAATGGTGTCATTTTAAAAAAAAAGGAAGGAAATATATTATCATGTTCTTAGTGCTGCCGCTGGCTGCATTTGGGTCCACAGTGCAAAGAACGGGAGCAAAAACTCATAAAACAGGAAATGTGCACATATCGTCACTTTGCTCCATAGAACTCCAGTGTTTTATGATTAAAAATAAAGTAACAGCACAGCTCACATCAGTGAACGTAGGTGTGTGGATCTGCTTGTCTTGTTTAGGGAAATGCAACCAGAAGAACCGGATTTTAGTCAGGCTGAGTCACGGCAGCAGCCACCTTGTGATGGACGTAGCCCACCGTGGGATCCAGCAGCCTCCGAAACAGGTGTGAAGTGTGAAGTGGGCTGAAGAGAGCAACTCAGCTGCTCCTCAGTCTGGTTCAGGTTTCACACAGACCCAGGGAGGTGATGATAAATCCACAAGTACACAGGCACAGAAGGTCCTCACCTACAGCGGCTGCATCTTGTTCTACTCTGCACAAAATCAAGGGCGAAACTGGTTGTTAAGTAGCCTTGTGATTTTCATCTACTGAGAATAGCTAAGAGTAACCATGATATCAGAAAGCAATGTTAAATCATAGATTCGTTGCCAGTTTTTATTACAAATGTGGAACTATGGATTAAAGTTCCACATTTGGAGGCAATATTTTTCAGTAATGAAGAACACAGGTTCTGAAGACAAAACGCCCAAGTTCAAATCCTACCCCTGTCATTTACTAAGTAATTTCAGTGGAGTTATTGAAATATGCTGTTTCTTAGTTTCCTCATCTATAAAACAGGAATATTAGTAATATATACCATGTGAGGATAATTGAGGTGATTAATTAAAGTGCTCAGAGCCAATGCTCAGCTCATAAGCATTTGCTAACTCTTCACTAGTACCCTCACATGATATGTGGCTGGGAAACCGTCTCTGTATAAAACACTAAGCTCCTGAAAGAGTCCTAGCCCCTGGAAGCCAGTCTATTCTACAGCAAGAAAATCACACATACACACACACAAACTATAAAAGACCTGGTGGTGATACTTTCTATCTGAGGAAAAGAAAAATGTATTTAGAATTGGAATATGACTTAGTTGTCCTATGAGAAAGTCTTCAGAAAAAACTACACGGCTCATGAATTTTTAATACAGTAAAGTGGACCAGAAAATCCTGTGCAGCATTGCATCAGTCAGGGCTCTCCAGAGAAACAGAACCAAAAGGATATATACGAGGATATATATGAGAGGACGTATATTATAGGAAATGGCTCATGCAATGATGGAGGCCAAGAAGCACTGTAATCTGCTGTCTCCAAGCTGGAGAACCAGGAGAGCCAGTGGTAAAACTCAGTCTGAGTCCTAACACCTGAGAACTGGGGCCAGTGGTGTAAGTCCTGGTCTGGTTCTGAAAGCCTAAGAACCAGGAGAACCAAAGTTCACGGGCAGGAGAAGATGCACATCACAGCTCAAGCAGAGAGGACAAATTCACCTTTCCACCACCTCTTTGTTCTATTCAAGCCCTCAACAGATTGGATGATGCCTGCTCACATTGGAGAGAGCAATCTTCTTTACTCAGTCCACTCATTCAAATATTAATCTCTTCTGGAAACACCCTCATAGACACACCCAGAAATGTTTTACCAGCTATCTGGGTGTCTTTAAACCTAGTCAAGCTTACATATAAAATTAACCATCACAAACACCTTATTGCTTCATCCCTCATCAAAGAAAGCAACTCTTTCATTCTCTATTTGTGTTAACTTCCCGAATGGCAAGTCAAGCACTGGCTGGTCAGTGCCTTATTCACAGGGACTTTAAAACAGTCTTGTAGATGCATCACAGAGAGAGCTGCTAATCACCTGTTGAGAGCTCCAGATAAGGAGTGAGGACTCTAGTCACACAACTTCAGAGATGTCCCCACAGCAGCATCACCTGGGTAGCTTCACAAATACCGCAAATCAGGGCCCTACACCAGGCAAATTATGTCAGAACTTCTGTGGGTGGGCCCCAGATATTAGTATGTTGTACAAACTCCCCAAGTAATTCTGATGCACAGTGACAGTCGACAGCCACTGAACTGACCAACACTTTGATGTTACAAATAAGGACACCAAGGCCAATAAAATGATTCCCTTAAGGCCATGGGGGACTCCTGAGTGGCAGAGACAGGATTAGTTCAAGGCATTTTTAATCCAAGCAAAGTTCCAATCAAATAGAGACAGGATTGCAGAAGGGAGCATATCAGAATCACATGGCTCTCTCCTTCTAAGAACCCCATCACCGCCACCACCACCGCCCTGTTCCACCTCCCTCCCTCACATCATCTCAGGATCTGATATGATTCTAACACATCCCTGCCAGTCAGCAATAATCCCCAAACATCTGAACCATTGGATGTGTGCAGCTCCTACCCCATCCTGAAACTGCAGCCCAGAATCTTTACTTTCAAAAAGCTCCTCAGCTAATTTTTACATGAATCTGGGTTTGAGAAATACTCCTTTGATGCCCAGATGGTCAATTATTGAAGTAGCAGCACATCATCCATGATTAATAAAAGTTGGATTAAGAATGGGCAAGGATGAGGTGTCTTGAAAGGAGGTGCACAGATGGGGCCTGGGGAGCAAAGGTCTGTAACAGATATCTCAGGTCTTCTTCCCAGGCTTTGGCAGGATTTTGGGTAACACCTTGCCATTCCCTTTTCTCTAAGAGATTTCAATTGGAGTTAAGATTCCTTAGTTTTCCCTTATTTGTTTTACACAATCTTAGTGTTTATCTCCAATGTATAATCCTGGACAGGGGGTGGGCCTGAATGTTTTTGAGTAAGCAGAGCCCTTGGTGCCAAGGCTTTGAAAGAATCCTGACACACAAAGGGCTCTTCACATAGCAAACTGGGCAGTACTGCATTTCATAGCATGCCAGGGTTCATAAGAGGAAGAACCCTAGCTGAGACCCTGAGAGGCAGGCACTACCGGCACGCTCTTCCCTTCCTTCTCAGTAATAATTAGTTCTGCTTGTCAGGGGGCTGCTGATTGAGAGAGGGTATATTTGGCTAAGGGTAGTGCCAAACTTGGGAACACTGTGAATGATTTTATAATCAGGAAGGGATTCGGCATCTATGTTTATGATCGAGATTTAGTCTTTTGATTGTCTATTCCCATGATTCAGGTGGGCACATGGTAGTAATGTGCTCTAGGCTTCTTCCAACTAGACTTTCACAAAACGTATCTTCCACGTAGAGAGATTAATATGGGGTGATCTATTTCACTGATGGTGGCATCTCTCTAGAACAACTGGCCTGGTGCAGCCACAGCTCGCTGCCCTTTACAGTGACCTTCTGTTTGTTCCTGGGGTCACCGGGAGACAGCAGTCTGGATGGAGCTCCTTCCCAGTAGTCACAGATTCCTGCTTCTCAGGGCAGCAGTCTTATGTTCAAAGTCTGCTGCGATATAAAAACTCGGCATTTGCTGAAAGCTTCCTTTGTCTGCTTTCTAGCCTTGTTTGCCCTCCAAAAAGATTCCACAGAGTTGATGTTTCCGTTCTTTTAATTCAGTGTTTGGGATGACACAGCCCCGGTCCAGCTGTCTCGCCAGCAGAGGGGTGTGTAAATGTTGCCCAGTGTTTTCGGCCTCTTTTCTTTCTCTGGGTCGGAAGCAAGGCTGTCACACTGTATGTTGTTATTTAAGGGATATGCTGAGATGTTTCCTTTCTCTGGTGGCAAAGATCTTTTCAAGGGAGACTCTTTATTCCTCTGACATTTCCACTCTTGAAAAGCTGACCCAGTTCCCGCAGAATAACAAAAGAAGCACACAGAGAAAACAGATCCCCCTGGGAGACTGATAAACCCAGGTGAACTCTGGCCAACTGAGTTTCCCTCAGAGACCTGGGCAAGCTGCCAGAAAGCTGAGGAAGATAGTCACATCTCAAAGATAAAATGGACAAATTAGGATCCACTCAGCATTGAGCTATCCTTCAGAATTTGTCTTTGATATGAGTCCATGTGAAGGCTCAGTCAATCCCATACCCAGTCTGTGTGTGCCCATGTCCGAAAATCTGGTCTACCAGTTGTCTCCCTTTAGGCTTTAAGAGACCTAGCTGGGGCCTGAGGAAGGACCCTTCAGCGTGGGTTCCTGAGTCAGTTAGAATGAACTAGAGCAGTCTCCATGGTTCCCAGAATTCAGGTCAGCCCACATTTACCACAGGTACTGGCCTCTCCAGAAATTACTACCAGTCTGAGTTGCAGAATCTGGGGAAAGGAAAGGGTTTGATGAACAGAGCGCCAGGACCTGAACAACTCAAACAACTTTAAATATTACCATTATTCGTCTTATCATTGCTCAGAAAATTCTGAATAGAAGTTGGTTCCTTTATTTAACTCTGTTTGCCCTCTTTTCAGAAACTATTTACCAACAGTTCAGCCTTTTCTTTTTTGATAACATAACCAGAGAGATGCTCAAGACCTAATTTCCCTCTCCTCTGTTCTGCTCTTTTCAGGGTGTGTCTGGTTATAAAGGCATAACTGCTTTTGTGACTGGCCTGTCATCAGCCTAGAAGGCTGAATGTTATTTCTTTGGTGGTGGTGCGTATAGAAAGAAAGAGGAATTCTTCTTTGGAATATAGGTCCTTTTCATCAGATTCTACAATCAAAGAACACCAACAGAGGCAGCCACTTGAATAAGGTAATTTTTTTCATATCTTCTCCTACACGGTACTCCCTATCTTTACAATTTCAGTCTAACTTAATGCCTTTTTGTAGCTACCTCTTTGCCATTTAGTCATTCAATAAATGGTTTCTATAAGTATCTGTAGGTATTGCTCTGGGGACTAGAAAAACAGAGAAGCTCACTGCTCTCTGGGAGGTGATGGTCAAGTGGGAGAGACCTACATAAGCTCATCACAATATCACTAAGAACAGAACCAAGCACTAGAAGAGAGACAAGTACAAAGTGGCTCAAGGGCAGGATAAATGTAACTTATTCTACTGAGGAAGATTGGGGAAGTTTCACAAAGGAGGTCACATTTGTACTGGGCCTTTAAAAATAAGTAGAAATAAAGCTTATTAAATTTATTTATTTATTTATTTTTAGGTAACTGCTCTTATTTATTTATTTATTGAATCATAATTGATTATACATATTTTTGGGATTCAATGTTGACATATGCTGATCAAATCAATATTACTAGTATGTATATTGTTACAAATCATCCTTATTCTTTATGCCCCTAGTCCAGTCTCTCCCTATCCCTCTTTCTCTCCCCACTCCCACCACTGATAACTCTAGATTTCTTCTCTCCCTCTGAAAGAGTAATGGTTATTCTGTTGATTTGTTGCCTAGATGATCTGTCCAATGCTGAAAGGTGTGTTCAGGTCCCCCAGTATTATCATAGAACAGATGCTTCTTCTGTCACTCTGGAGTGAGCTTTGTGGAGAAAGACATCCTTTTCTTTCCTTTGGTCTCTGCTGGTGGCTCTCCTTGTGTCAATGCACTCCAGTGGCTGGTGAACCATCTGCATGGTGGTTGTGGCATCTAGCCACTTTCGTGGCAGCCATGGTTACTGTGGTGGCTGTGGTGGGCCAGCCACACGGAGGTGATGTTTTTGGCATGCTCCTTGGTGCTGGCAGTGTGCCTGGTTGTGGGCGGAGGTCCAGTCCCCAGCTCCATACCCTAAGCCCCCAGGTAGGGCCCTGAGGCACTGGTGGTGTGCCTGGGTCAGAACTAATTTTTTGTCCTTTGCTTACTTCTAAAATGGGGGAACTTTCTGTGGGAACCAGTACTTGAGCTGTGTTGTTGAGCTAAATTGCTGCTTTGCTGCTGTTTCCCTAGGGAAGGCTTTTTGTGCAGCTCAGGGTTTAATGGTTGACCTTGTAGGTACTTCCGGCTCTCCAGAGACCAGGTGCCTCTGGGTTGTATAGAAACTCTGATCTGGGCCTGAATCTTTTCATCAAACTGCACCCTATGCAATTCTGCATTCCCAACCAGTCTCCTATTAGTGGTCCTGCACTGATTGGGGGGCAGATCGGCTGTCCTTGCTGTGTCCCAGTGTTCTCCTAATGGGCCCGTCTCCCCCATCACCTGTGCTCCAAACACTTCCCATGGGACGGCCCTGTGCCAGTCCCTTGTGATCACTCACTGGCCTCTGAATGGCTCCCCTTTTTAAGCTGTTCTGGCTCCTTGCTCCTACGTGGGTCCATGGGAACCCTGGGGGCCACCAAAGCCCTCTTCTCCCCTGCCGCCTCCAAGCAACTCCATCTGAAGGGCACAGCTGCAGCTTCTGCCAGCTCCTGCTCCATGCACTCAGCAGCTCCAGCCTTAAAGCAGCCACAGCCCAAAATGCTCCAAGCAATTTTTTCTTTCTCTCATCATGGCTTCTCCCCCTTCATGAACTCCGTATGTCTCTCCTCTGCCTTCCCTGAGCTCCCGCAGCCCCAGCTTGGCTTTTGTTACATTTTTATAGTTGTAAATTGGTTGATTTGTGGGTGAGAGTGATGCTGGGGACGATCTATTCTGCCATCTTGACCAGAACCCTTACTAAACTTATTTTGAGTAGACTCAGGCTCAGAGAGGTTAAATTGCCTGGACAGCACCATGTAGCTTATAAGCAACTGTCTTTGCCATGAAAGGTATATGGATCAGGGGTTAAAGCGTATGTATTGGAATTCATCCTGAGCCTGTACCTGAGCTCTGGGATAGAGATATAATGCTGGGTCACCTTGGAAAATATTCTTACTTTCCTTACCCTCAGTTTCCTCATCTGTGAAAGAGGGATAATAATAATTTCCGAGGTTTATTAGGGTTAAAATTTAAACAGTGGTTATAATGTGATTAACCCTTTACCTTGCACATAGCAAGCACTCAGTACATAATAGCTATCCTAATAAAGGGTGAAGTTGGGAGTCCAGGCCTCTCTCTACTACATCACTTCCATAGGAAACCTTGGTGTGTTTCCTTATCCATTTTCTCAGCTCCATCTTCAGTATCAAAAAGAGGTGCTACTAGTTCAAGGCCAGAATCTAATGGACCATGAAAGAACAACTTTCAGGTATGAGCCTCCAGATGAGATGCTTGTTACCTACAGTTCTCTCTCTCTCTCTCTCTCTCTCTCTCTCTCTCTCTCTCGGTTTAGCCCCTAGGAACCCTTGAGCATATCTCTCTCTCTCTCTCTCGGTTTAGCCCCTAGGAACCCTTGTGCATAAAGAGAGCAGCTATTCTGGAGCACTGAGAACATGTAAGGATGTTCTCTCTTTATTGAGTGGCACAGGCAATGACCCAATCCCAAATAACACATAAGCTAAATGATGGAGCCAGCCGAGCATGCCAGAAAAGACCAGCATTCAACAAATGATTATTAAATGCCAACCTAGGCTAGACAGTAGTCATACAAAGAATTCACAGCTCTGCCTACAAACGGCTCAGGGTCAAGTCAAGCAATAGGAGTGCACGTTCAATTCAGAGCAGTGAGCACTCAGTGCTGTGAAAGCAGAGAAAAGGGGCATAAAAGCAGATTGCAGCTTAGGGAAGGCGCAAGAAATCTGGCCCTGCTGGCCTTCCTGGAACCACATTTGCCCCAGAGAGAAAAAAATGGTCCTGAAAGGACCTAAGCCTATCAGTCTTACACAAAGAAGGGAATTATGGTAGGGGGTGCAAGTCTCCCACCCCAGCTTCCTGGGCAAACCAGGTTGGCATGTGGATGGCACATGAACGGTACTGAAGATATCTGGCCAAGTCTATCTACAAGCCTCAAAGGCATCCCTGGATTGAGCTCTATTTGTATTACAGAGTGAACTGTTTCCCCAAAGTTTCTTTGACCATTTGTCTTGATCTATTTGTGTAATTTCTTCCCACTTAAGTCCTTAAAGTAAATTCTATTGCTAATTTCCCCCAAAGTTTCAAAATACGATCTTTGGCAGGATTAGGAGATTTCTTCTGTCCGTTGGTGGAGGATTAGAGGTGAGAATCTAACGGAGAGGCACAGAGAGGCATCACCAAGCACAAATGCAGTTCACCTGGCTGCAGGGGTGGCAGGAGGAAGAAAGCACATTCCAAGATAGCAGAGCAAGTCTGAGCTTTACAGTGGAGCTAAGAAAACTTGCATTGAAAGTATTTAGATTTTTTAAAGTTTCTCCTCAGAAAGTTATTGCCATATCTAAAGAGGTTTAGTTGGATGTATATGAGTGTGTATTTTTTTTTAAGGTTGTGAAGCACCAGGATGCTTGATAATACAGTGCAGAAAGTCCCTGGGGTAGTGCTTGGCTGCTGAGTTTCAGTCTTTGTGACTACAATGAATATCTGGGGGGTAGTTCCTTAAGCCTATTCCTATGGCTGGCTTTGCGCTGGGCACTAAAGTCTGTGGAAGAAAAGATGTGTCCTCTGAGCAGCTTACATGCAGAGGCTGACACAGAGATTGTACCTACAATTGGAAAACTTTGAGTAAGTATATAAATCAAGTGATGAAAAAGAATAACACTCTAAACCAGCATGGGGTAAATACTGCATATAAATCTTTGCATTACTGCAAACCTCGAAGGTACCACAACTACCCTCAGGTGCTTTGGAACTACTCCAAAATGCATAGTTTAGTTAAATGTGCCTATCCAGATGTTGAAACAAAATTGAGGCCTTTCTTGGACTCCATACCAGGGAATTCCATACACATCTCTACATGACAAAGTTGCTTCTTAAAGTATTTAGTGTAGTGTGGAGGGCCTGAGAGAGAATTTCAGAAGTTGGAAATGTTTAAAAAGTTAGAAAAGAAGAATTACAAGGAAAAATGACTACATGAAACCATTCTACTCATAGAAGAGAGCTAAGTGAAAATGAAAGCTCTTCTAGGGTAGATTTAAACTAAACTCCCATAGACCCCTAGAAACCAGAGGAAAGAGAGAAGGACCCCAGGTGCAGGAAATAAAGACCTGAAGTGAGTTAGTGGGAAGGACTAGAACATGAATCCAATTTTGTACTTAATCCTCTGGTAAATTGGAATGGATCCTCCTATCTCCACTACTTTTCTCCAGAAATCTGAGGAATTTAGCCAGTATTTGCTCCATTTTGCCACCACATACTCCTAGAAGACAGATAAGATATTGAGTATTTCCCAGCATAGTCATTAAGTTTCTCTGGGATGCAAGTAACAGAAACCGACTTTAGCTAAAAAAGGAATTTACCTGAAGATACTGGGGTGACTCATTGAATGCAAAAGAAAGCTGAAACAAACAAACAGAACAAAACAAAACTTTCAAGAAGGACCAAAACCATAAACATTCTCTCTAGGTCCCTCTGTTAAAGTGTCTTAAGTCTACCATTCCCAGGCTTTTCCCTCTTGCCCCTTGGAGAGAGAATCTGCTGGATGTCTATGAGCAGCCCAGCATCAGCTGAGAGGCCAAGAGCAGGGACAGGGATGCAATACAGGCATGGCAGCTGGGTGTCAACTGCTGTATTTTAGGAGCAGTTGCCAGAGTTGAAGGGTATCCTTGTGAGCCACTGCAGAGATATTTACTGCTAAGACAAGCTCTCTTTTGTAGCAGCACATGGTGACAAGTTGTATTCAAACCCCACAATGGGGGAGAGGGAGAAAAAACAGGTATATGCTGGAGGAAGAAGCACTTAGGCTTACTCAAAGAAAGAATGCTGTGACAGAGAAAATTGTTAGGCATGGAATGTGTTACCAAAAACAAAAAACTGTGAAATTAGGAACAGGACATTCTTGAAAATAGGATATGGACTCCTCTGACACGATGACCTTCTGAAGTTCCCTCCAGAGCTAAAATTTTGTGATTCTATGATAAAAATGTCACCCTACTGTACATCAGCATTGCTTAAATTGTATCCATTAGATGTTAATCAATGCCCTATGAATAACAGTTTCATTTTCAAGCAATTTCAAGAACTACTAAGTTAAAATTCTCGTTTGTTTGTTTGCTTGCTTGCTTGCTTTTGGCTCCAGAACTTCTCCCAATCTTAATATATACATTAACTCTCTAAAATGGGAATAAAGTTATGAATGCAGGGTTTTCCAAATTTATTTGACACAAAATCCTTTCATCAAGGAAAAATTTGGAACGCTTTTTTTGAGCAACACCTAGGGACGTATTTAGGGATGTCTGTGTTCCACAGAGCACAGTTTGGGAAACACTAGTATGGTCAATGTCTATATATGCCATAGAGGACTTTATACTCTATGAAGAATGATTGGCACATAAAGCTGCCTGCTTTCTTGATAATGTTTAATTTGATTCCAGGTTTACTTTATAGAGCTTCTTTTTGTTAATTTATATACAGTAAAATTCACTCTTTATGGAATACAGTTCTACAGGTTTTGACAAACGCATACAGCTGTGTATCCACCGCCATAGTCATGATAAGAACAGTTTCATTGCCCCCAAAATTCCCTTATGCTGGCTCTTGATAGTCAACCCGTTCTCCATTCCCAACCCCTGGCAACCACTGATCTGTTCTCCATCCCTCGAGTTTTGCCTTTCCAGAATATCATATAAATGGAATCATGCATTATGCACCTTTGGGTCTGGCTTCTTTTACTTAGCAAAAAGTATTTGACATTCACCCATGTTGCTGTGTGAATCAATAGTTTGTTACTTTCCATTGCTGAATTGTATTCCATTGTATGAATGAACCATAGTTTGTTTCACACATTCACCTATTGAAGGAGATCATATAGCTTTCTTTACTTGTCAAAAATAATAAATCAAACAAGCACGGTTACTAGCTAACAAATGAAGCATACTCTTGGGTACTATAATATCAAATGAAATTATGTCTCAGTAAAAGAAAATATCTGATAAACTGAGACAGGATTACATTTTTCTTTTACGTGGGAGTAAACGGCCATGAGAAGAGACTAGGTTTATTCACATCATTATTAAACATAAAAATATGCCAGATAAATTCCTTTGCAACTCAAGAGACTTCCCACAGAAGCAGTCTGCCAGATAGGGAAACTGCAGTTGGTAGAAACATCACAGAGCCAGCTGAAGATTATTGGTTGACGATTATTATGATCACATACCATGACCTCATTTGCAAGACAGATAAAACAACTCTTTTAGAAACAAGAGGTGATGGGCAGAGGTAAAGTTATATTCATGAGAAAAATAAGGTCAACAGAATATTACTTATGGAGATCTGAATAATGCATAACATCCATTATCCTATTTGCTATTTCATTCCATTCTGAATATCATCCAGTCTCCACTGATCCTTGAGGAAATTCATTAGTATTGATTTTATAGACCAGAGGTGTCTCATGCTACGAGATGAGACAGACCACCTTTGGATGACTCAATTCAAGACAACTAGTCAATTCAATCTTTTCAGTCTGCTACTGCCTCTAGACCCACTCGAGAATTTAGCTCTCCTACTGACAATTGTGCATTTTCCCCATGGTCTTAAAAAAAGAGAACTTTGCTTTGATGCTATTTCCCCAGAGAACTGTTTCGGGTCTCAGAGCATTTCTGCAGACAAAGAGCTACATAGATACCTTTTGTTTCTGCTTTTGTTGTCTTGTTTCATTTTGTTTTGTTTGATGCACTTTGTGGAAGTCAAGCTTACTTCTCTGAACATCTATGGCAGTCTCTCTTGGTACTTTCAGGACCCCAAGAGTACTCCATTTAGAAGATGTAGATTGCCAGAACTTCTCAAGGATGTCCTGCTGAGTGAGGAAGATGGTCTTATTTTACTGACTTGATATTTAGTGCTGAACGAGTCCCATCTTTCATTCAATAATCATTGCGAAAGCTCCTGGGGCAGAGAGGACAGGGCAGTGGACTTGATAGATGACGGTCCCTGCCTTCATACAGTTTATAGCTACAGGAGAACTAACATGCTTGAAGACAGTTTAATGGGGCTTACAGTTGTTTAAAACTGACTTCACAGCTCTATGAGAATGTCACCAAATTGTCTAAATTCTAGCAAATTTTCCAAATAATGATCACAAGAAATTGTTAGAATTTTAAAACAAAAATGGCTGTAGACTTTAACTTCCTTCAGAACTACACTTTATTGGTGTACATTCCTCCTTAAGATTAAAAGTGTAAGAAACTGGATGCATAAAAATTAAAGAAAGTGAATTTATAAAAGTAAAGAAAACAGCTGTTCATTTGAAGTTGTAAAATATATGTACTGAGGATAACCACTACATTCCTTTGAAGAGAACATCCTTAGAGATAGTTGAGAACTCAGAAATAAAAAGTGAAAAAATAGATTTTTAAAATTTGTAAATAGATTAGATGCCATTTGTTTTTAAGATGATCCAGATTCTACCCATTAAACTTGGACTCCTGTTAGGTTATTAATGAGCACAGGGAGTTTTCTACGTGGGCCTCAGGCTCTGCTGGGCTTCCAAGTGGATGTTAACCACATTCCCCTCCAGCCTAGAGCAGAGGGCCTATTTTCAACCTGCTGCATGTAAAGATGCCAACTTCACCACACTTCCCATATGGAGATGGTCAATTAGAAGGACCCAGGAAGATGTGATACTGAGAATCGGGAGCAGTCACAGGAGCTGAAAGCCTCAGAAATACCACTGCCCTGCACCTGCCACAGACCGGGGAACAGCAGGCTTCAGATGAAATGAAATCATGTCTTGGAGCCTCCTTCTGGAGCATGATCCTCATTCATCACCATGAGTATATTAGTCATAACAAAATATCACAGACTGGGTGGTTTAAACAGCAGCAATTTAGTCTCACGGTTCAGGAAGCTAGAAGTCCAAGATCAAGGTGCTAGCTGATTCAGTTCCTGCCGAGGCCTTTCTTCTTAGCCATCTTCTTACTGTATCCTCACATGGCAAAGAGAGAGAGATAGAGCAAGTACTCAAGATTCTTCTTATAAGGCACTAATCCCATCATCAGGGCCCTACACTCATGACATCATCCAAACCTAATCATTTCCCAAAGGCTCCATCTCCAAATATCATCACATAGGGGCTAAGGCTTCAACATTTGAATGGGGGGGTGGGGGTGGGGACACAATTCAGTCCATAGAAGTGACCATCACCCTTGAGAGATCAAGCCGCCAAATGTGGGAGTCCGTTCATGGCTTTCTCTCACCTGCCCCTCTCTAAGTTGGTCTGACTAGCTTTTAAAATACCTCACTTTCTCTGAAAAGAGTCCAGTAATGAATATAGAGATTACTGGTACCATAAGATCACAAGATCTATGTGGAAGAGCAGAGAGACCAATAGAATAAGACTCTGAAGACCTGTGTCACTCTCATGATTAAAAGCCTGTAATCGTTTCCCACTGACCTTGGGAAGCAGTCTAAAAGAACTTATTTGTTCCCAAAGTTCTTTATGACCCCTAATTACCTCTCTGAATGGCCTTCTCTTAGTAACTGGAATGCCTAAAGCTCTACTCTGCACTAGGACCCTCCACCAGGCTGTCTTTAGCACATAGAATGTTCTTTCCCCATCCTTCCAAGGCCAGCTGAACTCAGGTCTCAGGGAATTCAAAACCATAACCACCCAAACTAGCTTAGGATCTTGAGGCAGTTCTTTAAATTCATTGCTTAATACCCATCCCAAGCCCTATCTAAGGGTCTTCCCTGTACACACATGCTAGAAAGCTAAACAAACTAACTAACAAAAACACAACATCTCCTAGACTCTCTTGCAAGGAGGTCTGGGTATTGTCAATGTCTGCCAAGTAGATGCATCAGCAAGGGACCCGGCTAAGCAGGTGAGTCAGGTGAAGCCAGGGGAAGCAGTGCTGTGGGGTGGGGGAGAGGGCACCAGGTGTATTACTCTTCTTGCAAGCATAACTGCAGAGACATTTGGTCTTTTTGTGGCCAAGATTCTGGTCCAGGCTCTAGGATCTCTAACATCATAGGAACCTCATGGTGTGTCACAAGAGAAGGCTGCAGTTAGGTTTCTACAAGAGCCATCCTGTTGTATATTGGATATTTCTTCCAGCTGCTTAGTTCCTGGTTGTCATATCTTACCTTGGTTGCTTGTCCCTCATGGAGTTCCTGTAAGCTACCTATTACCCACTAACAAACCCCTTTATTCTTAAGCTAGCTAGAGCAGATCCAGTTTCCTTCAACTAAGTGAGTGATACTGACTTCCTGTTCTTTACCCTTATTATTCACTATACTTTGCCTTCACAGTACATATAACAACTGCAAGTAAATAATTATTTAATTTTTAGTGTATACCTGTCATCTTCACTAGATGACAAACTCCTTGAGGACAGGGATTGGGTTAAGTTTTCAGCACCTAACATCATGCCTGGCACATAATGGGTGCTCAATAAATACTGGTGAATGAATGAATGAATGAATGAATGAATGAGTGGCTCATTGTCACAGCTCTATCCCTTATTAGCCACTTCTCCTTGAATGACTCAGTTCACCTGCCCGAGCCCTGGTGTTCTAAGGAAATAGTGCCTTAATTTACATGGCAGTTGTGTAGATCAAATGGGAGAATATATTCAAAAATACTTTATGAACATTTCATTTAAATATTATGGCTTGTTATTCTGGGCTGCCAAGAACCAAAGAGTAAAGAAGACAAACATAGTCAAATAATTTACATGAGTCCAACTAAAATAGATCTTTTATTATTTTTTTAATATTGCAAGTCTATGCACGTTCACATATGTGGGACTAATTTTCAAATTCTAGAGCCATCCTAGGAACTCCCAGATGTCCAGAACTCATAATATAAACATCAGGGAGCAATATTAAATCATAGCAAGGGCATGGCGCTGCTCTTTATGGCAATCCAAGGTCAAATGAACCTCTATTGGGACACACAGAGATAATTCTCTTGGATGACTCCAAAAAGGGTTTTGGGAACATAAATGTTTATACAAAACATAATCAGTACTCAAAATTTATAAGTAAAATTATACCACTACTTTGGAATCTAGACTCCAGAATTTAAATGTATTTAATCCTTTTTTTTTTTTTTTTTTTTAGTTGTAACAGAGTTGATTGTATATTACTGTGGGGTACAGAGCTGAATGTCAATACGTGTGTGCATTATGTGATGCTCAAATAAGGATCATTATTATATTCAACATTATACAATGTAATCATTTTTCGTGGCCCTTTACCAGCTCCTCCCTTATCCTCTCCTTTCCCTCCTCTGCCAACCTCAGTTCTGGTATTTAATCTTGAAGTGCAGCCCTCTGCCATTGCCTTGGTTTGTCTGCGTCTGCACCAGGTTGAATTATGTAGGGCAGAGGGCAAGCGGGCATCAACCTAAGTTCCTGGAGGACGGAGCTGGACGTATTTATTTTCCTCTCATAGTTTTTCCCACAAATTTCAGGGTTTTCAGGTTTATTTTCTATAGTTTTAGGGTTTACTTTGACTCTAATCCCGTGGTCCGACTTTGAGAGCTGGTGAGAGAACTGAGAACAAGGCAAAGCATCTCCACTTGTAAGAGGGGAAGAGACAACATCGTAGCAAAGGAAAATGAACAGGCTCGTAAGGTAATTAGCCATTCCCACATGCAGCAATGGGCAAAGGAAACAAAACATAGAACATGTATTAAAAGTCAAGGGGATGGTTTAGAAAATACAGCTGTAGGATCACACAGATTTTGACCATCCAAACCAAATTCAATTATCATGTCGGCGCTGCTTTTCTCTTTCCGCAACTGAAAGGCTATTATTAGGTGCTCTCTCTCTTTTTTATTTCTCCAAGTAATGCCTTCGTAAAACAGTCCAAAAAGTAAACATTAGCTTTAGGCTGTTTGATTACTGGTTTCCCAGAACGCTATGTTCTGTCCTGTTTCTCTCCATATTCCCCTAATATTAAAAATAGGAAATGAGCAAAGGCAGTTGAATGGATCTGCTTTGGAGGCTGTTCCCCCAGCCAGTCACTCAGCAGTGCTAGGTCCTCATCCCTCTGAAACCATTTCATCCTTGTTACATAGACAGTCCTATGCCAAGCAGACAAAACCAGGGCATCCATGAGATCTAAAATGTAAAACACTTCAAGATGAAACATTTCTTTCCTCTGTACCAATTATTAATGTTTTAAAAGGCCTTTGCTTTGTCTAACAAGCCTCCTTAGCTGTGGCTCATTTTAGGTAAGGGTCATTTTATTTTATTTTATTTATTTATTTATTTATTTATTTGCTAGATTAGCATTGAATTAGGAGGACTGGCTATGAAAGAGTCTTTGAACAGGTGCAGTAAACAGATCCCAGGATAAGAAAGCTTGCCCAAGGCCCTCCCTCAACTGGCAGCCCCCAGGAAGTGATCTGGGCTGACACTGGTATTAGTGGTGTTTCCCGTGGATGACAGTCTTATTCTCATGCTACTTTCTTCAAGCTCTCAGACGACCCAGGGAAAAGTATGTGTGGTGGGTGTCGTAGTAGGACCCATTCCTGGGTCTCAGAGGGCAGAAAAGCACTAACCACCCGGGCCATGTATTTCTTTGCTGGTGGAGATGGACATTAGATGAACACATGTACTCGTGTCCTGCACAGAAATGTCATCCGTGCTCCTCAACAGCACCACGGAGCAAAGTTTGTCCCCGTTAGTTTGTTTTCCCTCGATACGTGCCTCTAAAGCAAAATGCAAAGGGATAATGTGAAGGAAAGCGATGATCATTATCATTAAGCTAACAACCTAACCCTGAACTGAAATTCGTTTTAAACGACACGTCAGAAAACAAATTATACATCACTTCACATTGTCTTCTGTGCTTGGGTAACATTCGTAGATACGCTTGCACACAGTTAGAATTGTTGGACACAGAATTACTTTGTCTTTTCCTTTCAATATTAACATTATTTCACACATTTCTCTTCATCACTTTCTATGCATCACCATGGTTCGTGAACTTATTTGTAACAGCGATATGCAACTCAGTCGTCCATCAGTTTAGTCATTCAACAAATATTTAGGCGTGTCTCTAGTCACTAGAGGCCTATATATAATCACTTAGAGGACCAGCCCTAAGGATAACACACAGGATACCTAAGGATTTCAACAGCCTTAAAACCAACCTCTCTATATTTTATTTAATTTTGCAAAGTCAGACTTCTATATCACCAAATTAAGATATATTTTCCTAAATAAAAAATGAGCACAAAGTTCAAAATCTTATTTATCTCACTACTCTGGGCCTTAATTTCTTCCATGTAAAATAAAGAAGGAGTAAATTTGATACCCAAGCTCCTGTCCTTCGTTGAAATTCTATGGTTAAGGTTTAAGGACAGGGTATCAACAAAACCTGCATTGTTTTGTAAAACATCTTACAGTTGCTCGTAAGAGTCATTATGCTTTCTCTGGTTCACCAGTGACAAACGTTTAAGCAAAGACATAGAATTTATATCTTAGAGCCCCACTAAGTGTCTAGCTACAGAGTGTAAGTCCTCAGAAACTGAGCCCAGGAATTTTGGAACTGGGAACAAAGCTTTTGCTATAATAAGGGAAGACCAAAGAGGCCCTTGGGAAGACTAGAAAAATCCTATTATGTGATTCAAAGAGAGAGGAGAAACCTGTTCCCTCTTTAATAAATATGATTTTGTTTTCATTCCAGCCACCTATTATTCCTAAATTTTTCAAAATGTTCTTGGCACTAGTGATTCCTGTCTGAGCCCATTGCTGTTCTGATTTCCCACTGAGATCTACAAGTGATCAAGAGATCAATAATTCCAAATGTTGTTTTCACAGGAGAATTTCTTTCTAGAGTACGGACAATTCTCTTCCGTGAAGACAGATGGACACAGTCTGCAGGACCCTGCTTACTCAAGAGAAACCGCCTTTGAAAACTTTTGACAACCAGCGGGGTAGCACGTCTGTTTCTATTTAAATGAGCTCATTATAGTTAATATTTTTGTGACTTCCAACCAGTTGTTCAATCATTTCTCGAGTGTGATATGTTTTAATCAAAAATGAAACACTATAGGACGCAGATATTGTTAAAACCCCATTTTAGCTGCATCCTTTCTGGAACAAATTTTCTGGAGTAAGACTTTTTTAATGTGTTGGAGGGTGCTTACAATGTTCCTTTGTTTGCTAGAATAGGTGCAAGTGGAATAATAGACTGGCCCCAAGTTACCTTAAGAATGACATGTTGCCCTTTTTCTGCTTCTACAGGTCTGTTTCTTTGATAAGCTGTTTTCTGGTCCAGCTTAGAGGATTTTATTTTATTGACTACTTTAAAAGATATAGTAAATCTAGTCTATCTGGCATTTTATTGATCAAAATAATCTAGTAAACAGCACTTGTGAGTTTACCAGCAAAATGATACTTGATACTTACAATGATGATAGACAGAGGACAGTAAGGCTATCACCCAAAAAGTCAGATGGCAACCAAATGACCACCCAGACTCAAAGAATGTCAGAAAGTGACATTTTTTGAAGAGGAAAAAACTCTTCTTATTGTAGGACTGCATAGTGCGATTCTAGAGCACTTCAATACTGGAAACCAAGGGGCACCCTTGGATGTTATTAGGAGATGACAATTTAGTCAGTGCACACTTCCAACAGTTTACCTGTTTCGGAATACAGTTCTATAGGTTGACATTTGACATTTCCATGGCAAGTGGACCTAAGAGGCACGGATCTGAATAGAATCTAGGAAAGACAGAGGTGGAAACAGTAAGAAATTCTAATGGCTTCTCTGCCAGGGCAAAGATAAAACTCACTGGAACACCCAAAGTGTGTGGTAGATGCTGAGGGCATGTGGATATCTCAGTTAGCCACCACCACTCTGCAGAAGTGGCCTCCAGATTACACAACTCCCTGTGTTCACAGACCAGCTGTGGAATCATAATCTGGTTCCCCGATTAAGGGGAAAATATGGAAATATAGGATTCAATTTGGTGGTAAATTATGATCATTTTAAATTAGTAAATTGATGTTCAGGAACACATTCTCATGCAAGTTGGACGAGTACTGGGTAAACCTGGGATGTACAGCCCCAATCCCCAGTGCACCATGAAATCTGGCTTAAACCAATGTTGATTCCCTGACTAACAGAACTACAGTGATGCCACCACAGTATTGCATGATCCTGCATTCATTACCCAAGAAATATTAAATAACATTAAATAGAAATGGTGTTATGTTTCAATTCCTTAAAGCATATAATCAAAATGATACCTAATAGTTATTGAGTGCTTGCTAAGTGCCATGTGCTATTTTAAGTCTTTATGTGGGTGTGTGTGATTTAATCCTCACCACACCCTAAGAGTATCCCCATTTTACACACGAGGCAATGGAGGCACAGAGAGGTTAAGTAAATTGCCAGCATCACACAGCTAGCAAAAGGTGGAGCTCTGGCAATTTAGGTCTCTAGCTCTTCTTCTCAATCACTAGACAAATGGTCTCCATTAAATAGTTAAATTATTATTATTATTAAATTATTAAGTGTGTTATTGAGTAGTATATGCCATTCACCAACCACACCAGACAACAGTTTTACTGAGTTCCCGGTATTCCTTGTCCCTGGTTTGACGCTGGTATTCAGGAATACATATTTTTTCATGGTTCCAATGTGTCTGAGGTCAGGATATTCACATGTGGTGCAAACACCCGTTCCCAGATCATCCTCTTGACTTCCAACCGCAACATTACTGTGAGTAATCAAATACCCTGCGATACAAAGATCACGGTTGGTCCAGAGAAAGCAGGGGAAAGGGGGGAACCAGCTGTAATTCTTGTTTTTCAGTGTGGATACTCAGTCTGCATGGTTGGCAACGTTCACCTCTTGTATCATTTTTCTCCTTTGCTGGTTAATGACCCTGAGAGTGTTAAACAAAAACTCTTCTTTCTTGCTGTTCTTGAAGCAAACACACAATTAAAACACAGGTTTCTTTGTCTCATTGGAATCCTTGACATGGAAATTCTAAGATATTACCCAGGCAGGGTCCTGGAACCTCAATGTGTCACTGAAGAGAGAGAGGAGGAACTCTAGAAGGAGACGCTAAGCACAGAGTGTGTGTTGCAATAGGCACTGGCACAGAGGAGCATGAAAAGCAGAGGCCCGGACCACAGGCATTATCTTAGGGGGTGAACTTTCCCATGTAGACGACCTCAGTGGCCAAGCCATGCCCAAACACTGGAGACCCCAATCTGTTTCTAACTGACATTATTTAAGGGTCCTGACGGTAATAGCACCAGGTTGGTGAGGTGGGGATAGGAGCTGGAAAGCAGCTAGCCTGAAGGGAGTGGGCATCTTCCATACTGCAATCTTTATTCAATCATTTACTCATTCATACAAGCATATTTTTATTGTCGACCAACTGTGTTCTAAGCACTGAAGAAGATAGGAGCTATCCCCTGCTCTCAAGGAACACGTAGCCCAGCTCAGGAACCCAAGTCAGCCACAAATTAAATTCCAAACAGCAGGTCCTCCTGGGAGAAGTGGGAAGACAGTGCCAGTGTTATGAGCAAGTAAACAGTTGGTGGTGGAAAGAGGTCAGAGCATGTCCAGGCCAGAACCAGTGTCTGCAGAAACATCTGCAAAGACAAGAGCGCTGGCAAGGTTTAGAGTTTGTGAGGTCATAGAGGGTTGACTAAATTAAAATAAGGAGCTTGTCACCTAACAGCAGAGGCTGATCCTAAAGCAGGCCCTGTGTCCCTGTCCGGGTTCGACTTCTGCTGCAGGGCAGCCAGAGCTCCACAGATCTCTAGCCTAGACTAAAGATGGTCCCACGTTTGCAGGTAAATTGCCCACTGATGGGGGGCATGGGTTCTGGGGTTGGCTGGAGGGGCTGTAGGTACACTTAAAATTCATGGTAGGATATGTATTTTTGGCATCAGATTAACTTTTCCTTAAATGCTCATCTCCTACTGGCATTAAGTTAAGTTTGCATTCGCTGAGAGCACACCAAGTCATGCCAGAAAAAGGCAGCCCTGATGAATGCTGCATAATGCTAGAACTGGACAAACCAATTAAAGCATTTAACATTTGGCTAATGATGAATTAATAAAGAATTAAGGGTCAGTGAGGCTAAACACAAATTCCTTTTCATATCTTATATAGGATAACTAGAGATAGACACATATATACATAGGATATATACAGAGAAATACAGACGTAGACAGGGATATGTACTTCCAAATAGATTTGGCTCTTATTTTGAGTTTGACGAGTCTTCCTGGCCATGTAACCAACCATAGAAAGCTATTTAACCTCTCAACAAACAAAATTTTTGCTCATTATACAGATCAAGCTATTTGGTTTTTAGAAAGTTAACCTGCTCATCGAAAATTTGCTGTGAGAATGAGATCCCGTGTGTTAAGCAAGTAAGGTCTTTGTATATAGTAAGTGCTCAATAAATGTGACACGTTTTACTAATTACTCAATCCTCTCAGCTACTAACAATCAACTTGGAGAGAGTTAGCCACACAGTATCTTCTATCTCAAACCTTATACTTAATTAGGAAATGCAAAATCCACCCCAGTAGCAGGTAGAGGACCTTACCAGGCCCTGCGTTCTTTTTGTTGCTTACAGTAGACTTCTAAGAAGAAGGCAAAGTGCTAGATGTAGCTCTGGGGACCTAAGGAAGCACGTGGATTGCTATGCTCATCTGGCAATGGCTGTGCCTTCTAGGACTGACAGTACAGACCCAGGCAAACAGGATTAAACAGAGTGCTTGAATTATCCTGGACACAGAAGACAGGTGCAGGAGGATCTCAGATCATGTTGTAGGTGCTGCTTAAATTTCTATCCTCACCTTAGCTGAACTGTATGGAAAGCTACTTGATACCTGCAAGGTGAAAGGGAGCTAGGGAAAGAGCTCAGTAGCTACACATAAAACTCTCAGCCCTGGTGTTCAGCAGGAAGAGCTACAAAACTGCACAGACCCCAGATTCAAGTTATTTCATGTCAGAATTATTTTTCCCCACAGTTCATTGCAACTACCCCTGTTTCCTGGCTTTACTCCCCCCGTGAAACAACACTGAATGGTTCTCTCACAGTTGTTCAGGTTGCACATCAATCCCCCCAAGTTGCAATGGCATGCAATCTCCTTGTTCTTCCTCGTAAAGTGCAACCCTGCTGCCCTCTGCAGCAGGCTCTTTATTTCCTCCATTGTGCTCATCAGAAATGCTTAGCCACTTTCCTGCTCAGAGGCTGAATTAATAAATTACAAATGCCTGTTATCAAAGATTTGGAGGTTTTGACAAGTGATTTAGTTGATCACAAATGCATGGTTGTGTTGGGGAGAACCTGTGTTTTCAGGATATGGAAGATGGATCAACCCTGAATTTGAAAAATAAACAGGCAATTTCAATGAGCTCAAATTTGCAGCAGAGCTTCTTAATATTTCCTGAGGTTCTAATCAAAGGAGCATCTTAACTAGTCCCAGAGGGAAATGAAAAATGAAAGGCTGATGCCCACTCTCCTTACCTCATCACAACTTTTTCCTCCTCCTTCCTTTTGCTTGTTTCTAAAAATATCTTGGCAGGTCAGAATTAGCAGTAGAATGTTATTGAGTCAAAACCAAAAACCCCACTGCATAATGCACTGTACCTTTAAAATTTTTAACATCTATGAAATTAAAATCAGGGAAATTGACATAGATAGGATGAAAGAAGATACAGCACCTCTAGCTTATGCCAACTAAAAATAAGAATTATTAATGAAGCTCGGCTTTCTTCTGCTGTGCACATTAATTATTTATGATAATAATACTCTGCACTGCCATATTAAAGAATTTTCTTCACCCAGCTTCCCAGAAAACTCTATCTTCTTGGGGGAAAAAAAAGGAACCTCAACATGTTAAGCCCACAAAAGAATACATTCCTCTCCATATATTTATTATACTGGAAGATGAATATAGTCTTGGGTTATTAAACTGGAATGAAAAACACATCTTATTAGAACTTACATGGTGATTTTTATTCTCACTAGTTTCATATAAACTTAATGATGCAGACTGCATTTTTATGCTCATCTATTTTAAAATGGTGCCTGGAGCAAAAAAAGCTTCCATTAATGCCAGTTTGGTATTTCAAATATAATTTGATGTAATTTACTCCAAATATATGTGAACAGAGAAGGATAATGCCAAATGCATTTTCTAGATGCAAATGTGAGTTAGCTCATGGCAATGATTTGTTAAATCTAAGTTTTTTTGCAACAACAACAAAAAAGAAAGATATTCTTTTAGTTATAAAGTACAAAAAGATAAAAGAATAAATTTCTACTAGTTTTTTTGGGGGGGTAGAAGGAAAACTGGTGGTTTTTATGATAAAAAAAAAAAACTAGCTTTAACTTTATTCTCAGTTTTAACATTTATCAACCGTAAGTGAATAATAATGCACTTTCCCCAGTGATATGCTGAGTTATCTAAACTTACTGTTTTCTTATATTCATATATTGTAGCTTTATATTCATGGATGTGTCAACATAAAACCACACAGTTTAGAGAGGTTTGGTATGTTCTAAGCTTGGCAGATAGATATTAAATAAATGTTTAGACTTCCCATTCTAAATTTTCTCTCGATTTTTAGAAGAACTGCACTCATAACTGGCTGCTAGGAAGGAAGGAGGGAAGAAAGAAGGAAGGAAGGAGAGAAGAAGGAAGGAAGGAAGGAAAGAAAGAAAATACTACAACAATAAGTTGAACTTTCAGAAGGAGAGAACAAACCTAAGGATACTAGAGATGGGGGACAGGGAGGGAGGGTGTTTGGGAAATGATAGGTTGGGCAAAGGGCATAAAGAAATATTATGATTCATAAGAATGATTATGCTAATAGTATATAAAATTTTTTTAAAAACTTTAAAAAAATAACTTAAAATATTATTATCCTAACAGTTGCTTCTAAAAACATGAGTAAGTCAAGCCCGATTTGCATGTATGAATCTCAAAAGGGGAGTTCGTGCAACCTTATCCTTTTTTCTTGGTGATCCATGTCTTTGCATGGCTGTTTCCCCTGCTCCCTGTTCTGCTGGCTCAGGCCTTATGTTAGGGAACACACATGCCAGTGTGTCTGCTGGAAATGCCCATGAAGGCACCTTAAAGCACTGTAGTTGTCCAGGGTGTCTCCTTTACAGAAACACTCTCTGATTACAGAGCCCTCGTGAATTTAAAGTATCTAATCTTTTATTGTGGCATCCCCAAAATAAATAAATTCCATCTTTTCTCTGATTCCTGTTTGAAACTGGTTCTTAAAAGGCCAATCATTGCTTATGAACTCTAAATAAAATAGCCCTGCTACTGAAACAGGAGGTACTGAAAGAAGAAGGGTCCCAGGATTAGAACCTCCCTTGATTTTTCAGCACTGTGGCACTTCTCTGTAACAGAAGTTATATTTAAACTTGGGCTGCATTTTCTCTTTCTCATTTCTCAGGGAGCAGGTGAGATGCAGTAAGGAGGAAAAAGGAGAAGACTGGCCAGACCTGCCATGGGCACATGCTGTAGACAGTTGCCGTCTTCTTTCCCTTCCTGATTTCTGCAGGGAAACAGCCTGGCTGTGAAGTGACTGGGCTTGTTAGGGGAAGAGGGAAAGTGTCCTTTCTTCCCCCACGGGTACTGGGTGAATTACAGGAGAGGAACAAGCTAGAGGTGAAAGAAACCCAGAAATGCTATGCATGTCGCCCACCTGCAACACAGGCGTGCAGCCTAAAGCATAAGTCCATGGTTGTCAATGACTAGGCTCTCTGAGAATGCGTATAATCTTCTAACGGGTAAGAGTCTGGAAGGAAAAAAGACACTGATTTAAGATTACTGCCCTGTCACTGGCTTATAGGTGCCTGGGTTCAATCCAGCGAGCAAACTGTAATCTCTAGTTTTGTGTTTTCCTGCTTCCAAAGGTAGAGTTGGGAGTGGGAACAGAGAACAAAGTGGTGGGAAGGGGTACCAGGCTCCAGATGGTGAGAAAGAGAAGAGAGAATTGGCTTTTACGTTTCATAGGTGTGTCTGCCACCAATAAATTTTACTCTTTTGCTGCCACTAATAAAGGCAGTTCTTGAAAAACAAACGAGCACACAAACACAAGCCTAATTTTAGGAAGATTCATATGTTTCCAGGAATCCTGGTTATGTGTGTCTATGCCAGCAGCTCCCCCTCCCCCCAGGATATGCAATAGCCTCTGCTTTCCTCTTTGTCCTTGGATGGGAAAAAAAAGGTTTGTTTCTTTCCTTTTAAGTTCTGCAAAAAACTTAAGACTTATTTAATAACTCCTTTTTTAAAGCTACATCATTTACATCTTCAAACTAGAAATGCCTAGCAACATACCTGTGTCAAAAAACTGGGTCTTCATCTAAGCCCAATAAGAAGCCCACCTAGAAGAAATTTGGGGAGACCACAAGAATGCACCAACAGTCTTGTTAACCTCCTTCCTCCTCATTAGTTGGAAGATAAGGAAACTGAGTCTCAGCAAAATTGAAAAAGTGTCTTTAACAGCATAAGAAACACGTCTCATATTACAGCCCAGGACACACATGCAGAAACACAACTGAAACAGTCCTCACAAAACAATATTTACACTTTCTCTAGATGGAAATATGCTGATATTTTGAGTTTTATTCTATTCCAATTTCAAGAACTAAGTTGATTGAACAACACATTACTAGGTCTTGAACATGAGGTTAAAGGACCAGCCTCAAGTCTTAAAGAGCTTTAGGATTTTCCAGAGTCTCCATTGTGTCTTCTGTTTACTTAAAATTGGGGAAGAAAGTGGTATTGACTTACTGGCGAAGGTAATTTTGAGAGAGAAAACCTTCTTTCTCTACTTTGCATGGAAAATGAAAAAGCACAGCATGTAAGGAGACAGAAACAAAAGCCATCTAACTGTTTTGGATGAGCGATGGTCAGGAATTTGGGGATGGAAAGAACAGAACAGGGGGTCCAATAACATGGCAGGAGATGGGAACCTGAGCAGAAAGCTGCCTAAAGATCAAGAAGGTCCAGTGCCCAGGCAAGTGAACAGATATGATGTCGATGGGGGGGAGGGAGATGGAGGGGGAGAAAGGAGGAATTGGTAAAGGGACACAAAAATCAACATATTGTATATCAATAAATTAAAATAATAATAAATAATAATAATAAGAAGAAGAATGTCCAGTGCCCATGTTTCATTGTTTGAATTACTCCAATGTAAATGCCTTCATATCCTTGGACCAAAGTAAAGTTTTATACGTCCAAATAGCCCTTATGGTGCGATAGGAAATGAAGACCCACAGCCATGAAGTGCAATGTGAACTGTTCCACATTCACCCCTTGCTGACTGGAGTATGCAAGAAGCAGAAGCCACTGAGTCAAAGTCCAGCCCTTCTAGAAAGTGACCACTGGCAACATAAGGAGATAGTTGTGCTCAGCAGGAGCAGATCAGGAGGAGAGGAGTCTAGGTGTTTTTTGGTTTTTTTTTTTTAATTTCTTCTTTTCATGTTGCCATATACTGTAAATCAAAAGCCTCCACCTTTAACCCAATTGAATCATTCTTTATTCCAATGAAAATCTATTGAGCATGTCTTAGGTACTGGGCACTATTCTAGAGACACTGGAGAGAAATAAGGCCTAGTTCCCACTCTTAATGATGTATGTATTCTAGCAGAAAATCAATGTGTAAATATCCAGACTACTAACGAGTAATAATTGTAATAAATATTGTACTGAGGGGGTTCAAAAAGGAGTAGGTTATTTCTCACTGTTGAGATCAGGGGAAAAGTCCTAAAGGACTGTAGACTTCATGGTTGCATGGCACTTGACATTCAAAGACTGGCAGGTCAGAGAGAACCCAGCACGGGTAAGCTATTGGAGCAAGGTGGGGTCAGTGTAGTGAGATGTAAAATTGCTTTTTCATATTTGTTGCCTCAATGCCTGGCAAGAAGTAAGTAGTTCTTCATCAAACCTAACTTTATTTGATCTATTTCTTTTTAACAAACCATCTAAGTATGCTTTGAGTAGAACAGAGTAAAATTGGGGGCTATAAGTGAATGTCTTAGATCACTGAATTTTGTGAATGCAGTCAAAGGTATGTCAATTATCCTGTGGACCCACTGAGACTACTGAGAACTGAAACCAAGTTTTTATTTCTGCTTTTGCTAAGGAAGGACTTTTCTTTCCAGGACTCATATAATTAGTTATTATTGTTGTTGTTGCCATTAATTTAATTAATAAGTTGTATATTAATCCAGTTAAATGGTATTTTGTTGTCTTTTTTCACACTGTTAGTAAGTTGTATAGATTTTGTTGATTCCCTAACTCTGTTATCCATTGAGTTTGTAAGCTCCCTGGGCTTTTTCATCATCTGCAGACTTGATAAAAATATCTTCTGTATCCTCGTGCAAATCGTTAATGAAAATGTGGAACAGAACAGGTGGAGAACAACATCCAATGGGCAGTTACTAGAAATCCTACCCATACCAAACAGTTAGCCAGCACCCTTTGTTGCCTGACATTTTATTAGTTAACCCACCCTAATATGCTAGCTTTAAATACGTATTACTCCATCTTATCAACAGGGATCTCATGAGAGACCTTATCAAACACCCTGGTGGAGTCCAGAAATATTACATCCATCATATTTCCCTGTTTTACCACATGAGTAACCTGTGAAAGAAAGCATGAGAATGGTAGGACATGACTTGCCCTTGGAACCCTTGCTCCATCCTGCTTGTAATTGTGTTTACAAATAATTGTTTTAATATTCAAATTTAGAATCTGATCTGAGATTTGTCACGAAGGGCATGTTCTTTTCAGAATTGATGCTAGTTGTCCTTAATTCAACCATACTCTCAGATATTATGTTCAGCTTTTATGAGAGTTGACTTGAGTAACGAGAGTTGGTAGCCATGCAGCAGAGTTTTTCCTTTATGTAAAATCATTATTCCCATCCTGAGATCAGACCCCAAACCTTGACCCAGGTAGAGCCATGCTCCATTATTTGAAGATTATCAACACAAACAACCCGAATAAACTGAGTAACTTGTCCCACTACCATTCTCAGTCTATGAAAAGACACTAAGAAAGTACTTCAGGTTTGTGCATTTTTTTTAACCTATCTGCCCAATGCATTCTAACCATTCCATATGTTTTTGTTGATTATTGCTAAAAATGTCTATTGCACAAACACAATATTTGCAAAATTTGCATTATTCCCAACAAAACGACAACCATGTGTGAAAGAAAATTAATATACACAGAGGCTATTGATTTGTTCAACAACAGAGAAAAAATTTTTAAAGCCTGTGATTTAGGCCAAGCATCAACAAACTATGGCTCACTGGCCAAATTTAGCCCACCACATGGTTTTATGAGGCCCAGAAGCTAAGAATGTTTTCCAAATAGTTGTTATATGAGTACCTACAAAATACCTTTGATTTTCTTCTTGACCTGGAAAGCCTAAATATATGCTATGTGACCTTTCACAGAAAGAGTTTGCTACCCCTGATTTAGAATAGCCAAACTAATCACCAAACAGCCATACATCCACTGAAGTTTGTTGATAAATTTACATTTTACCTTTAAAAGAAAAAAGTACTGAGTGAGTACTTATTACCTCTTTGCCACTGAGTGATATGTTGAAAGCTACCCAATATATTCAGGGCTTGTTTAGGGAGTAGAAAGAGACTCAAAACCATAGGGCACCAGGAACCCAAGGTCTCTACCTCCTGGTCCTATGAGCAACCCCTGTTGGGTATTCATTTAATGTGAATTAGTCTACAAAGCAAATGAGAGATCTTGCCATAAAACAGCACCCTTTCTCCATGGTTACCGAGACAAAGTCTCCAAAGAGGCTAATCAGCTATATTAGAATAAAGATGACACAAATCATTGATGTAAATAAGCAAAATAAAAGAAGGATCAAAGTTCCTCTTTCCCCATGACAATTCAAAGTATGTTTCCAAGCTTCTTAACCCTAAACACTGTAAAATGAGGAAAAATATGGCAGCTGCACAATAAAAGATTATATAAATAAAATTAGAAGGCATACTCCTAATTCCATATTTCTTACACATATCTGCTATCACTCAGTGATGCTGAAGCACAAGTTGCTGTTAAATTCTTAGCTCCAATATGGACATAAAGCACCAACATGTTATGGTAGCTATGAGTTAGTATAAGTCTAGATGCTGTCAGATCCACTGATTTGGGACTCATCTTTTGACGAAGTATATATGCTGATGAAAAGCTGCTTTCGTTGCAGAGAGACTGCTAATTGTTTGATTATACAGGTCTTCACATTAATGAAGCACTATTCCATGGGTTTGGAGCATGGCGTGCAACCAAATTACCACCCCAGCACTCACGCTGTGAAATCTGATTATTCATTAGCCAGTCAGTGAGTGGTACCAACATCTTTTCTTTTTTCAAACCATCAAATGAAAATGACTGCTGTTCTATACACGCATACACACACACACTTTAAGAATACGAGGATTTGAATTTGTTGCATATGGGGGAAGGGAAACGGCAAAGAGAGATGGGGTTTCCACATATTTCATGTGTTTAATGCATGTGTTATGACAAACAGAGAGCCATATAAATTGGCATTTCCTGCAAAAACTGATCCCTGCTCACATCATCAAGCTCCACCTGCGATCTATCCCAGGACCTCCTTGAAACAAGCCCTCAATCACCAAATGTGGTTGCTTGAATGAACTGGAAGTTTACCTTTTCAGGACTGATTGAGAAGAATCACTACAAGGCAAGTGTTCAAAGTAAAACAAGGGGAGGGTGGTCTTTTGTGTGTGTGTGTGTGTGTGCGTGTGCGTGCGTGCGTGCGTGTGTGTGTGTGTGTGTGTTGCATTTGTTTGCTTATTTTAAGTATTTTTACCTTCACAAATGAAATCAGGATAATCATAAGAGGACATAATTACAAGATTAATTTATTGGAGTCATTTTAGATTTTTCTGTAAGCGAACAAAATGTTTGCTTATTTAAATTACCAAAAAAAAAAAAAAAAAGATGATATGCTTTTTGTCGAAAGCCAAGATTGATAGGATTTAGTGTGACAGGTTTAAAGAATCCACCTCTCATCTATTTCAAAGTCAGCCAAAAGTCAAAAGGAGAACTCATCTATGACTGCTCTATTTATAACTCAGGCTGAACGGGGTTTCCAAATCAAATGCTAGGAATCCCTTCTTCTGTACCAAGCGAAGATACTGACACTTTGGCAAATGGGATTATCTCTAATGAGATTACACACAAAGTGATTAAGATGTGAATTGACACTCCCCGAGAGAGACAACGAGGTTTCTAAAGAAGCAGAAACAGCCATGGAGGAAGTCTGAAAGGAAGAGACTTTCCCACAAAGGATATTCTTTTCACAAAGCCCCAATGACAGGAACTAAGGACCAACCCAGTTTTCTCTAACCTGGTCACAAGACAATAAAAATGTGTTATCGTCATTCAGAGGGCCTCCGAAGGGAAGAAAACTGGCAAAAAAAAAACCCACTCCAGAACATTTTTTTTTTTTTTTTTTTTTTTTTGTCTTTTTCGTGACCGGCACTCAGCCAGTGAGTGCACCGGCCATTCCTATATAGGATCCGAACCCACGGCGGGAGCATCGCTGCGCTCCCAGTGCTGCACTCTCCTGAGTGCGCCACGGGCTCGGCCCCAGAACATTTTTAATAACAGAACATTTAGAGGCTCTCATCCCCACTGGCAAAGCATCTCTCCAATAACTTCTTGCCTTATATGCCTCCAAAATGAAGACTGTCCTGAAGAAATCCTCTCAAAGGATTTCTCTATATTGAGTCACATTCTTTTATTGCTTAGAAGAAATAGAGAGATGCTTAAGCCAGTAGGTTCATTTTATGGATGAAAAACTGAGGTTCGGGAGGCTTGGAGACTTGCCTGGGGTCATACAGTTATTTAGTGGTATTGACAGCTGGGACTAGAACACAAGTCCTTGATGAAGGGCTGAAGAGGTAATAAAAAGAACAGGGCCAAAATAATGAAGAGAATGTCAAACCCACAAAAGGAAAGACAAAGATGGAGAAAGAATGGCAAAAGGGATATTACCTGTTGTGAAAAAATCTTTTAAATTAAAAACAAGACAATAAGTCCATCATTTAGTTTCAAAATCTCCTCTGAGGCCACCATAGCATACATGATATATGGAACATTTCAGCCCCAGGTCCCCCCAGGTCATGAATCAATTCTGGACGAAAGGGGCTCATTCACGTGCAGGCACCAGCAGACGTACTAGAATTTGGAGGCACAAGGGGATTTCCAAGTGTTACTCTAGTTTCTGTCCTTAACTTGCTACATGACCTTTCGAAACTCTTTTATCTAAAGATATAAAATGGGTAGAATAATACTTACCTGTCTCACTAGGGTGTTGTGAAATGTCACTAATTAATGTTTATAAAGCACTTTGAGACTTTCAAATGAAAAGTTCCACCTACAATAATTATGAGTATTAGCATTATTATTAACATAACAACATTAGTTACCAGCTTCATTATCACTTGCTCTCTGGAGTTTTGCTAAGGAAAACATTCTCCACAGTTTTTTGCTTTCTTTCTCTCTTTTCTTCTGTTAAAACTGGTCTTCACAAGAAGGATTTTTAGGCATGCCAATACATTGGTCAAGAAATCATCCAATAAGACACATTGTTACAATTTCATGTGTTTTATTCTAATTAAATTATTTCCAAGAAACCCCCAAATCAATCATATTATGGTAAAAACAACACAATGGTTTCACAACTGGTTTTGGCCACTGTTCCCTTTAATTATCTAATAAAACCTATGATGCTACTTTCTGCAAAATTGCATACATATATTGCACCATACATTGCAAACATACACTTTGCAATCAATTCAAAGATGATCTTGGTCCCTGCATTTAGGAAATATTGATTTATCATTTGCTATTGGCCAAAAACTGTTCTAGGCATTTGGGAACATCAGTGAATAAAATAGACAAAGATCTCTCCCCTGGTGGATCTTACATGGGTGAGAGGACGCAAACAATATAAAAATGTAATAAATAATGAAAGTTTATTATGTTAAAAAGGACTAAGTTTTATGCAATAAAGAAGAAGTAGAGCAGGCTGAAAGGAATAGGGAACACTTGTCAGGGGCTCCTTTCTCAAGGTAAAACAGAGTCAGTATTCCAGGTAGATCTCATTGAGAAGGTGAATTTTGAACAAACAATTCAGAGGAAGTGAGTGAGTCAGCCAAGTGTCTATCTAGTGGCAAAATATTCCAGGCAGAGAAAAGAGCCAGGGCGCAAACCATAAATTGGGCCAGTGTGTTGGATTAAGCGAGGGGACGAGCAGTAGGAGGTGATGTCATTAAAGCAATGACGGTGGTTTTAACCAGGGTGGTAACAATAGGGGTGGTACAAAGTGGTCAGGTGGTCAGATTCTGGCAGAGTCAACAAGATATTTTGATAGTTTGGAGGTAGAACATAGGAGACATGGGGAGGATTAAAGCTGACTGTTTCGTTTTTGACTTGAGCAACTGGAAAATAGAGTGAATTTGGAAAGTAAACCTGTTCAAGGACCCCTGTGCTAGCTTGGCCTTTCACATTAAGAACACTGGACCAGTAGTGTTTTCCTTCTCAGAGTAGGAATTTTTCTCTTTTGTTCCCTGACACACTTTGCCTGACACACACTGGGGGCTTAATAAACATGTACTGAATGAATAAAAGAACCCAACAATGGACGGGATCCCCCACAGAATATGAAATATATCATCACAGATTACCACATATCACAGAAATTCCCAGTTGTTCTTCCAGTACCACCTCCTTCATCTTTCTGGGATTTAAATTAAAGGTAAATTTGTGGAGTTTTAGCTGCAGGGCTACCTTCACTTGACACCATCCCTGCCATGCCAACTTTTTTTTTTTAATGGGGATATAAAAAGAAATCTCAGAAATATACAACCAACTAGCAATAGGAATGGCAAGAGAGGCTGTACTTTCTTGTCTGTCATCAAAACACCACTAGCTTTAATTGCTAATGTTATTAACGTCAGTTAGTACTCCTTTCTTCTTCTCCCTACAGATGGTCACTTCATCCCAAGCAGAACCAGTAAGAAAGGAGTCCAAGCCCAGGGGCATATGGGGTAGCAAAGAAAGCTGGCTAGGTGAGGGCCATCCTGTGCTATTTTCTATTGTAGCACCAGATAGTTCAGGAGTCCTCCAAACATGCATATGTCTGTTCTGCTTCTACAAAGCACTACCTAATAGAAACGGTTAAGTCAAACATATAACAAACAGCAATATCAGAGGCAATTCCTATTGATGCTGAAAGTATCAGGGAAAGTCAAACAAAACTTTGTTATAGTCAAGCCATTCCCACAAATAGCGTTACAATTCATTTGTTATTGTGGCCTTGAAGTTGAGTTGACCTCAAGTTCTTGATTTACTGTCCTAATACAGAGAGATAAGATGTTCTCTGTGGTGGTGATAGAAATATTTTATTCAAACACATAGCTTTGAATTCCATACATAATTGTCTCCCCTTTATTCTCAGGGGATACATTCCAAGACCCTCAGTGGATGCCTGAAACTACAGATAATAGTGAACCCTATATATACTGTTATTTTTCCTTGTACATGCCTATGACAAAGTTTAATTTATGAATTGGGCACATTAAGATTTTAACAACAATAACTACTAACAAAATGTGAGGGTACTTCAAAAAGTTCATGGAAAAAATAGAATTAAAAGATTATATAAATCTTTCTATGAACTTTTTGAAGTACCTTGATAGAACAATTTTAACAATACCTGTAATATTTCATCACACTACCCAGAATGGTGCACAATTTAAAACTTATGAATTTTTTATTTCTGGAATTTTCCATTTAATATTTTTGGACCACAGTTGACCACAGGTAACTGAAACCATGGAGAGTGAAACCACCGATAAGAATAACCCTACCGTATGCTCATTAAATTCACTCACCTCCATAACTGAGCAAATGGTTAAGACTCTAGTCCTATTAGTAAACTCCGTGAAGTCTTCATGCTAACTCCAACCCACAGGACTCAAAATGTCCATTGAGTTTGAAATTGACTAAAGAATCAAGCTTAGAAACTAAAACGTTAAGAGCATGAAAATATCATCTAATATAGTTCCATCATCGAAAAGTGAGAAGGCTGAGATCCAAGCAGGTACACTTGCTTTTGCTACACTGGCTTAGGCCAGTCAGGCAAAAGCACAGCTGGAACTCATGTTTATAGACACGACTCTCACATAGCCTGTTCCCACTATACATGGTCTCAAACTCTTTGTACTGACAAGCCCACACTCATGAGAACAAGCAGGCTGAGAAGTTCCAGCTTTTTTTGCTTTCTTATTGAGCCACACCTGTGGGAGCAACAACTTCAAAGGTGAATACCTTTGAAGGTATTCACCAAGCTGAATACTTACTAAAGAAAAGTGCGTTCTCCTTTTGATATTTCTGTAATTGCTGGAAGCATTGGGGCTATAAACCTGGTTCTGCTGTTGGCTGGGTGGGTAATCCTAGACAAGTCAGGAAACTCTGTGCCTCATTTTTCTCTTTTATAAAATAAAAGCATTGTAATCCACTCACCCTAAGCCGGGCTTGCAGGCTTAAGATTCCATGAGTCAATGAATAATCTCACTCTATAATAGTAGTGTCTTTGCTTATCTGAAGATTTATAGTAATTTAGCACCTTCCTTCCTTCCATGAAAATAACATTATGGAAATGGATCAGCAAATTTTGATAAATAGATACAATAAAATAAGCAGCAATCTTAAATGATATTTGCAAAGAGTTAGTAACAATGCAAAGGATACTTTTGTTATGCTGATAACTGAAGAAATCAAAATAACATTGTATATATGATATTACCCTAATTAGATGTGTTTTCTAAATTGCACATCGGCGAAGCAGTGGTTGGTTCTGACAGGTGGGATCATGGGTGTATAGTTGGTTTTTTATCTTCTTCTTTGAGCTTTTCCTTATTTCCCATGAAAACAAAGTGCTTTATTTTTAGGAAAAATAAATAAGCTTTGTTTTTTAAAAAAGATTTATGACCCTGGCATTTTGCAAGTACCTGAAAATTTATGCATTTAGCAAACATAGGCCACTAGATTATGCTCAGAATATAAATGTGCACTGATAGAGTAGAATGCATCTTACGCTTCTTTTAAATTCCAAGTTACCTAGAAGGCCAGAGGAGTTTCAAGATGGCAGCGGCTGCGGCGGCTCGCGCGGAGTAGCTGAGGTGTAAAAGGCGGCCACTGGGCCTCAGGTAGCCGGGAAACTTGTGGACCTTCCTCTCGCCATCTCTTAAGGGAGGACTGCTGCTGCTGGCCGGTCGTGGGGGCTCAACGCCACTTTGCCCCCGGCAGGAGAGGCTGCCTCATTTACAGGCAACAGCTTTGAAGTGTGGAGCAGGAAAAGAACTGTTTCTTAGCTGCAAAAGCGAGTCTTGAAACAGGGAACACGGCGCCAGGGCTGCTGTGGATGCAGCCAGGATCCCGGAGGCTGGGGCCGCACTGAAGGCGGCCAGCTGCCCTATTCAGGATTCGAGGTTTCAGGCCGGCATTAAAGAAGATTCCTGGGAGCGCCCGAGCGGCGCCGCGACTGAACAGCCCGAGGTGGCAGCACCGAGAACACGGAAGGCAACAAACCAGAGACAGAACGAGCGCCCGACCTGGCACAGCACTGTGAGTGATCCCTGGCACAGCTCTGTTCGGGGGGTGGATGCCCACGCGGCTCCCGCCTGCACCACCAGGCCACTCACTGCCCCAGTGCTGCCTCCATTTTCCCAGGTGCGGGCAGCTCCGCCCTGCTCGGCCATCACTGAGCCCACTTGCTTGGCCTGGCGCGGGGCTTTCCGGAGCCTGCAGACCGGCCTCCGCTCTCACTCCCTCCGTGGTTCTCTGGCGGGGCTGGGGTCGTGGGGCATCCCTGACCAGTGTTGGGAGGACAAGGAAGTACGGGCGGGCCGACTGTCACTCCACCACACCCTGGACTCTGGCCCCGGTAAACTTCCTGTTACTGGGAGGCAGATACCATCTCTGCGACCACCAGTTTGGAAAAAAGCCTAACGAATTTCTGGTTGGGAATAGTGTGGTAGGAGAGTTCCCAGATCCGCTTGAACCTGCCGGAGAGCAGGCTGCAGGCGGGCGCTAGACTCGGTTTATACCGGGGGGATACAAAGGTGAACAAGACCCGAGAAAGATCTACACAGTGCTACAAAGGCACCCAGAGAGACCGGTCGTCTGTGCCTAGAAGAAACCTGGTAGACTTCCTGGGCGAGGCGGTGCTGAGCAGGGTCTTGAAGGCCCAGTTGATAGACGAGGGGTGCAGAAGACACACCCCAGCCCAGCACAGTGCGCACAGAGGGGGGAGACGTGCGGCCAGGGAGGCGGAGACTCGACAGAAACCACACACCGGGTGGGGTCGCCACTGCACGATCTAACAGCCTGGGCCAGAGCACACGGAACGGGGAGAAGTCCTGTACAGGAAGTGAAAGCTCAACAGAGATCACAGACCCTGTGGTACGTGATCCACCAGCCCAGCAGAGTCCAAGCTGACCAGAAAGGTGGATCCCCGGAGAAGCCCAAGACCCGAGGCAACCACACACACAAGACACTAGAGGCCAACTGAGCAGTCACGGAGGGAGCCATACCAAATTGGCAACCACAGCAACATCCTAGTTAGTCATTAGTCTCAAACCGGTGGACTGTGAAACCCCCTGCCACAATGAATAAACACCAAAAAAAAGATACCAGAAATACAAAAAATCAAGAAAGTACACCACCAAAAGTTAATAAATCTCATACTCTAGATCCTATAGAACAAAAAGCCCTTGAAATAACTGACAAGGAATTTTGAGTGATAATTCTAAGGAAACTGAATGAGATACAAGAAAACTCAGCTACACATCATGATGAAATGAGGAAAAGTATACAGGATCTGAAAGAGGAAATATACAAGGAAATCAATGTCCTGAAAAAAAATGTAGCAGAACTTGCTGAACTGAAGAAGTTATTCAGCGAAATAAAAAACACAACGGAGAGTTTAACCAGCAGGCTTGTCGAAGTTGAAGAGAGAACCTCTGAACTTGAAGATGGGCTGTTTGAAATAACACAAGCAGACAAAAAGAAAGAAAAAAGAATCAAGGACATGGAAGAAAATCGAGAGAGATATCAGACAACCATAAGCGATCAAATATCCGAGTCATGGGTATTCCAGAAGGGGAGGAAAATGGAGATTCCATTGAAAACATATTCAACAAAATAGTGGCAGAAAACTTCCCAGGTATAGGAAAAATCACAGATCTTCACATCCAGGAAGCTCAACGATCTCCAAACGTATTCAACCCAAAAAGGCCTTCTCCAAGACATGTCATAGTCAAATTGGCAAAACTCAGAGACAAAGAGAGAATCTTAAAAGCTGCAAGAGAGAAGCGTCAAATCACCTATAAAGGAGCCCCAATCAGGTTAACATCAGACCTTTCATCACAAACCCTAAAAGCTAGAAAGGAATGGGATGATATTTTCAAAATACTAAAAGACAAAGATTGCCAGCCAAGAATACTCTACCCTGCAAGGCTATCCTTCCGAAATGAGGGGCAAATAGTATATTTCTCAGACAAACAAAAACTGCGGGAGTTCACTACCACACGACCACCCTTACAAGAAATCCTCAAGGGAGTACTGGGTTTGGTTCCTGAAAAATAACTACCACTGCCATAAAAACCCAAGAAAAATCTAAACCCGCTAGTACAATAAAAATGGCATTCATGAAGAGGAAACAAGTTAACAAAAACACTATCTACAACCTAAGGAACCAACAAACAAAGAAACCTAACAGTAAATCAGAAAGCAAGGAACAAAAGACACCTAAGACAACCAAACAACCAATAAAATGCAAGGAATAAATCGACAACTTTCAATAACAACTCTTAATGTTAAAGGCTTAAATTCCCCAATTAAAAGACACAGACTGGCTGACTGGATCAAAAAGCAGGACCCAACTATATGCTGCCTACAAGAGACCCACCTCACCCAAAAAGATTCACACAGACTAAGAGTGAAAGGATGGAAAAAGATTTACCATGCAAACAGAAAAGAAAAACGAGCTGGAGTAGCGATTCTTATATCTGACAAAATAGACTTTAAACTAAAAACCATAAAAAGAGACAATGAGGGACACTACTTAATGATAAAAGGACTGATCCATCAAGAAGACATAACAATCATAAATATGTACGCACCCAATGTTGGAGCAGCCAGATTTATAAAACAAACTCTATTACACCCAAAGAAGGAAATAGACACTAATACCATAATAGCAGGGGACCTGAACACCCCAGTGTCAATATTAGACAGATCATCTAGGCAAAGAATCAGTAGAGAAACACAAGATCTAAACAAGACTCTAGACCAATTGGAATTGGCAGATATCTACAGAACATTCCACCCAACAACCTCAGAATATTCATTCTTCTCATCAGCACATGGATCATTCTCCAGGATAGATCACATATTAGGTCACAAATCAAGTCTCAATAAATTCAAAAAAATTGGAATTATCCCATGTATCTTCTCAGACCACAATGGATTAAAACTAGAAATTAATAACAAACAAAACTCTGGAAACTATACAAACACATGGAAATTAAACAGCATTCTACTTAATGACATATGGGTCCAAGAAGAAATCAAGCAGGAAATCAAAAAGTTTATTGAAACTAATGAAAACAATGATACATCATACCAAAACCTGTGGGATACTGCAAAAGCAGTGTTGAGGGGAAAATTTATTGCATTAAATGCTCACTTCAGAAGAATGGAAAGATGGCAAGTGAACAACCTAACACTTCACCTTAAAGAACTAGAAAAACAAGAACAATCCAAACCTAAAGTTAGCAGACGGAAAGAAATCATTAAGATCAGAGCAGAACTGAATGAAATTGAAAACCAAAAAACAATTCAAAAGATCAACGAATCAAAAAGTTGGTTTTTTGAAAAGATAAATAAAATTGACAAACCATTAGCATGGCTAACAAAAAAAAGAAGAGAGAAGACTCAAATAACAAAAATTAGAAATGAAAAAGGCGATATTACAACTGATTCATCTGAAATACAAGGAATCATTCGAGACTACTATAAACAACTATACGCCAACAAATTTGAAAATCTGGAGGAAATGGATAAATTTCTGGACACACACAAGCTCCCAAAACTGAACCGTGAAGACGTAGAAAATTTGAACAGACCAATAACAATAAAGGAGATTGAAGCTGTTATCAGAAGGCTCCCAACAAAGAAAAGCCCAGGACCAGATGGATTCACAGCAGAATTTTACCAAACATTCAAAGAGGAATTGACACCGATTCTTTACAAACTATTCCAAAAGATTGAAACGGACGCAAATCTCCCAAACTCATTCTATGAAGCAAACATCATCCTGATACCAAAACCAGGTAAAGATATAACCAAAAAAGAAAACTACAGGCCGATATCCTTGATGAATATAGATGCAAAAATCCTCACTAAAATACTAGCAAACAGAATACAGCAACACATACGAAAAATTATTCATCACGATCAAGTGGGATTCATCCCAAGGATGCAAGGTTGGTTCAACATACGCAAATCAATAAATGTGATACACCATATTAATAAACTCAAACACAAGGACCATATGATCATCTCTATAGATGCTGAAAAAGCATTTGATAAAGTTCAGCACTCATTCATGACAAAGACCCTCTATAAGTTAGGTATAGAGGGAAAGTATCTCAACATAATTAAAGCCATATATGACAAACCCACTGCCAATATCATCCTGAATAGGGAAAAGCTGAAAGCTTTTCCTTTAAGAACAGGCACTAGACAAGGATGCCCACTCTCACCACTCCTATTCAACATAGTGTTGGAAGTACTAGCCAGAGCAATCAGAGAAGAGAAGGAAATAAAGGGCATCCAGATTGGAAAAGATGAAGTCAAACTGTCCCTGTTTGCAGATGACATGATCCTACATATCGAACAGCCTAAAACCTCTACCAAAAAACTCTTGGAATTGATAAATGATTTCAGCACAGTAGCAGGATACAAAATCAACACACAAAAATCAGTAGCATTTCTTTTCTCCAATAGTGAACATGCAGAAGGAGAAATCAAGAAAGCCTGCCCATTTACAATAGCCACCAAAAAAATAAAATACTTAGGAATTGAGTTAACCAAGGAGGTGAAAAATCTCTATAATGAGAACTACAAACCACTGCTGAGAGAAATTAGAGAGGATACAAGAAGATGGAAAGATATTCCATGCTTTTGGATTGGAAGAATCAACATAGTGAAAATGTCCATACTACCCAAAGTGATATACAAATTCAATGCAATCCCCATCAAAATTCCAAAGACATTTTTCTCAGAACTGGAAAAAACTATTCAGACATTTATATGGAACAATAAAAGACCACGAATAGCCAAAGCAATGCTCAGCAAAAAAAATAAAGCTGGAGGCATAACACTACCTGACTTTAAGCTATACTACAAAGCTATAATAACCAAAACAGTATGGTACTGGCATAAAAACAGACACACTGACCAATGGAATAGAATAGAGAATCCAGAAATCAACCCACACACTTACTGCCATCTGATCTTTGACAAAGGCACCAAGCCTATTCACTGGGGAAGGGATTGCCTCTTCAGCAAGTGGTGCTGGGATAACTGGATATCGATATGCAGGAGAATGAAACTAGATCCATACCTCTCACCGTATACTAAAATCAACTGAAAATGGATTAAGGATTTAAATATACACCCTGAGACAATAAAACTTCTTAAAGAAAACATAGGGGAAAAACTTCAGGAAATAGGACTGGGCACAGACTTCATGAATACGACCCCAAAAGCACGGGCAACCAAAGGAAAAATAAACAAATGGGATTATATCAAACTAAAAAGCTTCTGCACAGCAAAAGAAACAATTCACAGAGTTAAAAGACAACCAACAGAGTGGTAGAAAATATTTGCAAAATATACATCTGACAAAGGATTAATATCCAGAATATATAAGGAACTCAAATAACTTTACAAGAAGAAAACAAGCAACCCAATTAAAAAATGGGCAAAAGAGCTAAGTAGGCATTTCTCTAAGGAAGATATACAAATGGCCAACAGACATATGAAAAAATGCTCAACATCACTCAGCATCCGGGAAATGCAAATCAAAACCACATTGAGATACCATCTAACCCCAGTTAGGATGGCTAAAATCCAAAAGACTATGAACGATAAATGCTGGCGAGGCTGCGGAGAAAAAGGAACTCTCATACATTGTTGGTGGGACTGCAAAATGGTGCAGCCTCTATGGAAAATGGTATGGAGGTTCCTTAAACAATTGCAAATAGATCTACCATACGACCCAGCTATCCCACTGTTGGGAATATACCCAGAGGAATGGAAATCATCAAGTCGAAGGTATACCTGTTCCCCAATGTTCATCGCAGCACTCTTTACAATAGCCAAGAGTTGGAACCAGCCCAAATGCCCATCATCAGATGAGTGGATACGGAAAATGTGGTACATCTACACGATGGAATACTACTCAGCTATAAAAACGAATGAAATACTGCCATTTGCAACAACATGGATGGACCTTGAGAGAATTATATTAAGTGAAACAAGTCAGGCACAGAAAGAGAAATACCACATGTTCTCACTTATTGGAGGGAGCTAAAAATTAATATATAAATTCACACACACACACACACACACACAAACCGGGGGGGGGGGAAGAAGATATAACAACCACAATTATTTGAAGTTGATACGACAAGCAAACAGAAAGGACATTGTTGGGGGAAAGGGGGGGAGGGAAAAGGGAGGGAGGTTTTGGTGATGGGGAGCAATAATCAGCTACAATGTATATCGACAAAATAAAATTTAAAAAAATAAAATAAAAATAAAAATAAAAATAAAAATAAAAAAATAAAAAAATAATAATAAAAAATAAATTCCAAGTTACCTAACAAATATTTTTGCCCTTGACTCTGGTGTTAGAATAATCCAATCACAAGGATATGAAGCTAGAGATGAGAAGTAAGGTCTTTTACAAGAGCCAGGAACCTTATGATTCTCAGCAACCAATTTGAATCACTACATAGTATAAGCCACATGGTAGACAATAAATAAAACCAGATTAATTGATTGACTTATGGCCAAAAAGCATATGGCTTCTGCTTTCCCCTCATGTCATTTGTCAGGCCCGAAGCTCTGGGTTCCCTATCCAGGCCAAGATATACTATGAGCCTATGGGCTCCTAACTGATCATAAAGGCTTGAAAAACAAGTCGGAATACCTAGATCAGAGATGGGAAATACATAGCTCATGAGCCACTGCTACCTACTTCCATTTCCCTGGCCAGTATTACTAATGTATAAAGGATTGCATTCTTTATCCTTGGAAACAACCTCAGAGACTCAAAAACAGCATTAGCCATCCCTACCAACCATTAGAAGTTGGCATGTGAGAAGAATCCAACTCATGACCTCTTACTTGGGTTAAGTCCTACAATAACTATGCAGCAATGTCCAGTGAGGAACAAATGAAAGATACTTGATGAATGAATGGATGGGTGTGATCTTGTAAAAATGCTCTGACAACTTGAAAGTGCAGGCATCAACATCTTGACTAGGGATGGAGGGGGGATCCACTTCAAGGTGGCTTATTCACAGACCTGGCAAGTTCATGGTGGTTGTTGGCAGGAGGCCTCAATCCCCCGCCAGATGGACCTCCTCATAGGGCTGCTTATATGTCCTCACAACGTGGCAGCTGGCTTCCTCCTGAGTGTTTGATCCAGGAGAACACAAGCTGGAAGCCACAATGATTTTTATGCTCTAGCCTCCGAAGTCACACTCTATCCTTTCCTCAATATATTATTGCTTATACATATCAGGCCTACTCACTATGGAAGAGTACTACACAAGAGTATGAATACTGTAGGCAGGGAACACTGGGAACCATCCTGGAGGCTGGCTACCATATAAGTCCTTGTAGTAGATTTAAAGAAGTGCGAGATCCAGTCCTTGCTCTTAAGGAGCTTATAGTGTAGTTAAAGGAACCCTATATGTGCAGGAGGAAAAAAAAAAAGAAAAAGAAAAAATCTATTTAAAGAAAAAAGAAACAAAACAAAACTATGACAAATGGCTAGGAGTCAGCAATATCTATGTTCTCTGTTTCTTCCCAGATATACTACTATACTCCATTCACTATCCCTCTTGGATTTTGGTATGGCCATATAAATAGTTTTTGGCAATGGAAGGTAAGAGGATGTTTTAGTCAGTGTCTGTTGCTTAAAGCAAAATTCCTGGAACTGGTTAATTTATCAAGAAATAATATTTATTGCTTACTGTTTCTGAGGGTGGAAAGTCCAAAGTCCAGGGAACACATCTGGTGAAGGTCTTCCTTGGTGATGATTTAAGCAACAAGGAGTATCACCCTGCAAAAATGGTGGAAAAGAGAGAAACTCTCTTGCGCTCTCCGTTTAAAGCTCTCAGAACCACATTCCTGACCACCATTATTAATCCACTCACTACAGCATGATCCCACAATCCAATCACCTCCCCAAGGCCCCACTTTCCAATCACCACAATAGTATTTCCCACCCTCTCAACACTGTCACAGTGGGGGCCCAGTTTCCAATACCTGGAAATTTAGGGGACACAATTTAAGCTTCAACGAGTTTGGGGGAGACATTCAATCCACACCAGAAGAGATGACATGTGTCATCTCTAGGCCAAGCTTTGTCTTCTCCTTGTTCTTTCTCCTTCTTTATTTGGTGATTCTGGGATGTAAAGAAGGATGGAGTCACTGTGTTCCAGAAAGACTGCTTGGAGTAGGCTGCTGCCTACAACCATTCTTGACCCATGGTGCACTTGAGAGAGTTTTTAGGAAACTCACATGTCAAATTTTATTGTTGTTTGTTACAGCACCTAGTATTACTTATCCTGACTAATACATGTAGCAAAATCATCTGAGGCAGCAAACAATCTGTTCAAAATGAGTGACTGTGAGCCTTCTCCAGGTGAATCCATGATTTACTAACTATTGTTTCACACATTCAGGGGTCTCAGTACAGTGCACCCAATGGACATTCAGTAATGATTTAGACAAAAAGTGTAATAGAATAAAAAGTGTGCTACATGACTTCAGAAGACAGCATGAGTGCATTCTTTAATTCAATCTCTTTCCCCTGAGTCTTTCCCTCAAGTAAATCTAGCCAGCACTATTGCAATAAGTCTGCTGTCCGATTTTCCTGTCACTAACTAGTCTCTCCCCACACTCTATATTCTACAGTGCATGATATAAATAGAATGCTTGCTATGCCCTACATACACATCATTCTTTTTTTTTTTTTTTAAATTTTATTTTGTCGATATACATTGTGGCTGATTATTGCTCCCCATCACCAAAACCTCCCTCCCTTCTCCCTCCCCCTCTCCCCCCCAACAATGTCCTTTCTGTTTGCTTGTCGTATCAACTTCAAGTAATTGTGGTTGTTATATCTTCTTCCCCCCCCCCCGGTTTTGTGTGTGTGTGTGTGTGTGTGTGTGAATTTATATATTAATTTTTAGCTCCCTCCAATAAGTGAGAACATGTGGTATTTCTCTTTCTGTGCCTGACTTGTTTCACTTAATATAATTCTCTCGAGGTCCATCCATGTTGTTGCAAATGGCAGTATTTCATTCGTTTTTATAGCTGAGTAGTATTCCATTGTGTAGATGTACCACATTTTCCGTATCCACTCATCTGATGATGGACCATCATTCTTTATTTTGCATTTGAGAGTCACCATATACCCCCACCCCACTTACTTACCTGAATGTTAACAACTTGTGTAACCATGTCAAAATGTCAAAACTAAGAAATTAATATTTGTACAACACTATTAAACTAAACTACAGACTTCATTTGAACTTCACCAGTTTTTCCACTAATGTCCTTTTCCTGTTCCAGGATCCAATCTGGGTTTCCACATTGAATTTGGTTATCATGTCTCCTCAGTCTCCTTTAATCTGCAATGGTCTTTTATTGTTTTTTATGACCTTGACAGTTTTGAAGAGCACTGGTCAAGAACTTGCTAGGTCTCTCAACATGGGTTTTTCCGATGTTTTTCTCATAATTAGACTGGGGTTGTGGGTTTGGGGGATGGATAACACAGAAGTGATGTGCCCTTCTTATCATATCAAATCAGAGAGCACATGACATCAACATGACTTGTCCTTGATGATGTTAACCTGCATCACTTGGTAAGGTGGTGTTTGTCAAGTTTCTCCACTATAAAGTTTCTATTTTCCCCTTTTCATACTCTATTTTTTTGGATCAAGCCACTAAGTCCAGACCACACTCAAAAGAGGGAAATTAAGCTTTCTGTTCTTGAGAGGGGAGTATCAGCAAATATTATTTAGAATTCTTTCTCAGAAAGATTCATCCATTCTCCCATTTTTATTTATTTATTCAATCATTTATTTATATCAGTATGTACTCATAGATATTTATTTTATTCTTTGAATTGTGTGATTTTGTGCCATTTTTAACATAAAATTTATAGGTACATGCTTAAGGTTATACAATAAACTGAGTACAGTCTTAGAATCTTTCTTGACTGTAAACTCCTGCAGGAAAAGAATCATGACCTATTCTACTCATCATCAAAGTTAGAACAAATATCACCTTCCAGAAACCATCACTGACCACTCGGTCTAAATTAGTGCTCCCGTCACTGCTACCAATCACTCTCAAATTATTCTGTTAAGTTTTAGTTTTCTCTCTAACACTTGCGCTATTTTATGATCATTTTATTTACATGTTTACTTGTTTAATATCTGCCTTTCCCACTGAATAGCAGCTCCCTGAGATCAAGAGTCTTACATTTCTTGCTGATCTCTGTATCTCCAGTGTCACAAACAGGGTCCGGAACATAGCTGGTACTCAGTAAATGTTTACTGAATAAATCAACAAATCTTCATATGTCCCAGTAGACCCAATGAGTGGCCTTACAGGGATCAATAACAATTGAATGGAATATGACACTCCCCTGCTACATTCTAAGCATGATTAAAATACATTTTTATTTATAACATTCTGATCTGTAAAACTATTTTTTAGGACAACATTGATATTACAAATCAAAATAACAAACATTTGACTATGTCCTCCCTGTTAGGCAGCAGATTTAACTTCCTAATTGTGTTTTCTTCCTATCAGCACTGGAAAAAGTCAGTGTTCTTATGAGCCCACACCAGCTGGCTGTGCAATGGAGAACAAGAATGGAAATAGAGGGAATTGTCCCAGGTGCTAAGGCTATCTGGCTCATGCCTAATCAACAAAGTAGGCCAGTGAGATGTGCATGGGTGTTAAGATAATAAAGACACTGGCATGGAATGAATAAAGAAAGAGGGAAGGAAGAAGGAGTTGGCCAAGGCAACCAACTACCTGAATTTGAGTTCACTGTGGGAGAGCCATTTTAAGCCTCATAGAGAATTTACCCAGTTGGGGAAGACAGAATGGAAATCCTAGAAGCAAGAATTTTCTTTTCCTAGACTGGAGAGGTGACTGAAGACTGGTAGAAATTTGGATTTTATCCCAGGTTGTTCGGTAAAAATTATCAATGGCTGACATTTAAGAGAAATGAAATCCGATGAGGCAGAGTAAATGCAGTGTGAATGATTTGCTTTTCCCCATAACTGAGTGGATAAACATGATTATTTACTTAATAAAGAATTCTTTGATGTTCTCAAAACAATCCTATTAGTTTAATAAATGGTTGAAAAATTATGATTTATATGAGCTGGGTTAATAAATATACTGTGCAGTCTCTGTCCATTTATCATTGATTTCCATATGTTTGTATAGACAGCTGAATTTTCTTTTCCCCTGAATGCTGTATTTGCAAGAAAATCAGGATTGAATTTAAAACATGAAGTAATCATTATAAACCTCCTAGGTAAATAGTACTGACTTATTGACTCATATGCTGAAGAATCAGGGCTAGCATCCAGTAATGAGAATCTTTTCCTATTTTCTCTGCCTTTTGGAGAAGAAAAAAAAAGAGCCAGGGTATACGATCACCCCAAACTCAGTGTCAGAGCCAGAGAAGATAAGAGAAAGAGTCTGAACTTCATGATTATTTCCTGCCAAAAGTACTCATCAAGACATCAGATGAGCTCTGTAAAAGACTAAGCAATAATCTCTCCTCTGATCTCAGGTTTGAAAGGCAGTTCTGAGTCATATTACGGGCTGCCATGTGTGTTAATATATCTTATAAACTTGCTGTCTTTGATATGTCAAGTTTCTAAAATAAAGGACTATCCTAAAGCGTTTACTAAACACATTTCCATGGTAGAAAGATAGTAAGCCCCTTTCAGTCGAAGTATGCAAGCAGATCCTAAGTGACCATTTGTGAAAATAACTTGAAAGAAAGTGTAGAGCAGATGGAGGATTGACTTGCAAGAACTCTAGGGTTTTTTTTCCAACTCCAGGATTCTATGCAGTCAGGCATCTAATGTCTTACATTCTAAATAGGAGAAACCATGCAGATACTAGTAAATATTGAGAACATCCAATTAAAATGATTAAATTAAAGTAATTCATAAATTAGGTAAAAGCACCTGGACATTTAGTGGGAAAGTGAAGGAAGAAGATGTGAACCATAATTGGGAGGCAATCTACTCCACATACCGAAAATGAGGAGAAAGAATTATTACTGGAATGACATTAATATTTCAAGAGTTTTTGAATGATGGAGTGTAACAAGCTGTCACTGCTTCACTTGTACCCCCTAGGCCTGTTACTTCAACGCCTACTGCCCAGCTTCCAACCTCCAGCTGCTGTATCTCTTCGCCCTGTGAGTGACTCGCTTCTAATGAATAGACTGTAACAGGAGTATTAGTATGTGACTTCTGAAATTAGGTTATAAAAGGCATCGTGATTACCTCTTTGCTCTTTCTCTTAGATCAGTCACTCTGGGAGAAGCCAGCTGCCACATTGTAAGGACAATCAAGCAAGCCTATAAAGAGACCCATTCACTGAGTAACTGAGGCCTCTTGCCAATAGCCTTGTAAGTGTACTACCTTGAAAGCAGTCTTCCAGCCCCACTCAAGCCTTCAGATGACTACAGCACCTCCCAGCATCCTGACTGCAAACTCTTGAGACAGAACCACCCAGCAAAACTGTTCCCAAATTCCTGACCCACAAAAACTGTGAAATAAATATTTATTATTTTAAGCCACAAAGGTTTTTTTTGGGGGGAGACTAATTTGTTACACAGTAATAGATAACTAATACAGTCAGACTGAGCTAAAATACAGAGAATAATCAATAAGTTCAAAGGTGTGGGAAATGAGGAGCAAGACAAAATGTGATTCATATATTCTTAACAAAAATTAGGATCACACTGTTCATGTTATTTTGTAAATGACTTTTTTTTTTTTTTTTTTTTGGCAGAGCCCCAGATGGACACAACTTATTAATCACAATTCTTGATCATGGCACACTCATCCTTCTTCCAGCCATGATCCTCTTATTTTATTTATGTTTTTAGTAATATAAAGTACAGTCATAGAACCAATGTCGAACCCAAGAATTAGAATATAGCTAATCACATTCACCTGTACATAATTACATGCACATAGATGATACCTTTTTATTTAAAAATATATCATATTACTTCCTCATATTACTAAATATACTTCCACATAATTTTTTTATGCCTACACAGAATTTCCTAATGTATGTGCCATACGGGACTTAACCAGTTTCTTACGGTTGGATATTTAAAATATTCTCCATTTTTTTATTATCAAAAATAAATAAGATGGTGGTGAATGTCCTGATGCACTCCTTAGGACACATTCTTCATGAGAAGCCAAAATCCAGCTGTACTGCTGCTTAAAGGGCAGATATGCCCAGCCTATCAGAAATTTCTCACCATCTCCAGATGAAGCCTCTGGACCTTAGGGCTGGGTCCAAGCAACCCACTTTCCTACAAAAGATCATCAGAACTAAATTCACAGTGCTCCACATCCCTTTTTGTCTGTCACCAAGGAGCAAGCCTCTCTAGTCTTAGTCTTCTAATCACTCATCCCCAAATTGTGCTGTAAACCCCAAATCTGTTCCACCCTCTACCCTCAAAAAATTTTTCCACTGTGCCTTCTGGAAGTTTCTCTTCATCAATGTCTCATAAATTTTAACTCCCTGTCTGAACCTCCCCCCTTTTCCATAATCAAAACTTGACTCTCCCTTAGGAATACTGCTATATAAGAAGCTGTTTTCTCCAACTTACTCCTTTGAAACCATTACTTTTCCTCCTTCTTTAATAGACATAGTTCTGGCAACTTCCTCCCTCCTCAAAAGAATCATTTAGCAATTTCTTGGTCATTTATTCCACTCAAGAAATACATAAGTGCACATCAACTTCTTTACCCCAACACTTGACGTCATATGACACAGCCTCAAATTCTATGTGAATGACCTGTCCCTGGCCTGTCAAATATTCAGACTTCTAATCACTCTATGCTACCCTTGGATACGACCCTGACTGCATCATCACCAGAAACCACACCACATGTATGACTGTGAATTCAAACACTAGCCATAAATAGAAGCTACCAGGTTTTCAGCTGTGCCCATGATCTGGCCGATCCAGATCATGGACACAGCTGAAAAACTAGACAGAGCAGAGCAGAGCTTGATTAATTTATGTTATAAAGGGCCTGAAGCTGCTCCCTGCAGAACAGAGGAGAACTGGATGATGAAGATAAAAGGAAAAGAAAAGCACAGGAATTTCAGGCCAGAGTTCTAGAAGATGATGCTGTAGCAGAGTGAGAAGGGAGATACCAGAGAAACTAAGTAAAGGGGATTTAAAATGCTTTGCTATGACAAGACTTATGATTCTTCCCTTGCTCCTTTTCAATGAATTTTGGTGCAAATTTTAAAAATGCTTCTTGTGCTTCTTTGCATGTTGGACTGATGTTTCTCTTTGATGCAACACCATGCTGAGACTGGCCACTAGGCAACCCAGCATTATTTGATATGCACAAGCACTCTCCTCTCAGACCTACACTTCTTCCTCTCTTTCTATACAAGAAAAATTCTTTGACTTCATTGAGATCTCCAATCTCCTCAAGTACCTTCTATGTTCCCTATATTTGTCAGCCCCCTTCCTATCTTTTAATTTCTTCCCAAATTCAGAGTCTGTGGTTCAATAACATACTTACCCTTGACCTTCATAAACCTCTTAGGTGGGGGCCTACTGCAGGCCTTCTTGGTGCCTGCACAATGCAGCTGAATGTTACTGAAGAAATGCCTATCATGCAGCAGATTTTTGTCACTAAATGCATGACCACCACCTTCAAATGGGCACTCAGTACCCACTGCTGGGGATTGCACTGGCTCTCTGACTTGACTGCACTTAACTTCACTCTTTCAGGAGGGATCATTTCACACTTTGTCCACACAGTAGCTTGAACCAGGACTCTCTGGTTCTATTTCAGTGAGGAAATGAAGTCATTACTGAGGAACTAATCTTCCAGTTTCCACATCTATGCAACTGCCTTGCCTATACCCATCACTTTCTCCCCACTTACTTCCAACAGAAAAAGTAAAATGAAAACATTATCCCTCTATCTTTTTGTTATAAAGTCTCTCTTCTGCATCTTTAAACATCCCATCAGCAGTCAAACATACTCCAAGCTACAATAATGGCACTTTCAGGAATTGGGCATTGTATGCAGCAGGGGTGTTAATATCTTCCCATCAAGAACACAAAACAAAAGAAACAACAAACACTGCCCTGTTGAATCCACAATTACCTCCAGGGTCTATCATCTTGATGGGTTTTTTTCTTTGTTTGTTTGTTGTTGCTGTTGTTGTTTCATTTTATTTGTTTGTTTTTTAACTGAAATATGTTCACTGTACATATTTATGGGGAACAGTCATACTTCAATACATGGTCTTCCTTATGCTCAAACATCTCAAAAATGTTCTACCCAATCCCATTGACCCTTCATTTTTATTTTACTATTTTAGATGTATGAAATGTATGAAGAACTATATAGCAAACGCCCATGCACCTACCACCCAGCTTAAGAAATAAAGGATTACACATGTATTTTTTAATCCCCTGTATATCCTTCCTGAATATCAACTTCTTTCCTTCCTCTAGGAAGTAACCACTATTCCAAACATAGTGCTTATCAGTCTCCTGCATTTCTTTATTATTTTATCTATTGTAATGTTTTTTGGACTTGTACATATACTCTATACAAATGGTGCCACATTCAAGGTATTCTTTACCTTGTCTTTGTTACTCAACATAATGTTTTGAAACTCATCCATGTCTTTAAAGATGGACTGGTTTGTTCATTTTGACAATAGTATAGTGACTTATTTCCCTAATGATGAACATCACAGTAATTATTCGCTGCTGCAAGTAATGTCATACTTTTGTAAATTACTCTGTGAGCACATTACAAAAAGTTTTTTTAAGGATAGACATATAGAAGTGGAACTGCCAGGTAGTAAGGTGTGTGCATCTTAAACTTTATCAAGTAATGCCTGGTTTCTTCCCAAACATTCAGAGTCTGTTGAATTCCTAATGATCCATGTTCTCACCAACCAGTATATCGTCAAGCTTGGAAATTTTTGCAATCTGATGGGTGTGAGATGTATCTCATCATGGTTTTGGTTTTAAATTTGATTTTATTGTACATTGAAAAGACTGAACACCTTCTCAAATCTTCATTGGCATCAACCTTGGCCAATGATTGCCTGTTCACATCTTTTGCCCATTTTTCTATTGAGTTGTTCATATTTTCAGTATTGGTTTGTAGGCATTCTTCATATATTCTGATATGGATTCTAGGACTATTATATGGTTAGATAAGTTTCTTTCAAGTCAGTTACGTTTTTAACATTTTATGATGTCTTTTGATGCATAGAAGTATAAATTGCAATATAATTGTATTTACCCTTTTCTTTATGGTTCATTCTGCTTGTATTTTGTTTAATAAGCCCTCCCTACCCTGAGGTCATAAATATATATTCTCCCACTTTGCCTTCTAGTAGTATTAAAGTTTTCTTTTCACATTTAAATCTTCCATTCACATGGAATTCATCTTTACTACAGATAACAATATGGATTTTTATTACTCTGTATGAATAATCAATTGTTCAAGAGCCATTTATTGATTTTTTTTTTATCCCTTCTCCTTTGAAGCAGTGCTAATCCTGCTCATTATAATGTCTCCATATATTTATGGTGTCTGCTTCTCGTCTTTAGTTTTATTTCCTATTCATTTTATCATTTATTACCTTGTCAATACTAAGATGCCTTAATTACGACAGGTTGAACTGTACGCTATTACCAATATTCTACTAACTATAACATATGGAAAAAGAAACTATAACTTATAGAAAACACAGAAGTTTCATATGATACAGCCTAATAATGAGTCTTGATATTAAGTTAAGGTTATACTTCCACCTTTTCTTTTTTACAAAATTGTTTTTGTTAATCTTGGCTCTTTACTTTCAATATAAATTTTGGAATTCATTTGTCAACTTTTACAAATACAAAACTAAAATCTGTTAGAATTTTGATCAACATTGCCTTGAATTTATAAATTAATTTTAGGATTAATGACATTGTCACAACATCGAGTTTTGCTTTTCATGAACACATGTTCTTTTTAATTTGTTAAGATCATTTAAAATGACTTTTACAACATTTTACAAATTTCCCCATAAAGTTCTTGAACATATGTCTTTGGAATTTATTATTCAGAATAATCAATAGCCCTCTGTAAATTTTATTATCTTGGTAAAATTATAGTTTCCAGTAGTTGGTTGCTCTTGGATGTTGATTTTATATTTTGTATATCAATCAGTATTATATATACCAATCTTGCTAAACTGTTATTAATTCTAATATTTTAACTGTAAATTTGGGGGATTTTTTTATAGACAATCATATCCTCTACCAATCATGACAATTGTGCTTCTCCCTTACAATTTCTTATATAGTTTTTCATTCTTTCTTTTTCTTAACTAACTACACTGGCTAGGATCTTTAATTTAAGGATTAATCCTGATATAAGCATCTGATAATCATTCCTGATTTAAAGGAAATGCTTCTATTACTATTAAGTGGGATATTTGGTAAAAGTTTTTATCAGGAAAGAATATCCCTTTTGTTACACTTCTCACTGTATATCAGAGACGAAAAAAGGATTACTCGAAGCGCCATTAATGTGTTGAGAAGACTGAAGCGTCTCTATCGCAGAGAAAACTGGGTATAACAGCCATTCAGAGTTAGCACCTGTTTTTTGTTGTAAAGGCAAGGAAGCTTCACAAGGAAAATCAGTTGATTCAATCATCACAAAAGGACACAAGGACATGGGCAGTGTTATGAAAGTTCTCCATGGCTAAGTATAGCCTAAGCAATGGAAACTAGTAACATCAGTAAAATTAACAATGTGGCATTCCAAAGTACAATTAGTGAAAAGCTAAGTTGGTCGAACTGGCTCATTATCTAAAGTATAACCTCTCCTTAAGCAAAAGTTACACTCTTATGATAAAATCTAAGGACAATTATATCTAAAGTTTCCCCCAACAGACAGCTTGCCCCTAGCAAACATTTTTTTCACATCTTTCCCTTCAGCAATTATTAAAATCTCTTAACAGGATAGGTATGACAACCACCTGTTAGCTTGAAAATCATTAAAGTATACAATCCCACACCTAAGCAGTGATTAGAGTTGATTAGATGGGCTGCGGCCCGGCTATCTGTAGGCTCCCCCTACGCAAGGGCTTTTGCCCCATCTATGCATTTACCTAAAGCCCCTATTCTAAAAATCAAATGAGAATATTTAATTAGAATTGATTAAATGGGCTTTTGCCCTCTATCTGTAGACTGTGGTCTCCTATGCAAGGGCTTTTGCCCCATACATGCATTTACCTAAAAACCCTATTCTAAAATCAAATGAGAATCAAGATTTCTAACCCTCCATGCCCTTTCTATTTCTAGTTATCTAAAGTATATTTAAATGTATGTTTAATTTCATCTACCGCTTTTACAGCATTTACCGAGAGGTACTTTTCATTAAGTTGAATAATGGAATGAATGGTAAATTACATTTTTTTTATATTAAACCATCCTTTAATTCCTCAGATAAATCAAAAGTTTGGTGCATTGCTGAATTTTCTCTTTTATTATTTTGTTTAAAATATTAGAATCAAAATTTATAAGTAAGATTGGCATACAACATTCTATAATTACATTGTCACCTAATTTAAATGAGTTTAGTTTTTAAATGAGTTTTAGAGCTTTTGTTATTTTCCTATTCTCTGGAAGTGTTTTCTCTAATTAAGTCTTCTCTTATCTCTTCGAATTTTCTTAAGATCATTGCTTGGAATTCCTTTTCAGACATTTCAAGGATTCCCTGTTCCATGGGGTCTGGTACTTGAGCATTACTGTATTCCTTTGGTGGTGTCATATCTCCTTGTTTGTTTGTAGTTCTAGTATTTTTTCATTGATGTTTGGTCATTTGGTAGAGGACTTGCTTCTTCTATTACTCTGGGGTTGGCTATGAGGATAAAGATTTCCTCCTGTATTGCAGGCTCTACTGGTGACTCTTCATAAATCAATGTAGTCGAGTGTGCGGCAGGTTGCCTGTAGAGTGGCCCTGGCCACTACTGTGGTGGTGAACTGTCTTTGCAGTGACAGTAGGTGTGGCAGTGGCTATAGTACACCACCTTGGCTCCTGTTCTGGCAGTGAGCAAGGCTTTCCATGGCCATAAACTGAGCCCCTGGTGTTGTGCAGGGCTTGGTTCACCATGGCACTTGCTGCGGCTTGTGGGCTGTTCTCTCTGCTGGAAATGTTTTATAGGATTTGAATTTTGACCACTGGATTTGTTTGAGATAGAAGATGTCTCTTAGAAACATCTGGGCCTATTATTTTTGTGTAAAAGTTTAGAGAAAAAGTAGATATTTAACTACGGATTTGATTTCTTTATTGGTTGTATTTCAGATTTTCCAATTTTTCTTGTCAGTTTTGGTATTCGTATTTTTCTAGGAAACTGACTATTGTGAATGTCTTTATATTTATTAGCCAAAGTTATTTATACAAATTTCTTATTTTTTATTACTTCTACATCTGTAGTAATGTGCCCTTTTCATTCTTAACACTATGTATGCCTTTTTTTGTGTTTTTGTCAAAAATTCTTTTTTTTTTTTTTTTTTTAGTTTTTTAAAAAACCAACTTCTCTAGGGATGTCCTCTTCATATCTTTGTTTATTATTTATTAATTTCTGATCTTTCAAATTTTCCTTCTACTTTCTTTGGGTTTTCTTAAGTTGAATGCTTAGATCATTTGAGTCATTTCTTTTAAAGCATCCTAATTAAGGTACAAGTTACATACAACAAAATGCACAAATTTTGTATTTCACTGAGTTTTGACAAATGTATAAATCCATTATAATTGAGAGAGATCATTTCCATTACACCAAAATTCCCTTGTGTCCCTTTGCAGCCAACCACCACCACCACCACCCTAGCCTGGCCCCAAGGAACAACTGATCTGCTTTCTGTCAGTATAAATTTGTTTGCCCTTTCTAAAATTTAATGTAAGTGGAATCATACACATATTTTCTTTTGTGTCTGGCTTCTTTTGCTCAGCATAATGTTTTTGAAATTTGTCTATGTTGTTACATGTACTTGTATTAGTAATTTATTTTTTACATTACTGAATAGTATTGCATTCTGTGAATTATATTCCAATTTGTTTCATTCCCCTGTCAAGGAGCATTTTAATTGTTTCAAGTTTGGAACTGTTATGAATAAAGCTGGTATAAGTATTTGTGTACAAATCATTTTGTGGTTGCATGTTTTTACTTCTATTGAGTAAATACCAGAAGTGAAATTGTTGAGTCATATGTTAAGTTTGTGTTTAACTTTTAAGAACTGTCAGACTCTTTCCAAAGTAATTACACCATTTTACAACCACTTTGGAAAACACCAACAAAATTTGAGCATTTCCAATTGCTCCATACCTTTACTAACACTTGGTATTATCAGTGTTTTTAATTGTAGCCATTCTCAAATACATGTAAAGGTATTTCATTGTAGTTTTAATTTACATTTTACCAAAGCCTAATTATACTAAACAACTTTGTATGTGCTTATTGGCCATTCATACATCTTTTTATCAAGTGTCTTTTCTGCATTCTTTGTCTTATTATTGTCATAAAAGTTGTTTCGTAGTCTGGATACAAGCCCTTTGTTAAATATATATTTTTTTTATATGAGAGAGAGATAGATAGTTTTGGTATTAAATATTTTTTATTGTTCTTTGATCAGTATTCTAACATTTTTACTGTAATTATTTATTGACCCCTAAGTTATTTAGAAGTGAATTTTAAATTTCTAAACATGTAAGTTCTTTTAAATTATCTTTTTGCTATTGATTACTATCCATTGCATGGTGGTCAGAGGACATGGTCTGTTTAATGCTAATTCTGAAATTTCTCTCTATGTGATCATTTATGATATTCTATGTGACAAATTTCACAAATGTATGCTTAAGAAGAATCTACATTCTGTTTGGTTCAAATACATAGATACATTAGATCAATCTTTTTAATTGTGCTATTAAAAATCCACTATATATTTAAGACATAAAATCTCCCAATATAATTGTAAATTTGTAAATTCTTCTTGTAATTCTATCAGCTTTTTCCTTATGTATTTTCAGGCCTCAATATTAGTTGGATGGAGTTAAAAATTTTTTAATTTTTCTGGTGAGTTTTAGCTATATTATGTAGTGAGTCTTTTTTCCCTAATAAAGTTTTTGGCTTTAAAGCATATGAACTTTTAAAAAGTACTATTAGTGGTATTTGCCTGTTGCGTATTTCTCTATCCTTCCACTTTGCGTATTTGTGTGTCTTTCTGTTTTAAATACATCTCTTGTCAATACCATCAAACTAGATTCTTTTAATCCAATCTGGCAATTTTGTTTCTTTTTTAAAAAATTTTTTCCATTTACATTTATTGTGATTACACACACACACACACACACACACACACACACATTGAGATATAATTACATCAAGTGAAATGCATAGTGTATAGTTTGACAAGCTTTGACAAATGTATACACATGTGTAATCAACACATCAAGATACAGATCATTCCATTATGGAAAGTTCTCTTATGCCTTATTTCTCTTTCCAGTTAATCTCACTCCCCTCACAGAATCAAGCACCATTCTGATTTCTATCCCTGTAGTTTGGTTTGACCTGTTTGGTTTGAACTTCATATGAATAGATCATTCATGTCTTTTTGTGTCTGTCTCCTTTCAATAACCTAATGTTTTTGAGACTCATACCCATTGTTGCATGAATTAAAGCTTTATTCCTTTTTATGGCGGAGTAATGTTACATATGAATATACTCACATATTTTTATTACTACCATTTTATCTTTTGCTTTTAATTTACTTGCTTTTCCTATGCTTCTTTTGATTGATCATGCTTTTTATTCAATTTTGTTTTCATCCAATAGTTTTGGAGTTACTGGCTTTATTTCGATTTTTTCAGTGGTAACTATTTATAATTTAATATGCACACTTAGCAAATTTAAAATTAATCAGTACCTCTAATCTTCTCTTGAACAATACATGCACCTTAATACACTTTAATTTCAATCTGTAAAATTCTCATTTTAAGGGACAAGCATTTTAGCTCCATCTTGTTTTCTTAAACTCCCAATTTCTAACAATAATTATTATTTCATATACTGAAGTATCATGAATTAGGGCATCTTTTAGAAGTTCGCTTGGTGAGGGTATACTTGTTATAAACTCACTCTTGTTTTTCCAAAATGTCTTTACTTTTCGCTTATTCTCAAATAATATTTTTTAAAGAGACACAATTCTAGCTCAAGAATAATTTTCTCTGAGCACTTTACAAATATTTTACTGTCTTCTGACTTCCACTTTTGCTGTTGAGAAGTCTTTATTCACAGTCAAATAATGAATGCTTTTTCCTTTTCTTCTAATTGCTTTTAAGAACTTTTTGTCCCTTGTGTTCTGCTGTTTAACAACAGTGAATCTGAGTTTAATTGTCTTTTTATTGTTCCTTTCCCCATGCTTTCTGAATCTGGTGATTTATAGCTGTCTTTAATTCTAGGAAATTCTTAGCCTTTTATATTTTGAACATTGTCTCTCATTCTCTTTTTCTGGAACATTATTTAAACACCAGGTGAAACTTATTATATTTTCAGGACCTCTTTATCTCACTTCATGTTTTCTACTTCTTTCATTCTTTGTGTAACGTTTCTCTAAATGTTGTATTTTCTAGATTACTATTTTCTCTTTAGCTTTGGCTAATCTGCTGCTAAGCTTTTCATTTAGTTTTTAATTTCAAAGATTATATTTTCCATATCTAAGAGTTCTCTTTGGTTCTTTTTCAAATTTTCCTCAACTTTTTGATAGAATTGTTCATAGTCCTTAATTCCTTTTGACCTTTCTCAAATTTTTCTATTCTGATTTTTAACTCTTTAAATATTTTAATTTAATACTACATTTTGGGGGGCATCTGTTTCTGCTGATTATAATGCTGTCTCTCACAGTGGCTTGTTTTCTCTGTGTTTTGTAATTTCCTATTATAAACTCATTGTCATCAGAGTGGCTTTAACTGTAGAAATCCTGTGAGGCCCTAGTTAAAGGTTTGTTTCTCCAGAGAAAATTTAATTTTCTTTTGCCAAATGCCCTAAAACAACTTTGCACTAATTTCTTAGTGTGAGGATTTATGAACCTTGTGGGTGGTATAAATTCAAAACCTAAACCTACATGAGGTCTGACCCCTTATTAGGAATTCTCAGAGGTGGCTTTTCTCCCCTGTTGAGCACAGGCTGAATCAGACATGTTTCCTTTTGATGAAAGGCAGAGGTACAGAAGTTTGAGGCAGTCAGGTTTATGTAGAGATATCATTCCTACCTCCCCACCTCGCATGGGCCTCCAGCCTCATCTCCCCACTGAGCTAGACCATCCAAGTCCTAGTGTCTTCATTAGTGAGATTTGTAAATATCTTTAGGGTAGCCATAGCTTCAACTTTGGTTTATCACTCTGATTTTTTAAAATTTTTGCTCAATGGGATTGCCCTTACTTTCTTGATAATTCAACACTACATCTAATAAGATATTTGTTACATTTTACAAAGCATTTATGAGTATTGGTATGGGGAGATTTTACAGAATATCTAGTCCATTATGTTGCTGGAAACTGAAATCACCATTTACTCTTCAATCTATATCTATGTGGCTTCGATCCCTAGTACTCCTTAAAACTGTTCTTGAACACTACATCTAATAAGATATTTGTTACATTTTACAAAGCATTTATGAGTATTGGTATGGGGAGATTTTACAGAATATCTAGTCCATTATGTTGCTGGAAACTGAAATCACCATTTACTCTTCAATCTATATCTATGTGGCTTCGATCCCTAGTACTCCTTAAAACTGTTCTTGCCAAGGACACATCTATGGTGACAAACTTAATGTGCAATATTTAGGCTTACCTTACCAGGTGTCTGAAAAATAGTCAGCATATGCAACCGTTCCTTCATTCTTGATGCACTTTCTCTTCCCACACTCTTAGTTTTTGTTCTAACTCTCTACACACCTCTTCTTGGTCTCCTCTGTATATCTAATCAACCCAAACCCAAAATTTAAAAATTATCTTTATGTATTTTATAATAAATAGGAAGATAGGAAAGCTCAAAAGAAGTTAAAATAAACAGCATATGTTCCAGGAGTCTCCACTACAGTGTCAACTAGGGTTTATTATGATCTTATTATCACTATGCTCTTATGATCACTTTTAGGTAAAGTTAATTTTCACGAAATTAAGTTACCATAAAGTGAGGCTTAAGTGGGTCATAGCCCAGCTTTCATGCAGAACCATTCTTCCCTGTAAGGGAGAGGAATTATGTTTTTGCTTAAGAGTGCATACTCTAGGGCCAGACTGCCTCAGTTCAAATCCCAGCTGCACCACTTGCTAGCTTTATGTACTCTAACCCTCTGCGCCTCAGGATCCTCATCTGTGAAAAGGGGGAAATAATATTACCTACCTCTTAGAGCTGCCAAAAGGCTCAAGGACAGACTTAGTCCCCAGTGTAAACTAAGCACTACATTGTTACCTATTAAGGTTGTTTTCTATTATTACTTTGATATCTATACTCTCTCATGTACAGCCAGCTATACCTAATGGCAGTAAAGTATTCTGAGCTGTGCAAACAATTTTGACACAGAGATTGATACAGCCAGCTATATTTCTAGACCCCATAAATGAGATGGTCTCAGCTACTTCTGAGTTGTGAGATGCTTCAGAATTCATTTAAGAATGCAAAGAGAGTAACTAGTAAGTCACTTTTTCATTTGTCCTAATGAAAATTATTAGATAATAAAGTTGTTTAGCAATAATTAAGCAATAGCTTAGGGTAGTGGACACCTAGATCGATTTAGAATGAGGAAGGGCAACGTGGTCATAGTTAATGAGAACGTTCTAAGCTTAACTGGCCTTCCCAGGCACTTAGCTGATATACTTATCATTTCATTCCAGGGGGTTTCTTGGGGACACCAGTACTTCAACATAGCTGAAGCCATAACACTATCAGTTTCCACTGTGGAATCAGCCTCAGCAAAAGAGCAGAGGACTATTAGGAAGTCGGACTTGCTTGAGTACTGATAGATAATACCTGGTGTTTGCCTCTCTGGGTCCATACCTTGGTTACTGGGATAGCTTGAGATTTTCTGTTCCATTATCCCTGAGGTTTGGGTATAGTCCAGGATAAATTCTGTACTTTATACCTCCTAGCACGTCTAATCTACCTTGGCTGTGATAAGCCATGGGAACCCACCCTCCAAGGTAGAGGGCTCCAAAATGATACTACTATGAGGAAAGAGAGACATCCCAAAGCTAGAAGGAACCTGGCACAAATGTTTTGGCCGTAAAATAACATGCTGGCCTCAGGATGTGCTTACAGTGAACACCAAAATTTTTAGAATAAAACTTGCACATATAAAACTTGGATGCAGGGCCAGGTAGGTCATATGAAGCACTAAGGAGAGGGTAGGTCAGTGGGAAATTGGGGACAGTGCTGCAACAGATCAGTTTCAGAGGAATGTTGTCCTTCAAACAGAGGCCCAAAGCTAATCTAATTCTTCAAAAGAAGCCAGAGGTCAAATTGTCCTCTGAAGTCCCTCAGTTTTTACATGTTGTTAATGTGGAGTATACTATAAAGCAAATGTATTTCACAGGGCCTCCAAAGCCCTGTAGTCTCAGGTTTAGCCTAACCTTTTGGAATCGCATATAGAAATGTTAACCTTGCAAGACAGGAAACTTTCCCCAGGCTAAAGTCTCTGTTGTAAGATATAGAATTGTAACACAGCAAGGTTGCTGGCTCAAGGACAGACAAGTAATTTGATTGATATGTAAAAATGCTGGGGAAGCTGCTGTGGGGAAAGAGAATGTTTGCTAAGATCAATCTTTTGTTGGTGGATCAAATTAACCTTTTGCAAATTGCATTATGGAATGTCACTTTTCTTGTTTCACTGAATGTTACCAGCCTCTACTGTTAAACTGTAGCTGGCCATAACCCCATCTGTGTTCTTTTTCTGTAACTTCCTGGTCTGGAGAATAAATGTGGGGTGAGAACCCCAGTCGTGGTTAATTTCCAAAGAAAGGAAAGCCTCTCTCTTGAGGCTTCTGGGAAATTAACCCCTTCAGGGTCTCTCACTGCTCAGAAGAAATGGGCTTTGAGTAATCCTTTTTGCAGCTCCGTCACCTAGGGGAAGAGAGGTGACAAATGCGTGTGAGGCAAAGCAACACATTAACTAATTTTTTAAAACTCTGGCCAAAAATTCGTATCTGTAGGTTGTACTTATCTCATGGCTGTCAATTTGCCACCTATGTTTTAGCATGAGTTTCTGATTCTTTTTGTAATTCGTCATGGTACAACAGCCTACAGCATAGCCACTGTCTCTGTGACCAAGTGGCAATAAGGTAAGGAGAAGGGATGCCAGAACACCACACTCCCTCGTGACGATTTGTGTTGGACCAGAAGCTGGAGGCTTCTGGGGGAGTCACACCTTGGCCTGCAGGGTGTCCCCATCAGAGCTCCATCCTTGTCCTTGAGGAATGATCTTGAGACTTCAGGGGATCACGAAAGCTCTTCTGGAATGTTTTAGATGAGTTTTCACATTTATAACACAAAATTTAAAGAATCTATGTCTATAAGGGTCAAAAGGGATCAAGTGTCTGTGTTCTCTACAACTCTGCATCACTACTACTAGTCATTCTTTTCGACAGTAATGATGAGGAAGCATAACATGCAGGCTTGAAGAGATTATAATCTATTTAAGGAGTTTTCTTTTAAAAAAAAAGAACTAAAAATAAAATATGTACATAGTATGTGTGTGTGTCTGTGTACAGAGAGAGGGAGAGAAAGAGAGAGAGAATGGCAAATGTGATGTGCTGTATATTACTCAGGTTCTAGACAGTCAGTAGAAAACACCTTTTTCTTCCCCTACATAGTTTGGACACACCTGAGAAATAAAACACCAGAGACAGACAAAATTTGAAAATATCAACTTTCTTAATGATAAATAATGTGGCATTATATCTGTGGCTTGTTGTGCCAGATTATACTGATTTACACACTGAATCATGGCCACAGTGGACACCCTGGACCGCACCTGCAGGCACAGAGCCTACCCCACTAAGCTTACCACCCAGAGCAGAGAGCACCTGCACCCTCCATGAACAGACAGATGGACAAGAGAGAAGCCCATCAGAGTGGTTTGAACATGTTCATTTCCCTCTCTCAGACTCGGCAATCAGGAAAGGAGTGATTGAGGGGGTGGGGAGAGGCTGGTAGTGTCCCCATTTTCAAATAAGGACAGTAGTGAATAAGTGTTCTCCCCCCAACACAGATCTGAGTAGGAAAAAATCATTTCAGCCTGTGATGGGTTGGGGAAAGCTGCAGAGCACAAGGAGAACGTGAACTGCATCTAAAGGAATGGGTAGATTTTCTTTGGTTATGGTAAAATGCACATAACATGAAATTTACCATCTTTATGTGTTTAAAAATTTTATTTATTATTATTTTTTTTACATTCTAAGATGTTGTTGCAGAGAAGTTTGGGGGGAGGGAGGAATAGGGGAGGGAAAAGGGGTAGAAGGATGGGGAGCAGGGGAGGGGCTGGCCCATGTCTGGTTTTTTTGCTGGCCTGGTTGCAGAGGCTGGGAGGTGTGGCCAAGGCCCGTGGCTCCACCTTATTCTGGTTCAGGAGCCCTGAGGGTTTCTGGTGGTGGTTCATAGTAGTTGGGCTGGATGCAGATGTTGGGCAGGCATGGCTGAAGCCCTCGGCCCTTCCCCCACCCTGGTTGAGGAGCCCAGGGGGCTTCCAGTTCTTCTAGGTTTTATAGGTGTTTTTTGATGGTCTTCAGCAGAAATTTGTCTCACCTCCGTGGGTTTTTGTTTTGTTTTTTTTTTCTTTCAGTTCTGTGTTGGATTATCAGCTACTGCTGCCACTTAAACTCTGCACTGGAACTAACTTGTTGTCCTTTGGTTACTTATAAAATAAAGGAACTTCCTGTGGGGACTGGCACTTGAGCTCTGTGGTTGAGCTAAATTGCTGCTTTGCTGCTGATTCCCTGGGGAAGGCTTTTAGTGCAGCTCAGATTTTAGCTGTTGACCTTTCGAGCATTTCCAGGTCTTGTGAGGTCTGATACACCTGGGTTGTGTGGAAACCCTGGTCTGGACCTAAATCTCTTCAGCAAGCTGCACCCCCTGAAGTTCTATACAAAGTGGGCCTGTGCCGATTGGGGAGCAGATCACTGTCCACGCTGTGTCCCAGTGTTCCCCCACTGGACCAGTCTCCCCTATCCCCTGTACTCCAAACACTTCCCATGGGGTGGGCCATGTGCCAGTCCACTTTGATGACTTACCAGCCTCTGAGTTGCTCCCCTTTTCAATTGTCTGTAGCCCCACACTCCCATGTGGGTCTAAGGGAGCCGCATTAGTGGTCTTGCTGGCCTGGGGTCCACCATGGCCCTCCTCTCCCCTGCAGATTCCAAGCAACATCACACAAAGGGCAGAGTTATAGCTTTGGCCAGCTATCGCTCTGTGTGCGCTCACCAGGGCCAGACTTGAAGTGGCTGGGGCTCAAAATGGTCAGAATGGTCCTGTCTTTCTCTCATTGCAACTTCTCCCACCTTCATGAACTCTGTAGATCTCTCCTCCTCTTCACTTGAGCTCCAGTGGCCCCAGCTTGGCAGTCATTTCCTTTTTTAAAAAAATTTATTTTATTTTGTCAATATACAATGTGGTAGATTATTGTGGCCCATTACAAAAATCTCCCTCCCTCCTTCTTCTCCCCCCTCCCTCCCAACAACCTCCTTTCTGTTTGCTTGTCGTATCAACTTCAAGAAATTGTAATTGCTGTTTCTTCTTCCCTCCCCCCCCCACAAGGTTGTTTGTGTATTTTTTTATTTATTTTTAGCTCCCACAAATAAGTGAGAACATGTGATATTTCTCTTGCTGTGCCTGACTCATTTCACTTAGTATAACTTTCTCTAGGTCCATCCATGTTGTTGCAAATGGCAGTATTTCATTATTTTTTATAGCAAAGTAGTATTCCGTTGTGTAGATATACCACATTTTCCATATCCACTCATCCGATGATGGACATTTGGGCTGGTTCCAACTCTTGGCTATTGTAAAGAGTGCTGCGATGAACACTGGGGAACAGGTATACCTTCGACTTGATGATTTCCATTCCTCTGCGTATATTCCTGGCAGTGGGATATCTGACTCATATGGTAGATCTATCTGCAAATGTTTGAGGAAACTCCATACCATTTTCCATAGAGGCTGCAACATTTTGCAGGCCCACCAACAATGTATGAGAGTTCCTTTACCTCCACACTCTCACCAGCATTTATCATTCACAGTCTTGTGGATATTATCCATCCTAACTGGGGTGAGACGGTATCTCAGTGTGGTTTTGATTTGCATTTCCGGAATGCAGAGTGAAGTTGAGCATTTTTTCATTTGCCTGTTGACCATTCGTATATCCTCCTTTGAGAAATGCCCATTTAGCTCTTTTTCCCACTGTTTAATTGGGTTGCTTGGTTTTTTTGTTGTGAAGTTGTTTCAGTTCCTTGTATATTCTGGATATTAATCCTTTGTCAGATGTATATTTTGCAAATATTTTCTGCCACTCTGTTGGCAGTCATTTAGCTCTGTTAATTGTTTCTTTTGCTGTGCAGAAGCTATTTAGTTTGGTATAATCCCAATTGTTTATTTTTTCCTTTGGTTGCCTGTGTTTTGGGGGTCATATTCATGAAGTCTGTGCCCAGTCCTACTTCCTGAAGTGTTTCACCTATGTTTTCTTTAAGAAGTTTTATTGTTTCAGGGAGTATATTTAATTCTTTAATCCATTTTGAGTTGATTTTAGTATATGGTGAGAGGTATGGATCTAGTTTCATTCTCCTGCATATGGATATCCAGTTATCCCAGCACCATTTGCTGAAGAGGAAGTCTCTTCCCCAGTGTATAGGTTTGGTGCCTTGTCAAAGATCAGATGGCTGTAGGTGTGTGGATTGATTTCTGGATTCTCTAGTCTCTTCCATTGATCAGTGTGTCTGTTTTTATGCCAGTACCATACTGTTTTGGTTATTATAGCTTTGTAGTATAGCTTAAAGTCAGGTAGTGTTATGCCTCCAGCTTTATATTTATTTATTTATTTTTTTGCTCAGAATTGCTTTAGCTATGCATGGTCTTTTGTTATTCTATATAAATGTCTGGATAGTTTTTCCATTTCTGAGAAAAATGTCATGGGAATTTTGATGGAGATTGCATTGAATTTGTATATCACTTTGGATAGTATGGACATTATCACAATGTTGATTTATCCAATCCAAGAGCATGGGATATCTTTCCATCTTCTTCTGTCCTCTTTAATTTCTTCAGCAGTGGTTTGTAGTTCTCATTACAGGGATTTTTCACATCCTTGGTTAACTCAATTCATAAATATATATATATATATTTTTTTTTTTTTTTTTTGGTGACTATTTTAAATGGGCAAGCTTTCTTGATTTCTCTTTCTGCATGTTCACTACTGGAGAATAGAAATGCTACTGATTTTTGTGTGTTGATTTTGTATACTGCTACGTTGCTGAAATCATTTATCAACTCCAAGAGTTTTTTTTGTAGAAGCTTTAGGCTGTTCAATATATAGGATAACGTCTTCTGCAAAGAGGGACAGTTTGACTTCATCTTTTCCAATCTGGATGCCCTTTATTCCCTCTCTTCTCTGATTGAACTGGCTAGTACTTCCAACACTATTTTGAATAGGAGTGGTGAGAGTGGGCATCCTTGTCTAGTTCCTCTTCTTAAAAGCTTTCAGCTTTTCCCCATTCAAGATGATATTGGCAGGGGGGTTTACCATATATGGCTTTAATTATGTTGAGATAATTTCCCTCTATACCTAACTTATAGAGAGTCTTTTTCATGAATGAGTGTTGAATTTTATCGAATGCTTTTTCAGCATCTATAGAGATGATCATTTGGTCCTTGTGTTTTGATTTTATTGATATGATGTATCACATTTATTGATTTGCATATGTTGAACCAACCTTGCATCCCTGGGATGAATCCCACTTGATCGTGGTGTATAATTTTACATATGTGTTGCTGTATTCTGTTAGCTAATATTTTATTGAGGATTTTTGCATCTATATTCATCAAGGATATTGGCCTGTAGTTTTCTTTTTTAGTTGTACCTTTGCCTGGTTTTGGTATCAGGGTGATGTTTGCTTCATAGAATGAGTTTGGGAGATTTGTGTCCATTTCAATCTTTTGGAATAGTTTGTAGAGAATTGGTGTCAATTCCTCTTTGAATGTTTGGTAAAATTCTGCTGTGAATCCATCTGGTCCTGGGCTTTTCTTTGTTGGGAGCCTTCTGATAACAGCTTTAATCTCTTTTATTGTTATTAGTCTGTTCAGATTTTCTACATCATCTTCGCTCAGTTTTGGAAGCTTGTGTGTGTCCAGAAATTTATCCATTTCCTCCAGATTTTCAAATTTGTTGGCATATAGTTGTTTATGGTAGTCTCGAATGATTCCTTGTATTTCAGATGTATCAGTTGTAATATTTCCTTTTTCATTTCTAATTTTTGTTATTTGAATCTTCTCTCTTCTTTTTTTAGTGAGCTGTGCTAATGGTTTGTCAATTTTATTTATCTTTTCAAAAACCCAACTTTTTGATTCATTGATCTTTTGAATTGGATTTTGGGTTTCAATTCCATTATGTTCTGCTCTGATCTTAATGATTTCTTTCTGTCTGCTAACTTTAGGTTTGGATTGTTCTTGTTTTTCTAGTTCTTTAAGGTGAAGTGTTAGGTTGTTCACTTGCCATCTTTCCATTCTTCTAAGGTGAGCATTTAATGTGATAAATTTCCCCCTTAGTACTGCTTTTGCAGTATCCCACAGGTTTTGGTATGATGTATCATTGTTTTCATTAGTTTCAATAAATTTTTTGATTTCCTGTTTGATGCTGTTTAATTTCCATGTGTTTGTATATTTTCCAGAATTTCCTTTGTTACTGATTTCTAATTTTAATCCATTGTGGTCAGAAAAAATACATGGGATAATTCCAATTTTTTGGAATTTGTTGAGACTTGATTTGTGACCTAACATGTGATCTATCCTGGAGAATGATCCATGTACTTATGAGAAGAATGAATATTCTGAGGTTGTTGGATGGAATGTTTTGTAGATATCTGCCATGTCCAATTGGTGTGTGTTGTTTAGATCTTGTGTTTCTCTGCTGATTCTTTGCCTAGATGATCTGTCCTATATTGACAGTGGGGTGTTCTGGTCCCCTGCTATTATGATATTACTGTCTATTTCCTTCTTTAGGTTTGATAGAGTTTGCTTTATAAAGCTGGTTGCTCCGACATTGGGTGCCTATGTGTTTATGATTGTTATGTCTTCTTGATGGATCAATCCTTTCATCACTATGTAATGGCCCTCATTATCTCTTTTTATGGTATTTAGTTTAAAGTCTATTTTATCAGATATAAGAAGAGATAGTCCAGCTCATTTTTCATTTCTGTTTGCATGGTAAATCTTTTTCCATCCTTTCACTCTTAGTCTATGTGAGTCTTTATAGGTGAGGTGGGTCTCTTAAAGGCAGCATATAGTTGGGTCCTTCTTTTTAATCCAGTCAGCCAGTCTGTGTCTTTTGATTGGGGAATTTAAGCCTTTTACATTAAAAGTTGTTATTGAAAAGTGTTGATTTACTCCTAGCATTTTATTGACTTTTGTTTGGATGTCTTAAGTGTCTATTGTTCCTTTCTTTTTGATTTACTGTTTGTTTTCTGTATTTGTTGGTTCCTTGGGCTGTAGGTAAATTTTTTTTTCTCTCTTCATTGCTGACCCTTTATTTTACTAGTAGGTTTTGATTTTTCCTGAGTTTTTATGGCAGTGGTGGTTATTTGTCAGGTACCAAACCCAGTACGCCCTTGAGAATTTCTTGTAAGGGTGGTTTTTTGTTAGTGAACCCCTACAGTTTTTGTTTGTCTGAGAAATATACTATTTGCCCTTCATTTTGGAAGGATAGCCTTGCAGGGTAGAGTATTCTTGGCTGGCAATCTCTGTCTTTTAGTATTTTGAATATATCATCCCATTGCTTTCTGGCTTTTAGGGTCAGGATGAAAAGTCTGATGTTAGTCTGATTGGGGATCCCTTATAGGTGATTTGATGCTTCTCTCTTGCAGCTTTTAAGATTCTCCCTTTGTCGTTGAGTTTTGCCAATTTGACTATAACATGTCTTGGAGACGCCCTCTTTGGGTTGAATACATTTGGGGATCTTTGAGCTTCCTGAATCTGAAGATATGTGTCTTTTCCTATACCTGGGAAGTTTTCTGCCACTATTTTGTTGAATATGTTTTCAATGCAATCTCCTTCTCCTCCCCTTCTGGAATACTCATGACTCAGATATTTGAGCACTTAAGGTTGTCTGATATCTCTTTTAGATTTTCTTCAATGTTTTAAGTTTTTTTTTTTTGTCTGCCTGCGTTATCTCAAACAGCCCATCTTCAAGGTCAGAAGTTCTCTCTTCTACTTCTGCAAGCCTACTGATTAAACTCTCTGTTGTGTTTTTTACTTTGTGGAATGAATTCTTCAGCTCAGCAAGCTCTGCTACATTCCTTTTCAGGGCATTGATTTCCTTGTGCATTTCTTCTTTCAGGTCCTGTATACTTTCCCTTGTTTCATCATGTTGTCTAGCTGAGTTTTCTTGTATCTCATTTAGTTTCCTTAGAATTATCACTTGAAATTCCTTGTCAGACATTTCAAGGGCTTCTTGTTCTATAGTATCTAGAGCTTGAGAGTTATTACCCTTTGGTGGTGTACTTTCTTGATTTTTCTTATTTCTGGTATCTTTCCTTTGATGTTTAGTCATTGTGGCAGGGGATTTCATGGTTCACTGGTTTGACACTATTGTCTGGCTAGGATGCTGCTGGGGCTGCCAATTTGGTATGGCTGCCTCAGTGTCTACTCAGTTGCCCACTATTGCCTTGGGTGCATGGTTGCTTCGGGTCTTGGGCCTCTCCAGGGAGGCACCTCTCTGGTCAGCATGCACTCGGCCAGGCTGGGGATGGAGTCAGGTGGTGACAGTGAGGCCTACCTTCTGGGTCACGCTCTGGCACCACAGGGCATGTGGTCTCCACGAATCTTCTGCTTCTCCGGCTGGGTGCCTCTCTCTTAACGTTCAATTTATTAAAAACGCTGGGTGGGAAGTCAGACATGAGCAACAGGGGCTGAGCGATGGCTCTGCAGACGTCCTAACTCCACCTGAGGACCACCCTGGAGCTTTCCAACCTGCCCATTTTGCGGTGGGCTTTGCGACTGCGACCAACACACCCTGATAGCAAGGAGCTCCATTGCTTTTTAATATATATATATTGGTTGATGTGAGAGAGTGTGGTGCTGGGGACCATCTATTCCACGATCTTGATCAGAAGTCCCATCTTTACCATTTTTAAGTATATAGTTAAATGTCATTAAGTACATTCATATTGTTGTGCAGCCATCACTACCATACATCCGCAGAACTCTTTTCATCTTGCAACACTGTAACTTCATACCTACTAAGCAATAACTTCCCATTCCCCTCTTACACCAGCCCCTGGCAACCAACATTTTACTTCCTTTCTCTATAAATTTGACTACTCTAGGTACCTTATGTAAGTGTAATCATACAGTATTTGTACTTTTGTGACTGGCTTATTTCATTTAAGATAGTGTCTTCAAAGTTCATATATATTGCAGCACATATCAGAATTTTTTTTTCCCTTCTAAGGCTAAATAATATCCCATTGTATGTATATACCACATTTTGTTTATCTATTCACCTGTCAAAGGACACCTGTGTTGCCTCTACCTCTCAGCTATTGTGAATAATGCTGCTATGAACATGAATGTATGACTATCTCTTCAAGTACTTGCTTTTGATACTTTTGAGTATATAACTGGGAGGGGAATTGCTGAGTCAAATGGGAATTTTATTACAAATTCTTGAGGAGTCATCATACTGTTTTCCATAGTAGCCAAAGCATTTTACATTACCACCAGCAGTGCACAAAAGTTCCAATTTCTCTATATATTCATCAACACTTGTTATTTTGTTTTTGTTTTGTTTTGTTTTATTGCTGTTGTTATAGTAGCCATCCTAATGGGTGTGAAGTGGTGGAATGGGTAGATTCCTAACATGAATGCTTAAGGCATTCTAGGGAGGGGGAAGAGCATGTGTAAAAATACAGAAGAAGGAAGCACAAGGGATATAAAGGAGATAGTTTAGCTGGGAACAAAGATTGTAGAAAACACCAGAAAGACAGTGAAGGGCTTTGGATGCCAGGCTAAGAAGTTCCAAAATTAACCAATAGCCAGTGAGAACTCCTGAATGTTTTTAAAAGCAAATGAAAAAATGACAACAATATTTAAGAAGAATTGAAGGAGAGCATCATTTTAAAGTTTTCTGCAGTAGTCCAGGAAGGGTCAGGGTTGGGACAGTGGCAGTGTGGATGTGAAGTAAGGGAAGAGAAAGAGGGGGAAGATTGAAATGACACTTTGCAGAAAGAATCCCCAGGGCTTCCTCTCTGGTTAGGATGAGAAATAAATAAGAGAAAGAAAGAGGAGTGGGGAAAAAATAGTGTGATTTCTCTACACACAGAAATATTTTTTCCTTTTCCATTTTTCCTAAATTCCTTACAATGAAAAAAAATCATCTTACTTCTGGGTCCTTATATAGTTACTTTATTTATTCATCATTAAATTTCTATGTACCTGTCTCCTACAAAATTGTGAGCATCTTAAAATATTTAGAATTGTAAGTACCTTTTAGCTTGTTAAGGTGTCAGGCTAAAAATGACAAATGCCAAGAAAGAAATAGCCAGGGTCCTAATCAAATGTGGAGCTGTGCAACCAGTCTCCCACTGCCAAACCCCTGGTCTTATTCCATGTGAGAGAATGGACATTGTGTGGTTTAGACATTGGTATTGGTGGGGTATTGTTACAGGTCACCAAATCTAATTTAACTTATGTAGCCTGATAATTCTTTATTATTAGAAAAATGGACACCTTTTTAATGTGTCTTATAAAGTAGACGTTGGGTGTTGTTTACTTTTTGATATAGAAAATTAGAGAAGCCAGCAGGGGCCAGGCATAGGCCCTAACGCTAGACTTTAACAAATTGACTGACTGCTTTCTTCAGCCATTTGACAAAAGCTTCAAATTTAGAAGATTTAACTGAAGTGGGTCATGTACAATGTTTGAGGATTGGAGGCCACCATTCCAAATATTTTGTCAGCAGCTCTCAATGAATCCTCAGTGTTGACTAGGAGGTAAGTGGGTACTCCTATAACCTCAAGTTTCTCCCATACTTCTCCTATAACCCTCAAGTTTCCTTCTTGAGACTTCTAAGTTTGTAACTGTCCATGTGTTCTGCTAAACTTGAAAAGGATAATTCAGGACTGCTTTTAATTAGTAAATCAGTATTACACCCTGAAGCTTGTTTTTCCTTTTTCCTTCCAGCCAGAATATGTTTCCTGAAATAGGCGTGCACATGATATTAAAAATGACTAGAAACATAAATGTGACCACAGAAACAATGACCTTAGCAATTGCACCAGAAGCATGAATTGTTCGAGAAAGGCGATTCTGTGGTAGGATCCACCCATGATTATTCTCAACCAGTCAAAGCAGGGAGGTATGACTATTAAAAAGCATTCAGGATGGTGACGATGCAGAGGCAGAGAGGGAGCCACCCGACCCGGCACAGCCCTGTAAGTGACCCCCGGCCCAGACCTGCTCCGGGGGCGGACGCCCGCCCGGCTTCCGCCTGCCCCACCGGGCCACTCACCGGCCCTGGGGTGCCTCCATTTTCTCAGGTGGTGGCAGCTCCAGCACAGCTCAGCCAAGCCTGTCCTCCTCGCACAGCTCGGCTCCTCACTGAGCCTTCCCACTTGTTTGCTCTGGCGTGGGGCTTCCCGGGGCCTGTGGGCCGGCCTCCCCTCCAACTCCCTCCGTGGTTCTCTGGCGGGGCTGGTGGTGGTGGGGGGCGTCCCCAGCCAGTGTCGGGAGGGCAAGGAAGTACGGGCGGGGCCGACTGTCACTCCACTGCACCCAGGGCTCCGGCCCCCGCTAAACTTCCTGTTACTGGGAGGCAGATACCATCTCTGTGGCCACCAGTTCGGAAAAACGCCTAACCAATTTCTGGTTGGGAATAGTGTGGTACGAGAGTTCCGAAGTCCACTTAAACCTGCCGGAGAGAGGTTTTCAAGATGGTGGTGGCTGCGGCAGTTGGCGCAGAGTAGCTGAGGTGGAAAAGGTGGCCACTGGGCCTTAGGCAGCCGGGAAACTTGTGGACCTTCCTCTTGCTATCTCTTAAGGGAGGACCGCTGCTGGTGGCTGGTAGTGGGGGCTGACCGCCACTTTGCCCTTGGCAGGAGAGGCTGCCTCATTTACATGCAACAGCTTTGAAGAATGGAGCAGGAAAAGAACTGTTTCCTAGCTGCAAAAATGAGTCTCTAAACAGGGAACACGGCGCCAGGGCTGTTGTGGATGCACACAGGATCCCGGAGGCCGGGGCCATGCTGAAGGCGGCCAGCTGCCCTATTTAGGATTCGAGGTTTCAGGCCGGCATAAAAGAAGTTTCCTGGGAGGGCCCGAGCCACGCTGCAGGACCGAGCAAGCAGTCCGAGGCGGCGGCGGCCAAGAATAGGAAGGCGACAAACCAGAGGCAGAGAGTGAGCGCCCGATCTGACAAAGCCCTGTGAGTGACCCCTGGCCTGGCCCTGCTTGGTCGGGGGGCTGATGCCCACCCAGCTTCTGCCTGCATCACCGGGTCACTCACTGCCCCGGGGCTGCCTCCATTTTCCCAGGTGGTGGCAGCTCCGCCCGGCTCAAGCCCTCACTAAGCCTTCCCACTTGCTTGCCCCAGTGCAGGGCTTCCCGGGGCCTGCAGGCTGGGCTCCACTCCCACTCCCTCTGCAGTTCTCTGGCAGGGCTCGTGGCATGGGGTGTCCCCGGCCACTGTTGGGAGGGCAAGGAAGTACAGGCAGGGCCGACTGTCACTCCACCACACCCTGGATCCCAGCCCCAGGTAAACATCCTGTTACTGGGAGGCAGATACCATCTCTGCAGCCACCAGTTTGGAAAAATGCCTAACCAATTTCTGGTTGGGAATACTGTGGTAGGAGAGTTCCCAAGTCCGCTTGAACCTGCCGGAGAGTTGATTGCAGGCGGGCACGAGACTCGGTCCATGCCGGGGGGATACAAAGGTGAACAAGTCGCGAGAAAGATCTACACAGTGCTACAAAGGCACCCAGAGCGACCAGTCGTCTGTGCCTAGCAGAAGCCTGGTAGACTTCCTGGGCGAGGCGGTGCCGAGCAGGGTCTTGAAGGCCCAGCTGATAGACGAGGGTTGCAGAAGACAAATCCCAGCCCAGCCCAGTGCGCACAGAGTGGGGAGATATGTGGCCAGGGAGGCGGACACTCGACAGAAACCACACACCCTGCGGGGTTGCCACTGCACGATCCAACAGCCTGGGCCAGAGCACATGGAACAGGGAGAAGTCCTGCACAAGAAGTGAAAGCTCAACAGAGATCACACACCCTGTGGTACGTGATCCAGCAGGCCAGCAGAGTCCAAGCTGACCAGAAAGGTGGCTCCCTGGAGAGGCTCAAGACCCGAGGCAACCATACACACAAGGCACTAGAGGCCAACTGAGCAGTCACGGAAGTAGCCATACCAAATTGGCAACCACAGCAACATCTTAGTTAGACAATAGTCTCAAACCGGTGGACTGTGAAACCCCCTGCCACAATGAATAAACATCAAAAAAAACATACCAGAAATACAAAAAATCAAGAAAGTACACCACCAAAAGTTAATAAATCTCAAAGTCTAGATCCTATAGAACAAGAAGACCTTGAAATGACTAACAAGGAATTTCGAGTGATAATTCTAAGGAAACTGAATGAGATACAAGAAAACTCAGCTACACATCATGATGAAATGAGGAAAAGTATACGGGATCTGAAAGAGGAAATGTACAAGGAAATCAATGTCCTGAAAAAAAATGTAGCAGAACTTGCTGAACTGAAGAAGTTATTCAGCGAAATAAAAAACACAACGGAGAGTTTAACCAGCAGGCTTGTCGAAGTTGAAGAGAGAACCTCGGAACTTGAAGATGGGCTGTTTGAAATAACACAAGCAGACAAAAAGAAAGAAAAAAGAATCAAGGACATTGAAGAAAATCTGAGACAGATATCAGACAACCTTAAGCGCTCAAATATCCGAGTCATGGGTATTCCAGAAGGGGAGGATAATGGAGATTCCATTGAAAATATATTCAACAAAATAGTGGCAGAAAACTTCCCAGGTATAGGAAAAATCACAGATCTTCAGATCCAGGAAGCTCAACGATCTCCAAATGTATTCAACCCAAAAAGGCTTTCTCCAAGACATGTTATACTCAAATTGGCAAAACTCACAGACAAAGAGAGAATCTTAAAAGCTGCAAGACAGAAGCATCAAATCACCTATAAGGGAGCTCCAATCAGGCTAACATCAGACTTTTCATCACAAACCCTAAAAGCTAGAAAGGAATGGGATGATATTTTCAAAATACTAAAAGACAAAGATTGCCAGCCAAGAAGACTCTACCCTGCAAGGCTATCCTTCCGAAATGAAGGGCAAATAGTATATTTCTCAGACAAACAAAAACTGTGGGAGTTCACTACCACACGATCACCCTTACACGAAATCCTCAGGGGAGTACTGGGTTTGGTTCCTGAAAAATAACTACCACTGCCATAAAAACCCAAGAAAAATCAAAACCCACTAGTATAATAAAAATGGCATTCATGAAGAGAAAACAAGCAAACAAAAATGCTATCTACAACCTAAGGGACCAACAAACACAGAAACCAAACAGTAAATCAGAAAGCAAGGAACAAAAGACACCTAAGACAACCAAACAACCAATAAAATGCTAGGAATAAATCAACACCTTTCAGTAACAACTCTTAATGTAAAAGGTTTAAATTCCCCAATCAAAAGACACAGACTGGCTGACAGGAATAAAAAGGAGGACCCAACTATAAGCTGCCTACAAGAGACCCACCTCACCCATAAAGATTGACATAGACTAAGAGTGAAAAGATGGAAAAAGATTTACCATGCAAACAGAAAAGAAAAACGAGCTGGAGTAGCTATTCCTATATCTGACAAAATAGACTTTAAACTAAAAACCATAAAAAGAGACAATGAGGGACACTACTTAATGATAAAAGGACTGATCCATCAAGAAGACATAACAATCATAAATATGTACGCACCCAATGTTGGAGCAGCCAGATTTATAAAACAAACTCTATTACACCCAAAGAAGGAAATAGACACTAATACCATAATAGCAGGGGACCTGAACACCCCACTGTCAATATTAGACAGATCATCTAGGCAAAGAATCAGTAGAGAAACATAAGATCTAAACAATACTCTAGACCAACTGGAATTGGCAAATATCTACAGGACATTCCATCCAACAACCTCAGAATATTCATTCTTCTCATCAGCACATGGATCATTCTCCAGGACAGATCACATATTAGGTCACAAATCAAGGCTCAATAAATTCAAAAAAATTGGAATTATCCCATGTATTTTCTCAGACCACAATGGAGTAAAACTAGAAATTAATAACAAACGAAACTCTGGAAACTATACAAACACATGGAAATTAAACAGCATTCTACTTAATGACATATGGGTCCAAGAAGAAATCAAGCAGGAAATCAAAAAATTTATTGAAACTAATGAAAATAATGATACATCATACCAAAACCTGTGGGATACTACAAAAGCAGTATTAAGGGGGAAATTTATTGCATTAAATGCTCACTTCAGAAGAATGGAAAGATGGCAAGTGAACAACCTAACACTTCACCTTAAAGAACTAGAAAAACAAGAACAATCCAAACCTAAAGTTAGCAGACAGAAAGAAATCATTAAGATCAGAGCAGAACTGAATGAAATTGAAACCCAAAAAACAATTCAAAAGATCAACGAATCACAAAGTTGGGTTTTTGAAAAGATAAATAAAATTGACAAACCATTACCATGGCTAACAAAAAAAAGAAGAGAGAAGACTCAAATAACCAAAATTAGAAATGAAAAAGGCGATATCACAACTGCCAACAAATTTGAAAATCTGGAGGAAATGGATAAATTTCTGGACACACACAAGCTCCCAAAACTGAACCATGAAGACACAGAAAATTTGAACAGACCAATAACAATAAAGGAGATTGAAGATGTTATCAGAAGGCTCCCAACAAAGAAAAGCCGAGGACCAGATGGATTCACCGCAGAATTTTACCAAACATTCAAAGAGGAATTGACACCGATTCTTTACAAACTATTCCAAAAGATTGAAACGGATGCAAATCTCCCAAACTCATTCTATGAAGCAAACATCATCCTGATACCAAAACCAGGTAAAGATATAACCAAAAAAGAAAACTACAGGCCGATATCCTTCATGAGTATAGATGCAAAAATCCTCACTAAAATACTAGCAAACAGAATACAGCAACACATACGTAAAATTATTCATCACGATCAAGTGGGATTCATCCCAGGGACGCAAGGTTGGTTCAACATACGCAAATCAATAAATGTGATACACCATATTAATAAACTCAAACACAAGGACCATATGATCATCTCTATAGATGCTGAAAAAGCATTTGATAAAGTTCAGCACTCATTCTTGACAAAGACCCTCTATAAGATTGGTATAGAGGGAAAGTACGTCAACATAATTAAAGCCATATATGACAAACCCACTGCCAATATCATCCTGAATGGGGAAAAGCTGAAAGCTTTTCCTTTAAGAACAGGAACTAGACAAGGATGCCCACTCTCACCACTCCTATTCAACATAGTGTTGGAAGTACTAGCCAGAGCAATCAGAGAAGAGAAGGAAATAAAGGGCATCCAGATTGGAAAAGATGAAGTCAAACTGTCCCTGTTTGCAGATGACATGATCCTATATATCGAACAGCCTAAAACCTCTACAAAAGAACTGTTGGAACTGATAAATGATTTCAGCACAGTAGCAGGATACAAAATCAACACACAAAAATCAGTAGCATTTCTTTTCTCCAATAGTGAACATGCAGAACGAGAAATCAAGAAAGCCTGCCCGTTTACAATAGCCACCAAAAAAATAAAATACTTAGGAATTGAGTTAACCAAGGAGGTGAAAAATCTCTATAATGAGAACTACAAACCACTGCTGAGAGAAATTAGAGAGGATACAAGAAGATGGAAAGATATCCCATGCTCTTGGATTGGAAGAATCAACATAGTGAAAATGTCCATACTACCCAAAGTGATATACAAATTCAATGCAATCCCCATCAAAATTCCAAAGACATTTCTCTCAGAAATGGAAAGAACTATCCAGACATTTATATGGAACAATAAAAGACCACGGATAGCCAAAGCAATGCTGAGCGAAAAAAATAAAGCTGGAGGCATAACACTACCTGACCTTAAACTATACTACAAAGCTATAAAAACCAAAACATTATGGTACTGGCATAAAAACAGACACACTGATCAATGGAACAGAATAGAGAATCCAGAAATCAACCCACACACTTACTGCCATCTGATCTTTGACAAAGGCACCAAGCCTATTCACTGGGGAAGGGATTGCCTCTTCAGCAAATGGTGCTGGGATAACTGGATATCCATAAGCAGGAGAATGAAACTAGACCCATACCTCTCAACATATACTAAAATCAACTCAAAATGGATTAAGGATTTAAATATACACCCTGAAACAGTAAAACTTCTTAAAGAAAACATAGGAGAAACACTTCAGGAAATAGGACTGGACACAGACTTCATGAATTCGACCCCAAAAGCACGGGCAACCAAAGGAAAAATAAACAAATGGGATTATATCGAACTAAAAAGCTTCTGCACAGCAAAAGAAACAATTAGCAGAGTTAAAAGACAACCAACAGAGTGGGAGAAAATATTTGCAAAATATACATCTGACAAAGGATTAATATCCAGAATATACAAGGAACTCAAACAACTTTACAAGAAAAAAACAAGCAACCCAATTAAAAAATGGGCGAAAGAGCTAAGTAGGCATTTCTCTAAGGAAGATGTATAAATGGCCGACAGACATATGAAAAAATGCTCAACATCACTCAGCATCCGGGAAATGCAAATCAAAACCACATTGAGATACCATCTAACCCCAGTTAGGATGGCTAAAATCCAAAAGACCCTGAACGATAAATGCTGGCGAGGTTGTGGAGAAAAAGGAACTCTCATCCATTGTTGGTGGGACTGCAAAGTGGTGGAGCCTCTCTGGAAAATGGTATGGAGGTTCCTCAAACAATTGCAGATAGATCTACCATATGACCCAGCTATCCCACTGTTGGGAATATACCCAGAGGAATGGAAATCATCAGGTCGAAGGTATACCTGTTCCCCAGTGTTCATCGCACCACTCTTTACAATAGCCAAGAGTTGGAACCAGCCCAAATGTCCATCATCAGATGAGTGGATACGGAAAATGTGGTACATCTACACAATGGAATACTACTCAGCTATAAAAACGAATGAAATACTGCCATTTGCAACAACATGGATGGACCTTGAGAGAATTATATTAAGTGAAACGAGTCAGGCACAGAAAGAGAAATACCACATGTTCTCACTTATTGGTGGGAGCTAAAAATTAATATATAAATTCACGCACACACACACATACACACACACACACAAAAAAAAAAAAAAAAACGGGGGAGGGAAGAAGATATAACAACCACAATTACTTGAAGTTGATACAACAAGCAAACAGAAAGGACATTGTTAGGGGGGAGGGATGGGAGGGAGGAGGGAGGGAAGTTTTGGTGATGGGGCAACAATAATCAACCACAATGTATATCGACAAAATAAAATTTTTAAAAAATTAAAAATAAATAAATAAATAAATAAATAAAAAGCATTCAAAGCAAACAAACAAACAAAAAGGCAAGCAGCACCACCAGTTTTAAAAGCATGAATGCAACCACCAATAAAAAACTTACAACATTTTACTTTATTACATTAAACAGTCTGAGGATTATTACAATGCATTAGCACTGATCATCTGACGTTAGGCTGAGGATGGTTTCATGCTATAAAAAGGGGCCATGTATTGAGACTTTTCACAGAAAACACCCTGTTGAGGATTTTAAAGTAGATGCTCTCTTTCCCTCACTCCTTGAGCTTCCTGCCAGGTGAATTGAGTAGCTTCTAGCTAAAATGCCCATGCTGAAGTCTTCAAATCCATTTAATGAGGCATCATGTCTAAATTTGGCAAGGTTTCTTCCCCTTGCTTCTTTTCTACCTCAAACTGTTTTGATTCATTTGTGAGAAATGTACTTTTGCCAATTGAAAAACCCTTTTGTGGCTGCCAGTCACTAATCTCCCCTCTGACACATCCATTCAACCAGACTAAATCCAATATTGACATTTGTATCTTGGGGGAAAAGAGGTTAAGCACTGGAAGGAAAAGCAACTCCCGGGCCCTGCCAAACACTGTGCAGCATCTAAATGAGCTACGATGGGCTTGATTCGAGGGGGAACTCCAGAGAACTCAGGGGGGCTTTGATCACATGTGGGGGCCGTCATTCCCTGACGAGGCAGACAAACAGAAGTTATTTGATGCTATCTGTGGGTATCCATAGCAGCCTAATTAAAATCCTTCCTAGTGCTCAGAAATCATTCTCTGGTACCATCATCTCAAGGGAGTCTCTTGAATCTTTCCACTGGACTTTGGTTTCTCTGGCATTAAAATAAAATTTAAAAATAAAATAAATTTAAAAAACACCTACCACTGTAGTCCCTTCAATGTTCTGCCCACTTCTAAGACTAGTATTCTCTTTCTTCGATTCTTGCCCTAAGGTAACAGGGAGGGAAATAAGCATTCTTCCCACCAAAGCTATGCTAGGTGATTTATTTAGTTAGAACCCTCCCAGCCTGCCCGCACCGCCCCCACCCCCCACCAGGGTAAATGACCACATGTTTTCAGTGTACAATGAGCACAGTGACAGCTGCTTACCTAATATGGCCATTGCTAATGTAGCCATTACCTAATATAGCCAAGGGTCACAAAGATTGATTACATTTTGTAATACAGCCATTGCTAGGAAAACAAACAAACATGTTTCTTTTAGTAAGAATTTTAAAATATAGATTGGATTACAATGTAGGAAAATAAACATTTGCAAAGGAAATCCAATGTAGAAGTGTGAATTTGAAATGACTGTAGGAATTGAATAAAAATCCAAGGTGAGAAAAAGTTAAAGTACAATTTGCAAACAGGGGAGACTACCTAGTATTATTTGTAATCCAGTTCTTTCATCATCTGCTTCCATTATCCACGCTTCTGCATCACTGAGGCATTACTCTCCTTTCCTTATGTTTCTTACCAACTTAAACAGAAGGGAAACTATTATACAGAGATGGTGCTGTCTGTATAGCCTCCTAGTGTTTTCTGAGCCTTGGTGGTTTTTTATTCTTAGTTAAGAATATTCTCAGGTAAATAATATCAGGCTGTAATAACATGCAACCGCTTCGCCCCTATGCTTTCTTAATAATGTATTACTACATTCTGCTGCTTTAGGAACGTGTTATTTTGTCTGAGTTGCTGATGTAGTGCAAGTTTGTCCACAGAATCCTGACACAATACTCTTTTATGTCTTCCTCCATGGTTATTTACACACTTTTATTCTTTTAAAAATGTCACACTTGACACCGTGGGCACACAGAACACAGTCACACATTTTTGAAAATGTATTTATATGACCATTTAAATTTCATTTCCAATTACCTGTAAATGAAGAGTCATCGTAGTGACTTCCTCTCTTCATTTTTAAATGGAGAAGAGTTAACTTATTTTTCCCCCAACAATTTGTGATTTTTGCCTCTGTGGAACCTATCATATTACAAGCTGACTTCACTACCTATAAACAGCCACCTCAGTTTCCCTTTGCTCCACATATTAAAGCCAAACATGCCAACTTCCCATGTTCCAAGCCATCTAAGGTCTCCTTTCCTACCTGCCTTTGAGCCCCACTGATTGTCAAGCTCCAGTAAGTAAGTTATTATGACAGCTTTCCAGAACAAGCACCAGACCTCACACATTTTTACAATAAACCCTAAAGGAAGAGTGAAATTAAGGCACCCCTGAAGAAGTACAGGAAGTCAGTATGTGTGCAGGATGAGGAAGGGTGGCTTTTAAGATAACTTAAAGTCCTGCTATGGGGAAGAGTCAAATAAGTAGTATTGCCTCTAAAACAGCTAACTTGATTGAGCAATTCCAGGCACTGTTCTAAGCACTTTAGAACTATTTTAAAATGTATTGAATTCTCACAATAACTGTATGAGATGGCATTATTTCCATTTTTCAAATGGGGAAACTGAGGCACAGAGAGTTTAGACAGCAAGTCCAGTGTCACACAGGAAGTGAGAGAACAGGGATTTGAAGCCAGGCAGGGTGGCTCCAGAGCCTATGCCACCCTTCTCAAGTAAGGTAAAATGATAATGACGGTTGTTACTGTTAAAGCGACCCAGTTTTCACTGTCCAGACTAGCACAATTTAATAAAACACAGGCTGTATATGTTGCATTCTCCAGCTGCAGTATAATTATTGGCTTATCTGTCTGCATTCTAACCTTAGAAAATATCTATCTTATGTTTGTATTCGCAGTTCCTAGAACAGTGGCTAGTACACTTCAGGAGCACAATAAAATTTGTGTGTTTTTTACAGAAGAAAATGATATCCAGAAGAAGTGAGATTATAGATGGTCTTGACTGTCATATAAGGAATTGGGTTTTATTCTGTGGACAGTGCACTGCATGATTTTTGAACCTGAGAGTAATGATGGCTATAAACAAGCAGGAGAATGGAAAGGCTGGAGGCAGAGCTCTTCAGAAGACACTATTTGCCAGGCAAGAATCTGAAGCAAGGAGGGCCACAGAGATGGGGGAAATGGTAAAGGTATGCATGAGAGCATAAGAGACTTATTATTACCTAGGGAACAATAACAGGTCCTCCAAGGAATGTGGCCTCCTCTCAAAGTCACATCTTGAAAGTATTCCTGGAGTAAACAGTGACCACTCCTTTAAGAAATGCTGCATCATCAGTGTTCTTAACTGCACCCTAAATAAACAGTGTTGGGGGGATGTGGCGGAGGGACACAGAAGTTAAAGATTTTGCATAGAAAAGTTGTGTAGGAGAGTTGGACTCTGTACCAGTTAGAGAATTGTCAGAGATCAGACTTCACCTCCAATGGTTCAAATAAAAAGACTTCAACAAAAGGACTACTTAGGTCCCATCCAGAAGCCATTACTACCTCTAGAATTGAAGAAATATTAACAGGAACTCAGTGAGTAATAGAAAGGCTGAAGTCCGAGAAGGTCACAGCTACTACCAGAGACACTGTGCCATGGTCGGAAGAAATACACCAACCCCCTTTCCTCACGTCCTCCAGTTTCCTGATGCTGCCTTTCATTGGTTGAACCAACCAACATCCATTGGCACTAATCTTGGGAGATCCAGTCCACAGGGGTGAGGCCCACAGGGCACAGAGCTGGACAGAGAAAAGCAGACAAACAGATCTGAAGGGGCAAACAGAGAATGTGAAGAAGTTTTGTAATATTTAATGAATTTATCTCACTGATATTTTCCCTTTTTTGTATATATGCACAGAAGCAATAAATGACAAAAATGTCTAAATATGTATTTAAAAAGTGTTTGCAGAAAGTACAAAACAAAAATTCTAAGTAGCAAAAACATTATGTCAATTTAACTGGCAGCTTTACTTCCCTTTCATAATAGTTGATAATGTACTGGTGAGTTATAGAATCAGTAGCAGCTTGCCATTCTTTCTTTTAAAAAAGAGTATTCAGTAAATTAAGATGCTTTCCATTGCAAGTAACAGAGAGCCCAATGCAAAGTGATAAAACAAACAAACAAACAAAGAGTATCAATTGCTTTCCATAACTAGCAAGTCCGTATCTAGGGTGGACAGCAGGATTGGGTAGATTTGCTGGCGCCGTGATATCATCGAGTAGATGGTTTCTGTCTGGCTTTCTGCGAGGTCTCCCATTGTATCACATTCATCCTAGAGCTGGCTCCCTTCTTGTTGCTGAAGTAAGGTAGCAAACAACCACTCTCAATACGAATGGAGAGAGAACGACTTGCTTCTGCAAACTCTCCTAGGAGATCTTTCTCAGAAGCATCTGGAACACTTTCCCCTGCATCTCATTGAACCAAATATCTGTTCTATAGCTTGAGCCACATGACCTGTCCCCAGAGTCAGGATAGAGTTAACATCCCCCCAAACAGACAGCTATACTACAGAATTGTAGATAACAACATCCTCCCCCACAAAAAAGTCAAGGTAATTTCCAAGAGAATTGGGTGAATGAGTTCCTGGGAAGTAAGGGCTGCCTCCACAACACCGTTTAACTAAAAATTTTCCATTACTTTTAATTGTATTAGAAAACATGTAATATATGTGCAGTGGTAACAAACAACAGAATCCACTCCAGCTAGTGGAAACAGAAAAGGACTTTATTAAAAGATATTAAGTAGCTCCCAGAATCTTCAGATGGGTGAGAGAATTAGACCATAAAGCTATTCAATCTCTCCAGATTCTTTGCTATTGAAACAGCCTATAAATATCATTCAGCAATGTAACATTCAGAACTGGATGCTAGAAACTGCTAGCACTGGCACCAAAAACCTGAACACCTTTGTCACCACGCTTGCCAAGAGATCAGTCTCCTCGTGACACCTTCATCTGCATCCAGATCTCATGTATATATGTCCCATCAGCAGAGCCCCAGTCATATACGGAGTGTGAGGATGGGGTGTCTGGAGTCTACGTGGGAAGGTAGGATTCAGTGTCTGAAGTGCTCAGGTAAGAAGAGTATTCAGAAGATTTTGAGCAGCCGCAAATGATACTTAACAACACTCAATAATATCATTCCTTTCTTGGCGGTCCAGGAAAACGTACTCCAGGACAAATAAATCACAACCCAGAGAAAAGGTTTATTTGGCAAATGACCCACAAAAGACCTCCCCCCATAGTTAATAAGGTGACATTATGAACAGCGTGCTTTAGGAGGAAAAGTCTGCCTGGCTCTCTCAATTTACACCTTTACTAAGCTGCAAATCCACTTTATTATAGGACCAACACTGAGCCCTACCATAACATAAATACTCTTTTATTTTAACAACTGTCCTGTGTATTATCTCTGCATCACTTAGTTTCTTGGCTGCTTCTGAAAAAAAAATCTTTATATTTCATAATATACTGTAGATATAAAAACCTATTAAGAACAGCAAGATAGATATGTTTCATTTCTCTTTTCTGTGTGAAAAGTGGCGTGTTCACTATTAGGGTTCTAGAGTGCAGACAGCTACATGGATAGGTCAATTGGCATTGCCTTTACTGGCATTTTTATAAGAATGACCTAACCACTTATACAGAAATACAATAACGTTACTGTATCATATACTGCATTTGACACCAGCTGTCTGTTCCTGTATTAGGTATTCTGCACAGAATCTCATTTCATCTTCCCAAGAAGAAGAAGGTAGGGATTATTGTCCCCATTTTACCACAGAGGAAACTGAGGCTCAGAGACATTATCTACCTTATTCTTGTCACGTAATCTGCCTCCTAGAATCACTCACTTTCAAAATCTTGTAACCTGGAAATAAAGAAATACCTGTTTCAGAGACAAGGGCAGGAGTCTTCTATTTCCCAGGACTTTTCTACCATGTGCCTCTGACAATGCTTTTCTCCTGTACTGAGATACCATGTCCAGTTTTAGTGTGCATCTCAGATAACAGTTGCACCAACCCATCTGGCCTTGGTTTCTTGCAGCCTTCATTAACTCTAATTTCATTATCACCTGTTCCAGCATGACCTTGTTCCCTCTGCTCTTCTCTCCTTTCTCATGGGAAATGAATTTCTGTCTCAGCACGAGCTCTCTATCCAACTGTGTGAGCCCTGAGGCAAAGCACTCATTTGTATGTGAGCACTGTCCATCTCTCCCCTCGTCCCCAGCCACCTCCTACGGCTCCTACTCTTTGGTGACCTCCAGCTTCAGATAAGACCAAAGGGAATTTCTTAACCAGACTATGTATTTGTGTGTGTGAGTGTGTGCATGCACATATGCCTAAAATCACTCAGATAATTTTGATTTCATTTATGACTTGTACGTCTGCATTTATTTAAATCTCCTCTCTCACTCTTTCCATTTTATTTTGGGAATTTTCACACCAGTATTGAATACAGCTCATGTATCCTTTGGGAGAGATAATAAATTAGGTGTCATTTATCTGATTTGCTCAAAAAGGTGAGATTTCTCAAAACAGTAAGTAAATGAGAGATTGTTCCAGCAATACCAATGGGGTATCCATCAAAAAGCTCAGACATCCTACTGATTGGAAAAAAGAGATGATAGAAAGACAAGAAAAGAAAGACTTGCCTCTCCTTCTTCCTTTTTTCCCGACTAACTCACTAAGCCCCCAACACTCCCCTCTTCTAGCTCTCTGCAGCAGGATGGTCTTCTGATTATAGGCCAGATAAAATAGCAGGGCAATAATATTTTATTTCTGTTTTGTTGCCAATGAGTTGTGCTACATGTCTCTCTTCCCTGTCTCCTTTCTTCACATACAAGTGTGTATACCTCCAGCAAAAAAGACACAATGGAATCGGAGTTTGTGAAGTCAGAGAATACACCCACACACATACGTATGTATGCATGTATGTATACACACACATGTCTATTCCTATAACTTTCATTTTTTTACAAATGCAAGGTAGTACTTTTTGTGATCTAACAGCATTTTATTTTTTTTTTAATTTAGGGATGCATAACTGATTATCCATATTTTGGGGGTACAGTGTTGACTGTCAGTATTGGTGTACAATACGTGATGATCAAATCAAGTGTTACTAGCATGTTCATTATTACAAGTCACAATTATTCTAACAGCATTTTAATAAACTTGAATTTCGAACAACTGCTAAACTGTAGGTAACATGCTACATAGGATCTCCATTATTAGTCATCTTTTAGTTTTTGTATTTTACTTTTTCACAAGAAGAAAATGCTGTCCTCATGACCAAGGGCTATTTCTCTCGAGTATTTATGGGCAAAGAGGCATTATAAAGGTAAACCAAGAAAGAAAGGATAAATATCATCATCGACCTCAAAAAATAAAGAAGCAGAAGATTGTGCCACTCTGATCAAGACAGAAAGGAAAAACAAGTTAAAAATGTCAAAAGAGAGAAGTAGCTATTTGGCAAAGGAAATGGACAAAACAATGTTGAATCTCCTCAAGAAAAGTTATGTTTGATTAATTTTTTCCCTCTGATTCACCCTAAGAAATCATTTTCCCCCAAGACTTAAAATGGATATTTTGAAGGACACGTGCCTGTTACTGATATTGAATTCAGCCCCAGCGAATTATTTTTAAAGTGATCACAGTTGTAGCTTTATGCCAGGATGCGTATGGCCTTCAGATAAGCAATTGACCATGGAAATACTACTACACAGCTTTTCATATATGCCCTCTGGTTATGGGTGTGCATACTAAACATACGGTATTTTAAAATATATGTGTATACATATTAACACAAACCCCACAAGTTAAAGCTCTCTATATCTAAATGGACGGGCAGCTGCTTGAAATTTCCCTCTACTCTCCCTAAGGTCTCAGGTGTGGGATTCATGAGCCAATGTCTCAGCTAGAACAGGTGTCTATCGCTGGGTAAATAGCAATTAGGCCCAAATTTCAGACTTTTTTTTTTTCAAATCCCTTTCGGAGGAAAAGCCCAGGAATAAATAGTTGCTGTAACGGCCAGGGGTATTGTGTAGCATTATAGCCTCCAGCTGGTCTATTACATACTATAGACAGGCAAAGAATACGGGCACCTGACAGATGTGTTCTGTTAGCTTCATTAGGAAAGAAACAAAGAAAATCCTCAATTAATAGCAGCAGAGCCAAATGGGGGTGGGGGGGAGCTTGAGGGGAGAGGAATCATAGCCTGTTATTTAAACAGAGTCAGGGAGCCTTTCACTATGGCTTAATATGATTCATTAATAAAAACAGCTTTTTGAATGCCCAGTTTAAGTCAAAAGAAATCATGAGCATTTTTTTTCCCCAGCAAAGGAAGGGCAAAATGACAAATTGCTGCTGTTAAATTCATTTCATGTGGGGATGGCCTTTCTCAAAGATCCCTTAAACGGGAAGGCTGGATGTTTGTCACATTAAGTGGCAGAGCAGTTCTCAAAAATCGACTGTGGCACATCAGGGTCTCAGATGAATGGCCAGCAGTGGCCATCCAATAATTTTATATATCCAGACCAGGAAGCATTTAGTGTTGTTCAAATGAACAAGGATTTTTAAAGTAATGAAATGCAGCTCTTACCGTGATGAAAGGAAAATCTGTCCATGGAGTCACTTTTAATTTTTTTTTTTTTTTTCTTCTTGAAATGGTTTGAAATACTGGGCAAGCCCAGTTTGTGACTGTGGGTTTCATTTCTTGCAAGCAGCAGAAGCCTAGTTATTTTTCCTTTTGAATTTCCTTTGCTGAAGATATACGAGTATAGTAAACCTATATACAGCATAATATACTAGTATGAATGAGGAGCTATACATTGTATTAGCAATGTATGAGTTCTGGATGAAAATGGTTCTTTTCCCAAGCAAGTCAGAACCTGCAGAAACAACTCAGCTTTTATAATAATAATTACCCAGTTATGAATTTGCTGTGAAATTTTAAAGAAGAATACTGTTTACTTCCAGGAGGCTAAAGCAGACAGTCTGACCCAGCTGCTGGGCTTAAGGGGAGAAGAATGAATTCCAGACACCCTCCCCCACCCCCATCACCACCACTCAATCTATACAAGACAGAGTAAAAAAGGACTCAGAGGCAAGAACCTAGAGAATTCAGGGAATATTCTGGTCAGTTATCCAGGTAATTTAGGCATGATCAAGATTAAATTACTGTGAGTCTGTTAACCTGGGTAGTTTTTAATATGCTAAGAATTCGTGGATAGCAGGATTATAACTACCAAGGCACAGTTGCGTGCAGAATAGCCATAGGAGTCCTGGAGTAACCTAGGCCAGCAAGGATGTGCTCCAAAATCAGAACTGAAAGCTCATCTGTCTAATTGGGGTGTTGTCCCGCCAAAGAAATAGAAATCAAACATAAATGGTCATGGCCAGACATGATGGGCCTGGGTCTTTGTGATGGAAATGTAATTGTAAATCTTTATGGCCAACTCAGGCTGTGATGTCTTGATGCTCTTCAATTTTTAAAATATACTCTTGGCTTCTATTTGTATTTTCCCCCTCAAATAATAGCTGCAGAACAAGAAGGCCTGGTATCAACCCCCAAATGAACAGGAATGAAAAGGAAAAACAGCAAGCTTTCCTGGAAGCAAAGGCATTTTTCACCCAAAGTCTCTTCCTGTACAGCTAATATTTCATATTTGACATCAAGGAATTGAAAACATGAAGGAAAAAGGTCCGAATGTGAAACTATTATGTTCAGATTTTAAGTCATCATAGGTCTTAATCTTTAGAAACTAGTAATAGTTTCAGTAGTAAATTATCATTCATTATAACCTGCAGTTCCTTCTTAGAGACCTAATGAAAGAAACCTTCCTTATCCCTCATTGGCAAATCTTCATAGAATACAATCGAAAGAATCTAAAATCACTTTCGATGACGGTGCAGAAAATGGACAAAACCCCCACCAAAAACAGATGAGGTTAAGGGCTGGCCAGTTAGCTCAGCTGGTTAGAGTGCAGTGTTATAACACCAAGGTCAAGGGTTCGGATCCCCATACTAGCCAGCTGCCAAGAACCAAAAAACAAACAAACAAACAAAAGATGAGGACAAAACTCAAAATCATGACAACAGTCACTTAGTACAAACAAACAACTGACAAAATATAACACTAGCCTGCATGTTTGGGTCCAAAATTTCAGCTCATTTAGAAACATACAATTTGGATTTTTATTATTTTTCCTTTCTCAACTCAATGTCAAATGCCATTTTCCTCCTTTGTTTTTAAACAACTCAGAATCACTGAACGTTTGGTTTCAAACAGTGCCTAGACACCTTGAACATTATCTCTGATTCCCCCTCCTGTCTTACTTCCTCATTCCCATATTCATCATATTCTGATATTTTTGCCTCCCACATGAGTCTCGTGTCTTCTCGCTGCTTTCCATCCATTCCATCACCATGCAGCCTCTTATCACTTCTCACTTGAACTACTGCAAAGTCCTCTTAGTCGGTCTCTTTGCCCCCTATCTTTAACCCTTCAGACCAGTCTTCACTTATCTTCCACAGCGAGATTTCTCAAGAATCAGATGCTTGCTCCTTGGCCCAAAAGTATTCTATGGCTCCCACCACCTAGAAAATGAATTCCAAAGTCTTCAGCATGGTACACGATGACTGGAATGACCTTCTCCCACCATTTCCCCTCATTAGTTCCAATAGCTTTTCTGTAGATTTTATAGGATATCCCATGTACATATCTTAACTATTATGTTAGCTGTAGGTTTTTTGTAGGTGCCCTTTAATAAGGCTGAAGAATTTTCTTCCTACTGTACCTTACTGAGAGTTTTTATCATGAATGGGTGTGTCACAGAAAGTACCTTAAGGGCTTGTTGCTAATCACAAATGACTTACCACTTACATATATTAGGTAAATGAATGTACACGTCTTCTAAGTGTAAGTCATGTGTGATGTTCTTGGTCCATTCCTATACTAATTTAATATTTTTATCTTATTGTTTCCACCTCCCTTACACTATGCATCCAGCATGGTCTTTCTCACATCGTAAGCTTCTTGCAGACAGGTGTGTTATCTATGTAATTCTTTTTGCTCAGTACATGTATGGGCAGAACTTACGACAACAATTTATTTAATTATAAACAGAGAGTTTAAAAGAGTGGATTTCTGGTTTGGTTTCTACCTTTCTCCAGAATTAACATTTGAAAAGACAATTTGAAAGTAGAGAATATACTCAGACAGAAAAATGTCTTGCTTATTGAAATTTCTGCGTGTGACCAACTATGTTGTTAGGGGGTGACAGAATTGGCTATAAAGGGTGTTGAGATACCTTAATTGGGGCCATAAGCTGACGACGACTTTTCATACTGTTTTTCTGTTAGTATGAGGGAAAAAATCACATTCTTGTAGATTTCTTTCCATTCACAAATTACTCATCTCTCTTTTGCCATTCACAGATTCTCAAGACCAGGTTCAGCTAGATCTGTCAGACGTAGGCTCACACAAACACAAATAGGAAAAGGGCTTTAGAGTAGCTAAGTACTGGGCAGATTCTACCACTTCCTATACTCTTGTGTCTCAAATAGCTCCTGTACAACTGCTTGTCCCTTCTGCAAGAATCTTGCTGATTTTAACATTCCATTTTGTTATCAACAACTCTTTCTATTCTCTCCAAACCTTGAAACCACACAATGAATTTTCATTGGCATTTGGTAAAAAAAAAAAAAAAAAAAAAAAAAAGCTCACAAATCATTTTCATGTTTGAGGCATATATTTGTGCTCATTTTCTTCTTTCAGTCCCCCCAAGTGGGGTTACAAAAAAAGAAATAATGGACCCTTTTCTTGATACAATGTAGGAACCCTTTGGGTGGCAACATTTTCAAAAGAAAAATAAATAATCATTCCAGAACCTTCTCTTAAGGGGTAATCACAAGAGAAAAGAAACATATACGGAAAAGAATAAATACAACTTTAAAAATTAAAGCAATTTCTATAATACTTTAAAAAGTGAAAGATAAGGTAGTAAAGTATTCACAGCAAATTTGACCAAGAGTTTATCTTTTCTATAGAGGAAGTACACTTAAATAGATGAAAAAATATGAGGGTCCCAGTAACCAAATGAACAAGGGTGTGAATGAACGATTCAAAGCATTCAATCACAGTAATAAAAGAAACAAAAATTAAACAGTAAAATATCATTTTTCACTTTTGCAAAACTTTTTGAATAGTAATACTCAATGTTAATAAAGCTTAGGTATAACTGAGACTCTCACATGACTGGTAGTTTGTAAATGGACACTATTCTATAGGAAAGTAGTTCAGCAATGTTTCAAAAGCCTTAAAAATGTTCATATTCATTTACCTGAAATCCTTTATGGAAAATACTTGGAAATTAAGGAAAATTTTGAAAATATGTGAATATATTCATCTAAATGTGAATTTCAATATCAAAACATTGAAAATATCCTACAGGTTTATGACACATATATATATTGAATGAAATATATGACCAATAAAAAGTATATGTTCCAAGAGTTTTTAATAATATAGGGAAATGTTAATGGATTATATTGAGAGAAAGAAAAACAAAATATAGATTCTAATTACTTTCCTTTCATTTGAAGAGCTGGCTGGTTTTAGAAAAGATACTTTTTAAGGGGCTTTGCTGTTTTACGTATACATGAGGGTACTTCAAAAAGTTTATGGAAAAATGAAATTAAAAAATAATACAAATCTTTCCATAAACTTTTTGAAGTCTCTTTGTATAATGTAAAAATGCCTTTAAAAGACTACCATAAATGTAGTACATTGTTAACAGACAAATACTAAGGGTGGTGACATTATGGCTAACAATATTTTTTCTTTCAATATTTTAGTTTTTTATAAGAATATGTGTTAATTTCCAATTGGGAAAAACTTATAGGCTTGAAAAACTTGAAAAGGTGGAGCTTCTTACTTTTCCTTTTTTAACTCTTCTGTGATAAATGAAATCTACCCAAATATTTAATCTTTAGAAGGGAAATTATTTGCATCTACTATGCATCAGAAACTATGCTAAGCAATTGAACATATTTTATTTAATCTCTATGATAACCCTGAAAATAGATATTAATTCCATTTTTATGTATGACGAACTCAAGGCTCAAAAAGTGTCAGCATCTTGCTCAAGGTCATACAGCTAATAACAATCAGGACTGGTCTTTGAATACTATATTATTTCCACATTATTACCACTGCTACAAATGCCCAAAATGGCCTCCCTTCCAGGCTAAATCATTTATTAAGAAGAGAAATAAATTATAAATTAAATTATTTAAGGAATGAGATTAAAATGCACTTTTAACTTGAGTTTTTGCATTGCCTGTATTTGTTTGTTAGTTCAGAGATTTAAAGAGCAGGAAAGGAATTCAAGTCAAGAAGTGTCTTTTCTAAAATCAGCCAGCATTGTTTAAGCTTTTCAAATGAGAACAAAACAGCAGTCTATAGGGACAGTTATCGGTTATCAACCACATTTTCTTTTCCATGCCTAGTCTACTTGTATCACCTCTGGCTGCCCAGCATGGACTTCACTAATAATACAGAAAAGGCACTCAGAACCATTCCGTAGGCCTCTGCCGCAGTGTTTAGTGATTGGTCTAAAAAGAATGGGCAAATGGTCATCTTCAAGGCTGGGTTAAATGACTGAGTTTCCATTTCTTCTTACACTTCTCTCACACCAGTTTGTCAAAAACATCTCATCGGTCACCTGGGAAGTCTGAGACAGCCTTATTCTTGTTTTCTTGCCGTTTTGATTTCTTCCTTATTTGTTTTATGCCTAACTGGCCAGACACCATTTCAAGCACCTTCCTCGCTCTTAGCACAAAGGTACACAGGTGAATAAAACCAGTAACAGCCTTTTATAGTAAGTTTGAGGTTTGTCTCAAGCTATGACATATGCTTGAGCCAGAAGCCAGAAAGCATCTAGTCAATCTGCAGGAGAAAACCTCAACCTTCTCTTCTCTTCCCCCAACTCCATTAAAAATTAGAGGGACAAGTTTATTCCTTCCCTCTCACAAATCTTCCTTTGACAAAGGGAACAAAGAAATTATAGCTGTACTCTTGTTATGTGTTTGGTAAGTTTTTGCAGTAGAGGAATTAATGCAACCTGAAAAGTCTGTTTTAATCTCTGTGTGTGTTTTCTATTTTTAAAAAATATTTCCCTCTTTCATCTTTGCTTCACACTCTACTACCAATTATGCCAGTTCCATTCCTCCAGAGCATTAAGCTAGCGTGTTGCTGTGTCTCAGCTCTGCATGTGGGTTCTGGCATCAAAGCCTTGGGCCAATTTTATTTCATTTGTATTTGCTGTCAGAACAATGTCTTTATTCTAAAATGCCCTTCTCAAATCACCTCTCCGGTGGTTTGATAGAAGCAGCATGCAATAGAAAAATATCTTTTTAAAAATCCATGTTATTCCTTTTATGTTTTACTCTGCAAATGCTGAATGCACAGCACACTTAGTTAAACAATACCTTGAGTTCCATTTTTAAGATGAAAAGTACCTTTTATTTTAAATTTCCCTGGGACAACTGATCTACTCTTTTTCTATGTAAGGGGTTTTTATTGGGAGGGTGGTGGTTTGTGCAAATTACTGCTCAATGACAAACATTTTTACAATATCATTTGTTTTAGACTGCCAGCTGACATCTAGATTGTTTCAATTTTGTACAAAATTCTCACAAAATAAAGGCAGATGTGTGTTTAGGGAGCTGACAAGGCTGTAGAATTCCATTACATCAAATAAGCATGAGAAGGAAAATCAGGGCGAGGGTGGGATCAGAATCCTCTCATCTCACCTAAGCACACTGTGTAAACGTGGAGCATTCATGAGAAAATACCTTTCCTTTAATGCATGCATTGTAAAAAGCCAAAAGGAGGGGGAGAAGAGATTTAAGGAGAAATTACAGTGAGCTGGCAGGTAGTGGGCAGCAGATCTGTCCAGTTTGTCACATTAAGGACTGTAATGCATCCATCTCAGAAGGACATTGATAACTCGGGGTGTTTAATCCCGATTAAGGGAAATGGCAGTGTTAAACCCAGAAGTAAACAAGGAATCCAACCCTAGAGAATGTTGGGAGAGAGGGAGACAAGGCACAACTCTGAAAGGCTGTGTTTGTGAGGGAATTACAGCTCTCACTATCCCCGCCATTTCCTTTTCACCATGGTGTCAGCCATCCTCAACCTTCCCACGGCTGCCCCCGCAGGCCGGCAGTCATGAGAGAGCTAACCGTGTGCTGTCTGCATCTGTGCTGCACTGAGGAGAGGACAACTTGCACAGGTCACAGACTCACGTGCTGTTCCTAAGGCATTGGTGGGAGCCGAGCTAGTACGAACCACCTCGCACCTGCCATTGCTTCCTGCTCCTCATCTACTTCCACTGGCATCACAGAGGGGCTGTGTCCTCAGACCGTCCCCAGTTCCCTTGACCCTCTCTATCGACAGAGTAACTACTGGGTGACAGTCCCTCTTTGTTGTTCATGCACGTATCGTAATTAGCAGGTGCATATTTATTTGTGTGTTTATTTGCTTCGTTTCTGTCCTTCCTCCTGAAGAGTAAACCCCACGAGGCATGTCTCATTTGTTAAAACAACATATGGAATGAATGAATGAATGGTTGGATGGATGAGTGCACAAATTTAAAAACTATGTTTCTAGAGAATAGAATATGAAGTTTATCTTACAGAGCTGGTCAAGTCAGAAAAGAAAGGTATTTTGTCATTTCGCATTGATTTTGAGGTTTTTCTTATATTTTAATATCTCTAAAATGGGATGGATCTTACAATTTACAGAGTCTCAAAATGATAATCAGCAGTTTTTTTCTTTCTTTCTTAAGAATGCATAATATAAGGGTGTGTCTTATCACTGGAATCTGAGAAGAGTTATAATCACAAATCATAGCCAATGCAAAGGCAAACAAGAACACCCATATGGATGCTCACAAGCTTCTCAGGGTTCTTTCAGACTGGGGCTTATCAAACTTTACATTAGAATCACCTTGTTAAAAAATGCCATTTCTGAGGTTGCCTTCAGAAATTCTGATTCAGCAAGTTTGAAGTAAGGCCCAGGAATCTGCACTTTTAAAGCCTTCAGATATTTGTGATGTAGATGGTCTTTGATAAATATTCCATGCAGCAAAGTCTTCAGATGCTACCCCATCCCTAACAAGGTAACTGGAAAGCTTCCAGTAATTCTTAACAAACCATTGAAGGTCTAGTCTTCCAAACAGAACTAACCAGTAAAATATAGGTCCCTCTGCCTAACGTCATTCGTTAACTATTCCAACATTCCACATTTACCTGCTGGACACCTCCAATGACTGTAATACAAATAGAAAATGAAACTGTATTTCTGATTGTATGCTGTCCTATGGCCAAATTCACATTAGAAAGTATAATAGGTGAACCACAGAAACATATCCAAGAAGTAACATTTGAGTGCATTTGCAAAAGGATTTGGGTGGATTTAGCAATCCTCTGGTGAAAAAGGGCTGAGAAGGAGGGAATTCTAAACAGGATGAATTGCATATGCAAGTACGTAGATATGAATGTCTCCTCAAATCCCTTTTGTAAGCAGAGAGTCAATCAATAGTTAAAAATGAAAATATTATTACCACCTTCTCTTTGTAAAAGACTTTCATTTATTAAAGGAGGTATTTATCTAATATCTAATGGATTCCTTGCAACTTCCCATAAAAAAGAGAATAATACTCGGGGTAAGAGCTTCTACAATGGCCCCCAATAATCCTCACCTTCTGGTATTCATATCTTTGTGTAATCTGTGGCCCTTGTGTGTGGACTGGATCTAGTGGCTTGCTTATAGTGGATAAAAAACAGCAAGCATGATAGAAGTACTTCCAAGATCAGGTTATAAAATAGCTTGCTTCCATCTTGCTCCTACTCTCTCCTTCTCATTCACTTGTTCTTAGGAAACCAGCTGCCACATTATGAGTGGTTCTGTAGAGATCCATGTACAAGGAATTGGGGGAGGCCTCCAGCCAACAGCCTGCAAGGAACTGAATCCCACCAATAATCATGTGGCTAAGCTTGGAAGCAGAGCCCACCCCACATCCCCAAGGCAAGCCTTAGGCTGACAGCTTGACTACAACCTCATAAGAAAACTCGAGCCAGATGCATCAGCTAAGCTGGATCCAGATTCTAGATTCACAGAATCTGCAAGATAATAAATGTTTGTTGTTTTAAGCTGCTAAATTTGAGATAATTTGTTACCTAGCAGTGAATAAATAATACAATACTCCTTATTTTTTGGCACTTTACATTATTTCACTATATATCCATACTGTCCTTGAGAGGTATAAAGGGCAGGTATTATTAACCCCATTTTACAGATGAGGAGACTGAGCCCAAGGACTTTGTTACTTGAAAAAGTCCTTTGATTCAGATATAGTATACTGATAACTCAAACCTGGACTCCGTGCTCATTCCTGTCAACCACACTGTAAGAGCATTAAATTTAGAATCTGCAGAACTGAGTCCCTATCCTAACTCTACCAAATACTCTCTGTGCCACTGAGTAGCTCAATTAACCCATCGGGATATTATATTCTTCATGGATACAATGAGATGGTTCAGTTGGGGATCCCTAAAGTCCCCCTTAGCTCAAGATTTCTTCATTTTATAAAAGGAAGACAAAATGATAGTTAGAAGCATAATTTTAAAAACTGTCTCTCAGCTCCAGTCTCTGTCCATTTCTCTGCTAATCACAATGTGCTGCTCTTGTCTGCCTTACCACGAATGCCGGGGGAGTGTGGGGCTTCATTATCCTGTCTTTGAGCTTCCTCTTGAGAAGTAGTCTCTGGCTCTGATCTTCACAGATCCAGCAGTACCCAGCTCTGGGAGCCATAAATGCCAGGTGGCATTTAGAAGGCCAATTTTTATTAGCTGGTTCTGTTGACTAAAGTATTGAGTTATCCATGTTAAAAAAAATTCATAGTTTCATTTTTGTGACTTACCCCTTTTAGTACCTAATGATTTGGGGAACCAGAGGCATCATCAAGAGAAAATCAACATAAAATGTATTGCTTGACTACTCATTGAAAGAACTTGCCATTATGAGTTAACAGTAAGTTATCAGAAATGTGAATACCTTTACTGTAAATGATTTTTTTTTATCTACACAGGAGAGGAGTAGGAGAGTAAATGTACTGTGCCATTATGAAGCTGTCAGTCATACGTGTGTGAGACATCAGCTCCATCTAGAACAAGATTTCCTGCCACTCAGATATCATGTTTAACATTAATCTGTTATGCTGATCTGTACTCACTAGATTTTTGATGGACAGATGAACTCATAAAATTTTTAATACAGCCATTTTCTAAAAAGCTAAAACTTGGAGCTAAATTTACTCTTTGGTTAGAATTAACCATAATTATCTAATGTCCATTTCTATCATTCAGTCTTCTCTTACGCATCCTACTATGATTAAGTACCTAGTGACACTGCGCAGAGACACTCAAAGTATATACAGTCTGCTGAGGAGTGTAGCCAAATAATTGCTGGTAGCAAAATTAGGAGTGAGAAAGTATACTACAGCACCATCGCAAATAAGTACTAAACTTATTTATTCGCAGATGCAGACAACAATGCATTTTAAATATGTGTTTTCCCTCAGGCAGGGTAAAGATGAATAAACAAAACAGCATCAGCAATGCTGTGTCCAGAGCACAGAGTAAAAAAATAAAATCCATTTTTCGTGGGATGGCATTCTAAATTAAACAGTAAAAATTTAAAACACAAATGGGAGACCAAAATGAGCTGATCAGAAAACAGAAAAAGTGAAAGAAAAGGCCTTTGAAAAAATCACAGGAAATGTAATTCACCTGTGCTAGAAACAGTGACATCACCAAGAAGTATCCTCACACATATCCAGGTGGACACTTTCTTTTGTGGATCCCCCACCTCTTTGACCTGCAAGGACCAGTACAAGCTGATGATTGCATAGACTGAGGCTACCTGCAACATTTAGAATTCAAAAATAACCTCTTTGACAAGGGTTATACACTATTTGTTCTCCCAAATCACTAGCAGGGCACCCACAAATCAAGATCACCTATTTAAACAAAGCAACTACTTAACAGTTCATAGCATTTGGATATTTTAGGATATTTTAACAACTTATCTCAGTATGGGACATATTTATAACTGAAAAGAAATCTCTGTAGTTTACCTGAAATTCAAATTTAACTGAACATCCTGTAGTTTTATTTGCTAAATCTGACAATGCTACTCCTAAGCCCTGAAAGGTAGTAGGGCAGTTAGCTAGCTATTTGGGGCACAGTTGAGACGTGAACTCAAACCTCAAGACACTTAGCACATGGAGGAGTAAACCCAGGAAGAAAGTTACAGCTAATCCAATCTGAGGAGCAAATCATGAAGCACAAAAAATGGCTGGGGCAGGAAGAGTATAGAGGGGGATATCTTCCCAACTGGCCAGGAAAAAAGTTTTTCAAAAAAAACTGCAATTATTTTTGTTTTCAAATAAATGTCTCTTCTATTTTCTGGAAACGTCTCTCCAAAAGTCAGTGGCCAAAACCCACCTTAGATTCTCTTCACCAAAATCTTGTCCCTCACCTAAATATGAATTCCTGGGAGAGGTCAAATAGAAGTCACCAGAATCCGAAGCTAAGATCCATGTGCTAACATGCGGTAGATATTCAGCACCTTGGACAATGGCTGCTGTTGTGGTAGAGGACATGCACTCCTTCATTCTCACTATTCTTGAGTATTGGAGCTTTGGAGATTTGCTTCTCCCTCTGTACAGCCAACTGCATGTTCTCTAGATTTCCAATTGGCATAATAGGTTAGCTCACCACTGTGGCAGATAGTTTTCAAACAGATCTTGGATGTTAACATCCGAGACAATTTCTATCACAACTACAGGTCCTTGTTTTCCTCTCTCAAGACACTTTCCTTCCTTTTCAAATTCTCTTTCATTTCTTTTTTCTCATCCATTTAAAAAAAATTTTTTTACTCTATAGAAACAATGTGTTAGTGATTGCCAGAGACTGGTGATGAGGGACTGAGAATGAAGAGTAGGGTTGAATACAAAAAGGCACAAGAGGGGTGATAGAAGTGGTCTATATATTTATTGTAGTAGTGGTTGCACAACTATATGCATTTAACAAAACTCACAGAATGTTGTATTATAAAGGGTGAATTATACTGTATGTAAATAATACCTCAACAAACCTGATGAAAAAAGAAAAAGATGTCATAGCAAAGAGAAATATGCTTGACACCTATCTCTTCAGGGTGGACCATGGTTAGCCCTGCCCACATGCTGCATTGCTTTAAGACAGCAGCTGAATTAATTGTGTTTGCTGTAAAATCTTTACTCAAAGGAAGACATTCACAAACCAGAGATAATCCATACATTGGTGACTATGACTAAGGGACTAGAGCTATCAGTGTGGCTCTGGCAGGCAGAACTTGTGCCAATGAGTAGAACTGAGAAGAAGGTGAATAGAATTATCTGAGAATAGAATGGGTTGTCTTTTTACCTCTGGGAGGAAGGTATCCAAAAAGTAGCTGAATAACATTCCATGATATTATACTAAAGAGAAGTGAGGTTAGATAAGAGTTAGACTACATGTCAACTAATATCCTTTACAACTCTAAATTCTATTAAATCGACCTGAAGTCATATTTATTTGTCCTCCTTCATTCTTAGCATGCCCTTATAATGCATTACTTTTCAAAAAACAAGTCAAAGCACACTCTCTAATAAGCAATAATGACTCTGTTTAGAAGACAAAAATATATTTCCTACTCCAAATGAACTCCTCATTACATCAACAATTATTACTTTTATGTAAGAAGGATAATATTTGCATTAACTTTTTTCCTTAAAAGTGCAGAACAAGTTATTCTGTGCATAATGATGATTAAGGACTTATTTCTCCCATGGTTTCCACAGAAATAGTACCCAGATAATATCTTACATTGTTCAAAAAGTAGCCATCCTTGCCTCAAACCAGGAATATCTCATTACACATAGAACTTAGTGTGATTTGAAATCTTAAAGGTAACATTCCAACAACCACCAGATTTTTTTTTCTTTTACATTTTTTCTTCTATGGAAAATGGGGTCATTAACCTCTTATTCTGTAGAGACCAATAGTTAACAATTTTGAATGTTTAACATGTCCCAATGGATTTGGGGTCCTTTGATGCAGTCCTTCGACTGAAATAAAATTGTCAGCGGTATGGATGTTAAACTGCCACCCTCCTAAGATTATTACCAAAAACAGGATAGATCGTTCCTTAAGTTAGCTACTTATTTTAAATAAATCAATGGCAATTGCTTTAATTTAATAGTACTTGAATGGCAAACAACACATACAAGCACAAATCTCAACAGAGTCATGAATTTAGATTTGCACTTTACTGCGTCCTAGAAAAAATCACTGCAAGAATTTTTAAGAGACTTCTCTAAAAAAATCAGGTTATGTCACTTAAGCTTTCCTCTTGCTTTCATGTGAACTCAGCTTATAAATATTGACTAAAGTAACTTGTTCTTTTTGCCAGTCTGTATGTCAGTATTATATAAAAGCCAAAGTCTGGATTTCTCCCCTAATTATTACTTATTGTACATATCATGCTTATAAAATCTGACCAAATTTTAATATGAAACATTTTTACTCTGTTTTTAAATGTATTAAAGCCCTCTAAAAGTTTTAACCAGAATAGAAACTTTCTGGCTGGGAGTAGGGAAGACACACTTTTTGTTAAAAATTTCAGTCACTGTGCAGGGAAAATTGTAGTTGTTCCCTACAACTGAATTAAGTAAATCTACAAAAATAAATATAAAATCAAGTAAAGTAACAAAACCAGTTAAGGTACTTAAAATTATAAGATATATGGTGGCAAATTTCAGGTTTGTTAGGTCTCTTTGCTTGGAGTAGAGTTTCATATATAGAATACAGAAATCATTGATTATTCATGGAGAGATGTAGACTTACTCATGCTTGTTATAAAGGTACATAGTAAAATAATTTGTTAAGCAATGAAATGACCAACATAAGAAACAAACAAACAAAAAAATGCACTATTTACCCTCAAGCTGTGGTTCCCAAACTTAAACATGCAAGAGAAGAACCACAAGGACTTGTTAAATCATAGATTGTTGAACTCCACCCCCAGGGTTTCTGATTCGGCAGGTCTATGGGGCACCCAGGAATTTGCATTTCTAACAAGATCCTAGGTGATGCTGACACTGCTGGTCTGGGACCACTGTCATTGAGAGAAAATAGCGGTTACCTACGTAGCAGGAAGAGCACCAGCATGGAAATCAGAAACCTTCCATGCCAAAGGTAGGTTTAAGGATAGAGGCTCTGAAAAAAGGGTGCCTGGGTGTGAATCCCAACTTCTTAGCATCAGTTTTTAATCCAATAAAATGGGGATAATAACAACTCCAACCTCAATGAATTTTACCATTCATTTAAATTTCTTGGCATAGTGCCTGGATGTTCTCAAAAAATATTAGCTAGTATTATTATTAGCTATATCCTTAGAAAAGACACCAAACATATGTACAATTGCCATAAAAAAGAAGGTGGTATTAGATGATCTTTATGAGCCTATCAAACCTGTGATTCTAAATATATTTTCCATCCTCCTTATTTAAGACAGTTTAATATTTACACAATTTAATATCTGGTATACTTTTCTAAGTAATCAGGGTCATAAAAAGAAAAGTAAAACAAGTGCCATGCTCTTGACTTTGAGAGACTTCCAACCTGGTTGGGGAGAAAACATGTACAAAAGAAACATTTAAGTAATAATAATGACAGTATATGCTGAAGCCATATAGTTAGTGGTTGAGAAAGTAGTTTACATAGATGTTTAGAAAAAAGTGTAGGCTCTCTAACTTCAACGAGAACTTGGACCTTAGTAATAATTGTATAGCTCTTTGCAGCTTCCAGGGAAATCTACATATGTTGTCTCAGATACTACCCCATTTCATAAATGAGAAAAAACAATGTTCAGAGATCTTAAAGTAGTTTGCCCAAAGTCACACAGCTAACATGGTGGGAACTAAGACTCACATTCAGCTCTTCAGACAACATCACATGCTTTTTTCATTACACTACAGAGTAAAGGTCAATTTAGCCAGCACCATGGAGAAAAAAAATAAGTGCATGATACTTAAGGAATGGATCAGTACATGTTGGCCAGAAGATTTAACTTAGTAATCATAAGCCCATAAGATTATTTGGAGTTAGAGGTGGGGTAGAGCAAATGATGACGATACCCTTGAAATCCATTTTGAGAGTTTACATGTTATCTTGAAGTCAGTGGGTAGTTACTGAAAATTCATTATTTATCTGGGTATAAGCTAGATTTTTAAGGGGAAGCAAGGCGATCCCTTTCATTTATTCATTCATTTATTCAATAGTAGGTTATTGGGCAATGAAAAGGTGCTAGGTTCTGTGCCAGGTCCTAGGATTACGAAGATGAATAAGACATGGTCCTGTCTTCAACGAGATTTCTGTCTAGTGAATGAAAGAGAAATGTACATAAAAATGATAACACCACGTGATAAATGTAGTACTAAAAGTAGAATGCAGTCAAGTACAAACCTACATTTGACTTTCAGATTTACTTACAGTGTTTTCTCCATTCAAGTAGACTTAACATTAAATCAGTTACCAATGAGTATCTCTAATTCATGTAAGGGAACCCCAAATCACACTTTGGTACAAATCCTAGGATAGTAGGTATAATTTCCACTTGAAGAGGAATGAGAGTTCTCTAATAGGTAAGGGAAGGAGCAGAAAGGACTGCATGTAATATGTGATACATAAGCTGGCTCCTTAAAGATGAGTAGAAATACATCTGGTATTTAAGATAAGTGTGGAAAGCATCCCAAACATTTCAAAAGTCCAGGGACCTGAAATAGCCTGGCCTATACAGAGATTTGAAAGAAAACTGGTTTTGCTGGAGCATGAAATGCAAGACTGTTAATAGCCATGGGCATGGCCTATGGTGATTGCAGTGAAAACGCAAAGTAAATGATAAATGTGCTTCTTAGAAAATTTAAGTGAGGTGGCTGCGGCGGTTGGCGCGGAGTAGCTGAGGTGGAAAAGGCGGCCACTGGGCCTTAGGCAGCCAGGAAACTTGTGGACCTTCCTCTTGCCATCTCTTAAGGGAGAACCGCTGCTGGTGGCCAGTCGTTGGGGCTGACCGCCACTTTGCCCTTTGCAGGAGAGGCTGCCTCATTTACAGGCAACAGCTTTGAAGTATGGAACAGGAAAAGAACTGTTTCTTAGCTGCAAAAGCAAGTCTCTAAACAGGGAATACGGCGCCGGAGCTGCTGTTGACGCTGCCAGGATCCCAGAGGCAGGGGCCGCGCTGAAGGCAGCCAGCTGCCCTATTCAGGATTCGAGGTTTCAGGCCGGCATAAAAGAAGATTCCTGGGAGTGCCGGAGCTGCGCCGCGGGACCGAGTGAGCAGCCCGAGGCGGCGGCAGCCGAGAACAGGGACGGTGATGACGCAGAGACAGAGAGGGAGCCGCCCGACCCAGCACAGCCCTGTGAGTGACCCCTGGCCCAGCCCTGCACAGGGGGCGAATGCCCACCTGGCTTCCGCCTGCCCCACCGGGCCACTCACCGGCCCCGGGGCTGCGTCCATTTTCTCAGGTGGTGGCGGCTCTGGCCCGGCTTGGCCAAGCCTGTCCTCCTCGCTAGGCTCAGCTCCTCACTGAGCCTTCCCACTTGCTTGCCCCCACGCGGGGCTTCCTGGGGCCTGCGGGCCGGCCTCCCCTCCCACTCCATCTGTGGTTCTGTGGCGGGGCTGGTGGCATGGGGCATCCCCAGCCAGCGTCGGAAGGGCAAGGAAGTAGGGGCTGGGCCGACTGTCACTCCACCGCACCCTGGGCTCCAGCCCCCAGTAAACTTCCTGTTACCGGGAGGCAGATACCATCTCTGCGGCCACCAGTTCGGAAAAACGCCTAACCGATTTCTGGTTAGGAATAGTGTGGTCGGAGAGTTCCTGAGTTCGCTTGAACCTGCCAGAGAGCTGACTGCGGGCGGGCACCGGACTTGGTCCATGCCGGGGGGATTCAAAGGTGACCCGTGTGCTGCAGGCTGCTCCCCCGAGGAGCTCACGCTCTGGTATGGGAGATAAGACAAGTACACAAATAACCGCGATACCAGGAGGAAGGTGATAAGTCCCGAGAAAGATCTACACAGTGCTACAAAGGCACACAGAGCGACCGGTCGTCTGTGCCTAGCAGAAACCTGGTAGACTTCCTGGGCGAGGCGGTGCCGAGCAGGGTCTTGAAGGCCCAGCTGATAGACAAGGGGTGCAGAAGACACATCCCAGCCCAGCCCAGTGTACACAGAGCAGGGAGACGTCCAGCTAGGGAGGCGGAGACTCAACAGAAACCACATACCCTGTGGGGTCACCACTGCGTGATCCAATAGCCCGGGCCAGAGCGCACGGAACAGGGAGAAGTCCTGCACGGGAAGTGGAAGCTCAGCAGAGACCACACACCCTGCGGTACCGCCCCATGATCCAGCAGCCCAGCAGAGTCCAAGCTGACCAGAGAGGTGGCTCCCCGGAGAGGCGCAAGACCCGAGGCAACCACACACAAAAGGCACTAGAGGCCAACTGAGCAGTCATGGAGGTAGCCATACCAAATTGGCAACCACAGCAACATCTTAGTTAGTCAATAGTCTCAAAACGGTGGACTGTGAAACCCCCTGCCACAATGAATAAACAACGAAAAAAAGATACCAGAAATACAACAAATCAAGAAAGTACACCACCAAAAGTTAATAAATCTCAAACTCTAGATCCTATAGAACAAGAAGCCCTTGAAATGACTGACAAGGAATTTCGAGTGATAATTCTAAGGAAACTGAATGAGATACAAGAAAACTCAGCTAGACGTCATGATGAAACGAGGAAAACTATACAGGACTTGAAAGAGGAAATGTACAAGGAAATCAATGTCCTGAAAAAAAATGTAACAGAACTTGCTGAACTGAAGAAGTTATTCAGCAAAATAAAAACACAACAGAGAGTTTAACCAGCAGGCTTGTCGAAGTTGAAGAGAGAACCTCTGAACTTGAAGATGGGCTGTTTGAAATAACACAAGCTGACAAAAAAAAGAAAAAAGAAAAAAGAATCAAAGACATTGAAGAAAATCTGAGAGAGATATCAGACTATCTTAAGCGCTCAAATATCCGAGTCATGGGTATCCCAGAAGGGGAGGAAAATGGAGATTGCATAGAAAACATATTCAACAAAATAGTGGCAGAAAACTTCCCAGGTATAGGAAAAATCACAGACCTTCAGATCCAGGACACTCAACGATCTCCAAACGTATTGAACCCAAAAAGGCCCTCTCCAAGACATGTTATAGTCAAATTGACAAAACTCAGAGACAAAGAGAGAATCTTAAAAGCTGCAAGAGAGAAGCGTCAAATCACCTTATAGGGGAGCCCCAATCAGGCTAACATCAGTCTTTTCATCACAAACCCTAAAAGCTAGAAAGGAATGGGATAATATATTCAAAATACTAAAAGACAAAGATTGCCAGCCAAGAATACTCTACCCTGCAAAGCTATCCTTGCGAAATGAAGGGCAAATAGTATATTTCTCAGACAAAAAAAAACTGTGGGTGTTCACTACCACACGACCACCCTTACAAGAAATCCTCAAGGGAGTACTGGGTTTGGTTCCTGAAAAATAACTATCACTGCCATAAAAACCCAAGAAAAATCTAAACCCACTAGTATAATAAAAATGGAATTCATGAAGAGAAAACAAGCAAACAAAAATGCTATCTACAACCTAAGGAACCAACAAACACAGAAACCAAACAGTAAATCAGAAAGCAAGGAACAAAAGACACCTAAGACAAACAAACAACCAATAAAATGCTAGGAATAAATCAACACCTTTCCATAACAACTCTTAATGTAAAAGGCTTAAATTCCCCAATCAAAAGACACAGACTGGCTGACTGGATTAAAAAGGAGGACCCAACTATATGCTGCCTACAAGAGACCCACCTCACCCATAAAGATTCACATAGACTAAGAGTAAAAGGATGGAAAAAGATTTACCATGCAAACAGAAAAGAAAAACGAGCTAGACTAGCTATTCTTATATCTGACAAAATAGACTATAAACTAAAAACCATAAAAAGAGACAATGAGAGATACTATTAATGATAAAAGGACTGATCCATCAAGAAGACATAACAATCATAAATACATATGCACCCAATGTTGGAGCAGCCAGATTTATAAAACAAACTCTATTAGAACTAAAGAAGGAAATAGACACTAATACCATAATAGCAGGGGACCTGAACACCCCACTGTCAATATTAGAAAGATCATCTAGGCAAAGAATCAGTAGAGAAACACAAGATCTAAACAAGACTCTAGACCAATTGGAATTGGCAGATATCTACAGAACATTCCATCCAACAACCTCAGAATATTCATTCTTTTCATCAGCACATGGATCATTCACCAGGATAGATCACATATTTGGTCACAAATCAAGTCTCAATAAATTCAAAAAAATTGGAATTACCGCATGTATCTTCTCAGACCACAATGGATTAAAACTAGAAATAAATAACAAACGAAACTCTGGAAACTATACAAACACATGGAAATTAAACAGCATTCTACTTAGTGACATATGGATCCAAGAAGAAATCAGGCAGGAAATCAAAAAATTTATTGAAACTAATGAAAACAATGATATATCATACCAAAACCTGTGGGATACTGCAAAAGCAGTATTAAGGGGGAAAATTATTGCATTAAATGCTCACCTCAGAAGAATGGAAAGATGGCAAGTGAACAACCTAACACTTCACCTTAAAGAACTAGAAAAACAAGAACAATCCAAACCTAAAGTTAGCAGACGGAAAGAAATCATTAAGATCAGAGCAGAACTGAATGAAATTGAAACCCAAAAAACAATACAAAAGATCAATGAATCAAAAAGTTGGTTTTTTGAAAAGATAAATAAAATTGACAAACCATTAGCATGGCTAACAAAAGAAAATAAGAGAGAAGATTCAAATAACAAAAATTAGAAATGAAAAAGGCGATATTACAACTGATTCATCTGAAATACAAGGAATAATTTGAGACTACTATAAACAACCATACACCAACAAATTTGAAAATCTAGAGGAAATGGATAAATTTCTGGACACACACAAGCTCCCAAAACTGAACCATGAAAACATAGAAAATTTGAACAGACCAATAACAATAAAGGAGATTGAAGCTGTTATCAGAAGGCTCTCAACAAAGAAAAGCCCAGGATGAGATGGATTCACAGCAGAATTTTACCAAACATTCAAACAGGAATTGACACCGATTCTTTACAAACTATTCCAAACAGACGCAAATCTCCCAAACTCATTCTATGAAGCAAACATCATCCTGATACCAAAACCAGGTAAAGATATAACCAAAAAAGTAAACTATAGGCTGATATCCTTGATGAATATAGATGCAAAAATCCTCACTAAAATACTACTAGCAAACAGAATACAGCAACACATACGTAAAATTATCCACGATCTAGTTGGATTCATCCCAGGGATGCAAGGTTGGTTCAACATACGCAAATCAATAAATGTGATACACCATATTAATAAATTCAAACACAAGGACCATATGATCATCTCTATAGATGCTGAAAAAGCATTTGATAAAGTTCAGCACTCATTCATGACAAAGACCTTCTATAAGTTAGGTATAGAGGGAAAGTATCTCAACATAATTAAAGCCATATATGCCAAACCCACTGCCAATATCATCCTGAATGGGGAAAAGCTGAAAGCTTTTCCTTTAAGAACAGGAACTAGACAAGGATGCCCACTCTCACCACTCCTATTCAACATAGTGTTGGACGTACTAGCCAGAGCAATCAGAGAAGAGAAGGAAATAAAGGGCATCCAGATTGGAAAAGATGAAGTCAAACTGTCCCTGTTTGCAGATGACATGATCCTATATATCGAACAGCCTAAAACCTCTATAAAAAAACTCTTGGAACTGATAAATGATTTCAGTACAGTAGCAGGATACAAAATCAACACACAAAAATCAGTAGCATTTCTTTTCTCCAATAGTGAACATGCAGAATGAGAAATCAAGAAAGCCTGCCCATTTACAATAGCCACCAAAATAATAAAATACTTAGGAATTGAGTTAACCAAGGAGGTGAAAAATCTCTATAATGAGAACTACAAACCACTGCTGAGAGAAATTAGAGAGGATACAAGAAGATGGAAAGATATCCCATGCTCGTGGATTAGAAGAATCAACATAGTGAAAATGTCCATACTACCCAAAGTGATATACAAATTCAATGCAATCCCCATCAAAATTCCAAAGACATTTTTCTCAGAAATGGAAAGAACTATCCAGACATTTATATGGAATAATAAAAGACCACGTGTAGCCAAAGCAATGCTGAGCAAAAAAAATAAAGCTGGAGGCATAACACTACCCGACCTTAAACTATACTACAAAGCTATAATAACCAAAACATTATGGTACTGGCATAAAAACAGACACACTGATCAATGGAATAGAATAGAGAATCCAGAAATCCACCCACACACTTACTGCCATCTGATCTTTGACAAAGGCACCAAGCCTATTCACTGGAGAAGGGACTGCCTCTTCAGCAAATGGTGCTGGGATAACTGGATATCCATATGTAGGAGAATGAAACTAGACCCATACCTCTCACCATATACTAAAATCAACTCAAAATGGATTAAAGATTTAAATATACACCCTGAAACAATAAAACTTCTTAAAGAAAACATAGGAGAAACACTTCAGGAAATAGGACTGGACACAGACTTCATGAATACGACCCCAAAAGCACGGGCAACCAAAGGAAAAATAAACAAATGGGATTATATCAAACTAAAAAGCTTCTGCACAGCAAAAGAAACAATTAACAGAGTTAAAAGACAACCAACAGAGTGGGAGAAAATATTTGCAAAATATACATCTGACAAAGGATTAATATCCAGAATATACAAGGAACTCAAACAACTTTACAAGAAGAAAACAAGCAACCCAATTCAAAAATGGGCAAAAGAGCTAAGAAGGCATTTCTCTAAGGAAGATATACAAATGGCCAACAGACATATGAAAAAATGCTCAACATCACTCGGCATCCGGGAAATGCAAATCAAAACCACACTGAGATACCATCTCACCCCAGTTAGGATGGCTAAAATCCAAAAGACTCTGAACGATAAATGCTGGCGAGGTTGCGGAGAAAAAGGAACTCTCATCCATTGTTGGTGGGACTGCAAAATGGTTCAGCCTCTATGGAAAATGGTATGGAGGTTCCTCAAACAATTGCAGATAGATCTACCATATGACCCAGCTATCCCACTGTTGGGAATATACCCAGAGGAATGGAAATCATCAAGTCGAAGGTATACCTGTTCCCCAATGTTCATCGCAGCACTCTTTACAATAGCCAAGAGTTGGGACCAGCCCAAATGTCCATCATCAAATGAGTGGATACGGAAAATATGGTACATCTACACAATGGAATACTACTCAGCTATAAAAACGAATGAAATACTGCCATTTGCAACAACATGGATGGACCTCGAGAGAATTATATTAAGTGAAACAAGTCAGGCACAGAAAGAGAAATACCACATGTTCTCACTTATTGGTGGGAGCTAAAAATTAATATATAAATTCACACACACACACACACACAAAAAAAAAAAAAAAAAAAACCGGGGGGGGGACAAAGATATAACAGCCACAATTACTTGAAGTTGATATGACAAGCAAACAGAAAGGACATTGTTGCGGGGAGGGAGGAGAGGGAGGAGGGAGGAAGGTTTTGGTAAGGGGCAACAATAATCAACCACAATGTATATCAACAAAATAAAATTTTTTAAAAAATAAAAAAATTTTTTTAAAAAATTTTTTTAAAAAGAAAATTTAAGTGAAATTATCCAAATCAAATGCCTATCACCATCCCTGGCACATCCTAGACCCTTATTATATTAGTTCCTTTTCTCCACCTTCACTTCACACCTACTTCTTGTATAAAGACCCACCCAGGTTTGAATAAAAACACTTATCTTTCTGTTCACCAGTCTCACAACTCAAAAATATCAGATGTGACTTTGACCAGATATTATAGCAGCCTTTTTAAAAAATGTCAACTGCTATCTAAACCCTAGAATTGTCTCCCCTCCAGGGTACACCTTCAGGTTTACTCTGAAACCCAGATTCCTAGACCACCCCACAAACCTCCAGAGTCAGAGGTCTCTGCTGTTCCGTCCCAGCATCTGGCAGAATATAAGCTCCACAGGTACTCATAACATGCAGCCAGACTAGAGAATCACAGACACAGCACCAGAAATTCAAAGAAGATCCTTGGGTTTGGGTTTGGGGACACTGCACCCACATTTGCTATGAATTTTTTTAAAAAAATATTTGTTTATAGTTCTTTATTTTGAGGTAAAATTTATATTCTGTGAAATGCAAAAACAGAAGTTTTGAGTTCAACAGGTTTTCGTGAGTTTTGACAAACATAAATCCCGTGTTACCCACGGCATCAAGATCTGAAATGGCTCCATCACCCTCGAAAGTTCCTTCATGCCAATCTCAGCTGATCCCTACCTCATGCTCCACAGAGGCATTCACATTTCTAATTTTTATCATTACTGATTAGTTTTGCATGTTTTAGAACTTCACATAAATGGAATCATACAATATCTACTCTTTTGTGTCTGGCTTCTTTAACACAACATAATTTCTGTAAAAGTCATTTGTGTTAATTATGCATATCTACAATACATTTCTTTTATTGTTGAGCAGCGTTCCATTGTACAAATATACCACAAATTATATACCCAAAGGAATGGAAATCATCATGTCGAAGGGTACCTGCACTCTCATGTTCATTGCAGCTCTATTTACAATAGCCAAGAGTTGGAACAAACTCAAATGTCCATCAATAGATGACTCGATAAGGAAAATGTGGTATATATACAAAATGGAATACTATTCCGCCATAAAACAGAATGAAATTCTGCCATTCACATGGATGAACCTAGAGAAAATTATGTTAAGTGAAATAAGCCAGGCACAGAAAGAGAAATACTATATGTTCTCACTCATAAGTGGGAGCTTTAAAAAAAAGAAGAAAGAAAGATAAAACAATTGCAATACTTTGTTGAACTCTCAAAAGGAGAGAACAGAACTGAGGCTACTAGAGGTGGAAAAGGGAAGAGGTGGTTAGGGAGAAGTTAATAAAGGGCCACAAAAAATTATTACATTGTATATACTAATTAGTATACAAAATATACTAATTATCCTGATTTGAGCATCACTTATTGCACACAGGTATTGATACTCAATGCTGTACCCCACAGACATGTACAATCAATTATGTTTCAATTAAAAAAATTTTTTTTAAACCAAGTATACCATAATTTGTTTATCCATTCTTCTGCTGATAGAAATTTTGACATTTTCTGTCTTGGGTTGCTATGAATAAAGCTACTATGGACATTATTGGGAAAGTATTTTGGCAAACATACATTTTTATTTATCTTGAGTATGTGCCCATGAGTGGATTTGGTGAATCATAGGGTAGGTGGAGGTTTAACTTTATAAGAAAATGAAAATCTTCTTGCTATTGACTTGACATATTCTATGAACCTTACAACTTTTCCTCTGACCAAAGATCACTTTACTATTGCTTCTTCCCAGGAATAAAACTGAAAAATAATTGGAACCCTCCTACTTGCCTCTGTGAAACTGCTGCTTGCTGATCACGGCATTTATGTATGCACAAAATTTTTCAGTTCCCTTCCCTACAGCTGCAGGATCCTGTAGCTTATGAATTAAATTTACATGATCACAAAAAGAAAACTCAACAAAAAAAATTCTTAAAACACTAGGGTTCTAAAACCAGTGCTTACGCTCTTGGTGAATCAACTAAACAAAACCACTTACCATGACAGTGTCCTGAAGTGAAACTTTTGGAGCTCAAAGAACTCAATTGGAACAAGTGATATGTAGCTGCACCAGAACGTAGCTTTAAAAAAGATAACCAAAGGTATAAACCCAATTGCATTATTTTATCAGCTTCACCTCCCACCCCCTCAACCGCACAGTTTTTTCCCATTTGTTCCAGAAATATATTTTATTATCTGATACATGTTAGGGCTGAAGAAAGAGAAGTAAAAGAAGAGAACAGCTGCAGTAATGACAATTTACTTCCAAGACATGCTCGCACAGTAACAGTGACAAAACTCTAGCGCTTTATCATAATTCCCCCTTTCCAGAGAGTGCACACACTACCTGAGTTTCATTTCCCAAAAGTGCCCTTCTCAGCACTTCAATACTGTGCTTGAAGCACCTTATTTTATACTATAGTCTGCTAAAAGGAGCCAGCAGCAAAAAAGAGTTTCAGCCCATCTGCCAGATTTCAAAGGGGAGAAGGCACGTAGGAAGAACTTGTCATACATGCAAAAGAAAAAATAAAAGGACAATGTTCTGGAAGTGTTAAAGGGTCTTTAAAAAATGTGAGGTGTTACCAATGGCAGTATGTGAAGAAGAGCCTTTATCCTCCATGGTGCAGGACGGGAGAGAATGGGACGGAGGAGCACATTTTTTGAGGTGAAACAGACATGAAAAATGTGCATCTAAAGGAATTCTGTGGACGCACCATATATTTCAATGGCCTCCATCTGTAATTCATAGTCTGTTTGAAGGTACCTTTTTTGCAACTGAGTTTCCTGCCCTCTTCGTAGGTGATAAACCCCAGCTTTTCCCAAATAAAAAATAAAAAACGGAAAAAGGAAACATCATTTACAGCTACCATCTGAAGAGAAAGCTTACTCTGCAGGGGACCTTGCTCGAGGTGTTAACTGCAGACCTGACGGAGCAGATCTCAGAGCTGAGACGGCCATGAGTGGCTTCCTTGCAGAAACGGTGAGGACAGAGTCCCTTCTTTCAGCCACTGTCAGAACCACAGGGCCTCCAGGTGTCCACAGCCTTGTTGCCTGGCCCTGAAATGACTCCCCCACCTTTTTGTCTCTTTCTTCCTCTTCCTCCTGCTGAGCCTGGGCAGCAATGCAGGGGATGCAGCAGCGGGGGCAGGAGGGGCAGAATGATGAATTCAGAAACAGGGGACCAGCCGAGAGAGTAAGCTGTCAGCCCCCGAAGCACTTTCCTGCTGAAGAGGAGATAAGGAGCAAAAGGTGGATGAGAAGCTAGTCAGGACAGATGGCGTGTGAGATTTGGAGGAGAGGGGAGAAAGAGAAGGTTGTGGGGTGTGGGAGAGAGAAAGTGTTTGGAGAAGAGCTAGTGGAGAGAGAAAACGGTGTCAGCAGGCAGTGTCTGGGCCAAGCCTCTGCACCTGACCATTTGCCAGGGTCACCTTTAGGAGGCTGGGTGAGCAGGAGAGAATCCACTGGCCCCATAGTAGAGAACTGCGCCTGGTCTAGGGGGCTATAATATCAGGCACATGAGGCTAGGATCACCGTCTAGCTCCAAAACCCCATTCACCTGGTCATTTCCAAGGTCACAGATTCCACCCCTAGCCAGCAGCTGTGAGCAACTCCGTGGAGATCAAGACTGCCTCATATGGAGTGGCCATTCCACAATTATGTACAGAAGTAAACTAAGTGATGTTTCCCCTCGACTCACTTCTGAGAAAACAATTCAAAGCACACAGCGGCAGGCCTTGTTTTCAAGCAAGGTGGAGCTGCGAGAGGTAATTAAAGCCAAATTTATCCCTATGACAAGTGTTTTGCAGATTTTTTCTAGCAGGGAAAACATCAAATGCCATTGCAGGTGGAAGTCCCAATAGTAAACCAGGTAAAAAAGAGCTGCTCTGGCAGAAGCAAGAGTGGGCACATCCCCATTTCTACCCCAGTTGTCCCCTGGGCTCCTATTAACTCCTGAGGGTTCAGTAGAGCACAATTTGGAAATCACTGCCCCAAAACATACTGAGATCAAATAGCAAGCTTCAATGCTTGAACAAGACTGACTGAAGAGAAAACCAGAGTCATGCAGATGCTGCATCTTAGGAAGCGGGGGAAGGACTCAACAACAATAATAACAAATGAGTTAAAAATGGGTAAAGGAGTTGAGCAGACATTTATCCAAAGAAGATATACAAATGGTGAATAAGCACATGGAAAGATGCTCAATACCCCTAGCCATTAGGAAAATGCACATCAAAACTACAGCGAGATACTCACACCCATTAGGATGGCTACTACAAAAAAAAGAAAAAGAAAAAGAAAGAAACAAAATAACAAGGGTTGGTGGGGTTGTGGAGAAATTGGAATTTTATTCACTATTGGTGGGAAAGCAACATGGGTAGCCACTGTGAAAAAAAGTATGATAGTTACTCAAAAAAATTAAACATAAAAGTACCCTATGAACCAGCAATTCCACTCCTGGGTATATACCCAAAAGCATCAACAGCAGATTCTTGAAGAGTTATTTGTACACCCATGTTCATAACAGCATTATTCACAACAACCAAAAAGTGAAACAGCTCGAGTGTCCATGGATGGATGAATGGATAGACAAAATGTGGTACATACATACGATAGAATATCATTCAGCCTTAAAAAGGAAGAAATTCTGATACATGCTACGTCGTGGATGAAACTGAAGGACATTATGCTTAGTGAAACAAGCCAGTCACGAAAGCACAAGTACTGTATGATCCCACTTATAGGAGGTGCTGTGAGTAAACAAATTCATAGAGACAGACAGTAGAATGATGGCTGTCAGGGGCCGGGGGAGCGGGGACAGGGAGTTATTGTTTAATAGGTACAGGATTTCAGTTTTGCAAGGTAAAAAGAGTTGAGGACAGGGATGGTGGTCATGGCTGCACAACTATGTGAATGTTCTTAATGCTACTGAATTACATACTTATCAATGGTTAAAATGATACCTTTTCTGTTATGTGTATCTTACCACAATTAAAAATGTTTTTAAAGGAAAAGGAGAGGAGGGAAAATATCTGCATATCATGGAATTGGGCCCCAGTGCTAGGAGGGTATTTTTCATGGTTATGTCCCCTAACCAGAGAGACCCATATAAGTAATTTATTTATCAATCCCTCCTCACACCCCTCTTCAAACTCCCTGTCTCAGAGGGTTGACTTTGAATCTGTTGCTCTGGTGAGGTTCCATTGCTGCCACTAATTGCCCTTACATGGACAGGATTTTAATTCTCCACTGCTGTGGTTTGAATGTCCCCCCCAAACTCATTGAAGATTGATCCCCAGTGTAACAGTGTTAAGAGAGTGGGAAATCAGATTAATCAGATTAATCCAATCATGAATTAATGGGTTAATGATTTAATGGATTATCAGGGAGTACACGGGGGGTGCGGAGCTTTATAAGGAGAGAACAAAAGCATGTGAAATGTGCGCTCTTGCTCGGCCTTGCTATGTGATGCCTGCCTCACCGTGAGACTAGGTAGAGAGTTTCCACCGAGAAGAAAGCCCTCACCAGATGTGCTACCCATACTTTGGACTTCCTAGCCTCCAAAACTGTAGGACATTTTATGTCCTCACAAGTTACCCAGTTTCAGGTATTCTGTTATCAGTGACAAAAATTAGACTAATAAATCCACTTTCTCATTTTAGATTTATTCTAGTCTCTTTCCTTCCCGCTTTAGCAAACCCTATCATGTAAGCACATAGCAATGGGCAGACAGACACTATTTTTTTCTATTGTGGTAAAATATATATAACATAAGATTTGCCATTTTAACCATTTTTCAATGTACGATTCTGTGGAATTTATTCATTCCATTCATTTCACAATGCTGTGTGACCATCACTACTATGTCCAAAATTTTTTTGTCATCGTACCCATTAACCAATAACAAAACAGGTACTATTTTAACCTAAGAGTGGCCCCATGCTTGTCTGTCTTGGGCAGCTGGCTATACTCTCTTCTGAAAAATGTCGATTGGCTCTTTCTGCTCACTCAGCTAAACAGAGCACTAAGTGTGAGGATGCCAGCTATGCTGGCATTACAGGTTGTATTAACATTATGTTGAATAACTGAAAAGCCACACATTGATTTTCCTTCAGAGGTTCCAAGAATCAAATATCAATAAATGGACCCAGCTAAGCCTAATTTACAAATGGATTTTTAACATGCATGGTGGAAAAAAAAACTTCAAGGGAAAAGTAGTTTTCCTTTTGCCAGAACAAATGAAGAAATTACCTTTCCAAAAAAGACCAAAAAATGTAAACACATGCCTTGTTTTTTCTTTAATTACTGTACAAAAGTTCTAATGGAAAGACTCAATTTCAAAGCATGATCCCAAGCTCATTAATATGGAATGTCTGAGAATTGTGGATCAAGATGGATATAATTCACTGAAACTGGGCATTTAAAATCCATTCTGTCAAGGCTCTGAACCATACTGCATATCAGAAATTGTATAAATGACTAACAAAATGTCTATGCACTTAGGAGATTAAAAGGAGTATTCCTTCCAACAATTCAATATAGCACTGTGCTAGGCACTGCGACCCAAAAATAAATGAGACACATTCTCTCCTGGAGCTCACAGTCTAATACGAACAGCCACTGGAAATCCATTCAACGAACGGCAGTGGGCAGAATCTGGTGATCTGACTTTCCAAACTTCTCCCTGAAAATCTCTTTTTACTCACAGTTGTCATCATCATCCCTTAGGCTGGCTTCCAGGCAGTTTCCTGAAACCACAGTAATGTGGGGGTGCAAAGACAATAAAAATACCAGTTGCAAAACAATAGTCTCTGTCAACACCCAGGACACATCCCTCATATCACAACCCTGAACCTCTTCCCTGGCTCAAGAGGAAACTAGGGAGGTCCCTCATGAGCATATGATGGCCTTTCAGCATGCCTCCTATGGCCCCAACAGTGTTGTCTTGCTATACTTATGTAACTCTAATCCCAATTGAGGGAAATTTCTGTCCCCTCCTGTGTCAGAGACTAGGACACAAAACCATTCCATTCACCAAAACTATTTCCACTTTCTCCTGGGCACACAACTATACTACATTTCCCAGCCCCCTTTGCAGCTGTATGGCCACGTGATTGGGTTCCAGCCAATAGACTATGAGAGGAAATGGTGTACACTACTTCCTGACCTGGCACATCGGACCTCCTGCATGATCCCCTGTCCTCTCTCTCTCTCTCTTTCTAGCTGTCAGTGCCCAGGGAAAACTTGGAAGCCACATGTTGATGATGACAGAGCCTCTGTCAGCCTGGGTTCCTGAATGACTGCATGGATCAAGGTCTCCCCTATCCCCTACCACTTCACCACCCTATTCAGACCCACTACCACCACCCATACACAGTCTGTATATGAACAAAATATAAACTATTTTGTTAAGCCACTGAAATTGGGGAGTTTATCTGTTACAGCCAGAGGCATATTTCCTGAAAAAAAGTGAAGCCTAAGTCTTAGGACCCTTCACTTTCATGAACCTAGAAAAGACCCTGGCAATGAGTTCATGTTGTCATATGTTTTTTCTAAAATTTGCAGAAGTGAACTATTTTAGCTACAAGCATCCAAGACCATTGTCTTTTTCATCTTTGATTTCTCCTCCTTTATACTTCTCCTTGTCTCCAATGGCATTGGAGTGGCTCGGGCATTTTGGAATCTGGTTAAGGGAAGCTTATTTTAGATTTAATGGGATCTATTTATCTAGTTCAATATCACTCCCAGGTACAAGTAAGTCTTTGCTAGTTGTACCAGTATAGAAATGGCTTCTTGGAATTCTACTGCCTTCTGTGCCAACTCACCTGACATCTAAACATGAAGGAGCAAGTCCAGAGGCCTTACCTCAACATGTACAGGTTCCATAGTACCTGACACCAGACAGGTGGGTAGTGGAGGAAAATAAGGATTAAAATGTACTGTCAAAATCTTCTCCGTGGGAATTTCTTCTAATCATTAGACATGTAAACGTGTAAGCAGACAATTTGGTTCTCATCAACACCTAGTCAAAGCAGACATTCTCTTGTCAGTACATACAATTACGAATGTGCCATACATTTTTCCCTCTAATAATCACTCCAAATAGAATTTTTCAGAATTCTTCTGTTTGTTGAGCACAAGCTGTAGGAATACTACAAAAAGTTCATTGTTTTCATTGTTTCTCATTCTTTCATTCATTCTAACAATCAATAACTGAGAACTAATTTTGAGTAACCATCCTAGGAGAAAGACCAAATTATGTTTTTATTCTCTCTAGAGAAAGTGATATTACAAAATCATTGTCATGTGAAGAAGAATACCAGCAAAGATACTGAGAAAAAAAGATATAAAAGAGGTGTGTCAGATAATTAATAAAAATATATTGTTTTTATGGGCTTTGTAATGTTTGTCAGATTTTTTAAAATATAATTTATCGTGATTTATTTTATCATTCCAAAGAAATAGTCTCTTTCATATCAAATCTTATATTTATAATTGTGTATTTTTTCTGAAAGAAAACCCCCAACATTTTATAACCTTGAGGTCCCACTAAACCTAATTCCACCCCAACACAGCAGCTAGCATTACCTTGCTGATATACTTTCTGCATGACCCACAGTTAATAGGTCTCATGGGAGGACTGCTCTCACTCTTAGTACTGTAGGGCATCTCCAGGGATAGGCCGTTTTCCCTTGACCCACTCCTCATACCAGTTCCCTTCTCTCAAGGAACATGGTGCAGGTTCTCTAAGGCCGGGTGGGAAGAAAATATGGGGATACTTTCTCATCTGTGCTCACAATGATGGCTCCCTTCCTCCCAGCCAGCATTCCCAGACTCAGCATGAGCAGCTTCATCCTAGTTCCCCATCCAGTGCAGCGCCAGCTATTACTTTTGGGGGCCAGTTGTCAGATTCAATAAAAGTAGTCATTGTGCCTCCCCTGAGCTTTTCATGCAAGCCCAAACCTGGCCAATGTGCCAGTTAAACCTCCAGACATGCCCGAATATGACAAGTCACAGCAGCTACCCAGCTTGGTCTTGGCTTCAAATCTTCCTAGCCAGAAAAGTGCCTGGAGGTACTGAAATCTCATTCAATTCTGTGGCCATGTAAGCACGAGTCCTCCCCACGTTATAGATAAAACTGTACCTTGGAGCATAAATGGCTTTCCCAGGGTTACATAACCTGCAAGTCGCAGACTAAGTGCTGAAACACAAACCTCTGTCTCTAGAGTCTGTGCTCTTGCCACTAAGCTCCTTTGTGTCCCCTTCACTTGGTTGAAGTAAACAGCACTGACTACAGAGGGATTTGGCATGGTGAAGATACTAAAACATTAGCACAGTTGCAGAGAGTTTTTAGGAGATTCAGGGCTGTATTTTTCCTTAACAGGAAAAAAGAGGATGATGCTTTCCACCAATAGTAGGTATGAAATGGGCTATTTTTTCCTTAAACCACTTAATTCTCAATTGAGAGGAACTCAAGTAGATGGTTCGCTAATGCTTTTCTACTTGAAATAATTGTCAGTACTATATAACCAGCACAACAAAATATGTCTTCTTTTTTCTTAACATTGATATCCATGGCACACAAAAATCCAAGCTGCTGTTCACTTACATTACAGAGCAAAGAGTGATTCCTAAAGCTATTGCACAGAATGTAACCAGAGAGAGGACAAGAGAATGGGAACAGGGTTTGATTTTAAACAAAGAGACTGGTATAGTCCAAATGTGTTCCCCAAAATTTCTGTGTTGGAAACTTGATCCTGTGCTGTGATGTTGAGAGGCGGGGCCTTCTGGGAGGTGTTTAGGCCAGGCGGGCTCTGCCCTCATAATTGTATTAATGCTGTAATATAAAGAGTTTGCAGGAGTGCGTTTTCTCTCTTCTGCTCTTCTCCCATGCGAACACATGGTGTTCATCCTCTTTTTTTGCCCTTTCACCTTCCAACATCTGAGGACACTGCAAGAGCGCCCTCACCAGACACCCAACCTGATGACACCTTGAACTTGGACTTCCCAGCCTCCAGAATTGTGAGAAATAAATTTCTGTTCTTTATCAATTACCCAGTTTCATGTATTATGTTGTAGCAGCACAAAACAAACTAAGACAGAGACTGAGAAGTTTTTATATATTAGGTGCATAGTTCACAGCAGAGGAGGTGATTCTGGGCTGGGAACACTTCTTGATGGGTCTTTGGTTGAGGAAGGTGAGCCTAGGCCCTCTCTACTACTCAAGGGGCTGCCTAAAAGCAAAGATGCAACTGGAAAAGAGCTACACATTTGCAGAAGGAAATTAACAGGAGGTTAGGAGTTGTTCATTGACAGTGAAAGACGGGTAAAGTATATGAGGGAACTAGGAAGGAGGAAGGAAGAGAAATAGAAAAAAAAAGTCTTGAGGAAATGAAACAGGTCCTCCAAGTAAAGGCCATTAATAGGCAAGAGCTGAAGTGTCAGTAACAAATGTCCAGAGTTAAGAAAAGGCCATGGAATCTTTAAGACAGAGAGTTCTACAAATCATTTTAAAGATTTTATTTTACAGTACTGTATTGTTAATCACCCTGAAAGTGCCACCCCACTTTCTCTCCTAAAACTGCCAGTAAAATTGTGTTCTCATAACAGCCCTTGCTAGGACACTTTGGGGAAAAGGAACCAGGTTTAGGTGCTGCATGAGAAAGTCTATCCCTGAAGAGAAGCCTCCCAGGAATGAAGCGCCACTGGAAATCTAAGGAACATCAGGAATACTTCCAGCAATGTGCTTGATGAAGACTCAAACCATCTTATCTGGATATTAAAGTAAAGAATGACCACAGAAGTTCGCAGGAAATAAGGATGTCTGGGATGGACAGGCATAATAAAATAGTCCACTGGTAAGGCTGATATTAGTCCTTCAATCTTAGCATGAAACGAAAGACATCATGCAGGAGAAAAAGCCTAAAGATCTAAAATTCTAACATAAGAGAACAGAGCTAGTGGCAAGGCTAGGGTTAATTTGGCTGATCTGTCTTGTTCACAGCCCTTCCCAGACAACATCTGTCATGCGCTGAGTTGGGTCTCCCCAGAATTCTTATATTGAAGACCTAACCCCAGTACCCAGAATGTAACTGTATTTGGAGATATGGCCTTTAAACAAGTAATTAAATTAAATGAGGTTATTAGGGTGGGACCAAATCCAATATGACTGCTGTCTTTATAGAAAGAGATTAGGAAACAGACAGGTACAGAGGGAAGACCATGTGAAGGCACAGAAGACAGCCATCTACAAGCCAGGGGGCAGAGGGGAGTGGGGGGTTGGGGCTGGAACAGAGCCTTCCTCACTGCCCGCAGAAGAAATCAACCCTGCTGACAGCTTGATCTCAGACTTCCAGCCTCCAGGGTTGTGACAGAACAAATTTCTGTTCTTTAAACCCCACCCTTTGGACCAGCCCGTGGCTCACTTGGGAGAGTGTGGTGCTGACAACACCAAGTCCAGGGTCCCCTTACCGGTCATCCTTTTTAAAAAAATAAAAATAAAAATAAAAATAAATAAACCCCCACCCCTGCCCCCAGACCGTGGCACATAGCTATGGCAGCCTCGGGAAAATGATATAACACCTCATCTCCGGTAGTCACAGGCCAGTGAGGTAGCACAAGTTCTGTCCCCACATGTCAAGGGGACAAAAAAAAATCCTAAGTATGAACAAGAATCCTGGGGCAATTTGCATTTCATATTTTGAGTAATTCAATCCACCAGCAAACTGAATTTACCCATATGTACAAAGCATTTTTGCACAAAAACTTGCAGTTTCAATAAATATGACCCTATTGTAGGCTAAAGCAGAAACAAAAATGATCTGTATTCGCTTTTGTGCTGGTCTCCAGGAGAGCAAAATATTTGCATTATTTAGGAATATTTTATACTTCATTTAATAGTTGATTCTATATTTCAAGGGAGTTTTACGTCGTGTCTAACCTTGTAAAACCTAGTTCATCACCAGGCAGCTTAGACCAGTTTAGAATGGGGCAGTGTGTTCTCCGTCATGTTGCCTTTACCATATTTGTTGGTTTGGGGTCAGCATTATTTATCTCTGCACTCTAAAGTTAATCTAGTGAGTCATCATGATTTTAAGACTTTATCAGAATCAAAAGACAGTGTAAGAAGGAGAGGGTATCCACAGATCAGTATACGTGTACAACTCTTATGTAATTTGTACCCAAAAGAAAACATGATACATGACTTGGAGAATGTATAAAGGCCTGCTTTGTGTGAGAAACTTTTATCCCACTTATAAGAGTGTATTTAAATGTTTTTCCAAACCCAAACTACATGCATCCCAAACAAGTCACTCTTCCTGTCTCCTTTGCAACCGCAGAATTAATGCACGTGGTAGATACAGTTTTTAGAGTTTCTGATTTGATATACTGGGCACTGAAAGAACAAAAATGATTTTGCCTCTCTAGATTCACATTCTGCTCCTCCACATTGGCTCTGGGGAGCTTTGGATTGAGTTATAGAACTAAAGCAGTAATCAAAAAAAAAACTGCAGAACTAAATTGCGTTAGGTTGATTGGATACAGAAAAAACTAAACATAACATTATATCCTTATCTCACAAACAAAATTGTTTCCTAGACCACCACCTCTTAAACTTTAGTGTGCGTAGGAAGATGTTGTAATTTGCAGACCTGAGGTCTGGGGCAGAGCCTGGGATTCTGCATCTCTAAAAAGCTTTAAGGTGATGCTGATGCTGCAGGTTGATGGATCACACTTTGAGTTCTGGATTTGTACATTTATAAATCTATAAAATGCAATATATAAATATGAGAAAAAATATAAGAACACTTTTATAATTTGGGGGTCAGAATTTCCTTTTATAGATTTAAAGAAAAAGACAAGCAGGGTTAAATACTTGCACATAGTTTTAAATTTCTATACAGTGAAAACTTCTGTATGATAAAGCTGAAGGACAGTAAAGAAATTGATAGAGTATTTACAACGCATATAAAAAATTCCTACAGAAATCAAAGAAAAATTTCAATTTGCTAATAAACATTTGAAATTACAGCAATCTTAGTAGTAATTAAGGAAGTGCAAATTGAAACCACAGGAGATATTTTCTACTCACCCAAGAGTAAAAATTAAGAACAATGGTATGTTAGCATTTTATGATCTGTCAATGTTAAGTTTAAGGCAATCCAGCTCCAAAAATGGGAATATTGTATGTTATCAAATATTCCATTTTAAGAAGAGAAAACTGATGCTTAGAGATGTGAAATGACTTGCCCAAAATCACTTACTATAATAACTAGTCCAGAATGGTGGCCTCCTCGCTGGCAGTTTAGTTCTGGAGATAAGAGATAACAGAATAAAAGTTTCAATGACATGCTGTAATTCATAAAACAGCAAAACCTATCATTCTATCCCATTTATCCTTATTAGTAATGGTGTCTGTGCATTATTTTATATAACAGATGAGGAAAATGTAGAATTCAATTTTGTTTCTATGGTATCTATTATGCATATTTATAGCATGTATATGTCTATCTAAATAATTGTAATCACACTGAAATAACTGTATAAAACATTACATAAAACTATTATTAGCATTACATAGAAACATGATCACTTTTTCAAAAAAATACAAAGAACTATTAAGAAATCCTTAAAATTGTATGATAGAATGAGCGATTCAACAAGTCCCCAACATTAGACATTTGATTGGGGACTTCTTCTGATACTTACTTCCCTCCTTCTTACTCATACTATTCCAAATACCATTTTGATAAACAAACAAATCTATGTTAACTCAGTAATTATTTCTTTAGAATAGTCACTAAAAAGTAGAATGTGAATCAAAATGTACAAATATTTTTAAATCTTTTGATGTATATCAGCAAATTCCTTTCCAGAAAGGTTATGCCAACTGAGACATTCACCATTCATGTATGATTCTTGTCTTTTTTCAATGAATAATGGCATTACTGAAGGATTCACTGTTCACATGTTTAGTTTGCTAACTATTCATGAGGTTAAACATTTTCACAGGTTTATTAACCCATTTATATTTTCTCTATGTGAAATCCCCACCCACTTCCTCTGGCCATATTGCTGTTTGGGTGTCAGCACTTTTTTGTTTGTTTGTTTGGTTTTTTGTCCATTTGAGCATACTGTTTAGGTGTTTTAAATATTCACTCTTCTGGATTGTATTTGTGGAAAGTATTTTTTCCACATTTTGCCAATTTTATTCATTTTCATTGGGGAGCTTCCCTTACAGCCCAATTGTTCTACGCTTTTCTGATCTGTACCAAACTCTTCTCCCACCCTAATGCCACTATTACTGATCCAGTCTCTCATTATCTTAATATTAAATCACCACAAGCCTTCTAAGGACCTCCTTTTGCCACCTCTTCTCCCCCAAACCCATCCTGCTTGACAAAACCAGATTCCTCATCCTAAAACCCATTTTGAATCACTTTTACGTGTAAAAGAGACGACTTGCCTGGTGTAAATGAGCACATTCTGACAAACCTGCATTTGTTTATACAGAGAATCCATATATTTCTACCCTTATCCAGATTAGGAGATAGTAACTACTTAATTTCCTTTGGATACCTCTGTTAAGGACTCCAGAAGGACTCTCTTCCCAGGGTTACTTTAAGAAAATTTTCCAAAGATTCTGTTCCTATTTTCAAATCCACTTATTGATTGGGCTACCAGTTCCCATCAACTCAGATTAAAACCTTTTGTTTCTCATCACTTTCCTCTAGAACAGCATGGATGCCTTGTCCTGCTCTGATCTATTATTTTTTTCTAACCAGAGTTTTTAGTTCCCCATCTCCCGAGTAGCTGGTCAGAGGCACCCATGTGTTTGTGCTTCTCCTCCATCTTGCCTCACTGTTCTTGAGAACAGACTATACTTGTAGTTATTTGTTCTGCCAAACATTGGAGACACATTGTCTCCTTTGGAGAATCATCTCTAGGTCATTCCCATGAAAGGAGGGGGTTTGGTTGAAATGCACGTGACAGCCAGGGAGCTGGTCTCAAAATAAGATGTGAGTCCCTGGGGTCAACTTACCAGGGTGTCTACGAATGTCTACAGAAGCAAAAAAAAAAAAAAAAAAAAAAAAAAAAAGGCTTCAAGGACAGAGATGGAGTTGGCAGCTAGGGTCCTTCGGATGAGTGCCCCTACTCTGCAGCCTGTGACCTCTACCTCTCTGCACAGGGTCTGAAGGGGTTACCACCCATATGTTCTCACCACACAAGACACAGACTTTGTCAGTTCCCAGAAGAATGCAAAGCTGGATTGTGAGTCTCCTCCAAGTTCACTGCCCTGTCTTCTCTCTCTCCAGCCCCTCACAACTTAGGGGTGGGAGAGAGGGTCTCATTAACAGAGTTGAGTCACGTAACCTTCTAAAAATGCTAATGAGAAAGAGAAGGGCCCCAGGAAGCATCAAAATGCTGACATGATTAGAGATGTGTCTGAACCTGTGCGAAGCCATGTGGCATATTCATCAGGCAATTTTCCAAGCATGCTGGGTCTCCTTGAAGATGCAAAGAGCATATGAGCTCCCAGATATCAGGAATCTTGTTTTTAATGGCAAGATTGTCTGAAATTTAAGTTTCTATTGCTCTGCTATCTACTGCTACAAGTTGTCCAAGTAGTCACAAGTCTGCTTTCTGTTTGGAGTTTGTTGCTTTGGAAAGGAATGGTAACAGGGCAAGAAAGCCAATGATTAACTTTTCTTTCTTTTGGCTCCTCTACGCCTTTAAAAGTTTCACTCATGTTTGGCTCATTTCCTTTCTCCACTCCTTCCTTGCCCAAACCATTTCCCACTATCACACAGAAACACAGAATTTAGAATTGGGAAGGACCTTGGAAGTCAACCCAACCTCCTCATTTTACAGATAACGAAACTGAAGGTCAACGAAGTGAAATGAGTTGCCTAAAATCTCACTTCTAGAGAGTGCAAGATCCCCCTCTCTCCCAGCCAGAATGCCTTTGCCACCACCCAGGTTACCCACGGACCCCCACCCTCCCCTGACCACTCTTTGCTCTGTACTTCCTCAGCACCTTAGAGTCCATGTGGCCCAGATGTGACTGGAACACAAATGACCTCAGGAGTTCTCCTCCGGCTGTTTCACAAACGTGAGCAAAAACAAACTTGCACCTTGGACAGGACCCAGAAGTCCCCCTGCCCTGCACGCTCATGTTCTAAACTTATGTTAAGCCCCAAGATTTATGAGTGATCTTTGGGCAGGGTAGTGCTCTGTACATAGATCACATTGTCCCTGTAAGATATTGAAGGACAAGGAGGGACCAGGTCTTTTCATGCATTTTGCATAGAACCCAGTGACAAATTGCATATATTCCTTAAACAATCCAGAATATTTTCTCCTCTTAATCCTCACTTTTATGCGAACAGGATATATGGGCATATATTTTTATATACTGATGGCAGGGAAGAGTGGCTAAAATCAAGGGGCTCTGAAGTAAGATAGACCAGAGATCAAATTCTAGTTTTGCCACTTCCTAGCTGGGTGGCCTTAGATAAACTGTCTTATCTCTTATGCCTCCATTAACTCATGTACAATGAGATGATGATAGATGTGCCTACTTCATTAGGTTACCATGAGAGTTTATGAGAACTTACATGTGTATGCTACAACATGTCTATATGCACACACATGCACTCACATGTGCACATGCACACACGTGCACATACACACACTCAAAGTACACAAAGCACTCTGTGTAGCACCTGATGTCAGTGTTCAACAAAGGTTAATCACTACTGTATTTACAAAATAAAAACAAAATTAAACCTTATTATTCATACCTCTAATTGGTTTTGTGAATAGACTAAAATCCATGGGAATAAACAGGAGGTGGCTCTTATTTTCTTTCCAAACCACAGCTTTCAAACACACTCCTTCAAATACCTCTCCTCTTGACGGCATCTTGGCTGCAGATCCCTTAGCTTTCATGCCCACTCAGAAAGTCCCATTTTAATAGTTAGCACTCACTTCACGACAGGAAGCTAATGCTCCTCTTTCCAGTACAGCCTGGCCCTCGGCTCCCAGACCTCCACTTCTACCCTCACCTGGCCCTTCTAGATGGAAGCCCCCCCCCCCGCCCAAGACTCAGCACTCCCCACCAGGCTGACACTTCATTAGTTCTCAAATTCTCTTCTTCTGTGAATTCTAGGATTTTGCTTAAATGGCTTATGCGGGTGGTAGAGTAAGGGTTGAAGGATGAGCCTGGTGACTCCTAACAGCCCCTGAGAGGGGATTCTGGTAGCCCCTGGCTGTTGTCCTATGAGTGGAGGTGCTCAGAGCCTATTGTCTTCAGCTTTGGGGTGTTAGACAAAAGTCTAAGACAACAAGAATCATCTCATTTCATACCCTGTCACATTGTCTCTTCTGGGTGCCAGCTGAAAAGGAATACTTCTCTGCCAGGGTCAATGCAGTTCTTTCTGGGTAGCTCTGGAGACAGATACCATAAATCCCTGGCTTCCTATGGAAAAGCAAAGGGAAGTGGGAAGAGTTAGAGAGTTTTACCTTTTCATATTAGCCATTGCTGTCTCACTTTTGCTGCCTGGGAAGTTTCTTCCAACCTAATGCTAACCTATTGCACAGGTAGAGATCTCTGAACATCTTGCTAATCTGCTATGAGAGCCTCACTAGCTATTGTGATAAGGAATGGCTTCAAGGCTCTGCTGACCCAAGCAGTGCATGTGTGTATGAGGACCACCTGGGCATCTCCCAAGCTAAGAGTATGTTTTGTTCATTCATTCATTCATTTATTCATTCGTTCAACACATTTATTGTTTACTGTGTACTAGATTTGGGGGCAAAAACAGTGATAAAGATGGACAAAGTCCATCACAGAGCTCTGAGAACTCCTGCTGTAGAGTCAGATGATAAGCTAATAAATAAATCATTGTAAATAATTTTGAGGAAATAATCAAGATGTTGCTACTATGGAGAATGATGTTCAGACCTACTTTACATATGGTTACAGGGGATGATGATATTTAAGATGAGAGATAACAGAAGAAATGGAGCCAACCCAGTGAAGAGCAGGGGGTTAGGGAACTGTAGGCAAAGCTTACAGCACTGACAAAAGCCCAAGGAAGAAAAGTGCTTGCCTGCTTAAGAAACAGAAGGAAAAACCATGAGCTGGAGTACAGTAAGAGACATCGAGCTATCGAGAGGGCCAGATTGGCAAGGTCCTAACTCCCAGAACCTGTGAATGTGACCTCATTGAGAAAAAGGGTCTTTGCAGATGAAATCAAGTTAAGCATCTCAAGATTAGATTATTCTGGACTAACCAGGTGGGACCTAAATCCAATGGCAAGTGTCTAATGAGAAACAGAGAGAAAAGCCCAAGTGAAGACGGAGGCAGAAATTGGAGTTATAAGTTACGAAGCGACAAGCCAAGGAATGCCTGGAGCCACTAGAAGCTTGAAAAGGCAAGAAAAGATTTTCCATTCGAGTCTTCAGAGAATGGATGATCTTGCCAACACCTTGATTTTTGACTTCCAGCCTCTAGAACTGAGAGAGAATAAATTGTTGTTTTAAGCCACCCAGTTTGTGGTCGTTTGTTACAGTGGCCCAAGGACACTAATACCGGTATCTGTGAAAACTGGTGGCTTCTGTTGAACCACTTCAGAGTGTTAATAGTTTGGAAACTTGTTCAAGAATTCAGAATTCAGCCACAGGAGGTTAAACTGGAAATTTTTTAAAAATCTTTTCAAAGCTTAACTGTATCTCTATTTTACCCAAATCAAGTTAGGAACTTTTAATCCATCATCTGCCTTGTGCCATACTTCAGAGAGATTATGAGGGAACTTTCTCTTGGAACGCTGACAATAATACCTCGTGTGTGTGTGTGTGTGTGTGTGTGTGTGTGTGTGTGTGTGTGTGTGTGTGTGTGTGTGTTAGTAGAACTTGAAGGGACTGGACCAGCGTGTTCATTCACTCTGGCCACTAGCAAGAGTTCTCTATCAGGGATGTCTCTTCAAAGGCAGTAGGAGGTAAATGGACTAGAATAGAAGACAGAGAGCTTAGGACTGAGCCATCACCAGCAGGAGAGGTGGACGACTGACCCTTAGGCTTTCCAGCAAGATAACCTCAAAGGAATTCCCGTCCCATACTCTCCCTGCTGTTTTCTTTTCCTTCTTTTGCAGCACTCTGCCTTTTTCTCTTCAGACAATATTCAGTTTAATGGCTGAATTGAAATCGGCCATAAAAGAATGCAGCCAAATGAGCTCAGGCCACTACACAAAGGGGCGGGGGGGGAGAGGACCGAGATGGGGGGATGCTGTGTAGAAAGGGCAGGTTTCAGCGCCACAGGCAGAGTGTGCCCGTACAGTTGGGCTGTCTACACAAAGATAGTTTTTGCTTCACCCAATAGCCATTTTTATCAGGTCTCCATCTCCAGCCTGGGACTGAATACCACAATGCCCAGAAAAGCCATGCCAGGACTCGAGGATTCCCTGTCCTGGAAACAAATCCAAAGCTGTTGCATCCTGTGACAAACTCACAGACCGAAAAAAATGCTGGCCGGTCAATTCCCCTCATTCTGTTCAGGCCACTGGACACAGCTTTTCAGAGATTTTGCCAGCTCCGAATTCACTTTTTGTCCAAAGAATCAATACACCTATTGAGAGTGTGTCCAGGAATGGCCTTTCCTCTGTTCTTTCTGGTGCTGCCAGGCAGAAAGCCCAGCAGGCTGTTTTGTGAGCTGAGCTCCAGCCACAGGAGGACGGGACCACATGGGCACCCCCCCCCCCGACAATCTGCATTCAGTTCTCTTGGTTTGCTTCCTTGTCCTCTGCCACAAAAGTGTCCCACTATTGAGCATTCACCTGTGCACTGCACCCTGCTGAGTACCGAGAGAAACAGGACAGAGAGAATAGGAGTTGCAGGTCACGACAGGATTTCCAAATAGTAACATCCAGAAATAATGTGTCGATGAAAGATTCGAATCACCACGTACCACCTGCAGGCATCTTTTCTGAAAGGAGTCTTCTCCTACACCTGTGAGTAAACTGTTTTTACTCCATAGTTCTTCAAATATGTATAGCTAAGGATTGCCTAGCATCTACTCATTATTTATTTGGTTGTTTGTATTTTGGGTGAATTCCCTTTTTCATTGATTTATATCTCCTCTCATCCCCTCTCTTCTCTCTAAAATCACTCCCTCCCAATTTTTTTTGTTAAAGACACATCTTTATTCACAGTCATACAAACACATGTAAGTATTTATAAGCATACATAGGGATTTTCTGTTTTGCGTTTATTTTTTACAAAATTGCATTTATACAATATACACTTATTTGCCCTTTGTTTTCTCACTTAAAAATGCATCATGAACATTCCCTCTATTTAATGGATATAGTTCTAATTTATTCTTTTTTATAGGTGCATTATATTCCATGGTTAGGTGTGCCTTAATTTAATCAATCACTTCTCTACCAGTGATCATTGAGGTTGCTTCCACTACAGATACTGCCATTAGGAATGGCATTGCTTAAAGCCCGTGTTCATATATACTTAAATGTCGAGTTTGTATTTTATAGGATAGCTTCCTAGCAGGTGCATTCCTGAGTCAAGTATATATTTTTTCATTGAAATAGATGTTGCTAGATTGTTTTCCAAAAGACTACAGTGTTTCTCATTCCAACCATCAAAAAAATTGTACTTCCTAGCCAGCACTGAGTTTCACCACTGTTTCTTAATTTTTGGCAAACTGTTGAACAAAAATAATTGAAATTACATTGGCACATCGACTTGCATTTTCCTGATGACTAGGAAGATCGCTCATCTTTTCACAGGTTTATTGACCATTTGGATTTTCTCTTCTGTAAATTGCCTGCTTATACCCTTTGCCCATCTTTCTATTGAGATGTTAAATTTTTTAAGAGTATACGTTCTTGCATATTATGTATCCTATTTTTTATGGCATAAAATTTGTCATTTATTCTTCTTATATCTTAAAAGCAAAGGTAATCTTATTTATGTTTATCTTATAGCTTTAAGATTGTTTTCTGGCTTAAAATGTCTCTTCCCTACCTGAAGCTATTTAATATAATTTTATATTTTCTTCTAAATTTTTTTATCTCTTTATATTTAAATATTTAATCTATTTTCTAAAATGTGGACTTATTTTCTATATAGTGTGAAGGAGGGATATAACTTCTTTTTCTTCTTGATGGATAGTAATTTTGCCAGCACTGCTCTTTATTTACTGAATTGAAATATCATCACTATCACATACTTAATTAGCTTCGGTCTCTATTTTGTCACAGTGTTTTGATAATTGTGAGTAATCGTAATATTTGCTATACATTAAGTCTAGTCTCCCTGTGCTCTTCCCCATAATTTTCTTGGGTATACATACAATTTACGTTTCTGTTACCTTCTGTTTCTGTTAAGATGAGGTGAAGCATCTGCATATCAGTGTCTGACTTTCTGTTTGGAAAGATATATCGTGTTTATAAAGTAGAGTAAAAAATCTACGGTCCCAGAAGAGATATTCATCATGAAAATTTCTGGACTAAAAGCATCCATTTTGCAAAATTTATCATCTTTGCCCCAAATATAATCTTTAGTCTTTACATTTATTGGAAAAATTGGAGAACACATATCGGTAGCAACACACAAATGCATGGGGATATATTCCACACCACATAGAAAAGAGTACTGTAGGCTTCATCCAGATGAAGGAGGCAGAGCAGGGATGGAAGTCAGGCCAGTTCCCTGAGGAGTAAGTTTTGGGTGAGTCTGATAAGGAAGTCACTGTGGTTTGAGTTCCACCACCAACTAGCTCAGAAAGTACCTTTGACAAGCCACTCACTCTGGGCTCCATTTCTTCACTTATAAAACAAAGTGCTAGTTTTCAAATGGGTGCATAGTATAGTATTGTGATTAAAAGTACAGGTTCTGGAATCACCCAGAACTGGATACAAATCCCAGCTTAGCCACTCCTTGAGTTACTCTGGCATTTTTATTTACCCGCTACAGAACTTCTAAGAGGTGGTCTCCAGCCTGGACTCGAATTCTTCTAGTGGCAGGGAATTTACTACCTCATTATTTGCTATAGTTTTAATGAGCTAATATTTACTTTCTTGTACCCCCTACCAAGGGCTTAAAAATGTGTCTAATCTTTCTGTACAAGAGACTGCATGAGTGGTACCAAAAGACAACATTTATACCTAGTGTCGAAAAAAAATTCAATGGGCCTGTTCAGAGTTATTTTGTAGAAATATCTTAGAAGACCAGAATATGAGGCCATTAGTCCACAAAGATCCACAAAGCCCACAAAGGCATTATTTGTCTCAGAATGTGCTTCTCTGATTTGTGTTGCTCTGTGATGGATATGAATGTGGCCTCTAACATCTTCTCTGTGTCTCTGGCTTTTGCATTCTGTGTCTATCTTTATTTTTCTTCTGAATCCTTCTCTTTCTCCACTCTGTTTTCCTCCTCTTTTTTGCTACCCTCATTTTTGAATTTTTAGGTAACTAAGATTTAAAATTAGGTTTAAACTTTAATTTATTGTACTTAATAAATAAAGTTCACAGTCTGATCTTAATGTATGAATGAAACATTTTTTTCACATTAAAAACTTTAGATTTTAAAAGGTCAAAAACAAAAGCATACATTTGTATTTGTCTTTGCTTATAAAAAAATTGAGTTAAAAAGCTAACTAGAGGGGCTAGGAGTAATGAATAAGTATGACGAAAAGAATGGATGTGAGACCTTTTACTGAATTCTTTATATTTCACTATTGAATTATGTAAATGTATTATGTGTTAAAAAAATAAATTAAAATATTAAATTTAGTTATTTGTTTACTATACAACCATGCTGAATTCTCTTTTCTTGAATATAAAACACTCCCAGAAAAATACTTCCCTACTCCTAGCATAAATTCTGATTTTATGTTGCACGTCATATTTAGAATAAGAGTTGAAACAAAAAGGAATCTATTATTTCCTTGATACCAAAATTGGCCAGTCTTATGTTATTTTTGCTAGAATATTTGTCTAAGTCAAATATGTTACAGCTAGTTAAATATTTTCCCAATGGAAGTGATGCCATCAGAGTTGCCTAGAAAGTAATCAGGCATTGCCTACTAAACTATGATTAAACCATGTGTGATGATGGTTAATTTTATGTGTCAATTTGGCTGGGCCACAATGCCCAGATATTTGGTCCAACATTATTCTGGATGTTTCTGTGAGGGTGTTTCTGGATGAAATTTACATTTAAATTGGTACACTTTGAATAGAGCAGATTGCCCTCCATAATGTGGGTGGGCCTCATCCAAACAGGTGAAGGACTAAAGAGAACAAAAGATTGACACCCCCTCCCCCCACCCCCTTCCCATCAAGAGGAAATTTTACCAGTAGGTGGCCTTCAGACTTGTACTGCAACATCTGCTCTTCCTGGGTCTTCAGCCTGACTACATCCCCCATCAGATTTTGGATTGGGCAAGCCTCCACAATCACATAAACCAATTCCTTAAAATCAATCTCTCTCTCTCTCTCTCCCCACACACACACACATCCTGTTGGTCCTGTTTCTCTGGAGAACCCTGACTAATACATTATGCAACTGAATATATTGATTCCACAGACTGCAATTTGGTACCAGCCATGGGTCAGGTACTGTGCTAGTTTGCTGATGACACAGAGACGCCCCTGCCATCGGGGAACCTATTTATCCAATGAGAGAAAAGGTAAATAAGTCAGTAGAGTTAAGTGTTGCAGGTCATACCCTTGTAGCAACAGGTCCCCCAAGAAGGAGTTGTTAACTTGGGAGGGTAGTGGAGGGAGCTGCCTAGAGAAAAGCAATACTGAACTGATCTTCCTTTGCTCCCATCTGTGGGAAGAGCAGGCAGCAATGGTCTGTGATGCCCGGAATTCCTCCCTGGTGACCTGGATTCACCTGCCCTACTTTGTGCCTTTGGCCTGACAGTCACACGAGGGCACTGCGTGAGCCAACTATGGCACCAAGGACTTTGAGCTGATCAGATAAGTGCACTCCTATAAACACCAATTAGGAGTAAAATGAATAAATCACACCCCTTTTTCAGTTTTTCTGGTCTTCTTTCAGAGTTAATAGATTTTTTTTTTTGTAACTACAATGTTCTTATAGAAATCCAGCTCATAGTACATCAATGCAATATTTATAAAGTTCATTTATCTCATATATACATTTGGAAATTGTCATTAAAACAACTAATTAATTTTTGAGCAGAGACAAATGGCATGCTCATTCATTATTCATTCACTTATTTATTAAAGTTTAAAAATGAAAGAAAAAATATCAACCACTTTCCCTTTGCCATAATGTTCTTATAACCTATATATCATGCAGGATGTAAAATATACTCATGGTTATGTACTTTCATAGACTCTGAGGTGGGACATCTTATATTTTTATTTAAAATGTGCAAGAATGTACACTCATCTCTACAACTCATGGAAGAAACAATTTTGCCTAAAAAATCTATCCTCATTATCCAAGACTAAAATATTTCACCAAATCAAGATCAGATTCATTAAGGTAGAGCTGCGATTTGAAGCAGAGTAAGAAAATGAAAACATCTAAAATGAATTGAGGCTAATGTCATTAAACTAAAGATTTTCTTACAAGAACAACAAAAAATCAAAATTCGAAAAATAGAAAACATAAGGTGTTTGACAGCAGTTTTCAATGCTGAATACGGATGTAAGTTCTGCTCAGCAGATAAAGTATATGAGAATAAAATATTTCCTGAGCAGCCCTCTGAGGGTCATAGGTGGAACAGGACTGGGAGAAAGCATAGCAGCCCTAACCACGCCCTCTAGGAACTACTAAACGAATCATCAGTTAAGTAAAATACCTGTTTCCCAGCAGTCTGGTTCCTGGCTCCAGCAGGAGAGACAACTCTATATACTCCAAAAGGCCTGGCCAGCCTCAGGATGAGCAGTGCCCAGGCTCTTTCAGGTCTGGATCAGCCGTCATTAGACCTGGCCCTCCACATCCAGTTAGAACACAGAATAAACCGTGCACTTGTTTGGCTGATATACACAACTTGGTTGAGGAGCTCAAACTCTGAAATAGAACCAATAGGCACTGGAGAAACTATCACTCACTGCAGGTAGGCACATGCTGTCATTATCACAGTGGTCTTTTGTTTTTGTTTTTGTTTTTCCTGTTAGTAAAAAGTATGGTGTGTGAGTGCTTAATGGCTAACTTGACTCAAAACTAGATATTTTTCAAAAATCTACAAAATGTAATCATACTCATTTAAAATACTAAAAACATGAGATGAAAACATTTTGTAACATTTCAATCAGTCTAAAAACATAATAGCACTGACTATGTATACTATATTTAGATTTACAACTTTTTTAACAATGCAGGTGCTTTGGGAATTTTCATTTTACATAACTTATTATTGGTTAAACTTTAAGAAAGTAATATCAATTTTTAAAAGCACATGTGAAACATTCAGCTCAAATCAGGTATTTACTAGATATTATCCTCTCTAGAAAGAATGCTGTATGAAGGCAGAGATAAGCTAAGTCTGCAAAACCAGCCCCCAGCCCAGTGCTCAGAGAATATAGTGCTATGGGTTGAATGTGTCCCCCAGATTTGTGTATCAGAAACTTGATCCCCATTTTAACAGTGTCAAGAGGGTGGGTAATTTGATTATGGAATTTGAAAGGGAGTGGGCCTTTAAGAGGTGATTGAATTGTGAGGACTGTGTCCTTGTGAATGGATTAATCCATTCACGGAGTGATGGTTTAATGGGTTATCATGGGTGTGGTAGTTTAAGGAGAGCACATGAAAACGCTCTTGCCATTCTCACCATGTGGTTGCCTGTGCTGCCATGGGACTCTGTAAGGGGTTCCCACCAAGACGAAGACCCTCACCTGATGTTTGGACTTCCTAGCCTCCAAAACTGTAAGAAATAAATCTCTTTTCTCCATGCGCTACCCAGTTTCAGGCATTCTGAGTAACAGAAAATTGACTAATGCACAGTCACGACAACATTAGGTCAATAATTGTGTTACCTTATTTCAAACTCACAAGTCCTTGAGGCAGCCATTTTTATCTTCATTGTATAGATGAAGAAATAAGTTCAAAGCAGTTAAATACCTTATCCAAGGGCACACAGCTAATCAGTGACACAGGATAATCTTTACTCAAAATGCCAAACCCCAAGTGAAACCAGGATTGTCACATTACTAGTCCTTCATATAATGCAATACTCGCCTACATGGGCATTAATACTGATACCAGGCACAGGTCTGGCTGCCTGCCCCTTTCAAAAGCAAACCACTCAAAAGTCAAATGTTGGTGAAAATGGAAGTCAGCTTTAATTCAGGAATACAAATGACCCGAGGAGAGATGTTAGGCTAACCCATCTCTCCAGCAAACCTGAAGGAGACTGGCCAGGCTACAGCCGTCTCAAAGACTCAGGTTTACTGAGGGGTTTCTAAAGAGGAGGCTGAGGGAACAGAGCACAGGAAATGACAGGCGGGAGGGAGGGGGACATGAGCTGCGGGGGCTTCATGCAAGGAGCCAAGTGCAAGGTCTTGCCAAGGCTCTGCCTGGTTTCTGCTCCGGTCCTCGCTGTTATCTCAGGGTCCTGCTGGAGGGTGGAATCAGCCCAGCTTTACTGAGGTCTTCCTTAGTCTCCCAGGGGATAGTACGTTCAAGTCTACAGTTTCAGGCTGACTGGAAAAGTCTACAATCATATAAATAATATCATTTTGCCCCGTAACCAAGTTTCCAAATATCAAATTACCATGGGAAAAGAGGGTACTCAGAGAAATGCATGCCAAGAAAAAAACTATATTATTTTAAAATCTTTTAGAGCCCGTGCGGTTTCAACATGGACTTAGTCCTGCCCGCTCCAACAGTATCAGTGGCAGATCTTCACATCGGGTGATGGTCACTGTCACAGAGGGCTTCTGCATTCTGTGAATCCTCAGGAGAGAAGCAGGTGGCCTTCACCATCGTTCTTGCTGTGCCCGAAAACCAGCATGGTTTCAGGGTGTTTGCCATCATCACCCTCTAAGGCTTTACTAGCATCAAATTCAAACCCCAGAATGAGCAAGATCACCACTGGGAACTTTCTGATCTCTTTCAAACATCTAAGACCACTTGGGAAGAAATAAAGAAGGAGGTAAAGGAAAGGGCATTAGAAAAAAGGCAGTGAGAAGAAGTCAAAATGGGAAAGCACCAGTGACACGTGGCAGCCAAATATCTGAGGCTATCATCTGCCAGAAAGTGTACGAGAATCCAGAGCTTTCTCGGTATGGTGGGAGTGGTGAAAGCCGGACCTTGGTGGAAATGTTAAGTGGATTACTGAATTTAAGGAAGAAAAGGCAGAGAAACCACATAATAATCTTCAGGTACTGAGATAACATATTCTTCACTTCCACAGACAGCAAAAAAGAAAAAAAAAATGGGGGAAATAAATCTATCCTGAAGCAGGAGGCATTAAGATTGCCAATAAGAAAACCTAATTCCATCAGTATCCTGGTGATTCTCAACGTGTTTGGGCTTGTCCTTCCTTGTTTTTGTTTGTTTTTATGATAGAGTTTTGAAAATCACCCAACGGAAAAAAAGACTGAGTGACTTACGTATACACACATTAAAATGAATGTGAATTGAAATTAACTTTGTAGATGGTGACCTAGCCGGGGTTTTAATGCCACAACTCTGGCTGATGGTGCAGTTGAGTTCTGTAGGGAGAGACATTTGAGATAAAAATGTCTCAATGTCTTCTTGTGCCCAAGCTACCATATTCATTGTGGGGCTTTATAGACAATCACCACCTCGTCTCAACAGCCAGTACCTGCCCTTCTAGCAAAGCAAAACCTCCAAGTGAAGTCAATTTCCTGCAAAATTGAATTCCCACTGCTTGAGTGTGACCGGGAAGTAGCAAGCTGCTGAGAAAAGAGCTCAGATCAGAATCAGGCAGACCTGGGCTCAGATCCCTGCTCTTCCTCTGAGCTGTATGACCTTGGGCAAGTTATGTAGCTTCTCTGAGCCTCAGTCTCCTCACCTGTAAAATGGGAAAATAATACCACCTTATTTGGATGTGAGAATCATATGAGACCAAGTGTGGAAAAGATCAGGTGTGTAGAGGACACTCAGATGTTACCAACCTTCCCCTGCCCCTCCCCCACCTCTATTAAGTTAACCCTGGGGTCACCATGGCTTGGGGACCACCATGAGCAGTGTCCTTATAGCCTGGGATCTTCATTTGTCTCTTAAAAATGGGAACAAAATATGAGAGGTCTTCAAGAAGTTCCTGGAAGGATTCATATTACCTTTTAATTCTATTTTTCCATGAACTTTTTGAACTACCCTTATACCTGGGTCCTGCTTTGCCAAGCAAGTAGAGTGAAAAATAAATCAGTCTTTCTTACAAAACACAATGTTTTATGCAAATATACATCATTAGAGGGTCAGTAATTTAAAGTACCTTTCAGGTTTGAGGTTGGGGACTCAGTGGTACCACAAGCAACCCATCCCCCTCCTCAGGAAGAAGATGACTTCACACATATCCTAAGCTGCCCATCTGGGAGGTCTGAGGTATTTGGCAGAAAATGAGTCTGGACATTTATTTCAACTTAACTCAGGTGCTCTTGTGAGGTTGCCGACTTCAAGCCTCCCAGCCAGCCCAGCACACACATGCACATGCATTCGCACACAAAGTCAGGCAGCTTCAGTCACAGGTGTGGGCACATTCACTGCAGATCTTCTAGAGGTAGATCTCAGCAATGACTGAGTTACATAAGCATCTCCTTTACTGGATGTTTATAAATGATTCTTCTGCATCTACCACTGCTCATTACCATGGCTGTGCCTACAGTCAGTTTCCTGGTCCCTCACCCCAGTGTCCCAGAGTTCTTGTGGGGATGATGAGTAACCTCGACACTCACTAAATATTTGTTAAATCTGAATGTGCCAATAGCTTAATCAGGAGAGGACCTCACATATTTTCTGAATACGTGGTTCCCTTCTAAATGTCAACAACTTGCAAGGACCGTCTCCAGCAAAGTTGTTATACTTTTATTCTCTGTTGAAAAAGACTAAACATGACAAAGAGATATAATAAATTTGCATAATCACAAAAGCATCTGTGTACAGTTTATAAATTGGTGAGAAGGATGACCTTATCTGTATTCAGTCTACACACAATACATGGTCTCAGATTCACTTGAAGTAATTTCAAGATTTCCTAAGGGTCTGCCACCCCCAGGCCAAGAATTGTTAATATAGGGTACATATGACTGTGGGATTGCTGCCTGCTCTGTGCATCTAAAGCAAAAACACAGTGTAAAATCAGTAGAAATGAACTTGCCTGAAATGATGTGTTCTGAACCATCATGGCCCACCTTCAAGAGAACAAGCCCTAAACAGCTGTGTTCTGGGGGCACTGGGGATGATAATGCTGCTCTTGCTCACCATGGAATGCAGGGAATGCAAGCCTTCTTGATTAATGGACAGGGCATGCTTAAAAAAAATTAAATAGGGTAAATTAACAGTATACTCACAGTAATGTTGACCTGACATGAACTCAGCATCTCAACTTGGTTTCCATTTGGCTCACGTTATCAGTATTTCTAGGCAGCCTAATTTGGTTTAGATGTTTATTTTTAATTTCATTCTGGATAGCACTGTGGGATGAACATATTTCCCAAAAGGAAACAAATAATGTTAATTCCAAGGGACTTCACACTTAGTGGCAATGCATTCCCTAGAATGCAAGAGATGATAAAGGAAGCTGAAAATTTCTGTTTCTTTTTCCTTGCCACTAGGTAAAAACTCATGGCGAGATGGCTTCTGACTCTTTCAGGGCTCACAAAGCCTGGTCTGGCCCCTGCGGTCTCTCTCCGGCACTGACCAGTGTGTCCTGTCTTGCTCTCTGCACTCTAGCCACTCTGTTCTTTTTCAACTCCTCATGTTCACAACGATTCCTCCTACCCCCGGGCCTTTGCACATGCTCTTCACATTATCTGGAATGCCCTTTCTTCTGCCATTTCACCCTGTTAACTTCCACTTATCCTTCAGAACTCAACTCAAAAGGATGTGTTCTCCAGGAAGCTTTCTCTGGCATCCCTAGTGTGGTCAAAGCCCCCCTCCCTTCCCATTATTGCTTCTCCTGACAGCTGTATCTTTTTGTCTTCTGTGTTCTTTTCACAGTTTCTACTTTATATTTGTTTGTGTAGTTGTTTTATTAATCTGTCTCCCTCACTAAAATCTAGGTTCCACAACAGCAGAAACCTGTCTGTATTTGTTCACCATTGTCTCCCCCGTACATGGGCACTGCTTGGAACATAAGAAATCCTCAATAGCAAGCATGAGGTGCCTCGTTCATTTGCTGAATGAATGAAATATGTATCATTACTTCTGGTATATTAAAAGTCATAATCAATAAAGGGAAAGGGAAGAAGTGACACTGAAATATCCTGTTATAGCTAGAGACAGCATGATATGATGGAGAGACTGGATTTTAGAGCAGGAAAATTAAAGACTCTGGCATTTTTTAGCTATGTGATGCTGAGCCAAATACTTAACCTCTCTGAGCCTCAGTTTCCTCATCTGCAAAATTGTAACAACAATGTCTACTTCAACATATTGTTGTGAAGATTAAATAAGATACACATGAAATAAAAATTGATTCGCTGCCTTTCCACTTACTATGTTCTTACATTTTGCTTCACAAAAGACGAAGTGTAAGATTTGGCAGTACAATAATATCTGACCAGACCAGGCTTGCAGCCCCCCTCTAACACACTCTGTTTCTCCTTGCAGCAGAATGGGCAGGTTTTCTACACAGCAGGACACAGGATGAGATTGTTAAAGACAAACATGCTTCAGGAGTTAAGCGTCCCATGAAGGGCTGCTCCCTCAATTTAAAGACACTGGAACAAGAGGTCACCAGCAGCCACTTTTATCGAGGAACCACTGGGTTTCAACAGCACGTCTTCATTTACCTCCTTGTCTCCCTCTTTCCAAGTTAGCATGACATTTTGGAAAAAGCTTCAAAATAGCTTTGGAAACAACACTAAAATAGCATCCAGCAATTCCATTTATTTTAAGTACACAAAGATGCAAAACCAACCCAGACTATCAGAAGCGAGGGCGGTGGTGGCTCCAGGAGGGGACCAAAGCCGGAAGGGAGAGTGGAGGGGCTAGAGATGCTCTGTTTACTGAGCTGGGCACTGGATACCTAGGTGTGTTCGCCTTGTGTAACTCATCGAGCTGCACCGGGAAGCTGTGTGCTCTTTCTGCATGTATGTTATGGTTCATTCCACCACTGTGCAAACTGGGTTGGGATTTGAAATTGCACATTCTCTGCTATGATAGCTACAATTTAAACACAGGGGCCCAGAAGTCAGTTTGTGCTTTTCTCTCTCCTTTCCCTTCCCTTTCTTCCCTTCCCTCTCCATTTCCCACCCCTCCTGGAGCATATGTGTTCACATGCATGCGTGCACGCACGCGCACACACACACACACACACACACACACACACACACACCTTTCAGTCACTCACTGTAATGACCCACCAGCTACCAGTACCCACACCTATCCCTGCTTGTTCACAACTCTAATTTGCTAAAACTCAGACTCTGGAAGTTTTCCCTGTCCTTAGGAAAAGTAACTTAAGTAAACTTTAAGTAACTTAGTATCTCAGACTCTTGGCATCTACTCTCTCACTTACACACACACACACACACACACACACACACACACACACTATCTATACACAGCAGCCAGAGGGATAGCTTGAAAGTGTTCCCCAAAATCAATGTGTTGAAGCCCCAACCCCCAACAGGATGGTATTTGGAGGTGGAGCCTTTGAGAAATTAGGTTTAGATGAGGTCATGAGGGTGGTGCTCCCATGATGGGATTAGTGTCCCTATAAGAAAAGGAAGAAAACGGAGCTCCCTCTCTCCCTGTGCCACATAAACACACAGTGAGAAGGTGGCCATCTGCAAGCCAGGAAGAGAGCCCTCACCAGAACTTGAACATGCTGACACCCTGATCGCAGACTTCCAGCCTCCAGAACTGAGAAAATTAGTTCTGTTCCCCAAGAACTTCACTCAGTGCCAAAAAACACCCCCATTTTTCTAAAATTTTCAGTGGCTTGTTTTTCTCAGAATAAAATTCAAGCCCTACAGGCTCTATAGGACCTGGCTCTCGCCTCTTTCTCCAGCCTCCTCTGGTGGCTCCCGTTCCCCACTGGCTTTCTGTTCCTCACTGGCCTCAGGGCCTTGGCCCTTCTTGTTTTTTCTGCATGGAACTTAGGCCTTCACTCTGATGAGTGATGGGGCACTTCAACTAGGCCTTCCTTGGCCACCCCCATATCATCCATCTCATTATCCACATTATTTCCTTAATAGCACTTACCACTGATATTTTCTTCTTCGTTTGTTTATTTGCTTGTCTAATGTGTGACCTCTCTTGCTAGAATGTGAGCTCTGTGAAGCAAGGGGTGTTCCCTGTCTTATCTCCTCTCCCCCACCCTCCCTCTGGCCAGCCGTGTGTCAGGCACATTATAGGTACATGCTTGATAGTTACTGAATGAGGGAAGGACTGAATAAACAGCAAACCCTATTTTATTCTGGCCTCTGTTTTTTCTCTGCAATCAAGTCCCCACACTGTACCCAGTTCCTACCTGATGCCACCTTTCTGGATTTCTATCCTAACAATCCATCCCTTCCTTATCTTACTTTCCCAAGCCTGATTCTTGCCTCTCCCTACCAGCCCTGTGAGGGAGTTCAACACTGCTCCATCCCACCACCCTCCCATCTGCTGCCTGTCCTCTGGGGCTCCGGGGAGCTAACTCAGGCCCGGATTGATGTGCTGGTTCTTGCCCTGCTTCCTACACTCCCCCCCCCCAACCCATCCCAGCCCTGCGCCTTTCCAACACCCACCACCTGCCTGTGCTTCCACATGCCACCTGCCTCCATAGGCTCCCACAGCGGGCCCCACCCACCTGCCTGGATGCTCTCCACAGCCTGGCTGGAGGGTGTGGACAGCAGCTTGGCCTGCTGAATATCCATCAGCAACTCTAAGGACTCCATGTCAGGCAAATTCCATCTGCCAAGTGTGACTGGCCCCGTTTCCTTCTCACCCCTCACTCCCTAGTTCTGGCCCCATCATTTCCCTTGGACTATGCCAATAGCCTCCTTACAGGCCTGATTTATTCTGTTATCCACTGTTTCTCAACTGATCATTCTAATACTCTCATAATTAGAAAAACAAGCCATGAAAATATTTAGTGAGCATCTATTTTGTGTAATGTACACCATTAGACAAAGATGGTCCAAGACATAGCCTCTTGCCCTTCTGGGACTCACAGTCCTGTGGGTGATGAAACAACGTACAAGGAGCTATTTGGCAAGAGTAATAGGATAAATGCCAGAAGAAGGAAAGAAAGCTTTGCCTGCAAATATGATAAAAAAACAGAGATGAGAAAACCAGAGGCCGGCAAGGGATCTTGAAGAATAGAGAGGATGATGTTTCAGACCGTGAGCTCCAGCATGGTCAGGACAAGTTCTTCCTATGATCTCCAGTGGACACAGAGACCCTAGCAGAGTCCTTCACCTAAGGTAGATAGATGCTCACTGAACACACCTGGAATGAATGGATGACTCTACCATACCGCTCTTATTTTGTATGAGAAAACTAAGACCCCCAAAAGTTAAATGATTTGCTAAAAAGTCACAAAACTGGTTAGCGTACAACCAAAGCCCAAATCTGCCTCCCAGCCCAGAGTCCTTTCACCTACACTGAATGGCTGACCTCAGCCTTTCCTTCTTTGAGCTAATGAGCTCGATTTATTTTATCTTTCCTTTCTATGTCATTTTTATATCCCTGTTAATATATCCCATAACAGAAGAGTGGGTTACACAATTCTTGGCATGAAAAACAATCTTTTACCAATTTCAAAAAGTTGATTATAGAAACACAGAGCATGATGCTTTTATTTAGAATGATGCTTTTGTCTTTAATTATTAAGTATGAAGTAAATGCATCTGCATCTGGTGCCATCTAGCTGGAAAGAACTCTTGCACACTTTGATGTTCTCCCACCCACTTTTCTCATTTTGACAAGGTTATCATGAACTAAAACATGGCATTTTCCCATAAAAGAGCTCTATATCTCTGTAACATACCGTGTAATCTGAATATTGTGATCTTTCAAAGCACATACTAAACATGCCTGTGTGTTGTTTATCTTATTGTGGTAAAATACATATAACATAAAATTTACCACTTTAATCATTTTTGAGAGTACAATTCAGTGACATTAAATACTTTGACTGTGTTGTGTGACCAGCACCACTGTTCATATCCAGAACTTTTTCATCATCCTAAACAGAAACTCTGCACCCTCTTAGCAATAACTCCCCTTTCCCCCTCCCCTAGCCCTGGGAAACCACCATTCTATTTTCTGTTTCTGTGAATCTGACTACCCTAGGTACCTCATATAAGTGGAATCATACAGTATTTGTTCTGAGTTTGGCTTATTTTAATTAGCATAATGTTTTCAAGTTTCATCCACGTCGTAGCACATAATATTCCATTGTGTATATATACCCCGTCTTGTTTATCTATTCTTCCACCAATGGACATTTGAGTTGTTTCCATCATTAGACTCTTAAGAATAATTCTGCTATGAACATTAGTGTACAAATATCTGTTTATGTCCCTGAGGTCAATTCCTTTGGTACATACCTAGCAGTGGAGTTGCTGAATCATACGGTAATTCTGTATTTAGCTCTTTGAGGAGCTGCAACACTGCTTTCCACGGTGACTGCACCATCTACATACCCACCAGTGGTGCATGAAGGATCCAGTTTTCCACATCCTCACCAACACTGGTCATTCTGCATTATTGTTGTTGTTGTTGTTTTAATAATAACCATCATAATGGGTGTAAAGAGATGACTCATTGTGGTTTCGTGTGTGTGTGTGTGTGTGTGTGTGTGTGTGTGTGTGTGTGTGTGTGTGTGACAGAAAAAGAGCAGCTGGCTCTCTTGGGGGCTGGAAAAGACCTCTATCCTTAGATCTCGAGTCCCTTCCTCTCGGGAAGGCCAGGAAATCAGTTCCCAGAGAGAGGACAGAACTCTTGATCTCAGCCCAGATGCCGTAAGCAAGTTCACAAGAGTTCACAGAAGCATGTTGGGCTGAGAAGCTGGCATCTTTCCATGCCTTTCAAACCTACTTCCTAAGACCCTTCAGAACCTTGGAGGGAGGGAGAGAGGGGAGCAGGAGACAGGAGAGCCAGGATGCACACCAGGGCTCAGTATGGTCAAGAAGAAGGATATGCAAGTACCCATGTATCTTTGTTAAGAGCAGGGATTGGGCTCTGTCACTGAGTTGCCAAAGCAAATTATTTTTGTAGGGTCCAGCCCAAACTTAAAGATAGAATTATACACCAACAAGGGAGAGATTCAAAATCTGAGTAAGGTTACCAGGAAGGTCAGAACCTTGGAGATTAGAATCTGGGGTGAAATAGAGGCAAAATAACAGGAAACAAGGTCAAAAAACTGGAAGGCCTGATTTGGGCTTCTAAATTGGGATCAGTCACACAGGAAATTAGAAGCAGGAAAAAATTGAGGCGGCAGTAGGGTTCAAGGTCATTGATGAAGTAAGCCCAGTTAAGTGCAGAGAAGCAGATTGCCAGCATTACATTGGGGTCCACAACATCCCTGACTATGCACAGGGGTGTGTCTTCTTCCAGCCAACTGATGGCCATTCCCACAGACTTAGCCAGTGTCCCCCAGAGAACTATAATACTCTCAAGATCTTTTCAAGTAGCTGTTAGGCAAAGCATAACATCTATTTCCCACCTTTTCAGCGGGATGAGCAGAGAAAGCAGAAAAGTCAGAGCTTCCAACCCCAGATGGAGTTGCCCCCTTCCCCTAAACCAACAGAGGAAGAATTTTAAGACTGAATGTAGGAGGCAATGGACTCTGGATATACATAAATAGACTAGAGAATTTGGAAACATTGCATGGTAGATAGGGTTCTCAGATGACCCCCAAGATTCCCACCTCCTGATGCACATGCCTTTATCTGTGTCATCACCTCCCCTGCAGCATAAGGAGGCCTGTGAATGTGAGGGATGTCACCCCCAGGCAAAAGGGAGATGATCATGGGTGGGCCTGACCTAATCAGAGAAGGCTTTTTTAAAAAGATGAAGTTCAGAGAGACATTCTCCCACTGGCCTGGAAGGAAATGAACACCATGTGGTGAACTGCCTATGCGGGCCACAAGACAGGGAACTGCAGGCAGCTTCTGGGAGCTGAGAGCATTCCCCAGCCTTGGGATGTGCTTGGAAGAGGGCCCTGAGCTTCAGATGAGATCACAGCCTAAGGTGACACCCTGATATCAGCCTGATGATGAGAGCCTGACAGAGGATACAGATCATCCATGCCTGGGCTTTTGACCCACAGAATCTTTGGCTAAGTTTCAGGTACTTGTTACACAGTAATAAAACACAAATACACCTTGCCTAGCTGATGGAGGACATGAGCACTAGGTTTAATTTGAACCTCAAGCTTCTTTGATTTGCTCTGTGATATAGAACAATAGATCAACACACACATTGCAAATTTGTAGATCCTCATGAGATCTTAGAGAGCATGCTGTCCAACCCTGAAAAGGTTTAAGTGACTTGCTCAAGGCCATGCTGCCAACTAGTGCAAATATGGTGGTGATACCTAAACACACTCATATCCAGAAGTAGTTCTACTGTAGAATAGGTCAAGGAAATCGAGAATGTCAGAAACTTCAGGAGTCTTAAACATCATCTTGTCAAAGTCCATCTGTTTAAGACAAGGAGAAACTGAGGCACAGAAGATTGGGGAATTTGCAGTATTCCTTCTAATTACCAGAGCCACATCAAAGCACCGGGTGCAATCGTACAACAAATAGCCCCAAGCAAGCAACTTCCCTTCCACATAGACATCACCATGCACCCAAAACTGCTGCTGTCCCACTGATCCCCAGAATAGCAAACAGCAAGTAAGATGCATAAAGAGATATGAGAGCTCCCAACAGCCAACCAAGTGGTTCCCAGCTCACAGAAGACAGAGTTACATGGCCCCTGAAACAGCCAGGACTTTCTCCCTCACAGAAAGCCTTGTTACATTGAAGATAAAGGTGGGAAGGACAGAGAAGGGTAGAGAGAGGGTCAGGCTTGCTGGGGTATTTTTGAGAAGCTTTGAAACAAAAGAAAATATTGCAGCTGTGTTAGGCAAGGACCTTTTGTGGAGGTTGATGGGCATCAGTCAGATTTGAGGGGTGTGTGTGTGTGTGTGTGTGTGTGTGTGTGTGTGTGTGTGTGTGTAACCAGGCAGCCTGTCAGAGCCTCATTTTCCAGGATGCAAGTCTCCCCCTAACTGATAACACTCTAAATAACAGGTGAGTGACTCCTGGCAGGAAGGAGATTGTCTGACCTCATTGTGTGCCTTTTTCCCCCCTCTTTGTTCTTCACAAATAAAGGTTTTTTAATAAACTGAAAGGTCCTCCGCTCTTGCCTGATGATAAAATGAAAGGAATCAGTGAGGTATGGTACAACGTGGCAGCAAAAAAGGAGAAGCTCATCAGAAAATAACAAAGGTGCAAGTTAAAGATAAGGCGGCTGTCAGAGATTAATCCTGCCCGCCTGATTGTTTTCTTTAATACCAAAGCCTGCAATAGCAAGCGATAAGTTTGCTGAGTAATTTGGTTTTGGGTGAGGAAATAAAATTCAGGTAGGACCCATAATTGATTTCCTTTTCTTTAGTTTTCTAAACATTCAACAACAACAACAACAAAAAGCCCTGCCTTGGCTACACTTTCTTTCTTCCAGCTGCACTGCTGGTCCTGTCCTCTTGACCAACCCCCTTCTTGACTCCAAAGGCTTCCAAAAGGAGGGTAGGGGTGAGAAAGTAAAGTTCCCCTCTCCCAGCAACAGCAGGTGTGGTTTACATGAAATCCTTAAATTTGTACCTATTATGGATTGAATTGTGTCCTCTGAAAAGAGATGTTGGAGTCCTGGCCCCCAGGACCTCAAAATGTGACCTTATTTGGATATAGGGTCTTTGCAGAGGTCATCAAGTTAAATGAGGTCATTGGCGTGGGCCCTAATCCAATATAACTGGTGTCCTTATAAAAAGGGGAAATTTGGACACAGACACAAGTGCACAGGGAGAGTGCCATGTGAGCATGAAGGCAGAGACTGGGGTGACGCTTCTACAAGCCAAGGAATGACAAAGAATTGGCAGAAAACACCAAAGCTAAGAGAGAAACATGGAACAGATTCTCTCTCAGTCTCCAAAGGAACCAACCCTTCTCTTTAAAGAGGTGAATAAGTTAAAAATGAGGTCAATAGATTGGGCCCTAATCCACTCTGACTGGGTGTCCTTGTAAGAACAGGAGATTAGGACACAGACACACACAGAGGGAAGACCAAGCAAAGACACAGGGAGAAGGTGACATCTACAGTCAAGGAAAGATGCCCCAAAATAAACAAACCCTGCTGACACCTTGATCTAGGACTCCCAGCCTCCAGACCTGTGAGGCAATACATTTCTGTTGTTTAAGTCCGCCAGTTGTTTCCTCTCTGTTACAGCAGCCCTAGGAAACTAATATAATGTCCATTTCTGATACTTGCATGCACCAAGGAACCCTCACCTCTAACTTGTTTGCCACATGGATTCACGGTCTCTCTTTCTTCACAGCTCCCACCCCATCCATCTCCTACAGCATTAAGCACAACACTAAAGTCAGTGGAAGGAAAGAGAAACCTCAGGGCACGTCCCTGTCCCTGCCTTCTGTGTATAACAGGAATGCAGTGCCTTCCTTCCTAAGATGTCAGGGCATTTATGGACATGAATGTTAGTAACAATGTCCTTGCCACATCCACAGACCCTGCCATTTCCCCATCATTGTTCCCAGTGTGGTGGAAGCCCAGAGTGGTGACCTCACTAATCACAGTGGACACCGAGAGAACGGCTTAGAGGTGGGATGCTGCACTGGAAGTCCCAAGTGTCAGGCAAAATGCCATGTCTCCAACTCCAAACACATTTTAGGTCTTTTAGGTCAGTGCTCTGTGCTCTTCATCCTTTAATGTGCCCAGGAATGAATCGACCTGGGAGTCTTGTTACAATGCCAATTCTAGATCCAGTAGGTCTAAGCCGGGGCTGCAGAGGCTGCATTTCTAACAGGCACACAGGTAATGCTGATGCTGCTGGTGCAGGGTTGTAGCTATTCTGAGGTAGAGTGAGGCAGGTGACTTGGAGAAGGGGGTCCCTAAGTTTGCTCAGAGGCAAACCTTTAAGTGGCTACAAAACTCCGGAGATTCAGATGTCTCTGAGTTGGGGAAACCTTCAGCAAGGTCAGAGGGAAAAGGAGAAAAGGAGCCATCTGCGGGGATGAAGCTGGGGACTCTTAGATGAGAAAGAAGTGCAGCGTGTACACGCACACAAGGCACAAGCTTGTAGGCAGCGCCAGGATCAGCACAGTCTTATTTATTGTGACAAAATGAACAGCCCCAGGTTGCTCATCCAGCAGCTAATTTCTCATCTTATCTATTATGTGAATGAGATGGGAAAACAGTTTCCTGTTTCTCACGGATATCACTGATGTGAAAGATACCAAGCGAATTCCCTGGAAAGCCATGAAGTTGCATCCACCGGCTACTCACTGGTTTCGAGGGAAGGAATGAATGCAGCCCAGCCGGCGCCCAGATGGAGAAATGAGTAAAGGGCCTTCTTTGCAGATTCTGCCGTGTTAATTCACCTTGAAAAATGACTGGGGCGGGAGCTAACAGGTATTTTTCTGTTGTGATCTTCCCTGGCAGATATTCGTTGAAGCCCTCGTGATTGACCAGGGAGAGGTTTTGAGTCTTTGCGTGGTCCATCTCCAAGGTGGCCATGTGGTGGGGTGAAGAATCTCCATCAAGAAGGGGGTCCCAGCCAGCAGCCACCACCTCCTCCTCCAACCTGCCCTCCCACCCCCTCAACAAGCTCCAGTAGCCCCACACCCTCACCTTCCCAAAACACCAACAGTCACAAATCTTCCCCAGGAGAATGATGGCGCCCTTGTTCTGGTATAACTAAGAGTGTCTGGGGGAATCGTGGATCTTCATGAGCATGTAGTTCAACTCTCTTAACCATGGCCCAGAGGGGTGGACAGACTTGTCCAAGGTTACCTAGCAGGTAAATAGTTGAGCCTTTGGGGGTCATGGAGGGATCACGGTCTGATAGAAAGGCAAGTTTTGGATAGGAAGCAATGTTGGGATGGGGCCGAGGGAGAGAGAACCTAGAGAGGATGGATACCCAGAAAATTCCTCCTGACTCCACAGGTCCAGGCTTTGACCTGGAAACACAACACTCCCGAGGACAAGTTCTGATGTGGAGAAACAGAGCAGGTGAGCCCCACACGAGAGGGTTCCAACTTGGGCTCCTCATCAACATCATTGGAGGGGGTTAAAAGACACTGATGCCTGGGCCACAGCTCAGACAAATTGAATGCGAATCTCTCAGCCTCACAGCCGCTGTGAGCATGCTAGAAATGCAGACTCTCAGCCCTACCCAGTCCTGATGAATCAGAATCCGGGCGATTCCTGTGTGTGTCACAGTTCGAGAAACTATTATCTGTCCCCTAATGAAATGACCTGGAGCAAACCACAACCAACTCTGATGATGTAGATCTAAAGTCCCCTCATGAATGGGATTAAGACCCTTATAAAAGAGGCTTCACCAGAGACACAGAAACCACCAGCACCTTGACCTTGAACTTCTCAGACTCCAGAACCGTGAGAAATAAACTTATGCTGTTTATAAACTATCCAGTCTCTGGCATGTTGTTATAGCAGCCCAAACAGGCTAAGACAAAGTTACAAAGTAGGCAGTACACGAATATAAAAGACAGTCAAATCAAAACTTGGTTCGAATAGTTCTGCCACAGCTGTATGACCTTGAGCAAATCATTTAACCTCTAAGCCTCAGTTTGTTCATTTGTTAAATGGAGTAAATGATAACTAATTCACGGAGTCATGGTGACCTCTCAGGAACTAAAAGCTCTTGACAAGAGTTTCTGGTGCATTTGCTCAAAAACAGTAGCTATAATTAATGGTAATTCAATTTCAACTCCATGATCATTCTGAGGAAGATTTTAAGTTAGCAGAAGACAGATGAGATGTGAACAATAGCCTTCTCTTTGCAGAATGAAAACCTAATGTCATGGTTTATAAATAACTCTTCTGGCCACAGAGGACTGTTATCTCCGCCCCCTCTGGGCAAGCCTAGTTTAATCCACCACAGTGGATTCCTACAAATGTAAAAGAAGAGCATGAGAAAGAATACACGAGAAAACATGGGAGGCATGAAAATCAAAAAGGCATTAACTGATTTAAAAAAAAAAAGGGAGAAAGGAACTAGGTTAAAATTATGCAGAAGACCCTCTTGATACATTCGAGTGAAAAGACAGCTAATTGAAGAATGAGAGTTTTCTTAACCAGTGCTAGCTGAGTAAAAATATAATTATCTTTGATTCATGAAGATTGCTACAATATGACTCATTTACCAAAACAGTTACTAGCAGAATTACATTTGTTACTGTGAGCAGACCACGTGGGAGCAAGGGCTGTAGTAAATACCAAATATGTTTCTATTTGCACAGTGGCACCTTGAAGGAGAGTTTTGTTTCCTTCTCAGCAGTTCTCTGTGATGCTGCTGCTCTCAGCAGGGCCATGTGCGGTTATCGGGGACACAGAGAACTTGCCGTGAGATGGGAAATACTAATGTAACTGCTCCCAACCAGGTTCTGGGACAGTCTCAGCTTTCCTGGCTTGGGCACAACACCATCTAGATCCTAAAATTCTTTCTTTCTACATGCAAAGCCACAGCTCCGAGGCAGCTATGCCTTTGGTTTTCATAAATATAGAGTTAATGTCTCTTTCTTCCAAGATTGCACACAAACCTAGAAATTGGAAGACACTCCTTACTGTTTATTAATCATCTGATTGCTCAAAGAAGAGAAAGCAGCATTTTGCAAAACCAACATTTTCTTTTGAACTCAACTGTGGCAGGCTGGGTGTTCATCCCCATAGAACAGAGCTGTTTGAAGTTCAAACCTTCCACCGTCCGTGTGTACAGTTATGGAAAGATGACTTCTAAGTTGATGCACTAAAACAGATGGGAGGGCAATGGACAGAGGGAGCCTCAAAGGTGGAAGGGACCTTAGAGTTGCTCTGGCCCAACCTCCTTAAGGCCGGATGTGGTTCTAGGGGGTACGTAGGTGCAAGTGATGAGGACAGCCATGTGTTCTATAAAAATAGAATGAATGGCACAGGAAGAAATAAAAAGATGCATTTCTCACTCAGTAAAAGAGCTCTGCAGGGAGAAATGTCCAGAAAAAGACAGCGGCAAGCGGTTCTGTAAGTACAAGAGTAATGAAAATAAATACAGCTTACAAGCCTAATGAAGAACATTTCAGAGCAGGTTGAGACCTTAACTGATATAAATGAGGATCATTATCTTCCCTGGGCTCTCCTGTTCAGTGTAGGACAAGAACCATGCAAATAGAAGGAGATGACCAAGGCTATAATGGTAGAATTATAACCCCACACCAGATCCAGGTCTCCTAATAAGAAGAACCATTTTTATCTCCAGTCCCAAAGCCACTTGAGGGCCAGAACACCATCAATACAGATGACACTAGCTATCCTCATCCAAGGATAAATAATGTTTTAAGAACCACCCACACCTCTTCTCTCCCGTTATGCATAAATACTATCGTAAGGCCTGGAAGCTGAAGATGATTCTGGATATGATTCTCAGGCTGGGACCAATCACACTATTTATTATTATAAAGTACCTACTATGTGCTAGGCATTGCACTAAGTACTTCACATGCATTATTTCATTTGATCCCATGCATAGGCCTAAGAGATAGGTACTATCAATGCTTCCATTTTAAAGATAAGGGTAACTGATACTCAGAGAGGTTGAGTAACTTGCCCAAGGTCAAACAGCAAGTAGCAGGTCAGGGATTAAAACAGAAAACTAGCTTTGATAGGTTGATTTTAGGGTCAACTCTAAAAACATAAATGAAAATGAGCAGCCATATCAGAGCATACAGGAAAGGAAGAATCACTGTATGCAGAGAAAGGACCTGTCCAAGGGCCCAGAGGCAGAAAAGAGCTTGGGAGGTATGAAGACCTTTTGTGTGTCTGTTGCTAGCTAATACTTGGCTCCAAAACTGTAGCTGAAGACAATAACACTCACTTGTTTGCTTATGGTTTTGCAGTTTGGGCAGGACTCATCAAGACCATGCATCTCTGCTCCATGTGCCGTTCACCGAGACAGCTCAACTGGAGCTGGGGGAACCCCTTCTAAGATGGCTCATTCACATGGCAGGAAAGTAGATGCTGGCTGTAGACCAGGAGCTCAGCTCAGGCTGTCAGCCAGGGACCTTGGATTCTGCTTCACTTGGCCTCTCCACGTGGTTGCTTGGGCTTTTTCCAGCGTGGCCACTAAGGTCTCAGAGGAAAGAGGTGGAAGCTACCAGTCCTTGTAAAGTCAAGGCCCAGAACTGACATGGGGTTACCTCCACCATATTCTATTGGTCAACTCAGTCGTAAGCCCAGTGCTGATTCAGGAAGAAATGACAAAAAGTAAAAACAGCCAGTGTGGGGGAAGCATAGTTGACTAGGGATGGAGGGGCAAAGGAGGGAAGGACCTTGGGACGTGGCGATGGGAGAGAGATTTTACAAGGCTTTTTTAGCATGTGAAGAAGTTTGGATTTCACTCTAAGTGCAACGAGAAACCTTTACTTCTTTTTTCACCCTTGCTCTTACTCAACTGTAGTAGAAGATGAAGAAAAGCAAGTACTCAAGGAATTTCATCTTAAGTTCACAGAGCAAACCTGCAAGCATGTAAGATGCATCTAATTCAGGCATTTAATGAATAGAAGGCATTAGCACACTGTCATCTTCAAATATAAGCTCCCCCAAAATATCATCTGTTGCTGTGACCTGTGTAACGTACCAGGTTTCCATGACTCAGGAACAGTGCCAACATACCTCTCCAGGTCCCGTAGCAGGTGCTGCCACACCACTTTCACATGGGGAACTGGCGGCTGCTTATTTTCTTGCCTACCTACCACCTTCACATACCTTACACTCCTAAAAACCAAAAGCCAACCCCCTTCAGCTTGTCAATCATCAGTCAATCTGTCTGTATATAAACATCCCTTTGACGTCAGGGAGATCAGCTGTGCCAGTTCAGTGGAACCACGAAATCCAACTTGACTCCCCAGTATTTGGTGCCTTTGTGGTTGGAGAACCGGGTTCTTCGTACCAGTTAGGGTCATTAGATGAGAGAGAACGGAGGAGAAATAATTTTCCTCCATCAATAGGGGCCAGAACTTCTCTGTACACCAATGGGTATAAATGTTATGACACACTGGAGATTGAAATGAGGCTACTATATACATTTTAGATACTTTCTGTGCTGAAGATAACTTAGGCACACCCCAAGCGGAGCAAGAGGAATTATCCATAAATAGTTCTTTTCAGTACAATGTAGTAAGTATAGTGATAAGTACATTCAAATCATACCATGAGATCACAGAAGTGGAAGTGGTGGGTGGGAGAGACATCCTAGACGAGGTGATTTGGGGCCTGAATTTAAAAGGATAGGAGTTAGGGAAAGTATTACAGGCAGCAAGAACAGTGGGAAAAGGGCTCATTCGTGTGAGGCATCCAGATACGTGTGTGTTTTGAGGTAGAGGGAAACATTATCGGACTACAACTTTAACACAAGTTATGGCAAGTGATGAAGGGAAAAGCCGTGGGTGCCTCACAGAGGGCTGTGTATGCTCTGTTAAGGAGCTTAGCATTTATTTTGTTACTATCAGTGATTTTTAAAGAGGAGAATGACTTCGTCAGATATAAGTTTTAGATAAATTATTCTGGTAAAAATACAAAGAAGACAATACTGGGGCAAGATTGAAGGCAGGAGACCAAAAGGAAGTACTAACCCAACTTAAAAGAGAAATCGTGACAAGTCTATGGCAATGGTAGTGAGAATGGAAAATATGATCCAGATCTGAGAAACATTGATGAGGTTGAGTTGTCAGGATTTAGCAATTGATTTGATATAAGAAGAGAAGGAGAAACTTAGGAGACTCCCAGGACTTGGAAAAATAAACAAAGAGTGAGAAAACACCGGGAAGATGATGACTCTAGACTAACATGTTGAATTTGAGGTATCCAGTAGCATTTCAAATTGGAAATGGCCAGCATTTATTCAGGTATTTGAGTTCAAGGTGGAAAGTAGACATTAAGGCTAGAAAAACAGTGATGTATGTTCTCATCACATAGGAGACAAACAATGCACATGGTTGAGATTTTCTAGATTAGGAAGACTAGTGAAAATACAATGCAAGCCTGGAGCACATCAATTTTCAAGGGAAGCCAAAAGGAGAAATGGTCATAGATGAAGGGAAAGAGTCAGGAAAATGTGGTGCCATAAAAACCAGGAATCTGAGATTCAAGAAAGATGGGTGAATTAAACATGCCCACAAAGTTTAGTCACCTAATTAATAATGTAAAGGTCTCCATTGGGTTTAAGACTTAAAGGAAGCAGAAATGAGATTGTAAAGTTGAATAGCAAGTAGGAGGTGCAGATGCTAAGACAAAACAGCACAGCACAGACTTACAGTGTGATCGGCTGTGAAGGGGAAGAAAGCACGGCATGATAGTGGGTCCATTAAACTGATTGTTTGGAGTTTAGTTTTTTAAGAATAGGAGAGACGTATTTTGTAAATGAGATGAGAGAAGTGAGTCCATAGAAATAAGGGACAATTTGTGACACAAGATCTAGCAATAATATGAGAAGCTGGAATCACGGAGTGGGACTTGAACCTTAGAAGACGCACCTTAACCTCTGAGACTGGGGGAAGAATGGGTTCAGACGTACTGAAGAGAGAACGTAAGGAGCAGGAAACTGAGCAGGAAGGAGCAGGAAGTTCACATCGGGAGGTCCCACTCTTAGCATTTTCCAAGCCCAGGGAAAAATGTAAAAAAGATGCTCACATATCTATGTCTGAATATTTAAAAGTTATTTCATTAAAAAAATTTTTAAATAAAATACCTTTGATACAAAACATAGATATGTTCAATAGAATACCCCGATCTTGACAGACAAACCTTCTTTAAAATTTGGGAAGCCAAGTTCTTATTTAGAATCTTGGACTCCACAAAGCTCCGTGCTAGAATATAGAGATATGCGAGAGCCACCCCCAGCCCATGACCCAACTCTTTTCTCTTCCTACCACTAGCCCTGTTGTATGCCACAACCGACTGACACGTGTGGACGCCCAACCCTGCGTGCCCAGACTCTGTCCACATCCCTCTGTAAACAGCTGCTTCTTGGCTACCCCCTGGGCCTAGAGATAAATAATACAGTGGGTTAATGCATCTTTGGGAGAAAGGAGTCTGGAAAAAGGCTCACACAGGACCTATAAACAGACTCAAGGCAATCTATGCAAGGAGTTCTGGGGTCTTGGATACTCATAGCATAGCTCTAGAATGGGAAATGCTGGCTATGGGTGGGCATGTCCTTCACACACCCATTGCTCTATCTGGAGGAGACCAGGCAGCAGAGGCCAGAATGATGTTCTCTAAAGTACAGGGTATGCGGTGGGAGCCCCTCTTACCCAAGTCTAGAAGAAACACTATACAGAAGCATCTATTTTCTTGATGAAACACAAAAAAGCTAAGGTTATTGTCTGAGACTGAAGTTGGGTGGGGATCCCCAAGAGAAACCAATGCCACCATTCAGGTTTTATTCTTTAAACTCTTGGGAAACATAGTATCCAAGAAGTTTGCCAGAAGAATTTGTTTCTTCGCCTGAAGTAGAAGCACACACATTGATTGGAATCCCCGAGGCACTGAAACTTGCAGGCATTTGCTTGGCAGATATTTTTTCTACTCATTGCCAACTTGAAGGTCCCATAAAGTTTGCTTTGTGCCAAAAGCATGAACTGGAAGAGAATTAAAAAGCATCACAAAATCCACTTCAAAGCCAGAGGGCTATTGAAACTGATTTCGTCTCAGGAGTCCCCAGCAGTGCTGAAAGCAGGTGTCACCTTCAGGAAGAGATCTGTTCATCATGAAGGCTGCAGGGCTTTCATGCAGAGCAGGTCTTCACTCCTGACTTAAAGACAAGTCTGAGTTCAAATGGCATTGATGGCCAGCAGAAACAGAGGCCAACAGAAGGTGGAATGTCCAGAAAGCATTAAAGAAAATCTTAAAACAATAACTTTCTTTCTGGGAAAATGAAATGCTTTAAAAAGGCAAAGATGACATAAATTAAATAATGAGTGATGACCAAACACAAGTTATACAATTTTTTGAAATATTTTTATACATTTGTAAAATTTTTATAATGTAACTTTAAGGGTATTTTAACTTATCTTCCTGCATATTATACCTGCACATTGACCAAATGATGCTTTTTTAAATATTAGAATTCTAAAGACCTTTTCTACCATTAATTTCCTATAATGGCTGCTGAAATCTTATTATCTGCGTTTTATTGCTATGAAAACTAAAATATAGAGCAGTTAAGTGACTATCCAGTGAACACGTGGCAGAATTTAAAATAGCACCCAATATTTTATCCTACCTATTAAATCATACTTCTTGCCAACCTGGAGGTGCTGCTTTCCACACTAATCTACTTTTGATTGATTCAGGGCTCTAGAAGTCCTGAATGCTGGCCTATTATGAGTCAGCACCTAACTCCGTATTAGATTCTGTTAAGTAACTTCATTAGAAGAATAAGAGGGATGAAAATGAAACTTTTTGAAGAAATAAGACTACTTTCTAAATTTTGGGGGACAGAATAACATGACATGTCATCCAGTGTGCCATGTATCAATAAAAGGAAGTCCTGGTTTAGAAAAGAGATGGTTAGGAAAATGTTCAAGAAGGATTTAGATAAATTCATGAGTAATGCATTGTAATATATGGCCTTATATAAAATATCTGTGTTGTCTGAACCCCATTCACTAATTTACCCTCTCCTGTAGCAATTACTATTTTCTACCTTGCATCTAGATCAACGTATGCACATTTTATTTTTCCTAATAAATTCTAAAGGCAGTGACTGTGCCTCATATTTTTGTGCCCTTCCACAGTGTGTAACAATGTCTTGCTTGTGGTAGCTCTCAGTAAGTTGTTGCTGAATGAAAAAAAAAGTAATACTTTGGATTATATCACTAGGCTTTTGAGATTTACATCCAGCAGAACCAGGTCTACCCATTGGGTCTGTCCCTACAACCCCATCAAGAACAGAGCACTGGGTGAGATGAATTGCAAGCCTAAACCAACAGCAATTCTCATGCTCTAAAATTACACACCAAATAAAGATTGTGCATTATAGAAAAGCTGCTGTTGGGATGAGAAATAAAACAAAATATGTACAAATCCCCCTTTTAGTTTCCAATCTGACTATAAGGAGGAAGATACATGTATTTTTCATCAAACCAAAAAGACTATCTAGATAAGAAATAAACATTTGAAGTGAACGATATGTATTTCAACTATATGGAGAACTGCATGGTGAATTTGTACTTAGAGAAAATCTGTTTATTGTGCAGTCAAAGGAAAATCCCAAATAATTAGAAAGCATCATGTACACTCGAAGAAATGAAGTCAACAACATTATTCCGATGTGTATTGTATCTAAACTAAACTACAAAAGTAGCTTTTTACCATTGCATGCAAATGATGTCTGGAAAATAGCCTAGTTTACAAAATTGCACAGCTGTGGGCAGTTTGGCTTCCAAAATTCAGGATGCATCTTGATAGCATGTGTCAAACCTATAAAAGGGTTAATTTTGAAAACAGCCACTTTCATATACAGATGGAGACAGAGCACCATCATCAATGTTTAATCAATCAATAGGCATTTATTCCTAGGATATAAAGTTTATATCTCCTTCCATCCGGAGCAAGTGGAGGAACAAGGAAGGGGATCTGTCAAAAGCTAAATTACTTCTTGTTAGCTTTGCCCCTGTCATTTCAATTCAGCTTAGTGTATGTTAATCTTTTTTATGGCTTAAATAAAGCCACAGAAAGTGATTATACTTTAACCCTCTTGTGAATTTCTCAAACACTTTAATCTAAACCCAACAATTTCCACCAGCTCTGGAATGAGCTGTCAGGTCTCTGTCTCCGAACATAATCAGATAATTGGCCAGTTTTGTAGGTTCCATTCCTTTATCAATTCTGTAAAACCACGAAGTTCTAGATTTCTCAAACCCTCTCTTTCTGCAGCAGCTCTGCTCCCTGTTTCAATTTCTACGTCTAGGAAGCCATGTGGTAGAATTCAGAGTATGGGTTTTAGGTACAATTAGATCATGTTGAAGTTCCAATTCCATGGAATTGCCTGTATGAGAACCCAAACAATATGCTAACTTCTCTAAGACTCCATTTCTTTATCTGTAAAATGGTTATACTAGTGCTTGTTTCCTAAAGTTTCTGTGAAGATTAAATGAAATAACATAGATGAAGTGCCTGCCACATAAAGCCACTTAATTCACGCCCATGTCCTTTCTCCACCCTCAAATGGGACCACTTGTTCTCTCTGCATTTAGAATGGTGTTTTGTGAGTGTTGTTATTTTATTTTCCAGACTCTGACTTATTAATTCACATGGTCAAAGCATAGTGTAGAAAAGGCAAATTTGTGTCTTTCTGTTTCTGAAAAGACTAATTAGTAAAAAGAACAAAAAATAAGGTCCAGCAGACAAATGTGTTTAATTGATCACCAGGAAGCAATATTGTTATTACTTTGATAAATTATTTTTATATTATTATTTATTATTATATAAGTTTAATTACTATCATTACTGGGGTGGGAGTGGGGGGTGGTCTGTAAAAGTCCACACCCTCCTGACAGGATAAATAAGGCAGAAAAAGGCACATTGCCTACGTGTGTGCTATTTTCCATCATATCTATCACCTACTTTTTCTTAGTAAAGAAAGAAGTGACCCGGAAGACTTCTCCTTAACGAGTTCTCACTGTGCCATCACGATTTCCCTATTCATGCCTACAGTATCAAAGGCTGCAAAAGGGAGGGTCTCCAGGCCTCCTGTACATTCAGTGACAACCATCTATTATGTGCAGAGAGCCTCCCGGTAGAAAACAGAGAGCTGTCGCCATTGTGTTTAAGTTCCTAGGTCAACGCTAGGCAGTTTAAGGTAATCCACAGCCAAAATTCTCATTGTAGCAATTTCTTGCTTTATTAATATTATTTTTAATTGGAAAAATCATAATTGCTTACATTTATGGGTACAATGTGGTGTTTTGATATATGTATATAATGTGAAATTCAAGCTAATTAACATATCCATCCCCTCAATTACTTATCATTTTTTGTAGGGAGATATTTGAAATTTACTCCCTTTTATATTGAAATTTACAAGAGTACTTCAAAATGTTTGTGGAAAAATAGAATTAAAAGATAATATGAATCTTTCCATAAACCTCTTGTACAATTTCTGTTTAGTCCAGGGCTATGCGGGCAGCCATTAGAATGCAGCATAAAATCAGTAGATACTAATGAATAACAAATAAAGCTCACTCCCAAACTAGGCCATCCAATGGGAAGTTTAACATGATTTCACAATCCAAACCATTGTTCACGTACTTGTTCTGCTTCTTGCTATCTGTATATCCTATCTTTCTGTTCACAGGCTGCTAAACCACTCGGCAAACCTATTACACGCAACAAGTTCAACCTGCCGCTTTCATCTAACCTAGACTTTACATCACAATAAAAAATCTTCTTGTATTGAGAAACTAGAATGTGGACTCTGAATGCTCAGTAATTCTCATGTCATTAGTGTCCCACAAAGTTGTCCATTGAACATACTCGTGACATGAAATCAAGCCTGTCGAAGTGGAGTGGCATTGATTTTATTTGTGATGGGCCCTCCTGAGAGGTGCAAAGACTGGACATTGTGTAGCCAATGACTATTCACCATGACAGAGAGAGCAATATCACATTTCCTTATTCTTCCTGAAAGCAACTTAAGTTGAATTCTAAGCCCCACTCACCTGATAAGTAGAAAAGTCAAATTCAACCATTATTGCAGCTCCCCCATCCCAGGTCACACAGATGTCTCTGAATAGTAAGCAGCAGTAAACATGAGAGAGACCCCACTAGTCATGAGACACTGGGGTACACAGAATACCACCAGGGTTTCCATTATCCCAGCACTTAAGGATATGGCAGTTCGTCTGCTTCTGCTCTATTCATGGGGCTCCGAAAATCCTCAGCAGACTGGAGGCCCCTGCCTCTGAGGTCCATTAGGCAGGCCTCCCTTCTGACTAGTGCTCCTCTCTTGGGTGGCTTGCCACAGTGAGGTACACGCTCTCCATCATCAACCTCCAGCCTCCTCCCAGTCTGGGGTGAAGAATCTCTCCCTTCCCCTCTCAATGCTCTCAAAAACTCCCCTCCTTCCCTGGGGATGCCTAATCTTACCTGAGCTTAGGCTTTTCCAAAATTCAGGAAGAGTTCCTGCTTTTGAGGCAAGAGAAGGCAAAGCCCAGATTTCTGTTAAAAATGGAAAGAATGGAATGACTCAGAGAAGGAAGCAAAACTGATGTCTCAAAAAATTATCCCATCCCATTGGTCTCATAAGCAAGCAGGATACGAGAGTCACCCTTGACTTCTTGGCCTGGGAAATGGGTAGGACTAATTATCCCTGACAGAGGAGTCACAGGAGCCACAGTCAAGGTGCATCCACTCCAGAGACACTGCTAAGTGAGAACCAAGAAACAATCATGGGTGTTCCAGGGCAGTGCCCATGCCTTCCCACCCATCCCTCAGGTGATTCTGGGCAGAGGTTCACACAGATTGGGAGTGGGAGTGGATCGAGTGAAATAGGGAAGATGGAATGAAAGAGTCATAATACCAAGAGCATGGCAGCAATCTGCAAACACAAGAAGACTGCCCTACCTTTGAGCCTAAAATCTAACTGGATATTTGCAACGAGATGGCCTCATCTGCAATCAAAGGGATGACTGGGTTGATGCCAACAGGAGGTGCTGAGGAGGAAGAGAAAAGCCTGACCACAGGACGGTGGCAGTGCCCAGAGCCAGCTTGAAGGGGTCCTGGGGACCAAGCAGGACAGAAGAGGTCATGTTTCCCCAGGGGCTACTGAGAGTCATGCAATGGACACACAACGGACAAATGGCAAGGGAATACCCCGGGGCGCTGGAGCAAGAGGACTGATGAGGCAAACGTGTCCAACACGCCGAGACTGTGGGGGAGTGGGATCTCCATATCCAGGGATCCCACTGCTGGTGGTTCTAGAAAAGTCCACTGTGAACACAGACTTCTAATTGTGCCCTGTCAGGCTGGTATTGCTGAGAAAACTTTAGTTACACTTTCAAACACAATTGAAGACCTCTTCATATTATAAGAAAACAGTACATCTTCCTAAAACACACGCTCACATACACACACACACACACACACACACACACACACACACACACCTCAGTCTGGTGCCTGTGTGATTTGACTAAGATTGAACTTAAGCAAATGTTTGTGGGAACAGGAAGCAACAATTAACAAATTCATCAATTCAATTACAGCACAGGGTAGCTGCTCAATAAATGTTTGTTGTTGCTGCCGACGATGATAATTAAAATCCTGTTTATAGATGGGTTGTGATGTATAATCATTTCATAACTAAGTCCTTACGCCTTGATGAGAACTATCACTCTGTGTAAATATTGACTAAGGCTGAGCCTCACACACACCATTGAAATTCAAGTTTATAATCTACCAACCAACAGTAATGAATTAACCTGGGACCTCAGTTCCAACAAACAACTGTTGGCTTGGAGGCAGAGCTGCAGACATGATCCTAAATCAATATATCTTGAAGTCATTTTTCATATTTCACACACAGCCTTGGCTTAATTGGCAGCAATTTTGCATGAGACTTCTGATATTTCTTCATCATTCGGTGACTTTTAGGATTTCTAGCAGTGAAGGTCTCCACTCTGATTCAGCCCCACAGAGGACCAGGAGGAGGTTGGAAGGCCAAGAGCTTCTGGAAGGTTCAATGGGCCTGTGATTCTCCCAGTGTCAACCAGTGGAAAGTAAAGAGTGGTAGCTCTTTCTTTAGGAGACAATCATGTCCTGAGAGTGATCAAAAAAATTATTTTTCTAAATGTCAGCCAAAACAGGTAAGAATTGAAGTGCTAAGCTGAGTTTGTTTCCTGTGGAAAAAATCCACATTTTCTTTCTAATTATCAGCAGTAAGTTAAAGATTGAATGGATATAGAAACTGAACTCCTTTAAACACTCTCTCTGTCCACCCCGAATCCTCCAAACACACACCCCCATACACACGCACCACACATCATATACACACACACCACACACACAACACATACAACACACCACCACACACACACAACACACCACATGCAAAACACCACACAAACACACCATACCACACACACAGCACATGTCACATACAACGTACCACCATACACACTACACATCACATACACCATATCACCACACACACACCACATCACACCACGTACACGACACCACATACCACACACACCACACACCACACCACACCATACCACACACACCACATCACACACACATCACATACACTGTATCACCATACACACACCACACACACTCCACATCACACTGTGACACACACCATGACAACATACCACGTGCACACTACATCACATACCACACACCACACGCACGTACACACCACACGAACGTACACACCACACACCACATGCACACACTCCTTAATAATTTACCAGATGGAAATGAATTATAGGATATTATTTATAAGTGCATTAGAGTAAGTCAGGCAGTGACTTGAAAAAATCAATAAAAGTTAAATCCAAATTCACATTTTGCCACAAGGTACCCTTTGGTACTAGCCACTGCTGACAAGTCAGCAGAAGGGTTTGCACCAACAGGACTAGCAAGAAGGAGAAGCAACATTTCCTCTGCACAGAGCTCGGCGGGGGGTGGGGGACGGTCTCTTACAGGTAGGAGCGAGATTAGTGTGGAGGAAGCAAGAAATGTTAACTTGCCTCTCTCTTCTGCATTTCTGCATACATCACCTTCTCTCATTCGGAAGTCTCTGTCGAAGGGCAGGGGTATGGCAGAAAGCATCAGGATTATCAAAACAGAAATTCAAAGAGAAATAAATTGTTTGTCTTTAGCTTCCAGCATTCAAAACCTAGAAGGACAATAGCTTAAAAACCTTTGGGGGGGGAGGGCGGGAAGAGAGAGAGAGAAAGCAAATTTTCTAAATTCTTTTAGCATCTCAGGAACCATGCCCTAGGGCTCAGATCTCGGAGATCCTTCTGTAATGTAGATAAGATTTCCATTCTGCTTATGACCATTAGGCCTTACACTCATTGCCCTAAAGTAGAAAGAGGATAATGCCAAAGCGGAAGATGTACAGACAGAAGATTCTGAGCCTTTAAGAAAAGTCCGAAGGCTTCCCATTCTAGAGGAGATCGTGGGAAGTGGAGACGAGAAAGGCCAAGAAAGCCAGTTCCAACATGAAGTTTCTCACGGCCCACTCCTTATCCTTAGGCTGGGGTAGAGCTTTTGAAATCTCCAGCAAGGTATGGGAGGACCAGTAAGCACTGGGCACATTCTAGTGGCACATTCCCAAGGTGTAGCAGGGTGTGGTGGCAAGCCCTCCCCCAGTCCCAGGGGACAGGACAGCCTCATCAGTGGAGATGGCCTGGTGATCGCCTGACATTCCCCTCTCTCCCAGTGGCATGCACGGGGACCCTGGAGTAACTACATGCCTTGGTGTGAGGATGTGCAGGGACCAGCCCAGTCTGGATGAGGAAGCTCTCAGTCACTAAGGGCTTTAAGGAGCAAATGGCATAAGCCAGTGCTGGGTGCTAACACATCATCCTCCCAAACCCAGATGGAACCAGCAGTTCCCCACAATCACCAGGCCTGGAAGCAGGAAAGGCCAGCCATTCTGTCCCAGAAGACAGTGAGGACACAGATGGCCTCACCTCCAGGAGGTCACATACCGCCTGGGGAGGGGCAGAGCAGGGATGGAAATCTGATAGACCCAAGGAGGCAGAGGCAGTGCCACACATCAGACTAGGCTTATGGAATTCTCCTAAAAGATGGTGTCCCCTCACCTACACCTCCCCCACCAACTACCCAAGCAGACAGGGGCTTGTGACATGATAGGAGCAATAAAGAGGCCATTTTTTTTCTTTGGGCAGAGGAGTGTAGCATGAGAAAATTGGCAAGTTGGATCCAGCAGCTTCATGAAAAGTCTAAATCAACTACATTTATAGATGGAAAAGTCTGAGCCTTGGGAGAAGTAGATGCTACTGACTTGTTAAATAACTAGATAACTTGGACCATATTATTTAGTACTGTGTGTTATCCTGTAGTATATGTTTATGTATAACCTAGAAGTTTTCTTCTTTTTAAATGTTTCAAGGTGACGTGCCTAGGTGGCAGGACGTTTGTCTTCTCGATGCCACGTCTGGGTCCTCCCACGCATGCACCCCTCTGGGGAGGATCAGAAGCGCTCCCTGCTGCATGCAGGAAGAAGACAGGAACGGAGCGACTGGCCATGTGGGGAGGTGAGGCCAGGGAGAGGAGGAGAAATTGGGGGCCCCGTGGTTGAGGGGAGGAAGAGAAGTCTTCCCCAAGGTCCAAGAGCGAGGCAGCCATGTGGTGGTGGCTACGGAAACAAAGAATGGATGCTCCTGCCTCTGGCACATGGAGCAGATAGAGCCACCTGAATGGGCTGCAGAAGCCACATCCCACTCTCTGCTCAAGGGGATGACCGATTGCAATGGGTATACTGGAGCCAGAGGTAAGGAACTGGAAATGTGTGTGTGTGTGTCTGTGTGTGTGTGTGTGTGTGTGTCTGTGTGTCTGTGTGTGTGTTTGTGTCTGTGTGTGTGTGTGTGTGTGTGCGTGTGACAGAGAGAGAGAGAGAGAGAACAGTAAGATGAGCTAGTGAGAAATCTACTGGACTGGACACACTGCCCATCCTTCCAGAATGAAAGGCACGGTCCCAGGGTTACACATAAACACAAAGAATCACTCCAAATACATTTTTTAATGTTCTTCTTATTCTTTTACGATAATTTGGAGCCATTTCTATAGCTGAATAATATTTAACTCAAGCCTTCTTTTCTAACATTTGACTCAAAGTTTTTTTGTTTTTTTTTTGCACCGGGAAAGAGGGATGTTACACATAGATACGCTGGTCAGAAACGAAAGTCCAAAAGTCAGAGGTAAAGTCATCACAGGTTTCAAAATTGCTTCAAACCAGGCCTGTGTGTGTGTGTGTATGTGTGGGTTTTCAACCACCGTGCTTTTCAAAAATTAAGCTATATTGGAAAATGGGAGGATATAAGGACGGGGTGGGGTAGCAGTGAACATACCAACATTTCCAGTCCCTGGGACAGTATTCCCAGCTTGCTACTGAGACAGGGGACTGTGTGCAGGATTCTGAATGACCAGATCTGGACACCCTGCTCCATTGTTCTGTTCGCACTCCCTCAGCCCAGACAAGCCTCGTCACTCCCTCACGTCCGGCCCCTGCATCTCTACAGCAGGAGCAAACATTAAGAGGTGGGAGAGCAGTCACATGCAGCCAAGAGCTGTCATTGCAAAGAATCATCGTGAGGTTTACCGGGATCTTCAGAAGACACATTCACAGACGTGAGTGGCATCTGATTTATCTGCTGTAAATGTGACTCTTCACACAGAAGCCCTCTTCCAAAACACCCCCTTTCTGGGGGATGGGGTGAAGTGGGGAGCCTTACAGTCTACAATCTTCAGCTACATAAATTCATTTCAGCATAAGAGAGAGAGGAAGAAAATCAGCGATATTCTTCCTTTGAATCTGTCGAGAATTAAGGGGGAGCATGGGTGTGGGGGACCACGCGTTTTGTGCTGTACCTTTGAAAAGAGAACAAAACACAATGTCTTGAGATGAGTGGCATTTTCCGAAGCGCATATTCTCACAAATTCTTAAGGAAATATTGCCACCTTCTGGACAGAAGCTCAATAAGCAGTCACCACAAGCTTGGTGGCAGCTCGTTTATAAATTTATTTACATGGATTAATAAAGAAGAATTTTGCTTAGGCTTCTTTTCTTTTCTATTATTATACCTGCACAACATTGATATACTAAAAAAAAATCAAGTTACCATAAAAGTATTAACCATATGCATAATAGAACAGAGAGCCCATTCCACCATTTAAGCAAATTCTTCAAGAGAAGAATAATCAATCACACTGACAAAGTTTACCAGATTTTTAAAAATCTCATTCACACACTTTTTAACTCTTACGGGGCTTGAAGAAAAGTGGATAGATTCTCAACCAGGTTTTCTATTTATACATTTTTTTCTTTTTAATTACTACTTCTCTCTTTCACAAATAGGTTCAAGTTTCCCTAGCTAAATAGTCCTGAATTTGATTTTTTTCAATGTATTTTCGTAGTTTAAATTCATCAGTAACATTTTGAGCATTTAAAAATGACACTCCTGTATCATACCCTGATCATTTTTGAAATGCTCATGTCCCTTTTACCTGTTTAGTTTGCCCTCGTCCCATTAGTCAATTCTCATGACCGAACATGTTTTCAATAAAATAAGGCAGCTTAGATGGACATGTTAGTTTCTTTAAACAGCTATGCATCGTGTCCCTCTGAAGAAAGGTAAATTGCAAAGACCCGGCACACTCGATCGGTACACACCACCACAACAAAACGTTGAAAGTGGTCTCCAGTGTGGAGAAGACTTCGAGACCAGAAAGTTATTTCTCTGCTGGGTGAGAACAGCATCGAGGACCCGTGCTGATTTCTCTTCTCAGAGCTTTTTAAATGCATGGGTTTCTGCATTAAGCCCAATGTGCCTCCTCATTCAGGATCTCACAGAGGGCTTAGGGGAAGGCTGTGTCATGAATGAATGAGAAACTATTCATTTCTGAGAGGGTGTGGTTGATGGTGATTGACAGCCCACTCACCTTGCCCATATTTGCACGCGGGGTGTGGGGAGGAGGGAATTCTGTGCTGAGGCCCCATCTTGCAGCATGTCCTCAAAAATGCCGATACTCCGGTCCTCTGTTCCCTAAATTTGGAGTCCTAAATTTTGTGGTTGACCAGGAGCCGAGTGGGCCGATCAAAGGTGGTCACTCAATTCTGCCCTAGAATGCTGCCTCGGTTTGCTCCACAGGCATCTTCTGGCTGGAGGCAGCAACTCGGTCCCTGACCTCTCTGTGAATGGGGTAAGTTCAAGGAAAGGAGGAAAGTCGAATTTCTTGGACCAACTGGCAGGCAGTTGTTTTCATCATCCACCAAACACTCGCTGAGATAACTACATCAAATATTACCTGCGAGGCCAGTGATCAGAATGTGTGTCACACAGGTCCCCCCAGGGAATGGTGTGACTGTGCACTGGGAGAGAGCCACTCAGCCACCAGCCGCCTGCACATAATCTCAAATTACTAGATGCACTGCTGACTTGAAAAGCACACCCTGAAATGCTGACCGACTAGCAGTCTTTCAGTGGATGCAGCGTTGCACGCACCGGGGGCTGGAGCTGCTGCACAGAAGAGCACAAAGAGAACGAAAGGGGAGAATAGAAAAAGCATGTTCTTCCTGGAAATCTTGTTTTGAATTGGCAAGTCCCTGGTGCAGAAATGTCTTTGGTGCTGGGGATAATCTGGGCCTGCAAGTGCTAAATTGATTCACTGTCCTGCAGACACCCAGGGGCTGAATATCAAGGAACAAATGCATTAATCACGGCAGAGCCTGTGTGCCAGCAAACATAAAGACCACTGCTCCCAGCAGCGGCGATCGCACGAACCTCTCCACAGACCACACGCTCCCAAGTAGCTCTCTGAAGTCTCATTACTGAGAAGCGTGTGTGGCAGGAGGAGGAGGGGGAATTGTATCTGACTTCCTCTGAAACATGCATTTAGAAATAAATGTATTACATTTAGTCTTATGTTTAAAAAAGGGGATGGGGGGACCTTTGGACCAGAATCATTACAGATGAAATAAACACACGGACACAGAAACACACACACACACACACACACACACACACACACACACACACACACACGCACAGGCATATGCACAAAAGCTTTCAGGGAGAAACAGAAAATGATGTTTTGCAATTACAGTCCACAGCTGCTGCAGCTCCAATGTGCGCGTGCTACACAGGTGCTGCCATTATAACAATGAATAGCGCGCATTAAAGGTGCCATCCATAGGGGTAATAATACTAGGGTTGAAAAGGTATTTTCATCTGCAGCCTGATGTTAGGCAGAAAATAAAATAAGACATTTCACAGCCAGCCTGTTGGCCTAGCTGCCACAGGAGAGGCCCAAGCCCGAGGTGAATCTAGGACGTTTAGGTGTGTCTGACAGTGGGAACCTGCCTGTGGTTCCTAGAGGGGCCACCAAATCTCTTCCTGTTCTTAAAAAGGGGCTGCTGACCATTAATTGGAGGAAACTGAGGCTCCCTGCAGTTTACAGATTTAGCGGCATCAGCCAGCATGACATCTAACCCTGCCTGGCACCTACCAGTGTCTGGATCCTAGAAATACTGTTGGAAAAAAATAGACAGGGGGTCTCAATGGATGGGGAAGTGGAACATCTGCCAAAGAAGGGAAGGAACCCTGGAGGAGGAGGCAGCTCTGACACAGGACCCCAGCCCGGATCTCTGGGTCATGCCATCACTGTGCTCCATCCCCCAACACAAACATCCTTCCCGGGGCCAGCTCGAAGCCCCAAACAGCCAACCTGCTTTGCTCACCTCATCCAGCAGGATGGGCAAAGTGTCTCGTTTCATTTACCTGCCACAACTTCTCAATTTACTAACCTCTGCTCTCTCAGCAGAAAAATTCATCTTCAGGCAACCAAGACATTCGTGCAGGTTGGAAGAAGGTGGGAAAGTGAGCTTCAGAACCAAAAGATGAAAGACCAGATCTCAGTGTGGCCAGCTCTGCGACCTTACGCAAATGAACCTTTGCAAAGTGAGGTTACTAGTATCTGCTGCATAGGGTTGTAGTGAGGATCTGCTGAGACCAAAGATGTGAAAATGCTTACACCAAGCCTGGAAGACAGTAGGCACCAAATAAATGGTACAGGTGATTACAGAAGCTTCCATTTCTCCACATTCATTTTCCTGGGTGGGTCCATGAATAGCTTCTAAGAAATTCTCAGCAAGAACATGGAAATCTCTATCAAGAAAGAAGAAAGAACGAAAAAAAAAAAAAAAGCTATCCATACTTCTCAGTACCGTAGAGTCAGCTTCAGACCAAATATTTCAGGATGACTGTTTAAAAATATTTAAAGCTCTGCAGAATAATTTTTTTTTATATTGTCTACTTTTGACATCAGTGAAACCAAACAATAAATAAATAATATCACCCATTGTGGGGTGAATTTTAAAAGCGGAGGGTCCCTCAGCCCCAGGTGAGTGCTGGCATGGCTCATGTGGACTGGGCACACTTCCCCAGAGCCAGATGGAGAGTCACCCACAGCCTGGGAGCCTGGAAGCCCGCTGCCCTGGCACGGATGGCACCGGGATGTGGGAGCACGCTGCACTCGCCAGGATGAAAGCCATCCTCGGGAAACAGGATAGGTCCCAGGTTACCAAGGAAGCCAGGAACATAGCCCTTTTTAGAGGCCTTAAAAGTGAGGAGAGGATTAAAATTAATTTGAAACTTCACAGGAAGCCTGCATAATGAAAACAAACGTCAATTGCAGTGCTGGCTGGCACGTGCCGGATCTGGAATCGCTCACACAGCAGAGCTCTGGATAGGTTGAAGCCCACTGGGGAGGTAACAACCACAAAACTAGAATGACAGAGTTGATGATGATAATGACGATGATGACAGTGTTAGTGATGGTGGGGGTGGTGGCAATGGTGAAAAGGGGTCTTAGTCAAGGTCTCGTGGACCACAGAGCCCTGAGGCACTTTCATAAAGTGTGTTCATTTATTCATTCAGTAGAAGTTGTTGACCATGCTGTATGAATTAGCAGTATCCTAAGTCCATTAACCAAACATCAGGTCCATGCTCAAGAAGCAGAGACAGGTGCATCAACACATAATTATAAGACTGTATGTTAAAGTACTTGGCAGAGGAAGAAAGGGGTGCCATGAGAGCACTTAAGAGGGGCACCTAGTCCAGACAGGGGTTCAATGAGAAGCTAAGAGGTGCTGATACCTAGACTGAAATTAGGCATGGAAAGAAAGAGGAACAGTAGTCCTCACTTATCTGCAAGGGACACTTTCCAAGACCCAGAGCGGATGCCTGAACCATGACAGTACTGAACCCCAGCCAAGGAATGGCAGGGTCGCCTCTTCACTTAAAGGAAGCACTTATGGCTTCTCTTTGGCATTTCTGAATTGCCAGCATCACTCCTCTTGCTCTTTGGGTCCATTATTAAGTAAAATAAGGGCTGTGTGGACCCAAGTATTGCAACACCGCAACAGTTGATCTGATCACCTAGACAGCTACTAAGTAACTAACAGCCAGGTGGTGTCTACAGCCAGGTGGTGTCTACAGCCAGGTGGTGTCTACAGCCAGGTGGTGTCTACAGCCAGGTTGGTGTCTACAGCCTGGGTACACTGGACACAGGGATGACTCACGTCCCGGATGGGACAAAGCAGATGGTGTAAGATTTCATCACACTACCCAGAAGGGCATGCAATTTAAAACTTACAAATTGTTTATTTCTGGAATTTTCCATGTAATATTTTCGGGCAGTGGTTGATGGTGGGTGACTGGAACTGTGGAAAACAAAAGCACAAATAAGCATGGAGAAAATGCAGGGGCCTAAGTGTAAGAGCACGAGTCATTCCACAGAACCCATCACTGAAGGCTGGGATGGGAAGGGATGAAAGAGAGGTGGGGATGCAAAAGTTGGTCCAGCCCCGTATGCTGTGTGTGCTGAGAAGGGTAAGGGTGAGGGGAGATCTTTGGGGCAAAGTCATTATAGATGACATACACACACACAAACACACACACACACACAGTGGGAGCCAGACTTCAAGAGGGTCACCAACAACTCCACTCCTTGTGCTGTCCCCTCCCACACTGTACCAGCATTGGTCTGTGCGACCAATAGAATGTGCCAGAAGTAATGATATGTCATTTCTAAGGTTAGGTTACGAAAGACCTTGCAGTTTTCCTCTCACAAATGGCTCACTCTTGGGGAGGCCAGCTGCCACGTCGTGAAGCGACCCTGTGCAGACACCCACAAGCAACAAACTGAGTCCTCGTGAATGAGGTTAGAAGCAAATCCTCAGCCCATCAAACTTCAGATGACTGCAGCCCTGAGAGACTGCACGCATGAGAGACCCTGAGCCAGAACTACCCAGCAGGGTGTGTTTCCGACCCTCAGAAACTGTGGGAGAGAGCAAACGTCTGCTGTTCTCGGCGGCTAAGCTTCGGGCTAATTTGTTACACAGATAGCTAGTACACCTGGTATTAGCTATGGACAATACATATACAGACACACAGACAAAACGTATATAGACGTACATTACTGTGTGAAAGAGCAGGTTATGAAGAAAACCATATATTTCATATGATCCTTCCATTTATGCATTACATGTTGTATTTATAATGAAAAGGTTTCTTTTTAAAATTAATCTTTTTAGCAAATGAACCATAAATGTAATTTTTTTTTTTGTCTTTTTCGTGACCGGTAAGGGGATCGCAACCCTTCGCTTGGTGTCGCCCGCACCACGCTCAGCCAGTGAGCGCACCGGCCATTCCTATATAGGATCCGAACCCGCGGCAGGAGCGTCGCTGCGCTCCTAGCGCCGCACTCTCCCAAGTGCGCCATGGGGTCAGCCCCATAAATGTAATTTTTTTAAATCTAAAATTCCATAATAATGTCAATTAAAGCCCATAAATAGCATGAAAAGCAGATCACAGAGGCATTTTTAAATCACGGGCTAATTTTTTGGAGTGTTGTTAAGCTACAGAGAAGGCCTGTCCCCTCCCCCTCGCTGTGCCTCAGTTGCAGGTGGAAGGTCTAACTATGGTTGGGAGCAAGAAGGAAGCCACCTTCTCAGCAGAGAGGGATGTTAACCAGAAGAGCAGTGCAAAACAAGCTGAGGCAGGCCAGATGATTTCCAAGGCAGTTTTTGCAAGCTGAGGGGCAGGACACACATAGAAAGGCCCAAGTTACTGCAAAAGAAAAGGTTAGAAGGGGCTGAGTTGGTGAAGAAGGAAAATGTACCTGCTCAAGAATTCTCACAGTTGGGAGAAAGGCAGCCCTTATGTTGTGGCCTTAGCAAGAAGAGCCACAAGTCCCCATGGCTATGAAATCATGTCCTCATGTGAAGCATCACAGAGATACCCCTCAAGGGGTGGTTGAAGGTGGTCCCCCATGACGACCTCTCAGATGTCACACAGAGACTGTGTGAGCCTGCCTGCCTTTTCTACCACACTGGGCATAATGTCCTTTAGTTATTAATTAATTAATTTAAATTACACTAAGTATCTAAGTGCTTCTTGCAATCTTAACACCTTTTCTCCTAAACAGTTTTTTCATATAATGAAGACTTAGTATCAAAAAGTGGTGCTTAAGGGCATATCAGTTCTTTCTTTCTTTCTTTCTTTTTGACTTTTTTGGGGAGCAGGAGGTTCTTAAAGAGTATCAGCAACAGATGTTTGAGAAACTCTCCCCAACAATGTCTCTGCATGCAGAGATCCTGATCTCTAGATGTCAAGGCAACAGATCATCATCAAATCCCATCAAAGCACACTGTTCTCAATGGAGAGGACCCTGGCACCGTGGGCTGGGGCCCTGCTATCCCCCACGTTGCCAGAGCACAGGTATGACAAAGTGAATCCCCGTTTGGTTTCTTCATTGAAAAAGCCCACTCCCCAGTGGACACCAAAGTCTTTGATGGGTTTTTGAGTGGGATTATGAATGACAATATCTACAAAGGAGGAATGATACAGAGGGCATTTGTTATACAAGTGTTGAAGGCACCTTGCAAATACAAGAATATCCCAGAAGATTTTATTAAATTTTTTTCCAGTTACTATGCTTGGGGTAGAGCCATGTGTACCATATTGACCTTGAATCAGTCCTCAACTTCAATAAGAATTTGCCCTAAAGACCAGGTACCAAACCCACTGTATGTTTACATTTAGAGGTACCTGCCTAACCCGTTCCCACTAATAGGACCCCACTGTCTAGATGTAAAGATGACATTTATTTTCGCTGTAATAGAGATATTACTAATCTCAGACCATGCCATGCTGCCTTCTCCAGGTTGCTGGAAAGCCCTCAGTCTCTGCAATTCAAAGTGAAGTATGCACCCACCAAATTGCAAACTGCTCTTTTCCTCCTCGAATAGAGTAGTTCCTGTTAAGCCTTTCCCTACACGGAAGAACTCCTTTTGGTCTTATACCTTCTATAAAATAGTAAACACATGGCAAAACACAGTTAAACCACATAAAACTACTAATTACTTAATTAACTACTACTGTCAACACAAAACATAAATTACCAAGAGAAAGGAGGTCCTTAGGAATGATGGCTTTTATTAGTTATTAATTCAATAGGCATTTATGTGAAAAAATCATTTATTTTTCTTCTCTATTCATACACTGTTGTCCGTAATCTTTCTCGGAGATACACACTGTACTCAACTTTCACACTGTCACTCAGAACTGAGGCCAAAACAAGGGAATTAGTATCCCTTTTTTAAGTGTGGACAGATTCATGAATTTTATGCTTTTTAGAAATTCCTAAAATTACTCATACATTTTGAAATATTTTTGTTAAAGAATTTAGAGAAAGAAATTTTGCCTTATTCTATAAACCAGATAGTGATAGAAGCTAACATCTGTCAAATGACTGTGTGTGCCTGGTCATCGCAGTTGAGGCAGGAGGAAAGGTTTTTCACCAGATTTCTTGAGTTCAAAATCTGGATCCCATTGAAAATTCAGCCTGTTTACAGTACACCATCATCTCTCTCTCTCTTTCCTGCCTACTCTTTTATTTTCTTTGTATAACTATGCAGTTCTTTCTATTATTTGGAGGGATGTTTGAGATACACCACAAATCTTCCACAGACTCTGTTAACTGGATGTGTCATTGGAGCTCCTAGGATTCCTGTAAAAACTACCATTAGATGTTTTGAAGAGATATTTAACTCAGATGGTAGCGAGAAATGTCTGCGTCTGATGGACACGGCTGGAATGAACTGCCTCCTTGTTGTAAGGTCTGTGAAAGGTTATTAAATTTGGGGCTTGGACAGTTTATAAAACTCCTTTCTATAAGGCGGATTTAGCAATGGGTGGACCCTTTCCCCACCTAGTGGAGACCACTAAGAAAAGCGACGCTGTTTCTTGGCCATGGAGACAAGCCCTCTGTGGCAGGCCGCTTAGACACTTGGCATCAGTTTGATTTATGGCCTTCATGTGATAGGCTTGTGATTTTTTAATTTAAAGATATTAAGACAATTCACTAAGATTTATTCTAAGGGGGTTGTTTATACTTTTATGCTTTTTTAGATAACCTGTACTTTAACAACCCAAAGTTTAATGCATAGATTTCCCCTGAATATGGCAAATAAAACTGTATATGAATAAGCATAAAAATTTTTGATGGCAAAATAAATCACTGGCGTATTGGAAAGATCACGGGCTTTGGAGTCAGATAGACCAAAGTTTAAATCCCAGATCTCCTACTCATCATTACTTAACCTCTCTGGACCTCAGTTTTTCCTTCTTTATAATGAGGATCCACACCTGCTCTCTACCTCCTAGGTTATCACTATGATGTTTCTTATGATGAATGGCATTTGACTGTGGAGGAGTGCTTGAGACCAGAGACCGTTTGGGTATTCCTAATGCAGTCAGAGATCGAAATGTTTGCTGATGTGAACTGAATCGATGTTGGGCCATTGGCAGGTTGTGAGTTCATTTTCTCCCACCTCAGTGATGGTAACAGGTTTTCCTACCAAGCGGACTCACAACACACAGGACTTCGGCTCCCACTAGTGAAACTGAAGAATAATGGGTCCAGAGAGGGTCCTCTGGATGGCCCCAATGTAATTCCAAATTGCTAGTCACAGTGTGCAATGTTAGGTTTGTTTGTTTGCATAAACCTTACCGACTGTGAATTTAACCATCAGAATGCCTATACAAGATAATGGCTCCGGGCAAAAGCTTCACTTCTCTGCTAAGGCTTTGGCACCACAACCAGTAGCAGATAAGTTCACAGGGACTTTTGCCCTGACAGTGTTTAAGAACTTGAGAACCCAAGATTTCAGTTCTAGTATTCTAGTATGTCACCTCTCACTCTTCAGCCAACCACTCTAGGAACATTTGGGGAGGGTCACGTGATCTCCTTGCCACTTACCTTTCCTACAAGGGCCATCTCTGGGCCAGTGGAGAAAGGATTATCACTCTCATTTTCAAAATGAGGAAAATTGATTTATTAGGAGGTGATTTACCAGGCACAGAATCCCTCCCTGAACAGGAAAATAGGGCTTGGGAAATTGGGGACAGGGAAGCCATTTCTAAAATTTAATTTTCAAATAAGTGATACCTTCACACTGTTAAAGCTATATATATGATGTAAACAGACACTTCACCAACAGCATCCACAGATGGCAAATAAGCACATCATACACTATTAGGGACATTCAAATAAAAACCATAATGAAATATCACAGCCTATTAAAATGGCTAAATTTTAAAATACTGACTATACCAAATGTTGGTGAGGATGTGAGGACGTTAGAACCCCCAAACATTGCTGGAGAAAACAGAAAAAAAATACAGCCACTTTGGAAGACAGTTGGCAATTTCTTATAATGGTACACATGCACTTGCCACACTACCCAGCAATTCCACTTCTGAGTATTTACCCTATAGAAATGGAAACATGTTCGTACGAAAACATGTACACAAATGTAGAGCAGCTCTCTCCACAATTGCCAAAAATAGGGAAAAACAAAATGTTCAACAGGTGAATGATCTACAAACTGAAGGACATTCATACAATGGAATACTACAGAGTAATAAAAAGGAGCAAACTATTGATACACACAACTTCTTGAATGGATCTCAACAGCATCAGCTGAGTAAAGAAGTCAGGCTCAGAAGATTATGTACAGCACAACTTTACATGACATTCTTGAAAAGACAAAACTATAGTGTGGAGGGGAAAGATGTCATATATAGGGAAGCAGTCTCAGCCAAGGCAGGAACACAACCCCGTCCCACCCCGGAGTCAGTGTAGGGGCCATTCTCCCCTCTAGAAGCTCTCCTGACTCCCCCACCCTCCGGTCTCCCTGCCGTGCACCTGTCATATTTTAAATGATCTGTCTTCACGTCTTAACATCAGGGGCCATGTCTTTTTCTTCATTACATCCTTTTGGGAAAATTTCAGGTTATAAATGTATGTATAACTAATACCCAGCACTGTCACCATAGCACCTGGCACAGTGCCTGGCAGGCAGTAGAAACTCAGTCAATATTGGTCCAACTGCAGTTTTGAATTCTGAAAAGAGGGAGGAATTTGAGAGCCCTGTCAGTGGTTTCTGTAATCACCGTGCCACAGTCATAACTAAAGTTTGGAGTTGGTAACTTCCAATTAATGGGCCAAATGTCATAACATCAGTCAACTGGCAAAGCTTCAGGGCATTGCTTGCCATTATTGCTACATTTTTTTCCTCTGCCCCTTCCCAGAAAATGCAAAAATTGCAAGTGCCTTCATAGACCATTGGACCAACAAAATGCCCTGTGATGTGAAAATTTCTTAATAATGATAGCAGTGATCCCTATTTTTCCATATACAAGGAGCCTTTGCCTTTTTGTTCTCCTCACCAGTCCTATGAAATCATAGATTGTTATTCCTGACTTTTTTACAGGGCATCCAAATTAAGAATTTATAAAATCACAGCATTCTAGAACAGCATGGAGCCTGGATGCTTCTCATTTAGTCTTCATTCTTAATCTTGCTTCCACCTTAAAGAGATTTATTTAGAGTTGCTTAAAACATTGCAAATCTTACCTTTTCACTTAATTATAATCTTGCATTTTGCAAATGCTTTGCCGGTTTCAGAACCCGGTGCTCTGGGCTTTGTTGTTGCTGCTGTTGGCGGTGGTGTTGCCGTTGTGTTATTAGCTTTGGCAGTGTCAGAACTGGCAGCTGAGAACTCCTGATTCACAATCCTGTGCTTTATTTGCCAAGTGTAGACACAGCCCAAAAGCTGGAAGCTGAGATCCCAGAGGAAGAGGGGCTGGTCCCCTGGTATTGTGCGCTTTGCAGAGAGGAAATGAGCGCCCACAAGGCCAGCTCCTTCCCCTCCCCCTATCTCCTGAATGCAGTTTTTCCAATAATTTAATAACATTCACAGGGATATTAGATTAATTGGATTTTAATTCCGAATGACTGTGGAAGCAGAGAAATGAGTCACCAGCTCAAACTAATGAGAAGATCTATTAAGGGCTCTTTTCTGATAGACACATACAGCAGGGTTATAAATATTTCATATCCAATTAATTGAATTTTGCCCCCTATATATGACACGGCCCTGAAACATCAATCAAACAGGACCAGAGAAAGAACAGAGGGATAGAGGAAAAACTAAGGCTTCTTTGGAATAGCAACCACACAACCACCGGCCTTTTCCTCCTGCCCAGCCCCTGAAACGTCCCCCCACCCTGAGAAGCCCTGCCATTCACAGGGGGCCTGCCGAGAGGAGCTGGAAGCGTTTACACCAACTGCAGCTGGTTCCATACGGCGAGGAAATTAATGTTAATTAATCAGACAGCAGTTTTATACAGGGCCGTGTGCAGAAGGTTATTCAAGGCCTGCTGCAAATAGATTTATAGGTGTAATTGCTAGGTTGAATGACCCTCAGTAAATAGGCTCATTAAACTGGCCATCAGTCAAAAAGTCTAATTGAAGCCACACAGTCGCCTGCAATGGGGAACATGTGGCTCTTGATAAACAGAACTCGCCCACGGAAGCCCGCACTCTGGACAGTTTAGATAGGGCTGCTGGCCGTCCTTCAGGTGGCCTCAGCTTCTCTGCCTCCTGCAGTTCATTATCTCGGCAGCAAAGCAGAAGCATGCCTTCTGCCCGGCTACCTTTCTGTGGGTCCCCACAGAGTCCATGGAAGTGTGCGATGACAGGAAACGAATGGAGACCCTGCACATGGCAGGTGGATAGAATCTTCTGAGAGGAGTGAATAATCACCACCTTGCTCCACTATCTTGCCAGTGCAGTTATGGTTGGGCAGGGACAAGTGGCTGGGTGTGCACAGGGCTTGCAGAGGCCCCGCCTCTGTACATGCCACAGCCATGTACAAGCTCCTTGTCAAATGCCTGTTCTCATTTCTTTTTATTCCCCACACTCCCACATACAAAGAATAAATACAATTTATTTTTCTCCATATATGGCATAAAAAACAAGCTGTAGTTACAAATGGGAGTCTTTGAGAGCTTTTGGGGGTAAATTATGTACATTTAAATCCCTTTGTTGATGTTCAGCACAGCATTGTCTATAAGAGTGAAAAACTAGAAACAACCTAAATGTCCATCAACAGGAGTCTGAGTATCTAAATACTGACATTTACAGCCAATGAAATACTAAGCAAATATTTAAAATGACTTTTGTGGAATATACTAAAAAGCATACGTACTTCACAGGGCCTGGTTTTCCAAAGCCTTGCAGTTTCAAATATTGACCTTGCGGAGGACTGGAAATTCCCCTCAAGCTATAAGTCTCTGTTGCAAGATAAGGATTGTGGCACAGCAGGTTGGTGGCTTTTCAAAGGACAGACTAGTTACTGATTGTTATGCAAGGATACTGAGAAATTGCTGTTAAGAAGGAATGTTTGCTAAGATCAAACTGTTGTTGATAAGACCACTTAATTGTCTACTGCAATGTCATCTGGCTTGTTTCACTGAAAGTTACCAGCCTATACTGTTAAACTATAACCCCACCTATGTCTTTTCCTGTAACTTCCCGGTCTGGAAAATAAATGCAGGAAGAGAACCCCAATTAGGTGTTAATTTCCCAAATGGAAGTGTAGGCTCTCGCTTGAGCATTCCCAGGGAGATTAACCACTTCGGGGCCTCTCACTGCTCGGAAGAGATGGGCTTTGAGAAATCCTTTGCGTCTCCGTCACCCAGAGGAAGTGGGATGACAAATCCGTGGGGGCAAAGCAATGCAAAGCAACAACTTTTATGGAGATCTATGTTTATTAATTCAGAAAGCCTTCTATGATGTACATTCACATGGTCCAAAAAGCAGATTTCAGAACAGATATAATGTGTTTCTACACAGCATATCTTTATCTGTGGCTGAATAGGCAGAGAAAATGTGAAGTCTTTTTCTTAGTGTTCATCTGTTCCCTTTCATAATCTCCCATTCAGTAGTGGGAAGAGAAAAAAAATAAAACTAAATCTCCAATCTTGATTAAACTTAATCCAATCTGATCATGTAAATATAGGGACTCCTATAGCTAATACTCTGTCTCTTTTAGGAAACCTTGTCAGTTTCTAGATGGCTCCCTATGGTGGTTAATTTTATGCATCAACTTGACTGGGCCATGGGGTACTGAGACATTTGGTTAAACATTATTCTGGGTGGGTCTGTGAAGGTTTTTCTGCATGAGATTAACATTCAAATTTATAGATTTGAGCAAAGCAAATTACCTTCCCCAGTGTGACATCATCCAGTCCACTGAAGGCCTGAACAGAACCAAAAGGCTGAGTAAGGGAGAATTCACTCTTCTTCTCTGCCTCGTTGAGCTGAGCATCGGTCCACTCTTGCCTTCAGACTCAGACTCAGACTGAAACATCACCACCAGCTCTCCTGGGTCTCCAGCTTCCCAACTGCAGGTCTTCAGACTCCTCAGCTTCCATAATACGTCAGTCAATTCTTTATAATGAATCTCACATATATATATATAGTATTGCTTCTGTTTCTCTTATTAGTCAAGACTAATACATTCCCTTTACTTGCTCCTCTTCCCCAAGTGTGTCCTGTGAGCTAAGGGCTGTGTGTTATGGTAGAGGGAACAGCCAGGTCCTCGATGTCTTTTGAGGAATCTCTGGTGTCTAGGTCAGTGTCCTTTGTCCCTCAGCCAGCTTCTGTGGCTGCTGGTCTGTCTCAGCTTGCCCAGAGGAGGAGTTCCTTCCGGGCTGACTTGGGCTTACCTGGGCCTATCTGGGATTCAGGGGCTGCACACCCCAGATCTCTGCCAAGATCTCCACCCAGTCTGCATGCTCAAAGTCCCACTCAGCCTTTGTTTCTGAGTCATCGGGCTGCACCTTGGAAAACTCCCAAAACAGGACTGCAAGACCGTCATCCCCACCCACCCCACACAGGATTCGGGGAAATCAGGAAATCAAACTCCTTAGCCTGACTGTGTTCACCTCCAAGACGATGCAGCTATGCCCAAACTGGGGTCAGGACCTGCTGAGAGAGGACCTCTTCCCCAAGTCCTACATAGTAGTCAGGACAAAGGCCTCCTCTGCCTTCCACATTATCCTCCCATATGAAACCACCTCCTCATCTCAGGGCCCAGATCCCAGGATGTCAGAATGGACTTTAAGTCACTCCCTCTATCTCCTTTAAGCTTCTTTCCCACCCTCATCCAGGGCTGGAAAAAAGGAATTCTTCCTTTTACCTCCACTACATCCCATCTTCCTTTTGATTACAAGTGGCAAGTCTTGTGATGAACAGGGCTGGACCCTTGATATATTGAAGAGAGAGAATCAAGTTACTTGGAAAATGCTCTCTCAAGACAATAGCCTATTTACTGTCCTGCTCTATAATCTATTTCATATGCCAGAAGCTGGAAATTGCCTTGCTCTTTCTCTTTGTGTATTTTTTTATTAAAAAAATCCTAAATTTCCCCACGGCAGATAAACATCTAGGGTCAACCTCAGCAAAGGTCCTGTGCTCAGAAGAGAAAAATGGAAAGGTAAAATAGCGATACTAAAATATTAGCTTGTTACATATCTATACGTGCCTACAATCATGTCTGGGACAATGCTCACCAAAATGATATCATTAACTATTTCTGAGTAGTAGGATTAGGACCATTTTTGACTTTATTTTGCTGAAACCAGCTTTCGTGGGATTTAGAAAGTATATGTCTTCATTAATAGTGTGTATAAATGAACCACTGTCAGGCAGTGTTCTAGGTGCTGGGAATCTGGCTGCGTGAGGGGGAGGGCAGCCTCTCTAGGACCAGCATGGCCAGACAGAGGTTTCAGTAGCATTGCACCAGCTGCTTTGTTGAGAATAGAGCAAGGGCGGGGCGTGATGCAGAGCCAGAAGCAGGGAGACCAATCACAGAACTTTAGAAAAGCAATGACGGGACCTCCCCACTTTAAACTGCTGGCCCCGTGTATTAGATTCCAATGGCTTCTGTAACAAATCATCACATATTTCGTGGCTTAAAATAATGCAAAATTATTACCTTGTAGTTCTGGAGGTCAGAAATTCAAAATGGATTTCATGGATAAATCAAGTCCTTGGGCAGGGCTGCAACCCTTCAGGAACCTCTAGGGGAGAATCCATCTTCTTCCCTTTTCCACTTCTAAAGGCTGCCCACGTTCCTCGGCTCATGGCCACCCTTCCTCTGCAAAGCCACCAATGGCTGGTGGAGTCTCTCATTTTACATCACTGGTGATTAATTGGGCCCACCCAGATAATCGAGGATCATCTGCCTAGTTTAAGGGCAGCCGATTAACACCCCTAATTTCATCTGCAGCCTTAATTCCCCTTTGCCATGTAGCACATTCGTACATTGTGGGGACTAGGTTGTGAGCATCTTTGAGGGACCATTGTTCTGCCTACCACAGTCCAGCAGGCCAACCTGACTCTCTCCTGTGAGATTTTAGAATGGACACTGAGAGCCATTCATCAGTCAGGTTGCTGATTTGACCTCATAGAATGTGGGAATTAAATGAGAAAACCTAGTGCAGTCCCGTAGTAAATGCTCAATAAAAGTTAGTTGCTGTTGGTATCGTTAATTATCCTCAGAGATTGACTTAATTGTATGTGTTCAAGTCTCTCCATCACTTTAACTTCAATGCATTTACTAACAACATTTATTGAGCACTTGCTGTATGCCAGGGGCTTTGTGTGCACTATTCACTTAATCTTTACCACACCCCTTTGAGATAATTACTATTATTGTCCCATAATAAAAATGAGAAAAGTGAGACATAAAAAATGATGTTCAAGTCACATGTTCAAGGGTGCACAGCCCAGAAATGGCAGAAGCAGTGTCTGAATCCCAGTCTCATAACTTCAACTCCAAGCTGCCCCAGTGTCTATGACAGCACCGTGACCTGGGGGGAGCCAAGGAGATGTGAAGGGTGCTTTTTACCAGTTATATAATAATAACTTATTTTTTTTTAATTTTTATAAAAATGGCATATGCCCATTGTAAAGGATTCCAAACAATACAGAAAAGTGGTTTCTTTGATTCCAGGTAACACATCAATTTCAAATTCATGAAATAAAGCAAATAAAGGACAGGGGGTGGGGGGTCAGCAGAAATGGGGAAGAATGAATTCTGGGGTTCAACTCATCAAGCCCAAGAGTAGAAGGGCCATATAGCCTCCCAAGGAACTCACTCAACCAAATTCTCAGGAGAGAATTTTAAAAGTGATATGTGTGTGCAATTTTTCAGAAAGGAAATTGGTTACCTATAAGAGTATTTAGTCAAGTCAATCCACAAACATTGATTGAGGGTGACTCTGTGCCAGATATTGTGAGAAGGACAAGCCATGGCAGAGAGCTCACCATTAGTGAGCCAGGTCCCTCCTGGAGTCTCACCTGTGTCCTGTGCCCTTCAGCACACACACAGAAGATCAGGAAGTGAGCAGACTGCTCCCCTCCCCTCGAGCACTGGCATTCAGGAATCTGGGCATCCCTGTCCCCTCTCCTGGCCCACTCATCTTAGATGGTTGGTGGTTGCCACCACCCCTGCCAAGGGAGGGACTCTTTCTCTAGCTAACTCCCAGTGAGAACTATGCTGAGTCACCCAAGATATAGCATGAGTGATTAAAACAACACTGGCCTGTGAGTCAAGGAACCTGTTCTCAAATACCAGGCCCACCCTCCCACTGCCCCAATGAGAAATATAACACACAGAACTCAGGGAAATATTTACCTATGCTTGCCCATTTATTACAAAGAATATTTTAAAGGAACAAATAAATAGGCACATGAAGAGTTGCATAGGTGAGGTCTAGAAGGGTCCCGAGCACAGGAGCTTCTGTCCCCGTGGAGTTGGGGTGTGCCACCCTTTCAGCAAGTAGAGGAGAAAACCCCCCTGTGTTTGCCACTGGAAGCTCAGAAGCTCCTCGAACCCAGTCCTTTGGGGTTTTTGTGGAGTCTTCATTACATAGGCTTGATTGACTAAATCAATGGCCACGGGTGACCAACTTAACCTTCAGCCCCTCTCCCCTCCCCTGAGGTTAGGGGGTGGGAATAAAAGTCCTGCCTTGGTCTTTCCTGTGGCCAGTCCCTATCCCGAAGCTACCAGGGGCTGCCAGCACCAGTCCACTCATTCGCATTCAAAAAGACAGCTCTTTGGAGATTCTAAGGATTTTAGCAGTTGTATGACAGGAGACAGGATGAAGACCAAATACATATTTCACAATATCCCACCTCTCCTTTCTCATTATGTGACTTCATCTCTCTCGATCCCACTCTCTCCTCTGCAACACAAGGAAGCCAAAAAGAAATCTATCTTCTTCAGACTCTAAATGCTGAGTATCCAGAGGCACTGGTGCCCAACCACCATTTTATTTCACAGCTTTGAGAGCTTCATTGAGTGAACTGAAAGGAAGTTCCAATTTCATGACTTGGTCCAGAATAACGCAGTGGGGAAAGTGTGTGCCCGTCAAGGAGAGGTCAAGGAGCCCTATGTGTGTCCAACCCCCATTCCTACTCCAAAGGACTAACATCAGAAACTGAGCTCTTCTGGTCAAGATGGCAGAAGAGTCGCCAGTGTCACTCTCTCCCACCATCAACCAATTTACAACTATTAAAAAGCAATGATAGCCAAGCTGGAGCCTCTAGAGCTCAGGGTAAGAGGGGGAGAGACTTAAAGCATTCATGAAGGCAGAAGAAAACATGATGAGAGAAAGAAAGGACTGGCTGTTTCAAACCCTGGCTACTTCAAGGCTGGCCCTGGTAAGCACATGGAGCAGGAGCTGGCAAAAGCCACAGCTGTGTCCTTTAGACGGAGTTGCTTGGAGGCAGCAGGGGAGAAGAGGGCTTTGATGGCCCCCAGGTCAGCAAGACCACTATCAGAATTCCTGTGGACCCATGCAGGAGCAAGAAGCCACAACAACTGAAAAAAGGATCCAGAAGCCAGTGAGTCATTGCAAGGGACCAGAGCGTGGCCCGTCCCATGGCAAGTGTTTCCAGCATGGGTGGTGGGGGAAACGGGCCAACCAGGAGAACACCGGGACACAGCAAGGACAGCTGATCTGCCCCCCAATCAGCACAGGATCATTTAGTAGAGACTGGTCAGGAATATAAAACTACAGGGCGTGCAGTTTGCTGAAAAGAGTCAGGCCCAGACTAGAGTTTCTACACAACCCATATGTATCGGATCTCTGGTGACCCAGAAGTACCTATAAAATCAAACATTAAAACCTGAACAGCACAAAAAGCCTTCTCTAGGGAATCAGCAGCAAAGCAACAATTTAGCTCAACCATAGAGCTCAAGTACTGGTTCCCACAGGAAGCGCCCCCATTTTAGAAGTAAGCAAAAGACAACAAATTAGGTCCAGGGCAGAATTTAAGTGGTAAGAACAGCAAATAGTCCAACACGGAACTAGAAGAGAAAACAAAATACCCACAGACCAGAGATAAAGTTTGCTATTAACTAGTAAATGTCTCACATCACCAAAGAACACCTACAAAACCTAGAAGGACCAGAAATCCCCTGGGCTACCAAACCAGGGATGGGGGAGGACTGGGAACCTCAGCCTTGCCGCCCAACACCTGCAACAAGCTCAGTGATGACCACTGAGCTGCTGGAGGTAGCAACCCGGGATCTCCCAAGCCAGGGTGGTGGGGGGCCAAGAGCCTCAACCACAGCCCCCCAACTCCTGCAACCAGCCCAGTGACAACCACCGAGCCACTGCAAGAAGCACCCTGGGCCCCTGAGCTGGGGCAGTGGGGGGCAAGGGCTTGAGCTCCACCTCCCTGACATCTGCATCCACCCCAGCAATGACCAAGCCACTGCTGGAAGCCCCCTGGTCTCCCCTGCAGGAATGAGGGGGGTGCCACAGGCCTCAACCCCGCCCCTCGTCCTTCCTCCTTCTTCCATCCCCCTTCCCCTCTCCCTCTCCTCCCAAACTGCTCAGCAACAACATCATAGAATGTAAAAAATAATATTAATAAATAAATAAACTTATATAAAAAAAAAAGAAGAAGAAGCTGAACTCTGCTTTCAGGGTGTCCAAAACCAAAGATCAGCCAGGGAAGATTTTCACAGCTCTCCAAATCAAGTCTAAACCCCACACAGTCACCTGAGTCTGCCCAGCCACACACATCCCCCCATCTCTGCAGCCTGCACATCTACCTTGTGTCCACCTTTCCCTCAACCAACCTCCTCTGCAAGCACCCCGATTAGCTGTTACCACAGTCTGCTTCCGGGACTCTCTGGTCTCCATCCAGTGAAAGTTCAAATGAGGTCCCTTTATGCAATGATGTTAGCATGTTCCCTTCATAGGGCATTACAAATGAGAGGAGGAGGAATCAACCCAACTCCAAGAACAACTTCATCTTTTTGAAGACATTTGTACCCAAATCTTTGATGCCAGATTCCTAGAAAATAAGACCATAACTAGTCCTGCATTTATATACTACAACTTCTTTCCTTAAAGCTTGGCTAACATTCCATATTATATAATTAGTCACATGTGCCAAGGTTCTGGTCTTCACATAACGACTTGACCCAGACATGGTGCTAACTACTGCTCTCATTGGGGAGTGAGCAGGGAAATGGTTGCGATGAATACTAGTGCAATAACCAGGCAAGGATTAGCCTTCCCCGTCTCTTTTGATTGTATCATAGCACTTTTTTTATTCTCCTTGTAATTCTTTTACCATCTCTTCTTAACTCCTCTTTTGCTCATAAATTGTGTTTCCAAGATTAAGACCATTAAAACAGAAATTTTCTGTTCTTTGAAGGTTATACAGAACTCAACCATAAAAAAATCTGGTCATGTTTCCTTTTTCAATGGTAAATAGATATTTAATGACCTTTTACAAATTGTTCTGTGGTTGTGGTCTGTCCAAGTTTTATAGCTGGTAATTTGTATTTTGTTAGAAAATTATCTATTTTCTCTACATTTGCAAATATGTCATTAAATGGCTGGGTGTTTGTTTCCCTTTCTACCCAGCCTCTGGATGTTGGGCTTCCTTAGCCCCATTTCCCTGTTCCACTCACTTTCTTAGACAATCCGACCCATGCTCATTGCTTCAGTTACCATCCATACGCTAAAGAGCCTCAGACTTTTATCTTCCGCCCCGACCTCTTCCCTGAGCTCTGGAACAATAAAACCACTACTGCTCTAACTCTCCACATGGACATTTTAAAGGTATCTGACATATGCTGCATGGAACGAAACCCATCCACCTTCCCTCTAAGCCTGCATCTCCTCCACTCTCCCTTACTTCAGTGAGTGGCTTCACCATCACCTCTCAGCCCTATATCCTCATCGACTCCTGCCAATTTCATGTCCTAAATACCTCCTGATTCCATCCACCCCTCCGCACGGCCACTGTCACCACGCAGCACCAAGTTCCCAGAAGTGTTCTCTTGCAGGACTGCACTGTCAGCTAAACAGGCTCCACGTTCTCCCTTCTGCCCTTTTGTCCTCTTTCTCGTGACTTCTCTTACTACAGTCTAAGCAAATCTCTTTTTTTATTTTAATTTTGAAATAATTTCAAACTTATGGAAAAGTTGCAAAAGTAGTATGTAGAGTTCCTTATGCCCAGGTTCTCCAAATGTTAATATTTTATCATGGTTAATTTATCATTCTCTTTCATGGTTTCTCTCATTCTCTTTAATTCTCTCTCTCTCTCTCTCTCTCTCTCTCTCATTCACACTTTTTCTCCTAAGCCATTTGAAAGGAAGTTGCACACAAGATGCCCCTTTACCCCTAAATATTTCAGTGTGTAAAAACAGAATAGTCTTTTAGAGAACCACAGTATAGTTACCAAAATCAGGAAACTGACATTGATCTAACATCTAATCTATAGACCTTTTGCAGTTTTCCCAATTGTCCCACTAATGTCCTTTACAGCAAGAGAAAAAAGTTCTGGTCAAGGATACAACCCAGATCACATGTTGCCATGTCTCTAGTCTCCTTTAACCTGGGACACTTCCTCAGTCTTTTGCTGTCTTTTATTACTCTGTTGTTTTGTTTGCTTTTGAAGGATACAGGGCATTTATTTTGTAGAATGTCTCTCCAGTTGAATGTCATGTTTCCCGTGATCAGACCCAGATCAGGCATTGTTGTCAGAAGCATCACAGAAGTGAAGTCGTGTTCTTCTCGGTGCAGTGTATGAGGAGGCACAAGATGTCCATCCCTTTACTGGCGATGATAACTTTGATCACCTTGTTAAGGTGGTGTCTGCTAGGTTTCTCTATTCAATGTTACTATTTTTCCCTTCATAATCAATAAGTATTTTGTGGCTAGATACTCTGAGACTATATAAATATCCTGTTTCTCATTAGATTTTCACCCACAAGGTTTAGCATTAAGTGATCTGCTCTGCTTTGAACCTTTTAATGACTTCTCATGCCCTTAAGATAGACATTGAAATCCTCAGTTTGGCCACAGGTTCTAAGCTGTATGGTTCTTGCTTACATTAGGAGCCTCGCCACGAGCTACTTTTCCCCTTTCTCTCAGGTCTAGTCGTGCTGGCTGCCTTCAGTTCCATACTAATGCACCATATACCGTCTCTTTTTAGGATTTTGACATACGCTGTTCCTTCTGCCTGGAATCTTTGCTTAGTTAACTCTGTCTCAGTGTAGAAGTCACTTCCACAAAGAAGCATACCCTGTCCCCTCACACTAACTTAAGTCTTATATTTTTAAGGTCTTAATCCCATAATGAAGACTTTATTCTCAGAAGTCTCGATGGTAAATTATTCCAAACATTAAGAAAGAATTAATGTTAAACTTTTGCAACTCTTTCAAAGACTAGGAAAGAAAAAAAAAAGGATAATCTCCAAGACCTGAATACCTTGATTCTAAAACATGAGAAACATTATAAGAAAAACTATAATTGAATTCTCAAAAATCCTAGACAAAATATTAACAGTGTATTGAGCAATATGTAAAAAGGATAATCTTACTCAGATTGGTTTATTTTGAGAATTCCAGTTCAGTCTAGTACTAAAAACCAATCAGTGTGATTAACATGCTTACAGAATAAAGGAGAAAAATTGTAATAATCATTTTAATAGATGCACTAAAATAAATTGAAAAATTTGGTATCTACTAATGATGTTTAAATATCATGGCAAATTAGGAATAGAAAGGAGCTTCCTTTATCTAACAAACAACACAAAGCCTATAGCAATCGACAGACTTGATAGTGAAATGTTGAAGACTTCCTCTTGAAATTAGGGACAAGGAAACATGTGTTAGAGTGTCCAGTCAGTGGAATAAGGCAAGAAAAAGAAACAAAAGATGTAAAGGTTGGAAAGAAAGAAAGAAATCTTTTATTACATGCAGATGTTATAATTTTATACATGGAAAATCCTGCAGAGAATACATGCAGATAAATTGTTAGGAATACTAAGTGAGCTTAGTGAAGTCGTAAAATGCAAGGTCTATTATTTGAAAGTACTCCCATCATAACAAAGAGAGGAGAATGAAAGCAAAAAAAGCCAGACACAAATACTTATAAGTACAGTGTCCCATTTTATAGAAAGTTCAAAAACCTGTAAATACATATTATCCCATTTTATATAAAGTTCAATAACCGGTAAAAACTAAAGCATATTATCAGAAGTCAGGACACTTAGTTTTAGGAGTCACTGCTGGTTGCCTCCCTTTCTTCTTCCACTGAAATAAGACAACAAGTTACCATAAAAAAGGAACAATTAGAGAATACAAACTATATGAAATTAGGCATATGAAATTTTAAAATTCAATAGAAATAATGGACTATAAACTAACCTGTAACTAATAAAGAGTCCCAGAAAGGGAGAATTGATAGCAAAAGGAAGAAACTTTCAAAGAAATAATAAAAAGCAAATTTCCCAGTACTGTGGAACTTCAGTCTACATGGTGAGAGGCTCTACCAGATGTCCAGAATAATGAAGAATCATGCACACCAAGACATCTTCTAGAGAGATATAAGACTATGAAGCATTTCTATAAAGAAAAACTTATACAGCCAAAAACAAACCAAAACAACACACAATGGAGCAACACCCTAACCTAAGGGAAAATGGCTTTCATCCATAAATTCTATACCCAATCAACCTCTTTAACAAAGTTTGGAGGAGGCTAGACATTATGTCTGATGCGGCTTTCTCCTGATACTACTCCAGGATGCACTCCACTGAAAGACTAGAATAAACCAAGAAAGAACAAGGCAAAAGAGCTCCAGAAATGGGAAATCCAATATAGGAGGGTGTGAGGGCAAGTCCTAGGCTGATGAAGATGGACAGCCAGCCAAGACAGCAAGGAATCTAGATTGGAGGAGAACAGAAGGTTTCAGGAAATATCTCCAGGGGGAAAAAGTGGAATTGACAAACAGTCTTAAGGGACTGACCATGTGAGAAATAATATAGAGAGACACTTCAGAGATCCATGAGATGGTTGGAAAGGATTACCAATAGGTTCAAAGAAAACTAGGCAAACAAAAAAGGATGATTATTAAGTTTTATAAAAACTCCTTTCTTGGTCCCCTCTGATTACTCCCAGATTTCTACCCTGTATCACAACCGTTCCTTGAGATTTCCTGTGGCAATATCTATGTCTGTGCCCACATTAGGCTGTTTTTCCTAGCGTTATTGTGTCCTTGCATTTTGGACACAATTTCACTGTGGAATTCTGTGGTTATAAATTAATGCTGGTTGGTTTGCTTCCCATTGCATTCAAATCATTTAATATTTCTGAATTTAAAATTATGTTTTACTTATAGATACCATTGCTTACTAAACTGACCTACCTGGATTTTCAATTTTATTATGTTTAATTTTAATCTACATTCAGATAAATGAACAAGACATAAATGTACAGCTTAATTATCACAAAGTGACCACCGGTGTAAACACTATCTAGATCAAGAAATAGAGTATTGCCAGCACCCTGGAATGTGCTCTCTGCCCCCTCCCAACCACTATCCCTTTCTCTTCCTCAGAAGTAACTGTCCTGACTTCTGATAATATACTTTAGTTTTTACAGGTTTTCGAATTTTCCATAAAGTGGGATAATATGTATGTACAGGTTTTTGAACTTTCTATAAAATGGGATACTATGTATTTACAAGTATTTGTGTCTGGCTTTTTTGCTTTTATTCTTTTCTCTTTATTATGATGGAAGTACTTTCAAATAATAGACCTTGCATTTTATGACTTTACTAAGCTCACTTAGTATTCCTAACAATTTATCTGCATGTATTCTCTACAGGATTTTCTATGAATAAAATCATAACATCAGCATGTAATAAAAGATTTATTTCTTTCTTTCCAACCTTTACACCTTTTGTTTCTTTTTCTTGCCCTATTGCATTGACTGAGAACTCTAATACATTTTCTCTTGTTCCTAATTTCAAGAGGAAGCCTTCAACATTTCACCATCAAGTCTGTCAGTTACTATAGGCTCTGTGTTGTTTGTTAGATAAGGGAGACTCCTTTCTATTTTTAATTTGCTGAGGTTTCTAAACATCATTAGTGGATACCGAATGTCTTCAATTTATTTTAATGCATCTATTAAAATGATTGTTACAATTTTTCTCCTTTATTCTGTAAACACGTTAATCACACAGATTAGTTTTTTAATACTAGACTGAACTGGCATTTTCAAAATAAACCAATCTGAGTAAGATTAACTATCCTTTTTATATATTGCTCAATTCACTTTGTTTAATATTTTGTTTAGGATTTTTGAGAATTCAATTGTAGTTTTTCTTACAATGTTTCTTATATTTTGGAATCAAGTTTATTCAGGCCTTGGAGATTATCCTTTTTTTCTTTCCTATTCTTTGAAAGAATTGCAGTTTAATATTAATTCTTTCTTCACATTTGGAAGAATGCACCGTTAATATTTAGAATAAAGTCTTCACCGTGGGAAGGTTGTTAATTATAGATCCAATTTATTTAATAGTTGCAAGGCTATTCTAATTTTTCTATTTCTTCTGTCAGTTTTGGTCAGTTGTGGGTTTTTTTGAAAAATGTGTCTATTTCATCTAATTAATCAAATTTACTGTTCAGAGCTGCTCATGATATTCTTATAATCTTTTAAATTTTTGTAGTAGGATCTATAGTATTGTCACCTTTATGATTCTTGATAACAGTTATTTGTGTTTTCTATCTGTTTTTCTTTAATCAATCTATCCAGGAGTTCATTAATTTTATCACTCCTTTCCAAGCACCAACATTCAGCTTTATTGATTTTATTGATTTTTTTCCATATCATTAATTTTTTCTCTTACCTTTGTTATTTCCTTCTTTCTACTTTTTTGGGAGTCTAATTAGTTTTTCTTATTCTAATTTCTTTAGGTGGATGTTTAGCTCATTTATTTTAAGATTTTGTTCTTTCCTAATACATAAATTTAAGGCTTTAAACTTTAAACATAGCTTCAACTGCATTCCACCCACCTGTTTTATCAGTAGTACACTAATCCCCCTTTATCCACGGTTTCACTTGCCACAGTTTCAGTTACCTGTAGTCAACCACAGTCTGAAAACAGGTGTGCACAGTACAATAAGATATTTTAAAAGAAAGAGAGAGACCACATTCACCTTACGTATATTACAGTATACTATTTTGTGTGTGTGTGTGTGTGTGACTGGTAAGGGGATCGCAACCGGCGCTCCCAGCGCCGCACTCTCCCAAGTGAGCCACAGGGTCGGCCCACAATATGCTATTATAATTGTTCTACTTATTATTAGTTATTGTGGTTAATTTCTCACTATGCCTAATTTAAAAATTAAACTTTGTCATAGGTATGTATGTATGTATAGGAAAAAGCATAGTATATGCAGGGTTCAGTACTGTCCACAGTTTTGGGTATTCACTGGGGGTCTTGGAACATATCCGCTGTGGATAAGGGGTACTACTGCAGTAGTATCTTGGTTGCTTTGTATGTGTAAGCCTAGTTTTTGTCTCTTATTTTTAAAATATCAGAGATACTTTTATTTACATCTCATAAGCTGCTAAACTATTTCTTTTCTTTTAAGCTATATGCATACATTAACTTGATAAAAGGGGCTGGAGGGGACTTTCAACTTCCCACCACCCACAGGACAGATGAGAACAATGTAGCATATTTGCCAGTACTTTCCATTCGATTCCACATTTGATCTTCACTCTCCCCACCTAAATCCCATCAGCCCTGGAGTTCCTCCTCAGCAAGGCTTTCCTGGCTGGTCTCTCCCTTCTCTGAACTCTCAGAGTACTTGATGACCATTTAATTCATTTTGGCACTTGACAATGAACTCTCTTACAGTGTTACTTTTTCAAGTGTCTATGTATTTTCAGTGAGCCTATTGTGAGAGGAAGAGGCCCTATAGCTTTACATTTAGTTATGCTTCCCTCAGCATGTTGCATGGTGCTAGATGTATGACCCACAGTCAGTAATCACATGACACACAGGAAGAGCAGGTACATCAGTGCAGGGGCAGGGCCACAGTGCCCCGCCCACATCCTCTCAGCACCCATCCCTCTTGTGCAAGCAGCAGCTTCTTACTGCAGTCGCTGCAACTCTCAGGCTGTTGTGCATGCTTGGCCTGCTTGCAGGACATGCCAAGGTGCTGGGGAGTTGTCTCAATGACAGATAAGAGCTGGTCCATGAATACCCCAGCCTCCTCTGCCGTCAGGTGGGACAACTCTGAGGTGTGCTCTGCACTGTCTCCCAGAGGTCCCCAGGGGACTGCACCCCAATTGCCACAGTGGTAATCTAATATGTACCCTGTTCAGTTTCCATTCCTTCTCCCGCTCACTTCCTCATTCCAAACCCTTCCTGGAATCACTTCCCAAAAGAACTATTTTTACTTAAAATTAAATCTTCATCTCAAGGTCTGTGTTTGAGGAAATGCAATCCAAGCTATCCATTGGCCATTCTGTCTCTCTCAAGGGATTGTCCCTCATTCAGAGATGAACAAAGCTTAAACCACAAATTCTAAATACAATTTATTCAAACTAATAGCACAAGAAGAATTTTTTAAATGAATTCACACCGTTTGGCGATACCCAAGAGGGAAGCCCAGGGTTCCAATCTCCATGTGGTCACTCGCTGGATGTGTGCCCATGGGAAAGTTACTGCACTTCTTCAGGCCTCAGGTTGCTAATTTAAAAAGGGATAGTGACACCTGGTTCCACTAACCTCCAATTGTTGGTTTGGGAAACAAAGGAGAGAACGTACTGGAAAGGGCTTTACACACTGTGAATTACAAATAATACGTGAGATGAAATGAAATGTCACCTCTTTTCATGAGGGACTGAAACTATTCTTACAACTTTTATTATTATTGTTTTGGCAGCTGACCAGTACAGGGATCCAAACCCTTGACCTTGGTGTTACAACACTGTGCTCTAACCAACTGATGCTACTGGCCAGCCTAGTCTTAAAATGTTTAGAAAACTAACCATAAGAAAGAAAAAAAGGAAGGGAGAAAGGAAATGAGAATGGACTTGCCTAAATGATATGTTGCTTTCTAATATTTCCCCCAATGACAGTGAGGCATAAACTCAATTTGTAAATTTTATCCAAGTCTCCTGTTTTATTGAAAAACAAATGAGCTTTTCTCAGCCTAGCAATCTTGGGCCAGAAGAGAGCCAATGCCCATGTCTTACTCCAGTGTGTGAACAGGCATTTATATGGTGCCTGTTAGGCACAGAGTAGAACCTTAAATATTTGTTAAAATGTTTATCTGTTTCTTTCTAAATTCAGAAACTTGTCAAAATGCCCCAACTATAAAACTGAAATGTCAATGAGGAAAGAATTTTCTTTAGAAATTGGTCACTCAGAACTTATTATCCAGGAAAAAAATAGTTACCACAAAATAATAGGCTAAAAAACAAGTTAGCTCACACGGGCATAACCACAGGCTGGGAGCTCACTACTAGAAATAAACTCATAAGAGGGTGAAGAAAAACATCCAATTACAGAACATTAGAAACAGCAACCTGGCTGGTCAGGTTATTTAATGCCCACCTTTTACAGCTGAGAAAACTGATATCCAAAGAACTTATATGGCCCCATATTACAATGATTTGATCATTTCCACTATATAATGATTTCAGAAATCTATCAGTTTAATAACACACATGATGATTTAACTCATTTAACCCCCATGATTCTGACAATAAATTATTGCAATTATTATTATTATTGCAATAATTATTATTGATAAATAATTATTAAACATTATTAAATATATTTATTGTTAAATATTATTAAATGTTAAATAAAAATAATTATTGCAATTATTGCTAAGAGTAAAAGTATTCAGAGAGGTTTCTCATGTTCTCCAGGGTCACACAGCAAGTGAGAAGCAGAAATATGCCTTAAACAAAGCTATTTTGCCTTCAATATCTCTTCTCTTTTGAGTCCACACACTCTCCTGATTTTGTCTGTCATTTTTTTCTAAAGTAGGGAGACGGCTGGACAGGGAATCACTTCAATATTTGACCCGATAGGATCACAGTCACTAAAATCTGATATTTACTCCAACAGGCTGTCATTTACTGTTCAAAAGATATCCAGAGAGGTTAAAGTGGCAATTGCTAGGTATTCACGGTGTGAGTGAATGAACAAATGAATAAACAAACGAATGAACGCTTGACTTTGTAATTCATGGATGAGGCACCAGAAATTACCTTAAATGGCCACAAGATGGCACTACTTCACTTGTGACTTCACAAAATCGCATTCAAGAATTTTAAATCATTTTGGTCAGGGAGAAAATGATTTATTGCTCATAATTGAAAGAGGCTCAGTTATTTCTTATACGTTTTGGGGGTGCTTCATTGTTTTCTCTTAAATCCACACAGGAGATACTGCAAATATAGACTTTAAATTAGGCCTGAGACCCTGAATGCTGTAAAGCTGGGAAATATTAACCAAGAAACCAGTCACTCGCCTGTCTCCCAGGCCACTCCGGAAAAACAAAGGCAGGGCTGACACCTGTCATTACTCCCTGAGCCTGCTCAGTTTGCAAAGCTTCCTCTCAGCACTTTCTTGTTATTCTACCACCTTCCTTGCTTCAGATTCACAGGAAAGTGATTCAACAACATCCAGAAAGCAACGCATTGGGGTTCTAAAGTGTGCTTGCTTCTTGAAGTATTTGTCTCACACGTTCCCTTGCCAAGACTAAAGTTCAAGTTACTGTAGTGAGTTAATGTATTGTCTGTACACCTTTAACTATTCAGTTCAGTTTACTGTTTGTGTTTGTTTTTTAAGTATCATTAGAATCCGGTTTACAAATCATTATTTCAACTTCTTAAGTTTTAGAACACCAAAATTATGTTAACCAGGGTCAATATTTCAACTTCAACTGTATTTAGCATTGACAAAATACACCTTAAATTTATTTTAATTTAAATACTTTAGAAATCTACTACTGCAAAATACACTTGTACATTGTTGATTTTTAGAGGGTCCAGAAAGTTTTGGGGTTGGGTGTATTTTATTAGGGTTCTCTATTGAGAATCCTTTTCCTGATATTTTTTTATTGAAATTGTTGGTAATTAACCTTCACTAATGACAATTCGAGTTTGATGAGCCTGAGAAGGAAGGAAGCTCACTCTGTTAGCTGCTGAGTAGGTTTGGGGAAGATCATTTCAACTGTATAGACCAAAAGAGCTGTTTGCCATTAAGATCTGTTTCCTGTACAAATACATCCTCCTTACAAAGAAGTTAAACAGTCTCTTAGCAGGTAAAGGATTAAACGGTTCAGAAAAGCAGGCCTCAATCACCATGTTGTAATGGGCTATGAGATATGTCAAAGTAATTTCTTATTAATAATAGTTTAAAGAGCTAAGGTTTGCAGTTGATTTACCCTTTAAAAATTAAACAAGCAACTAGACCATGTTCCAACCAGCCCTATTATAACCTCACTGGTTTCCCTTCCTGGATATGCTCACCATAGCAGAAGAGAAAGAGGTGGGAGATTTTATGGCAGGGGGACATCCTCACACTATAAAGTTCAATGGAAAATTAAAATTCCAATCTCTATAGGAAGTGTTAGACTTTTGTAAAAATAAATATTTATACAAAAGAACTGGAAATACAAACAAACCCACAAAGCTACAAAACAAAAACTATAAATACAATAAAACGTCAATAGGTGCCAAGATCATGAATGTCTTATTCTACTTACATACTTACTTAATTTTCTAGAAGGAATATTATTTTTTATAAATGAAGCTGCAACCAACTGCCCAACAATTAGGGGAATGTTTTTCAAAACTATAACACATTTATTCACAGAATATTACACAGTCATTAAAAAATATCTTTTAGGAAGTTTCTGTGATAACATGGAGAAATGCTTATGTATCAACATTTGCAATAAGCTGAAAGCCAATGCAGGGCACGCAATTTCTCTGAAAGGATGTATAAGAAAAAATAACAGTGGGCTGCCTCCAGGGAATGAACTAGAGAGCTGAGGGCAGCCCTAACAGGAAGAATTACTTCTCTATGTATATCTTTTCACACTGATCACATTGGCAAAAAATACGTTGCAGGGGAGGGAAAAATTCATAAAGCCATGTGGAGAACAGTAGCCCCCAGGTGAGCTGAAAGTCTGTTTCTTTCTTTCTTTTTTTTTTTTTTTTAAAGATAACCAGTAAGGGGATCTTAACCCTTGACTTGGTGTTGTCAGCACCACGCTCACCCAAGTGAGCCATGGGCTGGCCCCGAAAGTCTGTTTCTTTACACCAAGGTCCTGCAATTCCACTTCACCAGATCCACCCCATTACCCATGTGTGCACTGGAGAAATACAAGACGATGCTCAATGCAGTATGATTTATTACTATGGAAACAGTGAGAACAACCTAAAGGTCTGTATGGATTGAACTGTGTCCTCCCCAAATTCCTACGTTGAAGTTCTAATCCCCAATATCTGTATTTGGAGATAGAGTCTTTGAAGAGGTAAATAAGTTAGACTGGGGTCGATAGAATGAGCCCTAATCCAACATGACTGGTGTCCTTGAAGAAGAGGAGACGAGGACATAGACACACAGAGGGAAGACCAGGTGAGGGCACAAGGAGAAGACGGCCACCCACAAGCCAAGGAGAGAGTCCTCAAGAGAAACCAGCCCTGCTGACACCTTGATCTCAGATTTGTAGCCCCCAGAACAGTGAAACAATAAATTTCTGTTATTTAAGCCACCCAGACTGTGGTAATTTGTTACGGCAGCCGGAGCAAACTAATTCAAAGTCCATTGATAAGGGGATGGATAGATACACTGCTGGTTATGTTGGTTGTGCAGACAGTGAAACACCACACGGTTTTTCACAGAAACACTCACTACCAAAAGCTATAAAAGATGAAGGTTCTAGCAATATGGAGGCCAGTGAGTGGAGAACTTAGTCCCAGCATGCTGGTCTTACCCCACCTGAATCCTAGCCCACAGAGCTCGAGGGAGCACCACATTCAAGGGAAAGCCTGGATTCTAAAGGACTAGGAAATGTAGAGCTGTCGGCTCATTCCTACGGCCATTTATAGTGCCAGTCTCTAGAGGCAGGGGCCGGAACCCCAAAGTCAAGCCAGCTCTCCAACAGGGCCCCCCTCTCTCATGCCAGAGAAACAGTCCTGCCATGGTGAAAGGAGATCAGTCATTCACTCATTTGTTCAACTAACATTGATCCAATATCCCTTCGAGTCGGGGTCTTCCTAGGTATGAAGGTAATAACGAAACACATCTGATCACTGTCAGGAGAGCTCGATGAAAAGTCAATCAGAACACAAGGTTTTCTTGGGGATCTCTGAGCAGCATCCAGAAGGGAGTGGAGAAGGGCTTCACAGGGAAAGTCTTCTGCTGTGTATTTTCTCTGCCTGAAAGGCCTACCTTTCTTGCTTTGGGACGTGTCTACTCAAAAAAGGAAGGTCTTTTAGGCAGGGGGACTGACAGGTATAAGGGGGAAAGTCACCAACAGCCCTGGCTACTGCAAACGGGCTCCAGTGGGACAGCTGCATGCCTGCAGGGAGGGGCGGGAACAGGCTGGTTAGGGTGGAAGTGTAGGGTGTGGGTTTTCTGTGTAGACAGCAGGAGCCATCGAGTTTTCATGAAGAGGGGTGGCCTGATGGGCTGTCCAGGAAGAGTCTCTGGCAGCAGTGTGGAGGACTGGAGGGGCAGAAAACTTGTCCCAGCATCTGGTAGCTTTTCCAGGCCAGTGCTCACAAAGACAATTGTAACTTGGGACTGCAGCTGGAAATGCTGAAAGGTCATTTTGCCTGAGAAGAAAAGACAATAGAACAAAAGAAGGCCCGGGATGAATGGACAATTGTAGCTAGCAACTGCTTAGACCGTGCAAATTTTAATGTCAAAAGTGCTTATCCCATATGAATTTTCTTTGTCCAAGGACAAAAGGGGCCATTGGATCCTGGAGACCTTGTGGATCTAGAAGGGCTTTTCTCTAGAAAAGTGCTGCATTGTCCAGAAAAGTCTCCCCTTCTTCCAGCACTGATTGGATCAGCCGTTACCATAAAACTATCTGAGAGGCCGCCTAGGCACCCAAGGCCAACTGGGATGCAGGTGTACACGTTCCTGAAACATACCCAAACACTCACCTATACGCTCACTTGCAGGCCTAAGGAGGTGTTCTCATCCGAGAAATGCCGTAGGAACTATAAAGGGCTCCTTTGAGACCCATTTGTCCCCACAAAGTGCACTGTACTGGATGTTTTTTATAGGAAGCATAAAAACTTTGTGGGAAGTACACCCTGGATCAAGAAAATTGGCTTCTGACCTCATGTCTGCTACAGAAAAGATTTGTGATTTCTGGGAAAAGCATTAAACCCCCAGGCCTGAGTTTCCTGAGATGTAAAAAATGAGATGAAGCCAGTACTTTCCAAATCTGTCTGCACATCAGAACTATGTGGGTTTCAGGTCTTATTTAAGTCTTTAATCCACTCAAAATGGATTAGACTTAAATATAAAATCCAAAACCATAAAATTACTAAAGGAAAACATAGGGGAAACACTCCCGGAAGTAGGACTGGGAAAAGACTTTATGAATAAGACCCCAATAGCACAAGCAACAAAAGAAAAAATAAACAAATGGGACTATATCAAACTAAAAAGCTTCTGCACAGCAAAGGAAACAATCACCACAACAGAAAGACAACCTATGGAATGGGAGAAAATATTTGCAAACTATACATCTGACAAGAGATTAATATCCAGAATATATAAAGAACTCAAGCAACTATACAGTAAAGAAACACATAAGCCCATTAAAAAATGGGCAAAGGAGATGAATAGACATTTTTTAGAGGAAGACATACAAATGGCTTACTGGTACATGAAAAAATGCTCAACATCACTAGTCATCAGAGAAATGCAAATCAAAACCACACTGAGATATCATCTCACCCCAGTTAGACTTGCTATTATTAAAAACACCAAAAACAACAAATGCTGGTGAGGATTCAGGAAAAGGGGAACCCTCCTACACTGTGGTGGGACTGTAAATTAGTGCAGCCATTACGGAAAACAGTATGGAGGTTCCTCAAACAACTACAGATAGAACTACCATACAATCCAGCAATCCCACTGCTGGCTATATACGCAAAGGAATAAAAATCATCATGTCAAAGGGATACCTGCACTCTCATGTTCATGGCAGCTCTATGTACAATAGCCAAGATATGGAACCAACCTAAGTGTCCATCGACAGATGACTACATAAGGAAAATGTGGCATATATACACAATAGAACACTGCTCAGCCATAAAAAAGAATGAAATTCTGCCATGTGCAGCAACATGGATGAGTCTGGAGAAAATTATGTTGAGTGAAATAAGCCAGACAAAGAAACAGAAATACCACATGTTCTCACTCATAACTGGGTGCTAAGAAGGAAGGAAAAGAAAGAAAGAAAGAAAGGAAGGAAGAAAGGAAGAAAGGAAGAAAGAAAGAAAGGAAGAAAGAAGGAAAGAAAGAAAAGACCAAAACAATGCATTGGACTTTCAGAAGGAAAAAACAAACCTAAGGATACTACAGATGGGATGGGGGGAGGTCGGGTGGGGGTTTGGGAGAGATAGATTGGGTAAAGGGCAAAAAGAAAAATCACAACTTGTGCTAATGAATATGCTTATAGTAAATAATAAAAACTATAAAAAAGAAAAAAAATAAAACAACTACGTGGGAGCTCATTGAGAATACTGACTCCTGGGCATAACTCCAAACCACTTGGATCAAAATATCAGGGGAGCAGGATGCTGGAGTCTATATGTAACCAAATATCTGTGAAGGCATCTGTTACCTATGTATCCATAGGTCTCCCGCTTAGAAATTCAAATAATGGGGAACAGCACCACCCCCAACCCCGTGGCCAATCCTTTGGCCTGTATTCCTGAAGATTCTCTAGGAAGCCTTGGATTATTCCTGGGCATATCTTCCTCCGATCTCTAGCTCCTACTGCACTCTCCATCTTACTCAGCCTATTCTCTCCTCTCCTCCCAATACCAGCCAGAACTGGAAGCAAGTCCACCCTTTTTTAGGATTAAAAGTGTCTCTAGCTATGGTGGTCAGAAAGGAACATTGTAGAACAGCCTGGCAATTCTACACCTTCTTATTCTTACGGGTCCCCCTGACCAGACCACCCACTGGGAACACCCTTTCTCCTCAGGACCCAAATTTCTGCCATCCCATTATTCTGCTCCTGAGGAGTCCGTGCCTAATTCTCCCGGAGTTCTGCTGATTTCTGTAGCAAAGCAGTTTGCTCCCACAACCCACAGCAACTACTGGAAGTCTAGGCCAACCTTTGCATATCTCAAAACAGGTTAATGGACATGTCAAAGAAAAGGTCATTCAGGAACATAAGCAATAACAGAGTGTCCAAAATACTTCCTTTTAAACATAATCACATGATGTAGCTAGGCCCCGACCCCCCAGTGTTTCACTTCCCATAACCAGCAGAAGGCAGGTTCTGGTAGCAATACCCTAACCCTACCTCTATATGCATTACGCTGCTCCCCACAGAAGATGGCAGTAGAATTCTGTTTGCAACAGAAAATCAATCTCCCCACCCCTTGGGTGTTTAACAAGCTCCCCCAGGTGACAGGGCCAGCCAGTCTGCCCAAGACTCTGGACACGATGAGTGCAGGGGGTGAGACGGACTTTGGAGCTGTCATGCCAGGATTCAAACCTCAGCTCTTCTATTAACTTGCTGGGTGACCTTGGGCAAGTTACTTGTGTTAAACAAAGTTTCTGGAAGGCCATTGTTTTGGACGAATCTCCTGCACTAGTCCCCGGGAGACTAGACCAAACCAAAATGGAGTCACTCATGCTGAGGAAGCAGATAAATCCCCAAACAGATCAATTTATCCTAAAAACAGGAGATTCCACTCTACCTGAGTCAGTGTAATAAGGAAGTCCCCTCTGCTTTAACCCTTACAAAGATAAATAACCTGAAATAACCTGAAGTTAACCAATCAGTTTTTTTTTCTATGCTGTTTTCTTATTCCCACCTTCCAAAATCCACCGTCTGCCGCTGCCCAGTGGGACCTCTTGTATTTCGTGGAACAGGGGGTGCTCTGATTCATGAATTGCAAATAAAAGCCAATTAGATCTTCAGCTAAATTTGTTGTAATTTTGTCTTTTGACACTTGTTGCATGCAGTTTCTGAGACTTGGTTTCCAAATTTGCAAAAAGAGAATATTGCCAAGTTCACAGAACTGTATTAGGTAAGACATGTGAAAGTAACTGTCAATAAATGCTGGTTTTCTTCCTCTTAGCATACAGTAGGTAGCCTTAGATACGTTTAGGGAGTTAGACAAAGCTCACATGGACTGGGTCTTCTCTAAGCAAATACCTTTCCTCCTGGGCCTCATGAAGTCATTCACTAAACTTCAATCAAGATCTTTCTCGAAGGGGACTAGCTACCTCATTACCTCTATGGGCAACTGTGAAAGTGCAGCCTGCTCCTTTGGGCAGCCACTGCATTGACTGGTGGTGATACATTCAAGGTCAACATCCAATTTCAGGACAAGGGAAAGTTTAACTTCACTTGAACACAAGGCTGGAGAACAGTGACATTGCTGTCCTGGGTAACCTTCAGGCACTGTAAAATGAGGTCACTCTGAACTTGCAGAAAAACAAGGATCAGGAAATCCATCACTTTATAATTCCTGAATGCTGGGATTCTCCTGGGCACTCCTACAGCCCATTACTCTGGATCACGTCTTTCTGGGCACACTGTGAGCTCTTCAAGGGCAGAGAATGGGTCTGCAGCATCTTTTACCTGCAGTGACTAACAGAGTGCCAGGCCTACACCAGACACGACACATTTGATAAAAAAGTAAATGCATTAATTAATGGATGGATGGACCGGGTAAATTCAGGCTATGTAAGCTGGCTGCCTTAGTGATTAGTTCACATAATGTGCTTTCAGAATTCCCTGAAAACACAAGCTTTAATTTCAAAAACTAATTCTGAAAAGCAGAAAGGATGTTTCCCAGTGCAAAAGTGACTCAATCAAAACTGTCAAGTGCAACGATGCATTAAACTAATCCATTCAATCCCTCATTCATTCAACAAACTCTTACTGAATCTTCATTACATGCCAGGCACTATGCCAAGAGCTAGAGAAAACAAGGGAAAAAAGACGTGGTCCCTAGAGGGGCCGGGGATCAATCGAGGTTTTTAAGCTCCCTACGTGGTTCCATTGTGCAACAGAATTGAGAAGGACTGTCTGGGAGGGCCAGCTGCTCACTGCCCGGAGCCTGCAGGGTGACAAAGGGCAGACACCACACCAGTTCTGGGGGACCACCTGATAACTCCTCTGTTCTTCTCCCCATTTCCACCTCCTGCCTTTTTCTCTCTTAACCAGTCAGAATCTCAGATGAATTATTTATTGCTTTTTGCAACTTCTGAATAATACTCTTGGTTCCTTACAGTTACCTTAAAGAGTAAAAAAAATAAAAATAAAAGGTAAAATAGAATATTTTAGATTTGGCTTTTTCAAAAACAAAACCAGAAAATGTATTTCTTTTCAACTGAAAGCTCACCAATCCAAGACACATTTATTAAATGCATATTGCATTTAGGACAACTTGGAAGTCTAATGCAATAAAAAGTTTCAACCTTCTGTCTAAACTTTGGTTCTACACTGAAATTTTTTTCAATGGATTCTTAGGAGAAAAAGGGTACAAATCACTCTTCTATGTGCTGTCCTTTCAGTGCTCAACAAAGCCTCATAATTTAAAAAAAAATAAAAACAAGTCTTGAGGAATCATTTTTCACCTTTGTGCCTGGGGCCTAGCACCAAGTCTGACAATACAGCACCCACAAGCCCAGGAGGAGGGTCGCCTTCTACTCATTCCGTAATGAGTAAGAGCTTCTGGATGGTCATTAGTGGGACCAACGTTCCAGTTAGTGCAGGACTGAGGCACTGCAAGAATCCCTGACAAACCAGGACATCTGATCACCCTAACAGGCACCTCTCTTCTCATTACCAAAGCTCTTTGAGAAAAGAAGATAAACACCATGAAACCTGGTCATAAATCTCATTGCAAGTTCAAGGACTTCACTGTAATATGAATTATTCCATATACTCTGTATCAATGGTGATATTTACCATTTTTGCTAGTGTGCAAGATGTGCATTTTTCTCGGTCTTGCACCTCAAAGTATTCCTGTTGGAGACAGACTCTGATAGATGTTAGGCACCTACATTCCCTCTCCCTACCCACTATCTACGATTCCTCCTGGAACACAACGTAGGGTTGCCCAAAGATTTCCTGGCTAAATTGGAGTGAGCCTCATGCACCAGCTCACATGTACTACTTGTTATCTTCCTTTATCCATGTAAGGACTAGAGTTCAGGTTCTAGTACTCTTCCCCAGCACCAGGACTATACAAACATATTAAAGGGTGTCCGGGGGAGCCCGGTCATAGCCTGCCCAGGGTCATGAAGCCCTGCCAATAGCCCTCTGACACTAAAGATATAAATGCTGTGACCTTTCCGCCCTTTTCTCCTTCTTACTGCTTGCACAGCCCTAGGCGTAGATCACCGCTGCTTTGCTTTAGATAGCTGAGAAATGTTCCATTTCCTGGAAAGATTTGCCCTGTGGTTTCTCCCAGAAAACATCTGCATGCTTCCTTATCTGCTGATTCCCTCCTGCTGTCTACATAAGCTGTGACCTTCTGGCTAATAAACGAGACTTGATCAGAATACTGTCTTGTCTCCATTTCTCGTGTCTCTTGTCCCATCCAATTCCCACTCCCCCCTCCAGGGTCTGCGTTGAATATCCCGCGGGTCGGGACAAAAGGGACAAGCACGTCACTTTCACATTTCTTTGTCAGAAGAGAAGCACCAGCAGGACACCTCATGAAAGATCCACTGCTGAAGGCTTTCATGAGACCTCCTTGGATTCAAATCTCAGCTCCACCAGTCACTGTATGTGACCTTAGGGCAGGTAGCAAATGTCTCTCAGATCCTCAGTTCTCTCATCTGTACAACAAGGGTAAATTCTACCTGCAAAGGTGGGAATGAAGGTGGGAAATCACACTAAAAACCAAAACCATCCAAGTGCCTGACATCTATAGTAAAAATTGAGCATGTCATAATGCTCAAGTTTTAGGCAAATAAAACATTAAGTCTGTGCACATCTGCTAAAATACAAACACACACACAAGTTTCTGAACGTCAGGTCGCTATTGACGCAAACAAAAAGCAATTCTTCCACTTAGAAACATTTTCTTTATATAGAAACATACTATTTATTCAGTAAGAAATTAATTTTTTACCAGCTGATTTGAAGAAATTTTCTCCTCTCAAGCCATCTGATTGAGGGCACACCATTGCAGCATGTACTTTATTATTATCATTAATTATTATTTTCCACATTTAATACCATGTTTCCCTCTCCCATATGGAATATTACCCAATAGAAGTCTCCAAAAGGAGCCACAGCACATTCATAACAAAGATAGAAAAGAAAACTGTCTTTCAATTTTTGCTTTCCAATATAATGATTCAACTAAAACAAAGCTGGATTTAATCAACTATGAAACTGGAAATGTGAAAATCAGCCCGTGTATACGTCATGGCAAGGATCATTAACACCTCCATGAAATGAGGGGACAAAAGAGAGAAACATCTGCTGCTTCTTTTGAAACTTCTACAGAACTTTAAATTACTTTTGTAAAAAATTATTTCTTTAAAAGACATTCTGCTTCCTTCAATGGTGTCTTCTCAGGGCCATCCCTGGGCAAGCAGATGGTGCATGTGAAATGGAAAACATTCAGAGAACAGCAGCCCCTCCTAGGCTCCTGGTATCCGTGTACAAGGAGACTTTCTGATTTCCAATCTTGGCTCAGTTCATAAGAGAAAAGAGAAGGGTTACATTCCTGGAAAAAAATTCTGCCTATGTGAGGACAGGCCTGATGTGCAGTCCACTCAAGTGTTGGTGGCTAATCCTCCTGGCTCGTAGAGTCTTCAGTACCCTGAAAACCTCCCTCCACAGTCTTTCTGCTCCATGGTCTTCTGAGTGTAGCTAATGTGTCCACAAATGGTAATGTCACAAGTCAAGGGCACAAGGCTCCCCAGGAAACACCTGTGTCTCACTCAATATGTTCTGATTTAAGAAATCTATGACACGTCTTCTCAGCAAGCACCTTCTACCTTTTGCAGCTAGTGCCTGGGATCCCAACATACAGACTTCAATGCTGAAAATCATGTCAGAAAAGCAAAGACCATCTCTGCAGCTCTGCCATCCTCTCCACACACCTCCACTCCACTCAAATGTCCTATGAAATATAAAAACAAACCGGACATGGCTGATTGAACTGTACAAAAAGGCTTTGAAAAATACTCCCTGCACTTAAAAAAAAAAAAAAAATGCATGTAAACATTGCCTCTAAGTCACAGGAAAACCCTCGAGCCTTTTTGTCTCCTCTTTCCAATGTTTTGCAGTTTTTACTTATTCGCTTTTTCTTGGAGGTATCAATCTGTTTTTTTCTTATCAACAGAGTTCAGAGTCTGAAGCCGCCTTTGCGTATGAGTTTGTGGTTTGATTGGCAGAAATAGTATTATCAGGAGACTAATGATGTGCAAATAAAAGTACATGGACCTAGGAATAAAAACAGACACAAATTATATTTCAAACAAGAATACAAATGAGAAATGTCACATGATTACATCATCTTAGTACGGCGGCTTTCAGCAGTAGTGATGTGTCTATACACAGGCTTTCCTCAATCCATTCCACAGATGAGTCCCTTTGGTGGGTAAATGGGATGGACTGAAACCACAAATCTGGGCAGAGCAAACTAACCAGCCCATCTGCGGATAGGCATGGTATTATCCCATGGACATAGTCAGCAGACCAAAAGAAGTTACTCCATGACAGCTAGAAACCTCTAATATTCAAAGTCTAAGGACTCACAAGCCCAAATTCAAACCCAATACTGTGTTCCCTGAACACAAACATAACTAACACTAACCCATATGTTCTTCCCAAGTGTTAAGGGTTCTTCTTGCACGTCTTATGAACCAGAAGCGTCCTGATTTTAAAAACCTGGTCTATAACCCTGAAAATAACTTTCAAACCAGTAAGAAACAAGTTTTACTTTTGAGGGGTGTGGACTTTTATTACAAAAGCATGGTATTCAGCACAGTGTGCACAATGCAGATACACAATAAATATTGGGCAAATCAACCAATGTAAGTAATTAGAAACAGCTTGCACTAACATAACTGTTCTAGACCCATTTGGAAAGGGTGAACTTATATTTTTCTCTAATGTATTTTGAAGATTAAAGGAAAATAATGCTAAAAGAGGGGAGAAACCCCACAACTGATATATGACCATTCCCCAGCTTCTGTAATGATAAGGTCAGGCACATCAGAATCAGATAATTCACGTAGGCTCCAAACTTCTCCACCCTTTAGCAAGAGGAATGCCTCCCTGAAACTGTCTACAGAACAGTCAGGAGCTCTAGCAGAAACAAACATATCTTCATTTGTTTATTCTTTCAGCAAGCATTTACTGCTTCAGGTACACGATCCATTAAACTGGGATTTACAAAGAAACATAAGCCTCCGCCCCTTCCCTCAGGGGAATGGAAACAAGATAAGTACATGATTAATGATCATTTAACCAGTGGAAGGTTGAAGAGCCATAACAAGTGACCGTCTAATTTAGTGTCTAAACCAAGACATTACTGAGAGTGAAAAAGGGCTCCACAAATAAACATGCTGGCTTAACAGGTATAAACTGAGATTCTCCCAGGTACATTCTAGCCATGGGTAACTCCAGCTTTCAACGTCTACACAGCTAAAATATCCTTTGTATTTTGTGCTTTGCCTTAATCTTTCATATGTGGCCAAATCTACACTGGAGCAATTATGTTAGATTAAATCCAAATACTTCGACAATCAAGGGGAAAAAAATTCAATCCCGTAGTAAGGTTTAGTAACCTATTCTGACATTTCATATTTCTCTAAAATTTTAAGGAATATTTCATCTTTCTATTATGGAAAAACTTAACTAACATTTACCGAGCATGCCAGGCACTGACCTAGGTACTCCAGACACACAGATCAATAAGGTATAGTTCCTGCTCTCAAGGAGTTTGCTGCCTACAGAGGTTTCTACACAAATCCTAACATTCTCACACACCATATTTAAGACAGTGTTATCTAATTAAATACAAATTCATGCATGAGGATTTGCTTTTCAAAATGATTTCATAGTAGGGTTCTTTTATAATACAGTTAAGTATTCACTCAAGGCTCATTTACAACTTAAAGAAAAAAATACTAGACTGAAAAATTTAAAGCTGAGATTTGAAGCCACACTCGACTGAAAACTGACTAGAAATAAGAAACAAAGCACATCTGAAATTTAAATGTTAAGCAATGAAAGATATACTGAGAAATCGGTTTGCGTACAACTGTCGTTCATTGCCAGTTACTGAAGTCAGCCCCAAATGAGGAACAGATCTATAACAGACTCACCTCCATTAAAAGGCAATTTTAACTTCTTTCACCAGATTCAGTGATTCTCTTAAGAGACTCTGAAAACACTTTCTGAGGTGCAATCAATCAATGATAACCACTGGCAACACGTGGCCATTAAAATTCAAATCAATTAAAATTAAGTAAAATTGAAAATTCAGTTCCTCAGTCTCACTGACGACATTTCCAATGCTCAATGGCCACACGTGCTGGTGGCTAGCATATGGGATGGCACAAATATAGAGCACTCCCATCGCCATAGAAACTTCCACTGGACAGAGCTGATCTAGACAGAAAATTTAAATTATATGTATAACCAGATAAAGCATTAGGTTGGATAATCTGAAATGGACCAGACTAACAAAAAAATGTCAATTTTGTTTCATCCTAAAAAGAGCTATTTTAAAAAAATATTCTAGATTGTTTTTAAAAAGAAATGGAAAGCATTTGATAACAATTTGATTCTGTTCCTGGAGTCCCTGCCTAAGCGTAGGAATGAGCATACTTTAATTGGTTAAACACACGTTATCACAAACAGATCGCCACTTAGTGTGATCCCCAAGCCGTAATTTGCTTCCAAAATAGCTTCTCCTAAAGAAATTTTTAGTAACTGCTAAAGAAAATTTTAGTACTGATCTTTCCATTAAAGAAACTTTGAGTCTGAAACTCAGGCCTAGCACTTAGTTGCTGTGTGAGTTTTGTTAAATTACTCAGCTTCTCTGAGCCTCCACGTCCTCATATGATAAGTGGGGATACTGACACCTACCCCTCTCTCTCCTCAGCTTACCACTCCCCGCCTTGAATTCTGTGCTCTGCCTACGCGCAAGTTTCTCTGGTCTTCAGTGCACAGAGCTTCCTCCTGCCACGGGGGCTTTGCTATGCTGTTCCGGAGCTCTGCCCACGGTGCCCACCTCGCCCACTGCTCACACACACCAGGCCAGCTTCGTTCCCACTGTGCAGCCTCCAGGACGGAGCTCGAATGCCACTTCCTCCCAAAAGCCGCCCCCAACACCCAGGCTGAGTCAGATTCCCATTATACTCCCATAAAACTTTGTACTATTCACTCAGAGTACGATCTCACTGTGTATTTATAAATTTGACAATTACTGCCTGTCTTTTCCATCAGCCTATCGCCTCAATGGGAGCAGGAAGTACTTCTATATTTTGCTTGCCATTCTAGCCCCAGCTCCCAGCACAGTGCCCAGCATACTGTAGGTATTAAATGATACTGAGTGGAATACAGGCATTTCTGCTATAACGTGATAAATATATTCTTGAAAAATCTTGCACGTGGCAATATTGCATGCTTAGAATACCAAGGTTTATGGGGGGGAAATCATGTTAGAAGCAAACAACTCAAAATCAAGGAGACTTTGTGATAAGAAACAATGAGCACCCACTGCCCTGGGAGACAGCTCAACGGGGCTGAAGGCGCTACTGGGGGTGTTAAAAATGCAGAAGACAACAGCACATAGGACTGCCCTGGGATGGGCAGAGAGGAGGTGAAACCAGCTGAGTGCCAGAATGCAGCCTGGGGGATGCCTCTCTGGGGAGGGAACCCCAGTGAAGAGGTGATCAGTTCAGTTGTCTTCATACAGAGCTGAAATAGCTCCCACCTCTGTTCTCAGCCCATGTGCAAGGGCTTTATTTTTTCTTGGCTGAAGAATATAACTCTCTTCCCACTCTTCGGGCATCCCTTGCCTAGAAAAATTTGTGTATAAACCAGCACAACTTCCATGTTATATTGAGATAATTTTTTATCACCTAACTGGTATTATAGAAACATATTATAGCAGAACAGACCTTATCATGGAGCGTTATATAATTCCTTCTACCCTCTTTTCTTATAAGCTCAAAAAAAAAAAAAATCTTACTTATAGACATTGATACCTGTGTTGAGTATAAAAGTTTCTTCCATTCGTTCCTGACCAGTCCATCAACTATAGAAAATCCCCAATTTATGAATAAGGCAAGTTTGCATTATTTATTTCTAAGTCACTTTTTTAAACCAGACTATGTTTCAAAGTTAACCTGGAAAAGGCTGTGTAATCCATTAAATAACATAAGTTAGCATTTATTGAGTATGGACTATAGGCCAGTTATGGCCTGAGCCCTCTGCACATTTACCTCATGCAGTTCTAACATTCGGTCCTAACAATGGTGCTTTGAGGTGGATTCTATTCTTAGCCCACTCCACAGTTGAAGGAAGTACAGGTAAAAGAGGTTAATAACTTCCTAGAGGTCACACAATCTGTTTGCAAGTCCATGTGCTCAATCACTTCACAAAAGTGGAGAAATACAACTAATTAAACATAAGAGTGACAAAACAAAAGTAAGTAATTATAAGTTTGCAGTTCGTTTGGAGCACAGGTGTTTGAATAAAAGGTCCTGATGGCCTTTCCCTAAAAGCCTCCAGTCCTCCAGTCTCTGGTGGAAGGCTCCTCCTCCACCCTAAATTCTACATACTCCCCTCCACCATGTGCAACTGGAAGCATAAATCCCCCACATGCACCCACCAGAATCACCATCTCAGTAAAGAGCACAGAGCCCTTCTGCAGACTCCTCAAGTCAGCCAATCTCAGCAGTCAGCAGCACCCCAGCTCCTGCCCCATTTCTGCCCTGCTCTCAGAATGCTCCAGTCCCCAACATAGCTCAAACCCCAGGAAAAAGAGCCAAGGGCAGCAAATTCACCTTCTGAGGTTTTAATATAGATCCATCCTTTTAAAATGCACTGCCACGAGCGCCCCTTAATTACATTATGAATGTCTTAAGGGGTTGGTGTCACCTTTGCTCCTGTGTATTGGTATTTGTATTGTTAGTATCTCCAGGACAGCAATTTCCTCTTAAAGCTCCTATGCGTATTTTTAATGTTAAAGCCCCATTCAGAAATTCTTAGAACTTCTTGATTCAATTTACCAACTCTTAAGTCAAACACAGAGAAAACAGGTTAAGTCTACTGAACAACAATCCAGAAAAATGGAAACTTACTTGTATAAACTGATAGTTGGTTCGACAGCCAGCAAGACAAAGGGTGCGACTGTGTAAGTGACAGCCAGCTGAGTGGCAGCCCAGGTGACCACATCATAAATAGCTTTGAGAGCTTTTGAAGAAAGGAAATAATGTCTGTAGTTGTTCCTTACCTGCAAGCCAAGAAGGTAAAAATGGGGGTAAAAAACAAAAACAACTTTTACTCCATGCACGCAGGTAGTATACCACAGGAACATAGGCTACAGAAAATAACCAACCATCTGAGTTCTGTTTTCAATTAAAAATACCATTATGGCTTTTCTTATTTTCAAACAACAGCTAAGAAAAAAAAAATTCTTTCTTTTTTAACATCTCCCAAAGAAAACCACCATTAAAAAACTTGGCATAGAGCTTTCCAAACCTTTTTCTATTCATTTGTATCCACATTAATATTCTGAACAACACCAATATATTTTCTAGCCCTTTTTTTATTTTTTCTTTTAGTAATATACCATGAACTTTTTTCCATGTCCGTAAATATTAATCTCCAATATAATCGTAAATTAATTATGGAAAACTTAGCTTGTCTTCCTGCCCTGTTTTGCTATTATAAACAATTCTGTGATGCATAACCTTGTAAATAAATCTCTGCACTGCTTCCTATTTCCTTTGGGTAATGGTAGTACAAATAATATTACTATTACTACTAATAAAAGCATCTACCATTTATTGAGTGCCTACTGTGTGCTAAGCCTGTGCTAATGCTTTCCATGGATCATCTCTGTTGATTCTTCCAACAAGCCTATTGTGGAAGTATCATTATTCCCATTTTACCCATAGGGAGACTGAGACTTAGGTAAAGAGACAATTCTCAGAAATGGAAAGTGCTGGGTCAAAAGATACACTCATTTGTAGGTCTTTTGACACTTGTGAACAGACTTGCCTCCAGAAAGACACCTAATTTCCATATTCAAAGGCAAAGCTGAAAACAAGTGATTTACAGGCAGGGCAGCTCCAAAGCAGGAAAGGTCTCAGTGCCAGAGGCTGCTTGGCCAGTTAAGAACTCCTTTGCTCAGCTCTGAGCGCCTCAGGATAGAGACCAGAGGGTCTAACCATCAGGCAGTGCTGGACATCAGGTATGAGATTTTATTAGGCAACTTCCAGGAGCCTAGAACACTTCATGACTATTGAGCTCATTCTCCTTCTAGAAAAAATGGAAACACTGTCCTACCAACCGTCTCCTCTCCATCCCTACCTAACTTATTTGTGAAACATGTTTCCAGGCCATCTAAAAGAAAGGCTTTACAAAAATCAAAGCCTTTACGCCAGTCAAGACCACAGAACTGAAGACATTTTAAGGAATAATATTCTGGATATATTAACATACAAAATTCTGACCTTTATTTCTGGCCACCTGTTCTTTAGTTTTCTTTTATAATCTGAGTAGGTATATGAATAGGAGAAAAGAAGATGTCTTCTCTGTTTTCTGTGTACAACATGCATTTAAATTTTGCTAATCAGCATAAATAGCAATCAATTATCTACCTTATTCCCATATATATTACAACACACCTTCCTCTAACTAAAATAGGAATTCCTCGGGGGAGGCACCCTCTTTCATCTTGGTCATTGCATAGTCCAGCACCTAGAACACTGACTGGTACGTAGCAGGGCTCCTGCAATGTTCATAGAATAAATGAATTAAAGAACAAATGAATAGCTACACTGGGGCTCCTAAATTCACATCCAAAATACAGTTCAACATATGTCATTAAAAGCTCTTGGCATCTGAAATTAGGAAGGCCACAATCACTATCAAAGACTGAAATTAAATCAAATACAAAACTCTGTATTTGACAATGAAAGCACTTTGAATTGCAATTACTTCTATATGTGTTTCATCTCCTTCTTTGACGACAGCCACATTTTTTATTCCTTTATTATTCTGCTCTACAACAAGCAAATAGCAGGAATCATCTAGGACAAACTAAAGGCTTCTCAAAAAGCCTGGAGAACCAAATGTATAAAATTCACAAAGAGTTTTATACAAATTTAGTTAATTGGCGCTAGGGCTGCTATCTCATTGGCTGCTCAGAGGCTCTGTGAATGACTTCTAGGCGCAAGATAATTAAATGAGAAAGTAAGCAGAACACAAGCAAATTAAAGTCTTAGGGAGCCTACATTAATTAATAATCATTGTCATCTGTAATGAGTAGACTGTATATGTTCACAGACTTAAATGATTAAAAATATTTTCATCTCTTAAGGTGCTAAACATTGCTCCTAAAATTCCTTTTGTTTTACAAACACTCTGTAAATATTATGAAAATAAAATGGTTAGCCATTTTTGCAATGATCACAAGTTCTTATACATTGAAGTATTCCTCTAATGGAAAGACTTGAATGGTGTTAAAAATATTGCTCCCACCATCCCCCACTGCCAATTCCTGCTAGGACCTAAAAGATAACCAACAAACTGGAATCAGATTACTAAGGAGAAGACCCTGTACCCAAAGGAAGCTTACCGCTCTAGCTGCAAATCTGACAAGGACTCCAGTTAAGAAGGTAAAATAGTACCCAGGGTAGACACCGTGCCACAAAGCAGACAGGATGAAGGTTAGCACCGTGGGGTACCGTGGAACCCGCTCATAGCACACGCTGTGAAGAGAGGGAGGAACAGTAAGCCACAGGTAAAACACACTAGAAACTTCTAGCTGCATTTGCTTCTTTCTGGATCAGACCAAGCTGAAATCATCTGATACATGACTGATGGGATGCCTGCCTAGCCCTATTTAAGGACTTGCAATGCAATCAAAGCATCCTGAGCTGCTCTGGTTTCCTGGAACTCTACCAGACAGGCAATTCACAGCTCAGCCTTTTTAGGAGATGCTATAAATGGTTGGTTAACCTCCATAGACTAAATGATCTGGCCCCCATCACACTATATCTAATGAAGTTCTGAGTGATCACTCTCTACGCAGCAAGAGTTCCTGCCTTATAGAAGCTGACCAACGGCCTAACCTACTAGAGGTACTCAAGTAAGTGCAATTGGCATTAAAAATTCTGGAATGAGGATAAAGATCTTTAGAAATGGATATCCTCACTTAGTAAAAGTTAATTTACCTTTGCAACCAGGCCCCTATGCCATCTAACTTAACCAACATTACAGCCCTTTTCATCTCTCTTGACAATGACTCAGCACAAAATCAACGTGCCAGTTACATGACCTCCTCTGGTCTCAGTGTCCTTCGGATTTCAATCCATGAATCTGTCTTAAAGAGTGATACTGTGAAGATCTAGAAAAACGTCAGCCAGTACCCTGAAGATATTTGGGTTTGGGTTGTTTATTAAAAGAAAGTGATAGCGTATTTACCCCCAAACTCAGTCTATAAATCTCTAATGGCTCTCTAAGGAAGTCACTTCACGGTTTACTCAATGAAAGGACCCAAATCAAAAATAAAATAATAATCCAAACAGTTAACAACAATCCAGCATGGGTTGTCAATAACTGATTTAAACCCAAACTAAGGATTATGGCTCCCTCTTCACAAGAAGAAAGAAAATGCATTTGGGGAGATAAATAGGGGGCTGAGACCCCATTTGTAATGTCTGTTTTTTAAATGAGGAGTAGGTACATAGGTATTTGTTTCTAACTCTTTGTATCTTTTTGTATGAATGAAATACTTCGTTTTATAAAATGATTTTTTAAGATTCTTTTCATTCTTTATGTGTACACATGTATGTTCAGTCATCTTAGAATGCAGACTCCTAACGAAGACTATATAACTCTTAGCACATTGGTATTACTCAACGTAAAGAAATAGAGGTAGAGGTTAATGTTTAAATCCTTTGCAATATTAATTAATAGCTACAATGTTAAGGCCAAAATTTCAAAATTTTGCATGCTTGAATCAATTTGTAGAAAATAATCCAGAGCTTACTTCGGAGGAGTTGCTACACATCGTCTGTTCTTTTATCCCAATGTTTTGACCTATGAAAGATGCTACTCACCAAAAACAGTATAATCTGCTTAAAAGCTTAACATTTTAATACTCTTCCTTCACTTTTATGATAGGCATATTCACTAGGAAGAGTTTGCTACTTCAAAGATAACATTATTAGTTCCATAATAAGCAACCCCTCTAATTTTGGAACATGTAGAAAAACAAAAGGACAGAGAAATATCAACAAAAATACAAATTTAAAAAGCATAAACATCTGGGGTATCATAAAACTTTTAATGCTAGGGATGAACACAGCAATCATCAGTGATTTGATGCTGACATTGACCCTCCTTGACATCTGAGCAATAGACTCTCCTCTAGGTAAGAGGCAGCACAGACTATTTGGGCTCACTGCTATCACTCATTAGCTGTGTGACTTTGGAAAAGTCACATAACCTCTCTGTGTCTCACTCTCTTCATCTGTAAAATGGGCATACATCTTATGGGATTGATGGGAGGTTTAAATGAGTGCCTGGTACACAGTAACGGTAACATTAAGTCATAAAATAAATGTGCTACATTACTACCTTCTCAAATCATTGTATTTCGACTTTTTCATTTACAGGGCACAGATGTTAATTCAAAACAAAAGTGTCAGATGACATTACTGCTGGCGGATTATTGCTGTTCACCTAAGGAATCCCATTTAAATATAGTCCAGTGCCATGAGTAATGAGGTCGTTTTTGTTTTTCTTACCACTTTAGCCAAGTAGCTGTCTGAATATTCCAGTTTTCTAAGTACATTTTGAAACTTGTGGCAGTCTAAAAAGAAGAAAATAACACCTATCATTAGCTTTAAAAATACCCCAAGTAATGGAAAGTCCTCTCCAGAATTTCCCTGGCAGCAGATTAGATATGCTATTTCGATAGTGACTACTCACAGTCAAGAGTAAATCATCTGTTCCATCACACACAGTAAAAATTTTCTTGTGTTTATGAGATTTATTTTGCAACTAAACCTTGGCTTGCAAAGTCTCAATTTTTCTCAAAATTTATTTTCAAATTATAGGAAAACTAAAGGAACGTTTTGTGGGTTTCCCTTCCATTCTGGTTAAAAAATGTAAGTCATCTGAATTTTAAAACTAAATATTCTAAAAAGGGATGTACCACAGGAAAAGTGTAATATGTGAATTTGGTACCTTTCTGGAGACAGCTTAAATTTAATTGTCATCTTTTTAATATGTGGCCATATACAAACTAGGTCAGTCTTGTGCAGTTAACTCTATAAATAGCTACACAGGTTCAAATGCTTTCAATTGTGTCTGGAACAGTGAGAGATTTTATGCATGAAGGGATCGTAATACAGAAAAGAAAACAAAGAAATATCACCTAACTAGCAATAATGCAAGGAAAGCAACCACTGAGGAAGAGATACCCCAAAATAAGCCATCAACTGGGTTTTCTCATTCAAAAAAGTCATATCAAAGGCTGGTGGTGGTAAAAGCATGAAACAAACATACAAGGACCAGAATTCCTAAAGAAGGTAGAAAGTAGAAGTGCCTTTCTGTTTTCTGCTTTTTTTTTTTTTTTTGGTTGAAGTTTTTTCAACCATAAGAAATCTTATATGGGCCACATTTGGAAGGGAGGGAGAGATGGAGGAAGGGAGAGGAGGAGAAAGGAAGATTCAATCATCTGACTGATAGATGGAAGATAGACTTTTTTTTTATTGTGTTTTTCTTTCAAAACCCTAAGGAGTTTTATTTATTCATTCTTCTAATGGCTAATAAAATACTATAAGAACAGCCTGAGGTACCTTAACTAAACTAAAGTTTCTTGTTTTTCTTTAGCTCCCGGTGCTATATCAAATACAATGAAAATACAAATTTTCTCTTTCTGGTTTTCTTTGATAATCCACACATAACAGTTTAGCCCTTTCCCCTGAATGCATGCCTACAGGGAAAGGATTCTGTCTTGGGTGCACAGCTGGGGTGGAGTAGCGGATGGTCAAAGGTCAGGAGAGCCACTCTAAAGGACTTTGACCCACAGCACTCCAAGATGGTCGGCAGCCGTCCAGGAGTTTGGAGGGAGAGAAAAAACGGGAAAAGCAAGAAAGTCGTAACATGCTCAGACCCTATCTGACATCATCTATACTGAAAAGAGAAGCCCATATTGCCATTCAAAAATGAGAAAGGTCGTCCTGAAGGCTGGAACTGCTTCTTGCTTCACACAAGGCAACCAGTAGGTAAAGCCTTATTTGTTCATTCAGAAATGGTTCTGGACCTTGGCCATGTCCTTACCCCATCAGCCAAGGCTTTCCACCACAGGGGACCCCAGCTCTTCTGGAACTACACAAAAATGAGTACTGTGCCGAGAGTGGGCACTCAATTAATATTTGTTGAATCTGATTGACTGGAGTAACCAAACAGCATGATGAATTTAAAAGTATGATGTAATTCAGTTAGATAATAGGTCTAAGTGATTCTAATTCTTTCTGCTTGCTTGCCTTTTGAAGTAGCAATGCCTCAATGCCAAAAAAGAAGTGAAAATATAATCCTCCCTATAAATTCCACCATATATTGTTAGGTGAAATGCCAATCTCTTTCCCTTTGGAGGCCATCCAAATGCAAAAAGCCCCAGGGGAAAGAAGGTGGAGGCTTTCTCCCTTTGGCCTAGTTTCCACCAAATGTGGGTGGCAGGTGGTCAGTCTCCACATATCTGTGGCTTCCTGTCTACATGCATGACCCTCTCTGCCCCTCAACTCTCCAGTGGCACTCTCTGCCCTGTGGTGGGTGGAAAACCAAAACCAACAGCAAACATGAGTCACCTGGCTCGAGAACCAATACTTCTGTGTGCTGGGAATCATGCCCTTCCACTTGCAAGGAGGAAAGGACCTGAGACTTCACATTCCTATCCACTTTGAGTGCTATGATGCAAAATAAAAACCAAGAATGATGTGGCCCCAGGGAGACCACCTCTCCTGATGAAGACACCGAGAGTTGTGGCCCAAGAACAAAGGAAAAGAGAAAAATCACACTACTCCAGTGGCCTAAAAGTTGTGCACCATGACAACTTTAAAGCAAAGGGAGTATAAATGTTTCCAAAGGAAGCACAAAGAACACTTGCAATACTGAGATCTAAATACAGGAGCTTCCAGTCTGCGTTCTTGACTGAAGTAAGTAGCATGTGAACACGAGAAAGTGACATTTTTACTTTCTAGCTGAAAGAACACAAATGTAAGTAATAAAAAGATCTCCCTGGATCTTTTTCCAATTTTTTTGCATCATTCTTCCTTGAACCATTAAAACTGTCAAGAAAGTATCTTAAAAAAACAAGAAGGAAAAAAAATTCTGAGATGTGAAATGTCCGGGAGGCTGCTCAGCTTGGCATTACCCCAAAAGCAGCTTTTCTTCAGATGCTCTGATGAAGAATCCAGGTATACAACACTCAAAGCAAACCATTTGTCTGATTCATTAAGGAAGTTTGATTCAAATGCATAATACACTCACCTCAATGTTCCAGATGTTTAGATTAGAAAGTAGATCCCAACAGAAATTTCCATTCTTATCCACTCCGCTGAACCCAAAGCCAGCTGCATTATGCACTGCATCAGCTATGGTTTTTAAAACAATACATTAGAATATGGAACAAAAATCACACTGCTGTTTTAAAAGATAGTAAATATCTGTCTAGCTTCAAGATTGAGACATATATGGTAGTTTCTCTGGAAAAAGAACCAAAAAAGATTTTAAGGGACCCGATACCACCGTGAATCAGAAAAATATATTTGGCTGTTTGGTGACCTTAATTTTTACTCATTCATTCCCTACCATGTAGTGAGCACCTGCTAAGTAAGAGGAAAGGTGCTAGATGTCATATAATGCAAAACTGAGAACTAAAAGAAAGAAGTAAACAGGATTTGTTAACCAACTTGAAAAGCAGGGAGGAAGGGAAGGAGGTAAAAATGTATCTAAGGTCAGAAGCAAGAGACTGGAAGAAACAGAGGACCTAGTAGAGGTCCAAGAGCTGTCACTAAAAATGGCAGCGCTTTAACTGACAGCACTAAGTCAGGGGGAGAAGCAGCTCTGAAAGAGAAATTGGAGCTCATTCTGGACATGCTAAACACGAGTAGGATACCAGCTTCAGCTACCAAGACGCAGTCAAGAAAAGTTTAGAACCTAAAACAAAGAAAGAACAGAGCTTAGAGATGTGAATTTGGGGCCAGTTGCAATAGAGGCCACATCTAGACACAATTACCAAAGCCATCCTACCCATACAGTCAATCTAAAAGCTCCTTTATTTTATTCCACTGAATTATGAGAAAACGTCCCTCTGCCATGAAAAGTTCACCTCTAATCAATTCCTTAATGACGTGCTTTTGTAATCAAATATAGACCTGATGAATTTAACGTACTTTTATTATGATGACCAAGAGGCCGATTTTCTCTTTCTCTTTTTCATTTGTCCTATTTCAAGTTCTGTTAGGATATTTTCTCTAAAAAGTAATTTATTAATCAAACTAATTAAATCATAGCACTGTAAAATCTTAGATCTGGAGATCTTAGAGAAACCTTCCTTTTCTCATGAGTTCAAGTCCGACTCAAGATGGCCTTCTGAAGGACTACTCTAAAGAAAAACAATCTGCTCTGTCTCATTTATTTCTGGCATGGTTGGTAATTTAATGTTGCTTGTCTTATGCTTGGCTTTACTGTAAAATGATCTGGTTTCTTTTAGAAGAAAGGATGAATACTGCTGAGTCCTTCTACGTCATTCTATGTCATTCTCCCAAGGTGATGGATGGAAACTCACTGGAGAAGAAAGAGAAAAACAAAGCAAGACTGTTCCAGTAAGAAACTAATGGTCTTCAGTGTGTGGGAACAAATTCATGAATGACAGAAGGTGAACTAAACTGGGAGAAGAGCCTTTGAGATCCGTGCTAACAACTAAAACCAGAGCTGGACTGACCAGCATCACAATTTCTAACTTCCTTCTTCAGCCTTGTATCTGGCATGCCTGGTCAGACCTAAAAGAACAGAATAATAATAACTATCTGTCTTAGTCCGTTTGTGCTGCTATCACAGAATACCTGAAACTGAGTAATTTATGAACAGGGATGTATTTATTACAATTCTGGACGCTGGGAAGTCCAAGGTCAAGGTGCCAGCATCTGATAAGGGCCTTGGTAATGAGTCATCCCACAGCAGAGGGGCACCCAACTGGCTTTTATCAGGAGTCCAATCCCATGACAATGGCAACAATCCATTCACGAAGGTAGAGCCCTCATGGCCTAATCAGCTCTCAAAGGTCCCACCTCTCAGCTCAGTTGCACTGGGGATTAAGTTTCCAACACATGTACTTCAAGAGACACATTCAAACTGCAGCACTTTATTTTCGGTGCTTATTATTTTTCAAGGACTTGATAAAACACTTCATACACATTTCTCATTTAATCGTCACAACAGTGTTAAGGGTGGGCTCTGGAGGAAAATCTGCTGAGTTCCTATCTCTGCTCAGCAATATACCATATGCATGCCCTTAAAAGAGTTGGCTAACTTCTAGAAACCTATTCCCTCCAGTATAAAATGGACAATAACAATGGTACTCATTTTAAAGAGCTGTTGAAAGGATTAAATAAAATTAAATATGTGTAGAGTCATAGCTCAGTGCCTGATCCAAGTCAACACTCAAGAAATGTTACCTGCCATGATGATGATGATGATGATGATTAGCCTATTAAGGGGACCTAGATTAGAGATGTTAAGTAGACATTAAGATCACTCAGGTGGTAAATGATGCCAGAATCTGAATTCTAGAAGTCTGATTCCACAATCTGAGTGGGCGAGCACTCTGAAAGACAAATGGTGAAGGACCCCAAGTACTGACTCTCAGAACCGCCACATTTAGACGATGTCGGAATTCCCAGCTCCGCTTAGTGCATTCCACGGTCATTTATCCAAGACTTGTTTTTGTCTCAGAGCGGTTAGCGGTTCTAAATTTGCCAGTCCAAAACTAGCTTTGCTTGTATTGTGCATGGCTCTAACCTATTATTACTGATAAATTAATTTAGACAGCCATATGTTGGACTTTGTGATCCTTAGAACATAGCCTGGGCTTAAGTTGTGTCTCACTAATTAGTACTAATTAGTAGAGGAAAAACAACCAGAATTATATACTAAATCTAAAGAAAATAGATTTATTATTTCAATATAAACAGTAACTACAGCTAGGCTAACACAGTACAGCTCAGCTGAGATTCATCAACAGGCCAGCTTTAAGGATTAAATTTATAATCATGTAGAATTAGTACATCAACTATATAAATGGTATTTTAAAGAGCTGGATAAAACAATTATTTGGTTAAGCAGTTTAAATATTCCCTGATATACTATTTATTGCTTCTTTATTCATAAATAAGACAAAGGTTAATTTCAGACCAGTTCATACAATCTACACTGGAGCAAACTTCAAATTGAGGCCATACAAATTAATGAAATGTTTCTACTGAAGCTACCAAAAAAAAAAAAAGATTTTAAAAAGTGGTGGGGTGTCGGGAAAGAGCTAAGTCCACAGAGAAAGCACTCCACATTCTCTACTTCAAATGCCTGGGGTACTCCCAAAAGGGCAAAATGATGCGAGAGCCCCCTGTTCCCTGTAACCGCTCCCCACCCAGATCCGCACCAGCACAGCCTACCTAGCGCCAGATTTCCCACTGAATGGCCTTTCTTCCCTCCTTAAATCAGGAGCTATTTTGGTCTAGAAGCCTGGGATTCAGAATTTGGCAGTGGGAAGGGTAGAGAAAAGACAGGTAAGGAGGTAGAAGGTAGTGAAAGGGAGAGGCAACCGGCATTCTTCCTCATGACACAACTCTGATGATGGGGATTAGGTGCTGTATTTAGATGTAGAATAGATCTCTGACACTTGAGAGTTGATTCTACCCAGAATAGAAGAAAACTTCTATGCAGCATAGTCTACCAACAAAAGGTATGTAGTTTTATTACCCAAAGCATAAGAGAAATGAATAACATTACTAGGTGGCAAGTTCCCATCAGAAAAAAAGTAATTTGCCTTTCACGTCTGCAGCCAGCGGAGCCCAGGAAATGGGTTTGAGTCACCAGCAAGGTGACTGCTACACACACACACATTCAGGTTAGAGCAAGGTAAAAATATTAATTATTTCACACAGAAAAATATGCCCCATGTTCCAGCAGGGTTTCAGCTCCAACCATAGCAGGTATAATGCCTACCTATGAAAGAAATCATCATTTTAACATAATAAAGCAACTGTAAAACAAGGAGTAAGATCAAAGGAGACTTCTGAAGCCTTCCCCAGCGGCCAGTCCATAGTCCTCATTTCCACTGGGACAGGCCTCGGTGCGTACTGCCTGCCTGCTGTATGTGTCTGTGCTTCCACAGAGTGTGACAGCCATAAGGTATAGAGAAGATGTCTTACCTTTGAATTCTTTATAGCACAGAACCTGGTACTTAACAAGAACTCCTTGAATTAAACTAAGTAACATGAAACGAAATTTCCCATGTTGCAAATTTTAGAAAACTTCTAAGTCAGATCTCTTTGGCCAAATGTTCCATAAATACTGCATTAGACTGAACTTGTCCATGAACATTTTGGGGGGGGCCTTAAAAATAATATGGACTAGGAGGAAGGAGAAATGGGGAGTTACTGTTTAGTGGGTATAGAGTATCTGTTTGGGGTGATGAAAAAGTTCTGGAGATGGATGGTGGTAATGGGACTTAATGCTACTGAACTGTACACTTAAAAATGGTTAAAATCATAAATTTTATGTTACATATATCTTGCCACAATAAAAAAAATAATAAATTAAAAAAAAATAATTTGGAACTTGCAAACTTTAATTTGGGGCTTAAAACCTGAAGCATGACTGAGAAAAAGGGGACTCAATCAACTACATGCCATTCCCTCATTCATGGGATATGAGCAAAACACCAGGAACTGAGTTAAATAACCCATTGGACTTAGTAAGCCAGTCGCTGCTCTCTGACACCAGGCACGAGCTCACGCACTTTCAGCCAACATGTTAAACTTCTACTCCTGAGAGAGTTTCAAGTGTGAAATGGATACAGCTGTCATGCCTTATCGAAATCCTTTACCCGTCTCAATAAGTACATAAAAGGGTTTATTGCTCACTTTAGCAAAGCTTTAAACAATTCCAGTCTAAGATGTTTGAAAGGAAAGAGATAAAGCATAATACTGACCAAGTTACCCCCCACACACACAAAAAAAAAAGTGTGGTAAAACCAAATGAAGTTGAGGTTTCTACCTTAAAACAAAAAATCACTTGAAGTAAGCTTCCTTCTAAGACACGAAGTTTAACCAACAGTTTCTTAAGGGAGGGTAAACTGAATTAGCATTTGTGTTGATAAAGTTAATTCGGTGTGTATCCCACATTACATACAGCCCAGAAAAATCACAAGCAAGCCAGATTACTCTGGAATTTTTCCCTAACTTTCCACTGCACTGACTGGCCAAATTTGGAGGAAGCAGAAACTTCCAACTTTTGACATCTGTTAATAACATTGGGTTTAAGCAATAGCCAGGATTGTTTTTCTCCTTATCAGGGATAATTGAGTTCATGGAAGGTGGAAGAGAGGATCGCTATGTTGGAAGGTGAAAAATGACTCTGGCTCAACTGCTTCCTATTATGTATGAGACTTTGTTTGTTTAGGTGACCCAAAATGTTGTTCTGGCTAAGCTATCTGAGGAGGGCTATTTTCCCTCTTTCACTTAGGACCACTCCATCCAACTTACCTAATGTCCAGGCAAAGTAATACTTGGGCTTTGAGGCTTGCATGACAACATACAAGTAGCACAGTCGAGTCAGAAAGTTCGCTTTATGGACAAACCAGTCATCAGCAAGGCAAGTGACAGGGAAGGTCTTCGTGAGTGTCAAAAACAAAAGAAGAGACACCAAGGTAATGCACAATTTGTGTATCACAGCTCCCTGAAAATGGAGAAAAAATCAGTGTAACCATTCAGAAGACTGGTATGAGGAAAAGAGTTTCAGCGAGGGCATGTTAAGAATGACATGGCTCCAACGGCTGCTGTGGCATTATTCCCTAGAAGGAGTGGCTATGGGCATTCTTCCTCATGACACAGACCTGATGATGGGGACTGGGCGTTGTATTTAGAGGCAGAATAGACCTTTGACACTTGAAGGTTGAATGTATCCAGAACGGAAGAAACTTCTATCAGTAGAGTCTAACAATAGAAGGTAGGTGGTTTTATTATCCAAAACATAACAGAAAGGAATAACATTACAGGGTGGCAATTTTCCATCAGAAAGAAATAACTATTTGCCTTCCACTTTTGTAGCCAGCAGAGCCCAGGAAATGGGCTTGAGTCACCTGCGGGACTAAATAAATGGATATTTCCAAGGCACTGTGAACAGTGCCTGGCTCCCAGTTAAGTGCTCACCACACTTGGCCTCAATGACGACACACTGAAGAGGCCCCCGTCGCGGGTCCCCACCCATCACTGTGTCTTTAGCCAAAACACAACTTCACACTTCACCTTCCCTGTGCACAAAAATGCAAGAGTCTCCTTGGAGAGTGACGGTAAGACTCTCTGGTAAAATTACTTTCTAAATAAAAGCACATGAAACACAAAAGCACGACAGTGACAGATACTGCCTGGAAACACATGTGGTTACTTTGATGCCACACAGCCATGGTGACTTCACTCCCAGATTGTTTCAATAAAGCAGAGGGAGCTGGTTCACCAGACCGACCATAAAGTGCTGGGAACTCAACTATGTGAAAACTATCTCAAAATTCACACTTGATTAGTAAATCACTTAAATTTTCAAATACGTAACTCATATTTTTATCTAAACTTTCGCATTTATTAAATACTTAACTCAAATTATCCTCATTTCCTCCCTTTTCCAATTTTCATCATTCCTTCAACTAACTACAGATTTCACTGACATACAGGATATTTGATCTGAATACATTTAGCATACTTGTAAGGTTCAAAAACTTATCCTAATGTTAACTCATTTTAGATTGATAAAATTCAGATCAAAATTAAAATATTCTTTCAAAAAGCCATCTTACACTCTCTCAAAGTCAATAAAACCAAGTTTCAGGTATGCCCATGTAAAACCAGTTTCCCTTGCAATAAGTGGAGTCTGTAATAAAAAACACATTAATTCTGGTCCCCATCCCCCACCACCTTTTATGACATATTATCTTTTGGCTGTATTTGAATTCTAATTCATAAAAGCAAAACACCATAGCATTTGAATATGTTAACTTACACAGTGCCGGGCACACTGCATGCACTATACACTGGCTGATTAACTAATAGATTGATGGCATTACTATCCCAGGCCAATGAGCTTCTCTGTTAAATAAACACCCATTGCCCCAACACAAAGGACTCATGCAAATAAATACCAATACTGGTATTTTAAACAAATGGGACAAAAAAGCTATTGGCCAAGCTTTCTGGTAAACTGTTTGGTTTTCTAATTAGAACAATTATTAGTGAAAGTCAGCCCTGGCAGCAAAACCCTACTCTCTGGACCTCTGGGTAAACACTTGGCACTAAAAACTTACAGTGGGAGAAGGTTCTGGCAAGCCGTGGAAACCTTTTTGCTTCCAATTCACTTCCAGCAACTTCATGTGTGTATGTCTCCCCTCGATGAAGGCTATGTAGTCTTTGAAATTGTTACAAGGGCCAGCTATGACACTCATGAAATTGAGAAGGTAGCTTAAGTATTCCAAAAAGGAGGGTTTCATTCTGTGAAAATAAACAAAGTAAAAAAGTTGAAAAGGCTCCAGTCTTTGATTTTTCTCCCAAATTTGCAAATAAGCAAATGATAAACACAGGTGTTATCTTTGTAGATTATTATACATGACATGACCTTTCCTTGTTCTGTTTCCATAAAATCCACCTAGGAGAGAAATCTTGTTGAAAGGAAAAGCTACTGAGGTGTGAGGCTCAGGGAAGGTGCGGAGCTCCGTGGCGCCCCCTATTGGCTGACCACAGCTGTAAACACTCAGGGTGGGGTTAGGGCAAAAGCAACTCTGAGACTGGAAAGCACTCTTTTCTCAGCATCCTTCACTGTCCGCAGCACTGAAGGTAATAAACATAAGGCAGGGTGGGAACCTGACCTAATGTTAGCTGACTGAGATGCTTTGACATGGGAAAACTCCCTCGCAATTGCCAAAATAAATACAAAACAAACGATGGGTGGAACCAGTTTCCACTTGAAGAGGCCGCACAAAACCACCGCTGTAACAGTCTTTTGTCTGCCTTGGCATCCAGGCATGAGGTCCTGGACAACAGTCCAGGGTAGTGGCAGGAAAAAAATCTATAGAGCAAGCACAGTTCTGGGTAGTGCTTTAATGGCACATGAGGAGGCCTATTCTTCTAGCAGAATAGAATTGCAGGGAAAGGTTCCTTACCAGTCACTGGAATTATGCCCTACACGAAAGGGTCTTCAAAAAGTTCATGGAAAGATTTGTATTACCTTTCCATTCTATTTTTCCACGAACTTTTTAAAATAACATCTCCTTTATACCTCCATAATGCTTAGCAGAGAACTTGATTCATTAGAATATTACAATAGTTCTCCATTGCTTCTTAGTCCCTTAACAAAGGAATGAAGTCTCCTCTACCACCTGAGACCCTCCTTAATTATCCCAGTAATCTCCTAACACTCTTCAGCAGGAGCCCCCCACTCCCATGGCTGCACCACACTCCCCAGTGTGCTCCTACAACATGCCATTTTCAGTCTCAGATGCTTTTCTCCTCCTACCTTAGCCTCCTTTCCTTTCCAACACACACCCCCCTTCTACTCAACATCAACGCTAGCCAGAGCCCACCTTCAGTCTTCCTCCTATATTCATCTCAGCCCACATTCGTCTTTCTTGACCTACATCCTATCATTTTTCATGCTGGCATTTAATCACGCTGATGTGCACTGATAGTTAACCATTTCTTGAACACGCCTCAGACACATGCCCAATGAAAATAATTCTGGCGTAGACATAACAACCCCAGTGAAGGAGGAATTTTGCAGAACCAACAAAATTACAGCCATTTACTCTTTGACCTAGCGATCCCACTTCTGGAAATCTATCCTACAACCATACCCAAACACATTTAAAATAACCTATGTTGGGGCTGGCTGGTGGCTTACTTGGGAGAGCAAGGTGCTAATAATGTCAAAGTCAAGAGTTCGGATCCCCATATATACCTGCCAGCCACCCGGGGGAAAAAATGATGATAATAAAAAAAACCATGTATGGATTGCAAAATTTAAAATACATACATAAATAAATAAATAAGTACACTTATGTTCAAGGTTATTCATCACTTACCATTTGTAAAAGCTAAAGACTGGTAGACAACTCAAGTGTCCATCAATAGCAGACTCATTAAATAAATGATAATACATCCATATAACGGAATTAACATGCAGATATAAAAACTGAGGAAGATCTCTAGACACTGATATGCAAAGGGCTCAAAAATACACAATTAACTTACTTCACAGCAAGTCGACGCTGCTCAGCAGAGAGGTCTTCAGGTCTTCGACCTAATCCTACGAAAAAGAAAAAAATTTAGAAATAAGATGTTTGAAGTGAAGGAGATAACTAATCCTAAAAGAGTCTTATCAAACTTATTTGAAAAAGGTAATTTATTTCTGCTTCATAAATCCTAGAGTCCCTGTTTTCCATTTTTAAAAAATGGCCTGGATCAAAGGCTACCCATAAGTAGGTGTGAGAAGGAAAGTCTCAGTAGGTTCATTGAAGAAGGGAGAGTTCAGAGGTTGCTCCTACTTAATTCACATATTAGGACATGGGCCCCAGAGAACCTTCCCCATCTCTTCCACGTGGTGGTTTCTTACCACTTTGTATATGTATCCATTGCTACATCAAAGAAATAAGCTTTCCTTTCGTGAGCTGCTGCAGTTTACATACCTTCCTGATCATACTGGGTGCAGACACCTGATACAAGCTGAGCGTATGGGTGTGAGATATAATGGAGAAGAAAAGAAGGGACTTTCCTCTTCCAAATAACAGAGGAAATGTAACTCTGAATGCAGGGAAAGCACAAAGGAATTATCAGGAGAATTTTCTTCTTTTAACACTCAGCCCGAGCAGAAAAACTCCCAAACAAATCATACGTGTGCTTCCTATAAAATGCATACGTTAACTTAGAGTCAAAGATACTGACGTGTTATCTTATAATATGTCAACTCTAAAACTGGACATTCAGCCAGGACTGATTATGGTCACCAACCATGAAAGCAATTCAAAAACCTGCTTTCAACAAGAGAAGGTGGGGGGTTTCTGGAATTTATTTGTTTCTCCCACACACAAGAAAAAAGAAAAAGGAAAATGAACATTTTGCTGCATGTAGGGGATGTTCCAAAAAAATATGGTAAAGTGAGAATGCTTAAAAAAGTAAATTTAGGCAAAAAGTCTGTATCTAAAAAAACAAAACAAAACATGAAGCAGTGTTACAAATCTCATTATCTCATTCATTTTTTTCTATGATCTCATCAAATAGTAAATCTCTGGCAATCCCAGAAATTAAATTGATTTTAGCTATTGGTTTACATTGCTCGTTAGTCTATAACCATTATCTAGTGGAGTTTCTGGTACAAATAGGGTAACCAACTCACCCCAATTTGCCTGGGATTTTCTGATTCTGGCACTGAAAGTTTCACATCCCTGGAAACCTCTCAGTACTGGGCAAACCGGGCTGGCTGGTCACCTTAGAAAGACTCCATCCTTGGTATAAAATTACCCAGTTCTCTACAGAATGACTAAATCACCAAGTATGAACTAGGAATACACTGGGTCAAATGAAATTAAATCAGTTCCCAAGCTTTAAGGAAAAACAAGAAAACTAGCTGTTGGAGCTAAATTTTCTCAACCTGTTAACAAAGAAATTTCAACAGTCAAAAAGTATTTGCCAGAGCGGTTCAAATCTACAGAATATACTTTTACTAATTGCACCTGGCATCTCTTAAACCCATATTGAAATCTTCTACCTGGCTGAAATAATCTCCTTCCCTTCCCTGGAGGCCAGTATTAACAGTGTAAATCATACTTTCCAGCATTTTGGGGAAGAGCCTGAGCGAAGAAAATGCTCAGTTTTACACAAACAGAAGATCCTTCTTTCTCTCAGCTTTTTTTAGGGTCAGGCTAACCCCATTAGATAATTTTCCAAGCCAAAAAAAAAAAAGAAAAACCTAGTATTAAAAAATGATTAACCAGCCAATGCTATTTAATCTTTTATTACCTTGTGAGCTTCTCAGAGAATAAACCAAGCAAAAAGGAGGCCATTTCTTCTGAACAGATTTGGAAATGAAGGGCAGAGTATCACAAATTAACTTAAATTTACAACACTGTAAAGATAAACAGAAAACTCACAGTTCTCAGTGCAAATATTTCTGCATATTTAGACTAGAGATTCAGTAGGAAAACAGTGAATAATAGCTGGGAAAGCAAAAGGCTATGATTAAAGAGGCCTGGAAATTTTGAACAAGATAAAGCAAGACCTGCCAGCACTTGTCTAAACTTTGGACTGTGAATGTAGTATAAAAAGAAGAGCTCTGAATGTCAGGCTCACTCTCAGGACCAAAAGAAGGGTCGTTTGTCTCACCATCGTGTACTTGGAATGCCAGGGTTGTAATCTTCTGAGTGACGATCATTAGAGGCCTAGAAGGAGAATAGAAAATAATCAAGATTGGTAAAAAAAAAAATGTCACGAGAAGAAACATGTATTTTATTTCTCTGTATGGTGGTTTTTCACCCTAAAGTTTATTAAATAAAATGCAAAAGCACTGAGTTCAAAATAAGCCATTTTTACTTCCCTTTCAAATCACTTTTTAAAAGGAGATCTAACAACACTAAATAACAAGATCACACTAGGCAGTCTCTCTGGTGCTGTTACTTGGTGTGGCCCCAGGACCAACACCATGATCATCAGCTGGAGCTTGTTAAAAAGGCAGATTCTCAGACTCCATCCCAGACCTAGAAAATGAGAATCTGCATTTTAATAGGATCACCAGGGAATTCGAACAAAGTGTTAGAAGCACTGGTTTGGGAGATCCCTAACCTAGTGCCCTCATTCTGCCTGGATAGATATGTATACTGGCTTCTTCATCCAAGTATGCTCTAATATGCATTATTCTACTAAAGGCAATTCTTACAAGCTAACACAGTAAAAGATATATTTGTAAAATACAACTGCCTATACACAATCAATTTACTGACAAAAAATAACACCAATATTAATTTTTAAAAAGTCATCAAATAAAAACTTCCCTACAAAGTGGCAACAAGAATGCCAAGACAATTCACTGAGGGAAAAAATAGTCTCTTTAACAAATGGTGATGAGACAAGTAAATATCCAGATGAAAAGAATACAAAAATTAATTCAAAATGGATCAAAGACCTAAATGTAAGAGCTAAAACTACAAAACTCTTAGAAGAAAATATAGGCATAAATCTTTGTGGCCTTAGACTAGACACTAGTTTCTCAGGTATAATACCAGAAGCACATGCAATGAAAGAAAAAAACACTAAATAGATATCATGAAATTTGAAACTTTTGTGCTTCAAAGGACACACACCACCAAGAAAGTAAAAAGACATTTCACAGAAGGCAAGAAATATTTGCAAATTATATATTAGATAAGGAACTTACACTGGAACACTTTTTTCAAAAACTCTTATAACTCAAAAATAAAAAGATAAATAACCCAATTTTAAAATAGCCAAAGGATCTGAATGGATATTTCTCTAAAAAAGATATGGGAATGGACAATAAGCATATGAAAACATGCTCAACAGTAATTAGCCATCAGAGAAATGCAAATCAAAACCACTATGAGATACCACTTCACAAGCACTAGGATGGCTAGAATTTAAAAAGACAGACAATAACAAGTGTTGTCGAGGAGGTAATGAAATTGGAACCCTCATATATGGCTGGTGGGAATATTAAATGGTGCAGTTGCTTTACAAATAGTCCAGCAGCAAGAAAGAAAAAGAAACTAAATCTTACCACCTCAAAAAACCAACAAACATCAAAGACAAGCAATAAAAGGGGAAGAAAGGAACAAAAGATATTTAAAACATCCAAACAAAGATCAGTAAAATGCCAGGAGCAGGACAATACCTTCAATAACAACCCTAAATGTAAATGGATTAAACTCCTCACTCGAAAGACAGATTGATTGGATTAAAAAAATACACCCAACTACATGCTGTCTTTGAGAGACTCACCTCACCTGCAAAGACACACAGACTAATAGCAAAGGGATGGAAAAAGATATGCCACACAAATGGAAAACAAAAATGAGCAGGGTTAGCTATTCTTAGATTGGATGAAATAGACTTTAAGCCAAAAATCATAAAAAGAGACAAAGAAGGCCATTATATAATGATAAAGGGATCTGTCCAAAAACAAGACATAACAATCATAAATGTATATGTACCCAACACCAGAGCATTCAGATATATAAAGCTAAAACTATTAAGCCAAAAGAAAAAAATAGACCCCAATATGAAAATAGTATGAGACCTGAACACCCCTCTCTCAGCACTATACAGATCATCTAGGCAACAAACCAACAGATAAACACAAGATTTAAACTATCCTTTAGACCAACTGTACTTGGCAGATATCTATAGAACATTTCATCCAACAACTACAGAATATACATTTTTCTCATCAGCACATGGAACGTTCTCCAGGATAGACCATATGTTAGGTCACAAATCAAGTCTCAACAAATTTTTAAAAACTGAAATCATTTCAAGTATCTTTTTGGACCACAACAGATTAAAACTAGAAATCAACAGCAAGTGAAACTCTGGAAACTATACAAATAGACAGAAATTAAACAACAGGCTCCTGAATGACCTATGGGTCCAAGAAGAAATTAAACAAGAAATCAAAAAAAATTTTGAAACTAATGAAAATAAAGACACGTCATACCAAAATCTGTGGATACCACAAAAGCAGTCCTAAGAGGAAAGTTTATTGCAATAAACTCTTACATCAAACGAATAGAAAGATTTCAAATAAACAACCTAATGCTACACCTCAAAGAACTAGGAATACAAGAACAATCCAATCCCAAAATTAGTACATGGAAAGAAATAACTAAGATCACAGCAGAACTAAATGAAATAGAGACCCCCTAAAAATGATACAAAAGATCAATGAAACAAAAAGTTGGTTTTTTGAGAAGATAAACAAAATAGACAAGCTATTACCTAAGCTGAATAAAAAAAGAAGAGAGAAGACCCAAATAACAAAAATCAGAAATGAAAAAGGAGACATTATAATCAATACCACAAAAATAAAAGGAATCACTAGAGACTATTGTAAACAACAACAGGCCAACAAATTAGAAAACTTGGAAGAAATGGATAAATTACTGGATACATACAAACTACCAAGACTGAGCCAAGAAGACATAGAAAACCTGAACAGACCAATAACAAGCAATGAGATTGAAGCAGTAATCAACAGTCTCCCAACAAAGAAAAGCCCAGGACCAGATGGCTTTACTGCTGAATTCTACCAAACCTTTAAAGAGAAATTAATACCAATTCTCTTCAAATTATTCCAAAAAATTGAAACAGAAGCCATTCTCCCAAACTCATTCTACAAGGCCAGCACCACCCTGATACCAAAACTAAAGATATAACAACAAAAAAAGAAAACTAAAGACCAACATCTCTGATGAACATAGACAAGAAAATACTCAACAAAACATTAGCAATCACAATATAGCAACACATCAAAAAAAAAATGCACCATGATTAAGGGGGATTTATCCCACAGATGCAAGTTTGGTTCAACAAATGCAAGTCAATAACTGTGATACACCACATCTAGGACAAAATCAGGAGAAAAACTGTACAATTATCTCAACAGATGCAGAAGACGCATTTCATAAAATTCAACATCACTTCATGATAAAGATTCTCAGAAAATTAGGTACAAAAGGAAAGTATCTCAACACAATAAAAGCCACGTACAACACACCCACCACCAATATCATCCAGAATGGGAACAAGACAAGGACGCCCACTCTCACCACTTCTATTTAACATAGTATTGGAAGTACTTGCCAGAGCAATCAGGCAAGAGAAAGAAATAAGGGGCATCCAGATTGGAAAAGGTGAAGTCAAACTCTCCCTGTTTGCAGATGACATGATCCTATAAATAGAAAAACCTAAAGACTCTACCAAAAAACTCTTAGAGATTTCAGTAAAGTTGCAGGATACAACCCAACACACAAAAATCAGTAGAGTTTTCATACTCCAAAAATGAACTAACAGAAAAAGAAATCAAGAAAGTAACTTCATTTGCAATAGTCACCAAAAATAAAAAATAAAATACCTAGGAATCAATTTAACAAAGGAGGTGAAAGATCTCTACACTGAGAACTACATATCACAGCTCAAAAAATCAAAGAGGACACAAAAAGATGGAAAGACATTCCATGCTCTTGGATTGGGAGAATTAACATTGTGAAAATGTCCATATTACTCAAAGCAATCTGCAGACTCGGTGCAATCCATGCCAAAATACCAATGACGTTCTTTGCAGAAATAGAAAAAACAATCTTAACATTCAGTGGAACAACAAAAGACTCTGAACAGCCAAAGTCCGGAGCAAAAATAAATAAATAAAGCCAGATGCCTTATACTACCTGACTTCAATTTATACTACAAAGCTATAGTAACCAAAGCAGCATGGTACTGGCATAAAAAGACATTTGGACCAATGGAGCAGAGCAGAGAACTCAGAAACCAACCCACATACTTACAGCCAACTGATATTTGACAAGGTCAGCAGGAGCATACATTTGGGAAAGGACTGTCTCTCCAATAAGCAGTGCTGGGAAAACTGGACATCCAGATGTAGAAGAATGAAATTAGACCAATACCTCTTGCCATATACCAAAATCAACTGAAAATGTATTAAAGAGATATATATATAAGACCCGAAACTATAAAGCCACAAAAGAAAACACATGGGAAACACTTCAGGAAGTACATCTGGGCAAAGACTTTGTGAATAAGATCCCAAAAATACAGGCAACAAAAGAAAAAATAAACAAATGGGATTATATTGAACTAAAAAGCTTCTGCACAGCAAGATAAACAGTTAATAGAGCAAAAAGACAACCTACAGAATGGGAGAAAATATTCACGCACTATGCATCTGACAAGGGATTAATATAGAGAATATTCAAGAACTCAACAATTTAACAATGGGAAAAAAAAAGTAACCTGATTAAAGAATGGGCAAAGGAGCCAAATAGGCATTTATCAAAAGATAATATACAAATAGCCAACAGACACATGAAAAAAATGCTCAATATCACGAAGCATCATGGATAGTCAAATGAAAACCACACTGAGGAATCATCTCACATCAGTTCGACTGGCCATTATCAAAAAGACAGAAGAACAAATGATGGGAAGGATGTGGGAAAAGAGGAACCCTCATACACTGTTGGTGGGGCTGTAAATTAGTGCAGCATTGTGGAAAACAGTATGGAAGTTACTCAAACAACTACAGATAGAACTACCATATGATCTAGTAATCCCACTGCTGGGTATACACCCAAAGGAATGGAAATCATCATGCTGCAGAGATACCTGCACTCCCATGTTTATTGCAGCTCTATTTACAATAGCCAAGAGCTGGAAGCAAACCAACCTAAATGTCCACTGATGGATGACTGGATAAGGAAAATGTGGTTTATATACACAATGGAATACTACTCAGCCATAAAAAGAATTGAAATTCTGCCATTCACAGCAACATGGATGAACTTAGAGAAAATTATATTAAGTGAAATAAGCCAGAGACATAAAGAGAAATACTGCATGTCCTCACTCATACATGGCAGCTGAAAAAAATAAATAAACCAAAAAAAAAAAAAAGAAAGAAAAATACAGCAATCACAATAATTCCTTAAACCTTCAAAAGGAGAGAACAGAACTGAGGTCACCAGAGGTGGGAAAAGGGGACAGGGAAGGAGAGTTAGGGTGAAATTGGTAAAGGGTCACAAAAAATGTTTACATTGTGTAATGATAAAATAATAATTTTAAAAGATCATTTATCTTTGAAAAAAAGTCCAGAGTTTCTCAAAAGGTTAAACATAGAGTTATCAAAGGTTAAATATTGAGCCAGCAATTCCACAACTAGGTATATACCCATGAGAAATAAAAATGTCTGCACAAAAACATGTTTATAGCAACATTATTGAATTATTGATAAGAGCCCAGAAGGAAATAATCCAAATGTCTATCAACTGATGAATGAAGAAATAAATGTGGTATGTCCATATAATAGAATATCATTCAACAATAAAAAGGGATGAAGTACTGACACATACCACAACAAGGATGGACCTTGAAAACATCATGCTAAGTGAAAGAAGCCAGACACAAAACAGCACAACCTGTATGATTCCATTTACATAAAATGTCTAGAGTAGGCAAATCCACAAAAAAAGAAAGTAGATGCTGGTTGCCCAAGGCTGAGGGAATGGGGAAGAAATGAGAATGATGACTAATGCACATGAGTTCCACTCGGGTGATGAAATGCAGAATTAACTGTGGCGACGGGTGCACCTTGTGAATTCACTCTGTGAGTATGCTAAAAACCATTAAATTGTACACTTTAATGGATGAATTGTATGGTACGTGAATTATATCTCAATAAAGCTGTAATTTTTTAAAGTGGCACCTGTTTTTCCAGTAGTCTACCTTAGTAGACTTACTTAGTCCTAAGTACCTTTCATAACTCTATTCTTGCTTGTCTTAATGCATTCAGGCTGCTATAACAAAATACCATAAACTGCCTGGCTTACACACAATAGAAATTTGTTTCTCACAGTTCAGGAGGCTGGGAATTCTCAGATCAAAGTGCTTGCAGATTCGGTGCCTGGTTGAGGGCCCACTTCTAAGACGGCTGTACTTTAGTAACCACACTTGGTGGAAGGGGCAAAGGCGCTCTCTGGGGTCTCTTTTATAAGGGCACTAATCCCATTCATAAGTTCTCCACCCTCATGACCTAATCACCCCCAAAGGCCCCACCTCCTAATACCATCACCTCTACTGTTAGGATTTCAACATAGAATTTGGGGGGACACAAACACTCAGGCCATACCATTGCCCAACATGACCTGACAAGATAAAACCCAACTGCTCTGATAATCATACTCTCCTTCAAACCTTCTTAGTCTAGTCTTGTTTTCAGATTTCTGTTCTTGTGGTTTCTTGCTGAATTTGCTGTCTCTTACCCCTATGGATTTGTGGCTCATTTATAGAGAAGGCTGAGGTTTTGGTCCACATCCTATGACAGCATCCCAGGGATCATGCTGGGATGCCACAGGGCCCCTGTGCCCTGCACTCGGGCCAGGCCCAGCTGTGCGAGAGGTTGGGACCAGACACAAACCATCTTTAGGCCAAGTCCGAACATGCATCAACGCCAGTCATCTGTTCTCTGTGAGTCTACTTTCTTGTCTAATTCTTCTCATCCTAATTCCCACTTTCCACCTCATTAAAATAACAAGCATGTAATATTTTAAACTACAAATATACACTAATAAGATAAACTATTTTAAAGAAAGTGCCAACAAATACACTTTGATCTTAACATCTATGCCCAACCTTATATCTCATTTGCAAAAGCACAGCGGCCATCGGCCATCATTTGAAACAAGATTCCTAATGTTGTGCAAGAGGCTAAGAGAAGAGGAAGTGAGCCTGATTGCTCAAAAGGGAAAGGGAATCTGTGCTTTGCCAGAACTGGAGAGAATAAGTGTGGCAAACAAGGCAGCCACCAAGTCAGTCACTCTAGTGTAGCAAGACATGCTCAGAAATGACACCAATTTAGACCATGCTCTTTTATATCAAAAAATAATGCTCTTCCAGAACACTGAGGTTCTGATCCCAGTAAAAATGGCTACAGCAAAGCTTTCTATAAGACCAACTTGGTCTTATAGATCAATATAACTTTGTAGCTCACCCTTGTAACAACAAGGCCTCTGATCCAGAATGCATAACAGAACTATTTTTCTTCAGAAAGTTTCACTCTAAGCATTATGTTCAAGATAGTTTCCAAACCTTATCTTCAAAACACAATAGTTTTCTTTCCAAAGCCTTTTTGTCTTTTTTTTTCCTAGAATACTCAAAACCTTTCCTCACCTTTGTGTGAGGAACCAGCCTTCCTTAAACAAAGCCCAGTACATAATTTTTTTTAATTTAAGGCACACTCTCTGGTGACCATGCTATTTGTAAACCAAGTCCCTACATTCTATTTAATTTATAACTTCATCTTAGGGCCTAAAAATAGATATATCAGTACAGAGATAAAACGGGTCATGGAATTAACATAACTTTTTGTCTCTGTAGAAATATAACATTTGTTTTCCTCTATTCCTCTATCTTGGGTTAGATTTAATGTATTCCATGATTAGGCACACATTCAGCACATTGAGCAGTCTAATATCCACCTACACACGACCATGAGAAGGCCCTCTCAGATTATGCTGGGCTGTGATTCCACCCACGTGTTCATGCTGAGGCCACGCCTCCCTCATGCTGCTCCCAGCCAATGACTGAGTGCACCAGGGATCCCTGGGCAGGCCCCTCCCCACAAACCACGCCTCTCTCCCAAACCTGCTAAAACTTCCTCAGAACTTGCACTGCAGTCCAAGTCCTTTCCTCCTTCCCTCCCTCTCTCCTTCTCAGGGGTCACACCTGCATTTTAATCTGATGGCTCATAGATTTCCCTCCCCATTTTCCCAGACGGGCATTTCACCCAACAAATATCTTAAACGTCTGTTGCCATCTTGGCATCTGCTTCTCAGAGGACCAAGACTAATGCAATACATAATACTGAATAGCTACAGCATTGCCAATAACCACTAATTATTCAGTATGAAATCTGTACCATTGGATCTATGTAAAAAACATATTGTTGTCGTTCCTTAAAAAAGATGTCCTTTTTGGGGAAAAAAAAAAGCTATGGATCAAATATTATTACACATCATCTAGATTATACTTTCAACAATATATTGCTTCTGTTTTAAATATCTAAAGAAGTCTATAAGAATTTGAATAAAAATAAACAACTCACACACATAATTGTGGGTTTACAAAACACAATGTACCACTAACTTGTGAAAAAGCAGAGCAAAAAGTCACGGACTGGAACTAGAATGTGTCCACTAAAAGGGAAAGGAGTTCAGAATTCTCTTACAAACTTACTTTTCTTCAGGTGTAAGGAAGAGCACCATACTGTCCCGCTCAGAGCAAGTCCTCTCTGAACGTTTTAATTGATGAATTTATTTAAACTTATGGCTAGATCAGATGCAAAATTTTAGATTGCACAAGTTACTGAGACTTGGGAATCAAATCATTAGAGCTATTGACTTTAGATAAAACTTAAATATTATCCATGTTGTACTTCAGTCAAAACATAAAACGATACTAAACACATGTGTTGGTTTACAATTGGAATTCACGTCCCTTTTTTGCAAAAATGCAAAATTTAGTATACACAAGCACATACTACAAGCACAGGTAAAACAAAAAAAGGAGATTAATAAATGGATCCTTGACACAGCCAAAGAACTTTCTCAGGACAATGAGGCCTTAGAATTTGAGCTGTACTCAGATTTTCCACCCCCTGTCCTCAGACTTGTACACATTTATCAATCGTAGGCCCTGTACTTAGATCCACAGGAACCATCTGACCCATCTGTATTCAAGGTTTGAGTCCAGCATGGTTGAGGTTGTGCCATTTTCCTTTTGCTGTATAAATTTTTTTTATAATTTAAAAAAACTCATATTTTCTTTCTTGAACCTAAGATTATTAGTCTAATTTGAATAATGAGATATAATGGGGAAAATGAAATAAGGGAAAATAGGCAGATGGAGAAGTATTTGGAGTAAAAAGAAAGACATAGCAATGCCAACCCCCAATCCCCAACACACACACAATCAATGCCCTCTGATACAGACTGGGGGATTCGCCAGAAGGGATACCCATTCATCCATTTCCACTCCCCATATCACCTCCCAATCAAAAATAACCTGTCTCTAAAACATTAAGGAAAATCTCAGTTTTGAGCAACATTTCAATAAACCTACCTATCTTGCCTTAATCTCTGGACCTAAAGTGGTTAAGTTCTGATGTCCCAGTACACCTGGGATGGAACGAGATAACACAGCCTCCGTTGTAAGTGTTGAAAGAGCCAGCCAGTCACACCTCTGGCTGCCAGCATCAAGCTACAGCTGACATGCTAGCATTTATGGTGGTGACTAAATGCCAGGACTTAAGTCCTCACATTCCTACTGTTTCTGCCCTTCTTGTACCCCCTACTCCCCAAACAACTGCAGAGGAGGAGGATGATATTACAGCTTTAGTGGAATGCTCCCAAATTCCTATCAAATACGCCAGCATGCCGGGAAAACACAAAAGGGACCTCAGGAGTCACAGCAAAGGAAGTATGTAGTTCTACCAGTGTAGTTCTTTCAGGCTTCCTTGGGCTGCAACTGAAGGCAGAGAGAACTCCTCTGAACCCATTTGAGTTCACTGGTTTCTGTACAGAACCATCCAGTGGTCAATCAGAGTAGAACGAGTTTTACTCTTTCCATTAATCTTTTCAAAGATTTAACTTCTATACTTTGGCACTCAACAACAAAATCACCAATTCTCCATTTTAACAGGAACCCACCAAATATACTTGATACAACTTGGGTCCTCCAAATTAAATTCCAAGTGACTGTGCTAATTATTGAAAAGTTGGCAGCAGTCTGAAGGAGAAACATGAAATAAACAAATCTTGGAATCTCTTTGCAAATATCCTTTTTTCATATAATAGAAACCAATTATTCAAACATCCCGAGCTGGTCAGATGGGTGACCAGGATATCATAAAACACAAAGAAAACATTGTCCAAGGAATGACAGGGCAAATGATCTCTGCCATTAGCAAGGGGTACAGGCAAGCAGTATTTCTATTATTCACCAATAAGATAACAGGGAACACTAATGGCTAGTCAAATCATGTTGGCTGCAGTTCACCACAATCTTTTTATATGTATATATGAAATAACATTCAAATACATGTAAATAACATTCTGGGGGTTTTCCTTATTATTATAGTAACATAAGAGAGTAAAATGAATATTAGAATCACCAGTAAAGGTTCCCCTAGACATACCGCCTTAACATTTTTATTATTTCCTTCCACTCTTTTTCTACACATGCTTACAATTTTTTTTTTTTTTTTTTTTTGTCTTTTTTTTTTCGTGACGGGCATTCAGCCAGTGAGTGCACCAGTCATTCCTATATAGGATCCGAACCCGCGGCGGGAGCGTCACCTCGCTCCCAGCGCCGCACTCTACTGAGTGTGCCACGGGCTCGGCCCCATGCTTACATTTTTTAAAAAATGGAGGGCTGGCCAGTTCGCTCAGTTGGTTTGAGCAGAGTTATAACACCAAGGTCAAGGGTTTGGATCCCTGTACTAGGCAGTCACAAAAAAAAAAAAAAAAAGGAATCTTGATACATGTATTTGTTTTGTGGTTTTTATATTTTTTGAAAACATCATTTTCAGGAGGCATATTAATACCATAATTTAACCATTCACCTTTTTTTAGATCATTTAGGATGTCTCCAGTTTTTCCACTGTTATTGACAACAGTTGAATATCCTTAGGAATAAATTTGATTTCCTTACAGGAATTGAATTCCTAGGAATTTATCCCATTATGGGATAAGAACTTTTAAAAAATTCTTGCTTGAAATTTATGGCAAAATTGTCTTCCAGAAGGTTACACCAATTTATACTCCCACTAGCAGTGTATAAGAGTTCTCATTTCATAATGTTTCCAAAACCATGAGCTACTCGAATTGCCAAAACTGGGAGAGCAATTATCTGTCTGAATCTGGCCTAGCCTGGAGAAAGGGAGTAGGAGTTATTGCTGCTGCTGCACTCAGAAGAAAACTCGATTTGTACCCTTCTGTGAGCAAAAAAAAAGAATCAGTTCATTATCACAAACCTAAAAGGAATCAAGTTCCAGCTTTGTTACAAGATTCCCCCCTGGGAGAACAGTAAATGTTCTAGTGCCTTTAACAGCCCACATTCACAGAGAAAACATTATGGACATTCGCCACTACATGTACTGATATAAATTGTATTAGCAGCACTAATAAAAGTGTATCTGGTATGTTACCTTACCATTAACACCAATCCAGCCCATGGAAACTTGATTACTTTTAGAATGATGAATAAAATTGCAAGTCCCAGGCTTGAAGATGAAATAAAGCACAAGTTTGTGTGTTCTTCAAAATTAAAAACATATGCATATTATATATATCTTTTTAGACACAAACAGTATTCTTATCCAATCCCAATCAGTTCCTATCTGTGCTCTTACTCTGAAGGTGTAATAAAGTGTGCTAAGCACTTAGATTTGCACACATGCTCAAAAGAGAACAACCACCATATCGGGCTACTTTAAAACACCAGGTTCAACTTAGAAAAACGACTTTATCTCTTGAAAAAATTCTAAGCAACATATTTCAACTAAAATAAATAGTAAGGGTTAAATCAATTTCATGCTGAAAGAGAACTTGTGGTTATTTCCATGCTTGTCATGAGAACAAACACCGCTCAAGAACTACTCCGACAACGTGTGATTTAAAACATCTTGTCAAAAAAAAAAAAAAAAAATCTTGTCAATTTCAGGTTGGTAGGTACTGCTCCATTTATGTTGACTGACATGATCCAAAACGATGGATTTCCATCATTGAGGCACTGTGCATTTATGGTGGTAGGGAAAGACAGTGTTGCTTAACAATGATCTATTAAAACAACAACAATGTGTCCTGCAAGAACTAGATAAGGTGAACATTCAGCAATTACAGAACTAAATCGCCCTTCCATTTTCATACTGTCTTTCTATTCGTTCCCTACAACTGTGCCGTTTCTAGTTCAAACATTCTGTAGTTTTTTGTACAACATCACAGATTTCTTAATATGAGGAGACCCCCCCAAAAATACCAGGGAATAAACATCACTTGAGGAAATTTGTCATGACTGTGCTGCTGAAAGTGAAGTTGACAGGAACTGATTTCCATCCTCACTATGAAACCCCAAATCCACCACATTTCACAAGCACATGACTGTTTTCCAAAAAGGCCCTTTATTTTTTCCTTTTGATAACTTTCCACAATTCTGATTACACTAAAAATGATGTAAAAATTATTCAAGAGTTTATGGTTTTAATAAAACAAATGGAGGGGGAGATGTGACAAGATCAGCCAGGGGTGTGGACAGTAGAGGCACTCTTGTCCCACACGACCAAGAACAGGGGACAGTTGTTACTACATCAAAAGGAATGTAATCATAAAATAATGTGTGTGCATTTCCTGAGGCTGTCATAACAAATCACCACAAGCTGGGTGCCTTACAACAAAAGAAAGTTTTTCTCTCATAGTTGCAGAGGCCAGAAGACCAAAATCAAGATGTCAGCAGGGGTGGTTCCCTCTGGAGGCTCTGAGGAGAAATCTGTTCCATCTGGGGGCTGACGGCAATCCTTGTTCCTTGGCTCGTAGCTACATCACTCCGATTTCTGCCTCCATGTGCACATGGCTGTCTTTCCTCTAAGTGTGTCCATGTGTCTGTCTCTCATGGCCTTCTCATTAGGACAATAGTCATATTGGATCTAGGGCCCACCCTAATCCAGTATGATCTCATCTTAACTAAGTATATCTGCAAAGACCCTATTTTCAAATAAGGACATATTCTCAGACTCTGGGTATGAATTTTGGGAGGACACTATTTAACTCAGTACACATAATATGTTCACATGTTAACTTTGTATATAAATTTGACACATTCATTCTGCAGTCTTTGCTCACTCCTGTCTCTTGTAACCCTGCCTGGCATGTACAGGGTTCCCAGTCAGTGTCTTCTGAGTTATAAACAAAGGAGACTTTGATGCAAGATCACAGTCTTTCCTTGGAGTGTGGATCTACTGAATGATGGTATCTGTCTTATATAAATCCCATCCACCACCTCCAGGGTCATTTCCTCTAGCACAGACTGAGAAAGTAAAAGAAAGTATAGATGCTTACAAAGCAATATGAGTGAAGAATACTTAATATTTATAATATGCTCTGATATAGCTTGGATGTGTTGACCCCTCCAAAACCCATGTTGAAATCTGATCTCCAATGTGGCAGTGTTGGGAGATATCTGGATCATGGAGGCAGATCCTTCATGAACAGATTAATGCCTTTCCTGGGTGTGGAGGGTAGTGAGTGAGTTCTCACTCTGTTAGTTCCCACAAGAGCTGATTGTTAAAAAGAGCCTGGCACCTCCCCCTGCCCGCCCCCACTCCCCACCCAGCTCAAGCCATCTGCCATACGACACTCTGTGTAGAGTCACCTCCAAGAACAAGGCTCATACCAGATGTGTTCTCTGAACTTTGAACTTCCCAATCTCTGAAACTATAAGCAACAAATACTGTTTCTTTGCAAGTTACCCAGTTTCAGGTAATTGTTATAAGCAACAGAAATGGAGTAATGCACCCCCAATCCTTTCAGCATTCTCACCCATATTTAATTCAACAGCAATTATTTTTAATATATTGAATTTGTTATGGTAGCTTCCCAAAGGACCCAACTTAGTTTTAGAGAAACCTCTATCTCTCCTTTCACATCCATATATAACCAGCTTATATATGTCATGATGGTTAATATTATGTGTCAACTAGACTGTGCTAAGAGATGCCCAGGTAGCTGGTAAAAGCTGTATTTGTGAGGTGTTTCTGGACGAGATAAGCATTTGCATCAATATCTTGAGTAAAGAAAATCTGTCCTCATCAATGTGGGTGGGCATCATTCAATCAGTTGAGGGCCCAAATAGAACAAAAAGGCAGGGAAAGGGTTGACTGTCTCTTCTTAAGCTGAAACATGCATCTTCTCCTGCCCTTACACATCAGAGCTCCAGTTTCTTGGGACTTCAGACTCTGGGATCACACCAGCAACCCCCACGACCCCTGCAACCAGGTTATCAGGGCTTCGGCCTCAGATTGGGAGTTACATCATTGGCTCCTCTGGTTCTCAGGCCTTCAGATGCAGGCTAAATTACACCTCTTGCTTTCCCGATTCTACAGCATGCAGACAGCAGATTATGAGTCTTTTTGGCCTCCAGAATTGCATGAGCCAATTCCCATAATAAATCCCCTCTTATATATCTAGATCTAGTTCTATCTCCTATTGTTTCTGTTTCTCTGGAGAATCCTGACACTAATACATAAGTACAACCGGAATAAACAAGTTTGGGAATAAACACATATGACACTAGCTAAGCGTACAACACCACTGATGAGGGAAGTAAGTGCCATGGCCACCAGCTACAAACACCCCATGCAACAGGGACAAAGTGAGTATGACTGATAGGCAATGGTGGCACCAGCCAGTGAAAGCCAGGTGAGAGGCCTTGGCCCAAAATGCATGATTGTGAGGATAGAAGGGACAGGTGGAAAGAGGGGGTGGCAATCAGGGAAACTTTGTACAGAAGTGATCTTTGAGCTGGGTTTTAAAAAGTGAACAGTTGTACAGGTTGAGAAGGAAGGGAAAGGGCTTTCTGACCAGGGGAACGAGCAAGGCACAGGTACAGAGGCATGAACAGACCTAGCTTGTATGTGGACCCTAAACTTTCCTGCAATGCACAACAGGAGAAGGAGATGGCAGGAGATGGCAGGAGATGAGGCAGAGAGTTTGGAGGTCCAAAATGTTATCTGCTTTGTATCTTAGAACCTCGTTGTGATGAGTATGAAGAGCATGGACTAGAGAAGGAGCAGGGTGGAGGAGAGGATGGCCAGTTAGGCAAATGTGGCAGATTCGCATTGGTCCAGGGTGGTGGCAGTAGGCATGAATGGCACCAGATGGATTCTAGTGACAGCCAGGTTGCCGAACTGATAGAACCTGGTGACACAGGGATGGGGGTGGTAAGGAGAAGGGAGATGGCCTTCTGGGACCTCCACAGGCACCTGTCTCACATTTCTGTGCTCTTGCAGAACCTTTCCTTCTGCCTGGAATAAGTACCTTTCCTCCTACCTAGCGTGCACGGTGTTTCTGGCACCTGACATTGTGCCTAGCATATTGGGGACTTAAAAATTTTTGCAGAAATGAATGGATGAATGAATGTGCACTTCCAGACATAAAAAGAGAAAATGATATAGATGAGAAACAGGTAATAATGTATTTTGTGCTGAAGTCAAAGTTTTTTGTTTAATACCCCAACCAAATAAGGCTGGAGGAGCTGTTTAATAATAAGTATGAGCCTCCTGATGTGGAAGCTGATGAAATCACTTTCTGTCAGATCCAGACAAAACAGAGCCAGGAAAGGCACAATGAAGAAGGTTCATGCTTGCTTGTCTGAGACAAGAACTGTTTCCAAGGATCTTCTAAAAACCTGTCAGAAATTTTTTCAGGTTTTTCATGTCCTTCATGCAACTCCTGCTTTGCATGTATGCACATGTTTCCGTGACCAAGTTCATCATCAGACATTCTTTAGAACTGCGGAGATTTAGATAGGATGCTCAGAGAAGAAACTGCCCAGTAGCAGCATCTCAACCAATGAACTGACAACAAATCAGACTTAGCCTCCGAAACCAAAGAACTCTGTTTCCAAGAACCTTACATGAACCTCTCTCTCTTTTTGCCAATAACAGCCTTTTCTTACCTTCCCTCACCAAACGCATTCATGACTTGCCATGGTATGTATGCATTCCAGATTATAATCCTATTTTTACTCCCGAATGAATTCAACGTATTTGAAGTTATTTTTCTCTAACATATTTCCTTTAGGTTAACACTAGAAACATTGAAAAAAGGACTGATAAATGTTAGACTATTTAATTCATTCATTTATGGAACATCTATGAAGTGCCAAGAACCCTTCTAAGTATGATGGGGCTCTGGGGTACAACCAAAAAAATGAAATTTGTTGATTAATCACTATGGGAAGCTATAACCCCCATTTAAATATTACTTGGGCTGGCCAGTTAGCTCAGTGGATTAGAGCAAGGCCTTGTAATACCAAGGTCAAGGGTTCGGATGCACGTAATAGCCAGCTGACAAAAAAAAAACACAAACAAAAATATTACTTTTAATGCTATAACTTCCTGGCTATTTTGTTATTTTTATTGCTCCCATATTTTCCATATTTTACTAGCAATACATTATCATTAAAAAATGAAATAAAGTTTGTAAACTTGTTTCAGAAAAATCGAGAAATTGTGCGCCACCAAGTTGGGGAGAGGACACACAGCTGGAAGAGAAACAGGTAAAACCCCAGAGGCCTGAGGGTAAGAAAAACTGAGGCAGGAAAAACCAGTCTGAAAGCAAACTACGGTCATGAAGTGTTCAATGCAACAGTCCCTGTGTCCCAAAACAACCCCGTTTTGCCTTCTTGTGCCTTTTCGTGGAGGGACAGTTCATTGCGCAGCTCACAAATTTCAGAGGCTTGAGCTATGAGCTGGAAGCCCTTCGTTTCATTGCCTGATCTCCAACAACTCACTCACTGAGATGCAATTCAACCTGAGAGGGGAACTCAGGTTCTCCCTGACTCAGGCTGCCTGCAGGGAACAGAACCAAATTCCTAGGAAGGTCAGGTGGAAAATACACGCGTCACCAGGAAGACTCTGTTTTGGTGTTTATTCCTCAAGACTCATACAAAGTTGCTCCTGAACTAATCTCCACAGCACATAGAATTTTCACTAATACATCCATAGTCTTCACCAGGTCAGGAGAGGGGCGGCACACCAAGTTAATGCCATGGTGATAGACAAAATTTCTACAGTTCACATGGAGAAATTTTTTTGCTGTCCCATGTATTACCCTTCTAGTAGCTGGAGGTCAAGGGGATCGTGGGGGCAGGGGCCATACAGGGAATACTCACTGGAGTCAAGGTAGCAGCTATTTATCTGCTAGTATGATAGAGTTTCTGTATTATTAAATAGTAAGAGATGAACACCAACCCTGTGCTCAGGGCCTCAGAATACAGGTTGACAAACTTTTTCTGTAAAGAACCAGAATAAATATTTCAGGCTTTGCAGGCCTACGGTTTCTGCTGCAACTACTCAACTCTTATCTTGTGGTGCAAAAGCAGCCACAGACAATACCTAAATGAGTAAGTGTCTGTCATGTCCCATATAACTGTATGAACACCAGCAGTGGGACAGATATGGCCCTTGGGCTGTAACTTGGGACCCCTGCCTTATAACATAGCAGAGCTAACAGTCCTACAGAACAACCAAATCTTCAACCTCCACCTCATTAGCACCAACTGATTAAGCCAGCCACTGTTGACTCTTAAGCACATGCTCGATGCTTACAGACCCCAAGAGACTGAGTTAAAGTCAGCAGTCGACACCCTCCCCTCTCCCACAAATTAAAATACTCACCCAGAAAAATCTGTAGTGAGAATTCCATAGTGAAAGATGTATATTCGGCTGATGTGGCATATTGTAAGGTATCCCATTGCCACAAAAAAGGAGTATCTGAAACCAAAAACACAAATAATCAGATCAGTGTACATGACAATAATGCACTCAATAAATGTTCTATTCCTCCTCTCCCTCCCCCTCTACATGCTATTGGTCATAAAGTCCTATCTGGTCCAGCTACATCCCAGTCCAACCCTGCTCCTCACCTTCCACCCACTGCTGTAACTGAGCCTTTCCTCTCTTCTCCCCAGGATCACCACAGTGGTTCTCAGCCTTGCATTATAAGGGAACCACCTGAGGAGCTCTGCAAACTACATACAGATACCTGGGACCCAGCCCAGCTGCTCTAGTTTAATTAGAGCCAAGTGCACTGGCAGGTGTAATTCCAACGTACAGCCAGGGCTGGGGGCTGCTGACCTGTAAGGTCTGGCACTAAGATTCTCTGCAAAAACCATCATGTTTGCATGATGATCTTCACAAAATTCAAACCATCTCCACACTGCTGAACACTCCCTTCTTTCAAGACTTTGTTCTCTTGGCTTCCATTCTCCTTGTTTCCTTCCCACCTCTCTGGTAAATTCTTCCAAGGCTCCTTGCTCAGCTCATCTTCCTACACCTAAGTGTAGCATCCCCAAGTTCTGCTCAGGACCTTCCCTATCTCTCCTTCAAACTTCAATGACCATTTAGTCACCATGACTCCCTGGCTTTCTTCAGAGAGGTGTTCCTGACCACCACACAGTAAAGACTAGCAACACATGTGTCCTTATATAAGTACTCCTGTCATTTATAACATTCATCAATTTATAATTATAAATATATGTCATAATCTGTGCAATGGACTGAATGTTTATGTCTCCCCAAAATTCATATGTTGAAATCCTAACCCCCAATGTGACGTTGTCAGGAGGTGGGGCCTTTGGGAGATAATTAGGTCATGAGAGTGAAGCCCTCATGACTGGGATTAGCACCCTTGTAAAAGAGACCCCAGAGAACTCCCTCACTCTCTCTCTGCCACATGAGGACACAGGAAGGTGGCAGTCTACAACCCAGAAGGGGGCCCTCACCAGAACATATGGGCACCCTGATCTTGGACTTCCAGCCTCCAGAACTAAGAAGTAAATCTCTGTTGTTTTAAGCCACGCAGTCTATGGCACTTCGTTATAACAGCCTGAGCTAAGACAATCTGATTAACTACTGTCTCTCTTAGCAAACTGTAAGCTCCATGAAGGCAAAGATGGTCATGTATGTTTTGTTCACCATGTCCCTCTACTATTGTGTGTCAAATGAAGCAACTACGTGAATGCTCCTCTTCTTAGAAGTCTCCAATGGATCCCACTATCCAGTCAAATCAAAACTCCTGAGCACAGCGTGCAAGGAGCTTCACACACCGAGCTCGACTTTGCCTTTCTGGACTCGTCTCCAGCCATGCTCCATGTCCACCTTATGTTTAAACGACACTGGACTGCACACATTCCACAACTACATCCTGTATTTCAGGCCAGATGTCTTTCTTCTCCTTTCTCTGCCTACAACTCCATTCTCCACCCTACAGTCAATCTGGAACCTGCCTACTTATCAGATAAGGCTCAGATCCAATGTCATCTCTTCCATGTCACCTGGCTCAGTCTTGCTCCATCTAGCCCGCCCTATCTCCTGCTCTCCCACCCCCAGCACGATTCAATGCTCCACTGTCTGTATTTCTCTAGTACTACATGCTAACATACATAACCACAATATTAAAATTATTTATGTGTGTGTCTATTTCCCCAACTCATTGTGACCTTGAGCATCCCAACCTTTGACTTGACACATAGGGAGGGTTCAATTACTGTCAGTTGAAATGAACTGAAATAAACACATCACACATTTTGGTTTAGTAGCCCATCAGATACAGACACAAATTCAGAAGGTGTAACTTTTAAACATGTGTCATAAAACAGGGAAGGCGTATATTCTGATATTAAATTATATTGAAATTCACATATTCACATTAAAATAACTCATGAAGACTACGTTGACCTAAGCAGGGATGATAAAAATTCACTTAGTAACAAGGAATAGCCAGGTACCAAGCGTGAAGGAGTTCTGTTAACTCTAAAGCACTGCATAATTTTAAGTGCTCTAACATTATCTGCAAACAAAGATGTTACTAAACAATTTCCCCTTTCCTTGGGTTCATCCTGAACCCTTTCCAAACTAGGAAATGGTCAACAAAATGACTAAGAAAAAATTCCCTTAAGAATCAAAGCCAGGGCAAAATGGAGTAAGGCCTGTTGTCTCCAGCACCCGCTCCCTTTCTCCAACCAGTTCAAGGCAGATTCAAAAGACAGATTCTTTCAGGACCGTTTCAAATACAGCACCCTGCTAGGTCCCCTCTGTCCTCAACGGAGCAAAGGCCCATACCTAACCCTGACTCAGAGGGTAAAGCAGGTTCCATTCAATTGTTGTAATAAGATCCCGCCTGTCAAGGATGCAGCCGAGTGCTGAGTCCCAGTACAACAGGGCAATGCATTCGTGCCCGAATGTCCTGGCCAAACCCAAAAAATCTAAGGAATCCAGGAGTGGTAGACAGAACATCTGTTCTGGAAACAGACCGATATGAGTTCAGCTCCAGCAATGGCAAAAGTAATCCATGGTCTGAGAAGTTAGCAAGGTGGTTATTTTAGGAAGGAGGTGTGTGGTAGAGATCGGAACATAAGTAATAGTCGTATTCTCCTTTTTGACCTGGGTGGTGGCTGCATGGGTCTGTTCACTTTGAGAAAATTCATCAAACTATACACTTCTACACCTCTCTGAGCTTTCATTTCCTCGTCTCGGGGAAAAAAAAATTATAGCCCATAGAGTTGTCCTAGAAAGAATATATTTGAAATAATGAAATGAAATATGAAATAATATACTAAATGATATATTAAATAATAGCTTATGTATTAAAAATAATGAAAGATGATATATTAAAAAGAGCTTGGCCTGGGACTTGGCACAAAGCGGAGATTCCAGAATTGATAAGTACGTCACTGAGTTCTCACATAAGGCCTCCATCCTAGGAGATACGAACTGTGTTCTCTTCTGGTTGGTTCATATAAGGTCAATTGATGCCTGTCACTTCTGCCCAACATTGCTGCTCGGGAAGGACACAGAGGTGGTACCCCCGAGAACTCTCTAAACAAATCCTGAACAGCAATCAGTCCAGAAACGGATTAATTCTCTAGGGCAGCAAATGTTAACCTTTCCCCTCCTCTTCCCAGACATATGACAGAACTCCCACTACTGGCTCGGTCGGTGGAGGGAAAGGAGAGCAATTTACAAAGAATCATGAAAGCACAGTCTTGAAGAGAACTTACGTTCAAACTACTACAAACTCCTCATTTTATAAGCAGGAAATCTGATGTACAGAGAAGCTGCATGACTCGTCCGAACTCACGCTGCTAGGAGGACCCAGATTTCCTGGCTAGCATGCTTTCCCTGAGCCGATAGGAAATAACTTTGGATTTTTTTTTTTTTTCTTTTTTAATTTACATTGAGCCCATCCATCGGGAACCGGGAACCACTCCCTACTTCTGCAATACTGGCAACCACACAAGCAAATAAAAAGGAAAGAACTTGTTCTGGCATCTTCCCTTGTTTGTCTGATGGCATAGCCCTCTGCTACCACAATATTACTGCAGAGAAACAGACAAAGCTGTCTGTAAACCACTTGGCTCTGCCAAGGCTGGGGTATTCCACTCCTAGTGACTGGAATGGAATAGTGCAAACCTGGAACACAGTGAACCTGGGCCTGACAAAGAACAAGTGGGCATGTAAGTCCCTGACCCTCTGAAAAATGGACCATACCCCATCACGGGGGGGAGAGAGCTGACAAATTGCAGCTTGTAAGGTACTTGGAAATGTGCTATAAACATGAACCAATATTATTATTAATCATTTAATAACCTCCAAAATCAAGTTTAGGAAAAGCCAAGCATTTTTACCCACCCCACTAAATCACAAAACAAAAAAAAAGCTTTTATAAGTATTTTGTCATCATACGAAACATTTCCCAAGCCCATTCTTTCCAAATTAGAAAAATGAATTTCTTGTTTCCCTTCTGAAAAAAATGATACTATCCCCTTCACAGAGGGCACTGAGAAGAGACATGATTAGAATTCAAATTTTCAGAGCTCATTTGGATACTATGTCGAGTGACAATAAAATTTAAAGGAATACTAAAATATTTTCCCTTGAAAACCAGAAACGTATTATAGGTAACTAAAAGATTGGATACTGAAAAGTTCATAGCGAACGTTAAGAAAGAAAACTATTGTGCTAATAGTCTTATTAATCAAAGAGCTTTCTGAAGCCAAAATAAGGCATCTGCTTTTCAGAGAAGGAGTCAGAAAAGAAGCCACAAAAGGGCAAATATCTTTTAAAAGTCACTCAGTCATTCATTCCATAAATATTTATTGAGCCCTGACTTACACCAGATATTGTTCTAGGCTTAGGGGATACAACAGTGAACAAGACAAAGGTCTTTGTTTCCAGAGAGTTTACATTCCAGTGCTCCTGAAATGCAGAGTTAATACTGAGTGTTCAGAAAGACCATGGGAAACAGACACAATGCAAAACAGATACCCCAGGTATCCCGGTTGATTATCCAACCATGGAGCCTTCAAGGTAGAACTAAATGACTTCTGTACTATGAAATCAAAACATCATAAACAATATTTCATCCAAAAATATTTCTTCCTTTTTTAACAGCTTTATTGCATGTATTTAAAATATGCAGTTTAATAAGTTTTGGCATATGTAAACACCGAGCAACCTTCATCGAACTCAAGATAGTGGACATATCCTTTACCCCCAAAAAGTTTCCTCCTGTCTCTTGGTGATCCTTTCCACATCTCCCTGCACCATGTCACCCCCTGGAACGTCCTATCTTCTGTCACTATAGATTCATTTGCATTTTCTAGAATAGAATTTGTGTGGCTTCATTCAGTCAGCATCTTTATTTTGCAATTCATCCACAACATTGCCATGTGTAAATAAATCATTTGTTCCTTTTTCTTGCTAAGTAGTATCCCACTGTGAACATTTGGGCTGTTTGCAGTTTGGGGCTATCACAAAGAGAGCTGCCTAATGCTGATATACTCTCTCTCACCTGAGGCCCAGTTTACATCCCACCTTTTTCATAAAGCCTGCTACGAAGACTCCCAGCATTTAGGGCTCTCCGTCCCTCCATGTGAAATCCTAGAGAACTCAGAATACTCCACTTGTGGCAAATGGGGAAGGTGCACCTTTACTCTGGAAATACATTTCAAAGATCACAAAAAACCTTATTGCATTATTCATTCCCAAGGTCTTACCTGTGAATATTGGATACACTTGCAGTGACCATGATTCCATAGCACACTAACACCAGCACAAAAAGATGCACAGAGTACCTTTAAGACATAATGGCAGGGGACACTGAATGTATTTCATATTAACATACCTTTTGGCCACCCATACTGCTACCCCACCTCCACCCCCTCTAAGAAGTAAGTGATCAGTTACCCCGTGTTTATGTGAGAGAAAATAAATCAAATATTTTTGTTCTATGCAATTAATATGCTATATCTTGAAATGACACCAAAAAATCATGGCATAGTCTGCCATCTGCAGCACTAGAAATATCGGGCATCCATAAATGGAACGCTTCTACATTTTTCATATATTCAATTGAGAGTCCAGAGAGAAGAGTTCTTTCTCCAGAACTTTATTGTTTTACATTTTAAAGTATCAGTACCAAAACTGGGCTTCCCCAGATACCAAGACTTTTACCTGGTGGCTGATTTAAAACACTTATCCTTTCTCTAATTTTTCTTCAAGGAGAAGGAGCAGTATTCTAGTACAATTCCTTGAACAAATTCACTAATTTTCTTAGTTTGTACTTCTAGAAATGTTGCTCCTAAAACTTCTTCCCTAAGAAGTGCCAATCCCTGGGAATTTGCCCAGCTTACCTAGTATAGGTTAAGTCCAGTCTATGGGCTTTCTCTGCTATAGCACGACTCACATTCCCTAAGACCTTCACTGAAACTATTGTTCTGTTCTGACGAGATGTAGGACTAACAGCAATGTCTCTAGCAGTAATGCAAGAAATACACCAATAGCTACCATTATTAGCAAAAAGTTCCTCGCTGGGAAAAATTAAACCTATAGCACCCCATTTACATAGCAGGGGTGGGAGGTTCAGATCAGTAGAAGACTAATTTTAAGAAAAAATTCATTGCATTGACTTCCAATGGATAGTCAGTTATTGATTCCAGGTACCTATGGTAAATAGAGAGATTCCTGCAATATCCACATTATTTTATGGTAAGATTTTTACAATATTTTACAATATTACAAAATTTTACAATACTTATTTTGCAATATGGTATTTTGCAATACCGTATATTTCTTACCTAGTGCAATGTCAAGAATATTGCCACCAAACATCCAAATGATAAATATTAGAATTTATGAGGCTCATACTCACCAGCCAAAACAAAAAATGACAAAGTAGATGCCAAAAATGGTGGCAAATGCATGCCGGACATCAGAACTGGATTTACCAGGACTTAAGTAGATGCGAAACCAGAAAGCAGCAAACAAAGCAAATAGCTGGCAAGCCACGAAATTCACCTGCGGGGGAAAGGGAACAGAAACCTTTACTGTTTCACCCGTGTGTGAATTTGCTCTCATTTTATCACATTCCACATCAAGATGCATCGCAGACTTAGATTTGGTTCCCAGCAGAGCATCTGTTTGGAAGAGGTGTAAAAGATGGAAGGGATAACCGTTGGCCCATATCGTATTAGAAGTGACAAACCCAACAGTTCCTTCTCCAACCCTTTAATACCAGCAAGAGTGCTTTCCCACCCACAAGCAGGGGCTCTTAGGTAAAGGGCCAAAGCAGTGAGGTCTGATTGCTGGGTCTCTTTTCTTATGTCCAGAACTACCCAGAGGAAAAAATGTGTCCATTTAGAGATGCAACATTTGGCAAAAGAGTTCCTGGTTTGGGACTTAAGAAATCAAATCTTTCTCCAAAGTGATCATATGCTGTTTCCTCACTCCTCCCTGCCTGCCTTGTACAGCTTCCCTCTCCCACCCAATATTCAGACAGCAAAGTCTTCTGTGTCCTTTCTTCCAAAGGGAGAAGCAACACAGCTTAGGATCAAGGGTCTGTCTCTGGGTTTTCCAGCTCCTAAGTAGAGTTTTGTAAACCTAAAGCACAGACAAATCTGAAAGTCAAAGCAGTTTCCAGAAATTGGAGAAAGATTTTTTTCTGTTTAGTTCTAAAAGCTTGTCTTCCTAAATCAAAAGCAAAGCTGAAGAAATTAACACAAAGAGTTTCCATAATTATGGAGGAAAGAAAAACTCTGAAAGGTGAAAGGGCTACTTTTCTGTATTTTAATTTAACGGGAGATAAAAAGTTTGGTCAGCAGTCTGAAGAAGAGGTGTCCCCAGTTTCAGTGGAGACAGAACTTGGATATGCAGGTACAGGGTTGGGCGCAATGATGCTGAGACTACAGAAACTGATGGGATCCCTAGGGACGTGTGGAAGAACGATGAAGGTATCCCAGTAGCCGAGATGGTTGCCTGGCTTCTCAGAGCATGGCCACGGGAGGCGGCCAGCCCTGCAGGGCAGCGTGCTTCCAGGAGGCTGAGTGGGTGACGAAGTACACAGAGCTGAGGCACCTATAGGCCCCCTCATGGGCCCCCTCACAGGCTCTGGCAACAGCAGAGAGGCAGGATGAGAGCTGGCAGACCTGAAAAGGTCATGCAATTGGAGGGAGGAAAACATTGAGTGTGAACCTGCCACCCTGAGCCATGGAAGGGGCTGCAGGGGCAGCAGATCCAGCCACAAGAGGCCAAGACCAAAACCACAAGGATGAGCTCCACCTGAGCAGAGGCCAGCACCGCCCGCACGGCAGGACCAGATGCCCTCCCCAAGGCCAGGAAGGTCTGTAAACTCCTCAGGCCTTAGATCAGCCCCGAGTGAAGAGGTGACAACCCTTTTATGTAACCAGTCTCACACTGGAAGTGAGTTGCCCCAAAATGGCAAGGTAGCTTGAAAGCCACGTTAAATTTAGTAAGGAGAAATTAAAAAGTTACATTTTTGGCATAGTGTGTCTGTGGCTGTAAATTTTAAACCCACCATTATTGCCACTATTGGAAATATGCACAAAAATTTGCATGAAAAATATTCACCTCAGCATTATTTCTAGTACCGAAAAGAAGGAGGAATCTGAAGTTCAACACTAGTAAAGATACTGGTCCACCCATGAAACAACCGAAGAATGCACCTGCATTACCATCCTTATCTAAAGTAATATGGTAGTGTTTTCTACAAGCTGTAACTTTTGACTGACTCTTGGAAATTTATTCATTGGATGATAGAAAGCTAAATGTTATAAAAATGTTGAGGCATCATTTGCAAAACAAAATGAAGTAAAAGCAACTTAAGTAGAGGAAAATAGAGGGAGAGTAATCCGTGGTGAACCCACTCAATAGGACAGTATGCCACTATTAAAAATGGGCATTATAGGGCCGAGCCCGTGGCGCACTTGGTAGAGTGCGGCGCTGGGAGCGCTGCGACGCTCCCGCCGCGGGTTCGGATCCTATATAGAACTGGCCGGTGCACTCACTGGCTGAGTGCTGGTCACGAAAAAGGACAAAAAAAAAAAAAAAAAAAAAAAAAGTGGGCATTATAAAGCACCTGTAATAAAATGAAAAGCATTCGCCGTAACTAACAGAAAGAGTATAAAATTGTACGTATATTTACAACTATGCTAAAAGAAAAAAAACAGTGGCATATAGAAAAAGGCCAAGATAACACGTAAAACTGAATATATAGCTATTATGTTAGGATGGAATCTAGGCAAATTTTTTTGTAAATTTTTTTCACAGTTTGAAATCATAAAATTCCACGTGGAATTTCCCATATACTCACATACACACAACTGGGATACTCTAAGAAACTCATAATGCTTCTGGCTGGTACCCAACTCTTCTTCCCCCAGAAAGATATCCTTATTTAGTTCTACTTGCTCTAGCCTCAGGGTTGCACTTATTAGCACCTACTACAAATAAAGCCTAGGGAGCAGTCAGGAAGAGGTCTACATGTAAAAAGAAAAATCTCATCTTCAAGAAAAACATACTTTTTAGAGGCAGCAAAATGTCAAGAGTAATAAGGCAGGTGGCCAAAGAGAATGGAAAATATATACCATGATGCTCTTTAATAAACTCCACATTTAAAAGGAACATGTGCAAAGTTTTTACTTTTCTACTGATCCACTTCTTCCACAGCAGCAAAGAAAGCTGCACTTTCATTTGTGACATCCCACAATACGCTCCCCACAATGACAGTACTGTGCGGGCCCTTATGCATAAGGAAACAGCAGAGCACAGCTGTTTTGATCAACACAAGCAAGACTCACATCACAGATTCAGCAAGAGCTCAATTTCCACAACTCTTGCAAGATTTCAAAGTCACTGCAAGCAAATAAAACACATACCCAAGTATTTGGCTTCTTATTCCACCAAACCACAATCAAACTGTGCTGCAATTTTCAAATACGCCTTAAATCTTTCTACTCTAATGTGCTTCTAAAAAGGCATGATTCAGGGATTTCTGTTCCATGGCCTTCATATTCTTCCAATGAAAAAATGTACTTAGCCAGGAGTTAAAAACGTTGCCTTCCTTCTAATGAAGAGATGCAAACAGGCTATTTTTAACAAACAGCAAATATTAATAGTCCAAAATGATCACCCTACTACAGTGGCTTGCCAGTGGCTCACCAGTGAGGTGCAGGCAACTGTCCAGGCCTGGAATGTTTTTCTTAGCAACACTGCCTTATATGCTCCAAGATAAACCTATCTAATTAAACAATTCCTTATTTAAAGGCAAGCCATTCTTCCACCACACAGTGCCCCCTACAAATAAATGTGGACGGGGAAGAATACTAACAATGCTATTCCTTTCTGTACCAAAAACAGAAAGTGTCTGTACCACATTCTTTGGCTACTTTGCACTTTCAAAGACATCCTTGTTAGACTTTCATTTCACACTCCTTGGAATGTCAGCAAGAAATGTTTCTAAATCTATAAAGAGCCCATTTTTTTCCAAGCTTGTGGATAAGCAAATATTATTTGACTGATAATCAATGTGCACAATTTATAACCAAACAACCTTCTTAATTGATATTTCACCTCATCTTAACAATAAATGTCATTTATTGAGTGCTTACCATGTGTCAGGCACAGTGATCAACCTTACACAAATGCCTCGTTTAAGCCTTACAACAACCTTATGAAGTAGTTTATTCTCCCTTTACATAGGAGGAAAATGCACACTAAAATGGTTAAGCACAATGTGCAAGTCACAAAGTTAGTGGGTAGTAGAGCCAGGGTTTAAAAGCTAGCCTGAGAACTTATTCATTATACTATACTGCTTCAATCACCTCCCAACATTCTCCCCAGAAATATTATCACTCAGGGGGAACTTAGTAGCTACCTGTATTAATTTGCTAGGGCTGCTATAACCAAGTACCACAGACTGAGTGGCTTAAACAACAGATATTTACTTCCTCACAGTTCTGGAGGCTGGAAGTCCAAGATCAAGGTGTCAGCAGGGTTGGTTTTTTCTGGGGCCTCTCTCCTTGGCTTGCAGATAGCCGTCTTCTCCCTGTGTCTTCACATGGTCTTCTCTCTGTGTGTCTGTCTTCATCTCCTCTTCTTACAAGGACACAAGTCAGACTGGATCAGGATCATCCCGAATAGCCTCATTTTAAAAGAATTACTTCTTTTAAAGCCCTGTCTCCAAATACAGTCACATTCTGGGGTACTGGAGGTTAGGACTTCAACATCTGAATTTTGGGGGAACATAGTTCAGCCCACAACACTGCTCGGCAAAAATCCTTTACTCAATCACATGGAATGAAACAGACTTCATTTTCTCTGCTGCTACACGTGGAATGTGAGCAAGCCCCAAAGCAAAGGCTGTGTGGTTGCTGTGAGCCTCTGTATGAGCTGGAGCCTCCCACCCCCCTGGGGGTAACTCATCCACTGAAACAGCTCCTGAGAGGGGCCTCCAGCTCCTGCTCCTACCTCCCTGCTCATTAGCCTGTAATGGGTTTATACATATTGAAAGATTCACTAACCTTCAGCCTTTGTTTCAAACACACAAGTTTTAAAGCAATAATAATAATCAGCATTTCTTGAGCATGTATTATGTGCCAGGGGCTCCACACTGTTGGCTGTTACTCTGCATGCTTCCCATCTATTATCTATTTTGTCTTCTCAGCAACCCTCAGTGACCTACTAGGAAACTCGGACACAATGTCATTGGCCACCCAACACTCAGCTGTAGGGCAGCACCACAAGTCAAACTGAGATGCCTAGTCCCTGCATGCGGTTGCCTCTCCAGATCTCAGTGCTGCACAAGGGAGATGTGAAGTAGGCTGCTAGGGTGGAAAATCCTCCCAACAACTGTTCTTTGAGGCTTGCATAAATTCTCTCTCTCTCTCTCCCTCTCCCTTTCCCCCTCCCTCCCTCCCTCCCTCTCTCTCTCTCTCTCTCTCTCTCTCTCTCTCTCTCTCTCTCTCCCTCTAGTTTTCATACTTACATACCATCATACCATGCCTTTTTCTACCAGTTCAGAGTAGATCATCAGAACCTCTAGAATGAGATAACCCCTCTCTTAATTCCCAGAGAAAGAATCCTTATATACTCAGAGTTTTAACTGGATAGGAAGACTTTGGGCTTACCTTACTCTGCAAATATCTTGCCACATATATTAGTCATGATTTAGAATGAAAACCCTTTTTAAAACTGACTCCAGTGGATATAAGGGGGTGGGGGAGATGATTATGCTCTCTCTTTAGCCATGGCAAGGAAAAACCCTGAAATATGTATGTGATCTCTTTTAAGGATCTGCCTGCAGCTTACCTCCCACCCCATAAATCATATCCATATAATCTTTGGCCCAGCAGGCAGGGAAGACTGTATAGAATTCAGGACCATTTAGGAGTCCTGAAAAACCCTGTCCACATACATGCTGTCACCCACCTCCTCTGGAAATAAAATTTCTCCAAAAGTGTTAATTAACTATTTGCCAGTTACAAATGCTTACTGCTGACTAAATGCCAGGACCTAAGTCCTTTTGCCTGTACAACTCCTTTATTTTCACAACTCTTTGAGGTTCTTTGAGGGGTCCATTTTATAGATAAGGAAATTAAGTCACAGAGAGGTTAAGAAATTTACACAAAAATCATACACCTACTCGGTGGCAACACTGGAATTTAAACCCAGGGAGTCTAGTCCCTGAGCCCATCTGCTTAGCCAGTACGCTATAGTTCACTTAACTCAACCTTCTCACTAAATTCCAGCATCTCATTTTCCAGTTGAGGAAACTGGAGCCCAGAGATAACAAGTGACTTGGCCTGCATCACACAGCCTCTGAACGTCAGAGTCAGGACTAGAACTCAGGTGTCCTGACTCGGGTCCCAAGTGAGTTCCAATGATTCCCCACCAGCCTCGGATGTGGGATGGAAGTAAAGCGGGTGCAGGGGGCCAGATGGACCCATCTGGGAATAACAGTCTGAGTGAAGAACCCTGGGCCTCCAGAGGGGTGAGGGGTGCACACTGTGGAAAGGGACACCACTGAATGAGGAAGTGAAATGTTTGGGGCAACTTTATAACCTTGACTGGGGTGTGGGTATGTCAAGTTTCATACAAGATAAAGATCACCAGCAGCACATGTATGCGTGTGCATGCATGTGTGTGTGTGTGTGTGTGTGTGTATGATGTGTACATATAATTATACATACATATATATATATTTAATACCAGGGTACTTCAAAAACTTCATGGAAAGATGCGTATTACCATTTAATTCTATTTTTCCATCAACTTTTTGAAGTACCATTGTATTAAATATGTGTATATTACAGTATAATATATACATATATTTAATATCTAATGTATACAACGTGTATATATAAAATGTATCTATAATATAAACATATATTTAATATGGAATGTACGTGTATTCATACATATATAGTGTGTATGTGCGTGTGTGTGTGTGTGTATATATATATATACATGTATTCATGAAACCTGAAATTTTTCGGATGACCCAGGTTCACCCAGCTGGGCCTGGAGTCGCCTTCTCTCAGTCTGGTGCCATAATAAAAAGTTACCTCAACTGAGAGACTACCACCACTTACAAGGTTATATGGGATAATAACATCTACTCCATAAGATTGGAGTGGGCACTAAATGGGATATGAAAGTTCTCTGTAAACTATAAAGCTCCACAAGTATTAGGTTAGCTACAAACTGTAAAGTCAGAAAATGGCTCTCAACACTGAACCCTGGAGTCAACCAGGGAGCTATATTCTAAAAAAGTAAAATTAAAAGGGTCTGATATTAGGGCCCCACTCCAGATCAGACCTGGAGGCTGAGTTGGGAGGGGGGGCAGGGCACAGGCATCCTTTTAAAATTTTTTTGAAGTTCCCAGTAATTAAAATATTCAGCCCGGGCTCAGATCCACAGCTTTAATTCATCATGATGCTAATTGAGAAGTAAGAGGCAGTCTGGTGAGCATATATTAGAGTGATGAAAGATTTTTAATCAGGCATAAAATAGACAAGAGAATCTCTGACAATCCATGATCATCTGGGTCCAAGCTCCTCATTTTGTGGGTAAGGAAACTGGTCCACAGAGGGAAAAGGCTACTACTATGGCCAGTTTCCTGACTTTACAGACAGATCTGCTTCCACTGTATAAATGGATGCAAAACTACATGTCCAATGTGAACTATAGCATCTTTATGGATTTAAACTTTTTTGACAGACTGTCCATATGTGCTGGCTGACAAACTGTGACTGCATTTTGTAGCTCTAACACTGCCTTGCCGCTCCATACACGCTGATTTCTGACCTGACGAGAAAGGCATAGCATGTTGCATACCTAACTTTTCAAAGGTTTGAAAATGAATAGGAAAAACAATCTGTCCATATAGAATGGGTAAAAGCCATCCAAGCTAATCAAACAAATATCCTATATTCCCAAGACTGAACAAATGTTGTAAGAACTTTGGGTACTTCTTCGAGGCATAAAGTAAAACTACATCCAAAGGCAGTCAATTGAAAGAAGCCATAGAGTTTATTTTTTTACCTAATTTCATTTTATTATAAAATTAGTAAAAGCTCATTTTAACACATCGAACAATACAGAGGTGTACATGAAAAAGCTCACAGTCCCTTCATCCCTACCCTTCTACACCAACCATCTGCCTTCCTCCTTAGCGGATCAGAATATATTCTTTAAAAATTTTTTCTATACTTAAAAAATCCACAAATATACCCATTGTGATATTGTTAAAAAATATATTTGGTCTTCATTCCGTCTTCTGACATATAACTCCTAAAATCCCTAGACTCTCCAGTGATGAGTCTTTCCATATGCTAAAGATGGCAGGCAGCCCCTAGGGTAGCTTCAACATAGACGAAGGTGGGACTTGTAGTCCCACCTCCCCAACTTCCAAGGAAGGGAGAAGGACTGAAAGTTAAGTTGATCACCAGCAGCCAGTGATTTAATCAATCATGCCTACATAATAAAGCCTCCATTAAAAACCCGAGAGGCCTGGATTCGGAGAACTTAGGGATAGCTGAACACATGGAGGTTCCTGGAGGGTGGCACACCTGGGGAGGGCATGGAAGCTCCACACCCCTTCCTCTATACATGCATCTGTTAGTCTGGATCCTTTGTAGTATTCTTTATAAAAAAAAAAAAACAGTAAGTGTAAGTATGTGTTTCCCTGGGTTCTGTGAGACACTCTAGCAAACTGATCGAACCCAAGGAAGGGGTTGAGGGAAACCTGATGTATAGCTGGTCGATCAGAAGTTCCAGAGGCCTGGACTTGCAACAAGTATCTGAAGTGCAGGCAGTCTTGGGGACTGAGCCCTCAACCTGTGGGATCTGATGCTATCTCCAAGTAGATAGTGTGCAAATTGAATTGAATTAGAGGACACCCAGCTGCTGTTCACTGGAGAATTGCTGGCTTGTTTGCTAGTGGGAAGAAATCCCCACACATTTGGTCAGAGAAGTCAGAAGTCTGTTTTCTGTGTTGATTGCTGTTGGGTAAGAGTGTAGAGGAAAGAGTGTGTTTTTCACACTGACTCCCTCATCCATATGAGACAGGAAATGCTCAGTCCCCCTGGGATCCAGTTTCAGGCCACTGCCCTGGGTCTCAAACCACTCCCCTAGGACTCAATCCCCACCTCTGAGCCCTGAGCTATGATGGCTTGTGGCACCTATTTTTGGTACCAACATGTAGAGATTGAGACCACAGGAGGCAGACTTACGTAACCTTGATGCTGAACACGCACAGTAAAAAGTTTATCCTATGAATGATCTTCCACTGGAGGGTGCTAGAGAGCACCAAGCGTGTAGTGGAATTTGACAGATGAACATGCTCTGAAAGAGATCAACGGAGCATGTGCAAGACTAGGTTACATACCTGGGAACCACCTCCTTAGTTGCATATATATTAGGTAGTATGAATATATAGAGAGAGCCAAACTATAAAAGTAGAGTCTAGGAAGAAGACGGGGCTGTTGCTTGCTCTCTCTGAGCCAGCCCACACTTCACCTACGAGGTATGTATTACTCACTTTTTACGTTAAACTTGACCTTACCAGGGTGCTGTTCCACTCTGGAGCCAGCCTGCCCTTTGTACAGCGTGTATTTCTTTCTTTTGTATTAAACTTGCTGTGGCTGCCACTCACTCTCTGGAGCCAGCCTGCACTTTCCCTGTGAAGTCTGTATTTTTCATTCTTTACATTAAACCTGTTTTTCACTTCCTCCTGTGACTCTGCTCTTGAATTCTTTCCTATGGCAGAATCAAGAACCTGGTAGAGGACGGGGTGTGTTGAGGTTGGCGATCGGACCTCCCCAGACCCTCTCCTCTGGTATCACATATACATTGATTTCTCTTTTAGTTTAATGTAATCCTGGTACAAAAACTACCCTCTAATTTGATATTTCACTCAACAATAGATGGACATCTTTCCAAGGCAAATCATATTGGGCTAACTTGTACTTTTTTTAAAAGTTGCATAATAATCCATTGTATGGTGGGTGTGGAGAACATTCCCCATTCCTTATATTTTTTATATAGAGAGGGTAATTTCCACTCCATTCCCTAGGAGAGAAAATATGGAAGGACCATTTCCACCCCTACACCCTGATCCCCTGACCCCCTCCTCCCCAGGGAAGGAGGGATGGCTTAACCAATGTGAATCTGGGAGGAGCCACCAAGCAGGCCCAGCTCAGGCCCTAGGGGACTTCTCTCTCTGGGAGCTAGCCTGCCTTTGACGAGGCATTCTCAGCTCTGTGCCCCCTGCCATATTATGGATATAACATAATTTACTCAACCATTCTACACCTTCTAGTTGTTTCCCATGTTTTGCTATTACAAACAGCACAGTAAAATCCTTGTACCTATATCCTCACATAATGGTGAAGGTATGTCTATAAAATAAATTGCTAGCTCAGTCAAATGGTATATTTAAAATTTTAATAAACACTGCCAGATTACATTACACAAAAGTCGAAGCAGTTTTTTACTCCCACTAGTTACATATAAGACTGTCTTCTCCTCACCCTTGCCAGCATTGGATGCTGGAAAACTGCCTAATTTTTTCAATTACTGAAAAACTGGTATTGCATTACTTTTAATTTGCATTTTCCTGACTACTGGGTGAGCATCTTTTCATTTATTATTGGCCACTGAACTAACATTTTCAAATGTTTACTGTAAAAGGGCGTAGTTACCCAGATGAATTAAACAGATTTTAATCAATAGTAATTGAGAGTTGGTATGGAGTTAAGAGTACAAGCTATGAAGTCAGAATGCTTGAGATGGAATCCCACCCTAAACCCCTACTTGTACAGTCCTAGCCAAGTTATTTAGCTTGTGTCTCCAATTCTTCTGTAAAATGGGAATAATATAGCTACTCTCAGAGAATTAAGTGAGGTAATGCATGTCAAATGATTAGCACCATGCCTGTCACTGCATTGCAATGCATTCTACATATTATCTCTTGTGTTCCATCAAACTGTCTACCCAACACTGTAGCAAGGAGAAAAGCTCAAAGGCATTAATTAGAGTTGACCAATTTTTCTGCACATCCTTCAATAAAAAGCATATAAACGATAAAAAGACCTCCCCCAAAATCACCTACCAAATGCATAATAAGCTCCTACATAGACAAAGAACTGACATGTCCTAAATGTAAAAATGCAATTAGCCCATCTTCTTTCCCAAATGAGATTTAGATTTATGACTGTGCTTTGAAGACACCACATTCATTTCTCACTTTTTAATCTCATTTATTTTAAAGTTCTTAAACATACACATTTGAAATAGTAAAATTAATCAAAAAATATAAGCCCAACCAGTCTGGATTAATTGTGTTATAATACTATACAGTGTCATCTTACAAAAAAGTGATTATCTCTCTCCACATACACATACACATGGTATTTAGTTGTTTCATATCACTAAGGAGGCAGTAAGTACAAATATCATTTTCCCAGGGAGTAAAATAAGAGGTTAAACAAGATTATTTAAAGAGAGAGAAGAAACGGTTTCCAAGTTGCTTCTTTTCCCAACAACCTATGTTGCCTCCTAAACAAAAAATTTGAACAGTTTATTTTCTGGTGGACTTAAGCAAAAATGTTATCACTGCAAAGAAAGTGCCCTCCACACCCACATGCAGTCTCCTATCACCAATAATACTATTTGCTTTTTAATACGCTACTATGAACAAGATCTTTGGGGACAATGGAAAATGCAGAATCAGGGCTATATTTTCTTAGGCAACACCCCAGGGTGTGACCAATTATTTCAGAGTGTGTTGTGAAATCCTCAAAAGTCTCAAAACAAAATTAATTTTAACTAAGCTTAATTTGAAAATAAAACACATTGCCATTTAGATTTTATAAACTCGATCTGTGGGGCCAGCTGGGATGCAGCGCAAATGTCACAACTCTATGAGCAGAAGGACCCAGGTCTGATGGCTGCTGTGCAACAGGGGACTGCCAAAATAGGAATATCTGTGACTCTGCCTGGTCCCAAGAAACTAAGCTATTTTGAGCTCCTATTATGTAATCACCTTCTCCAAAATATGTGCGTATAATAAAAAGAAAACTACAATGTGTACCAAGAGTCAAAGAAACTACACATCCCTGTTTAAAAAGAAACTGCATACTCAACAGCAAACTAGACATGGTTTTCAAAGGTGGGAAACAAGTTACCAACAGTAGGTAAAAAAAATTTTAATAGTGAGCAAGTTTTTCTTTGGTGCCTATTAAGGTTTCCATCTTCCCGTCTCTCTATAGTTTCACGGGAGAAAGGGAAGTAGAGAGATTTGTGTTTTAAAAATGTAACCACAAAGAATCTCTAAAATCATACTCCATTTTTAACCTCCGCTTCATTCAATAAGATGCAGCACGTCCCCAACATGCTACAACTGCTCTGGCCAAGTCGCCAGCTGTCTCCTTATTTGCTAAAGCCGGTCCACAATATCCAGTCATTGCCAGCTATGAGGTCTTGGCAGCATTTGACACTGAGCACTATTCTCTGCTCTTTCTTCTTTTTTATTTTCCTTTATTTATTTTTATGCTAAAAGATATGGCATATTTTTTTCTTTTTCTCTTTTTCTTTTTATGTTTTGTTTTGTTTTGTTTTATCTCATAGCATTTTTTTTATTTGGTAAAAAAATGTGTTATTTATATGGTAAAATATTTATAACATAAAATATAACATAAGATTTGCCATTTTAACCATTTTTAAACATACAATTATGTGGAATTAATTACATTCACAATGCTGTTTCTATTTCAAAAACTTTTTCAGGGCCGGCCCGTGTCTCACTTGGGAGAGTGTGGTGCTGATAACATCAAGGCCATGGGTTCGGATCCCTATATAGTAGGGATGGCTGGTTGGCTCACTTGGGAGACCGTGGTGCTGACAACACCAAGTCAAGGGTTAAGATCCCCTTACTGGTCATCAAAAAAAAAAAAAAAATTTTTTTTTTTTCATCACACTAAACATAAACTCTGTACCCATTAAGCAACAACTTCCCATTAATCTCCCACCCCCCACCCTCCCCAGTTTCTGGTAACATTTACTATACGTCTGCCTCTGAATTTTTTTTTTGTTTTTAATTTTTTTTTTCCTTATTTGACCCATGATAATTGTATATATTTACAGAGTACAATGTGATATTTCAGTACATTTGTAAAGGGTGCAATGATCATATCAGGGTAATTAGCATATCCATCACCTCTAACATTTGTCACCTCCTTGTGTTGGGAACATTCAAAACCCTCTCAACTAGCTACTTGAAGTTATACAGTAATTTGTTGTTAACTGCAGCCTCTCTACAGTACTACAGAGCACTAGATCTCATTCTTCCTATCTAGCTGCAATTTTGTATCCATTGACCATCTTCTTCCTATCTCCCCTCCCCTTACCAGTCTCTAGTAACCACTATTCTACTCTCTACTTCTGTAAAATCAACATTTTTAGCTTCCACATATGAGTGAGAACATGCAATATTTCTCTATCTGTGCCTGGCTTACTTCACTTAACATAATTTTCACTAAGCTCATCCATGTTGCTGCAAATGGCAGAATTTCATTTTACTTATGGCGAGTAATATTCCATTGTGTATATATACCACATTTTCTTTATCCAATCATCCATTGACGGACATTTAAGTTGGTTCCATATCTTGGCTATTGTGAATAGAGCCACGATACACGTGATGGGAGTGCAGGTGTCCCTTCAACATGTCGATTTCCATTCCTTTGTATAAATACCCAGTAGTGAAATTGCTGAATCATATAGTAGTTCTATTTGTAGTTTTTCTATGAATAACCTTTGTTATTTGGACCCTTTGTCAAAAATCAGTTGGCTGTAGGCACGTGGATTTATTTCCAGATCCTCTATTCTGTTCCACTGGTCTTTTTTGAGAAACCTCTGTACTGTATTCCATAATAGCTGTACTAATTTACATCCCCACAAACAATGCATGAATTCCCCATTCTCAGCATCTTTGTTGGTGTTTGTTATTTTCTGTCTTTTTGATAATAGCCATTCTAATTGGGTGACATGTTATCTCACTCTGGTTTTAATTTGCATTTCTCTGATGATTAGTGATGTAGAGCATTTTTTCATACACCTGTTGGCCATCTTTATGTCTTCTTTTGAGAAATGTCTGTTCAGCTCCTTTGCCCATTTTTTAATCAGATTACTAGTTTTTTTTATTGTTAAGTTGTTGGAGTTTTTGTGTATTCTGGATATTAATTACTTGTCAGATAAATAGTTTGCAAATATTTTCTCTCACTCTGCAGGTTGTCTCTTTACACTGCTGATTGCTTCCTTTGCTGTGCAGAGGCTTTTTAGTTTCATATAATGCCATTCATTTATTTTTGCTTTTGTTGCCTTTGCTTTTGAGATCTTATACATAAAATCTTTCCCAGGTCCTGTATCCTGAAGCATTTCCCCTGTGTTTTATCCTAGTACTCTTATAGTTTCCAGTTTTACATTTGTTTATAATCCATTTTGAGTTGATTTTTGTATGGTAAGAGATAAAGGTCTAGTTTCATTCTTCTGCATATGCACTCTAGTTTTCCCAGCACCATTTATTGCATAGACTGTCCTTTCCCCAATGTATGTTCTTGGCCCCTTTGTAAAAAATCAGTTGGCTGTAGGCACATAGATTTATTTACAGATTCTGTATTCTGTTCCACTGGTCTATGTGTGTTTTCGTCTCTGTACCATGCTATCTTGGTTATGTAGCTTTGTATTTAGTCAGGGAATGTGTTGCCTCCCACTTTGTTTTTACTGCTAAGGATTGCTTTGTCTATTTGGGGTCTCTTGTTTTCCATATAAATTTTAAGATTATTTTTTCTATTTCTGTGAAGTATGTCATTGGTAGTTGGATAGGGATTGCATTGACTCTGTAGATTGCTTTGGGTAATATGGTCATTTTGACAATATTGATTCTTCCAATCCATGAACATAGGATGTCTTTTCATTTTATTGTGTCTTCTTTAATGTCTTTAATCAGCATTTTATAGTTCTCATTGTACAGATCTTTCACTTCCTTGGTTAAATTTATTCCTAAGTATTTCCATTGTTGTTCTTGCTACCGTAAATGGGATTGCTTTCTTGATTTCTTTTTCCACTCGTTCCTTGTCGGTATATAGAAATGCTACTGATTCCTGAATGTTAATTTTCCATCCTGCAACTTTATTGAATGTTTATCAGATCTAAGAGGTTTTTAGTAGAGTCATTAGGTTTCTCTCTATATAAAATCATGTCATCTGCAAACGGGGGTAATTTGGCTTTCTCCTTTCCAATTTGGACGCCCTTACTTGCTTTCTTTTGCCTAATTGCTCTGGCTAGGACTTCTAGTACTGTGTTAAATAATATTGGTGAGAGTGGGCGTCCTTGTCTTGTTCCAGTTCTCAAGAAAAAAGCTGAAAGTATACTGTTAGCTGTGCATTTGTCATATATGGCCTTTATTGTGTTAAGATACTTTCCTTCTATACCTAATTTGTTAAGAGATTTTATCATGAAGAGATGTTGAATTTTATCAAATGCTTTTTCTGCATCTATTAAGTAGATTGTATGGTTTGTTTCTTTCATTCTCCTGATGTGATGTACCACATTTCTTGATTCAAAATATATGGAACCATTCTTGCATCCCTGGGATAAAGTCCTCTTGATCATGGTGCATAATCTTTTTGATGTGCTGTTGCTAGGATTTGGTTTGTGAGTATTTTATTAAGGATTTTTGCATCTATGTTCCTCAGGGATATTGGCCTGTAGTTTTATTTTTTTGATATGTCATTGCCCAGTTTTGGTATCAGGGTAATGCTGGCATCATGAAATAAGTTTGGAAGAATTCCGTCTACTTCAAATTTTTTTAAATAGTTTGAGAAGTACTGGTATTAGTTCTTCTTTAAAAGTGTGGTAGAATTCAGCAGTAAAGCCATCTGATCCAGGCCTTTTCTTTTGGGGGACAGTTTTTATTACTGATTCAATCTTGTTACTTGTTATTTGTCTATTCAGGTTTTCTATTTCTTTTTGGTTCAATCTTGGTAGGATATATGTGCCCAGAAATTCTTCCATTTGCTGTAGGTTTTCATATTTATTGGCATATATTTGGTCATAATAGTCTCCAATGATCCTTTGTATTACTGTGGTATCAGGTGTAATGTTTCCTTTTGCATTTCTGATTTTACTTATTGGGTCTTTTTTTTTTTTTCTTGTTTAAGCTAGCTAATGGTTTGTTGATTTTGTTCTTTTTTTCAAAAAATCAGCTTTTCATATGATCTTTTATATCGTTATGTCTAGTCTCAATTTCACTTATTTCTGCTCTAAATTTTATTTCTTTTTTTGCTACTAATTTGGGATTTGGTTTGTTCTTGCTTTTGTAGTTCCTTGAAATGCGTTGTTAGGTTGTTTATTTAAAATCTTTATTTTGTTGATGGAGGGGGTTTTGCTATAAAGTTTCCTCTTAATACAGCCTTGCCTGTATACCATAGGTTTTCATATGTTGTGTTTCTGTCTTCATTTGTTTCAAGAAATTTTTTTATTTCCTTCTTAATTTCTTCTTTGAACCACTGGTCATTAAGGAGCATGCTGTTTAATTTCCATATATTAGTACAGTTTCAAAAGTTCCTCTTATTATTGATTTCTAGTTTCACTCTATTTTGGTCAGAAAATCTACTTTATATGATTTCATTTTTTTGAACTTTTTGAGACTTGTTTTGTGGCCTGACATATGGTCAGTCCTGAAGAAAGTTCCATGAGCTTATGAAAAGAATGCATATTCTGTAGCTGTTGGATGAAATGTTCTGTAAATATCTGTTGGATCCATCTAGTCTATGGTGCCATTTAAATTCACTGTTTCCATGTTGATTTTCTGTCTAGATGATCTGTCCAATGCTGAGAGTAGGGTGGTAAAGTTCCCAGCTATTATTGTGTTGGTGTCTATCTCACCCTTTATATCTGATAATATTTGCTTTATGTATCTGGGTAGCCTGGTGTTGGGTGCATATATATTTATAATTGTTATATCCTCTTACTGTATTGATCTCTTTATCATTATATAATGCCCTTCTTCATCTTTTTGTACAGACTTTGATTTAAAGTCTGTTTATCTGATATTTCTACTCCTGCCTGCTTTTGCTTTCCATTTGCATGGAATATCTTTTTCCATCACTTCACTTTCAGTCGATATGTGTATTTATAGGTAAGGTGTATTTCTTATAGGCAGTATATGGGTTAGTCATGGTTTTTTACCCTTTCAGCCAGTCTATATCTTTTAATTGGGGCATTTAATCTGTTTACATTCAATGTTATTATTGATAATGTAAGGTCTTATTCCTGTCATTTTGTTGGTTGTTTTCTGATTATTTTGTATATCCTTTGTCCTTTCTTCCCCTCTTATTTTATCCTTTCAGTTTGGTGGTTTTCTGTATTGACAAAGTTTGATTCCTTTCTCTTCCTAATTTGCGTATATGCTCTGCCAGTAAGTTTTATATTTTTGATATTTTCATGATGGTTGTTACCATTCTTTCTCTTCTAGATGTAGGATTCCCCTAAGCATGTCTTGTAAGGCCAATCTGGTGGTGATGAATTCCCTTAATTTTTGCTTGTCTGGAAAATACTTTATTTCTCCTTCATTTCGGAAAGATATCTTTGCTGGGTATAATACTCTTGGCTGGCAGTTTCTTTCAGCACTTTGACTATATTATCCCATTCTCTCCTGTCCTATAGAGTTTCTGCTGAGAAGTCTGCTGTTAGTCTAATGGGGATTTCCATATATGTGACTTGATGCTTTTCTCTTGCTGTTTTTAGAGTTCTCTCTTTGTCTTTAACTTTTGACAGCTTGATTACAATGTGTCTTGGAGAGGACATTTTTGGGTTAAATCTATTTGGGGACCTTTGAGCTTCCTTGATATGGATGTTTACATCTCTCCTAAGACTTGGGGAGTTTTCAGCTATTATTTCATTAAATAAGTTTTTTTTTTTTATTTCCTTTAGTGACTGTCTATATCCCATTTACATTGTAACATAGCTTTTACAGTAGTCCCATCCAATTTATATGATTCCTTTGTGCCTTGAACATTCATTAAGGAGACGCAGGCTCAAAAGTAGCATCATGAGCTGGATGATTCTTCAGATTCTTATAATAAATGAAAATATCTCAGATGTAAAGTGGTAAATTTCATCTGCATAAAAGCGTTGCTCACTAGGTTGGAACACAATCACTGATTATTCAGGCAGGAAAGCTATTTCTTCTCCAACTCCCAGTTATGCCTATCTGGGGTCCTTTCTTTCTTGTCCCAACGGAGCATACTGAAAGTCATAAAACAAACCCCAAAGCTTCAGTCTGTGTGTACTCACGAGTATCAAAAGAGCTGACAGCTATGAGTGGACACCGAGTGTCATTATGGTCTAGTGTGCCCCTTCGGATGTATGTCCTTTGGGATCTCGCTGTGCTTCATGCAATCTGAAATAACCGTTCCCTAAAACATTTCTCAGACTTGATCGAGACTGCACGCCCAGAAAATCTGAATTCTTACCGTTTAAGATCCAGTGAGGCCCCACCTCATTTTTGGAGCTACAGAACTCCAGAACTCCGTTTCTTTCTTTCTTTTTTTTTTTTTTAACTTTTATTTTGTCGATATACATTGTGGTTCATTATTATTGCCCCTTACCAAAACCTCCCTCCCACCTCCCTCTCAAATAAGTTTTCAATACCTTTTTTGTCTTCTACTTCTGGAATGCCAATAATTCGAATATTTGTTCATTAATGGTATCCCATAAATCTTGTACACTTTGTTCATTCTTTTTTAGTCTTTCCTCCCCCCCACCCCCACCCCTGGCTTCCTGAATTATCCCAAAACAGCTGTCTTCAAGATCAGACCGTTTTTTTCTGCTTGATCTAGTCTAGTTGTAATGTAGTTGTTGAGACTCTCACATGTATTTTTTATTTCATTCAATTAATTCTTCAATTGAATATTTCTGTTTAATTTTTATGATATTTATCACTTTGTTAAATTTCACATTCAGATCATAATTTTTTTCTGAGTTCATTGAATTGTTTGTATTCTCTTGTGTCTCCATGAGTTTCCTTAAGATTATTAATTTAAATTCCTTTTCTAAAAAGCCTGCAATTTCTGATTCTTTGTTATCAGGTTACTGGAGCATTTGTGTGTTTTTTTGGTGGTGTCATGTCTCCTTGTTTTTTCATGTTTGTTCTTTCCCTGCATTGATATCTGTGCATACGGTAGAACAATCACCTCTTTGAGTTTTGTAGAGTAGCTTGCATAGGGAAAGACTTCCACCTGTAAATGTGTCCTAGGGTTTCAATTGGGTAGGGTACATTGATTTTGTTCTGGATGGGTGCAGTGGCATAGAATCTATCTGGTTTCTTCAGCTATAATCCACGTTCACTATTTCTGCAAGTGCCTCAGTGGCCTAGGCTTGGGAGGTTTGTGGTGTCAGTGGCACAGTTCTGCCAGGGATGGGCTCACTGGGTTGGTTCTCTGGCTAGGGGTATGTGCATGCACACTGTGAGTTGGTCATCTCAGGACTTTGTTCACTGGGATGGACTTGTTGGGCTATTTCTCAGGCTGGGAGTGTGTGTGTGTGGCATGTCAGGGTGTCTGAGACTGTTATACCAAGGGTCAGGGTCACTGTGCTGATTTTCTGACTGGGAGTGGGCCTTTCAGGGGCACATCAGCTAGCTTATTTCTCACTGGATGTGCTGGTATGCAATGGCTCAAAGACTCAGGGGAAGGCCTTCCAGGGGCATGACAGCTAAGTTGTTTCCCTGAGCTTGGGGTATAGGCATGCTTTGGCTCGGCCAGCTGGGTAAGGGTCTGCCAGGGGCTGGTCCTCTGAGCCACTTCTCAGGGCCAGTGTAAGGTTGTGCTTCTGCTGGTGTTTTGGGAGTGGGTCTGACACGTCGGGGCTGCTCAACAGCTTCTCGGGCAGGCCAGTAGAGTGCAAAATCACCCAGCTACTTCTCTAGGAGGGCACAAACATACTTCAGCACCACAGACTTGGGGATGTGTTCATCAGGGTAGGGACCCTTGAGCTATTTTGGGGGGGGGCAGGGACACGGGTGCACAAAATTCAGTTGGCTGGGGGTTGGGGGGCAGTCCACCAGAATTAGGCTTGCTTGTCTGACCTCTGGCCAGATACATGCGGGTACAGCAGTTCAGCCAGCCTGGGGTTGGCTTCCCAGGTATACAGAACTGGAGCCACAGCCACTACTAGGCCCAGGCTCCAAGCTGCTGGGATCAGGGCATTGCAGCCACTGGTGTGAGTGCGTTTGGAAGACAGCAGAGCCTTAAAGCCAGGGAAGTGCAGTGGCTACTAGCCCTAGGGAAAGGCATGCTCCTGCAGTGGCTGTGGTTTTAAGAGGAAGCCATCCTGCATCAGCTTGGGTCATGCGAGTGGGGGGTGCTCCTTTTCTGGAACAATGTAGTGCATATACTTTAGGCAACTCCAGACTTGCAAGGACTGTGGAATCTTCCTGCTGTAGGAGTTGCAGGCCCCTGTGGTAAGGATGGGGGTTGGTGTGGCCCCTTCTCCTACCTTTCCCCTGCAAGAGAAAGTCCGTCCTGCGCCATTCCCAGTGGTGGAGCTGTGGTGGCTGAGGCCTTGTGCCTCTCTCCCCTCTCTATGCTGTCATCCAGGCTTTTGTGCCCCATATGGATCTCACTGGTCTCCTGCTGCACTCCTGCACTCTCCCGCAGATGCTGCCATCAGCATTTGGCTATCTATTAGTTGTTCTGGTCCTTCTCTGTGGGAGGAACACACCAGGCACCTCTAGTCAGCATCTTGCCTCCACCCCTCTCCTCTGTTCTTTCTTCTTGACTCGCTGACTTCTTCACATTCTCTTGGTTGTCTTCTCTTACTTTTCTTATCCCTCTCCTTTTTTTTTTTCGCCTGTAAGGGGATCACAACCCTCGGTATGGTGTTGTCCGCACCATGCTCAGCCAGTGAGTGCACCGGCCATCCCTATATAGGATCCGAACTGGCAGCCTCAGCGCTACCAGCACCACACTCTCCTGAGTGAGCCACGGGGCCAGCCCTGATCCCTCTCCTTTGAGGGCTGTTGCCCTGATGCTCACCCCTGCAATGATGGTGCCCTTCTAGGTGCCATCCCAAGCCAGCTTTTCTTCTCAGGCCATGCTATACACCAAGGTGATTTCTCTCACTCCTATACCTCCAAATACCAGCTGATGACTTTAAAATCTTTATCTCCAGTCCAGATGTCTCTCTTGAATTCCCAGGCATACACCCCATTGCCTACTGAAATCCTTACTTGGAATAACCACAGACACTTAAATTTCACTACATCCATAACAGAGCTTATCGTCTTCTTCCTCACCAATTCCCCCTGCCAGGTCTCTAAGGGTGAGGCCACTCAACTACCCAGTTTTTCAGGCCAGAAACCAGAGAATTGTATCTCCCCCTCTTACATCCCCCTAAATAGACTCAATATCCTCATACTCTATATTCTACCTTCTCGGTCTATCTTAAATCCATCTGCTTCCCTCCCTACATCTACCTGAGTTCAGACCACCATTCGTTTTACCTGGAACACTCCAAGAGCCATCTAACTTACCTCCCTGTCTCTGACTTTGTCCAACCTTCCCACCCCCTTTCCTCAGTCCTTCTAATTTCAACTTAGAAGTCACCTCCTCCAGGCAGGCCTCCCTTCTGCCCAAGTCTAAGAAAGGTGACCTGGTGCCATGCTGGGAAACACCCTCAGTTTCGGCAGTCACAGCACTTCTCATGCTGTATTGCTATGATCTCTTTACCCAGACAGAAAGCTTTAACAAGACAGAAGAGGCCACATCTATCCTTTTCACCAATGTATCATCCATAGTGCCTGGCATAAATTAGGGTCTCAATATTGTGAATGTATGAATGAATGATGCAAGGGAGGTTGGCCAGAATGCTAGAGAAATTTTTTAACAGGTAGATAAAGGAAAGGCAGAGCAGAGAACAGGTAATATAGGGCTCTGAGACCATGCTTACTCTCCATTCTGTAAAGAATACAGCCCCAGGTCTCTACCAGGCATTCAGAAAACCTCTACTAAAAGGCTGATGTGTCAGAATGGAATGTTTTGGAGCCATGAATGACTTCATCAAAAATGTTCCTCTTTGAGGTACAGGTGTCACTTTTTAATTATCAAAGCTATTTCATGTACATCTATTTGGATGTAATTAATACAAACCAAATCTGATGATACCTTTCAAATTAAATCCTCACTCCCAACTTAAATGAAAAACATTATCATTAACCCCATTAATCCACCTCCAGCAGTATCAATGACGGCAGAAAATCCTTTTACATCCTTAAAGAAGAAAAACAAAAGAGAAGGTAATACGTATGCTGGGGTATAAAAAACTGCTATAAAAAACTGATTCCTAGGGATGGCTGAAGTTCCCCTACTATACCTGCCAGGCCAAAGGAAGGCCCACTGCCTTGCTTCCTCGACTCTTGCTCTTAAAATCAAGCAGAATGTGAAGTCAGCCTTTTTTGCCTTCCCAAATTCGTAGTTAGCAAATACCCATGTGCCTAAGTTTTGTTCCAAGAAATGAAAATTCCAAGGAGAAACAATGAAAAGGCAGGTAAACACATAAATGTCCAATATGTATATACACAAATAACATTGGTATATATAGATAATCAACAGTATATGTAACAATCATTTCAACATATAGAATACACAAAAACGTAGGGGGGAGACAAAAAAGGTAGAAATGTATGAACATGGCTTAGCTTCCGTGAATGGACTCTATGAAGACAAGGTGATTTCTCAACCATATCACACAAAACTAAAATGCTGTGGCCTCTGAGTAGTAAACTGGTATTTTCTAGACTTCTTCTTCAATAAAAGAAAAAACTTTTGAAAGTTAATCTAGCATTTAAATCTCAAAATTCCATAAAATAATGAGAGATTAAAAGAGTTTTTAAAGACACCATGACTTAATGGAAATATATCATCAGAAAGGGGGCCGAGCCCATGGCGCACTCAGGAGAGTGCCGCACTGGGAGTGCAGCGACGCTCCCGCCGCGGGTTCGGATCCTATATGGGAATGGCCGGTGCACTCATTGGCTGAGTGCCGGTCACGAAAAAGACAAAAAAAAAAAAAAGAAATGATTCATGACTCATTTTGGAAACGACTTGAAATAGAGTCAAAATACATTTGGCTGCTCGTGAATAGGACACCAAAGAGCTTTAAATTTTTGTTTGACTTAAGAAGAGGTCGACCAGAAATCAGAGAGCTTTTAAAATCCGATTACTACATGCAGAGCTGGACAGTGTGGGTAAATATTTAGGAATACCAGGTTTAAAGTATGGAGAAAGGAAAAAGACAAAAATGTTGGGAGAGACAAATAAGAAGGGGAAAGACAAAAAGGATGTGGTAACAGTTGCTTCTTCACAAAACAGATTTAAGGCTCAAATGAAATCTTAGCTCTGACAGCACAGTATAAATGATAAAAACTCTAGACAAAGTCTAATTATTCTTTCCAATAAAACATGAGGGTCTCATGCTCAGAAAAGCAGCAGCTTATTACTCTGGATCCCTAGCACCTAGCACAGTACCTGGCACAGAATAAATATTTAATCTCTGTAGAATGAATGAATGTGTGCCTGGGAAAAAGCATAAAGAAAATCCAGGAGAGAAAAGATGGCCACAAGAGGTATCACTCAATGGCCCCCACAACTGGCAGCTACCAAAAAAACTCCAATTCGTCCCTCTCCCTTCTTTTCTTGACAGTAAGTCACACACTGGGCGAGTAAAGCCAGCATTACACTCAGGTATTCTGCTTTCCTGATTAGAAGACTGCTTGATATCTTTCTCCTCTAGAGTTGGAAAGAAAAGGCAAATCTAACCCAATGCTCACACCACCTCACCTTCCTCTTCTCAACGCCTGAGGGACCAATCCTACACTAACACAGCACGGACCAGACAGGGGGAACAGCTCCCTTCCCCATCCTGTGAACCAAGCCCCACAGCCTACATGGTCGGCCCCAGTATTCTTGGGCCAGCCACTTATTGGGGCCTCTGTGGACTCAAATGAAAAACGGGACTAATAACTATCAGGTCTTCTGCAGAGGTCTGTACTATAGTGTGAATGTGTCCTCCACAGTTCGTGTGCTGGAAACAGCTCCCAGTGCAACCCTGTTGGGAGGCAGGACCTAATAGGAGGTGATTAGGTTGAAAACGTGTGAATGTCATCATTGCAAGAGTGGGTTAGTTATCACAAGTTCAGCCCCCTCTTGCTCTGTTGTTCTCTCGTGCTCTCTCATCCTTCTGCCTTCCACCATGAGACAACACAACAAGAAGGCTATCATCAGATGCAGGCCCCTTGACCTTGGACTTCTCAGCCTCCAGAACTGTAAGACATAAATTTCTTTACTCTATAAATTACCTAGTTTGTGGTATTCTATTACAGCGACACAAAATGGACTAAGATAGTTTGCATGTTTTAAATAAAATAAAAGGGTTTGAAGAAACCTTAAAAATGATAGCACACTACACAAATCTGTGAAGGTATTAATCCCATTTCTTATAGTGCACTGCGATTCATTATTGTCCTGGGAAGATGTACATGTATCTGTGTGATTTAAACGGATGCCAGTGGACCCTTTGCCCATCTTCCAGGTAGTAGGGTTGCACTTGTCTTCTCTAGAGTAAAGACTGAATGTCATAATACTGTTGTTATCTGTTTAGTATGCTCTAAAGGGCAAAATGAAGACACACTAGAAGCCACCATTCTAGTAAGTTCTAAATGCAAAATGAAGACTTCTGCAGGCAAGTAGGAGAAAGAGACACATTAAAAACCATTCCCTCTCCCATTTAAGAGCCCACGAAAAAATTAATTAAAAAAATAAATAGTGAGAGGGGTCAGGGAGAGAAATTGATTTTGCACAGACACTGCTTCTTCAGTGGAATATTTCAAGCTTAGGTTCCTAAAAGAAATTTGAATTTTTCTGTCGATGAGAAATTAAAGAAACAATATCACCTGCTGAAAAAGACATTTACAATTGCAACATATATCATATAGCCCAACAGCATCATCGTATAATGGCTGTATTCAAAGAGCTTTTTAGAGCTTGATGATGACAGCATCTGTGTTTTTGTTTTTGTTTCTGATTTAGGGTTAATACAATACAGTATCGTGGCTACAGGCACAGAATCTGGAGCCTGCTAGGATCCAAATCTGGGACCCACCCACTACTTAACTACTGATGGAGTTTGGATGTGTTGTCCCCTCCAAAACTCACGTGGAAACTTGATCCCCAATGTGGCAGTGTTGGAAACTGATTAAGTCATGGGGGCAGATCCCTCATGAATGGATTCATGCTCTCCCTTCGGGGTGGGGAGGATTAATAAGTGAGTTCTCGCTCTATTAGTTCCCGTGAGAGCTTGTTGTTTAAAAGACCCTGGCACCTTCTCTGTCTCTCTTGCTTCCTCTCTCGCCATGTGATCTGCTTGTACCCGCCGGCTGCCTGCCACTTTCCGCCATGAGTAGAAGCAGCCTGAGGCCTGTGCCAGATGCAGCTGTCTCAGAATCGTAAGCCAAATAAACCTCATTCCTTTATAAATTACCCAGTCTCAGGTATTTCTGTTATAGCAACACAAAACGTGCTAAAACAACTGCCTTCTTTGTCTATAGAACAGACATTTCCCCTAAACCACAAGGTGGTTGTGAGGTTTCAATATGTTGATGCATGTAGAATATATTTTATAATAGTGCCAGCAAAGGACTCTCTAAGTGTTTGTTATGATGATGATGATGATAATGATGATGTTTACTTCCAAAATAGCCAATTTTTCTAAGTTGAGGCTTTAAATGGTCCTAAAGTAAGACCCAGGGGAGATGATAGCATTTACTATCAGTTTTTATTTCATTTCAAGAAGTTCTAGATTCACAATTATTCATTATAATGATGGGCAGAACTTGCCAGTTTACAAAGCTATTTCATATATATTAGAAACACTAAAATTTGGTCTACCCTACCATCCAAAATGACCTGTCCACAGTCGCTCCCCTGAGAAAAACAGTAATAAAGACCCTACCGGGGTGGTGTTTCAACAATTGAAAACAGGCTGGTACTTAGTCACCTTTTGCTGGTAAATTGGCCTTTGACGTTCAGGAAGTTACAATTTCTCCTGCTTCATTATCTTAAGCAGCAAACAGAGGATTCAGACCTGCCTTGGAGATGCTATGATAACAAATATGTTTATCAAAACAAAACCCCGGGCCGGCCCGTGGCTCACTCGGGAGAGTGTGGTGCTGATAACACCAATGCCCCGGGTTCGGATCCCATATAGGGATGGCCGGGTTCGCTCACTGGCTGAGTGTGGTGCTGACAACACCAAGTCAAGGGTTAAGATCCCCTTACCGGTCATCTTTAAAATAAATAAATAAATAAATAAATAAATAAATAAATAAATAAATAAATAAATAAATAAATAAATAAATAAAACCCCGTTGAGATATTCAGATATGGACAAAAAAGTGAAGCATAGCATTGTGATTTCTCATGAAACTGGGCAAATGTTTCTGAGTCATTATCCTAAAAACATCTTCTTTCTCTCACACTGCTCTCCTTTTTTTGTTTTCTAGTTTTTGTTGCTTGCCTGAAGCCCAGCCTGTCTGCCACCACCCCACTACCTCACTTCCCCCTTCCCTTCACTCTGATGCCAGTTTCTCTGAGTCCCTGATATCAGAACGGATGATAAGTGGGCAGATTAGCTGGCAGGGAGCGTCTCTCGCAAGACTCATGTCCTGCAGATGCCTAAAGATTCTCGAATGCTCTCTTGTAACATTAAAGCTACTCTATCCCCATGTGGAGGGGAAAGTGTTAGGTTTTATATGTAAACCCCTTAGTCCTCTACAGTACACAATTAATTTTTTCAGTGGTGTAAACTTAAAAAAAAAAAAAAAAAACTCTACTCACCTAGAAACTCCACTAAGCCAACATGCAACTTCCTGTCTCCTGTGGTGGCTTATCTCTTTTACATTTGAACTGGATCACTCCACAGTATAAGCAGAAGTTACTGCTTACAGCTACTAGTTAGTTCTCAGGGATGTAAGTTCTAAGGAGAAGGGGACAGGGTGGGGCAATGGGGTACCTGCACATGATGAAACAGGGCAGGAAAGTCCCTACAAGTTAATTCAGTGAATGAACTTCTAAGCTGCCCCACATGACACCACTTCCCTGGGATGAAGATCCTGTCACTGCAATCCTTATCCAATGGCTAAGGCCACAGAAACATACCAGTGTTAGAAAAGTGTCACAGAATTCTGGGAAGTAAATATTTTTAAATTAATAGTTGTTTTAAACAAGATGGTCCTTCCAAGCCCACCTCACGTACACCTGCAGTCGGAGTGACAACATCCATTCCCTAAGCCTGGACCAGCCACTGACTAGCTCTGTGACAGGCACACCATGGGCTGCAGGCATCGTCTGTTATCAGCTGAACATCAGACAACTCATCCATTCCCTCGGGGCCTAAGCTTTCTAACTGGGAAAATCAGTCAATGATCCATAAGATGCTTTCTCTCTCAAAAACTTACAAATGTTTTTCGTAGTTTGGCTGGAATAAAGCAGCTTAGCCTAAGGGAGCAAGCTGATTGCCATCTGACAGCTTATGATTAAGCAATTCACTTCATACAAAGTCACTGGTGACCACCCAGACGGTATGGGAATAAATACATCGCACTGGCACTCAGTATAACAGGGGGAGCAAGCCTATCCCACTAAACATCCACTCCTCAAAGTTCAGCTCACCAAACACACTGGGTGTCTAGTAGGTATCAGGAATTTGCCAAGAGTTAGATTAAAAAAAAAAAAAAATTCCCTCCAAGAATTGGGGAGAGACAAGCCCTAAATCTTTCATTCCTTTCAATGACCACTGCAATTTGCTTATGCCAGCTTACTGCAACTGTCAAAAGACAAAATTACAATAAATTTAGTTATAGACCTAATTGGCATTTATTTGTGATTCATGAATGAGGCAGCCTTCTTTCTACAAAATAGAATCAGAGCTCCCACTGGGCAACAGCAGAACAGTGTGTTTTATGAGGTGGGAACAAGACAGAATAGGGAAGAAATCTGATTGGTTGATGTATTACTTCAGGTTACTTTTTTGTAAGGGTTAAAGCAGAGAGGACTTCCACATTATGCTGATTCAGGCAGACAGGAATCTTCTGTTTTCAGGAAAAACGGGTCTGTTTTAGGATCCATCTGCTTCCTTAAAGCTTCAGTTTGATTACGTGATATTTAGCCTGAGTGACTCCATTTTGGTTTGGTCTGGTCTGCTGGGACCTAGTGCAGGAGGTCGGTCCAAATCAGTGGCCCCTCATAAAATTTGTTTAACACACCCCCGACATACAGTCTTGTACCATAAAAATCTGTGTACATGTCATCTGCAGCACTAGACAGTATCTTCTTTGAGGAAAGGAAACTTACTCAGTTAATCTTTGCATTGCCCAGAGAGGAGACACTTTCATGGGCTCTTTCAACAAACCCCTGATGCAGCTTGACCTCCTCCAACTTGCTCTCATTTCCCCCTCGTTTCTTTTTCAATCAATTCCACTCACCCTTGTCTTCACCACTTGCCGTTTTTATACATTCCCCAATTCTCCTGCCAATCTTGACCGACCCTCAGCTCTGCCACTTTCTGAGGGCCTCCCCAACGTGGACTGTCAGGCCCCCAGGCAGCTTACCCCTTACCTTGCTACAATAAACACTCGAGGCTCTGAACCACTCATATCCCACTCTTTGACCCTCACAGAATCAGCTGCTCTGATGTTTTGCTAACTAAGCTCAAGACCTGTCTACACTTGATGCACCTGCCATCGAAATTCCACTGCAAGCTGCCCTTAACATTATTTGAATTACTGGACTTTAAATAGAATTTCTGGCCTTTCAATACGACACCAACTCTCCCTTCTGCCACTTCACAAATACCAATTACTTGTTACTTTTCATTTTTTTAATTCAGAAACATACAATTTATCCCTGGGCAAGTGAACTTAAAACTTTCATTTAATAAATGGCATCTCTTTCAAACTGTTTTCAGATTGGAGGTATAGAAAGATTTAATCAGAACTTACAATTTAAGAATTAAAGAAAGTGAAATGACCAGAAACCAGTTTGATCTAACCCAAACTGAGTTTAATGAGACATATAATTAATAAAGAAATAATAGTGAATGATTACCCTGAACCAATAGGTTTTGGGCAGTGCTAATGGCAACTTAAAAACACCTTGCCTACTGCAGCGGGGAGGGATGAATTATGAATGACAATCCAGCCACAGCAGAGGCCACACTGCTCTCCCCCTCCCCCAAGTACCACCACAAGGAAGCCCAGGCCATCTCTGATGGTCCCGGTCCTTCAAAAGGGGTGGGACCATTTCAGCGGAAGCCCCACATCCTGGCTCAGCTCACCTGCCCAGCGTGACCTTTCCTTTCTTCTCTTTTTTTAGATTTATTTTCTTTCTCCTCCTGTTTCCTCTCCCTTCTGCCTTCCTCTTCCCCCCACCCCAACTTTATTCAATTTCCTCCCGCCTGCCTTTTCTCTCACCTGTTTTCTTCTTTTTTGAACTCTAAAGTGGATGAAAAGTAGTCACCTGACTTATTCAATTAAATAAATAGTTCCAGAGAGCCTGTCTCTGAGGCATTGTGTTACACAGTGCTGTGTTTATGAACACGGCGGAAGCTTTGGTGAGCACCTGAGAAATGGGTACAACAGGCACACAGGCCACTACCCCACGGGGCAAACCCTGCGCACAACCCAAGGAGAGAGTCACATCTGCATGGAGACCAGATGATGAAGCAGGGACCAGTGGAGACTGTGTCCCCCAATAGAGAGCACTATGAAAGGACACAGGTATGCACATTTACAATTAGGTGCCTCATTACTGCGAGATGACTTTACATCTGCAGTAAATTTAAGAAAGGGATACCAGCACACAATTTCTCACAGACAGCATGGTGGGATAGGACCAGCCTGGGCTTTGGAGTCAGGGGGATTTGGGTTTAAGTCCCTGCTCACCTGCATGGATGACCAGATGACCCTGGACAAATTGCTCACATTTCTTAGTTATAAAATGGGGTAAAACGTCCATTTCCAGAGTTGTTAGGAGAATTTGAGTAATGCACAGAAAGTGCTTGACATCTGTCTTAGTCCATTCAGGCAGCGATAACAAAATACCTTAGACTGGGTATTTATAAACAGAAATTTATTGCTCACAGTTCCAAAGTCAAGGTGCCAGCAGATGTAGTGTTCTGGTGAAGGCCCATTCCTCATAGGTGGTGCCTTCTACATGTACATGAAGGGACAAATGAGCTCCCTCAGGTCTCCTTTATAAGGATATGAGTCCCATTCGTGAGGGTAGAGCCTTTGTGATCTCATCACCTCCCAAAGGCCCACCTCTTAATACTATTGCATTGGGGATTAGATTTCAACATATGAATTTTGGAGGGACACGAACGTTCAGACCATAGCAACAGCTAACAGATGATTAATCCTTCCTCCTGGGTCCATACATAACCAAGGACCTCTCACTTCTAGAGCATCAGGAAGAAAGCTTCCTCTATTCTCTCCTCCCCCTCACTCAGTCTGCCCAAGGGAGGGGAATGACCAGCACTGGGGAGACCCTTCCTTCGTCTAGGGAAGTGGAGTGTAGTGTTGAGGGGTCACTCTCTGACCCTGCTCCTGCTGACGCCCACAGGCTGCCCAGTCTCCCCTCCTCCTGCCCCCATCAGTCACGTCCCTGCGGCACTATCCGGCTGCTCCACCTGTGACTGGAATAAACCAGCTCAACTCAGGCTGCAGGAGCTCCTACTCTAGACCCAGGTCCATACTAACATCTCCATTTGAGCTTTCCCTGTATCAAAGCTGATACTTGGAGCCCCAGCTGAGACCTGTGTGTGTTTCTCCACTGATTGCCAGTTCGTAGGAGGGGATTAAAATAAAACCCTCAAACCCCAACAGTTATTATAACTATGGAAAATGGTCAAGAATTTTTCACTGATGGATAAAATTTCAGAAAACACAATGGAAAGGACTGGCATTAGGTTTATAAAAAGAACGAGTGAATATATAGTGCTCTTCAGGCGTTAAAGGTCCCCCAGCCTTATCTATTACTCCCCTCCAGATGGGCTAGGCTGAGGCCAAGAGAACTCCCTGTCCTCTGTCCCCTTTGTTACACTCTCGCTCAAGGTGCCTGGCAGGCTGCCCTGTCCTCAAGGCTGGAATGTAACTAAAATAGCTGTAATCTAATCCATGGTATGATCTACCTGGAAAAGCAAATGTGTTTACAGAAGGGAGAGGTCTGCAATGACTCTACTAAAAAAATAAAAGTTGACTAAGACCACATGAGGATTTCCCCAGCACCCTATTGGTGAATAGATACCACAACCAGCTGAGGCAGGTACAGCCGTACGATGCACCTGGACCCACCTGACCAGCATACCTCAATCATCATGACCTTGACACCCACCCTTTGCATCTGATTATACTTTGAACTTGCTGGGAAAGTCTGCTCTATTGGATATAAATGGCATGACTAACCAACATCAGTATTTCCATCCTGTTTCTCAGTTGTATTAGTCACAGGAAATGGATAAAATGACATTCTGTTTGGTTGGTCTATGTCCCTGAGCCCTGCCAAGTGTAAGTCCAAAAATCACCCTGAACAGTTGTGACCCCATCAGTGTATTGCTGTCAGCAATACCCTGCCCAAAAGGCTCCCCATCCAACTCCGCATATCTATGACATCTCTTCCATTTACATTTAACAGTATCAGGCCAGCTCCGTGGTTACAGCATGGTGCTGATAACATCAAGGTCCACAGTTAGATCCCTGTACCAGCCAGCTGCCCCCCCAAAATAAGTACATAAATATAACAGCATCTGAGGTATCCATAGGGTCTCTAACCAGTAACACACAGCAAGATGAGCAGGAAGAGTCAGGGGTCTGCATCAGGCCCACCATGAGGAGACAGCATGTCGGGGAAGAACCCAAGTGCTGTGTCTGACATGGAAGCCAGCACTGGGGATCACAGCATCCCTGGTCCCTGTGCAGATGGAGGAGCTGGTGGGGGAGAGGCTGAGGGGAGGCACAGAAGAAGGCTGAGATGCTGTCTGAGGTGATATCATGTCACAAGAGGTGGGCAGAGAGAGAAAAGCTGGGGATCATCCAGTGTAGACCACATTGGAAGGCCACACTGGCAGAGAGGCAGGCAAGGGACAAGCAGTGACTCTGAGAGAGCAGGACCCTAGTCACTAAGCCAGGTTGAGGGTCAAGCCTCAATCCCTGGAAGGATGACTATGTGTGTCTATAAGACTCTCCACATTTTGTGGTGAGCAGTTCGTCTGTGCCTCGCCAGACCATCTCCACCAAATGAACCTCAGAGAACACAAACCCAGCCATGTCTCTCCCAGGCTTAACATCCTCCAGGTACACCCCCATTTCCTACAGAATGGAGCCCTGCATCATATTTCCCCTCTCCCTGCTACTCTCTTACCTACCTCCCTCTTTCAGGAAGCTCCCCCCTCATTCCCACCCTTCTACACCCACCCCTGGGCACACACACATGCTGGGCTAGGTGTCTTTCCACTCGTACCACCTCTATACTACCTATATGTATCTAACATCTTCATTGCAGTATATTTTACGTGTGCATCTATATTCTAAGTGAGTTTGAGTTCTCTGCAGGCAGTGAACAAGTTTTGTTTATCTTTGTAAGTGTGGTAGTCAACTTGATATGTCTACTTGGCTAGGCCAAGGTACCCAGATATTTGGTCCAACATTATTCTAGATGTTTCTGTGAAGGTATTTTTTAAGTGAAATTAATATTTAAATCATTAAACTTTAAGCATAATGTGGGTGGGCCTCATCCAATCAGTTGAAGGCCTTAATAGAAAAAGACTGACCTCCCTGGAAGAAGAGGGAATTCTGCCACAGACAGACTTTGCACTTGGACTGCAACCCTTCTCTGGGTCTCCAGCCTGCCAACCTACCCTGCAGATTTTAGACCTGGCAAGCCTCCACAATCAAATAAACCAATTCCTTAAAATAAATATCTGTGTGTGTGTGTGTGTGTGTGTGTGTGTGTGTGTGTGTGTGTGTGTGTCCCTTTCTCTCCTTCTCTTTGTCTCTCTCTCTCTGTCTGTCTCTCTCTCTACACACACATGCACACACACGCACACACACACACTCACACCCATTGGTTCTGTTTTCTCTGGAGAACCCTGACTAATACAGTAAGTCTAACACCTAAGACAGTGCCCAAACACATGGCAACAAAAATTTATTTTATTTTCTAGGATCCAAGCACTTTCCGTATTTCTTCATTCTATCCTCTGAACAAACCTTCCAGGCAGGTATTATTATCTCCATTTAACAGATGAACAGACTAAAACTCAAGGAGGTATGGTAACTTGCCCAAAGCCTCACAGGTAGTTAATGCCAATTCTGACTCCTTACATCACATCAGTGAATGATTTGGAAGAAAGGAAATGGCAGTGAGAGGGCTGAAGTTTGCCAAAAGGAAAATCTTGCTTGTACATGACATGTGGGGACAAGGAGTGGAGAACCAGGAAGCTATGTCTCCACCTGCTGTGTATGCCACCTTAAACGATGCTTCTAGCATGTCCATCCCCCAGGTCCTCTCTCTCCACTCTGCAGGTCCAAGCACTGAAATCCCACGGCCCTGAGTTTCAGCACCCTTCCTGCAGCCCAGGGTGAGGAAATGAAAAGCAGAAAAACAGCTGAGAGTGTGATCCTGTGTGGAATGCAGAACTTGCTGCCTAGAAGCCAGTTTAAGAGGCAAACTCTTCCCTGGCTGGCTGCCGGGTCTCTGAATCGGGAGGGTCGGCAACAACGCGAGCCTGAAATTCAGCACTTTGGGGCAGAGCCCTGTAGTACACTTGGAAGAAGTAGCATAGACAGGAATATTCCAACAAAGGCACACTTGGACAATGTAAAGGAATATAAACTGTATCTGGGTCTGGGACTTAAGAGAACCACATGAGAAAGAAAACATCTACTTCTGAAGGTAAATAAACTAACCAGAAATGCAGAAGAAAACCCACAGAGACTTGGATCAGTCCCCATGATCAATTTCTAGTTAATATAACAGATTCCACACTCTGACACGTAGAAAATAAGCTGTTGGCATCTCGACCTATTCAGCTTTAAGCAAAACCTGCAGCCTGTAAATATGGTTATAAAACTATTTATACCAAGTCGGTTGGAAACATTTGTTGCAAACTTAAACATCTTTGGGATAAAAATAACCTTCTATGCTTATTCCTCTGAAACATCCTTGACTACCACAATTTGCTCATTCAAATATTAATATAAAGTCCTCCCAAGGACATGAGAGAGGATTCCTAAACTGCCTGGAGTGTTTGAACGCCTACCAAGACAACCAACTCTGTTTGCGCTAACCTAATTCAGATGTCTACCCTTCTTATTATGGCCACATTTTATTCATTCTGAAGAGATGAGCAAAAATACCATATTGGAAAGAACATGGACTTTGGTATAGGACTACCAGTTCTGTCACTAGCTAGCCAAGTGTCCTTGGGCAAGTGATCTAATCTCAATGAGCCCAGGTCTTCTAATCAGTAATATGAGAAAGGGAATAAGATTCTTATTAGGATAATTCTTAAAATTCCATAACAGAATACATGTAATACATCTAGTGCAAACATCTAAATGTCTCCACCACATGCACTTAATTGACAGTGTTCTCCAGGGAAAATCTCTGCTGTGGTTTCACAGAATTTGCTTTTTTCTTCCCACTTCCCCTCTGAAAATCGTTTCAATTTCTTCTTTTACAAATTTAAAACCATTTACAAAACCAGGGTAGATTCGGCGATCTCTATTTTCAACCAAGAAGAGGAGGAGGAAAAGACAGGTCACTAAGCAGTAGAGCCCTGCGTTAAATAATGTGAAAGAATAAGTAGAAAAAGAATAATATCCATTGGTTAGATCAAGAAAGGAAGGATAACAGAGCACAGGTTCTCTACCTACATTTAACAGTAAAATTGAAACACTATATGGGGCATGAGTAAGAAGCAAACCTGTGAACTGGAAGACCACCTAGAGAGCATGAGAGAGTGCTCAGAGATGCCTCAGAGTCGTTGCAGGAACAAGAGATGGTAGACTAGAACGGTAAATAACAACACACATAATACCCCCACACACAAGGGCTGGCTCAGCCTCAGAAATAGCAAGCTTCCTGATCACCATGGGAGACATGAAATTCCCAAGTGAGCAAAAATTTAGAACAAGTCCCTAAAGTAGTAAATGCTCAGATGAACCTTCCCACAGTACTCAGAGTACTTGTGCCCTGGAAAATCATGCCTCCTCTTAAAGACCCTCAGCGTATCCTAGGCAGTTTCTGAAGGATAGAATAATTTTTTAGATTCCCTAAATCTTAGACTGGGACTTCTAAGGAAATTCTGACTCGAAAGATCAGGGATAGAGCCCAGGAATCCATGTGTTTAAAGCTGCCATGGTGATTCTGACGGTGATGGCTGTAGGGGAATCAATGTTTTAAGCCATGGACACCACATCTCAGGATGCCTTAGTCTTTAGGACACTTTGAGGCCCATCCCACCATGTGATTGCTCCCATTTACTTGGCTCTTTCTGAATAATAAATACTGATAAATTAATTTTCACATTTTCACCCAGCATTCTTCAGTCAAACAAAAAACCAAAGCCAAGGATGTTAGGCAGGAGAACCTCACACCTCCTTGAAGTGATTTGGGCCCACCCTCCACCTTGGGGGTGGCGGGGACCTTCTCCCCGTGCCCTCAGTTGGCCAAGCTCTAGATCCTGCCCCTCCCACATTAACTCCACTGTGCACCAACAGGCCCTGGTCAGCTTCTCCACACCATTACTTCATTCCTTTGTGTCCTAAAACTCTTTCTTTTCTTTCTTTTTTTCTTTTCAGTTGATACTCTAGGAGCTTTCTCCCCACCTCCATAAAACTAATACAAATTCTACAGTCTATTGGTCAGAGCCAAGTCACTTTTTTTATTTATTTATTTTAATTTATTTTTAAAAATTTTAATTGGCAAAAAAAAAATGGTATATATCACATGCAACATGCTGTTTTCAAATATGTAATACATTGTGGAACGGTTAATTGAGATAATTAACATAGGCATTACCTCCTGTACTTATTTATTTGTGGTGAGAATACTTAAAATCTACTCCCTTAGCAATTTTCAAGTATACAGTACATCGTTATTAACTACTATTGTCACCATGTTATACAGTAGATCTCTTGAACTTATTCCTCCTATCTAACTGAAATTTTGCATCCTTTAACCAACATTTCCTCAGTGCCACCCATCCCCCAGCCCCATGTAATCACCATCCTACTCTCTACTTCTGAGTTCAACTTTTTTAGATTCCACATGTGAGCAAGATCATGAGGCCCTTGTCTTTCTGTGCCTGGCTTATTTCATTTAACATAATGTCTTCCGGGTTCATCCATGTTATCATGTTGTAAATGACAGGATTTCCTTTTTTAAAAAAACTAGACTATTGCACTGTGCATATACACCGCAGTGTATATACCACATTGTCTCTATCCATTCATCCGTCGATGGACACAGGTTGATTCCATATTATAACCATGTAAAACTAATTAAACTGGCTGAAAATAATTCTATTTCTCTATTTTAAGTTTTTTATAAGTTCTCTTGCAGAGAATAAGCTTAGCATGAGCAGAGAAGGGAAGGACCTTGCCTTCCCAAATACCTCAGGCACCACAGGAACCCAAAAATCCTCCACCAAGGGACTGGATTCAGTCCCAGCCATTAGGCTCTCAGCTCTCATCAGCCAATCAGCCCTTGCCTGAGTCATATGACCTGACTCAGACCTAGCCAATCAGTGTTGCCGCATTATCGCACTTGGTCTAAATTGGAACTGACTTGCCAATACCTTACTGCCCAGTGATATGGCCTGATTTAGAGCTAGCCAATCAGGCTTACCTAATGGCCCTTTAAAAGCTTGTTCAGTCCCTGGTTTGGGAAGACAAATTTGAAGTGCTCTGCCTGCTTCTATGCCTGTCGACCTAGCAAATAAAGCCCCTCTTTAATATGGGATGCCATGGTGTTGGCTTCTGTGCACATCAGGCAGCCAGTCCTTGCTCAGTAACAATATCTTGCCTATTGTGAAAGCTATTTCTTTTAAGTTTCTAAATACAAAAATACTATCCTTATTTTTCAAAATACAGATGTGAAGATTAAAAAGCAAAAATCTCCTTCATCTTCCCCAGAAATCTCGGTGATTGAGAGGGTCAAGGTCACTGTGACCTCTTTCTACATTTTGGTGACTATCATTCCAGAACTTGGTAGATAAATATATGGATAAATAGAAAGGAATAAAGATAAAGATTTTTTTTAAAAAAAATCGTATGTGGGATCTTAGTATACACACTGTTCTACAACTTGCTCTTTTTACTTAGTATGATGGACACCTTTCCATCTGACCTCATTTTCTTTAACAATTGAGTCCATAATTTGAATACACCATAATTTAGTCTGACCATTTCTCTACTGCTTACCACTTGGGGATCCTTCTATCCTTAAACACCCATTGAGAAAGATCACTCTTCAAACCACTGACTTATTTGTCAAAGAATACTAATACAGGAATCACTGTGGACTGGCAGCCAAATAAGCAGCAGAACTAAAGGCTGGCAGGAGGAGATGTCAAGTCAGAAGGGAGTGGCTCCTGTCGATGGCAATCACCACCACACAGTCTCCACTTGAACACCATCAGGTATGGCTGACTCATGAACTCCAACACAGATCACAATTGATCTACCCAACTCTCTTTAATAATGAACTCTAATTTTATGGCAAGTTGAAACCTACTTCCCTAAACCTTTGGTCGCTTGGGCTTAATTCTGCTGAGGATACAGCATAATTATTCTCCTCAAATGTCTGAAAACTGCAATCATATCATACCTAAGGCTTTTCTTCTGTAAGTTAAACATCTCCTCTTGCTCCAACAATCTCTACTCATATGAAACACTCACGAGGCCACATACTTTCTTGCTTACCTTCCTTCAGTCACACCTCAGTTTGTTAATGTCCCATCTAAAAGCTGACACCCATCTTTAAGCCACAAAGCACCTGACAGAGTTATGACTTGACCTACACAGAGTGGACTGCTGTGGCCATCTGCCTTGCCACAACATCACCTGCTATGGACAAGAGATAAAACAAGTCCCCTGGGTCATTTTACCACAATGGACAAGCCAAACAGGGCAGCTGGAAAACTATTTAGTAATCTGGTTCATTCCCTGATTTACCCAGAGATTCTCAGAATCATCCCTGCTTTGAGGCTGTTCTTAATACCCATACGCATAAAATACAGGAGTGAATCAGAGTCCACAGTTTGGTCCCATTGCCTAGATCCAAATCCTGGCTCTCCTGCTGACCAGCCATAGGATCTCACATAAGTCACTAACCCTCTGGGGTTTTTATGGGGAAATGCTATTTCTTACCACATACGGTTGCTATGTGGCTTAGATGAGATAATCTGTGTGCAGTATTTAGCACAATATACTAATATAGGAAGCACTGAATTCAAAAGTCTTACTTGTAACTAGATCAGCACTATAACCAGAGTTGAAGGTAGAAATATTCCCATATGACAGAATAAATAAGTATACCTATGGTCCACACCTCTGCAGCAATAAAGCTGTATTTGCCTTTTCATTGAAAGAAATAGCAGTTATATCTTTTATACATCCAAGAGGTTGGAAAATAAGTAAAAATTGTGGCTCAGTGTCTGTTTAAGAAGACAATGGATTTTTTCTTTTAATATTCCCACAAGCAAAGCCACTCTGGTAGCTATGAACACACCCAAACCAACAACTCTAACATTTCAGTGATAAGTAATGTTTACTTGATAAAAAGACTCATTCCTTTGCAACGTCCTTTCACACTTCCTGGGTACTTCCTTGCTAAACTTACTTGCATTTCAGCTTAGATTTCTACCCTCCCATGTCATTACAATAAAAATATATATATATATTTCTTTCCATCCGTCATCCATATCTTTACCCCATCTTTTCTGCCTTGAAATACCTCAAGTCACCTCACCCTCTCATTATCCCCCAAGTTGAGCCTTTTCTTTCTCTCCCAGACACTAACTGAAAACCAAACTTCCCCTCCAAACACAACCCACACCCTCCTCACTGCCCAGGCATTCTATCCACTCATTAAGGTAGTCTCAAGAACATATTTAACCTTGTATAATGATAAAATAAAATTAATTAACTAATTAAGGCAATAAAAAAAGAACATGTTTGAATCCAACATATTTCAACAAAGAAAGACAGTTGTCCAACTAAGACCATTGGAAAGTAAATTCCCACGAGACAGGCAATGGGTATTTCTTAAGTTCAGTGCTGCCACAATGAAGCCTTTTTCCCTGTTGGCTTCAAAAATGTGGTGGGGCTGACAATGGGGAAATCATAGCCAAAAAACACCTATGTGTGGACTAAACAGCTTACTAAATTTCCCATGGATCACCCACCTCATTTGATATTCACAACAAACCCTAAATGTAGGTGTAATTAACTCATTTTACAGATAAGGAATCAGGCTCAGAAAGATTAAATAGCCTGCCCAAGGTCACACACCTAATAAATACTTGCTAGAATCCAGCTCTTCACAGTCCTGTTCCAGTTTTCTGCCCACTGTCATAGAGCAACGTGAGTTTCAAAGGACAGATCTTAGGAGCAAACCCAAACCTCAATTATACAGCCTGGGTCTGAAGTTTTGTCTGCTTTTATTCAGCTCTTACCAACCCCATAATTCCTTACAAGCAGATTTTTGTATGAATTCTTGTGGCTTAAATAATACATGCTTAGAATGGTTCAGTAATAAGGAGAGACTGAATGGAGAACTGAGAGGCAAAATAGCATTTAAAAGGCTGTAACTTAATGAGAGACTCTCAGCGAGCAGTGGTAAACTCACGGAGAGTTTCCCTTGGGTGTGGCTCTGTTTGATGTTGTGGGGAAAGAAATCTTTCTCTCTTATTAAACAACTATTCATGCATGAAAATTACCTAATGATGAGCCTAAAGATGCAAGATGAACCAAAAGTCCATTACATCATTACCAAAATTGACTGAGGAGGCATACAAAGATTTTCATAATGATAAGATTAAAATGAAGTAAACCTAAGCACAAACATATACCAGTAGAATGCATGTTAACCTTCCATTCTCCCGACTAGAATATTCTCTGAAAAAATACTGGTCCCAACATCCATTTCCAACAATAGAGTAAGCTCAATGTTCACAGATATAGCATAACTAGTGATCTCATATTAAAAATAAAAAGCTTCATGTTATTTATTTTTTTATTGAAATGTAATTGATTATACATATTTGAGGGATACAGAGTTGAATACCGATACTTGCGTACAATGTGCGATGATCAAATCAGGATAATTAGCATATTCATTATTACAAAACATAATCATTTCTTTGTGTTGAGAATATTCTATCTATTCTAGCCATTTAATAATGTGCAGTAAATTAATATTAATTATAAGTGCCTAGCTTGACTGAGGCATCAGTTTTTAAATAAACTTTATGTTTACAATAGTTTTAGATTTACAGAAATACTACAAAAATACTACAGACAGTCCCCACATACTCCACAACCAGTTCCCCCTATTATTAATATCTTGCATTAGTATGGTTCACTTATCCCAGTTTTATCTGATGCCTTCTTTTCTTCCAGGTCCCACATTACATTTAGTTGTCATGTCTTCTTAGGCTCTTCTCAGATGTGACACCTCAAATTTTCCTTGTTTGTTATGACCTTGACAGTTTTGAAAGGCATTGATCAGGTATTTTTCTCCATGGGATTTGTCCAATGGTTTTTTCATAATTAGGTTAGGGGATACGGGTTTTTGCAAGAAAGGTCACAAAGGTAAAGTGCCATCTCCACCACCTCATATGAAGGGTAATGTACATCAACATAGTTATCACTTTTGATCTTACCCCTGATCACTTGGTCAAGATAGCGTTTGCCAAGTTTCTCCATTGTAAAGTGATTCTCCCCACCCCCTTTCCATACTGTACTCTGGAAGGAAGTCACTATGCACAGCCCACATTTAAGGAGTGCAGATTTATGCTTCACATTCTTAAGGGTGGGGTATCTGCCTAATTATTTGGAATTCTTCTGCAGGATGATTTGTCTATCTTTCTCCATTTACTTACTTATTCAATCATTTATTTATATCAGTATGAACTTATGGGTGTTTATTTTATACTTTGAGTTATTTTATAAGTTATTTTACAGTCTATAGATATGTCTATGATCTATACTTTTTTATTTAATCTACGCTTCTATAATCTAACACTATTTATTTTCCTGCTCAAATTGTTCCAGCTTTGGCCACTGGAACATACTATTCACTTGACATATTGTTATCATGATGAGTTTTGTTGCTGTTTGAGTATTTCTATACTTTCTGGCACTACAAAATGTTCCAGGCTCATGGTGTATATTTCCTGGTCTAGTCCTAGAATCAGCCATTTCTCCAAAGAGCACTTTTATTAGTTCCTTTTATTGGAGAATGGTCTTAGAAACCAAGATCTAGGCTTAGTTGGACTCTTTGCTAGTGGAAGGTCACTTCTTGTAGACCTTCTAAGCTGACAAAGCAAGGAAGTGTGTGTGTGTGTGTGTGTGTGTGTGTGTGTGTGTGTGTGTGTGTGTGTGCATGCTAACCCTTGAATATACTCATATCTATAAATATTTTTACACGTAACCACCTATACCTATATTAAGCTAAACATGAGTATATATTGATGTGGGGGTCATTTTCATGCACAACCTAAATTCCTCAGAAGCCAGAAATGCAAGTAAGCAGAAATCAGAGGCAAGCAACCCCCCAGCTGACTTTGCCCTGGGGCTCCATCCGAGAGCTTGGGCACAGACAAAGCAGGCTGAGAAAGGAGAGGTGGAAGAAAGAAATGGGGGCGCTGCACAAAGATAAGACATTTCTTGAAGGCAGGATCCCTCCTAAACCTCTGAAAGGAGACACCTCATGAGGGAAAACAGCCCTCCCCCAGAGGGAGACAGCAGATGTGTAGACTAGTTATTTGTTCTTATAACCATTTTTCTTGCTCTTTTCTAACTTCTCCAATTCTAGAAACTTTGCGACAGGGAACTAAATCTAGACACATATTACTCTAATAAATGTTCGAAGGTTGCCAAGCACAAAAAAGATGTTTTCTTCAGTTATCACGAAAAGTCATAAGTGGTCAATTTCTAAATCGTTTCATAGCGCACTAGCTTCCTTCAAATTCTCTCTGCTATTTCAACTAAGATCCACAGCCATCATTCATTATTCACTGTTATGATGAACCAGAACCCCACCCTATATCTTGATGTAATTATTGCTTTTAGTTTACAGCCTCATTTTACCCTTCTTTTAAACTAAGATAACAAAACTGGCAATCAGATAGAGATATCTCTAAAGATAAAAGTGTATCTTTTATCTAAAAGATAAAGTGCAAAAAGAAAAAATGAAAGATAGTCTTTACAACATCCTTTTTGTTAACTATGTCCCAGTCCCCATACATGAAAAACAAAGGAAGGAAAGAAGGGAGGGAGGAAAAAAAGAAGAGAGAGGGAAAAAGGGAGGGAGGGAAGGGAAAAGGGAAAAAAAACCTTTTTTCCTTCCTTCCACAGTTTGTATAAAATGGTTCTCTGAATATAATTCCATAGAAATGTTGATTTGCTTCCCTTTTATTAAATAATGTGCAGCTAAGTTAACACTTACTGTTTGGAAGAAACAGGCAATTATCTTTTAGAATGGAAAATGGAAGCTAAACACTTCAACATCCCTAGTGGACAAGAAATAGAAGCTCTTCTTGACATGATCTTCTTTCCAGAGTAAAACACACACATTTCTAAGGCATTCTGGCCTTACTCTAATAAGGAGGTGAAAGAAAGATGACAGAGCCACGTCGGCCAATCCACATCTGCCAACATGCACCAAAATGCACGCATTACTTTTGGAGAAATAAGAAATAAAATAATACAGCACAGCTACCGTCCCTTTAGTTGTCTACTGAAAAGTGGAAAGAAAACTTGGCTATGGTCCTTACCCTCAAAAAGTGTTTTTTTACACTCTAAAACCAACACTTCTGTGCTATCATTGAAGGTCTCAGAATCCCAGAGCTGAATTGGTCTTAAAGAGCATCGTTTTCGGCAGAAGGAAATATCAAGGAATCCAGAGAAGTGCACTGCCACAGGCCAGTTAGAGGCAGAGCCCTTTTCATCGCTCATGCCCAGTGTATGAGGGACTCTTGAAGGTCCTCACGCCTTTGCCCAGAGTCATTTCTCTTCATCTCAGGGGACACTGGAAACAACCCCCAGGTTGTCTGCCTTTGCCGAGCTCATTGTTCCTCCCCTCCTATGTCCCACTGTAGGTATTCTTACAGTGAAGTATTCTTATACTTATTCTGAGCTCTCTGTATTCTCCTGCCAGCCCTGTCACTGCCCTAACTCCAGCAAGTTCAGCATTTGCTAAAGGACAAGGCCATCCCGGGAAGAACAGGAAGTACGCTTTCAGAAAAGGCAGAAAGGAAGTCAAATGTCACTAGAGCTCTGTACGTGCAGATACAAATCAATCCCGAAGAGACACTGTTAAGTTAAAAAAAAAAAAAAAAAAAAAAAGAACTGTAAGAACCATACACTCTCACTTGTGTCAGAAAACAGACCGAAAGATTCTGGGCACATGTAGCTATAAACTATCTCTGAAAGGATACAGTTGGGGCTGCCAATGGGGCAGTGGGGCAAGAGCTGGCCGGATGGAAAAGGCGGGTGTGCAGGGAGGGGAGGGAGACTGACCTTTCATGATATCCCCTTTTCTGCTTGTGATACTAAGTGACTCTGATACTAAGGGCATATGCTACCTAGTCAGTAAGCTAATTTTTTAAACTATGTCTGTATAAAATAAAAACAAAAAATTTTTTATTTATTTATTTATTTTTAGTGAATAATAGATTTTTTTTTTTTTTTTCTGAAGTGAATGACAGATCTTAAGATTCAAAAACCAGGTCTGTTTGACTGTATACATTCTCATTGGTTGATTTTGTCCATGTTTTTCTTTTTCTTTTTTTTTTTTTCTTTTAATGTATCAATAGACAACGTAGTTGATTTTTGTGTCCTTTTATCAGTTCCTCCTTCTCTCCTCTCCCCACCATCAACATCATATCTGTTCACCCATGTTAACAAGATCAAGGAATTGTTGTGATTTTTGAGTGCCCTTTTTGTTTAAAAAAATCAATAAAAATTTTGAAAGGTAATAATTAAATAAAATAAAATAAAAACAGAGAGCACAATAATAATAATAATTCCAGTAAAAAAAAAAGTCTTAGGAACAAAGAAGTCTCAACCCAGTGACACTCACAGTTAAACCACTTCATGAAATTTCACAAAATGACTTTTGAATTTAGCAACTTCCTCTAGACCTTAGCAACTTTGTGCTGTGTATTTCAAGTCAGAGCTAGAGAATGGATGAATGAGACAAAATTGGGGCAGGGGGAGCCCAGTATTTTTTTCTTTTAATTCCTTGTTTGAAATAAGAGTTTAGAACAGAGTACAAACTTTTCAAATGTACCCTTGCTCTTTTCCAAATTAGGCTAGAACTTAAGCTTCGTGTTGCTTTGGTAAATAAGCCTCAGAATGGAATATTTATAATAATATTATGATTGGGAAATCCACAGCAATATCAACCCAGAAATCTTAATTCAACATTTTTAAATTGCTTTAAGGCTACTGTGAACTTTCAAAACAATACCGCAAATCAGATTGATATTACTAATGCATAAAAGATTAACCTAATAACTTTAAGAAATTACAAGCAGAGCTCAACTATTACAAGGAAGTTGGTAAATGACTCACCAAGTGCACATTTTTTTTGGATAAGTAAAACCACATTACAAATGGGTTAATGAGTTCATCTTGCAGATGGTCACATTTCTTAAGCCCAAAGGAACAGCGGTCTTTAAATAATGCACATTTTTAACTAATATAAACTACTTGAACTTACTTTTCCCACTGATTACTCTCTATCCTTGGGCTATCCTGGCAAACCACTAGAAATTGTCATTAATAACACTGCAGCAAGTTTTCCCTTTATCTTGTTTACTGAAAGGGTTGACTTACTTAAAATAGAAAGCCTCTGAAAAGCACACAACCACTGTTACTAAATGACACACACTGAATTCTTTTTACAAACTGCTGGTACAAAAGATATTTCCAGATTATATCTGTTTAGATATAATCTTTTCATGGAATTATTCTCTATAAATGTAATTTGGGGGCCATACTACAGAATTCTCAAGAGTACTCAGATATACGGCATCTTTTATATGTACGACTTGACTCTAGGCTGCTAAAGCAAACTTCTACATGTTGTTCTCACAAGTCTGAGACAACTGGCCCAAAAATGATATTATATTGGCGTTTATAACTGCAAGTGATGAGCATATTAACTTCACACGATGAAAATGGCAACAGGGTATGTTATATTTAAACAATCCAAGATTAACATTTAACTATCAGCAACTGAGCCATGAATTAACTTTCAAATTAGAAATTAGGTCTATTCAATCTAAAATTCAGGTTCCAAATAATAAACAGGCTTAACTCCGTTCATTGTAATTCAGTTGGTGAAACAACTGGTTCACAATTTTATCTTAATGTAGCCATTCATTTCAATCCAAGAATGTAAATAAAATTCCATTTCAATTCCATTTCAACTCAACAAACTGGTTTTTAGTTCCTACTTTGTACTAGGCATGCAAAAATGACTAAGATTCATCCTCAGTGGTATTAAATCAAATGTATGGGAGGCTGTTGTTTTGAACCGAGCTCCTGCACTAGGCCTCAACAGACCGGACCAAACCAGAATGGAGTCACTCATGCTAGGTGTAGCATAATCAAACTGAACATTAAAAAGGGCCAGTTTTCCAAAGAACAGGAGACTCCCAGCAACCAATAGAAAAAGCCCAGTCTACCTGAGCTGGCATGATAAGGCAGCCCTATGAGGACTTCTGAAAAAACCAGTCCCTTCTTGTTCCTTGTCTCTGCCTTCTTCAGCCTTTTCTGCCTATAAAGCCAACCCCTCTGCTCAGCTCATCAGAGTGTTTGCTGTCCTATTAGGTCTTTAAACTCAGTTGCTGAAATTTTGTTCTTTGATAATTGTCACTGCCCACAAAGAATGTTACTCTTTTCTGTAGTCTCAGCTTCAACAGCTGCTTCTTCCTGGAATATTCTGATTGCCCCACCTGGCCCCTGTGCTCCCCCTGCCCCCAACACACACGTTCCCCTTCTCCTCCTAAAGCAGCTGCTCCCAGGAAGTTTTCCCCCAGCACCTTCTCAGAGAGGCCCAGAGGTGCTGAGGCCCCGGGGCAGTGGTGTGTGCACACGTGCCCTGGAGCACTACACATTGTACTCTATGACAAGGGTTTACACATAGTACAGCAGTTTAACAAGTGTGTACAGGTTTGTTTCCTAGGAGGCACAGATCCTCATTAATGTCTCCATCCCCTTCTAGCCCAATATTTAGTATACAGTGCTCAGTGTTCACCTAATGTACTGTATTGACTAATGTCTCTGCAAAACTCACTGAAGTTTAAATTGTGTCCCCCAACTTTCATGTATTAGTCACTTGGCCTTCACTGTGACTGTTAAGAGGGTGGGAAATCCTATTATGTTAATTGAAGGTGGGGCCTTCAAGAGGTGATAAGATTGTAGGACCCTGCAGTAGTGAATGGATTAATAATGGTGGTCAAGGGCGTGGTTCTAAGGGCTTTAAACGAGGAGAGAAGAGAGTGTCTCTCTGCTCTCTCTGCTACCACCATCTTGCAGTGTGAGACCTCTGGATTGCTGTCACCACCACCAGATGGACTTTGGACTTTCCAGCCTCAGAAACTATAAGCAATATATTTCATTTTCTTTATAAATTGCCCAGTTCCGGGTATTTTGTTATAAGCAACAGAAATGGACTAACACACCTGACTATTAAAAGAAGCCTCTCAGAGTCAGAAGAGCAGAAAGACTAATAAATATCTAAGACGTAAGGTAAGAGGCACAATAGAGTATGGACAGGGCGCTATGGAGAAACAGAGAAAAAGAAGGGATCCATTTCGCCCTTGGGGAGAGGGAGGGCCAGGCTGTCAAGACAGCAGGACAGGAAGAGGTGATCTTAGGGTGTGGCCTCAAAACTGGAATTGAGGACCCAGCTTTGTACTAATGCTCCAGGAGAAGGAAGTGTGTGAGCAGAAGCTGGAGGTTGTGGAAGACATACTGTATTTGAGGAACAGGAAATACACAGTCCACTGTGGTGAAAGTACAGTGCACAGGGAAACAGTGGCCGGACACAATGCAGTGACTAGCAACGCAGCCTTTGGCAACAGTCGTGGGTTCAAGTCCTGCCTCCACAGCTGTGGGACTGCATGCAAGTGACATAAGCCCTGGGGGACCATTTCTTCTCTTAAAATTTTGGGAATAACTTTCAGTATTGTGATACCAATGAATTGAGAAGATATAGACAGAGCAGCTGGCTGAGTGCTGGTAGCATAAGCATTCAGTACATGGAGTTGTTGGTGTCTTTAAGCCAGGTAGGTAAACTGAGGTGAGGCTGTGAAGAACCACCTCTTGTTCATAACAGGAAGGCTAACGCTACAGGCCACACTAGGCCTCTGCTTTAGATGCCACGGAGTATACGGCCACAGTGGTGATCACCCATCCCACCCCCTTCAATTACTGTCAAATCAAGCCACCAGTCTGTGACACTAGCCAGCACTTCCCATTAGGGCAAGGCCCCCTCCTGAACTGACCCAGAGTCCCCTAGAGTGGAGACTCTCATCCTCCTGCTCGTGTGTGCAAGTGGAGGGGCTGAGCTGAGGGACAGTCCCCAACTCCACCGTCCTGTCCTCTCCAAGTGTTTGGAATCTGGGGCTACCTCAGTCCACATTCACATATTCAGTGCTCCCACGCTGCTTCCAAAAGTCGCCTTTAACCTCCCAACAGCAATCTCTTCAGAACCACAAAGGAACTTTCCACCACATTAACGTGCAGCTCCAGGAAAGACTGCAGAGCTCAGGGTCAGTCCATGGATTCTGGGACCCCAGGGGGCCAGCCCTCCCTCCCTGGACCCCTCCCGCACGCCCCCAGCCCTCATGGCCAGTGTGCAAGCTCCATTCTCAACTGCATCCCTGTGCGGGTCGTGACATCGTCCCCCTCGCTCTGTCCCTCCCTCTGCTGACCTCCTCAAAGCCCACCCTCTGCTCCCATTTACCAGCACAACACAAGTCAAAGTCGGGAGGAGCAGGTCAGTGCTTTTCCAGATCCCCACTGCTGCTTTGGACCATTTTTCTCCCATCGTCCTTATATAAAACCTTTCCTCCCTCTAGACTCTGCCTAGACTCTAACATTAAATGAGATGATGTCTGCTGAGCTGAGCGCCCGATAGCAGAGCGAGCCCCCCTTCTGGTCCTTCTTTCTGCTGTTAGAATCCACCAACCTCTGGTGACTCCTCCACATTCCTAGAGATCTTAGGTACCTCATAGTCTCCTTCTCCACCTCAAATCCCCAAATTCACCTGGGCAGCTTCTATGTTCAAAAGGACAATCTGTCCAAAGCCCAGTCCCTGGGCTTGCTACACTGAGCTGACTTTCCCCCTAGTCTCACATCCACATCCTGACGTTCATTGCCACCCAGAAAAGCTTCACCACAAATCTTCCACTCAAATATCCCAGCCCTCCAGCTCTCCCTCCCTGTGCACCCGCTCCTCCAAGTCCCCCCACCTCTAGATGCTTCTCCTTTCACTTCTATCACTTCCAACCACCAGCCAGCATTCTTCAACACCCATACTTAACTTTTCAACAACCTGCTCTGAAAATTTCCAACTGACTGTTTTACTTTTGCTCCTCAAAGGAGCTGCTGAGAGAGAAAAAGCACATATTGGCACACATCAGTGCCTCTAAAAATATATATGGTTTTCAATGGGTTGATTATAATCAGCAACCCATTAAATTGACCCTGGCCAGCTTGTTCCCCCTTAAAGATGTCCCTAAGCCTTCATCAGCCTCAAAACCCGTGCTCCCTCCTTCATCTCTTCCTCCTTCCGCAATGACTTCCTGTAACGCTCCACAAAATGAGAATCTTTTCACAACCTAAACCCTTCAAAGCCTCCCTGTTGACTGTAGTAATGGTTCTCAAACTTTAGCTGGCATGAGAATCACCCCAGAAGCTCCCATCCTGATATCCAGATTCAGTGGGTCTAAGGCTAGATCCCAGAAACACCCATTGCAGTAGATTCTGCATGATGGTCCAAACACCATATTTTGAGGAAAACTGGTCCACAGCAGGAGGTGACAAACTCTGGCCCTTGAGCCAAATCCAGCCCACTGCCTGTTTTTGAGTGGCCTGCATGCTACAGACCTGTTTTACACTTTTAAAGGGTTGTGAAAAAAATCAAAAGGAGAAAATTTTATTACATGTGAAAATTCCACAAAATTCAAATTTCCATATCCATAAATAAAGTTTTATGAGAACACACCCATGCTCAGTCATTTACTTATTATCTACGGCTGCTTTCATGCTACAATGGTAGCGTTGAGTAGGTGCAACTAACACTGTATAGCCCACAAAGCCAAAAATATTGACTGTCTGGCCCTGTGTAGGGAAAGTTTGCTGACCCCTGGTGTGCAGAATAAAGTGGAAACATCTCACCAGGGCTCTGCTGCCCTCTCCAACCTAAAGCCCTGCAGTCCACACACCTGCACCCCACCAGTCAGCCCCTTTGGTGGACTTTTTGCTCCTTGAATGAAGCACACAATTTCACACTCCACACCTCTGTACATGGTGTTCTTTCTACCCAGCATGGCCCTCCCACTTAACCTGACAAATTCTCATTCATCCTTCAAGACTCAACTCATGTCCCTCCTCAGGCATGAGAGGCTCTCTAAGAATCACAGTTCATCCCTATCCCCAAAGCAGAATGAGTCTCTCCCTCCACTCCACCTCCAGGGGCTTGATTCATTTGTGTCCCAACCGTCTGTGCACAGCAGTGGTTTTCAAACTTTAGGACAATGACGGCTTAGAATTATCTTTAAGGGCACATCACAATCACCTGGAGGGCTGATTAAACCTTCCATTGCTGAGTCCGTCCCCAGAGTAGCCAACAGGGGCACCCAGGCAGAGAATGTTCATTTTTAACAAGTCTGGGAGGCCAATGCTGCTGGTTCAGGTACCACACATGAGCACCGCTATTCGGGATGTGTGTCCCTGCCTCACCCGAAAGTGAGCACTTTGAGGGTCAGCACTACGTTATTCCTGTGTGAATCATCACAGCCAAGCACAGAACTAGGAACCCTGGAACACAACAGAAACTCCATTCTTGTTGTTTGTGGTCTAACCAAATCAATTTCCTCCCCTAAGCCAATCATTTTCAATATCAGGCAATGATGGGAATATTAAGTGGGGAAAAGAGACCTGACTTTGTAGAATGAACTGCTGAGCCCAGAAGAAGAAAAACAAAGTGGCTCTCTCCAGGACTGATGTTCTGTGGCTTGCCATATGCTCACTCCCACCCTGAATTGGGTGAACTGGAAAGTCCCTGGGTGAAGAGCAGATTGTTCAAGTCAGAAACCCAATGGTACAGCCTGGACGCAGCACCAAAAACAGCAACATTAGATGGTGGACCCTTCCTCTCCCCAACGAAGGCCGATCTACTGTCCACTTTACGAACAAGGTTCTATACATTGAGGTTTGATAATTTATAACATTAACATTGGCACATATTGTTACTGATGACAAACATTTATTGAGCACCTACTATTTCCCAGGAATGCAATGAGGAATAAAACCTCTACCACAAGAAGACTTTAAATTAGTTTGGAATTCAGCACACAAACCCAACAAGATAACTAAAGATATAAGGTAACATCTACCAAGTGTAAAATGTAAACTGTATCAAATGTGAACAGTAAATTCTACAAGAGTCCAACATGTCCTGTGGACTTCCCTTCTCTGCTCCACCGTGGTACCATCTACAAACCTCTGTGTAGCACCTACACAGGTCTGTGAGCACAGTCATCCCTTGGTATCAGTGGGGGACTGTTTCCAGGACCTCCGTGATACCAAAATCCCTGGCTGCTGAAGTCCCTGATATAAAATGGCTTGGTATTTGCATATAACCTATGCACGTCCTCCCCTATACTTTAAATCATCAAATCATCTCTAGATTACTTATAATACCTAGTAAAATGTAAATGGTATGTAAATAGTTCTTATACTATATTGATTTTTTATTTATATTATTTTTATTGTTATTTTTAATTTTTTCCCCTGGATCCACAGTTGGTTGAATCTGCAGATGCAGAACCCATGGATACAGAGGGCTGACTGTATATCACACCTGTATATTATATGGGTCTTTTGTCTCCTCTAATGGTGTATAAGCTCTTCCAGGACGGAGACCTTGATTTTCCCCCCCTTCCATACATTTCTACCACGTGGCCAGGTACCTGGCATTAACAGCATTAAATAAATATTTAATCGATTTAATAATGACTGTGGAATGTGAGCTGAGCTTTTTACGAAGGGTAAGACTTAGATAAGAAGAGAACTGAAGGTTGAGCTTTCCAAGCATGGCCAAGGGAACATTACATTAAGTCCTAAACCTTTACTGCTTTAATCTCAAAATCATTTCTTGGCTTATTTCCTGGTCTATCTTTCCTTTGCATTTTTTTTACTGATACTAAATCAGGGGGGGGGAAATTAAACCCACACAAAGAATCTCGGCTTAACACTCAGTTGATACTTTATGTACACACACAAAGTTTGGGGGTACCAGTAGGTCCAAATATCCTAGGCATCCAGAATTCCCCACCACCAAATTAGAAGTTCTTTGAAGCCTGGAAACAGTTTCCTTTTCAGCTTTCACAGCTCTTAACACATAACCATGAATCACACAAACTAGGAACGTCAACATTATATGCATTCTGGTAGTTGAGTCAATCTTGCAAACTTAGAAGGCTATATGGTTAGTTTAAAGGCAGATCTTGTTACACTCCACACCAAAACAAAGTGAAGAGGACATGAGCAGATGATTTTTTAAAAAATAAATAAATAACTCTCCAGTCCTTAATTCCCCATGAATGGAAATTGAAGTTCTCCCTAATTTATTCTAAGTGACTCTTCGTATTTGAATAATCCTGCTAACTGCTGGAGCTCCATGTTTGCCAAATGGACATAGACTCATTATTTAAAAATGCAGTTTACGACAAACTTATCTATGAAACACCTGTGGGGGCCCTTAAGTCATTGTCCATTTCCTATACTCTGTATCCAGTTGCTATGCTCTATCCGCTCTAATTAAATAAGATGACTTTACATTTAATATCTTTAGGAGGATGTCAGACTAGTACAGAAACAAAAACCATAGACTCTTCCTCAGTATAGTCATAATTGCACCCTGTTTAAGGGTGTCCCAAAGTTAACACAATGGAAAAATGGAAGAATCAAAAGAAAAATAATGAAAGACTTCTTCACTCACAAAGCAGAACACTCAGTGTATATTTCAGTTTTTTACAGATAATAAACTACTTGACACAGGGAGACCCAGAGGCTAAAGACATTCACAGAAGTGCAATCAATCAGAAATTACGAATAGATGTAGGAAATGTTAAGACATTAGGAAAAGGATTCAACCTCCTTAATGGTATATGAAGAACTATTTGGGCAAATTGAGATAAATGTTCTATAACTTTAATTTATAATTATAAAAATTATAATTATACGTATAAAATTATGACCATAATTATAATTTTGAGCATATCTCGGGCCAACAAAAAGTCTCTCTTTAATGGGACAGGAGCAAACATTTATAAAGGACTGCCACATCTGGCTCCACCTTTCTCATTCTGGTCTGTGCCCCAGGAGGTGAACCCCAGGCACCCCAGGCCAGCCACCCTTGGCAGGGCACTGGCAAGAGAGGAAAGGGCTGCAGGGTAGGAAAAAGAGCTTCAGGGGTACAGGGATGGGCTGAGGTTCTCTCTGCCTCCCCCCTGCATCCCGGCAGGGTTTGAGTCCAGCTCTCACTGAGCATGCAATGGCCTTCTTCCCCTTTCCCATTCAGCCCCCAGTCTGGCACCTCAGCATCCTTTCTGATTCCCTTAACCCTGCCCACAGGTATGTAATTCATTAAAGTCTCTTCATTTCAACCAACTGAGTTGAATTCTGTTTCCTGCCAGGACCCTATCTGATAAAAAGACCTTCCTAACGTATGGCATTTTATATCTATATCAACCCCAAATGGGTTTTATATCTATGTCAACCCCAAAATGTAGGTCTTATCACCATCTCCCATTTTACACATGAGGACACTGAGGCTCCAGGAGGGTAAAGTAACAGCCAGTGATCTCAAAGGAAGTTTGCTGGCAGAGCAGAAATTGCACCAGATCAGTCTGACCCTTAAAAAGTCTTTAAAATGTTAAGGAGAGAAACACACCAAGCTTCCAAACTCTCAAGCTACAGTGCAGCCTCAAACCACATTATTTACAGCTTGGGATGTTCCATGGGCCTAAAATAAGCTACCTGGGGCATTGCCCTGTAAGTGCCTCTCCAACCCCACCGAGAGTCACTCAAACTTGCCCCTGCTGGAAGGTGGTCAGGCTGACCTGAGAACTAAGAGATCCCAGGGGCTCCTCCCCTCCATCTCCAACATCTTTCCTTCAGTGCATCCCAGAAATCCCTTCCTCCCTCCAAATCTTAAACATCCCTACAGCTCTTTGTTCCTTTTTATAAGTTAAAAATGGGGTTACTTTTACAGAAATCCAGGAGATTGGGAATGAGGGTGGACACACTTAAAATGCATTACTAACATTACACTAGCACCTCCCAGTCGCAACTTGACATGGTCCTTTAACCATCTATGTCTTTTATCTGTTTTCATACAAAAAGCCTCCCTGTATTCTTCTCTCTAGATTTTTCCAAAGTAGCTTAATAAAGAAAATGCAATTAAAATAAATTCTGATGTGGGGTGGTGAGGTAAGTACAAAGTAAACTCCCCTTAAGGAAATCCAGATATGTGTTATATTTTGTTTCACAGCTAAAGAATTTGCCATTTGTCTGCCACTGCCTGGGTCTCTGGGTCTCTCCCACCTTCACTACAAACTAAAGGGTAATTTACAAAAGCACAAGTGCCTTCGCATCTGAGACCTCTCCCGAGTTCCTGACTGTCTGGATTTTACAACGGATGAGAAGACAGTGGATCAGGTGGAGATCAGAGTCAGAGCTCAGAGCGAGCCAGGTGGAAAGGCAGCTCGGTCAACAGTACGTGCATAAGGCAACCATCCAGGTCTCACTTCCTCATTGCTGAAAGAATAATGAGAGTGCAAAGGGCAGCAGGTACATGCCCTTGTCTGAAAAAAAAGAAAAATAAGAACACTAGTGAGAGGAAGAGGAGGAAGACTGGCAAAAACTGAGCATGAAATAAGACGGGAGGGCAGTGGGCTGTCCTCCAGCGTTCCCTGCCCAACTCCATTCCAATCAACATATACTAATTGAGTCACCACTAAGGACTCGGCAGATCTAGCCTGCAGCACGTAAAGACACAAGATAATGAGTAAGACAGCCCGAACCCTCAGGAAGATTTCTTACCAGGAATTACTGTTGTCATTTTTAATTGTAATGGTAGCACACAATTCCTGGACGGTCCAAACAACTTCACCAGGGCTCTTCTCCCACTAACCTGTCCTACTCACAAGCCTCCAACCCCAAAGAGAAGCTGACTGAATAAATTAAGGCCCCGGGAAGACCAAAGAATCCTTGTGTGTCACTCCTCCGTTGCGGATGCGTATCACACGTGGTGCAAAACAACTGTCACCCTGATTGAAGTCCAAACAAGTCTCCCTGCTGAAGTCCAAACCCCAGGTCTCTCATCCAAAATCTACAGACTGTAGTCTACAGATTAATCAGGCTTATTTTTAAATAGGGTTATCTAAATTAATAATAATAACGAGTCGACTACTCTGATGGAAGAAACATTGGAGTCATTTATCAAACTACTCAAAACTTCCTTACAGGACACGAGGCAGTCCACAACTTTTTAAAATAAGACGTTCAGTCGAACTTGTCATGTAGAGTGTACCGGTATTTTCACAGTTATAAGGAGAAAAACACTAACACCAGCTCAAAAGAAGGAAATAGAATAAAGCCCACCTGTCCAGTCTGTAGCTGCAAAATGTGCTATGGTGACAGGGACGGAGGTGGGTGGCACTTTCCCCAGCATTCTCGCCCGCGATCGCTCGGGGCGTTGGGGCTCCTGAGCTCGCGGGCGCGCCACGGCCCGGCCGCCCGCACTCACCTGGTCCAGCGGGATGCCCAGGAGCTCGCTGAGCGGGTGCAGGCAGGTGGAGCCCGTGGTGCGGTAGGCGAGGCTGGACGGCGGCGGCTCCGCTGCCATCCTGCATCTTCAGGAGGCGGCTGCCCTGGCCCCGGCCCGCGCCGTTCTGCTCGGCGTCCTCCCGCCCCGGTGCTCGTGGGCGGCTGCACCCAGGGGCGCGCGGCCGCCCGGCTCGCCGGGGACGCGAACCGGCGCAGATGCTCCGCGGCGCAAACTTGGCGTTGGCGCAGCGACCATGGGCGCGGGAGGAGGGCCGGGCCGGGCGCGCTCCGCTTCCCGCTTCCCTCCTCTCGGCGCCCATTGGACGGCCCCGGAGGAGGGAGGGAGGAAAAGTGGGGACTCAGAGCCCGGCCCCCGAGCGCCACCCGGCCCGCCCTGACCGGCCTGCACCGAGGCCGACCCGGAGAGGGGAAGCGACGCCAGCGGGTGGCGCCCAGCCCCGGGAGGTGGGAGGCGCCTCTTCCTCCTCCAGAGCTCGCGGTCCCGTCTCCGCCACCCCGGGACGACACGACCTCCAGCCCCGCTCCCCCCGGCGGGCGCCTTCTACTGGACAGCAGCCCCTGCCCCACCCTGTTTGGGTTTCGCCGAAATCGCTGCACCCTCCTCCCGGTCCCCGCGCCAGCTAAGATTTCCTGCGATCTCTCTCCCTTACGAGCTGCAAAGAGTTCATCCGCCAGAGGCTGGAGGCCAAAGAGACCCCCGTGCTGCTGCCGAGCTGACTCCCTCTCTTTACCTTGCTCTGGTCAAGACACAGTTTCCTGCACACTGTTCTGACATACCCTGTGTCATGCAAGCAAACCCAGGGGACTGTTAGCTTCTGATCACTTCCGTCTCTTTGGGTTGAGAATTACGGTGTTTATTGTTAGATTGTGTACTTTCTGATAAATTAGTTGCATGCCCCGGCTCCTAAAAAGGGTCTTACACTTTTTCTCTGCCCCCAGGCGCCCGGGTATCACTGTTACTTGGAAAACTTTTTCAATCTATTCATAGATTTTGAGAAACATGTGTTGAAGATGTTTTCATCTTCGGTAGATCCTTTCCAGGAATTGCTGTGTGCTGGCTGATGAAGAAGGCTTTAGGCAGGCAGTACTCCAGGCTGATGGGTAAAAAAGAAAAACAAAAGTGAGGTCGTGACCCCTCAGGCTCCACCAAGACACAGCTGGGTGCTTGCTGTTCCTTAGTCAAGGATTAGCTGGTAGATCACCCGACCAAACAGGCAGGCAATGACTTTGGGGTAGACTTTATGAGCGTAGCTTTCTGCTTCAAAGTCAACTGAAGCTGGTCAAACACTGGCAAGAACTTCCTCTCCAAGGCTCAGGCCTGGCTCTTGCCTACTTGAGGAGTTCATCACCAGTAAGCTGCGCTCAACATTCAATTGCCAGACCAGAATTTCTCAGCCCATGTTACCGACCAAGGAACAACAACAAAAAAAGTTCCTATCACCACTCCATGACCCTGTGGAGATTTTATAGGAGGCCACCACTAGGTGACAATCTCTACTACTCACAAGCAAACTCACACCACATAAACACACACACACACTCACACACTGGCATATACTTGGAAAATACTAGGCTAGACAGGCTCATTAAAAATTACACAGTCCTGGAAAATGACCAGAGTTGAAGCAATGTTAATTTTATTCTGAGCAAGATGACAGCTTAAATGAAGTATCTGAGCGCAGAAGGGGCTTTGAAAGCACCATTTGATGTGAATTGCCAGAAAACAGACATAGGCCAGTGAAGACAGTATTTCTGAAGCAAATGCCTCAGACCATTCATAATTTTCCACAAACAAAGCTACGCTCTTCCAACTTCAAGTAATAGTTTTCACATGGGAGAAAAGAAAGACTATTAACCCTGTACAGCTTTTTTTCTCTTCAACAGAACAAAAATTATAATCTAGTATAAATTTTTCTTTCTAAAATTTGGTAACTATGCTTAGATCTTACAAACAAAATGTCACAGAACTTAAAACTTAATAGTTCGGTTCTTCTGGTACTGTAATACAATTGATGCTGAAATAACTATTAGATGACGAAGTGCCAAGAGAGTGGATCAGTTACACTATAAAAGAATTAAAGAGGCTTCAGAGGACTGACTATGATTCTAAGACGTGTAAGAGCTGCACCGTGGACACATTGCTTTGTTTTCCTTCACCTGTACCTCTGTTTCCATCCTCTGTCAACTGTGGATTCATGATAATAATTATTATGTGTTAGATATAGCTTATAATATGAAAAGTTTTTTTCATTTACCAGTGACAATAACCCACATAGTGGTTATAATAATCTCTGTTTTATAGAAGAGAAAACTGGGGTTTAGAGAGTTTAAGTAACTTGGTTGTATTTAGGAAGGTTAAGTCTGATTCCAGAGCCTCTGCTAAAAGCATTTCTCTCTGTCAAGGCGCACACCCCCACACCTGGTACAGCCTCGTCATTCTTGCCAACAAGACATTACATTTACTGTTCAAAAATGAGCTGGTGGGGTGATGCCATGGGAACGCTGTCTTGCCTGTTTTCCATCTGCAGTAGAATGGAGCCTTCATATCAAGGTCAGTTTTTTAAATCTCTTTTATGGACCCATGCTCAGAATGTGATGTTATCCAGGAAATCTACCACACATTCTGATGGCTGGTCTAAAATTAAAGGCCAGGCACAAAAAGACGGGAAAAGAAGCTGTCACGTTCAGGAAGACTGCATGTGACCATGCACTGATAAAAACTCACACCGGTCACATGCCCATCCAGACCCAGCCTAAGATAATAATCAAACAACAAAACTGGGTTAAAACCATCCTCAAAGTTCACAAGGGTATGGGCCGACCCCGTGGCACAATCGGGAGAGTGCAGCGCTGGGAGTGCAGCAGTGCTCCCGCCGCGGGTTCGGATCCTATATAGGGATGGCTCACTGGCTGAGCGCAGTGTGACAAGTCACAAAAAAAAAGTTTACAAGGGTATAATTTCTCAAGAAGATAATATTCAACCAAAGATAATCAAAACCATCTGTGATGATAAAACCCATGTAAAAACAGAATTGCCATTTTAATAATACTACATAAAGATATGTACGTTCACAGAGTATATTTATTTACATCATCTCCTTTGACCTTCCCAACATCTCTAGGAGGTTGGAAGGGCAGGTGTTATTGTTTTTATTATTATGTCATCATCTCCATTTTTAGTCATAAGAATACCAAGTTTCTGGTAACTTGCAGCTAGCTTATCCAGCTAGTAAACGGCAAACGCAGGATTCAATTGGATAGTCCACTGGTCTTTTTAATTCTACAGGAATCTTTTTATTACACTAGGAGTCCACCTTCAGGAAAACAGCTGAAATGGTTGTTTGCATAGAACATTAAACTCCCTCAAACTTCACATTTGAGAGCTGATCTGGAGAAGGATCAAACTGACCCATGATGGGTTTCACCCTTGGTTTTTGAGCAGTTTCTTTAAGCATTATCCACAAAACTTTAGGGAATTTATATCTTGCAATCAGTGCTCCATTTCTTCATGTTTTAGCTCAATTGATCTGTGTTTACTTGGAACATATACTGCTGCCTACCTGCCTGACATACTTTCCAAGCTTGGGATCACAATTAAACATTGTTTTTATATATTTGCATGTTCAGAAAACGAAGAAACTAATTTCATTGAGCATCTATAAGATTTAGCTGTTATTGCTGAGCTATAATAATTTTTCCTTAAAAATACTGCGTCACTTAGTCATTTGAGATAAATCAACACAAATCGTCTCAGTGTGCTAGCCTATCATATTGGGGAGATGCTGATATGTCCAAAGACAAAAGAATCTGAAATAATAAACCAACCTCTGAAAGAAATAAGTTATGAGAAATGGAAAGCAGAAACTAGTTACTGAAGAGAGTGGAATAATGGTTACCAGAGGCTGGGAGAGGAGGAAGAGCAGCGGGGAGGAGAAGTGGTGGACTAACGGGTACAAAGCTATGCTATCTACCCTAAGTGAATCATTGTACAGTATATGCGTGTATTGAAACAACACACTGTACCCCACAAATATATACAAGTAAATGTTAAAATAAAATAAAACTCCATTAGCTAAAAATACTCAGAACAATATTTATAAATATAATTTTGTACAACTTCAGCTCTTGAACCTAAAGCATAAAAGAAGGGCAGAACTGAGCCATATGCAAAACAAAACTGTTTCTGAAAATCAATACTGTACCACCTTTTACTGGTTTGGTGACCGAGCAAATCAATTAACTTCACCAAGCCTCAGCTTTCTCCTCTATAAAGTGGGAATAAGAATAATAATCTCTTGCGACTAGTGTAAGAACTGAAGAAAAGATGATACATGAAATACCCTGTCACAGAGTAATTGTTCAAAAAATATTAATTAACTCTGCTTTGCTAAAACTTATACTTTATGAGCTAGCATTTTATTGCAACTTTAGTCTTTGGGGAAGGAGATCTTTCTAAAACACATTGTACATGTCCCTGAATACTTAAATGGAATTAGTGATCACAGATGAATTATTATTGTTGAGTCGGGCATTATTGTGAACAAGAAACTGTCCTGCAATACAGTGATGTCTTGGAGTCCATTGACGTGCCAATAGTTTGTCCGTGCACTAAATTATGCCCAGGGAGCTACGCTTTCTTAATTACTGTGTCTACTTTCCAGTTTTTCCATCTCTTCTGTTCTCATGTTTCAGATGTCATGGCCTTGCCTGCTATATTGGTTCTCCTATAATCTGGGGAACTCTGCAGATGGCCTTAGAGTCATTAGGCTTTGGCAGTGTGCCTAAAGAGTTCCTAAAGAAATGAAGTAGATAAACTCCATGCCATCCTATCTCAGATATTCAAAGGTCTTTTTTTCCCCCTTACTTCCTGTTTCTTTGGCTGTGTTCCAAATAGTTACTGTTGCCAAAGAAGTGTCATATGAATAATAAAGTGTGATTGAAGATAATGTTTGAGAATATAGAGATAGACAAAAACCTATGCTGCCAGGATTTTACGTTTGGCTACAGGAAAAAGAAAAAAGAAAAAAAGACCTAGCTAAGGCCTTGCCTGATGCCCCTGGAGCCTATGAGTATCCTGAGACCTTGACCCCTGCCCTCTCCATCCCCAACTCCAATCCCACTGTGGGTGTTGTTGCTAAGGCCACTGTCATCTGAGACTTCAGGGACATCCATAGTACTAATCCCTCAACCCAGACTTTGTATTTGTCTTGGACACCACTGGGAATCTCCCTCAACTCTTGTATTTTACCTTACTCTTCACTCTCTGTTCTGCAGCCTGAAATTCAGGACCAGTGACAGAATCAAGCACAACAACATTTCAGAATGAATGGATGGATGGTTTCCTGGCAATCAGTGCAGCCAGCGGACTCATGACTGTCTCTTTTCTTCTTACTCTAGTCCTCATGACCCAGCTTGTTCTGAGCCTGTATGGGCTTGGTCAGCACATCAGACTGGCCAGCCCTAAAGGCTGAGTGTACAGTGAAATGTTATTTATAGGACTAAAGTAGATATTTACCTCTATTCATCAGGCTCTTTTCTTATACTCCTAATGCACCATTCTGCAACTTCCATTTCATTTCTAAACTTTTTTGTTTTTTATCATTATTGGTTGATCTCTCCATAGTATCCTGTAAAGCAAACTTTGATGCTTACAAAGACTACAAAATATACAAGTGGGTACTCATGTCAATTTGCAGGAAGGGGACATCAAGCTTAGCTGACCACAGGACTTTTTTTGAGTACATTCTTCATAATTAGCATTCCCCAGATTACACTTGGGGAAACAGTGCTTTCACTTGTTAAGATTGATTCAACAGTCAGCAAATATTTATTGAGGTGCTATTATTTATAAATCACCATTCAAGGTGTTTGAGATACACATCTGTTAACAAGACAAAATCCCTTCCTCTGAAGCCTACACTCTGCCAAGGGAAGACATAAACAAACAAACAAACAAACAAAAGCATAAAAAATAATAATAATATGAGGTTAGATAATAAAACATGCATAGAAAATAAAAAAAGAAAAGCCCAGCAGGGTAAAGGGACCAAGGTGGGCAGGTTGCATATGTTGCACTGTTTACGAGGGTGGTCAGAGTTGGCCTCATTGAGAAAGTCACCTTTAAACTAAGATTTAAAAGGGGTGAGGGAGTTAACCAAGCAGATTTCTGGGCAAAGAACATTCCAGGAAGAAGAGATATCTAGAGCAAAAGCCCTACTGTAACAGCAAGTGGAGAAAGAGCAGGCTGTCTAGGAAGGTGGGAGCAGACTGCATGAGGGGAGAGGAGTAGTGAGGTACGGGGAGGCAGCCTCGGAGGCCATCGTCATGACTTCAGCTCTTCCTCTGATTGCATGAGAGCTATTGCAGGGATTTGAGCTGAGGAGTGAAACAATGTGATGTATATTTTAAAAGGATCACACTGATCACGTGTTGAGAATACAGTAAAGGAGACAAAGATAGAAGCAAGGAAACCAGTTAGGAGGCTATTTCAGGACTCTAGACAAGAGACTGAGAGGGAGGGGGGCTGAGAGGATGGCAGGTGTGAAGTGATTTGATTCTGGGTACAGATCTTGGAAGTTAATGTGTCTTAGTCTGTTCAGGCTACTGTTACAGAATACCTTAGACTGGGTAATTTATTAACAGAAATTTATTGTTCACAGTTCTGGAGGCTGGGAAGTCCAAGATCAAGACACCGGCAGATTTGGTATCTGCTGAGGGCTCTCTGCTTCAAAGATGGCACCTTCTAAGCTGTGTCCTCACATGGCAGAAGGAGCAAACTCGCTCCCTGAAGCCTCTTTTATAAAGCTACTAATCCCATTCATGAGGGTGGAGCCTGTATGACCTAATCACCTCCCAGAAGCCTGCCTTTTAATACCACCTCATCACAGATTATATTTCAACATATGAACTTTGGGGATACACACTCAGACCATAACATGCTGACTGTGTCCTACCACATTGGAATTACTGCCAAAAATAGAACTGAGCCTACCCACCTTGGATTCCCTTTATTTCTTATAGTCTCTTAAAAGAGAGAAAAAAAACTTAATCACTTAAACCCTTCTAAGCATTATACTTTAAAAGTTATTCTCATTAATATATTAAACACAGTAAAAAAAACCATTCCCTCGGGCCGAGCCCGTGGCGCACTCGGGAGAGTGTGGTGCTGGGAGCGCAGCAACGCTCCCGCCCCGGGTTCGGATCCTATATAGGACTGGCCGGTGCACTCACTGGCTGAGTGCCAGTCACGAAAAAGACAAAAAAAAAAAAAAAAAACCATTCCCTCAATTTTTGCCTACCAAGAATTCAAGACATTTCCTAGCATATTCATTTGCTAGCATCTTTGTTTAGCCTATTTATTTATTAAGTCAAAGTTGATGGAAGCATATTTTGCATATGCTTGTACAGACACATAGGTATCCTAGGTCCAACCAAAGCCACTCTGTCTTGTGGAATTCAGATAAAATAACCCAAGCCTGAGACTATATATTCTGTGCAAAGTCCTATTCCAGCTGCAAGATTTTGCCCATTCCTGGGCATTTCTCTCATCTCAGCCTTTGTTCCTGATCCTTCTGGGTCTTCACTTGCTTCTCTCTTTTCCACCACCCACATTTAACATCTGTAAATGTGGCCATTTACTGAAGATGGGAGAGGACCAGAGAATCCATGTTGCAGACATCCAAAAGCATTAACATGAAATATTGGACAACGTTATTTTTAAAAGATCCTTCAGCACCCCTTCCACCATCCCTTCCAAATTTCTCATAAGCCCCCTTTCTCCATAGGTGCAGCCCCAGAGAGGTTACTTGGTTCCTGCCTCAGCCTCCTCTAAGTTTTCCTCTAAAATTAAATTCCTTCATTTTTAATGTAACACTATTGAACTATCTCTACACTTACCAAGCTCTTTAAAATCCAGCCCAGAAAAGTGCTTATTTTCCTACATAAGAAAGACAGTTCTCTCTCTGAAATTCTCCTGCCAGTTGTGAAAATTTTACATTTTCACCCAACTGTCACACAATGAGGGTTCAGGAGACACTACGCCAAAATAAGGCACCTTAGCATTTGAGAAAACAGAAGAAGTAGGAAGGTCCCTCTCACTTTCCTTCACCCCTTTCCCACAAAGCAGGTCATAAAACCTTCATTCCAGAGGTGCCCTCCCTGTACCGACAGGAAAGGTATCTTTATCACTCAAGAAACAGGGCACAGGAGAATCTGAACCAATGGGTCTTGCCATGTTTCCCCCAGTCGATTACCGTTAGATCATATCTCCTTTGTCCAATCATACTTCTGCATGACGGTCCATTCTTCTTCAAACTCAGCATGAAAATGCACGGGTTTTCCTGTTTCTCTGGGTCCTCATTTCTGAAGGCTCCATGTAACACATGACTTACATTAAATAAATTTGGATGTTTTTCTCTTGTTAATCTCTTTTTTGTTATAGGGGCCTCAGCCATGAACTTAATGGGTGAGAAAAAGAAACCTTTCCTCCCCTAAAATACCTATAAACCCAGACTTCCTGGGCTGCAGTGTCCATGTGTGTGAGTGCGTGTTTGCATTTGTAAAATAAAACTGCCCTGTAAACTTTCTAGAATTTTTAAAGTATTCAGAGATATAGCCTATGTACACGTGTAATAATATATAATAACTTAAATAAAAATAGTCAAATAAAACACATACGCATATTCCTGCAACCCATTTTAAGTAGAACATCAGGAATACCATTGACAGCATTCTTCAAACTGGGACATACACCTCCCCTCCCCCAACTTCCTGTCATCCCAGGTACACAAGGACTTTCTGGGGGTACACAGGCATCGACCATTTTAAGGGAATCCATTTCTAGATACCCAAGTTCCACATATACTCTTTCCTAAAACCAATTGCTTGAAAATTACTGAGTTCATGATAGCCCTGCTTCCACTAGACCAAAGCACCCATTGCAAAAATCTCACAGTGGGGCAGGAGCCTGGGATGTTCACCTGGTCAGCTCCAAATGGGCTAAGGAGTAAGCCAGACACTGTAAACTCACAGGGTTTCTGTGTTTCCCAGTTTACAGCTATTTCTGTTAAAGGTAAAGTGAGTTTTAGAATCAAGTATTTTGGCCCCTGCTGTAGATTGGATGCCTCCCTCCCCCAACCTCATTCAAGCTTGATTCCCCACTGTGACTGTTAAGAGGGTAGCAAATCCTACTATGAAAATTGAAAGGAGGGGCCTTAATGAGGTGATTAAGTTGATGGTTTAATGGTGGTCATGGGCATGGTTCTAAGGGCTGTAAAAGGAGAGCACATAAGAGTCTCTCTGCTTCTGCCATCTCACAATGTGAAACCCTGCATCACCACCAAGGAAGACCCTCACCAGATGTGTTCCCTGGATGCTGGACTTCCCAGCCTCCAAAACTGTAAGCAATAAACTTCGCTTTCTTGTAAATCATCCGGTTTCTGGTACTTTGTTATAAGCAACAGAAATGAACTAATGCAACCCCTGTTACTATGTTCTGAATTCAGATCTGTGATGATGATGAGGGTGGGGGTGACCATGATAACTTTCACCTCTTCTTTTTCCAGCCCATTTTCAAAGAAAGAAGAAGCATCCTAGGAGAGCAAAATGAAGAGCATGGGTCAGGAGTATTCAGCACTAAAAATTTGGGCTTTTTTTCACACACTTAGATAGAAGCATTTCTTTACAGCTGTGCTCAGTACTATCCTAGGATGTGTCATTCACTGGAAATAAGAACATTTTGATCAGCCGAAGCAAAATGGATGAATGATTTTGATTCTTTTCAATGCAACTGGAATATTTTTGAGAAGATATTCCAAAACTTTCAGGATAACTTTGGGTAAAATCAAAAAAAAAAAAATTTGTATGGAATTTCATTCAATTTTGCATGTGTGATTCAATGTAGTGATTAAAACCTATTTCATCGATATATTATAATTTTTTTTCTAATTACAGTGATTCCTCATCTTAGTTCATCCTATAAAATGCTTTCCATTTTTAGCTCCTATTAATAAAAAATATTTAAATAAGTTATGAATTGGTCCCTTTAGTTCTTACCAGTATAAAACTTTCTCTTTGTTAAGATCATAGAAAAATCAAAATCTTGATTCATCTTATCAATAAATGTATTTCCAATAAATTTTAGTTTTTAAGTTTAATGATCATCAAAATTTATAATATAGTTAAGGAGTTTTGATCAAATGTACACTAGTAATAAATATAACTCAATCTAGAAGAATTCTTTTTAATCTTTGAGCTTTATGACTTCAGGAAATGAGATAAATATTAAGAATTATAATTATATGTATATTTTGTTTTGAATAAGTATGGTAGAATAATCAATAGAAGACTTTTAAGCATGAAAATATATTATAATAAAAGTCTGTGGAGGAAGTAGGATAGAAATATGATTCAAACAGAAAAAGGAAAAACTTACATTTTTTAATGTTAAAGAGCTCATTTGTGTATATTTTCAATGGTTGGTTGGCTGTAGTATCAAAGTTGTACAGTTTTAGATTCTATTGAATACTTTTAAAAGAGAGATTTGACAGTTTTATTTTTAAATGTCAATGTTTGCAGCATTCTAGAAATTACATTCCTTGCAACTATTTCAACTTATAATGAAAAATTTTAGATGTTAACTTTAAAATGTAGGATCAAATACATGGTTTTTCAAAATTCGTAAAGGGAGAAGTAAACAAAATGTTTAAAACCCAGTGCCTATCAAAAAAAAAACCCTACATATCCCTTCTAAATACATCAACATCTCCCAAAGTAAAAATTATTTGAATTTTGTGTTAATTATTTACTTGCTTCTTTTCATAGCTTTATCACATATATATACAAATATATATATATATGCACATATTGTTAGGTTTATCTGTTTTTGACCTCTATATAAGAACTCCTCCAGTACTTGTGGGCTTTTTCACTCAATATTACATTTGTGACATTCATCCATATAGAGATGTGTTAAAATTGCTTACTTATTTATACTGCTGAATAGTACAAGGAGTCTTCAGAAACTTCATGGAAAGATTCATATTATCTTCTGATTCTATTTTTCCATGAACTTTTTGAAGTACCCTCATGTTCCTATGCATAAAATATACTACAATTTATATAACAATTATGTGGTCGCTTGACATTTCAGTTACTTTCTAATTTCTAGTTTTAAAAAACAATGCTGGGGCAGGCTCCGCCAACAGCCAGCAAGAGCATGGGACTTCAGAAGCCAAAGGTAGCCACAGCATACAACCGGCAAGATCACACGGTGCCATTGCACTGGCAGTCTACCACTACCACAGACACCACTGCTGTACAGGTGGCCCACCATCACAGCAGCAACAGTGATCACTTGTCTACACTGACACAAGGAGGGTCACCAGCAGAGCCCAAGGAAAGAGGTGAGCAAGCACAGACCCACAATCCAGCGGCCTAACCCACAGAGAAAATAATGCTGCCCTGCCCCCATGGTAGTACATCTGGGGGTGAGAGGTACATGCACAGCCCACATGAACACCTTGATCCAGGGAGAGACACATGTGGGACTCACAGAGACTGCAGAAAGCCAGGATAGCCAAATAGAGTAAGGAAGAAAATTCCCAATCACCACTAACCCATTCCCCAACTTGGGGAAGCAGTGGCCCAGGAGGAACCTCTGCTGTAGGAAAGAGGAAAGAGAAGTCCCATCCAGGGCCACTCATTCAAACTGAGAAGCTACAGTACACCCTAGTGCACCCATCAAGGTCATGGGACACAAGCTGGAGTGCCACCAAGCTGCCCAGGGTCACCCACCCCAGCCAAAGAGCTACAGGGCACCCAAGCACTTCTCCCAAAATCTCAACAGCTTTCCCACATCCTTGATGACCCAACACAGTGTTACTAGCCTCAGCAAAGAATAACTAAGTGCCCCAGTGTCCAGGCCATGGAGGCACACACCCACAACTGCAACACTGAATATGGCCAAAATACTCACATGGAGACTACATTACTGCATCTACCCAGAACCAATACTAGAACACCCTACTCAACAGTCAATATAAAGGACATCTATAGGAGGAAGTATCTCTCCTCAAAGCCAACTCCAGAGTAATAAAAGAAGTAAATGCTCTACCAGATGATGAGACATCAACATAGAGATACTAAAAATATGAAAAAAAAAAAACAAGAAAATATGACACCACCAAAGGAATACAATAATTCTCAAGTACCAGACCCTATAGAGCAGGAAACTCTTTAAGTGACTAAAAAGGAATTCCGAGCAACAATCTTAAAGAAACTCAAGGAGATACAAGAAGACGCAGACAACACAATGAAATGAGAAAACTTATCCAGGACATGAAGGAGGGAATTTATAAAGAGATTAATACCTTAAAGAAGAATGTAGCAGAACTCCTGGAACTGAAAGATTCATTCAACAAAATAAAAAACACACTGAGAGCTTCAGCAACAGACTAGACCAAGCAGAAGAAAGAATTTCTGATGTTGAAGACATTCTTTTCAAAATAACTCAACTGGACAAAAAAGAAAGAAAAAGAATTTTTAAAATCAAGAAAATCTAAGAAAACTACCAGACAACCATACGTGCACAAACATTTGAATCATGGAACTATGGAAGGGGAGGAGAAAGAAAACGGCATTAAAAACATATTCAACAAAAAAATGGCAAAAAAACTTCTGAGGTATAGGGAGAGACACAGACCTTCAGATCCAGGAGGCTCAAAGATCCCCAAACAGATTCAATTCAAAAAGGTTCTATCTGAGACACAGTATAGTCAAAGACAAAAAGAAAATCCTAAAAACAACCAGAGAAAATCATCAAGTCACCTATAAGGGGGTGCCCTCCAGACTAACAGCAGACTTCTCAACAGAAACTCTACAGGCCATACGAGAATGGAATGATATATTCAAAATACTAAAAGAAAAACTGCCAGCTAAGGATAAAATAACCAGCAAGTCTATCCCTCAGAAATGAAGGAGAAATAGTGTATTTCCCAGACAAACAAAAAGTGTGGGAGTTTACTATCACATGTCAAGCCCTACAAGAAATCCTCAAGGGAGTGCTGCATCTGGAATCCAGAAAACAATAATCACTACCATGAACACACACACACCAAAAAAAACCTGTTGGTAGAACAAAAATGCAATCAATAAAGAGAAAGAAACTATAGCTTACCCCCTCAAAAAACCAACAAATATTGAAGATGAATAACAAAAGGAGAAGAAAGGAAAAAAAAGACATTTAAAATATCCAAACAAAAATCAATAAAATGTCAGGAGTAAGACAATACTTTTCAATAATAGCCCTAAATGTAAATGGATAAAATTTCCCATTCAAAAGACACAGACTGACTGGACTAAAAAGCTAGACCCAACTATATGCTGTCTACAAGAGAATCACCTCATTTATAAAGACACACACAGACTAATATTGAAGGATGGAAAAAGATATACCATGCAAATAGAACCCAAAATGAGCAGGCATACCTATTCTTATATCAGATAAAATAGACTTTAAACCAAAAACCATAAAGAGACAAAGAAGGACATTATGTCATGATAAAGTGATTTATCCAGCGAGAAGACATAACAATCATAATTATATTGCACCCAACACTAGAGCACCCAGATACATAAAGCAAATGATGTTAGATGTAAAGAAAGAGATAGACCTCGATATGATATTATTGGGGACCTGAATACCACTCCCTCAATATTGGACAGATCATGTAGGCAACAAATCAACAGAGAAACACAAGAATTAAACTACACTTTAGACTCAAAAAGGTGGAAAAACATTCCATGCTCTTGGATTGGAAGAATTAACATTGCGAAAATGCCCATACTAAGCAGTCTACAGATTCAATGTAATCCCCATCAAAATACCAATGACATTCTTCACAGAAATACAAAAAACAATCCTAAGCTTCCAGTAAAGATGGCAGAATAGACAGTCCCCAGTGTCACTCTCTCCCGAAAATCAACCAATTTACAACTATAAAAAAGAAACAACAGCCAAGCTGGGGCCACTGGAGCTCAAGGGAAGAGGAGGAGAGACTTACGAAGGGCATGAAGGTGGGAGAAGCCACAATGATAGAAAGAAAAAACTGCTCTGACCATTTTGTGCCACAGCTGCTTTAAGGCTGGAACTGTTGATCACATGGAGCAGGAGTCAGCAAAAGCTGCAGCTATGCCCTTTGCATGAAGTTGCTTGGAGGCAGCAGGGGAGAAGTGGGCCTTGTTGGCCCTCCTCTATTAGCAAGACCACTAATAGGGTTGCTGTGGACCCACGTAGGAGCAAGGAGCCACAACAACTGAAAAAAAGAAGGCACTCAGAGGCCAGTGAGTCATCACAAGAGACCAGCACACAGCCCACCCCTTGGGAAGTGTTTGCAGCATGGGCGGTGGGGGAGATGGACCCACTGGGGGAACACTGGGGCACAGCAAGGACAGCTGACCAGCACCCCAATGAGCAAAGGACCACTCAGAAGAGACTGATCAGAAATATAGAATTGCATGGGGTGCAGTTTGATGAAAAGACTCAGCCCCAGATCAGAGTTTCTACACAACCCAGGTGCACTGGGTCTCTGGAGAGCTGGAAGTACCTATAAAGTCAACCATTAAAACCTGAGCTGCAAAAAAACCTTTCCTAGGGAATCAGCAGTTAAGCAGCAATTTAGCTAAACCACACAACTCAAGTACTGGTCCCACAAGAAGTTCCCCCATTTCAGAAGTAAGCAAAGGATAAAAAATTAGTTCTGGCCCAAGCACACCACCAGTGCCTTGGGGCTCACCCAGGGTCCTGAGGTTGGAGCCAGGAACCGGACCCCCCCCCTCCTACAACCAGGCACACTGCCGGTGCCTCCGGGCCTGCCTGGGGTCTTGAGGCTTGGAGCCAGGGACTGGACCACCCCCACAACCAGGCACACTGCCAGTGCAAAGGAGCATGCCAAAAACATTACCTCCGTGTGAGTGGCCCACCACAGTCATCATGATAACCACGACTGCCACAAAAGCAGCTAGACACCACAACCACCATGCAGATGGTCTGCCAGCCTCTGGAGTGCATTGACACAAGGAGAGTCACCAGCAGAGACCAAAGAAAAGAAAAGGATGTCTCTCTTCACAAAGCCCATCCCAGAGTGACAGAAGAAGTATCCTCTCTACAATAATATTGGTGGACCTGAACACACCTCTCAGCATTGGACAGATCATCTAGGAAACAAATCAACAGAGTAACCATTACTCTTTGAGAAGGAGAGAAGAAATCTAGGGTTAACAGAGGTGGGAGGGGATACGGAGAGATTGGACGAGGGGCACAAAGAATAAATATGATTTGTAACAATATATATGCTAGTAATATTGATTTGATCAAAATATGTCAATGTTGAACCCAAAAAATGTGTATAATCAATTATGATTCAATAAAAATTTTCAAAACAATAGAAAAAAAAAAAAACATTTACATGGAACAATGAAAGACCCCAAATAGCCAAAACAATCCTGACCAAAAAATAAACAAATAAACAAAGCCAGAACTATTTTATTTTATAAAAATAAAGCTACCTGACTTCAAATTATACTACAAAGTTTTAATAACCAAAGCAGCATGGTACTGGCATAAAAACAGACACTCAGACCAACGGAACAAAATAGAGATCCCAGAAATCAACCCACATACTTACAGCCAACTGATATTTAACAATGGCAACAGGAGCATACATTAGGGAAAGGACTGCCTCTTCAATAAGTGGTACTGGGAAGACTGGACATCCATATGTAGAAGAATTAAATTAGACATGTATGTCTCACCATGTACCAAAATCAACTCAAAATGGATTAAAGACTTAAGTATAAGACGTAAAACTATAAAACTCCTAAAATAAAACATAGGGGAAACACTTTAGGAATGAATAAGACCCCAAAAGCACAGGTGACAAAAGAAAAAATAAACAAATGGTATTAAATCAAACTAAAAACCTTCTGCATATCAAAAGAGTGAAAAGACAATCTACAGAATGGGAGAAAATATCTGCAAATTATGCATCTGAAAAAGGATTAATATCCAGAAAATACAAGGATCTCAAACAACGGTAAAAAAAAACAAATAACCTGATTTTAAAATGGGCAAAGGAGCTGAATAGATATTTCGCAAAGGAGGATATACAAATGGCCAACAGACACATGAAAAAATGCTCAACATCATTAAGCATCAGGGAAATGCAAATCAAAACCACATTGCAATATCATCTCACCCCAGTTAGACTGGCCATTATCAAAAAGACAGAACAAATGCTGGTGAAGTTGCAGAGAAAGAGGAACACTCCTACACTGTTGGTGGGACTGTAAATTAATGCAGGCATTATGGAAAATGTTATGGGGGAATCCTCAAAAACTACAGGTAGAATTGCCATGCAATCCACCCATCCCACGGTTAGGTATATACCCAGAGGAATGGAAAACATAATGTTGAAGGGATACCTGCATGCCTATGTTTATTGCAGCTCTATTTACAATAGCCAAGAGTAGGATCCAACTTAGTGTCTACCAGCAGATGACTGGATAAGCAAAATGTGGTATATATGCACAATGGAATACTGCTCTGCCATAATAAAGAATGAAATTCTGCCATTCACAGCAACATGGATGCACTTAGAGAAAAGTATGTTAAGTGAAATAAGCCACGCACAGAAAGAGAAATACTGCATGTCCTCACTCATAAGTAGGAGCTAAAACAATAAACAAATAAAAAAAGAAAAATAGAAAGATACAACAGTCAATAATACATACAATAAAGAAAAGATACAATAATTATAAAGAAAAATACAATAATTCATTGAATTCTCAAAAGGAGAGAACAGAACTGAGGTTACCAGAGGTGGGAAAGTGAGACAGGTAATAGGAGTTAGCAAGAAATTGGTAAAGGGCAACAAAAAATGATCACATTGTGTAATGTTGAATATATTAGTTTTCCTGATTTGAGCATCACATATTGCACACAGGTATGGATATTCAATGCTATACCCCACAGATATGTACAACCAGTTATGTTTCAATTAAAAAAATAAAAATAAAAAACTATGCTGTTTATTCTTGACTCCTTTTTGAAATACCTTAGTATTAGTGTGATACATTTGTTACAACTGATGGGTCAATATTGATACATTATTATTAACTAAAGTCCAGGGTTTCCAATAGGGTTCACTGCAACTACATTCCATGGGTTTTGACAAATGCATAATTATAAAGATCCATCATTACTGTATCAAATAGTATAGTTTCAATGTCCTAAACATACACTGTGCTCCGCCTATTCATCCCTCCCTTCTTCTCCCTAACCCTTAACCCTTAACCCCTGGAAACCACTGATCTTTTTACTACCTCCATAGTTTTAACCTTTCCAGAATGCCATATAGTTGAAGTCATAAAGTATATATAGTCTTTTCAGATTGGCTTCTTTCATTTAGCAATATCCTTTAAGTTTTCTTCAGGTTTTTTTGTGGCTTGATAACTCATTTCTTTTTATTACTGATTAATATTCCATTATATGGATGCACCGTCGTTTGTTTACCCATAATTTACCTCTTGAATTACATCTTGGTTTCTCTGATAGTTAATTTTATGTGTCAACTTGATTAGGTTAAGGGATGTCCAGATAGCTGGCAATACATTATTTCTAGGTGTGTCCATGAGGGTGTTTCTGGAAGATATTAGCATTTGAATTGGTAGGCCAAGTAAAGATCTCCCTCACCAATGTGGGTGAGCACCATCCAATCTGCTGAGGCCCCAAATAGTACAAAAAGGCAAAGGAAGGGCAAATTTGCTCTCTCTTACTGAGCTGGGACATCCTTCAACTCCTGCCCTTGGAAATCAGTGCTCCTGGTTCTCAGGCTTTCGGACTTGGACTGACGCTTACCGCTACTCACTCCACTGGTTCTCAGGACATCAGGCTTGGACTGGAACTACACCACTGGCTTTTCTGGGCCTCCAGCTTGCAGATGGCAGATTGCGGGACTTTCCAGCCTCGAAAAACATGTCAACCAATCCCTCATAATAAATTTCTACCTGTCTGTCTATCTATCTATCTATCCATCCATCCATCCATCCATCCATCCAGTTGGTTCTATTTCTCTGGAGAATCTGATGAATATGGTTATCTAGCCACTAATATGGTTATGTTTTAAAGTTTAGTTTTTTATTTCAGTTCCTGTCTCATCTGGAATTTATTCCTGGGTATGATTTGAGATAGAGATCTTGCATCTTCTTTTTTTTTTTTCCTATAGGGATAATCAGATTTTCCAGAACCTTTTATTAACTTCTCTTTTCCCCACTAATCTGCAATTCCAGCTTCATCATATACCAAGTTTAGCATTATACATTGAACTGTTTTTAAGCTCCTTATTTTATTCCACTGATCCATTTGTCTACCCCAGGCCAATATCACAATGTCATAATTACTATAGATGTGTTATAAGTCTTGGTATCAGTAGGACATGTTTTCCAACATAGTTCTTCAGTAGCCTATTAACTAATCTGGGACTTACTTCTTCCATGTAATTTAGCACAAGTCTGTCAGTTCCATGAAAAACTTTTGGGATTTGGTTGGAATTATATTGAATATATTTCACAATTTGTGTAGAATTGAAATCTTCATGATATAGTCTTTTGCTCAGTGAGTATGGTATTTCTTGCTACTTATTCAAATACTTTTTAAAGTTTTGAATAAAGTTTTATAATTTTCTAATAAATGCCTTGATCATTTTTATTAGATTTATTCCAGATAATTTATATTTTCTGTTGCAGTTGTAATTTTTTGAATACAAGTTTGTTTGTTGCAATTTACTTTTGAAATTGACCTATCATTTCATAGGTAGCTATCTTCTAAATGTTTATTATTAATTTTGTTTATTTGTATATAGATTCTTTGGGGTTTTCTAGGTAGAAAAAAATCATCTTCTAAAAGAAAAGTTATAGTTTACTTCCTCCTTTCTAGTCCTTCCATTTCTATTCCTTTTTCTTATCTTATTGAGCTAGCTAAGATTTCCAGTACTTTGATATGGAATTTGATAAGACATAGTTCTTCTCCTTGATAAGACATAGTTCTTCTCCTGTATCACAAAAACATGTCAACCAATCCCTCATAATAAATTTCTACCTGTCACAATTTTAGAGGTCAGAAGTACAAAGTGGGTTTTATTGGGCTAAAATCAGGTGTTGGCCGGGCTGCATTCCTTTCTGGAGGCTCTAGAGGAAAATCAGTCTCTTGCCTTCCCATCTTCCAGGCTGCTCACATTCCCTGTCTCATGCCCTCCCCTCCAGCTTTAAAGCCACAATGACTGGTTAAGACTCTCTCACATCTCATCACTTTGACATTGACTCTTCTGCCTCCCTCTTCCATCTTTTAAGGATCCTTGTGATTATATTGGGCCCACCTGGATAATATCCCTACTTGCAGGTCACCTGAGTAACAACCTTTATACCATCTCTAACCTTAATTCTTCCTTGTCAAGTAACCTCACATATTCATAGGTTCTGAAGAATGAAGCTGAGAACTTATTTCCTTCACTGCAAGAGAGATCATTAAAACTAGATTAAAACTGTCAAAGGACAAAGTTACAACAAATTTAAAGATCTCAGCTGGCTCTATCTGTGATTGTAGAATTGGGCAACTCTTCGTTCCATCACACAGAAGTGTTCCCATGAGCCGAGCAGAAGAGGTTGGTTTTGTAGACTGAGAAAGGTGAAGAAAGCACAAACAAACAAAGTGTGAAACGGCTGTGTCAAAGTTACTCTCCTTGTAAGGCAGGAACAAAGAAACAGAACAATAGGAAAATGACATTGGTTCACATCGGGTTACTTTTTGTTGTAATGATTAAAGCAGAGGGAACTTTATTATCACACCAATTGAAACTGGCCTGTTGGGGAAATTGGCTCTCTCTCCTGATTTCTAGGAAGTTCAGGTAACAACTCAGATTCGGTTTGGTGACATGGAACTTTAGCACCGGTGACTCCATTTTGATTGGTCGTCTGGTCTGTTGGGACCTAGTGCAAGAGCTTAGTCCAAAACAATGGCCTCCTAGAATTTTTATTTATCGGTACCTCACCACCAAGTGAAGATCAATGAACTGGGGCAAGAGGAAGGAAATGTGAGGGAAAAAACATGTTTCCCAGTATTGTGGTCACTGCAGGCAGCAGCCTTAAGAACTGTAAATGTGGTTGCTGACAAACCTTCTAGCCTCCCTGAACTATCTGCTTTCAGATCCAATTTTTCTGCCACCAACCACTTGGTAAGATGTTGAAGATAGAGCCAGACTGTATTTTGCTCATGTAAATGGTATTAATCATTCTGTCTTCTATAGCTATAGTACTAATACGTATTAATTACAGTGGGGGGAAGAGTTAGCAACAGCATTGTAGGGAAGCAGATATTCTCTCAAGTTTTTTTCTCAAGCATATATAGTCAACCTTTTGTATCCATGGGTTCCACCTCCATGGATTCAACCAACCTCAGATCAAAAATATTTGGGGAAAAAATTGCATCTGTACTGCAAATGTACAGACTTTTTTTCTTATTATTATTCCCTAAACAATACAGTGTGGAGGCTATATGTGAATACTATGCCTTTTTATGCCAAGTACTTTTGAGCATCCACAGGGGGTCCTGGGGGGTGGTCCCGGAACCAATCCCACAGGTATACTGAGAAATAACTGTATTCATGTATTCACTGATGGCTGCTATGATTTTTAGGCAAATTGAACCACATACTCAAGCTAAAAATGTTTTCAGTTAAAAATAAAACAAAGCAACAACAAATATATCACTATATCTGCCATTATTGACTTTATTCCAGATGGGCTTTATTCTTGATGTGTCTCAGGATTCAAAATCTCTTGTTGAGCTGACCTACCTTTTAAAATTCTTTAAACATTCAACACTGCTTTTTATCACCATTTGCAAAGAGAAAGAAATTCTTTCACGTTACCAAATTGGACCACACCTATCTAGAGTATTTTTGCCTCTAACAGGTGTGGCTGAGGCTCCACCTCAGTCTTTTATGTATTGAAGCCAAATGAAAAATCTGTGGTTGGAGACCAATTAGTTAAGCTACCTTTTCAAACCTAGGTTGGCTCTTCCTATTTCTGTGGGCATTTAATAGAGACCACTCTGTAGGATGACAGAGCAATTGCTAGTTCTCTCTCTTCCTTTTACTTCTTTAAATTTCATTTCATAGTCCATTTTCTTAGAAGATCCCACCTATTCTTTAAACTTTCAACCCTTGAATCATTCATTCTCCAAGAGCAATTTTTGTTTAGGTGTGTCGTGCTGTAAACCAAAGTTCATAGCCTTGGCTATACATCAGAATCACCTGGGGAGCTTTTAAAAAATACTGATGCCAGGCCTCTATTTCAGCTAAATTAAATAAAAATCTCTTGGGGTAATCTCCAGCAAGACATGGACAAGCTTATTCTAAAATATGTATAGAAAGCCAAAGGACCTAGAATAGCTAAGATAATTTTGAAAAAGAAGAATAAAGTGAGAAAAGTCACTGATATTACAGCTTACATAGCTACTGTTAAATAAGATTTGCGGGAGGCCATTGATTTGGACTAGTCTCCTGCACTAAGCCTAACAGACCAAACTGATATGGAGTTTATCTATAATAGCTTTGCTTTAGTTAATTGCAGGAGGCTCAGTAACCAATTAACCAATCAAATTGTAACCAATTAAGCTGTCTCTACACTGCACTTTCATTTCCTATAAGTGCTAGCAGATCATGTTATTGGTTGGAGTTCTCTAAACCAGCTCTGGTTTGCAGGGCTGCCCGATTCTCAAATTGTTTTCTTTGTTTTGCTTGCTTTGCTCTGTTTTGTTCTGGTTTTCTTTGCTCAAATAAACTCAGTTACAATATAAGCTTGTCAATTTAACATATTTGGTGTAGTCAGCAGGATCCAAAGTAGAGCTCTGGAGACCCCTGGTAGTATCACGTCTCCCGTGTAGGTACCCGCTAAGCCCATGGTTCTCATTGTTTTCTCACTGCATCTGGGGATTGTGGGTAAGTTTTCTCTCAGATACCAAAGCTCTACAGGCTTGTGTTTTGAACTCAGTTTGAACAAACTTTTGATTTGGACTCAGTTCGGAAGTCACAACAAAAACTTGCCTGGGTTCAGCAGGTAGGTTAGGTCACTAGAAGTCTGCAAATCATGGGTTCATCTGGATTCAGAGCTGAGAACTCAACCTTCTGGAACTGCATCCAGGGTTAATTTGTGCTGTGAGAGGGTGCATAACCTTGGAGTAGGTACCAAGGCTAAGTTTTTCTGCGTAAGGGCATGTGACCTTTGGGAGGGTTGTGTGGCTGCCTGCATCAGACAGAAACTGGCCTGGGTCCAGGATTTGGAATTCCTCCATTTGGAACTCTTGGCAATCTTATATACAAAAATTCCCAGGATCTGTCATCTTTTTTTTTTTAAAGAGAAATGGGTAAACCTTACCAAAGGTAATTTGGAATTACAGTGGCCACAATGAGGAAGTTTTCAATTTGGGTAAAATTGCATATTTGTGACAATTATTAGAAAAGTAAGAATCAAAAACCCCATGGAAACAATTGGGTGTATTTTTTTAGTTAGCACACAGAGGCTTTTAAAAGACTAAAAGAAGGGAAAAAAGGTTGTCTATTGAGATTGAGCTCTGAGACCAATGGGGTTGCTTCTTTAAGTTAAAGCTTTGAGCTCAGAACAACAGTGAAAGATATCCTAGTCTAGTGTGGAGGATGCTTTTTCTGTCTTATTTAATAGGCTCCACCCTGAACTCAGTAATTTAGCTGAAAGAACATAGGTTATGTTGAAAAGCTGCCTATTTTTAGTTATCTTAGACCCATCTTTAGTTAAGGAAATTTAGATATGTGGAGGAAGTCTTCATTTTTGAAGGTATCTCCCTCTCTGCACCAGGAAGAAAGGAAGGACTAAATCATGAGAGGCTTTACAACAAAGAAGACAAAAATGCTTGGGATTATATAACAAGTCTCACTTTTGACCATTTTGTCTTAATTAGACTCCCTTCTTACTTTCTACATCTTGTTCAGGTAATTGCGTTGAGGTCTGAAATCTGATTACAATGACCAACCTAGCTAATATTGTTTAAGGCAATAATTAGGCAGGTCAGTCAAAAAAAAAAAGCAAGCGTCCCTTGACTCAACCCCCTTGTTGAAATGAGTAATATGGTCAGGAGGTGAAGAAAATATCCTCAGAGTAAATTATTTGGGGGAAAGATGAATGGGCCTGTCAAGCTGGGTCACAGACCCTTCAAACCCATGCTGTGCAGACTGGGTCACAGACCCCTCATATGCAGGTTGCAAGTTAGGTAATTGGAACAAGATTCTGGGAGCCATTAGCAAGGTTGATACACAGTATTCGGATGTGAGCTCAGCTCCCTGCCCAGCACATCAGAGCCGTTGTCTTTTATATTAGAGTCAGATAGCCCAGGAACACATGTGTGCACAGACACAGTTATACCTCTCTTATATAATGTATTTACAACAGACATGATGAGTTATGCTCAGCTGGATATGAGGTGAGGGAGCCTGACCATTCTGTCTCCATTTTCCTCACAGGGCCCTTAAAAGAACAGATGATAGTTTGTGACAAGGTCTATCTGGGTGTGGTGAAGTCTTTTCTCCTATGATAAGAGTTAATCTTCAGAGGATTGATAATAGTAGAGTACCTTTGGAGGACCTGTCATTAGGCAGATAGGGGGAATTCAGAAAGCATTGCCTTGCTCAACTGTTGGTAATTAATATAATAAAATGATATATATTTTGGGGTGGTATTTCTTGAACTCCTTCAAAGGCTAACTTTGTTTAATAAACAATTCAAGTATAACTAAGAATGAGTAAATGGGTGAATGAAAATGGGATGAAATTTGTAAATGAGCTTTTCATAGCTCTAGGTATCGTCTTCAGTAACTTGAAGTTTTAAAGGTATGTTGGATTAATAAATGTTTATAAAACATCTGAATCATTTTTAAGTAAGTCAAAAATACTAAAACTTGCTCCTCAGCTATTCTGATTTTGTTGTGTATTAGAGTCTGAAGACAGATTTAATTACCCTCAATGATTGAAGTAGGCTACTAGAAATTGTTCTGAAGAGAAAACAGCTGTTCACTGCTTTCATTGAGAAAATGTGGAATGTGTCTTGACTCATTGAAAAACATTGAGTGATAATGAGCTGGTTGAGGCTGACAATCAATGCATGGCCATATTCATTTCTTTAACAGGTATTTGACAATCCATATGTAACACATTCTGCTAGGAGCACGGATATAATGGCAAACAAGTTAGATGTAGTCCCTTTCCTCATGGAGTGTCATAGGAGAAATAGATGTATATAAAGAAGAAGAGGATTGTCCGTACACTACTATCTGCAAATAGATGAATGGCTGAATTGAACGCCTCATGTCAACCATTCTGTTGCCATTTATCTAGTACCAAACACAGTGCTAGCCTCACAGTTTAATTTTTGATAATGAGTAAATTCTGCTAACGATATATCTAGTTTTTATGCAGTATAGAGAACTTTGGAATATTTGGGTCTGTTAATAAACATTTAAAAGGTTGTACTATAAGGAAAAATGTTTCTAAAAATTACTAACTGGTGCTCCTACAACTATGCAGTTTTCTGTATTCAATTATCACACTAGTTAAATGAGTACTATTTCACATTGGCCTGTGACCTTATTTTGATCAAGTGTTTTGAACCTTTGATATTTTTGACAAACTACCCAAAATCAAATTCTAAACTTAAGTATGTTTAGCCTAGAATTATCTTGGGGATTTTCCAATTGGGCCCCTGGAGAGCCTCAAAGGATGTAACTCTCATCTTATACACATGCTAATCTTATTAGTCTTGTTTCATCTGTTGAATTGTATGGGATGCACTGGTAAATAATAAAGTGATGTTAAACCTTTTTGAGTTATGTTTTTATGGATGTGGTTCAGAAATTGTATGAAATTCATAGAATTCTAATGGTCCTGATATAACTGTTTTTTTTTTTTTTTTTTTTTTTTTTTTACTCATTCCCTCAGCCCCAGCTCACTCACTTGAGAGAGTCTTCTTAGGAAAATATCATGCTTCTATTTTCTTTTTTCAAAAGGAGGAGGTAATTCTTTAAACTGACTCAACCCCTACTTTAACTAACAACAGTGAAAATTCTTCAAGACCCTTTCTCATTTTTTCCCTTTATCCAAATGAAAATTCTGAGAATTTAGCTATTTTAAAGACGTTTCTGAGGATCTCTGGGCTATACTTACTACAGACATTGGATGAATCCATTTGGCTCCTTGGTAAAGATTCAAACTGAGCCAAACAATCCACTTCTTAATATCAGACAGTTGGTGTCCCTTTGGTTGAGTATTGGTGTTCCTTTGGTTAAAGTCAATGCTTTTATTTGGGAATTTGGGGACGATTGTCCCACTTGTGTCAGCAAAGGCTTTTAGCCTGTGGAAGTTTTCCCACTAGTTAGGAGTTTTCCCTTTTACACAAAAAATATATTAGAATCACAATTGGGTTTCCTCTGATATATCAAACGAGGGCTGCCAGCAGTCCTATTTACTCAATCATAATTCTGGTTATTTTCTTAAAATGTTGTCTGCAAAAGAGATAACCAAGTTTCCTTGTCAATTGCTGGTTATAATGCTTTAGTGTGGTCATTCTAAGTCTTTGTCGTTCAATTATTTTTTTAATTTTTCTCTAAAAGCATTTGCAACCTGCTATATTGAAAAAGTGTTTCATCTTTAAGAAGGTTCATAGAAAGACCTTTAACAAGTACAGGTTTTTGATAACTATAAGACCATACCTTTAGGTTGAGTGGGAATTCCCAGAACTCTTACTGATTGGTTTATAAAACAAATCCAACATCAAAAAGAATAGAATTAATTGAATATCAAGAAACTTTTTTGGCAGATTTTTATCCTAGGTCAGCCAATGCTGAGATTATTGACATGTGAAATTTGAATGAACTCCTTAAAACTGATCCAGGTCAACTTCCGTATGTTGATTTATTTAATAAACAATACAATGCACCTGATTTGGAAGAGCAAAATTTATATCTGAAAGGATGTAAACTCATTGTTTAAAGTGAACCCACAGAGGACCTCAGGTCCTCGTTGAGTCCTTGAAGTTTCCATTGTTGAGAGCATTGCACTTGACAGCTCATCGTGGAATAGGCAAAATGATCTAAATCCTGAGCAAATTTTGGTAGGTGGCTGTTCTAAAATTACTAAAACAGTTTACGGCAAATGTTTGATTTGTCAAGCCCATGATCCTAGCAGTATAAACAAATCTTCAGGTGATACACTTCTACTACCTGATGGACCATTTGAACATTTACAAAAGAATTTTACTCAATTGCCACCTTCAGTGGGGTATAAGTATGATGGCACTTCAAAACGTCCATGGAAAGATCCATATTATCTTTTAATTCTATTTTTCCACAGGCTTTTTGAAGTACCCTTGTACTTCAAAAAATTAGTATTCTTCTAATAGTCTGTTTTCTGGTTGTATAGCTTTCCACGCAGGAAGGCCAATGTTAAAACAGTATTTAAAAGGTTATTGAAAAATGTGTTCCAAAAATATATTAAGGGGATGATAACTTGCTTTATAAAAAGAATCCGTACTGCAAAATACAAAATTGATCACAAGCAGTCTTTCAAATAGTGAGCCCTCTAAATCACTTAAGAAATTTAATTTACACATTACTTTTAGGAATATGTATATCTATTGTCCATGACAAAGCACATGATCAGGGATACAGAGGTACTGCTATAAAGAAAAATGAGTAATTTTTAAATGTGTATCAGCAAGTGAATTTTGTCCATAGTGGTCCTCTTTGGAAACATTGCCATTGTGATGGCAGTGCTCAAGACAGTACTAGAACTTGTTTGTCATAAAGCCCCAGGTCCATTCTTAGCATTTGCAAAGCCTGGGGTAGTATTGCAAATTCAGACCCACCTATCAAGTGACTAAATATTTTAAAGTTACAAATCAAGCTAACAGTTAAATAAAAAATGTTCTATTCTTCTCGCTTGATAAATACATCTTTGTAATAAAAAAAAGAGAATATCAAAGGCAACTAAGCTTAATTATTACTGCATAAGTTTGAATACTTTGTTGATGGGTTGGCAAATTTGGATGAATAAAATAAATACATAGAATATATAAGCTATTTCAGAAAATTTTTCTTTCCTGCCTATCAGCAAACATTACTAGTTATGTTGTACTAATCAAAATTTCTGCATAATCTGTGTTCTATTGTTAATGATTTAAAGAATTTAACAAAATGTATTTGTAATCAAAATATGTATCATTTGAATGCACTTTCATAAAAATATAAATTAGTTAAAATAAAAAATTACAATTATTTGCACATATGCTTTCCAAAAAAGTCATTTTCTTCCAAACTTTTAAAATCATCTATTAAAATAAGTGGCAAATTACAAATGATAATTAATATTAAATTTTAAACCAAGTTATTTAAATAAAGGTATTTTTGCTTTTTGAGATTTTAATTGTTATTAAATTTTTGTAAACATATTTACAATTCTATCTAGTTGTTAATATAAAGATTTAGTATCATACTTTATGTTACATCTAGACCTACATATACGTGAGTAATGAATTGCTTAACATTGCAAAATATTTCTCAGCCACCATGAACTCAGTTCACCATTCTTGTGAACTGCCTCCTCAGTCACAAATCGTAACATGGAAAGAAAGGTAGGAAGTAGACACTGGACACTAATGGGAAATGATACTTCTTTAAGCAAGAATCTTCTGTAACCATCTCTCTGAGAAAATATGTTTGACCGGTTTGTTAACTTACCTTTTCTTTTAATTTATCATTTAAGCACTTCTACTGCTCAAAACAGCCTGGCTCTTCAAAGCATTGTCGGCAGAGGTACCACCTCACAGTATTCAGACATAGTTGCCTTTGTCTCACGGATATCAGGGCATTGTGCTGGAGCTGATGAGAAGGATTTCCCTGGGGGCCTCATCAGTGTTAATCATGAGGGCAGATGTTTTAAGGTTGTGAGTTGTACTGCACCCGTGATGAGCGCTGGATCCTGAGTGACAGAGGGTCCGCATGTTATTAGTGTGTCTGTGATACACGCAGGACTTTCTAAATCATGAGCCCAGTACAGGTGCTCTTACACAGGCCTAAGGGCAGAATTGTATACGTTTTATAAAACAAATCTCATTTTATTGTTTGTATCTCAATCGTAGGTGTGATCCATTTCATTACTCAATTTTATTTACCATACTAAGTTCAAAATAAAATTTGATTGTTCTGAACATTATGCCTGCCCACAAATGATAGTCTTTTCCATTGAAAGATTTCCAAAGAATATGCTTTGGATTCATAGGAGACTCAAAAAAGTTTGAATAGTAGCAGCATCCCTGGAATATCTGTGTCATTTCTCAAGATAAAACATTTCACAGTAAAAATGTTGATTTGCTTGTTAAACATAATGATATTTAAAAATTCTATCATGAAAGCTCATGAGTGTCTGGCTACCATCCTACAAAAACTAGATGAGGCTCAGAAAGCTGCTGAGTAGAGAGAGAAGTTTGGAGGTTACATCAAACGGGCTTGTTGATAGAGAGAAGGTGGAACTCCAGGAAATCTACCTTACAGAAGGTAAGTACATTACAAGAGAGGCAGATCAAAGTGGGACAGGGGGCTTGAATGCCGGTCGTGTATCAGAAGACTTGGAATGACCACACACTGTTACTGACAGATGCTAAAGAACAGCATTCTCAAAGGAAGACACATGAGGAAGAGATAAAGAGTCTCATCATTAATCCCAGGAGGTAGAGACTAGGATTGAGCTTGCTGAGAGACTGAGAGCCCCGTTGCAAAGGAGAAGGGATGATTTGGAAGCTGAATTGAAATGCACCAAAGAAAGGCATGATTAAACACAAAGGATGCCTGACCAGGCTTGACTGGAACTGACTGAGGTGTGGTGCCCCTCATTCCTGCACTCAGCTTCTCCTTTCTGACTTCATCTGAATCTATGTGTCTAAAACTTGTCTTTAAACTCAAAGCTGACCTTCAACTGGATGGTGGCTTTCATGTTTTACCTCCTTCCTTCTCAAATTGTCTATTTCATTCTCCCCAAAGATCCCAGCTAGGCTCCGAGCCAAACAACTTCAGGAACACCATTTAGGGGAATGTGAGTAGAAGAAAAGTGTCTTTAAAAACATGCAATGTCCACATTTTGCAGTTACCTTTCTTGATGATGTTTGTAAAAACATTCCAGATAATTCTACAGCTCTTAAGCTGTAGCTAAGCACTTTCTCAATTTTCAAAGGTAACTTTTCAGCCTAATGCATGTTGATCCCTCTGTCCTTATCAGAGCCAAACATAGAAAACTTATTGTTGCCTACCAAGCACCATGCAAATCAGAAAGATGATTCCAGAAGTTTACATGCCTTCAAAAACACAATTCCCAGGTTTAAGGCATGTCTAGAGCATGTTTTTAAGTTGTTAGTGACCAAAAAATCAACATGAGACTGCTATGTAAAACAAATCTTTGTCTATGCTTTTCTCCAACCATTCCCCAACAGAACCACTCACGCATCATGTGCTCCACGTGTGGCATCTACATCCTTCCATAACTCCTTTGAAAAAGAACTTTTTTGCCATTGATTTAGCTAAGAAAAACTCATCCCACCACATGTTCCTGGATCAAGATCTTCCCTGGGTTTCTTTTAGAGGGGAATGGTATTTCAAAACCACATCTGGGCGGTAAAGATGCTTCTAGCTACCGGGTTGATCACTGTTTCTGGGCATCTTCCATGAACAAAGCTAGGGTAGTTTGTTTTGTTTGTTTTACCCTTTTAAGATAGAATATCTCATAGGTTCATTCTTATTCTTCCTATTCAAATTCAGGACTATTTACTCAACATTTTGTATATTATACCTGTCTCCTTTCTTCCATACTGAGAATTCTGGTTCTTAAAGTCATAGAGATAATAGGATTAGAGTATTGCATAATTACTCATTTATTTATCCCACATTACACACACAATGATCTCAGAATAACAATCGTATTTTTGTAGTTGTACTATATCTACACTGTCTGAGGACGTGGGCATTACATACCAGCTCTCCATTTTTATCCTCACTTATTATTCTATAAGTAGTTATTTGTTTAATGCTACTCACCAGTTCTAAGGTTGATGTCCCCCTAGTCACGTTGGTTCTTTAAAGGTTATTTTCTAGCAGATTCCTTAGGAAGGGACCATGTATATAATATTCTCTGGATTCTTACAGTTTGAAAACAGATTGTGCCCTTCATACTGGAGATTCAGTTTTTCTGTAAAGAAAAACTTATTTTGTTTCCTTGAGTTACTCCATTTTCTTCTAGCATAAAGTGGTATTTTTGGAAAATCTGATGATAATCTAGGTTTCTTTCCCTTTTAAGTAGCATAATCTTTTTGGCTAGATGTCCAAAGGGCTTTTTACTTATCTCTAAAATGCTGTAATTTTACTAGAATATGTTTTAGTGCTGGCCATTTGGGGTCAATATTTAAGTATAAAATGTGCTTTCTTCAATATGGAATTTTAATTCTTTTTTTATTTTAGAAAGTTTTCTTGAACTATAATTTCTGGTATTTGTTCTATTCCTTATATTAAGTATTTTTCTCCAGGGACTCCTATTGACTATATCTTGTATCTTCTTTGCCTATCTTCAATATTTGTCAGTTTCTATTGAATTCTCTTTACACATTTCTTCCTTTCTTTTTGACTTTATTAATTCCCCCCTTTTCACCTTCTAGTTCTCTTAAGGCATTTGTGCTTGTTTTTTCTAGTTTAGCTTTCATTTGAGAAATTTTTTTTTCTTTTCTTCCTGATTCTTTCCTTAGTTCTGTCACCACATTCTGAGTTTTTCTGATTCTGATTCATGTTCTTTCATCTCTTGTATAATTCTCTTATTGCTTTTTAGCTCATTTTGAAATAGAAGATTAGAATCTTGATCTGCTCTGTGGACATGTCTTTCTGCCATGCTTTCATTGTTGGGATATTATTTTCCACTCTGTTATCTTTTTTTTCTTATAGTAACTATGTATAAGATTTGGTTGCTACAAATTTCTCCTGCACATTTTGTGAAATTAGTTTCCTGAACGTTTAGAAGAAGGCATGGTTCAGGGTAGCTTTTCTAATTTCATAGGACTCCCTCTTCTGTTGCATGAAAGCAACTGAAAGTAATGAATGTAGTGTTGAAAAATAAGGTGGCTTGCTTTCTGACATTTCTTGGGTATGCCCCCCTTCACATTTATCTAGATCTTCTCTTTAATTCTTCTCTTTTGTCCAAAATAGACACTCACTACCAGCACTTTTTCTTCAATGGGGTAGTGTTGTCTAAAAAGGGACCCCTCGTGGATCAATTTTGAGAGTTCATAGGTATCCAGCCCCTTCAGACCTGTGTAAAATCTTGGACTGTGTAAAATCTTGGCCTGGTTTAGCTGCTGTCTATTTTTGCATTCTCTGCTCTCAGTTCAAATGTCATGGCACCTCCTACTTCTTTTCTCTTACAGAGATGTTGACACCATGCAGGCCTTGTGGCTATTGCTGTTTTGACCTTACCCACTTATATTTTGGAATATGTGAAGATATGTGGTCATTTAGTTTTACTGTAAATGCTAACCACAGGCTTTGGTTTTGCTGTCTTGTTTCTCTATTCGTTTTTTTTTTTTAATAAACTTCTTTATTTCAGAATAATTTTATATTTACAAAGAAGTGGAAAAGGTAGTCCAGTAGGATCTGGTAAACCCCTCACCTATTTTCACCCATTATTGACATCTTATTTTATTGTGATATATTCATCAAAACTAAGAAACTAACAATGGTACATTACTATTAACTAAATTCAAGACTTTATTTAGATTTCATCCTTTTTCCATTAATGTACTTTTTGTTACAGAATCCAATTGAACATACATTTCATTTAGTTGTCATGTCTCTGCAGTCTCCTCTGATCTGCAACAGGTTCTCAGTCTTTCCTTGTTTTTCATGACCTTGACAGTCTTGAGGAACTTTTATCAAATATATTATAGAATGCCCCCCAATCTGGGTTTGTCTAAAATTTTTCATATAATTAGACCAAGGTCATAGGTTTTTGGAAAGAATATTGCAGAGGTGAGGAGCCCTTCTCATCATATCATACTGGGACTACATGATATCCATGTGACATCACTGTGATGTTAATCTTCATCACCTGGTTAAGGTGACATCTGTCATGTTTCTCTATTGTGAAGTTATTAATTTTCCCCATCCAGACTCTATTCTTTAGAATTAGATACTAAATCGAGTCCACATTAAAGGGAGAGGTGGCAGGAATTAAATTTACCTCCTGGGCAGAGAGCCGGGAGCAGTATCTGTGTATATTATTTGGAATTTTTTGGTAAGGAAGATTTGTATTTTCTTTTCCATGTACTTATTTAATTGTTTCTTTATACTATTACTTTTGTCATTATCTTATATTTGGGTTATATTTCAATCCTTCTTTCTTCATTTTGTTGTTCAAATTGTTGCAGCTCTGGCCATTGGGAGCATTCTGTGATTGGTGCCTATGTTTTCTCTGTTTTCATGTGGCTATTCAGAAAGATTCAGATAGTCTGCCATGATGTCATCTTTCCTTCTTGCATTCTTTCCACTATTTTCTATAAACATTATTTCATGCAATTACCACAAATACATACATAAAATTACATACTCCTATTTGCTACTGAAGTTCTTCCTGTCCCTGCTTTATCCACAGCATTTTACTTGTGGGAACTACACCTTCCGGGCTACAGGTATGCCTAATTATTTTCTGAGAATTGTTTGGTCTGGTTACCTGAGAGTGGAAAATGAAAAGATATATACAAATTAATCCAAATTGTCCAAGACTTTTACACTGAAAACTATAAGATACATTAAAATAGATGAAATTTAAAGACCTAAATAAAGGGAAAGATTATATACCATGTGCATGGACCGGAAGACACAAGATTGTTAACATTGCAATTCTTCACAAATTGATCTATAGCTTCAACAGAATTCACATTCAAATTCTAGGCCCGTTTTTTTTGTTTTGTTTTGTTTTAATTTATAAGCTATCTTTAAGACTTATATGGAAGTGCAAAAAATCTAGAATAACTAAAGCAATTTTTAAAAACAACAGATTTGGACATTCAGAGGAAGCTGTAGCTCAGTTGGCCTCGGTGAGTAGAAGCCCATGCTGCTGGGCCCAGGCATAGCCTCTGTTCCTGCTCCCTTAGCCACTCCATTCATGTGCCCAGTGCTGTGACAGCCAATGACAGAAGCCTGTTAATGTCAACTGTCCTAAGTCATTTTGCCTAGATGGTTGTTCAATGCCTCTCCCATGTTCTGATGGGTATTAACATGTAATACAAAAATCTTCACACTTTGTGCCCATTTTTATATGCCCTTCCATGTGTCTCTAACCCAGACTTCCCTGTCTCCAATCTTCCAATTCTTTCCTTCCAGGCTCCTGACCAGCTGGCCAGGCCATTGGTCATGGGTCAGAAATCTGTAGATATTCTCATCTAGGGCCACTTCTACTTCCACACACAGTAGATGACAAGCTTTGCCACTTGAGAAGATTGCCACTGTCTTTCAAAGGCCATCCTGAATCTGGCTGTGATGCAGCCTCCATCCATTCTCAGTTTGTACCCACATCCTGAGCCAACCATTTGTAAACCAAGCTTGGGCTTTTCCATTCTCTTTCAGCGTATTGTATGAGCCTCACCATATAGCCATAGGTATGAGCTGGGGGAGAACCTTAGTGAAATTGTGGCAGGTAACATGGAGGTTTGAGCTCCTGTTTATGCAGCTTACACATGCCCTCTGGTCCTGCTCAGGCTCAATCTCAGATGTACCATTTCAATCTTATGAAAGACTGTGGCTGAACCTATCTGACTTTATGATTTTATGTTCATACAAGTTCATCTGAATTAGCAGTCCCCATAGCAAAATCACCTGGTGCCCCATGTGCAAGCACTCCATCTCTCCCTGGACCCACTGATCCACCAGGAGCTGTTTTTCAAAAGACATATCATTCTTTGTTGTAGATGCCATGGACTTACGCCAGAATTCAAGATTCCTACTCTGTGATTCTCTGCCTAGCTAGGGCTTCACATAAAATCCACATTTCAGCTTTATCAACCAGTGATACCTCCAACACCCCAGGATCTGCTAGACTGTATGGCCCAAGTGAGCTCTTCTCTGTGCTAAGACCTACTAACACCTGGCAGCATTTCAGGCCTCCAGGTAGTGAGTCACAGCCAAATTCCCAGGTGTAGAATACGCTGTCTCTAGAACTCATAGAAGTCTACCAAGCACTGTGCTCCCTTCTTTATGTTAGGGGATGCAAGATGCAACAATTTGTCTTTATTTTGGAGGGAATATAGAAACACTCCCCTGTCCACCAGATCCCTGGAAACCTTCCTGAATTGGCAGGTCTCTGAATCTTTGCAGGGCTTATTTCCTGTTCTCTGCAGCACATCTCTCACCAAGGCCTTCAGCTTGCTCAGCACCTCTTATTCATCCTGCCTGATAAGTATGGTATCATTGCTTTCATGGACCAACGTTATGTTCTACAGCACTGCTTGATATATTAAAAAATAGAAAGGACCTAAATGTTCATTAAGGACCATGATTGAATAAATCATTGTATAATACCACTTGAAGGAGCATACAGCCATTAAAAGGAAAGAGATCTGTGGATATACAAAGGTTTCTATGATATATCATTACATGGAAAAAAAGCAAGTTACAGAGTACTATGTTCAGTGTGAGCCAAGTTATGCAAAAATAAAAGGACAAGTTTGTATTTATCATTATTATTATTTGTACAGTCGCCCTTCAGTGTCCAATGGGGATTGGTTCCAGGACCCTCCACAGATACCAAAATCTGTGGATGCTCAACTCCCTTAGATGAAATGGTGTAGTATTTTCATATAACCTATGCACATCCTCCCATATACTTTAAATCATCCCTAGATTACTTATAACACCTAACACAATGTAAATGCTATATAAACAGTTATACTATTTTTGTGTGCTCTTTATTTTTTACTGTTATTTTTTATTGTTTTGGGTTTTTTTGTTTTTTGTGTGTGTTTTTTTAGTTTTCAATCTACAGTTGGTCAAATCCATGGATGCAAAACTCACGGATATGGAGGGCCACAGGGTCAACTGTATATGTGTGGAAAAGGTCTGGAAGATACACAGTAAACTGTTTCAGTGGGTCTCTTTAAGGTGGAGAATGAAAATGCTGTTAAGAATTGGGGAAGATAGCTTTCGGTTTTAATTTCTATAAGATTGTCATAAAATTCTATGTTGTTCAATAATGCTTTGAGCATCAATTGCAGATAGATCTACCATATGACCCAGCTATCCCACTGCTGGGAATATACCCAGAGGAATGGAAATCATCAAGTCAAAGGTATACCTGTTCCCCAATGTTCATCGCAGCACTCTTTACAATAGCCAAGAGTTGGAACCAGCCCAAATGTCCATCATCAGATGACTGGATACGGAAAATGTGGTACATCTACACAATGGAATACTACTCAGCCATAAAAAAAAAATGAAATACTACCATTTGCAACGACATGATGGACCTAGAGAGAATTATATTAAGTGAACAAGTCAGACACAGAAAGAGAAATATCACATGTTCTCACTTATTTGTGGGAGCTAAAAATAAACAAATAAATACACAAATAAACTGGGGGAGAGGGAAGAAGACACAACAATTACAATTCCTTGAAGTTGATACGACAAGTGAACAGATATGAGGTTGTTGGGAGGGAGCGGGGAGCAGGTGGAGGGAGGGAGGTTTCGGTAATTGGCCACAATAATCAACCACATTGTATACTGACAAAATAAAATAAAATTTGGAAGAAAAACAAAAAGGTAATTCAAATCCATGAACATTTTAAAGTACCCTCATACATATTAATTAACAAAATCCAAAATATTGTTTCTCAAATTATGAATGGCATGTATTCCAGGATTTCCTCTTAAATTAGCTTTATTGCATTTGAATTAAAAATTGTTGCATAGAACAATGTCTCTTCTAAAATGGCTTACTTATTATGTTTAAAAACCAATAAAATTTCTTTTTTCCTAAACACCTTCTAAACATTAAAATAGCTTTATGTTTAAAAAATAATAATAATGCTTTGAGCATAATAGGATGATTTTGAGAAAAATGTAGAGATACCATGTTTTTAGCTCAGATGTCACGTATCTGAAACAATTTGCCTGTGAAATTAAGGAGAAAATGAGCATCCAGGTCACAAACACTTTTCCACATAGAAACATGGCTTCCAGGTTATCACTTCTGGAGACAGCATGTTGATGGAGAGATTGTATTCATTTATTTAAGCTTTAACTGCCTCTTGAATGTTCGAGTTATCTGCAATTTCTCCTACTTTCAATATTCCTGCTATAAATATATTTGAACATGTAGGTTTAAAAAAAAATTCTGCAGGATAATTTCCATAGATAAATTCCCACTGGGTCAAAATGTGCAATCCTCTGTGCGATTCCTGTGACCTGTTGCCAGGTTGTCCTCCAGAATGATTGTCACCTCCAAGTGACAACACCAAAAGCAATCCTCACATTCTCAACTTCCTGGAGCCATATTTATCTATTCTGAATTGTACTTATTCCTTTATGCATATCCCATCAAAGGCCAGAGAGTTCTGCATGGATTATTTAGAAGTGACCAGCGTGTTAGCCAAGACCTCCCTTTCTAGAGCTTTACCTATTGTGTGAGAACAAGAGTCACTGAACTTTCATTCAGTAGTAGTATCATTCCTCAATAGGTGATATCAATAGGTAAACCAAACTAAAATGTAAAATTTAGTGGTAAAATAAATTTGGGGAACACTGGGTTAAATCAAGTTTTAAAAAATTTCTTTTCTACCAGATATTGTAAAGTTTTCAATATGCTAAATTACACTGTGAATCTCTAATAAAGGGATAACATATTGTAGGGTCTCCCAGTATCCCCCACTTTTTTCTGTCCTGACCAAGAAATACAGAGTGCTTTGACCATTCTGTGTCCTGTCCAGCTGCATGTTTTCCCTGCAGGCCTCAGCCCAAGCCAGGGCCTTGAAGGTTCCCAGGTCCTGTCAAAGGTATTGAGGTTGTTGCCCAAAACACTGAGAGAAACTAGCCCTGGCCCTGAGCTAAATTCTTTAAGCCATCATATAAACTCATAGTCTGACCCCTTTGTCGTGAACATACCTACGTAGAACATCCCTTTCTCTCACTGTCCACAGCATGGACCACTGTAGCACTCTGTTAGTAAATTCCCCTCATAAATGCTTTGGACCGATCACCTTGGCATTTAGTGCTATTTTTCTTCAGAATCCCAACCTACTCCATCTTAGGACTGTTTGGGGCAGTTTGGAGGCAACTCCAGCTGCAGGTTCAGACAACTGAACAAATATTCATTATTTCCAAAATGTATTTGACCACTGCTGTAAATTGGATGCCCTCCCAACCTCCTTGAGGCTTAATCCCCACTGTAACAGGTGAGGGTGGGAAATCCTATTACGGTAATTGAAAGAAGGGGCCTTGAAGAGGTGATTGGAGTGTAGGACCATGCCGTTGTGAATGGATTAATAATGGTGGTCAGGGCGTGATTCTGAGGGCTTTAAAAAGAAGAGCACATGAGAGGTTTGTCTCTCTCTGCTCTGCCATTTTCACAATGTGATACCCTGCCGTCACTGTTGCCACCACCAAGGCCTTCACCAAATGTGTTCCCTGGACTTTGGACTTCCCAGCCTCAGAAACTGTAAACAATAAATTTTGTTTTCTTTTCAATTATCCAGTTCCAGGTATTTTGTTATAAGCAACAGAAACAGACTAATATAATCACAAAATGTTTTTTCTTTTATGAGCATCTCTCCTGATCAATGTTCTGTGGAACTCACTTTAGGAAATATTACCCAATAGTTACATGATGGAAGCGATGGACATTTTTTTCACATAACAGTCTTTCATTTTGTTCTGCTGCAGCAAGTTGCAATAACCATTTATTGTGAAATTTGTGATATGCTTCTTTCCAGTCTGTTTTTCTTCACTGTTCCAGTCAGAATACTAGCTTCTGCATGTCTACTCAATTCCGCATCAGTAGCATGCCTTCCTTTTAAATTAAAATTTTTTCCATCCTTATATACCTGCACCTTAAGATTCTCAATGTTTAATAGAGGATATAAAAAAATACAGTATTTACAAGTAACTGTAATCAAGTGTTACGGTTAATTTTATGTGTCATCTTGAATGGACCATGGGGTTCCCAGATATTTGGTTAGACAGTATTTCTGGGTGCATCTGTGAGGTTGCTTCTGGTTGAGATTAACATTTGAATCAGTAGATTGAGTAAAGCAGATTTCCCCCCTCAGTGTGGACGGGCATCATTCAATCTGTTGAGGGCCTGAATAGGACAAAACGGCAGAGAAAGGGAGAATTTGCTCTCTGCCTGGCTGCTTGCTTCATCTGGGATATCAGTCTTCTGCACTCGGTCTGGAACTTGCACCATCAGCTGTCCTACTTCTTAGGCCTTCAGACTCGTACTGGACCTACACCACAAGCTCTCCTGGGTCTCCAGCTTGCCAACTGCAGATCATGGAACTTCTGGGTCTTCAAAATTGCATGAGCCAAGTCCTTAAAATAAATCTCTTATATAACTTCTATTGGTTCTGTTTCTCTAGAGCACCTTAACTAATACAATAAGGTAGAAAACTAGAAAAATAATTTAAAGATATCATAATTAAAAGAACATTTCAATTTAATTGCCAACTATGATTCACGTAAGTATCTCTAACTTGTGTTCTCTGCATAAACTATTCAAATAAACACATTAGAGTATGACGTTGGTACATGTAAAAAATTAATTCAAACTGAATCAATCTATTGACAGACTAGATAGGTGACCTGTTTATGTGTAATGCTAGATGACACACACTCTCAACACAGGCACTACAATCTAATAATATCTTATGTGACACAGGGTTAAAATGAAAGGTAGTTCTACCAAAATGGTTGAGTTGTGTTTAATGGAAAAATATTTTACCCTGCTTCAGTTTTTAAAATTTAAATTAAAATTAATTAAAATAAAATAAAACTTTAATGCAGTTTCTCAGTTATACTAGCCATATTTCAAGAGCAATGAACAATGTTCCTGAGGAGACACGAGGACATAGGATCCAAAGGGATCAAATTTGCAAAAGAGGAGAGACATTCTATTCCAGTCCTAAAACTGCCATACGCCCTTCTACTCCACCTCCACATACCCCACTGGCCACCCCTAAAGAGAGTACATAGGTAAGACTAAAGCCTTCAAGAATGGTTTTGAAGAGGCCTGTGGCATCAGACACATCTGGGTTCAAATCCTGGCTCTACCATTTACCATGTGACTTTTGTCAAGTTATTTGAACTTCTGAGCTTCAGTCTCCTTGTCATTTAAATAGAGGAGAAACTACTTACCTTAAAGTATAGCATGAGAATTCAGCAAGGTAATGCACACAAAGAAATGCTTAGCACAGTAACTGAGTGCCTCGTTAGAAGCACTCAATCTTTTACATCAATTATTAAAAACACCCCTCATCTATTTTACAAATTTGCCCGATGAAGAACCCCAAGCCTACCATATAGTAAGTTGTACTGGGCAGAACTGTCAAGTCACTGAATATTAGTGGTGGTGGGCTGAAAGCATCATGGAAGATTTGGATGGCTTCTGATGTGCTTTCCCTTAACCACATTTTAGGTAGGTCCTTCTGCAGCTAAGTCTCCCGCCACATCAAAACCATACTATGAGACAGAAGGAGGACAAGTTATAATTAAAATAAAAGATGGTCAGATATCCTACTTTGGTATCAGACATTGGGCCTTTCTTCCTGTATCTGAAAATCTAAACTTGATTTGATGTTTCACAAAGTGCTTGAGAGGTTCCACCCAGTTTTGTGGGTAAGGCACCTTTCCTAAACCTTTGAAAAGGTGTTTTTTGGTCCTGTGGTAGTCAAATCACCTCAGAAGTAGCCCAGCCAACGCCCAGCACTGAGGGAACCTGCTCTGAGGAATGATTACCCAGCATGCCTCTCTGCCCTGCCCCTACTCTTCACCACCAGCGATGAGCTTTGGAGACTGCTGAAGAATGGAGAAGCTCGTGCTCCTCCAAATTTCCCACTCCTTCGACCAGTCCCTTTCCCTGCCTCCACTAATTGGTTAGAAGTTCTACTCATTCTACACTGCCATTTTTGCGGTGTAATTTCCCCAGTGGTAAACCAAAACAGTGATATAAGAGTGGGTGTGCAAAATGATTTGATGACTTGTAAAAATGATCAGGTGTTCAGAAAGCCTGCGGGCAGATGCTTTATTATGGGGCATTTCAAACAGACAGTAAAGTGGGGAGAAGAAAATAACAGGCTCTCAGTCACCACCGATCAGTTGTAACAAATGTTCCCATTTCCCATGTTTAGTTCAGATGTTGTTAAGGAAATAAAATATCACAGATGTAGTTGAAGTCCTTCTTTAGATCTGTTCTTCAAGTTGAAGTTATTATTATCTCTAAACTTTCAACTTAAATATGTAGATTGTGAGCATGGCAGTAATAAATCTGAAAACAGCATTCAGAAGCAAAGTGAAAATTTTATTCTCATGTTCGATGGGCTTTAATTTAGCTAGTCTTAGAGCCATATTTTCCTTCTTATTTATGATGCAATTTTTTTTCATGTTTTCAAAGACTCCCAAAGCTAGGATTAGAATTCACTGTGTGCTATTATGTTGTGATCAAAAAGCCAATCTAAATTTGCTTTGAAATTCTTACCAGCTTTCAATTTAAGCTATTAAAGTTTTCAGTACCCAAAGTGGGGCTGGTTGGTTAGTTCAGTGGTTAGAGTGTGGTGTTATAATACCAAGGTCAAGGGTTCAGGTCCCCTTACTGGCCAACCACCAAAATAAATATATATATATATATAAAACACCCAAAGGCATCATGAAGGTCTTGTGTAATTTCACAAGTTAAGATATTGGATTTTATGTTCTTTCCCCATTGAGAAGCCATTTCAGGCTGCAAAGTAGCTGAGTACTAAACAAACAACAAAAACCTGAGTGCTGCTCTTGCCCAGTTGAATTTCTTCCTATTCAACTCACTTTTTATTCATTCCCACCAAAATCTGAATGTTTATTTATCTTTTAATTCATTCAAATTTATGTAACTCAGGGTGAAAGCCCACAAATTTAATAACAATGTATGTTTTTATTAACTAAAATTTAGTTAGCATTGACATTTTTATATTCTATAAGATTAAAATGTCTGGAAGTTTAGAAGTTTCTATTATTTTTCCAAAGACCCATTTGGAGAGTCCAGACTTCCCCTTAAGTTCATTAATTCAAATTATTCTTTTTAAATAAAAAGCACTCAAATAAAAAAGGACAGTAATGAAATTGTTACTGTTTGCTGATGACCTAATCTTATATATTGCAGCCCTACAGATTCCACAAAAAAACTGTTAGAACTAATAAAAAAAATACAGTAAAGTTGCAAGATACAAAATCAGCACACAAAAATCTGTAGTGTTTCTATACACTAAGAACAAACCATCTTAGAAAAGAAATCAAAAACATTTGCAATAGCTACAAAAAGACAAAATACTTAGCAATAAATTTAAGCAAGGAGGTGAAAGACCTGTACACTGAAAAGGATTAAATATTAATAAAATAAGTTGAAGAGGACACAAATGGAAAGATATCACATGTTCATGAATTGAAAGAATTAATATTATTAAAATAATCCATAATGTCCAAAGCAATCTACAGGTTCAATGCAATTTCTATCAAAATTCCAGTGTCATTTTTCACAGAATTAGAAAAAACAATTCTAAAATTCATATGGAACTACAAAAACCCCCAAATAGCCAAGGCAAAACTGAACAAAAAGGACAAAGCTGGAGGCATCACACTACCTGATTTCAAACTATATTACAAAGCTAAGCTAATTAAAACAGCATGGTACTGGCATAAAAATAGACACATTGACCAATGAAGCAGATTAAAGAGCCCAGAAAAGAACCCATGAATTTATGGTCAACTGATTTTCAACAAAGGCACCACAAACACCCAATGGGAAAAAGACTCTTCAATAAATGATATTGGGAAAACTGGGTATCCACATGCAAAAGAATGAAATTGAACCTTTATTTTGCACCAGTTATAAAAATCAACTCAAAATGGATTAAAGACTTAAATGTGAGACTTGAAACTAAAACTACCAGGAGAAAACATATGGGGAAAACGACACAACATTGGTCTGGGCAATGATTTTTTTGGATTTTACCCCAAAGCTCAGGCAACAAAAGCAAAAGAAGAAAAATTGATCACATCAAACTAAAAAGCTTCTGCACAGCAAAGGAATAATTAACAGAGTAAAGAGAAAACGTATGCATTGGGAGAAAATATTGGCAAACCAAACATCTGATAAGGGGTTAATATTCAAAGTATTTAAAAAACTCAAACAATTCAATAGCAAGAAAATAAATATTCTGATTTAAAATGGGCAAAGGACCAGAATAGACATTTCTTGAAAGAAGACATAAAGTGGCTGACAGATAAGTAAAAAATACAAAACCTCAACATTACTAATTATTAGGTAAATGAAAATTAAAACCACAATGAGGTATCACCTCCCACCTGCTATCTAAAAGATGAAAGATAATAAGTGTTGAAGAAGACGTGGAGAAAAAAAGAACACTTGTATACTGTTGGAGGGAATGTAAATTAGTACAGCCATTATAGAAAACAGTATGGAGTTTCCTCAAAAACACTAAAAACAGAATTACCATGTGATCCAGCAATCCCATTTCTGGGTATATATCCAAAGGATTTAAAATCAGCATGTTGAAGAAATTTCTGCACACACATGTTCATTGCAGTACTATTCACAAGAGCCAAGCAATGGAATCAACCTAAATGATGATCCAAATGAATGGATAAAGCAAATGTAGTACATAGACACAATGGAATACTATTCAGCCTTTAAAAAGGAAATTCTGTCATTTGCAACATGGATGAACCTGGAAAATATTATGCTAAGTGAAATAAACCAGGAACAGAATGACAAATACTGCATGTTCTCACTTATTATGGAATGTAAAACAATCAAAGTCATAGAAGCAGAGAATAGAATGGTTGTTATCAGAGGCTGGAGGACAGAAGGAATAGAGATGTTGGTCAAAGGCACAAAGTTTCAGTTAAACATGAGGAATACGTCTTTTGAGCTCTATTGCACAGCAGGGTGACTATAGTTAACAATCCTGTACTGTATATTTCAAAATTACTAAGAGTAAATTTAAAATGTTCTCACCAGGAAAAAGAAATACTTGAGGTGATAGATATGCTAATTGGCTTGATTTAATCATCCACATTGTGTACATATATCATAACATCACTTATACCCCACAAATATATACAACTATAATTTGTCAATATACAATAAAAATTTTGAAACCAAGTTATTCTTTGATAAACCAGCATGGCCACTCTCAAAGAAGGAAATCACTATAAGCATGTAATCTTTCCCCACCTAGAGGTCAAAGAGTAAAACAACTCCTAATCTTTCCATGATATCTCCTTCCCAGAGCTCCTAAACCTTCTAAATTGTTCTTATTTTCTTTCATCACAGGGATTCCTATAACACTTTCTACTTCTTTTAATTTCTTTTTCTTTTTTTAGCGGCTGGCCAGTATGGGAACCCTTGACCTTGGTGTTATAATATCGCACTCTCACCAACTGAGCTAACCAGCCAGCCCTAATTTATTACATTCTATTTTATATGAGGGTACTTCAAAAAGTTCATGGATGTTACAACACCAAGGTCAAGGGTTGAGATCCCCATCCAGCCAGCCGCCAAAAAGAAAAAAAAAATGTTTATGGAAAGATTCATATTATCTTTTTATTGTATTTTTCCACAAAATTTTTGAAGTACCCTTATATTATAGTCATTTATTAGCACATTATATATCCTCTTTTAGACATTGAATATAGTAAGGGTCAGGTCTACATCTTAGCTTTGTAAAAAAATCTCCCATGTACCCTAACTCAATACTTTGCAACAGAGGCGAATGCACAGAGGAGAATAAAGGACAGAATGAATGAATGAACAAAGAAACTTCAACATGGAAAAAAATTCTCATTCATCCCTATTTGGTCTTGCTTATTTAAGAAATGATGACAACCATGGAAAGATGCCCCCCAGTAGTGGGGGGTCGGACAAAGAGGTGCCAAAGCATGGAGAGGGTGTGACCTTAGGGATCAGCTCCCTGTCTTTTCCAGGGCTAGCTCTGCCACTCGTCAGTCAGAAAATCTTTGGTAAGCGGCTTATTGTCCCTCAGCGTTGTTTTCCCTTTCTCTAAAGTAAAGATAATAATACCTCTCTAGCAAAGGTGTGTGGAAATTAAGTAACAAAGTAAGAGAAAGTGCCTTGCTTTCATAATAGATAACTATCAACGATTGTTCCTGAAAGAGAGCTTGGTCATAGAAAGCTGGAAGATCGAGTCTGGCCACTTAGCTCACTTGGGAAAGTGTGGTGCTGACAACACCATGGTCAAGGGTCTGGATCCCTGTACCAGCTAATCACAAAAAAAACTAAAAATTAAAAAATAACAATAACAAAGATGGAAGATCTAGACTCCAGGCCTGGCTCTGCCAAGTCCTAACCAACTGTGTTATCTGAAGTAAGTGATGCACTCTCTCTGGGCCTCTCTTCTCTCATTGGTGAAACTGAAAAGCTGTGTGTATAATTTTTGAGATCTCCTCTAGTGCTCTGATTTAGAAAATAAATGTTTAACATATCAATTCATCATCCTAGTATGTCTGGGTTGAGGAACTCCATAATTTCTCTCCTTCTTCTTAATAGCAACACAGTTGACAAATTTATAGTAACTACTGCTTCTAAGTTTTGTTTCACTTCATTAAAAATATAAGAATCCAATTTTTAAAAAATCTGTGCATCTTTCAAAGTCTTTCATTGCCTTTTTGTATGATACCATCCATTGAGCATGTCTTCAACATATTTTAGCTGAATGAATCAGTGAATAATGATTTAGTGAGTGTTTGCCAAAAGTTCCAAGAATAATAATTTATATTCTCTACTGGGTTTGATTCTTAACAGAAAGCCAGTTTAGCTTTTTTTTTTTTTTCCTGCCAGTATGAATCACTGATATGATTCATAACTTTAAAAAACAGGTTGAACCTGAAATTGCCCTGGCAGGAAATGAGCTAAGGAGCACAGAACAAGTGAAAGAGAGAAGCCCCCCACCCCATGTATTTTGATCTATTTTTTCATGATTTTTTTTTTCATTTTCCAGTTCCAGATATGAAAAGGGGAAATGTCAACAAGCAGCTTTATTCTCATCTCTCTGCTTATGTTGGTTGAAAGAGTAAAATCAAATGCAAAGCACAGAGCAATTAAATCCCCAGGATCCAAAAGGCACATATTTCAGGTGTGGCTGGCCTCCCCACTCCACCCCCAGATGAGTCACTCAACAGGAGGTAAGCAGAGGAAGACGAACTGACATTCTGTGGGTGAGAAAAGACACATACCAGGTTTCAAGGGATCCGGGTCAGGCCTTGACCCACAAAGAACTCATTGATGTCAGACAGGGAGAGACTGGTGGGGAGATGGAGGAGATGACTATCAGAGAGAAGAAGAAATTATCTAGCACAGCCAGCCCTGCTGGTATCCTTTGAAAAGGGGAGAGATGCCAGCGGAGCAAGACGCACGAGCAACACAGGGAGGGGGTCTGGGTGATGTAGGAGGCGGCCCATTTGCTGCTATCAGAAGGCTCACCATGCTTGAAGAAGGATCATAGCCTAAGACAGCGGTTTCATTTCCCTGCTTTCCATATCCTTTCTGCAACCCCAGCTTCCAGTAACACCTGACAGTTTGTTAGGAAGCCACTTTGCCTTGTCCTGGGCTATTTTCCTATGGATAATGGCATATCTTTGTGTTTGTCCAGAAGCCATGAAAGTCATTGTTCTAGGAAAGGAAACAAGACTCTCTGGGAGAGAATATCACAGTTAAGCAGGAGGAGGTGGTTTCAGCCCTTAGTCAGTGCATGGAAGTTTCCCAGTACCTCCCTACAGCGTAGGTGAGAAGGTTGCTGTCCTGGACCTCATGCTTCAGAGAGCTCGCTCTTGCTCTTCTGTGACCATGCCCACCATTCAGAGCCAAATGGACACATCCTTAGTGTAGATCACACTCCAGGCATTCAAGACCCCGCCATCTCTTCCTGCATGGCCCTGAGCCCTCTTCCAGGTCCTGCACTGGTCTCTTTTCTGGGTCTGGCCCACAGGCAGACAGAACAGCTAGAGTACCCACCCTAACACTGTGGGGGGCCAAGGGAGGCTGTTGGGAGGTGGTGAAAGGCGAAAAAAGCTTGTCTGTGTAAGGCTATGGTGTCTACACATGAACCATGTGCCACAGGCCTCTGTAGTACAGGATAGGACGAGAAGAGCGTGGCCTGTGGGTGTGGTGGTGGCTGCAGCCTGCAGACTAGGCTAGCTCTCCCTGCCTAAGCACATTTCATCATGCCACACCAAGGAGTCCAAGAATTCTAAATTGCACCTTGCCTTCCAAGAGTCATGGAAGTACATTCACTTGTCAATATGGAAGGATAGACCATATTTTATTTAACAAGTTATCAGCTTGGTTTATAGCTTTTAGACCTATGCCATGGAGCCATCACTTATTTTCTTGCCTGGGCCCTGAAAATGTAGGAAGTGGGGTGGGCACACCATGTATTTTGATCCAAGATTGGTTACTTATTGATTTTATGGTGACAGAGTGATTTGAATTTGGTTAGTAGTGAAGGACTGTTTCTTTGATACATACCAATTTTTCAGTCTGTCAAAAAGATTGTTATGCTCTATATCCTAGAGCAATATTTAACCTAATGTCAATAATTCATGACAATACCAGAAGAGGGGCTATCGTTTTTAGTGTAATGGAAAATGAAGGTGTCAGCTTGGATTACAGTTTCAAGAAGTAACTCTAGTGACAGCTTCTCATTTCATTTACACTTCTAGACATTCTTTATCAAAGGAGTTTGTGAGGTGGAGTATTTAGCAAATTAATTTTCTGTTTCGGTTTATTTCAGAGTGAGGACTATCAAAATATTTAAACATCTTTAATTCTAAACAAAATTTAATGGGTCTCAAAATTTGCACTTGTTATTACTATAGCAACTAACCTGGGCTGCTAAGCTCTCTTGTCACGCTGCTCTACAGATCATAAAAATACCAAGTAGACACCGAAGTCTTGTTAAAAGTGTCCTGAAACAGTACAGAATTCTGTTTTGTAGTCCATCTCCAACACTGTTTAAGGGGATTAGTTGCCAGGGAACCTCATCATCACAAGACCTTGCTTGGGCTCTGGTCCTAACAGCAATCTTGGGAATAGCATTGTTGTAAAATCACCATGAATAAAAATGTTTTGAAAGTTTTCGTAAAAAGAGAGACTGAATATATTCTACTTTTCTTAGCTTCATCACCATATTTATTTGGGCTTTGTGCATGCCATTAATGATTCTGAAACAGATATCACAGTCCATGGTCTCATTGGTTTGCAAAGTATAGGGTAAGAGAACGTCCTGCAGAGAATATGCGTGCACTCGCTATCCTGATGAGACCCAACCAACACGTCCCTTCGGTGGTAAACCTGCACAGCCCAGTCCAGAGTCTTCAGATGAAGGAGAAAGGTCCTCTCTCATTTCCCTCCTTCCAAAGGAGTGCATGTACCCCGTGTCACCACAGATGCACCCCTGCCAATGATGTGCCTGACCCTGATCCCCACCAGACATCACTGATTTCACCACCGCAGGCTTTAATCTTTACAGCACTAGTTCCTTGGAAAAGCTGAGAAATGAGGGAGATCCATGCTGTAGACTTTCTGCCCACTGGATCTGCTCACTGCAGATTCTTGATCTTGCTCTTTCCCCAGAGTGGCAGGAGTCAAGGCAGCCATCATCTCTCCTTCTATGCAGGAGGGCTGGACAGTTCATTCATTTTCTCCAGTTAGCAGGCTGTGTGAGGTTGTCTCCTCCAGGGTATTCTTTCAGCATCTTATAAGACCCCTATTATAACACTTGTCTGTATCTCCTTGTATTTACTTGTCTATAAGCACTTTGAGGACAGGAATTGTATCTTCCGTGCAAACAATCATATTCCTAGCACCTGGCTCTGCCACACCAAGAGTGCCCTAGAAATGTTCCTTGAACTGCACTGAACCTCAAAAGTTTAGAACAACAACTGTGCAGCCACCCTTCCAACACTACAGTGGGTGCCTCCTCACCCTCTTACCCAACTCTCACCCACCTTGCCAGTCCAACAATCTCGTGTTATGCTTAAAGAGAAACCCCCTTGTCACCTATAGCCAGCCTGGTTTCCAGACTCAGCCTCCCAGGCATATGCAGGTTGTCCTGCATGGCTGGGTTGCATGTTGGTCTTGGTGGTTTGGGTTTTAATATAACCACTCAAAATTAGGGGGTGTGACTAGGCAAGAAGGAGGGAGCCTGTTTCTGTTTGGGTGCAGCAAGGGACAAAGTGCAAGCTCACTGTTCTGGAAGCCACTCTCTCCATTGTAAGGGCTTCAGCTTTCAAACCATAGCCCTACTGCATCTACTCACCTGTCTTGGTTGGGTGGTGAAAATGAGATCAGGAGAGTTGGATACTATAGAAATGGAATAGAAGAACTGGACACAGAAGAGGGATGCTTATGTGTTCATTCTGAGCTCCTATTCAGATAAAGTCATAATAACTGAATTATCACTTCATTATCCTCTAAGAGGGGATAATTCTAACTTTCCTCTGGCATTTGGCATTTGCAGGTGACACTACTAAGAACAATTCTCACCTGAGTGTGGAATGTGACTGTACACCCCAAGGCAAGCCCAGCCATCTCACCGTTCTGAGTAGAAGTGAAGGTTGTTCCTTGGTTTGGGGCCATAGCTGCCATTTTCAGGACCATCATGATTTTGCAAATCAGCCTCTTTGACACAGAGCTTTTGTGGGTCAAGCTGCCCCCTTCTGATTACCTCAGGCACTACCTCAGCTATAGTTCTTAGCAACCAACAAGTAGCCCGATTTAAAATTTTTCTTCAGAGATATTTAAAGTTTTTCTTTTGCTTTTCATCTTATTCTGACATGAATTGTCAGTCTTAAATATCAGCATTTTCTATCTGATATCAGAATAATTCAGCATCATGACGATAGGAGGAGAGAATAGATGAGAGTTTCTATTGATATAAGGCAGAAAGATATTGACCCTAATTTATCATTCAACAAATCTTGATGACATATCAAGCCTGGACTGGTGCTCAGTGGTAAGAAAGAATGTAAAAAGACCCAGTCCCTGGTCTCAGATAACTAATAGTTCAAAAGGCACCCAATCAGATTTGGGGAGAGTGCATCAGGAAAAACTTCCAAAATTCATGTTGAAACTGAATCTCGAAGGACAAGAGAGATGTGCAGGAGGTGAGGAGAGAAGGAGAGAGCAGGGGCATTCTGGGAAGAGACCTTAATACACACAAAGGCACAGAGGGACTGACGCTTGGTACATCCTGGGAACCACAAATACAGCAGGTTGGGGAAGCGCAGGAGGTAAGACTATACAAATCACCTGGAACCAGGTGCTGGAGGATCTGAGTGCTAAGCTCACCTGAGAGGACCACAGATTATCTTAGGCCATCCTCTGTACTGCAGGCTCCACAGAGAGCAGAGAACATATCTTCCTTGTTCACGTCTGTACCTGCAGTGTCTGGGACATAGCAGACTCTCAACAGACGTGTGTTGGATAATTGGATGAATTAACTGATTCATCAAACCCTGTCACTGGGAGGGGAATAATTTTTTATTAATGACAAGAACAACTATTATTTACATTAGCATAAAACTACCAAGGGACGAACAAAAATAAGGTAAAATACCAAAGATATCTTAAAGATAACAAACATTCAGAACCTATCACAAACAATATAAGGAGGTTTAAAGTTCTTCTCACAGGTATTTTAAGGATGCATGGAGTTCCAGGGAGTTGTGTCTCTTTTCTTGTCTCAACAGAAGCATACCAGAAAACATCTTTGCAGTTTAAAGTGCTGTGCAAATCTTCCTCAGAATTCTAATTCCACATACTATGCCCCATGCAATGTTCTTTACTTACTCTAAAAATTATGTGGTGTTTATCTGAAATTTACCTTTAACTGGATGTTCATAGTTTATCTGGCAACCATATTTTATGGTCAAATAGGTTTGGGAAATACCAAGTTAAATAAAGTTAAACTAATACCTTTTCTGCTGGTCTTCTCAGAGCCACTGATGTATGCTGGTGCATAACAGTTCTCTAAGAGGGGAATTGAAAGTGCAGTTTTTCCCAAACTTATTTGAAGTATTCCTTTTTTCAGTGAGCATCCCCCAAAAACTACTCTGAAGGACAATTGCTCAATTATCTCTGGAAGTTCTATGTCTATTTACAAAGTATTTCTGGGATTTCTTATTAGATTCTGATCCAATCACTTCCACATTTAATATTAAATCATTCCTTCCAAGAGAAAGTATGAAACACAGGACCGTTGCCAATGTGTTATCCACCTTTTCAACTTCACTCCCAGCTTTTCTTTTTTTTTTTTTTTTTGCCTTTTTCGTGACCGGCACTCAGCCAGTGAGTGCACCGGCCATTCCTATATAGGATCCGAACCCGCGGCGAGAGCGTCACTGCGCTCCCAGCGCTGCACTCTCCCGAGTGCGCCACGGGGTCGGCCCCACTCCCAGCTTTTCTCCATCCACAATCCTGCCTGGGTGTCTCGCTGAGCTCTCTTCTACCTTCTGAACATTCCACAGTCTTCAAAACACTGTGGGCTTTGCACTTTCCCTTCCAGAAAGGCCCTCCCTTCCCCAGCTATCTTCCGTGAACCATTCATCCCTTAAGACGGATGAGTGAAGCTGTTCCTGATTTCCCACCAAGCACAGTTACTCATTCATTCCTTTCTTCTCCTCAACTTTGTACATTTGTCTGTTAGGATGACCTCACTGTATTGCAGTTCTTCATTTGCAGGTCTGTCTTCCCCAGTAGACAGACAGCTTTTCAAGGGCATAGCTTTATCTTAGTTGTCTTTGAATTCTCCACTCATAGCATGGTCTTTGACACAAAGCAGATGCTCAGCAAATGACTGATGAATGAATAAATGAATGAATGAATAGTAAATGTCATGTAAATGTAGAGGCAATGAAATTAGGTAGATTGGTGCAAACATAGCATTTGTCTATGGATCGTTGCCTTCCCATTGACTATGACTGTATGATAAATTACTTAATAATCACATCTCTCTTCAGTTACACAGTTACATATTCAAAGAGGCTTGCTGACATCTAATTAACCTGTTTGCTTCCAAACGTGAGGTACTATAATTCTCACTTTAAGAGGCATGAAGATGCAAAAAGTCATATCCAGATAAGTGTAGGCCTTCTGTAGGCATTAGTCTGTTCTTGACGGGTTTGAACACCTTTGACAACCAATTAGAGATCATGAATGTTGATACAGTTATCTCTCATTGAAGGAGCTATTTCAAAATTCAGGACTTTATAAATTCAACAAAAGGATTAATTGAGAAGAATGAACCCACACTATGGAATGAAGAATACACAATTTACTAACTACAGGTACAAAGGTAAAGAGTCAGGTATATAGAACTCCTTCCCAACTGGAATTGGCTCTCACACAAAACTCTGATACATGAAGCTTTATTTTTTAATATGTTTTCAACAAGTAAGAGAGTTTCAGTTCAAGCATATGAAAGTTGTTACACCCTTTACGAAAGAAACTTAGAAAAAGGGAGAAATGAAGACTGAGAAAAGAAAAAGGAAGTAAAATTTAAATGATACCACACACAGTACTTGGTATATAGTAGGACCTCAAATAGTATTTGCTGAACTGAGCTGGGTCAAGATAGGGACACAAAGGTTTGTGTGATGAAGCTGAAAGAAAGGTTACAAATATATATATATATATATATATATATATATATATATATATATATATATATATATATATATATATAGCTGAGAGAAAGTAAATCCAGGCCTTAGAGATGCACTATGGGATATATTAGGAATGAGAAGGCTGTGATGAGTAAAAGAGGGTCTGGCAGCAAATAAATGGACGTGAGGTGAGGCCACCAAGGGCAACAAATAGAGTGGAGGGAGGCCGGAGAGTGGAGGGGGCTACTAAGAAGTATGACCCCCCTGCCCCCAGGTCAACAAAGCGAAGCAAAGGTGGTATGCTTTGTCCATCGTGAGCATTTAAGTGAGGCTTTGTCTCTGGAACCCTGTAGCAACTTTGAATTTGGGGAATAAATTGTTTTGCATCATAAGATGAGAAAGATTCTCAATCTGGGGTGGAGGCTCAGAAAGACATAGGGCAGCCTTGGAGCCCCCTGAGTACCTTTCAGGGAAAGCCTGTATGGCTTGTAGTGAGCAAAAGATAATGAATGGAAAGTAACTTCACACACCTCACGGTAATGTAAGGTAGCATGAAAATTGTCCTTATTTTACTAGGTTGTCTTTATGGTTTTACTTCAGTGACATATATGTTAGTAATAGCAATCACTAATCTTTCATATTCTAAAATTGCTCTAAGAGATTTATCTATAATAAGTCATTTAATCCTATTAACAATCCCATAAAGTTGGCACTATTACTATTTCCATTTTATAAACGAGGAAACTTATACATAGAAAGATCGCTTGGCTAGTAAGTGCTAGAGTAGCAACGTGAACCCAGTCAGTCCAACTACACACACGAATATGTATACCCTCAGGGTGGGGTTCTCATAGTGACTGCCCACCTCTCCTCCTCAGTGGGCTACTAGGAATGGCCAAGGTGGTGACTGTCAGAGACGTGTTGTAAGGGCTGCCAAACACAAACAAATGTGCCAGTGGTCCTGTCTATGCTAAAACACTTCCTAGTTAAGAACCAGCCCAAAATATTTGACCCAGTCTGGGTCAACATGAAGCCCACCTCCTGACCACCCCTGATAGTCTAAGAGGTGTACCTAAGAATCCAGTCTGCACAGTCTGAGCCTTGCCATAGGATCTTTCCAGCTGAGTCTAGGAAAAGTATCTTTTCATCTCTGGTTGCAGATCATTCATGATGTGACTTTGACACTTGTTGAAGGCTACTTCTCCTGCTGGGCAGAGAATGTCTGTTTTTATTAGCAGAGAAGGAAATTTAAGTGGAACATAGAGAGAGGAGACAGCCAACAGCGTTTGGGATCCTGGCTCCAGTTCCTGGGACCCCAGAGTGGCTCTGAGTCCCAGTGATGATCCTTTGAGCCACCTCTGTGTTCTCCAGATAAATCACTCTCTCTGCTTAACTGAGTTTGGGTTGGTTTTCTGTCGTTTGCTGCTCCAAGTATCCTGTCTGAACACTGTCCTCTCATAATGCAGCTTCTCCAGTCCCTGTTCTTGTTCTTGGTCATCTGCTAAGGTGCTTCTGCGTCCCATGTGGACCAAAGCCATGCCAGCTCACATCCTGGACGAATCCACATCTGCCCACACCACACTGTGTGCACTCTGATCTGCTCATTGCAGAAGAGGTTTCAGTCATTTATACCTAAAATTCTCGAAGTTTACCTTTTGAGACACATATATTTTGTATTTATGTTGTCATCTCTTTAGATATCTCCATTCTACTTGCTATTGCACAAATCTAAGGAAATCCGAAACTGTAGGAAATACTCCAAAATTTGGGTACTTTTTCTTTTCTCTGATGGAAAGCTTTAATCCTTGGCTTTCAGCAGAAAATAAGAACCTTGCAAGTAAGACATAGGCTGGAAGACTTTTCCTAGAAGTCTGTCTCTCTCTGATTCATTGTATCTGGTTGTAACAGCTGGGGTTAAAAGTTAGCTACTTCCTTCCTCTTTGGAGTTTTGTTTTTTAACTATTTTCTCCACCATATGTGAGCCACAGTAAGACTAAATATTTTGTCTAAAGTACAACTGATTAATAGATAAACAGATCTTCTCTCACTCAGTTTATATTCCAGCAGACAACACTGTCTCTAAATATGTACACAAAAATCGAAGTACTTGAAATTATAAATCGGTGAGTAGATGAGTCAAAGTTCAAGATGGCAACCAATAAAAGTTGAAATTTAGGGCTGGCCTCGTGGCTCACTCAGGAGAGTGTGGCGCTGGTAGCACCGAGGCCGCAGGTTCGGATTCTATATAGGGATGGCCGGTGCGCTCACTGGCTGAGCGTGGTGCTGACCACACCATGCCGAGGGTTGCAATCCCCTTACCCATCAAAAAAAAAAGTTGAAATGTAACTTTCTTGTATTATTTCTTCGCATAGTTTTGAATTAAAGGGAAAATCTTGGATTCCAGCCAAGTTCCATCTTGTTGAGTTCTGCCTTTTTCTTGGGTGGCTTTGCACACGATAAGTTTATAGAGGCCTTCTCCTAACATAGACCACATCTCCTTCAATCAGCTTACAATGTTGTAATTATGAGCACAGAAAGCTCCTGATTCTTCCCTCCCCTGGTAGCTGTAAGGACAAGCCTACTCAGCAAAGCAATCTGGAAAGTGATTCTGAGTAATGCAGGAGAAATCCTCTTATAATGACTTAATTAAACTGTCAGTCAAGAAGTGTTTATTGAGAGCCACCTTCAGGACCTTCAGGAAGGAACCTAATGCCAAAGACAACAGGAGGCAAGCGCCAAAGGACGTCAGCTGCCCCCGAAGGCTGTAAGTAAAACTGCAAAATGGGAGAACTTCATCTGCCCTCTTCCTTTCTTTACTCCCTCTGCACCTATTCCTTTTCTAAATTAGCCAGTGTTTTCATGCTGTCGCACCCCCCACCCCTACACCTGCCATCCGTTCCTTCCTGCATGCACATATTTACTCATTCAGTAAATATACATAGGGTACCCACTGTGTTCTAGGCACTGTTCTAGACAATGGTGATATAGCAGTGAATAAACAAAGTCTCCAGCCCTTAAGGAGCTTATATCCTAGTAGTGGTAGACAGAAAAAAAGAAAAACATAGAAGGTCAGTGTTGATAAGTGCTGTGGAGAAAAATAAACTAGGCTGGAGTGGATACAGAATGGGGGTGTGTGTGCTATTTTTTACATGGTGGTCAAAGAAGGCTTTACTGAAAACATGATACTTGGGCAGAGGCACAAAGGAAGTGAGGGGCCAAGGCTTGTGTATGTGATCCTGGGGTAAGAGGATTCAGCGAGAAGACACCACAAATGTCAAGACAGGCAGGAGAATGCTTGGAATGTTGTAGAAACTGCAGGTACTGCAATGTGGCTGGAGTCACAGAAGTGAAGGAGTGGAATATGAACTCTGTTCAACACTGTTCTGAGCTTCTAGAAAGGGTCCAGCATATAAAAGGCACTCAATAATGTATATTGAATTGAATTCAGTTGGAGAAGTTAGCTTCAGAGAGGAGAGAGTTTCAGAGCTGAAGTTCAAGGGGTAAAAGGAGTTTTCCAGGTGACAAATGGCCCATGGGCTAAATTTATCAACCATCCTGACACCTCTCCCCACCCCCCAAAATGAAATGATCATTCCTTACTTTGTATAAACTTGGGAAGAGGGAGGAGGATTTACATCACAGATCTCTAGGTTCTAAGATTTTTACATCAGTAAGTATCCAGGATGGACGTTAAGACAATATGGGAGAATGTATTTTTGACTTCGGGATTAGGCAGAAGTCTATAAACAAAAGCCAAAAAGCATAAACCATAAAATAGAGGTTGATTAAATCTCTTGAGCCAGGTTTTGATCCCTGTACTGGCCAGTCACCAAAAAAAAAATCTTGTGGGTACACTAAACAAATTGTCATGGCATGGAAGAGGAAAAGATATTTAGAATATAACTGAATATGGTTAAATGAAGATTTTTACTAAATCAATGAGAAAAAGACAACCTTATATAAAATGAACAAAGGATATAAACTGACAATACCCAAAAAGGAATTCCAAATAACGAGTAAACATAAAAAGACGCTCCAATCACTAGCAATCAGGCAGATGCAAGTTAAAACAACAGGCAAATGTGATTTCCTACCCATCAGATAGGCCAAAATTAGTTTGATGGAACCAAGTGTTGGCAAGGATGTCTGGCAGCAGAAATGTATTACTTGTCACTGATAACTTGTTACAAACGTTCTGGCCATCTCCAGTAAAGCTAAACCTGTCATCCCTCTGATCTAGCAATCTTACTCTTAATTATATAACTTAAGAAAATTCTACTAACATTTGCACAAGAAGACAAGGCCAATCATGATTATAACAATATAAAAAAAATTACTTGAAAGACCCTGAATATCCATCAATAGTTAAAGGTATAAATAAATTGCAGAGTTTCTCTTTATAACAGGATAGCTGTCTAGATATTCTAAAAAATAACTCACTGAAAAGCAACCGCATAGTGGATTAATTACAAAAAAAAAAAAAACTTCAAAAAGGGATTACTAAATTGTAAAAAGTAAAAGAAATACCCAATATTACTTCCAACCACAAAAAATAAAACATAGAGTTCCTGAAACCAGAGAAATGTGTGAATACAGAAGCTGGGACTTCCGTAGGGGCAAATGCCAATTCCAGAAATGGAAAACTTTGAAGATCAACAGCATGGGGAACAGGATGCTAGTCCACGGTCCCTCAAAAGACAGTGTGAGGGGTTCTGAACCTGGGATCCCATCATGTACATATATCTGGGACCTTCAAAGGGCCTTGTTCTCTATGAAAGGGTAGGCTAGAAGAAAAGCTCTCTGACTGTATAGCAAAGAGGAAACAAGAAATCTACCTCTACCAAAGGAACAGGAAAAATATCACCCATGAGAATTTGTATCACTAAGTTTATCTATGCATGGATCTGGTCCTTAAATTTAAAACTGTTATTTGTGCAACTGCCTAAATCTCCAAGTTGAGAAACTAAATTAAAGTGGTCCCAAGATGCTATAGTCTGAATGTTTGTCCCCTCCAAAGCTCATGTGGAAGCTTGATGCCCAATGTGGCAGTGTTGGGGCCTTTGGGAGGTGATTGAATTGTGAGGGTTATGCCCTCATGCATGGATTAATCCATTTATGGATTAATGGGTTAATGGATAAGAGAGTTATTGCAGGAGTGGCACTCATGGCCTTATAAGGAGAGGAAAAGGCACATTACTATGCTCTTGCTCAGCCTCTTACCATTTTTGATACCCTGTGTCACCAAGAAGAAAGCCCTTACCAGATATGCACCCTGGACCTTGGACTTCCCAGCCTCCAAAACTGTAAGAAATAAATTACACTTTCCTATAAGTTACCCAGTTTCAAGTATTCTGTTATAAGCAACAGAAAACAGACAAATACACAGATTGTTAGTACCACCCAGGGCCAAAACCAAACAAACAAAAATCCTCTTTGTAGGAAAACATCCTCATCTCAGGCCTCCCAGGATTCCCACAGATTGATTTCTGCCTTCACAATCAAAATGTATGAAACACCTAAGGAAGGAAACCCCATAAACAAGAGTCGGTGGAAACAAACAAAAGATCCAGAGTTCCCAATGACTTCAGATGTTGGAATTATGAGATATTGTATTATCAGAATATAAAATAACTGTATAAAATGTTTAAAGACATAAAAGTTGGAGTTTTAAAATGTGCAGGGAACAAGTACTACTAAATATGCCCAGGTATATTTGAAAAATAACCTAATAAAAATTCTAGAAAAAATGTTGAACATTGAAAGAAGAAATTGAGTAAATACATAAAAAAGCAGATAAGTGACAGCTGAAAACACAATTAGTAAAGTGCTAGATAGATCTGAAGAAATTGCCCATAATTTGGCACAAAGTGAAAGCAAATTAAAAACATGAAACAAAGGTTAAGAGACATGTTGCTTAGAGTAAGAGAACCTGAAGTACACGTAGTAAGAGTTCTGAAGAGCAGAGTGGAAATAATAGAGAGGCTTCTCTTAAGACATAACAGCTAAGAACTTCCTAGAATCAATAAAAGGTATAAATTTCTAAATTCAGGAAAAAGAAAAACAAATCTACACCTGAACACAGTGTAGTAAAACTTCGGGACACTAAAAATAGAAAAGATATCTGAAAAAAGCACTAAATATATTGCTAAAGGGAATGCAAAATGGTACAGACGTTTTAGAAAAGAGTTTGGCAGTTTCTTGTAAAGTTAAACATGCAGTTATTGTAAGACCCAACAGTCCCATTCATAGATATTTACTCGAAAGAAATGAAAGTATATGTCCACAAAAGCCCTATATGTAAATATCTATAGGAACTTTATTCATAATCACCAAAAACTGGAAACAACCCAAATATCTTTCAACTGGTGAATAAACAACTTGTGTTACATCCATACAATTAGATACTATTTAGCAAAAAAAAAAAAAAAAAAAAACTAACAAACTACAGGTATTCACAACAACATGGATGAATCTCAAAACATGCTAAACAAAAGAAGCTTGACCAAAGGGCTACATACAGTAGAATTCCATTTATATGATATCCAGGAAAAAGCAAAATGATAGGAACAGAACAATGTTTGCCAGGGCCTCAATAATAGGGAAAGAAAATTTGCTACAAATGGGCACTAGGGAACTTGGGGTGTTAATAATATTTTATAACTTGATTGTCATTGTAGCTGACAAATTGAATATACTGGTCAAAATTCATAGAACTGTATGTCTAAAATGGATGCATTCTACTGTATATATATAATATCTTGATAAGCCTGACTTTATTTTTTTTTAATATTTAAAGAAGGTGGGGGAAGCATCCAGAGATAAAATGCAGATCGCTATAAAAGAATTAAAATTAGATGGACAGCAGACTTTCAACAGCAACATGAAAATCCAGAAGACAGTGGAATAAGAGATAAAAGAAAATAACTGTGAACTTAGAATTATGTACCCTTCCCCCTAATTTATCTTTCAACAATGGGGGTAAAATAATTTTAAAAGAATGTTTTAAAGAAATAGAAAGAATTAACCTTCAGTGGGCATTGAGAGGGACATCACTGCAGAAGGAGCTCTGCAAACCTGCTCCCCAGGAAAACTGGTGAAAATTATTTAAAAGACAAAAAAAATGAAGCATTTAAAGTCTCTGGAAATGGACCCAAGAACATGCAGCAAATAAAAAAATTTTACTTGAGAAAATCTGCTAAAATTTGGTAAAAGCAACAAGAGTCTGTGGCACTTGAACAGTGTGTTCTTCCCAACTCCTAACTCAGTAAGATAGGACTCCACTCTAGGCAGGTGCGGCCCAGAACACAGGGCTCCATTTTACCCCAGCTCCCAGTAGAGGACTATCTTCCTAGGAGAAGCAAGGTATCAGCATTTCTCATGTTGCCCCCAGCTATGTTTTGCTGAGAGAAAGTTTCAGACAAGAGTGGCTGAGAGGTGGGAGTTCCCTTCTTCCACCCAACCCCCACTGGAGGCTTTATCTTGGGCGTAGCACTGTTGAGAATACTCAGACTCTGATTGCCCTTGCCCCAGCTCATAAAGCAGTGGTTCTGTACCAGGAAAAACTAAAAAGACCTGGGACTATTGCTTCCTCCACCAATAGCTCAGCCCTTAAGTGGGGGTGTCATTCAGAGAGAAGCATGCCACTGCCCCCAACCCCATCTCCAGATCCAGGTTTAAAGATTTTGCCTAGGAGAAGAAGCAGGCAATAAAACAGATAGCTCCTAATCTCTCCTCAAAGGAACTGACTTTTTATCTGCAAGACTGTAAAGAAGTTCAAGCCTAAGGACTCTCAAAAGCAGTGGAGGTGTGGTGAAACATAATTGAGAGGAGACTGGTAGATTCATTGGACATATAAACTAAACTATAGTCTGACTGGTTTTTCTGAGAGAACTGGAGAAATACAGCTGGGAAGACTCTGTCTAGGTTTTTAAAAAATCTCAAAAGAACCTGAATTGGATTTGTTTAGTTTATGGAACAGTGTATGCCCAAGGGTATTTGGAAAACAATAGAGCAATCAGTCAGTAATTAGTAAAATTTAATGGCTAGTTGTTACCAGGAAAAGAGACAAAGAGGGCCACAACTACAGTCATTCCAGGGTGACCATGGGCATATTCAAACTGAACTCACTGAGGAGCAAGATCAGAGGCATAACACTGGAAGAGGGAAGTAATAAACTGCTCCAAAGTAACCCAGTCGATCACTAAATAAACAAAAAAGTAAGTAATAATAAGTGCTGGAGAGAAGGGATCAGTACCAAGAGTTGCTACAATATATTATCTAAAAAACCCAGTTCCAACAAAACATTATATAGTATGCAAAGACACAAAAAAGTATGACTCACACTGTAAAAAAGCGGGCAACAGAAACTGCCTGTGAGGGAAGCCAGATGTAAGATTTAACAAAGTCTTCAATGTGGCCATTATAAATTTGTTCAAAGAACTAAAGGAAAGCATGATTTTAAAAGTGAAGGAAAGTATGATGACAATATCATGTCAAATAGAGAATGTCAATAAAGAGATAAACATCATTTTAAAAGAATCAGATGGAAATACTGGAGTTGAAAAACACACTAAGTGAAATGGAAAATTCAGTAGAATGCTCAACAGAAGTTTGAACTGGTAGAAGAAAGAATTAGTGAATTTGAAGAAAGATCAATATAGATTATGTAATCCTAAAAACAGAGAAAAATATTAATAGAAATGACCAGAGCAGCAGAGAAATATGGGACACCATTAAATGCACCAATATATATGTAACAGGAGTACCAAAAGTAGAGGAGAGAGAGAGAGAAATAGAAATTTTTTTTTGAAGAAATAGTAAGTTCCCAAATTTATTGAAAAACAATAATCTTTGCATCTAGGAAGCTCCAGGTAAGATAAATGCCTAGAAAGCAGACAGACATATCATAATAAAATTACTGAAAGCCAAAGACAGGGAGAAAATCTTGAAAGCAGCAAGAGAAAAAGTACTCATCAATTAATTGGAACTCCAAGATCAATACCTGACTTCTTAGGAGAAACAGTGGAGGCCAGAAAACAGTGGGATAACATATTCAAAGTGCTCAAAGGAAAAAAAACCCTTCAATCAAGAACTCTATATCCAGAAAAGCTATCTTTAAAAATATGAAGGTTAAATTAAGGCATTCCCAGATAAACAAAAATTGAGAGTGTTTATTGACAGTAGACCCACCTTTACAAGAAGTACTGAAGGAATTTCTTTAAGCTGAAGTGATTTCTTCAAGAAGTGATTCCAGATGATAATTCAAATCCACATGAAAAACAAAGAGCACCAGAAAAGCTAATTACATAATTACAAAAGACAGTATAAATTCATATTTTTCTTCTTTTTCTCTTAACTGATTTATAAAACAATATACAATGTATTGTTGAGGCTATAACATATATAAATGTAACATATTTACCAACAATAGCACAAAAGAGGTGGGTGAAAGCAAAATTGTATTAGGCTAAGGAAATGATTCCAGAAGGTAACTCAACTCCACAAGAACCAATGAAGAGAGCCATAAATGATAATATGCTATGAGTTTACCACAAATGATAAACAAGCTAAGTATAACAAAAGCCATAGATATATACCCACCCTCCTTTCTTTTCTCAGTGTTCTTAAAACACATCAAATTATATAAAATAATAATTATGATAATGTATTGTTGGGTTTGTAACATTTATAGATGTAATATGTAAAACAATAATACCACAAAAAAGAAAAGAGAATAAAGCTAAATAGTAGCGACATTTCTACATTCCACTAGTATTAATATGTATAAATCTGAATCTGAATCTGACAAGTTAAATGTATATGATAAGCCCTGGAAGAACTCCTTAAAAAAATTACAAGAAATAGTGACACAAGACAATCACATGGAGAAAAGCAAAGGCAATTCAACAAAGAAGAAGCAGTCTTTTCATCAAATGGTGCTAAAACAGCTGGATATCCAAATGCAAAAAATATCTAGACACAGACCTTACAACTTTCACAAAAATTAACTCAAAATGGATCACAAATCTAAAGGTAAAATGCAAAATCATTAAACTTTTATAAGATGACATAAGAGAAAATCTAGGTTATCCTGCATTTGGTGATGACTTCTTAGATACAACTCCAAAAAAGACATTCCATGAAAGAAAAAAATAGTAAGTTGGGTCAAAGAAGAAATCAAAGGGATATTAGAAAATACTTGGGAATGAATAAAAATGAAGACACAGTACACCAAAACTTATGGGATGCAGCCAAAGCAGTGCTTAGGAGAAATTTTCCTATTGTAAATATATATTAAGAAAGACCCTAAATCAATAATCTACCTTTCCACCTTAGACACTGGAATAAGAAGAGCAAACTAAACCTAAAGCAAGTAAAAGGAAGGCAATAATAAAGATTAGAGAATAAATTAATAAAATAGTGGATATAAAAATAGAGAAAATTAATGAAACCAAAAGTTGGTTCCTTGAAAAGATCAACAAATTGTCAAACCTTAAACTCACTGATTGAGAAAAAAAGAGAGAAGAATTAAATTACTAGAATCAGAAATGAAAAAGGAGTGATTACTCTCAACTGTATAGAATATAAAGGATTATAAAGAAATACTATGACTAATCATATGCTGATAACTTAGATTAAATGAACAAATTCCTGGGAAGACACAAACTACTGAAATTGACTCAATAAGAAATAGACAATCTGAGCAGACTCATAAATGAAGAGATTGAATTTGTAATAAATACACACATACACACACACACACACACACACACACACACACACACACACACACAGAAAAGCCCAGGCCCAGATACTTCACCATTGAAATCTACTAAACATTTAAAGAATTAATACCAATTCTTCATAAACTCTTCCAAAAAAATAGAAGGAATACTTCCCAACTCATTCCATGAGTCCATTATTAATCTGACACCAAAACCAGACAAAGACCTGACAAGAAAAGAAAACTAGAGAACATTATCTCATGAATACAGTTGCAAAAATCATCAACAAAATACTGAAAAGCCAAATCGAGCAATATATAAAGAGAATAATACACCATGATCAAATGGGATTTACCCCAGGAATGCAAGGTTGGCTTAACATCTGAAAATAGTTAATATAAAACAAAAACACCATATCAATAGAATAAAAAGCAAAAATCACAAAATCATCTCAATAGATGCAAAAAAAAAAGCATTTGATAAAATTTGACACGGTATCATGACTAAAAACACTCAACAAACTGTAATAAAAGAGAACTTACTCAACCTGATAAAGGCTATCTACAGAAAGCTAAAATTATACTAAAATGAAAAAGAGGATAAGGATGTCTGTTCTCACCACTTGTATTCAACATAGAATAGCTATGGTAATTATGCAAGAAAAAAAGGCATTCAGATTGGAAAGAAAGAAGTAAAACTACCACTTCTCACAGATGGCATGATCTTACATATAGAAAATCCCAATGATTCCACTAAAAAACTATTAAAACTCATAAATGAGTTTGGCAAGATACAGGATATAAGATCAATATACAAAAATTAATTCTATTTCTAAACTCTTGCAATGAACAATCCAAAAATGCAATTAAGAAAATAATTCCATTTATAACAGCATCAAAAAGAATAAAACACTTAGGAATAAATTTAACTAAAGAAGTGCAAAATGTATACTCTGAAACTACAAAGCACCGTTGAAAAAAATTAAAGAAGATATAAATAACTGAAAGAACATTTGATGTTCATGGATTGGAAGACTTAACATTGTTAAGATGGCAATACTCCTCAAATTGATACACAGATTCAATGCAATTTCCATCAGAATCTCAGCTGACTTCTTTGTCAAACTTGACAAGCTGATTGCAAAATTCATGTGGAATTTCAAATGACCCAGAATAGCCAAAACAATCTTGAAAAAGAACAATAAAGATAGCAAACATTTTTCAGATTTCAAAACTTACTACAAAGCAACAGTAATCAAGACAGTGTGGTACTAGCATAAGGATAATCGTATAGATCAATGAAGTAGAATTGCGAGGTCTGAAATAAAACCATGTGTCTATGACCAAATGATTTGTGAAAAGTGTGCCAAGGCCAGTCAATGAGGAAAGAATTGACTGTTTAACAAATGATGCTAGTCCTACTGGATAGCCAGTGGCAAAAGAATAACGTTGAACCCTTACCTCACACCATACTAGTTATTAAATATTCATTAAATAATTAGTTGTAATGAAAACTAATTCAAAATGAATAACAGACATAAGAGTTTTAAAGCTAAGAAAACTGAGAAGTAAGTCTTCATGACCTCAGATTTGGCAATGGATTTTTATACATGACACCAAAAGCATGAGCAACAAAGAAAATATAGATATACTGGAGTTCAAAATATTAAAAACTTGTGCTTCAAAGTACACAAGCAAGAAACTGAACAGAATGAGAGAAAACATTTACAAATCACATATCTGATACGGGACATACACCTCTAATATATACATAAAACAATTCAAAAATAAAAAGGTAAATAAGCCAATTTAAAAATTGGGCAAAGGATCTAAATATACATTTCTCCAACGAAGATATCCAAATGACCAATAAGCACACGAAAAGATGTTCAACATCATTAATCATCAAAGAAATGCAAATCAAAGCACTGTGAGATGCCACCTCACAACCACTAGGATGCCTACAATCAAAAAATCAGATAATAACCCATGTTGGTGTGGATGTGTAGACACTGGAACCATCATACACTGCTGATGGGAAATAAAGTGGTGGAGCCACTTTGGAAAACAGTCTGGCAGTTCCTCAAACAATTCAAGATAGAGATACCATGTGACCCAGCAAATCCTAGGTATATATCTGAGAGAAATGAAAACATATTTCCACACAAAATCTTACACACCAATGTTTATAGCACCATTATGCATAACAGCCAAAAGGTGGAAACAACTTAAATGTCAGTCAACTGATGAATGGATAAACAAAATGTGTTATATCCCTACAATGGAATATTGTTTGGCCACAAAAAGAAATGAAATATTGTCACATGCTAAAACATGGATGAATCCTGAGAATATTATACTAACTGGAAGAAGCTAGACCATATATTGCCTGATTCCATTTGTATGACATGTCCAGAATAGGGAATCCATAGAGATAGAGAAAGTAGATTAGTGGTTGCCAGGGGTTGGAGGAAAGAGGGAACGAGGACGGTATTAGTTTGCTAGGGCTGCCATCACAAACTCCTATAGACTGAGTGGCTTAAAACAACAGAAATTTCTTGTCTCACAGTTTTGAAGCCTAGAAGTCTGAAATCCGAGTTATCAGCCAGGCTGTGCTCTCTCTAAGGCTTTAGGGGAAAAGGAAAACCTTCCTTTCCTCTTCATGGCTTCTGATAGCTCCCAGCAATCCTCGGCATTTCTTAGCTTGTAGCTGCATCACTCTAATCTCTGTCTCCGTCTCTACCTGGCCTCCCTGTGTGTCCTCTCCTCTTCTTATAAGGACACTAGTCACTGGATTTAGGGCCCACGCTAATCCACGTGTCGGATAAACAGTTGATGAGCAAACAGTTGGTAAATAGGGGCATAAATCTAAGTAAACATTTTTATTAAATAATAATGTCTAATTTTATGGTAAAAAAAATAAACAAGATAAAACAGAAATAGACAATATAGCATGGAAGCTGAGAGAGTGTGATCAGAGTTAGAATATGAAATGTCTTAGAATTTTTTAAGTATAGGCTAAAGATATTGATAAATTTGGACTTCATAAGTAACCAAAAAGTTATTTCAAAAATAAGCATTAAGAGAATAAAGAAGGTATAACTTCCTAGCTAATTGAGCAAAAAACTTGGGGAAAAAAAGAGAAAGGGAAGCTCAATTAATCCAATAATGTGCTAGAAAGGAGGAAAGTTTCAAAGAGGTGGGACAATTAGAAAGCAAAAAAATGAGAAGGCAGGAAAAAATTCAAATACATCAGAAATAGATTTAAATAGATTAAATCTTCCATTGAAAAGACAGATTGTTAGATTAAAAGCAAATCTAGCTAAATGCTACTTAAATGTATATTCCTAAAACATAAGATCACAAAGAGATATATATGAGGGTACTTCAAAATGTTTGTGAAAAAATGAAATTAAGAGAGAATATGAATCTTTTCATGAACTTTTTGATGTACTCTCATAATTATGTACATATATATAGAGAGAGAGAGAACAAGAAAGAAAGAGAGAGGTCTCTCCACAAATTCTTAACCCAAACCCAAAGCCAAATATGTTTCAAATTCAGATTACTTTTAATTTAAGGAAATAATACAGGGCATACTTTATATATTACACAACACCTGCAGTGGGGCTTGCGGCAGCACCCCATCATCAAACAGTAATATTTTTGAAGGAGACACGTAACTATTTACACTAAGTAAAATAAGTAAAGACTATAAATAGTCTCACAACAACATAGATCAGGTATTGCAGCCAAAAAGAATTATATGAATAAAAATAACTTTTTGTTTTCAGAGCTTTTTGGTTTTCAGAACTGCAGATATGGAATTACAGACCTGAACCCAGCAAATATTAGCCAAAGAGAGGTGGTATATACCTGTGGCAATACCAAACAAAATAGGTTCTCCAGCAAACAGCATTATTAGGGGTTACCAAATAATGATATTTTTTAAAGCTTCAACTCACCAAGATATAACAATTCTAAATTTATGTTTTATTGAGATAGCCGCCAAACATATAAAGACAAATTGATAGTGCGATCAGGGAATTTTAATGTACACACCAAATCATTTTCCATTTATTATACCTTGTCTGTTCCATATTTCAGCGTCTGTCCTGTCCTCCCAACTACACTATAATAAATCAACGACGCTTGGGTGGTGAAGCGGGACAGAGCAGAGTTTTCACAGATCGCCTTAAGGGGAAGGCCGAGCTCCTCACACTCACTGCCTCCTTGGAGCCACACGACCATATGGCATGGGATTGTCGTCCCCTTGTTGCAACAAGAGAGAATAAGTAATTTGCCCAAACTCACACTGCTGAATATCAGAGTTTAGATTCAAACTCAGTTCTGACTCCAAAGATCCAAGACCTTTTCAATGTGTTGTGAAATAGGCATAAGACATTGTCCCTTGATTTGGTGTAATTAAAATGGCAGCCATTATATAGGATGAATTGAAATTGGGACTAGAGAGCTATACATACTATCTAGTATCATTTTCCAGGGAGGCATATTACCATGTGTCCACGCATGAGAGACATTCTAAGAGTGTACACAATTGTCACCCTCCTACGTCACCCCCAAACCTTACCACTTTGTCCCTGACTTAAAGGCAGCTTGTAAGTGAGAGGAACTCACAATCCCAAGTCATTCATATATTTCTCAGCCTTAAATGTATGTCTGCTTATAACACAAAAATGCAGACGTGTTTGGATAGGGAGTGAACTTAGAATTTAAAATGTAAAGGCTTTTTAAAGCTATTTCCGTTTTTTCTTCTCTCATTCACTAATTATCCTTCACAACATAGAAAGAGAAAATAATGATAACAAATGCGTCACAGTAACAGCAGTTGGAATAAAAACACGCAGTCAAAAAATGTAGTCTAGAAATAAAGCAACACGTTTGCCCTTATGTTTAAAGAACACAAATCGTCCAGGGGTATCAGCGAATACTCAACACCACGTACCGCTCGTGTTTCACGAGAACCTTGGAGCAAGATGCAGACATGCATCCTCACAGTCCACCACCAGAGGGCGGTCATCAAAAGGCAGTGAGAGGTCAACCTGCCCCGAGCACACACCCGCCGAAGAGTAAATCCGTGTCTCACGGGGTGGAGGGTATTTTTATCATCAGGGGCTGCTGCTAGAATTGATAGAACACAATCCAAATTAAGATTTATTTTTCTTCTATACTACTTTTGTTGTTAATCGCATTTCAGTAGTGAATTCTCAGGGATATTAAATAAAGAATAACAAATGTTTTTGTACAGTGAAACAGAAACCAAATAAATGACTCCCATAAAGCAGTTCCAATAAGTGTCAGCATTATGTAGATTTTATTTTAGATAGACTTTACAAAAAATGAGGAATAAAAGAGATTTTATCTGCATTTATGTTTTTAAAAGATGTGAATTTAAACCTTGTATCCCTTATAAACTATTAAGAAGAGAGGAAGTTGGGGTCGAATTCCAGTTTTATTATCTTTCAAAAGCCTGCGAGTGTAGGCGCTGTCTTAGCCTCGCTGTCTCTCCGTGTCATTGGTACCCAGTTTCTATTGGATAAGTCATCTCTTCAAATGGCTTCTTCTGACAAACCCATCCGATAGATGGGATGTGTCAACTACTGGGCTTACAGGTGCCTACCAAACAGGAGATAGGTGTCACTCACAGGCCGGAGCAGGCTCTGGGGTCTGTGTTTGAACACTGGCTCCTCTTCTTACTAACTAGATTAACTTTGGATCAGTCTTAATCTGCCTCCACCTCTATTTCCTTATCTCACCTACCCCATAGAGCAATCAAAAGGATTCAATGAGATAAATAACGTAAACCACATAGCAAAATGTGTAGTCCAAGGATATGCTCAGTAAATGTTAATATCATAATTCATTTACTCACAAATACTCACTGAGCGCCTACGACAAGCCAGGTACTATTCTAGGTGCTTGGGATGCGTCCATGAACAAAATGGCTAACGGTCCCTGCCAATTGTGGGTTTGCATTTCAGCCAGGGAAGGCAGACAGTAAACAACAGGCATACGAAGTAAGTAAAGTTTGCTAGACGGCAGGAAGGTAATAAGTGCTATGAAAAAATAAAGAAGCTGAGACTGACGGGTTAGCTCAGTTGGTTGAAGCCCAGTGCTGATAACACCAAGGTCAAGGGTTCAGATCCCTGTACTAGCGAGCCACCAAAATAAGTAAAATTTCTTTAAAAAAAGAAAGAAAAAAAGCAGACAGCACATGGAGACTTGAGAGGGCTGGTTACACTTTTAAACAAGTGGTCTTGTAGGTTTCATTTAGAAAGGGGGCCTGAGTAAAGAAGTGGAGAAGCTGTGGGGATACCATGTAGCTATGACAGGAACAGCATTTCAGGCAAAGCGAACAGCCAGCTCAAAGCCTCTGAGCAAGAGTGTGCCTGGCTCATTCTAGCGCAGCTGGAGCAAAGAGTAAAGAGATATTTCTCAAAACTGGATGACCCATTCTCAAGTCAAACTACATGAAGTCCCAAAACAAAACACAGTCTTCTCCCTGGTAACCCTTCTGTTAAATTTTCCCTCTTTGCTAATGTTAAATTCTTCCAAGATAACTTTGAAAGCACTGTTTTAATCCTTCTCCGCTTCATTCCTTATGTTTTATTAATTGTTTTTTCCTCGTTAGTGCCTTTGGATTTATCCTTTTCATTCTATCTCTACTGTCATGACATAGAGATAGATTGAGACCTGGCCCCAAGACTAAAAACATATGGTGACCTCCTTTATAAGTTGCATAGGTCTGTAAAACTTTATGAAAGCTGAAGATTTCTCATTTTTGGTGCCTGTTTTGTCTCTGAGTGTTGCTTAATCTGCCAACTGGGTATTCAAAAGTGCCATCCCCCGTCTGCATTCTTATCACCCACCTCATTTCTAGGTAAGTTTGAATCTTTCTTAAATAGTCCCCTCCCTCAGTACCTCCCAGGTGTAATCTATACGACATTAAACTTTCCAATTGACCTTGCTAAGACGTTGCATTCATTAATCATCTCTATACTTAAGGACTCGTGATGACCATGTATTTCCTACCAGATGAAGTCTAATTTGCAAGGCCTGTTCTCATGATTATGAACAACTGAAGGTCGGAAACCTAATTTTAAACTTCTTTTGTAGTCCCAGATATGCTTAGCGTGGTGGATGACACATGTAAACACTCAACACTCGTTAAATTGATTTGAAAAGAAAAAAAATTGAAAGAAGAGAAAAAAAGTGAAATTCACAGTGTCAGGTTCTTCCAGCTCTGAGGACCATATTGACTCTTTTTTTAATCATACAGTGTAATTCGCACACAGGAAGATTTACTCTTTACAGTGTACAAATCTCTGTGTTTTGACAAATGCATATGGTCGTAATCAAGATACAGAACAGTTCTATCATTCTGAGACATTCCTAGTGTCCCTTTGTAGTCAATCCCCTCTGCCTCCGGCAAACATTGATCTGTTTTCTGTTCCCATAGATTTTCCTTTTCTGAATGTCATAAGTGGAATCATCCAGTATTTGGCCTTTTGAGTCTGGCTTTTTTCACTTAGCATAATGCATTTGAAATTCGTCCATTTTGTTGCATATATTGATAATTTGTTCCTTTTGCTGAGGAGTATTTCACCGTAGGTATGGGTCCCAGTTTGTTTATCTATTTACCAGCTGAAGAACACTTGCGTTGTTTCCAGTGTGAGACAATTATGAATAAAGCTGCTATAATCATTCATGTCCAGGTTTTTGTAGGGACATATGTTTTCATTTTCCTTGGGTAAATACAGAGAAGTGGAATTGTTGGATCACGTGGTATGCTTAACTTTTTAAGAAAATGACAAATTGTTTTCCAAAGTAGCTATAACCATTTCATATGCCGACCAGCAATATATGCCAGTTCCAGTTGTTCCACATCCTCCTCGGCACTGGGTATTATCAGTTAGTTTATTTTTTTATTATTTTATCAACTCGAATAGTGTATTTCATTGTGGTTTTAATTTGCATCTCCCTAATGACAATCAGTGTTGAGCATCTTTTCATGTACTTCTTGCCATCTGCATGTGTTCCCTGATGGAAGTTTCTATTCACATCTTTTGCCATTTTTAATTGGGTTGTTTTCTTATGACTGAGTTTTGAGAATTCTTCCTATATTCTGGATACATGTTCTTTATCAAATATACGTTTTGCAAATATTTTCTCCAAGTCTGTGGCTTGTCCTTTTTTTTTTTTTTTTTTTTTTACATACACTAGAATTCACATTGGTGTGCAATTCTATGTGTTTTAACACATGCATAGATTGTTGTAATCACCACCACAAACAGGATACAGAACACTCCAACACCTAAAGAATTGTCTCATGTTCCCCCTTTCATCAGACCATCTCCCCACCCTAACCTCTGGCAACCTGTTCTCTGTCTCTATAGTTTTGCCTTTTCCAGTAACTTCAAATAAGTGAAATTATAGTACGTAATCTTTAAAGACTGGCTTCTTTCACATAGCATAATGCTGAGCAGTATTCTACGGTATAGATATATCATAGTTTATTTCTTATATTTGCCCACTGAAGGACACTTAAGTTGTTTCCAGTTTGGGGCAATAAGATTCTTGGAAAATAAATGCAGTTTTTATGATGAATAAATGCAAAATGTTAGACACTGTTGAAGACAACAGTTTCAAGCAACACCATTAAATTTAAGACAGTGAGTAAAGAAGAGCCAACAGGAAAGTGGAGAGAAAGGCCACCATGGAACCTGCTCAATTAGGATAATATACCATAAGGAATAAGAGAAATCAAAAGTGAGAAAGTGAGAAAAGTGAGCCAGAAAGGCAGCCAAGGTCAACACTGGACCCTGGCTTGCAGGTGGATGCAGGAAATAGAGAACTGTCAATAAAATTACGAAGCTACAAACACACAAAATATCTTATTTACATTTTTATAATTTCTTCTCCCTAATTCTCAGAAAGCATTAAAATAAAAAGCTATTTATACCAGGGTGGCTAACCACTAAATCAGAAAGAAAGTTCAGAAGCCATATTGAGAAAGAAGAAAGGAGAAAAAATCAGCTGAGAACCTGAAATGACATGCTTATTTATTCTCGAGGCTTCCTATAGTCCAGGACAAAGAAAGATGAGTTTTATTCTTTCAGTTGTTACTGAAAGAACATCAGTTTTTCGGGAGAGAAAAACTTTTTCCTGTCACTAAATCCTCAGATAAATTTGTCACATAATTCCTTATCTAAAAGACCCATAGAAATATTGAACAGCATCTTGAAAAATAACAGTTTTACAAGAGGTGCAAAAAAATAATCTTTATATGAAAAGTTGCTGTATCCACCTTCCACATAATCTCGTGGAACAAAGCACACAGAAATTTTCAGTGCTCACATCCAGTTTCTCATATATGGTTTCAGTGGTATGACCTGGACCAAACTCACCTGGAACTACATGTTAACATAAATTCCTAAGCCCTATCCCAAACCAGCTACATCAAAATTTGGGGGGACAGAGTCCAAGAATTTGGTACATTAAAGTTTGAGAACCACCTCTATGGAAAAGTATGGCTGCTTTTCGGTCATGTAGTTACGCAGAAACAGAAATGGAAAGATTTAGAAAAATGAATAATTAACATGTCTTTGAAACCATCTCTCTTGATATTAATTGCCTCCATTGTGCTTTTGGCAGTCCGCTAATTGTTGAGTTCTTTGGTAAGTACCTGGGGTGCAAACCTTTGATATGATTAACTGAGCTTTGATAGTTTAAATACTTTGAAATGTATTTAAGCCGTACTGTTGCTCATCTCTAAAAAAAATCCCAACAGGCAAATTAATAAAGAAAATAAGAAGATTCATAATGTTTTCATGTCTGTTTACACAATCTGCTTTAAGCATGTGTTAGTGTCTACACCGTCCATCACAAATGAGACATAAACACAGACCAGGAGGCCCTTGACATGGAAACACCGTGCCCGCAGCTTTAGTTTATGTGTGTGCCCGAAAATAATAAACTACAGTTCTGTAAAAATATTCTCTGGTTTAGATTGTGCTCACACTGTTAGTGGAGGTTACTGAAGTGTTCCAGTTGATGTTTCATGAATCTCCTTATTTTAACTTAAGGAAACCACTAGAGGATTTGGCAATTTTCTCTCTAAAAGCAGGATAAATAGATGAGTCTAACTAGTGAGAGTGGAAGTTTCAAGTCAAGAAAACATATTGCATTTATATTATAATCCCATTTATGCTTACAGCTATTACATTCCCAAAGATCTTAATATACATATACTTCCTGGAGAAACTGTCAGACTATAATATGTATAACAATGTCCATGGTCATTATCTACATCTGGCAGCAAATAGCATTTGTTAAGCTCTGGTGGGGATGTGCAAAAGGCTGAATGTGTTGCAAAGCATCATAAAAATTTATATTTTAGGGGAAACAAATAACGCCACATTAACATTGTAAAATAAGTCAGAATAGCTTAGATTTCTAAAACTCAACAGAAAAATAGGAAGGATACTTTCATAGAAAATAACACCATACTGAACTTTAAATCCGTAAAGTTAAAACACCATTTTGCCTATCAGAATGTGCAAAGGAAATCAATAACCACCTCCATCATTTGCTTCGGAAGAGTTAGAAAAACAAAACATGTGAATATTATATTTCACTTACTGATCAGTTAACTTGCATTTCTACTTAACCCAGTCCTTTTTGTCTTGTGAACTAAAATATTCTAAGTTTCTGAACCAATATGGACCGCCCTTTTTTTCCCCCATTCCCACCTGCAACTCTGAAGGAATGTATTTCCTAGAAGGATTTTATGGTATATCTTCTCATATCTGCACTACGTACTGCATTATATGTACCTTATATTTTTGCCCCTAAAGAACTTCGGTTTGGCTGGTTACCCTACCACTTGGCTTCTTTTCAATCATGCAGTTGACAAGACCTGGAAGTTCTCTTACAATTTTTAAACATTAAATATTTTAGACTCTTTCCAGGCCATTTCCTTTTCTTCTCCTTGATTCTTTCTTGAAATGACCCCTTTTAGTTCAGCCAAATGTAAACAAAACTGGATTTTAGCTCTGCTCTTAGGAGGGCTGTGTTTAGACTATGGTTTGCTCCAGGGCAATGCTCTTCAAAGGGGAGATTTTGATCTCTGGGGAATCCTTGAAGGTGAAAGATGCCAGAGATAGGAAGCCAGTATTTTTTAAAGATATACTTGTTCATCATAACTTATGTTGGAATAAAAAATGACATTTAGTTGCAAGTAAAAGGCATCTAAGCATGGAGGGCCACTTACATAATTCAAAAATGCACAATTATCCTGTGATTCATTGAAAAAACTATCTGAACCCTCTCTTATTTTAAAATGGATTTTATCGTATGATTCCATTTATAAGAAATGTCCAAAATAAGCAAATCTATAGAGACAGAAAGTAGGTTGGTGGTTGCCTGGGGCTGGGGCATGAGGATGGGGGCCAAATGGGGAGTGGCTGCTAATGGGTATGAGGCTTCTTTTTGGGGTGATGTAAATGCTCTAACATTGGATAGTGGTGATGGCTGCACAACTCTGTGAATATATTAAAACCCACTGAATTGTACACTTTAAAAGGGTGAATTTTATGTTATGTGTATTATATCCCAATAGAGCTGTCATTTTAAAGAATGAATTTACGTACTTCCCATCAGCCAATAGGAAAATGATAAGCCACACCACAGAACATGGGCAAAGCAGATATATCAGAAACTCCCAAAAGAGGAACCTTAAGTAGGCAAGTAAGCATGAAAACAGACACAGTATCAGGAGTGGCTGGGAAAATGCAAAACAAAATGAGATAGTTCAAACCCACCACATTGGGAAATGCTATCATAATCCAAATGATAGCAGGATGTAAGAATGAGAATCTCATACACAGCTGGTGGACATGTAAATTGATACCACAGCTTTGGAGTGCAATTTGGCAACACCTCAAAGTTGAAAATAAGCATACGCGGTAACCCAGTAGTTCCATTCCTCAGCGCAGGCTGAAACAGGCAGGTAAAGATACATGCACAGCAGCATCCGTTAGCATTGTCCGTAATAGGGAAAAACAGAAGCAACTCATGTACCTATCAATAGAAGCAGAATTAAACTATAGTGCATATATGTGATGGAAAACTATACAGCACCAAAATAAGTAAATTAGATTCACTAGAAAAGAAATGTATTTTTAAAACACATGCTACAGGATTTTTAAAGGGACGTAGAATAGGAAAAATAAGATTAAGCTAAAGGTCCACACTGTGCACAGAGTGAGGTTTGGCTCACCGGCTACAGCTGGGTCATGACTGGGCTCATGCAATAGCGGCCAATGCAAAAAGGGAAATGTGATCAATTACGGAATTAGACTGTGATATAAAAATAGACAACTACTCCTGGCACTAAGATCGAGAGAAATTTCCTCCGGGGCTTTCATAAATAGGCCACCATGTGAGATGGGTACTAGGCAACATCGCCAACCTCATTCTCTCCTCCATAGGATGGATTCTCATTTCCTCAAAGATGTGTCCACGTGCTGCAAACTCCAAGTGTCTGGCTTTATCCAAACATTCATTTTTGACAGTAGAGGTTAGAAACTGAGGTACCCAAAGTATTTTGTTTGGCCAGAACAGTATTTAAAATTTGATAGCCTTTGGTGAGACTTACACTCCTTAAAACAGAGCTGCCAAATAGAACTTTCTGCAGTGGCACAACTATTCTGGGGCTGCACTGTCCAGGACGGTGGACAATAGCCACACGTGGCTACCTACCGAGCCCTTGAAATGTGGCTAGTGAGATGGAGGAAATGGATTTGAATTGTATTTAACTTTTCAGTCACACGTGGCTAGTAGGGGCCATGGGTCCCACGATTCTCCATCAACCCCACATGCTCAGCATCGCACATTTAGGCCATCTGGCTGGCCCCAAAGGTGTTTTGTTTGTGACTCCTATTTTAAAGCACTGTGTCTTAAGGAATGGACAGATTGTGTATCCTCCTCTGTTCACTTATTCAGTGGGTGCTCTCTACCTGAGAGGTCTGTATCAGACACGGCACTGACCATGAAAAAAGGAACAGGGACCTGTCGACCACAACACTGCGGGACAAGACACGAATGAGGTGGGTAGTGGGAGACCACAGTCTGCGGGGAGCACACAGGATGGTGGCATTAGGAAACCTGACCTGAACTCGGTGGGACAGAGAAGTGCCCTCTCGGGAAGGACTAAGGATAAGGATAAGTTGGCTGGGGTGGGGGCCGGTTCTCAGAAGAGGAAACAGTATTCACTAGAATTTAGAGCATGGGGGTAGCTGCATGGTGAAAGATTGGCCAGGATGAGGTGATGCAGGATGTTTGAACCATGTTAACCCGACTTGGACTTTGTTCTGAGGGCAATAGGAAGCCACCAAAAAATTTTAGCCAGAGGAATAGACTTTTGTTATCCCTACATTCAAAATAAATCCACTAAAATGACCGTATTATCAAGCAATCCCACTTCTGGGTATATACCCGAAAGAATTAAAAGCAGGGTCTCAAAGAGGTATTTGTACACCCATATTCATGGCAGAATTACTGACCACAGCCAAGGGGTGGAAGCAACCCAGATGTCCATGAAGAGATGAAAGGATAAACAAAATGCAGTGTAGACACCTAATGGAATGTTACTCAGCTTTAAAAAGGAAGGAAAGTTTGATACATGCTGCAGCATAGATGAACCTTGAAAACATTATACTAAGTTAAAGAAGCCAAACACAAAAGGCCACGTGTTGTATGGTTCCGCTTATATGAGGTACCCCGAGTAGCCAAATTCACAGAGACAGAAAGTGGGATGGTGGTTGCCAGAGGCTGGGAGGAGGGGGAAAGGGACAGCTGGTGTTTAAGAGGTTCAGTCTGGAAGACGGAAATGTTCTAGAGATGGAGGGTGGGGATGATTGCACAACAGCATGAATGAGCTTTATGCCACTGAGCTGAACACTTAAAAATCAAGATGGTAACTTTTATGTTAAGTATGTTTTACCATGATAAGAAAAGACAGTAATATAAATCCACCATCGTTTCTTGCTTAAACTGTACGTCAGCCTCCCTGTAATCATTCTTGATCTGTCACTATTGATTTTCTACACAGCAGAGAGAGTGATCCTTTTGAAACATGAATCAGGTCTCATCTCTCCTTTGCTGAAAAGCTGTCAGTGGCCAGCAAGACCTCACGTGGTCTGGTCCCTTGCCACCTCCTGACCCCATCTCCTCCCTTCTCCTCTGGTTGCTGCACTCCTGCCCTACCTGCCTCTTGGCTGTTCTTTGAACACACAAAGCAAGCTTCCACTTGAGGGTGTTTTCACCCTGGAATATGCTTTTCTCTGATATTCACCTAGTTTTCTTCCCCGCTTCATTCTGCACAAACATCAAGCACCTTCCTTGACCGCCCTATCTAAAAACATCCCTTCCTTGTTTTTCTTTATAGCACTTACTCCTACCCATTATTTTATTATATATCCATTTATATAAATGAGAGATCATCCATCTCTCCTACAGTGTAAGTTCCATGAAGGCAGGGACTTTCCTTCCTATACTACTGAATCCCAGGAACTGGAACAGTACCCAACATGTAGGACACATTCAATACATATTTGCTGAATTAAAGAATAAATTCGTATCTTAGAAAAATTGTGAGGAAGGATCGGATGGGAGACTGGAATAGGAGACACCAGCAGGGTGGCTGCTGTCGTAATCACGCAAGTGGTTGAGGTGGCCAGGATCATGGCATTGGGGGCACAGAAAGATTTGGGGCTATGAGAGATTTAGAAGAGAGAATCAAGAGGCCAGATGGAGAGTTCATTTGCTGAGCTAGTAAACTCAGGAGGAGGAGGAGGAGCAGGTTTGCAGAAGAGGAGTTTGGTGCTAAACTCATTCAGTAGACTGTCCCAGCAGAGATGTTCAAATGGGCAGTTGGATATGCTCAGCAGAGAGAACTGAGCTAGAAATGTAGATTTAGCAGTTCATAAATACAGTCTTAATGGAAATTTTGATAACGGTTAAGCAGCAGTTAGTTGGAGATTATACATTTAAATAAGTACTTGAATGTACATATTCAATGTTGCCAATTAATTTCAGACTCATGTGCTTTCATAGTCTGCCAAGCTGGTCATGTTTTAAAAACTGAGTATGGAATGCAGGAAATGAAACTTCCATTTAAAAATAAAAAGCAATACAACTTTTTTTTTTTACTGTAACTGGATCAACTTTAATGGATGATATCCAATCCTTAAGCCATATAATCTTTAATCCATCTAATTAAATATGTACATTAATGTTCAGTCTCTAGGAAAACATCATTATCCTCTATATTTAAAAGAGGTGTTCTAATCTAACTTTATCATTTCACACATGAAGAAATAAAATCCTGAGACATTAATGACCTGCATAAGGTCACACAATTAGACAGTGGCAGAGCCAGACAAGAATTATTCTAAGTAGTTTGTAATTACGAGAGTATTGTTTTGGCTTGTATTTCACTATATCCATGGAAGGACTTCTCCAAAATTGCTCATTGTTGCTGCACTGCAGTTCAGCAATACTGAAGCTACCTGGATGTCCTGCAGTTATCCATCTGTTTCACCCAGCGAAGTTATTGTCACACACTGAGTTTTCACTCTTTATTACCTTTCAGCAAAATTTGACTTGCTGCTGAATACATAGTGGAATGCTGGAGAGTAAAGATATGTCCTCCAAGGTATGTTCAGATTTCACACTACTAAAAAGTATAGCCATTTCTACCTTACAGATTTAAAGTCTAGACACTGACACCACTCAAAGACTGGTCTTCTTGAATAAGTTTCTTACTTCATGGAAAAGTATTATCAGAGGGTTGTCCCTTAGGACCAAAATCTAGTGACTGTTTTCAGCAGTGAAAATGTTGTAATAGAGACAGAATAAAGCATGATCTCAATTATGATGGTCAACCAGCCAGAGCTAGTAATTTTTTCTGTCCATTCCAGAAGCAATTGTGGCAGATCCTTTGAATGGCTACCCCAAAAGCCTTCACGGCCTCTTCTTGCCCTTGCGACTGGAGATTCTCCCTGGCAGCTGGAGGTAGTCAAGTGACCCAATTCAGGACCAAGAGAGACATAAGCAGAAGTCTTCCCACAAAGTAGGCATGCTCCTCTTCCCCACCATTTTCTCCTGGTTTTTTGTTTTTGTTTTTGTTTTTGTTTTGTGGCTGGCCAGTGTGGGGATCCAAACTCCTGGCCCTGGTGTTAGGAGGCTGCGCTGTAACCAGCTGAGCTAACCGGCCAGCCCCCTTTTCTCCTTCTGGACAAGAGGGCTTGAGCTGCAGTGGCCCTCTTCTATTTATGAAGGAGAAGGCCAGGGAATCACACACTGTAAGCCCTGACATTGTCTAATAGCCAAACAAAAACCTACCAATCTCAATTTCTTGTTGTATGAGAAAAAATATTCTCTTTTTATTTAAGCCACTGTGGGTGTATTTTCTGTTTCCCAGAGTGTTTCCCGTAACCAAAACACTAGCAGAATAACTCAAGTTGAAAGGGTCGGGGGATGGAATAGGGCCTGAGAATATTTGTAGGTGTGGCCCAGGGGCGAGTGTGTGTGTCTATTTATATTAAAGGTCCCCAACACTTCCCTCCCAATTGGAAACTACTTGTCTAAGGTTTTCTTAATAGGTCCAGTTTTTTAATTTTGTTTTTAATTGACACATAATAATTGTACATCTTTATGGGGTACAGAGTGACATTTTGGTACATATATACAATGTGTAATGATAATTTGGAGTAATGAGCATATCCATCACATCAGACATTTACCATTTCTTTGTGCTGGGAGCATTCAAAATCCCGTCCTCTGTCTATTGGAAGTTATACAATAAGTGATTGTTAACTATAGTGACCCTGCAGTGCTATAGGACACCAGAACTTATTCCTCACTACTAGCTGTAATTTTGTATCCATACAAGTCCAATTTTAACTCTTCTACACAGCACAATCAGGAATGAAAAAAGGAACCTAGAACATTGTTATCAGAAGATAATTTCCATACACACGGAAACTTTCCTAATTTGGTAAGCTCTGAATATTACTAAAAGATTTGAGGCAATATCCCCAGAGCATGAAATTATACAAACTACTAGAGACCTTCTTAGAGAATTTGTGAAGCTCTATAGGGCTGTGTCCACGTGACCAAGAGCAGAGGAGATTAGGGAAAATCTGCTTTGCCCAGCCGGGACTTGAGTGCCACAACCTTGTCCTTACACAACCTTGAACAGCCCACTCCCTCACTGTGACTGTGCAGTCGGCCTCAGCTCACTCAGCAATTGCAAGCACTGGACTCTGTGCTATTAGAGCCTTGGCTGGATCACTATAAACCATCTGCTGGCTTTCGCTGTATCCACCATTCTGCAAAGATCCTGGTTCGATCTGTTCTACCACATGGAGCCCAAAGCTCCCCGATTGACAGTGTCCTTCAATTCAAGAGTCAAGACTTTGCCAACCAGGGGTTGTTTCTCAGATTCTTTGTGCCTCCTTCTCCCAGTTATACAAATAATATGGATAGCCTTTGAAATCCAGGGGCATTTCCTTGGTTCCCCACCTTTGTGGGAAACAGCTGGGCAGATGTCTGAACAATATTTTGTCATTCTTCTTGAACTTCCCACTAACCCACTGTGAAATGGATGAAATCTGCCCTTCCCAGCTGTACTAGAATACCCCCTGCACTCTCAGAGTTTCCTCTTTTCCCAGCTGCCATCTGTGACTCCCTGACTGCCCAGAACATTATAAGTACCTATAATCACAATCTCCTCTCATATCTCCTGCCAGACTTTTTGGGTCATTTTAAAAGTGCCTCTAAATTCATGGGACGAATGTTCAAAGTAATTGCTCCCTGGAAAGTCTGCACATGTCTCCCCAGCCTATCACCTGCCACATTGGTAAAGTGGTCACTCATGGGTGAGATAGCCTAGACTTGAGGTTGTGTACCACCTGGGCACTGGCTCTTTAGTAGCCACCCCAAATGCAAAGGAATGACCCTATTTCAGGCACCAGTGACAGGCAGCTGCAAGACGTTTTGTGCCAATACCAACCCCAAGCATGCCTGGACCCAACCTGCCTTCATTCGGGAGCCTCTACATTCTCACTCCTGTGGTAGCGCTTAAAAATAACAAAATAAGAACAAATACAATCTGAACATGTTTTATTTGTCCTCCTCTTGATATCAACAATTTCTTAAATCAAAGCATCTTTTTGTTAATGGAATGAGTTAGAAAATGGTGCCCATGTTCACGGTGATAGAAATCCTAGAAGCTTACCAAACCGGTTAACCTGTACCACACCACTGTAACCACAGACAGGCAAAACTGTCTGTCGAAATGCACCAGAAAAGCAGTCCACTGGGTCACTCTCCTTCAGATCAGTGGCTCTTTCCAGTGGCCACTAAACGTCATTTGACTGGTCTCTCTTAGCATGAATATTCTTTCCTGTGACCTAGTCTATATTTCTGTTTCATGAATGAATTTATTTCTTTATTCTACTTCATACAAATGAAATATCACCTGATTATTTTCTCATTAAATGCATCATTAGACTCTCCCACTAATTCTGCAAATTATTCTTTTCAACGGTACGTGGAAGCTGGCAGAATAAGTGATCTGTTGAGTGTTTGTCATGTTGTAGTGGCTTTTGAAGAAAAAAGTGAAAATCATGATAGCAATGTTTTGGGTACTTAAGGCTAATGTTATACCTAATTTCAAAACTCCTTATAATCCCAATCTCCTTTTATGCCTCCTGCCAGACTTTCTGGGTCTTTTTAAAGTGCTCTGAAATCATGGGAAGTATGTTCAAAGTAATTTAAGAAAACAAACTTTACACCTTTGCAAAAATAGCCCACTGGGAATTATTGGTGCTGATTCCAAACGCTGACAGATTGCCTGGTGTGAATTTCACCTGCTACTTGTTAGTACTCAAGAGCTTGATTCAGGGAACCTTGGAAGTAAACAGGAGACTGGCAGAAATATAATTAGAAGGGGACCCCTTGTCTCATGAGTATTTTTTAATTTTCTCCTCACTCTCTGTGGAATGGACCCCCATCCTAAAAGTGCTACCTGTCAGAAAAAGCCCAACAAGCAATGAGCAAATACATTCCTGTCTGTGGTGCAGAGAAGCTCACACTGCTCGCTCTTACTGGGAGGAAAACAAACCAACATGTAAACAAAATGCATTACCAGGCGCATGAAGCCACAGATAGAAGATTGTGACAGCAAGTGCTTAAACACATTATCAGTCCTATTAACCAGTCCTGTGTGTGCCCTTCTCTCCATGTATTTCCCTGGTCAGCCCTCAAAGGAAGCCTCTATTCTTCCAGGTGTGAAACAAGCACAATGACAGTCTCACACATTAGGCATATCAAGGAAGATTGGCCTCACAGCCATGTCACGTCCGTGTCCATGTCACGTGACTTGCCTGTGCCTGCAAGACCCACATGGAAATCTGCAAGGGGAATTTCTGTTCCTTTCTCTGTCTTTATCACAGCCTCTTTTCCTATTCCTGCTGTTAATGCTGTCTCTCTAGTTCTACTAATTTCCATCTGGCTGCCAATTCCTTCCCACAAACCCAGATGGAATTACAACCCAACAGTGCACAGTTTGAATGTGGGTTACCTACTTGTCCTATACATCCTGTCTGTACTTTGATAAAATAAGAATCTTTGGGCATCGTAAAATGATTAGTTTTTACTGTTACATGTTCGAAGGTCAAGAAGAAATATAGGAGGGAGAGTCTTATCCAGTTTCTTTTTTAAACTGTATGCTTCCAATCAATCCAATAGGATTACATAGTGCACTTGTATAAGAGGTAATTTTGCGTCTATTGCCTACTAATTTGGGGAAAATAATGAGGGAATGATAATGCTATAATGCAGTGAATTGGCTCGAGCTTAATAAGTTCCTGCAATGACTGCTTTGTTAGGTAAATGATATCTTTACATGCTCTAAGGATTAGAAAAACCCAGTGCTGAGGGACAAAAATGGATCTGTCAAATAACGCCAACTCTGCCAGCAGTTTTCCTTACTTTTACTTCTGAAGGGAATTGGCTCAGTAATAATTTCATGACAAATGCTTAAAAGCTATGTTCAATCATTGCTCCTCAAAAAGACCTTGGAAAAATAATACACCTAACAATATAAAACTTAGAGACAGTATTGCATGAGAAAGAGTGGAAGCTTTGGCTTCACGCTGACATAGGTCCCAGTCTTGGCTCTGCCCCTTACCAGCTGTATGACCTTGGACAGTCTACTAATCCTTGGTTTTCTCATCTGTAGAAGAGGAACTAGAGGATGGTTGTGAAATTTAAATGGCATTATGTACATAAAAGAAGCATAGCATAGATAGTGACATGGAGTCTCTGACTTGGGATCAGATCCTGGCATAGCTTAGTAGTTAGGTGACTGGGCAAATTACGTAACTTCTCTGAGCTTTAAATGATGCTGTGATACATATATTCCAGGGCTTCTGGAAAATTCGATGAGGCTCTAGTACAGGGTTCAGCAAGCTTTTCTTTAAAGTGTAAGATAGTAAATATTTTAGGCTTTGCAGGCTATAATGTCTCTGTCACAACTACTTAACTCTGCTCTAGTCACACAAAAGCAACAATAGACAATATTTAAATGAATGGGCATGGCTGTGTTCCAATAAAATTTTACTCACAAAAACAGGTGGTGAGTCAGATTTTGTCCATGGGCCATAATTTTCCAATTCTGCTCTAGTAAGAAACACAATCTTTTAAATTAGGGTAATTGATGAAATATAAGATATAAAGTGAAAGCACTGACGATTTCAATTTTTCTGTAGACGTACATGCATGTAAGCTTTTCCATGAGCATTCCATGTTAGATTCCCATATGGATGCTATGAATAATAGTGCAGGTCACTTCATTCTGACAAAATTCTTTAAAACAGAGTTGTAAGGCTGGCTGGCTAGCTCACTTGTTTAGAGCATGGTGCTGATAATGCCAAGGTCAAGGATTTGGATCCCTGTACCAGCCACCAAAAAACCCAAAAAATTAAAATTAAATAAAGTTGTAATTTGTGGCAAAAAAAAAAAAAAATCCAGCAACAACAAAGACAACAAAAAACAAACTTACAAAACAATAAGCAAATCTAAATGTTTTTATTGCAAGAATCAAATAAAAAGAATTACAAAACTGAAAGGGAGAACAAAATTACAGGAGAAGAATTATGCACAGTGGTGGAATTGGCACTACTTCCAAAACAAAAAGAAATCATCTGATATTAACTAAGTTATGAGAGAGAAAAGAAGAGTGACTACAAAATAAGATCATATGGCAATGCAGAAGACTTCAATAAACTTTTAAACACTGTGAAGAAACAATAAAAGAAATCCATGAATTTGTAAAGAATAGAACTAATGGAGAACACTCTATGGTGCACTTAGAAAACAAAAATCACAGATAAACAACACAGCAATCAATAAGAAGGAAAAGCAAATGGCAAACTGAAAAATAAAAAATAAGAAGATCCAGCTTAAGGATAATAGAGGAACTAAATTAAACAGATAAGGCTATAATGGAAACCACTGTGAATAGACATTGCAAGTTGCCAACTCATTGCTCATTCTCATAAGCATGAGGGAACCGTGAGGAAGAAAGCTACATGATAAGGATGACAGAGTAAAAAAATAGAAAGAACATGGGTGATGGATGGGAACCATGATAGATGACATCATTGAGCTGCTAGACCAGTCCAGGACTGCCTGTCTTCATGCTTCTTGGCATGTGAGAAAAACTGCATTTGATTATGCCACTTTGGTGCAGTTTCTCTTACATGCAGCTGAATATAATCCCTAACAGAAGTCCATACTATATATTAGAACACTGCAGATTGTACGATGCACCATTATGTTGTGCACAAGTTATTAAGAAAACAAAAAAGTTGCCAATTACACTATAACACAATGCCAAAATAGTCCTATTATATATGTGAACTGACTTCACCTGGCTTTCTTGCTCTGAAATTTCTTTCATCTATTCTGAACAATTTTGCAGTTTCTCCAGCCATCCATTTCATTGCAGAGGAATGATAATGAATCCTTTTACACAGAGCTCGGTCACTAAACCAGATCTACTTTTGGTCTCTTCTTTTCTTAGGTCCTAAAAAATGTTGTTTTTGCTTTCCAAGGCCACTGTATATGGTTGCATGTTGTGTTTAGCATGAAAGCACCTGACCAGTGGGACAAACAAAGACTAAAATCCAGCCTGAACTCTAATATCCTGGCATGTGGCTGCCACCAAAAGTAGAGAGGGAAACTTTGCAACTCGTCTGCCTAGAAAGGAGCCTTTTTCTGATATGCATAGTGGTAGGATGTGGAAGCTACAGCCTGGACACTGGGCGTATGGTGGAGAAAAGGAAAAACAAGGTCCCTGACTTCATACCTCTTGTGGTCTTATGGGGAACAAAGACAACAAATAATGAAGTGAGATGATGGCTATGATGAAGGAGAGAACACAAGGCAAAAGTGCCTTACAGTAGGGAGTTAGGAGAGGCTAAACCTGCTGTGGGCAGATAAAGGGACAGTGGTGGGGAGAAAGAGCATGACAAGAAGAGAAAACTACACGTGTAGATGGCTCGGAGGAACGAAAGGAACATGTTGCAGTTGAGGAAAGTGTGTCTTTGTGAGAAGACTGTGTAGATGGAAATTAAAGAATGGTGAGAAAATGGTATGTTGACCAAACAAGTCAGGGTTGTATGGGCCATGATAAAGATTTTGGACTTCATCCAGAGGCAAATGGAGACCTGTGGAAAGACTTTAAGCAGGAGAATGGCATGATTAGATTTGTTTCAAAAGACACCATGGAAGACGGTGCAGAGAATGGATTGGAGATGTTAGTTAGAAATCTATCACACAGTCCAGGTGTGATGTCATGGTGGTGTAGACAGGATTAATAGCAGGAGGGTTGGAGAAAAGTGAATGAACTTGAGAAATATTTAGAAAGTGCAATTGACAAATAATGTTAGATCGGCTTGTGGGGAGAGAAGGGCGTGGGGAAGACAGAGGCGAGAGGAGCAAGATAACTGCCTGGAAAAAGATGAGGAGTGGATTGATGGTGGTGCCGTTTCTTGAACTAGGGGAGAAAAGCAGGTGTGGTTTAGGGACAAGATGATTCCATTTTGCACCTGCTTAGTTAGAGGGACCCATGAGATATCCAGCTGGAGACAGCGCTTTCCGTCTGTCCTCACTCCTTCCTCCTGGCATGCTCCTCTTATCTGCCTGTCTCCTCTGCCATGTTCTCTCTCCTGAGTTCGAGGCCTCCCAACCTCAGGACTTCAATTCTCATTAGAGGAAGCGGACAAAAATTAAAATTATATGCATACATGTATAAACAAGAAGGATTAATTATGTAATTCTGCCCAGAGAAGACTTACAAAAAGACATTTAGCAAACTATTTCCTGTCAGAGTCTGAAGCATCTGCAGTTGGATCATGTCCAGTGGTCCAGAGCTTCCCCCAAATGATGGTTGGGTATTCACCTTGTATTTGATGAGTAAGAATGGTATCCAGTGGGGTCTTTCTCAGAAGACGGCAAGAGAGTAGCTGAAAGACAAATTCTATCTTCTCTCCTTAGAGCCACAAGGGCTTCCAATCCCCCCAGGACATGTATCACAACACAAGTGAAGTAGATCCATAGTTTTTACATAGTGTTTAGTTGTGGAACCATTTTGTGTAAGGATGGGGTTCCCTAGAAACAGAATCTGAGATGGCAATTCTCACGCAAGTGATTTGTGGAGGAAGTGCGCAGGGAGAAGTGAGGGAAGCAGGATAGGGCAGGAGGAAAAAGCTGAAGCGGGACGTGGTCTCAGCTGGAGCCCAGCTTCAGCCAGATCTCTAGGGAGCCCTGGAGCCAAACTGTTCCACAGAGTCTATTACTTTCTAGGCAAGTGGCTGGCTTTTTGTACCCTACCAGTTTGTCTTTGGCTGAGGGCTGCCCAATGGGGTTGTAATTTCCAGACGGAGGCAGACCCATGCAGAGGGCAGTTCTCTGGGCAAGGGGGTGAATTTCACAGCCACTAGGAGATGGATGCACCGGGCCTGGAAAAGGGAACCTGAGCAGGGAACCACGGGCTTTTTCGAACAACATACATGCACATTGCTGGGGGATGGCCCTGCCCATGCCTCTGTCCCTGAGGCAGCTTTACAGAAAAACTTTAACTCCTTATCACACCAAGTAGGGAAGAAAGTTCACCAATTTGCATGGGAAAACTATAGGAGTAAATAGTAAAAGTACTTTTAAAATGTAAGAAAAGTAACCAAGTTGATAAGATCATCATCATCTCAAAAGGAAATCAAGAGTGTGAAGTACACTTTTAAAACCCTGTGAACAAAGGAAGAAGGAATAGCAAAAATAAATACACATTTTACAAGGAAATGCAAGAAAAGAGTAGACCTAGCTCAATCACTGGCCTCCATGCATATTGAGTGCTTAATAGAGATCTGTTGATTTGAACGGAATTGAATTGAATATCCCCTGAAAACATCATACACTGGATGGTTAACTTTATAAATTTTTACAAAAATACTTAAAACCTAAAGAGATAAGTAAACCAAATGTGAAGGCAGAAGTTATCATAGTTGGTCTGCCGCCCCCCCCATCCAATAAAATGCTCTTCCAAAGAGTTCCATGAAAATCGCTGTATAGTCACAGAGACCTTCAGCGTATTAAAGATCTGAAAAGTCCTGAAAAAAAAAAAAAAAAACCCTTTAAATATCTTAAAAGCGATGTTTCCCAAACATATACAATCCCAGAATCCCTTCAAGCTAACTAATTAATATGCGGTTATGGGCTGAATTGTGACCCCTCAAAATTCATATGTTGAATCCTAACTCCCAGTACCTCGGAATATGACTTTATTTAGAGATAGAGTCTTAACAAGGTAATCTAGTTAAAACGAGGTCATTAGGGTGAGTCCTAATCCAATATGACTGGTGTCCTTATAAAAAGAGGATATTTGGAAACAGACACGCACAGAAGGAAGACAATTTGAAGAGACAAGGAGAAGCCAGCCACCTACAAGCAAGGAGAGAGGCCTGGAACAGATCCGTCCTTCTCAGCCCTCCGAAGGAATCGACCCTGCCCCCACCTTCATTTTGGACTTGTAGCTTCCAGAGACAACAAATTTCTTGTGTTTAAGCCACCCCCGTCTGTGGTATTTTGTTGCAGCAGCTCCAGAATATTATGCCAAGGAACATTCTTGGGGGAAACACCGAGGAAGGGGTCGTATGGACTGCCTGTTTGACATAAGAAAAGTAAGAGTTGCTATCTCACACTTGATTTCAAAGTGAAATAAATAAAGCCATTATATAATGATGAAAGGAATAATAAACAAGAGCCTGAGAATTCCGGAACATTATGTGGAGAAAAAATAGGCAGAAACAGAATTATAACTTGAAATGTCAGTGTCCCACATGACAAATCAAGAGGATCCAGATATAATGAAGAAAGTGTGAAGTTGATTAGTATAATAAATTAGGTAGAATTAACAGACATGTAGAATCATAGCAGAAGTTAATATATTTTTTCCAGTGAATGGGTCATCAAAAATATCAAATAAGGCATCAAAAATTTCTTTATATGAAGAAAAAGAGACTCTACAACCACATTCCCAAAATAAAAAGGGACGTAATTTGGAATCAAGAACAATATCAGAATTCATTAAAATTTTAAACTAGTCTCTTAAATAATAACATAAATCAGAGAAGAAATTCACAACATAATCCCAATATATTCTACAAAATACATTCATATTATATAATGCACACCTATCAACAATATATAAAGTTGTACATATATTACGCATAATTATATAAATAATATACAAGTAAATGCGTCAAAATAACTGTGGTTGTCTTTGGGAATGAGCCATTATTTTTCTTATTTTATGAATTTCCTAAATTACTTGCTTTTCAAAAAGGAGGAAGGCATCAACAGAAAGTAGGAAAAGGAGAACTAATAACATAAATAAAGTAGGAAATACTGTAGAATCAATAAGTTGATTCTTTGTCTTTTTTTTTTTTTTTTTTTTTTTTGTCTTTTTCGTGACCAGTACTCAGCCACTGAGTGCACCGGCCATTCCTATATAGGATCCGAACCCGTGGTGGGAGCATCGCTGCGCTCCCAGTGCCGCACTCTCCCCAGTGCGCCACGGGCTCGGCCCGATTCTTTGTCTTTTTTTAAAGTGACACTTTTTTTAAAGTTCTTCACAATTTTTATAAGTGTTAAGTATTATAATAAAGGAGAAACCTAAATTAGTAATATTCAGTGCAAGGAAAAAACTGTTATATCAAAGCAAAATTTTTATTTCACTGAAATGGAGAAATATTATTTTCAATTATGTTAAAATGCTTGATAACCAAAGTGAAATGAATGAGTTTTCAAAAATATAAAAGCTAACAGAACTAGCAGAAATACAGGCTTCATTCCCACTCATGCAGCCTCCTGAAGAACATCTCACAAGGTTTTCTGAGAACTTCTTTTTAAAATCATCTACAGGCACCAATTACTCTGGTTATTCCACCCTTGAGTGAAAAAATTAACAAGAGATGATGTACTAGAATAGACTTATTATAGTAGGGGGGGGAAATGCTAACAGAATTAAATAGAAAAAATAAAAGCGAGGAGGAGCAGAAAGGCTGAATTTGCAGATATTTCAAGTAACAAATAATTGCATCATAGATTAATTGCTTCAAAACACTGAAAAAAGACAATACATTTATGAACTGGTTTTGCAAGTTAAATACAGATTTGTTTCCCAAGCTTAAGACCAATATCAAAAAAGAGAATTACAATTATCTGTATAGATGCAAAGGAAGAAATGGAGAAAGGAAAGGGCAATAAAGAAGGGGGGTAAATGGGAGGGAGGAAGGAAGTGAGGGAGCAAAGGGAGGAAAGAGGAAAGAAAAAATACAATTATCCCAAACACCTAAAAAAGAATGATCACTGATGACTAGGTAAGGTGTATTCCCGGACATAGCACACAAAACATTATCCAGACCATTCATCACATTAACAAGACAGAGTAAAAGATCACATTATTATATAAACAGGTACAAAGAAAGTATTTGGTTAAATACAAAATATTTTCTTGATTAAAACTCTAGGAATTCTTCTTCCTTAATATGATAAACAATGTATATTTACAACTGACAGTAACAATCATTCTTAGCACAGAACATTAGAAACGTTCAGCTTAACAATAGGAATATGTCCAATTTATCTCTGTCATTAATCCTACTTAATATTGTACTAGAAAAGTTGTCCATCATTATTTTTAAAAAATCAAAGACATGCAAACATAGAAGAAAGAAAAAATAAAATATCACTTTTACAAAAGATAAATTAGTTTCACAAAGAAGCACGTTATCAGGAAGATCCATATATATTAACTGAATTGCTGTGTATTAGAGACAGGCCATAAAAAAGACCAATGAAATGAAATAGATGTTTGTTCTAGAAACTAGCAAACAATAACAAACAAATAAACAAAAATACAAATGGGGAAAGAAGCCAATATTTAACTAATATTATTGGGATAACTAGGTATCAATATCAAGAATTATGTGAATTACTACCTAATATCATACAATAAAATAAGCTTATTTTGAAAACTAGAAACTATAAGAGAGCATTACAGCTATGGAGGGTTGATAGTAACTATTGTCAAAGACATCAAAGCATATGAACAAATAGCATGAGAAAATGCAGCAAAACAATGCATACGAAACTCACAGGCTTACCATTCATCCCGGAAATCAAAAGGTAAATAACCCTAACCCACCTTTTAAATTATCTTGTTAAAATAAATTAAAACAGTGCCCAGGCCTGAAGAAACCCTGAGCAGAAAAAGCCAGTAAGGTCTCATAAGTGATTTTAACTTTGCTTGATCTGCAAACATAAGCCGAGGTTAACTTGAGCAACTTCTTGTAAACACCTGTATTAAAGAAAAACAGGACGTAAGCTCAACCAATCAGAAGCAGCCAACAACATTATATAACTAGGGACTTTCCAGTAGGATAAACCAAAGGTGGCAACTTTATAACTTTCACCAATCAAATACTGTCTTTGTATAACCTCCGAATTCACTCTAGAAAAGCCTGTTCTTTATGCTTCTTCAACAGACCCCAAAACGTCTTTAGGCTCAGTGCTTCCCAATTCATGAGTTCTAATAAACTCTTCAAAATTTTATTGTGCTTCAGTTTACTTTTTAACAAGCTAAAATGGATTTGTTATAAAAATACAGTACGCTGGAACTGCATGCAGATAAGTGTACTAACAACAGTGGGTAAACTATAAAGTGGTTTGCCTTTCCAGAACGCAAGCTGACATTATTTGAAAGCATAATAAAATTGTTCTGCATAATTTGGGTATATAATCTCATTCTCCGAAAACTCCAAATATTAAAAATGATTTATACAGGAATGTTCACAGCAGCACTTTCCTAGCAAGGTATTAGAAGCACCCCAAATGCTCGGCAGTAAGTGGATGCTGAGCAGATGGCAGTAAATGCCATGTGAAGTCTCTCCTTTCTCTTATGTGCCACATCAGCGAGTGACAGCACCTCCCACACAGAAACCCAACGGAGAAACCTAAGACTTCTTCCTTTACCTGATTCCAGCTCTTCCCTGTCTATGAGCTTCCTAGCTGTTCTCTGCCTCAAAGGCCTCGTCTTCCAACTCATTTCCTGCAGTGGTTCCAGTGCTAGTTCTGAAACGTGGATCTACTTAAAATCCTATAATGCCCATCCCCATCTCCACAATTGCCCATAAAAATAAATCCAAATAGCATAGCATCCAAAGTCCTCCAAGACCTGACCCTACCTGCTGGTTTGTCTCTTCACCTGCACACACCCTATTCTCTAACCATCTGGACTATTTTCAGTTCCGCGAGGCCATTGTGCTCTTTACAACCCTCCTTTGCCCCCTTGTTCTCCTGACAAATGCCCTTCATTGCTTAACCTTAACTCAAGCATTTGTCACCTTAACTCAAGCTTCACCTTCTCATCAATCCTTCTAACGTAGCAGGGTTAAAAACATGTACTTCCACTCAGACATGCAAAAATATATGATTTATTTTTTCTGTATTATATTATTCCTGCTAATGAAAGGGTCAGTAGAGTGAGAGCACCCCAACTTGTCAATTAATAGTAATTCAGTCTCCTTAGGTTTAAAACCGTTCCTTTGTAAAAGATAGGGAAGGTCCCAGTTCCTCATAAGACCGTAAGTTCCAACTCTTCACGAGACTGTTTCTTCCCGTTCAAAGGAACTCATTTGCCCCCAACTCTTCCCAAGGTGGCACCTGGATGTAGGAAACACTTAACGTCATTTCAGTGAGGTGACATGCTTCAGTTTCCTCCCTGGCTTTGCCGAGGTGTCACTTGCCTTATCAGGTTTCTGAATATCCTGAACTGATAGCTGTTGAGATATGGTTTGTCCAGCTTGGTTTTTTAGACATCGTGATGATACCAGCTGCGGAAACCCATGGCCTCTGGTATCCCTGGTTGAGAAGCCCCATATTCTGAAGTCTCTTCATTCTGAGCCAAATGGGGCTTTTCTGGTCCCCTGGCCTTTTGGCCCTTTAACAGCCCTGCACTGAGGTTTGTGGAGTTCTAGATGTCCTCAGGGCCACACGCAGGCTGTGGGCACCAGGAGAACTGTCTCAGACTCATATATTTGGACCTGTCCTCTGCCAATGCTCTTCGACTATTCCGGTGTTGTGTTGGACTTGATGATGTGATAATGCCCAAAGCAGAATGGAATCTGCCCTCATATTCTTGGTTGCCACAAAACTCCCTGGATGTTCCTATATCCTTCTCCGACCCAGAAGAAGGATCCTGCACTCAAGACTAAACTCTTGCCCTTCTCCTCTGCCCTCAGTGCCTTCTCTTCGTGCAGGAATGGGTTTCCACTCTCCCTTCCTGACTTACAGGAGTTCAAGTCAGTGAATATAAATCACCTGGGAATCCTATTAAAACGCAGATTCCAATTCAATAGTTCTGGAATAGGGTCTGCCTTTCTAGTAAGCTCCCAGGTGACGCCCCCCAGGCTGATCAGCGACCATTTGCTTCCCCCACCCCACTTCCCTGGGACAATAATAGCAGACAAAGTGCAGGGAAAGAAAATAGGTGAGCAACAGGAAAATACGTCCCGAGGTGTTTCACGAATAGTCTCAGTCACGTTGACCACCCCCTCCTTTTCCTCTCCCTCTGGAATCACCTCTGCTTCTTCGGAACTCTTTAAATGCTGTACAAATTTCAGTCATCACCTCTGTATTTGATTATATGTGTTTCTCCCTAACTGTACTGTAATTTTCTTGAAAGCATGCAGCAGAATTCCCAAACTGGTGGTGACGGGCTGCATATGGCCCTACAGATGTTTTGTTTTACCATCACAGTGTTTTTAAAATATATGAATTGGTTGCCAATTCTCACCCCCAACTACACATTAGAACCACCTGGAAAACTTTCAAAAAATGTCAGTGTCTGAGTCCCACACTCTTAGCGATTCTGCTTTAATTTGCCTGGGAAGGGTTCTAGACAACAGTGTGTATGTTTAATAAACTTTTTACCTCGGGACAGTTTTAGATTTACAGAATTATTGCAAAAGTAGTACAGAATGTTTCCATCTATCCCACACTCGGTTTTCCCTCTTATTAACATCTTACATGGTACATTTGTCACAATTAATGAACTAATATTGATACATCATTATTAACTACCATCATACTTTATTCAGACGTCCTGAGTTTCTTCCTAATGATTTTTTCTGTTCCAGGATCCCATCCAGGATACTACATTACATTTTGTTGTCATGTCTCCTTCAGGTTCTTCTCGGTTGTCATAGTTTCTCACTCACCTTGGTTTTGATAAGCTTGACAGTCCTAAGGTGTGCTGGTCAGGCATTTGTAGACTGTCCCTCACTTGGGATTTGTTTGATATTTTTCTCATGATTAGGCATAGGCATCAGTATTTTTTTTTTAAGATCCCTAGGATATTCTAATGTCCAGTTAGTGTTAAAAACCATTGATTTTAAGAATATGAAAGTTTACATGAAAGTTCAAATTCTGGCTTCTCTTGACCTGTGGGGAGACCTGTTTTAACACTGAGACTGCAATCTTTCATGGACAGAACGGATTGATGATGAGACATGGTTGCCAGTGTCCTCTAGTTCTTCACAATTTGCTTCACTATCCTGCTGGCCTCCAAAATTTCACCTAGTATAGACCTTAACTTCTTAATCTTTTATGCATAACACTAGCATGCTGCCTGACACAAAGCATGCACTTGATAAATGCTTATTAAGTAAATGAATAAATAAATGAGTTTATAAAGGAATTAATATGTAGCTACTGAAAATGGCAAATTTGTGGATTATATGATCAGGTTAAACTGTTGAGGCAAATATTACAGATTGACTTTGTAACATTCATTCTAAGCCACTCTGGGTGTAACAGAGACTTGGAAACCTAAAACCAAAAACTGCATCTTCCAGATCCCATGCATCTGGGTTTCTTCATGAGAGGGTAGTTCTGACAGACACTTCTAGCCAAACTGTGAAGGAGGAGTGAAGCCATGTGGGGAGGTAGCCACACGCAGAGACATGGGTTTTTCAGGCAAGTGCAGTGGTGGAGAACTTTGGTTATTCTGAGAACAGCAGTTTTGTGATCAGTGCAGAGGCTGCAATGTTCTGGGACCCAGAAGCAGCCAGTCATGCCATGTGTCTCTGGGAAGTTGCTCCTCGAAGCATAATCTCATCAAGTCTGCTCTTTCAATCTTCCCAACAATTTCTCCATAAATATAGAGGATGAATTCTATTATCTTCATCTATTCATCTTGAATGATACTGGACAATAATTGGGCAGAAGCTTCTAGTTGTCTACCTGATTTCCATTCTCTTCTTCACTGACTTCTATATTTCAAAAAGTTCATGGAAAAATGAAATTGAAAGATAATATCAATCTTTCCATGAACTTTTTGAAGACCCCCACGTATGTCATGCTTTAAAAACATCTATTTCATATTCCCTTGCAGAATGCAAGGCGAAGAAGATGAAATGGAAGACTTTGGACAGGGCTTCTGGGAAAGCTCTTGAAGGGGTCTGCTCAGCCGGCAAGCACTCTTTCATCCTCCTCTTCCAGCTCAGATGTGATGTTTTTAGCTCCAGCAGCCATCCTGTGACAATGGGAGCCTCGAGCCAGGGATAGCTGAGAAGAGAGCCAGAAGGAGTCTGGTACTGACGCCAGTGTGGCGCCATCTTACCAGCCCTTAATGAATTACCTCCAGACTTCTTGTCATGTGAGAAAAACCCAAAATTATCTTGTTTAAGCGACTGTATTTGGGGGTCTCAGTTCCTAAGAGTATAAAGCAGTTCCTTAATAATATATATATATACATGTAGCAGAGTATCCAGCAGAAAATTAAACTTTTTGAGTGTTTTTCAGCTCTAGCCAAAGGTGCACCACAGAGTCAACTTGGCCTTTTCACCTGCCCAGTCTAATGTCCCTTGAGCCATCAAAAGCATCTCTCTCCATCTTCAGGGCCATTTAAGGTCTCCAGATACTTGCCTTGGTAGCCAAGACTTGGAGGGTAGCCCTATTATCTGGTAAGGAGAATTATAATCAGCCCCTTCACATTTTCAGAAATTCAAACAGAGCCAGGGAGAGGTTGGGGAGGGGAAGGCCAGTGAGGGTGGGGCCTCCAGATTTATTTGCTTATACAGTAGTCCCCCCTTATCCACAATTTTGCTTTCCATAGTTTCAGTTACTGGCAGTTTCAGCCACATGAGGTCAATCACTATCTGAAAATATGGAAAATTCCAGAAGTAAACAATTCATAAGTTTTAAATTTTGCACCATTCAGAGTAGCATGATGAAATCTCCCACTATCCAGCTCCCAGGCCATGAACCAGCCCTTTGTCCAGCCCATCCGTGCTGTAGACACTCCCCACCCCATCGCCTGCTCCGGACATCCAGCCACTGACACCACCGGCTCAATGATCCAGGATCACCCAAAGCAGATGATACTGCTTATGACATATCCTCAGAAAATCAGGAGTAGCCTACCGCTGCATCATAATGCCTGCCTCATTCACTTCACCTCATCCCATCATGTAGGTGTTTTATCATCTCACGTCCTCACATGAAAAAGTGTGAGTATACAGCACAGTAAGGTATTTTGAGAGAGAGAGACCATATCCACATAACTTTCATTGCAATATATCGTTGTGATTGTTCTACTTTATCATTAGTTATTGTTGTCAATCCCTTACTGTGCCTAATTTATAAACTTGGTCATAGATAAGTATTCATAGGAAAAAATACAGTAAATACAGGGTTCGGTACTATCTGTGGTTTCAGGCATCCACGGGGATATTGGAATGTATTCCCTGAGGATGAGGAGAGACTACTGAATAGTGCTTCCTAAATATTTATCGTGTGTGTTCCACATGCCAGACATTGTCTAAGCACTGGGGTGCAGCAATGAATGAAAGATCAGATCCCTGCCCTCAGAGAGCTTGCACCCTATGGGGGCCTCTGTGAGGAAACTGAGCTGTTACAGAATGAGCCAAGTGGAGGAGACTGTGCAGGTGAATATGCAGGTAAAATCTGATACCTAACCTCAGTTAAAGAAGGTGTTGCAGGCTCCAATAGAGCCCCTTGCTCTTTCAGGGAGGGCTCCTCTCCCAGACCAGCTCTCACTCTAAACTGCCCTCCCCACTGTGATCCCAGCTAGACTCATGGCTCACCACTTGCCCTGATTCTTTGAAAGAATAGACAAGAAGTCCAGTCTTTACATTCTAGGGACAGAAGAAAGCTGAGATACACTGAGCTTGGAGAAGGGGAAGTGGAGGTCTGGTTAAATATTTATAAAATCTTGATTTTTTTAAAGGACAGAAGTCAAATAGAATGTACACATTGGAGCTTTCAAGATGGCGGCGGCTGCGGCGGCTGGCGCGGAGTAGCTGAGGTGGAAAAGGTGGCCACTGAGCCTCAGGCAGCCGGGAAGCTTGTGGACCTTCCTCTGGCCATCTCTTAAGTGAGGACTGCTGCTGCTGGCCGGTCGTGGGGGCTCAACGCCACTTTGCCCCGGCAGGAGAGGCTGCCTCATTTACAGGCAACAGCTTTGAAGTGTGGAGCAGGAAAAGAACTGATTCTTAGCTGCAAAACCGAGTCTTGAAACAGGGAACACGGCGCCAGGGCTGCTGTGGATGCAGCCAGGATCCCGGAGGCTGGGGCCGCACTGAAGGCGGCCAGCTGCCCTATTCAGGATTCGAGGTTTCAGACCGGCATTAAAGAAGATTCCTGGGAGCGCCCGAGCGGCGCCGCGACTGAACAGCCCGAGGCGGCAGCGCCGAGAACACGGAAGGCAACAAACCAGAGACAGAGCGAGCGCCCGACCTGGCACAGCACTGTGAGTGATTGCTGGCAAAGCTCTGTTCTGGGGGTGGATGCCCACGCGGCTCCTGCCTGCACCACCAGGCCACTCACTGCCCCGGTGCTGCCTCCATTTTCCCGGGTGCGGGCAGCTCCGCCCTGCTCGGCCATCACTGAGCCCATTTGCTTGGCCTGGCGTGGGGCTTTCCGGACCCTGCGGGCCGACCTCCTCTCCCACTCCCTCCGCGGTTCTCTGGCGGGGCTGGGGGTGTGGGGCGTCCCGACCAGTTTTGGGAGGGCTAGGAAGTACGGGCGGGCCGACTGTCACTCCACCACACCCTGGACTCCGGCCCGGTAAACTTCCTGTTACTGGGAGGCAGATACCATCTCTGCGACCACCAGTTTGAAAAAAAAAGCCTAACGAATTTCTGGTTGGGAACAGTGTGGTAGGAGAGTTCCCAGGTCCGCTTGAACCTGCCGGAGAGCAGGCTGCAGGCGGGCACTAGACTCGGTTTATACCGGGGGGATACAAAGGTGAACAAGACCCGAGAAAGATCTACACAGTGATACAAAGGCACCCAGAGAGACCGGTCGTCTGTGCCTAGCAGAAACCTGGTAGACTTCCTGGGCGAGGCGGTGCTGAGCAGGGTCTTGAAGGCCCAGCTGATAGACGAGGGGTGCAGAAGACACACCCCAGCCCAGCACAGTGTGCACAGAGGGGGGAGACGTGCAGCCAGGCAGGCGGAGACTCGACAGAAACCACACACCCGGTGGGGTCGCCACTGCACGATCTAACAGCCTGGGCCAGAGCACACCGAACGGGGAGAAGTCCTGTACAGAAAGTGAAAGCTCAACAGAGATCACACACCCTGTGGTACGTGATCCACCAGCCCAGCAGAGTACAAGCTGACCAGAAAGGTGGATCCCCGGAGAAGCCCAAGACCCGAGGCAACCACACACACAAGACACTAGTGGCCAACTGAGCAGTCACGGCGGGAGCCATACCAAATTGGCAACCACAGCAACATCCTAGTTAGTCATCAGTCTCAAACCGGTGGACTGTGAAACCCCCTGCCACAATGAATAAACACCAAAAAAAAGACACCAGAAATACAAAAAATCAAGAAAGTACACCACCAAAAGTTAATAAATCTCATACTCTAGATCCTGTAGAACAAGAAGCCCTTGAAATAACTGACAAGGAATTTCGAGTGATAATTCTAAGGAAACTGAATGAGATACAAGAAAACTCAGCTAGACATCATGATGAAATGAGGAAAAGTATACAGGATCTGAAAGAGGAAATATACAAGGAAATCAATGTCCTGAAAAAAAATGTAGCAGAACTTGCTGAACTGAAGAAGTTATTCAGCGAAATAAAAAACACAACGGAGAGTTTAACCAGCAGGCTTGTCGAAGTTGAAGAGAGAACCTCTGAACTTGAAGATGGGCTGTTTGAAATAACACAAGCAGACAAAAAGAAAGAAAAAAGAATCAAGGTCATGGAAGAAAATCTGAGAGAGATATCAGACAACCTCAAGCGCTCAAATATCCGAGTCATGGGTATTCCAGAAGGGGAGGAAAATGGAGATTCCATTGAAAACATATTCAACAAAATAGTGGCAGAAAACTTCCCAGGTATAGGAAAAATCACAGATCTTCAGATCCAGGAAGCTCAACGATCTCCAAACGTATTCAACCCAAAAAGGCCTTCTCCAAGACATGTCATAGTCAAATTGGCAAAACTCAGAGACAAAGAGAGAATCTTAAAAGCTGCAAGAGAGAAGCGTCAAATCACCTATAAGGGAGCCCCAATCAGGTTAACATCAGACTTTTCATCCCAAACCCTAAAAGCTAGAAAGGAATGGGATGATATTTTCAAAATACTAAAAGACAAAGATTGCCAGCCAAGAATACTCTACCCTGCAAGGCTATCCTTCCGAAATGAGGGGCAAATAGTATATTTCTCAGACAAACAAAAACTGTGGGAGTTCACTACCACAAGACCACCCTTACAAGAAATCCTCAAGGGAGTACTGGGTTTGGTTCCTGAAAAATAACTACCACTGCCATAAAAACCTAAGAAAAATCTAAACCCGCTAGTACAATAAAAATGGCATTCATGAAGAGAAAACAAGCTAACAAAAACACTATCTACAACCTAAGGAACCAACAAACAAAGAAACCAAACAGTAAATCAGAAAGCAAGGAACAAAAGACACCTAAGACAACCAAACAACCAATAAAATGCTAGGAATAAATCAACACCTTTCAATAACAACTCTTAATGTAAAAGGCTTAAATTCCCCAATTAAAAGACACAGACTGGCTGACTGGATCAAAAAGCAGGACCCAACTATATGCTGCCTACAAGAGACCCACCTCACCCATAAAGATTCACACAGACTAAGAGTGAAAGGATGGAAAAAGATTTACCATGCAAACAGAAAAGAAAAACGAGCTGGAGTGGCTATTCTTATATCTGACAAAATAGACTTTAAACTAAAAACCATAAAAAGAGACAATGAGGGACACTACTTAATGATAAAAGGACTGATCCATCAAGAAGACATAACAATCATAAATATGTACGCACCCAATGTTGGAGCAGCCAGATTTATAAAACAAACTCTATTAGACCTAAAGAAGGAAATAGGCACTAATACCATAATAGCAGGGGACCTGAACACTCCACTGTCAATATTAGACAGATCATCTAGGCAAAGAATCAGTAGAGAAATACAAGATCTAAACAAGACTCTTGACCAATTGGAATTGGCAGATATCTACAGAACATTCCACCCAACAACCTCAGAATATTCATTCTTCTCATCAGCACATGGATCATTTTCCAGGATAGATCACATATTAGGTCACAAATCAAGTCTCAATAAATTCAAAAAAAGTGGAATTATCCCATGTATCTTCTCAGACCACAATGGATTAAAACTAGAAATTAATAACAAACAAAACTCTGGAAACTATACAAACACATGGAAATTAAACAGCATTCTACTTAATGACATATGGGTCCAAGAAGAAATCAAGCAGGAAATCAAAAAGTTTATTGAAACTAATGAAAACAATGATACATCATACCAAAACCTGTGGGATACTGCAAAAGCAGTGTTGAGGGGAAAATTTATTGCATTAAATGCTCACTTCAGAAGAATGGAAAGATGGCAAGTGAACAACCTAACACTTCACCTTAAAGAACTAGAAAAACAAGAACAATCCAATCCTAAAGTTAGCAGACGGAAAGAAATCATTAAGATCAGAGCAGAACTGAATGAAATTGAAAACCAAAAAACAATTCAAAAGATCAACGAATCAAAAAGTTGGTTTTTTGAAAAGATAAATAAAATTGACAAACCATTAGCATGGCTAACAAAAAAAAGAAGAGAGAAGACTCAAATAACAAAAATTAGAAATGAAAAAGGCGATATTACAACTGATTCATCTGAAATACAAGGAATCATTCGAGACTACTATAAACAACTATACGCCAACAAATTTGAAAATCTGGAGGAAATGGATAAATTTCTGGACACACACAAGCTCCCAAAACTGAACCGTGAAGATGTAGAAAATTTGAACAGACCAATAACAATAAAGGAGATTGAAGCTGTTATCAGAAGGCTCCCAACAAAGAAAAGCCCAGGACCAGATGGATTCACAGCAGAATTTTACCAAACATTCAAAGAGGAATTGACACCGATTCTTTACAAACTATTCCAAAAGATTGAAATGGACGCAAATCTCCCAAACTCATTCTATGAAGCAAACATCATCCTGATACCAAAACCAGGTAAAGATATAACCAAAAAAGAAAACTACAGGCCGATATCCTTGATGAATATAGATGCAAAAATCCTCACTAAAATACTAGCAAACAGAATACAGCAACACATACGAAAAATTATTCATCACGATCAAGTGGGATTCATCCCAGGGATGCAAGGTTGGTTCAACATACGCAAATCAATAAATGTGATACACCATATTAATAAACTCAAACACAAGGACCATATGATCATCTCTATAGATGCTGAAAAAGCATTTGATAAAGTTCAGCACTCATTCATGACAAAGACCCTCTATAAGTTAGGTATAGAGGGAAAGTATCTCAACATAATTAAAGCCATATATGCCAAACCCACTGCCAATATCATCCTGAATGGGGAAAAGCTGAAAGCTTTTCCTTTAAGAACAGGCACTAGACAAGGATGCCCACTCTCACCAATCCTATTCAACATAGTGTTGGAAGTACTAGCCAGAGCAATCAGAGAAGAGAAGGAAATAAAGGGCATCCAGATTGGAAAAGATGAAGTCAAACTGTCCCTGTTTGCAGATGACATGATCCTATATATCGAACAGCCTAAAACCTCTACAAAAAAACTCTTGGAATTGATAAATGATTTCAGCACAGTAGCAGGATACAAAATCAACACACAAAAATCAGTAGCATTTCTTTTCTCCAATAGTGAACATGCAGAACGAGAAATCAAGAAAGCCTGCCCATTTACAATAGCCACCAAAAAAATAAAATACTTAGGAATTGAGTTAACCAAGGAGGTGAAAAATCTCTATAATGAGAACTACAAACCACTGCTGAGAGAAATTAGAGAGGATACAAGAAGTTGGAAAGATATTCCATGCTCTTGGATTGGAAGAATCAACATAGTGAAAATGTCCATACTACCGAAAGTGATATACAAATTCAATGCAATCCCCATCAAAATTCCAAAGACATTTTTCTCAGAAATGGAAAAAACTATTCAGACATTTATATGGAACAATAAAAGACCACGAATAGCCAAAGCAATGCTCAGCAAAAAAAATAAAGCTGGAGGCATAACACTACCTGACTTTAAGCTATACTACAAAGCTATAATAACCAAAACAGTATGGTACTGGCATAAAAACAGACACACTGACCAATGGAATAGAATAGAGAATCCAGAAATCAACCCACACACTTACTGCCATCTGATCTTTGACAAAGGCACCAAGCCTCTTCACTGGGGAAGGGACTGCCTCTTCAGCAAGTGGTGTTGGGATAACTGGATATCGATATGCAGGAGAATGAAACTAGATCCATTCCTCTCACCGTATACTAAAATCAACTCAAAATGGATTAAGGATTTAAATATACACCCTGAGACAATAAAACTTCTTAAAGAAAACATAGGGGAAACACTTCAGGAAATAGGACTGGGCACAGACTTCATGAATACGACCCCAAAAGCACGGGCAACCAAAGGAAAAATAAACAAATGGGATTATATCAAACTAAAAAGCTTCTGCACAGCAAAAGAAACAATTAAAGGAGTTAAAAGACAACCAACAGAGTGGGAGAAAATATTTGCAAAATATACATCTGACAAAGGATTAATATCCAGAATATATAAGGAACTCAAACAACTTTACAAGAAGAAAACAAGCAACCCAATCAAAAAATGGGCAAAAGAGCTAAGTAGGCATTTCTCTAAGGAAGATATCCAAATGGCCAACAGACATATGAAAAAATGCTCAACATCACTCAGCATCCGGGAAATGCAAATCAAAACCACATTGAGATACCATCTAACCCCAGTTAGGATGGCTAAAATCCAAAAGACTATGAACGATAAATGCTGGCGAGGCTGCGGAGAAAAAGGAACTCTCATACATTGTTGGTGGGACTGCAAAATGGTGCAGCCTCTATGGAAAATGGTATGGAGGTTCCTTAAACAATTGCAAATAGATCTACCATACGACCCAGCCATCCCACTGTTGGGAATATACCCAGAGGAATGGAAATCATCAAGTCGAAGGTATACCTGTTCCCCAATGTTCATCGCAGCACTCTTTACAATAGCCAAGAGTTGGAACCAGCCCAAATGCCCATCATCAGATGAGTGGATACGGAAAATGTGGTACATCTACACAATGGAATACTACTCAGCTATAAAAACGAATGAAATACTGCCATTTGCAACAACATGGATGGACCTTGAGAGAATTATATTAAGTGAAACAAGTCAGGCACAGAAAGAGAAATACCACATGTTCTCACTTATTGGAGGGAGCTAAACATTAATATATAAATTCACACACACACATACACACACACACACACAAATCGGGGGGGGGAGGGAAGAAGATATAACAACCACAGTTGTTTGAAGTTGATACAACAAGCAAACAGAAAGGACATTGTTGGGGGGGAGGGGGGGAGGGAGAAGGGAGGGAGGTTTTGGTGATGGGGAGCATTAATCAGCTACAATGTATATGAACAAAATAAAATTAAAATAAATAAATAAATAAATAAATAAATAAATAAATAAATAAATAAATAAATAAATAAATAAAAAGAATGTACACATTGATTATAACCATTCATTGTTCATTCATTCATTTTACAGTGAATATAGGCTATGACCAGCAATGTGCCAGGCACTTGATCTTATAAACTTTTCACAGAAATCCTGGGAGCAAAGTTCTTCATTTTACAAATGAGAAGATCAGTGTTCAGAGAAGTGATTTATCATGATTGGGTGCAGTAAGAAGTCAAAATAGATCCATCTGATAGTGAGGCTGCATTCTTTCTGCTTCCCTGTTCTGCCTCCTCCATGCTAGTTTGCATCTAAAGGCATCCTGTCCTGGAGAATGATGCCAGTCTTTATCCAGCAAACGTTGCAAATTCAAAACATAGCCTCAGCAGTCATCCACAAGGACTGTTGCTGAAAGCTGAAGTAGGTGTCCAGCTTGGAGGAGGGCACAGGAGCCATAGGAATGTCAGAGTTTAGTACTTTTCAGTAGATCTTTCTGAAGAGTATACCCAGCCTTGAAAAGTACTTGACAGTGCAATAAGTATATTGCCTTTGCTGTTTCTGTTATTTACATGACCTACTCTTGCCGTGGAGGGGGCTTAATGCCATTACTGCTTCCCTGAGGAGAGAAAAACATTTTCTCTTGCCATTTTCACCTCCACAGTCTAAGACTTTGCCTCTTCAGCAATATCCACCAGTTAATGGAAATGCACAGACTAGGAGAAATTGGAAAAGAAAAGGAGTTGCCAGAAATTTTTTCCAGACCACTGGATCCTCCTAGAACTAATTAGCTTGAGGCATGTGAGGAAGAAAGATTGCATGTCTTATGGTCAGTAGGAGTGTAGGCTAGTCACCAATGGTCACCCTCCCCAGGCTGAGGCAACTCACTCCCCCAGACAGCATCGGTCTCTCCCTGTGGTGCCACATCACACCCGGGACACAGTTCTGCATTCACACTGACCACGCTGCTCCAACACATTTAGTTCGCATGTCTGTCGCCTCTGTACCAGGAGTGCCGTCTTTTTCATCTGTGTCCCTGTATCAGAACTCTTGCAGTGTTGGTGGCAAAAAAACTATTTCAAGAGGATCAAGGGTAGGGAAGGAGGGGAAATCTATTGACTGATAATAATTGAAAAGATCAGCGCTACTGCCAGATTGATCTAGCTGGATCTAGTGACTAAATAATATCTTCAGAATTCCATTTTTCTCCATCTTAGCTCTGCCTCCCTCAGTGCGGGTTTTATTTTAGGTGCTATGTGGTGGCTCCTGGCAATTCCAGGCTCAGGTCACCCTTTCTGTTAGTAAACACAGGAGAAAAATATCTTCCTGGTAGGTCCCACTTAAGTCCCATTCATTCTGATTGGAGGAAGCCAAGTGACTCAGTCAACACGAATCACTAGCAAGGGGAATTCAGTGTGGTGACTGGCCAGCTCTGAGTCACATGCTCCATCCCCTCTAAAAAATGTGTACTAAAGGTGGATGGGTGGGAAATTCAAGGAGCTATTGCCAGAAGAAAAGGTGACATGGATGGTAAGTGACTAAAATAATACACGTTCTGACAATATCCCAACTGCCTAACACAGGTTTGGCACATGGGCACAGTAGGAGCTGAGAAATCTTTATTCAATTTATTACCAAAGAAAGAAGAGTCACCAGGTGCTGACTTGGGCTGGCAGCGCTGCTCTGCCTTGGGCATGCGGTGATGCCCACGGTGGCCTTCTCCTTCCTCTGGCTCCTCTCCTCTGTGTTTCTGACTCAGCCTCGTCACCTGCTGAGTTAACTTGATTCTGGGAAACTTCCTCTGTCTCACAGCATGCCTCCTATTTTCCAATCACGACTAGTCTATCCTCTTTCAATGGAGGTAGAGCTCTTTAGAAGGCAAGGCCCAACTTTCCTCCCTGGTCTACAGAGCAACACTGGACCTGAGCTGTCGTGGTGAGACAAGAGTTGGGTCTGGTGCGTTGCTATATCAGGATGAAGGACCGGAAGTAAAGGAACGTGGGAACTGAAATTCTATCTTTCAAAACCCCTTTTCCATCCTCTTTCCAAGCAGCCCGTGGCCTCTTTTCCTGAGGATAAATCCAGTGGCCTTTCAAAAATGGCAGCAGTTAGTGTCTAAACAGTTACAACTGCACTGATAAATTTCCATGTCACAGTATTTTACCAATTTTCCCAGGAAATATTGTGCCTGTGAAACAGTAAGTCAATAGCTAAACCCTCACAGCATCTATGAGAAAGATACACTCAGTTACGGGCTACCGTGATTCTGGAAGCAGTCTTCTATGACTCCCAGAAGAACTTGGAGTTGACTGAATTTTCCTGTATTACAAAACTCTTATGCTACATTAGTGTAACAAGATACTAACAATCCTCTGTTTTCCTACAATAATGAATTAATTCTTCCTATCCCTCTTCTTAATCAATGCCCTCATTTAAAAAATGTACATTGTATATAATAATGACTGAATCTTATCATAAATATTGTGCTCCACAAGATAAAATATCTAATTTCCTATTTTCACAACCCATGTACTTTTAAATAAAGCTCCAATTTAAGGCAATAAATTTATATATATATATATATATATATATATATATATATATATATATATATTCCAGTTCACACTTCATACATAAACCTTGGTGTAACTAAGAAACTTTGATTTCTTATGCATTCCAAATAAGAACTTTAAAAAGAGAAATGGGAAAGTAATCATCCAGGACAGGTAACCTTGTTGAGTACCTGAGGATTTATCTTAGAATATTGCCTTAGTGTACTTTAGTTAGAGGAAACTGAAAGTAAAATACAGCTTGGCTTACAATAAGAGGTTTATCCCGTATCTGCGCAGTACGTTTCTTCATAGCGTTTTGTAATCTTTATCTCGGTGATCTTTATAACAAGGAGAGTTGAGCAGGCAGTTCAATGTCTCCATTTTACACATAAAGAAATTGAGGCACAGAATAACTGCATTTCTCAAAGTCTCGTACATCAGAGTTAAAGCTGAGAATCAAATCTGATCCTTAATTATCAGTCAGTCCAGAACTTCACCGAGTCATACATTTAGAAGCTAAGACTCACCCAGCTTGCTTATTAAACTTTACGTGTTGTTTTTCTTTCTATCTTCTTTGAAATCCTGTTCTTGTCCACTTCCCACACGTCCATTCTTTTCCTGACCCCCAAATTTTCTTCCTACTCCTTAGTTGCCTCTCCATATAAATTGATTTCCTGTTTTTGTTTCTGAAGCTCATGAATGCATTCATTTTACCAGCTAAAAGACATAAACCCAAATCCTAGTAATATAGATGGTACTATAGTCAAGTTGTTAAATGGAGCCCAGAATGTTGCAAAATCAAAATGCAATGGTGAACAGGTGCCCAGTGTACAGGTATTGTGCTCTCCACCACTGACTTCCAGGAGGTATGTGTCTACCCTTCCCTGATGTATGTCTAAATTTGACAAATTTATCTTTTTTCAGCCAATGTTAAATAACTATTAATTTCCCAGGAGAACAACTTCCTTTAGGTGTTACAGGAAAATGTCTTTCCAATGCCTCATCATGGTTACGTGACCGAAAAGTTGAACCTTTAGATTTTAAATATGCTTTTGACAAGCAATAAGTAAAATGTTCAGAATGCATCTCATGGCTTACACTCAATGCCAAGTTTGTTCTTGATCATGCCATTTGTTCTTTAACATAGTGCAGCTTCTAAAAAGGGAAGCATTAATTTAGCATTGATTGCATTCTAGGATGCAGGGTCTTCTAGGTGCTAGCCTTCTGATCTAAAATGTATTGTTGAAAATGAAAAACAGAGAGTAATCAATATTTAGTTAGGCTCTGTTAGGAGATTAGAGCATGTTGATTGACAGCATGGGCTTCTGAGAGATGTGGATTCAGAGCTTAGCTCTGCCACCTTGGAAGAATCACTTGATTTCCTGTGCCTGTCATCTTCCCTATAAAACAGTGATAACAATACCTACCTCTAGCATCCTGATGAAGCTAAAACAAGATGATATATGTAAAGTGCTTATTATACTCTGCGAATAGCAACTATTTGAGGGTATGTTTAAAAATAAATAAGGCTATTAATTGCTCTTGTGTGTATTAGAGTATTCAAGGCAATTATCTCTCACAATTGCCTTGAACTTGAACTCTGCATCCTGTTCTGCTCATTTTACATGTATTGTTCTCTATCAAGCATAAGGTACAAGTCACTAGGTTGTCCATTTATGATTTGAATGATTACAGGCAGTCTAGTTCTCTGGCCTGTGTGTGTTAGAGCTTTATGCTTCCACAGGAAATGAGAGAATTGATTTCCCCCCTTAATGAGGAGGTAGAGAGAGTTCCTTCCACTTCCTCCAGGATCAAAGAAACACAGTGGTCCATTCTAGAAGAGTAGAGAGCCGGGCTGTTTATCTTTTTAAGGCAGAAATCTTTGTAGATGTGATGAGGTTGAATTTAGCTGTTTTTGCAAATAGTCTAATTCAAAACTCTGGGCAAATTAAGGCAAAAAAAAAAAAAACCTCTCGCTAAAAATTGAACTAGAACTGGAACTTATTACACATCCTTTGATATCATTGAGGCCATAAAATGGCATAGCCAAAAGGGTTTAGATGTAATCTAAACTCATTTCTCTTCCATCACCTTTTTTCTCTGGTGTATTCTATAAATGTGCAGGAAAACCCTGTGACCCACCTGTGTGTCTTTACAACCAACAAGGCAGCTGGCATTACCACTAGCATGGCTTATTTGTGAACTTCTGAGTTGTTCCTTCAGGCTCACCCTGCTGCAGGTGTAGAGAGCCCTGCAGATTTGCTGAAGTTCAGATCACTGGTGCTCACAGCACAGATGGAGCTCACCACCACTTCCATTTACTCTGTGAGTGGGGAGAAGGTCATGACATTCTATCAGGTGGTGTTCTATCAGTTAGCTGCAGGTAGGCCAATAACCACCTGACCCCACCAGCTGGCCTACCTGTGGACAAGCAAAGCAGCACCATCACAGCACCAGCACCGTCACAGCACCAGCACCGTCACAGCGCCAGCATCATCACTGGGAGTCAGCTCAACAAGATTCCTCAGTGTTGGGAGAAGTGGGCAGGCCTACTAGAGGAAGACCTTCATACTATCATTATGGGGAACAGCAAAGCTGAGTGTGTATTAGCAATAAGGTAGGAAGAGTAAGGACATGAATCAGGAAGCAGGAATCAGAGAAACAAACATGAGATGATGTTGGTTAGCTGTCATTATAGTACTTTTTTTTTAGCCACAAGATGTACTTGTGTGTACCTGAGGGCCAAAAAAGTCAATTAAACAAACAACAACAAAGTCTATTAAACAACAGCTTTGATCACAATATTGAGTTGAATATGGTTGGAAGTACATTAGAAGTATCTACATTCCACCCATCTTTTAAGGCCCAACTTAAGTACTATGGCTTCTGAAAGCCTACCAACATGGGAAGAATCTCTCCCTCCTCTGACCCTCCATTTTACTATTGTCTACCACAAAGGTATCACACTTTTCAAAGCCATAAAACTCTTTACTAAGGACAAAAGTTCTGTGGAAGCCAATATGGAAACCAGACATAATAAGAGGGGCCCTCAAGAAGTAAGGTGTGGTAGCCTGAGCATCTCCCTATAAACAGCCTGAGGAACCCAGGGGTACTGCAGAACACAGTTTGAAAACCATTTGCCTGTATCATTTACTTGGCAGCTAATCATACATTGTCTTGTGTTTTTCCCAGATTCTTGTAGATTTGCTACCTGGATTACAAATTCCTAAGGGGCAATGATTCCAATGGAGGAAATCAGAAACAGCTAGAGCTGGGAGTTGAGAGATGGAGGCTCTGGGCCTGGCATCACCTCTAGCCAGACCTTGCGTGAGTCTGATCAGTGTGCTGGGCCTGTGAGGGCGAAACTAGACAGTACAGGCATCCCTTGTATCTGCGGGGATTGGTTCAAGGACTCCCTTCAGTTACCAAAATCTACCGATGCTCTGGTCTCTGATATAAAATGGTGCAGTATTTGCATATAACCTACATACATCCTCCCATATACTTTAAATCATCTCTAGATTACTTGTAATACCCAAAACAATGCCTACACATCACATCATTCACATGGATTTGATGTAGTACTTGGCACGTAGCAAATTCAAGTTTTGTTTTTTGGAACTTTGTGGAATTTTTATTTTTCCAAATATTTTTGATCCATGGTTCATTGAATTCACAGATGTATAACCCACAGAGACAGAGGGATGACTGTATATAAGACATGTGATCATACATTCCAGTTTCCCGTTATGGTCCTGGTTTGCACTTGCTGTAGACCAAATAAGTTAATTATTTTTAGGACCTCTTTCACTCTCAGAAATCTCCTGGTTTGGATGATCGATCACATGATGTTCCTACATAGAGGCCTCTTTTTGATTCATGATGCTGTGTGTACTGTACTCTACCTACTCACCCCCACCTCCACCCCTCCAGGATCCAGTACAGGGCAAAGGACATAATAAGGACTCAGCATATATTACATTAATTTAGGATAAGACATAGTTATTACCCTGAAGGAGCCTGAAATCCAATTGAGGAGACAATTTACACAAATGAAACCTCTAGAAATCAATACAAACCAGTGTATGGTGAAGGGGAAAAGGTAAATTGCACACACGAAAAGGGCCACAGGAAGATCTCATGTCATTCATCCCATCAGAGCACATTCGATTTTGAAAATCAGACCCAGAGAGAGAGGCCAGATGAGGAATGGCCAGACACCGGGCAGACCACATCATGAAACATGGGATTGGGGTGACAGAGTTACAAGGTGGTGAGTGTCAGGGGGCAGAGCCTGGGCCTGCTTGGAGGTCTGGCCAGCTGGCAGATCTCACTCCACAGAGTGAGGCCATTGGCAGTGATCCAGGCAGGCAATTGGTGCCAGCGAGGTCCACATGTGATAGACCAACAGCAGTATGGGCAACGTGGTAGGGGAAAGCCTGGCACTGTGTCCTGGAACCCCATGCAGCCTTCAGCCCTGGAGAAAGGGAATACTGAGGCAAGAACAGGCACAGTGGTTTAGGCAGGGACTTTCTGAAAGTCAGGGAAATGTGGATGCCATAATTTGGGCTGATTTGGTGATAGGACACACTGGGATCTCAATGGTGGGAGAGCACCAAAAGAATGATCTAAATATTGGAGGTAACTAAGAAAGAGGGATTAATTTGGTTTTTGGCTGGGTCCCAGGGAAAGGAGCCAGCCATCCAAACCACAAACTAGGGTCTGAAATTGGCTGGTGCCAGTGTTCAGATCTGCCAGCAGGAGTTCAATCCTTGTCTCTCCTGTCAGGCGGCAGCCAGGCAAAACCTCTGGGGCAAATCCCATTAGCTATGGGAGATCACTGGACATGGCATGTCTTAGCCAGGGTGATGGTTACCGTGGGTGAGGCTGAAGGCAAACACTGGGAGTCATGTCAAATCTTTGAAGCAAATCCAAAACTCGGTCATAAAACAAGAGCTCAACTGAGAATAGTTTTTGAGTTAAAGAGCCCAACGGGAGATAATGCAACCAGAAAAATAGAAATGAAGAGTGGAGGATCAGAGCACACAGATACTTCCCAGAGCAATTTCACAGCAAAGTACAAGCTTTTGTACAAGCACCATACATCTATGGTGGCCTTATATGTAGCAGATATGACATAGGCTGACATACATGAGCTTGAGCCATTTAAAGAGGGGCTAATGGCGTGCATGGCTATCACACACAGCCGCCTCCAGAAGGAGTCATGCTTGTAGTCAAGCAGGTGGTGGTTCATGGTTCCGGGAGAGTCTGGCCAGCTGAACATAAGACTCCATTCAGCGTCTGGAGGGAACAGGTCTAATCCCTGGGGAGGGGAGGTAGGCAAGGCCCCAGGCAGAATATGCGAGCTCTGGCAAAGTAAAATGGGGTCAGGACAGAGCTTCAGTCCCAGGGTTCAAAGTCAGGATCTAAGGCACCTGCATGCAAGGGTAGGATGGGTAGCTGGAGTTTGTTGGACCCACCCCAGGCATACCTGACGTTGATTGGCCAGGGGCAGCAAAACTTTGGTGAGGCAGAATTTGATCTATGCTCTAGTTTCAGACTAGTTGGGGTTTTCATCTTGATTCTACCATTTACTGGCTGTGAGACCATCAGCTAGTTAATTAACATCTCTGAGTTGTGTTTGCTTCATCTTTAAGAGAGGGATAACAACATGTACTTGGCAAGGTTGTTGTAAAGATTGAATGATGTCATGGGTATGAAGCACTGAGCTCGGTGCCTGGCACCATTATTGATGCTCCACAAACAGAGCTGTTATTATCATTAAGACTAAATACGAACCACACCTGCAAAAGGGGGAGCAGGGATGGAGCTTGTAATACCCTGCCAGGCTGGGCTGGATCACCAAAGGAACTGGATGATGCTGAGCCTAGGGAGTTAAAGCTGGATGGGGCAGAGAGAGTCAAGGACTAGGAGTGAGCTCAGTCCTACGGAAAAAACAAGGACTATATTTCTAAAACAGAAGCTCATGTTCAGAGAAGGGTCAGCTGTGAGGTGCTAACTTACTGGTCTCCATTTCCAGCTCAAGAAGCATTGAACCTACAGGCAGGGTCCAAACAACCTTTGCAGACAAAGGGAAGAGACATGGATTAGGGAACCAACTAGCCCATTACACTAAGAGCCAGAGGACTCTGTCATCCAAAAGATACCCCTTGTCCTTAATTCAGGGGCAATGCTACCCCAAATTCCACCATTGTATATTAATTTCTTTGAATTAAATATTCTACTTCCCAGGGATAATTGTTCAAAATGTAAGTGCTGCAGGATGTGGACATGTTGAGTCACTCATAGTTCATGTATCCAGGCCTTGATCTGCTGAGATGCCTACAGCTCATGCAGAGGACTCATGTGAGCACTGAATTTCTCCAGACATGGGGCAGCCAGCACAAGAGGGGAAGAGGAAGCAGCTGCAGGACTCGGAAGCCTTGGGAAGGAATTGGGAAAAGGTGGAAGCTCACACCGTGTTTGTTCTCCTCTTCCTGCTGTCATTGGGGTTTCATGGGATAAAGCTGGCCGAGGCAGCTTTGAATTTAGGCACCAGTACTACACTGGAAATGCATGTTTGTGGCTGACTTGCAAAGGTAGATTTTTGACTTGATCCAATATGGTAGTCCTACCTACATACGGCTCCCGAGCCCTTGAAATGTGGCTGGTCCTAATTGAGATGTGCTGTAAGTGTCAAATACACCCCAGATTTCAAAGATTCATTGCAAAAAGAATGTAAAATATCTCTTTAATAATTTTGCACATTAATTACATGTGAAAATGATCATATTTGGGATATGTCAGCTTAAATAAAATACATTATTAAAATGAATTCCACTGGTTTGGTTTTTTTTACTTTTTTAATATGACTACTACAAATTTTAAAATTCCATATGTGGCTTGCATTATATTTCCATGAGACAGCACTGGTTTAGACAAATTGATGAGTTAGTTTTGCCCAAGGAGCCCCAGCTCCTGGAGCTCTGGCCACCTGCACTGTGATTTATCAATCTGATGGGCACCTGACTTTTGGTGAGTCACAAAACAGTCAGCTCATCTGGGGAGAGGGAGCATGGGGCTGCAGGCAGCCAAAGACAAGTGGACAACCCTTTATCCCTGCTGCTGGGATCTTTTAGGGGACGTGCTATCTCTTATTATCAGACACAAAGGACGCTTAGGCAGTGGAGAATCTGTCCTATCACTTTTCTATGCATCACCACCTTATGGCCCCTGCCTGGGTGTTGGGAAACAGAAACTTAACTCTCCCTTTTTCTGCCAGCTGGTACTTTGGAGGAACAGGGTTGCCATTAGAGCTTCTTGTATTTTTTCTGTCTTGGTGAGTTCAAGACCCACTCATCTGGATCAATAAACCTGCTCTAGTTCCACCTCAAAAACTAGAAAATTATCCCTTTATTAGGTTAATAAAGGCACAAACTTCACCTCATTTCTTTACCCATTCAATAAACATTCATGTGGTATCTGCTTCATGCCCTCATTGGAAGAAAAGTGCTAACAAAGCCGACATCTGGCTCTGTTTTCCAGCAGCATTTCGGGGGTCCATCATTCCTTCCTTCTTGAAAAATGTCTTCACTTGGCCACTAGAAGATCCTTTATCTTAGTTCTTCCTATTTCACTGTCCACTCCTCCAGCTCCTTAGCTGGTTCCTGATTGCCCTGATCTTTGACTACTGGAGTACCCTCAGCCTCCCGATCTCATCTTTTTTATTGTCACAGACTTTCCAAAGTATCACTTTATTCCAATGGCTATAAATACAATCTGTGCACTGACAACACCTCATCTTTTCCATGACCAGATGCCTAGTCCCAGTCTTCTTCTTGGATCCCAGATTCACATCCAACTCTCTCTTCAACATTTCCACTTGGCTAGTGCTATAGTTAAGTATCCCCCCAACCTTACATTGGAGTTTAATCCCCCATACGATACTTGAAAGGTGGAGCCTTTGGGAGGTAATTGGATCACGAAGATGCCGCACTCATGAATTCCCACCAAGAACAAGGCCCTCACCAGATGCACCCCCTACACCATGAACTCCCCAGCTTCCAAAACCGTAAAGAATAAATTCTGTTTCTTTATAAATTACAGAGTTTCAGGTGCTAAAAGTGTCAGAAAATGGACTAACACAGAGCTAATAGGCATCTCAAACATAACACATTCAAAGCTAAATTCTGGTTTCCCCTTCAAAATCTGCTCCAACTTGTTATATTGAAACTCCATTTTTCTAGTTCTGTAGGTTAAAAAAAAAATCATGGAATCGTCCTTGACTCCTCTGTCTCTCACATCCCACTTCTAATCTGCCAGTAAATCCTATCAGTTCTACTTCAAAATATATCCAGAGTCTGCAATCGTGGTAAACTGAATAATGGCCTCCCCAAAAGATTTCCATGTCGAAATCTTTGAACCTGTCAATGTATCTTTATTTTTAAAAAAGGACATGGCAGGCATGACTAAATTAAGATCGCAACATGGGAAGATTATCCTGGATTATCTGTTAGATCCTAAATGCAATCACATGTGTGCGTCTAAGAGGGAGGCAGAGGAAGAACACACAGACAGAGGAGGAGAAGGCACCGACTGTGGAGGCAGAGATTGCAGCGGTGCAGCTACAAGCCAAGGAATGTCAGCAACCGACAGAAGCTGGGAGAGGCCAGAAACAAATTCTTCCCCAGAGCCTCTGGAAAGAGTGAGTGTGGCCCTGTCAACACCTTAATTTCAGCCTAGTGACAATGATTTCGGATTTCCGGCCTCCAGAACTGTGAGAAAATAGATTTGTGTTGCTTTAAGCCACCAAGTTTATGGTAATTTATTGCAACAGCCACAGGACACTAATACAATTATCTTGCTCTGCACCTTGGTATCTTGTCTCTCCATGTCATACTTATTGCTTCCTGGTTGCCTTTCCTAGTGAATTGCTAGGTATTTCCTGTTCTCTTACCCTTTTTAATGTTGTACCCACTCGTATTTACTGCATGCTAGTTTCACAGGTTTATGTAGATATTTTATTTCTCCTGCTTTCTTCATTTTAAAGCCAAATGACTGAGCCGGCCAGACTCCGGACAAATAAATTCTCAGTAGCAATATCCAGGATGGATCATGGCCATGGTAGGCAGGCCTGGGAGCCAGAGAGATGAGCAAGGAGGCTAGTGCAGTAATCCGTAAGAGAGGTGATGGGGGTGTGGGCTAATCAGTGGTCTTAGCTGGTTACGTTGTTTTGTGTTTTGAACTTTGACAATCCTCAGTGCGTGGAATTGTGATGACTGAAGGTAGAAAGTCTCCAGATGTTATTGTAGCCAGGGCTTTAAAAACCTGAAATGCAAAGGAAGAACTGACCAGACTTAATGGCTGAATGGCTCCAGGGGATGAAAAAAATAGAAACACCAGGTTTTAAGCCTGAATCCCTGGGAAAATAGTAGTGCTATTTACAAAAACAGAAGCAATGAAGGTTTTAGAGAGAAAATTATGAATTCTTTATAAGACATGTTGATTTTATGTATATGGAAATGACCACTTGAAAGTCACTTCCTATAGGAAGCTCCCCGCTCCACCACCCCCAAGCATGGTGCTTCCAGAATCCTCTGGTTATGCTTTTGTCATACAACTGATAACCCCACGCATACAGGTTTCCTTTTCCGTTTTCCCTGACAGTCTGTGAGCTCCTTAAAGGATGAGATCATGTCATATTTTATCTCCAGCACCAAATATACTACCTGGCACCTAGTAGATGCTCAATAAATAAATTTTAGATGAATTAATGAATGGGATTGAGGTCATACAAGAGGTCTAGGCTAGAGACGAAGATCTTGGCATGTACTTTCATAGGTGAGAGTTGAAGCCATGATAAATAGTACAATTGAAAAGAACGACAGTTTGATCTGTCATCAGCTGAGTTTCACAATAATAGGAGGTAGTTCTAGCTAACTAGATTTTTAAATGTTGACCTAACATTCAGGTGTCAGGGATCATGACAATTGAATAAGGAAGAAGACAGGAGACTGAGACTGTCATCTATCCAGGGCTGTCACAAAACTAAAAGTAATTTTTCATTTGCCAGCCAGTTCAAGGTTCACTCACCCTTATCCATGTTGTCATGCAACATTATAATAAGCATCAGTCAGAGACATACAGATATTCTGCATACAGATACTCTGACTTCTGAGTACTTGTAATGATATTTTTTGCCATATCAAAAATCTAGTCAGATGGGAAACTCTAGAGGAAATATACTTCGTGTTTGGGTATTGCTACTCCTAAAAAGCTACCAAAGGTATGGAGGAATTTTAAAAATGCATTTCAAGCACTGCTGTAGAATTCTCTCCCTTATATTTCCAGTCAGGTCCTTTATACACCCCTTGCAGGCATCAGAACAGGGGGTCAAATTCTTCTGAATGTCAAAAGAGATAGATAATAATCCTGGCTGTTTTAGACACTGCTCTTAGCTTCATAGCCTTGACCTGTAATTGAATTTCCCTGGGAATTTTATGATATATTGATTGAACCTAATTAAGTCAAGGACCTGCTCTCTATTATCTGCTTTGGCAGCCTCTACAAGGAGCTATTAAATTCAAAAAACATTTACTAAGCTACTAATAAGTACAAAGCCCTGTGCTGGGCCTCTGCTAGACACAAAGACAAATAAGATGTAGTCCCTTGTTCTCAGCAGTCTTCAGACTAGGAAAAGTTAGGATTGATATACAAGTGCTCTAGTACAGGAAAACTAAGGTGAATATGCTGGAAGAAATGTAAAAAGGTATCAATCTTCACACAATTAATTAATTATTGGGTTGAAATGGTAAAGATCTAAATTACTTGCTTGACATGGTAGTGACTCAGTCTACAGATTTTTAAGCATTTGTTCTTTAAACAGAGTAGGAAATACTGGCTCACTCGGTAAGATATACCTGTTATTTCCTTCATAATTAACCCAGACACATTGTTCTGGTGACCATCATTCTTGTGCCTCCACTTCTGGCGCCCTTGTTTGAATGTACACAAGAAGATCAGGGATTATCTCCCAGGAAAATGCAGAGATATTTTTAGGATGACCTTGGGTACTTTTTGTTTCTTTAGGTGCAGAATGTCTTTTTCACATTCTCATTACCTGATTTCCAGTTTCAATAGTTCAGCTCTATGTTGCCCTGAAACTTTTGATCACTAAGTTTCAATATTCCTGTGTGTGGCACTCCTGTCCACAGGACTGTCGCTAGTACCTTAGCAAAGACTATGTGGTGCTGAGTTAGCATCCTTCCCAGTTCTTTCCTGCTCTTTCATCATGAGGGAGACTGATATTCTTACATGTCTCAACAACCACCAAGGCTCTAAGCGAGGCATTTAAGAATTAGATGGCAGTGTTGTAACACCAAGGTCAAGGGTTTAGATCTCTATACTGGCCAGCTGCCAAAAATAAGAAAAGGAAGAATTAGATGAAACCAAACCTTCAAACAGACATCTCTCTACCCTAAATTTTGAGATGTTTGACAAAAACCATAGCTATTTCTCTAGGATATAATTTTATATGATCCTATCATATAACTTCAAAGTAAATAGTACTAGATTTATATCTGTGTGTGTTTATATGTGTGTATCCTAAATGCCTATATATGCAATGTGCATGTGTGCAAACTTGTCATTTCAAATTTCATGGTTATTTTCAGAAACTGCACCCAGAATTAGAGCAAACTACAACCTGGCAGTAAGTGCTGTGATTGCATCACACAGACTTCCAGACTCACAATGCACATGTAGTTGATTCAGAAAGTGGTCACTGTGCTTTTCCTCCACGTATTAGCTTGAGCAAGTCACTTAACCTAAGTCTTTGTTACTTTTACAAAATGGGAATGATAATATCTGCCCATCTGAACTTTGAAGGTGGTTTTGAGGAGCAAATAGGATGATGTTGGTAAAACAACCTTATCTAAAAGAAGGGAGTTATGATTGTTATTCAAAAGTGTCTTTGAGACCTTTGGGTCCTTTGCTGTCTACAGACAACCAGGCAACTTAGTTAGTGAGGGTACTAAAGGTGCACTTTTTTGTGTCTTTCTATTATAGTTACTTATAATCTTGGATCCTAAAACGTCTAAGACCAGAAGCTATTTCACTCAGAAAATTTTAGAACCTTACCAGTCATTTATCCATAAGTGTTTTATTAAATGGTCTTCTGCGCCAGTCATGGCAATAGACCTTGGAGATACTAAGACAAATAATTCATAAAACCTGCCTATAAAGGGCTTGGAATCTAGCAGAAAGAAAAAATAAATAAAAGCAATAAAATTTTATAGGTACCATATAGAAGCATGTATGGAGAACAAACAGCCAAGAGGAGGGAGTGGCTGAATCTAGCAGTGGAGGGAGGGTAAGGAACTCTGCTGATTGCCTTCCTAGCAATCATCCTTTCCCTTCCCCCACACGGCCTCCCACTAAATAGACATGAAGGTCAAATACTTCCTTTCTCACCCTTCCTAGCAACTAAGCGTGCATGTGACAGGCATATGATTGATGAGATATAAGTGTAAGTTTTCTGAATGGTTTCTGGGAAAGTGCTGCTTTCTTAATCAAAGGACTTGTGGCAGTTTGTGTTTTTTAGAGATAGATACAGCAATATCTCCCACCCCATGTGCCCTTCTTACCATGTGATCTTAAAAGTCCTCCCATTAAGAGATGGGATCAGTATCCTCTTTCCTCTCCTCTTGATCCTTGAGGGAGCTTGATGATTGTCTTAGCCAGTAGAGTATGGTGGAAGTGACACTGTGACATCTGAGGCTAGATCATAAAAAAATGCCATGCATTTCCACTATGTTCTTTTGGGATACTTGCTTCTGGAAGCCAGCAGCCATGCTATGAGGAAGCCCAAACTAGTCCATGCCAAGAGATCATGTGTAGATGTGTAGATGTGGGTGACAGCCAGTAGAGGTCCCAGCCGACAGTCAGCATCAACTACCAGATGCGTGAGTGAGGACATCTCTCAATGATTACAACTCACAACCACTGAGTCACCCCCAGCCTTCAAGACTTCCTAGCTGAGACCCCAGACACTGTGGATTCGAGAAAATCTTCCCCACTGTGCTCACACCAATTCCTGTAGCACAGAATCTGTGAGCATAACAAAACATGTTTTGTACCGCTGAGCTTTGGGGTGGTTTGTTTCACAACTCTAGTATCTGGAATGTAGAGATGGCTAGATTCTAGCAGCTCAGCAGGGTGGGAGTGGGGGACATCTTACAACCATATGGCAAAAGTAAGATATTGGCTTTGACATTGTTGGTTTGCAGAGCTAACACCCACAGCTGTCTATCTCCAGACCTTTTGGAATATGAGAAAAATAAACAAACTCTTGTTTGGTAAAGCCACTGCATGCCAAATCTTCTGTTACTTGTAGTTAGAAGCACTCGTAACTTATACAAGTGATCCCACTAAAAGGAGTTGGTGGATTTGTGGGGTTTTAAATTGTAGCCCAGTCTTCTAAGAAGTTTGGCTGTGAAAAAAATGAGAGAAATGAATTGGTAGCTAGGGGAATCCTAAGGGTGGATTTTATAGTCTGTGAGGAAATATTTGGAAGACTCAGAAAGAATGAAAAATGAAGAGAGAATACTCTCAGCAATTACTGTTACAGTCCAACCCTGCATTTTCAACGTCTCAAAGACTCTCTTGGAAAGTTTAAAAGCAGAGCCGGCTTCATGGGCTTGAGACCTATACAGATGCACAGGGCTCCATACTTAGAAGGACTCCACACGTTATTTAATGCCCTGCTGTCACTATCTTGAAATTAATAATTTTTGAACAAAGAGCCCCATGTTTTCATTTTGCACTGAGTTCCATAAATAATGTAGTCAGTCCTACCTAGAAATTTTCTGCTCTTCTCATGTGCGGTGCTTAGAAACAACTTGGACTTTGATTACAAATGAATCTTTGTCTTAAGGGTATATGAGATTTCATCACACTACTCAGAATGGTGTGCAATTTAAAATTCATGAATTGTTTATTTCTGGAACTTTCCATTTAATATTTTTGGACTGCAGCTGACTGCAGGTAACTGAAACTGGGAAAAAGGAAACCGCGGATAAGGGGGTGCTACTTGTAGACAAAGTGATCAGGTCTCCAGCCAGCTGGGGTTCAGTTTCAGTGCTTCCAGAGTGAAAACCAGGAATTGGGGCAGGAGGTCTGCTGGGTGGATGGGCCACATTTTGTGAGGATCAGTTAGCCAGAGCAAGTGACTGCCATGGTTGGCCATGACGGAGTCCAGGGCACCTTCTTCCCCAGAAATCAGGTGGCAGACCATTACCAAGCTCCCTCATCCTCCCAACAAGTGGGCGGGGAACAGCTGCCATACACCCCCTGACCTGGCTCTTCCTGGCTCTGGGCTTGGGGTGAAGCTGATGCTTATTTCTAGCAGATGGGGTGTGTGTCGTGGGCAGGAATTTAGCCTCTCTCCCTTCACCTCTCTCTATGGTGGGGAAAAGGCTGGGGTGGATTTATGCCTCCAATTTTGTCAGCAGGACTCAGCAACATTTTTTTTTTTTCTTTTCTGTAGTTGCTAAAGTGTTTGGAACTTTTGTTTTTTTAATGCTTTATATTTTTAGAGCAATTTTAGGTTCACAGAAAAATTGAGAGGGAAGTACAGGAGAGTTCCCACATAGCCTCAGTCTGTCCCCCACCCCACCCCCTACAACACACATAGCTCCCACATTATCGATATCCCACACCAGAGTGGTACATTTGTTACAACTGGTGAACGTACATTGACACATCATAATCACCCAGAGTCATAATTTACATTAGGGTTCGCTTCCGGTGTTGCACATTCCGTGGGTTTGCACAAATGGATAATGGCATGTGTCCACTATTATAGTATCATACAGAGTAGTTTCAGTGCTCTGGAATCCTCTGTGCCCTGCTTACTCATCCCTTCCTCCCCGCAACACCTGGAAATCACTGATCCTTTTATTTACTGTCTCCATAATTTTGCATTTTCAGAATGTTTTAAAGTTGGAATCATACAGTATATAGCCTTTTCAGATTGCCTCCTTTCACTTAGTAATATGCATTTAAGTTTCCTCCATGTTTTTCCTGGCTTAATAACCCATTTCTTTTCAGCACTGAATAATATTCTGTTGTCTGGATGTAGTTGTCTGGATGTACCACAGTTTATTTACCTATTGAAGGGCATAATGGTTGCTTCCAAGTTTTGGCAATATAAATAAGGCTGTGTACCATTTTTAAAAAATAAATTTAGCTTTTTTTTTTAAACTTGCACATTGCATTTCTACATACTTATGGGGTATAATCTGATGTTTTGATACATATATAGGTTGCATAATAATCAGGTTAGGGTAGTTAATGTTTTTAATTACAAATGGAGAAATACTATCAGAAAACCCAAAAACAGAAAATAGAATTCTACCCACCCAGAGGAAAAGCCAGTAGAAGCCCTAGGTATTTGGCATATACATTCAGAACCCCTTTCTATGTTCATAATAGAGAAAACCCCATGGTTCAATGACTGCATAGCATGGCAACCTGAAATAATTTCAGCCCAAATACCTTAAAGCAGCATATGTTCCACAGGTATACTTTGAAAATTCCCCTTTTCCTCTCCCACCCATTGTCCCCCACACAACAGCTCAGCCATCTCCTCTCAAAACCCCTCAGGCAATATCCTCCTCCAGACCTAGCCAAGGTACCTCTTGCCTTTCTCCCCTTTCTCTCCCCTCGATTCACTTCACAAAAGTCCAAAGGAGTTCATCTGGCAAGGTAAGTCCTTCCACAGAGAATGAGAGAGAAAGAAACCAGTGGACAGAGTTAGAATTTTCTTTTTCAGGCAGAGAGAGAGGAAAACTAAGGTCATATACACTAGTATCATTTTCTTGTCTTATATATGTGAATTTTTTTAAATGAATGTATTTTACAACAATAAATAGTCTCCTACGTAAAATTTTGAATTCATAGTGTGCCATTGTATCAATGAACTGTAATGTCTTTAACAAAATGATTATTTAGTTTATTTCCAACTTTCACATATATTGAAAGCTCTGTGATCAATCTCATTGTTATGTAAATCTTTACATATATCCTTAATTACCGACTTGGAAAAAATCTCCAAAAGTGGGGATTCTGGAGCATTAGTTTAGATATTTTGGCTACATATGTGACATGCAGTGGCCGAGTGCATTTACATCTGAAATAATACCAGCACTGATGTAGTGCCTCTGTTCCATGGTGTCAGGGATGCAGGTTATTTCTATCTCATGGCTCTGTGAACCCTAGATACTGCTCTTGTCCAATCATCATATCTGTATTCAGATAGCAGGACAGGAAAAAGGGGGAACAAGAGACTAAACCCTTGCTCTTTTAGGCTCAACACATCATTTATACACATCACTTCTGCTCTCATCCCACTGGCCAGAATTTTTTTATATGTCCATTTCTAGCTGCAGGAAAAGCTAGGCATGAAATCTTTTTATTCTGAGTAGCCTGGTTAAAAATTCTATTACTGTGGAAGAAGGGACTAGTGAGGATACACATTTTTAAGGTTTGGGATGTATATATTACCTTAAGAGCCTGCAGAAAGATTGTAGCAATTTATACTTCCATCACGCTTATCAACACAGGACATTTAAAATAACTTGCCAAATTAATAAGTGAAGAAAATTATCATCGTGCTATTTTATTTTGCATTTTCTTAATTTCTGGTGATGTTTGCAACATTTTTTTTTTCCTATTGAAATACATCTCAGAAGTGGCTACAGCAACTGATTCTGAATGCAGGATTAAGTGGGAAGCCCAGATTTTAAGATTAGACTCTCAGTAGGGTGTGTCAGCATGCTCGCCGTCTCCCAAGGCTGTTTTGTTACAGACAATATTAATCCCGGTTCTCAGGGGTGGTCCCTTTCCTTTTACCATGTATGAGCCTACTGTTGCCAAGTAGGTCTGCCCTTGGGTTTTTCTATTTCAAAGACTTTCATGGCATGATGAGGCAGCCTCCTTGAGGCTAGGGGGAAATTACCCAGAACTTGAAAGAACGTTCCTTCTAATTCCAGCTAGAACAAGTTCAGTGTTATTATTGCACATTTAGTGTTGCAGATCACCCAGATCCACCAGTCCTAAATCAGACTAGATAGCCTGATCCAGGCCCACTAGAACTCCTGCCAGGTCTGGGAGGTGTCCCCTGTATCTGTCAGGAGAAACTAGGTTATGCTGAGTGAACAAACACTCCCAAATTTCAATGGCTTAAAACAATGAAGATTTTTTTATGCTTATGTTATAGTCCATTTGGGGTTGGCATGGGGGGCTCCTACTTTATATCACCTTTATCTATCCATAGTTAAGAATGAGAGCTACTGGCTAGGAAAGGAACAAACAAAATTGTTCAACTTTTAGAATCCCAAACAAAGGAAACTTTATCCCAGGAAATCAACCATTGAGACAGGGTAGCTTCCTTGCCAGATTCATACTTACACCTTATTTATCAAGGGACTCAAGCTAATAGAGCCTCACCATCTGGAACCAGTCACTGACATGGCCAATCGTACAAGGGCTCATGGGGCTTTTATGCAGAAGTGACATATGTTACCTCCATTCACATCTTATTGGGCAAGGCAAGTCACATGGCTACACCTATACATAGATGGGTATATATTCACTTTTTTCAAAGAGCAGGGAAGTACAGTTCTACCATGTGTCCTGGAGGAGGAGAGTCAGAAATATTGGGGAATAGCACTACCTACCACACTGTTCCCATGGAAGTTTGGGATGAGGGAGTGGGTTTCAGGTTGCAGGAGGGTCCAGAGTCCTCTTGGTTGGTTTCCTAAGGGGTCCAGGCATGCTTTCCATGGTCCTTATGAGCCTGCAGGCTCTTCAAAGACAAGGTCTCAGCTTACTTGCTTTGAATCCCTAATACCTGACACATCTCTTGACACATGTTAACTGCTCAGCAAATATCTACTGAATGGAGAATGAGAGGAGATATTATCCCTGGAATAGCTATTACATAAAAAGAAGTGGAGGCTGGAAAGCATAGGACCAAAATGTTAGGAAGGGTGGCCCCTTGCTTGGAGCAGTCCAAGTCAGCATGCAGTAGTAACAAGTACACATAATATAACTAGGAGGTGTGAGTGAAATGGTGGGTGGGCTAGCTAGAATGGAAGGACATTGACCCACGACTGTCACCATCACACAGCCATACCCTACAGCCTTCACTCACATGCACATTACCAGTGAGCCCGAGTTCACGTGTGTATCAGCTTAAGTTCCAATTATCACACAATGCCATGTGTGCACATAACCATGCACACACATTCCCCCAGTGCTAGCTCAACATAAATCTTTGGTTCACTCTTAAAAGAAGCTTGGTAATAATCACCATCACCTTGAAAAAAAGCAAGAATAAAAGGCCTAAAAAGTATCCATGATTTAACACTTCCTATATAAGAGGAAAAAATAAATTAAGTTTTTGTTTTACCTTGTTAATCTTCTAAACTAAACAAGTCATAAAGATATTTGTGTTGCAAACCCAAAAATCAACGTAGGCTAACTTAAACCAAAGATAAAACAAATTGAAGAAACTATGTAACACTAAAATCCTGCCTCAAAAAAGACAGAAACCAGGGAAACCCCCAGGATCTCTTTCAACACTCACACTGCCAGTAGGAAATTTCACTCCAACCACCACCCACCCCTATGTATCTGTATTAAGATTAAAATTCCGAGAGAGTATCTGATTCACCAAGTTTAGATGGATATATATCCACTTTTTAAAATTGAAACATAATTGATTGTACTTATCTGTGGGGTACAGCATTGAATATCAATACCTGTGTGCAATACGTGATGCTCAAATCAAGGATATATATCCACTTTTATGTTGAATGGGGATGAGGAGGTGGGCAAAGAGATGGGAGGAATTCTCTTAGCTCACAGGACATCCAGAATCACATGGACTGAAGGCAGGGCAGTTATCCAAAAGAATGGACACTGACCAGAACAATAGTAGTAGATGTTTATGACATGTGCTTATATCTTTTCAAAAAAAAAAATAGAAAATAAATATAAGTATACATAAAGAAAATAAAATTCATCTGTATTCCTACCACAGTTCACATTTTGGTATAAATCACTCCAGACATTGCTCTGATCTTACGTAATTTTTCCTTGAAAAAACTGAGCTATTCTGTACATCCTGCATTACAATTTGCCTTTTCTTCACTTAAAAATATTTTATGAAAACTCCATATAAAGAGTGACAGGATGGAAATATAATTGGCAGGGAGACTCAAATGAATTGCAATAAAAGATAGGGACCAATAGACTAATTAATCAATGTTAGAGTAAGAATTTCGAAGTCATGATTGCTAGACCTACAGCCCCACCTATGAACAACTACTACCAGTACATCTGAATTTACATCTCTCGATCTGTGTATCTGACTACCTACATACCTATCCATCATCTAGCTAGCTACCTACTATACTGGACTAGGTTATGCTCCAGTAACAAACAACCCTGAAATGACAGTAGCTTAGGAAGTATATTTTTCCATCTTACTACCTGTCCAGGGCAGGTTGGGAAGACTCTGCTTTTCTAGGCACTTGGGAGCCAGGATAAGTAGACTCCATTTTGACCCAGCAGAGGGACCGAATATGGCAAAGTACACCCTGGTTTGTAAAGCTTCACCCAGAAGTGATACATGTTTTTACTTCCACACACAGTTTGTGGCCAAAGCAAGTCTCCTGACCAAGCCAATTCCAAAGCAGCAATCCTGCATGCAACTCTACCATGTCCCCAGAAGAGCTAGAATAGTTGCAAATATCCCAGATGACACTTGGTTTGTTTGTTTGAGTTTATAAACAATTTAGTAGTAGAAATTGGGATGGAATAGAGAGTAAAATCTTTCCTGATTTGAAAATCCTTTAAGAGGATCAAATGATTTAACCATATTACTCAGAGTTTGCATCATAAACCATTTCCCTCATTTCCATTTCTATCTCAAACTACATTCTGTCCCTCCCCCTAATCCTCTGCTCATATAATATCAAACAAACCAGAAAGTAAAGAAATAGACAGCTGGTGCTGGTAACTTACACAGAGAATGATTTTTGATATGCTAAAAAGCCCAGTGTTATTCATTCTAAGCAATCTAAAACAAAATATGAATAGTTTTGATTTTTTAAATAGTTTTAAAAAGGGATCCTGGAAAATTGAATATTAACATTAGAACACTATCAGGAGTAATTCAGACCAGGAAATTTTTATGGAAATAATACCATTAATAAAATGTAGCTTTGGCACCAGTTTATTTCAAATGTTGCCTAATGAATATATTGATTGATGAAATGTTTGAGGTCTTTTTTAAAAAGTTGTATATTATATAGATTATGGGAAATCTCCATCTGTGTGGCCTCTGTATGATGTGTCTCAGGTATTTTGATTTATACATTTATTGATGGGTCCTGAGAGACCTTCCCCTTGGCAGAACAGAACGATGGAGTAGGTCATCAGAAGACATCTGAGATGAAGACAGTTGGGTATCCACTGAAACCAAAGTATATGGCCTTGGGTGGGGGCTGAGACAGCGAGTGATGGTAACATACTGAGTCCTGTTGGAAGCTACAGATTTTGGACACACAGGTTCCAAGAATGACCTCTGGTGACACTAGACACAAATGCTCATTTAGAACCAACCTCATCAACTCTCTAGTAAATGCACCTCAGGCACAAAGAGTGAAATGAAAGAGGTGGTGGGACTCCAGAGATGACAGTTTGCAACACTTGGAAAGGGAAAATAGGAACATTTTCCAGTGTATTAAAAAACTCTAACATCATTCTTTTTTTTTTTTTTTTTGTCTTTTTCGTGACCGGCACTCAGCCAGTGAATGCACCAGCCATTCCTATATAGGATCTGAACCCGCGGCAGGAGTGTCGCTGCGCTCCCAGCGCTGCACTCTCCCGAGTGCACCATGGGCTCACCCCAAAAAACTCTAACATCATTCTAATAGCTTTACAATACCTTAGTGATTTGGCAACATTTATTTTCATTTTCTTATTGTTAGTCATTAATTTTATTTCTAATATTTAATTATTAGAAATTATGCTGAAATACACACACACACACACATACACACACACACACACACAAGGGGTCTTCAGAAAAGTTCATGGAAAGATTAGTATTATCTTTCAGTTCCATTTTTCTGTGAACTTTTCAAAGTACCCTCATGTGTGTATGTATATATGCTAGTATTATATGTGTGTGTGCACACACACACACAATTTTATATATATATATATGTGGTGGATTGAATGGCCCCCCAAAGTCAGTGAAGCTTAATCCCCACTGTAACTGTGGAGAGTGCGAAATACTATGATGATAATTGAAAAGTGAAGCCTTGAAGAGATGATTAGATTGTAAAGACCATGTGCCAGTTCATGGGTGTGGTTCTGAGGTCTTTAAAAGGAAAGCACATGAGAGTCTCTCTCTCTCTCTCTCTCTGTTCTGCCACTTCTGCCATGTGAGACCCCTGGGTCACTGTTGCCACCACCAAGGCCTTCACCAGATGTGTTCCCTGGACTTTGGACTTCCCAGCCTCAGAAACTGTAAACAATATTGTTTCTTTACAAATTACCCAGTTCCAGGTATTTTGTTACAAGCAACCGAAACAGACTAATACAGAAAATTGGTACTGGAGAAGTGGGGTGTTGCTTATAACAAATACTTGAAATTGTGGAAGCAGCTTTGGAAGTGGGTGTTGAAGACAGGCTGGAAGAATTTGATGGAGCAGTCTTGAAAAAGCCTAGCTGCTGGTGGGAGTTGAGAAGACAAGAAAACCAGGGAAAGTTTGGAACTTCTTAGAGACTGGTTAAATGGTAGTGACCAAATACAGAATGCTCTCAGAAATATGGACTGTAAAGACCATTCTAAGGAGGTCTCAGGTAGAAATAAGGAGTTTATTGGAAACTGGGAAAAAGATCACCCTTGCTATGAACTGGCAAGGAATTTGGCTGCATTCTGTTCATGCCCAAAAGTCTTATGGAATGTGGAACTTCAAGGTGCTGACCCAGTGTATTTGGTGGAAGAAACTTCTAAGCAGCGAGGCATTCAGGAAGCTGCATGGTTAATTGCAACAGCCTATGCTGAGTTATGGCAGAAAAGGCATGACATAAAGCCAGAATTTATAATTCAAAAGAAAGCAGGGAGCAAAAAATTGGAAAACTTTCAGCCTGGCTATGAAAGCAAGGGTGTAGCCCAGAGACTGTTTGCTAAGGAGATTAGTAGAGAAGAAAGCAAAGCTGAGCATAAAGATTTAGAAAGTTTGCAGCAGCCTGGCCTTGTGGTAGAGAATGAGAGAAAGACCAGAAGGCACTTCAGAGATCTTGGAGTCTGTGTCTTCCATTATAGGCCCAGAGGCCTAGGGAGATAGAATGGTCTCAGGGAACAGACCCAAAGTGCCCTCCATAGGTTCACTGCCCAGGGCCACCTCAGGATGCTGCCCCCCACACCAGCACTCCAGCTGCTTGTGCTGCTTCAGCTACGGTTAAATTGGCCCCAAGTATAGCTGGACCTGTGGCTTTGGAAGATACAAGTTGGAAGCCTTGGCTATGTCTACATGGCGTTAGGTCTGCAGGTTCACAGAATGCAAGAGCTGTGAAGGCTTAGAAGCCTCTACCCCAATTTCAAAGAACGTACAGAAAAGCCTGGGGCCTAGAAAGAGATCTGACACAGGGGTGGATTCACCACATAGAGGCTTCACTAGATGCCTGGTGCAGCTGTGAGAGCAGGACTGCCATGGAGACCCCAGACATGTAGAGCTAACAGTGTGCAATGCCAGCCTGTGAGAGCTGAAGCATCACCTGAGACCAGGAAAGCCATGGAAGTGTAGCTGCTCAAGGATTTAGGGACCTAACCCCCGCACTGGCGTGTAGAGGACATTGAATATGAAGTCAAGGTATGTGACTCTCTAGCTTTAAGATTTGATGCCTGCCCTGCTGGGTTTTAGACTTGCTTAAGACCTGTTACCCCTTTCTTTTGGCCTATTTCTCTCTTTTGGAATGGGAATATGTACCCTATGTTTGTCCCACCATTGTATCTTGGAAGTAGATAATTTGTTTTGATTTCACAAATAGGACTTTGAACTTTGGACTTTTGAGTTGAAACAAGTTAAGACTTTGGGGATGAAATGAATATATTTGTACATGAAAAGGACATGAGTTTTGGGGGGCAGGGGCAAATGCAGTGGATTGAATGGCCTCCCAATGTCATTGAGGCTTAATCCCCACTGTAACTGTGGGGGTAGGAAATCACATTATGATAATTGAAAGGTGAGGCCTCGAGGAGGTGATTAGATTGTAAGGACCATGCCCAGGAACTGGGCATGGTTCCAAGGGCTTTAAAAGGAGAGCACGTGAGAGTCTCTCTCTCTCTCTTTGCTCTGCCGTTTCTGCCATGTGAGACCCATGGGTCACTGTCGCCACCACCAAAGCCTTCACCAGGTGTGTTCCACAGACTTTGGACTGCCCAGCCTCCAAAACTGTAAGTAGTAATATTGTTTCTTTACAAATTACCTAGTTGTGGGTATTTTGTTATTAGCAACAGAAACAGACTAATATACATATGCAAGTATTTTATATATGTGAGTGTGTGTGTGTGTGTGTGTGTGTGTGTGTGTGTGTGTGTGTGTATACATAAAATTTTGTCTACATTTTGAATTATTTCATTAAGACAAACTCCTAGAGGTAAAATCACTGGGTCAAAAGACATAAACATTGTGGCAATTTTGAAACATGACCCCGAAATTCTTTGACACTCCTCCCGTGGAGAACTGGGGTCTATTTTGCCTCCGCTTGAATCTGGTAGACGGCCAATGGAATCAGCAGAACCAATGCTGTGTGATCTCTGCACCTTGGTGGCTGGAGAACTCAAACTTGCAGCTCTGAGCTGCCATATAAACAATGTGACTCCCCAAAGGCCACCATGCTGTGAGGGAAGCCAAGGCACATGAGGCCTTGAGGCACTTCAGGGGGCGTTCCTAGTCTTTGTGTCACACCAGTCCAGGTGCCAAGCTGGTGAGTGAACAAACGTTCAGAAGGTTCTAGCCCCAGCCTCTGAGTCACCCGAGGCTTCAAAGTCTTACCAGCTGAGATGCTCCACATTACAGGGAAGAGACAAGCCATCCCTACTATACCCAATGCAAATTCCTTATCCACAAAATCTGCGCACATAATAAAGTGGTTGTTTTAAGCCAAGTTTCTGAGTAACTTTTCATACAGCAATAGTAACTGGAACAAGCATTTTTAGGGTTTTTGCTATCTTTTGTCAAATTGTTGTCGAAGCAGCTTGTGGTAATTTGGTCTCCCACCTAGAAGATATGAGAGCTCCAATTTCAGTGCACTTAAACCATTGTGACACGCTTCAGAGTTTATCTCTTGTTTTACTTTTAAATTTTTACTATGGAAAATGAGTGTTCACAAAAATGACAGAATAGTTTAATGACCACCCAAGTGCCCATCACCCAGTTTCAATAATTTCTGCTTATTTCATCTCTTCTACTTCCTGCTCCCATGCCTTTTTTCTATCAGTAGAGTTGTTATATTTCTACATTGTTCTTCTCAAATAAAAGTGTATTTGCTTCTCCTGGTCAGTGAAGACCAGGATTTGCCAGAAATATCTAGATTAGACACCAAAATAAACAATAGAGGAAGAAAAGAAGATAATGGCTACTACATATGAAATGGTTACAATGAGCTAGGTACTATTCTAAATACATCACAGAAAATAATGCATTTATGTTTCACAGGATTCCTAAGAGGTAAGTAAAATTAATTCTCATCATTCCATTTTACACATGAGGAAATAGAGGTACAGGAAACTAAGTCAGTTGTTCAAGTTTGCACAGCTAGCTCGTAAGCAGTAGCTACAGAAATTGAACTCAAGCAGTCTGGCTCAAGGCCTATGCTGATAATCACTCTACTACATCACTGCTCTTGAGGGAGACCTGTTTCTGTAGCTGGTAATACCAAATTAGTTTGTGGAGCACATTGAACCAATTCCCTGATCTACCGTTACCCTGGTTATTGGGGAGATATTTGAAAGCTGTAGATAAAATATGTACCATTTGATCAGGTGACTCAAGGAGAAGTATTGCTGGTTTATGTGCAAAGCCTTGTAGAGAAAAAGCCAGCTCAGAAAAGAACTATAGCTTATTAAGGTCAGGATTTCTATTTCATAAGGAGTAGGGTCTCACATCCATATTAAAAGGAAAAAATACAACTTCTGGATTAAAACGGAGGAGTGAAGCTGCCTTATAGCTAATTCCTAAGGAAATAATAGAAGAAAGTAAAAGCGAGGCCTCCAACAAGTCACCAGCAGCAGTCAGATGAGGAAAGGGCCACATTCCAATAAACCTCAGAAAGGTGGTCCAGGAAGAAAACAAGATCTGGAGCTCAGCGGGATAGCATCTTGGCAGGGCTGCCAGCCCAGATCCTCTCACAAGCCATAAAGCCCCAAGCCTTCTCATCAAAACTCCATATCTGCAAAGAGCCAATCTGTGTGGTTGTCCTTTTCTTTCTGGTTTCTGTTTGCAGTGAATGAAAACTGCTGGGGAGAAATTGGATGAAACAGTCAACTGGACTAACACAAACAGGAAGGCTCCAGGGCCATACTCTTAATCTGAGAAGCGAGCCAGACCCTATGGAAGTGGGATATACCAGGGGGGAATAAACTCTGAGGCAGAAGTAAGCACAGAACTCAGGTTTTCTAATAAAGAGTACACACGGTCCCAGCTGAGCTCCCCTGCCATGCCCATAGGGTGCAGCAGAAAGGAAACACTGAGCCTGCAAATTATAGCACTTTGGAGAAAACAAAACTGGTCTCGGATAAGGTGGGAAGGCAGTCACGACATCACCCACACTCCATCAGAGCAAACAGGGGTTTGACAGAGCTGCCCGAACTTGAGCGAGATGAAAAGAATCAGCCCTGGCAAGGAGGCAGCAGAGCCTGCGGGGCTGGAGGTGGAGTGGGGGTGGAAGGAGCAGAGGCTAACAAAAGACAAACACACACGGCAGCCTGCATGACAGCTGAACTCAAGGAAAAGAAGGAAGTGTCCTCAACAGAGTCTCAAGGACAAGACATACCCAGTAATCAGGTCTTTCAAGAGAGGATACACTGAAGAGAGAATAGAGAACACAAACTCATGTCCACATGAGACTTCCTCTTATGTCTTTGTGTGATTCAAGAGAGTGAGTCACCTCCAGTTTCAGGACCCTTATATGAACCCTTCAGAAGACAGCTAATTGAGCACCATAACGTACACGGCACTAAGCTCTTTCCATGTATTAACTCATTTAGTCCTTACAGCAACCCTATGAGATAGCTACTATTAATCTCCCATTTCACAGATAAAGAAACTTGCCCAAGAGCACACAAATCTGGATCCGGAGTCTATCCTCTTACCCATTGTACTCCCCCAGCTCTCTTCTACTGGAAAAGGTGTTTAATCTTCCTCCAGAGGAAAAGGACCCCATTGAGTTTACTGGGTAGACAGGAGAGCTCACCAGACTGGCCAGCCTGGGAGCAGTTAAGAATTCTTGGACTCTCCTCCTATCCCCAGAGAGCACCTGGGAAGGAAGAAGGTGGCTACCATCCGGTTACCCTTTCTTTTGCTAACAAACCTTATTTCACATGTAAATAACCCGTTGGAATTAATCTGATCTCTATTAAGATGTTAAGATCTTTCTCTTAGATAAATGAAAATCCCTTCACCAACAGGTTTAACTTCCCAGGCTGTAGACTACACCCATACATAAAACACCCACACAGGCACACACAGCTTGCAGCAGTGTTTTAACACAGACATAATTATGACTCACAAGTAAGCATGGCTGGAGCATAAAGCACTCAACCAAAAGTTACACAAGCACGGATGACATCCATTTTCTACTTAGGCAGTATGAACATGACGCATTATGGGTTGGAGATTAAATTAACAGAAAGCAGAAGAGGCCATTCATTGTAATGAATTTCTGGAGGTGGGGATGCGTCCTATAATCACTAGTCCACTGTGGGGGTGTAATAATTCACCAGTTAACAAATAAACCCAATGATAAACCCAAATATTGCTTCCAGAAAGGCACTTGGCCTGCAAACCAGCCATTCTAGAAGCTTTCTCTCTGGACTTCTTGTCATGTGTTCTAGAGTTGATTATCCTTCAATAATCCCATTTCCACCTGTGAATGATGATGGATTTTGATAACTCCAAGAAAATACCTATGTTGTATCCAACTCCTCAAACAAAAAACAAGAGGAACGAAGCCAGGATCTTCAGCGCAGAAGCATGGGGGAAACATGAAATGCCTATAGCATGCAGGGCAGCAAGGTGTTTGGCTCAAATGCTGTACTCACTTTCCTATTTAGCCCTCTCTGTCTTATTTGCTCTTTGATCCTTGTTTAAAATTTTGATGTATGGGTGTGTAGAAAACTTGTGAAAATGGGAGAGTTAGAAGAAGTTGATTATGGCCCTACTTCCGATGATGTGTTCTTTATAAATATTATATATTGTTAGTATTGTTGCTTTGTCTATGACACATCCACCTGTAAAGGTGTTAACTGTTAAGAAGGTAGAGAGTACTTGTGACCTCAAATGGAGGACAGCGACTGAAAGCTACATTGACATAAGTCAAAGCCCTCCCTAAGGGACATAGGCTGCTACAGGAAATGATCTCACATCTTGGGAAACTCTAGGGGCCATCTCTGAGACAAGACTGAGTGTTTAGATTCAATTTAAAACAAGTCAGTCAGGACTATTACTATTTAGGAACATCATGGGTATAAGAGTATTTGGGGTGTGCACACGTTTAGGGAGCGGAAAAAGGAGGTAATTAGTGGAGGAGTTAGGAAGGAAGAATGAAAAGAGAAGTAGGAGGATCTGGGGAAACACACAGAAGCCAAGAGAGTGAAGGGTTTCAAGAACAAGAAGAGTCAAAATTGTCCAAATATTAGGTTTCTTGAATCTTTTGACTCCTTAAAAAAAAACAGTCCCTCTGGGATCCTGCACGTCCCCCTCCCGCTCTCTCCCCAGCTACTGTCCACGCTCTTCCTCAAGGGTCCTTGTCTCACTCTCAGTGCATTCACTGAGTGATTCAATCTGCTTCCATGGTTTCAACCACCTCCTGTCTATGTGCTGAAGACTTGCAAATCTATTCTTCCTGCCTAGGCCTCTCTCTCCCTGTGGTTTAGGATTTTTTTTTTTTTCACCTGCCTGCTAAACAGTTTCACCTGGATGTCCCACAGTCCCCACTGAATTTCTCATTCTTCTCTTTAGTCTGCAACTCTCAGTTGGACACGCCATTATCTAACAAGTACCCAGACTGGATACCCATGAGTCATCTTTGATGACTCCCTCACATCCAGTCCCCGAGACTTGACAATTTTGGCTCCTGAGCATTTCCAAGTTCATCACCATCTCTCTCCTCTACCACCACAGTAGTCTCCCCATTTCCAGACCTGCCCCCCTCGAATCCATACTCCCCACATCCTCAGAGTCACCTGAATGCACAGATCACCATGTCACTCTCCTGCCTACTCTCATTCCTATTAGATACGAGCTCCTTGAGGACTTGCTGGATACCTTCCATCTGACCACCCAGTTCTTCTTTCTACTTACCTCTTCCCTGCTGTGCTCCAGGAGGCTGATGTGTGGACAGCCTCAATAGGCTTCCTTTCCCACTAGTTCCAATGGGTTTGGAAGGGGCACAGGTGGGGTAAGGAGAGTGAGATTGGGGTATTTACTCCCCAGCTGCCTCCCTGCTAGGTTGTTCCCGGATGACCGAGCCCTTAACTTAAGGCCACACCCTGTCAGGAGGCATCTCCACACAGCTCATTGGTACCTTTCCTTCACCTCCCATGTTCCAGGAGCTGTGTCCCCTACCCCCATCTCAGGCCTAGGGTTGGTAATAGATTCCCACTATTACTAATCTTAGGAGACTCTACTACCCCATGTGGTTTCCCTAAATGCTGTTTACATTCTGTTCAAATTACCAACTTGAAGTGCCATTTGTTTTCTGCCAGGATCCTAACTGATACAAGGACAGAGATGGCTTCTTATTTATCTCTCTAGCCTCCCATCCAGCATAGCGCTTGACATGCAGTCAATAATGGTAGAGTGAATCAATGTGTCATCCTGCCGCAGTTCACCAGGTCACACCCAGCTATGTCCAAGATAACAGAAAGTAGTGGTAATGAATGAACTAATTGAACTTAGGTTCAAGAGGAGATAGAAGGAGATGCTTCCAAATTCAGAGATGGGGGATTAGTCTCAACCGGGGGACTCATAATCCGTTAAGATTACAGGAAAGAGAGAATGGTCTGAATCTTCCCATAAATTAAAGAGAAAGGAAGTTCACCTTTGGAATATGAAGAAGGGTTGGAACAATCGATGTGAGATATGAAATATGGAAGATATAGAAAAAAGAACTGTCAATTAGCAGAGTAAGCTGAGTTGATGTTAGTATTTGTTTGCATTTGCACATATTTATAGTAGGCCAGGGGAGCAATTCTCTGACTTAGACACAGGAACATAATTCGAATAAACATTGATTAAGCACTCCCAAGTGCTGGGCATTGTGCTAAGATCTGGAGACATGGCAATAATGGAGAATGGTAATTTCTATCGTCAAAAAGTTTACAGCAGAGAGGGGAAGACAGACACATGAACAGATCGTGTCAAGGCCACCTGGTAAGTACCAGGGTAACAGTATGTGGGGACTACCAACAGACACAGGGTTGTTCAACCCAGCCTGGAGGAGAGAACAAGAAAGAAGTCCAGGAGGACTTCTGGAGGAGGTGAGCTCTGAGACAGTCCCAAAAGAGTCAGCCAGATGCAGAAGGGCAACTTAGAGTTGGGAATAAGTATAGTGAGCAGAGGAGAAGGTCAAATGGGGGGAAAGCACAGGATCCATACACCCAATACCAAGCCCAAAACCCAAACACTGTGACCTACTTGGAAAAATCTGTTGTTTTCTATCATCGGTTTTAATTGAAAAAGATAACATTAAAACATGTCTATAAATACTTCAAAGAAACCAAAACAGGGCTTCAGAGTAAAAATAGAGAGTCTGCTTTCACCCCACTATCAATCACCCTCCATTCCTCAGAGTGAAACCCTGCTAATAGCTAGGCAGGTTTCCCAGATTTTCTTCTGTGTGTGGTGGAACAATATTTTGGTATATTAATCACTGTGATTTTGTCTTCAATATTTCTTGGTTTTGTTTTTCATGGTTTTTTAAAAAACAATTCTTGTTTATGTTTTAATTATTTTAGTCATGCTCCTCATGCTGTTAAAACAGTGCCATGAGGTGGGGATGTTGCAGGAATCAATATGATTTGAAGCCAAAGGTTTCAATTCCAAAGACCCAAGCCTTGGGGGAAATAAAACTATTTCCAGTTCCCTAGTCTTAGTGTTATGTATCAAAATCAAGGCCCTGAAATTATTGGGGCTAAAATCCTATGGCATGAACAGCAGTTTGGAGACAGAACGAATGAAGAGCCTAACTTCCTTGCCTCAGAGACTAGATAGGAAATGAACTGATGGAGGGGACAGGACATGACAGGAGGCCTGTGTGGCTCAGGTGAGGGGCAAGGCTGGAAGCAACCACACCAATAGGAGAGGAGACTGTCACCTTCCTTCCTTGGATCACCAGAGAGCCACCAGGGACCACAGCAATGTCCACAGAGTGTCCTGAAGCTGTTTGAATAAGAAGAGCCAAGGAACACTTTAGCTGTTCTTCTGGTTGCCTTCTAGTGAGGACTTCCTGTGAACAGCAACCAGATAGATGGCCATCAGTTATCCAGCAGACATAATGGCTGTGCATGCCTTGGTCATTTATAGGCCCCCAAGATGGAAAGTGGAGCCAGGACACATGAAAAGGTGTGGTATGGAAAAGCAAGCCCCAGCGTTCACCTTGGATAGACTGAAGAAAGTCAGCTTGAGACCTCTCCTGGACAGAGGAGATCGCAGCCCAATATATGCTTGTACACAGGTGCAGATTATTGTATAACACTCACCGGATCACACCACATAGACTGTTCCATGATGTAAAAGTTTTAACGTTCAGCACCAGGACCTCTTAGGACAAAGTAGGACCTCAGTAAATATTTGTTGACTAAGGAAGACATACAAATGGCCAATAGGTACGTGAAAAAATGCTCAACATCACTAGTCATCAGGGAAATGCAAATTAAAACCACATCAAGATATCTTCTCACCCCAGTTAGACTGGCTATAATCAAAAAGAATGAGAATAACAAATGCTGGCGAGGATGCAGAGAGAATGGAACACGCCTACACTATTGGTGGGACTGTAAATTCATAAAACCACTATGGAAAACAGTATGGAGGTTTCTCAAACAACTACACATAGATCTTCCATATGATCCAACAATCCCACTTCTGGATATATACCCAAAGGAATGGAAATCATCAAGTCAAAGGGATATCTGCACTACCATGTTCATCACAGCTCTGTTCACAATAGCCAAGATATGGAACCAATCTAAATGTGCATGGATGGATGATTGGATAAGGAAACTATGGTATATATACACCATGGAATACTACTCTACCATAAAAAGGAATGAAATTCTCCCATTTGCAACAACATGGATGAGCCTGGAGAAACTTATGTTAAGTGAAATAAGCAAAGCACAGAGGAATAAATACTGTATGTACTCACTCATATGTGGGAGCTAAGAGAGAAAGAAGGAAGGAAAGAAAGACCACAGTGGTGCATTGGACTTGCAGAGGGAGAGAACACACCTAGGGATACAAAGTGTAGTGGGGAAAGGGGGATGGGGAGGGAGGTCAGGGATAATTGAGGGGATAATTGGGTGGAGAACACGGTGTATAATCACAATTTGTGGTAATGGACATGCTGCCAGTATGGATCTGGCCATCACATCTTAGGTACGAGTGGTGACAATTTGCTTTGTACTCCATGAATATTCATAACCAATAAAAACAAAACAAAACATTTAAAAATACATATTTGTTGAGTAAATGAATGATGTATGGGTGATCTTTCCATGTCAGAATATATAGACTTCCATTATTCTTTTTATTGGCTTCATAGTATTCTACCATATGATATAATCTATTTAATGACAAAGGTACTTCAAAAAGTTCATGGAAAGATTTGTATTATCTCTTAATTACAATTTTCCATGAACTTTTAGAAGTATGCTCATATTTCCCTACTAATGGATCAAGTGCATTTCTGTAGATTAGATTCAAAGTGCAACTGCTGAGCCAAAGTATACAGACATTTTGATAGATGCTGCCAAACTTTCCTCCAAAGAGGATGTACCCATTTATGCCCCTAGCAAAGGTAAATGATAATGGTAGCCAATGTTGACTGAGAGTTTATTGAAGCCAAGGCACCTTCCCAAATGCTCTGCATGGATTGATTTGTCTATTCCTTAAAACAACCCTTTAAAACAGGTATTTTTGTCTCCATTTTACATGTTTAGAAACTGAAGCACAAAGAAGTCAAGTAACTTGACCAAAGGCATGGATTAGTAAATTGGAGTCTAGAGCATATCCTAACTGTTTGCCTCTCTAAGGGACTGCATCTAATTCCCCACACCTCTGCCAATAATGGGGACTTATGTATTTTGTCAATCTCTCATGAAATAATGTGGGTGAACATACTATAGTAGTGCATCACCTGACATGGATATATTCTGAGAAATGAGATGTTAGATGATTTCATCATACGAACATCATAGGGTGTATACACACACCTAGACAATAGAGCCTACTCCACACCTGGGCTATATGGTGTAGTCTATGGCAACTAGACTACAAACCTGTATGGCATGTTACTGTACTGAATACTGTAGATAATTATAACATGATATAAGTATTTATGTATCTCAACATAGAAAATGTACAGTAAAAATACCATATAAAAGATTAAAAATGGTGCACCCATATAGAGCACTTACCATGAGTGGAGCTTGCAGGACTGGACATTGCTCTGGGTGAGTCAGTGAGTGGGTGGTGAGTGAGTGTGAAGGTCTAGGACATTGTCGTGCACTGCTGCAGACTTTTTAAACACAGTACACTTAGGCTACACTAAAAAAAATTTTTTTTAACTTTTTTGTTAAAAACTAAAACACGAACACACACAATAGCCTAGGCCTACACAGCATCAGGATCATCAATATCACTGTCTTCCACCTCCACATCTTGTCCCATGGAAGTTCTTCAGGGCCAGTAATACTCAAGGAGCTGTCATCTATGATAACAATGCCTTCTTCTGGCATCCCTCCTGAAGGCCCTGTCTGGAGCTGTTTTACAGTCAACTTCTTTTTATAAGTATAGTACAAGGAGAACACTCTAAAATAACAATAATAAGTACAGTATAGTGAATACATAAACCGGTAACATAATTGTTTATTATTAAGTATTATGTACTGTACTTGTATATAATTCTATGTGCTATACTTTTATACTACAGGCAGCACAGTAGGTTTGTTTACCAGCATCACCACAAACACGTGAGTAATGCTTTACACTACAACGTTACAATAGCTAAGACCTCACTAGGTGATAGCAAATTTTCAACTCCATCTTAATCTTACGGGACACTGTTGTATATGTGGTCCATCATTGACCCAAATGTCGTTATGTAGTACATGACTGTATATGAGCCCTAAAGTTGATATAAAGGATGAAAGATTAGAAAGTTGATTCCATGTGGCTACTTAGACCCAGTTATTCATATTTTGTGACTAAATGAAAGTTCAACGTCCTTGCTGACAGTGTAAGAGTATTAGTTAGGGATCTGAGTCGCAGACGACAGAATCCACTCTAGTTTCAACAGAAATGGACTGATCATTGCTATCTAAGCTTATAGAATTTCCGAGAGAGACAGAACCAAGTCTGGTGGACACAGAGCCTGGAGCAGTGGTAGCAAGAGAAACACCCAACCGCACCAGGAGCCTGTCTAACACCGGGAAACCTCTCAGCTGTCGCTGAGACCCCTGGACACCAGACAGTTGTGCCACTATCAAGACTGTCCCAGGAGAATGTCAGCCTCCACCACAGGATCCTATCTCCCCATGGGCAGCCACTCATATGAGGGTACTTCAAAAAGTTCATGGAAAAATAGGATTAAAAGGCTATAAATCTTTCCATGAACTTTTTGAGGTACCCCCATATTGTTCACTCCACCATCCAAGTTTCTGGAGGAAGCTAGTTGCAAAGGAGTCTGAGAAATGTTATATTAGCTTTCTAGCCTCTGAAATACACAGAAGGGTTTGGAGTGAGTTCTACACAACTGGCAGACTCTGCTTCGAGTAAACATACAATTTTTCTCCCTAAGGACTCAATAAAATGTTGTCCTCTGTAAATGTTAAAAAAAAAAATGTGATAAATGTTATCTGTAAACATCTTTATTTTTTCCTGAATTGGCCCTCTCCCAATTTGTCCTAAACTTTAGGGCAGGGATGAGCTAGCTATGAGTGAGAAATGAGTGACCCCAGCTGTGAGACCAAAGGGCAGAACTGGAAACCAGAAAAGACTTAACATTCCCAAGACAAGATAGCTGATCATGTGTTAATGCAGATCTAACAGTGGAGGATATCATGGCATTATGCACCCAGAATTGACCTCCATGCTCCTGAAAAATACACCCCCCACCCCACTCTCATCCACATGACTGCTATAGGACCTGCCTCATTCAGTTATGCTCTTTATAATTCTTGTATGATTACATGTCCCTGGCCAAATGTGACCACACCAATCTGACCCAAGCTAAGATAATGAGTGCCTTCACTGGTAGTTTTGAATTGGTGACTCAGCTGTAGAACCCATAAGATAGGAAACTAAAGAGCCAGTGGTAGCCCTATCCCTTGCCACGTAGGGTAAGCCAGTCTGGAGTGAAAGAGAAATAAAGCCAACCCAAGTTCCAGTAGTGTATGAGCTTCTAGATCAAGCCATCCCTGAGACCCAGCTGCATTACAGCCTTCTTGTGACTTACCAAGTCTGATCAAGTTTAAGACTCTATCTGTTAAAAGATGCACGATTATGTTATGATGTCTTTTATGTAAAATACACTTGCAATGAAACTATAACGTGTCATCAATTGTTATACACATTCTATGTCAGACATATTGAAAAGAAATTTAATACAAAGTTTAAAATCAATGAAACAGAGTAGTTATTCAACTCCTCAGAGTCTAAGCAAATTCAAGTTGGCTTGCTGTGACTTGCGGTCAAAAGAATATATTATGGACTTACATGTGTGAATACAGTGCAGAGAAAAGTTTCAACCTGGGAACCAGATATGTGAAAAAGACACAGTAGTAAGTTCTTCTTAAGGGAAAAATTATTTCGCAGAAGAATTATGAAGAGCATAAATTACTCTGAAAGTGATAGCGACTGCTAGTGTCCTCATTTGCTCCAGTGTTACTTAGAGGCTCTCTAGTGACCCATCTTGAAGTGAAGAACTAATGACAGTAATGACAGTTTCAAGCAAGCCAATTAAGATGTTTCCCTATAAAGGGGGAGCGAGAGGGGTTAGTGAGAAATTGGTAAAGGGCCACAAAAAATGAATACATGGTGTAATGTTGAACCTAATTATCCTGATTTGAGCATCACGCTTAGCACACAGGTATTCATATTCAATGTGGAACCCCATATTTATGTACAATCAATTATGTTTCAATAAAATAATAATAATAATAAGATATTTTCCTATAATTACCAAGCATATGCACAATTTGACTATTGGATAATATACATGAGCAACTTCTCAAGAGGAGGAATATTATAACAACTGGTGATAAAACAATGATTCAAACTAAAGAAAGCTTTGAAACTCCACAAATAAGCAAACTTTTCTTTGGTAACAAAACAAGCTAGAAACCAAGATTTACCTTTGTCAGTGCAGGTAAAGGGCCCTCTCTGAAAGGCTATAGACGTTTACAAACTGTTACGATTGGTAGTTCCACCAAAAAGATTGTAATGTAGCTAAACGAGAATTCATTTGTACAGGTACGACTGTCCTGTAGCCCACTTTTACATTAAATTTGGCTTGTGGTCCTGCTTCTGCTGTAATGTGAGCTGTGAACTCAAACAGCCTGCCAGATGGCAGTGGGAAGCCCATTAGTTATGCATCACACATCCTGATCAAAACTGAAAGAAATTATGCTCCGATTGAGGAGAGATGCTCGAGACTGAAGCAATGATTAGAATTTTCTGTATTTCTATGGAAATTTTCACATAATCATTGTCTATAAATAAACCCATTCTTATGATCTGTGGACCCAAATCTGGGATAAGTTCCAGAGGAACTCCTCTCATGGTGTGGGTCATAACATGCACATTCCCATGGTATTCATTAAAGAATGCCATAGAGCTGATGCCATTTCAAGGTTATCTAGAAAAGCCTGAGAACCAGAGTGTAATGCATTAAACGTGCCTCTCAGAGGAGGTTCGTTTTTTAGTAGGTACTAGGGAGGAAATAGAAGAATTCAGTTGCAAGGGCAGTGTTCGAATCTTTTCAAGAGAACCAACTTGATGAAAATAACTGGGAAATGCAATATACAAATACTGCTGATGAGGAAGATTCTTCATGCAAGGGGCTGAAGGGCCCGAAAAATGTATAAAATAACATTAACTGCAAGGTTTATCATCTTTCAAATAAAACATACGGTTGTGTTTATTGTTCAACAAAATCATGAGATTGTACTATGACCATACATTACCAGTTTTCTCCTAAATAGAAGACATTTGTATTGGGGCTTGTTCTAATGTACTCTACTGAGAAAAGATCTTTCTTTTTGTTGCTTAAGGAGAGCCAACCACTGTAAACGTGTCCATGGAAGCCAGTCCCAGCTTTGCTTCCAATTGCCTTTTTCTTCCTTTGTTTTTCTAACCCCCAAAGTGATGGTATCAAATTGTCTTCTTGACAAGGAGCAAATGAATAAACGTTTCTAGTCTTCAGTTTCCCCATCTATAAAATAAGAATGAAAATGTCAGTTCTTCTCCACCCTCTAGGATGCTGCGAAGAAAAATGAGTCAGAGACATTTCAAAGGAGGAAAGTTCTGTTTCAGATGAAGAGAAGTAAAAAATCTCTTTCTGCCCTATCTCCAAATTTTCTGAGAGAGCTAGGCTAAGTCAACAGACATTGACTGAGCATCTATTACAACTCCAACAATACTTATGATCCAAAATCAGCTCTGAGGGATGCTTAGAAGACCAAAAACATGAAACTGTGGTGACAGAGGTAGGGAAAATAGTGCTGGGGTCTAAGGTGGACATTGCCCTCCGCTTGCAGGTTTCCAAGCTTGGTTCTGCATCTGAATCACTTAGGAAGCTTCGTAAGGGCACCAATCCTTGGGTGCTCCTACCCAGATCCAGTGAATTGCAGTTTCTGGAATGGGGAAGGATGTGGCTGGTAGAGGTGACTGGGTGACGGCAGTGGACTTCCCATTTGGGCTTGTATCATTGTAGCTCTGCCCTTATTTATGTTCAGCAAGATGTTGTTGAGCAGAGAATTCAACATCTAAAACAAAACAAAACCAAAAAAGCCCTTTGATTTTAAAAAACCTTAGGTCTAAATAAAAAGTTTGCAGATCAAACATCCTTAAAATGAAAAAAATAAAAAATAAAAAACCATAGGTCTAATGGGTTTCCTCATACACAGAAAAATTTTTTAGAGTTTCATTTGTTCATTCATTCATTCATTCATTCATTCATTCAGCAAGTCTTATCCTGTGCCTGCTGTGGCACTAGGACCTCAGCAGTGAAAAGGACATAGTCACAGTTCTTACGAAACATCATCAACATAAATTGGACATCCAGGCCCCCAGCCTTTTTTTTTTAAGGTTTTATTCTTTAATTGAACCAGATGTTCTTTCAATAATTCTACACATTCCTTCTTACCCCCTCCCCCTTTCCTCCACACTTTCTTCCCTACGGAAAGCTATTTCTACTTAGTCGCCAACACAGATTCTGGCACTTGTTCATCTGAAGTATATTAGTCCCTGCATATTTCTGCCATTGGTTCTGAACCAGGCGGTGCAGTAAAACCAGCACGTCTGTGTAACATGTGCTTGCTCCCTAGCTTCGTTTTCTTCTGTTTTATATTCAATATGACACTTAGGAAATATGTCTTACAGCAGGATGTTTACATGTACATACCTATGGTAGATACGATTTGATGGGCAATGCAGACGTAATCAATCAATTTATAAATATTTATGGAGACATTCCTGAAAACAGGAAACAATATCCTCATTCTCAAGAAGAGTATCAAGCCTCTGGCGAGGGATGACTCCCTTCAGTAACCTGAAAAGAGGAGAAGGAGGGATTTTCAAAGGTGATGGGCAAATTATCTCCTTCTATAGTCCAAAGCCAAAATTATGACTGCCTCATAGTGGACAGCTTTCACATTCAGTTGTCTTTTTTCCTCTTCTTTTTTTTGGTGCCATGCAAGATCGGGACTAGGGTATACCTATAGGGAGAAGCTTTTCACTGTTCCTGATGGCTCTCTCACCAGATTTGGGCAGGATAAAAATGTGATCAACTCTGGAAAAAACCAACTAAAGGGAAAGAGGGCCCTCTGCACGTCCTCTTCTCCTTGTTTCCTCTGCTCCCCTCTCAGCTATCCTTTCTCATCCTATCACCTCATCAGCATCTACGCCCATCTCTCTGCTTCTAGAACACTGTATACCCCCCTCCTTAGTTGGGTGTGGGATGCAGCATGCTTACCCACCCGCCACCTCCATTCACCAAGAGGGTACATCCGGCTGCTCCTTGATGGGTGGACCTTCCTTCCTCCCTGCTCTAGAACATTCCTCCTGAAGCTAGCTGGTCAGAGGGAGAGGATGACCTTCCCACATAGAGAAGGACCACTGTACACGTAAGAAACCTACCGGTCTCTCCAACAACCCTCCAAGCTCTTGTTATTGTGCATTCTCCACCACCAAATTTAGTCTCTCTGCTCCAGATCCTTTGATATTGCTGGTAAACTTTAGAAGATCAAGTAAATTATTCCATGCTAATTGGCCAATGGGAAATGAGCCATGGAGAACCTAAACACTCATCTTCTACTTCTCTCAGGTGTCATCTGCAAATTATTACAACCTAAAGAACTTCAGGCAGTGGTAGGAATGATGGGAGATATATTAGAACTGGAGGGACTTTCACCTCACACCACTGCATATAAGTCATCCTAAGTACAAAACCAGTTCAGAAGACAAAATTCAGTGAGCTTGCAAGCCATCTTCTGCAAGAAGAGGAAAAACTTAGTACTTGGGTATATATTTCAGGTACGAGAGTATTTCAAAAAGGTCATGGAAAGATTCGTATTATCTTTTTATTCTATTTTTCCATGCACTGTTTGAAGTACCCATGTAGCATTCATGCTTTTTAAGTTGCTGCCATAGTTTAAGTTGAAAAGATTTTCCTACAACCATAATGTTTAAGTATTTCTCTATACTTCTCCAATAAAATGACATCAGTATTTTTTTTAATTTATAATAAAGTGTTGGAGAAAATAACCTGAAAGATTAAATATCAACTATTTGCTCTTAATCCAAGGATCCATTATTTTTCTTTGACCCTTTTAACAATCATCAAGGAACTGGAAGATAATAATCATAATATTTCTGGCTTTTTATAGGATTTTTTTTTTTTTAGCAACTTAAGATATAAGCAGAACATATATCCTGAACAAAAAAAAATGATTTTTTTTAATGAATAAGTTGTTAATAAATGCAATAAATTACCTTTGTTATGTAGGATGTATCAACAAAATACCGTAACAAAGTACCACAAACTGGGCGGCTTAAAACAACAGAAATATATTGTCTCACAGTTCTGGAGGGCAAAAGTCTAAAGCCAAGTGCTGGCGGGCCCACGCTTCCTCTGAGACCTGTAGAGAAATCCTTCTTTGCCTCTTCTAGTTCCTGATACACTTTGTGGCAATTGTTCACATTCCTTGGCTTGCAGCTGCATCACTCCAGTCTCTGGCTTTGTTGTTCTCCCTGTTGTTCTCCCTGTGGCTCTGGGTCTCCACGTGGCCATCTTATAAGGACACCAGTCATATTGGATTAGGGGGCCTGCTTTACTACAGTATGACCTTGTTTAACTTAACTAATTATATCTGCAATGACTCTATTTCCAAATTAAGTCACATTCTGAGGTTACTGGGAGTTAGGACTTCAACAAATGTTTTTGGTGGGACAGAATTCAACTCATCACATCTGGGATCTGCAGTTTTTGGGGGGAATGACTTAGAAAGCAGATCTTTCTCTCGGGAGAAGCTGGGTACTCAGTCAAACTGGTGTTCCATTTTTAGAGCTGTGTCATCTGTAGGCCACTGAGCTCCCATTTAGGTGGTAAGAGCTGTGGAAGGCGTGCTGAATCAAAAGTATGAACACCTGAGTTAGAAATTCAGCTGTGACATCTAGCAGGTATGTGACTTTGGGTTAGGCATTTGATATGTGCAACCCTCTGTGATAGTGAAGATAAAAGTATCTACATTTTACAGAAGTAGAAATACCTACATGTTACAGAGTGTAATAATACCTAGCCTCACATGCGTTGTGAATATTTTGTTTGAATTTTTTACAAACAAAAATGTACTCATATAGTCATATTACATTTAAAATTAAAATGTTTTCATGTACAAAGCATAAGGCTTTATAATTTGTAAATCACTCACAAATTAAGACAGCATTACATTTAATAAATCAGACCCAATATCTTAAAAATGTTACTATTCCTTTCAAAGTATCTAGCATTCATCTTAGATTTCACTTGTGAAACAAATGGCATTTGAGGCAGTTGTCCGTAGCACTTCCACAGTTTCATATTCCACCTCTTTCTTTTTCTTCCTCTGACCTTTCACCTCTACTATTCGCTCTTCTCTTAGTTTTCCTCTGTTATTTCTCTTGGAGCTGCTTCTCCACCCAAGGGCATTTCTAAAAGCACACAGGATAAAAAGAAATTGCTGATCACTAACTCAGAGTAGATAACATTTGCAGCCCACCCTTTTAGTGCAATACCACTGACACACCATTGATTTCCAAGTAGCTATGGTGGATTGTTCCATGTGCCCTGATGGTGTTGTCCCTCAGGTGTGTTTAACCATCTCTCCACTCTTCTGTGTGGGGCTTTCTCCAAAGCTGAGAGAGCCCATTCAGCTGGTTGCACCAGCAATCCAAAACTACTGAGGAATTAATGCCCCCTGGGTTAACACTCAACTGGTGAGGGACCAGAGTTGCTGGATGAATGTCTCAGTCTTATTTCCTTTGAAGAGACAATTCGAGACATTCTACCCACAGGGTTGGGTCCCCAGCAGGACTGAGCCCCAGTTGCCCTTAGTAGTAATCAGCTCATTAACAACCCCCCTTTATGGGCTTTTCCTCCTTCACTCTCACTGTTCCCACACCCCTGTTTTCTGATATCATCTCCCAACTAAGCCACCCGCACCAGGTATTTATCCCAGGCTCTGAAACCCAAACTAAGATATCTGAGATGTTTTAAATCCATAAGCCTTTAGATATGAATCCTCCCATGTGAAATTTTTTTAAAAACCCAATTCATACTAGCGTAAGCGAAAAGAGGGTACTTATTGACTTACATACCTGAAAAGTAGAAGAGGGAGTCCAGTTTCAAGTACACCTGAATCTAAGGGACCCTAATAATTTTATTGAGACTTGGATTATCTTCCCTCTCTCACTTCCATTTTCTTCTGTGTTGACTTCATTCTCAGGCTTTCTAGCTCCAAATGGTATCCCCAGATTATTTAGACTTATATCCTCCCAGCTTCAAATACAAAAGAAAGAAAGAGTTCCTCTTTTACAGTAGGTGTAGAAAAAAATCCTGAGTGGTGTTTCATTGGTTTGGTTTACTCTACTTGCCCACCTTTGACATTAGGTTCTACCTCTATGTATGTATGTATGTGCCATGAGATAACAGGAATAGTGCATACCTGGAGGAATAAGCCTGTCACTTTTCCTGATGAATATCTCACCAGCTTTGGGCAGAGGGAAACTAAGGCCAGCTCTAGGCAAAATCACAATAAAGGGAAAGATGGCCCTCTGAGTTTCCAAGTTTTAAAGCCAAAAGCCTAGAAAAGACTGGCCAAGCCTGGATCACATTCCCACCCTTAGACTGGGGGTAGAAGGGCTCAGCCTCAACTAAAGCACATGGTAGAGATGTCAAGGACAGTTCCTGGCAGTGGAGAATAGGGGCCAAGCTAGCAAAAGCAGCAGATTAAATACATATATATATATATAATATGTGTGTGTATGTATATATGTATATATCTATATCTATACCTATATTTACATATGTATATATATGAGGGTACTTCAAAAAGTACATGGATATCCAGGTGCCCCCTTCAAAAAAGTTCATGGAAAGATTTGTATTACCTTTTAATTCTCCTTGTGTGTGTGTGTGTGTGTGTTACTGACATATATATATATACACACACACATACACATATGCAAGTATCACACACATGCACATATAACCCTACCTATATCTATTTATCCAATAAACATTTATTAAGCCTGTCCTATGTGGTAAGCACCAAAAAGACAAAGTTGACGACAGGAAAAAAAATTATTCTCAAGTTGTTCACAGTTTAGTGGAAGAGAGAAAAATCAAAGGCAATAAGAAATCAACAGAGTGCCATCTAAATTCACATGCCTAAATCACTACAATGTCTCATCTAGATAGACAGGAATCGGCAAACTTTTTCTGGGAAGGGCCAGAGACAATATTTTTAGCTTTGTGGGTCATACTACCTCTGTTGCAACTACTCAGCTCTGTCCATGTGGCCTGAAAGTAGACATAAACAATGTTTAAGCAAATGTGCATGGCTGTGGTCCAATAAAACTTTATAAATAGAAACAAAATTGAATTTCATTTAATTTTTCACCTATCATGAGATATTCTCTTTTGATCTTTTCAACCATTCAAAAATGTCAAAAGTGTAAATATCATTCTTAGATTGTAGGCTATGCAAAAAAAGACAATGAGCCAGATTTGGCCCAGGGATCACAGTTTGCCCATCTCTGACCTAGATTATCGCCAAAGTCCTAGGCCCACCAATGCATTCTCCATACTGTAGCCAAAGGAATTCTTCTTAGATAAAATCTTATGTCACACATCAGTGAATATTTCTCAGCGACTTTTTATTTTCCCTCAGGATAAAATCCAAATGTCTCAATAACTGTTTATAAGGTTCTTCAGGAATCCCTGCTGAATTACTTTCATTTCCTCAAACAAGCCACGCAGTCCTTGTTCTCCGCTCCCATCCCATATTATCTAAATAATTCCTACTCATTCTGTTACCATTACCTCCTCCAGGAAGCCCTTCTAGAATATCCCCCAAGCCTGAGTTAGGTGTCCTTCTGCAATGTTTTGATACCACAGTGAATTGCCTCATATCACGGCAGTTATTACATATTACTATATACCAGGGTACTTCAAAAAGTTCATGAAAAGATTTGTATCGTCTTTTAATTCTATTTTTTCCACCGAATTTTTGAAGTACATTTGTATTATAATATATAATTTTATTTGATTATATTATTATTATTATTCTCTCTTTGCTAGCCCACATCTTCAAGCTTGATGAGGACCCCCTTACGTCTATCTGTTTCTCACTTATATCCACAGTTTCTACATCAGGGTCTGGCACAAAGTAGATGCACAATAAACATTTATTGGATAAGTGAATGATGTGGTGGAGAGTAACATGAGGAGGTATTACAGAGGCTGTGTTCCCTCAGCTGAGTCCTAAAAAATGAGTAATAATTTATCATTTTGACAGGATAGAGGCAGGCATCTTTAGGCGGAGTGACAGCTATATCAGACACGGAAGTGGGAGAAAGCATTTGAATAACTATGGGTAGTCTGGGATGGCTGGAGTACATGTTGCTTGTTGGAAAAATGATATGAAATGAGGCTATAGAGATAACCTGAGAACCTGCAAGCTAAGGTGAAGAATTTGTCTTAATTCTTCAGGTAATGAGGAGCCTCAGAAAGACAAAGTTTCTTATTTTAGAAAGTTCACTTAGATCTCATTGCCCATGTAGATAGTCTAGATTCAATGAAAGTACCTGTGATAAAGTAGACAAGATCATTTTGGCAGTAGAGTTGATTGAAGTTTAATGCCAACTTCATATTAGGAGATAAATTTGGAGTTTGCAACAATGGTTCATAGAAGAAATAGGACCACATGAATTAAGGAAATGTTAGTGGAAACAAAGTGGAAGTATGTATTTGAAACTCAGAAAAAATGGCCTAATTGGAAATATAGAATTAGAAGTCACAGCCTATAGATATATGCTGTCCAATGTACTAGCACACATGAAGCTATTTAAATTTGAATTTACATTAATTAAAATTAAACAGAGAGTTGGCAGGTTAGCGCAGTTGGTTAGAACACAGTGTTATAACCACCAAGGCCAAGGTTTGGATCCCCACACCAGCCAGCCACCAAAAAACAAATAAATAAATAAACAAATAAAACTTTAAAAGTTGGTCACCCTAACTATATTTCATGTACTCATTAGCCACATGCTGCTAATGGCTACCATATTGCATGGCGCAGAATTATAGAACATTTCTATCATTGTAGAAAGTTCTATTTGATAACAACGCACACACTGTAGTTGAAGTTGTAGCAAAGGTCAAGATTGTTCAGAGAGTTCCTCAAAAAGCTAAACAGAAAACTACAATACGACCCAGAAATTCCACTCCTAGGTGTATTTCCAAAAGAATAAAAGCAGGGGCTTGAACAGATATTTATACACCAATGTTCATAGCAGCTTAATTCACAATAGCCAAAAGGTGGAAATAACCCAAGATCCCATCAACAGATGAATGGATAAACAAAATGTGGTGTATATATAGGAGGGTACTTCAAAAAGTTCATGGAAAGATTCATATTATATATTTAAAAATATTTATCTATTATTATTACTTTTTTACATTCTAAGATGTTGTTGTGGAGCTGTTGGGAGGGAGGGGGAGAGGGGAAAGAGGAGAGGGAGATGGAGGGAGGAGGTGGGGGGGCGTGGTAAAGGCCCATGGCACTCGCCTTATTCTGGCAGGTGAGCCCAGGGGTCTTCTGGTGGTTGCTCGGCTATGGCTGGGATAGATGCAGACTTCAGTGGAGTGTGGCTGAGACCCTTGGTCCCCCATTGCCCCAGATAGGGAGCCCAGGGTACTTCTGGCAGCAGCCTGGTGGTCATCACTGGGCTAGATGTCAGTGTTTGGGGGGGCATGGCTGAGGCCCTCAGCCCTCCCCCAACCCTGGCTTGGGAGCTTGGGGGACTTCCAGTCCTTCTAGGTCTTATAGGTGTTCTTTTGTTGGTTTTAGACCTTCACTGGTTAATATCAGAACTTTGTTTCTGATCTGTGGGTTTTTTGTTTTTACTTTCAGTTCTCTGTTGCATTATTAGCTCCCTTACCCCCACCACTTAAACTCTGGACTGGAACTAATTTGTTGTCCTTTGCTTACTTCTAAAATGGCAGAACTTCCCGTGGGGACCAGCACTTGAGCTCTGTGGTTGAACTAAATTGCTGCTTTGCTGCTGATTTCCTGGGGAAGGCTTTTTGTGCAGCTCAGGTTTTAATTGTTGACTTTGTATTTCTGGGTCTTGTGAGGTCCAGTACACCTGGGTTGTGTGGAAACTCTGGTCTGGGACTTAGTCTTTTCAATAAATTGTACCCCCTGCAGTTCTATATTCCTGACCAGTCTCCACTAAGTAATCCTGTGCTGATTGAAGGGCAGATCAGCTGTCCATGCTGTGCCCCAATGTTCTCCTGGTGGGCCTGTCTCCCCCACCACCCACACTCCAAACACCTCCTATGGGCACACCATGCACCAGTCCCTTGCAAAGACTCACTGGCCTCTGAGAGGCTCCTTTTCTCCATTGTCTGTGGCCCCTCACTCTTGTGTGGGTCCCCAGGATCCATGTTGATGGTCTTGCTGACCTGGGGGCCACCAAGGCCCTCTTCTCCCCTGCAGCTTTCAAGTAACTTCATCTGAAGGGCACAGCAGCAGCTTTTGCCAGTTCTTGCTCCACGTGCTCACCAGGGCAAGCCTTGAGGTGGTCAGGGCTCAAAATGATAGGAGCAGTCCTTTCTTTCTCTCATCGTGATTTCTACCTTCATGAACTCCATAGATCTCTCCTCCTCTTCCCCTGAGCTCAAGCAGCCCCATCTTGGCATTCATTGCTTTTTTCCATATTATCTTTTAATTCTATTTTTCCATTAACTTTTTGAAGTAGCTTTGTACAAGGGAATATTACTCAGGCATAAAACGGAATAGAATTTTGATATATGTCACAAATATTGTATGATTCCACTTATATGAGGTATCTCAAATAGTGTAATTCATAGAGAGTAGAATACTGGTTACAAGGGACTAGGGGGAGAGGGGAACAGGGAGCTATTCTTAAATGGGAACAGAGTTTCTGTTGGGGATGAAAACGTTTTGGGTATAAATAGTGGTGATGTTTACACATCATAGTGAATATATTTAATTGTATGCTTAGGCTTAAAATGATAAATATTATATTATGTATATTTTACCATAATAAAAAAATGTCCAGGGAAAATGTATAGAACAGGAAGAAGACAAGGTTGAGAAGAGATTTTTAAGATAATAAAGAAGAAAATGAAGCCATCAGCAAGATCCAGAAAGTCAGAGCGACGGAGTGGGAATCAGGAGGGAGTGCTGTCAAGGAAACCAAGGTGGAAAAGAAAAAGTAATTTTCTACCCACAGTTCCACTTGTGATATGCTGCCAACAACATGCCCCATTTAAAACCCACAAGAAAGGGGCACGATCAGACTACCAAATGTGAAAAGGTAGTTAATGTGCTTTCCTTTCCTTCCTCCCGTTCCAAATCTCCTTCTAACCATTGCCTAAGTGAACTGAGTATCTTGGCTCTGTTCTCTTCTTCAATTCACTTTTGCACTTTCTCTCTGAGAAACTAGAAAGAAAACAACTCACAACCCTCCTTTCCCTTCATGCCTGTGGAAATGTCTGCCTACATGACATTGTTTCAAGGGCAGTCCCACTGGGTTCAAAATACATGTTGAGAAGGAAAAGGAATGTAGATCTGAAGACATCGACCAGGCAGCATTGTTCTTCCACCTCTCTTTACCCAACATGAAAACAGAAAGGACATCTACATGGCAGAACTAGTAACCCACAGGCAATGTTGACAACGAAACTCACAGAGTAACCCACAGATCCCAAAAAACAACAGAGTAGGGACAGACCACCAACTGGCATAGGATCTACATGGTATCAGGAGTGAGGAAGAAGGGAAATCAGGTGGTGCCTGTTGGACCTGAGAACAGGAGAATCCCGAAACAGCCAACACATCTTCACCGGGTGCCAGAGGGCTGATGCGAGGACAGCCTCTGAAACAGAGAGAGGTTTTGTCCTCCAGCAGCAGGCGAGAGGTCTGAAGGAGCTGGAGTAGTCTACCTGTCTCCCTCCCAACACGGACCCCCAGGCCTCCCTTTTAAGACAGGGTCCCACACCAAGGAGAAACTGCTGGGGGTGCAATCAACATTGACCAGGACAGAGAGAAAAGAGAAGAAGGAAGGGGAAGGCCTAGACTAGAATGAAGTAAGGAATGAAGGAGGCTCATCCAGAAAATCTCAGAAAGTAAACCTCCATATTCACGAAAACAATAGAAGATGGAGCTCTGTGAAGTTACACAAGCTTTCCTGAACCCTCGCACTCTAAAAGTCCAAGAAAACTACCTAAAAATGAGCAACAGATAAGTATTGAGGACAAATATCATACAAAATTACTATAAGGGGGAACAAATTAGGAGCATGATGACTGCTAAGATCACTGAACAAGGGACAAGCAGACATGACGTGCCTTCGATTTGCCAAAGGAATCAAATCTGAAAGTGATGGAAACTGGAAGCAGCTGCAAAGCTGCAGGAAACTCAGAGGAACACTGAACTGCACATCGCGTGTTCAATCTGCCAGATCCAGACCCTGAGCTTCAATGGCCTGCGGTCTTTGAATGAGTTTGCAGGGGCCGCCGTAACAAATTACACAAACTTGGTGATTTTAAACAACAAAAATGTATCCTTTCACGGTTCTGGAGAACGGAAGCCCAAAAATCAAGATGTCTGCAGGCTTTGAGGGAGAATCTGTCTCATGCCTCTCTCCTGTTTTCTGGTGGCTGCTGCTAATCCTTAGTGTTTCTTGGTTTGTAGACATATCACTTCAACCTCTGCCTCCATTTTCACATGGTATTCTCTGAGTTTCTCTTCTCCTTCTCTCTTATAAAGGCACTTGCCATTGGATTTAGGGCCCACCCCAATCCAGGATGATTGCATCTTGAAGTTCTTACCTTAATTATTCTGCAAAGACCTCTTTTCTCAATAAGGTCAAATTCACAGGTTCTGGTGAACATATCCTTTGAGTGAACCACCATTCAACCCACTACATTCTTCAAGATAAATTGTAAGGTAAATTAAATAAATGGACGGGGAACCATAGATTAAGAGATTTAAAAGACATATTAACATTTTTTAAATAGGCAAGACTAAACTATAGTTCCTAGAGATGCATATTTGGATGATGAAACTTTAAAGAAGCACAAGGAAGTGAAGACTAAAAATGTCAGGCTAATGCTTACTTTTGGTGGGAAGGAGGAGGTTGTGCCTGGGATGGGGTGCAGGCAAAGTTCTATTTCTGGACCTGGGTGGTAGTTACAAGGGTATTCACCTTATAATAACTCATTAAGTCATACATTTGTTTTGTTTTGTTTTCTCTATCTGTATTTTATGTGACAATAAAAATCTGTTTCAAAAAGTTGAGGAAATACATATCTTTGAGAATACCTTTCTTTTGCATCCAGTGTATTTTGTCTGAGTCACATTACTTGTTAACTGAGCAAGAAGAGCAGTAAAAGAGGCAATTTGCAATCACAGTAAGTCTAAATAAACAGTTATGCTAACAATGGTTAACAAAAGTATAGTTGCTTAAAAGATACTATGTACAAGGGAGTTGTCTATGCCAAAACTGCCAAGGAAGCCAACTTACAGTGCAGAGATTGCTAGGTCATGAATGCCTATATGGCAGTGTTTTTCAAGTATGTTCTGAGGATCACCTGCATCAAAAGTACTCTGCCAATAATGCAGGATCCCAGCCAAAGATTCAGATTCAGAAGATGTGAATGAAAACAATGCTCTATGCCAGAAGTTCATCCTAATTTTCTTAAAAACACAGAAAGCTCCATCTAAACAGTACCAAAGAACTGAAGACAAGAAACTCTATACTGGTATCTACACCACTATCTATAATAACTATAATGGTCAGTTTTCTAGGATAAGCACTTAGAAATTTTGTTATTAGTGTTTGATGTAGTAGTGGCTTAACGACATGCTCTTCTTTCTTCCAAACCAAAGGAAGATAAAACAAAGAATGCTATTTCTTTGTGGACAACTAACTGGATGGCAGTATAAAAGCCTTAAACTCCTAAACTGGTCTTCTCCAGACCCTAACATTTAAAACTATGTACTGTAAATCTGATGTGGCAACCAGATTTGGCTGAACTAAGTTAAAGATGCAATTTAAATTCTCCATGTTCTAAAGACTTGCTGCACTTATGAGCAGTTTCTTTTTTTTGACCGGTAAGGGGATCGCAACCCTCTGCACGGTGTGGTCTGCTCCATGCTCAGCCAGTGAGCACACCGGGCATCCCTATATAGGATCCAAACCTGCGGCCTCGGTGCTACCAGAGCCGCACTCTCCCGAGTGAGCCACGGGGCCGGCCCATGAGCAGTTTCTTAATCTCCTAAAACTATAATTTTTCTACCTGAAGATTTAATATTGAATTCCTAGAACTGTTGAATAGTATTGTTTCTTGGGAGTTATTTATACAGATTTTATGGACATTGGCAAAATTGTATCTCTAAATTGAAAATGAAGAACTTTAGAGAAGATTATAATTCAAACTTGATATAAAGATATAGAAATATACTGTGCATATAGTACATGCATGTGTGTGTATGTATATATAAATGCATGTATGTGTGTGTGTGACTAGGAATCCAGAGCTTATGTTAACTGACAGGATGAGAAGGAGCAGGAGAGAGATTAGAAATACCCGTCAAGGCATTTAGGCACAGGGGTGGCAATTTTAGCTGTAGCAATGGGAAGCAAGGAGAAGTCCAAAGGTATACACCTGACTCTGGTCCTGAGTCACTAGTGCTCAAGGAAATTACCTGGAGGACTTGTGAAATGCAGATTCTTGGGCTCCATCTCAAAGGATCCTGATTCATTAGTGGGGTTAGAGCTCAGGAATCTGCATTTTCACAAGCTCCTCACATGAGTCTATATCACTGGTCTGCAGGTCATACTCTGAAAAATTATCAACAGGGTCTACAGCCCAGGCTAGCAGTTAGCATCATTGGTGTCCAGCGAGGAATGGTATGTTGACAGGAATAAAAACAAGGTGAGTAGGAGTTGAGAGGGTTGAAGCTTCAAGTAGGCAGGATAATAGGCTGTATTAATTTCCTAGGCTTCCATACAAATTACCACAAACTGGGTGGCTTCAAATAATAGAAATTTACTCCATCACAGTTCTGGATGCCAGAAGTCCAATGTCTGTGTGTTGGCAGGGCTCTGCAAAAGATTTTGATCCTTGCCTCTTCCATCTTCTGGTTGGCATTCCTCGGCTTGTGGCTGCTCACTCCAATCTCTGCCTCCATTTTTACATGATTTCTCCTCCTCTCTGGGTGTCTCTTATAAAGACACTTGTCTTTGGATTTAGGGCCCACCCCCAGGTAATCCAGAACGATCTTTTCTCGAGATGCTTAGCTTAGTTACATCTGTAAAGACCCTTTTTTCCTCCAAATAAAGTTACAATCACAGGTTCCAGAGATTAGGATGTAGACATATCTTTTGGGGGCTACCATTCAACCAACCACACAGGTCAATTCTAGGACAACTAGCTGTCTTGGGCCTCTGTCACAGCGAGAAAAAGGGTGGGGGGTTGGCAAGAGCAATCTGGCTTTACTCATATTCAAGGAAAGGTGAGGAGGGCTCAGACTTAGGAGCCAGCTGGAAGCTGGGCACTGACAGATGAGGAGGTGGGAGTGGGATGAACAGCAGAGCTGACTTTATGCTATGATCCTATATTTCTGAGTCAGGGTTCTATAATCCCTACTAACCAGGACACAACTACACTCCTAGTCATAAGTAGCTTCCACTTACTGAGCACCTGCTATACACTTGTCACTTTATGTTTATTATTGCCTCTTTTCATCATAACCTTGCGATATGGGTTTCCATTTAACACACGAGAAAACAGGCTTTTAAAGATTAAAGCTACATAGCTAGTAAGTGGCAGAGCCAGGATTTACACCCAGACCATTCTGACTTCAATGCTCATTATCTTTCTACTAAAATATGCTACCTGTCTATAAATTAATAGCATATCTCAAATTTCAGCACCTTAACTTCTAATATCTCCCCTCTTCTTTGAACTCTTCCCTCCACCTCTTCATACTGGAGTTCACTAGACATAAAATGTCAAAACATTTGTTGCTCTACCAAATACCCTACATTAAAAAATATAATTTGGCGAAGGTAGAATGATAAATATTTCAAACCTTTCGAAACCAGAAACACAGGTGTGGGTCTGGGTTGGGAACACTTACTTTCTTGTGACTGTGTCATATTTAACTTTGCAATCACTTATGGGGAGCTCCAGCAGGGATTTCATGCACAGTCCCAGTTCCAGAGGCTTGTCTCTAATTGTAAGACACAGATCTGTATATAATGACTGTGACTCATAGGTTGCACCACCCCTCCCTCACAACCCCCACTACCACCACCAAATGTGTGTTGCCAGTGATATTCTGCAGATAGTTAGTACCCAAGCACAATTCTAGTTTCCTCCAGGGTGACCCGTGGTGGAAATCAACATTGATGGAACAAGATCAAGGAAGTTGCTAGTATATTATAACTCCAGGACCAACTAATCTGCCCTAAAGTTAGTGTCAGTTCTATCAGTGTCAGCAGATGTTTGGGTACTTGGCTGTGGGTCCTCAACTAGCTTGAATGCAAAACCAAAATATTCCTGAACTTGGTGCAAGGTTTAATAGTATATTTAACTCAGCCTGTTTCAGAAAAGGTATCAGAACAAAAATATTAAGGAGTTCTAGCCTGAACTGACATATCTCGTCAGGACTTTCATCGGACTCAGAGTATACAAGTGTTGGTAACTTAATAATAATAGTAATAATAGTGAAATTCTTGTGAAAGGGCTCAGGGTACTGCAATCCTCAGCACCCGGTAAGCACCAGCTCAGCAACTGTTTTGCACAATTCTTAGTGACTGGAACTGGTCTCAACACGTTCACCTTTCCCTATATTCCTGCAGGGGTCTCTTTTCTTGTTCAGTCTCACAGGAGCAACCTTCAATTTTAAGACCCATGAATACTTGCACCAATAAAGAAGTCAGTTTGACAATCATTTCATATTTTTCTGATGGCAATTTCTAGTTTACTAAAAAAAATTCTCTTTCATAATATTTTGAATAGATTTGGGTTGTCGTGTTTGCTTTCAGTGAGAGAGAACTGCCTAGGAAGCCAAGCATGTCAAGTGCTGGTGCCGGGCGCGCAGCGTTCATGCGGAGCACGACGTCATCGTGGGAAGCGTGTACTTCTTCGGATTACTGCTTGGCGAAATAGAAACCGGCAGATCAGTTCTAGGTCGGCCCTGATCGACTGCTCTGGGTATTTCTGGGCCAGAGGGGGTGTCTGTTGGACTCAAACCAATACTCGTGGTAAGAGTTCACTTGACAAAAGGGTTAATTTTTACTTAAATCCAATCCAGGCTAAAAATGAAGCTACCAGGAACGATCTGGAACGTTAACTAAATGGTGTCCGAAATCGCGTCAGCCAAACCTTCTGCCCCCACGATTCTGTCTGCCCACATGCTTCTGTCTATCACTCTCAGCCTCGGGAACAGCTCTCGCCGCGGCATTGGTTGGATTTCAGGAAGCGAGAAACCCACGATTTAAAGGGCTCGGTTTCCACCTGCTATGGCTTCGTCCGCATGGTCCAACTTGCCTTTGGCACATATTTGGGAGAATCTCCTTATGTTGTCCAACTATTACACTGACTGGTCAAAAGAGAGTTTCCGAAAGTGTCCCCTTGGTCACCTTGACAATTTCTAAAAGCGAAACTTGCGCTCTAGACTAGACCTACACTGCGTCTGCGGGGCGCGGAGTCCCTGCCCAGATCAGCAGCGCCGGCCTGACGGGAGGGCGGGGACGGGGGCGGGGCCTGGACTGGGCGTGGTCTTCCGTGGGAGAGAAGGGCTTTGCCCCACCCCTTAAACCCTGCTCTGCTCCCAGCCAATGAAAGTGGCCTATGCAAATAGGGCCCCTGTCGTCCCGGTAACCATGATGCACGGCAGCCAATGGAAACCCGCAAGTCATGGCTGTGCTCCACGATTGGGACTGAAGTAAGGCGATAGAGGTCCAATGGGCTGTGGGAACGGTCCTCGGCGAGTTGAGGGGCGGGGATATGCAAATATGATTTGAAAAGCCGGCGGGAAATCCGAGTTTCGCGGGAGGACCTTGGCGCGTAAACCGTATCCCTTCATTCATTGTCAGCAGCAGCTTCCTGGAGCCATTTTTCAGCTGCCGGCCGCAGCACCCGGGCTGCCGCCGCCGCCTCGCAATCCGTTGCATCGGCCGCCCCCGACGCCTCCATCCCCCCTCGGGGCCCGATATCCGTGCGGCCGGGACCCTCCTCTCTCCAGAGCCCCGATTATTTTTGGCCCCCGGGGCCTGTGCGGTGCGGAAAAATAAAAAGAAAAGAGAGAGAGGGGGCTCGGAAGCGCCGGGCGGGAGGAGAGAAGGAGGAGAGACTTGGAAACTCCGACTGCAAATAATAAAGAAATTGAAAACAATACATTACTATACCGTAACACTAAAAAGAGCAGGAGCGAGATGAGAAAGGGGATCCAGCCCGCCCTGGAGCAGTACCTGGTGACCGCCGGGGGTGGGGAGGGGGCGGCTGTCGTCGCCGCCGCCGCTGCAGCCTCCATGGACAAAAGGGCACTGCTAGCCAGCCCCGGCTTCGCCGCTGCCGCCGCCCCGGGCGCATACATCCAGATCCTCACCACGAACACTTCCACCACCTCCTGTTCCTCCTCCCTCCAAGGCGGCACCGTTGCCGCCGGCCCCCTCCTCCCCAGTGCCCCCGGCGCGGAGCAGACCGCCGGCAGCCTCCTCTACACCACGCCGCACGGACCCTCCAGCAGAGCCGGGCTGCTGCAGCAGCCACCAGCGCTGGGACGCGGCGGCGGCGGCGGCGGTGGCCCTCCGGTAACACCCTCCCTCCCCACCGTCCCCAGCCCAGGCGGGAGGTGGGCTCGCATCGCGCGGGGTGGTGGGAGAGCGCGGGGCCGAGCATCGCGGGCCTCGGGGGCTGCCCCTCCGACGAGGGCTTATTGTTAGACTTGTCTGCTACCCACCGGCGCCGGGAGGGTCGGGGGGCTCGGGCAGGCGCGCGGGGCAGCGGGGGTTGCCTTGGCACGAACCGCATCAAACACTCCAAAACTTTTCGCCGCCCCCCCGCCCCGCTTTCCCTGCACTTTCCCCTACCCCCACTCTCCCCTCCCCTCCCACTCGAAGCTTCCTCTTTCTCGGGCGTAGGAAGGGGTCACGCCCCGGATGGAGAAGGGGGTGGGGGAGGGAGCAGTGAGCTGGGCAGTGGGTGACTCTGGGGGGTGGCACCCGGGGGACAGTCGGGGTGCTCGCCCCCTCTGCCGGCCTCGGAGTCCCGCTGGCGGCCAGGGGTCCCTGCAGCGTTCCCGGAGCGCAGGGGCTCCGCCGGGCTGCGCTTCGCACATTTTGGGATCTGTAACTCCCAGCAACAAAGGGGCTGGGGGAGGCGGAGGGGAGTCGTGGTGGGGGAGGTGGAGCTGGAAGCCGGGTGCAGGCTGGGGAAGGGGCTGTCGGGGGTGAGGGGCCAGCGGGCTCGCGCTCCGGCCTGGGCGCATCCTGGCGGTGGCGGCGCCCGCGTGGCCCGAGCGCCCAGGCCTTCCTCGCCGGGCCCCGGGCCTGCCCTTGACCCGCCTCTCCCCTTGCCCCTTCCTTCCCCGCCCTGTCCCCCCTCCCCGCCCCCCGGTGACGGAGGGCGGGGGCAGCTGGGTTCCCGTCCCGCCGCCTGGGTCTGTCCCTCTCCCCGGGACCCGCCGGTGACGTTTCGCACACGTGCGCGGAGGACGCGCCTGTGACTGGGGAGGCGGCGGCGGCGGGAGGGGGCGCTGGAGGGGGAGAGGGGGGCACCCACTTCCTCCTGCTCGCCGGCTCCCTGGCCTGGGACGGTCCCGGCGCCCTCGCACCCGCCCCCGGCACCACCACCCTCCCTCTCCTCTCCCCACCCCCCCCACCGGCGCCGCCGGTCTGCTCGGCCCTCCGGGCCCCCTCTCCAGCCGGCCCCCCACCTCCCCCCGGAGCCAGGCTGGTTTCGGAAATGCCCTTACAGCAGCAGGTTAGTGACCGGGACGGCTCGGGGGCCGCCGGCGCCGCGGGGGCACCGGGTTCTACCGGGGGCTGGAGCCCAGAGGGTAGGCGGCTGAGCGGGGTTTTGGAGTGAGAACGGGGGGTTGGGTGCTCGAGGGAAATGAGTAAGCAAGAAAAATCTAACTAAGTAAATGCCCCGGCCTCCGGTTCTAGGGACCTCGGGCCGGGAGGGTCCGCCCCGGGGGGTGGGTATGGTGTTTACGTGTGTTTTTCCTCGGGGCGTATGGATGGGCGATTGAAAACCGGAGGGGGCTTCTCGCCAATGGCCGAGTTGAGCTCTGTTTTCTGTCTTCCTTCCCTTGTGCTGGAGGGGGAGGGGGCGGGTCAGAGGGTAGGGTGTCTGTAGGATTCCCAGGCCACCCGCCACCCCCTCCCTTTGTCCCTGTAATTTATAAAGCGCCTTTGAGAGATGATTTAGGTCAGTATGCGCCTTCTCTTTTTGTTGGTACTAGAAAGAAGTGTGGCCGGGAGGTCTCTCCCTTCTTCCCTTTCTCTCCTTCATTCCCTTCCTCCATGCCTCTTGCTCTTCACCCTCGTGGTGAGGCTTGGCCCAGACGAGGCTAGAACTCAGATAAATGGTTGCTCGATAATTACCAGTGGTGGACCTTACCTTGTCTCAGCTCCAAATGGGTTTATTTTTTGGAGAATGAGGATTTTGCGGGGGTCTTTAAGAAAGTCTCTACAGAGGTGGCAGTTTGGGAAATGGGATGGGTTTGGGAATAATTAAAATTTTTTATTTCCTTACTGTTTCTAATTTTTCCCCGGGGTGGATTTTAACTGCTTTGCAGCCCCAGAGATACTTGCTGAGGATGTGATAGTCTCAGTCAAAGAAGCTCATCGTGGTTTTTTTTTTTTTAGTGACTAGGGTCTGCCAGCAGGGGGGAAACGGAGTATGGTACCTGCTTCCACATACAGTATCCGCTGTGCTGGATTCTCAGTGACAAGAATGTTCCATGCTTTTATTAGCATTGAATACTCTTACTGACTTGACCTGAACATGCTTGGACGTATTTTCAGCATATTAACCCCCTACACAGTTCTGTTACTATATCATAAACCTAACCTGAAACAACGAGCAATTGACATACTTCTTGGTTTGGATTCACATTTATGGGGGATAGTTTTGATAACCAAATTGCTTTTTTCAATACTGGGGCCCTTGTTGGGCCAAGTCTCCAAGAATGTCTAGTCAAATTTATTATATGTAATTTATTGTATTTAAATATATAAAGTATAAAACATTGCCCTCACAACTTTCCAAGTTATTTCAAAACTTTGTCCTCCTTGCCATGAGATTATTCCAGGTAGATATATCCTTTTGAATTGTGCACTCACAAAATATTTTTCATTACAGGACTATAACTGTTACTTGTATACATCTTCAGAAGTATTTTATATAAGATTGTAATGTATGCTGAATCATTGGTTAATCTACATTTTTAAGAGCTATTTCTCCTGGGGGATGTAGGAAATTTATTTAGTCAATGCATACAAAACCCTAAGCACTACATATAAAGTTTGGTCTATGAGACTTCCATTTAAGTCCTGGAATTTAGTTGATATTCTTTCCCTGAGCAGGAACCACAGGATGGAGATAGCTAAGTGACTGGCTTGAACAATGTGTCCAAGAAGCATTGAAAGTTCTTCAGGTGGCCAGTTGCATACCCATCTGGTTCTGACTCCAAGTTCTGTCTCAGGAACATTTAAGAACTTAACCAGGAGCAAATTCTTCACTGTTTTTTTAATGGGGGGGGGGGAATATGTGAGTACTACCTTGCTAGCTGTATAGCCTCTATCATTTACAAGTTGTATGAGCTTAAGCAAATTACTTAGTCTCTCAAAACTCAGTTTCCTTTTCTGTAACGTAGTTACAATAACAATAGTAACTTTAAAGTTCTTTTTAAGAGTTAAATATGATAATGCATGCAAAATATTTAGCACGTTGCTTGGCATATAGTAGTGCCCAGTAAAATTAGTATTCAGAAATGTTATTTTTTATAACTTAGAGAAACATCGTGAGACCATGTGTAGACTGTCCCTTTGTTTATATATATGAGCAGAATGGTTAAGTTTCCTAAAATGATATGTATTAATTATTTATACCTAATTAATTTGGGTTTTTATATAAAACATGGCCATCCTAGCAATGGGAAAAATAGGGACATTTCAGTAGGACATGCCTACATAGAGATGGTGGTGTTAAACTGCCTGAGCATGTGCCTTGAGCTGTGACAAATTTAGGTCAACTCATCCTCACTTTTTTTTTTTTGCCTTAGTTCCACTCTTCCTATGATTCTATAGATCTGCCAAGTTTTGGGTGCAGTTTATGCTTAGTAGCTTTTGGTAAAACTGAACTTTCAACATTCTCTATGTCAGAGACATGCACTAGATAAATTGAATTTTAGATGATGAATGTTGGAAATGGAAGAACTCCAGAGAAACCATAGTCAGAAGTGCTATTTATTCACTGGAGCAGACAGGGCTTCATCATTTTCTGCTTCTTCATTCTTCTAAAAAGAAGCCGAAATTATTTCATTTTTCTTTTAGGAAATTTGGGATCTATTAATGCAAAAGACAGTAGCCTGTCACATCTGATTTAATGTAATCCAGTCATAGCAACCTGCTGATTATACTTTGAGAAAGAAACCTCAATGCTTGAAATTTTCCTCTAAGAATGGAGGAACCCTAGGTGCTATTTCAGCAGGGTCTCTTTTTCTGTACAAAAGAAAAGTACTGGGTTCCTGTGGTTCTGTACTCAATAATCTTACTTCTGCTGAGATATATGGTTGATGCCAGGTTTAAGCTGGGAGAGAATTTTTAGTCACTACATACCCCAAAATGGAAGTTTTAATATAATGCAGTGCCCAGACTTGGGCTGTACGAATAACTCCACTATAATCAGTACCAAGGGCGCTGCACTAATCATCCCTCTGAAACAAAGCATCCTTAAATGCAGCACAGTGAGCTCAAGAACCCAAGCTTGCGAACAGGAAAGGATTTTTTGTTTTTCTATAAATCAACACTTTGTGTAATACTTGGAAGAGTAGATTCTGAGATTAATGTTATGCTGTGTACAGCTAGTTTGAAAACAGAAAATAATACTCTAAGCTTAGACATGAATAAATAACAACACCTGGACATTTTAAAAGATTGGTGCATGGGGCCAGGGGGGCTTTTATTGTGGTTTCTCAGAGATACAGAGCAGTAGTTTTCTTGGAACACTAGTCTTTATTGCCATCCCCCAAAATATACATACCATCCACACTTTAGCACCTTTCCAAGAGACTTGGACCCGCTTGGCAAAGAGCTTAAAATATGTTCCTTTTGTATGACCAGTTTACATCCACTTTCCTAAACTAACCAACCCCTATTCCTTTTTTACCATCCACTTTCTACTAACATTTTTAACTAGATTAAGAGAAAATCAATTGCCTGCGCTCATCAAATCAAGAAACCACCTCAGACAGTGCAAGGTAAAGAAGGTAGATTTCAGTTCTTATCAGATTCTCTGTTTCATTTTGTTTTTTAAAGAGGGGAACTTCCTGGAATTCTTTGAGGTTCTAAGTGTGCGGTTTAATGCATATTTTCATGCTTGTAAGCACTTAAAAATAATGTTTCAGGGGCTGTATTTATAATTGCTAAGAAGCATTTTTTTCAGCGAATCATTTTTCATGGGACTAAGAAGGGAAGATAACTGAGAAAGCGGTAAATATAGGAAACCACTAATGATATCTTCTTCCTCCTCCCCTGATCCTCTCTTTGGCTTCAAACAGTGACTGGAAATGTATCTTACACAAAGAAAGTTACACAACAGACGGTACAAAAAAGCAACAACTGATATGGAGGACAGGAAACTTGCAAGGTGGGGGTAGGGAATCATATAGAGGGATAACACATGTAGCTTTTACTTCATAAAAAGGGAATTGGTTTATTTTCTCTTCACCCTTTTGCTTCAAACACCGACCCCTAAAAGCAGTGTATTTTTAGGACTCAAAGAATGTAGAAGTCATAAGAATGCATTCCCAATCTCCCCCCAACTTTAACTGGGAGTCTGTCTTGAGGCCACTACAATTTTCATGAAGTGATAAAGCCCACTGACTGCCAGATTGTATCACAAAGCCCCAACTTTGCTTTGCTGTGGGACCCGGGCAATGCTGGTCCCAATGCAAGTCCCCCCTTTGCTTTGTAAACTAAGGCAGGGGTTTATGTCAGCTTGAGGTTGATAGCAGTGAAAATTGACAGCTGATGGAATAGGGAGAGAATAAAAAGGATAAAAGAATAATTGACATTGGTCCGCTTTCTATTACTGTAGCCCAACTGTCTGGGGCCATTTGTAGTGTCCATGTAACATTCTTATAACTTGACAGCCTGGAAAAACAATACTTGAGGTTAGCATAGGCAGTAATTGATATTCACAGTGGTCTTGGAATCATAACATTTGGGAGCTGTAAAGCACCAGAGTCCTCATATACTCAACCCCCTTCATTTTGCAGGTGTGAAAAGTAAGGCCCAGTGCAGTTAAATTACGTGCCCAAGGTCATCAGCTAGCTAGTAGCAGAGCTGGAACTGACACTGGAGACTTCTTGAATTCTTACAAGAAGCCTCACTTGCCCAGAGAAGGTTAACCATGTTTCATGTGCCCTATATGGGAATATTGGGATGTGTAAAATACATTTTAGATTTCCTTCAGGAGTGGTTACATATTTTTTAAAAATGTACATATTAAGATGTGTCCTTTGAACAGTTGGCTGTAGAGGAAAAACACCTTATTCCCAAATATACAAGGCTACTTTAGGTGTTAAGTAAAAGGGAATTATTTAAAAAATCAAAGGAATAACTGACTCATAAAAATGTGATAGAATATTTCTAAACCTTTATTCGATGTTTGCAAATTTGATTATTTTCTGTGGATATTTCATTTCTGGCGCCCCAAAAGTGAAACATGCTTCACAGAGAATAGAACTTAAAAGGGGTTTTGAGACTTTCTTGGGGAGAGAGTCACAGTACAGCTCTGGTGTTGGAGACTGTCCTGGGCCATCCACATCGTGAGTGACCGCCATGGTTTTGAGAGGTTCCCAGGCCCTTACCCAGTGACAGTGAACAAGATGCTGTTCCTTTGTGGTGGCTCCAGTAGATTTCTGGTTTAACAAAGTGGCTGACCAGTTAACTCTTTCACAGGAAGTCATCCTCCCCTACAAGCCAGAACTAATTTTCTTAAGATGCCTTCTTTTACTTGTGGAACTAAGAAAGAAAGCTTAAAAATAGAATTGCTTCAAGCCCTGAAGCCTGAAAGTGAAACATAATCCAACACGGGTAGAGCTCACTGACTCTTTAGGGGCACGGATATATGGTTTATCTATGATCCACAAACCAGAAAGGCACCCTGGATAGATGTGTCTAACCGCCTGTGAGCGTTAAGTACCAGTTGATAAGAGTGTAGTTACGAGTGAAGCTGATTTCCTCAGGAAGATTTCTTGGCGGGTGGAGTCTGTCTTAGGAGGTGGAGGCGTTGGATGCCCTTGGCCCTCCCAGCCAGCTCTTGCCTGGCCACCCTGGAGAAACTTAAGGTTCCTCCAGCATGCTCTTGATTGGGGAGAAGGGCTTCTCTCCATTCTAATTTTCATGATCCTGAAGTGTGGTGGCTCTGGACTCTGAGAGTCATGGACAGTGACTTGAAGTCTATAGATTTCACTCCTTCTCCGCACTGATTCTGAATACTCATATTCCTGGATCCCCGTTTCTGATGCTTCAGGGCTGCACGAATATATAACCAGAGCAGCATGCCTGAAGCCCACGCTATCCCTGCTGAGCCTTTTTGCTTCTGGCAGCCCCTTCGAGAGAAGAAAGCTCGTGTGTATATAACTACCCATCCCCGTACCCCTCCCCAGCCAACCCCCCTCCCCCCTGAAAGGCAAAGTGAGGGACAGCTGAGTACAAGGTCAAGCGATGGAGCCTGGAGCCAGAGTGCCTTGGTTCTTATTCTGGCTCTACTTACTAGCTCTGTGACTTTGGGCAAAAGACTCACCCTCTGTGTCTTCACGTCCTCATCTGTAAAATGGGGGAAATAATAGTGCCTGCCTCGTGGGTACCGTTCTCACGGGGTAGGAAGATGAAAGGAGTTCATATTTGTAAGGTGCTTAGACCAGTGCCTAGCACATAGGAAGGATTATGTGAGTGTTAAATAGATACATGGTGGAACTGCTCTTCCCTTCCACAGTTGTCTCATGGTCCTTTTGTGATTTATTTTCTCAACTAGGCCTTAGTAAACACTTCAGCTCTCTAAAAATGTCGGTGATGGGGAGGAGGAGTGAACCATGGGATGGCTTTCGTCTAATGCAGTCTTGAGGGTCCAGGGTCTTTGTATCTCTTTATAAGTTGTCCATTGACATGGGAGAAAGAACTGAAGAATAAGCTTCTATCACTATTATCAGAAGTAATAGCGTCATGAGTAAAACCTTTATTTCTGTGATTAAATGTGTTAATAAAGCGGCACTATTAATATGAATTGCACTATTAACATAATTTCACTTCTGTACAGTAAAGTGTGTCTTAAGACTGAGTGGCAGAAATCGGGGTATCTGGCTCCTGGACCCTGGAAGCCTGGGAGGCCCCACAGTGTGTGTATGTGGGGGTGAGGGCCTGTCTTGCTCCCTGCTCCGGGCCTCCCTTTTCTGTCTCATCTCCCTCTCACCCCTCTTTTTTTTTTTTTTTTTTTAACGTGACATCTTTCCTTCCTCTTACCCCTCACATCTCCTTCTGCCTGGCTCTTAGAAGGATGGGGACTTGCAGCCTTCAGAGGCTGCTTCTGAGACCTATGAAATTAATTACAGCCTTTTCCTTGGCCTTCAAAGTGCAGTGAAATCTTGCCTTTCCCGTTTTGCTTCCCATTGTGCCCAACTCAGATGCGGCCGTGGCACAGCATTTCAGGAGGCCGCAGGTTTCCTTCAGCACACGTGCTCGTGGGGACTTTCTTTTTCCACTCTACCTCACCCCTCTCACTGCCCTCCTGCCCACTGGCTCTTTAAGACCCACACCAAGGGAAACCTCATGCACAGAGCCGCCCCTGAATCCCCAGGGGCTTGGACCTCTCCCTTCCCTCAAGTTACTGCTTCTTTCCTATAGCACATTACAGTCTGCCTTGTATCCCAATCATGCATGTTTTTGACTTACTCCTCCTCCCAATCTACAAGCGCCGAGAAATCAGTCTGGCTTGTTCATCATGTGGTCCCTGCAGTGCCTTCTACGTTGTAGATTCTCAAGTATTTGAGAAGAGGTGTTTTCATTAGACACCTACAATGTGCTCGGCACCCTATTAGTGCTGTTGGGGATGTGAAAGAAGTATGAGGTGTCATCCGCCCACTCTTGAGTTTACAGTTTAGGGAGACAAGCTTTAAATGCAAGTTGATCTGCAAGCAAGACTAAACCGGAGTCAGGAAAAAAACAAGACTCATCTAGTCCTCAGTTGTACTGTGTCGACAGGAAGTACCAGAGGAGCAGGTGAGAGTCACCAGACTCCAGCTGGGCCATGAGAATAGGGAGACCACAGCTCCATGATTGTCAATCTTAGAGTACATCAGGGCACGTATTTCAATCTTCTGGGGCACTTTTTAAAAATGCTGATAGATTAATTAGAATTTCTGGGAGTCAGATCCAGACATGGATTTTTAAAAAATATCCCAGATGATTTTAATGTGCACTCTCTATTGGAACCACTGGGCTACGTAGAGAGGGAAGACAGAGTGTGGGGGGTGGGGGTGTGCATTCCTGGCTGGAGAAATGTGAGCCAAGGGTACGGAGGCAGAAAGTAGGTTAGCATAAGGACGGACCCATTGGGCAGGAGTCATTATGAGGGAATAATAAGACCAAGTGTTGGATATGTTGATAAAATTGGTCTAGAATAGGGGTTGCCTTCCTGTAATGGCCAGGCAGGGAGTAAACGGGGAGGAGAGGGGTACTTGATCAAAGAAAAAATGGGTTATCAAAAGAGGGTTAGGGGACCTTGTCCCAGGCAGTGGCTGCCAGAAGGGAATGCAGGCCTTGTGTGTTGCCAGATCTTCAACCTTCTCAAAATGCCAGAAATCTACCCGTTTTAAACTGTTGGCTCAATTAAAAAGGAAAATGTGCAGGCCAAACAAAACAGGTCTCTAGGCCAGATTTGGCTTAAGGGCTGCCACTCAACAGTCTCTGGTCTGTGGGATAATAATAGCTAATGTTTATTGAGTGGCCGTGTGTATCAAGGGTCCTAAATTAAGTGCTTTACTCGAATTAGCACATTATCCTCATAACAACCTATGAAGTGGATATTTTATCATCCTTGCTCTACACAGGAGGAAACAGACAGCCAGGGGTTAAGGGGCTGGCTCAGGGCCCCTCTAATAAGTGGGGCAACCAAAATTAAACCCAGGGAGCCTGGCTCCAAAGTCTCAGCTTATTCCTGGTTTTTATCCTCTACAGGCTCTGGCATTGTATTAAGTACATAGTAGGAACCCAAGAGACTTGTCAAAAAGTAATAATCCAGTGTTTTCCAAGTTTGCCTGATAATAAGAATTGCCTGTAGCACTTGTTCCAAATGTAGATTTCCAGGCTCTATCTCTATCCTTGTCAGTCAGAGAAACACCAAGATCATCTGATCTTTTGAAACATTTGGGAAGCACTGCTGTAGGTACTTGAAGCTGGACTGTTCAGGTGAAGGTAGGCGCTTCCTGCAGAATCCATGCATGTTATGCTCATCTCAGCTCTTCCTCAGTTGGAGAGAACGGGCCTACCTCATGCCCACCTTTGAAACTTCTGGATTTCCAGGCCATTGCCAAAGGCAAACCATCTTTGGGTTACCCAAAACTCAAAGAGAGTTCCCTAGTGGTTGAGAATCCAAGCTCACGAGGTCCAAGTGGGCACGGGTGCTGCATACCCACACCAACTGGGGACCCCCCCTTAAGTAGTTTGCTCTACCTTGTAGTAGAAAGGCTTTCCATTCTGTCAGGGCTGGGCCTGCCTGGAACATGTAACCAAATGGACAGGAAGCCAGAAATTTGAATGGGAAGAGAACCAGGGCATACCATTTAGAGTATGGGTACATTAGAGTTGATTAATTTGGAAGCAGGACAACACCAGTGATGGTGTGAAAGGCAGGATGGAAGTGAGGGACAGGGTAAGGGACCTTGGACTCCCAGGATGTTTAAAGGCTGGAGGAGTGGAGGAGTCTGAGCTTTTACTCTGATGGTGTGCGCTGTGTGAAGGGAATGGTTAGTTTGGTATGAGTTGGTTGTCAGTGACGCCTTGGGCCATCCAGCTTTCTAAGAGTGAGCACTGGAAAAGTCAGTTTGGCTTTGAGGTTATAATAGAAGTCTTGAAGAAGAATAGCGGGCCAAGAACTGGTCTCCCTAGCTTTAAAAAAAAAAAAAATTAATGTGGTGCCACAAAAACCTTTCATCATTTTCATTTCTCCCTCTGTAATAAGAAAACGAGACAAATTCATCAGGGTGATTTTTGGGGATCAATACTGTCAGGGCTCCCAGAGATGAGCCATCAGATGTTATTTATTATGTGTTTTACCAGGTCTGTGCCTGGCTCCTAGCTGCTTTGAGGAAGCCCACAGTTTGCAACCTCTCAAAGCAAAGAGCCAGCTGGAGAGTGCTGTGCATGAAGAAAGGTCACATAATTATGTCCTGAACCAAGATGGCTCTTTTTACCATCATTTCCTATACTCTCTGATTTTGCTGAATTAAAAAAAAAATCTTGAATTTGCTTTCCTAAGCTCTAGCCTATTAAAATTTAAAAATGAGAGTCTTTCATTACTCCTCTGGAGGAAAGAGCCATGTAAATTTTAAGTATCTTTATAACTGATATTTAAATATGTAATTTGTTTTAAGCCTATTTGCAGCACTCTTTGATTTCACTGATTTTTGTTGCCAGTATTGGGTTGCAAAGTTTGTGACCATTGCACTAATAATGTGGTAAGGTTTCCAACCTTTCATGTTGCTGTTTTCCTTGTTAGCCTTGCAGATGCCTTAATTCTGCAACTAGCACCTAGGAGGTGAGGTTGTCAGCCCTGGAGACCCACAGCATGGTGGTGGGGTATGGAAGGAGTGTTGCACTTGAAGGTCTGACTCTGGAAACCCACTGCCACTTACCAGCTGGTGACCTTTTACAAATGACATCTATGAGCTGTAGTTACCAAAAGTAGTGATCCTGTCTCCTTCGCTGGTTGGAAGGACTAAGTGAGATAGTATTTACAGGCAATATATTTTGTGTTCCTTATTGTATGTCCCCCATGGTAGGAGCTCTTGAGTGTTGGTCAAATCTGAACTCTCAGCATTTTTACTCCCTTCAGGGAAAACAATTTGATAGACTACTTACTGAACACCCACTTTGTGCAGAATGTAGTTTCTGGTACTCTGGGGATTTCAGAGGTGACTAATATGTTCTTCTGGCCCACAAGGAGTTCATGAGGAGACAGGGGAGATGAAACATGTCCCTCAATTAACTAAGATAACTTAGAAGGCAGGGAAGACTGTAAGAAAATGTCAGTAAAGTTTCCTAGGCATCCAAACTTGGTGGGGAGGACAAAGGAGGCTTTTGGAAGTTTTAAACTAGAGCAGGGTTTCAGCACTATTGACATTTTGGCCAGATACTTTGTGGTGGAGGGCTGGCCTTTGCTTTATAGAATGTTTAGCACCATCCCTGGCCTCCACCACTTAGATGCCAGTAGCACCCCACAGTTAAGACATTCAAAATTGTCTCTAGACACTGCTAAATGTTCCCTGGGTGCAAAACCACTCCCAACTGAGAATCACTGAATTAGACTTTGAAAGGGCAGAAATAGGGAATCATATATGCATCTTCTATGTATGGTATATATTTAAATTTTAAAATGTGATATAATGTTTAAAAGCAAATGATTTCTCATAACTGGATTTTAACTTGGGAATGCCTAACCATCTTATGGAACCCCAGAGCTGTGATTCACTGCACCCACTCTTGGTAGTTGGAGCAGAGAAAACATGCTCTGTGTAGTTTTATGATCAGGCATAATATTAATCAGCTGCTAGACGCCTGTCTGTAACTTGGAGAAGAAAAGATCAAAGTCTGCAGTTCAGGGAAGGAAGTTTTGCATTTATCATTGACTCAACTGGGTAATTAAGAGAGACCTTCTGCTCAGGATCAACTTAGCATGGATTTTAATGCCAGCTCCACCACTTCATAGTTAGTTGATTTGGGCACATCACTTCCCCTCTAAACCCTGTTTCCTCACCTGTTAAATGAGGAAAACCATGGTTCCTACCTCACAGGGTTGTTGTGAGGATTGGATGCAATAATACATGCAAAGTGCTGGCTCCAGCCCTGACCGTGTGCTAAACACGCTGACATATTTGTTTCTCATCATCTGTATTTTTATTGTTGTTGTCGTCATTGTTATTAAGTTGAGCTTCCCTTTCAGGGCAGTTCAGCAGCTAGCAGCTGTTCCCTTTGTTGCCGCTTTCCCCAGCACCCATCCCCACTCTGGCCACGGTTCCAGCCGTGGGGCACACTGATTGACTGGACTTATCAAGCAGATATGTACTGAGCACCTAGTGTATGCCAGCCACTGCTCTAAGCGCCAGGGACACAGGAGTGTCAGAACAGACAGAATTCCCTGCCTTTGTGTGGTCTGTGTCATAATCGATGAAGATTTTGCCAGGTAACAAATTCGTTGTTCTTGTGTTTGGTGAATTCCAGTCTGGTCTGGTATTTTTTGTTTGTTTGTTTTGAGAACAGTGGTTCTTAAATGTGTGGTCCTGGACCAGCAGCCTTACTTGGGGAGCTTGTTAGAAATATAAGTTTTCAGGTCATACCCCAGACCTTCTGAGTCAGACAATGGGGATGGGGCCAGTGGTGTATGGTTTTAAAAGCCCCGTAGGTTATTCCAGTGCACCAAGTTTGAGAGCTACTGTTTGAGAAAACAGAACTGGGGAAAAGCCAAGGCCTAAACTGGGCTACATTGTTACATGGTACTATCAAATAAGGTGGTGTTCATATGTGTTTCTAATAACATCAGTTTACCAAGGATAGTCTCAGGTTTACCAAGACAGTCCAAACTGCCAGTACCCTGGATCTCTTCCCTGGGCCTGGCCATCCCTCCTTTAATTTAAGGAGAAGGGCTTCAGGGGGCATCTGGAGTCACCATAGCCCAGGACTCGGTAATGGAAATTCTTAGCCTTCCTTGGGCTTTTCATCACATGATAAGCAAGGACACTGCTTTCCCCTTTTTTTCTCCAAAGACTCTTGACATGTTTGACAATTATTCTTCTTTTATTTCCTTCTCTTTTAATTGTCCTCTTATCTCACACCATTAAAAATCTTTACATCTGTAATCAATTGCCAGTCAGACATACAAGTTTTATCTGGAAATGAAATGGTGGCTCTCTGTACATGTCTGGTAATCTGGGTATTTAAAGATACTGTGAGTAAATGACATGAGAGACTATGGGAGAGCATTCAGCCTGGAGCTGGGCACCAAGTGGCCATTTGATAAATGTTGCTGCAATTCCTGCCCCGTCCCAACTCATTATAAAAACCAATAAAGGTATTAAGTAGACACCATTGTTCTTTGTGTGAAAAGCTTTAGATTACCCACAGTTTGAATGAGTAGGAATAACCATTATATAAATTATAACCAAAATCATAGAATCAGAAATCTTGGTTAGTTAAACTTTTATTTTAAAAACATGTAATTAAATAAACTTTAAAAAAAAAAGAATAGATGTTACCAGATTTTTTTTTTTTTTAATGATGATGGATTTAGAAAAAAGCTTAAATCACATTGGCAGAAATACTTCTGCACTAGCACAGAACCAGGGTCTGCTTGTAAGTATCCTGTCCATTTAACAGCCATCTTTTAATTTCCAAACACTAATTTATTGTTACCATGTTAAAAAGAGTGTTTGGGATGGGTTGATAATTCCTTTTGAAAAAAGACTCTTCAAAATGCACATGAAGGAATATAAGCCTCTGTTATAGCACAGGTTTGTCTTGGTGGTTCTCTCCCAAAAATGTTTCTCTGGCCATTGGTGAGCATTTCCTCTCCCTTTCTGTCCACCTTCAGCCAAAACAACTTCTGGCTACATGGGCAACTTTAACAACTTTAAGTTTGCCGTTTGTGGTCGATCATATTGTAGAGGTTGAGAAAGGAAGGCAGGCAGTACTCATTTCTTGCTTCATGCCTTGCTTTAGAGTATAAGGATCAGCTTCTCCAACTCCCTGACTTTCAGATTTGCTACTCTATATAGTAAGGGTAGCTGAGGTGTGGCCCTTCAGCACCTGCCACCTCTGAAAGTCTAGCATGACTCTGCTACTGCCATCCTTTTCAGAACCAGCTCGGGGGATCGAGGTGTGGGCCTCCCCTCTGACTCGTGGAGTAAAAGAAATCAGAATAGAGCAGCGCTCACTGTGTAGTTGAGTTTCATAAATATCTGTCAGATGAGTCTAGAGACATATTGTCACATTTGACAATAACAAGTGGCCAGGTGTTGAGCCCTTTTGAGTCTCGCTTTTCATTTCCTGTAATAGAAGAATAATAGTGTTAGAGTGGCTGGTTAATTGGCTGCCCATTTTTGGTAAGGTACGTTTCCTGAAATTTTTGCACCTTTGAGAGGTCTCGGTAGGAGTAGGTATAGCCCCCGACTTTGCAGGATTAGGAATTCAGATTTATTGCTCTGGAGGGCTGCTTAGTGTTAATCAGAGTTCTGAAGGCTGATAAACTAGAATGGGAACTTATTAATTTACCCCGAGAAATATAACTGCCAAGTGGACAGTTACAGAAATTGGTATTGCCTGTGTTCCTGATCAGAAGGTTGTTATTAGTTGAGTCAGAATAAAGGAATTGAGTGACCCATGTTAGTAACCTCCAGCTGTGATGTCTCCTCTCTAGAGGTTACCTGCAGAGGCACAAGGACTGCTGGCTGTTTAAGGAACATGTGGACACCGTCATTTACTCAGGTGCTATGGAACATTGACTTTGTTGGCTTTTTTTAAAAGAAAATACTTTTTTTAGTACATGCTGATTATTTTTTTAAAAATTAAAGAACATATAAGTAAGTGGAATGAAAATGGAAATACATTCTTTATTCCTTCCTCCTGCATCCTTCCCAGAGGTAACCACGATATCAACTTGGCCCTTCCCTTTTATATCCATTTGCAAATATGTATTGTATATAAAAGTACAAGTGATTTAAAATACAAAAGAAGCAGATCGAGGCTTGCAAATTTTACTTTGTAATACCTGCAATGCCACTTATTATATAGATATGCCAGAATGTATTTAGTTACTCCATTTGATGGTCATTTCTGTTGTTTCTAATTTTAATTGTTGCTGCTATCAACAGTGGTACATTGGATGTCTATGTACATATTTTTTGTGTGTATGCGTATTTCTGTATGTTATATTTCTGTATGTTGAATTTTTGTGCCACAGGGCACATATGTTAAAATGCTGATAGATTAGGGACAAATTGTCCTCCAAAAAGGCATAACCAATTCCTATTCTTATCACCAATGTAAAGAGTACCTGTTTTCTCATACTCTTTTCAACCCTGGATAACATTAGTTCCTTCTGCAATTTTGCTAGTGATGGTTTTGACAGTGATGCTAGATGGTATCTCCTTAGTTTTATTTTGTGTTCCCTTGATTCTTACTACTGCTACCGCCACCACAGCTGCTATTATTGGCTAATATTTATTGAGTGTTTTTGTGTCAGGAATAGTCTTAAGACCTTTACATCAAATTTACTAAACTTCAACATCCCTGTGAAGTGGGTGTGATTTTTGTCCTATTACAGGTGTTGGAAGAGAGGTGGATTAGTAAATGTAAGCATCTCTGCCCAAATTGTGTTTTTGTGCATTGCATCTTTGAATCCGTTACCGTTTTTGCCATTTTTGTTTACAAGGCTGTCTATAGTTTTCTTATTGAATTATTGGAACTTTTTTTTTTTTTTTTTTGGTCTTTTTCATGACCGGTAAGGGGATCGCAACCCTTGGCTTGGTGTCGTCCACACCGCACTCAGCCAGTGAGCACACCAACCATTCCTATATAGGATCAGAACCCGCGGTGGGAGCGTTGCTGCGCTCCCAGTGCCGCACTCTCCTGAGTGCGCCACAGGGTCAGCCCGAATTATTGGAACTTTTAATGAAATATCGATAGTGGGCTTTCTCTGGTATGTGAGAGAGAGAGAGAGAGAGAGAGAGTGTGTGTGTGTGTGTGTGTGTGTAGTAAATATTTTTTTCCAGTCTGTCATCTTTTAATGTTATCTATGATATATTTCTTCATACTGAAGTTTTGCTTATTTTATATATATAAAATTACAACCTTCAACCTTTACAGTTTATGAGTTGGTGGATTGCTGTAGGAAAGGCTTTCTAATCCCCAAATTATAACAATATTCCCATATATTATTATTTTGATCTTTCACTTCTTTGGAAAGGGGGGGGAGAGAGAGAGAGAGAGAGTGTGTGTGTGTGTTCTGATGTTGTATTCCCAGATGGATAGCCACTTGCACTAAAGCCATTTATTGAATGGTTCAGCCTTTCCCTATGAATTTGAAATGCCGCTTTTATCATATTAAAGAGCGTGTCTGCATGTGTGCACCCATGAGTCTGTGTTGGTCTGTACCTAGAACTTCTACTATGCTCTATTGATAGCTTTGTCTCTTTCTAAGAAAACAGCACACTGCTTTGAATACGGTAGTTTTACGGTATGTTTTGCTATGAATAGGGAAAATCCACCCCCTCTCATCTTATAGTTTTGGGTTTTTTTCATTAAAATTATAGTTTTCATAATTTCTTGCATCTTTACAGATTGGCCCTCTCCCCCATCCACTGTGAATTTAGGGTAAGAAGGAAGCTAATAACTGCCTACATTTGCGGGGTAGTTTTCTGTACTGGGAATAGCAGTAAGCATTTTACATTTTCTATTTCATCTAATATAGCAAACCTTGAGGATTTGTACTAATATCCTCATCCAATAGATGAGGAAAGTGAGGCTCAGTGGTTAAGCAGTTTGTCCAAGGCTGCTGCACTTCTGGACATTGGTAGGATGAGGATCCAGACCACGTCCAGGTGATTTCGAAACCTCTCTTAACAATTAGGCTACCCAGACTCGTGAAATCTTCCCACAGGAAGTGGACAGGCCATTGTCTAGGATGGGATATTAGGTGTTTTTCCATGTCTTGTGGGTGGTCAGTGCCATTTACAGAGTCCAGTGTTTATTGCGTGAAGTGGGAGACCTAACAAAATCTCTCCTAAGGACTTACACACTGGGGCAGCGAGAGTTGAAAATTTTGGCTTTGCCAAGGTATTTGTTCAGATTTGGGACCACAATGAAAAACTGAAGCGAGTGCAAAGAGAAATAAATTATTAGGTGCTTTTTCTTATGCCAGGCACTGTTTAACCTTAGCTGGTAGAGGTGGCTCTGGGTGTGGTTTGGAAAACAAAGTTAAGACACAGCCCTGGATATTAAGGACAGGGCAGTCTGATGGCAGAATCCATACCACAACCCTGGGAGTTGTCTGCCTTTTTGTAGAAAATGCACGTGTTAGCTCTCTAGTGGAGGAACAGATCTGTGGTGGATCTAGAAATGTGTCACTGGAGGAGGGGGCATTTAAATGGTGGCATTTTTCACCTGTGTCTAATCAGTCTACCTAACAGGGTAAGCCTTCCCTTTCCTCAGGTGGTTGCCTCTTCATTTGACTCTCTGGGGTGCCTTCTGTTGGTTCTTAGGGGTGAACATCAGGAAAGCCATTTTCTTTGGAGAAATTCGAAGCTGCCTCCCAAACATAAGTCCTGCTGAGCTCCCGCTGGGAGCCTTGGAAAGGTAATCCTATTTATTAGTAGTAGTATATTGATTTTGTGTGTAAAATGGACCCAGAGGCCTGTGACAATGAGTCCATTTGAAATTATAATTTAAAATATCTAACAGAATAGCTATGCAGAAATACTACCCCAGAATATAAATGATTAGATGCTTAGTGAATTTCTCATGTGTATGTAATTTGCAATTGGGGGTGTTCAAGTTTGTTTTCATATCCTAAGTCCTTTAATTTGCCATCAACAATTACTGGTGTAAGTATAGGGGAATTATTTCTTATAGGTCTTTGTAAAAATACATAGTTCTGCTTTGTCATTCATTTGTTTGTTTATCGGTCCACATGAGCCAATCTTGTATTATACAATAGAAGGCACCAAATCAAAGGCTTCTTGTTTTTTACTGCATGACTACACTCTTAATTTTGTCAAAGCATAGGTTTCCTTCCAGATTGAAAGGTAAATGAATAATTATTTTGTTATTTATTTAACACATGCTGCCCTGACCTTGTTTCTTATTTTTGCACTTATAGCCGAAACATCTCCTCCTTTCCCATACTCGCCATTGGTAGTATCTGTCTGACTGACCACCCAGTGTTGCTTGTGGTTATGGCCACACGTGGGCCCTCTAGGGCTGCACTGGTGGTGACCACTGGTGCTTGTAGCTCTGAAGTCTTGGCTTGGTCTTGGCTGGCCAGGCTTTCCCTCATGCCCAGGGCTTACACATGAGCTTTCTGCCTACTCTGTTAGCAGTTTTTCTCTACATTTCCTTTAAAATATACTTTCCCTTCTTCCTACCCCCCACCCGCACCCCCTAATACAACTGCCCTGGCATCCTGGCTTTTTCCATTCTTGACAAATGATCTGTTCACTGTAACTGTAGCTCTGCTGTACTGATATCTGTTGAAATTAGACCTAGAATCTAAATGTGGCTTCATGAAACTATGAGTGAGACATTTTTCTCTTCAAGTAGTCCGTGGTTTGGCACCCAAAACCACCTATCTGTACCTTCTCCACTGTGATGTTGGGAGAAGAAAATGGGGTAGTATGTGTCTGAAAGTGATTTAGGATTAAAAGTTCAATATGAGGCACAGTGTTAGCTGTTTTTTGCTGCCTGCCACCGCCAAGCATGTTGAACTGACTTCAACCTAATTGCATTTCTTATCATGTAGTAGGAATCATGAACCCTCCCTGTATCTGCTCCTACAGCTACTTCTTACCCTAATGAAGCTTTGTAACCCAAAGATTAAATGTTTCATTGATACTCCATTGACTAAATTACCCAAACACTTTGTATTTGGCCCTTTTTCTCTTAGAAGTTCAAAACAATAATTTGGTCCCGAAGCTACCGCAAAGTATAGGTCCAGGACACACGTGACTTTATTTGTGCAGGAGGCAGGCCAGACTGCACGGGATGATCTAGGGAAGAGGGGTTGGCCAGGGGCTGAGCAGCAGCGGGGTTTGCTGTGTAGTCAGACTTGGGCACCTGGGACCTGGTGGGGGTCAGCCTGGATGGGTGGGATCGGTTCTTCCACTTCTGGGCTCTAATTTCTCATCTGTCAAATGTGAGTTGTCTCAAGGCACTCTTCCACTCAGACCTTCTGTGCCTTTGTCCACTAAGCCACAGGGGTCACTGTGGCCACTGAGTTCTTGGGGACTTTGGGGGGGGTTTGCTGATCAAGGTGGCTGTTAATTCTGTCACTGGGCATTTGTACTACCATTTGAAGTGACTGATCTGTGCAAGGAGGAAATGTCCCAGTGGCAGCTGTGGCCATTCTGCCACTCACCACACCCCTTCCACACTAGGCTTGAAGCCTGCTTCTCTTCTCTTCATAGTCCTAAGGGTTAATTATGATGTTTATTATTTACATTTGCATTCCTGATAGTGTCTTTAAAAGTGAGCTGGCAGCAGTTCATTTTCAATTCTGCAGAAGATCTCTGAATTAGGGTGTGGTTCTTCTGGCCTTTGGGATGGGCACTGCTCAATGCAGCAGGCCTAGGTGCACACTACAGTCATTCTGGAATCGCTGAACGTCACTGCTTTCTGGGTGCTAGGACTGTGGACCCTGCCCTCCAAAGACTCACTGAAGTGCCTGTAAATTCTTTGGCTGGCTGGTTAGCTATGTTGGTTAGAGTGCAGCCTTATTAACACCAAGAGGTTCAGATCCCCTTACTGGCCAGCCCCCAAAATATATATATATATATATATATATATGTATGTGTATATATATATATATATATATATATGTATATATATATATATACATATATATATATATATATATATATGCATATGTATGTATAAATAAATAAAATAAATTCTTATGGTGCCTATCTGAAGTACTAAAATGTTATTTCTGAGTTACAGGTGAGGAAACAGAGTGAAGGTCAAAGACGTTTGCTGATTTTTTTTCCTCCCAAAGTGATGGAGGTGGTTAAGGGCTTGGACTCTGGAGTTATTTGGATTTAAAATCTCATGAGCTGTGAGGAGCTCAGGCAAGCTATTTCACTTTCTTCCCCCTGAGTTTCCTCATCTGTAACATGGGAAAATTCTTGATGGGGGTCTGAATGAGACTGAATGTCTAGAACATAGAAATGGCAAGAAAGGTTAGCTCTTACTATATGTGATGAGCAAGGAGGAGAGGTGGGGCTAGAAATGGGTCTCCTGTCTTAATCTTGTATTAGCACGACTTCCCCACGTATAAAGAGAATTATAGTCATCTTTAGGTAGATAGACCTATTTATTTTAATTATACCATAAACATATTTAGACCACTTTTGGTCATTGTGGATTTGGTGCAGATTTTGTTGTGGGGTTTTTTTCTTTTGTTATTCTAAGTTGCCTGGGGTTGCCAGTTAGCTCACTTGGTTAGAGCATAGTGCTGATAAGACCAAGGTCAAGGGTTCAGATCCCCTTACTGGCCAGATGCCCCCCTCCCCCCAAAAAGTTGCTCTATGATGATATTTTTTAAAATTTCTGGGAACGCAGGGCTATGTAATTGCCAGGGCAAAGCCAAGACCCTAAAGCCTCGACCGGTAGTTCTCAAGTGGGGACAGTTCTGTCCCCTAGGTGATCTCTGGCAATGTCTGGAGACATTTTTGGTTGTCATAATGGTGGGGGGGAGGTGCTACTGGCATCTAGTAACAGGAATGCTGTTAAACATACTACAATGCCACCGGTGCTGAGGTTAAGAAGCCTTGATCTCAGGTAATCTTGTTTCTATTCCAAGCAGTCTTTCTCCCCTAATTGCAAGGTCATTTAAGTCTTCCCAAACAAGGTATATTCGTTTTCCTAAGGTGTTTTGGTTTTCCATATGAATAATTTTCAAAGTCCTGAAAATCTAGGGCTGATTCTCAAATTGTGAGGGGAGGAGGAAGTTGGAAAGGAAATCATTTCTGTCTCCTCCACACAGTTGAAAGTATATAAAACTTTCACAACCAGTCAGAAGTTTTTCTCAACAGTGGTTTTGTTTGTTCGTTTGTTTTCCCCAGCATCATAACCCACACTTATGTTTTATTTTATTTTTTGGCGGCTGATCAGTATGGAGAACCGAATCCTTGACCTTGGTGTGACGAGGCCACGCTCTAACCAACTGAACTAAGTGACCAGACCCTCCACACTGATGTTTTAGTTTCTGTAAGCACTAAACAGTGGCATGCTAAACAAATAAAATGTGCCCCTTCTACATTTTAATTGCTCCTTTTCATACAAATAGTACATGGCTTTTTGTTCTTACACATTGATTCCTAGGGGAATTTTAATATTTATTTTTAAACTTTTATTTCCTTCAATTGAACTAACCCTAGTTGTTAAAATGAATCATCAGTTCTAAAATGAATCCTGTTAAAATAGCAACTTGTTCTACTAACTAATCATGCCCTGAGTATTCTATGGTAAATCGAACTTAGAACAGGAAGTTTTATTTTAAATATAAATTTTACTTTTAAATTCTAATTTTGCTAATATTCCATTCTGGAATATTAAGATAGGTAGGGTTGCCAGATAAAATATAGAATGCCAAGTTCAATTAGAATTTCAGATAAATAACAAATACTTTTTAGGATAAGTAGATCCCCTGCAATATTTGGGATATATTTACTGTAAAAAAAAATTATTTGTTGTTTGTCTGAAATATTAATTTAACTAGTGTTTTGTATTTTTATTTGCTAATTCTGGCAACCCTAAAGAGAGGACTCAGGGTAATTAGGAAATACCATTCATGTCTGACATCTCCCTGCATAACTTTATCTCAGATGTTGTATTTTACAAAAGTGCTAAATAATAAATCTCAGATAATTATTTGCCAAAAAGAAGGAAATTAATTTTTGAAAGTAATTTACAAAATTTGTTCTATAATCACATTTATTAGTCAAAAAGGGTAGCTTGAGTAAACCAGAGTTAGTAATCTACTTGACATTTAGAAGTGCCCTGTTTGACCTAACAACTCAATTCCAGAAGGGAAACCTGGATGGGAGAGAGAATCCTTTTTATGGGTTGGCTTCTAGCAATTATCTAGAACTTAAATGAGGTGATTATGCAGTATCTAAACTCTTTCTGCTGTTCATAAGTGGTAGAATTCACTTCAGAGCTCAGGGCCAATTACAACAAGTGGAACAGGTTGATTGTAAAAGATTTAGATTAGCTTTGGAAAATAGCAAAAAAGCCCAACCGAAATTCTTATTTAAAACATGGAATTCATGGGCCGGCTGGTTAGCTCAGTTGGTTAGAGCACTGTGTTATAACACCAGAGGCAAGGGTTTGGATCCTCACACCGGCTAGCCACCCAAACAAACAAAAACAATAACAACCCCATAACACGGAATTCACAAGAGTCTGCTGAAAATGACGATACCCGAGACATAGTGTTCTTCCATGCTTCTCTCGATTGTCTAATGACACCCTTATCTACCTTTTTGGGAGAAAAGCAACTGTGGCAGGATGCCAGAGTCTTTACATCTTTGTGGCCTCAAAATGGGTCCATTGCAGAGTCTTGCTACCTTCAGCCACCTAAAGATGTTTTTGCCTCTGGGGGAGGAACCACTCATGTCAGCTGTGATCAGTTAACCCCTATTCCCTCTGGTCCTACATCATATCCCCGTGACCTACCTCCATTTTCAGCCAGTGGTGGAAATGGAAGCCAGTGGATAAAGGACCTCACCTTCTAGAACAGTTCTAGGGGCATTCTGGATGCTTCTTGGGAGGCCTCAGCAGGGTTAAACCCGTTACCTATAGCCATGACCTTGTTCACACACCCTTAAATAATACACCTGTTTCTCTCTCCCTGCTTCCTAGAATCACTTCCAAATAAACTACCTGCACCTGTGTCCTTGTCTCTTGTCTGTTTTTGGAACTATCTAAATTTAGACACCTGTAGTATTAGTTTGGTAGGGCTGCCATAATACAAGCATACTTCAAAAAGTTTGTGGAAAAATAGAATAAAAGATAATACAGATCTCTTTGAAGACACCTCATAAGGTACCACAGAATGGATGGCTTAAGCAACAGAAATTTATTCTCTCACAGTTCTGGAGGCAAAAAGTACAAGATCCATGTTTTGGTGGGGTTGATTTCCTCTGAGGCCTCTCTCCTTGAATTTCAGGCTGCCTCTTCACGTGGCCGTCCCTCCGTGTGGATGTCCCTGCGTATCTTTTCCTCCTCTTATAACGGCACCAGTCAGATTGGATTTGGGTTCACCCTAATGGCCTCATTTTAACTTAATCATCTCTTTAAAGGTCCTATCTCCAAATACTGTGACATTCTGAGGCACTGGGGTTTAGAACTTTAACATAGGAATTGGTTTGGGGGGACACAATTCAGCTCGCATTTGTGAAGAAGAAAAACTTGAACTAGCACACAAGTTACCCCCACAAAATTATTTGGCTGTTTTTACAAAACCTTTCTATCTTCTCTAGAACTTACATACTCTGAACTTGGAGGGGAGAGATCACATTAGTTGGCCATCTTTAAATTTAGTGAGCAGCCTCTGTTCACTTCTGCTCTGTATGTTCTGGAGAAGACACATAAGGCGAGGCTGCTGCTAGCCCTAAGGAGCTTAAAGTCTAAATAAGAAGACAAGGCCATTAGACGTTTATCAGTAGAGACAAGCCCAATGGCACAGACCATAAACTTAAAAGTTCAGGGGAAATGAGCTGCTTCCATGGGCAGAGTTTCTTGTCACAGAAGGAGTGGTTGGATGTTATAGTTATGGTTGAATTAGGTGATTTGTGGAACAACTTCTGCCCTGAAATTCTCTGACTGAGAGATCACTGTGGCCTGGAGTATGTGAAAATTGACAGGTGGAGGGAAGAAAGGAAGGCTACAGGAGAAATGAACAGAGCTGTGTCTAGGGTCTTGAAGAGACAGAGGGTTTCTGTGAGGAAGTGTTGAGCAGGGTGTGGCATGGTCAGATGTGTTAGGAAAAGGAAGCTTTTTCCATGTTGGAGCAAGGGGCCCGTGATATGAATGTATGTGCAGGAGGTAAAAAGGCCAGGGAGGAGGACAGCGCTTTAAAGTGAAATAAGTTAGGAGATAAGAAAGGCCTGTGCCAAGCTTCTTCCTGCCTCAGGGCCTTTGCACTTGCTGTGCCCTCTGCCTCCAATCGCCTTACCCCACATCTTCTCATGTGACCTTGGTTCCTTGTCATCACTGACTCAGCTTCAGAAAGGCTGCCTTTCTGTCTACCAGTCACTCTATCATATTTTCATGTTTTATTTTTTTAACATTCACCACAATCTGAAGTTACACTCGTGTTCACCCAGCACCTAGAATGTTGCCTGACACCAGGTGCTCTGTGATTATTTGCCAAATGGATGAAGAACTTGAGGCAGGTTGGTATGGGTGGACTAGCTGAGATTCGGGGGTTTGGAATATCACTTGAGGCTGCTCCAGCCCCTTCCCAATGTTTTTTAAAAACTCAGACTCGATTGATTGATTCAGTTCAATTCACATATTTGCTAAGTGCATATTGATGCCATGCATCATGCTAATTAGATCTCACGAGTCAAAAGTGAATAAAGAAGATCCTAGACCACTTCCATAGTCTAGGTTCTTAACGTGGGTCCCTGGATAGACTACTAGATATTACTTTTTATTTTTACTGATCTCTAATTGAAATCAAGCATTTCCTTCCATTGTGAATATAGGCAGTAAACCACAGTAAATGGGCAGTACCTATGACTTTGTCACCCATAGAAATCATACGTGTTTTTATATTGCATTATACTTGTTACAGATATCTTGAAATATTATTATTTATGCTCATCATGACTTCAAAATTACAGTAATTTTTTTGACCTGCTGCTGGATCCTTTTATTTAATGCACTAACAAAGAAGCACATGGATTACTGTATCATAAATTTCTTCTTAATATTTTGAATAGTTGTATTTCAGTACAAAGTGATTACTTTGTAATCCTATGTATTTTATTTTAGGTGTATAAAAACAGTCTGAGAAGGGACCCATAGCCTCATTAGAAGGCCAGGAGTCCGTAGCACAAAGAAATGGTTAGGAGCCCTGGTGGAATTATGTAGAAAGAGAGTTCCTCTCACCTCATCTTAGATTACGTTAATAAAGATTCCTGTCAAAAGTAATCCCTAGTCCTGCTCTGGGCTTATTGCTTCCCTTAGAATCTTCTTCCTCCCCCACCCCCATCTTTTGTTAATTTCAGGATGGACCTTTTGTGACAGGTTATTTTTGGGGGCGGAGGGGTGGCTGGTCAGTACAGGATGGAACCCTGGACCTTAGCTATCAGCACCACGCTCCAACCAGCTGAGCTAACAGGCCAGCCCCAAGAGGTTCCTTTTTCAAGTTTGGTTGGAAGAGGTGCTCACCTTATCGGGACTATAAGAGGAGATTGCAAGCTTTGATGAGTGAGCAGAAAAGCCTTAGGACAGCTGGCCAAAACAAGCTTGTCCTGCCTTGTGGGAGGGACAGAGCTTTCCAAATGATCTTTTGGTTGAAACCTTAATTAAAAACAGCCTAAATTCACTTGTGGCAAGAATTTATGAAAAGAAAATAACCATGAGCAAATCCATGTGTGGAAGAAAGTCAGAAACTTGAATTCTGGTGAACTGAGCACAAAGGAACAAGAAACCCTGGACTGGTCATTAACAGTTTGCATCTAGACAAATATAATTAGGAGGAGGATGATCTCTAAAATCTAAGAATCTATGAACTTAAAGACACTGATTTGTGGCATAATTAGATGTAGTTTAAACTGTGATAGCAAGGTGTCAAGAAAAATGTACAAGTAATACATCTATTTTATTTTCTCTCATGCCACTTAAATCTTAAACCCACTAAAATGATCTAAATACATCAGTAGATTTTTCATTATTACCTAAGGCGTTCTTCTTGCTCTTCTTTCTCTATAAACTAGAGAGAAACACAGGTGTCTCCCCAAATGCCTTATGAAGTTTAACTGTTGTGCAGTAGCTCTTTGCTTCTTTGTTTCATTTAGGACCAAAAGGGGTCCAGGTAGCTGAATATCCCCTCCCTTCTCTGACACCCCCATTCACTGCTGCAAGCTTTATGACGCTTGTGATCATCCCTGTTATGAATGAGCGCAGGGACCTCACCATGGGTGCCACTGAGTAGCACCAGGCTTCTGCTCTTTGAAATTCACACAGGCACATGCATAGAATAAGAGCGTGGCAGATGGAGAGGGGGTGGGTGGCCTAGAGAGTGGCCGGCTCCAGACCTCAGCAATAGAAAGGAGAGCACAGGAGCATGGCACCAGAGCTACAACCCAGTTGCAAATGGGTGTGGCTCTGGATGAGTGAGTTCCTGCTGGATTATTTAAGAATATTTCATGGTGATTTTTACTTGTTCTTCCCAGCAACAGCTCTTTGAAGCAGTTTAGTGGTGTATCCATTTTACAGAGGAAGAACATGAGACCCAGGTTGGTTATAAGGTGCCCGAGGTCATGTAAAAAATTAATAGTCAACCCAAAATATGTGAGAGACTTGACTGCTGTTTGGCCTTTTGATATGATAGTGAGATCGACCATTTTAGTGTAATAGAAGTTACAGCTGGCTTCCAGGCCAATTTGTTAATTTAAAAAAAGAGAGGGAACAATAAGCATTACTAAAATTCACTGAATTGCTGAGCACCATAATTAAAGGAATACAGGAGGTAAAAAGAATGGGCTCCTTTTGTTATATAACAACAATAGTAATCATTATTATTATAGTTCTTTCTTTCTGTCTTTTCTTGTTCCTCCCAACCACCCCTGGGCAGGGAGAACTTTTCCAAACTAAGATGATACACTAAAGTTTTATAACAGAGGAACATTTGACTTTTCTTTTAGCACATTTATGACAGAATGGAGATTCTAGATTTTCTTCCTCTGTCTCTATATTAGTTGCTTGCCCACATTAGCAGCCCTTTTTTCTTCCCCCCTTGAAATGAGCAGGCAGGAGCAGGAAGGCATAAAGATGAAGGGAACACACTGTGATGTAAGCCCTTGAATTCCTGTAAGGTACTAATATGGACTTCTACAAAAGCATAGCAATTGAGTCCGTTTAGGGAGTGGGAAAATCTTTCATACTTTTTAAAACACCAAAAGTCGGTATTCTCAGGTGGGATGTACTACTGAGAAGTAGAAGTCTCTCAGTTGGAACTAGCTTATATGGAACGTTAAAACATCTGTCATTGCCAACTACAGGTGATCAGTAATTTGAGTAACATTTGATAGTTTTCGAAATGGCATCAATTTAAAAGGAGTAGTTTTTGTTTCTTGATCCAGGGCAGGGATTCTTATTCTGGCTTGTTATACACTTGATCTATCTGAAGAGTATAAACATTGGCTGATACAAATAAAGTTTGGAAATGACACTGAGCAGTGTAGCAACCTACAGAAAACATTAAATAATCATAAAACATGTTTGTTTATATAGATTGTTTTTGTGTATCATTTTCCTGCTTAAGTGGGGCAAAAGTTGGTAAGGTGCATTTCAGAACCCTATTCATTTAGTTATGGAGAGTGGAGAGCTGTTGGCTTGGAGAAGTTTCTAGTACCCAGAGGAAGAAAATTGACACTTTTCATTTTGAACATGCATGAACAGGGAAAACCAAAGCCACTTAGTTTCATCATCAACTTGACGTTGAGGGGACTTGAGTCTCCACTTCACTCATTCCCTTATGGTTGAGAAACTGAGCCCAAGAGAAATCCCTTGCCCAGGGTTGGATGGAGTTAGTGGAAAGCAACCTTCATTGGAGCCATCTTCCCATGCAATCTGTATTCTCAGCCGTGCTTGGTTTTAAGATTTATTTAATGACATGTGTGGCTCTAAGACTATTTGTGATAGTGAATACCACAGATTTGACTGGGTAATGTGATATTTTTTATTTGCTTTAAGTTAACTTTAGCCTTTAGCATGGTGTGATGGAAAGGGCACTAAACTTGGATCCAGAAGACTTGGGTTCAAGTTTCAGCTTTGACATTAGCTCTGCTTCAGCAAATCTGAGGGCCCTGTTTTCTTAATCCATGAAATGGGAGTAATAATACTCACCCAATATATCTTACACAGTGTGAGTATGAATTGTGAAAGGCTTTGTAAAAGTATAAAGTGCCATGTATAAGCATAAGGGTGTTAATCTCATGTCTTCAGTGATAGACTAAAAAGACATTTGTTTCCAAATTTTGTGTTCTGTAATTTGCATAATCTTACACATTCTCTTTCTCTGTTTTTACTCTAAGTATTTTTTTCCCTTTAGAATTTCTTCGTGTTAGGAATTATAGCACCATTAGCCCTTCATATCCATGTGTTCCGCATCACTGGATTCAACCAATCGAGGATCAAGAACATTCGGGGGGGAAGAATTGCTTCCGTACTGAACATGTACAGACTTTGTTTTCTTGTCGTTATACCCTGAACAATACAGAATAACAACTATTTGCATAACATTTACATTATATTAGATATTATAAGTAAACTAGAGATGATTTAAAGTATATGGGAGAACTGGCTGGTTAGCTCAGTTGGTTAGAGCATAGTGCTGATAACACCAAGGTACAGGATTCTATCCTTATACTTACTGGCCAGCTGTCAATAAATAAATTAAAAAAGAAATATGGGAGGATGTGCATAGGTTATATGCAAATACTCCACCATTTTATATCAGGGACTTAAGCATCTGTGGATTTTTGTATCCTTGGGAAGTTCTGGAGCTAATCCTCCATGGATACCGAGGGATGACTGTACTTCTCTTCATCTGGGCTTTATCTCAAAGTGTTTAAATTCAAGCGTTGCCTCTGGTGCAGTTTTCCGTTCCTTGGCATATTCAAAATTTTTGATACTTTATTCAGTATATGAAAGCTACATCCTATAAGACCGTAGGAGACTTAAACAAACATTCAAATTCATACTGTGAAAATCCTAGCACACACTACTATAGATGAAGGACAGAGGACAGTTTGTGATACAATCACCACCTGAAAACAGCTCACCTAGGTACAGCCTTGAAAGCACAGATTGGAAGAGGATTTGGTAATTACACTCTAGTTCTTTTATGAATATAACCAATTTGGGCACCAGAATGGATTTTTAGGCATGAATTATCTGGTCAAGCTAGCCAGATAATTGCCAGCTGTCTCCTTTGCTCTCTGCTTTGTAGACCCAGTCTGAATAATCATGTTCTGCTTACTCATGCAAGCAAGTTGCTGCTTTCCATTTTCAAACAAAAACTAACTGCATGTTAGAATAGTATTTTAATTGAGCTATTTTTGTTGCTGATTCAAAGATCCCCTACCTCGTGCCAAAGGAGTTGCACCGATCAGAACCCCTTAATTTAGTTGATTTGGGGGCTTCCCTTGTTGACTTTGGGGAAGACTTAACTATAGTGAAAGAGATTTGGAAGTTGATACAAGGTTTTGTGGGACATTCAAAACTTATGTCAAATTCCAATCAAACATTTTTCTACTAATTTTCCTAACTAAATGGCAACTCCAGCTGTATAAATAATGATTTTTGTTTGAAAATATTTCTTCCCTTGTTTTTAGAACCATCGGGGGAATTAAATTATAAATAAGTAGCAGCAAAGAACTACTTTGTCTATGTGAAACAGAATGCAAAACTGCTCCGATTCTGAACTGACTTCCAGAATGTAGAGACCACCCTTTAGCATGGGTTGATGAAACCAGCTGCCCTTTGGGGAGGAGGAAGAGGCTTACTCAGATGTTCTTTTTCTTTGTCTGTGTCTTTATTTTATTTATTCATTTATTTGCCCATTTCTCTGTTACATCTGATTTTAATACTATAGTTCTTTCTATATACTCTTAGCCGATTACGGATGCAATGACATGTCCCACTGTGACCATCTTTTTCCCATTCATCTTTTCTTTAAAAAAAAAAAAAAATACATTTCACTCACCTCTCAAACCTCACCCTATTTAAGTGTCTGTAATGGAAATACTTAAATTTATGACCAGTATTGATCCTTTTCTCTCTGTAGGTTTGTGTTTTGGTTATAAACTCCAGTGGAAAAAGCAATGGCACGTCAGCCAGGCCAGGGTACACTATCTGGTATGTCTTCATCTCCTGCAGTGTAACCTCCTTATCAACACGTTACATGCCACCTGGCCCCCTTCATCGCACTTTCTTGCCTTCCCATTATTATACATCAAGGATTTACCCATGTCATTAAACAATTGGTTTTATCACATATTTTGAACTCCTCCTTTAAGAGAGTTGCTTTTATTATGTTGTTCATTACACAAACACTTAACCAGTGCACATTAACCAGTGCCTATGTGATAGGCACATTACTACCAAATAACTTATAATTTATTAGTTGTTAGTAGTTATTAATTATTAAACTCCAGAAAAATTATAATAACTTAGGTTAGTAGTATCAACTTATCCCTTTGAGCACTTTTCCAGAATGCTCGGAAGGAAACAAATAGCTGTGGTGAATTTTTACTTTAGTCCCAGCCTACTTCCAGTCAAGGCAGTATCTCCGCAGAAAAATTTCCATCAGTCCAAAGAAAGAGAAGAAAACATTCAGCTCCTGAGTAAGGCAGAGCGAGTGATTCCCCACTCTGCACATGGGAGGCGTGGCCTCTTTTCTGTCTCTCGGGCTTCTTGGTTGGAAGTCGATGATACCAGTAGAAAAAGGCCATTTTTCTTATTTAGGATTTGGCCTGCTCTCTGCAAACCACTAGAGAAACTGAAGTTTTCTTTCCATAATGATCTTAAGTGCTGATAGTTACCGTCTCTTGTGAAAACTCATTAAGAATGACTTATTTTCCTTTGGAAGGGGAGGTCACATGCTGGCGCTAGCAGTGGAATATCAGCACTGAAGATCAGAAGCCTCCTGCTGTAACTCTGGTTTCCGGGTTTATTTGAGCCTACATCTACCAGGAGTAAATTCTGTGGATATTTTGAATGAGGAAATGTACACATGTCAGGGAGAGGGAAAGTGGTCGGAGGTGGTGTGGGCAGACCCCAGTGTGGATGTGCGAGGGAAGGACCTTCAGGAGTGAGGGCACCCTTTGGGAATTCTTGTTTTGTTTGTTTTATCGGGGTAAATTATACATAACCTAAATTTACCATTAGAACCATTTTTAAGTGTACAATTCAGTAGCATTAAGTATATTTACAGTGGTGTGGAACAATTACCATTATCCATTTCCAGAATTTTTTCACCATCTCTAACAGAAACTCTGTACCATAAAACAATAATTGCCCCCTCCCCTAGCCCCTGGTAACCTCTATTCTTTCTGTCTCCATGAACTTGACTCTTCTAGGTACCTCATATGAATGGAATCATGAAATATTTGTCCATGTGTGCCTGGCTTGTTAAACTTAGCATGATGTCTTCAAGTTTTATCCATGTTGCAGCATGTATCGGGATCTTATTTTTTATGACTGGATAATATTCCATTGTATGTATAGGGACACTCACCAACTTACAATGTTTCAACTTGTGATTTTTTGACTTTATGATGGTGCAAAAGTAATATGCATTCAGTAGAAACTGTACTTCCAGTACTCATACAACTATTGTTTTTCACTTTCAGTACAACTTTTGATAAATTACATGAGATATTCAACACTTTTTTATAAAACAGGCTTTGTGTTAAATAATTTTGCTCAACTGCAGGCTAATGTAAGTGTTCTGAGCACATTTAGGGTAGACTAGGCTAGGCTTTGATGTTCGGTAGGCTAGGTGTATTAAATACATTTTCACCTTTAGATATCTTTTTTTTTTTTTTCCCCCTGGCAACTGGCTGGTATGGGGATCTGAACCCTTGACCTGGGTGTTGTAACACTACGCTCTAACCATTCTCAGCTAACCAGCCAGCTGATATTTTTGACTTATGATGGGTTTATCAGTAATCACCCCCATTGTAAGTCGAGGAGTATCTGTATATACCCCATTTTGTTTATCCAGTCATCTATTGATGACATTTGGGTTGTGTCTGCCTTTTGGCTGTCGTGAGTAATGTCACAATGAATGCTGGTGTCAAGGTATCTGTTTGAGTCCCTGTTTTCAATTCCTTTAGGAATTTGGCAGAAGTGGAATTGTTGGTAGTATGGTAATACTGTGTTTAGGTCTTTGAGGAACTGCCAAGCTGCTTTCCACAGTGGCTGCCCCATTTTACATTCCCACCACCATGCATGAGGCTGGCATGCATGCCACCCTCTGAATGTCACCCAGCTCTAGCTTGCTCACCAGGCCTCATCTTCATTCGTCACTGTTTTTGCTCTTTGGCGAGTCTGCCTGCACCTTTGTGTGGGCTCTGGCTGGAGAGAGGAGCACACCTGTGTGTGTTGTGTTGACCTGGTTGGATATGCTGGCCCATTTGGGAGGTGTGGAAGGCTCTCTTCTCTGGCTGGCAGGTCCAGGGACTGTGCGACTCATCCTGTGTAAAGGGGAGCCAGCCTGGCGAGGAGTGCTAACCCTGCTTCCTCCAGAGACAACTTGCCTTTGAGTCTTGTCATTCTCATGGTAAGCATCTTCTTAATAGCTGCGGCTTCAGCTAAATGAAAAATTTATCTTGTGCTGCTTACCCAAAGGAGAGGCTCCTCACATGTCAGATATTATTTCACCAATTATCTTGGTCACTTCAATACTTTTTGTTCTTTAAAGAAAAGTTTAGGATGATGTGAGTATCTAGAACATTCTACTTTTTCTACCTTTTTATTATTTATGTAGTAGTAAGACATGAAGCAGAAGTTTAGAATTATTTGAAATGTTTTTAACACCTTCAGTTAGCTATGTAGTTGGGTATATATTTAAAACAACACGATCCTTTTCATTGACCAATGTAGACAAAGCCTTTAGTGAGCATTTAGGTTTCTCTAATAATCATTTTTATAAATATCTTAAATCTATTTTTCTTATTTAACCTTTGAAACATTTGCATGAAGCAGGTGGCTCACGGGCACCATTATCTTCTACTGGCAGATAAAGAAACAAGCATATCTGCCAACGCTGAAGGAGGGGCCGTCAGGGTGCGGTGTGGGGAGCAGGAGTGGGGCGCAGGGATGTCTGCCTTCCTATCTGTGACTTCTCTCCATAGACCTGCCCTTCTCAAAGTCCACGGCTGCCCTTCTTGGCTCCTTGTTCTTTTTCTCTCCATGGAATTACTGTGGTGGGTCTGTACATAATTATTCTGCTTTCCAACTCAAAACTTCCCCATATCTTACTCTTTACAAAATCTACACTTTCTTGATCTGAAATCCCCAGTTTGGAATTATTAATAACATTTTTTGAAAATTATAGTGCTTCAGATAACTGTCTTGGCCTGTACGAATTCCAGTTGCATTATTGCCTATAGAAATTATTTGACAATTAATTGTGGGTGCCTATATTGCACATCTTCCATAAAATTAAAAGGTAATTATTATTTCACTTATTCAACCTTAATTTCCTATCAAGCATTTTATCAGTGTTTAGCTTTTGAAATGATAGGACACTTTTCCCAGCTAGATTGTAAGCTCTTTATAGGTAAAAGTTATATAGTAGTTATATATTAATATACATTATATTAGTGTCCCCATGGTGTCTTGTACACTGTAGGTACAGCCCACATATTAGTGATATGATGTGGTACTTTTAGGCAAGATTTTTAATATTAGCTACTCATGATTCATAACAGGTTCAGTATTTATGAAATAAACTTCATTCAAATCCTTGAGAATTCCATTTTTCAGTGTAGCTACCTAGTTGACACCTTAGACAAATTAAAGGGACGTCTACTTCTTAGTTTATTTCTTCAGAAACAAGAACAAGTAGCATCTGGTATGATCCCTAGTGGAACCTCAAAAAATGTTAGTGTCCACCTGCACTGAAAGTCAGGGTGGGTCTGCTTCTCTTCCTTCCGTTACGTGTGTTGCTCGTTAAAGCTATTATCTGGATGAAAATGCAGAGAAACAGTGTGACCCTTGCAGTTTGGCACAACTTGTTTGCATCCTCACCCAGAAGCAAGATCCATGGAAATGAAACATTATGTCAAAAACAAAACAAAAAAACCCAGAAAACACATTTTCTTAACCATTTGATTCAAGACTTTGGTATTAAGTCTTGAGAAATGTTGCAGGTCAACCCAATGGTCTTGGGAAGTCCCTCTGAGTCATGAGTGGGTGTGGTAGGCCTGGAATGTGGGCCTCCAGGCTTTGGTTCTGATGCTAAGTTCCCCAAGGGAATCAATTATGCTGACTATGGCCTTTTTGTCCATTTATCTCCAGGCTCAGCACCTTGCCTTCCACATAGTAGTTGCTCACTACAAGCCTTCTGAACTGAACGGCGTTGACCTTGACAGTCTTAGGGCCCTTGGACAAGTCAGTCTTCTGGATCTCAAGTTCCTCCTCAGTCAGGGTGGGGAGTGGGGAGCAGGTCATAGTGAGTTATTCCTATTGTGTTTAAGAATCTTCGGTGGCTACAGCAACACCCCATACTTAAAAATAGAATAACATCAGTGTTATCTTTTTCCCAGGATTACAAGGCTCTGGGACAATTAGAATGAATATACTTTCTCCATTTTCTAAGACGTGCATTTTTTTCACTTGTACAGATACATCTTAGTGTTGGTGTCCTTCTACGCTTGTTTATAAAACAGTGGTACGTCTGGCAACCGGTAGCTTCTTAGAGCCAAGGAATTTGTTTTCTCGTGACTCTTGGAGGCAGTATAAGACAGTAGTTACAAATTGGGTATTAGAAAAACTTGGATTCAAGTCTGCATTTTGCCACTTTCCAGCTGACGTTTCTCATCCATGACTTAGAAGTACAGGGACATTGGAGTGATACTGTTTAGCACAGCGATCTGCCTTACAGCAGAGGGTCGGTGTGTATTAACTATAATTGTTTTAGCAAAGTGATTTTACCAAAAGTTTAGGGACTTGCCTACTTGACACACATGAGGGTACTTCAAAATTTCCTGGAAAGACTCCTATTATCTTTTAATTACATTTTTCCATGAACTTTTGAAGTACTCTTGCACAGGTATTGTGTTTAACACCACAGGTAGCACTTAAGGTTGGAATCTTTGCTGACCCCAGTGTAAAAATACCAATTTCTGGATTAGGATATGGAAAGTGAGATATGTAATTCATCCTCTATTATTTTTGACAGGATAGATGGCTCAAAATTTAGAAGGAATCTAAAAAGTTAAAAGTAAAAATGAATAAATCTTCATAACAAAGAGCAACCTTATGAAATGTCACTATTTTACTACATCTTTATAAAAGAATGCAACCACCTTAGACCCAGAAGATGATAGTTTTTTAAACTGTGTACCTTGGATAATATTAAGGTGCGGTGTAATAAGTTAGGCTCAAGTATTAGCTTGAATCTTATCAGGGAGAATAGGTAGATCCACAGAGCATGGAGGAGGAAGGAACCTCCACCTTATCCTATTTAATGTCGTGCTGAAGAGAGTGCCACCAGCCAGCGCCTGGTGTTCTGCAGCTGTGGCAGATGTGGGGGAAGGGCACTGCCTCTCTTGTGAGGTTCCTTGCCCCGGGGACAAATGAATTAAGTGATACTGTATTATTAGTGGGGCATGCACGTGCGTGCATGTGTGTGCGTGCACGTGTGTGTGTGTGTTTGAGAGAGAGAGAAATACAAACATCCAATAAGTCTTGCCATTTTGCTTTATATCAGACAACCCACACCTACTCCTCAGCACAGGAATGTAGTCATAACTGCAAGCCACTGCTTTCTCTGCCCGGGCCTCTACACTTGAGCAGGTCTTGGAGGCAGTTCACCACTGCGCTAGACTGACACCCACAGCAGTCTTCTGGGATTTTTTTTTTTTTTTTTTTTTTTCCCTGAATGACAGTGATTTTTGTACTGATCCAGCCTATAAGGATAAGGGCCAGGATGAAACAGAGAATTTATTTTTATATCATGTCATCTTGTGCAGAGACTGCAATATCATCAGGAGTCAAAAATCTAAGGGATTAGTCTGTGAGGTCATCAGCTGGGTTACAACACATCCATTCGTTGTAAACAATCACCAATAGCCATTGCCATAATTTATTCTTGCCAGTAAATTGGGTTTTCAAGTGACAGCATAAGCTACCAGAATTAAGCAACGTGGAGCTCTCCTGTTCATGATTGCTGGAAAAGACCTTTGTGAGACTTCAGGTACCACCACCTCATTCTGGAGATTTGCAAATGGAGGCCCAGAAAGGGGAAGTGACTTGCCCAAGGTCACACCCTGGGTTAGGGCCATACCGAGAACTAGACTACTGGTGATTCCTGACAGCTTGTCCTTGGGTCTTTCTACTCTACTTCCTGGTGACACAGTGGATAGGATTTTACTCCAGTTTCATTCCTGGAGGTTGACATGAAAGGTTTTCACTTGTCTAACCCCATTCTCTTTCTGCAGGTAGATTGCAGGTGCTAATTTTAGAAACTGAGCAAAGGATGGTAGAAAGCCAGTTTGTAGTAGACTCTTTGGTTTGGTTGTCATGAGTGCTCTGGATACATAGCTTGGAAACATCTCTAGAGAAATAATAATCAGCTCTCTGAGGAGTGCTAGTGCAGGCGGGCATGTGTATGTGTTCCTGTAAATTCCTGGTGCGGGAGAGGTTGGCTGACTTGTTTTCTTGCACTGTTGTATGACAGACAATCATAAAAATTAACTCATGTGCCCAGAGTAAGTTAAATGTGTTTATCTTTGTATATATTTATGTGTATGTACATATACACACAGACATGTACAGCAGTCTGAACATAGGAGATGCTTTTAAAATATGGTATTTTAGGGAATATATAAAAACTGGCATACCTCAGATGGACATGGAGGTATAAAAAAGCTTGGTTAATATGGCTTATTTGTATACTTCATGTTGTGTATTTTATACAGTTCTAAAGGTGTTTCATCATTTTGAATTAGATAAAAGACAGGTTTGAGATGTGGGGAAAAGGAAGATTGTATTTCTTGTCTGGTCTGGGGAATGTTATATTCCTGAAGTGTGTGTGTCTTTGTGTGTTGATTGTTTATTTATTAAAACAAAACTGGGGTGAGAGGAGTGCCACATAGTGAAAAACATTTTATAACAAACATCTGAACTTCACTTGAAAGTATGGGCTGCAAAGAAATGTAAATTCATTGTCTTAATTGGAAGAGAGTATTATAGAAATTGAATGATCCAGTAAAACTAGAAGCCTGGCTTCTTTCATCTTCTGAGACCTGATTTGGGTTTTTTTTGGTTTTGGGGGGTTTTTTGGCAGCTGGCCAGTAGGGGATCCAAATCCGTGACCTTGCACCTACTAGCACCACGCTCTCTCAAGTGAACTAACCAGCCAGCTGAGACCTGGTTTAGTAAATGCCATTCTGAAAAGCCCTTGCCTGCAAAGTGGACTTTGCCATCCAATTTCTGGCCTCCTGCAGGTCAATAACTTTGTCCTCGCACTATCACTTGACTTGTATTTACTAGGTACTTTTTTTTTTTTTTTTTTTGGCTTTGGATTGTACTAAAAACATACACGTAAAGAAAAAATGTTCATATACACCAAAGGTTTCTCTTTTTTGCCGGGGGGAGGCTGGCCTGCATGGGGATCCAAACTCTTGACCTTGGCGTTATAACACTGCACCGTACTCTAACCAACTGAGCTAACTCGCCAACCCTCTCTTTTTTTTAAATATAGTTTCATAATTTGTTTTCAGCAGCTATTATGAAGAAACTTTTATAAAAAGGTACACTTTGAAAATCTTGCTGTGCAGGCTGTTGCCATCCACCTGCCCTCCTAGGCCTTTTACAAGTCACCATTTCCATGAGGTTCTCCTAAATTCTTCCACTGCTTATACTAATTCAAAAACTTAATAAATGTTTTCTATTTTCCCTCTTTTCTTAGAAAAGATGACAACTAGATGTTATTCTGCACCTCGGTTTTACATTGAACGATATACTATAATGAGCTTTCCATATATACCGTATGTACAGAGCTGCCTCGTAGTTTTTAGAGCTGTGTGGTTTTCCACCGTGTGGATGTCTCAAAGTTATTAACTCAGTCTCCTCTGAAGAGACCCTTTGATTCTTTCAGTCTTCTGCTATTACAAAGTTGCAGTGAATACCTTGTTTGAATATTACTCCATACGTGTGCAGTTGTTATCTGTAGTTTCCTATAAGGCAAACTGAGATTTTGGCCAGCAGACATGTGCATATGTATTTGTGATAGTGAGGATTGCCTTCCTGTGGGCTGTTTTATCTTGCAGTCCTATCAACAACTTATGCGAGAGCTTCACCAACAGAGATGGTTATCCAACTTTTGGATTTTTGCCAATCTCATGCGAAATACACTATGTCGATATGTTTAAATATGCATAACTTAAAAAAAAAAAACATGAAATTGGATGTCTTTTCCTATCTTTAAAGGCTATTCGTTTTTGTGTTTTTTCCTTCTTTTCTTTTTTTGCAAACTATATGTTCCTGTACTCAATTTACTCTTCTATTGGGTTGTTGGTCTTTTTCTCACTGATTTGTAAGGGCTCTTTGTATAATAGGGAGATTATCTCTAAGTCTGATACAATCTCCAAATATTTTTCTCAGTTTAATCACCTTTATAGTCTTTGAAGTTTTCATTTGCTTCATATGGAAGTTCATTTTTACATAGCACGTGTTTTCCCGTCTTTCTTTTATGGCTCTGGATTTGGAGTCACAGAAAGTATCCTCCACTATCTCCTTTCCACACACACATTCAGGAATTGACCTATTTTCTTGCACAAGTTCTGTGCTATTACTTTTTTATATATGTATTTAAATATTTGCTCCTTTTGAGGTTTATCCTGATATTCTGTGAAGTATGGATTCAACTTAATTTTTTTCCAGAGAGCTACCCAGTTGCCATAACCACTTAGTTAAAAAGCCCAGCTTTACCTCCACTTAAATGCCACAATTATAAAGCAAACATTTTGTAAGTGAAAAATAGGCCCTATTCACTTATAAAACAAGAAACCATAAGTCAGCATTTTTTGGAAAGACTGTTTTTAACTTAAGACAGCTCTTCCTCTTCTCGCAAGATAAAGTTTACTCATGAGTGAATAAGTGAAGTTGAGTGAGCCTACCTGTTTGTTCCTTCCTAAGGGAAAGATAAAATTTTGCCTCTTGGCATAAATCCCAAGATTTATCTTTAGCCAATGTCTCCTTTCACTCAAAGTATTTGTCTCTTTGTCACAAAGCCTGAAGCTGGATAGAAGCATTTCTTGTTACTCAAGAACTATGCGTTTTGTGAGCCCTTAGAACAGGGTTCTCGAAGTATGGTCCCCAGACCAGCAGCATCAATGTCACCTGGGAATGTGTCAGAAATGTGTCAGATTCCCATCTTTCACCTGTGGAATAAAGACCTCATGTGGAGGAACCCAACAATCTGAATTTAACAAACCTTCCAGGTAATTCTGAGCATGCTTAAGTTTGAGACCCATGACCTTAGTGCAAATTGCAGCCCTATAGCACTGCCTTGTGAGTGGATAGGTTTGGTCCTTGACATGTAAAGACTAGCAGGAAATGACAGTATCTGTTCTATGACAGTGGTATTCTTAGAATAGGAAACTTCTGTGGGTCTTTTCCAGAAGTCACAAAGATATATCTCACTAGTGCTTTGGACTGCTATATCTTCTATCCAAAATTCTGCCACTGGGTCAGTGCTTTCCTTTGTCATAAATTTTTTTAAAAAACCAGCAAAACTGGTTTCTATGATATGTGAGGAAGTTTTTTAGCATTGAAGATTTGTCCTATCCCCACAAAAGCATCATTGTTCCCTCTCATCCCTTGCCCTTCTGCCAGTAAAAACAATTTGATACCATAACAGAGAACGTATTTACCTCTGATAACTGTTAGCCACTCCATAACGGTACTTATATTTGGCAGATGAAGGCAGAGTTCCCAGAAACAGCAGTAACCTAATTGCCAACCAGGGTTCAGCTTAGAGCAGTAGTCCTAAAAACTTTTCTGGATATTATAATCCACTGGATAGCTTTTTAAAATCCTGTTACCCAGGCCATACCCATAAAACTAAATCCATATCTCGGGTAGGACCTAGGGAATCAAGATTTTAAGTATTTTGGTTATAATAACAAGGCCTGTAACAGGGACCAAAATATCACATGGAAGAAAGTGGTCCTGAAAGCCCAAAAATCAGAATAAGAAATCGGTAGTTTTTAAATAGCAACTTGCTTGAAACTTAAATAAGCACTTTTTTGGATGGCTTTCTCATCTTTTGAAGAACCATGTTGCAGTATGTGTTTCTCTCTACATCCTCAGTATTTTATTGTAAAAGTCTTCTTGCTGGTTGATTTTGTTGGCAGCAGGCAAAGTGATGAAATGCCAGTGATCACCTGTGCCAAGTGTCAGAACTGGACTTTCCTATTTGGTTCTGTTTTGATGCATTAAGCAGATTGATTCTAACGTTCTTTGGAAACTAACCTACTGAAGCTTCTGCTATCTTTAAGAGCTCCTGGGAAAGCTATGGTCCTTTCTAGATCTTTCCCCACCTTTTGGCCCATCAGATATTGCCTTGTCCACAGCAGCAGCTGACGATCCTTCCTAGAAGTTCTCAGTTTTATTTATCGACCCTGCTGCACAATTTTCCCAGTAACAAGCCATAGTTGGTTGAAAGGGGAGATGGGCATTAAATAGAAAACTTTCTAAATGTCCTGTTTTCACTGAAGACTGGACACTGCTCGTAACAAAGCAAACATTCTTTCGCACTGGCCCTGGGGCTGGGGTGTCCCAAATGCTTTGACAGGAGTGCCATAAACAATGTGGTAATAGGATGGGGACAGAAAGGAATTCTCTCATTCCTGTTACACCTTCAGGCAGTTCTAGAACCAAACCCTTAGGAGCCCAGGGAAAGAACTCATGAAATGATACAGTGGCTTAGGCGTGCCATGGCCACTCTCCAGTTTAAGTATAGAAAGAGCTGGGCAAAGAGCTTCTGTGCTGGGCTACAAGCTAAGTCACAAGTCAAGAGAATTTTGGTGTTCTTCAGTTCTTATTTAGTATTCTAGGATGGTTTGTGAAGTATATTTTCTTTACCTTATTTTTAACCGTAATCTAGTGAAAGTTTCTGGAGTTTAGCCTAAGTTTGCCAGGTTCTGCTCAGTTTTGCTCAAACATGGTAAACACAAATGAACAAAAGAGGTAAACTCGTTAACTTTATTAGTATGTGAGGCTCTCACAGGCATTCAAGCCCTGGAAAGTATTCCAGGGAATTTTCTAGCCCTCTCTTCACTTTGTACAAATGAAGAAACTGAGGCCCGGGGAAGATCTATAACTTGACTCATGTTTGTTGACATTCCTCCAGTCTCCGAGTTTTAAGAAAAATTTTAACTGATAGGAGGGTACTGCAAAAAACTTGAAAAATAGAATTGAAAGATAATACAAATCTTCCCAAACTTTTTGCAGTACACTCATATTTTGCAAGCTGACAAAAAGAAGTATACACTGACAGTGGAAATGACTCTCGTTTTAATGTATCTGTTCTCATAGTTTCTTGTTTTATTCACCTTTATAATCTACTCTGAGAACATCATCATAAAGATCATCCTCCTAAATTGGGATATGATTCAAATAGTATCCTGTCTTTTTCCTCCTTGCTTTTTATAAAATGACTGCCTACACGCATATATGTGCATACACACATATTTTAATGTGAATGCAAATAGAAATAGATATTGTGAAAAAAATTAATGTCAGTCCACTAGTTGAAAAAAGTACCAAAGTATTTACAAGGTTCATTAACCATATTTTTAATAAAACTATCAGGGTTTTTTGGATTAGATAATTTTAATTTATATGAGTAAATGATGTTCTTAGATCTTTAAACTTCAACTGATTTGTAGAGATCACAAAGTTTTGTTTACCACACAGATAAGAATTTGTTGCTTTTTGAATAACCAGGTAATTATTTTGCATTTGTAATGACTAATTGCAAAGTGTTCCCACTGATAATAGGAATCTCTAGATGAATTCTCAGGTAAGATCTCATAAGGAGTTCTTTGAAGTTCACTTGAGGTCATTCATCAAGAAAAGCAGTGTATTTCAGGTTTGTGAACTCACTGTATCCACAGGTGAGATGCCCAGGCTGCGAGCCCTGGGAGGATCTGACATAGGTAGGGCTTCAGGAGAGAGTTTCTTCTCTGCGCCCTCTTGCCTACATCTGGGGAGAAATTATTCTCTGACTTGTCGGGTTCAACTAGAGTCTGTTTTGAGATCGTTAGTTCTCTATTTAGTCTCCCAATTAACATCTATTGAACTAGCAGCAAGTGTCTAGAATTGTTATAAAGTATATGGACTAGAGGTAGTGAAGAGATAAGAGGCTTGGAAAATAAACACTCATAAAAAGAAGACAAACTTTCAGAGTGGCCCCTTAGCTGCACCTGCCACTGTTGCCCCCTGTGAGAGACTGTTCATTCCATGTGAGCTAAATGCCTGTTCAAATAATGATTGCTCTTCCTATAATCATTGAGCTGCTGAACAGAGCCAGGGTCCTTGATAAGCATTATAGTTTTTATTGATTTTATCGTCAGTAAAGGGGTTAGTATTATCATCATCCCTTTCCTACAACACACTGGCTTTTTTTTTTTTTTTAAACTCATTTAGATAAAGAACATTTTTCTTTGTATACATGTTCATTGAATTCAGTATTGTCAAGTCTGTATATTTGCAGAGCTGTTGGATCACTACTGTTCCAGCCCACATTTTTCATAGTATGTTTTCAAGATCTTTTTATGTGCATTTGAAAAATGAACATGATTTCACATACATTCATTAGCAATCACTGCTGTAGGCCTTCCTGTTTGATTTTTCTTCTGAACCTCAAAGGTAGTGGCTAATTATGAAATAGAAAAAGGCTAACTACAAGAAGCTTCTGAACCATAATCTGTCAAAATGTTTGCCCACATTAGAATAACAAGGAATTAGAGTCTCATTCGTGTGTCAGAACCTGAGGAGTCATAAAATCACAGAGTGTCAGTGGAAGAATTCAACAAATTGTGCTTTTTCATTTTGATGGCTGTATCTTGCCCAGTAGATTTAAAAAGAGAAGATCCATACTTGGTTCCCCAGATTGAGGGGTCTTTAAATCTGAGGTCACACAGCACCTATGAACGGTGGTGGCTGTGCTGCCACTACCCCGGCCTGGCTCCTCTCCATGCCCCGTCCCAGCCCATATCTCCATCTCCTCGGCCTTAGAAGAAACAGCTTGCTAGTGGTCTCACGAGTGGAGCTTGGAGGTAAATTTTTTCTCCGTTTTTAAGAAAGTTGAATTATTGTCTTAGAGCCAATACGTGTCTTGTCAGTATGGCTTGACTCGCTTTCCAAGGATTCCAGTTAAAGGACACTTTATTTTATGTGACAATAAAAACTTAATAACTGATACATCAACCCATAGTAAACATCATCCAAAGGCAACCGTGACAAAATTAAGTCCCTAAAATAACAGGGAAGGACAACAATAGCAAAAATAAAAATGTTTGTAACTTCAAAAAAATAAATAAATAAAGGATACTTTAAATGCTAGGAGATTTCTCAAAAATAGGAAGGCCCGTTGGTAAGATTCTTCATGAGAAAGGGGCTAAACTATTGCTTTTTTGTATGGGTAGTGCATTTTTAATATTCTATCCTCCAGAAATGGTTCCAGGATGCTTCCCTGGATGTTATAGGGAAAAACAATTAGAATGAGAAAGTTTTTCCATTATCTGCCCTAGCCTGGGCGTTTTAGGATGATTCTCTAACCTCAAAAGTGGTTTAGTCCTTAATTTGCCTTGTTGGGATCATATGAAATGGGGTCTTTGTAAGACTTTTCACGGTTGTTTGCTCCATAGTGATCTAGGCAGGAAGAGCTTCAGTGGAAAGGACAGCGGGAGGAACGAAGTCACAGGAAGCCTCTGCAGAGACTCATTGATCCCAGAACAGTGATACTAGCTATAAAAGCCAAGTACCACTTTTCTTTTTGGCAGCTGGCCATCAAGGGGATCATAACCAAACCCTTGACCTTGGTGTTACAACACAGCACTCTAACCAACCAAGCTAACCAGCCAGCCCCTAAGTACCACTTCAACCATTAGATGAAGAGCCTCTTTTGAAATCTCCTGTTACCAATACGTGATGTTACCTATTATGCTAATAAATAGTCAGTGTATCTGACAATTGACATCACTATGTTTACATTGATTTTTTTAAAATAAAAAGACATTTTCATCTTAAATTAGAGGTTTGTTAAGAGGATCCACTTTTCCTTACTTATAATAAGCGCTGTGAGGGTCCACAGTAGGCACTGGATACATTATAGTTTCCTTTCTGAAAATTTGGGAGTTCCCGAACTATAGGAAAGTGGAGAGCTAATACCGTAGAAATTTTTAATAATCCTAAAATCTAAATTCCTGCCATTCCTTCCTTCCTTTCTCTCATTCATTCTTTCACAAAAGTTAATTAATTCTTTGCTGGTGTTCCTGAAGCTTCCCCACCCCATGCCCCCCAGAAGCTCAACCACCTGGGGACTTCTCATGGCCCGGCTGGCCCCCACCCTTCTCTTCGCCATAACTTCTGGTTCTCCAATTTGTCATAACCTTTCTGGTAGGTCCCTAGGCTTTTTTTGTCTTTAACCTGTGTTTCCTCTGTTTACATTCTGTTTTCTCCAATTTTTCAAATGAATTGCAAAGATAATATGCCCTCACACACATTCTATCAGAAGTATATAGAATGTTCTAACTACTTTAGCCCTTTTTGTTCCTTGTGATGGACTTCCTTCTAGACCTTTTTCAAATGTATTTTCAACAGTAGTAGTTTTTGTTTTTACATGAGAGAACACACATATACAGTTCTGACTTGGTTTTTTTTTTTTTTTTTCCTTACTAGATAAAGCAAAAATGTACCTTAGCCATAGAATACTGCAGGTACATAATGTTCGATAATATGAGTATAAATTGTAGAATGGTTTATTTAGCCACTGACTTATTAATGAACAGTAGTCATTTAGATTGTTTTTAATTTACCCCTGTTAAATATAATGCTATAATAAGCATCCTTCTGCATGCCTCTCTGTGTACATTTTTTAGTATTTCTGTAGGATAAATTAATAACCAGAAGTACACTTGCAGGGTTAAAAGGCCGTACATGTTTAAAATGTTGATAACACTGCCAGATTATCCTCCAAAATATTTGTACTAGGTCACATGCCCACGCTTCTCCCTCACAAGTTGATGCCTATTCATTTTTTTTTTTTTTTTAATTTACTGTAAAATATTTCAGATACAAAGGGCGGAAAGAATAGCACCCATACGATGACACTAAATACAGCTGAAGACAGTTGTGTCTCTCCCTAGTTGCATTGTCCTTTCTTATGTTGGATTCCCCTGGGTTTCTCATAATGTTTTCGAGTTTTATAAAATGTAAAGTTTTATAAAAGGATACCATATATATTCTGTGGGGTTTTTTTACTCAATGTTATATTTGCGTGGTACATCTATGTTAACACCTATTGCTTGGTCCTAATGCTGCTCAACAATTCTTGTTCAGTTGTCCTTGTGCATATGCAAGAGTTTATGGTGCATGCTGAGGGGTTGATGATTTCACTGATAAAAGTTTGCTCTCTGAGGGGTTTTCCACCCTCCCAACATCCCCAGCTCCCACTTCAAGCAGGGTATAAAATTTCGTATGCTTTTGCAGCACTTGGTATTTTCAGACTTTATAATATTTGCCCATCTGATGAGTGTGAAAAGTTTATTTCATTTCAATTTGTGTTTCTCTGGTTACATATTTTAATACTTTTGACCATTTAGTACCCTCTTCTAGGAATTGCCCATTCCTATCTTTTATCTACTTTTCTCTTGGGTTTCATGTTCTGTTCTTGCTGGTTTATATTTATAATTTACCTATTCTGGATAGTAATTCTTAGGTAATTATGTGCATCATACATGTCTTCTTCTGATGTGTGACAACTTTTCATTATCTTACTGTGGTCTTTTGATGACCAGAGTTAATTTTAATATAGTTTTCACATGTACGATTTGTGCATTTTGTCTTGTTTAAGCAATCCTTCCTTTTCACGCAGTCAAATATTTTATTCTTTGTCTCTTGCTCCCCTCAGAGGTCTGCAGTTGAATTTTGTGTGTGGTTTGAGGTAGGGATTCAACTTTATTTTTTCTTCTCAGATAAACAATTTATTAAATAGTCCATCCTTCATAGTGATCTGCAGTGCCCCTTTTGCAATATGTAACATTTCCATGTATGTGTGGAATTGTTTGTGGTTTTCTGGTCTATATCCCGGTACCAAAACACATTTCATCATGATTAGTTTTACAATAAAAGTCTAGATATCTGGTAGGGCAAGTCTCTCAGCCTTGTTCTTTTTCTTTGAGATTGTCTTGGTTTTTCTTGGCCCTCCACACTTCCTCCAACTCATTCTTTAGGTCTGCATAAATGTTATACCAGCTACCTTATGATGGTATAACTTTATGATATATACTTCCATGTCTCCTCTTCTGGTCTGTACTGTATTATTGTCCTGCATTTTACCTATATTATGTGTTATAAAGAACACAATAAAATTTACATTTACTTTTTTTTTTAGACAGTCAATTATCTTTTAAAGAGATTTAAATATAAGGGGGAAAACTTGCATATTTACCCATGTAGTTACCATTTCTGATGCTCTTAATTCCTTTGTGTAGATCCATATTTCCATCTGGCATTATTTCCTTCTGCTCAGTGACTTCCTTTAGTATTTCTAGTAGTGTGGGTCTGCTGATAAAGAATTCTATCCGTTTTTGTGTCTTTGAGAAAGTCTCTATTTTGCCTTTGTGTCTTGAAAGATATTTTTGCTGGGTATGTCAGTTAATAGAGGAATAAACAAACCCAGTTTCTCCTACAATACTCTCAAAACACTCTTCAGATACCAAATTGGTGGTTTTCCCCCCACACATTAAACAAGCCATCCGTTCTGCAGTGGACACCAGCTGAGTGTCCTCCAATTCAATTCTGACATTACCTACTTGGAGATAGAGTCAGATCCCACAAGTTGAGGGCTCAGTGCCACAAAACTGCCCCCCACTTAAAATGCCAATCACAAGCCCTAGTTTGTTTTACCTGTACTTCTGGCCAACAAGCTATAAAATGGGGTCCCCGGGATCACCTCCTGGGATTCAATTAATCTGCTAGAGTGGCTCACAAAACTCAGGGGGAAACATTTTACTTACATTTACCGGTGTATTATAAAGAATATTACAAAGGATACAGATGAAGAGACACACAGAACTTCCATGCCCTCCCCAGGCACACCACCTTCTAGGGACCTCCTCATGTTCCAGCCATCCAGAAGCTCTCTAAACCCAGTCCTTTTTGAATTTTTATGGAAGGTTCATTACATAGGCATGATCGACCAAATCATTGGCCACTGGTGATCAACTTAACCTTCAACCCTTTCTTCCCCAGAGGTTGGGGGTGGAGCTAAAAGTCCCAACCCTCTAATCCTGCCCCTGTCTTTCTCTGTGACTAGCCCCACCCTGAAGCTACCTAGGGGCTGCCAGCCATCAGTTATCTCATTAGCATACTTCAGCTTCTATTATAGATGGGCTTGGCTCCCCAAAACTGATAAAGTGGGGGATTTTCTAAACATAGGAAGGTTCAGATGCTGTGCAGTCAAATAAAATGACAAATGTTCACCTCAGCCTTCAACACTGTATACAATGCAGGAATATTGCAGCATGACATCCAACTGGAGAATAGTTAGTTTGGGGTCTAGATAGCAGAAGGCCAGAGAGCTTCAGGCAGGAAGAAAAGAATATGTATGATGAAGAGTTCGAAAAAAGTTGATTTGGTGAAGGCAAACGGTGCCAACAAGCAAGAAAGACAATTGGAAACTCTAAGGAAAACAAATAAGTTTTACAAGAAAGGGAATGGAATCTCAGAATGTTATTTGACTCTAGTGAACAATATTTATGTAGTCACAATGTGCGGCACTGGTTTTTTAATTTGACCAAAAATAATGATGTAACTATTGGGGGGAAAGGGAGGAAGAGAAGTGGGTGTTGTACCACTGAAGGATGTCAGTACATTATAACTAAAATGGCTAAATCATGACATAGCCGCATAAGCATACTATTTAGAGATTTAGAGGTGACCACCAGGAGAAATAGTAAGTTGGTTCCCTTAGAAAGATAGCCATTATAAGCCAGTGGGTTTTTAAAAATTATGTGCATCTATTTATTTTTAAATTGTCTTAAATTATCCTTAGAAACAAAATATATAAAAAGGAAGGCAGTCACCAGTTCATAAGTAAATGGCTTCTACTCCAAAAGTTCTAAGTCATTTTGAGATTGCTTTTCCTTTAGAAACATTTATATGTATGTGGTTAGATTCCCAAACTAGTCTACAAATACAAGTTATAGTGAAGTTAAAATTTCTAGATAGTTGAAAAACCAGAATAAGAAAAATGACCAACTTTGGAGTCCATTCTAGTAATCCAAGTGAGAAATGACAGAGGAATACAGCTGGGGCTTTCTGCATGCCTGTTCAGCTCACCGGTGATCCTTTTGTGAGACAGTCTGGTTTCCAATTAGGCATCTCACCTAATAGCTCACAGAGGACGCTGCTCTTATTACATTCTGAACTTACCTCTCGCTGAGAAAAGCCAGAGAAGACCTTAAAGCTGCTGTTCATCGTAGGTAACCTCCTCCTCTCAATAACAAGTTGACCCTACGAGTGTGGTGATTAGCATGGCATGTAATGGAGCATGAGTTGGCCCCTTCCTCATTCTTCTGCATCCAAAGCTTCTCTCTCCCCACCAGCACCTTTCCAAACCAGGGCTCTTCCAAGTCTCTGTGCTTCTGTTCTTGTGTGGACAGCTCCTTTGCCTCCCCTCACTTCACTCCCTTCTCTACCAGACAAAGCTCGTTGACCTTCCTCTCCACATCTCCACCCACGTCTCCGTGCAGCCCTTCTTCGTGCCCTCCTGGACCCCGCCTGGGCTCACTGCAGCATTTGTAATGTGTTTCCTGTTCTTAGGTTGCCTGTGCACTCTTTGATAGCAGGGACCACTCTGCCGCTTTTATAACCATACGCCCGTGCCCGTGCAGGGCTTGGCACACAGCAGCCACTTAATAAATATTTGAATGGGTTGAAAAATGGTTAGCCAGATTGAGTTAATATTTAGTCACAACTGGAAACTAGGTGTTCTTTTCTTAAAATCCTCATGCCCTGACCCATTGACCTAATGGCCGGAATCCAAATGAAGTTCATCTGTGCTCTTGTCTCAAGTTGGAAATTCCTTCCTAGGGGTTATTTCACTGATGTACTTGACCTAGTCATCATTCTTTTTATTTTATTTCCATTTTCTTCTATTTTCCTTCTTCCTCTGTTCAAAATGCCTTGTCTCATCTTTGGCTTTGAGACAAAATGTATCATATCTCTTATTCTTTCCCTTGCCCAGATCTCCTATTAACTGGGGGAAAATTTATTTTCGCATTCACAGTTTGTTAGCCTACAGAAGGCCGTGCTTTGTTCTTCATTTAATTTTTCCTGTGGCTCAGTTGCATGGTAGATAAGAACATCACTTCCCTTCCAACCACGAAGCTGGCATGCCCTTTCTGGTAGCACATCCCATGTCTGTTTTGAGCCCATACACACTGAATGGTCCATAACACTTTCAAGAATCTAGAAAATAAACCACCAGCCTTCTTTTGTTTAACACCAAATGGAAATGATTTTTGCTTTTCTTGTTATGCAAGTAACCCACACTCACTTTTAAATGATTTTGAAATATAAAAAGCTAAGATGAGGAAAGTATCTAAGGATACATACTACACACCAAGCAAATAACCATAAGACTACCAGCCAAAGATTAAAGCTTTTAACCGTTTGATGTGTAGTATGTATCCTTAGATACTTGTTTTTAATGCATATCATGTCCCACAAAAATAGTTTTACTGCTCACACCTGCTTTTTTAAAAACTTACATACATAGATGTACATCATTATTAGTAGCATAATATTCCCATATATAAATGTACAATTACATATACAATTGTTCTTCTGAGGTTGGTCATTTATGTTGAACGGATGTGGAAAATACAGATATTCAAGAAACTGGCTGTTTTTAATAGACAAACCCTAGAAACAATATAAATGTTCATGATGTATACCGAAAAGTGGATTGCTACTTTTAATGGCATAAATTTAATGTATATGTAAACATGTCACTTTTTAAAATATAATCAAATATTACAGAAGTATAAATATGAAGTCATTACTCCATATTTAATTTTACTTCCCTGAGGTAAGCACCATTAACATTTGTTGTGGATCTCTCCAGACTTTTTTCCTCTATTGATGTATGGAAAATTATTTATAGTGAGGTGTATAGTTTTACAGTTCTTTACCCCTATGGGATCAGATCATATTATAAATATCTTCCTGTAACTCTAATTTTTCTCCTTTATATTTCTTGAAAGTCTTTCCAAGTCACATGTTAAAGTTAAAATCAGCCTCTCTCTCTCTCCCTCTCTGTGTATGTATGTATATGTGTGTGTGTATATATGTATGTATGTATATATGTATATGTAGGTGTGTGTATGTGTAAAAGTGTGTGTGTGTGTGTGTGTACATGTATGTACACACATACACACATATTTATCTCCTCCACAGGTTGGTAATATTGGAGCTTTGTAATTTACCTGCCAAGGGACTTTGGGAATTTATTCCTTGGTTCATTCAAAATAAATAAGCAAATTTGACTGAGTGCGTGCCATATGCAAGGCTCTGGGGAAACTAAGCTGCTTATGCCCTGAGCTTATGATCCAGTGAGGAAACTTGGAGTGTGTATTTGTCATGATGGTAAAATTATGCAATGGCAGCCCAGAGGTTACTATGGAAGCAGAGGAGGGATATCTCACTAAGGCCAAGGAAGTCATGGTCACTGACACATTATTTGAACAGACCAGGGTTCAAATCCTGGTGTCTGTCACTTACTGAGATTTGGGGTATATCCTTAACTTCTCTGCCTCAGTGCAAGATGGGTATAATGATACCTACCCCACATTGCCATCATGAATATTCATTAGGAAAATGATTATAGTGGAGGAGTGTTGAATGTTCATTAGTAGATGTCTGGTTAAGTAAATAAATCATGGTATGTTAATTAATACAATACTATGCAGCTATGAAAAATAAGGTCATTCTATATGATGGTGATCCAACTTGGAGATGTGTTATTAATAGAATAATGTGTGGTTGGCTACCATTTGTGTAAACATTTTTTGAAAGGTGTGGTGGTATACGTCTATATATGTACTGATGTTTACATAGACTATCTGAAAGGATAGTCTATGCCTTTGAGGAAGGGAATTGGATCAGGAGTGGGAGAAAAGTTTGCTTTCCATATATACCCACTTGTGCTACTTAAGTTATCATTGTACATTTATTACGTAAAGAAGAGTTTTTAAAAATTAAGAATGAAATAGAATTATTTAAGTTTACCATAAAGATGGTATCAATTTAATATAACTTCAAATATTTTTACATTGCAGTTTTTCACAATCTTTTCATGAAGTAGTTATAATCATGGACTTGAATAAGCATACTTAGGGCTATGGGATCTTGGAAAAGTTAAGCACTCTAAACCTCAGTTTTCTCCTGTAAAATAGGAAATAGTAATAACAACTACCTTATGGAGTTGTGAAAATGAGATAACATAATTGATGGTGCATAGTATATTGTAAGCACTCAAATGTTGATTTTATAATAATTAACACTAAAGGTCTTTATCTACCAGGAATCTTGATTGCAAGCGGTAGTAATCTAATTCAGCTGCCTTATACTAAAAAAGGGAATTTGCTGACTCACACAAATGAAAGTATGGTGTGTCAGCCTTTGGGCAAGGCTGTATCTAGCACCTCCCTTGAAGGCCTTAGGACTCAGTCTCTCTCCATCTCTTTATTTACTTTATTGTTGGCTTAGTTCCCAAGTAACTCCAGGCTTACGTACTACTTGCCTAATAACTCCCAGTGAAAAGAACCCAATCCATTCCCAGTAGTTCCCAACATAAATCCCAGGATTGACTGATACATCCTTCCCTGGTTATGAGCCCATCCTTAATCCAGACACTTTGCCGAGGGATTGGAATACTCTCATCAGTGGTCCAGGATGGTAGTACTCACCTCTGTAATCTTATGAGAAGGGTCAGCCTAAGATTTTGAGCAATCTTGGGTTTTTTGTTTTCAGGCTTGGAGACTGATGGAAACCACCTGAACTGATGGAACTGTGGAAGAGTTCCTTCACCAAAGGAAAAAATAGGGGCAACAAATGCCAGGCAGGCAGAAACTACGGGTGTTCCCCACAGCCCAGTGCTTAGCTGCCCAGGGGTTATTCTTATGCTTCTTTCCACATATATGTTTTCAGAAACGCTTGGCAGTACAACTGTTTCATGACAGAGGCATGTCATCTTACACGGGTCTGAAGTGCTAAAATTAGTACATACCTTGTTCATAGTTAAAGTTACCCTTGAAAATACTGCAGGAAGGTGCCTGGTAGGGTATCTACCTAGCATCTCACATCCCCAGCCTCTACCCGTGCTTGGGACCAAATTGGTGGTCCTGTTGAGCACCAGCTAGATTTGTTGTTTTACTGGTAGGAGCCATGTGCTATGAAGATCTGCTTGTAAACAGTAGAATAACTCTCCATTCAGCAAGATTCTCACACTGAACAAACAAAAATCGGGACAACTGAGAGAGGAGGTTTTCATCTGCCCTGGTTCTCAGCCCACGGCAGGGACGGGTAGGTAGAGATCATCTGCACAACTTAAATCCTGCCGTCTAGATTTTTGTTTGATCAAGCATGTGTACTTGAATTTGCTAACTTAATTAAAATTATGCTGCTCCATCATCATATACCAGAATTCTTAGCCATCCTCCAAAAGAGAGTGCAGTTATTGCACCCATGTTCGGGTCTGGGACCTACAGGTAACGTATTGTCCTCTCAAGTGCAGTCTACCCCTCCCTATTCACTAAACAATGCAGGAAAGATAACAGGACAACCCAACAGAAACATCCATTTGGGAAAGGGGAAATGACATAAAGTGGTCACCTCCCATGGCCTGTCATGTCCTCCTTGTAGGGAAAGTGAAGGAACATGGTCAGGGCCCCTCAGATGTTCAGAATCTTGCTGAGCATTTGATGTAAATATGCACGTGCACCCAGGTGTTCCTTGGTTGTTGTCTAATGTAATTGTGCATGTGCACCCGGGTGTCCTGGGTTATAGACTTAAAGATAAAGGATGAGTGGCTCTGATCCACAGTGCCACTGCCCCACCCCCGCCACTGCCCCTGGAATGCCCTGGGAGGCCACTACTGCTGATGGAGGCTGTTACTACCAGTGCCCCTGGATGCCCCGAGAGGCCACCACCACTGCTGCTACCGCTGCTGTAAGCTGCTGCTGCTACTGCTGAGGACTGAGCTCCTGTCGTCTGCCAACAGCTCCCAGGATCTTTCCCAATTACCTAGCATGGACCTGTGTGTGAGGGGTCTGTGACCCAGCCTGGCATGTGAGGGGTCTGTGACCCAGCCTGGCACGTGAGGGGTCTGGTGACCCAGTCTGTACAACGGGTTTGAAGGGTCTGAGCGCTAGCCCTGGCAATACAAATGGAAACTTCGTGTAACTAAAATAATGAGACGTTTTGGCTTTAGTTATGAATCGCTTTAACAATGCCATTGCCCTAACCCTACAACTGGCATAGTCGTGTAGCTTTACACTCCTCGACAGGGATAGTGGGTTCTTGGTGACTTGGTGGAGACATGACTTGTTTGTGGAGCCAGCGTGGCCACCCCGAGTTCTGCTGTCTGGAGGAATTTCTGGGGCTGCTCTCCTTTCCTAGCTCGTTTATTTCTGGTATGGATTTATGGGCAAAGTGATTGATTTCTTAGAGGCTGACATGTCGTAGGTCTTTGCTTTCCAGACCTAGTGATTCTCCAGCAATAAAAGTGTCTTTAAAATTTAGTGGATTGTCTATCTAGTATTTAGATTTGGTCAACTCTAAGGTTTGGTGCTTAGTAACCAAAGTCACACATTGTTACTAGTCCTGATCCTTGAAGTTAGATCTCAGTCTCTTAGCAACAGCCTCTGGGAATTTCCCTAGCCTACAGCTCAATGGCTTCCATAGGCCTTTACCTCAAAGCTATTGGAAACAATAGCCTGGGCGGGAGAGGCAAAACTAATGTGTCCCCAGCCTGCTGGCCAGTGCTCAGTTCTTGAGGGTTGAACCCTACTGTGAGGGTTCAAGGGGAGTAAAGCCTCAGGGGCCCAGGAGTTCTGGGTCCCAAACCCTTTTCCAATTTGCCTTCCTTCTGTTGTTAGCCTGGGCGGGGAAAGCCTCTCTCTGTCTTCTTAATTGCTTTCTACAGAGAGAAAAGGCCCCCATGGCAAAGCTGGGTTTTTTACTTTTAGGTGGGCCAGCCTCAAATGACTCTATGCATACCATCTTCCTGATGGCCACAGAAGTGACCCACACACTCTGCCCCTCCTTGATGAGGCCTGCCGCCTTCCCATTGCACCACAGCTGTCTTGACTCAGCCATTTCCACAGGCTGTCACTTGAACCAGCACATTTCCAGGTTCCCAACTTAAAATACTTTAAGCAAAAAGGAGATTTTATTGGCTAATGCACCTGAAAAGTCTGGAGAAGACCAACTGTTGCCTCCAGAGTGTGACAAGAGCCAGAGTTTTTAATGATGGCCTCCAACCCCTTCTCTCCATCTCTGCACTTTGCTTTCCCTGGGAAAACTTCATTCTCAGGTAGCTTCAGGCTACCAGCTTATAAACCCTCCTGAGGCACACCCCCTTCTTGCCAGTGGTTCCAGAAAAATCTTGGTGTTGGCCTTTGTTCACCCACCTTTGGTCATGTGCCGTGATGGGGATGGACCGGGTGGAACACAATGATTAGCCAGGCCTGGGTCACCCGTGTGCACAAATGCACCTAGGCTGTGCGTAAGAAGGAGTGGCTCGCTAAAGAGGAGCTCCTAAGCCTGTTGAAGAGGGTATGTTTGCAGGGCCAACCAAAACAACTGGCCCACACAAGGATTTGACAGAATAGCTGGGCGGGGAAAATGAAGTCGAGAAAGCTAATTGCCCAATTGTCCTTTCTGTGCCCTTAGAGTAATGTTTAGCTTGGACCTGTTCAGTAGAAAGATGTGTGCCACACATGCAAGCCACACAGTAAAAAATATGTCTCTAAAGAAACAGGAAGAGTAATCATTTCAATACTATTTCGTTTATTTAATAATATTTTATAAAGCCAAAATATCATTTGACATGTTATCACTATCAAAATTGTAGAAGTATCTTACCCTCTTTTTGTAGTAAGTCTTCAAAATCCAGGGTATGTTTTACACTTACCGCGTATGTCAATTCAGATGAGCTAGCAGCCAGCGGCTACTGTAGTGGACAGAACAGGTTCAGCTGATAACTTCCCGTAGGAAAGGTGGATAAATATGAGAAGCTCATAGGCTATTACTTGTGTTTTCACTTAACGGGGAATTATTTTGGAATCGTGAATCTCCTCATTAGGAAAATCTCCACCAAAATAAGCCTAAATACACATTGCCCTGCTAGGTGTCTGGTGGGAGCCACTCTGTCTAAATACCCATCATACCCCTACAGTTAGTACTTACTTATTTAATAATCTGTCTTCTGTCTTGGACTCTAAGCCCTAGGAAGGTAGGAACCCTTATCTGTCTTGCTGACCTCTGTTCCCTAATCCCAGTGCCCAGTACCTAGAGGACACTACGTGGATATTTTTTATGTGAAATGGAATGAAACTAAAAACTTAGGTGAGAGCTTCTCATGTGCCAGGTTTGATGACAAAATGGAGAAAGTGATACTGGTTGAAGCCCAAGGTTGTGTGTTTGCAATACAGTAATCCTCCCTAATGAGGGGGGGGGGGCATTCTAAGACTCCTGAAAGGGCAGATGGTGCCAAACCCTAGTCAAGGAGTACCAAGGTCTCCTTTTTACTTAAAGGCAGCGCTTAACAGCTTCTCTTTGGCATGTCCAGATCACCAGCATCACTCCTCTTGCACTTTGGGGCCATTATTAGGTAAAGTAAGGGTGACTTGAGCATAAGCACTGTGGTTCCAAGATAATCTGTCGTCAATCTGACTCCGAGAGGGCTACGAAGTGACTAACAGGCAGGGAGCATCTACTGTGTGGAGATGCAGGACAAAGGCAGGATTCACGTCCTGGGCAGGACAGCAAGATTTCATCACGCTACTCAAAACAGCACATGATTTAAAACTTATGAAAATTATGAAGTGTTTATTTCTGGAATTTTTTATGTCTTATTTTCAGATTGTGGTTGACTGTGGGTAACTGAAACCTCAGATTAGGGAGGACTCCTGTTTTTATTTTTCTGATGGAGGACCATTTGTAGTCTGCAGCTAGTTGTGTTACCAATCATTCTTTCTTTCGTTGATTATATAGAGCGTGATTGAATATCTACAAAAGCCCAGGTTCTGTGCCCAGCACTGGCTATACAAGGATAAATGGAAAACAGTCCCTGCCTCTGAGGAAATAAGAAACAAATAAGTAAAATAACTGTTATGATAGAAGTAAACACAGAGTTTTGGGAAAGCACAAGGAAAGGGGCCCAACCCAGGTCAGAGAATAGGAGACAGGCAGGAATAGTTTCTGGGGAAAAGCAATTGAAGTTCCACGGCACCTGCAGTGTTCTAGCATCTAGCCCCATGCCTGGCACGTATGTGGAGTCAACAAATAGATGAACAAAGTGGCTCCTGAACCTAATGCTAAAGGGTTGCTGGGTTTGTCCATCTGAGTGTGGATGGATGATCATTGCAGGTAAAGAGAAGGTTTGCATGACAGCCCAGCCTGCAGAACTAGAATCCTGGCTGTAGGGAATGACAAGGTGCCGGGTGGGGTGGAGCAGGGGTGTGAGAGCTGGCGCAAGCCTGCACCGTTTGGCAGGGCAGACCATAAACAGCCTCCCTTCTTGTTAATTGTCCATATGACCAGTGACCAATGATGGTGCTTTCTTATTACAGGCAAAGCGAAGGCTGGAGCTAGGAGAAAGCGGTCATCAGTACCTCTCAGATGGTTTAAAAACCCCCAAGGGCAAAGGAAGAGCTGCACTACGAAGTCCAGATAGTCCAAAAAGTAAGGATTCTTCCATCTCTTTCCTTATCCTCCTTGGTGTGGGATTCCCAACTTTCAAAGCTTGTGGCTGGACAGATGCCAAGGTGTGAATAATTTTGGCATGTTTTCCTCTTTTTCATTTTTTTCTGTGCCTGTCCAAAAAAATAAATACAACATGTGCAGATACCCAGCGAAAGGCTACAGGGTCACTCCAGTACCTGAATAACGATCTAATGGAAGGCGTCTTTAATGGTGTACAGTTTCATTTTCCAACTCAAAATACGGGCTTTTGGTATCGTTCTATAATCAATAATTTTAACTTAACGGCATTACGTCAGAGTCTGAGGCTAACTAGATGTCAACCAACCATGACAGAGTCAGTAATTTCTGTGCCAACCTCAATCTCCAGCTCCACTGTATGGTAGCATACAAATTGATTGATCCCAATAAATTGTAGCTTGTTTCCCTTTCAAATGCTATCATCATTTTGGGGGTGGAGAGAGAGAGAAGTAGGTTAGAAATAGCTAAATAGTCCCTTTGTGTGCCTGCATTTAATGCAAAGGTTAAGTGAGACTTTTTTCTCTCCTTTCCTGTAGTTTATGCATTAGGCCATCCACAAATTGTGTGTTTAATGCTAAATTAAAACCTTGACCTATACACCTATAAGGGAATAAATACAATATTAAATAAGGGAATTTTGGGGAGATTTGATATAAAGACTTTTTCAGATGTTCTTCATCAAAATGAAGCATTATTTGAAAAATTGGTGAACAAGTGGTACACACACACACACAGATGCTGGAGTCCAAAAGGCCAGTTGAGATGGGTGTGTGTGGGCCACTGTCCTGGAATGCTGGAGCGATTCATAGCCCAGATCCATTAGGGTAGGGCCCATGTTTGCTGATCCCCTGAGGCTATATTCATCCATTCATTGAACAGATATTTTTGAGTACCTGCTGTGTGTAAGACACTTCATTAGACCCACTGAGTAGGGTAAGCCAATGTAGAAACTACTGAGAAATTCAAAGTCAAGTGCTTTAATCAAACACAGGAATTCTCATTGTCCCTTCCTTTTCTAATAAAGCAATTTCATAGCTTCTATGACTTGCCAAACACAACAGCAACAACAGCTTTGCTTCAGATACTAATACTTGGGCTGCAGTGGGAAAGAAGGCTTGCTTAACTGCAAAGAAACCCTTCATTTCTTTACCCTTCCCCCTATCCCCCCACCTGCTCGGTTTTTGTTTTTCTTTAAGCTCCAAAATCTCCCTCAGAAAAAACGCGGTATGATACGTCCCTTGGTCTGCTCACCAAGAAGTTCATTCAGCTACTGAGCCAATCACCCGATGGGGTCTTGGATTTGAACCAGGCAGCAGAGGTGCTAAAAGTGCAAAAGAGAAGGATTTATGATATCACCAATGTCCTGGAAGGCATCCACCTCATTAAGAAGAAGTCTAAGAACAACGTCCAGTGGATGTGAGTAGGAGTCTGTCCTGGCTCTAAGGGGACCATTTCAGATTGCCTCAGTTTCTCCCAGTTCCCACTTCCATATTGCACACCCACACTTCATTTCTTTTCTCTCCTACTCTTTTCTACTCTCTCATTCTCTCTTCCCTCCTCAACTTCTAAGCCAGAAGTTCAGAGTCCCTTTACAAAGAGACTTTCTGTTTAGATACTGTCAGAGATAAAAAGATTGCTATTTTTAAAGCATCAAGCAAGGGGATCTTGGATTAAACAGGCCCCAGCATTGCTGTTCATCTGTTACATTGAAGTCTCTGTGTGTGCTCACAGTTGTGATCTGATAGATGCTTACACATGTCTTTGGCTTGTCTCTAATAAGAATCTGAAAATTAAATACAGCTGTATATTAACAAATGTGTGTGTATATACACAATCTCACAGTCACAAGGTATCTTTATCCATGGTTTTAATAGCAAATTAACTCACTTTCTGTGTAAATTAAGGCAAGTCTTAAATGCCTGAATTTCTTCTGCAAAGTAGGAGTGATAACACTTGTTACCTGTGCACCCACCTGTATGATTAACGTTATGATAATGTCATTTGTGAATTATGGATAGTGCATCGAACAGCCAGTAATTGAACTATTAAAGCATATTGAAAGGGAAAAAAATCTGTCCTGGAATGGCTTTGTAAAAAGTACCAGGTCAAACCTGGTAAATGAAGGGGCATCTTTTTTGTGCTTTTTGGAAATTCTGTGACAGTTGGGTAACCCATTTTGGCCTGTAGTTTAGAGAAACCTCCTGGGCACTGGTCTCTGTTCTTGCATATACCGTATCTGTTGCCTTTACCTCCTTTTCTTTTTAGTTGTTGACCCTCAGAAAGACCCTCAGAAATTATCTAGGTCTTTTATGGTTTGGGGATGATGTTTTTTGAATTTTGCACCATGTCATCTTTTCTATCTTTCTATATCATTCTATCCTTTTTCCCTCTTTCTCCCAGCCCCCAGGCATGTGGGGTGGAGGTGGGGGTGGCAGATGGCTTCCTTTTGCCCTCTGAATTTGAGCCTTCTGAGGAAGTTTAGGCCTACCCTGGAGGAAAGAACCCTGAAAATAGCAGTGCTTTTTCATTTAATTTCAATGGTGTGAAAAGCGCAGGACAGCATTTATGGAAAAAAAATATGTATAAATGTCCTAATTTTAACACTTGGCTAAGAAGCAGTGTGACCTATGTAAAGAGGGGACATTTACCCAAGGAACCATTCCTCCCTCCTCTCCCCCTCATGAATAGCCATATAGAGTCTGTGTTCGGGTTTCTAGGGGCTGCAGTCTGTCTGAGGATGGGGGCATGCTGGCCCAGTGTCAAGGCCTGTCAAAAGAAGTGACCGAGCTCAGTCAGGAAGAGAAGAAATTAGATGAACTGATCCAAAGCTGCACCCTGGACCTCAAACTGTTAACCGAGGATTCGGAGAATCAAAGATATCCTTTGTGCTACCGGTTCATTGGGGGTTTGTGCCTTCTAGGCTATTTCCAGAGTTGACAATCTGATTTACACACAAGGTAGATTTTTGCTCTGGTTTCTTATAAATGAGTGTGTGCATGTGTGTCTGTGTGTGATCCCATTTAGCTTTGCCTAAGAAGTCAGTATTTATTGTAAGATAGTCATGAGATTGGATCCCGGCATTATCTATTTTGATAGCCAGGTGGGAACTGCTTCTTTAAAAGCATTTTATCCATGTATGGTTGAGGCATGCGGATACATTCGTGGCGTAAGGCCACACTATTAAGATTCGTCTTTGGCTTCCCAGATTTTTGGTGGGTGTGAGCTGTCACTGCTGGGGTTCTCACATTCTATTTTCTTTTCATCAGATATTGTAGCAATTGGAATTTGTTGAAACTATCTGATTGGGCTATAGTTGAACGGTTTAAAAAGACTATAGGAAAGTCATACTGTAACTTTTAAAGTGCATTATGCTGATTCCCACTACCAAAAACTTATTTCAGAAGTACCCCCAAATCTAAATTTATCTATAAACATTAGTCCTCAGAAATAAAAATACAAAAAGCTAATTCTTGTTCTCAACTTGCTGTCAATCTATTGACCATTACAGGAAAACTCGCTCTTTTTCATCTCACTACAGACAAAATAAGAGAGAGATTGCTTCATATGTCAGCAAGAGAATTTGCAAGTATTCTCAGTTATTGGTAGAAGACACAAACGATATTTAAGTTATCCCATCTCTAATTTTAGTTCCAAACATTTGATGATTTCATGTTTACTTTTGTTAGGTAATAAAAATAAGATGTGTCCTTCTCAGATTCTTCTAGTGTCTCATATTTAACAGGTCTTCCCTTGGAGGGTATGGGGACATTTAGTTTCAATTCAGGCACTTTTCTAAACCTGCAATTGTTCATTTGCTGTTGACCAAAGGATTAATCTTGTCAGCTGACAATTAGTGAGATGGAGAAGAGGTGTGATGATTTGAGCTGCAGTGGGGGCCAGAGTGGGTTTACAGGGATCAGACCAACAACACCTGGGCTGTTTCATTCATTTTTGAGTTCAGAGCCCCATTGTGGGAGAGCTGTGTAGTTAACACACAATTGTCAGCTTTCTGGAATGTGTGGCTCATAGCATTGTTACCTATATAAGCTTTCTCTGGGGCCTTTGTTGCAGAAAATGAAAGCTTCCTTGCAGGGGATTGCCAACTTAAGAGGCAAATTCAGGAGGGAGCCACAAGGAAGCACTTTTAAGTTTGTAAGATTAGAAAATATGTTTGCACAATTCATTTCAACTCATCAATCATTTCCCAGTTTGGTACAGCTTGTTCACAAATGTGTTGAAATTTTCCTTCCTGTAGCATGTTGACTAATTCTAGATGAGTTTTTATTTTAATAAGTTCTTGTCACATAGCTTTTTGACAGTGAGTTGTAGGGTAAGTACCTGGTTATCAGTTTTCCCCATTGTTCTCAGCAAAAATTCAAAACTGTTCAGTCTTCTATAAAGGCATTGGTTGCCTTCTTTGATGGGATAAGTGGTGGCCTAAAACCCAGATTCCCATAAGAGCAGTCACTATCAAGCTTGACACTGAATTGACTATTGTCTCAACTGTTGAGACTTGAAGAAGATAGTCTGTGATAGATGCCCGTAAATGTGCACGCAGATTCTGTGTAGGTGTTCGCTGCCTTTTTCCTGGGGAGTAGTTTCATAGCTTCCTTCAGTTTCTAATAAGAAGCTAATATTCTAAGGGCTCTTAGAGCTTCTAGGTTCTCTAAGTACTTTTTCTATATTAAACATGTTAGATCACAGACTCAGTTAGTTATATTACCTGCCAAACTGCCTTCATTGATTTGTTATTTGCTATTTTATCCTAGGCATTTTTTTGTGGGTTCATAAAAAAAAAAAAAAAAACAGCTAAAGACATTGTCTATTTACTATGTTACTCCATGTCCCTTATATAAGAAAGCCATGCAACCTATTCTGTTTAGTGCCAAGGGTCAAGCTCACATTGTCATGTAGTAAGTGCCATATTCTTTCATGATATCCTTTTAGGCTTGGTTGCTAGGACACTTAAAAGGATTGTTCAGTGCTTAGAAGTAACTACCAAGAGTGCTGAAATACTATTTTATTCTCTTTCCCTAAATCAATGTTTCTCAAATTCATTCAGGTTGCAGAACACCTGGAAGCTGCTTTCCTCCTTGTGAACACTGAAATTTTGGTAGAGTTAATAATATCACACAAAGGACAATTTTTCTAACAGAGAAGTAATGACACTGTTATCTATTAGCAATATGTAATCACAACAAGCCCAGGTGCACTTAAGAAAACAAGCTGTCTGCCTGAGCAGTATTCTAAGTTCTCTACTAATATATTTGCTATTTATTCATTCATGTGGTGGCTGCCAACATGTGCTAATAGCAGATAGAAGTAACTGCAGTTTCAAAAAATTTATGGTTAGAAGAGCTTAAATTTTTTTCTGCATATTGAAATATGCCATTATTCAATTTGAGTGACAGAACACTTCATTAGAGTTCATGGAATACCTGTGCTCCAAACAACCCTGATTTTCAAATCTCTGACCTAAATAAGTTTTATTTCCTTAAGTAATAGCTTTTATTTTTATAGCAATTTTAGGTTTACAGAGAAATTGAGCAGAAAATCCAGATAGTTCTCAAACCACTCCCCATCCCCAACATACACACAGTTTCTCCTATTATTAGCAGGTTACATTAGTGTGGTCCATTTGTTACAATTATGAACCAATATTGATACATTATTATTAACTCAATTTTACATTAAGGTTCTCTGTGTTTTACAGTTCTATGGGTTTTGCTAAATAGATAGTCATGTATTCACTGTTATGGTACATACAGAATAGCGTCACTGCCCTAAAATCCTCCGTGCTCTACCTGTTCATCCGTCTCTCCCTGCCTCCCTCCCCTGCAACCCTGGCAACTACTGATTTTTTCCCCCGTTACCTCAAACATTATCACTTCCTTATATATACTTTCATTTAGCTAGAAGAGAGGATTTTGAATGTTCTAAAATGGGTTTTGATTTTAATAGTTTATTTTAACTCTTCTATATATTTTTAATATTTTAAATAGCCATAGACTTTTTAGAAATGGGCAGGATAAAGCTATACATTTCTTTTGTTGTTTAGCAAATCAACCAGACACAAATGACTCATGAAGGGACCCCATATATTTGAAGATCTGAAAGGGAAGGCTTATTTATTTATTTATTTATTTATTTATTTATTTATTTATATTAAGTCATAAAATACTTTAATTTTTTCCACACTTCTAATTTTGTCATTTTCATGATGGTTACAACTGAGGCAATTAGATGGAAGATTTCCTTAACACTCCTTACGTTAGCTTATGTTACATATCAAGATATTCGAAAAACACGTGGCCTTAAAGACCAAACTGTTATAGTTGTGAAAGCCCCTCCAGAAACAAGACTTGAAGTGCCTGACCCAATGGAGGTAAGGAGACGGCATCTTTGTCCATCTGCAAAGATCTTTGGGAATGCCTGAAGTTGAAAAATCATTGACTTGGGGTTAAAGTCTGTCCCTTCCTGAAAACTTGATAATTCTTTCCTATTTATTTTACTTATCCCTAAATTTAAAAACATTTTAACAGTTTGATTTAACACTTTGATTGAGTGTCCAAAAAGTCAAATTTTAACCTTGCAGGGCATTCAATGAAAAGTGGTATATGATGCCCTGTCCCTCTTGTACTTTCTTTTTCATAATTTGTTATCTGGTGATTCTGATCAATTTGAACCACTTTGGAAATGGTATATTGATTATCCTGTGTATTGTCCCCATCATGAATAGAGATATAAATGGTTTTTCAAGTATCCCCCTAACTTACCTTAGCACATATAAGAATTTTTTTTAATCATTTGTAATATGTTTACTTTTAAGAAATCAGATGGTCACCTTAAAAGATAATAATAGCTCTATGATCCAGATGAAGAAGAATTTTAAATTATTAGTATACTGCATTCTCTTAATAAATGCAGTTCTTAGTGCTTAAGAGTATTATTCATCAATTGGTTATTAAAGATCAACATTAAAAAGGCCTGCCATAAAGGAACAATTACATGAAAATACTGGGTTTGGAATACTTAAAAAACTTTTAATAATTTGCCAAAAAAGGATATATTTAAAGAGCACAATTCACCTCCCCCATAGTGCCATTTTTATGGACTGACCGCCCAAAAAAGCTCTCTTTCTCTAGGGCAGGAGTCAGCAAACTTTTTTAAAAGTGCCAGTAAGTACTTTTGGCTTTGTGAGCCATACAGTCTCTGTCAGGACTGTTCAAGTACTCAACTCTGCCACTGTAATGCAAAAACAGCCAGAGGCAAGACATAAACCATGGAAAAGGGCATGACTCTCTTCCAATAAAACGTTATTTACAAAGCCAGTTGGTATACTGGATTTGACCCTCAGGCTATAGTTCGCAGACCCCTGCTCTAGAGGATGACAGTCATAGGTAGAGTTAGACCACCAGCGAAGAAGCAAGATGAACAATGGACACTACTACCCTTACTTCCCATTTTTAGATGAAAATTACTATGGCTTTCACTGCTAAAAGAACTTTTGGTTTGAACTTCTCCCACTTCTGTTCACAGAGCCTACAGATACATTTGGCGAGTACCCAAGGACCCATTGAGGTTTACTTGTGTCCAGAAGAGACTGAAACACACAGTCCAATGAAAACAAACAACCAAGACCACAATGGGAATATTACTAAACCCATTTCCAAAGGTAAAATTCCACTTTTGTCTTTTGGAAACTATGTTAGAAATGAAGGTGACCGGAAGGATCCTGTACTGGAGCCACAAGTCTAGGCAAGAAACAAAAACTTCGATTGTTATTAAGATAACATTTTTTAAAGGCATTCTGAGTGGTTTACAGAGTAAAATAATGATCTTGGGCAAATGGTTCCTGCACCCACTTACAGAGTCCCTTCAGGCTTTTGCTGTAGACAGAAGCATTTCCTTCTGGGAAGCAGCTGACATGAAGAGTGCAGCTGTGGACCATCTTGGTGGGTCATCAACTACACTTGGCCGCATACCTCTCAGCAGTGCTGCAGAGATGAGTAGAGAAGGAAATGAACAAAGTTTGGAGAGAAAAGCCTCTGTCGGAGAATTTTTGTCTGTCTTTTCCACCCAGTGTGATGGGGAGAAGATATGGGACAAAAACCCCAGGAAAGTAAATCTAATGTCTCTTTTCCCCTCTGTGCCTAGAGCAGAGGAAGCTCTTGGCAGTACAGTCGGCCCTCTGTATCCATGGGTTCCACATCCGAGGTTGGTTGAATACACGAATGCTGATCTTTCCAGGACAGAGGGCTGACTTAAGGGACATGAGCATTAAGGGACTTAAGGAACATGTGGATTTTGGTATCCACAAGGGCCTCCTGGAACCAATCCCCTATGAATACCAAGGCATGACTTTTTTTTTTTTTTTTTTTTAACTTTCAGCTCGGGGATATGTATTTAATTTTTTTCTACTATCTCCTAATATAGCAGCAAGAATAGGAGTGGTTTAAATGAATAGGTTTGATTTAATACTGAGCAAAAAATGTAGCACCTGAAACGATAAAACAAAAGACCATCTTTTTTTCACCACAGAAATTCAGAGTGGACGTGTCTTATTATATGGATTAGTAGAGGTATCTTTAATAAGCTGATTTTTCAAAAAAGATTAATTTAAAAATTGGTGAGTTTCTACTCAGGAGCTATCTTTTCAGTGTACAGGTTTTGTTTTGTTTTTCTTAAAACAATGACAAGGTATCGGACAAAAGTATTTGAACTTATTGTCCTCTCGTCTTTGGAGCTGTTTGTACTCTTGTTTGCTGACAGTAGTTATTTTAAAAGATGAGTGAGTTGACTGTGACAAGGAAAGGCCACAAGTCACTCTTTCATGCTGGTTAGCATCAAAGGTGATCTGTATCAAAAAGTCGTCATGTCATTAGCAGGGGGTACATGCTTTTGTAATAGCAACAAATACGTTCTTCCAGGAAAATCAATTTGATTTTCTCCTAACTTATTTTTTGTTTCCACTAATGTTTTCCTTTCAGACTTGGCTTCAACCAACTCAGGACATAGTGATTGCCCAATTTCTATGGCAAACCTTTCTCCTCTGGCCTCCCCAGCCAACCTTTTACAGCAGACCGAGGACCAAATTCCTTCCAACCTAGAAGGGCCGTTTGTGAACTTACTGCCTCCGCTGCTCCAAGAGGACTATCTGCTGAGCCTTGGGGAGGAAGAAGGCATCAGCGATCTCTTTGATGCTTATGATTTGGAAAAGCTCCCACTGGTGGAAGACTTCATGTGTAGTTGATTATGCTTTGTGTGAACTCTCCTCGTAAACCGATTATTTTTTTATCATGGAACCAGAACATGTCATGCAGTGTTGTCCCTTCCTACCTTCTTCCTTCAAGAGAGTATCATGAAGTAAACTACAAACTTCAGAACAAAGCTGACGTTTTAATAAGTTAAACAAATTGTCTAAACGCACAGTTGCAGGCTCCCTTGGGAAAGCCCTGCTTTGCCCCAGGCTCCAAAATCTCCTGGATGAGTCAGCAAGTGAGAAAATGTGCAATCAGGTGTCTCTCACCTGTACTCCCTCCCTCCCTCCCTCCTGGATTGGCTTGCTGTGCCTAACGGATGGGCTGTAGAATGGGGTCTGGCCACCTGGCCCACTCGAAAACAGCAATCTTCCTTAATAGCATTTCAAGCCGTGCCTTCTCCACAGAATGCATGTCTTTGGGGTCTGCTAATATGGAATGGAACTGCAGCAAATGCAAACTTGAAGTCATGCAAAAGTATGAAATGGATTTCTTCAGCTCTTCTTAGGAATATTTAAATTACTGTCATAATTCAGTGTAAGCTATGGACTGTGTGTCCTGCTAGGAGGTCAAGAGAACCTCCACAGCCTTTCGGATGAAGAACGTGTTTTCAAATACTTGTTGCAGATACAGAAGACTAGTAGAGTTCTGCCACTCTAAGCTGTTGTGGATTTCCCTGTCTCCATAAACCACTCCCACTCCCCTGTCCCCAACGTATTTGTGAGTTTCCAGTTGATTTGTAGCAAATGCCTACTTAGGAATTCTTTGTGGATCGTTTTAGACTTTTTATTTTTTAGCTGCCATTTAAGCATTCCTGTGGCACCCATCACCATTTCAATTTAATTGTTTACTTTGAAGCATTTTTTGCAAATTCATATTATTTAAGCAGAGGGAGAGAACCTCTACTGATCAGAGCATCTAAACCTGTGTGATCTAAGGTCTACCAGCCTCTGCAAGAAGCACTGTCCCATCTTGCTTCCTTTCCCCAGAGGGGGAGCATGGAACGAATCATTCCTGGAGCTCGAGCCATGGGTGGCCCATTGGAAAGGAGAACCAGGTCAGATGACATAACAGTCCCAAGGAGCAGCAGGCATAGTTCCCTCCGTCCTTGGGCTTCCCGGGCCCCTGGAACCGGGGAAAGGGCTCTCTTACACCGCACTCAGGGAGACCACTTCTCAGGATGGGGTCAGATGGAAAGGCCTCTAGGGAGAAAGACGTCCCCATTGTGTGAGTGGCATTCTATTGATGGCATTTCCTTAAGCTGGTAAGAATAAGGAACTCCCACTGTGTTGGGGTCTGGAAGAGTCTTGGCCAGAACCTGGTCCCCTTCCTCTATGAAGGAGTGAGTTGGACCAAGGGAAGTCAGGATGTGGAAAATGAAGCGATAGAATGCCAGGGCATCTCTTGCTTTACTCTTCAGGAATGGTGTCCCAAGTTGGAGGCTTTGTGTCAGCTGCAAATCCTACCAGTATGTCCAAGAATGGCTTTCCCATTGGCAGGTGGCAATGGCCGTCTTCCCCTGGGAATGTGGCATCGTACCTCAAATCCATTCTTTGGATGCTCAGGACTGCGGAAATGGGGGAGTCCTATTAAAAACAAACCTCAAAACGAACAGTTAAATTGAAATGCTATGTGCCTGACACAGTGGTAGGCACATAGTAGGCACTCGACTCATGTGTTTAATTGAATTGAAAATATCCCTTAGGAAACAAACAAAAACAAAAAACCATAAGCACCCCAGCCAGTTTACTCTCAGTAGATTTCCACAATATGCAAAGTGGTGGTGGGGTCAAGCCAGATGACACCAGCACTTTAAACTACTTGTGTGGGTATGCATGGGTGTATGTTTGGGAAGAAAAACAAAGGTGCAGACTATCTTCCTTTTTCTTCTTCTGCCTCCGTCCCCAGCCTCCTCCCCTCACACACACTGGACTTGGTACAAAATATCGGTGTGGTCCAAGATGAAGCATAGGGGTGGGGGAGGGAGAGGGAGCTTTGTGTTAAGTGCCTACTGGAAATGCACTGTGGGGTTTTTTCCTGTGTGGGAAACCATTTATGCCAAGCTTTTCCCCATTTCCCATATTTATCTCATCTGGTTAGCTGCCTCTGCTTCCAGCTTTGTGTAATTCTCTTTGCCAGCTGCACAAAGCTGATTTTTTCCAAAGTCGAAAGACTGAACTCACCTGGCTATGTTGTTGTGTGTTTTGTTGAATTTCTCGTTGAACCTTTTCGTAATGTAATGCCGTATTTATTGTTTTAAAAATGAAAGGAATACTAATAAGTCTTAAAAGTTCCTTCATGCATAAGATTTTTCCAGTTAATGGGCTTAACTGGTGTACATTAATTAGATGTCCATACCGTATTCTGTTCACATTCATTGTTTTCTTTTTGGCATAGTATCTGGCACACAAAGTGGGTTAGTACTACAGTATTTGTGTTACTTTAAGTACTAAGTATGCAGGTTTCCTGGTACCATTGAGTTGCTGCTATTAAAGCTCACACATGAAATGGCTAAAAGTTACAAGTGTGCGAATCATGACTGCGTGAGCCTTAGAAAATAAAATGTATAAAGGGCAACACATGAGCTGTCAAACAGTGTTAGGTGTGTCTTTGTATGTACAGAGTTGTGCATAGCAATCGTTTTATTTAAGTTGATATGTAGTACTCCCATTTTCATTATTTAGCAATTTTGTACAAAAATAGCAATTAATTTGTAAACACTGCCAGAATATTTTCTAGCTGGTTTGTAATTTTTTAAGAGTGTTATTTTGTTTGTGTCTTTTGTTGTGGTTCTTGTTTTCAGTTTTGTTGTATGTGTAGATCCTGTAAATAAAATTGCAGTATTTAAAGCTTTAGCTTTCGGGGAAAAAGAAAATAAGAACTCAGTGTGTGCATGACAACTTGTGTGTATGAGAAGGAGGGATTGAAGGAAGATGCGTTGCAGTCGGGTGGCAATTGTCAGGGTGTGGGAATTTCTTTTCCTACGGGGTATGTGATTTTGTAAAAAAGGAAGTATTTCTCCCAAAATCGGGAGTAGACAAACTACTAATCAGTTTAGCTTTGTGTTGTATGCTAGTTGAAAAAAGAAAATATGTACTATAATGTAAAAACAACAAAAAAAGCTTTTATGATGGATTTTGTAAATAGATTTGTTACAGGGTGACCTGTTCTCTAGCTGTGATCTTACCACTTCAAATGGGTGTAATTTGAATAAATTTTGTATGGTAATGGATCAATAAAATGATTTTTTTTAAGAGTTCAGACTTGTGGATGGATTTTCTTAATATTATCTTATGCTTCTACGTAAATTTCATTTTTAAAGACATTCTTTGACAAGGAGAGAGGTTGAACACAGGCTCAGAACCCTGTATGCCTTTCCTGTTCTTCAGGACTCTGGACGGGCTGAGCACACATTTGTTGAGCACCTGTGGTGCACTCTGCACTCTGCGACGCAACACTTGCCATGTCCCTGTGACACCTGCAGAAGCCACGCCCAGGCATCTGGAGGAAGATTTTCACAGAGAAGGTGACAAGTCAAGTTGTCCTCCTCATATGAAGCCAATCAATTTCCATTCTCAAGTCTGGTAATTACCTCCCATGTTCCGGATTCTATATTTCTATGAGCAGATTTGGATTTTTTGACTGCTGTGTCACACCGTTCACTCTGAATTTATCATTCAAGTGCTATGTATTACACACACACACATCAATATAGCAGGATATGAAGTAAAAACAAACAAACAAAAATATTGCCGGGCCCCTCCATCCTATTCACCCCAGAGAGAAACACTGTTTTCATTTTTCTTAGATTACCCTTCTCCAGTTCAGTTGTTTTCTAGCCATGTATTAACAGGTGTCTACATGGCCATGTGTATTTTAACATGATGTAATATAAATCATACCGTATATGCTGATCTGCAGCTTTTTTATTTCACTAAATATATCTCAGACATCTTCCCGTGTTAGTACTTACAGATCATGTTCGTGCTTTTCAAAGGCTTCATAGCATTCAGTGATTAAAAATCTATTTAATCATATACTACTTGCCCAAGTAATTTCCTGTTTGAGAGATGGGTTTTTTTGTTTTTCTATAAAAATAATATGTAAGTTTTAAAGAATACTTAAAATATGTCAGGCACTATATTTTTTTAATGTGGTACAATACACATAAAATTTACCATTAGTGGCATTTAATAAATTTACAGCATTGTATAATCATCTCCTCTCTAGTTCCAGAACACTTTCATCACCCGGAAAGGAAACCTTGTACCCTTCAAGCAGTCACTCCCTATCCCCTCCTTTCAGTCCCTGGCAACCACTAATCTGATATCTGTCCCTATGGATTTGCCTATTCTGGATATTTCCTATAAGTGGAATCCTATGATATGTGGCCTTTTTTTTATATCTGGCTTCTTCCACTTAACATTTTCAAGATTCATCCAGGTTTTAACATGCATCTATGCTTCAATCCTCCTTACGCTTGCGTAATAGTCCATTGTACGGATATACCACATTTTGTATATCCATTCATCAGCTGATGAGCATTTGGGTTGTTTCCACTTTTGGGCTATTGGAAGGTCAGCTGCTATTTTAAGTGCTTTGTATGAGTGTTCTATGTTTTTTTCAAAGACTACATCACATTATGTATCTGTTATCTCCCCTTCTAGATTGTAAGCTTGGTAGCAGAGGTACTTTGTACTGTTCACTATTGTGCCACCAGTTCCTAGAAGAGTGCCTGGCACATAATAAGCACCTCATAAATATTTGAATGAAATATTCTACATTGCAGATGAGTAGTCTGAGGTTTAAAAAATTTTTCTTTCTTTTTGTCTTTTTCGTGACCGGTACTCAGCCAGTGAGTGCACTGCCCATTCCTATCCGAACCCGCAGCTCGGCCCTAAAAAAAATTTTTTTTTAAATGCCCAAAGGCAACAGAGAGATGTGAGCTCAGGCTTTTTCACAGGTGTTGTCCTCATCTTCCTCATCTTGTACTTGACTTTTTTTTTACATTTTTGCATTTCATTTTCTTTAGTTCTGTGTAGCGTCCTGTTTACCCAGCACTTGGGTGCTTGATTGCTGTCATCCAACATAGCCGCTGTCTGCATATTTGGTCAGCAGGTGGTCATGCCTGTAGTAAAGCCAGTGATAAAAGCTGAACAAAACAGTACAGATATGTTCCTTCTTTCAGGGAGACCATCGATGAGGGAAAAAATCTAGCAAATAAAACAAGAATTGCCCCTTTACAAAAGCCATTGAGAAATTTTGACAAGATTAATTTGAATCAATCACGTAGGGCTGCATCCTTTAAAAAGATGATGTGTAAATATTTTATAATTCAGAACCTTACCCTAGTATTATTTAGAAACAAGCTCTACACTGAGGAAAATTTAAAAAGTGATCTTAGTAACAGTAAGAGAAAATAAGATTATTGCAGAAAAGTTCATTGTATTCACTCATTCAATGCTCATTAAGGAAAACAATTGTTCATTTACTCAGTTGTTCATTCTTTGAACGAACACAAAGTAATCACTGTATGCCAGGCGCTGTTCTAGGTGCTGGAGTCCAAAATTTAAAAGGTATATAATTCCTGTCAGTAAGAGAAAGTTTATAATCTAATTGAGGGAGAAACAAGTTTTAGCTAGGAGAAGCAAATACGAAGGGTCAGATCTTGAAAAGCTATTTTTTCTTTCTGAAGCCATTTTCGGAAGATTGAAAGGACAGATGGTGAGAGGCAGAAACGGAAGTGGAGAGTGGATGTAGCCTGGCTGCTGCAGTGTCACACACAGCAGAGATTCTGGTCTAGAATGGGGTAGGGGCAATTCCAAGTCCCAGGCGTGTGCACCTGAATGCGAGTGTGCTTGAAAAAGACCGCCCAGGTAGGCAAAACTCAAACTTGAATAAACCAATGGATTTATATTCTAGGATTCAGGGAGGTGGGGAACCCCAATTTAGATTGAGACTACAACCTTGATGTGAAGGGAAATGACAAGATTAAATTGTAGGTTATGCATCAGGATATTAAGGACAATTCCAGCCCTGACTAAATAGAATTAGTCAGCATGGAGTCAATCAGAAGTTAAAGTAACTTTCATAGCAGGAAGTTGCAGCGTTCCATAGAATACAAAGAGCAAGGCTTTCATAGTGCCCTTAAATCTGAGACTTGAAGACTGAAAGACAAACAGAAGAATTTATTAAAGTATTCTGAGATTTGTATAACGCCCTACATTACTAGTATGCACTTTGAGTGTGTAAAGATCACTGTCAAAAAGTTCTGGAGGAAAAAGAAAAAAAGTTCGAAGGTTGTCTGGATAGCTCAGTTGGTTAGAAGGTGGCTAATAGCACCAAGGTGGTGCTGATAACAACAAGGTCCGGGGCTCAATCCCTGTAATGGCCAGCCACCAAAAAAAAAAAAAACGTTCTGGAGTTTCAGATGCTGGAGTGTCTGGAAGTGCGATGGGAAACATAAGGGACAAAGTCCCATGTTATCAGAGACTTGCCTCAGAGATAGCATCAGAAACTCCAGCCTTGCTTCTGTCAGGATGTCTTAGGGCTTGAGCCCTTACCATATAACAGAATAAAGCTGGTGCCTAGGTGAAGAGCAGGATGCATCTTTTCTTCCCCACATCAACTACAGTGGCTGACTTCACACAATTCAGAAGTACAGAAACACGGGAATTAAAATTCAGGGAATTTAGATAAGCCAACAAACCAAAGACATTAATCAAGGTCTAGTTATTCAACTTAGACAAAACCATGTCAACTGGTAATCTTCACAGAATCATAGTATCTGAGTTGGAAGCCAACCTCGCATCCAACAGGGAGCTGGTTTCATCATGTGACAATTCAGCATCAATTTTTTTTTTTTTAATCAAGAAAATAATCTCCAGACTCCTAGTCTAACACTTTCTGCTCTATCTGTAAGGTCTCTTAGTTCCCTACTCAAATATGCACATCAGAAAGCTGCCTCTTCCCAGTCTTAGCCCTGGAACCATAGCCTGGCTGTCATGGTTAATTCATCATTTTGAATTAACATGAGCTTCTGGAAGATCGCCGTTTCTATTCTCTACCAGCACTGTGATCCCTTCTACTCTTCCACATCGTGTTTCCTGGGTGCGTGGTGGTCATTGTACTCTTAGCCCATGTGCACAATAAATTGGGAGAGATAGAAACTGTTAGGATGCATAAGTTTGGAGGACTTCTTGCTGTTTCTTTTGCCCTCAGTATTTGATAAACATGGATTTGCTCTATTTAAATCGAGGAAGAATCAAATTGGCAGCAGCTTCTAAATAGCATACTCCATTTCCTCCCTGAAAGACTTCCCTTCCTGTATGGACCACTTCTCAGCCTCAGACACCTTTAACACAGTTTTTCTGCATAATAAAAGTCAGAGGCATTTGCCTCAGCCAAAGCCTAAATTATACTGTCTATCTCATCCCTGAATAGTCCTGAGCATTGTAGAGGGCTTTACAGTTTACAAAGTATTTTCATATGCCTGTCTTTTCATCTAAAGTCACTTGTAACTGATGGCAACAGCTGCAGAAGTAACTAATCAATCTAGAAATGACAGAACAGTATGTGGGCAGTGCTGTAAATGGAGACAGAAAAGCATTTAACTTTGAGCCATGCCCTGGAGATCCAAGGAGCAAAAGAGGGCACTGCAATTCCACAGGAGAGCCCTGAAATAATGACATTAGTAAATAAAAATTAAACCTTGCCAACAAAGACAGCATGTATAAATAGGTAGGACTGGGAATAGCGTGTGTGTGTGTGTGTGTGTGTGTGTGTGTGTGTGTGTGTGTGTGTGTGTGTGTGTTTGTGTGTGTGTGTGTGTTTAGAAATGGCCTCCCAGACAGAAGGAGACCCAAGATGTTTGAAAAGAGCCATAAGCTGAATTACATTTTTGGCAAAAAAGCAAAGAATGAGTGTTCCTTTGGTCAAAAAGGAAGTACCATCACCAATGACTCAGAGTTTGGGTATCTGTTAAGGGAATAGAGTGGGTTCTAAAGAAAAGGGCAGGCATCGAGGTATAATGAAAGAAAGGGAAGGTAGAAGGTGTACAATTAATTCCCACACCTGGCCCTGGAAAGAGAGAAGCCAGCAATTGGGTGCCAAAATTAGTCATAAGTACAGAAAAAAATAGGATGGGACTTCTGCTTTAGGCAATATAACAGATTAGACAGCCAGGAAACCCTCCTGTTACAAAACATCTAGATTCAACAGAAAACATAATTTCAGTTTGTTGCTGAGATTACAGGAAATTTCCAAAGGGCTAGAAGAACAAAAAAGAAAACTGAGCAATAAAGAAAGGTTGAGATGCATGCACATGGGAAAAACAGGTACACCTAAGGACAGTTACCAATTTCATTGTCAATAATGTTGCTGGAATTGAGAAATAAAGTCTCGGACAAACAGGAAAGATTGAAGAACTGAACCTTAAGATTCCCAAATTAAGCCAGATAAATTGGAAGAAGGCTTTAATGCTCCTGGGTTCAGCAAAAGCAAACACAAATCCTCTCTGGACGAGGTATCTTTAATATAGTACCACAGACTGTATCTACCACTATCAGCTCACAATCAAAGATCATCAGCTTTGTAAGGAAATCATTGTTAATAGCTGAAGCAGCAAACAGCATATCTAAACCTCAAAGAATTCAAATAATAGAATTATCAAGATACAGAGTATAAAATGAATATGTATGAAATGCGTGAAGAAATAAAAGATGGTATCACAAAAATGGCAACAGGAGATGATCTTAACTTACCAGATGTATTAGAAAAAGAATAAAATGTTAGAAATTAAAAAATACAATTATTGGGGCCGACCCCATGGCGCACTCAGGAGAGTGCGGTGCTGGGAGCGCAGCAGCACTCCCACCACGGGTTCGGATCCTATATAGGGATGGCTGGTGCGCTCACTGGCTGAGCATGGTGCGGCCGGTCACAAAAAAAAAGACAAAAAAAAAAAAAATACAATTATTGAAGAAAAGAAAAAAATGATGACTAAATCAGCAAATTAAATGCAACTAAAGAGATTATAATAAACTGGAAAGTAAATCTGACAAAATGTAGCACAGAAAAAAAAAAAAGAACATGGCAAATATAAAGAAATGTTAAGACATATGAAGCAGAAAGTGGAGAATTTTTTTTCTGCAAAGAGCCAGATAATATATGTTAGGCATTGTAAGCCATACGGTCTTTATCAAAACTACTCAACTCTGCTTCTGTAGCATGAAAGCAGTCATATATCATCCGTGAATAAATGAGCACAGCTATGTTTCAATAAAACTTTATTTATGGATACTAAAATTTTATTTTCATGTAACTTTCACTTGTCATGAAGTAATATTTTTCTTTTGATCTTTATTTTAAAAATATAAAAATGATGTTTTAACTCATGGTTTGTACAAAAATAGGTGGTAGGCAGTTTCCAGTCCAACATGTAAAGAGCATGCAAGTCATCACTCCAATCCTCACAAGAAAAATACTAAACAATCTGAAAAACAACAACTTTCTTTAGATTCATCAGAGAATTGAGATCCAAGGTAAAACACTGCCCTGAAAACTGGAGAGAGGTGAATACAAAGAATCATAGCTTACCTGGAGCAGAAATTGCCACTGGAACCAGCAACTTCTAGGAAACTCTAAAGGGTAATTGACTAATTATTGTAGTTTGGGCATGGACTAGCTTGAGAGAGAAAATCTCCTGGGGACCTGGTCTTGTGGGGGAGAACTTCTCACTTTTGTGAGTTTTCAAACCAGGAGCCCACCAGGTTCTCAGAGTAAAGATCTGAGAAAATTTTCCTCATGTCTCTGGTATAGGGGAGGGGAAAAGTAACTATTTTGAGATATGCCTGGCACATTGTGTTCTCCTTAACAAAGCCCTGCCCTCAGGAAAACTATTTTACCAGAGCCTAACCAACATTGCTTTTGCCAAGCCTAACCACTGGCAGGTGGGGAAGAACACGTGCCTAGCCAGCCAGACAGGCCGAATCAATGCCGGCGATCAATAGAGTGACAGATGTTGCAGCCAGAACTCCCTCACGTCCCAGAGGCACTAAAAGACTGAACCAAATCTGACCATTGCAGAATGCTTCTCCCTCTCCCTGCACTTTACCACCATATCAATAGGATTGTGTATAACAATGGGGTTACAATGAAAAGAACTGCAAGCCTCAGACTGTATTTATTTATTTATTTATTTTAAATATTTTATTGTGGTAAAATATATACAATATAAGGTTTGTCATTTTAAGCATTTTTAAACATACAGTTGCGTGGAATTAATTACACTCACAATACTGTGTGACCACCACCTCTATCTGTTTCCAAACATAAACTATCTATTTCTGAACATAAACGCTGTACAGAATGACAGAAAAGTTTTGGAAATAGAGGTGGTGGTCACACAGGTGGTGGTACTTCTCACTATTCCTTCACCCCAGTTTCTGGTGACCTCTAATCTACGGCTGCTCTGAAAAATTTTTTTTCTTTTCAATTTATTTTTTCTTAATTGACCCATGATAATTGTATGTGTTTATGAAGTACAATGTGATATTTGGGTACATTTATCCAGTGTGCTATGATCATATCAGGGTATTTAGCATATCCATCACCTGAAACATGTTTGTTTGTGTTGGGAACATGCAAAATCCTCTCAACTAGCTACTTGAAGTTATATAGTAATTTGTTGTTAACTGTAGTCTCCCTATGTTTCTATAGAACACTAGATCTTATTCTTCCTGTCTCTCTACACTTTTGTATTGACCATCCTCTCCCCTCCCCTCTTCCACTCAGACTATATTTTAAAAAGGAATCTCTAGGAAAATCCTAAGACAACAGAGGAGACAAAAACAAGTACACTCGAGGATATTGTAGCCTCTGACATTACAGCTATCACAAACAATAAGCATAACCTAATTCTTAGCCAGATAAACATAAAACCTCACACGAAAAGCCTATCTACCTCAGTTCCTTTTACCCAATGCATAATGTCTGGCTTTCAGCAAAGTGTTTAAAGGCAAAAAACAGTTTGAAGAGACAACCAAGCATCAGAACCATACTCAGATATGGTAGGAGTTTGAGAATTATGAGATTGGGAACTTAAAATAACTGTGATTAATATGCTAAGGGCTTTAATGGAAAAAGTGTACTTCATGCAAGAGCAGATGGGCAATGTAAGCAGACAGATGGAAACTCTAAGGAAGAATCAAACAGAAATGCTAGAAATTAAAAACATGGTAATAGAAATGAAGGAGGTCTTTGATGGACTCATCAGTAGACTGAATATGGCCAAAGAAAGAATTAGTGAACTTGAAGATACATCAGTACAAAATTCCCAAACTGAAAAACAAAGAGAAAAGACAAGGAATATCCTGTAATGGTGGAAAAATTACAAAAAGTGTAACATACATTTAATGAGAATACCAGAAGGAAAGAAAAAAAATAATGGAACAAAAGAAATATTTAAAGTAATACTTGCTGAGAATTTTCCAAAAGTAGTTACAGAAACCAAACCACAGATCCAGAAAGCTCACAGAACACCATGGAGAACAAATACCAAACATTCTACACCTATGCATATCATATTCAAACTGCAGAAAATTAAAGACAAACAGAAAACCTTGAAAGAAGACAGGTGTGGGTGTGGAGAGGGATGGAAAGCCTTACTTACAGAAGAGGACGCATAAGAATTACATCAGAATTCTTCTCAGAAACTATGCAAGCAAGAAGAGGGTAGAGGGAGATAGTTAAAGTGTTGAAAGAAAAAAAGGAAAAACCCCACCAACCTAGAATTCTGTATTCAGCAAAATTATCCTTCAAAAGTTAATGAGACATAAAGACCTTCTCAGACAAATAAACACTGAAAGAATTTGTTGCCAGTAGACCTGGCTTGCAAGAAATGTTAAGAGAAGTTCTTCAGATAGAAAGAAAATGACATAGGTCAGAATCTTAGATCTACATAAAGAAAGGAAGAGTGTCAGAAAATAAATAAATGAAGGTAAAATAAAATATTTTATTTTTCTTATTCATAATTAATCTAACAGATTGTTTAGAATAATAATGGCAACAATATAGTGGACGGTTATAGCTTATGGATGAGTGAAAGGAATGCTAACAATGTTATAAGGGATGTAGGAAATAATTGGGATATTGTTATAAGGTACTTGCACTATATAGGATCAGAATAGTGTTATTTGAAAGTGGATTTAGATAAATTGTAAATGTATATTGCAAACTCTATGGCAACCACTAAAACTTTTTATATGGAAGTATAATTGATATGCTAAGAGAAGAGAAAAAATGAATCATATGAAATGCTCAATTAAAATCAGAGAAGAGAGAAAAAGAGTGGAAGACAAAAAAAAAGACAAAGAAGAAGGGCAATAAATAGGCAACAGTAACAAATATAGTAGATATTAATCCAACTACATCAATAATCACTTTAAATGTCAGTGGTCTAAATATACAATTAAAAGATGGAAACTGTCAGAGTGGATTAAAAAACAGGAACCAACTGTATGTTGTCTATAAGAAATCCACTTTAAATGTACAAAAAGCCTTCAGTACAACATTGTGCCTATAGTTTACAACATGGTATTGTATACTTATAAATTTGTTAAGAAGGTAGATCTCACGTTAAGAGTTCTTGCTACAGTAAAAAAAAATTTTTTTAAGTAAAGATATGGAGAAAAATACTATGCAAACACTAATCAAAAAAAAAAAAGATGGAGCAACTATGTTAATTTCAGACAAAGGATCCTATAGAGCAAGTAAAATTATCAGTGTTAAGGAGAGGCATTACATAATGATAAAGGGGTCAATTCTCTAAGGAGACATAACAATCCTTAATATGTTTGTACCTAAAAACATAGTGTCAAACTATATGAGGCAGAAAATTATAGAACTATAAGGAGAAATAGACAAACCCACTATTATAGTTGGAGATATCAACATCCCTCTGTTAGGACTTGCGGGTTAGCTCAGTCAGAGCATGGTGTTATAACAGCAGTGTCAAGGGTTTGGATCCCCACGCCACTCAGCTGCCATAAAAAAACAAAAATGAAAAAACAAAGAAAGTCCCTCTATTGGTAATTAGCAGATCCATTAGGCAGAAAATCAGTAAGGAATAGTTCAACTGAGTAGCACCATCACTCAACTAGATATTATTGACATCTATAGAATATTTCATATATCAATAAACAGGATACACGTTCTTCTCAAGCTCACATGAAACATTCACCAAGACAGGTCACTTTCTGGACCACAACACATACCTTGACAAATTCAAAAGAATAGAAATTAAACAAAGCATGCTCTTAGAACACAAAAGAATTAAACTAGAAATTAATGACTGAAAGACACCTGGAAAACCCCCCCAAATACTTGGAGGTTGTGATGGATAATTCTGGGTGTTAACTTGATTAGATTAAGGAACTCTGAGAAACCTGGTAAAGCTATCTTTTTAGGTGTATCTGTGAGGTTCTTTCCAGAAGAGATTAGCATGACAGCCTGAGTGGACTGGGTGGGAAAGATCTGCCCTCAATATGGGTGGGAACCATCCAATCCACTGGCGGCCTGGAGAGAACAAAAACGGAGTAAAAAGGCAAATTGCTCTCTCTACCTTCTGGAAGTGGGATACATTCTGCTCTCCTGTTCATGGATATCAGAGCTTGAGATTACTTTTAAGCTTCTAGGTGCCAGGACTTATGCCAGGGACACCACTGGCTTCCCTGGTTCTGAGGTCTTTAGAACTGGACTGAGCCATGCTACTGGCATCCCGTTTGCAGACAGCCTATTGTGGGACTCCTCTTCACAATTGTGTGAGCTAATTCCCCTAATAAATCCCCTCTTATTTATTTACAAACATATCCTATTGTTTCTGTCTCTCTGGAGAGCCCTGACTAATACAGAGGTTAAATAACACACTTCTAAAAAATACATGGATCAAAGAAGTCTCAAGAGAAATTTAAAAACATTTCGAATGAAATGAAAATGAAAACACAATTTAGCAAAGTTTGTGGGATACAGTGAAAGCAGTGCTTAGAGGGAAATTTATAGCACTATATGCATATTTTAGGGAAAAAAAGAAAGATCTAAAATCAGTCATCTAAACTGCCACCTTAGGAAACTGAAAAGAGAAGAGGAAATTAGACCCAAAGTAAGCAGAAGAAAAGAACTAATGAAAATTAGGGCAGAAATTAATGTAATTGGGAACTCAATACAGAAAATAAATAAAACCAAAAGCTGGTTTATTGAGCAGACCACTAAAATTGATAAACATCGAACCAGGTCTAATAAGAAAAAGAAGAAGAAAAATTACTAATATCATTAAAGAAAGAGAGGAAATCACTATAGACCTCATGGACATTAAAAGCATAACAAAGGAATATTATGAACAACTCTATGCCCACTAATTTATTTATTTATTTTTTTGCAGCTGGCAGGTATGAGGATTCAAACCTTTGACCTCGGTGTTATAACACTGCACTCTAACCAACTGAGCTATCCAGCCAGCCGTATCCTATGCCCATTAATTTAATAACCTGGAAGAAATGGGCCAATTTCTTGAAGACGCGATCAACCAAAACTCACACAAAGAGAAACAGATGATCTGAATAGGCCTATATCTATTAAAGACATTAGATCAATAGTTAGTAACCTTCCAAAACAGAAACCACCAGGCAAAGATGGGTTCACGGATGAATTCTACCATTTAAAGGAGAAATTATACCAATTGTCTACAATCTTTTCCAGGAAATAGAAGCAGAAGGAATACTTCCTAACTTATTCTATGAAGTTGGCATTACCCTTATACCAAAACTAGACAAAGACATTAAAAGAATAGAAAACTACAGAGAAATATCTCTCATAAGTATAGATGCAACAAGATATTAGCAAGTCAAATGCAACAATCTATAAAAATAATTATACACCATGACCAACTGGGATTTATTCCAGGTATGAAATGCTGATTCACATTCAAAAATCAATTAATGTAATCTATCACCTTAACAGTCTAAAGAAGAAAAATCACATGATTATATCAATAAGTGCAGAAAGAACATTTCACAAAATCTATCACTGTTCATGATAAAAAGAAGAAAAATCTCAGCAAACTAGAAACACAGGGGTATTTCCTTGGCTTGATAAAGAACGTCTATAAAAACCCGGCAGCTAACAACATACTTAATGGTGAGAAGCTAGATGCTTTCCCCCTAAAATCAGCAATAAGGCAAGGGAATTTCCTCTTGCCAATTCTATTCAACATCATACTGGAAGTCCTAATGTCATGAGACAAGGTAAGGAAATAAAAGGTATACTAATTGGAAAAGAAGGAATGAAACTGTTTGCAGTTGACATAACTGTCTATGTAGAAAACTCCAAAGAATCAACAAAAAAACTGCTTGGACTAATAAATGATTACAGCAATGTTGCAGGATACAAGGTTGACATGTACCTATATACCAGAAATGAACAATTGGAACTTGAAATTAAAAATGTAACACCATTTACATAGAGCCAAAAAAAGATAAGTACTTAGGTATAAACCTGAAAAAGTAAGTAAAGATCTACATGAGGAAAACTATAAATCTCTGATGAAAGAAATCCAAGATCTACTTATGTGGAGAGCTATTCCATGTTCATGGATAGAAAGAGTCAATATTTTCAAGATGTCAATTCTTCTTAACTTGATCTATAGATTGAACTCAATCCAAACCAAAATCCCCCAAAATTATTTTGTGATATAGACACTCTTTCTGAAGTTTATGGAGAATAGCCAACACAATATTGAAGGAAATGAACAAAACTGAAGACTAACACTATCTGACTTCAAAACTTATTATAAAGCTACAGTGATCTAGACAGTATGGCAATGGTGAAAGAATAGACAAATAGTTCTGTGGAACAAAATAGAAAGTCCAGAAATAGACCCATGTAAGTGTAGTCAACTGATCTTTGATTAAGGAGCAATCACAAATGAGTGAAGATAAGGTATTTTTAACAAGTGGTGCTGGAATAACTAGACATCCACATGCAGAAAAGTAAGTTCACGTAAAGTTTTAACATCTCACAAAAATCAACTCAAAATGGATTATAGGCCTAAATATAAAATACAAACCTATGAAACTTCTAGAAGATAACATAGAAAGAAAAATCTAGGTCACCGTGGGTTTGGTGATGACTTTTGAGATACAACACCAAAAGGATGATCCATGAAAAAAATTAAGTTAGACATAGTTTGACAGAACAGTACTGGTGCTTTGCTCTTAAGTTGGGTGGTGAGTTCACACATACTTATTTTATTATTAACCATCACAATTTACATTTAAGTTACATATAGTCTTTTTGCATGTAAAATTATTACATAATTTAAAATAATTTTTTAAGATTGATCCCCAAAATGCCAGAAGGATAGAAGTATGGGATAGGGCTGGCTGGTCAGCTCAGTTGGTTGCGGTGTGGTGCTGATAACACCAAGGTCCTAGGTTTGATCCCTGTACTGGCCAAACGAAAAAAAAATGGTAAGGAATCAACAAGTTCTTTGACAACCAACTGGTCTTTAGAGGACCAAATGCAATGTTTCATTACCCAACATATTGCTAATCTAATTATGGTGGAGATCTAAATTAAAGAAGAATCACACACCATAGACAGAGTTAATCTCTTTTTCTTGCTCTGTGCTACAATAAAAGATTCTGATAGAGATAAAAATAGAGAATTGAGTTGATTTAAGAGAAAGGCAAATCTTTAAAGTTCATTTTCTTGAAAGCCAAGAATTAAATCAGAAACAAAACTCAGAAGAGAAGCAAAGAGACATAAAAATTTCAAGTTTGATCGCACCAGGACTATGGAGTGCTTTGCGTAGCCCTTCTTTGCAGGGCTGGTGTGTGCAGATAGTGTCAGGAACTGCCCTGCATAAAAGCTACTTTTCTTCCAGGCCCTTCGTCCAGCTGTGTTCAGTTACCTTCTCTCCAAAAACTGCAGGCATGACTGGCCTGTGGACAGATGCCAACAGGGAAGACCAGCAAGAGTAGGACGAGCTGAGGAGCAAGAAATACTACTGATACTGTGCTGTATGCCCTGCGTCTTCCTTGGTCATTTAATGAAACTGCCTGGAAAAAAGCCTGGAGTACGAAAGGACTTTCTGAGCCATTCTTGCTCAGAATTTTACTTCTTGACCCTGTCTTGTCTCCAAACTTCACAGCCTACTTTGTATCATCTTTGCTTTCTCTCACTTCTTTCGTCTCTCAGGTTCATGTGTGCTTGACTTGGATGTACCTGTCCAGCACAGACACCCCTCAACCCCCACCCCCCTCCTTTCCTCGTGCAAGCCTCCTGCAGCCCAGTGCTGGTACCAGTGAATGGAAGAACAGAGAAAATAAGATAATATTTCTATTAAATATTTCCTGGAAATAGCCACTCAATGCAGTTTAAGACCTTATTTAGGCCTATGCCTTTTTTTCCCACTTACTGTACTTTGGCGAAAAATGTCGTGTAATTCATATGTATGCTTTTCATCCTTTAATTACTTAGCTCCTTAAATTAGAATTATAAAGGTATTTTCTTTGGTGAAATTACTGATTTTTTCCTCTTTTATTTCTTCTGATGATTATTTGGCATACCTAAAATAGATAGTACATTTTAATGAAATTTGATATCACTTATGAAAATTTCTGTTTTAGGACTACTAATTTTTTTTTACCAGGACAAGGAGATGACATGATAATAGAAAAGGAAATGGAGGTTATCCTCTGGCCTTTTCCTATTTTGGCACGAACTACGTAAATCTGCCATAGTCAAGGACTTTTCATGGGACACCAAGTGAAGATGACATGGAAAGCCTCAACTCTCAGAGATAAGCATCACAATGATGCTCCTATTGCTTCAGCTACCAAAAATATAGTGGTTGCAATGTACCTTCCCACTCTTAATTATACAGACATATAATTAAGGGGACTTTCCGGATTGTTCAGGAAAATTCTAATGCCAGCCGTGTTTATTGAGCAGAATCAGATATAATCACAAAGTCCCCTTCTTCCCTTGGTTCTGTTTTTGCTCTCAACTCCACTTACTTTGCCTCACTTTTAAGCTCTACCACCACTGAACAAAGGGCCACTTTTAGAAGTGAACATTTTCGAAGATCCGAGGAAAAGAGCATATGTTTTGAGATGGTAAAAGAAGAGCAATCTAAGCTGGTTAAATAAAAAAAAATGCCTGGAGGTGTTTTGAAAACATGTTGCAGCATTGAGCACTTGACTTTCATCATGCTTTGAATGGTAAGAGATTGATTATATATGCTGAGTTTCTTTTAAAACTGTAAACAAGAATACTGGAATGGAAGGGATGTGGGAATCAGATCATATGATGACTTTTTAAAAACACATACACTGCTCATTTCAGAATCATTAAAAAGGAAGGATGTTGATCTTTGCTGTATGAAAAGTAGATGAAGAATTTTGACAAGTGCTGTCTTTATTAATTCATACTCTCCCGTGAAGGGCTGTTAACTAAAATAAACTTAAAAACAAATTAATAAGGCAATTAAGAAATGAAAAATGAGTTGTTTTAAAGATAATATGTAGCGAGGGATAAGATCTGTGTGCAAAATGCATCTGTAAGGGACTGCACATTTGCTAGAAAAAAACATTAATTCAACTCCAACTTTCTAGAACCAACATGAAGAGAAGAATATGATCCATTACATGATTCAAGGTTCATTGGATAAAACAAACCAGGGCTCAGGAGAAGGCCTAATTATTCCTTGTTCTGAGATCCTGAAAGAACAATTTCTCTGAGGATCTTCACGGAGAGATCACTTTAAATGCAGTAGGCAACAAAAATAGTTCAATTCAACAAGTGTTTATTGAGCGTGTGGGATGGTTAATTTTACATGTGGCTTGGCTGGGCCATGGTGCCTGGATATGTGGTCAAACACTATTCTGGGTGTTTCTATGAGGGTGTTTTAGGATGAGATTAACATTTAAATCAGGGGATTTCATGTAAAGCAGATTGCTCTCCACCCTAACGTGGGTGGGCCTTGTATAATAAGATGAAGGCACAAATAGGACAAAAGACTCCTCAGAGCAAGAGGGAATTCTGCAAGCAGACTGCCTTTGGACTTGAACTGTAACATCAGCCCTTCCCTGGGGTCTCCAGCCTGCCAACCCACCCCAAAGATGTTTTATTGCCAGCCTCCATAATCACATGAGCCAATTCCTTAAATAAATCTCTTCACACACACGTACACATACACACACATATCTTCCTGGTTCTGCTCTCTGGAGAGCCCTAACCAATACAGCATCTATGTAGTAGAAACCTTCGCAATGTCTGCCCTTTCTCCACTTTAAATCACTGGGTCACAGGTGAGTTCCTAATATTATATGACCCTCATTTCCTAGACTCAGCTGATCAAACACAGTCCTTCTCCAGAAAATGGAACTGGGGTTAAGAGAAACTAATGTCTGTCTTGAATGGAGGAGATGTAACCTCCACAAGTGTTGCTCAGCCACCTTCTGGGTGAACTGAGCAGCAGAGAATGCCACGGCGATTAGAGAAGAAGGAAGCCAAGACGTGAGAAAAACAGATGAGAGATGAAGAGAGAGCAATGAGTTCTTGTCCTTGCTCAAGCCAGCTGCACTCTGGCCCTGGAATTTTCCTTATGATAAATCCTTTGCTGCTTAATTGGGCTTGAGTTTGTTTCTATTACTTGCAACCAAAAGAACCTAACTAATATCACCTAGTGTGTCAGACAATTTGTCAGCCACCAGGGAATCAGAAATAAAAAAGACATGGTTCCCATCCTGTCACCCCCACAAGCTCCCACCAGAAATAGACATGGTCTCTTCCTGCAAGGCACTTCCAGTATTCAAGGGAGGGGCACACACGTGAGCAGTTCTATACAGCATAGCAAGTGAGGAGATATTTAGTGTTGCTAGACTTGGAAAACAAAAACAGTATGCCTAGTTATATTTGAATTTCAGATTACCAATGAATAATTTTTTAGTATAAGTGTGTTCCAAATATTTTATCTGGCAACTTCAGATACACAGTCTACAGGTATTAGAGAAGGGGAGCTTAACCCAAACTGAGGCATCTGAGAAATCTTATTTAGTTAGTCATTTGATTAGTTCTTTCCTAAAGAAAATAATGTGGAGGTTGGATTTTGGAGACTAAGTAAGAGTTCACCGAGTGAAGAAAGATGGGAAGAGTATTTGAGTGAGAAAGAGAAAACAGAGAAGTTGTGGAAGCAGGACATAGGGGTGTGTGTGTGTGTGTGTGTGTGTGTGTGTGTGTGTGTTGACAACTCAAGCATTTTGGTGTCACTAACATAAGTGCCAGGCAATGAGATTAAAAACATCAGTAAATGTGTTGGGATTGAGATGACATGCTAATCACAAACGATGTCTTCCCTTCCTGTGCATAGGCCTATTGGAACATCAGGAAAGATATTTTAAAAGCAGTAACTCATAATGACACTAGAAATCTAGAAGAGCTGTAAGCAGCAGATCAAACATTTGCAGAATTCTTGGAAAATAGAACATTTATAGGAGCAGATTAGCAGAGAAACAAGATAAACTGTAGCCAAAATACAAACAGAAGAAAGTCACTTCAGTGCTATTTCTAGGGTAAGAACAGATTTTCCTAAAGAAACCCCAAGTTCATTGTCAACAAATTTAAAAAAAGAGAGAAGAACCCGGATGCAACATCATGGCAATTTTCAAAAGATGTGACCTGGAACAGCAGCACCTGTTGGATGCCCCCTTTTTCCCCATGTGCCAGGCCACAGTTTGTTTCCAGGACAAAATCCTGAGAATGTTTTTTTTTTTTTTTTTTTTCTAAACATGACAAGAAAGGGTTAAGGTTGGAATTAGAATTATTATGAATATTTGGGTCAGAGAGCGAAGCAAGGAAGAGCCAGAGGTAACACTAGACTTTGGACAAGGCTATAGAGGGTGAAAAATTCAAAACTCAAGTCAAGAGCACTGCTCTCTGAAGAGTGAGGTGTGTTTCAGAAGATAACTGGGGGCCCCAGGGAAGAGAAAGGAACTGCTATAACTCGAAGGCAAGAGCGCTCTCTCTCTCTCTCTCTGTGAGTGTGTATATGCACGAGGGCACTTCATAAAGTTCATGGAAAAATAGAATTAAAAGATAATATGAGGGCCGACCCCGTGGCGCACTCAGGAGAGTGCGGCGCTGGGAGTGCAGCAGCGCTCCCGCCATGGGTTCGGATCCTATATAGGGATGGCTGGTGCGCTCACTGGCTGAGCGCGGTGCGGCTGGTCACAAAAAAAGAAAAAAAAAAAAAGATAATATGAATCTTTCCATGCACTTTTTTTTCCTCATCATTTTTTTCTTTTTTTCCATGAACTTTTTGAAGACCCCTCAAAAAGGGGTCTCCTCCCCTGACAAATACTCCCCTTATAACAACAAAATGTTTTAAAGTATGCAAAGCTATGGTTTTGCAGACTATCAAAGATGTCTGACTTTAATATTGTGCATGTCTGGATATCTGTTGATGGGCCAATTGTGTATAGATGTGTTGAAAAAACTATGTAATTTATAAATTATTATATATTTACTGTATTCTGTAAAATTTATTTTTCTTAACTTATTTCAGCAAAAACTCTAACTATAGTGGTATAAGAAAGATTTCACATAGTTTGGGTTCTACTGACAATAATAATCTGAGGGCTTAAAAACAAAAGGTAATTATATTTCAAGTGTAAAAATATAAATTGTCTCTATCAAAATGTGTAAATTAAAATATTGAAAAGTGAAACTATTTTTCATATGTTTTTGAAAAATGTTATTTTCTTCTAAACTATTTAAAGTTATCTGTTAAAGTTAAATAACAAATTACAAATTAAAGTTAATGAAGATTGATTTTTAAATCAAATTATTTTTTAAAGCTGAAATTTAAATTTAATTCTTTGAAATTTTAAATAAATGTTAGTAATTTTTAAATAAAATAACACTAAAAGCTATTCACAAATTTAGTCTTCAGTATACATGTAGTTGCCCATGTAAAGAATCAGCTTCGTGCTACATGCCTGTTTTGTTTAGACCTACATATAAAATCTGAGTATATGAATTATTTAATACTGCAAAATTTTATTCTGCTGTCATGTACAACTGTTTCATATATTGAGCTAATTCAAGAACCTTCAGACTCACAAAGGCAAGCAAGAAAATGGATGCTCAGCTCTCTTAGGGAATAATATTTCATTATGCAAGAATCCATTGTATTCATCTTGAGAGGAAGAATTCATTTGTCACGATAATTAATTTGTATTTTCTTTCTTCAGTGTTTCTGCCTCTCAAATCCTCCCTGCTGAAGCAATATCCATTTCGGAAATGGATGGGGCACAACTTACAAACCTTCATGGCATTTGGACAGGATTGTCTTCTTTTGTTTCAAGGTCATGGACATGAGATACGGAAAAGTGTTTCTCTGGGGCTTAAACAGTGTTAGCCGGAGAGCAGATGTTTAGGGATGCAGTTCTGCTGTGCCAGGACTGAGGGCAAAATCCTGAGTAGAAAAGGCACCTATGTATTCTTTAAAAATTTATTTTCATGCAGTGTCCTTTACGTCTAGGTCTAAGGGTGTGAATGCCCCTGCATTTCACCTTGCCGCGTGACATAGCTCTTCCCTGAAATCATCAGAGATAGTTTCCTGTGATCAAACTTAAACTCATTGATAGGTGATCAGAGAGTATCATTTAGATGGAGAAATATGCTGTTTAATCTAGACCCACACAGCAAATGTAAACAAGAAAAAAATAAAACAAAGCAACAGCCACCAAACATCAGAGGAAAACCAACACTACAAAAGCGAGGCACCAAATGCAGCAAATAGAGAATTAACCCTTGAATACACCTTGTTAATGACAGCAGCAGCAGATAATGCCCAGGTCCTGATAGGCCTTGTTGGTCAGGCTAAGGAGACTGGACTTTCTATAGCTGTCAGAGGGCCAGTGAAATGTTTTCACCAGGGGAATGGCCTTATCATATTTGTGTTGTAGACAGGCTGCAGTGCGAAAAACAGGTTTGAAGGGAATAAGATTAGAGGCCTGGAACCATTTAGGAATCTATTTAATAGGCCAGATGGGAGTTGATGGAGACCTGAACTAAGACAGTGTAAGGATAAGGAAAATAATCTGAAGGTTCTTAGTGGATATAATCATTAGAACATAATGACTGACTGGTTGTGGAGAGTGAAGAATAAAATCAGTCAAGGATAATGTCCAGGTTTCTGGTGTATTGACTGCCCAGGTTGTGTTACTAATCTATTTTGAAAAACAGGAGTAGAAGCAGATTTAGTTAAAATTAAAATTAAAAAATAAATAGGAGTTCCGGTCAAGATGGCAGAATAGGCAGTCCCCAGAGTCATTCTCTCCCACAAATCAACGAATTTACAACAGTAAAAATGTAACATCAGCCAAGCTGGGGCCTCTAGAGCTCAGGTGAAGAGGAGGAGAGACCTATGGAGTTCATTAAGGCAGGAGAAACCATGAAGAGAGAAAGAAAAAACTGTTCTCAGTGTTTTGGGCCGCAGCTGCTTTAATGCTGGAGCGCATGGAGCAGGAGCTGGCAGAAGCCACAGCTGTGCCCTTTAGATGGAATCACTTGGTGGCAGAAGGGGAGAAGAGGACTTTGGTGGCCCCCAGGACAGCAAGACCACTAATAGGGTTCCTGTGGACCCACATAGGAGCAAGGAGCCAGAACAGCTGAAAAAGGGGAGCCATTCAGAGGCTGCTGAGTCAACGCAGGGGACTGGTGCAGGGCCTGTCCCATGGGAAGTGTTTGGAGCAGGGGCGGTGGGTGAGACAGGCCCACTGGGAGAACAGTGGGACACAGCAAGGACAGCCGATCCACCCCCCAGTCAGTGCAGGACCACTGAGAGGAGACTGGTCGGGAATGCAGAATTGCATGGGGTGCAGTTTAATGAAAAAACTGAGGCCCAGATCAGAGTTTCTACACAACCCAGGTGCACAGAGTATCAGAGCTGGAAGTACCTATAAGGTCAACCATTAAACCCTGAGCTGCACAAAAAGTCTTCCCTAGGGAACCAGCAGCAAAGCAGCAATTTAGCTCAATCACACAGCTCAAGTACTGGTTCCCACAGGAGGTTCTCTGTGTTAAAAGTAAGCAAAAGACAAAAATTAGTTCCGGCCCAGGCACACCATGAATGCCTTGGGGCCCACCACGGGACATGAGGCATGGAGCCAGGAGCAGGACTCCCACCCACAACCACTCACACGGCCAGCACCTTGGGGCCCCACCCAGGAACCCAAAGATTGGAGCCGGGAACTGGACCCCACGCCCACATCTGGGCACACCACCAATGCCTCGGGGCCTGCCCAGGGACCTGGGGCACAGAGAATGGGACCAGACTCCCCTCCCACAACCAGGCACCTCACACCAATACCTCGGGTCCCGCCTGGAGACCCGGGACATGGAAAAGGAGACTGGACCCCCTCCCACAACCAGGCTCACTGTGCCAGCACCTTGGGGCCCACCTGGGGACCTGGGGCATGGAGAAGGGGACTGGACCACCCTCCCAAAACCAGGCACACCGTGCCAGTGCCTCAGGACCCACTGGGGATCAGACATTCTCCATAACCAGGCACACCATGCCAGCACCAAGGATCATGCCAAAAACATCTCCTCCATGTGGGTGGCCCACCACAGCCACCACGATAAGCATGGCTGCTATGAAGGTGGCTAGATGCCACAACCACCACGCAGATGATCCACCAGCCACTGGAGTGAGTTGACACAAGGAGAGTCACCAGCAGAGATAAAGAAAGGAGGAGGATGTCTGTCTCCACAGAGCCCATTTCAGAGTGACGGAAGAGAAATCTGCTCTATGATAGTATTGGGGGACCTGATCACACCTCTCAGCATTGGACAGATCATTTGGGCAGCAAATCAATAGAGTAAACATTATTCTTTCAGAGGGAGAGAAGAAATCTAGGATGATTAGAGGGGGTTGGAGGGGGAAAGGGGGATGGGGAGGGATTGAACATGGGGCATAAATAATAATTATGATTTGTAACAATATATATGCTAGTAATATTGATTTGATCAACATATCTCAATGTTGAACCCCCAAGATTTGTATAATCAATTTTGATTCAATAAAAATTTAAAAATAAAATAAAATAAATAAAATAAAATTGAAACTAAAAGTAAATAAATAAATAAAAATAAACAATAATAATAATAAGTTGAACTTTCAGATGGAGAGAGCAGAACTGTGGTTACTAGAGGCGGGAGAGAGGAAGGTGGAGTGGGGATAGTGAGAGGTTGGCTAATGGACACGAAACAGCTAAAAACAAACCAAATGGATGCAAGACAGCTAGACAGGAAAAATAAGTTCTATTAATATACAGTCAAGCAAGGCATCTATAATTGACAATAATTTACTGCATGTTATCAAATGGTTAGAAGAGAAGAGATCAAATGTCCTCATCACAAAGAAATGATTAAGGTTGGTAATGATGAAATGCTAATTACCCTGATTTGATCATCACACATTGTATACATGTATTGAAATTGAAATTCAACTCTGTACCCTACAAACATGTGTAATCAATACATTTCAATAAAAAAAATTAAAAAATAATAGTAATAACAATAACAGCAAATAAAAAAATAATGGATGGCATTTATTGAGTTTCCACTATGAGCTATCTATGATTCCATTTTATTTTTAAAAATATGTGTACCTATTATTTCATTTAATGTTGTAAACATTGTGAGAAATGGATACTGCTCTTAGTCCCTTTCGATGGATGAGGAACTGAAGTATAGCAAGGTTAAGAAACTTGCCCAAACTCACAGACAATACCTTTAATGAAAGTGTTATTGTTATTATAGCAAATTATTAGGGCTGTTTCACATACTTTCTGCTTTAATCTATTGCTGCATAACAAAATAACCCAAAACGTATTGTCCTAAAACAACAGCAAGCATTTATTCTCTTTGTACGGTTTCTGTGGGTCAGGAATGCAGAACAGCTTACCTGGAATGGTTCTGGCTTGGGTGTCCCATGAGGTTGTGGCCAAGCTGTCAGCCTGGGTGGTAGTTATCTGAAGACCTGTCTGGGATTGAAGGTTCTCAACAAGCTGGCTCACTCTCATAGCTGGCAAGTTGGTGTTGGCTTTTGGCAGGAGGCTTCAGTTCCGCCCCATGTGTTCTTCACAGGGCTACTTGAGTGTCCTCATGACATGGCCATTGCTACACTGGCTTTTATGACCTAGTCTTAAAAATCACACACTGTTATTTCCTCAATATCCTATTGGTATGACGGGTCAGCCATATTCAGTGTGGGAGGGGACCATACAAAGGTAAGGATCGTTGGAGTCATCTTGGATACTGGCTGCCACATGTCCCTTAATCTGACCGTGTGGCATAAAGTCACAGTACCTTTGAACAGTGCAGTTCAGCTCTCAGCTCATCTGACTTGACCCACAGATAAATTTTTAGAGACAAGTGTGCACTTGTGCACTCCCTACGCTTAAGGAAATCTTTTATTAATATTGTATCTGTCAACCAAGCTTTAGTCGATGTTGAGCATCGGGAAATTTGACACTGCAATCACTGACAAGTTCCTTGAGGGAAATAGATACCTTTGCTGGTTAAGGGTACAGAAGGCCCAGTAGGTCTCTGCCTACTCGTAAACCTCATCTCATGCCACTCTCCCCTCACTCGTACGTTTCAGTCTCCCTGGCCTTTTCCCCTGCCTCAGAGCCTTGAATTTGCAGTTTCCTCTGCCTGGAAGGCCTTCCCTTGTTTTCTCAAACTCTCCCTTTCCCTTGGTCTCTTCCTGTTCTAGGCTTCTGCTTAAATGTCACTACCTCAGAGAGAATTTCCCTGCTCACTTGGGACTCAGGGCAATGGCCTGACCTAATTGGGGGCCCTGAGCTACATCCTAGATTGAAACAGTGGAGAGGAATCTGTTCCACATGAGGAAAACAGCTCCATTAGGGCCCCCATGGGAAAGAAAAGGCAGCATTTGTTATTTTTGTTATGAATCATACTAACAAAGACAATTATTGCTACCATTCTCAGTAGTTAGACAGCAGTCATAGCCTGCTCCTCATCTTCAAGAACTCACTTACATGACATTAGTGCATAAAAGGGACTTTACTAAAGATGTCAAGGGAAGAATAAGAAGAAAACAATCTGAAAAAAATCTCTTGTAGATAACCCTGCTTCCCAAAGCAACTTTCTTCATTGTTCTGCCATGGGGATATTTTATCCAGTGCTGGGCTGGTAAATTTTTACCAATTAGCTCTTTGAGGGGTAGAGGAGCTGGTTTACAGAGTTGCCAATTTCTGTGGTGCAAATATTCCCACCACGATGGATTTCAAACTGTAGTAACATGGAATTGGGAAGAGATACCAACAACTAGCCCTCAAGAGCCAATGGGAGCCAGCACCTTCATAACCCAACACCACTGCAGCACCGGCTCCATTGATTCTTCCTCCTCACAGATTTACCCACCTTCCAGCTCCTACCCACCAAACTTTGCATATCCAAACCCTATTCAACTCCCAGAAAAACAAAGAGCCATCAGTCAACAGGATTCACCCTCCCTAGAAGATATTTTGATAGCAGAACTTGACTCTTGGGGTTTTAGCTCTAAGAAGCACATCAAAATATTTCTTCCAAACTCATGTATTTGATCACGAGAGGAATTCAAGAAAGTATTATTTCCTCTATCTCCTTTTACATACATCATCTCATTTATAATCTTTACAACTGTCATTTAGTTTATATTATTACAATTTACTGGTTAAGAAACTGAAGTTCAGGAAGTTTAAATGACTCCCCCAAATTCACTGAATTAGGAAGTAGTATAGCTAGGATTTGAAGCTGTACTACTTCTCGTTCCAAGTCTGGGCTCTTAACCCTCACCTTACATTGAATGAGCCTGTGAACCTGTGTTATGGCATAGAGACCTGATTGGGAAGCACTTATATAGGAGTTTCTCAATCAACCATACAACATTTCTAGGATGTTGCTGGAGAATTAACACTATGATCGAACAAAGAAAGTGAGTTTTAAAAAGAAAATTTAGAAAATCTTTCTTTTGTGTCTATAACTCACAAAGCATAGAGCCAGGTACAGAAGTGGATGTAAAATTGGGAGCTAGGACTTAGTCAACATTTGTAGAAAAGCAGTGAATGAGTTGTTTTCAACCGAGTCTCCTACTATGGCAACCCAGGGAGTAATTGCTAAATTCTACAAAGCTTTGTTGTACAGTCCCTCTCAGATGGGTTCCTTAGAAAATCGCGGGCCCCGTGGCGCACTCGGGAGGGTGCGGCGCTGGGGAGCGCAGCAGCGCTCTTGCCGCGGGTTCGGATCCTCACGCCTAGGGTTGCGATCCCCTTACCGGTCACAAAAAGACAAAAAAAAAAAAAAAAAAAAAAGAGGAAGAAAATCAGTCGTACTACCGAAGCTCAGTTTTCAGTGGCCAGCATCCAGTCACCCTTCCTTTAGTGACAGTGCCTATTTTGCTGTGGAAAAACACTCCTCCCCAACTTTCAGTTCAGGGGCTTTAGATGGTATCATTCCATGTCCTACTTCCAAAGAGTTCATATTGGGTAGATTTTATAGTATGTGAATTATATCTCAATAAAGCTGTTATGTATATAAAGAAAGAGTTCATGTGACTTAGTCCAGTTGATTAGAATATTACATTCTCCTGGCCGCAAGTATTTGTTCAGGACAGTTATGTAACCCAATCAAGCAAATAAAAAATTCTGGCCGGCCCTATGGCTCACTCGGGAGAGTGCGGCGCTGGTAGAGCCGAGGCTGTGGGTTCGGATCCTATACAGGGGATGGCCGGTGCGCTCACTGGCTGGACGACACCGTGCCGAGGGTTGCTATGCCCTTAGTGGTCAAAAAAAGAAAAGAAAAGAAATTAGATTTTTGCCGGGATTGCTGAAAGGCACACTAAAAATAATTTTTTAATTGAATTCAATCTGGGAAGATGACACTGTAGGCAGTCACCTTGTTACCCCCATGGAGCTGGAGAATAACACCAACCTCCTCAAGACAAGAAATTAAGATGGTATTTCCTGATGACATTTTTGTTTAATCTTTCTCCCAGTGCAGCCTTGATTGAAGCAAGATCTAAACTAAGATTTCTCAGTTACATAAGCCAATAAGGTATCTTTTTAAAATTTAATTCCATTTGGATTGTGTTTTCTGTTATTTGCAACCAAAAAGAAGTTGGTTTCTTCATCTAAATGATGAAGAAATTCATGCCAGAATCGGATATAAAAGACACTTAATTGTAGAACCACCTAAGTTAGGGGTAGTTTTGAGAAGAGTAGAGACCTCTGTGTCTTATGCTGAAAGTTGGTAATGTTAACCCTTCATATGAAGTAGGAAACTGCTGGTCAAATGACTATCAGGTATTTTATCTTGTGACTCAGACCATTTATTGACAAAAGACAGAATGTTAGAGAACACAGTATAACAATGTCAGAATTTCAGAGTGTGTCGGCTATTCCTTGTGGCCTATCTTATGGCACCCCAAAAGGGAGGGCTTAGTTTGAAAGTGGCTCATCTGAAACCTAAGAGTTAGCATCAATATTTGTAAAATACTCCTGATCCCACAGGTCCCATCAAACCACCTCCTTTAATACACTTCTGCCTGAAAAAGTAGGCAATTAACATTTACAGAAATGTGGCTGGAGCACATTAGCCTCATCTCCCTGCCCCAGAACATCATTTTGAACTGCCTCAAGACAGATGAGAAGAAGAAAGCCATTAAGCTAGGGGTTAGAAAAGAAGGTCAGAGCATTGGAGTCTGCTGCTAAGAAACAGAAGCACACAGGTCCAGTTTTAGATTCAACTAGTTGTCTGGCTTTAGTTATTAGGCCAATGAATTGCATGGAAGCAAGAGCTAACTAAAGCCCAAGTCTGGCAAAAAAAAGACTGATTATTTCACCTCTAATGCTCTTGTCACACTATTGGTGCTAAAGAGATGTAACCCCAAGAAGGGAAATCCTCTCCAATGTCCACTTTAAATATGCCCACTGGCAGAAAAGGGACCATTTTAGCTGATTAAGAAATTCACTCCACTGGCAGGGTTGGGGACCTTGCTATTCCTGTACAGCTGTGTATGATGTGGACTGTGGACTGAGGATCAATCTACATATTTCCTATTCTTTTTTCCATAGAAGGGTTGACGGATGCTGGTAACAAAAACAGAAGATAACTGACACATCACTACACCGCTTTTTTTTTTTTTTTTCATGACTGGTACTCAGCCAGTGAGCGCACCGGCCATTCCTATATAGGATCCGAACCTGCAGCAGGAGCATCGCTACGCTCCCAGCAATGCACTCTCCCGAGTGCGCCACGGGGTCGGCCCCACTACACCGCTTTTACTACTGATTTTGTTCTCCAGGTTCTTTGATATTGGGAATTGAGTGTTGTGTTCATTCAGGTTACACTACTCTAAAAAAACCTTTATTTGTGGTGATACCTGTAAAAGATAAAAAGGGAGCAAGTAGGATTGGGTAGGAAAAGTCTTCTGCTGGCAATGCAGATTATATAAAGTCTGAATCAGTGTGACAGATATCTTCATAGTGAAAATTGTTACAGTCGTTTGCATTGGACAGAAATGGCTAGGTATGAATAAGCCTGTTATGCTTAGTTGTTGCCTGGGGGTTGCCCAGGAAGAGCATGGCCTAGTCGGAAAGCTGGGTGGATCCTGGAGGTTCTGCTGATGCAGGCTGTTAGCTAATGGCCCTCCTCACAGCCGAGTGGCAAGTTCTCTCTTGAGATCAGATCTGAGGGTTGCGTTTCCATGGCCTCCACAAGTGTGATGGCTTGTTGATTTGACTATGACTATCTGGGCAGTTTGGTTCTCTCTTTACCATTATACTTTGGGTATGTTGGGGTGTGTGTGAAGGGGGTGTGGGTGTGTGTGTGTGTGCGCTCGTGTATTTTTGTCATTTGAGTTGGGCTTTGCTAGATGACAAGGAGTTATCCAGAGAACTTAGACACGTATTTCAATGGAGTAACTAGACAGGACTTTGTGTTGTCTTGTTTTAACGATGGAGTGGTTGTGTTTTGGCTGCATATGATAAGGAAGTGTGGGCATGTTTTAAGGTATATTCTGTGGGTGTATGGGAATGTTGATCTGCTAAAGGAAGTGAAATAAATAGTACAAATCCGTTTTGCCACCCAGCATCCATTTATCATTATTCTAACAAAAGTACCCCAAATTTCCTCTGTTGGAAACACCTTTCTCCGTGCAACCAGTTCAGGTGCTGTAGAGAAAGCTTATTCCACCCTTGCCTCTGGCAGTAAGCATGGCTCAGCCTTAGCACATCAGAGAACTGCATTCCCCATGCCCTAGTGATCCGGCAGGGCTGGGCACAGGACCCAGTCAGAGCCAGTGATTTGCAGTAAGACTTTTATTTGAGATTGTTGAGTGTAAAGTTAATTTCTTTTCTTTTCTCCTGGACTCAAGCCTGGAATTTAGCCTGGAAGCTAATGACAGCTATCTTGACACCTTGTGGTGGTGTCTGAGAATAAAGTCAAGATGATTGACAGAGTCAAGAGGTGAAGAGAGAGAGGTACTGGGTGAAATCATTTGATGCTCTAAATCCATTTTTTCCTGAAGTGTGATCGATCCTAAAATGTGTTTTAAGTCTTAAGCAAAATGATTTACTTAAGAGAGTTTGGTTAGTATGTACACACACACACACACACACACACATGCTGTTTTGTTTATATTTGTTTCTATACGGATTTTTATACGTTAAAAGCCATGAGTTCACACTGACACCACCAATTCAGATCCAAAACCACAACGTTTGTTCTTTTTCCTATTTATAATTCTCGTATTTGACAGTAAGAAATTTGGCTCCCATTATCCTCAATATATTAATTTATTTGCTTAATCTTCCAGTATGTAACCAGTCACCCCCATTGTGGCCTCCGCACCTCCTCTCCGGTCATCCACTTGGACTCTGACTCTTCATGCTGTTCAAGTCACCATCCCCCACTCCTTGGCAAACATTATTTTTTTTCTGCTTGGGATCTGCTTCTTTGTGCCAGGCTGGTGCTGGTGCCATCCTATATGAATACCCACCCCCCACTTGGATTTGACATTCTAAAGCTGGGTCGCCACTGCTCAGTAATATTCCATAGTATGAATGTACCTACCATTGCTTCTTTAGCCATTCGTCTATTCAAGGACATGTGGGTTATTGACAGTGCAGGGCAATTACAGATAAAGCTGCTGTGAATCTTTGTGTACGTTTTTGGTGTGAACACAGGTATGTATTTCTCTGAGATAAATGTCCAAGAATGAGATTTGATGGGCATATACTTTCACTAAAAAGAGTTTTTCTGCATTTTATTGTTTTGAGACATATTTTCATTATCACTGTTTTTATCTTATTTATTTTTGGTGGTTGGCCGGTACAGGGATCTGAACCCTTGACCTTGGTGTTTTAACACCACACTCTAACCAACCGAGCTAACCAGCCAGCCAATTGCTATTTTTAAACAGATTTTTATTGTTCTTAATTTTCTCCTTGATAAATCTGTTTCTTAGAGGAATTAAAATTTTTTCATGTAAGTAATTGGTTTAAAGTTTTATATTTTTGTTATTAATTTCTGTTTTCATCACAACTGAGTGGCCTAGAGAACATGTTGTATGCATTATGAATACAGGTCCTCTACCTCATTTATTTATTCTAAATATCAATTCATTCTATATCGGAAGATGTCAGGACATTTTACACAATACTTCATCCACTCAGGTTCTCATTATTTACACTGTAGAATTAAAATGTCCAATATAATTTTGATTCTGTCAATTGCCTGTATTTCTAACAAACACATATTCACAGCAGCTTTGACAAATAGTTCGTGTTCTCCTCTACCTACTTACTGCCACTTTCCTAGGTAAGTCATACATTCCATTCTTTTTTTTTTTTTCACTTTTATTTGCATTTATCTTATGCCGAATTTATTCTCACACCATAGGTTTTTATTTCTTCACTTTCTTCTGGGATATCTTTTTCTTCTGTGCAACCTCCTCTTCTGGTTTAGAAACACTTTGTTCCTTTTCAGTAAGGATCATCTTGATGTGGGAGGGGGAGCTCATGTATGGGTTAATCCCATGAGCTCTGTAAGTACAATGACATATCTTTGGTGCTTTGTTCACCTGGATATGCTCAATGACCAGAGAATCTATATCTAACCAAAAGTTCAGTATTGCTCTCTGCATTTTTAAGCACGTGCAGCAAAAAATTTAGCACTCTTTTTTGGGCCACTGACGCTGTCTCCAGCCCCACTGTTTGGCCTGGGCACACCTACCAACTCCATCATTGTAATGCCAGAACAGTACGTATTGCTTGTATAAAGCGACATCTTTCAGATACTTGGTGGCTTTTCGGATATGCATACCCTTGATGGCCTGGGCAGTTTCACAGATGTTCTTAAAGTGAAAAGGAAGATTTGAACCTCCTGATTTGCATGATTTTGTGGGGTTCTCTGGGTCAAGTTAATAGCGAACCATTTCCATAGATCACCTTTGGCTGCTTATGAGAAGAGACATTCCATTTTTTATCCTTAGAGTTCTTTACTCTCTACTCCTACTATTGCATCCTTTCAACAGCCCACTCTCTTAGTCACATCCTGGACCTTGTTACAATTTAGAACCCCTCTACCTTTGCCATCTCACTTTCAGAACACACCCTCCTTTCCTTGGCTCAATAAATTCATCTTCCTTCTCTGCTACTATCTGCAGAGGCTGCAGCATTAGGGAAGACTCTTGATTGACAGTAAGAAACCAACTGTCAAAACAGAAAATTAATATGAAGATTTAAATTTATACTCTCATAGAACCAAGGGTCAAGCATGTAGCCTGGCCTTTAGAGACCAGAATCAGTACTTCTCTCTTCAGTTCTTGCCCCTACTTCTCTCTTCTTGTCTCTCTCAAGAACAGCTCTCTCTTCTACCACAGTCTTATGGAAGTTCTCTAATAAACAACGCCACTGTTAAAGTGATCTTAAAACTGATATGGGAATCTCTGAGTATTAATTTCTAATTCATGGGGAAAGAGCTCTGATTGGCCCAATTTGGTGAGGGGTCTACTCTAGACCTATCTACTAGGTCCAGAAAGGCAAGGCCATATTTTATAAAATGGTAGCTGGGGACTCATAGCTATTACCACATGCTCATCTGTGAACCTATTGCCAGGGAGGACAGGATACACTAAGGGGCTAGGCAGGGTTATAAGTACTCATGAAATCCACTAGTGCAGGTTGGCCAGTAGCTCAGTTGGTTAGAGCATGGTGCCGATTATACCCAGGCCTAGCATTCATTCCCTGTACCAGCCAGCCACCCCAAAAAAAATAGAAAAAAAGAAATTTGCTACTGTGGAATATTAGGCTCTGAATACTGTTCTCAGTCACACGGCCAGTAGAGGCTGAGGCAGTCCCGGTCCAACTGAACCACACAGAGTAGGTAAGAGGAGGTTCTTTTGAATAAGGAATGACAATAACTGAAAGTTGCTAAATAATAGACAGACAAGGAAGCTGTGAAACTTCCTGGTGGTTAATTACCATGTATTTATTGCAAATTTAATATGTGCAGGGCCAGGCTATGAGCTGAATATATCTTTACTCTGTATCTTTTCATTGCTTTATTTGAAAATTTTTAGGATCTTAGAATGTTAAAAATACATACCATATTCATTGCTAAATATCAAACATTTTTCTCAAAATCAAAAGTAAATGACTTTACATTATTTTGGATTAACCACATCATCATTGCCCTCCATTAGGCAAGATAATTAACAATCAATTAAATAAATTTATGCATGTTATTTGTCTAATAATACATCATAATTATGTAAAAACAAATCAACTTCAGGGAGGAGTTTTGTTCCAAGCAAATTCATTTCAGATATAAATTCTGCCCATAGTTATGCATAACACAATTCAATATATGCTTTGAAAAAAATACTGTAACTATTCACTGAGTGACTTTTTTCATTTTTTCTGCCTCCTTACCAATCATTTACTGAGAAATCATAGAGGGCAAATATAAGAACACAGCAAAGAATAAGACAAAAAGTCTTGTTTCTTTTATTTTGTCCTGGCTTGCTTTTTCTTTTGATCTCTGCTCTTTCTCTCCTATTGAATGGACAATGACCCAAAAGAAATTTAGAATAAGAAAATAAGCTGAAATGAAATATTTCCCTTGCCTCCCTCCCCTTCCAGCTGTTGCATTTTAAATCCACTTTTTTGGTAGGTTCACGGAGTAAATTCTCATGAAAGCAGCTGCTGCAAGGGCTCTGTTCTGTTCTCTGACAAAGAGTTTCTCACTAGTAAAACCCTCCCCGGCCTTTGTTATTCTCACCATTAACTCTCAAAGAGATTTGCTCTTGGTGGAACTGCAAATCTCTGAATTTCTCCTACAGATTTATCGCATGTAAGAAAATATTTGGCGAGATGCCAGTGAGAGATGTGGCTAATAGAGAGCATCTAGTGAATGGATTTTTTCCCCTCAAACAAAAGCCGTGAGTGCCCCATGTTTAAAAAAAGGAAAAAGGAAAAAAAAAAATCTCTTTCCACATTTTCCTGGCAGTGATCAAATTCTGATACTTACCAGTGAAATATATTTCCACTATAATATTTTAGTTGACTGTTGACAGTCACTGCTGATGTCTTATTAGAAAGTTCTCATTTTTAAGAAATCATGTCTTTAAGTTTGGATTTTAAAATAACGTCAGCCAAATGTATTTTATTTTTAAAAGCAGGTTAACAACCCTTACTTATTCTCCAGATATTTATATCTCAGGTACTGTGATACTTCTCAGAAAGCTGTCACTGTCCTTTATCAGGAATATTACTTCAATAGTTTCCCCCTTCTCTACAATATCATCAATTTCCCCATTTCTGGGGGGTTGTTCCTATTTAACATATAAGCATGCTCTTGTTTCTACCTATTTTTTTTTTTTAAATTCTTTCCTTTTGAATACACTTCCTTCACTGCTACAGTCTCATATCTCTATCCTTTGCAGCAAAACTTCAAAGAATTGTCTATACTCACTATCTCCAGTTCTCTTTCCTTCACCCTTGAATTCACTTCATTCAACTTTTACCCACATCACTCCACCAAAACTGCCCCTCCGAGTTGCTCAATCCAATGGTCAGTTCTCAGTCTTCATCTTACTTGACCTATCGGCATCATTTGACACAGTTCATCACTTCCTCCTCTGTGATGTACTTTTATTGATTGGCTTGAGGTGCACCAAATTCTTCACCTCACTTGTTGCTCCTTCTCAGTATTCTTTGCTGGCTCTTCCTCATCTTCATATTGGAGTGCCCCAGGCCTCAGTCTTTGGTCCTTTTCACTATTTGTATTGCTTCACAGTTAATCTCATTTAGTCTCTTGGCTTTATACATCACCTACATGCCAACCAAATTTATATCTTTGACCCAAACTTCTGACCTAATGTTCAGAATCATAAATACAACTGCCAAGTTAACAATCCATTTGGATATGTAATCAATACCTCAAATTTAGCATGTTTACAACTTAGCTCCTGAAGCAGTGACACCCATTAGCAATGAGCATACCTAGTGCTCATATCTTGGTTTCTAAATACCATTTTGCACTAGTAGGAGCAACAGCTCCTTGGAGAATTGGCTGATTCCAGGGATGGGGCAGAGAAAGGGAAAGATGAGCCTGGAGCATCTTGTGGTTCCAGAAAATAAGGAAGTGCCCTCTATATATATATGAGGGTACTTCCAAAAGTTTGTGGAATGATTCATATTATCTTACAATTTAATTATTTTTCCATGAACTTTTGGAAGTACCCTCATGAAATAAAGACACGGCAAAAGAACATAGAAGTGGATCCCCATACCAGCCAGTTGCCCAAAACAAAACAAAACAAAAGAACACAAAAGCCAACCTAAAGACCAATGGCTAAATCTGAGCGATAAAATAATGCTTATAACAGATTATAAACCATAGCATAAAATAAAAATCCATGAAGTCCATACTAATGTAAATAGATGATTGACTAGATAAATAAATGAGGGAGAAGGGACAGCTCATCCACTTATATAAGTAGTAGGAGTGATGAAAATGAAAAATCAACATTGGGCAAACACCAAAGGAATCAAAATCATTGTTGCCTTTGATGGCGATTTCATTTTTCTAGAGCAGGCCAAAAACTTTAAAGTCATCCTTTATTTCTCCTTCCCCACCCCCCCTTGCACCCCCAATCCAATCCACAGGAAGTTCTATGAGCTTATCTTTAACGATGTCCAGAATGAAACCGCTTCTCATCACCTCTACGGCTACCTCCTCAGTCCAGGACATTGACAAGTGCTTGCCTGGATTATTGCAACAGCCTTCGAACTGAGCACCTTGATCCGCTCCTCTTCTCATAACCCTCTAAAGGCTCCCATTTCTTTCAGAGTAAAAGCCAAAGTTCTGACTATGGCCTACGAGGCCCTACATGATCTGGTTTCATTCGCTCTCTACATGATCTGGTTTTGAACTTGTCTTCCTACTTATACACTCACTCACTCCATTGGAACCACTCTGATCTTCCTGCTGCTTCTCACACATGTCAGGCATGCTCTTCTTACCTCAGGGCTTTTTCACTTGAATGCTCTTCCCCCACATGTCCCTTAGCTAACCCCCTCGACCTTTTTCAAGAATGATCTTTTCTTCAGTGAGCCTGCTCTGACCACCATCTTTAAAAATCGCAAGCCTGGACTCTTGGTTCTTAAACTGCTGTAAATTCGTATTTATTGTGTTTTGTCAATCTCTACCTGCTAGCATATAAATTCTTAAGAGGGTAGTGACCTTGGTCTCTTTTGTTTCCTCAGCATTTAGAACAGTCCTTGGTATACTGTATACACTCAATAAATACATTATTAAATAACTTAATAAGTTTACTATTTATTGTCATGTATTACTGAAAAGACAGAATAAATACATATGTCTCTTTCCCAGAGATAGTTATAAGCAATAAAAGAGTTAGACAACAGGTGTAAATTATATTTTTAATCATTAAGAGAACATATAACAATAATAAGTTTAGTCAGGACTCTTTTGTTTGCAAGTGATAGAAATCCACTATAATTGGCATAAGGAAAGAAAAGGGGGGATTTGCTTGTTTACAGCTCAGAAGTAAATCTAGTTCCAGGCATGCTGGATGTAGGAGCCTTACGTTGTCTTTGAAACTTACTGATTTCTTCTTTCATTGCTCAAATCTGCTCTTCTCTGAAATAGCTTTAGTTTCAGGCAGGTGTTCTCCACACAGTAGCCAATCTGAAGCTTCAGCCTCAGATTCAGCAGTTGACTGAGAGCCCAGAATTCACTCTGGCCTGGTATGGGTTACATGCCCTGTGGCAAGGGAATGTGGTGTTCTCATCGCTCTGGACTGGGCCACAGGCCACTTGTACAGCCCCCAAACTTATACTAAGAGTACAAGTTTGAAACTATACTCTCCATAAGAAAAGAGTATAGTTACAGCAAGAGTGGGCCAATGAAAAGATAAAATTAATTATAGAATTGAACCAAACCTATTTGTATAAATTGATAGAATAGAATAGATGATATTCAAAGTATAGCACTCTGACCTCTAGTGGTTAGATTACATGGAGAAAATTCAGCATGAGTCCAAAGACAACAGGAGGTAAGTTCATTTCACATCATGTTTTTATGTAATTTTTATCAGTTTATTTAAGAGCACCAGCATCCCTCCCTTTTATCTTCTACATTGAAGTACTCATCCGTTTTGGGAAAATTTTCCTTTGACATAGATCTTGTATTTCTTCTTTTTTCCCTCTGTCCCTGTTGTTACAATCTTCTTGGGTTCATCTAACACCTGAAAAATCTTCCTAAAAAACTGCTTTAGTTGTGTGATGTCCAGCTGGGGAACTTTATTCTGACACCTAATTTATTAGATCCCTAGATCTAGTATTGATTTTCATGTGTCCTCACTCTTGTTGCTTAAGAAATTAGAGTTGGGTTTTTGTCAGTTGCGATGGAAAACTAATATAAATGACAACATATTTGTCTACTCATGGTGACCTCCTGAACTTTAAAAATTAAGAACGCTGACTACTTACACTTTTCATATCGCTTAAATAAGAAATACAAGGGTAATTCAAACAGTTCACGGGAAGATTCATATTATCTATTCTTTTTTTCCACAAACGTTGAAATACCCTTGTAGATTAATCCATTTTAAATCTCATTCTATTAAACTTATCTAATATTCTACATCAAAAATTTCATACACACATCACTTCCCAAGAGTGAATTAAACATGTGAATTATTTCTCATTTTAAAAAAAAGATATTTGAAGGGCTTGCTGGTTAGCTCACTCTGTTAGAGCGTGGTGCCGATAACCCCAAGGTCAAGGTTTCAAATCCCCATACTGGCCAGCTGCCAAAAAAAAAAAAAAAAAAAAGAGCCTGATTAGTACACATTTATAAGGGGACTGGATAATTGCTCAGATCATAAGCTAAATCTAAAATATCTGTTTCTAAATTTTTATAATTATCATGTTTTATTCTTTCTTTCTCGATTAGTCACTAAGATAGTAAGAATTCTCTAACTTCATTATTGCCCACATTTTCTCTTCAGTTTTCACCATGAAGACTAACATAAAAAATTGAGTCAATCACTCTGAAGGTGTGTAGATTTTATCCCACATTTCCTTTATTACTCTTTTATTTTTCTTTCCAATATTTTTTCTCTATTTGAAATTCTGCATTACTTGTTAATGAAAGAATAGTTTCTTTCTTCTGAAGTATTCATATGAAGTTGTGAAAACAACTGAAATCAGACTGCCTGATCTTCAGTATTCTTCTCTGTAAAAAGAGGATTATAAAACAATAATAGTTCTAATTTAATAATAGTACTTCTAATTTTTCCTATAGGGTTACTTATAGGATTATTGTGATGAATAAATTTGATGATTCACATAGAGGGCTTAATGTGGTTATTGGCATACATTTTAAGTGCTCCAAAAGTCTTAGCTTTTACTATTATTATATAGATTCACTTGCACTTTTAATGTGTCTTTGAATACACCAATAGTTTTGTCTACTATCAAATATTTATAAAGCATTTAATACTAAATTGTGTGCTGAAAAAACAATAACAAAATGAGGTGTCTATTTTTATGAAGCTTATAATCTAATTCAAGAAACAAAATGTAAAAATTTAAAATTTATAAACAAAATGGGGTATATACATACAATGGAATATTATTCAGCCTTAAAAAGGAAAGAAATTATGACACAATGTTACAACATAGATGAAAGTCAATGACATTGTACCAAGTTTAATAAGCCAGTCACCAAAAGACAAACATTGTATGATTCCACTTATATGAGCTACCTAGAGCAGTCAAATTCATAAAGACTGAAAGTGAAATGGTGGTTTCCAGGGGCAGGGGGTAGGGGATACAGAGAGTTAGCATTTAATGGGTGCAGAGTTTCAGTTTGAAGAGATGAAAAAACTCTGGAGATGGATGGTGGTACTGGTTTCACAAAAATGAATGTACTTAATACCACTGAAATGTACAATAGAAAATAGTCAGAAGGGTAAATTTTATGTGATCTTACCACAATAAACAACTGATTTAAAATTTGAATATTTCTGTAAAGTTAAATTATAGTTTAATTGTCATACAATTAATATTGTTACAACAATGTAACAGATAAATTATAAATGATCAAATGTCATTTTAATTTTATTTATAAAGTGTCCCTATTTATATTTTGAATGAATACTACACTTAGATGGTACAAAAATAAGAGGTACAAAATGATATATATACATAAGGAGAAGTAAATCTCCCTTGAGCTACCCAGTTCCCAGAGACAATCCCATTACCAGTTACTTATATATCCTACCGTAGATAATATAAATATATATATATTTATTGCAATTATTATATACAACATTGTACACACTATCTTGCAACTTTCTCTTTCTTTCTAGTTCCAGTGTCTAGCACAGTGCTTGTGGTCATATAGTGCACACTAAATAAAATTTCCTTAACTGAACTCAATTAGAACTTGGGGGAAAGGGGTGATGTCATTAATTCATTCAACATGTGTTTATTGAGAGGCTGGTAGATGTAAGGTTATGTGCCAGGCAGTGGGAGTACAACCTAGAAGATAACTCTGGGCCTACTTTTGGTCTAGCAAGAGATGGGGCAACACAAACATGCACTTCTAATTGAGCTGGGGAAGGACTGCAGTGGATCCCAGGTCAGTTTAAATTATTCTATGTATATGGATAAGCAAAGAAAACAGTGGCATTATAGTTAGAGGAAATTGTACTAGGAAAGGCACTTACTAAATAAAGTAATTGCCCCAAATCACTGTGAAACCCAAAATATGGCATAAAACTCATGATTTCTGACTCCTATTTATGGCCTGTTTCCTCCACTTTTTAAAGTGTAGATGTTCTTCTGATAAATAGAAGGTCAAACAGAGTGTCTTGGGTAAAGAATAATAAAGTGAGATAACATGTAAAGCAAGCACACCAGAATCAGTATACTCCATAAAGTTCTCTTTTTCATAGGTGTCTGCTAAACTGCCATCTAACATTAAAAAATAAACCCCCAAAAAACAAAAACCGAAAAGGTTGGTTGGTGTTAAACAGTCTGTATTAAGTTGTATCTACCAACTATTTTTGAAGAATAGAGATCCTTTTCTACTCTGTCTTCTCATATTAGAGAAGAGACCTCTTTTCAAAAAATGTTGAGAAAACTAGTAAAATGCAGTGAAAAGAGCAGGTTATTTGGGAGTCAGACATAACCGGATTCAGCCCAAGGGGCAGTCACTACTAGTAGAGTAATTTTGGGCAAGTGTTTAAATTCCCAATTTCCTCTTTTGTAAACCAGGAATAATAATAAATAAATTGTGAGATAGTGTTTATGTAAAGCACTTAACACAGTGCCTGAAACATAATAAGAGCTCAGTAGAAGTTACCTATTAAGCGATTCTAAGAACCCGAAACTTGGGGTTGTATTTTTACCCTTGCAACCCATGGAACTCGAGGTGTAATCATTACTAAATTAAGTTCAACCAAAACTCGCGTTCTCAGCAATGATGCAATGTGATCTCTCCGGGCCACCGTCGCCGAGCATGCGTAAATGAAAGCGGCGGGACGTGTGTGTCATGGCGCGCTCCATGTAGTTTCCGGAGAGCGGGGCGTTGATTCTCTCAGTTTGGACGGGTTTGTTATTTTCCGATTGCTGGTAAGAGTGGCCCGTGGATCAGTGTGGGGCAGAGTGTGGCTGTAGCTCCTTTTATGGCGAAGACTTGTTTCTCCAGTTTCAATCTTTCTCGGGCCGGTTTCTCACCTTGCTTTTCGGTTGAAAGGAGACTTGCCAGCTGGGATCGGGGAATTGGGAAGCATGTTGCGCTCCCAGGAGTGAGAACAGGGTGGTCGGCCTCAGGTGCTGTTGGGCTGTTAAGAATATTTAAGAGACCTCGTTCCTTATGGTCACTTTAACGTCATTTGTTCTCCCTCTTTCTATGTTAGTGAATTTGTAGGACCTGACAACGCTTTCTCAATTACCTAGCTTTCACAGAGCAGTGCCTTGAGAATTAAATTGAAGTCGGCCGGAGGAGCAGGTGTTTTGCTTTTTTACTTTTCGTTCCCCTTATAAAATCTCTCTGAATCTCGGGGCGACACGTGTAATTCGGGAGGAATGTGATTTGGATACCTATCTCATTGCCTTATTCTTGTTTTTTAGTTGTTAATCGCACTATGCAGACGTGTTGTAGTGCCGGATAGCATAGCATTTATTACTACGGCCAGATGCTGGATCACAGTCATGGCAGATGTCAATACACCTATCGTAATCAGTAAGACGTTAGTAGTAGTATGGAACATCATTTACACTGCTGTGTAAAGCAGTCTTTTATGGAGTCTAATTACCTTTTGGTAGTACTGAAAAGTCCTCACAGCCGTTTTGTGAACTTGTTGGGTGCTTGCTTTTTCTAATCAGTTTTTATTTTCCAGACTCACCTTTCAAGAGGACTTGAAACTGATTACAGATAATCAAGGTACTGATTTTTTTTAAACCTTTTATGTTTGAGTGGCATGTTAGAATATGCATGAAACGTAGCCTAATTTCTTCGTAATTTGCTACCATCATTTTATGGAAACGCTGTGATTTCCACATCACTAAATCCAAGAGACATTTTAATTTAATTTACTTAACCTTTTCTTTTCATTCAGCTGCACTACGTTAACCTCCTTGACATGCCCTCTTCCTTTGCCTTCTGTAGCCCACTGATTTTCTCCTCTGGTGGCTGCTTCTTGGTCTCCACTGTAGCTTGGTTCTCCTCTACTTGGCAGTTAAGTTTGGAGTTCCTCAAGGCTTGGTTCTGTACCCTGTCCTCTTCTAACTGTTCTCTTTCTCTTTTTCTCTCGGTGATCTAATTCACATGCTTTTCAACAGTTACTGTCTGTTTTGGTTCTAGCCATTCTAATTGGTTTGAAGTGGTCTATCATTGTGGTTTTGATTTGTATTTCTCTGGTGGCTAATCGTGTTGACATCTTTTCATGTGCTTATCATCCATTTGTATATCTTCTTTGGAGATGTCTATCAAATCCATTGCCCATATTTTAAATTGCGTTGTCTTTTTATTGAGTTTTAAGTGTTCTTTATATATTCTTATACTAGACTCTCATTAGATATGATTGCCAGTATTTTCTCCCATTGTATGGGTTATCTTTTCATTTTTGATGGTGTCTTTTGAAGTGTAAAGTTTTAAATTTTGATGAAGTCTAATCTTTGTTGTTGCTTGTGCTTTTGGTATAACTAAAACCAGTGCTTACTCTATTGTCATGAACATTTACACCTGTTTTCTTCTAAGAGTTTCATAGTGATAACTCGTGAATTTAGGTCAGTAATCTATTTTGAGTGTATTTTTGTATATTATGTGAGATAGGGCTCCAACTTCATTCTTGGCATGTGGCTATCTAGTTTTTCCAGAAACATTTGTTGAAAAGACTATTCTTTCACTATTGAGTTATCTTGGAACCCTTGTTTAAAATCAGCTGCTGAGGTACTGTATTTTTTTTTCTTTTTCTTTTTGGCGACTGGCTCGTATGGGAATCTGAACCCTTAGCTTTGGTGTTATAACACTGTGCTCTAACCAACTGAGCTAACTGGCCAACGCAGTAATGTACTTTTGACACGATTCTAGATGATTTTTGTGAAAGAATAACTTTAGGACAGTAATTCTCAAATTTTAATGCATAACAAAATCACCTGGAGGGCTTGTGAAAGATTGCTGGGCTTTAGTCTGAATATCTGATTGAGTACATGTGGAGTGGAGGCCCATGAATTTTCATTTTTAACAAGTCTTCCATGATGCTAATCCTGGTTTGGGAACCACACTGGGAGAACTAATATAGGGCATTGGTTTGCAAATGTGACTACATACATGAGAATTAACAGAAAGTTTTAATAAAAAATAGATACCCCAGCTCCGTTCCCAGAGATTGATTTAACTGGCCTGAGGCTCAGTTGCTGGTAATTTTCAAAAGCTCCTCAGGTGAACAGACTTGAACACTCAAGCTTGAGAACCACTGCTGTAGGAGAATAGTGATTCTTAATCAGGAATGTTTAGTAGAATCACCTGGGCAATTCTTATGTTCACATGGCTCAGTTCTGGTCTTGGAGCTTCTAATTCAGAATGGAACGTGGATATTTGATATTATAAAATTTCCCCTAATAATTCACCTATGTAAGTACCAATACTCTGATATTACATCCTCTTCTCTTTTCATCTTTTTCAGTATTTCCCTTTTTACTGATTCTGTTTTTATTCCCTTTACCAAACTTAATTTCCTCTACCTTTGAAAATAAAATTTTATGATTCCTGTTGCTCCATTTGATTATTATCTTGCTTTCCTTGGTTCTCAAACTTTCATTTCCATATTCCTGATTTAAAAATTTCTGCAGGCTAAACAATTTTCTCTACCAGTTTGTTCAAATTATAAGCTTTAGCTTATTCATAGTAATGAGTGAGATTGTTTAGTGTGTATGATAAGCAGCCAGGTGTAGGAACCTCTGCATTATATTACATTTATCTCCTTTGTCTCTCTGGAGTGAATTTCTAGAAATGGAATTGCTGGGTCAAAGAATATTCATGTTTTAAAGTTTGATATATATTGCCAGGTTGCCCTCTAGAAAGGGTATACCAGTTTTACTATGCTTTCAGCCAACAGTAGGGTTTTTGTCTTTTGTCAGTGAGGTAGATGAAGCATAATTCATTGTTTCAGTACTTGCTTTAGTGTGGTTGAGCATTCTTTCCTATTTTTATTGGCTGTTTGTATTTCTTAAGTAAATTGTCTTTTTCCTTTACCCATTGTTTTCTGGGATGTCTTTGCTTCATGTCACATTAGACTCTTGCATTGTTTGTGCTTTGCCAGTGAGGCAGAGCCATAGTGGGCAGAGCATGGTATTAAGAGGAGGCTCTGGTTCTCATTCTAGCTCCATCAGTGTACAAATCTTTAAGCTTCTCTGAACTCTGGTTCTGTAAAATAAGGAGCATAGCAATGTCCCTTACTTCTCTAACTCTGTAATGATATGGTATGTCTACTGCGGTGGACTCCATTCATCCCCATTTTTCCATTCTAGTTCCATTCAGTGAATCCATATACAATTGGGTATGGGATGTAGAGTTGTATAATAATAAAAAAAGGCTTTTAATATGTCCTTCAGTTATTTATAATTCTTTACTAGTTCCTTAGTAACATTCAAAGGCACTACCTGGTCTTACCCTTTCTCACTTAATTATTTCATAGAATAATCTTGATAGAAACCCTAGGGCTTAGGCATTTACTTCAATTTCCCACCCAGTGTAAGAATTTCCTCCTGTGTTATAGAAAAACTAGCTAAATTCAACTTAAACAAGCAGTGTTCATTCATTTCGTCAATAAATATTGTGTGCCTGTTAAGTGCTAGGCATTTATTAGAGGTGTTGTATAGAGATAGTGGTAAAAAAAGAGATGGTACTTTTCTGCTTATGGAGCTTATATTGTGAAGAGAAAGACATATGCAGTTACATATATGGTGTCATGTAGGTAAGTGCCATGAAGAAAAATGAAGCATAAAGCATGTTGTGGGTTAGTGAGAGTGTGTGGGGATGCTTGGGCAGTGTGGTTATTTTAGGCAAAGTGGTTAGGAAAGGCCTTGGCTAAGGAGTTGTCATTTGAGTGGAGAAGTTAGCAGCAAGTCATACAAATACCTGGGGACTGTTGTTCTAGCCGAGGGATAGCAAGAGTGAAGGCTGCTGAATGAGAAACTAGTTTGGCATACTTAGAATATGTAAAAGGTCATACAGTTTAGACAGAGTGGAAGGTGGCAGAAGGAGTAGCCAGACACATATCTGGTTAGATTGTGTAGTATAAAGTAAAAAATATTTACTGAGAACCTGCTAGGGCTAGTCATAAATCCAGGCACCTGGGTAAAGCAGTGAACCAAGCTCATACAAACCTTTATCCTCATGGAGAATATATTCTAGTGGAAAGACACAGTTAAAAAAAATTAAAATATATGAGCAGGTGATGAAGTGCTGTGGTTAAAAAAAAAAAAAGGCAAGGAAGGGCTATAAGAAGTGTATGTGTATATGTGGTGAGGTGGAATTGCTCAGAAAGGCCTCATTGGTGACATTAGGGCAGAGTGCAGAAGGGCTTCAGTGAGCCATTCAGGTATCTTGAGTCAGAGCATTCCATGCAAGAATAAGACTGAAATGAGTGTGTACCTGGTGGGTGTGAACTAGCAAGGAAGTGTGTGTGGCTGAGAGAGTGAGACAGGAGAGTGGTAGGAAATGATCAGAGAGGTAGCAAGAAGCTGATGTATATGTCCTCTGTGGTGATTTTGCCTTTTTACTCTCTTTACTTTTCATTGGAAGGGTTTGATCAGAAGCTTGAGATGAACTAAGGTTTTAAAGAGATGCTTAACTTTTGTGCTGAAAATATTTTGGGGGAATTAAGAGTAGAAACTGGACTTGGTCTTGCAATAATCCAGGCAAGATTTGATGTTTGCTTGGATCAAACAAATAGATTCTGAATATATTTTGAAGATAGAGCCCATAAGATTTTGTTGGTGGATTTGGGTATAGGGTGAAGGAAAGGGAGGAGTCAGGGATGATTTCAGGATTTTTGGCCTGAGCAGGTGGAGGGTTGGGATTGCCTTTAAATGACATGGGCAAAGCTGTGAGAGGATCTGGTGAATGGGGAGATCAGGAGTTCTGTTTTTGACCTGTTAAGTTTGACATAATTATTAGACATTGAAGCAGGGGACTTGAATAAGCATTTGGACATCTGAGTCTGAAGTTCAGTGGGGAGGAGTGGGGCTGGTTATATAAGCATATAGTTGGTATTTCAAGGCCATGGGACTGGGGAGTGCCTGTAACTGGAGAAGAGAAGAGTTCCTGTAATGGAGCCATGGTGGCATTCCAGCATTGAGAAGTTGGAGAGATGAGGAGGCAGGAGCAAAGGAGATTTGAAGAGTGGCTAATGTAGTAGGAGAGCGTGGCATCCCAGGAGTCAGTGAAGAAAATGCCTTAGAGGGGGAATGGTCAGTAGTGTCAAATGCTGCAGATGGGGTCTCAAGAGGACTGAGAATTGATCATTGCATGTGTGGTTGGAAGTCACTGAAATCATAACAGGCAATTTTGGTGGAGTGGTGAAGTGAAAGCCTGGTTCTTGAGACAGTGGGAGGGGGAAATTAGAGACATGGGGTATAGACAGCTCTTACAAGGAGCTTTTCTTTAAAGGAGAGAAATGTAGTGGAGATAATAAGAGGAGGAGGGGGGTAAAGACACGGGTATTTGTTTTTCTTTTTGTCTTTTAAATGGGAGAAATAAAAGCATGTTTATTTCCAGGTAGCAGTGATTCAATAGAGAGGGGATTAGTGATGATGCAAGAAAAGGGAGCGTTGCAGGAATTCTGTGCTTGAGTTGGTCAGAGTAGGAGAGTAGTTGGCTAGAGCAGAAGTTGCTCTTAGGGAGGTGGAAGGCAGATTGGAAGGTAGAGTACATGGGCAAAGAACCATTTCCCAAAGTCATCCCTCTGTCCAGTATATGGGAGGGGACTTAAGGAGCTGCATCATTCAGGCCTTCTGTTTACAGTTCCATCTTTCCTCAGTAAGAGGAAATCTGTGAGAAATATATTTTCAGAAAATTCCTAAGATAAATGAGTTTCAAGTTTCTTTACTGCAGTTCTTCAGTCTTTAATAATGTGCACTGTGAATCTGTAAGAAGGCTGAATTTCCTAAATTTGACTACTGAATCATTTTTTCACTGATAATATCTCAAATATAGAATCAATTTTGGAAAGACTAACCTGGTTCATTTCACCTTATCTAGGTTGCTGAAATGGCCAAGGCTCTTGTTTGCAAGAGCAGAAAACCCAATTCAAACTAATTCAAGCTGTAGAGGGAATTTACTGGCTCACATGACTGGGCCACACAGGGCTGCATTTGGCTTCGGGCATTGGTTAGATCCAGGGGCTCAAATAATGTCCGTATGGCTTTTTATCTCTCTGGCTCTTAGTAGGCTTCATTCCTTAGGTAGGCTTCCTCCCTGTGGCAGGCAAGATGGCCCCTAGCATCCCCAAGTTGACATCCTCCCAACTTAGCCACTTCAGTGAAAAGAGAAGCTATCTCTTCTGTTAACTCTGGTGTAGAAGTCATCACAGTGATTGGCTGGGCTTGTCATGACCAGACCTGAACCAATCATTGTGGCCAGGAGGATGGGTTATTCTGTCACACTTGGGTCATGTGCCCCATTCTTGTGTCTAGGGAAGGGGAGGCCTGTGATTGACAGTCCCACCATGACCATGTGAGATGCATGTTAACTATAATTTAACTAGTCCTTTGTTCATTGACATTTGAGTTATTTTTAATCTTTTACTGTTACTAAAAATGTAAAGCTAGCTGAGATTTAAACACAGTTTTGTCTGATTTACAGCGTGTAAATTGTTGTAGTTGCAAATAATGTGTTGCAGAGTAAAGGGCACAAAAATAAGATTGGCTGTAAGCCACTCTGTTGATTGAATGATTTGAATGGAAAGATGGGAATTCAGCAAATGAAGAGAAGGAAAGTTCATCAGAAAGGTTTGAGGTCAACTGAGGAAATATAAGATCCTTCACACTGTGGTTCAGTTGCCTTGGATGAGGAACAGTGGTCATTGAGTATACATACGTTGAGTAGACAGTGGAGTACTGCACAGCGTATGGGCTTGGACTCATCTGGCATGGGATCCTTGTTTAGCTTCTTTGGGCAAGTTATCTTTTCTGTGTTTCAGTTTGCTCATCTTCATACCTCATAGAGTTGTTTTGAATGATTGATGAGATGACCCTGTGAAGGACTTGCTGTGTGTCTGGATATAGTATTAGTAGTAATACCATCAGTAAGTGTACACAAGTACTTTTTCTTTTTTTCCGGATAGGTTTTTTTTCCTTAATATTTTAACATAATTATAGATTCACCTGCAGTTGTAAAAATTATGCAGAGATCCTGTACACTTTACCCTTTATCAGTTTTGCAATGATAACATCTTGCAAAACTATAATACAGTACAATATCATACCCAAGATATTAAAAGTGACGTAATCAAGATACAGAACATTTTCATCACCACGAGGATCCCTCATGTTGCTCTTCTATAACCACACCCACCTTCCTTCCACCCCATCCTCTCCTTAATCCCTGACAACCACTGTTCTGCTCTCCATTTCTACAATTTTGTCATGTCAAGTATGTTAAGTAAATGTAATTCTACAGTAGGTAACCTTTTCGGATTGCCTTTATTCACTCAGCGTAATTCTCTGGAGATCATCCAGTGTGTTGCATGTATCAATAGTACCCTCTTTTTTATCTCTGAGAAGTGTTCCATGGTATGGATGTACCACAGTTTGTTTGTTCACCTTTTGAAGGTCATCTAGGTTTCTGCATTTTGGCGATTACAAAGAAAGCTGCTATAAACATTTGTGTGCAAGTTTTTGTGTGAATATAAGTCTTTATTTCTCTTGGATAAACACCCGGGAGTACAATTGCTGGGTTGCAACACAGTTGCACGGTTAGTTTTTAAAGAAAATACCAAACTGTTTTCCAGGGTGGCTGTACCATTTTACATTCCTACTAGGACTGTATGAATGATCCAGTTTCTTTGCATCCTTTCCAGCGTTTGGTGTTTTCATTTTTTAAAATTTTAGCCATTCTGATAGGTGTATAGTGATATCTCATTGTGGTTTTAGTTTCCATTTCTCTGGTGGCTAATGTCATGTGCTATTTGCCCTCTGTATATCCTCTTGGGTGAAATGTCTCTTTTTCTCTCACTCTGTAGCTTGATTTTTTTCATCTTCTCGAAAGGCTCTTTCTCAAAGCAAAAGTTTTACTTTTTGATGACATCTGACTTATCAGTTTTTCTTTTTTATGGGTCATGCTTTTGGTGTCACGTCTGAGAACTCTTCGTCTAGCCCTAATCCAGAAGATGCTGTCTTACAATTTTTTTCTGAAAGTTTTATACTTTTGTGTTTTATATTTAAGTCTATGACCCATGTTGAATTAATTTTTGGATAATGTAAAGGTTCACTTTTTGCTTATAAATATCCAATTGCTCCAGCACTAGTTGTTGGAAAAGGGTATCTTTCTTCCGTTGAATTGCTTTTGCACTTTTGTGAAAAATCAATTGGGCATATTTTTGTGGGTCTACTCTGAATTCCCCGTTCTTTTCTGTTGATCTATGTTTCTTTCCCTCCACCAATACCACAGTCTTGATTACTATAGCTATCTAATAAATCTTAAGGTTGGGCAGAGCAATTCTTCCTACTTTGTTCCTTTTTTTTTTCCAAATTGTTTTAGATATATTCCTTTAACTTTCCATTTGAATTTTAGAACAGTCTTGTCTATGTCTACACAAAGTCTTGCTGGAATTTTGATAGGAATTATTTTAAACTCGTGTATCAGTTTGGTCTCCACTGATAACTGCACGGCTTTGTTACTGGTCCATTGGCTGATTTGAATATCTGGGGTCCCTACTTGGCTTTCTCTGATTCTGCCCTGGTGGGGTGTGTTGGGGCACCTCATTATAAGATGGAAGTCAAGGCTCCCCACTTGGCCTTTGTGGCTTGGCTGGGTCACGTGTGCGCGCGCGCGTGTGTGTTTAGCTTGAGTAGAATGGTTATTATCTAAAAGTTTTCTGTTTTGCTAGGCTGCTCTTTTTCTAGTTCTTTGATGAGAAGGCAGGCTTTTGTTGGGGGCTTTTATTGTCTACATCTGTTGGCATTTCTGGATTGCTGGCTTCCTCATCTCCAAGTCTGGGATATAGGAGGCAAAAGAAAACCCAAAGAACTCGCCGTCATGTTCCTTGGGTCCTGAGATCCCTAGCCAGTTTACCACCTTTTCTCCATCTTTCAAAGTCTTCTTATATTTGTTTTATATGTAATGTCCAGAGTTTTAGTTGTACTTTGAGAAAAGGATAGGGACAAGTATGTCTACCCTATCTTCCTGGAAGCTATGTCCACATCTTCTTTTTTTAATCATAAAAATTTTGAACATTCAGGAAAGTAGAATAGGATAATGAACACCAACATACCTATTTCCTTGAGTTGTGTTTTTCCATATGTTTTAATCTATTTTTTCTGAAGTTTTAAAAAGTAAATTATAGACATAATGACATTTCACCTCCATTCAATATACATCTCCAAAAAAATTTTCGAACATAAGGGCAATACTTTATATTTAATGATTTATAGTAATATCCTCATATTAATCTAACATCCAGTTCATATTTTGATTTCCCTAGTTGTTCCCAAATATTTTATAGCTGATTGGAAAAAGTAAGATCTAATCAAAAATGTGAATTGCATTTAGTTGCTAGGCTTTTAAGTTTCCTTTAATCTTGAGCGGTTCCTCTCTTGCTTTTTTCTCTGTGATAATGATTTATTGAAGAAATAGTTCTAGTTGAACCTCGGAATGTCCCGCCATCAGTAGGGTTTGTCTGATTGTTTCCTTGCGTTTCTCTATTTCCTCCATTTTCCGTAAACTTGAAGTTAGATCTAAAGGCTTGATGAGATTCAAGTTTGAGAATATTTCATAGATGATGCTATGTTAAGCAGATTTTCTGGGACTCATAAGCTTGTTCTATTTACTGTGATAGAGAAGATGCCTTCTGCATCCTGTGATACACTACTGGATGACATAGAAGATATCGTGTCACAGGAAGATTCAAAACCACAAGATAGGCATTTTGCAAGAAAGCATGTTGTTCCAAAGGTGCGAAGACGAAATACCCAAAAATATTTGCAAGAGGAAAACAGTCCGCCAAGTGATAGGTAAGCTTTGTTTTCTTGAAATTATATTTGGTTTCGTTCCAGGGGAGAAGCTGGCATGACTGGCCTATGTGATATACGCATTATCTTATTTAGAATCTTGAACTTTTGGTAGAAAATACATACAGTAGTTTTTTTTATTTGAATGTTTTCAAACTTGATAACTGGTTAAAAAAGAAAAAGATATAAAATTGGATGTTCCTTGAAGCCAGGGCTTAGGACAATAGTGATCTCTTTGATATTACTGTAGTTAGTATGCAATTTTGTGTTAGTTTCAAATTAAAATTTTTTACTGGAATTTGTGATTCTTATGAGGTAGTAGTGTTTTGGACATTTGATTTTTCTTAGTAAATTTGCAAATACTTATGGATCAGCTTGGGCACAAAGAAATTATTCCCATTTACACTAGTATAGTAGGTCGCTAGTCAGTGAAATTCTAATACAACCTAGCCAGAAGGGATTATGCAGTTGTATAGTTTTAATAAACCTATATTTAGTAAATTGTTGAAAGTTTTAATACACCTGATTATTTTATTTGGAATATTAAGCTTTTAAAATCTGTCAATTTAAAATTTGCTTATATTTTAATGACTGAAGGTTATCATATTTGTCCTGAACGTGTCCTTAAGATAATTTCTGTTTACTTATAAATTATTGGGGCAATCCAAGTTGAAAGTCCCTTTTTTTGTCTTCCTAAAAATATTAAATTTTTTAGAAATCTTTTTATAGAATGAGTACTTTAATAATGCCATAGGATGACAGTTTTAAATTTTAAGTTATTTTTATCTGTAAGTTTTAAAGTAGGTAAAGATTAAAACTACTACATTTATATTTATAAATAGATACACTTAATTTTTCTTTATTTGCTAGAATCATTTTCTTTGCTATTGTTTATTTGTATGCACTTTTCTAGGAGTTGAACTTAATAGTACTATGTTAATAGTATGAGTTTAAAATACAATTCAATGGAAAAGGAGTTTTTTTTATGTAGAGTCTTAGAATTCTGTGGTTATTTAATCTTGATTTTAGATTTTTGCTGTAACATCAGATTTAGAATTAAGATGGTGCATTTAATGAATTGCTTGAAAATCTATAGCAGTGAGTTTGTTTTTTGCATAATGTTCCTGAAATCATCTAGAAGTTTTTATTTTAAAAATCACTTAAGAAGACTTTTTTTTATTGTTCAACAGTTCTATTCCAGGCATACAGAAAATTTGGATACGAACATGGGGTTGTTCTCATAATAATTCAGATGGAGAATATATGGCGGGACAGCTAGCTGCTTATGGCTATAAAATTACAGGTAATGAAATCTGTAATGTATTTTATTGATAAAAGTTTTCAGATTAAGTTTTATAGAGATAGGTATTCCAGCTTCAGTGATTAAAGAATATTTTAGCATAACTTAATACCTATAAAACTATGTATATCATAATTTTATTTATTTATTTATTTATTTATTTATTTATTTTAAAAAGGTGACCGGTAAGGGGATCTCAACCCTTGGCTTGGTGTTGTCAGCACCACGCTCAGCCAGTGAGCTAACCGGCCATCCCTATATAGGATCCGAACCCGTGGCCTTGGTGTTATCAGCACCACACTCTCCCGAGTGAGCCATGGGCCGGCCCATAATTTTAAAAAGCTTTAAAAGACTTTTTATTTTGAAATAAGTTTAGACTTTCAGAAAAATAGTAAAATTAGAGTTTATGTATGCCCTCTACCCAGCTTCACCTAATATTAACAACTTACATAACTGTAATATAATTAGTAAACCAGTGTATTTGCATTAGTGCAATACTGTTATGTAAACTATACATCTTATTTGAATTATACCAGTTTTTCCATTAATTTCCTTTTTCTGTTCCAAGTTGCAGTCTAGTGTCCCACCTTACAGTTAATTGTCATGTCTCCTTAGTCTCCTTCAATCTATGACAATTCCTTAATATTTTCTCCTATTACTTTGACACTTCTGAAGAAAACCAATTTGTTATTTTGTACAACATCCCTCAACTTGGGTTTGTGTGATGTTTTTTCATGATTAGAATGAGGTTGTGCATTTTTGGCAAGAAGAATACAGTGTGTACATCCTTTTCAGTGCATCATCATAGGGTCATCCTGTCAATATATTGTCTTATTGGTGCACTAACCCATGTATACCAGGTTTCTCCCCAGTAAAGTTACTATTTTTCTCATTGTAACTAATAAATATTCTGTTTCTCTTCAACCTTTTACCTACTCATTTTAGTATCCATTGGTGGGTCTTGTCTGTCACAGTTATTATGGTGGTATTTGCTTAATGATGATTTTCTGCTTTCTTCACATTTATTTATTTATTTATTTTTGTCTTTTTGTGACCGGTAAGGAGATCGCAACCCTTGGCTTGGCGTCGCCCGCACCGCGCTCAGCCAGTGAGCTTACCGGCCATTCCTATATAGGATCCAAGTGCGCCACAGGGCCGGCCCCTGCTTTCTTCACATTTATTACTTGGAGTCCTCTAAGGAAGAGCTGTCCTTTCTTCCCCATTTTAGTTATTTACAACAGTACAGATTCATGAATATTTGTTTTATTCTATGGGATATAATCTGACACTATCTTTTTTTTTTTTTTTGGTAGCTGGCTGGCATAGGGATTGAACCCTGGAACTTAGTGTTATCAGGACCACACTCTAACCAACTGAACTAACTGGTCAGCCTCTCATTTATTTTGCAGCTTATATTGTTCCAGCTTTGGCCATTAAGACCTTGTTCAGGCTGGCTCCTGTGTCTTTTTAACATGCCCTCATCCTGATTTGAGCACTTCCCTATTTTCTGGCCCCACAAGGTGTTCTGATCTTATCTTATATTTTCCCTTCCCCAGCCTTGGAAGCAACCACTTTTCCAAGGAGTACCGATTCCTTTCTTTAAGAGAAGGGCGTTTAGAAACACATCCGGGTAGTAGGTGTGCAGCTCATTGCCACGTGAGGCGTCAGGGCTTCTGGGTCCACTCAGTGGACAGAACTATGAAATAGGTATACTAACTGAGACACACACCCACACCCACCCACCCACATCCACATCCACATCCACATCTATATCTATTCTGGGTCCACTCAGTGGACAGAACTATGGAATAGGTATACTGAGACACACACACACACCCACACATCCACACATCCACATCTATATCTATTTTTGTATCTGTCTGTATGTTTGTTAAATGGGACCATAATTTGGATGCTTTGTCACAGGCACTGACCTGGTGCTTTATATATGCTATCTTGCTTAGTTCTTGAGTAGGAGGAATATTGGCATCCTTACTTTATAGATGGGAAAGGAGAGGTTGTGTCTTACCTTAAATTACATAGGTAGTGAAGTCTCTGTCACTCCCAAATACTGATCCTGACCACTATTCTGTAACCTTATTGTTGTGTTTGCTATAAGGTAGCAAGTAAGTATTAGGGAGGATTGGAAATTTTATCTTTTTATCACATTTTTTTCCTTCAGTAACTAAAAGATCACGCTGTTAATTTTGTGGTTTTGATAACTTATTTTTTAGATGGCAAAATCAGTCTTAATACTACCATTTTTTAAGTTAAAAACTTAAAATATGCTTTCAGAATTATTTCTCTATGTTCATTACTAACTTTTAATGTAATTTAGCCTGGACTTGCTTTAACACATTCCTATGATGTAGGTCAAATAGTAAGAAAATAGCCTTTAAGATAATTTTCTAAAACATAAAAAATCAGGTGTTGATTTTTCCTAGGTGAATTAAATATCTAACACATTTTAAGTCTTAGTCCATTAGCAGTTTGTGTTTGGTCTTATAGCAATACTCTTCTATATAAAATAATAGTCCTGACATGTTTACACAAGAATAGTAAGCTGTGTTGTGCACACCTAATTTTGGTTTCTTATTTGGAAATAGTTAAAAAGGGAGGATTATGAGATATGAAGTTTGTTTTTCTTGCTAATATAGTATATTACTTTCATATACTTGAATTACTTATATGTATCTGTATAAATTTTATATACTGTTGATTGTCCCTGCTTTAGAAATTCATAGTCAGTTTTTAATACTAGTCTTGCTTAAGGGCTGGCAGGTTAGCTCAGTTGGTTAATTCTAGTCTTGCTTGTATTGAGCAGACTGTACAACCACTTTTTTCACTAAGATAGGTGCTATAGGCTCAGGAAATATAAACAATATTAGCTTCTGTAAGACATTTAAGAGGGAAATCTCTATAGATCTTATATATATGATATGAATGATTTCTGGATTACCTGTGTCAATAGTTTCTTTCATTATTATGGCATAGTGGGCGTTTATAAATTACTATTAATAATTTGTTAATCAAATATAGACCTAGAATATTTAACGTATAATGTATAAAATCAGTATAAAATAAAGATTATAATATGTGCAGAGATTATTGGAAACAATGTACAGAGAAATTAAATCAAAGTTAATTCTCAGTTGCCATTTGTAGGTATTTTTACTGTTTGGGGAAGAAAGATACTGAGGGTGTATACTTGAAATTGCTGCTTTTAACTGTGTTAATCCAAGATATAATTATTTCATAGTAAAACTTCATGAAGCCTGGGAGTGGTTAGCTGTTTATTGCCTTTTTTCCAAACCCTTTTTATTTATATTTATTTATTTATTTTTTAATTTAATTTTTTTTATTCAATCATAATTGATTATACATATTTTTTGGGTTCAATGTTGACGTATGTTGATCAAATCGATATTACTAGTATGTATGTATATTGTTATAAATTGTACTTATTCTTTATGCCCCTTGTCTAATCTCTTCCTATACCCTCTCCCTCCTCCTCCCTAGATTTCTTCTCTCCCTCTGAAAGAGTAATGGTTATTCTGTTGATTTGTTGCCTAGATGATCTGTCCAATGCTGGAAGGTGTGTTCAGGTCCCCCAATGTTATCATAGAGCAGATGCTTCTTCTGTCACTCTGGAATCGGCTTTGTGGAGAGAGACATCCTCTTCTTTTCTTTGGTCTCTGCTGGTGACTCTTCTTGTGTTAATGCACTCTAGTGGCTGGGAGACCATCTGCGTGGAGGTTGTGATGTCTAGCCACTTTTGCGGCAGCTGTGGTTACTGTGGTGGCTGTGGCGGACCATGTGGTGGAACATGGAGGTGATGTTTTTGGCATGCTCCTTGGTGCTGGTGGTGTGCCTGGTTGTGGGTGGGGGATCAGGTCCCCAGCTCGATGCCCCAGGCCCCTGGGTGGGTCCCCAAGGTGCTGGTGGTGTGCCTGGTTGTAGGTAGGGGGTCTGGTCTGCAGCTTGATGCCCTGGGCCCCCGGGCAGATCCTTGAGGTGCTGGCAGTGTGCCTGGTTGTGGGCAGGGGTTCAAACCCTTTTTATTTTGAGGAAAAAGGTAGTTTTGAGAAAAAGCTTTTAAATAAACTATTGTAAAATAGTGCCTGCCTGCTTCTCATTTCAAAGAATGAAACCTACTGAGGAGAAAAGATGTTAGTCCTAAAACTCAGAACAATTAATTGTGTCATGGATACATGGATGCATGATATAATTAGTTTCATGAGAAGCAATTAAACTCTTCCTGTGGGTACCATGGCTTTTTAAAGAAGTATAATTTTAATGCATAAATTTTGTGAATGTGTTCTTCTTCAAGTAAGCAGTTTTTGTAGAATAAACCTTTTTTCCAATAATGTTTTGATTGTTGTTTTGGATTACTTCTGTTGGAGATGTTGGTAAATTATTTTCAGTGTCTTCATTGGTGGCAGATCTTTGTCTCTTGAGAGTACATTTAGTGTTAGAAATGGTCACAGGTCATTGGAGGACAAATTTGGTGAATAAGGTATGTGATAAGATGCTGAACAATGTTAGTTCAAAATACAGCATTTCCGTTTATTTTAATTGATTCTGAAAACAGTTCTAAAAGTGTTCTAGAAGAGTAGCAGTGATTCTTATACTTTTTGGGTCTTTTCAGAACCTCACACTCTTATACGATCTTAACAATTCATAACCACTCCGTAGCCCAATAGTGGATTAAAGGTGACTATGTTAGGGACAGGCCTCATTTAGATATAGCTGTGTTATGTTTAGTTTGTAGCCATGTGAATGAATATGGCATGTGCTTTTTAGTTAGTGGAAAAAGTTCATTCCAAGGCTATTGACTGAGGCTCTAGTTCATAAACACGTGAGAATAGTGAGTGTTTTGTGTATGAAGTATTTGTGGACAAGCTTACCTACATCAGAATAGAGTGTTTAGCTTGGGTGCCCACAGTTTCAGCGAAATCATTTAAAAATTGCAGGGCTGTTAAAGTTCTTGATAGTTTCTTGGTTTATTTATATATAGTTTATTCATTCAGCAAACATTCTCTGAACATGATATGTTTTACAGGGTCAAGGGCTAGGAGGTGTGAAGACATGAAAATGAGCTAGCCATGAATTCTAGCTTATTCTTTTTTGAGAAAGGAAAAGCCTTATAGTCTGTGTTAAATCTTGGAAGTTATTTTAGTAAATGCTCAAGCTTATAATGTATTTTCATTTTTTATAATATAGGGTAAGCAGAACCAGCTTTTATTGAGAGAGCTTTTATAATTTATATTTTAGAAAAGCTTTGTGATAATATCAAGTCAGAATATAGCATCTTTTGTTTGAGTTAGGGAAATTAATTTCTCCTTGCAGAAACAAACACCGATTTATTTGGTATAGGAGACAGTATCACAATTGAATGACTAAGGTGTATAGCTTATTTCTTGGTTCCGCCCATTTACTTTGAAGTAGCTTTAAATTTTGTGACTGAGGTCAATGGGATACATTAGATTGATATACGGAATTGTTTGCATAAGGGGTACATACAACTGGTACTGATCAGAAGAATTTGAAGGATGTTAAAGCTACACTTTTGTATTTGGACTTAGATTTAGGAAAATCATGCTTACTGGACATCATTTAAGTATGAATACATACAGTTTCTGTTTTTAAAAAAACTTTGCTTTTCATGTTTTTTTCTTAAGAACTGATGACCATGATGTTTCACATTACTGTCTTGAGTTTACCCGTATAATAATGTATAGTAAGACTCAGAGTAGATTAATTCTGTGGGAAGCTGAAAAAGCAGTAGACTTCAGCTTCTGTAGAATACAACTAAATGAAAAATGTACGGTATACTATGCTTCTCTTAGGTGACACAATATTTTTGGCAGGCTAGTTCAAAGTGAAATTAGGATTTTTGTACACATTTTTAGGGAGGGACGCTGTTGATTAAAAGACTACTGTGTTAGTCATTTCACATATGTTATTGCAAGGATCACATAAAATAACTGGCATGAAGTTATGGCATATTTTCAAATGAGAGGACTGAGACTGGGAGAAGGAACACATGACCTGCACAACCTCATTCAGCTAATCTGTGCTAGAGCTGACCTTAAGACATAAGTTTGTCAGCACAGACTCACCTGTTTGCGTTATGCTGTCTACTCTTTCCAAGTTGATGTTTTAAAGGCTGTTCAGTATAGAAATTTGTCAATATTAATGGTTTTTAGTAGGGCAGAGTTTCCTGCTCAACATTCTAAAATTTTTTCCCTTTTAAGAGTCTCTTATATGTGACCCTTATTAAAAGTCTTTCCTTTTTTTGGAGGGGTTGAGGAGGTCTGTGCAGTCTATACCGCAGGAACATACTCAGTTTATTAATTTCAGTGCTGAGTTCAAAGCAAGCTGTTTCTTTGGTTATAGATAGTAGTGTCAGCTGAGAGCTATCTGGTTCATTCCCACCTCCTTAATCATAAATATAAAGTCACTACTCAGTGGAACATAAATATAAAACCTTCCTGATTTTTGTGTTCATCTTGAACCTCTGGTGGAATTCAGTGAAAGAATCAACTCTCTTAGTACAGGGCTGCTAACTTGCTTTCCGCATATACCTCTTTAATCTAACCTTGATCCTTTACCATCACGATTGTTTACATTTGTATAGTGTCTTACAATTTGTAAAACACTTTCCTATCTGTTGCTAATTTTATGTAGTTTGTATATGAAGAGAAAGGCAGAACAAAGACTTTGTTAACTTAGGCTTTTAAAAAAATATTTAAAATACCCTGGCATTTAAGTTTCTCCCCTAAAATTATATATATTCGTGATAAGTATTTAGAATGAGATGTTTAGTTATGTGTTGAATAGTATGTTTTTCTTAATGTAACCCAGAGTTTTTGTAGAAATTCTTTATCTGTAGCCAGAGGTGATGGCTCTTTTATCTTAAGGTTCTGAAGTCCATCTGGAATCATAGTGAAAATAAATTCTACTCTGTGTGCAGAATGTCTGTAATACATGGTGTTACCATCAGATACTAGGTATAGTTGAATGTTACCATTATTCTAAGGCTGAGAAGTTAAACATAGAAAGGTTTATCAATACAAACAAGGCTTGTGTGCATTCTATTAAAATAGGAACTATATCTGTTGATCTGTAAAGTGTCCCCCTTGTGGAAATTTCAAGCTAATGTTAAAAGTTTTTACTTTTCATGTATATGTGGGTACTTCAAAAAGTTCATGGAAAAATGGAATTGAAAGATAATACAAATCTTTCTGTGAACTTTTTGAAGACCCCTTGTATATCCTATGTACTGGAAAACTAGTCTCAAGATTATTGTTTAAAAGTACTTCCTTAACTTGCCAATAATTCACTTAAACCTTTCCTCCCCGGTTATGGTGGAAATGTCTTACATTAGGTTATTTTCATGAACTAAGATTATTATTCATAAGTCTTAATATTTTTTTAGTCCTTTTTTCCACTATTATTTTATGTAGAAAGTTGAGAATTATATTCAATTATATTCTTTACATGAGAATTATATTCTTTGTGAGAATCTGACAGCACAGGGTTAATAGAAGTCGACATTTTTCCAGGGGTGACTTCCAACACAATGAAAGTGTAGAACCAATTGTGGCAGGGGTGACAGTGGTTATTGGATCACTGACCTGTATTACTTCTATTGAGTCACCAAAGGACTCAACTTTATGGTAATTGAAAGATGGGGCCTTGAAGAGGTGATTGGATTGTAGGACCATGCAGTAGTGAATGGATTAATAATGGTGGTCAGGTGTGTGGTTCTGAGGTCTTTAAAAGGAGAGCACGTGAGAGGTTAGTCTCTCTCTGCTCTGCCATTTTTTTTGCCATGTGAGACCCCGCCTTGCTGTAAAGCCACCACTAAAGAAGACTCTCACCAGATGTGTTCCCTGGACTTTGAACTTCCTAGCCTCTGAAACTGTAAGCAATAAATTTCATTTTCTTTCTCTCTTTTTTTTCTTTTACTTCTCAATATACATTGTAGTTGATTTTCATGCCCCTTTACCCATTCCACTCCACCCCCCCCCCCACATCATATCTGTTGACTTAAATAGTTCAAGGAATTTTTATGGTTATTCTGTCTTCTTCCCCGCCCCCCTCCCCCAGTTTGTTTGTGTGTTTATTTATTTATTTTTAGCTCCTACAAATAAGTGAGAACATGTGGTATTTCTCTTTCTGTGCCTGACTTGTTTCACTTAATATAATTTTCTCTAAGTCCATCCATGTTGTTGCGAGTGGTAGTATTTCATTCTTTTCATTGCAGAGTAGTATTACATTATGTAGATATACCACATTTTATTATCCAGTCATCAGATGATGGACATTTGGGCTGGTTCTGACTCTTGGCTATAGTAAGTAGAGCTGCAGTAAACACTGGAGTACATGTATCCCTTCGGCATGATGATTTCCATTCCTCTGGGTATATTCCCAACAGTGAAATAGCTGGGTCATAAGGTAGATCTATCTGTAATTGTCTGAGGAACCTCCATACCATTTTCCATAAAGGCTGCACCATTTTGCAGCCCCACCAACAGTGTATGAGAGTTCCTTTTTCTCCACAACCTTGTCAGCACTTATAATTCTCAGTCTTTTGGATGTTAGCCAACCTAACTGGAGTGAGATAGTATCTCAAAGTTGTCTTGATTTGCATTTCCCGGATGCTGAGTGAGGTTGGGCATTTTTCCATGTGTCTGTTGGCCATTAATATATCTTCCTTTGAGAAATGCCTGTTTAGCTCCTTTGCCCATTTTTTAATTGGGTTATTTGTTTTTTTGCTGTTAAGTTCTTTGAGTTCCTTATATATTCTGGGTATTAATCCTTTGTCAGATGTATATTTTCCAAATATTTTCTCCCACTCTGGTTGTCTTTTTACTCTATTTATTGTTTCTTTTGCTGTGCAGAAGCTTTTTAGTTTGATATAATCCCATTTGTTTATTTTTCCTATAGTTGCGTGTGCTTTTTGGGTCCTATTCATGAAGTCTGTACTCACTACTACTTCCTGGAGTGTTTCCCCTATGTTTTCTTTAAGGAGTTTTATTGTTTCAGGATGTATATTTAAATCTTTAATCCATTTTGAGTTGATTTTGGTATATGGTGAAAGGTACAGGTCTAGTTTCATTCTCCTACATACGAGTATCCAATTTTCCCAGCACCACTTGTTGTAAAGGCAGTCTCTTCCCTAGTATATAGATTTGCTGCCTTTGTCAAAGATCAGATGGCTGTAGATGTATGGATTGATTTCTGGGTTCTTTATTCTATTCCACTGATCCATGTGTCTATTTTTATGCCAGTACCATGCTGTTTGTGTTATTACAGCTTTGTAATATAGTTTAAAGTCAGGTAGTGTTATGCCTCCAGCTTTGTTTTTTTTGTTCAGGATTGCTTTGGCTATGTGTGGTCTTTTGTTCCATATAAATGTCTGGATAGCTTTTTCCATCTCAGAGAAAAATGTCATTGGAATTTGATGGGGATTGCATTGAATCTGTAGACTACTTTGGGTAATATGGACATTTTCACAGTGTTAATTCTTCCAATCCAAGAGCATGGGATATCTTTCAATCTTCTTGTGTCCTCTTTAATTTCTCTCAACAGTGGTTTGTAGCTCTTTTCATAAATATTTTTCACATCCTTGGTCCGCTTTATTCAGAAGTGTTTTATTTTTTTGGTGGCTATTGTAAATGGGCTAGTTTTCTTGATTTCTTTTTCTGCATGTTCACGGAGTATAGAAATGCTACTGATTTTTGTGTGTTGATTTTTTATCCTGCAACTTTGCTGAAATCATTTATCAACTCTAGGAGGTTTTTTTTTTATAGAAGCTTTAGGCTGTTCAATATATAGGATCATATCATCTGCAAATAGGGACAACTTGACTTCATCCTTTCCTAGCCTCTGAAACTGTAAGCAATAAATTTCGTTTTATTTTTTTTTAAAAAAAGGGATAATAGAAATCTTAAAGACGTTTGGTAGCTTCCCTACCTTTTATCTGCCCAGACAGCAAAAACAAAAACAACTCACAATACTGTGATCTGGGGAGAGAAAGTAATTTGGAGACATCTAAATGTAAATGAGCCCTCTCGGCACATTGCATTGTGGTATGTGTATAATGGTTGAAACAGTAAATGTACGAACTAAGCAGCCTCTATAGGTGAGTGAAATTTGGGAATCCTATACTTGGAGATCTGGAATGGCTAGCCTGAGCCAGAAGAATATCCCTTTGTGATCTCAGAAGGAATTGAATTAAGAAGATTTGCTCTTTATACCACATTTCCCAGTTGTTGAGAAAAGTAGATTGGGAATGGTGACAATGTAGAAGATGTGTTGGTTGAAGTTGTGGAAGATGAGCAACAATTTAAGGGGGCCAAAACACATTTTTAAAGTGGAAATTGCAGAGAACAGATTTGACTTTCTAAATAAAACCAAAAACTGCAGTGAAAGTCAACATAAGAGAATTAGGACATTTTGTCTGTGTGTTTACTAATGAATGATGCCATCATTTGGAATAATGTGGAGAAATGTAATTGAAAAACCATTTATATAGGATGGTCTCAAAAATGCTACAATTTGAAAGGCCAATGATATGTATAATTAATTGCCTTATGTTATGCATAACTTTCTGGAAAACTATCTGTTGCCTTAGAGGCTTCAGGGATAAATATACCTTTTAGAAGTATAACAATGTTATGTCACTGAAAATGGAGCTGAATATAACATTTCATAAGGAAATCTCTGTGGCAAAGATATTGCATAGCTTAATTGGCATATTGTGGCTAGTGTTTTTCCTATAAGTTAAAAATAATTTTAAACATCTGTATTCAAGTGTAATTTACGTTAGATTTACCCATAGAATTTACCTACTTTACCTATAAGATTTTTTAAGGAAATTGTCTTTATTTTAAAATGAGTCCAAGATGACTGAGAAACAAGGGAAAATGGCTTTTCATTACATAAGGAATTATATTATGCTTTATATTATAAGAACTGAGTAGGATTCTTCATGCAAATTTCTAAAATTTAAATTCTGTATGCTGACAATTTTCTTTGCATTTTATAATGCTTTAGTGGAATATAACATTTCAAAAAGTTGTCAATACATTTAAAGATGGTGTTTAATACTCTTTGTTACTGTGATATGAATTAGGATGCATGATTTTTCTGATTTCTACATTCTATTTTTTTTCTTAAGTAGAGCCCAGAAATATTTAGTTTCTATTTTTTGTGTTGGCCCAGGAATTTTCTTTTTTTTCTTTTTGTCATTTTATGAAGCACAGAACTACATGTGTTTGAACCAACAGACTACTAAGTTTTGATTTTATATTGTGTGTTACACATTAAATATTGCCAACTTTAAAAAAAAATCCTAAGCAATACTCACATTTTCCTTCTGTTTGAAAGTGAACTTGTATGGTTGATGAGAATCTTTACTGTTTTAAGGGATAAAGAGAAAATCTAGTTCACTCTTAATGAATTCTAAAATATTTTGGTTCCAAGTCCTAATTTTTCTTACCCTGGTGTTATGTGCATAGTAAATGCCCAGTGATAGTTAAAAATTCTCATGGTAATGAAATTACTTTGATAAAGTTGTTAAATTGTTGTTCTGAATTTCCCCTCTAGGAAAGATGTGGGAAAAGTTTATCTTTTTTTTGTCTGTCTTTGTGAAACTCGAAGCTCATTTTTCATCCTGTCCAATTTTTGGCCTGACCTTTTCAGGTCACTTAAATGTCTGGTTTTCACTTTGTATAGCATGTAAGAAGTAATAGTTCAATTCACGTGTAATTGTATGAATTTTTGTGCAGTGCTAAACTGAGATGCCTAGTTCTTTCAAAATGGCTGGCATTCTGATGCTGAACAACTTAAAGTATTTTCTTTTAATATTTTATAATTTTTATGAGTGACAAATTAACATATATCCATATATTTTCAGAAATTTGACATTTACTTAATTGAATTATTAAATTTGAATTATTAAATTCAATTTCCTCTTTGAGATTTTATAAACTTTTTTTGAATAATTCATTTAGAAATAGCTGGTGTTTAAATTTTAGTTTTCTTTTTTTAGAAAAATGAGCAAGTGATAAATAACCAGGAAAGCTTCATTTAAAAGTTTATTTTTTATATTGCCTTTTTAAATTTTTTGGAGGAAAAAGTTCTAAGATTTTGACATGTAATACACTATTGGCTCCTTTTTGCCTTCAGTTAAAAATCTTAGTTGGTTTGGATTAGAGAAATTATGTATTTTTAGCTCTTAGACAACAGATGGCAGTATTGCATTACATGATTGCTGCAGCTATAGTAGTATGTATGAAGTGAATTTCATGTTACAAATATTCTAAAAAAAAATTATTAGAAGTCATTAAATTAGTTAACACTTTATTTTTTCTGATTTACTGGTTTTTCTAAACTTTTTAGTGGTACTTATATAGAAAATGGATAAATTGACTTTTTCAGAGGCAGTATGATCTTTGCAGATATCAGCCTGCAGTACAAATGCTGGAGACAGATGTGAAATTATTTAGTCATTGGCTTCCTGCTTGACATCTTCTTTGCTCTGTTGCCCTGACTGTGCTTTTTTTAGAATCTGGTCATTGTCCTCTTGTCCATAGGAGCATATTAAGATGGGAGTCTTTAAATCTGAGGACAAACGTTTGTTACTTTTACTACTAGGTTGCTTTCACACGTACTGAAAACTAACCTTTGCACAAGATGCAACTTGTGTAGCTCATTAATCTTCTAATTTGTTAATTTATATTTAAGGTTAAGAGGCTTAATATGAAAAGAATGGTGTACTTTAAAATGGAGTACTGTGCTTTAAAATTTCCACCCATTCCCACTTTATCAACATGTCTTTGGGTAATTTAAGGGGGAAATGATTTGAATGTACATATATTTGCAGACACTTTCCTTTTGGCCCTTCTACTTTTGTAGTTTGAATCTCAAATTTAAGAGTTTCTAAGAATTTTTGTACAGTGTTATATACACAGATCCATTTGTATTATATTTATGATTGATTTGAGGGCTTTTCAAAGTGATGATTGTGACTATATATGATTTTCACCTAATCTGATCATTTTATTTTATTATTTTTTAAAGTTTATTTATTAATATCATTTTTTACATCCTAAGATGTTGCAGAGCAGTTTGGGGGAGGGGGAGAGAGGAATGGGGCAGGAAATATAGTGGAAGGAGGAAGGAGGGGGTGTGGTTGAGGCCTGTGGCACCCCCCTCATTCCTGCAGGGAAGACCAGGGGGCTTCCAGTGGTGATTTGGTGGATGTTGCTGGGCTGGTTGCAGATGTCGAGGGGTCTGGCCGAGGCCCTTGGCCTCTCTACCGCCCCAGCTCAGGAGTCTGTGGCGCTTCCTGTGGTAGCTTGGTGGTTGTTGCTGGCCTGTTGGGGGGCATGGCTGAAGGCCCCCAACACTCCCCCCTCCCTGGCTTGGTAGCCCAGGGGGCTTCCAGTCTTTTATGTTTTATAGGTGTTCTTTGGTGATGTGAGACCTTTACTAGTTAATACCAAACTTTGTCTCTGGTCTGTGGGTATTTTGTTTTTTCTTTCAGTTCTGTGTTGGATTATTTTCTGTTCCTACCACTTAAACTCTGCACTGGAACTAATTTGTTGTCCTTTGCTTACTTCTAAAATGGAGGAACTTACAGTGAGGACCAACTCTTGAGCCCTGTAGTTGAGCTAAATTGCTGCTTTGCTGCTGATCCCTGGGGAAGGCTTTTTGTTCAGCTCGGGTTGTAATGGTTGGCTTTGTAAGTACTTCTGGGTCTCCTGAGATCCAGTACACCTGGGTTGTGTAGAAACTGTGATATGGACCTGAGTTTTTTCAGCAAACTGTACCCCCTGCAGTTCTATATTCCTGACCAGTCTCCACCGAATGGTCCTACACTGATTGGGGGGCAGATCAGCTATCCATGCTGTGCCCCAATGTTCTCCCAGTGGCCCATCTCCCCCACCATCCACACTCCAAACACTTCCCATGAGATGGGCCATGTGCCAGTCCCTTGCAATGACTCACCAGCTCATTTTTTCAATTGTTGTGGCTCCTTGCTCTTATGTGGGTCCATGGAAACCCTATTAGTGGTCTCACTGACCATGGTGGCCGTCTTATCCTGTGCAGCTTCCAAGCAACTTCATACAAAGGGCACAGCAGCAATTTTTGCCAGCTCTTGCTCCATGTGCTCACCAGCTCCAGCGTTGAAGTGGCTGGGGCTCAAAATGGTGGGAGCAGTCCCTTCTTTCTCTCATTGTGGCTTCTCCTGCCTTTGTGCACTTTGTAGGTCTCTCCTCCTCTTCCCCTGACCTCTAGCTGCCCCAGCTTGGCTGTCATTGATTTTGCTAGTTGTAAATTCATTGATTTGTGGGAGAGAGTGACTCTGGAGGCCATTTATTTTGCCATCTTGACAAGAAGCCCTAATCTGATCATTTTAGATCCTATCTTCTTATATAAGCTGCACCTCTACTTCTACCTATATTGCTGCCATTCAGCTTTTCCCCCCTGGCTTAGAGACAGAGAGGGTGACTGTTTTAGTCCATTTTGTGTAGCTATAACGGAAATACCTGAGACTGGGTAATTTATAAGGAACAGGTTTATTTGGCTTACGATTCTGGGACAGCTGCATCTGGTGCAGGCCTCAGGCTGTTTCTACTCATGGCGGAAAGCAGCAGACAGCTGGTGGGTACAAGCAGATCACATGGCGAGAGGAAGCGAGAGAGAGAGAGGAGGTGCCAGGGTCTTTTAAGCAACCAGCTCTCGCAGGAACTAAACGAGTGATAACTCACTACCCCTCCTCCCCCAGAGAAAGCATTAATCCATTCATGAGGGATCCGCCCCAAAGACTCGATCAGTTTCTAGCACTGCCACATTGGGGATCAGCTTTCCACATGAGTTTTGGAGGGGACAACACATCCAAACTCTATCAGTGACTCCTCAGCTTATTCCTATTTTAGGGTAATTTATCGGTTTTATATTTTCTCTCATGATGTGTCAGTTCTTTCTATCTTACTCGTCTTTACCTTTGACAGCTCAGAGACACTGTTGCTTAGTGATTAAGAACAGTCTGTAGCCAGCTATTAATATTAAGCCAGACTATGAAACTAGCTACTACTATCTATTATCTGTATAACTTTGGGCAAATGACAAATCTCTGCCTCAGTATCCTTATTAAATGACAAGAATAATCCTTTCTGAAGATTAGATGAGTCAGTTATATAGAAAGTGTTCAATGTGTTTGGTATTATCATCATCGTTAAACATGGTACCTGGAATAAAATAGGAATTTAGTTTTTTGTGTGTGTTTATTAGTGAACATGTAAAAACAATTTTTTGAATATAATATATAAAATTAACTATTCTTTTTATCTTTAAGGTAGAGTAAAAACTTAAAGTATATTTAAAGGTTAAATGAATGTGGGGGGTGTGTTTGTGTGTGCGTGTGTATCTAGCTCTTGAATTTTTGAGTAGAATCCTATTTAGGTGGCTGTCAAGTTCAGTCTGCATAGCCTTGACACGTCTTAGATAAGATCCTCATACTATCACTTTTCCTGACATGGACACTACAAATTATATTAAATCAGAAATCTAATTTAATCCATTCTTCTTAAATTGGAAGCCATAATTACTTTCAATTTAATGGGATTGAATTCAGTATTAGAAACTTTGGTCCTTCAGACAATAAAATATGGTTATATACTTGTATATTTCCAATTATTTGTGTGTGTTCCTGTGCACTCACACAGAGAAGTGATCTTCGAGTATAACTTGTATTCAAAAGTTGTTATTTGCAAGGACTGGTAAAGGGATAGTATAAGGGTGGGAACGAAAATGGCACTTTCTTGTTCTTTTTTCCCTTTCTACCTATCTAGGGAATAAAGCAGAGAGAAATAAAACTAAGGGCCCTCAAAATGGGAAGGAAATTAAGAGTAGAGTCTCTAGAGAAGATCTGGAATGCTGTTTACTCTCGAGGGTGAGCATCCAGCCCTCCTAAGGATGAAAAAAGAGCTTTGGGGTGAAATTAATTACTTAAAAAATTTATTCTTAGCATGTTATTTCAATTTTTCCCACCAAATTATATTTAGAGATAGCTGAGTTTACCAGTTTTCATGTTTTATATTGTGCGTTTTCTTAAGTATACTGCAGGCAAGAGATAAGGCTAATCAGTGAACTAAATACATCTCTGAGTTAGTGTCTCATTATTGCTTTTGATTATGGAGTTCTGTTTCACAGAAGTTGCTAAGTACTGCTCAGTCCTCTGGTGTTTTCATTGTTTTCACTCCTTCAGTGTTTTCAGTAACCACTTTGGACATCTTATTAGCTGTTACATTCTTTCTGATGTTCTTTTTAATTGAGTTGCTGTGCAGTTGAAGATGGAATAATAATGATTTAACGGTGATTTTTAAAGTCAGCTCTATAAAGAAATATTTGACTGCAATTTAAGTAAAATTCATAGTTAAGTGAATCAACAATCAGGATAGATCATTGAGAATATTTTCCATATGAGAGCTGAGTTGTTAGCTAGCTTACAAAAATGAAGGAACTGTGAGAGTGTTCTAGAATAAATATGGTCTAATAAAATTATTCAGGTAATCACTGAAAAATGCAAAAGTGGAAGACATTTAAAATGGTATATGCCCGTCTGATCAGATCAAATTAAGGCAAAGAAGCTTTAGGGAGAGTATTTGAAGCTTATCATTTCTATCTCGTTTGCAGTAGCTTTTAATCTTATGACTTGGGTAAGGTGTAATGTTCAAGCCATAAACAAGGGCTTTAAAAGAAAAAAAAAAGGGCTTTGCAGTTTTCAGTTGAAGGTTTTTTCTATTAGCATAGAGATAGGAAGAATACTATATTGGACTAAAGATTTTCTTATTTGTGAAATGTAAACAGCTATATGAATGTAGTCAGTGTTTGTATGTTCTCCATGTAATCTTTTCCTTGCCAAATACATGCAAAAAGATTGTAAAAACAATAAAACTATTTTTTGCAAAACTTCTGTAGTATAGAACTGTGTGCATTACTTGTAACACAGGATAATAATATGATTTCGTTCACTGTATAAGATTAATGAGTTAATGGTAGAATTTAAAAACTAGCAATTTTGAGCCAGTAATGGCTCAGACATTTTTTAAGTGAGAGATTTTTGGGTCAGTCATTAAAATTTCAAGTCTATTTTTTTTTTTTTTAAATGGAACAATGCTCTACCAACCTCATGAAATTGAAGTAAAAACAAACAGGTAATATTTTATTTTTGAAAATGTAAGTTGAAGGATAGATAGTTAATATATTTAAGCTTAAATTTATAAAATTATAAACTAGTGGTTTTTGAATGCCTTGTTCTGTCCCATTTCATCTGTTTCATTGTACAATTTAGCTCACCACCTAAATATACCAAAAGATGGCACTGTTTACCTATGTTTAGTATTTTAATTTGCTTTTTGGTGAAAAAATGTGTTGTATGTTTTATCTGCAAAGGTACTAAATTGAGGTTATTTTTTTTACATTTAATTTTCTGTTTTGTAAATAGGCCTTTAATTCATGTAAGGTTTACTAGGACTCGTTTTCATTTTTATTTTGAAACGCTTTGGAAATTCAGATATTTAACAATCATTTTATAGACACAAACTCCTGTTTAATCCAGTATAATTAATGATAAAACCTTGTATTAATGTGACAGCTAATGTTTCATGGAAAACATGGTTGCTTTTGTATAGCAGAAACCATTAATTTTTTTAAGGCTATAAAAACAATCCAGCGATTAAAACATAACAGCCTTAAATAAATGATTGGTGTGGCTTTTAGGTCACACTGCCTAGGTTTATCCATTTTGGAAAGTTATTTTTATGTTAAAAGTGCCTTTGAGGGCTGGCCAGTTGGCTCAGTTGGTTAGAGTGTGGTGTTATAACACCAGGGTTAAGGGTTTAGATCTTCATGCTGGCCAGTGGCAAAATATAAATAAATTTTTAAAAAAGTACCTTTAAAAATTTAGCAAAATGCTTGAATTTTCTATTGGCAGTAGTTTGATAAAAGGAGAATTTGATTTAAAGTGAGGATTATTTATATAGCAAGATGTGGTGAATACACTTTCCATACAATTAGATGAAAACCCCCTGATCATTCATACAGTGTATTCAATATAGTTTATAACCTGAGCAAGATAATATAAGGATATTTTTATGTCCAGTCAAAGCTATTGATAGTTGTTTTTTTAAATTATATAAGCAGCATTTGCCAGTGATTTTTACTGGAAGTAGAAAAGCACAAAACACTTCTGTTAATGTTGTCATAAAATGCTTGACTCTTGTTTTGGGGGTAAGGTAAGAAATCTGTTAATTTCAGGTGTGCTTCCACTGTTTCCTTTATTTAAAAAAACTGTTTTGAGCCAATATGACTAACTTGTATATTTTAGTTGTTTTTTTTCCCCTCTAAAGATCACTTTTTAGGATACTGTGCCTTGGAAATCAAGAGTTTATATCTTTTCCCATTAAAAACCCATCCTCAGAACTCCTAAGTGACTGGGTTACTAAATGTATGTCTTTTAGGGGAAGTGAAGACACACTTGGCACTTTTATGTTCATGGGTTTGTATGTGCTTGTATTTAAATGTTCACTCTTCTTGCTGCTTTTGATGTTAGTAGTATGATACGTATTTGTCCGAATTGTTTAAAAATGCATAATTAAAGGAGGATTTGATTATTCAGAAACAGTTCCAGTAGCTAAAAGATTATCATCTAGACATTTTCTTCTAGTATTTGACAATTGTTCTGTGAGCTATGAGTGGTACGAAAAATATAAAGAAGGTATTGGGACACTAAAGTACTTCAGAGTATTCTCTTAGGCTATTCTTACTGTAGAGATTAAAAACCAGTGTTTATTTAACAAGAAACTGTTCCGCTATTTCACATCTTTTTGTAGATGTAAAATTTTGTGGGTTTCATAAATAACAAAGACTTATTTTCCTAAATGACGTCATGATTTCAGATTTTTGCAGAGAAATTAGAAAAAGCAAAAATACACTCAGGCTTTTTTTTTTTTAAACCTGTTTCTAGATAAATGGATAAAGACAGCAGATAAGTGTCCCCCAAATGTTTTCAATTAGACCCCCATCACCACTGCATCATACACTCAGGCTCTTTATAAGTTTAAATTTGCATCTCAGGGTAGGAGCTGAAGTAGTAAAATGTGATATTAGGCTAGCAATATTTTTTCTCCAAATAATAGTTGTGATTAAAAGAAGTCCAATCAGACAGCATTATATATTTGATATGAAAAAATCTATAAAGCAAATTTTTTTCTGGCTTCTTTAGATGCCTTGTAATAATGTGCTGATTTATGCTGATGATCTTACCTCATGACCCTTCTGTTTGGCCTAGATATGTTAATATGTTATAGCTTTTTAATTTCAATCATCTGTGTTGGTTGAATATGCTTGTTAGTCCGTACAGTACCTCTTACCAGTCTGTGTCAAGGACTGGAAAAGAACAAGAAGAATGTATCTCAGAATCAATTCCTTTAAGCACGCATTAGTAATGGAGGAAATTATAAAATAGCCATAATTTTAATAAGACTGTTATGTCTGAACATTCATTGAAAATAGTAAGTACTCCAAGTACTATCAGCTTTTAATTAGGAAAGAGAGTTAGGTCATTGGTTCTATTAGGCAAGGGCTTATTAACATCTTTTGACTTTTTTTTTCCCTTGGTTTTTGTTTAGTGTTAGTGAGAAAATATCACAAGAGTGAAAACTAGATGTCATAGGCAGTTTTCAAGAAATAAACCACTTTATTACACCCATTTTTCTATTTCCTAAACTTTGAGGGTTATGTATCTAAAAATCCCCATGGCAGGAATATACTATATGTGGTTGAGAAATTCAGGACTTGATGGTGAAAATAGGGTAAGGGAGAGCAATGTCTAAAACACATGGGAGAACTCAAATATCTAAAAAATTTTGTTCAAAAATCCATAGAAAAATAATTTATATACCTTAAATATTATTAATTCCTGTTATTTTTTCCTCATTCACAAAAAGTCTCTCCTTAAATTATTTTTAACCTTTTTATAGAAAATACTTACACTAGCAGGGATATTTTTCCTTATTTTTGGCTCTTTATCTGAAAAGTGTAATGCCCCTTTGGCTTTGTCTTGAAATTGTTGTCTACCCAATTTTGGGTCTCATTTTGATCTGAAAGATACTGATTAACTCAAATATCTGAAAAACTTAGGGTAATTTTTAAATTGGCATACCTGGCATAATTGAGTAAGTATTTCTCAAACCTCTCTGAATCTGTCTCTAAAGTGGGTTATAGGGTTGTGATGATTAATAAATGGTAGATAAATATTAGCTATTATTAAGCATTAATAAAAAAAATTCACCATTATATATAAGTGTGACTCCCTGAAATGAACTGGTATCTTAATGAAATTTGATTTAAACATGTATTTAATCTATTTTAGTTTACTTAAGTATCTTTTAGTTTTGTGTTTCTTGTGTCTTTTTCTGATGGTGAGTGTTAAAATGAGGCAAATAGGTTTATGTAATAGATGACTTCTTTTGGTAGTCAGTGAGGCAGAATGTAGTGATTTCACAAAAGGAATATAGTATTATGAGGTGGAAGATTTGGTGTTTTGCTCCAAAGATGACTTTGATTAATGGTGAACTTAATTTCTTTTCTCAGCTTTTTAATTCTCATGTATGAAATAACCCACTTTGTTTCAGAAGTGCAAGGGACAGGTCATGCATTGGCTCATTTTTTTATATGCACTGGCTCACTTTGAAAGAAGTAAAGCACTATGTTAAGAAATGTCAGGTGTGAAATCCTTCATGAATATTTCTGACTCCATTTCTTCCTATCCTGCCTCCTCCCTCAAATCAGGCTCTTCTTTAACAAACTCCTGTGACCTAGGTTATCTTTTTCTCTTCTTGTAGCACTTATTAGATTCTATTATAGTTGTTTGTTTGTAGATTGGTCTCTTATTAGAGTGAACTTAGTACAGAGCCGTTTTTTCTTGTATTCATAGTACCTACCACCATATTTGGCCTACAATAAGCACTCAGTGATTCTATTCATGAATCATGAAAAACAAACAAAACTTATTGTATAGTGTGTAATAAGTCTATACTTATTGTGTCAAGGTGATTTCTCATTTGTGTTGCTCTTGTTCCTACTATTAGGTGTAAAAACATTGAATGGTTTGTTACCACCTGAAAGAATTAAATTTAGCATTTTTCTAGTTCAAGTAGTTTTTTTAAAAAGTTTTTGAGACCCTTTTATGAGCCTGGCCATAAATGGCCTTATTGGTGCTTTACAAACGTTGTGATTCATGGGCATGGTAAGTATAGATTTCATGCTTAAAATGAGTGAATAAAATAGGCACATTGTTCTTTGTTAGTTTTCTCAATCCGTTCTTTTAATTTTCCTGTTCTTACTGGTGATTCTTTGAGACATCTGGCCAGTGTTGAGTATTTCTTCTTCCTGACTCATCATTCCTTCTGCCACCTGCCAAAGAAATGCTTTTACTTGGTCAAGAACATTTGGAGTAAAATTAGATTTCATTATAGGTGTAGGTCACTGACCACCTAAGAAGTCTAAGCATGTCATACTAATTAGCATTGATTGCCAGCCACCAGAGTGCTATGCCGTTTTAATCCTAAAGGTGTTATAGAGTATGGAAAAATCCTGTATCTAAATATGAAACTAGTTATTAAATTAGAAGGTCCCCCCCACCTGCTGTGCTATTTCTTTGTGTGAAGTGCCAGTGGATTGTATTAAATGTACCTTTATATAGTTTTTTTAAGAATCATTAGGATTTTTTTCTTAGGTATATTTAAGTCACTCCTTTTTCAGATAATTTAGAAAAGAGGAAATTAAGGGACTGGGAATTAAAAAGGAAGAAAATGGCTGGTAGATCACATGTAAAGGTTTTAACCTTTCAGCCCTGGAGAGTGATACTTCTGGGCCCTAGTACTTATTATCTTGTATTTGAGAGCTGGGAGAAAGCTGTATTGGGGGACTCCCTGAAACCTAGTGGGACCTCTAGAAAATCAGAATATGTCATGAAGTAAGAAAGGAATGGACTGGACTTAAAAATATTTGGGTACAATGAAAGTTTTTAGAATGCTTTTTATCTTCTACAAGTCAGAAGAAATTTACTCACATTTGAATGAAACTGTAGAAGGGAAATTCTGGGTTTCCTAGAAAGCAAGGAGTTCTTAGAGAACCTTAGAAGTGCAGTCTGCATTACTATAAACTGAAAGGGTAATGTCACGTTATAGTCCTTTCATTTAGTGCGATGTCTTCATTGTGCTTAATTTTAAAATATTGATAAGGGACTTCATAGGTTCTTTTTCTGCTTTTGATCTCCCTATCTTATCTTCCCTCTACATCTTAAAGTTCCCCTCCTCCCCCAATATATTCTCTTGCTGTGGGGTTTTTCAGAAAGCTTAGTTCCCTGATTGGGGAGGGACTATTTTCCACCTATATTTTTAGAGGGGAAAGCCTATGTAAATCTCCAGAGAGTTATGTTGAGCTAAAAAAAAAAAAAAAAAGTATTATCAGTGGAAAGAATAAGAAAAAGCTTGACCTTGTTAATGGAGCATATATTGAGTTAAACTGTACAAAGTTCATCAACTTCCTTTGTGATCTTAGAGAAGCTATTTAATCTTCTTGAGCCTCAGTTCATTCATATATAAAATGAGTAAGTTGAAATCCAGTGTTCTCTGGTTCTTTATGAATTCGTTTATTCTTAGATATTCATTGTGCGCCTGTTGTGCTGTGTATTCAGCAGTGAGCAAGACAGATACAGTCTCGTCTTCGTAAGAAGACTTCTGTTTCCCCTATCTCTGTTGACCTGTCCTCCCTGTTATCTAGTGATTGGGTGCATAGTGAGGAAATGAAGCAATGTGAAATGATTAATTACAAATTTTGGGACTCTGCTTTTATATGTACACAGTGGATCAACATTTTTTCGGGAAAAACTCTGTGAAGAACATGGTTTATATATGTTAAAAATGTTATCCAAATGAGGAAGTGAATTATCTCTTAGTGGTAAATTAATTGGGTAACTTGGGAGTAAGAAGAGTGAACAATTGAGCTGGAGAAAAGTCTTGTTTAAGTATAGGTGTAGCAGTTATAAAATGGAAAAGATTTATCCTTGACATTGAAAAGTAATTTTTAAAAAAAGTATTGGAGCTTTTTGGGTAGTTATTCATACTGTTGTATGTGCTGAAGTTCAGATGTAATTTTTTTTTTTGAAAAGAAAAACCTCTTTGGCATAAGTCAGGCCTGATATTTTGAGCTTTAGGCCTTTATGCTGGAGAATTGAAATTTAGTATCTCACAAAAAGAAAACATGATTTGAATGGAGTTAATAAAAATGAAAGGAGTAAAATTTCACTTAATTGAGAAATACAGTGAAGTATCCAAAACGAAGAAAAATCCCTTATTTGCTTCTAGATCTAAAATGACAGTCTAGTCTGTGTATGTTGGTTCAAGAGCATTTAACTCTGTTGGAGGCAGCCAGGTCAGCTACTTATGAAAGCAACTAAATTTATTGGTTTTAGGTAGCAAGAGTAAGTTCAGTTTTCTCCAGACTTGTGACAATTAGAGGTTGGTTCTAGCATATCTAATGCTTAAGTTTCAAGGCTACCTTTATTTGAGAGCTGTTTTGGAGAGATAACCTTGTAACACATACATTTTAATGAGTGCATTACTTTTACCACCTGCTGAAGTCTACTTGGAGTGACTGCTGACCTGAAGTGAATGCCTGTGTTCAATATTAATATGGCATGTCTGGATCCAGACAGCAATCTTTCTTTTTGACATGCACATAGTCAAAGTAAATTAATGTTTAAAACCCGAACACTTTAAGTTCAGCCAGTGTGTGCTTTCCGTAATAATCTTTCAGGAGCAGTTTATGTAAAAATGCTGAGTGCCTTCTTATACTTTATTTATCATAGGTATGGGTCCACATTGCAGTATTTGTAACAAGATTTATCCAGTGCTGTTTCTGTGACTCACTTGTTTTGTGGTGGACAAAGAAATTAATTTAGTCTTTGCACATTTTAAGTAAAATTACACTCTCGTAATGTATTCATATGCCTGGAAAGACAGCAGCCTGATTTCAGTTATATTTTTAGATTTTTTTTTTAATCAAGCTAATTCCCTACTTCGTTTCTGCTGAAATGATCCCAAGTTTTTGAAAGTATAGTGGTAATTAAAAAAAAGCTAGGCCCAGAAATAGTGTGTGACTATCTTATGACATGGATATTGCTGAGAGGATTTTCCTTTTTTTCTTACATACCCTTTTCTAAACTTGCTTTTATTGGTTAAAAAACATTCATGGAAGATGTAGCAATGTGGAAATTATATTAACATTTAAGTATTAAATTATCTTGTAGCCAGAGTCTCCTACTAATATGATGACATTTAGTAAGTTCAGGATTTGAAGACTGTGGTGTGCAACTCATTGTTACACATTTCCTGTTTGCCTTTTTAAAAAAAATTGTGTTAGATCTGCTTTCTCAGATTGGAAATTTTCATTCCGGATTTTAATGTTATTTTACCTTGCTTGTCAGTGTTTGTTATTTATGTATTAAGAATATGTGTATAGTGACCGTAATGAGAATAGTATGTGATTGGAGCTGTATGCAAATGACAGTTTTCATAACACTTTTGCAGTTTAATTTCAGAAAATCTCAAGTTATATTTATTAGCAAACATATTTCAGCTAGGGAGTCTTTCATGCTCCAAAAAGATGGCAGATGGAAGTGAACCTAATATGTGTTCAAAGAAAATATGCTGCGTTTATTTTAAATTATATCTCTCACATCAGCATGATGCTTTATATGCTGTTATAGAATTAAAATAAATGCCACAGTATTGCTGTAAAAATCAAAAATTAGATTTCTTCTGTGTTTGACAGAATTTATTTTCTGTTCAGCAGTAAATACACTACTTGGTTTAGGATATACACTTTTTTTGTGTGTGAAAACATGTTTTTGTTTTTTATTTTTTGATAAATACCTAGGTGTGAAATACTTTGGTCACACAGTAAAAAGCACATGCTTAACTTTGTAAGAAACTGCCAAAATTTTTTTTTAATGTATCTTTTTTGAGGTTTCTGTTCAATCATTTTGTCTATTTTTGTTGGGTGGGTTTTCTTATTATTCAGTTATAAAAATTCCATAGGTTGGTTTAGAAAATAGAACATCAAATAACAACTGTTATATAATACTTAGTACATTTATCATTTTCTGAATTTTGGATATCCCTAACATCAGAAAAATATGTGCTTTACCTGTGGTACAGTGGCTTTAGATCAGATTTGGAAATATTGTTTCCATTGAATGATGTGTGCCTACAGAGATGAGTCTTTTGACCCACTGCTCTTCCAGTAGTAATGGATTTGCACTGATTTTGAGTGTAGTCTCCCACTTGGTCCTGTTTTCAGTACTCATGTTCATGGCTGGCCAGCAAAATCAAACATCTGCTTTGTGGCTGTCGAAGGTAGAGTAACTAGCTGGTACAAATTTGCAATGCTGGCTTGGTTAGCATTATGCTGTCATGACCTGAATTAACTAGCTGTGGATAAATTGTCTATGTCATATGAACATAATCATTTTTTTTCTGCATGGAGAATTTATGTCCTCAAGATTTCATAAAATGTTATATTAGCTTAGATTAACTGGAAAATAAGAATTTTAACACCACCTCTCCCTCAGTCAGACTTTGTGAATGATTTCTACAAAAAGAATATATAAGGGATGATTTGATTGGGCCCATTATTCTTGATTGATTTTAATTTGCTTTTATAATTTTTCTGTGAAAAAACAGAGCCATATCATACCTTTCAGAAAGTAAGAGGACATAGTCCTAGCTCAGGTATGGAGTCCTTAGAGGTCTTGGACTATTTTGATGGAAGCTATACCTATATTTCCACTGTTGGGAGAGAAAAAAAAAAAGACAGGGCAGACATTTCCTTTGGTGAAAAGTAGTTCACAGCCAACTGTGACGTCCACTTCTTGCAGCCTTATGGACTTAGAGGACTGGTTACTGAGAGCAGAACATGTGCATTATTACATATAATCAAGGTTAATTTTTATCAAGGGTCACCATGTCTTTGCTATGGTCTGACAATCATGACCTACATTAAAAGAGCCCTGTGGGTCTGTCTGGTATATTTTTGCTTGATGTCTGGGTAGTTTATTTCAGATGCTTGTCAGTTTCATTATATGTTATTGTTTGGGGCTCTTGCTGGATTTTCAGGTATACCATAAAAACAGTGCTCTTTGCAATTAGATTGTCATGAGGGAGCTTCTGTTTTATGGTGTATAAACACTTTAAGAGTGAGTAATTTTGGAGACATTTTCCACTTGGTGTTGTGTTATGTTCAATTGGTAGATTATTTTGAAATAGAGTGGACTTTTAGCTCTACAACCAAGATTCCAGATTTGGTTCAGTTAACTCATTCTTTAGTGAGTTATCCTTGGGAAAATGTTTTGGAGTTTTCAATTCAAGTGCATTTTCTTTGTTTAAGAAAAATCCAGATGAGTAGGTTATTTTACAACATAACAAAGTAGGATTTATAAGGCAGAAATTTACAAATATTTTCCCCTTTTGCTGGTACAAAGGGAATGGTGCATAATATTTTTAAAAATGTGATTTAGGAAATATGATAACTTAATGGCTGTTAAAACTGGATATCTAGTTTTGTAGTTTTGAAATCATATTCAATTTTGGCCATATCTATCTTATTTAATAGTTTAAAGGATAAACAGTTCAAACAGTAAGAAAAAAGCAGTTTGTGTTTTGTCAGTTTTCAACTTTAGATATCAGTAAATCATTGCTGTAGCCTTCTTTATCTTCTGTTTGCACAAAAAACCTGTTAGAATTATGTCTGGGGAGACCATCTGCTGTGGTTCCCAGTCTTGTCAGTGTGATAAGGGATAAGCTGTATAAACAGGGGCACCACAAAAGGAAAAAAAAAAAAAAAAAAAGAAAAAAGTCTGTTTGTAGGAGAGGAAAAGTGTAATGTGGATTTAATTTTATAACATAGCCACAGAAAGTCATAGGATTGTGCTCATAATCTGTCAGGATTGAAGTTGTATTTACTCAGGAACCACAGTTCCAAGTTTATTCGTATGGTTTATCTTCACATTAATATTATATCTTTTTTGATTATAGGGTTCCTATTTTGGAGGTCAAAGCTTTTCAAAGTTCTTTGAAAATATTTCAGTGTAGCACTTGACATTGCAGTATTTTCCAGATTGTCTGTTTACTTTTTGGATCTTTTTTTTCATAGCTATTAATTTTTCTCTCAGTCGAATCCTCAGAAATCATCCTTTTCCTTTTTCATTTGTGATGAGGTCATGGTGCTTCATAAGGAACAAGCCAGGCATTTCCATGGCAACACACTCTGTCAAAAACATCACAAATCCGCCTTGCTTCTTACCTTTAAACTGTTAAGTGCAAGAAGGAGGAAGTGTGGCATTGTTCTTATAGCCTCTGACTGTGGGATCGATTGGAGGAATGAAAGTCAATTAAAAAAATAATTAATCTAAAATTCACTTAGCCACAGACATGAATATTTTATATTAAACAGGTTTTTTTAGGATAGAAAAATGAGGATTCCAAAAAAAATTGATTTAAGGATCATCATTTAGTATCTATAACAGTAAAAGTAGAATAAGTAGCTTAGTTATGTTAAACATGTAAACATGTTACACAGTTACTCTAATCATGAGAAGTCTACTTTTTGCTTAAAGGTTCTAGCACATGCTCGTCAGTCATTTTGGATTAAGCCAGTATAATTTCATCTCGATAGTGGCACCTTCAACTTTTAAATGAGTTCCAATTTTTTTTCCATTAAAAAAAGGTGCTAGTAAGGTGGTGTGATTACTTATGGAATAGGAAAACCAACTGGTGCTTCATCATTATGGCTAATTTCATACCCATTGATACTGCGTATTATGAAGTACAATAAACAAGCAGTTTTGTGAGATTTTATGATAAACCAATTATTTTATTAACTTCAGGTCTTCATTATTTTCAGCATTTTATTTTATTCTACTATAGCATTTTATTTTGGGGTAACACATTTATTGGTAAAGATGATAAATTTTGCAAGGCTTAGCACCTTCTGTTTCCGCGTGTTCCCTGTCTCATGCCCTGCAGTTATTGTAGAACCTATCATTCTACTCTAGAGGTTGGCTCACCTGACTGACTCCTCCCACTTGACCGCAGCCACCTTGGAGGGAGGAGCTTTTCTCTGTATGTTGTGGCATGGAGCAAGTGTTCAATAAATGTTTGTTACAATGGTCAGAATGAATGGAGTTAGTTGTTTGTGATAAATTATATTTTTTCATGGCAAAGGTATATATTCTAATTTTTTTGTGTGTATGTATAAAATGAAGTTGGAATATGTTCTACATGCTTGTTTTGTATCTTTTTTATTTTACATTGTATTTTGATGTCTTGGTGGGCCATCTGCTTGTCCCTTTTCAGGCCTCATACACAGCTGTTACAAGAGGACTCCCAAGTCTTTTTCTGTTCCCCATTTCCCTTCATTTCTGGCTAGCTAATCCTGGCAACTCTAAGCTATCTGTTGTGGAAGAAGGAGCTGGTGGTGGTAAAGGTTTTCAAAGTCTATAGGTACTACTTGGTAGACTGCATTAAAAATTTTTACTATGAAATATTTGACAGAGAAAAGGATTTAAAAAATAAGGAACAGTTATATACTGCCTACGCAGGTTTAGAAATAAAACATTACCAGTGTAGCTAACGCCCCCATATATGGAGTGGTGATTAGGCGGGGGTATATTTTTCTTTCTTCTCTTCTGCCTTTTTACTCCAGAAAAGCTTCAGCCCTCAAAGGAAATCTTCCCCTGCTCTGTGATTTCATAAAACGACCCCAGGCCTATGTCTATTACTGAACCTGCTAATGTATTATAACCATCTGTTCAGATGTCTGTCACCTTTACCAGGCTTTGTGTTCTCAGCACTGTGTACAATAGCTGGAATGGAATAGGTGCTCAGTAAGTGCTTGTTGCATGAATGAGTGAATGAATGAATAGGTACAATTCTTTTCTAACGAACATCATTTTAATGCAGGATTTTGTTTAGCACACTATTTCCTTGTCTAGTCCATAGCTATAGGGCCTTGCTGCTCTGATTTGAACAAATTGAATTAAACCTTAAATCCTCTAGAACAGATGCATTTACAAGTCTCTGCTCACACAGCTGCTGGTCTATTTAATAAAAACATTGCTGTTTTGATTGAGTATTCGTAGTCTTTCTTTTTGTTAACTCTATTAATATCGTGGTGTAAGCAGAGACAACAGACTGGAGGAGATAAGTGGAAGAATGAGCCCCAGTGATCAGAACTAAGAGAGATAACAGGAGATGGATGTAAAGAGAGCATGGATAGGGAAAAGGTTTATTCTTAGGTGTAGTTATAATAAAAAGAACAAATACATATATTTGACTTTCCTGAACCATAATTCATTAAGTCTTTGAGTCCATATTGCTCAGGCAATTATCCTAATCTTTCTTCTCCTAAATCACTGAAGTGTGTGTAACAGTCCTACTCTAAATTACAAACAGTATGTACTGATGTATTTGCTTTTTAAATTTTTAAAACACTCAGGTAAACGTTATATCCAATATAATGCACAGATCTTAAGATCGGTTCAAGGAATTTTTTTTCCCATTTTACACACCTATGTAACTGCCACCCCAAACAGGGCAGGGAAGTATAAGAACAAGGTATTTTTATTACCCCAGAAGATTCTGTCATACCTATTTACAATCAGTCTGCCTTTTCCCCTCCCCTCTGCATCAGCCACTTTCTGATTCTGTCCCCCTTGTTTTGAGAGTCATAAATGGAATCATAGGATGTACCTTTGTGTCTGGCTTCTCTCACCCAAAATATGTTTTTGGGATTCATCCATGTTGCATGTATAAATTTCATTTGCCTCTAGCAACAAAAATGTGTACACTAGTGATCAAATACAAATTTATTTTTTACTTTTAAGCTGAGAGATTGAATAGTGCTTTCTAAGGAGGACTGTTAGTAGAATTGATAACAACTCATATTTATAGAGTTCTAGTCTGTATGCTAAGTGCTTTACACTCATTATCTAACTTAATTGTGTTCTGCGATTATTCATTTACTTTCTTTTCTGTGGCAGACATGTTCGGTGAAAGTCTTTACATCAGATGAAGGACTTGATGTTTGTCAAAAGAAACTGTCTTGTGATGTACAGTTCTGATGGTTTTCCTCAGGACTAAGCACTGTTGATGGCAGGTACTGATGATCTTAAATCATGAACTAGGAGGAAAAGTATAAAAGGGCAATGGAGAAGAGGTAGTGGGTAGGAAAGAAAGCAATACAATAGCTCAGTTTGGACTCCTCTTATACCGGCTGTGAATATGTGAATATATGTTGTGTTAAGCCTTTCAAAGATGCTTATGATCAGTACCCTTCTTTCTGTTCAGAATTATATCAGCCCAGTTTTGAGTTTTTATGTGTAGCTTTTGTTTTGCTAGCACTTATATAATGCCTACCATGTGCCACTGCTCACCGTGTATTCTCACAATTCTGCGAAGTGGGAATCTATTCTTTTTAATCCCCATTTTCCACATGGGGTCACTGGGGCAGTGAGAAGTTAAAGGATTGGACCAAAGTCACATGGGTAGTATGGGTGGAGCTGGGATTCTAACCTGGTTAGTCCGGTTTTTGAGCCTATACTTTTAATCATTACACTGTATGCCCCAGTCTCCCCTATACCTTGATCCTCCTGTTGATGATGCTGATTGAATATTTTAAAGGTTAGTAAGGATCGACATTATCAAAACAGATGTAGTCACTGGAAATTTTGTAATTTCCATAATGAACAAAATAGGTCTTGAAATTGCATATTTCTTTTTTGGGGGGGTAGGGGAGAAAATGTAGGAAGGGATGATTTACAGTTTGAAATTTATGACAGCAGTAATCAGAGTGAATGAATACTTTATGCCTCAACAGAGCTAATTGCACAACCAATTTTGAGCTTATCCGAGCCTGTACTAATAGTGGATTGATATTTCTTGGCTGGTTGGCCATAGGCTCTTGGGGTGAAAGGCTGCAGGGAGAATCTCTGTATGTATGTATGTCTGAATTAGCCAATGCCAATTGAAAGTATTATATTACCGTGTGGGGTCCTTGTATTCAGGAAAATTGGGCACACCAACAGAAGTTCCTTAACATTTGTGAATTTACCATTTGGGGTTTTAGTTATATTCGATCACCCAAAAAGTCCATGACATGTAGAGTTTATTATGAGAGTAATATCAGTTTCATAGAGTTGTGGTATTAGAAGAATTAAAGAAAAATATGTACGTAGGAATTAGCTGTTAGGAGGCTGGAGTACAAATTCTAGTCCTTTGATTAGTGAGTGAACCTGGCAGAGGCTCCCACATTCTTCCTTCACTTGTGGCATTCATGAATTTGGGAAGGTGTCAGATGCATCCTGTACTGTGTTAAGGGAGTAATCAAGGGGGCACTGTTGCTGCTGCACCTCATCCTCGCAGGTGTGCAACTTTCTTCCCCAGACTCAGGCCTTCAGGGTTGCATCTGCTCCTTTGTCCTTCATGGAGCATTTACTTTTCACTTCTGCGTGGTCTTTAAAGATGAAATTCCTTTATTTTTTTATCAAACTCCCCTCTCCAGGTTGTAAATAGGCTGTTTTTTGGCTGTCACTTTTCTTAGCTATGGGTTAAAGCATCCTGGATAGTATTTTCTTCTTTTTATCCCTTTGCCATAGCCCTGTGTCTTTCCCCTCAACTCATGGTTAGGTTGGTTTCATTTGTACTTTTTCTACTTTTTGCTTTTTTCATCTCAAAATAATTATTAACTTTTCCACGAGAAACCCAGATGCTTTTATGCTTGATGTGGTACATCATCTCGTTTCCTACTAATCTGGAACGTTGGATGTTGTGAAAACCCTGAATGGGATGTGTCTGACTTATTTTTTAAAGTTAGACTTCCGTTGTACTGTACTTTAATTTGAAAAAATATTGGTTATCTCAAATTTATTTCTTAATAAAGATATATATACCATCTCTTTGAAGGTTGCTCTAAATATACTGTTCTTTTGTAAAGGAGTCATTTTTCCATTCACTAATTCATAAAATATGCTGCATATATTTGTTTGGTAAGAAGTGTTACAATTCTTTGAACTTCATAAGGAGTCATTTTCATATGGTCCATTTAGTGCATACCTACTGTGTAAAAGATACTGAGCTAGATGCTGTGGGGCCATAGGGATGAAGCCTTGTCCTTCATTCTTACAAAGTGTTCATCCTTTCAAGATGCTTGTTAAGCTCATGTTTTGGGCAAACCAAATGTAATTCCTTTTGTTAGATTTTAGGTAAATATTTGAAGAAAAATTCTATATAAAATATTAAATTCTAATGTATCACGTTTCATTAACCTTTGTTTTTAATGCTGTTACTCATGAAATGTCGGAGTGACTCCAGTAGTGTCAAAGGCAGTAGGGTCTGTAATGTCGACTTCTTTAGCAGACTTAGGAATTGAGCCCTGGGATATTTACAGCCAATATGAACTGCCTAGTAAGCATTAGAATACAATCTTCAGTTTTGGTATTATTTTTCTTATCTATGATTTATAATAAATGTCTTGAAATTGCAGGTTTTGCCTTTTGCAATAAAATGTGAGTCAGTAAATAGTGTTATGACCTTTAACACCGAGTTTTTGGTTTAGCAATTCATGATAATGTCTAAAACTTTCTTAGCTTTTATTATGTGCCAGGCTTTATTCTGAGTGCTTTACATGTATTAACTTCAAGTCAAAGATTAAGCATGATTGGAAAAATACAGTAAAACTGTCTTGCAGAACACAGGTTTTGAAAGCCCCTCCCCACTTAGACATATACATGCAGATGTATAGATGAATATATATTCAAAAATAGTAATATAGCAAATTCATAGTTTATTTTTGAGGAGATAGTATTTTCCTCATGTATCTAATCCGTAAAATATTGATTGCTCCTTTCACAAGACATTTTATGGAGACCTTTTCATTTATATGAAGTAAAATTTAATATGTTGCTTAACTATTCAATGTATTTAAATATCTGTGAGATATTATGCTATGTGCTGAGGGATATAATAAAAAACATTTTATCCTTTATGTTTCCAGTTACTGCGGGTGGCAAATATAGATGATCCCAATACAAGGTGACATCTCCATTTTCCCAATGAGAAAATTAAATAATGTGTTTTGGCTAACATGAATATATAAACTTTAGGAATAAAGATGAAATTGTCAAATATCCCATATTTAATTATGTTATACATACATATTTAAAACTGTATTGTATGAAATACTTTAAAAATGTTACTTTTCTCCCTAGGATTTTCATGAAGCAATTTTATTTACTCTTCAAGTGCATCTTCGGCATAGGTGTTTTTTCTTTTTTAGAACCAGCTTTTTTGAATTGTCTGAAACAGTTTTCTAGACTTTAGTTCCATTTGACTTGTTTGAAGTCCAATGTATCTTGAATCCATTTATAATGTCACTGAAAATTTTCTCCCAGGTGCCCATTCTCATAGTTAAAAAACAGTTTGTTTTGTCTTTCTTCCTGTAGAAGCATATATGTTATTATAATTCTTTTTTAAAAAGTAATCTTCGAAAGGCTTGTTTACAGTGAAATCCAGTATTTGCCAATGTGAGCCTAAACCCCTGCGGTTAAATTTCTTTGCAGCATTTACTGCAGTTTTGGCTGATTCAGGGGATTTCATTGGGCTTCCAGAGATTCTGTTGCTCAGTGTAATGTCTTCTCCAAGTGATTCTGTTATTTAAAATAAGGGAATTGAGAGAGTAAGAGCTCCTGATAATAAGAAAGACTTTATGTGAACTTTACTAGAAATATAAAACAATTCTCTTTTCTACGGGATAATTTTTTGAGAAAAGTAAACTTTGCCTTATATTTGGGCATTTGTTTAGTAGCCAATTCACCTCTTGGAGAGGGTAGATAAGGTTGTATTTTAACCCAGTTTTTTCTTGCTGTCCTGTTTACCATTACATACTGCTTTTCCTTGCCATAACTTTAGCTCTTTTTACCCAATTCTTCATTTTCACATTTCTGTTTCATATTACCTTATTAGATTTTTTTCCTCGTTGAGTCAGGTGAACATTTATCAATATGGATGTGTTCAGTATCATAAATATCTGAATTCTTAATTTTGGTGTGACAGTAACATTCTGATGTATTCCTAAGATGCTACCAAATTGACTTCTAGTACTAGTACATGTATTACTGGAAAGGATATTCCTGTGATCCTTGTTTGCAGATTAAAAACCTTAATATTTGAATCAGACTGGTACAGTGCAGAAAGACAAAATACACTCTTGAAATATTTGCATGATAATCTACAGAACAAAAACATTTAGTGGGGGTGGTGGTAGAATGTTTTCAGGGGCAACACTTGAATGCTGTGAGAGAACCTTTTTTTTTTTTTAATGGATGGCAGGTGGCAGAGTTGAAAAACAGGTTTTTGTAATAGAAATGCTAGGACTCTTAGCTGTAGTGGTGTGAATGGTATCGTTACAATAGATATAATAGATGTATTGCATTATCTCATCTAATCAGACACTTTTGTTTGTAAGAGCCCCCCTTTCCGATTAGTTTCAGCATGTTGTTGCAGATGACCCTTCACAACAATTTTTGCTACTTACAAAATTTTTTCTTTGTCACATTTTGGCAGACTTAAAATGCATAAATTCATTTTATTAAAAATATTTTAGGGCCGAGCCCGTGGCGCACTTGGTAGAGTGCGGCGCTGGGAGCGCTGCGACGCTCCCGCCGCGGGTTCGGATCCTATATAGGACTGGCCGGTGCACTCACTGGCTGAGTGCCGGTCACGAAAAGGACAAAAAAAAAAAAAAAAAAAAATTTAAGTTAGGAAAATTAGCATAAGAAACAGATGAGATAGATGTACTCCAGAGTAGAGGATCTGGATTTGCCCCTTTAAGGAACATCAATTATGTGGCAATGTGCTATTGGTTTCCTTTTTTTTTTCAAAAACTGTTATTGCTCATATTTCACATTTGATTTGTTTTTGATATCCTTACTCTTAGAAGGGTTCAGGAAATTGAATTACATTTTACATATTTAGTTCTTAATCTCATTCTTATTTTAAAAATCTGTACAAATTTTAAAGGCATTTTGTAAGTAGGGGTCTGTGGTGTCTGTAAGTCTGGGCGGCTAGGAGGAAGCCACACAGGAGTCAGGTTTCTAAGAGCAGAATTGATCATTCTGTTCTAAATAAACAGGGGTAGTCTCTGAGAGGTCAGTCAGAATAGGAGTGGATAATCACTGTTTTAGGATTTTAATCAAACAGGCAGGAAGTACTTTGCACGTGCAGGCTGGAAATGCACACATCTTTGAGCAGTATGGTGTGGGAAGGGGAAAAGAGATGGGATGTGATTTGTGATAGCTGTTGACTCCTTTTCTTCTGTGTAATGCTGAGTGTTAACAGTTCAGAACTGACTGGTAAGTCCTGCCTGAGTTAAGGCTTCAGCTGAGGCCCCCAGGTAGTTAGGTATTTCTGAGAATGTATTTATTCAATAGAACTCTTGAATAATTTAACGTGTGCCAGCTCGTTAGTGCTAGGAACACAAAGATGACTAAAACAGCCCATTCCTCTGAAAAGCTGTCAATCTAGTGAAGTATGTAGCTCTTTAGAAGCATCAGAAAGGAATATCCACACTTTCCTGCACCAAATTTACTTCCTTATGTGAATTTCCTTCTTCATGTACAGACTCTGGTCCCTCTGTTGCACTTGATAATTGGTCCATGCTCCTGTCTAAGGCTAGCTTGATCACTTGTGTACTCATCCCCTCTTACCACCTCAAGGTCATTGCTCCTGCAGTTTTCTCCTTTCTCTGGATCATTTTCTTTCTTTGCTAGATCATTCCTGTCATCAAACATGCTGTAATATATCCTGCCTTAAACTAATCTCCTTCCTTGATACCACATTCTTCTCCAACTATTCCATTTCTTTCTTCCTTGTAATACCAGAACTCCTTGTAAGGAGTTTATACCTGCTGCTTTTCTTTCTGTCTCCAGTTCACAACAATCAGGCCCCTTTACTAAAAATGTCTCTGTCAAGTTCACTAGTGATCTCTGTTTGGCCAAATGCAACTGTCACTTCTCAGTCCTTATCTTAACAGTTTTTCTGTTAGCATTTGCCATAGCTAGTCACTCTTTCCCTCTAGAAATACTTTCTTCACTGGGCCTCTTTGACACTACTGCCTTTTGGTTATTGGTTCTCTTCCTATGTCACTGGCTGTGCCTTCAGTCGTCTTTTCTGGTTCCTCCTCATGTTATGATATCTAAATGTTGGAGTGCCCCGAGGCAATTTAGTTTTACCTTGTTTTATTTTATCTATTTTTTATTGAATCATAATTGATTATACATATTTGTGGGCTACAAGGTTGAATATCAGTACCTATGTACAATATGTGATGACCAAATCAGAAAAATTAGTATATTCATCATAATAAAACAGTCATTCTTTGTGGCCCTTAACCAATTTCTCATTATTCCCCCTCTTTCTCTCCCTTTCCCAGCTTTGATAAAACCACAGTTCTGTGCTCTACTTTTGAAAGTTCAATGTCTTCCTTCCTTTCTTCTGAATTATTTTTTTTCTGTCTACCAATTTTGGGATTGGATTATTGTTGTGTTTCTAGTTCTTTGAGGTGTATTGTTAGGTTGTTTATTTGAAGTCTTTCTATTCTTTTGATGTTAAGCATTTATTGCAATAAACTTCCCACTCAGTACTGCTTTTGCGGTATCCCACAGGTTTTGGTATGATGTGTCTTTCATTAATTTCAAGAAATGTTTGTTTTCGTGTTTAATTTCTTCTTGGACTTATAGGTTGTTCAGAGCATGTTTAATTTCCATGTATTTATATCGTTTCTAAAGTTTTGCTTGTCATTGATTTTGAGTTTAAATCCATTGTGGTCTGAAAAGATACTTGAAATGATTTCATTGTTTAAAAATTTGTTGAGACCTGATTTGTGACCTAACATGTTTGCTATCATGGAGAATGTTCCATGGGCTGATGAGATGTAAGTATATTTTGTAGCTACAGGATAAAATGTTCTGTAGATGTCTGCCAAATCCTGTTGGTCTAGAGTAGTTTAAGTCATATGTTTCTCTGATTTATTGCCTAGATGATCTGTCCAATGTTGAGAGAGGTATTCAGGTCCCCAACTATTATTGTATTAGGGTCTGTCTCTCTCTTTAGGTCTAATAGTGTTTGCTGTATTTATCTGGGTATTCCATGTTTGGTGTGTATATATTTATGATATGTCTTCTTGCTGGATAGATCCCTTTACCATTATATAATGACCTTCTTTGTCTCTTTTTATGGTTTTTGGCTTAAACTGTGTTTTATGTGATATAAGAATAGCTACTCCTGCTTGTTTTTGGCTTCCCTTTGTATGGTATATTTTTTTCCATCTCTTCACTCTTAGCCTATATAAGTTTTTACAGGTGAGGTGAGTTTCTTATAGACAGCATGTAGATGGGTCTAGTTTTTAATCATTCAGCCAGTCTATGTCTTTTGAGTGGGGAATTTAAGCCATTTACATTTAGGGTTGTTATCAAAGGTATCGTTGTAATCCTGTCATGTTATTGATTTTCATTAGGTTGTTTTAAATATCTTTTGTTCCTTTCTTTACCTTTTATTGTTTGTTTTTGGTGTTCATTGATTTTTTTGAAGTGGTAAGATATATTTCTTTCTCTTCTTATTTGCATATCTGCTCTACCGGGGTTTTTTTTTCTTTGCCATATATTCATAATGGCAATTACTGTTTTTTGAATTGAGGATTTCTTGTAGGGTTGGTCATGTGGTAGTGAATTCCCGCAGTTTTTGTCTGGGAAATACACTGTTTCTCCTTCATTTCTGAAGGATAGCCTTGTTGGGTATAGTATTCTTGGCTGGCAATTATTTTTCCTGTAGTACTTTGAATATCTCTCCCCATTCTCTTATGGCCTGTAGAGTTTCTGCTGAGAAATCTGCCATTTGTCTGATCGGGACTCCCATATAGGTGACTTGATGCTTCTCTCTTGCTGTTTTTAGTATTCTCTATTTGTCTTTGACTTTTGCCAGTTTGAATATAAGGTAACTTGGAGAGGACCTTTTTGGTTTGAATCTGTTTGGGGATCTTTGAGCCTCTTGGATCTGCAAGACCATATCTCTCGCAGTTACCTGGGAAGTTTTCCATTAGTATGTCATTGAATAGGTTTTCAGTCCCTTTTCCTCTCACTTCCCCTTCTGGAACACCCATGATTCAGGTATTTGTGTGCTTAAGGTTATCTCAGCTCTTGTAGATTTTCTTCATTTAAAACATTTTTTTTTTTTTTTTGGTCTGCCTTGTTTATTTTGAATAGACTGTCCTGATTAAAAATTCTTTCTTCTGCTTACTCTAGTCTGCTGCTTAATCTCTCGCTTGTATTTTTTTATTTCATTGAATGAATCAGTTTCAGGACTTCTCTTATGTTCTTTTTTAAGGTATTAATCTCTTTGTAAATTTCCACTTTCATAACCTGGATTGTTTTTCTTGTTTCATTGTGTTGTGTATCTAAGTCTTCTTGTGTCTCATTGAGTTTCCTTTAGACTGTTACTTGGAATTCCTTTTCAGTCATTTCAAAGGCTTCTTGCTGTTTGGGGTCTGGTACTTGAGTGTTATTGTATTCCTTTGGTGTCATATTTTCTTGTTTTTTCATATTTCTAGTATTCTTATTTGATGTCTGGTCATCTGGTGAAGTAGTTGTTTCTTCTATTACTCGAGTGGCTTTTCAGAAGAGAGAGACTCCCTCGTGTAGATGTGTTCTAGTATGACCATTGGGTAAAGTGTTTTGGTTCTGGGTAGATGCAGTCGTGTAGTCTCCATGTATTTAACTTCCACTGTATTCAGTGTCAGAGTTGTGTATTAGTGCCCACATGGCCTAGGCACTGGGGCACTCACTCAGTGGTTCCTTGCTGAAGTGAGTGACAGTGTGTTGGATGGTAGAGGACATGGGTGAGATCATGAGTTCTTGGGGTAAGAGTATTATCCTTGGTTGAAGGAGGACTTTTTGGTACCCTGGCTGTGGCCTGTGACCCTGGTAGGTGGACTAGGTGTACTGAAGATCCTCAGCCTGAATTTGTGACCCCGGGTGGAGTTTCTCTTTCCTGCAGGCAGAGGCTCTTCCTCCTGTGTCTTTGCTTCTCTTGGTTGGGGGATGGGTGGGTGGTGACTGGGATCTTTCTTTCTTACTCTATGTGACTATCTTGAGTGTCTGCACTCACTGGTGGTTCTGTGTGTGTGCGTCTGTGGGTCGAGGCAGTCACATGGGCTGTGCATGTAGTTGCCACCTGTGTGCACAACCACAGGGGTAGTGTAATTCCACCTATGAGTTGGGCCACTATGTCATGGGACTGTGGTTGTTCACTTCTTTCCAGAGGTTCCGCTTGGGACCCTTCCTGTGTCAGTGCAATTAGGTGGTCAGCGGGGGTGGTGGCCATGGCCGGTGGTCTGAGACAGGTGGTGGGAGCCACACGGTGAGTGGCTCTAGCTGCTGTAGCTGGTGAGTTTTACTTTGTTTTAAATACTGCTGACCTTCAGGCAACAAGAATGAGACTATGAGGGTACTTCAGAAAGTTCATGGAGTGATTTGTATTATCTTTTAATTCTATTTTCCCACAAACTTTTTGAAGTACCCTCACATAAGTTCTGTCATATGATGGGCACTTATGCTGGGCCCTGGTGATAACAAAGATGAACAAGGTTAGTAAGATGCTCTGACTTCTTTCAGGGAACTCCGTGTATCTAATAGTACAGTGGTATCTTCTGATTGCAAGTAAAGTAGTGAAAAGTTGAAGGTTAGCTTTATTTCTCTTAGTGTCCTTTTTTATTACTATGTTTCTGGGTTTTTTTGTGTTTTTTTTTTTGTTGTTGCTGGCTGGTATGGGGATCCAGACCTTGGCATTATCAGCACCTTGCTATCCTAAGTGAGCTAACCGGTCAGCCCTCTGTTATGATTTTAAATTATAAATTTAGTTATTTAATATTAAAGAGACTAATATGTAAAAAATATATGAAGGGAAATGTGTTTGTTTCCATCAGCACCTCTGTGACCATCCCTCATAGTAGTTGATTTGCTCCGAGCTGTTGATAAGGGATCGAATACTTTCTTCTTTTTTACCTCTCCTCTTCTCGTAATGGGATGTATGTTCTCTAAAAATCTGAGATCATAGAGCTCATCCATTGTCTATAAACTTTCAAAAATTAAAAACCTGAATTGAGATTTTCATTTTAAAAGAGAAGACATAAATAGGTTTATATGATAATATCGGACTGCTATGGAATGGATGCTGTGTTTATACTTGATTACTTTAATGCCTGTTAAAATTCAGTAGAAATAAATTAAAGCTATACTTTAGTCCCCCTTTCATAGCATGTTATTGTGGTTCATTTAGGTGTTCTGGGTGATAAATACACTTTTCAAAAATTCTTCCCTGTAATCCAAAGAATTTATTCTTCTAAGCTGCCTTCTACATCCCTCCCTCACCAAAGAATTCATCTTTTCTCCTAGCTGCCTTATGTTACTCTTATTTCTTTGTGCTCACCTTTGAATTTAGGACTTGTAAAATTATAAACATTTATAAATGTTTGATCTCTATGTCCATGAAACAGCTTTAAAAATCTTCTTTAATCTCTGAGATGAGGCAGTCAAGAATAAGGCATCTTCGATTACAGAATCTCTTTGAAGTTTTCTTTCTATTTCAGTTTTTCCTTCTAGCACTCCTACTTTCAGTGGCTCTGAGGTGGATTTTTTATTAAAATTGTTTTCCCTTTTTGCTTAGGTCTCTTTGGCAGTCTTTCAAAAGTTCAGAGGCAAAATTAGTAAAATTATACTTTGATTGAACTTTGTTTATTGTTTTCTAACTCTGCTTCTCTACTATGTTGCGTGGGTTAGAAAGAGATCTCTTTTTAAAATATTTTCATCTATTTTACATTTTATTGCTGTTCTGTTGTAGATATTATAGTCCTAAGAATGAGCTGTTATTTTCCATGACAGCTCAGTCAAGGTTCCATGAAACTCAGTCAAGAAGTTTCAAGTGTAGTCTAACTACTATACATTTTTGTTTCATTAGGATTATTTACTGTTTTATTTTATGAAATAAAAAATTTGATCTTATAAGATTTCCTTTTGTGCTTTTACATGAATCAAAAAGTTTTGGTCTAGGCAATATAAAAATCTCACTATAAAAAGTAGATACCTCGTTCTTTTTTCATTTAGGTACCCATGTGAAATTATTGGTGGTCTTTTTGTCTTCATGAATATCTATAGCCACATTCAGAAATTTTCTTTGCCTTTTGTTATAATTCACATGTTGTGAATGTTCATGCTAGAGAACATTAATCAGAACCGTGAAAATACATTTATCCCAATATCTTGTATTATTAATGTTTCATTTTTTCTTCAATGGTGGGTTCATGTCTGTTTTCTTCTTTATACTTGATTTTTCACACACGTTTGCTTTCTGAGAAGAAAACATTTCAGATTGCTTTCTATTTGATTTTAGAGGTAAGTGATACTCTTAGTGAAAGCCAATGAAATTGAAAGGCTTAACTTTTTTTGTTTCTTTAATTCTGTGATTGATGATATTTTCTCAAGTTTCCTTTGGTGGATATCCTCATGGAACATGCTTATCATACTTATTGTTTGATTAGAAAATTGTTAATTACTTGCTTCTCAGCTCTTTAGAAAAGTGGAGAGACACCTAATTCACATCAGTGGGACTGAATTTCAGAAATAAAGAATACTTATGTAATTATTTTGTTAGATAGTTTTTCCTGTATTTAGATGGAATAGTAAGAACGAAGTCCAAATCATGTTTAAAGATTTAGAGTTGTTCACTGACTGTAGAATTGCACTGTTTCATTTTAGAGAGAAATGGTATAGCATAGCAGTTACGAATGCAGGTTATGGCTCCAGACTGCACAAGTCCAAGGGCCACCTCACCACTTGCTGTGTGACCTTGAGCAAGTTGTTTAACCTCTCTGTGTCCAGTTTTCTCATCTATAAAGTGAAGATGATAGTGCCTATTCAATACAATTGTTATGACTAGTAAATGAATTTAAATTAAAATATTTAAGACACAAGTGTTTAGAAGTATATTGAGAAGGACAGAGTAGGGGCTTCATAATTTATTAATAGTAGTTGTAGAGTTTTTATGTTTTTCTCCTGAAAACCCCTCCTGGTATCCATTTTCCTTTTTCTTTAATCTATTGTAATGTTTAACTGTATCCTGCTAAATGGATATCTACAGAGTTTCTAAAAGGAGAAACTCTTGGGATTCAGGGCTTTAGACACTATTGAAATAAATGTCTCTCTTAATTGCAGGCTGTGAGAGAAATGTGGTGGCGATCATTAAGTTTCCACTGCTGAGTGTTAAAAAAGAATGTGTGTGCTGAGCTAACATTTTCTCTCCTTTATCTCCTATTATTCCCTCCTTTCTGTGTATTAGTATCTGTTGTGAGGTTGTTATGGTGGCTGGAGTTATAGTGCAGACATGGTAGTGCTTGTAATGTGAATTGCAGTTCTTTTATTTTAGAGTGATTGCATGTGGCTACAAAAAGCTGTAAGGGCATTGTAGGGTTAGAAGAGTTTCAAAAGTACTGTTAGAAAAATGAAGCTGCGTTTCCTTGAATTCTTGTATTTGTGATGGTTATAGTTACAAAAAGAATTGGAATAATCTGGAAACTAGGGAAAGCTGTGGTGTGGGATAGTCCTGTATTAAAATTTGCTTTTGTTAATGTTACCTACCAATGTTCTTTTTCCCCAGAAGGCAAGATTGTTTCTAAACTGAAACCTCAGCTTACTGAGCTTAATGTTTTTGAGGACTGTGCAGTGATGACTGAAAAATAGGTAACAGCCATTTTTGAAGAGAGAATACATTTGAAGTTTTACATTATGTATATGTGCTGCGTGTCTGACACATCTTGCTAAAGCAAATCATTAATGACATGACCTCCTGTCATGAGCATAGACACATGTTCTAAATTCATAAATGATGGCCTACTGAGAAATGTCTGTTATGTGCATTAAAATATACATATGAAACTAGGATCAAATTAAACATTTTAAATAGCTTATTTTATCTACTCTTAATAATTTTTAGCACTGAGAATGAAGTTAATTAAAATAGATTTACTACATGCTATACGATTTCTGCCTCAGGAATATGAAAGGGGACATTTATTTTTTATACACTCAAGCATTGACATTTCTACTTTTGTTCTGTGGGGGTTTTGTATATCACGAAAGAACTTAACTTTTTTTTATTATAAATTTTTAATTATAAAATATCCTTAATGCTTTTTACTCTACTTAAATTTAATTTCAGTCTGTTGGAATGTTAAAATGCCATCTTTAACTTCTGCAGTTAGTAAAGTCTTTTCTGCTCCTGTGGTGTATTGTTACATAACTGTATTTACATTTTTATTAATTTTTGAAGTGGGTTACATCTTAACATAGTTTAAAATACCCAAAATATAAAAAAGATTTATAGGCAAAAGTTTTGTTTCTGTCTGAATTCCTTATTTTCTCAGTTCTCATATACTTTTTAGATAAAAACATTAGTTTCTTATGTATCCTGACAGTATATACAAATGCAAGCAAATATACATATTTTTTTCTTCCCTTTATCACATTTTTAAAAGTATAAATCTAGAGGTATTAGGTAATAGATAATAAATGTTAGATATTAGTTAATAAGTTGTAAAGAACAAAGTCACAATACTTTTATACTTAGAAATAAATTTATTCAGTTACATGTGCTGCCCCCCTGCCCCCCCTCCCCCATTATTTCAGGTTGAGTGTAAGTATTTGTGTCCTCTTCAGAATAGAAAGTTCCTAGAGAAGACCTACCCTTTTTGGAACTGTTTCTGTTTGAACCATCCTATGCAAACTTACTCACTTGTGCAAACACTGGGTGCTTTATACAAATATTACCACCTGTATTTTTTGTTTGTGTTTCTCAAAGGAGTTTTGGTGAAATTTGCATAATGACTTGGCTCATTTAGCTTTGTATATTGTTAAGAGTTCAAATGCTGTGGATATGAAAGATTACAGTGTGTACCAAATAAAAAGGTGCTGTGACAGGCAATGTTCTCAGAGTAACTCTGCCTTAGGTATTTAAATACAATTTGCATTTTGAATCTAGATCTATGATTATTAACCCAACTCTATTTACCGTTGATGAAAATTTGCATAAAATTGGTCTTGATAGCTAAAGGTATAGTGAGCATAATGTTAACTCCTTATGTATGATTGACTGTTAAGATGAAAAGCTAATTTAAGCACATTTGGTTTACTGATATCTTTTCTAGAAATTAGCTGTAGTATCATGTCAGAATGTCAGAAATGTGACTGACAGTTTACCTTTTCATACTGGAAATGGTGGATGGCATGTTTCAAATCCTAGCAGCTGGGCTGTATAAAGTCCTCTCTATGTGAACGTAATGACAGAGTAGTTAGATCATCTGGTAGGGGTACTATGGCCTATGATTTGTTTTATAATTTCAAAGAAATTACACTAATTTTATTCACTTTATGTTGGCTCTTATATTATAGGCTTTATTTCTGGCATTAATGGATAATTTCCCAGGCATTTGGTCTTTTTGGTGGTGGTGGTGGTGGTTGTTTGGAGAAGGTGATTTTTTTTATTAAATATTGTGAATGTATGTGTAACAGTTTACTGGGGCAGTGAGTTGATAAAAATCTCCTTTTCAGATGCAGTTTCTGGCTATTTACAAAGGTTGATTACTTCTTAGAACAGTGATTGTCTCAGATTAGCAAAGGCAGAAGAAAATCACACCTCTTATTTTAACCTGTTTTCATCTGTGGTTAAGTCTATTGAAAATATATTGGTAAGGGTTTTAGGCCATTGAAGAGGCCTCTGTAGTTGGACAGTTTGATTCTATCTGTTTCATTCAAGTCATTATTGTTTGTAGGACTGCAGGATGAATACCACCTTCCAGGTAGTAACTGAACAAACATCAGTCCTTAAAGAGTTTGTGTTAAAATTTTTCTCCTTTTGTCATGAGTGGTCTCTATGCCTTTTAAAATAAATTTTTTAATGATGGTAATTAAATAATACCCAGGATATCATATTTACTTTTATTTATAAGGTTTTGGTTGCCTTGAGCAAATCTAGTGATGGCCAGAAAATCCTGGATGGAGATGTGCATATATGATAAATTATTCTTTAACAGTATTTATATGTTCTTTATTTCTGGCTAGCAAGCACCCTTAGTATATTTATATAAAATTCACTTTATGTACAATTTTAGATTAGGATGGGTATTATATAAAGAGAGGCATGCCTCTATATAACATGACATGTTCTCATTACCAAATTCTGTGCACTGAATGATAAATAGTCATGTTTTTTAGTCAGATGGATCCCAGATTCCCTGAGGGAACTGGAAATTTCCTCTGGGTGGCCTTGCTAAGTCTGCAGTTTTCTTACTGCCTTGCTCTACCTGTGGCCCACACTTAGGTCAGATTACTGAGAAAATCACTGTTACTGATGAATGCCTTTTACGTGATTATAAAAGTCTCAGTACCTTTGAGAAAGAGCAGGAACACATTGTTCTGTGCAAATAGTGGCAACTTGTTTGATTTTGAATTAATGTAGGTTAATCTAATGTAATTGATCACTTGGGGGTAGCACTACTTGGGGTCTATCAAATAAAGATCTTAATGATTCTTATTTTTTCATTTAGATAAATTAATGTTTGACTTTGAGAAAATAAATTTTGTTTCAAAAGTAATGGTTAAGTTTTTGTTTTGTTTTTACAGAAGTTTTTTTTGTGGAGGAGGTATGGTAAGTGATGATTAAAGTTTTGAGTTTAGTAAATGGAAGGAAGAAAAATGAACCAAGAATTGATTTAAATTTCTCCTTGGAGTAGAGGGGATTCAGCACTCTCAGACCTTCTCTGGTAGTGGGCTGGTAGTTGATGAGGATGAAGATGATGATGATACAAGGAAAAATCTGGCAGCTTAGGTATACTAATAACACAAAACTTAAAAATCTAATGTGTGGCTTAAGGGAGGACCGCTGCTGGTGGCCGGTCGTGGGGGGTGACTGCCACTTTGCCCTCGGCAGGAGAGGCTGCCTCATTTACAGGCAACAGTTTGGAAGTGTGGAGCAGGAAAAGAACTGTTTCTTAGCTGCAAAAGCGAGTCTCGAAACAGGGAACACAGCGCCAGGGCTGCTGTGGATGCAGACAGGATCCCGGAGGCCGGGGCCGCGCTTAAGGCGACCAGCTGCCCTATTCAGGATTCGAGGTTTCAGGCCGGCATTAAAGAAGATTCCTGGGAGCGCCCGAGCCGCGCCGCGACTGAACAGCCCGAGGCGGCAGCAGCTGAGATCGGGGAAGGCGGCAAACCAGAGGGAGAGAGTGAGCGCCCGACCTGGCACAACCCTGTGAGTGACCCCTGGACCAGCCCTGTTTAGGGGGCTGACGCCCACCCGGCTCCCGCCTGCACCACCAGGCCACTCACCGCCCCGGGGCTGCCTCTATTTTCCCAGGTGCTGGCAGCTCCGCCCGGCTCGGCCATCACTGAGCCTTCCCACTTGCTTGGCCCAGCGCGGGGCTTTCCGGAGGCTGCGGGCCGGCCTCCCCTCCCACTCCCTCTGCGGTTCTCTGGCGGGTTGGTGGCGTGGGGCGTCCCCAGCCAGTGTCGGGAGGGCAAGGAAGTACAGGCGGGCCGACTGTCACTCCACCACACCCTGGACTCCGGCCCCCGGTAAACTTCCTGTTACTGGGAGGCAGATACCATCTCAGCGGCCACCAGTTCGGAAAAAAGCCTAACCAATTTCTGGTTGGGAATAGTGTGGTAGGAGAGTTCCCAGGTCCGCTTGAACCTGCCGGAGAGCTGGCTGCAGGCGGGCGCTAGACTCGGTTTACACCGGGGGGATACAAAGGTGAACAAGACTCGAGAAAGATCTACATAGTGCTACAAAAGCACCCAGAGAGACCGGTCGTCTGTGCCTAGCAGAAACCTGGTAGACTTCCTGGGCGAGGCGGTGCCGAGCAGGGTCTTGAAGGCCCAGCTGATCGACAAGGGTTGCAGAAGACAGCCCCAGCCCAGCACAGTGTGCACAGAGTGGGGAGACGTGCGGCCAGGGAGGCGGAGACTCGACAGAAACCACACACCCTGTGGGGTCGCCACTGCATGATCCAACAGCCTGGGCCAGAGCACACGGAACAGGGAGAAGTCCTGCACAGGAAGTGAAAGCTCAACAGCGATCACACACCCTGTGGTACGTGATCCAGCAGCCCAGCAGAGTCCAAGCTGACCAGAAAGGTGGCTCCCCGGAGAAGCCCAAGACCCGAGGGAACCACACACACAAGGCACTAGAGGCCAACTGAGCAGCCACGGAGGTAGCCATATGAAATTGGCAACCACAGCAACATCCTAGTTAGTCATTAGTCTCAAAAGGGTGGACTGTGAAACCCCCTGCCATAATGAATAAACATCAAAAAAAAGATACCAGAAATACAAAAAATCAAGAAAGTACACCACCAAAAGTTAATAAATCTCAAACTCTAGATCCTATAGAACAAGAAGCCCTTGAAATGACTGACAAGGAATTTCGAGTGATAATTCTAAGGAAACTGAATGAGATACAAGAAAACACAGCTAGACATCATGATGAAATGAGGAAAAGTATACAGGATCTGAAAGAGGAAATGTACAAAGAAATCAATGTCCTGAAAAAAAATGTAGCAGAACTTGCTGAACTGAAGAAGTTATTCAGCGAAATAAAAAACACAATGGAGAGTTTAACCAGCAGGCTTCTCGAAGTTGAATAGAGAACCTCTGAACTTGAAGATGGGCTGTTTGAAATGACACAAGCAGACAGAAAGAAAAAAGAATCAAAGACATTGAAGAAAATCTGAGAGAGATATCAGACAACCTTAAGCGCTCAAATATCCGAGTCATAGGTATTCCAGAAGGGGAGGAGAATGGAGATTCCATTGAAAACATATTCAACAAAATAGGGGCAGAAAACTTCCCAGGTATAGGAATAATCACAGATCTTCAGATCCAGGAAGCTCAACGATCTCCAAATAAATGTATTCAACCCCAAAAAGGCCTTCTCCAAGACATGTCATAGTCAAATTGGCAAAACTCAGAGACAAAGAGAGAATCTTAAAAGCTGCAAGAGAGAAGCGTCAAATCACCTATAAGGGAACCCCAATCAGGCTAACATCAGACTTTTCATCACAAACCCTAAAAGCTAGAAAGGAATGGGATGATATTTTCAAAATACTAAAAGACAAAGATTGCCAGCCAAGAATACTCTACCCTGCAAGGCTATCCTTCCGAAATGAAGGGCAAATAGTATATTTCTCAGACAAACAAAAACTGCGGGAGTTCACTACCACATGACCACCCTTACAAAAAATCCTCAAGGGAGTACTGGGTTTGGTTCCTGAAAAATAACTACCACTGCCATAAAAACCTAAGAAAAATCAATACCCACTAGTATAATAAAAATGGCATTCATGAAGAGAAAACAAGCAAACAAAAACGCTATCTACAACCTAAGGAACCAACAAACACAGAAACCAAACAGTAAATCAGAAAGCAAGGAACAAAAGACACCTAAGACAACCAAACAACCAATAAAATGCTAGGAATAAATCAACACCTTTCAATAACAACTCAATGTAAAAGGCTTAAATTCCCCAATCAAAAGACACAGACCGGCTGACTGGATCAAAAAGGAGGACCCAACTATATGCTGCTTACAAGAGACCCACCTCACCCATAAAGATTCACACAGACTAAGAGTGAAAGGATGGAAAAAGATTTACCATGCAAACAGAAAAGAAAAACGAGCTGGAGTAGCTATTCTTATATCTGACAAAATAGACTTTAAACTAAAAACCATAAAAAGAGACAATGAGGGACACTACTTAATGATAAAAGGACTGATCCATCAAGAAGACATAACAATCATAAATATGTACGCACCCAATGTTGGAGCAGCCAGATTTATAAAACAAACTCTATTAGACCTAAAGAAGGAAATAGACACTAATACCATAATAGCAGGGGACCTGAACACCCCACTGTCAATATTAGACAGATCATCTAGGCAAAGAATCAGTAGAGAAACACAAGATCTAAACAAGACTCTAGACCAATTGGAATTGGCAGATATCTACAGAACATTCCATCCAACAACCTCAGAATATTCATTCTTCTCATCAGCACATGGATCATTCCCAGGATAGATCACATATTAGGTCACAAATCAAGTCTCAATAAATTCAAAAAAATTGGAATTATCCCATGTATCTTCTCAGACCACAATGGATTAAAACTAGAAATTAATAACAAATGAAACTCTGGAAACTATACAAACACATGGAAATTAAACAGCATTCTACTTAATGACATATGGGTCCAAGAAGAAATCAAGCAGGAAATCAAAAAATTTATTGAAACTAATGAAAACAATGATACATCATACCAAAACCTGTGGGATACTGCAAAAGCAGCATTAAGGGGGAAATTTATTGCATTAAGCGCTCACTTCAGAAGAATGGCAAGATGGCAAGTGAACAACCTAACACTTCACCTTAAAGAACTAGAAAAACAAGAACAATCCAAACCTAAAGTTAGCAGACGGAAAGAAATCATTAAGATCAGAGCAGAACTGAATGAAATTGAAAACCAAAAAACAATTCAAAAGATCAACGAATCAAAAAGTTGGTTTTTTGAAAAGATAAATAAAATTGACAAACCATTAGCATGGCTAACAAAAAAAAGAAGAGAGAAGACTCAAATAACCAAAATTAGAAATGAAAAAGGCGATATTACAACTGATTCATCTGCAATACAAGGAATCATTCGAGACTACTATAAACAACTATATGCCAACAAATTTGAAAATCTGGAGGAAATGGATAAATTTCTGGACACACACAAGTTCCCAAAACTGAACCATGAAGACATAGAAAATTTGAACAGACCAATAACAATAAAGGAGATTAAAGCTGTTATCAGAAGGCTCCCAAGAAAGAAAAGCCCAGGACCAGATGGATTCACAGCAGAATTTTACCAAACATTCAAAGAGGAATTGACACTGATTCTTTACAAACTATTCCAAAAGATTGAAACGGACGCAAATCTCCCAAACTCATTCTATGAAGCAAACATCATCCTGATACCCAAACCAGGTAAAGATATAACCAAAAAAGAAAACTACAGGCCAATATCCTTGATGAATATAGATGCAAAAATCCTCACTAAAATACTAGCAAACAGAATACAGCAACACATACGAAAAATTATTCATCACGATCAAGTGGGATTCATCCCAGGGATGCAAGGTTGGTTCAACATACGCAAATCAATAAATGTGATACACCATATTAATAAAGTCAAACACAGGGACCGTATCATCATCTCTATAGATGCTGAAAAAGCATTTGATAAAGTTCAGCACTCATTCATGACAAAGACCCTCTATAAGTTAGGTATAGAGGGAAAGTATCTCAATATAATTAAAGCCATATATGACAAACCCACTGCCAATATCATCCTGAATGGGGAAAAGCTGAAAGCTTTTCCTTTAAGAACAGGCACTAGACAAGGATGCCCACTCTCGCCACTCCTATTCAACATAGTGTTGGAAGTACTAGCCAGAGCAATCAGAGAAGAGAAGGAAATAAAGGGCATCCAGATTGGAAAAGATGAAGTCAAACTGTCCCTGTTTGCAGATGACATGATCCTATATATCGAACAGCCTTAAAAACCTCTACAAAAAAACTGTTGGAATTGATAAATGATTTCAGCACAGTAGCAGGATACAAAATCAACACACAAAAATCAGTAGCATTTCTTTTCTCCAATAGTGAACATGCCGAACGAGAAATCAAGAAAGCCTGCCCATTTACAATAGCCACCAAGAAAATAAAATACTTAGGAATTGAGTTAACCAAGGAGGTGAAAAATCTCTATAATGAGAACTACAAACCACTGCTGAGAGAAATTAGAGAGGATACAAGAAGATGGAAAGATATCCCATGCTCTTGGATTGGAAGAATCAACATAGTGAAAATGTCCATACTACCCAAAGTGATATACAAATTCAGTGCAATCCCCATCAAAATTCCAAAGACATTTTTCTCAGAAATGGAAAAAACTATCCAGTCATTTATATGGAACAATAAAAGACCACGCATAGCCAAAGCAATGCTGAGCAAAAGAAATAAAGCTGGAGGCATAGCACTACCTGACTTTAAGCTATACTACAAAGCTATAATAACCAAAACAGTATGGTACTGGCATAATAACAGACACTGACCAATGGAATAGAATAGAGAATCCAGAAATTAACCCACACACTTACTGCCATCTGATCTTTGACAAAGGCACCAAGCCTATTCACTGGGGAAGGGACTGCCTCTTCAGCAAATGGTGCTGGGATAACTGGATATCCATATGCAGGAGAATGAAACTAGATCCATACCTCTCACCGTATACTAAAATCAACTCAAAATGCATTAAGGATTTAAATATACACCCTGAAACAATAAAACTTCTTAAAGAAAACATAGGAGAAACACTTCAGGAAATAGGACTGGACACAGACTTCATGAATACGACCCCAAAAGCACGGGCAACCAAAGGAAAAATAAACAAATGGGATTATATCAAACTAAAAAGCTTCTGCACAGCAAAAGAAACAATTAACAGAGTTAAAAGACAACCAACAGGGTGGGAGAAAATATTTGCCAAATATACATCTGACAAAGGATTAATATCCAGAATATATAAGGAACTCAAACAACTTTACAAGAAGAAAACAAGCAACCCAATTAAAAAATGGGCAAAAGAGCTAAGCAGGCATTTCTCTCAGGAAGATATACAAATGGCCAACAGACATATGAAAAAATGCTCAACATCACTCAGCATCCAGGAAATGCAAATCAAAATGACACTGAGATACCATCTCACCCCAGTTAGGATGGCTAAAATCCAAAAGACTGTGAATGATAAATGCTGGCAAGGTTGTGGAGAAAAAGGAAATCTAATACATTGTTGTTGGGACTGCAAAATGGTGCAGCCTCTATGGAAAATGGTATGAAGGTTCCTCAAACAATTGCAGATAGATCTACCATACGATCCAGCTATCCCACTGTTGGGAATATACCCAGAGGAATAGAAATCATCAAGTCGAAGGTATACCTGTTCCCCAATGTTCATCGCAGCACTCTTTACAATAGCCAAGAGTTGGAACCAGCCCAAATTTCCATCATTAGATGAGTGGATACGGAAAATGTGGTACATCTACACAATGGAATACCACTCAGGTATAAAAACGAATGAAATACTGCCATTTGCAACAACATGGATGGACCTCGAGAGAATTATATTAAGTGAAACAAGTCAGGCACAGATAGAGAAATACCACATGTTCTCACTTATTGGTGGGAGCTAAAAATTAATAAATAAATTCACACACACACACACACACACACACACACACACACACACACACACACACTCACACACACAAAACCGGGTGGGGGGGAAGAAGATACAACAACCACAATTACTTGAAGTTGATACGACAAGCAAACAGAAAGGACATTGTTGGGGGGAAGGGGGGGAGGGAGAAGGGAGGGAGGTTTTGGTGATGGGGAGCAATAATCAGCCACAATGTATATCGACAAAATAAAATTAAAAAAATAAAATAAAATAAAATAAAAATAAAAATAAATAACTCAATAAAACAAACAAACAAACAAAATCTAATGTGTGGCTATTGCACTGTTGAATTGTGAAGGGGGAAAGAACTCTTGACAACATTTAACTTAAACTTGTTTTATAACTGAGAAAACTGAGGCCCATAGAGATTGGTAGCTTGTGCCAAGTTACTGAATGAGTTATTGACAGCCTGGAATCCAGTTCTTATTTATTCAACCCAGCACCTTTTTCTGCACTATTCTCTTTTTATGTTTATTGGTTATACAGAATTATTGTATTGTCAGGTGGTTAGGTATGATTGAGAAAGGAGGTAGGAATACCTAATGGAAAAGTTTATTTCACAACTCTGCTGAAGACCAGGGTTGCTCACAGTTAATAATAGCCAATGTAACATTGAAGACTTGCTATGTAAGAGGGCACTGTACAAACAGCTTTACGTGTACTGACATGTAATTCTCAAGAGAAAGCTGCGAGGTAGATAGCATTATTATAGTATTTTGTAGATGCAAAGGCCAAGTCTTAAAGAGATGAAGTATACCTACCAGTACACTAGTAGTGTCACCACTAGTGTAGGGCAACAGATTTGAACTTCTACCATTTTGTGTTTGTATGTCAATCAGCATATAAAGGGAAGGCCTTTGAAGAAATCCAGAGTCCTTTCCAGCTCTAATGTCCAGTGATTATCGGGATTTTAACTTTTTTTTCTCATTTCTTTTTTTTTTTTTAAACTTTCTTTTCCATTATAATATGAAAGTTAGCTAATTGGATCTCACTCCAGCTTCAAAGGGGTTAGATTCCTTCATGTGGTAGAGTTCATTCAGAAAGGTCTAACAGCCCCTAGAAAGGGAGGAAAGGAGTTAGCTTGCTATTATTTGGTCTTCAGGATTTCAGGCTTTTCCCCACTGGTTAGTGGTTTGTTTTTGAAGTGATTACAAACCATCTTTAAAATGGCATAATTATAGTGTTTCAAAGATTGATGGCAAAAGGACAATTACCCAGTTTATCTTTGCTTGGAAAACTGGCACACTTGCCCACCTCTTGTCTTTCTGCATTTCCTTCTTTCTCCGCGATTCTTCAGAGGATACTTGGTGATAGGTTCAGCAGCCTTATCTGCTTGATCTGTCATTACCCTGGGTATCAATTACTTGGGCTGGGTTTAGAGCAGTGAGGCACTTTATTCTTATCCATTTTGGCCTCTAATTTCTTTTAACCATATTCATTGTGTGCTTTTCTAATCTCTTGAAAATGGTCACAACCAGTTTCTTAATGTAAGGACGAAAAACATAATCTTTATTTTGAGTCTTATTGATTAGGACTGTAGTCCTGTCATACTGATTAAATCTCAGAAGGGTGTAGATTTAGGGAGTGGCATCCACTTGTTCCCACTGAGTTTGGAAACAAGGAGGATATTGTGAGCAAAGGCTGTATTCAGTGATTTTTTTTTTCTTTTTCTTTGCCTTTTATTTGCCTTTGGCAATCACCTATAAGAGAATCACAGTGCAGACCTCTAGGATTTTAGAGCAAATCTATGCCTTCATATAATGATTTTCCTCTTGAGAAATAGCTAGTGGCTTGTTCTTAGGCTTTGCAAGAGACTGAACACCTAACCATGTGATACCAGATGTCTGTGTGGCCTGAGTTTTCCCATCATGAACTGGGTGTTGTCTAACTTACTGAGCCACAGGTTGGGCATGAACAGCAGCAATCTCTTATCAAATGGAAATGGTGTATAAGAGACTAAGCTTGGGCAGGTATGAGCAGGTGGCTCAGACTCCTTTGCCAACTTTTTCATTGCTTCCTGTTCTTCAATTCATGCTTATGGCTTCCTGGTATATTCTTATGACCATTTGAGTGAGAAGAAAAAACTTGAGCCTAGTTTACAGATGATTGTGGATGATGTGCTGGTTCCATTCAAAAGTGGACATTGCATGCTGAAGCCTCACACAAGCCTGATCATGAAGGACAATGGGGAAGGAAAATCCTCCTAGTGGGCAGATCTTTGAGCAGTATATTTAGTTGCTTAATAGAATAGGAAATGACCAGAGATAAACATCTACGTCGATTAATGGGTAGTTGCTGTTTTGTCAGGGTGATCGGAGACATGGAACAAACTGGATCTGAAGATTGGAGACAAGGAAGTCTAGGGGAGAGGTGTGTAGATAGACTACTCTGAATGTTCAGACTGTGAAGATTGCATCCCATATGAATGCCCACCAAAGGGCATCTTCTGCAAAGGAGACTCTTACTGATGAGATAGACAGAACAACATGCTCTGTGGATGTCAGCCCTTTTTCCAGCCACCTAAGGGCTTGCTTAATCAGCCCATGAAAAAGTGGCCATATTGAGAGGGTCAGAGGCTCTTCAAGGGTTCAGCAATAAGGACTTTCCCTTAACAATGCTGACCTGGTAATATTACTGCTGAGTGCCTAATCTGCCAGCTGTGGAGTCCAACACCGAGTCCCTGATGTGGCATCATTCTTTGAGGGAACAGTCAGTCATCTGCTGGTGATTGGTTATATTGGACCTCTTCCACCATGGAGAGGGCAAAGATGTATTCTAACTGGAGTAGCCACATATTCTGCATATATGAATTTGCATTCTGTATAATGCTCTACCTGCACCACCATTTGTGGACTCACAGAAAACTTTACCCACTTTTATGGTATTCTGCCCTGTGTTGCTTCTGATCAGGGAACTCATTCCATAGCAAAGAAGGTATAGCTATGGGCTCATGCCCTTGGAATTAGCCCCATTACCTGAAAGTGGCTGGCCAAATTGAATGGCTTACTGCATACTCCATTACCATGCTAGTTGTTGCAAGGTATTATCATAAAAGGATGGGATTCTCTTTCACAGGATGTAGCATACACTTTGAATCAGAGACCATTACATGTACCGTCTCTCCAATAGCCAGAGTTCAAGACTCTGGGATTCAAAGGGTGGAAGTGAGAGTGGCTTTGCTCATTATTGTACATCATAACCCAGTCGCAGAACTTTTGCTTGCTGACCTGGAAATTCTGAGCTCTGCTGAGCAGTGGATTGGAGACCTTAGTCCGCAAGGGGAGAATGTTTCCACTAGGGGACATAACAGTTGTTCCATCAAATTGGAAGATGAGGGTGTGCTGCCTGGCTGTTTTGGGATCCTTATATCACTGAACAAACAGTCAAAAAGAGTGGTTGATTTACTCACTGTAGTGATTGATCATGTGTAACCAAGGAGAAATTGGGTTTCTGTCATACAGTGCAATCAAGGAGATGATATCTGTAATCCAGGGCATTCTCTGGACACATCTTAGTACTTCCATCATCAATAGTAAAGGTTAATAGAAAACTACATCAGCCAAGAAAGGGCAGGATGATTAACGACTCAGATCTTTTGAGAAGGAAAGTTTGGGTCACTCCACCAGATGAAGAACCTAGAGCAGCTGAAATAGTTTAATCTCTAGAGTTTTGATTTGGATCTTTTTTTTTTTCCCCCTTTAAATCTTCCAGGTCTTTGCTTAATTTTTGAACATATGTGATATAGTTACAACAACTTTTTAATGTTTATGTCTATTAATTGTTTCATTTTTGCCATTTCTGGGTCAGTTTTGATTTACTGATTTTTATTCTCATCATGATAGGATCATATTTTCCTTATTTTTTTGCGTGCTGCGTAATTTTTGATTAGATGCTAGATATTGTAAATTTTACCTGTTTGGATGCTGGATATTGTTGTATTCTCATAAATATTGTTGAGTTTTGAGCATGACCAGAGCCATGCTCAGTTGATGGCTAATTATTCCCTGCTACTGAGGCAAGATTCTTCTGTGTACTTTACCCAGTGCTCCATTAGTCATGAAGTTTTACTGTCTGGCTGGAAAGAACAGACATTACTTCCAGCCCTGAGTCAGCTCTGGCATTGTTACCTCCATTCTTTTGAATTTTTTCCCCAACTTTGGGTAGTTTTCTCACCCATGTGTACTGATCAGTACTCAGCTGTGTACTCTGGGTACTCTTCTCCAGTACTCTGTCTTACAAACTATTGCAAACCTTGGTCTTCTCAAACTCTTAACTCTCAGTGTGGTCCTCTGGATTGCCTTGCTCAACTACAGTTCAGTCTGGGAACTCTCAGGGCTTGATAAGCTGGGGCAATTCTAGAGCCCACCTCATTTGCTTCCCATCTCTTAGGGGTCAGTGTCCTTCATTGTGTTATGTTCAGTGTCTTAACCATTGTTTTATATTTTGCCTGTTTTTGGTTGTTTCAGGTGGGAGCTTTTAATATACTTGAGACCATATGTTCATGTAATATTTAATAGGCTAAGATTAAACGAAAACCATATTGATTATTTAGAAAGTTAAAAAGAAAACCTTTCTGCATAATGGGAGCCAGTTTTTAGTCATCTAGAACCAATTCTTAATCACAGCAAGATATTTTGCTTTTATTGAAGATTTGTGTCTCTCCAGATTTTCTCCTTATAAATAGTAGAACATAGAGAAGAGAGAAAGCAGATAAGATTGACCTGATTGCCTCTGTGGGTTTGTGTACATAGAGAAGCTGAATGTGTAGAATTTCAAGAAGATAATAGAGAAGTCTGGGAGTAGAGTTTATCTGAGCACCAAAGAATTGTTTGTAAATAAATACAGGATGAGAAAAGTGAAGAATCAAAAGAGAAGCTTTTGAAGCATAGTATTTCTAAGGTCTTGTCTTAAGGATATATTTTTGTGTTTGTTATTTATTGATTTGAGATCTTCTTAGCGCATGTTAGAAAATTTATTAGGCTGAAAGAGTTGATCCAGAAATGCTGCAGAGAAGTTGGATATGAAATGTGAAAGAAAACTTAGTTTTATGAAATACTTCATAAAATCTATTTCAATTCAGGGTGAAAACTGCAAAACTCTGTGTCTGCCAATGAGGAGGTTTTGATGGATATTTTGGCTGTTTGTGTGTCTTATGAATTGAGGTTTTATTTATTGGGCTGCTTTTTGCCTGACTCTATGCCAGGTGCTCTACATATGTTATCTCATCTTCTTGACAGATCTTGTGAGGTATGTGATGTTAATCTCATTTTAAAGATGAAGATTTTGAGGCTTATAGGGCTTAGGTAGTCGACTTAAGGTCGCTGGTAGTAACAGAGATTGTGCCTGGGAATTTGACTCCTAACACAAGTATTTTTTATGCCTCAGCACACACATGGGTTATATTTTCTGAAGTAGTACATGAAGATTTTTTTCCTTGAATGAAAAAGCAAAAAATGAAGAACTTAAAAGTAGTTCTTAGATCATCAGTTTCTTTTGGTCATCAAATTAACAGAAAAAGGAAAGTATAGACTGACTACCTTCTAGCTTAGGTTTTGTGTCTTTCCTGTTATTCTGACTAAGGTAATTTCTGTTTAAAATGCCTACATGTATTTTGTCAAAATGGCTATATATGTTTCTAAATAAAATTGTTACATGTTTTTAACTGCATATTTTAATCAGTTAATTATGTATTCTTGTTAAACAATCCATAGATTATTGTAGATTTTTGTATCAGATGGCACCTGGAGTCCCAGTGTTAGTATTAGAAGAAAGATTCAGAGAATGCTTTTCCCAAATAAAATCTTCTGATTCTAAAGCACTATTTAAATAACACTATAAAAGCAGAGTTGTTAGAGGGGGTGGTAGTTACAGATATTTTGCCTGTTTTTGTTGGGGGAGAGGGGCTGATCTGTAAGTATAGGGTAGAGTTGAACACATTCAGTGCCTCTTATTTTTTTGTTTAATCCTATTGCTATTAAGAGTGTCAAATAATGGTATACTGAGATAGCTCTTAATAGGTATAAAGTAGCTCAGGGTACTTTAAATCTGAGTATATTCTGTTGTTCCTTAAATAAATTAACATGTATAATAGACTCTAAGTTATCACCATTTGGATGGGTAGAAGCTTACTGAGGAAAGGAGATTTTTAGTGTCTGTCATATAAACAATATCATTTCATGTTATGTCTGAAGCCTGTAGCCAAAATTGAGAAAGTTCTTGAACTAATAAAAATAAATTATCATTGTTTGTGAGAGTGAAATTGTTATATTGTGTACGTTATGTATGTGTATAGTTTGTATACTTTATGTAGGTGTATAGTTTGTATACTTTAGGAAATTTAAAATTTAAGAAATTTAAAATCTGTTTCTACGTTTTAGTACTTTTAGGTACATGTTCCTGGTTCCAAATTAGTATCAGTTTACATAAGTGCACTGTACTGCGTTCTCCTCTATCCAAAAATAAACACATAAATAAAATCCAGTGTGTTATATTCTTGACAAGAACATTGTTTTGTTGCTGACATATGGTTAGTCATTAGTTGTATTCAGTACCATACCTTCCTCATTTAACGGCACCATCTGTTAAAACTATGGCTGATACCAGTAGAGAGGAAGCCAATTATTTTTTAGTCTGTGAACAAGAGCTAAATGAGAATATGTCTGAAGTTGCCTGCAGTCAAGTACTTTACAACTGGTTTAGTCAAACAACCGGAGGTAGTGCTACCTTGGGAAACAAGGTCAGGAAAGAATATGATATTGCTTGTTTAGCATCTTTATCTACTCTGGCAAGGGTAATACATTATAAAAAATAAATAACACATAATTAAGTTACTCAAAAAGATTTACATGATCTTGGTTTTTAATGCTTTCAAATTACTGGTATCTGTGATCACTACAGGTACAATGAGAGTTGGAAAAGGTGTTTTCACAATGAGGCAAAACCTTAAGAATGATTTTTCACAGGTTTTTTTTGGATTGGGAACAATATACTAATAAAGTACATCTTAAAATTATTAGACATTTATAATTGATTCCTTTTTATGTTTGTATTACTATTTGTGTTGGGAAATAAAGTTTTGTACTGCGTGTATGTGCTTATAGCAATATTACGGGCCTTGGGGTGGGGGGGGACATTGGTTTTTTCCATTACAGATTTCTACCTGCATGTGCTGTCTACACTTGGACTCTTGGAACTTTTTAAAAAAGAAATACTAATGACCTTGAAATTGTGTGTGGCTGTTTTTTTGTTCACTCTCCTCTTCCCCTTTCCCCCTCCCCTCCTGCCCAAACTCATTATAGGACCAGTAACCCATATCAGGCTAGGCTTTTCCTTCCCTTGCTCTCCTCCTCCTCTCCTTTTCTGGGTAAATCTTATCCAGGTGAAGAAACAAAAATTAACAGAATATAAAGAGTAGGGAAATATGGCAATGAAATTTAACTTTGTGTAGTTTAGAATCTAATTCTTGAATAATTCTTTCAGGAAAGGACTGAAAATATTTCATACTTGTTGGAATGGGTCTAAATTTTTAGATTGAAAATCAGTTTTCCTCACAGCTTTGAGACATTCTTGCCTTTTAGAATTAATTCTAATAGTCAAGTCTGACAATCTGATTTCTTTCTCTATCTCTGCGTATCTTTTCTTATTTTCCCTTTCCTTGTCCTTAGCTGTAGTCATCTAGAATATCAGAAGGGTATTTCTGGTGTGGATGTTTTTTCTGTTACTGTGCATGCTTAGCGCTGTGTGGATTCTATTAGCCTGGAAGTTCATGTCTTAGCTCTAGAAAGTTTTCATTTTTTTCTTTACTTCTGTACCTTTATTTTCTTATGTTCTCTATTTCTGGCAATTCTGTTATATATGGTAGCTTTGTGGACTGGTTCTCTATGATTTTTAACTTTTCTCTCATATTTTCTGTTTGTGTTTTTGCTTTGCTTTCTGGAATTTCCTTGACAGTGGTACGATAAAATATGAATGGTAACACTTAATTTTAGTGCATATTTAACAATCCGTATGTGCATTACCTATGCCTAAAGAAATCTGTGTTCGGTATTCCATGTTTTTATGTAGACTATTTATATATTCTTGATTGTTTACACATATTAATTTTTTTAAATTTTATTTTATTGGTTAACTATGTAGTTGGTTTTTGTGTTCCTTTACTGATTCCCCCCCCCACTCCCTCCTCCCACCCATCAACGCCATATCTGTTCACTTGTCTTAACAAGTTCAAGGAATTGTGATTGTTGTGTCTTCTTCCCCGCCCCCAAATGTTTGTGTATTTATTTTTAGTTCCCACAAATAAGTGAGAAAATGTGGTATTTCTCTTTCTGTGCCTGGCTTATTTCACTTAATATAATTTTTTCTAAGTCCATCCATGTTGCTGCGAATGATAGTATTTCATTCTTTTTTATAGCAGAGTAGAATTCCGTTGTGTAGGTGTCACATAGTATTAATTTCATATGCCAGGGTGACTGTCCCTTTATCATCAGTAACTTCTGGGCTTGTCTTTCATGCCTCTCTGAAACTTCCACATTTCTCTGCTATTAGTTGCTTTATTTTAATTTTTTTATCTTTCTAATTGACCTGTAATAATTGTACATATATTTGGGGTACAGAGTTATATTTTAACACATGTATATAATATGTGATGATCAAATCAGCATAATTAGCATGTCCATCACCATAAAAATTTATTTTTTTGTGGCGAGAGCCTTTGAGCTCCTTTCTTCTAGCCATTTGAAAACATACAATAAAATATTGTTAATTACATGCACCTGGCACTGCTGTACACCACCATTCCTGTCTAGCTGTAATTTTGTATTTGTTAACCCACCTCTCCCTATCCTACCTCCCTGCTACCCTTCCCAGCCTCTAGTAACTACAATTCTACTCTCTACTTCTATGAGCCCAACTTTTTTTTTCTACTTCTACATGTGAGTGAGAATATGTGATATTTATCTTTCTGTGTCTGACTTATTTCATTTAACGTACTGTCTTCCAGGCTCATGGTTGCTTTTTTTTTTCATTTAACTGCCTTTTTCTTTCTTTGCCTCCTTTCTGGCCAGAGAAAGTGCTTTAGTTCACATCTACCCACTGCAGTTGTGACCATTTCATCATCTTTCTTTAGTACAGAGAAAAATTATAGGCACACTATTGTTTCTTAATCTATACTAGTAAATATAATGGACAGTTGATTGTACCTGCTACCTCTCTGGATATAGAAATTATGAGATAGTTTCCGGCAGAGCAAATTAGAGATTAAAGATTATTTTAAAGTGATAGTGTTATTTTTCAGGAGGCTAACTCTATTATTGGTATATTTTAGATGGGGAAGATTTTCCCTGTGACTCGAGATGAACACATTTGTTATGTATTTCAGTTTAAAATTAACAGTGTATATAACCAAGATTGTGGTGTTTACTATTACTGTCATGCTTTTGGATCAAACTAAGAATATTAAAAACATTTTTGAGTGGATAATTTATTCACATGGCACAAAGTTCAAAAGGAACCGAAAGAGTATATGGTAGTAAGACTTCATCCATCTGCCCCAGCTACTAAATCTTTCTGAAGAAACCCAGTGTTACAATTTATATACATATACATATGTATATGTAAATACGTATATATAAAAAAGGATATGGATTTGTAAGAATAAATGTACTCACATATATACAAGTACATATGTTTTTTGCCTCTTTTACATAAAAGCTAGCACACAATATACATGGGTTTTTTTGCACCTTGCTTTTTCATTCAGCTGTATGATTGGGTGATCACTTTCTGTCACTTCATTACAACATTCCTCATTCTATTTTTTGAAGTAGTACTGTATTCTATTGCATGGGTGTAAGATAGTTAATTTAACCAGTCCATTCTAGGCATTCATGTTGTTTCGTTTCTTGTCTTTTGCTATTATCAACAAAACTACAGAGATACCCATGTCTGTGTATATATGTATCATTTTGCATGTGTTTAAATATATCTTTACGGGCCAGCCCATGGCAGAGTGAGGTGCTGATAACACCAAGGCCACGGGTTCGGATCCCTATTTAGGGATGGCCGGTTAGCTCACTTGGGAGAGCGTGGTGCTGACAACACCAAGTCAAGGGTTAAGATTAGCTCTAAAGAATATAGCTCTAAAGAATATGGATATTTTGGGCTGGCCCCGTGGCGCACTCGGGTGAGTCCAGCACTTGGGAGCGCAGCGGCGTTCCCGCCGCGGGTTCGGATCCTATATAGGAATGGCCGGTGCGCTCACTGGCTGAGCGCGGTTCGGGCGACACCAAGCCAAGGGTTGCGATCCCCTTACCAGTCACAAAAGGACAAAAAAAAAAAAAAAAAAAGAATATGGATATTTTAAAAGATAAGTTAAATATTTGGGTTTTTTGTTCGAGATTAAAGAGAAAAACCACTTGGGACCAACATTTGGTGTCTCAGTGCTTTTATTAGTAATGATTTGCTTCCGAAGGTGATATCATATTAACCCTTTAATTGCTTAGTGTGGTGTCATCATGAATCTTCCCCCTGTACTTGCTTTAGGGGAGACTTGCCTCTCTATATCATGGTATTGGAATGTTTTGTTAGTACAGAGATGTCCAGGTGATTTCACTAGTTGGACTTCCTAGTGAGCAGTTTGTGTGTAGGTTGCATGAATAATAAAATTGTGAATAGTGGTTAAGAATAGCTAAATGTATGAATGGAGTTGGAGAATAATACAAAAACAGTTCAACAAATGTAGCTTAACCTATTTTTGAAAGTGTATAGAAGGCTTAATGCTAGAGATTGATAATATTTTGATCAAATTTATGACTGCATTCTTGAAAATAAGGACATCAGGGCATATGTCTTGAGTCTAGATTTACAGCACTAAAGTTTCCTGCTCAGTTGCAGTTTTATCAGTTTCATATGAGAAAATATACTTCCATGATAATAATGGGTACTAATACCTTACATAACTATAAATTTCAGTGTAGATCATATTTGTCAGTTTGATTCCATGGGTAGTATGTTTCCTTTCAGTTTAATCTACTTAAAATTGAACTATCCTCATTGCACTTGTTATTGATAATTTAGATATATCCTCAGATTTGTACTCTCAAGGCAGCTTCAGAAACATAAAACATGGGTCTCATTCTTGTACATCTATAAAACTTTTTTGAAAATGATGAACCAAAGGATACAAGGTTTCAGTTAAGAGGAATAAGTTTGGGAGATCTGTTATACAACATGGTGACAATAGTTAACAATACATTGTATTCTTGAAAGTTGCCGAGAGTGGGTGTGTAAAGTGTTCTCATCATAAAAATAACGGTGTGAGGTAAATACATAAGTCAGTTAGCTAAGTTTAGTCATCCTGCAGTATTTGTACTTCAAATGCCATTTTGTATATGATAAATACATATAATTTTATGTCAACTAAAAAAATTAAAAACGGGGAAACTGTTTTTGTCAAATAGCCCTGGTATTCACCATGTACCTTGCAACAGTATAAAATGAGTATAGATTTGTTATCATTTGCATGAATGGGAATTCTTCCTTTTTTGAACAGATCCACTGTCTCTTGACTTTCTGCGGTTTCAGAGTGTTTATATGCCTTGTTACACAATCTGTCACAATCTAGTGAGTCCCATTAGCTATTTGACTGGTTATGTCTTCCAGAGCCCTGCATTTCCAGAACAGATCTAAGGCAGCACTTGTTTGTGAATCTCATGGATTTTTACTAGCTGGTCACTTGATTGAATTAAAATAAAGTTTCTGTATTCTGCTTCAGCTTTTAAATATCTCCCTACTTTTTTTTTTAAATGTCTTCAACTGATTTGGAAAGGTTATGGCACAGTCTCTTAATAAATCATTTAATGGAAAGCTGCTCACCTCTCTCTTCTCTGACTTGAATAAACTGTTCTCCCTTTTGTTCAGTATAGGCAAATTATCTGTGCAAGTGAATTCAGTTTTTCCATGTTTAGAACGAATTTTTGTTTCCTTCTGGTAGGTTCTCAGCCTTATCCTTTCACATGTGTTGGCTAAGTAGGTAAAATGAGGTTTGGACTCAAAACCTGTTTTCCACTTATATAAAACTATGGTTTATATTTGAGGGAAAAACCCAACACCTCAATCTTTTGCAGGAAAATGAAATCTGGAGTAGTAGTAACCAGGCAATATATATTTAACAAGATACCTGAAAGACTCTTTTTATAAATTCAACACACTTTTAGAACTACTGAATTTAGAATTATTGAAAATAATTATTATTCTAGATTCTTAAAGAGTTTTAAAAGAATTTAAATTTGTTAAGCTTTTACAGTGGGCTGGCTCTGTCCTATTAGCAGCTTTGTGTATATCATCATTAATCTTTACAACAAACCCACAAAGCAAATGTTATCCCCATAAGATAAATGAGAAAACTGAGGCTCCAGAGGTTGAGTGTCTTGGCTAATGCCACACATTTAGTATGTGATAATGTGAGGATTTGAAGACACAGTTTTGAATACAAAGCTCTTTTTCACTTTTCTGCATTTGATAGTATCTATTGAATCATGAAAGTAAAGAGCACACTTATTTACTGTGCCTGTGTTCCCTATTTAATGCCTATTTTATTTACTTATTTTTAAGGAAGGGAACTTTAGATTTTATAATAGGTGAATTTTTTTCTATTAATAAGTTTATTTTTTTGAACAATTTTAGACTTAAAGAAAAATTGAGTAGATAGTACGGAGCATTCCTGTATGTGCCTCCTTCTCCCCCACAGCTTCTCCTATTATTGATATCTTACATTTGTATGGTATGTTTGTTACAATTAATGACCGATATTCATACATTATTAAGTAAAAACTGTAGTTGATTCAGATTTCCTTTGCTTTTACCTAATGTCCCTTTTCTGTTCCCGCATGCCATATAGGATATACCACATTACATTTGCTTCTCTTCCTCTTGCTGTGACAGTTTCTCAGACTTTCTTTGTTATTGATTACTTTGACATTTTAAAGGAGTACTGGTTTATTATATATTGTAAGATGCTCCTTTGGAATTTGTCTAACGTTTTTCTCATGATTAGACTGGGGTTATGGGTTATTGGGAAGAAGATCACAGGTAAAGTGCCATTTCATTGCATCTTGTCATGGGTATATACTATCAACATGATCTATGACTGTTGATGATAGTCTTTATGACTACCATGCTCTCCTGTCCTTTAGAGTGGAGTATCTAGAAAATTTATTTGGAATCTTCCACACAGGACATTTGTCTCTTCTGCATTACTAATTTCTTTAATCACTTATTTATGTTAGTGTGAATGTATGGATATTTATCTTGTACGTTGGGTTTTATTTAATGCTACTTTATTTATTTTGTTACTTAAATCATTCTAGCTTTGGCCATTGGGAGATCTTTTAGTCCCTGCTGTGTCCCTTTGACATACCACCATTAATTTTTCTTTCTTTTTTTTGAGCACATTCTGGCACTGCAAGGTACTCCAGGTTTATCTTGTATATCTCCTGCCCCAGTCCTAAAAGCCATTTCTCCAAGAAATGCTGGTTCCTTTTATTGGAGAAAAGTATTAGAAAACAATATCTGGGTGTTAGGTGTGTTTGTTGTTACAACTTCTATTACTTAAGTAATATATATATATTTTTTAACATTTTAAAAGTTTAAAGCAGTTTTATCCTAACCTGTAATAGATAACTTTTCCTGTTGTTTAGTCTTGGTTCTATGTATATTTATTTGCTTATTATTATTTTTGGCCATAAAACTAGTCTTAATACATTTAAAAAGACTAAGGTCTTAGAAAATATGTTCTCTGACCACAATAACAGAAGGAAATTTAGAAAATTCACAAACGTATGGAAATTAAACAACACTCTCCTGAATAAACAATGTGTAAACAGGAAAATCACAGGGAAATTAGAGAGTACTTTGAGGTAAAAATAGACATCCTATTCTTTTTCTGGTCTCCAGTGGTGATTCTCCTTGTTTCCATGCAGTTGAGTATCTGGCAGGCCACCTGCAGGGTGACTGTGCCTACTGGTGTGCTCCTTGCCTGGTTGCAGGCAGAGGGGGCCACCCTTGGTTCCTGCCTCAGGACCCAGGGCTTGCTCTGTTGCTTGCCTGGTTGGGGGTGAGGGGGTGGCCTTGGGGTCCTGTCTTAGGACCCTGGGTATGCTCTGTTGCTTGCCTGGTTGTGGCTTGGTTCTATATTTAGATGGACTTAATGTTCACTCTCAGTTGTGTCATATAAGGACTTCTCCATCCTGAATTATTTTTATTCCATGGGTTATCTAGTTACTTATACACAAGTATTTTTCCTCCTCCAAAAAAGTGTTCAGGGGTATGATATTAACTAATTTTTTAATCACATGCTTGAAATTGTGTGTGTGTGTATATATATTTTTTAATAAGAATTGGGTGCAATCAATGAGATACTTGAGAGTTTTATCCATTCGCCTTTTTATTCTCATAGTATTGCTTTCTGATTTTAGACACATTTGTGAGCAATGGAATGGAGAATAGCATTGGGTTAATTACTGAAATATTTTGTTTTTAGTTTTGTTTACGCTACTTCCAGATGACATTTTTAAAAAGTTTATAGATTGAGTTTGAGCCCCTTCTCTAGTTAGAACACTCTTGGTTTTTTTCTTTGCCAGTTTTATTTCTTCTGTGTAGTTCATTGGGTTTTGAGAAAGATAAGTTCAGTGATTCTGCATTATTCTGCCGTTTTTTACTTTGACCAGCATTCTAAAGCCCTTTCTACTCTACCTTACTGCCTCCCTAAATTTACTATTTACATTGAAGTACAACCGTAATAGCTAATTGTTATCTTAGCTGTTATCTAATAGAACTTTCTCATTCTGTAGATTAAGGAAATTTAATTGGCTATAATTTGTATTAGAAACTGACACTATTTTTTTTTTTTTTTAAATCTCAAACAAAGAGGAGACAACTTGTCTTTGCCAGGCTTTTATCAATAAAAAGTTTTTGTGCCTAAGCATATTTGTAGTGACTAATTATATGGTATTTGTATGTGTTTTCTGGAGGAAGGAAAATGTATATTATGGGTGTTTTGTGGGTTAGTGTGGTAATGAAATATAAATCTTTGTGTTTCCAGGGTAAAGCAAGAAGAACTTTGCTTCAAACAGATTATTGTAGTCAAATTTGGTTGTTGCAGAGAGACCATTCATTTTTAGTAACAATGAAAAAAGAGTTTAAAGTTTTGGTGAAATATATACCCTTATTTGAGAAGAATGGTAATTTTAGAAAAGTCTTAAGATAATCAGTATATAAGCTAACTTTGTAAGCAAAAAAGCAAACTAATAAGTTCATGCACTAATACCTTTGGGATACAGGGAATGGGAAATGACATCATAATATAACATCTGCCAGCTTAGACTTATGTTGTAGCACTTATTCAGTGTATTAAATGTTTTAAAATGTGATACTTTGTAACATTGTTTTTCAAATACACTGAGCAAGGGAAATTGCTATGTTGTGTTCAAACCTTTTTATAATATAATCTTATTGGTAGAGTTTACAGAAAGGGTATAGTGATTTTTAAAAATATTTATACAGTGCAATGTGCTTGCTGTTTATATTTTACAGAGCAAATCAATATGGGGAGTAGTTATTTAATAGAGGAAGATGTTTTGGTTCTTAAGCCATGGTGCCTGATAGAAAGAAAAATAGCATTGTGCAATAGCCCCGTATTTTATTACCAATCTGTTTTGATGTGCTTTTAAATGCATTTGACAGCAGTGGTGATTAAGGTTGCACAGTCTGGTGCCAGACTGCTAAATTCAAATCCCTCTTCCACCATTTGGTAATGTGTGGTCTTGGCAAAGTTATTTAAGCTCAGGTTCCTCATCTGTAACATGGGAATAATCATGTACCTGCCTTGTAGAACTGTTGTAAAGGTTGAATTAATTTAAGCATATAAAGTTTTTAGACGCTGGCACAAAGAACATGCTTAATAAATAACTATGATTACATTATTTTTTAAAAGGGATATCAGTTTATTATTGGTTCTCTTTGAGAGACTGGAGAACCTTTGACATGCAGCTTATTGTGGAATTCTTTTCTTGATATTAGATCCTATGCAATTTGGGAGAGTTTGTTACCTAATTCAAGGGGTTTATTTTCAAAGTTTATGATTAATCATTTGGAAGTTCAGGGAGACAGCATGGAGAAGGAACTGTAAAAAGGGATGGCTGGTCAGCTCTTGGTAAGGATAATTTTTTATAGTGGAGTGGTAGTGTTTAGAACTGAGACCCACGGAGACAGCCACCACCATAGCATGCATCATTAGTCATACCTTTCCCCATTATTAGTCACTTACGGAAACTCATTAGGTTGTATAGGCTTTTTTTTTTCTTTTTCTTTTTTGCAAAGATTCTTCTTGTAATCTTTCTTTCCTCCCGAAGATGCTTCTTATAATCTTTGCTTCTGACTCAGAGGCAGGCTAGGCCGATAACAGGTGTGCAGCTGTTACTGCTTGCTTAACAACCCTCCTTACAAACTCGTATGAAACTTACACTCTTGAAAATGGGCTGTGATCTCACAGATTAGATCTGAGGTCTAGAATTAATTTAAAACCATCCATTTCCACAAATGAAGGGGATAGTGGGGAAAAACTGAGACATGAACATTTAGTTCTCAATTTTTTACATAAGCTTCTTGATTTAATTCTGTATAGCACCAAATTCATGCAGAGTGGATGGAAGCCAATTTTTTGTTTAATTGAGTTTGTTATATTCACATTAACAAGTGGTATTACAGTAGACTATGGAATAGAAATATCCTCTTTGTAATAATGATTTTGTCGAAACAAAATTCTGTTTTCTAACGCTTTTATGCTTTTTGGCATAGATCATGTGATTACAGATTATAAACCATTCTCATCTCCTCTCTTCATCTGGTTTTTGAGTGGTAACATGATTTCCTAGAATACCTAGCACATCTAATTCAGAAAGACAGTATTTGTCATTGCTCTGGTTGCAATAATATAGAACTTTGAAGCATTCTGGATAAAGATATTACAGAAAATTAATTACTAGGAAAAATTATTCTGTTTCTATTGGAGAAGGTACAGCTTTTGTAAGAGTGTATTATAGATGAGACTGGTAGCTGTTTTTGTTACTGTAATCTTATGTATTCTATTCCTCTTCAAACTTTTTTTCAATATATAAAGCTTTCAAATCATTTACCTGGGTCCCGTTATCTGTCACATATAAAAAGGTTATTAGAGAAAAATTTATTGATGAATTCAAGTGTTTAGTCAGTATGCATTTATTTTACCTTTTCTAAATTGGTTACTTGAACAAGAATTCTAGCGGTATGTGTTAGTCTAGTATGGTTCCCAAAGTTCTCACCAGGGAAATATGTGGATTCATTAAGTTAATTGAAAAGTTTTGAATATCTTGTGACTTATGAGAAATCCCTGAAAGTTAGGACTGTGCCATGAGTCAAGTTACCCAAGTAGTATGTAACAAGTCAATACATTGCTATAAGGTATGGTTTAATAAGCTTTTAGACTATTTGGCTCAAAAGCATTCTGTGTATTTTAACCCTCTTAAGTGAATTGTAATATTTAAATCCATTTACTCTATGGGGTTAAGTAGAAGTAATGTGTTTATAATCAATGCATTGCTTCAACATAATAGATTTTGCTGTATTAAAGATTATAAAATATTGTATTAGAAGAAAATGTATTCCGTTATATAAAAAAAATTAAGTCAGATTCTGTAAAATTATAATTGAGAGACTGTACACCCCTTTGACCAATTTTAGCTTATCAGTCTTTCTTATTGGTTTAGGCTTAATATAATAGCACTGTCTCCAAGACCTGTCTTCATTGAGTTCTCCCATCCCCAGCCATTAATGTCTGACTTAGGATCTACGTTTTCTTTGCTGCAGTTACTTTGGGTGGGTGGTACGGGGACTCAAAGCTGTGAACGAGTATACTTTTTTCCTAATTCTTTTATTTTGTAGTTATTTTACTTTTGACTTCACTTTTTTGTTACCTTTTGTTTCTTCCTAGACTCACTGAGTTAGTCTCATCTTTCAGAATCCCCCTTCCTTTGTTGTTTCCTTTTTTTCTGATGCTTATGTTACACGCGGTATCTAGCTTCATTGCTTTATACATGTTGGTGTTAGGAGAGATCATCTTCCATCTGCCTCATTCTGCAAATAAGCTTCCTGCTAGAAAATTAGCTGGATGGAAGCAGGAACCTTGACTAAATCTTGATCATCCTCCGTTTTCCCAGCACCGAAAAGAGTGCCTTGACTAGGTACATAGAAGAGTACATAGGCATTCAAAAATACATGCTGAATGACAGGAACGAAATGAGGCCCAGAGGAGCTGAGTGAAATACAGGGGAAAGCATAACATATAATATCAAATATATGTTATGTAAGTACTCTAAAGGCTGTAGAATTATTAGTTATTAGTAGGATTAGTATGGTATTCAATCACTATTAGCAATATTTTTAAACATATTATTAAATGATATACCTGTTCTTAGTTAAGAATGCTTTTTATTGTATGCATCAGAACACCTTATCAACAATGGTTTAAATTAATGAGGATTTCTTTTTCTTTTTTTTTTTTTTTGCCTTTTTTTTTGTGATCGGCACTCAGCCAGTGAGTGCACCGGCCATTCCTATATAGGATCCGAACCCGCGGCGGGAGCGTCGCCACGCTCCCAGCGCCGCACTCTCCCAAGTGCTCCACGGCTCGGCCCGAGGATTTATTTATTTATTTATTTATTTATTTATTTTTTTATTTTTTTTGTCGTTTTTTCGTGACCGGCACTCAGCCAGTGAGTGCACAGGTCATTCTTATATAGGATCCGAACCCGCGGCGGGAGCGTCACCGCGCTCCCAGTGCAGCACTCTACCGAGTGCGCCACGGGGTTGGCCCACGAGGATTTATTTTTCATACATAACAACTTTGGAGGTAGGTGTCCGCCAACATTGAGTTAGCAGCTCAGTAGCATCCAGGCTATTGCTCTGCAATTTTCTTGGCTTTTCTTTGATGTTTGCAAGATGGCTGCTCCTGCTCTAGACATTACCTTTCTTTCTGTTTGAGGCACCATGAAAAGGCATGAATCTATAGCAGCATTTCTCTTTATTTCACCAGGGAATCAAAAGCCTTCCCGGAAGCCTTGGAACACAGCATACTTCCCCTTAAGTCTTATGGCCCAAACATGGCTGCCCATAACTGGAAGAAAGGCCATGAAAGTGAGTTAGCTTTTCTAGCCTCTGGTGGAGATAGGGAAGGGAGAAAGAATTTGGAAATAGGTACTAGGTGTGTTAACCAGCAGCATCTTCAAGATCTATCTCTTTGTATACCCCAAATCTAAATATATCCTCCTCCTTGTGAATATACTCTACAGGTATTGTAATCATCACCTCCCAAATGAGATGATGCTTGTTCTTGTCCATAACCTCAAAGTCCAGGATGTGTGCTTGATGCATAGTCTTCTCCAGAAGGTCTGGTTATTATTGTTTTTTTATGGTTTCTTTTCTCTTTGGCTTTTAAAATAAATGTTTTTAATATAAACATTTTTTTAAACAAAGCATACTTTGTCAATATCTTTGTTGGTTCTACCACTGACATTGTTCTTATAAAACTGACCCTATCAGGGAAAAAATACTTCTATGTAGTTAGTCATATTTCATGTTTTATAGTGCCTTCCATTCTCTTGCAATGTTTTTGTGACAGCTATATATTTTAATATTGCAGAGCAGCTTGCCTCTTTCATCTCCTCCTAGTTTCAAAAATAAAACTTAAAATAAGAAAACAAAATATTTACAGAAAAGTTGTGAGAACAGTACAAACTCCCCTTGTTTTTCCTGAGCCTTTGATAGTAAAGCTGTTCACTTGATGCTCCATCTCCCTGCAATATTTTAATGTTTATCTCCTGTAAAATTATTCTCCTACAAAACCATAGCATAGCCATCAAAAAGAGAGAATTAATATTTAGGCATTACCACCACCTAATCCTCAGACCTCGTTTATGTTATTCTCATGTCTTTTATAGAAAAAGGGTCTGGGTTGAAATCACATTTAGCACTGAGTTGTCATGTCTCTTTAAGATTCCTTTAATCTCGACCAGTTTCTCTCTCTCTTTCCTTGCCTTTATATCTTTGACATTTTTGAAGAGTAAAGGCCAGTTATTTGAGTGATTGCCCCTTGATTTGGGTTTGTCTGATGTTTCCTCTTGAGCAGGTTCAAGCTATACATCTTTGACAGGAGTATCTTCAAAAGTGATGCTTTCTTTCTCCCATTGCATCCTATCAAGTGGCACCTGACTTTGATTTGCCCCATTATTGTTGTTAACTTTGATCAGTTGATTAAGTGATATGTGCTGGGTTTCTCCACTGTAAAGTTTTTTTTTTTCCCTTTGTATTTAACATGTATTTTGTGAGGAAGTTCTCTGAGGCTATGTAAATTTCCTGATCCTCTTCAAACTTTCACCCCTCTTGAACTCCCATACTCTGCACTTTGCTGCACCTCTACAGAGATGCCCTTATCTTTCCTGGGTTCTAACACTGGTAGGGAGGCTATCCTGAAACCCCACAGGGTCATCCTGTGTGGATACCTCCGTCACCCCATTTATGCACTCACAGCAGATGCTGGGCAGCTACCATCACATGCTCAGTATGGATTCCCTTTTTACTTCCTGAGCATTGGCACCTCAGGATAGGCTGCCCCTTCATATTGATGTCCACTTCCTTCTGCTGCAGCTCTGACACACTGTGCAGGGATCTTGACTCTTCTTGGGCTTTGAGACCCTGTGCTGGGCTACCTGCCTTGGTGGATGCTCTCACTCTGCTCAGACTTGGACCTCTCCTTTGTGGCCACCCCCACCCTCTTTGTCTCTTGGGCACTGATGTCCCATGTCAAGTCACCTTCCCCTACAGATGCCTTCCTCATCCTGCTTGTGTTCTGACACCCTCTGCCCCTTGGATGGCCTCTGATACACTTCTGGGAGGCTGCCTCCTACCTCCCACCTCCCCCAGCACAGCTGCTGCCTTCTTCAGCCACACCTAATGGCTTTATACTGAATTGGTACAGAAGGGCAGGGAAGGTAGGGACAATGCTGGTCTCTTCTTAGTTGCTTTTTTCTTAATCAGACCCCTGTTGTTTGCTTTTTCACTTTTTCTTTCTACCTTTTCATGATGAGTAGTTAGAGGTAATTTATAACAGTATAAATGTAAATTTTATTTTCCTTACAGAAAAATAGGTGACTGTAATCCATTGAATAAACGTTCAAAGCCTGATTGTTTTCGACACTGTGAAAGAAGTAATCCCTGAACTTTGTACTGGAGTAAAGACAACCTACATCACCATACCTAACCTTCAATGGGAAGTAGATAGTATAGACACAATGTGCTTCAGTTTAGCCTTTAGAGCCTGGCCCTGCCTCCTGGTTTCCAGCTTATGGTGTTTCTTTGCAAGTCACATCTCTTACTAGTCCTGTAAATATTATGAATACTTACCTCATGGGGCTGTTGGGGAGCTCAGATAAGGTAATGTATTTGAAAATGCTTTGCAAGTGGTAAAATGCCATGCACAGAAGGTTATTTAGTTCTAATTTATTACATAGTCAAATTGAAATGTATTGGAAATTAAGTCAAGCATTTTAATTGCACTTGTGACTTCTAGGCAAATTCCCTCTGATTCATAAGGCAGAGAAGAGGTCAGTGTAGTTTTTGCTTTTTACTGCCATTTTAAGTCCATTGTTCTGTCACCATTACTCAACCAGGCAAATACTCCTCTTTTGAAATCCTGCCCACCCATTATGGCTCTTTGACATATTTCCACCTTCTTGATAATTTCTATCTCTGGTGTACAATGTTCCTCCCTACCCCAGTGCCTGCTGTCTGTCATCTTTGGTGACATCAGCATTCTTGGCCTTATGAGTTCTTTCATGCATTGACAATTGCTTGTGGCACAGTGCTGCTTGCATATATCACTGTACAGGATCTTAAAGTGAATATGTCTGATGCTGAAGTTATACTCTTTTCCTCTGACCTGCTCCTCCCTGGAGCTTCTATTTATGTTACTGGTGTCACTCTTTGTATTAGTTTTCCAGGTTGGAAACCTTTAACTCTTCCCTTTCTCATCTCCCATATCTAGTTGGTTACTGAGTTCTTTTATCTTTGCAAAAATGTCTTTCCCACTGGAGCCTACATTTTCCCATAATTAACAGTGTACTTCTGTCCCTTATTATCTAATCTCTGAATTGTTGAAATAGCTGTTTTCAAGGCCAGTGTTAGAACCTCAGCTTGCCAGATCCCAGCCTGGTTCTCTGTTGAATAATTGGATGAAAAAGATCCGTGGGGCATAAGCCAGCTCTCTGAAGAGTTAACCCTTCCAGATGAGCAGTCAGATGATACAGAACTTATTTCCAGAGGAATGTAAAAATCTCTAGATGGTAGAGTTCAGGCTTGGGGAAGAAGACTTGTCCTGTGAGGCCCAGACTCATGCCTGGAAACATCTAGGAAGACCTGATCTCTAGAACATGAGTTACATTATCTAAATATAGCTACTGTTAATATTTTGGTATATGTTTTCTTTTAATTTATTTTTAATGCATAGAGTTTCATTTTTTCTTTTAGTTTTTTTGTAATTTTACCATATGTGTAATTTTCAAAAATGTCTGTTAAATGAAAAAAGCATTTTGCCATGATATTTTACTAAGTGCAATTTTCTTTATTGGTGCACTATAGTCCATAGAATGAATGGTTGCTATCTTTGATCCTGTAACAGGAAGAAGACTCCCTGGAAGAAATATCAGATTTCTTTATCAGAGCTTGACCCCAGCTTCTGCTAAAAGTGTTTCTCTAGTGTTAACTTTTGATTGTTGACGACTAGTCTGTTGACCTCCTAGCTTGGTCTTGATGCTTACTCATTAACATACCTGTCTGCCTCCTTGGCCTTTGCTTGTTTGTTTATTCATGTGTTCATTCTTTCACTCATCCATCCATCAACAATAAGAGCATATTCTCTTTTATGTTTTGAGCTGTCTCTGGGGATTTAAAAATAGTCTATTGAGGACTATTAATTTATGAATTGTTGCCAGATGTGCCACAAGCTTATCTGTGCGCATATGGGAAGCAGAGCCTTCCTGTTTCTGAATTGGGTAGAGAAAGCTTCCTAGGGGAGGTTATGTGTAAACTGATCTGCGAAAGATGAGTAGGATCTTGCAAAGGCAGATGGGTGGAAGAGACATTTAGACAGAGGGCACAGAAATGAGAACAGTAGTGACGGTGTGGCTCACATTTGTGCCTGGGTCATTGCTTTTTTTTTTTTAAAACAACTTTGAGATAATTCCTGTGCTATTCAGTTTACCCATTTAAAGTACACAATTCAGTCACTTTTAGTATATTCACAGAGATGTGCATCAATTGCCACAATCAATTTTAAGACATTTTTATTGCTCCAAAAAGAAACTTCACATCCATTAGCTGTCCTCCTCAGTCCTCCTGTCCCTCCTGGCCCTGGGCAATCACCAATCTACTTTCTGTGCTATGGATTTGTCTCTTCTGGACATTTCATTGACATGGAATCAAACAACGTGTTCTTTTGTGACTGATCTTTCACTTAGCATAATGTTTTCAAGATTCGTCCATGATGTTGCATGTATCAGCACTTTACTTCTTTTATTGCTAAATAATATTCCATTGTATGAATATACCACATTTTATTTAGCTGTCCACCTGTTGATGGACGTATGGGTTGTTTCCACTTATTGACTATTAGGAATAATGCTGCTATGGGCATTGTTCTAGTTTTTGTGCAAGCATGTTTTCATTCCTCTGTATATACCTAGGAGGGGAATTGCTGGATTATATTTAACTGTATGTTTAACAATTTGAGGAATTGCCAGATTATTTTCCAAGGCAACTACATCATTTTCTATTTTTATCAGCAGTGTATGAGGATTCCAATTTTTCCACATCCTTGCCAACAGTAATCATTTTTTTTTTAAAGTGTAGCCATCCTAGTAGATGTGAAGTGGTATCTCATTGTGGTTTTTATTTGCATTTTCCAGATGGCTGTGATGTTGAGCGTCATTTCATATGCTCATTGGCTCTATGTATGTCTTTGGACAAAATGTCTATTCAGATCTCTTGGCCATTTTACAATTGGATTGTCTTTTTTACCATTGAATTGTAATAGTTCTTTTATTCGCTAGTTTTGTAAAGCAAGATTGGAACTACAATACATTATATTTGACTTTGCAATTAAAAAATGTACTGAAGCAAATAATCAAAATACATGTTGAGTCACCTAAAAGAAAGAAAATTTAAATCTGAAAGGTAGATTTGGAGTTAGGGGATATTAGCATTAAGTTAGAAAGGTGGTAACATTAATGCATTCTTAGGTCAAATTCCAGTTAAAAAATCTTGATAAATAACTTTATTAAGCTAATTCTCCCTACCTATGTGCAGCAGTGTCAGTTAAAGACTCACTTTTCTCCTCAAGAAGTCCCCAGCTGCTGACAAATGAGTAAGGTTTTCTGATAGTTCTTCTTTCCAAATAGTCTTTTAAGGCTAGTCCAAATCTTTGTTTTTGATCTAGATTTTTTACTGTCTTAGCAGTTTTCTATGGGTATTTTCTTTTTAATTACTAACACTGATGATTGTTTTGACCCAGTAAGTTTGCTAGGTCAAAATCCAGAAGTGGCTCTTATATTATAAATAATATTCTGCAGAAAATCTAAATATATCCTCAAGGGGTGTACTCTAGAATTGGTGCTGATCCTAGAAATGTACCATTCTGAGCAAATAACTTGAGTTATTGATTTGTCTTGAGCAACTGAGGGTTATATATAATCTGAATGGAAACCAGATGTTTTGGCAGTTTTCTAGTGAGTGGGTTTCTCTTGGTCATTAAGATTTGCTCCTTGGCTAAATAGAACTCCTTTCAGTATATCACTTTTAGAACATTTGAATGAGGAAGGAAATTTTCTGTGGAATACACAAATTTAAGGATACAATTGTATTTTTTAAAACAACTGTTTATGTGTGTGTGTGGTAAATCTCAATAATGATTTATTTCCTCTGTCATTGAAATATACATTTAACTAGCTGCCAGTAGTATGTCTTTTATTTTCCCAGTTTTCAGTTATGCACATGTATAGATTATCCATGTTCATTACAACTCTTGCTTTCCTTAGGTTCGTTGACAGTTTTCTGAGTTACCTTAATGGCAACCATAGCAAGACAGGAGATTGTTGCAATGGTCTAGGTGAGGCATGATGGTTTACACAAGGGTGATGGCAGTGGTGATAAATAGCAGATGTGTTTCATATTATTTTTGAGGTAAAGTACATTGGGAGTTGATGGCTTTGCTGTAGGAGATGGTGAGGGGAAAGGAATGATTAAAGATGATTCCTACATTTCTGGTGTGGCCATTGGGTAGATGTGCCATTTATGGAGATGGAGAAGACTGGAAGAGGTGAGGCATAGTCATTTGCCTATTCAGCCTCAGATTCAATTTTCTTTTTTTTTTTAATTTTAAATTTTATTTTATTTTATTTTATCAATATACAGTGTGGTTGATTATTGTGGCCCATTACCGAAACCTCCCTCCCCCCTCCCTCTTCAGATTCGATTTTCTTACCGTCTCTGTCTTATTCTGTATTGCGCAGAACTGCATTTCACAGGCATACTTACGTTTTGGCTTTTGTGAGTAGATTTGGGCAATAGGAGGCACTGTTGGAAGACAGGAGGGTAAGAGTGGGGAGAAGGGTATTTTTCTCCTTTTGTAATTGCTCAGGGTAGTGTCCTAGGAACTGGCAGTTTCATTCCCGTGGCTTCAGCTCCTATCAGACGGCTCCTCCCTTTGTAGTCCCAGATCCCAATAGGCAGCTTCTGCCATCATCCTAGCCCCCGCCAAATGATCCCAGCTTCTGGGCTCATGTAATGCGACTTCTTCTAGTGTGTCTCTCTAGCTCTTAGGCTGGTAGTGATTTCCTGCTGGGAAAGGGGAGGAAAAGTTTTCCTTGATCCTCTTAGGATCTCTGGCTGGGTTTGAAAATCAACCTGACAAAGATAGGTTAACAGGAGAAAAACACAAATTTATTTAAGTTTTACCTGACACAGGAGCCTTTATAAGGAAATGAAGACCTAATTTCTTAGTTAAACTTTAGTATTTTTTTATAGTAGGTTTGATGAGGAGTGGAGAGCTGTGGGAAAATATGGGGTAAAAGAGTATGATCTACTGGTAATCAACTGGGGGAAACTTAGCGAGGCCTGTTTGTTCAGATTCTTGCATGTTCCTTCGACCTCAGAGATAAGGGTGTTCCTTTCTTCTGGGTATAGGGAGGGCATGTCTCACATGAGGGTCTTACGAGCTGCTTCAGGGGAAAGCCAGAAAATCCTTCCTAGGTTTTATGACTTGCTTCAGGGGAGAAGGGAGAGGGAAGGCCAAAGACCTTCCTGTTTTTGCCATTTTCTTTCTTAAATTCCTTCAGCTTAAAATGCTTAGTATGCCAAGGTGTGCCATATTTTGGGGTAGTGTTTTCTGAGCCCCATCACTGCTGTTGCTCTCCTTGGGGTTGCTTTACCACTTGGGCTCTTGGCTCTTCCATTGCTTATGTAACCATATTTCTACATTAATTTTCTCTGTTTCAGTGCCTAGAGTGGTTTCTGTTTTTCTAACTAGAAGCTGACGAATACAGGAGTAAAAATTTGAGAGTTCAATTTTGGAATTGATTTGTGTTAAGCTTAATTATTTCTGTAATGCATTCCAGTGGAGATGTTATTAGATGTTACTGGACAGTGAGCTCAGATATAAATTTGGTTATCATCTCAGCCTAAGGATAGAATTTAAAACCATGGGAGTAAAGAATAGAATCATCTAGTGAATAGAAGAACAGGGAGCCCAAATCTAGGTCCTAAGAAACTCCAGTTCTTGGGGAGTAGGGTAGGAGAGGGAGATAAAGTAGAGAGGCCAAGGAGTTAAGAGGAAAAATAGGAGAGTGATGCTGTTGACACCATAAAAGATTGTTTAACTGCAGTGTGTATTTTGCCAAATGTCTATGGCATTTGGTATTAGTTACCTTGATGAAAGCAGTTTCAGGGAAATGGTGAGTAGTTGGAGGTCTTTGCCAAAATGAAGTGGTAGAAGAGTGAATGGGAGGTGAAAGAGTATAGCTGGTAAATAGAAACAGTTCTTCTGAGATGTTTGATGGGGAAGACTAAAGAAATGAGGAGATAGCAAGAAGACATAAAGACAAGATACAGTTTTTATAATTTATTTTTTACTTTAAAAATATTTAATTTTTTGGATAGGTGCAAAATAAAAATATAAGTTATACAAGGAAACGTCTTCCTCTTCCCGTTAACCTTTTCTGCAGTCCTAGCAAATAGTCACTGATTTTAGTTTCCGGTATACATCCAAGAATTATTTTATATAATTACAAGCAATGTGATTATGTATTGTAGATTTCCCTCTTTTCATCTCTAGCGGTAGCATACTGTATATATTTTTAGTGTCTTATTCTTTTCTCTGAACAACATGTCCTGGAGATCTTTCTATACTAACAGGTTATTAGTTTTTTTCTTTTGTGAACAGCTTTATAGGAGTCTCCTTTCTGTACTAAGATATCTTTAACTAGTCACCTGTTACTATTACAAATAGTGCTGCAGTAAATAACCATGCACATGTGCAAGTATGTTTGTAGTAGGTTAAATTCTTAAAAGTGGAACTGCCAATTCCAATTTGCCAATCTGCATTTGCCAATTTGGTAGATATTGTCAAATTGCCTCCATAGGTGGTGACCGAGTTTCTCTTCTCACCAGCAGTGCACAAGAGTACCTGTTTCCTCACAGTTAACATCAGTACAGGATGTTAATCAAACTTTTGGATTTATGACATTCTCATAAGAGAAAAATCATACTTTTTTTTTTTACTTTACAGTCTTAATTTTCATTTATTTTGTTATGAAGTTGAACATCTTTTTGTATGTTCAAGGGCCATATGTGTATCCTTTTTTGTGAAATATCAATTTATATTTTTAGTCTATTTTTTTTCTATTAGGTTTTGGTCTTCTTATTTTCTGAGTTTTATGTAGAAGGCATGAGGGCCTAAAAGCTCTAAAGCAGGAATATAGCTTGCAAGATGGGCATGGCGAACAGTGGCTTTGGACAGATTGGTTGTGGCTGTATCATAAAGTGCCCTGTAAAGTTCATTTGGTGTTTATATCAGGCTTTTTTATAAAACCTATTTAATGTATAGAAATAGATATCCTGTTAGGGATTTTTTAGATGCAGTAACTTCTGAAGTCATATATATAATAGGTGTCATAATTAATAGAGCAATTTGATTTGGAATGAGGATAGGGGAATAGTAGCAATGTTTTTTTCTATATAGTAAGTAAAAGGTCTGTGTTGCACTCCGATTTTGATTATAAACAGGCCTACTTAGCTATATAATTAATTTTTAGTAGTTATTGGTAGAGCTTTGCCAGCTATTATTTTTCATTGAAAAGAAAAAAAGTGTTCTCTCTTTCGTATAGTAAACAGAGTTCAAGCTGACCCTTGGTTTCCTCATCTTATTTCTTTGAAGTACTCAGTGGGACTATTTTAAAAGAACAAACTCATCAGGCGAGTAATGTCCAAGAATAAATGCTTCCCCCTAGGAGCTGCTATGTTCTTCCTTACTCAGAGACTCACCATATAATCACCAGCATGATGCAGCTGAGGGCCAGTGCTTATACAGAGTATTTCCGACTGGGAGCTGGAGGTACTCTTTGTCCGTCTGTCTCTCTTTCATTTCTCTTCTCCCTTTCCCTCTTTTCTTCTCCCCTACTCCTTCCTCCTCTTCTTCCCCCTTCTTCTCTTCATCCTCCCACTGCTCCAACTTTAGCTAGCTAAAGGGAGAATACTTTTTCATGGTTCACTTTCATTGCTTTTAGAAAACAGATTTTGAAAATATGGTTACCCTATGCTATGCATTATATATTCCATATAAAGAACAATAAGTGAAAAGTAGAGGGAAAAAATCAATTCATTGGCCAGAATTCTTGTCTTGTATTGGTTTTAAGAAGTTATTTTTCAAGGTGCACCGTAAAGGTGCTTTTATATTTTCTTGTTAAAGCATACTCCAAGTTTTTAGTAGGAATTGAATGATTTTGTATCATGTAAATAAACTCTCTGGGTATGATTAAGTGTAATGGACATTTAAACTGTTTGGACTTGACTTGTCTTCCACAGTCCTATAGTAAAGAAACTCTCAAAAAATGCTTTGGGGTCCAAAACAATCAAACTTTTTTCCCTCTTTGTTTTGTTCTTAGTGAACTTTTATTTGTATCAGCCTACATCTATGAATAGACTCCTTTTATTGTTTTATGTTGCTCCTCTGGTTGACTTAAAAATGGAACAGTTGAGTAAGATAAATGTTTTGTTCTTCTGAGTAGTGTTGATGTGAACTTTTCTATAATGTCACTATTATGCAGAAGCCTGCAGGGGGAAGGGAAGATTTGTGGTCGTGAGATTCTGCCTGTGCTTTGGGGTAATAATCCTGCATTTATTATCAATTCTCCCTTTACTTCCATGTGTCCCACTGCCCACAGAATGACAGGAGCTGACATGTTCAAGATCTTGGATATTTTAGAAATAGGAAAGCAGCTGCTTTTGAAGCCTGATTATTGGTCTTCTTAGAAATACCATGAGGAAACCTCAAGGCCATGTAATACTTGTTGATTTTACTTTTAAGTATTGTCTGCTTTTTTTTTTTTTTTTTTTTTTTTTTTTTTGATCAAGAAGCAAGGAGCCACTAACAAGGCATTCTAATTTCCTTAAGTTCACAGTCTCTGGAGTCAGTTTGCCTGGATTTCTAATCCCGGCCCACCCCCTTGCTGTGTGATTTTAAGCAAGTTGCTTTTCCTTACTAAACCTTAAATTTCTCCTCTGTAAACTTGGAATAAAAATAAACCTACCTCAAATTGGGAAGATTACATGAAGAAATGAATGTAACATGCTTGGCTCATTGCTAGATGCATAATATTTACTCAGTAATGTTAGATATTATCATTATTACTAATCAGATTTTTGGTACTTTAGATATAAAAATAATTCCTTGGGTATATAAGGAAATAGGAAAGTAAATGTGTTTCAATTAAAACAAATAATAGTTTGTTTCTCTCTTCTCACACTGAAAGTGGGTGGTTGTTGGTGACCATCATTTTCTTGGTTCAGTGACTAGAAAAGCTTTTAGCCGGGAGGGGAAAAGTTCCTTAGAAAGCGTTGTATCAGGTCACTGTTTTCATGATGCATCACAGCAGGAAAATAGTTTATGTTCTCACCCTAAAATGAAAGGAAGCTATTGATTGTATAAGACTTGATTAGTTTTTTGAAAGAAGAAAAAAAGCAATATATGATTTTAAAAGTTCAAACAGTACAGATATATATAAATTAAATATTCATGTCTCCCTTCTCAGGATTAAACTTAAAAAAAAATTATAAAAGTAATGTCCATGCAAGTTTAAAAGAAAGAATAGAGAAAGAATATAAAATTTGCACATGAGTGTGATATTAGAGGACAACCAAGCCTTTGTCTTAATTCTGAGGGACAAACACTCAACAGTTTCACATACAAGGGTATGTGAAAAAAGTTCATGGAAAAATAGAATTAAAAGATAATACAAATCTTTCCATGAACTTTTTGAAGTACCTTGTATAGTCTCCTAGAAAGTTTTTTGCTTAGTACAGAATTTCCTTTGTTGTTTTTCTCACTTTTTAAAACAGACTTCCTCTTCTACAGCTTGCTTTGTTTCACCTGATGTTGTAACAGAGGTTATTGCAAATTAACACTTAAGATATTTATGTTGCATTTTAAACAGCTGCATATTTCAGCTGCAGTTCTGTAATTTATTTAACCGATCTCCTTACAATGGATATATAGGCTTTCTGTGTTTTTTGCCTTGTGAATAATCAATGGGAATTCTTAATTTGTATATGTGTGTGTATGCATATATGCGCATGTATATATGCAGGTGTGTGGTTCACATATCCTACAAGCATGTACAGGAGGGATTCTGATGCACATTTAAATGTCTGGTAGCTAATCCCATCTTGCCTTCCAGAGAGTTTCATCAGTGTAGCCTGCCATCAAGCAGCGTAAGAGGTTGCCAGTTCCCCCATTCCTTTGCTTGATACAGGTAGCATAACACTTTTTAATATTTTCCAATTTGATATGAGAATATAAGATCTTATTTCATTTTGTATTTAAGAAATTGAGATTAGTGTATATCAGGATAAATTCCTCATATATCAGAGATCTAAATACAAAACCACATGCATATTAGAAGTACATGGGTGAATTCCTTAGTAATCTGGGAGTAAAGGAAATGTTCTTATTTATGACTCAAAATCCAGAAGCAATAAGAGAAAAGTTTGATAAATTTGATACTCTAGAGATAAAAAACTGAAGACACTTTTAAAAAAAGTAAAATGACAAATTGGGAAAAAATATAGTGACTTCTATCATAGACAAAGAATTAATATTCTCTCTGGTGTGTATGTATAAGTAAATTAAAACTTGAGATGAAAATTAGCCTGATAGAAAAAGGGGCAAAAGGTGGGAACAGACGCAAAACAAATAAAACTCCAAATGGTCCTTAACATGTAAAGGTGCTCAGCTTACTCGTAATAAGAGAAATGCACAATAAACCCTCACTGGGATCCTGTTTCTCACCAGATTGACAAAAGTCCAAAGGCTTGAGAGCAAACTCTGTGGGCAAGGCCTTGGGTAAATGGCACTCACATGCTTAGCTCATGCAGGTGCAAAGTGGCACACGCCTCATGGAGGGGAATTTGACAGTATGTAATGGGATTTAATATGGATTTATCCTTTGACCCAACAATCCCACCTTTTTGGACTTAATTCCAAAGGTAATCTGGGAAAAATACAAAATGATATATGCATGTCGCTATTCATTGCGGCACTATTTCTATTAGGGAAAGATGGTAAATAATCAAACCTTGAAGTCTATATTCCATCTGGCTAGCCTGAACTTTGCAGCCTTCCAAACCAGAACTGATATGTCAGCTCTGGCATTGGCAACATTCGACTTATGTACAGATGACTTTCAGGGGCATACCAGGGGTTATCACTGTTGTAGGCCAATCTCAAAGTAGGTAGAATTCTATCTTGGGTTTTCTCCAAGTCTGTGCCTCCAAGCGTGGTGTCTTCTGACTGCTTTTCCCTTCCTTCATCCATTCTTGCCCACCCACCTAGTCCTTCTTTCCCTAAGTGCTCTTCTCTAATATTACTTCTCCTTCTATAAGGCACTGGAGAACTTGGCATGAGTGCCCTGAGTAAGACAAGACCAGTTGTTAACCTTCTCTTAGTAGATATTTACCCCAGAAAGTGGTACTGTGTTTGTACATTTATTTTATTTTGGGTATGAGGTTCTGGAAGGCAGGTCTTCTGTTATTTCTTGCTTGTTCTAGATGCTGCCACTCCAAGGTAGACATGGCCAAACTGGCTTATTTATTCCTTTTCATATGCTTTCCACCCTCATTGCCCCAAATCATGTTCAAAATTGGGACGTGTCTTAAAATTGTTATCAATTTTAGATGACTTAGATATAATTTTAGATGATTTAAGAACATGAATGTAATGTCCCATCCTTCTGGAAGAACTGTTACAAAGTTGATAGTGTATCTTATAGATGACGGCATCTTAGAATTCCGGAAATGTGTTCATAAGAGGGTAAACCAGTTAAATCAGCATTCGTTATTGTCAAATAGCCATACACAGTTTTCCTTCTCACATTTCTTTTGTAGTGAGTTTGTTTTCTGTGATACATGGTGAAAAAAAAGGCCTCTGCTGGCTATGTTTGTGGGTTGGCACAAGCAAGCAGATATTGTGAATTGAGAAAATAAAATTAAAAAATAGGGAGTATGATCTTATTTTATTAACAGTATTCACACTTAAACAGACATCTTTCTTGAACTCTTAGCATTTAACGTAATTAATTATTTCCTCTTTTTGAAAATACTTTCTTCTGTGGACTTCTATGATACCATGCTCCCCATTTTTTTTTCCTTCTATCTTACTGGCTACTTCTTTTCAATGTCCTTTTCTCATCTTAACTTCTCTACCAGACCTTTTCATGATCCAGTGCTCTGTCTTCTACCTCTCTTACTCTCTTTCCTTTTTCTCCTTAGGTGAGCTTATCCATTCATATAACTTCAAATATTTTCCATAGGATGTTGATTCTCTAATTTATGTCTTCAGCCTGAAAGACTCCCCTAAGTTTCTGTTTTGTATATGCAAATGGATGATCATATTGCCAGCTGTATATTTAATAGGGATCTCAAACATAACATGGCCAAAACAAAACTATTTCCTGAATCTGTCTCTTTCCAAAGTTTCCCAGTCTCAATAAATGGCACCACAAACCGCTGAAGCTTAGGCCAAAATCCTTTCTATGTGCTTAGGAATCCCACTTCATTCCTTCTTGCTTATCTCATATCTATCAGTGAGTTCTCTGAACTCTATCTCCAAAATCTGCCCCCAGTTCACTGCTCAGTCTTGCCATTGCCAGTTCATATTACCATGGTCTTTCATTTACTCTCAGACTAATGCATCAACTTCTAGTTGGCTTTCTTGCCTTTACTTCTTTTCCCACTGCCTTTAGTTTTGCCCCATCTTACAGTCTTGTCCACAGCACTACCAGACTGGGCTTTCTGAAATAGAAATTAGCTCATGTTTGAAATTATTGGTAATGCCTGTTACACTAAGAATAAAATCCAAAATTTTTAACCTGCCAGCATACTCTAGTTCTTGCCTATCTCTTTGATGTTTCTCTCCAGGCTCTCCCTGTGTCCTCTCACACTGGTCTTCTGTCTGTTACTAGAACATGACAGGTTTGGTCCTGTTTCTTAGCCTTTGCATTTGTGGTATCTTCTCAGGATGCTTGCTTTTCTGATCTTTGCATGGCAAATTCTTTCCGTAGTTTAAGTCGCAACTCAGATTTCAACATCAAAGGGAGGCTTATTTTGACCCAGTAACCCCCCAGTTATTTTCTGTGCATTACCCTCTTTTATTGTCTTCATCTCATTGACCTGAAATTACCTCGCTTGTTTTCCTGCTTTTTTTGTCTTTTTAAATTTATTTTTATTTTCTGAAATCAGATTTCCTCTTCAAGACTCCCATGTTTATTGGAAAAGGGACATTATCTTTTGGGAGGTGGTTTGCTAAAAGGTTGTATAATATTGTAGGCATTTTTGTATTCACATGAGTCCTGTTGATTACAATTACTGGATCATCAAGGGTAGTATTCAGTTTATTTTGAAAGCCAATGTTTGCAAAATTCCAGGCGAAGTAAAATAAGTTGCCTTACATATTGCTGGAGTTCTCCTTGAGCGGGCCTATGGTAAGAGTTATCTAATGACATTAAGGTGATTAAGTAGAAGAGTGTGACAAGATACAAAGCCAGCATCTGGCACAGTGGTTCTGTTGTTAGTATTTTTTCTTAAATTTATTTTTATTTTTATTGCTAAAAGGGAAATTTATTTTGTATAAATGCATACTTCAACAAAAAAGAAAGATCTCAAATTAGCAATAACTTTTGCACCTTAAGAAACTAGAAAATGAAGAGCAAACTAAGCTCAGACCTAGCAAAGGAATAATAAAAATTAGAGCATAGATAAAAGAAATAGAAAAAAAAAAGAAAATCAATGAAACCAAAAGCTGGTACTTTGATGATACCCACAAAATTGACAAACCTTTACCTAGATGGACTAAGAAAAAAGAAAGAAGACTCAAATAACTAAAATCAGAAATGAAAGCAGGGTCATTACAACCAAACTTACAGAAATCAAAAGGATTATAAGAGAATACTATGAATAATTGTGGGTCAACAAATTAGATCATCTAGATGAAATGAATAAATTCCTAGAAACACACCACCTACCAAGACTGAGTTATGAAAAAGTAGAGTGTTTGAACAGAACTATAGCTAGTAAGATGAGTGATTATCATTTTTCAGATTCCTGATGCAGAACTCTCTTGAGGATTTCTTGCAGGGCTGGTTGTGTGGAGGTGAATTGTTGCAGGTTTTGTTTGTCTGGAAAATATACTATTTCTCATTTCTGAAGGGTATCCTTGCTGGGTATAATATTCTTGGCTGGCAGTTTTTGGAATATGTCACCCATTTTTTTCTGGCGTGTAAAGTTTTTGTTGAGAAGTCTGCTGTTAGTGTGGTAGAGGCTCCCTTATAGGTGACTTGACACTTTTGCTGCTTTTAAAGATTCTCTCTCAGTCTTTGAGCTTTGCCAGTTTGACTCTAATGTGTCTTGGAGAGGATTTTTTTTAATGAATCTGTTTGGGGATCCTTGAGCTTCCTGGATCTGAATGTCCATGTCTCTCTCTATACCTGGGAAGTTTTCCATTATTATTTTGTTGAATAGGTTTTCCATGCCTTTTCCTTTCTCCTTCCATCCTGGAACACCTATGATTTGAATGTTTGTTTGCTTAAGGTTGTCTGCTAGCTCTCTTTGATTTTCATCATTTTTAAATTTTTTTTCCTTTTTTTTTTTTTGGTCCACCTGGATTATTTCAAAAAGACTGTCTTCAAGATCAAAAGTTCTTTCTTCTCCTTGTTCTAGCCTGCTGCTTAAGCTCTTGGTTGTGTTTTTTTACTTCATTGAGTGAATCTTTCAGTTCCATGAGTTCTGCTACATTCATTTTTATGGTATTAATCTCTTTGTAAATGGCCTCCTTCATATCCTGGATTTTTTTTCTCATTATGTTGTCTGAGTCTTCATGTATCTCAGTGAGTTTCCTTAAGATTGTTGCTTGGAATTCCTTTTTAGTCATTTCAAGGGTTTCCTGCTCTGTAGGGTTTGGTGTTTGAGAGTTACTGTGTTCTTTTGATGGTGTCATATTTTCGGGGATTTTTGTATTTCTAATATCTCTACATTGATGTCTGCTTATCTGGTAGAACAATTGTTCCTTCTATTACTCTTGAGTGGGCTTTGAGGAGAGAGATGTCCTCTTTTTTTTTCTGGTTTCCACTGGTGACTCTCATTGTGTTAATGCAGTTGAGTGTCTGGCAGGCTGCCTGCAGGGTGGCTGTGGATACTGCTGTGGTGTTGAGCCACTTTTGCAGCAGTCATGGCTGTGACACTGGCTGTGGTGGGCCACCCGTGTGGACATGGTATTTTTGGTGTGCTCCTTGCCTGCTTCCAGGCGGGGAATGCTGCCCTCAGCTCCTGCCTAGGAACCTGGGCATGCTCTTTTTCTTGCCTGCTTTTGGGTGGAGGGGGCTGCCCTTGGCCGCTGCCTAGGACCCTGGGCATGCTCTGTATCTTGCCTGCTTCCAGGCAGTATTTCTTTTTATAGAAATCCACAATTGCTATTTATTTTTAATCATTAGCTTACAGGCATCCTTGACTTTTCTTATCTGTATATATAATACATTGCTCATAGTATAGCTTTGCCTTTTCAAATTCATCATTCAGTCAGTAAACATTTAATATACCTACCTTGTATTCTACTGTAATAAATGCTGGGGATATAGCTGTGAATAGTGAAAGTTTCAGTCCTAAATTTCGTTAAATAAATCAGTGACTTGAAGCCTATCTCAGAAGGTTAGTAGGCCTTCAGAGCTTTAGGAGGTTGGTGTAGCTGCCATATGAATGTGGTCCCACACATCCCTCTGTAATCTTTCTCTCATCCTGTGCCTGCTTGCACACTGTTTAGCGTTCCATGGCTATTTGAGTTTCTACTCTGTGGCCATCGCTGTGTTAGGATTTGGACATTGAGAGAGGAGCTTAAATAGTAATAAACAAGGGGTGAAAAATGAATGATTTTAATACAGAATTGTAAAGTGCAAGGATATTCTATGCACAGTCTGCTATGGGAGTGTAGGAAAGAGGCATCTAACAAGCTTCAAACTGAAACCAAAGGGTGAGTAGGAGCTGACATGGCTGGAGGGACAGGTGAATGCAGGGAGAAATGAGTATCGAAGTAGGGGAGGTAGGTGGCTTGATCTGGATAGGCTTTTCATACCAACTGGAAATCACTGGAAGATTGAAAGAGTGCTAGGATCAAATTGGTATTAGAGGAATATCTTTCAGGTGGAATTGGGGGGAGTAATTTGGAGGGAACTAAGAGGAGCTAGGTGAATCTTTTCTGAGTTTGAGCAGGAAAGTGACATAATCAGACTTATGTTTTATAAAAGGCCACTCAGGCAGAGTGGGAAAATGGACTGTGGGGTAGGGGTAAGGGAGATGAATGGAAGGAATGAGACAGATTGGGAGGGATCATAGTATTCTGCTGATACATAGCAATAGGGAGCTTCCCTTGCCTTTTATTGTCTCAAGAATTTTTTTTTTTTTTTTTTTTGTCGTTTTTTCATGACCGGCACTCAGCCAGTGAGTGCACCGGTCAGTCCTATATAGGATCCGAACCCGCGGCGGGAGCGTCGCCGCGCTCCCAGCGCAGCACTCTACCAAGTGCGCCATGGGCTCGGCCCTCAAGAATTTTTTGATCCTGCCTCTTTATAAAAAATTTTACCATCTTTTATAACAAAATTTTTAGAAAAAAAAGTTTTTGCCAAAAGTTTTTCCAGAAACTCTGAAGTACTTATCATCTCTCTAACCTAATGCTCTTTCTTGAATCTTTCTTCTCAGATGCAGAATGTACCCACAGACATCTATATATCCCCTTAGTTCTTCATGTCATTTGACTTTGGTTTCTGTTCTTATTGAAATACTGTTGAAGGTGCTGCAATTTTCAATTTTGGTTTTCCATTCATAATGGTAATCCTATTTTAATATATGAGGTCCTTTTAGGTAACTAATGTATCTAAAAGGCAGGTGGAATAGCATCAAGGACTTTAGGTATTTATAAATTCATTTTAATAAATATGATGGGTTTAGATTATTAGTTGCATTGCCAGGGAGTTTATTATAGTTTGTAACAATATTTAAACAAATCGGTGATAAGAATGAAAGGCTTACTTTGAGGTACATCATTAATTTTTAGGGCATATTAAAATATTTCTAATAATTTCTCAAGCTGAGTAATATTCAGTATATGCCAGTGTCTGTGTTTGGAAAATATTAACACATAATTCAAAAGGGAAAAGTAATTTTATATTCAGAGGTAAGGTTAGGCCAGTTTCACTTTAATTTTTGAAAGTGATTTTCAATGCTTGGGAGTACTATTTAATAAGGAAGAAAATGCTTATTCTCATTACATTGTAACAAAAGATATAGCACAGATTTCACATTTTTATATTTATTGATCACAAATATTTCCATATTATAGCAATTGCCTACCATATTATAGTTGCCTGTTTAGTTGACTTTATCTACTGCTTTTCTGTCTTCCCCAGCAATCCCAGTGCCATCTGAGTAAACACTGGATATTTTGGAATGAGTAAATATGCTTACTTTTCTTTGTATTCATTGTTTTTAATAGAAAATGCATCAGATGCAGATTTATGGCTCCTGAACAGTTGCACTGTAAAAAACCCAGCTGAAGACCACTTTAGAAACTCAATTAAGTAAGTGAAAGTTGATTTCTTTTCCTATTTTTTATATTCAAAGTAAGAATATCAGTAAACTAGCTTTTAAAAGATATGTAGTGTTAATGTAAATAAGTAGGAGTTGGACTTTTAAGATTTTATTGTTTTTAATTTATCTGATAAAGAATGAAACTTTAATGGGGACTTCTCAAATAGATGATTTGAGTCTTTGTGAATTTAGCTAATAGCTGATTTGAATATTTGTTGAGTATTACCTCTGTGCTCTTCTCAGAGAATCCAGTGCATGCTATGTAAAATTGTCTGATGTGGTCCTTACCTCCTTTCTCTTCCTTGCCCATTAGCACTGTTCTAGGTGCTACAATGCTTGGCCTTCAAGGGAATTAACAATTTGTTGGGGGATATGGGCATATAAGACCTTGCTTCTTGTTTTGTTCCCTTAAGTTAAAGTGGGAGAAGTATTCTTTTTTATTCTCCACATGTGCTGTGAATCTTTTCCCTATCCATCTTCTTAGAAACCTCATTTTATAAATTCTTTTCTTTTTCCATATATTCAACCTCTCCAACTGCATTGGTATCTTTTTATTGGTATTTAAACTCACCCAGGTCTCATCAGCCCCTTGTATCCCTGTTACCTATTCTCTTTATTTTTTTTCGTGCCTTCGCAGCTAGACTTCTTAAAATTCTCCACTTCTTAACTTTACTCTCATACTCATCCACCTCCCATATTGGATTTATTATAAAATACTTCATACATACATAAGAGTTTATAAAACATGTACTGTTTGAATAATAATAATACATTTAGTACCTATAGATCCACCACCCAGCTTGAGAAATAAAACATTGTCAAAATCATAGAAACCACCACGTGTCCTTCTTTCAGTTATACCCACCAAAAAGTAATCTTTGTCTTGACTTTTGTGAGTCATTCCCTTTTATTAGTAAATTATTATCTATTAAGTGTATCTCTAAACAATGTGTTGTTTAGCCCTATATTGGATTTTACTTATTGGACTTATACATTGTTTGTGTTCTTCTGAGATTTACTTCTTTTCCTCAGTGTTATACTTTTAAATTTATCCGTGTGGATGGGTGTAAAATAATTTTGGCCATTTATAGTATTTTGTTGAATGAATTTATTATAATTTATTTATTCATTTTATTATTGATAAGAGTGAGTTTATCCCAGTGTTTTGGTTTCATAAATACCATTGCGGACTGGATCCTACGATGGCGGTGGCTGTGGCGGTTGGCGCGGAGTAGCTGAGGTGGAAAAGGCGGCCACTGGGCCTTAGGCAGCCGGGAAACTTGTGGACCTTCCTCTTGCCGTCTCTTAAGGGAGGACTGCTGCTGGTGGCTGGTCGTGGGGGCTGACCGCCACTTTGCCCTTGGCAGGAGAGGCTGCCTCATTTACAGGCAACAGCTTAGAAGTATGGAGCAGGAAAAGAACTGTTTCTTAGCTGCAAAAGCAAGTCTCTAAACAGGGAACACGGCGCCGGGCCGCTGTTGATGCTGCCAGGACCCCAGAGGCCGGGGCCGTGCTGAAGGCGGCCAGCTGCCCTATTCAGGATTCGAGGTTTCAGGCAGGCATAAAAGAAGATTCCTGGGAGAGCCTGAGCTGCGCCGCGGGATCGAGTGAGCAGCCCGAGGCAGCGGCAGCCTAGGACAGGGACTGCGACAACGCAGAGGCAGAGAGGGAGCCGCCTGGCCCGGCACAGCCCCGTGAGTGACCCCCAGCCGGGCCCTGCTCAGGGGGCGGATGCCCGCCGGACTTCTGCCTGCCCCACTGGGCCACTCACCGGCCCAGGGCTGCCTCCATTTTCTCAGGTGGTGGCAGCTCCGGCCCGGCTCGGCCAAGCCTGTCTTCCTCGCCCGGCTCGACTCCTCACTGAGCCTTCCCACTTGTTTGCCCTGGCGCGGGGCTTCCCGGGGCCTGCAGGCCGGCCTCCCCTCCCACTCCCTTCGCAGTTCTCTGGCGGGGCTGGTGGCGTGGGGCGTCCCCGGCCAGCTTCAGGAGGGCAAGGAAGTACGGGCTGGACTGACTGTCACTCCACCGCACCCTGGGCTCCGGCCCCTGGTAAACGTCCTGTTACTGGGAGGCAGATACCATCTCAGCGGCCACCAGTTTGGAAAAACGCCTAACCGATTTCTGGTTAGGAAAAATGTGGATGGAGAGTTCCCGAGTTCTCTTGAACCTGCCGGAGAGCCGACTGCGGGTGGGCACCGGAGTCGGTCCGCGCTGGGGGAATTCAAAGGTGAACTGTGTGCTGCGGGCTCCTCCCCCGAGGAGCTCACGCTCTGGTGTGGGAGATAAGACAAGTACACAAATAACCGCGATACCAGGAAGAAGGTGATAAGTCCCGAGAAAGATCTACACAGTGCTACAAAGGCACCCAGAGTGACTGGTCGTCTGAGCCTAGCAGAAACCTGGTAGACTTCCTGGGCGAGGCGGTGCTGAGCAGGGTCTTGAAGGCCCAGCTGATAGACGAGGGTTGCAGAAGACACATCCCAGCCCAGCCCAGTGCACACAGAGCGGGGAGACGTCCGGCTAGGGAGGCGGAGACTTGACAGAAACCACATACCCTGTGGGGCCTCCACTGCGTGATCCAGCAGCCTGGCCAGAGCGCATGGAACAGGGAGAAGTCCTGCACGGGAAGTGGAAGCTCAGCAGAGACCACACACCCTGCGGTACCACCCCGTGATCCAGCAGCCCAGCAGAGTCCAAGCTGACCAGAGAGGTGGCTCCCCGGAGAGGCCCAAGACCCGAGGCAACCACACACACAAGGCACTAGAGGCCAACTGAGCAGTCACGGAGGTAGCCATACCAAATTGGCAACCACAGCAACATCTTAGTTAGTCAATAGTCTCAAACCAGTGGACTGTGAAACCCCCTGCCACAATGAGTAAACATCAAAAAAAAGATATCAGAAATACAAAAAATCAAGAAAGTACACCACCAAAAGTTAATAAATCTCAAACTCTAGATCCTATAGAACAAGAAGCCCTTGAAATGACTGACAAGGAATTTTGAGTGATAATTCTAAGGAAACTGAATGAGATACAAGAAAACTCAGATAGACATCATGATGAAATGAGGAAAAGTATACAGGACCTGAAAGAGGAAATGTACAAGGAAATCAATGTTATGAAAAAAAATGTAGCAGAACTTGCCGAACTGAAGAAGTTATTCAGCAAAATAAAAAGCACAACGGAGAGTTTAACCAGCAGGCTGGTCAAAGTTGAAGAAAGAACCAATGAACTTGAAAGTGGGCTGTTTGAAATAGCACAAGCAGACAAAGAAAAAGAAAAAAGAATCAAAGACATTGAAGAAAATCTGAGAGAGATATCAGACAACCTTAAGCGCTCAAATGTCTGAGTCATGGGTATTCCAGAAGGGGAGGAAAACGGAGATTGCATTGAAAACATATTCAACAAAATAGTGGCAGAAAACTTCCCAGGTATAGGAAAAATCACAGATCTTCAGATCCAGGAAGCTCAACGATCTCCAAACGTATTCAACCCAAAAAGGCCTTCTCCAAGACATGTCATAGTCAAATTGGCAAAACTCAGAGACAAAGAGAGAATCTTAAAAGCTGCAAGAGAGAAGCGTCAAATCACCTATAAGGGAGCCCCAATCAGGCTAACATCAGACTTTTCATCACAAACCCTAAAAGCTAGAAAGGAATGGGATGATATTTTCAAAATACTAAAAGACAAAGATTGCCAGCCAAGAATACTCTACCCTGCAAGGCTATCCTTCCGAAATGAAGGGCAAATAGTATATTTCTCAGACAAACAAAAACTGCAGGAGTTCACTACCACACGACCACCCTTCCAAGAAATCCTCAAGGGAGTACTGGGTTTGGTTCCTGAAAAATAACTACCACTGCCATAAAAACCCAAGAAAAATCAATACCCACTAGTATAATAAAAATGGCATTCATGAAGAGAAAACAAACAAACAAAAACGCTATCTACAACCTAAGGAACCAACAAACACAGAAACCAAACAGTAAATCAGGAAGCAAGGAACAAAAGACACCTAAGACAACCAAGTAACCAATAAAATGCTAGGAATAAATCAACACTTTTCAATAACAACTCTTAATGTAAAAGGCTTAAATTCCCCAATCAAAAGACACATACTGGCTGACTGGATTAAAAAGGAGGACCCAACTATATATTGCCTACAAGAGACCCACCTCACCCATAAAGATTCACATAGACTAAGAGTGAAAGGATGGAAAAAGATTTACCATGCAAACAGAAAAGAAAAACGAGCTGGAGTAGCTATTCTTATATCTGACAAAATAGACTTTAAACTAAAAACCATAAAAAGAGACAATGAGGGACACTACTTAATGATAAAAGGACTGATTCATCAAGAAGACATAACAATCATAAATATGTACGCACCCAATGTTGGAGCAGCCAGATTTATAAAACAAACTCTATTAGACCTAAAGAAGGAAATAGACACTAATACCATAATAGCAGGGGACCTGAACACCCCACTGTCAATATTAGACAGATCATCTAGTCAAGGAATCAGTAGAGAAACACAAGATCTAAACAATACACTAGACCAATTGGAATTGGCAGATATCTACAGAACATTCCATCCAACAACTTCAGAATATTCATTCTTCTCATCAGCACATGGATCATTCTCCAGGATAGATCACATATTAGGTCACAAATAAAAAAAATTGGAATTATCCCATGTATTTTCTCAGACCACAATGGATTAAAACTAGAAATTAATAACAAACGAACCTCTGGAAACTATACAAACACATGGAAATTAAACAGCATTCTACTTAATGACATATGGGTCCAAGAAGAAATCAAGCAGGAAATCAAAAGTTTATGGAAACTAATGAAAAAAATGATACATCATACCAAAACCTGTGGGATACTGCAAAAGCAGTATTAAGGGGGAAATTTATTGCATTAAGCGCTCACTTCAGAAGAATGGCAAGATGGCAAGTGAACAACCTAACACTTCACCTTAAAGAACTAGAAAAACAAGAACAATCCAAACCTAAAGTTAGCAGACGGAAAGAAATCATTAAGATCAGAGCAGAACTGAATGAAATTGAAACCCAAAAAACAATACAAAAGATCAATGAATCAAAAAGTTGGTTTTTTGAAAAGATAAATAAAATTGACAAACCATTAGCATGGCTAACAAAAAAAAGAGAGAAGATTCAAATAACAAAAATTAGAAATGAAAAAGGCGATATTACAACTGATTCATCTGCAATACAAGGAATCATTCGAGACTACTATAAACAACTATATGCCAACAAATTTGAAAATCTGGAGGAAATAGATAAATTTCTGGACACACACAAGCTCCCAAAACTGAACCATGAAGACGTAGAAAATTTGAACAGACCAATAACAATAAAGGAGATTGAAACTGTTATCAGAAGGCTCCCAAGAAAGAAAAGCTCAGGACCAGATGGATTCACAGCAGAATTTTACCAAACATTCAAAGAGGAATTGACACTGATTCTTTACAAACTACTCAAAAAGATTGAAACAGATGCAAATCTCCCAAACTCATTCTATGAAGCAAACATCATCCTGATACCCAAACCAGGTAAAGATATAACCAAAAAAGAAAACTACAGGCCAATATCCTTGATGAATATAGATGCAAAAATCCTCACTAAAATACTAGCAAACAGAATACAGCAACACATTCCTAAAATTATTCACCACGATCAAGTGGGATTCATCCCAGGGATGCAAGGTTGGTACAACATACACAAATCAATAAATGTGATACACCATATTAATAAAGTCAAACACAGGGACCGTATCATCATCTCTATAGATGCTGAAAAAGCATTTGATAAAGTTCAGCACTCATTCATGACAAAGACCTCTATAAGTTAGGTATAGAGGGAACGTATCTCAACATAATTAAAGCCATATATGACAAACCCACTGCCAATATCATCCTGAATGGTGAAATGCTGAAAGCTTTTCCTTTAAGAACAGGAACTAGACAAGGATGCCCACTCTCACCACTCCTATTCAACATAGTGTTGGAAGTACTAGCCAGAGCAATCAGAGAAGAGAAGGAAATAAAGGGCATCCAGATTGGAAAAGATGAAGTCAAACTGTCCCTGTTTGCAGATGACATGATCCTATATATCGAACAGCCTTAAAAACCTCTACAAAAATACTCTTGGAATTTATAAATGATTTCAGCACAGTAGCAGGATACAAAATCAACACGCAAAAATCAGTAGCATTTCTTTACTCCAATAGTGAACATGCAGAAGGAGAAATCAAGAAAGCCTACCCATTTACAATAGCCACCAAGAAAATAAAATACTTAGGAATTGAGTTAACCAAGGAGGTGAAAAATCTCTATAATGAGATCTACAAACCACTGCTGAGAGAAATTAGAGAGGATACAAGAAGATGGAAAGATATCCCATGCTCTTGGATTGGAAGAATCAACATAGTGAAAATGTCCATACTACCCAAAGTGATATACAAATTCAATGCAATCCCCATCAAAATTCCAAAGTCATTTTTCTCAGAAATGGAAAGAACTATCCAGACATTTATATGGAATAATAAAAGACCACGCATAGCCAAAGCAATGCTGAGCAAAAAAAAATAAAGCTGGAGGCATAACACTACCTGACTTTAAGCTATACTACACAGCTATAATAACCAAAACAGTATGGTACTGGCATAAAAACAGACACACTGATCAATGGAATAGAATAGAGAATCCAGAAATCAGCCCACACACTTACTGCCATCTGATCTTTGACAAAGGCACCAAGCCTATTCACTGGAGAAGGGACTGCCTCTTCAGCAAATGGTGCTGGGATAACTGGATATCCATATGCAGGAGAATGAAACTAGACCCATACCTCTCACCGTATACTAAAATCAACCCAAAATGTATTAAGGATTTAAATATACACCCTGAAACAATAAAACTTCTTAAAGAAAACATAGGAGAAACACTTCAGGAAATAGGACTGGACACAGACTTCATGAATACGACCCCAAAAGCACGGGCAACCAAAGGAAAAATAAACAAATGGGATTATATCAAGCTAAAAAGCTTCTGCACAACAAAAGGAACAATTAAAAGAGTTAAAAGACAACCAACAGAGTGGGAGAATATATTTGCAAAATATACATCTGACAAAGGATTAATATCCAGAATATATAAGGAACTCAAACAACTTTACAAGAAGAAAACAAGCAAGCCAGTTAAAAAATGGGCAAAAGAGCTAAGTAGGCATTTCTCTAAGGAAGATATACAAATGGCCAACAGACATATGAAAAAATGCTCAACATCACTCAGCATCCAGGAAATGCAAATCAAAACCACACTGAGATACCATCTCACCGTAGTTAGGATGGCTAAAATCCAAAAGACTCTGAACGATAAATGCTGGCGAGGTCGCGGAGAAAAAGGAACTCTCATACATTGTTGGTGGGACTGCAAAATGGTGCAGCCTCTATGGAAAATGGTATGGAGGTTCCTCAAACGATTGCAGATAGATCTACCATACGACCCAGCTATCCCACTGTTGGGAATATACCCAGAGGAATGGAAATCATCAAGTCCAAGGTATACCTGTTCCCCAATGTTCATCACAGCACTCTTTACAATAGCCAAGAGTTGGAACCAGCCCAAATGTCCATCATCAGATGAGTGGATATGGAAAGTGTGGTACATCTACACAATGGAATACTACTCAGCTATAAAAACGAATGAAATACTGCCATTTGCAACAACATGGATGGACCTTGAGAGAATTAAGTGAAACAAGTCAGGCACAGAAAGAGAAATACCACATGTTCTCACTTATTGGTGGGAGCTAAAAATTAATATATAAATACACACACCCACACCCACACACCCACACACCCACACACCCACACACCCACACACCCACCCACACCCACACACCCCAGGGGGGGGGGGGGGAAGATATAACAACCACAATTACTTGAAGTTGATAGGACAAGCAAACTGAAAGGACATTGTTCCGGGGGAGAAGGAAGGGAGGTTTTGGTGATGGGGAGCAATAATCAGCCAAAATGTATATCGACAAAATAAAATTTAAAAAAGAAAAAAAAAAAAATTAAAATAAATAAATAAATAAATAAATAAATAAAATTAAAAAAAAAAAAACAAAGATAACTTGTCATTGGGTTTTGTTATATATGTAAACTATGTTGTGAATGTGGTTCAAAGTAACATGTTTGATTAAGTGAAGTAGTAATGACACATAAGAAGTTTGTCATTTTAACATTAACTACAAAGCTAGTGGTAACAAGCACAGGTTCCTTTAATGTACTAGTCTGCTTGATTGAAAGAAAATTTAAAAAGAATATTATGAGTGGTTATATTTGCTTAAGCATTTTTAAATGCCTTTTGAAGGCTTTTGATCATTACTACTAGTTCTTTTTAAGATAACACTTAAACTAACATTTGATTTGTTTCCAGAATAAATATAATTCTGTAAAAGGCACAATAACAGTTAACACTGAGAAATATCAGATTCAAGTGACATTTATACATTTGAAAACTTCTAGTGATAGATTACCTACTCATGTTAAGCAGTTTGCTTTATTTAGATGCTTTCCCACTTGTCACCGTCTCCTAAGAAAGAAAAACAAAGATGAATAGTTCATAAACTTTATTATATGTGGTCATGTTACACGTTTGTCTTCTCTTCCTCTAGTTCCATCCTATCTCTTCAGCTTCCTCTCTTGCTTGCATTTTTTTTTTTTTTTTTTGATGAAAGTGAGGTTAAATTTAAATTCAGGAAGAATCTGATAGGATTTTCTTCTCTTTCTGTTGTACTTGATCCCTTATCCTCAAATTCAAAGACTTACAACAGCAGGGTGAGACCTATTTTTTCTAACCTGGACCCCATACCCATAATGATTGCTTCACTTGGCCATTTATTCTTGAGTGTCATCATCTCTGATCATCTGCTTTTGTTTCTCTGACAGGGTGTTCTTGGTATTTAATAGTTGTTTGTTTTTAATTACTCGTCACTTTATTTTATCTCTCTTGAGCCGCCAGGCAGAAGACTGCCTTATTTTAATAGGAATAAAGAAAAATAACTGAAGGATTTACTATCTTTCATGTAACTAATACAGTCTCATTGATTAAGATCCAGCAATTTTAAAATCATAACAGGACAGCCATGTACTGAATTTTTTGTGGGGAGTGCTGGTTTGGGGATCTTCCCTAAAATTTTACAGTGATTGTAATATTAGTATTGAGGTTAATAAAACAATAGGAGTTTTAAGTAGCAAAAACAGAAGAATGATTTTTTTGACTGCCTTTTGAACTTTGAAATCTTGTGGTGTTGCCCTTACTGATTTAGAAGAAAGTTGCTGCAGCGCGCTTACTATTTGCACTTGAGCATTTGTCAGTTGCCCTGTCCTTGTTTTATCCATTATACCAATTTGATTTAGGCAGTATGGCCTTTAACTTAAAAGATTTTTTTAGTAAATAAAAAAGATCAAAAGTACCAAAAAATAAAATTTGCTTTTAGTGAGAGTATCAAATAAAAAACTCCTTTCATTAATGCTTTATAGAAATGTGGGATCTTTTCCATGCCACCTAAAGGAGGTCATTCAGAGGCTGGTGAAAATAAACACATCTTGTGTGTTCTATATAAGTGACAGAAAGAATATCCAGTTTGCTTTGATCATGGGCTGTCAACCTCTGTTTGACCTTGTGCATTATTAACCCAAATGGGCGCTGTAGTTTAGACATACTGCTCATGGATATAGACAAGAGTCACTCGTTCTTTGTACTGCCTTTGACTGTAGGAATAAATGGTAATGTAATGTTGAAGGGATGGCTTAGATATCTGAGAGAAATTACTTGAAAGAACAGTTGAAAATAAAGGGAAAAATGGATAAAGAAGAAAAGTGTGTGTTTGAGACAGAAGATACCTTGTTGTATAACATCTTTTTTCTATAGGAAATTTCCTTATGTAACATTTTGTTGAGCAAACTTATAAATTATTGGATTGTCATATTATGAATATATTCTTTGTTTTATGTAGATTTATCTTTGAGTTCTTCATAAATTGAAGTTGGGGGAGGTACCAGAATATTTCAACTTGAATTTGTAAGATAAATTGCCTTAAAAAAAAATTGACTTGTTAGGAACAAAGAAGAACTTGCCCTTTCAGTTAGTAATTACACAGTTTAAAAGAAAACAAAAAACCCAACTAAGTCTTGTTAACTAGATTCACTGGTAGTAATCAGGTCATTATTATTATTTTTTTTAACTAAAAAAGTTTTTGGTTGATTTTTAATTAAAAAAATTTTTTTGGCATGAGAAGGTAAAAATTATATTGGGTTTTAGGTTTGGCCTTTTGTAAGAAACAAGTTAGATAATGGAAGTTATTTTCAGTTACAATTAATTTTTCCTTAAGTCCAGTTATACGAACTGCCATTAATTCAGTTATCAGTTTTATGTTATTCTTTAAAATGTCAGTGGCAGATACAGTGCATCATTGTGTGCTTTTACCAGTCACAGTCCCATGGTTTTAGCTATCCTTTCCCACCACTAGAAAGTTTCTTTCTATATGGAAAGTTAGTTTAAAATGTTGGACTGTTTGACTTAATAGGTATTGTTGATTATGTGTTGTTTAATTTCTTGTCTACTTCCATTGTTTGGATACCGCCTATACTGTATGCTGATTACTCTCAGATCTCTGTTTCTGATGCTTCTCTCTGTTTCCAAGGTGCAGATTTGTGTAACGCACTCTTTCCTGGAGTTCTTTTGGATGACCCATAGATGCCTCAAATCATCATGCCAGAGCCTCCTCCTAATCTACCTCACCTTTTCCCCAGCTAGTGTTTCCACTAGTATTGCCTATCTTGCTTAGTTGTGGTCATCTGGAAGTTTTCCTTGATTGCTTGTTTCTCTCTTCTCTTTTCCCATTCTCAAGGATTGATTCTGCTTCCAAAGTATCTTTTTCTTCCTCCCCTCCCTTTTAGTCTCTTACTCTCCCTCTCCTTTAGTCCCTTCCTCCCTTTTTATTTTGCCCAATGTTATTAGTGTTTTATTGCTCATGTAGTGGTAAATGTTCCTCTTGGAAACTGAGTTCTTATGTTTCATCAAATTGCCATGATCTAGACACATGTCTTTTAAAATTAGTTTCTCCCCGTCCCTATTTCTAGTGTCTTAGTTACGGTTCTCATTATCTCTTGCTCTTAACATTACAGTAGGTCTTTTAGCTTGTTCTCACCTTTTTTTCTGTTCCAGTCCATGTTTTTCCCTCTTTCAGATCCTTTTAATGCTTCCTTCTCAGATGCAGGACACACAAAGATACAATTTTTAAGTGTAACAAGGTGTTTTTTTTTTTTTTTTTATTTGTTCCTTGCCTATCTCTCCTACCTCTTTTCTTGCCACTTTCCCATAGAATTCTACTCCCTCCCCCAAACAATTATAAAATATTCCAAGGACATAGTGTGTTTGCATATGATCTTCCTTTTTTTCTGGAATATCTTCTCTGTTTCCCCCAAATGCTTGCTTGTGCATGTGTGCACGCATGCTCACACCCACACACCCATCTGATGTTAATCCTCCCTGGCCAAATAGTTCATCTTTGGAACTCATGTTAAAGGCAGTATCTCCTGGGAGGTCATCGTGATTCTAACCCTCACCTCTCACCTCTAAGGTCCACAGAGGTAATCACTCTCTGTTCTGTGCTATTTCTTTATCTTGTATAAACATCTGTTGTTGCCTATTACATTTTATTATTTGTTTACATATTTGTCTCTCTACTATATTGAGTTTTGAGGTCAGGGTATTGGCCTCAGGACTATCCTTTTTTTTTTGGAGTCTTTGACCCTCTGACTCTACTATGTATGATTTTCCTTTTCCTGGGAAACAGATAAATTGATAGACTAAAAACTGCTTGTCAGCTGTTCTAAGAATGGCCCTCCAAGGTTGCTGTGAGTCCCTTGTCAGAAACAGGCTGTACATTTGCAAAAAGAACATTCTAATTTTTAAACTTATAATTTCAAATTTCTGATATTGTATTAAAGACCCTCTTTTAAAAAATCATGCTGTTTTGCTTACAGACTAGGAAGAAACCTGCCTTTCTTGTCCTAAATGAGGTAAGAAGCTCATATTTGTCACTTAATGGTCCATAGTTTCTTTTCAGAGGGTAGTAGTAAAAGGGGTAAGAATACTCCCCTTTTGGAGTAGTCACCTACCTGGTCATTCTTGCAGAAACTGGGCTGTGAATGGCAGCACCTTGTTCTCCCCACCAAACTAAATTAACTGGGCCAGCTAAGGACCATGACCATTGGATTAATTGAAGCATCTCATCTTGAATCAGAGGCTAGGAAAGGTGGAGAAAAACCTGTTAGGGTTTGGCCTTGAGTTTGGCACACAATTATGATTACTCAATACATGTTTGTATTAGGTTGAACTGATTCTTCCTTTTCTTGAGAAAAGAATTTAGTATCATTTTGCTGTCATTGTATTAACAAGTAATTGTTAACATGTTATTTTATGTTAAATATATATTATATAATAAAAGTAACGTAACTATAGATTTGATGAATGAGCAAAAAACACCAGATATACCACTAAAATTGAAAAAAAAAATCAACTGGCTGTTGTGGGGCAAGAAGTAGAAGTTTTAGGAAGGTTAGCTTGACGTAGCATCTTGCGAAAGGAGTGAAACAGATCTGTGAGGACAGTGATGTTTTGTCTCTTCTTTACTGAGGTATCCTTGCTTTCTCGAACAGTGCCTGATAAATAGTTAGCATTGAGTTATTCATTGAATTGAATTGAAAGCTGATTAGATAAAGACCAAGTTTCTCTGGATAAGTTGTTATTTGTGGGTTAGATCTTCTTATCCTCTACCATATGTGAATTCATTTTGTACAAGTCATATGTCATGGTTCTGTTTATTCTAGTCTTTTTTCTGTTCTTGCTAGGACTTTGTAAACCCCCTCACCCCCCCCCGCCCCAATATGCTAATTTGGAGTTAATAATGGTATTGGAAGAACAAGGTTTCTGGAAGCCATTTATGTCTGTCTTCATTTTCTCTTCATTTATAAGAGTTTTTTGTTGATTCCTAAAGTGAGGGGTGGGGGTGGGAGTCATGTTCAGAGCAAATTTTGTCCAATTTCCTGTTACAAGCTTTAAGTTGCTTGTCTCCTAACCATGGAAGAACATGGAGATGAGTAGGAGAGAAGGCAGAAAATTAACATGTGATATAGTCTAGTGAGAAATTTGATTGGAAATAAGGGAGAAAGTATATTTTAGGGTTGAATTCCTGGTTACTTTTTTAAAAAATAGAAACAAAATGAAGGAATAAACTTCCATTTAAAAGGTTAGAAACTGAATTTGCAAATGAGGCACAGAAAAAGCAGTTCAGAGGTAGTAAGTCACTTTAAAATACAAAACAGTTTTGTAGTTATCTAAAATCTTTTTGGCGAATAGTATTTGGCATATTTCATGATTACTGTTACATCAACAGTTGCTTTGTTTTTGCCATTTTAAGCAAGAGAGTGAAAGAGGTCAGTGTATTATGTACTGGCAACAGCTGGCTGATAGCATTGCCTACTTACGTAATTTAATATATGTATTGGCTGTTGTCCTAACAACTCTGTAGGTGGAGGCTCCAGAAAGCATGCAGAAACTTGCTTTAGCAGGATTAAAGAAGAAATCAACATGATCTAAGCCTGTTCTTTCAGCCAAGAATGATTTCCTATTGTTTGGTTTGAAAGACATTCTACTTATTCTTGGTGTGTGTGTTTATACAACAATAGAGAGGGAAAAAACAAAAACAAAAAACCTCATGATTTTTTTCTCCCCTTATTGTATGCTCTATTAATTTTTAATCACTCAGTAGTGTTGTTTAATAGCTGATAACAAATAAAAAGAAAAACAAATTTCCTTTAAACCCATACACCATGCTACAAAAGTATTTAATATCAACTTTTTTTGTTTCTTACTTATGGTTGCACTTAGATTCAGGTGCTCTCTGGGCCATATGAATAAAGTTACTTAGATTTTTAGACTACGTTAAGGCATCTGTGATACTGGAAAATTGGATAGGGGTGGTAATGAAGAAGTAAAATCCACAGGAAATATGCCACTCTACTTTTAGCTAACAGCTGTTGATGCAGATCCTATTCAGAGTACCCTATATTTACCTCTTTTACTGTTTTTATAGCTTTAAGTCTGAGGCCAGTCCCTACCACATCTTTGGTGACAGGATGGCATCTTTGTGGGTATAAGAAAGTGTGCAGACACAATCCAGCACAGCTCTGTGTGGCTACCCATATAAATAAATCTGTATTTTAATAATCTCTTTGTACTGTTTTCAGAGTTCCTTAGGGGCAGCCACTATATATGTATCCCAGACCTAATACAGTGGTTGACGGTGATGGTTGACAAATGAATGAACCAACTCATAAGTTTGCTTTTTTTTTTTTTTTATATGTTTATCCTCCTGATCCCCTGCACCCTCTGCCTCTATCAGAACCATATTCCTCTGTGGATTTTCATAGAACCTTTTCTGTATCTCTTCCTTATTAGATTGCATTACATTGAATTTAATTCATGTCATAGAAAACCTGAAAAGCAGAGGCTTAAATAAGAGAGGGGATTTATTTTGCTTATATAATACAAAGTCCATAGTTAGGAAGTTGCTGGCTTTGGTTTACCAGTTCAAAGGTGTGAGGGTAAACCCTTTGAACTGGTAAACCAATTTGTGAGGTCTTTATAGTGAGGGTGTGAGTGCTGAAGTCTGTGTAGTTTTATTGGTCTTTCCCTTATGGTGTCAAATGGTTGCTACCCTCCAGCCGTCACATGTACTTTTCCAAAAGGAGGACGTACCAAAGGGGACATACCAGCTGAGTCTGCCCTTCATTTAAAGGAGTTTCACGGGAAGTCCCACTCAAAACCCTGTGTTGCATCTCATGGATGCAAGCATCTCAGGTCTGGGACCACATCACAGGACTACCTCTATTTATAAGGGAGGCTGGGAAATGTAGTGTTTAATTTGTTTTAGGCTGTACACCTTGTTGCTCCAACAGAACTGGAGTTCTGTTCATAAGGAAGAGAAGGAGAATGTTCATTGGGGGCTAATTTGATGTCTCTGCTACAGGGTGTAAACTATGGGGCAAGATATGCATTTCATTTATCATTTACTAGGACCAGTGTACTGAAGGAGTCCTCAACATACCTCTGAACAAATGACCCTTCTTTCTCCTATTACCTTTATTCAGAACATTTAAGAAATAACACAGTTGACATTTGAGAACTTTTCTTCTTCTTGTTTACCATGAGTGGTCTCTGATGAAGTAATAAAAACAAAATACACAGGAGAAGTTCATGATTCAGATGTTGGATACAAAAATTTTAAAAAAATTGGGACTTGGCACATACTTTTCACTCCTAGGACCTGCAGTGACCATATTTAGAATAGAATCTATAAGGAAAGCATGTATTCCATTGTTTCTGAGATTCAGTTCTGTGATACAGTAATTATAAGCTGGTTTAGAAACCAGAAATTTTAAAAGAATTTAGACAGAAAACAAAAGTAGATTTTATAATGATTATCATAGAGGGTCTTAACCAGCTGGAAAACAGGTTGAATGACAGTTAAATTCATTTTATAATTAAATGTTAGAAGTGTTTTGTATAATTCTAAATAGTTTAAGTTACAGGTGAGAATGATGCTTCCTTTTACTAAGATGAAAATATCATGTTTTAGGTGTAACTTGAAGAAAATGGAGAATTAGCTGTAACCAGTGAAAAATCTAACCAATGGGAAGAGTCTTATAAAACTTGTAGATTTTCTGTAAGTTGGGCCATTGGATATTATTAGAGGGAAGTTAAGTATATCTAATTCTCATCTTAAAATGCAATCTGCACATTCTGCAATAGTGTCTTTTTTGTGTTTCTGTAGAGATATATTATTGCATCATTGTCACGAACTATCTGGACATAATTATGTTCTAATGGCCCATTCTTCAGTGTTTTTCTTCTTAGGTATATGTATGTGTGTGTTCCTGTCTGCTTTTCTCAGTGTAGATGCATTTAGAAAGACACTGACAGAATCACGTGATAGAAACTGTTTTGGCAAAAATACATACTAAAGTGGAGGTCAAGGATCTTTTTAACAATATGTTTTAGAAGTCAGCAGTTCATTCTTTGTGCCAACCAATGATGTGCTTTCTAGCTCAAAAATTTCTTTTCTGTTACAAGAAGGATCAGAAAAGCAAGTTTATGGCAAAACTAAAAAGTTTAATTTGGTGCTTTTCTTAAGTGCCTTTCAATATTTTATGATAGCTACTAAAGGAAAAGACTTGTTTTTCTTTAAATGAGTAAATGGTTTGAGTCAACATATTTTATAGTATTTTGGTCATCTATAATTGAAATATCGATTAATTAACTTTGATATTTTTACCATTATAATAAACAAAGGATTTGGTGTCACTGATAAGTAAATTTAGAAATAGTAATTAAAAAGAACATGAGACCAGAACTGGTGGATATTCCATTGAGCAAATTCTAAGAAACTTTAAAAATTTCTTTCTTCCTTCTAGACTGCAAGCTTTTTCTTATTTATCTTGTCATTTCAGGTATTTGCATATAGAGAAAGTTGAAATATACCAGCTTGGTAATCAGTAATGGGTAGCTTGAGAGGTATATTTAGGACTTATAAAACTCAGAGTTACCTTGGGCACATGGTGCCCCGAGTATATGTTTCTGATCCCCTCATTGTCCCATTGCTTAAGTAACTCTGGGCAACTGTTAGAGCCATAGGGCTTGGTGTTAGAGGGAAGATACAGCTGAGACGCTAGGTCTTAGGCAGAAGTTGCACTGTGTAGGTGGAGCCTTATCTGTGATTCTAATGGTGGTGGAGAGGAATGTCAAAGACCTAGAGCCCTGGGGAGTCTTATCTCTCCTGGAGACTTGGAGCAGCGTTTCTGAACCTCATCAGATCCAATGATCCTTTTATATAACAAATGTTTTGCAACGTATCCTTTGTTATTCAGGAGCGAGATTCATGAATAATATGGTCTACCTATACTCATAATTATGAATCAGTTAACACAGTATTCTGAGTGTAATCAATATAAGGAAAAAATAATATAAAAAATTGATAATGTAATATATATTTCAAAATAGAAATGCTCAGGCACAAATACACTAGATGATCTAATGAAATGGCCTATATATAGAATTACAGAGAAAGTGAGAGTAAAGAATGCAGTCCGATGTGTATGTAGCCTTAACAGCTTAAATACCAGGAACTGCATTGCTCTAGTGATGTGCCTTTTTAGAATGGACAACTCTTGCTGAAGTTCTCAATAAAACAAAGTCTGCTCTTTCCTCCATTTTCACCGACATTGGATTCCTGAAACTGTGTAGAAATACATTATTTGTAAAATAGAGGGAAGTTCTAATGAGACATCATAAGTATGTTTTTTAACCTACATGAATGTTCGGTGGGACATTCAGAACTCATGCAGCACATAGTTGAATTCTTTGTACAGGACAGACCTGTGCAGTGGTTGACTCTAGCACCTCTGACTTCTTACTGAATGGCAGTTGCATCTCCTATCAGTGTCACAACCAAAGAGATTTGATAGATTAAACCAATTATTAAAGTTTCTGTATGGCCTGGAGCACCCAAAACAAGATTAAAACAAACAAACAAACAAAAACCAAAAACCAGAATAGGGATATGAATATATATATATGTATAATTTGCTTGTTTTCACATATGTACACATAAATGTATATAAGAACAAGCAATTTATGGAAGAGGAAGTGCAGGTGGCAAATAAACATGAAAAGATTTTCATTCTTACCAGTAATCAGGGAAATACACATTTAAATGAGGTACTTTTATGTTATGTATTCAGTCCTATTAATCATATACTGTAGTTTCGGAATGACTAATCTATCCCACTGTGAAAAAGAAATTTTACTAACTAGAGTATTTTGTTCAGTCCTTTTGTTAAGTTATTTAGGTTAGTTTTTTCCTTTGTCACCCCCAGTCAATGTGGTTCTGTTATTAATTTGAAATACAATTAGATTACTTTATTACCACTGTATTCCACTATGGATTCTCCCCACTTCCTAGTTTAAGTTTTTGCGTATGTGAAACATTATTATGGTTTTCAAAGTCAGAACTATATTAAATGGTTTACTTAGAGCGGTATCGCTGCTATTTTACTGTCCCCATTACTGCATTTACTTATATGGGTACAGACTCATGGTTTTTTATTTCTGTGAGTAATAATCTGTATACAGATCTGTGTGAATTTTAAAAATATTCTTTTTGTTTGTTTTTAGTTAAATGATAGGATACTGTAGATATTCTTTCGTTCTTTACTGTTTTGTCATATAACGTGGGAAGTCTGCATCAGTTGATAGAGATCTTCCTCATTCTTTCTTCTGACTGCATAGTATTCTATTGAGTAGATGTAGAATGGTTAATTGAACTATTTTCCTATGTGTTGGCATTTAGGTTGTTTCCAATCTTTTGCAATTCCCAAAGTGCTGCAATGAGTAAACTGTTATGTATCTTCAGGATAAATTTCTAGGGTAGAGATCTATAAGTACATTTATAGATATCACCAAGTTACTCTACAAAAGGTTATAATAGTTTGTATTTTTACCAGAATTCTAACCAAAAATTGTGTGGGTTAATATTAGTGGGTTTCTTATATTGAACCAACCTTGCATTTCTGGAGTGAAGTCCACATGGTGTGTTTTTCCTATTGTTGTATTGAATTTTCTGTGTAAAAAATACTGAATAAAATATTAGCATTGGTTTCTATGAGTGATATTGTTCCCTAGTTTTATTTTTGGAAGTGTCTAGTTTGGGTATCAGTATTAAACTTGCTTCCTAAAAAGAATTAGGACATTTTCCTTCATTTTCAGTACTCTGGAACAATTTGTAGATCATTGGAACTATCTCGTCTTTGAAGACTTAGTTGAATTCCCTCTGAGAACTCATCTGGGCCTTTTGCTTTTTCGTGGGTTGGTTCGTAAATAAATTTCTGTTTATTTTCTATGGAGATTGGTCTGTTTAAGCTTTACGATTCTAATGGGGACAAACTTGGTAATTTGTAATACTGTAAGAAATAATCCATATCATCTTGGTTTAAAATTTATTTGCATAGAAGTCTGCAAAAGTGATCTCTTAGGATATTAAAAGTTTCTTCTGTTTTTATGATTATTTCCTTGTTGTTATTTTTTATTTGGTCTATTTGTATTTCTTATTTACTTTGTCATTCTTTTAGTTTTTGGGCTAAGTTCTTGCAATTTTACTGATAAGTTTTTGGGAATATGAAATTTTCTCTGCTCACTGGTATAAATCCTGGAGATTCTGATGCATAGTGTACTCAATATCACTATTTAGAAATTTTCTGATCTCAGTTTATATTTCCCCTTTTACCCAAGTTTTTCAGAAGAAGATTTTTAAAAAAATTTCTAATTTTTTGCATTTTGATCAGATAGTGTTGTTTTTAATTTTTCTGCTTTAAAAAGAGATACTTCTTTGTGGTTTATTTTGTCATTATTGTAAATGTTCAATGGCTGCTTCAGAAGAAGGTGTATTCTCTATTATTAGATGGTAACATTCAATATAGATACATAAGATCAATCCTTATTGATTCTGTTTGTCTTCTACCTACTTTTGGGAAGGGGGGGCTTGATTTGTCTTGCATGGAGAGTGTGTTAAAATTTGTTATGTTGGGCTGGACAGTTAGCTCAGTTGGTTAGAGCATGGCCTTGTAAAACCAAGATCAAGGGTTTGGTTCTGTCTACTGGCCAGCTGCTCCCCCCAACTCCAATAAATAAATGAAGTTTGTTATTGTTAGTGTATATCATCTTGTAACTTCAGCTTTGTTTTACAAGGGTGGCTGCAGTGTTATCTGGTGCTTAGTTATTTATACATGTTCTAATTCTGTTGTCACTTATGCCTCTGAAGCGCTCTTCTTTTCATGTTTAATCCATTTTATCTTGAATTCTACTTTGATCTCTTTTGCTTGTTAAACTTTTGACTATCTCTTTAATTTTAGCCATGCTTAGCTTTAGGTTTGTCTTGTGTATGTAATAATATAGAGTTGCATCTTGTTTTGTGAGCCAAATTTAAAATATTTTTCTTGTAATAGTCAAGCTTCTTTACATTCATTGATATGACTGCAACATTTGATCTCAACTATGCGATATTCTAGAATTATGTATATTATTTTATATTTGTTATGTTTCTCTATGACATCTTTTTTTTCCTTTAAATTTTAGAATATTATTTAGGAAGTCTTGTATTATTAGTGGTTTTTTATTTATACCTTTTAAGTGCCTCTAGTCTTATTACCTATTTAACCATTTACTCTCTGCTCTGTCAGTGTTCAGTAGTATCCTTTAATCCTTCACATTTGCCAACCAATTAATGTATTTTACTTTCTTGTTACCCTATTCCTTCTTTTCACACTTTTTGCATTATTTGTACCTTGTTACAACATACAGCATTTGTATACCTTTGACTTTCAAAGATTAATGACCCACCTTAATCTTAGATCTACAGTTAAATGTGTGAATGAGTTAATCCCTACTCCTTTTGCTGAAATTTCTCTTTTATCTCTTGGTTGTATGACATTCATCTTGTAGTAGATTCTTCAAAGTGGGGTCATCGATTGTTGTATGTTTAAAACTCTTTAATAAGCCTTGATACGTGAGAGATAACTTGGTTGAATATAAAGTTTATTATTTATACTTGCATTGAATTTCTAAAAAATGCTTTTCCATTGTTGCCTTGCATTATATTTTGTTTTAGTCATCTCTGATGTCAGTTAAATGTACTTACCTTTGTTCATTTTTTTTTTCTTTTTTTTTCTTAGAATCTTTTGGCATTTTTTCTTTGTTTTTGAAGCCTAGGACTTTATTAGGATGCTTCTTGGAGTTTATTGTTCTAGGTAAATTCTCCCAGGTACTAGTTGGCCCTTTCAACATGTACATTTAGATTTTCTTTCATTTCTGGAAAGTTTTCTTGGATTATAATTTAAAATATTGGTTCTGTTCCTTTGTTTCTTTTTAACATTTTTTTCTGCTGGGACTCCAGTTTTATGAATGTTATTCCTTCTTACTTGTTTTCTAATTCCATCACTTTCTCTCTGACTTTTTTTTATTTATTTTTTTTTACTTTATCTCATTTTTATGATCTTGGTTGTTTTCCTGACTTTGTTCAGTACTTACTAATTTTTTATTGGTATTTCAGAATGGAACTTTATGTTTAGATGGGACCATTTTTGGGTTGACCTAGTCAGGAAGGTTTTGAAGGCATAAATACAAATCTAAATCTGAAATGAATTCTAGACTATTTATTTACAGACGGCAAGGGAAAAACATTCCAGACAGAGTAGAAAATACTTTTTAAAAAAAACCTTTGCTCATTGATTTCCTTGCCATTTCTACTGCTATCATTCTTGTCCCAGCCCTTTTCAGGTGAGACCTAGATCATTACTAGGAATTGAAATGATACGTGAATAGTATTTTCATTTTCTTTTAAACTAGCTGACAAAGGATTCATTATAATTAGTAGCAGTGAGTAGAATAAATTATTTTTCTATTAGTATTTGACTTTGTGAATATGAGGTAAAGTGAGTGACATTTATGCCATGGGCCATCTTGTTGTTTAGACTGCCTTGTGGGAAATCCTTTTGGCCGTGCGTTCAGCAAATACTATTACTCATCTCTTACATGTTGGACATTGAACTAGGCACTGGGGACATGGTTCCTGTCCTCAACTAAAATAAGCCCCTTTAAAGGAGAGCTTTAAATCTCATTCTACTCTGTGTTGAATGGCTGAATGGGAAGATTCAGATGTAATTAAATTATATAGTTCCTGAAAGACTAATGAATATTGCTTTTGAAATGTAAGAATATATCTTTTAGAATATAATAATATCAATTATGTTGATTTAAAAATTTTATAGACTCCCAAGTGTTGGTAGTGTTTAAAGATATGACATTATATTTGAAATTAGGTGGGGTTTTTTTGTTGTTTGTTTAACGAATATATACCAAACTATGGAAAATTGAGGGAGAATTTTCTAACAGTAAGCACTGTTAGCAATGTTTGATTGTTTATATTTATTGCCCAAAGCACTTTTATTCTAGGACTGTTCTTTTTTAAGGATGGTTAAAACTAGGATAGGTTGTCATTTGTCTGGAATTGTTTTTTCTATAGGCAGTCTCATGTTGTCTCCCTCTGTCTGCATCTGTGATTTTCTTGAAAGCAGAGATTTCTGATTGAAAGAAAATCTTTGCTCTCTACTGATAGCTTTATGTAGAAACCTGACATGACAGGGCACTTTTGGATCAAATCTCGAGCCTTAAAAAAACACTGAAAAATATAATCTAACGATGATGAGGTTCAACAAGGTAAGGTTCAACAGGGCAAAATTTAAACCTTTGTTTTATTGTCAATGTTTTCTGGCATCAAGATATGATTTCAAGAAGAGAAGGAAATAGTTTTTGATACCAAAGATACTATTTAATGACTTAAATGAATATCAGTATTTTGTGAACAATGAAAAAACAGGAAGGATATGTGATTATAGTTTTGATTTTTACGTCACTTTAATTAGAGATTTAGCCTCAGCCTGTTCCCTGTTGGACCACTTTACCTCAGCTGTTTCCGTTACTCAGTTGTGAATATTTACATTTCTTTTAAAAGATTGCCTCTCTACATAGATAAATTCCTATAAAGACCATTATAGAAAGTTGTTATAACTCCTAAGCGTAATCTGGAGTCTAAAATATTTCTAGGCAGCAGCAATCTTGTGCATGCTTGACCTTTGGGAAATCTAGTTCTTTTCTGTGGCTTATTTGTATTCTAACACTTCCACCTGCCTTGTGCCTGGGCTGGCTTGAATCAGTATCTGTCTGACTCTAAGTTTTGCGTTCTTTCCATTTTACTGTGCTTTACCAATTTATTGAATTACTATTTTATGCCAAGCATTGTGTTAGGGGCTGAAGATAAAAGGATGAATAAGGCAGAGTCCTGTCCATTATTTGATAGGAAAGACAGTGTACCAGTTATCAATTTATTGTTTCTCAGCCCCCAACCCAGCCTTCTTTGCTTTGCTTGTTGGTACTGGAACTGGACCCTGTGGTATTTGTCCATTGTTAGCTTTGATAGTAGAGGGTGCTGGAAGGAAATTGCAAGGTGATAGCAGCAGGAAAGCACTTCTCTTCTGGGTTCCAGGCCTCCCACATGTTTTATTCACTGCAGAAATCAGGGATGGGTGCCTGGAAGGCCTGGAAGAGCTCACATAATAGCATAGATCCTGCCTCCTTTCCAGTGACATTATAGGCTGTCTTAGTCTGCTTGGCCTGCCATAACAAAATACCATGGGTGGGTGGTATTGTAAACAACAGACACTTATTTCTCACAGTAGGCTAGGAAATCCAAGATTAACATGCAGGCAGATTTGGTGTTTGGTGAGGACCTACTTCCTGGTTCATAGATGGTACCTTATAGCTGTGTCCTCACATGGTGGAAGAAGTAAGGTGGCTTTATGGGGTCTCTTTTATAAGGGCACTTCTCAAAGACTCCACCTCTTAGTACTATCACATTGGTGATGAGATTTCAACATATGAATTTTGCGGAGACACAAACATTCCGACCATGTAACAGGTCATATTCCTCACGAATAAATAACAGTCATTGTAATTACCTGATCTGCCATTCTTTCTCTGACTGGATAGCATTTTTCTTTTATTATCCAGTTTTAGCAGCACTTCCATCTTGAAGTCTTCCCTAAACTTCTAGTTCAAGTTAGGTTTCCCAACTTGCACTCCTTTAAAGCATCTTGAATTTACCATATCTGTATTTTCTTGTTAGGCTATGTTATAATTTTTGGTTGGCTTGTGTTTTTCTTCCTGAAAACTGTGAGCTCTTTTTTGTTTCAGTATCTCCAGTGCCTAACATAGCCTCTCAAGTGCTTACTGAATTGATTTAAATCTTCTGTTCCACTCTTTACTTCCATTGAGAAAAACATTGTTTCTGAGAGACAATAATAGCAGTCTCTTACTGAGGAATGTGTGAGGCACTTTTTTTTTCTTTTGAAAAAAAAATCTTTTTAAAATTGTAACAAAATTGATTGTACATATCTGTGGGATACAGAGGTGAATATCAACACCCATATGCAATATGTGATGCTTACTTCAGAATAATTATTATATTCAATAATATACAATATCATTGCTGTTCGTGGCCCTTTACCCATTCCTCCCTCCCTTTCCACTTCTAGTAACCCCAGTTGTCCTTTTGAAAGTTCAGAGTATTATTGGGAATGTTGTATCTTTCTTTCTTTCTTTTATTTATATGTTTATAATTTTAGCTCCCACTTATGAATGAGAACATACAGTATTTCTCTTTCTGAGTGAGGCAATTTTATATGCTTTGCTTTATTTAATCTCATTTGGACTTAAGGAAACAAGTTTAGAGAAGTTAACTATCTTGCCCCCAAGTTTACATGGCTAAGAAGTGATAGAGTTAATTTTTTTTGTTTGTTTTTTTTTGTGACCGGCTGCACCGCGCTCAGCCAGTGAGCGCACCGGCCATCCCTATATAGGATCCGAACCCGCGGCGGGAGCGCTGCTGCGCTCCCAGTGCCACACTCACCCGAGCGCGGTCGGCCCTAGAGTTAATTTTTAAACCTGGGTCTTTCCCAATCCAAAGAACCTTAAAATATTGTTAAAAAAAATAGATGTTAAAAGTTAAGTAGACTTGGAATATAACTCTTTTGTATATTTTTAATATTTATTTTCATTGTAATTGGTATAGATCTGTGAGAGTACCATAACAATCCAGCATTTGGTTAAAAGTCTTAGTTTTATTTATACTTAGAGATTTATTTATTAGCAGCAAATTGCTTATTGAAAGCATCTTATCCTCTTCAAAAGTAGAATTAATAAAATGGTTCTTTCCAGCCCAAATGTCCATCATCAGATGAGTGGATGCGGAAAATGTGGTACATCTACACAATGGAATACTACTCAGCTATAAAAACGAATGAAATACTGCCATTTGCAACAACATGGATGGACCTTGAGAGAATTATATTAAGTGAAACAAGTCAAGCACAGAAAGAGAAATACCACATGTTCTCACTTATTGGTGGGAGCTAAAAATTAATAAATAAATTCACACACACACACACACACACACACACACACACACACACACACACACACACACACACACACACACACACACACACACACACACACACACACACACACACACACACACACACACACACACACACACACACACACACACACACACACACACACACACACACACACACACCAGGGTGGGGGGAGAAGATATAACAACCACAATTACTCGAAGTTGATACGACAAGCAAACAGAAAGGACATTGTTGGGGGGAGGGGGGAGGGAGAAGGGAGGGAGGTTTTGGTGATGGGGAGCAATAATCAGCCACAATGTATATCGACAAAATAAAATTAAAAAAAAAATTTATAAACTATTGAGAATAAAAGGTAAAAATCCAAAAAAAGAAAAAATAAATAAAATAAAATAAAATAAAATGGTTCTTTCACTGTTCCATGGTGTGCAAGTTTTTGTAGGGACATAAGTTTTCAGCTCTTTTGGGAAAATACCAAGAAGGGTGATTGCTAGATCTTTTGGTAAGAGTGTGTTTAGTTTTCGTGTATGGTTATATACTGCCAAACTGTCTTTCAAGTGACTATGTCATTTTGCATTTACACCAGGAGTGAATGAGATTTCCTATTGCTCCGTATCCTTGCCTTTTGTGAACAAAGACAGTTCTATTTTTTTTTTTTTCCAGTCAGTACTCCTGTTTTGTTTTTTTTTTCCCTTGTTTTATTGCATTAGCTAGGATTTTCAGTATGATGTTGAAAAGGAGTGGTGAGAGAGGATAAGCTTTCCTTGGTTCTGATCTTAGTGGGAAAGTTTTAAATTTCTCACCATTAAAGAAGATGTTAGCTGTAGGTTTTTTTGTAGTTTTTTTTTTTTATCTAGTTGAGGAAGTTACTCTCTATTCTTAGTTTACTGAGAGTTTTTATCATGAATGGTATTAGATTTTTTTCAGGTGCTTTTTCTGTATCTGTTGATATGATCCTGTGATTCTTCTTCTTTAACTTGTTGATGTGATGAATTACATTGACTTTCAAATGTTGAATCTGCCTTGCTTACATGAGATAAATCTCATTTGTCATAGTGTATCCTTCATTTTATAATTGTATTTGATTTGCTAATTTGAGGATTTTGCATCTGTGTTCATGAGAAATATTAGTCTGTAGTTTTCTTGTGTTGTTTTTGTCTGGTTTTTATATTAGGATTATTCTGGCCTCAGAATGAGTTAGGAAGTATTTCCTCTGATTCAAAATTCTAAAAGAGATTATAGAGAATTTTCCTTAAATATGTGATAGAATTCACTAGTGAACCCATCTGGGCCTGATGCTTTCTGTTTTAGAAGGTTATTAATTATTGATTTGATTTAATAGATATAGGCTTACTCAGATTGTCTGCTGCTGCTTGTGTCAGATTTGAAGCTTGTTTTTCAAGGAATTGGTTCATTTCATCTAGGTTATTAAATTTGTGGGCATAGACTTGTTCAGAGTATGCCTTTATTATTCTTTTTGTGTCCATGGGATTTATAGTGATGTCTCCTATTTTATTTCAGATATTAGTAATTTGTGACTTATTTTTTTACAAGTTAGCCTGGGTAGAAGCTCATTGATTTTATGATCTTTTCAAAGAACCAGCTTTTGATTTCATTTATTTATTTATTTTTCTATTCATTTACCGTTATCAGTTTCATTGATTTTTGCTCCGATTTTTATTATTTCTTTTCTTCTGCTTATTTTGGGTTTAGTTTGCTCCTCTTTTTCTAGTTTCCTATGGTGGAAGCTTAGATGATTGATTTTAGATCTTTTTTTTCTAATATGTGTAGTCAATGCAATACATTTCCCTCTTAGTACTACTTTGCTACATCTCACACTTTTTGATAAGTTGTCTTCCCTTCTGTTTAGTTCAGGAAAAAAAAAAAATAATAAAATAAATATATATATTTTTTCTGACTGGTAAGGGGATCGCAACCCTCGGCATGGTGTGGTCTGCACCACACTCAGCTAGTGAGCGCACAGGCCATCCCTATATAGGATCCGAACCCGCGGCCTCAGAACTCCCAGCACCGCACTCTCCTGAGTGAGCTATGGGGCCGGCCCTAGTTAAAAATATTTTTAATCTCTCTTGAAATTTTTTCTTTGACTTATTTAGAAGTGTGTGGTTTAATCTTCAAGTATTTTGGGATTTTCCAGCTTTCTTACTGTTAGTGATTTCTAGTTTACTTTCATTGTAATCTGAGAGGAAAGATTGTATGATTTCTGTTCTTTAAGATGTTTTAAGGTGTGTTTTATGGCCCAGAATGCAGTCTGTCTTGGCAAATGTGTCATGTGAGCTTGTCTGTATTGGTTTCTCTTTTACATAGTAGATGAAATTATTTGTACTTATTTTTGTATCCCACTTGAAAAAAGAAACACTTAAGTTTATTAAATGATTTAATAGTAACTTTAAGTGGCTGTGTAATATTTCATTTTATGGATATAATATAATTTGTGTATGTTTTTTGGCTGAGCACTTAGATTTTATCCAGTTTTTCATTCACTGTCATAAATATCTTGTGATCATCAAAGGAATGAATGAACATCTTTGGGCATAAGTCTTTGTCTTCATTTTTGGTTGGTGTATTTTTTTTTTAATGTAGATCAGATTCCTGAAGGTGGAATTTTGGGTCAAATAATGAACATTTTAAGAACGCTACATGTATTTGCCACATTGTTTTCTAGAAAAGATGTATCAATTAGCATCTCTACCAGGAGTGTGTGAGAATGAGGGAGGCACACCAGTCTCTTATGTGTTTGTAGTGTTACCAATTTTGTTTTTGCTAATTTAATGGAGAATGAGATGACAGCTCATTGTCTTTTTCTTTTTTTTTTTTTTGACCGGTAAGGGGATCGCAACCCTCGGCATGGTGTGGTCCACATCACGCTCAGCCAGTGAGCGCACAGGCCATCCCTATATATGATCCGAACCTGCAGCCTCGGCGCTACTCTCCCGAGTTAGCCATGGGGCTGGCCCACAGCTCATTGTCTTAATACATATTCTTTGATTATAAATAAGATTGAACATTTTTCAATTTATTTATATTGCTTATCATTTATATTGTCTGTATTATAGATTTTTGTGTTTATCATTTATATATTGTCTTTATTATAGATTTTGTGTTTACTTAAGCTTCTTGTATATTGAGAATTAGTTGTAAAGAAATTTAAAGTTAGGATTGCTTTACCATATTCATAAAAACAATTATAAAAAATGAATTTTAACACTTAAATCTTGAGAAAAAGCTTTATAGATGTAATGTGAATTCATTGAGTAATATTTCTATGTATCCACCATTGTCTGCTTGAGTACTATCATTACTGCAAAAACAAAAAACCAGAAATTAAGATTCCGATATGATATGATAATTATCTTGCTCATATATAATGACAAATATACTTTTATTTTTTAAATATATTTTTAAAATAAATGTATATTGCATGCAACAGTATTATTTTTGTAGATTTTTAGAAATGCAGAAATTATCAGAGGTAATAGGCAATAATGACTTTGAAGTTCTTTAGTGATTATGAGTAGGTAAAATGTTGTATGACCTCTTCTCCCCAGAGATTATGTGGCTCACATTTGTAAGCTGCCATTTGTTGTCCTGTCTCTTGTCTTTGGCTCTTTCTAGCTTTTCTTCCCAAATCTTTGGACTAGTTCCTACAGAAAATATGAATTCACAGTGGTGCCCTCTGGGCCTGGGCAACTCTGGGCCAGCAGACCTTGAGCACTCACTGCTGCTGAGAGCAGGTGCATGTACAGATGGCATGATGGGGCCAGCCTGCTTTCTGCTTTGTGGTGCCAGAGAGAGTGATTGATAATAGAGCTGACTCTGAGTAATGGTCTGAGGCAAGGCGAACTGAGTACCTGGCTAGGTGAAAGTCATAGCTGGCAGAATATATAGATACACTCAATTTGGTCTGTAGTTTTATCATATTTCCTTATTACTGCTCTTAACCAGTAGCCTTGGTGCTTGCTGTTTCATCTCTTTGCCTCCTGTCTTGTCCTGATCTTATGAGGAAGGTGATAATTATAGGAACAGAAAGGGCTGAAAGCTATCCTGAGTTAGAGAAGGTTTTCAGTCATCAATGCTTACATAATTTAGAGGGCACTCCATGGCATTGTGAAATGAAAGGTAGCTCATTATGTGTCTCAGTCTGTTTTATTTTGTCTTTTCTTGTTGTCTCCAGAGTGAGTGTACATACCCCTAGGCTAGATAAAACAATGCATTGGGAGATGGGTAGGGGAAAACATATTAAAATTTTCATTTTTATCTTGTTCCTTTTTTATTTTTCATTTTGTATATGTTTTATAATATATGCAATCAATTTGTACAGTAATAACAAGTATAATTTACAAATGTACATAAATTGGGTATACTCAAAAGTTTAAAATTTTTATCATTAAGTTTTCATAGTGTGCAGTTTAAGAATTTTGTAGAACTTTGTCTTCTGGGATTGGCTGTATAGGCATGGCAGCTTTTGCTTATCCTTCATATTAGGACACTTGGGCATTTACATAATATTACTGTCTACCTACTGGAGTCGTGTCGTCCCGTCCCCCCCACCCCCCCTCCCCACCCCGAGTAAATCAGACTTAGTACACTACATATGAAGGGCATGAAGTTAAGGGCAATTCTCACTATTACTTTGCCAGGATTTTAACCTATGGTTAAAAATGTCAAAATGACTAAAGATTTTAGAGATGACTAGTATAGAAGTATTCTCAGTTTGTTACTTAACCTCCAAGTTTACCTGGAGTTTTATTACTATTTTAGTCAGCTTTCTGTTTGGCTCCCTGTGCATTATGAGACCTTATGAATTCTGAGTACAACTAATCAATGTAATGATAGTAATTTACCTCTGGTTTTCTTCATCTTCACTTTTTTGTATTTGCTTTGTCTATAACGTTGGAAACCATTATGGGCTTTTGATTTGGTAGTCTACAGAATTTCCTTCTGGCTCACAAGGGGTTTATTGTTCTCTAGAACTCTGAAATTTTATTATTCTTGTGGTTCAAAAATCATAAAACCTGAAGTGAAATGATGGTAGAAAGCTTGGTGGTGGGGAATATCAGCCCTGAAGATTCATAGTAATTTCAACATATTTTTCCTGAGATAAATTATTTTTGGAGGCTTTATTTTTAGTTTCCTTTAGCAGCCCAGAACATAAGAAAGAAAAACATAACCTTTTGCATAAGTTTGGGAAAACAATGTCTTAAGGGTCACAATGCAGAGAAGATAAGAGCTGCTAGTGTTAAGAAGTTGAACTTTCAAAAGGAAAGAAGAGAACTGAGGTCACTAGAGGTGGAAAAGGGGGAGGGGGTGAGCGAGAAATTGGTACAGGGCCACAAAAAATGATTACGTTGTGTGATATTGAATATACTAATTATCCTGATTTTAGCATCACATACTGAACACAGGTGTTGATATTCAGTGCTCTACCCCACAGATATGTACAATCAATTATGTCTCAAAATATTTATTTCAAAAATAAAGTTGAGAGAGAGCCAGAACTTGCACTGGAGCAAGGGATAGGTCCTCAGCTGCTGTCTGAAGGGGGTAGTCCTTCAAAGTCTAAGACAACGTTTCACTTTTCTCCTTCCATCCTAATTTTCCTTTTCAAATAATTTAAGTGTGCAAATATTCATTGTATTTTTGGGCTAGTCAGAAATACTAATCATTAGCCAAACTATTAACAATTTCTTATAATTTACCCAGTTGAAATAAGGTAATTCTTACTATTCCAGGTCACTTGAAATGAGACTAAACTTTTAGAACTATTAGCAATTTGAACTTTTTTGTGTGTTTTATTAAGAAGAGTAAGAGCAGTCACCTTCCCTTTTCCCAAAAAACTGTGTGAAGAACAGGACAAATGACATAATTATCTTTCCAGGTAGATGTGTTACTCCAAGGGATCAGTGTTTTCTATTTAGTTCTTTGTAGTTAGTATACTTCATGTTAATGTGTACCTAGCACTACACACAACAGTAACCTTACTGTCTTGCTTATGGCTTCCTGAAGGTCAAGATCACAGAAATACTTTTGCCTTCTCTTGTCATGTCTTATCCATTTAATGAGGATGATTGAAGTGTAATACTAAAAGCTTTTCATAAGACATAGTTTTACTTGACCTTGAGATTGCTTAGCTCAGAAAAGTTCTCAGTTTAATTAACAAGTAACTGATAGGAGTCATACTTGGCACAGAACTTACTAAGAATCTGCCAGCTACCTTTATTAGAGTCACAGTTTTTCACTCTAGATCCAGAGAGACCCCCTTCAATTCCACAGAAGAAGAATGAGCATCTCTACCTGAGCATCAGGGCATTATTCTTTGAGTTGTGCAGAGGAGGTTCTATTCCCACATCTTTTGCATATTCTTTATGTCTGTATTAATCTTGTTGCGAAGCATCAACTCTGTAGAGATAATTGGAACTACAGCTACATTTGTGCCAGGGCTCAAGAAGTCCTCCCACCCCTTTTCACCAAAGAGCCCATGAAAGTAATGAGATATATCATGACCCCATGTACTAAAATGTGAACTACATAAACAGCAGAATGAAGGCCTTTGTCACTGCTTTTCACTTCAGTGAAAAAGTAGAAAATTCCTAAATAATGTAGTGTTGCTTCTTTCCCAACCAGTACTTGTGAAAGATGTGGATAGAGTGTATATTTTTTAGGACTCTTTCTTTCTGGGGAATAATCAAGTTGTCTGTGGTCTTCACCTCATGGTTCTAGACAAAATTTGACTCTGACAGGAATATCCAGAATTGTTTCCTATAAAGCGTCTAAGGCATTTGGCCCAACAGCCCCTGACCCTCTGTCATCTGTTGAATCTCTCCCGTGCATCCTCCCTTTGTTCTATCTGGGTGAAGTGCTGGCTGTCAAATCCATCCTTTGCTACTGCTCAGGTTAGAAGTCCATCTAGATGTTCATAAATACTCATACATATCGTTTTCTCTTTTAGGACTGGGCCCAGCTGTCAAGTTACAGTGGGAGGAAGTGATATTTGTACACCACTAGGGGGTTTCTGTTTCTTCATCTCTTCTAATTCAGCTGCACCACCTAGTTTCTTGATGTCTGTTTCTGCTACTCCATCTTCTTTTGTGTTTTTCCTCTTTTCTCTGGCCAGGCAGATATACTCTGTATTGCCATCCATTCTGTAAAGTGCTGAGGACAGCCATTCTGGTTTTCATTGATATTTTACTTTTTTTTATTGTGGCAAAATATACATAAGATGAAATTTACCATTTTAACCATTTTTAAGTGTACCATTCAGTGGCATTAAGTATATTCACTTTGCTGTGCAACCATCACTATTATCCATTTCCAGGACTTTTTTATCTCTTAACCTGAAACTATGCTCATTAAACAATAACTACTCATTCTCCCCTCCCCCCAGTCCTTGCTAACCACTATTTTACTTTCTGTCTCTCTGAATTTGACTGTTCCAGGTACCTCATGTAAGTGGATTTATTGATACAAAAAAAGTTTATCTCTTATAAGTAAAGAGTAGAGTTGTAGTTGCCGGAGGCCGGGAAGAATAGGAGAGGATGGAGAAAAGTTGGTCATTGGGTACGAAGTTACAGTTAGATTGGAGGATTAAGTTCTAGTGTTCCTTTACACAGTAGGGTGAATATGGTTAACAATAATATATTGTATATTTCAAAATAGCAAGAAGTTTCACTACTAAGAAATAAATGTCTGAGGTAATGGATATGCCAGTCACCATAATTTGACTATTAAACGTGTACATTATTGACATTTCACACTGTTTGCAATTTATATGTACAATTATTATGTGTCAATTAAAAATAAATAATATAAAATAAAACAGATTTCTTGACTCTACAGCTTAAATCACCAGTTAAGTTTGCATTTCTCTTCTTAGCTGTGGCCTAGGAGTCGTTGAACAGAACATGAGGACACCCCAGAAATAATGGCCCTCCTCCTTTCAATAAAGATTGATTTTGAGAAGTCATCTAAAAACTAATAGATTTCTTCCTTATATTTTTATATCCTTCAGTGGCAGCAATGTTGTACTTAGAAAACAAGAATTTCATGTTACTTAGGCACTAAGAGATTTGAGGTTATACTGTGAATTAAAAAAAAAATCAGTTAGCTAAAGGCATCTGAAAATATTTAGTAAAGGAAATGAAATACATCCTTCAGAAAAAAATGAAGTTAGGTCAACAGTTAGTAAAGACACTTTCCGTTGGTTGTCTCTCTAAAGCTGGAATACATAATTTTTATTTTTTCTATTTTTAAAAAGTTTATTTTTTTAATTGATACATATGGATTGTATGTATTTGTGGGGTACAGAGTTATATTTCAGTACAACACGATTATCAGATCAGTAATTAGCATATTCGTCATCACAAAAATTTATCATTCCTTTGTGATGAGAACATTTGAACTCCTTTTCTTCTAGGCAATTGAGAACATACTATAAATTATTGTTAATTAAAGATGCCTAGCACTACTGTAGACCACTTGAACTTATTTTTCCTCCTTTTTATCTCTGTTCATCATTTCATGCTTTCACTAGAGAAAAAAATTAGTGTTGTATTTTTAATAGTTTTTTAGAAGTATTACAACTGTTTAGAGTTACAACTTATATAGTATTTGGATCAATGTTGAGTAACCCTTTTATTAACTAGTTGTACAAGTAGTCCATGACTGTGTCTGCTGCTCATTTCTTTCCAGCTTTCCTCAGCTAGGACTTGATGCAGATAGTATGTAGTTCAGAATATTTTGTATGATGTGGACAGTTGTTTTTCATAATGTTCACTTGTCATAAATTCCAGCATTTTCCATGTTTTCTCATCAGGATTTTCAAAATTCCTTTATATTGCTTTATTAAATACTTGACAATGAGATGATAATCTGACCTTTAGCAGCATTGCTAGTGACAATATAGAATGTTATTTCCTTGTACTGATTCATTCAAGATGAAAATAGTCATTAGAGAGATGCAAAAGGAAGAAAATTGGCTGTTCTTTTCTAGGTTGGAGGAATTGTAAGCTAAAAGATGTAGTGCAAAAACTAGTGTGAAGCTCCTGTAAAACATAACTGAAATAAGCTTATTTTGTTTACAAACTCCACTGAGATGTGCAAACTATTTGCATCTCTAGATAAATGGTTTGAAACCCAAAAAATGCATTGTGCATCATTGAAAGTAATGGCTTCTTAAAGAAAGTTTTGATTTCTGGTTCGACTGAGATGTTTGAAATGTCAAGCAAATTGTATCTCCTGATAGTTAAAATCTTAACTTCTTTCGAAAGATATGTGGTATTTAGTTCAGAAGAGAAGGCCACTTTTTTGGGAAAAATATAAATTGTGCAATTTAAGAGATCTGATTTTAATAAAAAAAAATTGTTGGTTTATTTGTTTATTCAGGGCTATGGTTCTTAATGTTTTTTGAGTCACCCATGATTTTAATAATCTGATGAAATCCACAGACATTCTGTGCCCCCCTCCTCTCCCCTGAAACACATTCACAAACATGAGAGAAGTTTTCTTACAATTTCAGTTGGGTTTCTGTTTGAAACTTTTCCTATAAGGACCGTCATGAATTGACATAAGTCAACTTTGTCATTCACAATGCTTAATTTTTGCTAAACAAGTTTCAGGAGGGTGAGTTCTTTCTCTACAAGACTTAGACCACATTCTACTCCACAAAGATATTTATTAATCATTGCTATCTCTTGATTACAGTGCCCTGGGCTTTGCCTTCTTGACCAGGGCAACTGAATACCCTTAGACTTGAAATTTGAAATATGTAAATATAATTTTACTTTTTATGCTCAAGTATTTTGAAGTAACTTACATTTTAACAAGAGATAATAATTTATACACTTTATATCAATGAGACACCTTGTTTCATACCCACATTCTTATAATCATTTTCCTGTCAATAGTGGATTTTAGTCCAGTTTTGAGATGTTTCAGTATGTTCACATTGATTCTGTCTCATGGTGAGTTTCCCAGTGCATTGCATTGTGGCTAGCTGCAGCATAGTGGCTATTCAGTGGATTTTGGTTGAATGAACATTCAAAAGTCCGCTATACAAATTTTTAACAACCTTTTTATTTTTGAATAATTTTAGATTTACAGAAAAGTTGTAAAGATAATGTAGAGAGTTTCTTATATCCCTCACCCAGTTTCTCTCATGTTAACATCTTGTATTACTAGTATACGTTTCTCACAATCAAGAAATTAGCATTGCTACACTCATATTAGCTAAATGCCACACTTTATTCAGATTTTATAGTTTTACCCTAGTGTCCTTTTTTTGTTTCAGTATCTCATCCAGGATACCAATCACATCACATTTAATTGTCATGTCATCTTAGTCTTAGTCTCCACCAGTCTCTCATTCTATTTTTATTTTGATACTTGACAGTTTTAGATTGGTCAGCTGTTGTGTAAAACGTTCCTCAGTTTGGGTTTGTCTGGCATTTTTCTGATGTTTAGAGTAGAGTTATGTGTTTTGAGGAGGAGGACTACAGAAGTGAAGTGCCATTCTTATCACATCAGGGGTGCATACTAAACAGTTTTATTTTTTATATTTCAACTCAGAATGGAGAGATGGGAAGAGCATGAAGGTGAAATTTAAATCAGTCAGTTTTGCTGTCCGAAAAATACTGGTAAAGATAAGGTGAGGGAACTGAATCTAAAAGAAAAATTTATATTTATATGGGGGAATTCAGCCCTTGGTATTTCTTTCATGCCTCACTTTGGATGTTTAAGAGTTTGTAGTATTTATTTAAACAATATAAATCAGACCAGTGAAAAAGCCAGTGGTTTATAGATATATATCAAGGTGGAGTTGCAGTGATAATTTTTAAAAAGTCTCTCAACCATTTTTTGATGTCAGAAAAATTCTTAATTGGGTTTTTCCCTCTTTTCCTCTGTTGCTAGATACTTTTTTTTTTTTTTTTGCATTAGGGTTTGTTTTTCAAGTTGAGTTAATGATATTGAGAAATATTTCAAAGCATTTGTCACCAGAGTGGTTTATCCCTTAATTCATGGTGAGGTGGTTTTGCAGACAGGTGACACCCTTTAATGTATTACAGAGACTAGTCTTTTTAGTTATTGATTAGTGATGAATAAATTACTGCTATTTTTAATCATAAGAAAATTTCTTTTGGGGATAATTAATCAGATTCATGTACTTCTTAAGCAGTGAAGTATTATCATCTGTTTTAGTTACGAGAGTGAACCTGTCTGCCTCTGTCCTGGTAAATTCAGGGCAGAGGCAGACAGGTTTCTAAGTTTGCATTTTGATCTTTACCTTTATTAAGCAGATGAGAAGTGTACTTGCTTAAAAATTACTTCAAACTGCCTTTCCTGTTGAGTAGGTTTTGAACTACCTGCCTGACAGATGGTATTGGAAGTAATTACTGAAATCATGTGTTTACCTGCTCATGGACATGTGTTCACCAGATGCACCCTGTTTACCTAGGGCTGCTGATTTCTTAAAGAAATATGCACTTTCTGGATGGAGTTGCATAACTTAGGAGAATAAAAGCTCATCAAACCAGAACACTCAAACGCTCTGTCGAAGAATCAGCTGTAGTGAGAAGACCCTTTTACATTTCTTAATGAATGGTCAGTTTAGTCCACAGAACCACTTTCAGCTTTATTTACCTTTCCTTTTTAAAATTTAGTTAGTGCTTTAATTTTACCTGTATACTGAATTATTTAACAAATATAGTCTCCCAAATTGTTGATTTAACTACAGCAGTAGAGATTAATCAGTCCTTTAAGATGATGGTTTTGATTTATTGTTTTGTACTATTTTTAAAAACATGTTTTCCAGACCACATATTAGGATGGTACCTCTAAATTTTGATTTTGGAGGTCTGGCTTTTGGATTAAGTGTTTTGTATTTTTTAACAACTCCCACGGGTAACTCCTGTGTTCATGAAGATTGAACTAACCATTAAAGCCTGATTTATTTTTCCACCTCATTTCTATTTTACTTCTGGTTTTTTTTTTAAAAAAAGTTTAAAAGACCGAATGATAGTGACCTCCTTACCATGTGTGCCTTAAGTGTTCAGTTTTGAACATTTAACTGTCTATAAACCCTGAGAAACAAGGAAAGCCATTGTTTCAGGATTTTGACAGGTGCCAAACTGTAAATAATTACAGGCCTGGGCAGAAACTAGAACAGAAGTTGCCCAGCAGCTGGCAAGCCTGACCTGTGACAGGTCTGACCTGAGTTAAGTCACCTAAATTGCATGGCAAGCTCAGATTTGTTTTATGGTATGAAATTCACCTTCTGCTACCAAAAGATTCTACTGATTGAGGCTAGATATCTGCTGAAAAGGGAGTAACATATACAGAATATCGAGAAAGGAAACTGGCCACCTTTTGTATGACTTTAGGACCAGATGGAATGTGTATAGATGAATTTTAAAATTAGTTTAGATTTTGACTGAAATAAATTACCTAACACCAAATGGTATACAGTGATTACATCCAAGGATGGTGGTCTGAGGGATTTATTTTGTAGAAGTTAGGAAATAATAAAGTTAATTTGCTCATTGTTCCTCAAATTAAATCTCACTTCTGTAAATCTCTTTGTGATTTACTCTTTCAAAATGGAATTCTAGATGGTATAGTCTAGTGCCCTGAGGCCTGTATAAATTGTTGAATTATGGTGTGCCAGTACCCATTATAGGGTGGTCATCCGGTTAATTTGTAGCAAAGAATATGAGTTTTGGAATAAATGGGTCAGAAAACCTGACTAAAATGAGAATAACCATTCCCATTCAATTGAAATGTGCATAGCCTGCAATAATTTTTCATTGTACTAGGGTAAAAGGGAGAATAGAGGTAGGATGATAATTAATAGTTGTAAATTTAAAAGTCAGCTTTATTCTAAGTGTTAATTTTTCCTGGAAGTGTTACACAAAATGGTCAAGTTCCTGAAATTGTAGAAACACTGATCGTAGTATTTATAATTGCAAGGCATGCAAGGTAGCTGACCTCAAGCGTGAACTAATTAACTTAGGGCTTGTGTAATATGCTTTAGCAAAACTAGATATATAAAATTAACTGAACTTTTTTTACTTTACAAATGATAATATTTGTGGCATTTTAATTTTGTTTAATATCACTGAGCCCATATTTTATGATTCTTTCAATTTTAAAGCAGGTATCAAGAAATGAAATTTTGTTTCTGGAATAATAAGATTATTAATTAAGCCTCTTCACAAAACATGTATTTTTTAAAGAACAGCATCAGTCACAACTATTATTTACTTGGAACAGTACAGGTTTTTGACATTCAGCAGTTAGTAATGATTATTGAAATACCATACAAAGACAAGACAAATTAAATGTATACCATCAGACATACCAGGAAGTATTTAATGAGGAAGACCCCACATATAAACAGTTTGGGTTAAAACTCTTTTGCAAATATTTGCTGGAATTCAGGACACATTTTTATTCAGGAATAATAATATATATTGTAATTCAGTTCTCAGGCAAACCCAAAATGTATTAGGAATCTGTATACGTTTCATGGATTTTAGTAGAGTCTAGTGCTAGTTTTGAACTCATGTTATTTCATGTGAAAACCTATAGCTTTCATTTTTCTTGGTGAGTATGTTTCAGTAGCACAACCCTTCTCACGTTTTTTTAGGGTTACTTTTCTGTCTGCTGCTTCTGTCACTTTGTCCTGTGTGGTGGGTCAAGTGGTATGTGTTCATAGAGGGGTTGCTTTATGGGTTGGCTCCTTAGGAGAGGCAGCTATTGACAAGCTATTGGTGAGTATTTAAGCCTGTCAGTGACACTTACCCGTGGGCGGCCATAACCATGATTATCAGCCACAGGAGAGCTGAGGTGACAGAGCTGTGTCCCTGGCCACCCATTTGCTCCACACTTCACAGGACAGTAGGAGGTGGTGAAGGCTGGGCACAGCAGGGTGGGACTGGTGGGCCCTCTCTGCTTAAAGCTTCGTGGTGCTACCCGGGAATATTCCTTTGCCTTAATCCTGCTGCTGCATCAAAAGATGCCAGTGCCCCTCATTAGCCTTGCCTGGTGTGGGAAGCAAAGCTGTTTGGGGCTGAATCCTGCCTATAGGGTTGTGTGGTCGGTGGGGAAATAGGAAGAAAAGGGAAAAAATCGCCCAGTCCAACTTCTTTTACTTTACTTCAGGCTTTGTTTCTTCTTTTTTGTGAATTTGAGGTAATGATCCTTTACCCATAGGCCAGACTCACCCAGCTTCTACCTGCTTTCCACTCTTAAATTTCTAGTAAAAATATCCTACAGTTCAAACTTTAATGATGCTGGCCACACGTGTCTTTTCACTACTGTCTTTTAGATTTGTAACATTTTACCTTTATTTACTCAAACCAGAATGCTCATGTAATTTAGCCCCCTAATTTTACAGCTGAGGAAATAGAACACCACCAAATATATAACTATATTTAAATATAGCCGTGTGTATCTGTTTATGTATATCATTCATACATCTGTTATACAAAGTCATAAATAATCCAGGAGTACAGCATCTGTCTCACCTGCTGCTGCTCTTTATGATGTGAAGTGATGAGTCACATGAGTAATTGTATTACTTGTATAAAGTACTCGGAAGACAGTTTCACTTGCGTGAGTCCTATGCTGTGTGCCATAAAGATGAAAAGTTTGAGCCATCTGTTACTTTTTGAAAAAAATAACCCTGGTATACCACCTGGTGTTTAACTAGGCCTCGGGATTTGTTCCAGATACGGCACTGCTTCATTGAACAAATATTGGGGTGAGGGTGGGTAAGGTTTGGTGATTACTTCTGGGACTTGGGAGGAAGTTCTTTTCACTGAGTCCTGAGCAATGTTATTTGGATCATTGTTATTTCCTACTGTGGCTTGTCTGTCATTAAAAACAAGTTTGTCTTAATTTTGAGAATTGGATATGAGGAGTTGCATTACATAAAAACAACATTATACAATGATAGAGATAATGTTCTGTGCAGCATGATTTAATTTGGAGTAGTGGATGGCCACCTGCTAGGCCTTTGTGCTTTATAGCAGTCTGGCAAGTGGTCCCAGTGTTTTGGTTCTTTTGCCGGTCACGTGGCTGTTGAGATCTGCCTGGGTTACTTGCAAACCATTAATCCGGTAGCATGGAATATTTGACTACTGGGTGTTTGAATTAAGAAAACAAATCCCTTTTAAAGTTATTATTCAGCAATCACAGAATGCTTTTATCGTGTTGATATAACGTGAGTCTTTCCATTTTATCTAAGTGTAGCCTATTCTTATCTGCAATGTAAAAAAGAAATCTAGGTAATTTTTGGCATTACGGTAACTAGCTACCTATAGCACCTGTCTGCTTACCCACTGTGGTGGGGTAACCAGTGACTAAGCTGGGACACTCTTCAGAGTGATAGAGAACTACTAATAATTATGCTGGGATAAGATGTGTAAACAAGGATATATGATCATTCCACTTATATAGCCATGGCCATTTTTACCATCCTCTGTGATCAAGAATAACAAATTATTCCCCATGTATTTAGGGGTCCTATCTTTAAACTGCATTAATTGTGGCTAGTATGGTGCTTTATAAAAAGTAGGCACTTAATAAATATTTGCAAATTGCATAAATATATATACTATAAAAAATCTTAAAGCTTTCTGACAAATACCTTTAAAAATGAACATGTTAGAAGAGCTATGGGTTGAAAATCATTTATACTTTCTGGATATTAAGGCCCAGTCTCAGGCATCTCCATAGTGCCAGTACCCACTGACCTATGGTTTGAATTCTGAAAACATTTTAATATATAGTATATTATAAAGGTAGGAGAAGCACTTAAAAATCGCATTTACCTATTGTTCTGTCTAAAAAAATTTAAACTGTATGTTAGAAGAGCCATTTAATCAAGTGCTTAGGACTTATCCTGGAAACTGATTTACTTTACCTTTTTACTTAATTTCCTCTGAGAAAATAAGGAACACAAGTTGCTCAATTTACTTGCCTGGGAAAGACTGAAATTTTAGCTAATTTTTTCTGCTAATTTAATTTTTGTATTTATCACGTTAGAAATTTTCTTTTTTAAAAAATATTTTCTCTCTCCTTACAAGCTGTAATTTACTATGTATGACATAGAAAAGGACACAGGAATTTCTATCCTTTTCCATACGGGGCAGTAGAATGGTATTTCTTGCATATCTGGTCAGCTCAGGAAACAGATTGGATTTAGCTCAACCCTGGAATGTGGGTTGCAGTGGGGTGGGTTCTAGAAAGTCAGTTGTGGTTTTGAGGGACTCTGTGATGTGAGCGGGGAACATTGGTCTTTTCTTCTGGTCTGAGATAGGTTTTTTAAAAAGGTGTTAGAAGATTTTGGGTTCTAGACCTTGTTAATTGGTTTAACATCCCAACTGTCCTAGTTTCCCTGTTTCTAATATGACAGAATTGAAATAGATGCTATCTAAATCCCCATTTCTTTATTCTTTTTTTTAAAAAACGTATGTATGCCTGATTATGTTATAGTCTTGGTCTTACTGCATCTTTCCTTTTTACTTTCCTACAATAATGGTCTGATTTCTTCTTATCATCCTGTTTTTTTCTTCTTAAGTATTTTTTCTTTGACTTTTTTCCACTTGAGAGAAAGTTCACCAGATCTTCTTGTTTATATCTGTCCTAATTGGTCACAATAGTCAAATACTGGTCATCATAGAACTGGCTTGTTGCTTTGTGATTTTTATACAGAACTAAATCCATGAGGAAGATATTTATATACGTGTTAGTTATTTTCCAATTGCCAGTGTAAGCTCTGGGGGCAGGCACTCTGTTTTCTTTACAGCCGTATCCCCAGAGCCTGGAAGTGTACTGGCTGCCTAACAACTACTGAACAAAAAATGAATAGAAATGCTTTAGTTTACTGATAGTTCACCAAAGCAGATATAATAGATTCTTTGTTCAACAGAAAACCCCTTAGTCTTGGCTGGTATTTGAACCGTCTAATGAAGGAAAAAATACTTTTGAGAGATTCTTTTTGTAATACTATAGGTTTATACTCTCCTCCCTCTCTGGTGCTTGCAGTCCCTAAATTTGCTTTTACTGCTTTTATCAGTTAAGATGCTTTTTGCCTCAAGTAATAGAAATCTCAAGTGAAAGTCACTTAAACAATTTGTAGGTGGATTATGTCGTGCAACAGGAAGTCCAAGAAGTGAACTCACTGTTGTTGTAAGAGACCCAGGTTGGTTCTTTCATTTTTTTCCCCTTCCCTTTTGCCTTCTTGGCTTGATTTTTAAAGCTGGCTCTTACTCTGGTTATGAGGACAGGAGAAATAACTGGATCCATATTTTCTTTGTTGACTTCTACTGGGAAAGAGACTGGCCTTTCTTTTCTTGAAGACCTGAGCAAGATTTTCTTCACATATCATTGGTCCAAGCTGGTTTCAGACTACTCTCTCCTGAATATTGGCAAAGGAGATGGAATTACAGCTATTGGCTTGGGCCAATCATCTCAGTGAAATGGATGTTGGAATCAACTACAACACTTACAAAAATCCTATATGAATTAACCTTTATAAATAAATTTCTAAAGACTGTTGATTTCCTGGGCCCCGAGTTAAAACTTCTGAGATAATTAGGTTCATAACCAAGAGGATGCTGGATGAAGCCAACATTATCATGATAATTACGTCATCAGGGAAATTATAGCATTTAAATTAAAAATGTGATAAGTTCTGTGTTCTTAAATTTAATAAATATGACGTGCATCATTGCTTTTATAAAGTAGGTATATAAAAATCAGTTAGAAATATGACTCTCCCTTAAGTGTGTTTGAACTGATAACAATTGGTGTGTTTAAATTATTTAATTAAAATGAAATCTTATTGACTAGAAAAGTGGAAGAGATAACTAGGACATAGTGAAGCTTACTTAAAAAAATAAAAAGTCAATATATAAGGTAATGTGCATCTGTCACCTTAACTTACTAAAAGGTTTTTGATTTACTTGAACATACAATAATGAATTATTTTTGTTTGGCCAAATTAAATATTTAATAGGCAGCTTGGAAGCATTATGATATTGTAGAGAAAGCACTAAATTAGGAATTGGAATAGAAATATCTAGTTCTAGCTTTGGCCCTAACTGTCTATATGATTTCTAGTAGAACAGTAACCTCTGTGAGGCCCCCCCCTCTTTTTCCCCTATCTGTAAAAGAGTTCCATTTTAGTTTTCTAAAAATGTCTTTTTTCTCTTCACTGGCTGTAACCACCCCTTTTCTGAGAATTGAGTGACATATCTCTTTCCTCCAGAGGTGTGGCTTTTTAGTGGAATTAAGATCATATGTGATTTAAATTTATTTGAGGGAGAAGAAGGTAAAAAGTAAAATCAAAGTTGCGAGATATCTGTGTGTCCTCAGTGTATACAGTGATTGTAGAAAAGAGTATTTGTTTTTGAAATGTACACGTTATTTCATTAGAAAGAAGTAGTTTTTAGGTATAAGCACATTACATTTCCCCAATACTTCTAGTACCTCATAACCAAATGTGAGCTTCTAATGATGTCTGGCATGTGGAATGGTCGCAGACTAATAAGTTTGTAAATAAAATGCAGAAGCATAGATTCTCAAGGTTACCTGTAATAGAGTAAAAAAGAGGTTTGTATTTAGAGTGAGAAGACTGTGTTGGAATCTCAGTTCAGCTAGTTGAGAAGAAAGCCTGGTAGCATAATATGGACACTGGAGTCAAACAGATAACATCAAAAATCAAAAATATATTTTAAAAAATCAAAAATGATAATATGGATACTGGAGTCAAGCAGAAAGGCATGAGTTTGGTTTTTACCACTTAAGTTAAAACATTTTGATGAAAGGAAGCTGTTTCAGTTTGGATACCTTTGGTTATACATAGTAGAAGACTCAGTCAAAAGTATGTTGAACCATAGGGTTTTATCATGTCACATAACAAGAAGTCTGGAGATTGATAATTCTAGGTTGATTAATTCAGTAGATTAATGATGTCTTCAGCAACATAGGGGGCTTCCACCTTTTGGTTCTGCCATTTTGAGTTAGTGCATGCTATCTTCCTCCATGGTGGCAATATTGCTGCAGTAGCAATAGTTTCAGTTATTGCATACAGTCATGGTGACAGCCAGTGAAGGAAGGTATTCCTCCTACACTTCTGTTTTTCGAAGGGAGGAAAATCGTTTCCAGAAGCTGCACTTCATACCATTGGTTCAAACTGGGTACCAAAGACCTAAAAGCTGTTCACTCGCAAGGAGAATGAGGACATCACGACTGATTTAGACTGGCTTTTCTTTTTTTTACCCACCTTTGGACTTTGGGGATGGGGAAAGTTCTTTCCTGAGCACAGTGCTTAATAGGATAAAAAAGAAACAAAACCACATCTCTGCTAGGAAGGAAAAAAGAAGGGGATTGGAAGGAGACTCTGAGTTGGCAAGCTACAGTGAGCACACCATGTTGCTTAGAGTCCAGTAGGAGATGCACATAAGCCAAGAGATAGTGCTAACAGAAGACAATACGGTCTTTGATGGGGAAATGGATAATGTGCTACAGGAGAATATAAGAGGAAAACCTAAGTCCAAAGTTGCAGTGGTCAGGAAAGATTTTACTGGAGGAAGTGACGTCGAAGTTATTCTCTAAAGAATGAGCAGGAATCAGGCAGGAATTAGTCATGGTGTGGCATACCCCTCTTCCATGTTTATCAAAGCATGAAACCTAGCTATCTGGTGTGTCAGTACTATTTTAAGAAAAGTTTAGGACAAATATTGGATTCAATGCCCACTCAGACGTGAGCCCCATTATATATAGCTATAATAGCTAATGTTCAAAATGATCCTCATTTTTCAAGAAAAAGTTACACTATATAACTTTTTAAAGTGCTGTGTATTTTCAGTATGAAACACTCTTTTGTCTTTGTAAGATTTTAAGATCAGAAGACTGTGCTTGTGTTACTGTGTACCGCTTCTGCACAGAGCAGCCATTACTTACATGATGCCTGTAGTGAGGAGTGTGTTTATTAGAATAAAAACTAGGATGGGTTTAATTATTTCAAGAAATACAGGTAAGAGACTTTTCCCTCTGATGTTGATGCAAAGTATGTACCTGGGATCAAGCATAATGCTGTATTATTTTATCTTGCAGCCTTTGAAGGTGTTTCTTCTTAAGTTTTGACTGAATTAATTGATTTAGAAAATAGCTTAGACTAACAAGTATTTTTTCTTGTTATGATCAGGGGAGAGGTCCCATTTCTGTCATCTTCTGGTGTTTTTAAATGTTTTATTTCTCTTTAAATAATACTGGTGTCTTAAATTCTTTAAATTGATCGTACATCCTGAGAAGAGTACGTGATGTGACTCAGTCTTGGCTCTTAATCCTTACTCTCTAAAGACACAGACATTGTAGTAGACTGATGTTCTTCCCCCGCCCCCACTTCTTACTTGGATAATTCACTGGCCAGTATATTAACAGAGAATGTTTGCAATGCTAACCGACAGATTTTTCAGGCAATCCAGAAAAAGGTTATGGCAAGCAATTTTAGAAAAAAAACTTGATGAACTAGGATTCATACAGTGTACAATGATAATTAAAATTTTGTAATTGATTTTGATTTACGTGTTTTAATTTTCCTTTTTCTTGCTAAACACACAAAAACAATAAAATCTAAGCTCAAGGATAGTAATAATTACAATTAAAATACAAAATTTACAAATCTTTATCAATATTTTTAAAATACCTTATTACAAATTTTTTCAAGATGGGTGTGTACAAGAAATTAGAGTCACCTACTTTGTGTAAAACCCAAATGTGAGAAATACACTTTACCTTCTATATTAGCATGCTATTTAAAAATACAGCCATGGTGCTAATTTTGGTCATATTTGGACTTTTAATAAAATTCCCCTCTAAAAAAAACCCCATAAATGTAAGGAAATGATTTTGTAGGATGTTATTTAAATGTTTTAAAAATGTTATTTTTCCTAGTCAGTATTTTTCTGACTTTTTTCTTCTAGGTTGCAGGTATTTTGTGTAATAGAAGCAATAAAAGAAACTACACACAAAAAATTGGACTTATTATGGAATTTGCCTTTTTGCTATGGGTGTTCTTTTTTTTTTTTTTTTACTATTTATGATATGGGATTTTTTACTATTCCATCGTGAGAAGAGAAATTAGAAGGTAGGAGAAAGCTAGTGCACCATCATATGATATGAAGTTTGAATGGAAAAGGATTGGATAGAATTTCAGGCATTTGACAGATAGTTATTTGGCATCTGCAATAAGCTAGGAACTGTACTGGCTATGTGTATGTTGTGATGATTAAGAGAGCTTCTCAGCCTTGGGGGAAATAGGGAATAAATATTTAAAAATAAACAATATTTCAGATTTTGATAGGCTTGATGATTTAAAAAAGCAGGCATTAAATAATAGGGAGTGATGGAGTCAAATGTGACCTATTTTATATAGTTTGGCTAGGGAAAGTCTTTTGAAGGTGGTGCCCTTTGAACAGAGACTTGAGTGCTGTGACAGAGCAAAACCTAGCGAAGATCTGCATAATAGATTTAAAATTTTTCATGCTGCTGGACAGAAAGTACAAGCAAGAGATGACTGTGGTTTAGATGAGTGTGGTAGCAATGGAGATGAAGAGAAGGGCTTGGATTTGAATTCAGTTTTGAAGATAGAGTCAGTAGCCTTTGCAGGTGGATTGAATGTGGAATATGAGAAAAATAGCAGTCAGGGTAACACCTAGTTTTTTTGTTGCTATTTTTTGTTTTTTAGTGGTATAGAAGTAGAGTATTGGGCATATGTTGGTACCATTTATCTGAGATGAGAAAGAACAGAGGAGTAGCTTTTCTGTTAATTTTGCATGGGGTAGGATGGTTGTAGGAATGGGAAATCAAAAGTTTTGTTTCAATCATGCTTAATTTGAGATGTTTACTGGATACCTGAGTTGATATGTTGTATATGATGTTGGAGTTTGAGATATGAATTTGGGAATCGTCATCCTGTAGATGGTATGTAAAGCCATGGACTAAAGAAGATCACCTAGGGAATGAGGATGGACAGAGAATGAGGGAACCCTAGAGGCCAGGTGAGTGTGTTAGTGAAGGATGGTTTTGGAAGAGGGGGTGATCAGCTGTGTAAGTGTTGCTGAGAGATCGAGTCAGATGAAAACTGAGAATTGATCTATTGGATTTGTCAAGAGAGACCTAGTGGTTGTTTTAGATGAGCAGTTTAAGTGGGGAGGTGGGGATACAAGACTGATTTGAGTGGATTTAAAACAGATTGAGAGGAGAGGCAAGGAAGTGAGACAGAGTACAGATTGCATTATAAAGGAGGTTTGCTATAAAGGGAAGCAGAAATGGAGCTAGAGCTGGGCAGGGGGAGGTGCAGAATCAAGGGAGAGTTTTTATTTTGTATTTTTAAGATAGGGTGTTACTGCATGTTTGTAAAGAAACAGCAGTTCCCCTCTGATTGTTTCTATTTTCTCAGTGAAATAAGAAATAAGGGTCTCATCTGCTGAGACCCTTAATGGGGAGAGGCCATATTAAGTTCAATGTAAAATATTTAATTTTTAAAATAATACTTTAGAAACATATCTTCACTTAGCTATTGTTTTGTTATTGTTGTTGTTATGGTGGTTAGCAGTATGCCCAAATATATTTTATTTTATTTAAACAGGGAGAGTTGAGTTTCACTGGGCCATATTTGGCATAAATCAGAAGGTCCCCCTCCACCCTTTTTTGGAGTATGGAGAATTTGAAATCTAGAAACCTTGTGTATTTGACTTGCCCCTGTTCTAGTTCTCTAATTTTTCAACTGGCACAGTAGAGAAAGAGAGAGGATGGTTTCCTTTAGTTCAGTATGCTCCTTCGTCTGTTCTGCAGCCTCGACTTGCTTCCAGGACTTGGGAGTTGTTGAGCATCATCCCTTACCTACACAGTGAAGTGTCCCGTACTTGTGAAGCTCTAGTGGCCTGCCACTCTAACGCAGGTCACCTGAGTCGAGAAGTTCTTTTTGTTCAGGTCTCACAGTGAAGGCCCATCCTCTCCTTTAGCAGATACAGATCCTCTACATATGTTCTCTTTTCTTTGAGTACTCCAAGTGCTCCTTTTTGCTTTAAGTAGTAAAGACCAGTGTTAACTCATCTCTTATTCTTGTATTCCATTTTCCACTTCACTTCTCTGAACTGCGTTTTCCTCATTTGTGAAGTAATAATTCTTTCTTAACTCGTGGGGTTCTTCATGAGGGTCTCATGAGGCAGCATATTATTGATGCATGTAAAAATTGTTCTGGAAAATCCTAACGCAGTATAAAAACTGAAATCCTGTTATGATGGTAAATTTTGTTATTCTCTAGAAGACTTGGACAGTTGCACAGGACCACCCCTTAAATTTCTGTTTTATTATTTTACAGAGACATTCATTTCTGGTTTTATTTTATTCTGTTAGAGGCTTACTGTCATGATTCTTGGCTACTGCTCAGGGTTTGGATGTGTGGGTTTGAAAATTGCACACTACAAAACTAGGTGTGAAAGAAAGGAAGCTGAATATATTGCCTGTTTTCTAATAGCTTATTAATCTAACTTTTTAAAACCACAAGCTCTCTCTCTTCTCACAGTTTTACAAGTGGATATATGGATGTTGGTAGAATAAACTAGGATTTAAGATGTTAAAATGAACTTTGTTCTTATATTTTCAAATCTTCTAAAGATATTGTCATACTATATCAGCTTGGTGTAAAAAACTGAATGCAGATTGCAGCTTTTTTGGAGGGTTTTCAAAGAAATTTTATTCTTTTCTAATTAAAAAAAGAGAGAAAACCCCCTTACTATTTGGAAAAGAAAAAATTTCTAGTGATGTCGTTTGATACTGTGGAATTTCTTTTTAATCTTGTTGGATTTTGATGGCAAATACTACTTCCGGGGACAAATACTTCCTAGCATAATAAAAGATTTTTAGTGTTGGAATAAACCTTAGGGTTCATGTTGTTTAACCATTTTCACTTAATATGAGAAAATTAAGGCTCAGAAGAAGATTTGCCTTTCTGTCAGTTCATGGCAGAGCCAGGATGCAAATTGAGGTCCCTGTATAGTGAGTGTAGGGTTTTCCTTGAACCACCTCGTCTTTTACAGCTTGCAGTTGTGTTCTTAGCCCAGGCTGTGCAGAAGGAGGGCAGACAGAGATGTGTTTTGTGTTCCCTTCTTGCTTTTAATTTTCTTGTCAATCCTGTCAATGGCAAAGGTTTTAATTAATTTCCACAAAATGCAGGAACAAACAGGTCCTTTTTTGTTGTGCTGTCTTTGGAATATCTTTAATAATAATTTTGAATTATTATTATGGTCTTTTCAGTGTCATCCTAGTTACCTCTGATAAGGATGGTCAGAGAACCAAATACAGTTTGTTTCTATAAGCATACATCAGGGTTCTTCCAGCTAACTGTGACATCCTGTTTATATACCATGGGTTAAAACCACTTTCATATGCATTCTGAGATACATGGGAAGGTTTTAAAGACCTTAGAAACAGCTACCACACTTGTATTTCTCTTCCGCTTTTTGTTTGCTGGGAAATCCCTGGTTACTTAGTTTTATAGTGTTTTTATTAAAATTTTATTTTTTAATCTCTTTATTGTAAAATACAATAAAAAATATAAAACACACACAAAAATATATAGGTTAACGAATTATTTTAAGTCACACACCCTTGTGACTACCACCCATTTCAAGAAATGAAACATTGGCAGCCTGGAAACCCTTTATATGTCCCATGAAAATCACAGCTCTCCCCCTACCTCCACAAGTAGCCACTATCCTGACTTTTATAGTAATCACTCATGTTTCCTAATGGTCCCCCCCCCCCCACCAAATGTTTGTCCTTAGGCAATAAAGTTAAATCTTCCTAATTTTTAAAAACCTCATGTGTATTTTACCTCTCAGTCTACAGGCTCACCTCCATTTCTGTCTTTTTCTTACAATTTACCTGTTGAAGAGCTTGTGCCTTTTGACCTGTGGTGTCTTTATTGTCTAGATTTTGCTGATTTCATATTCAAAGATGACAAGATCAAAACTGACTTCCTTATGGGATAGGGGAGTTACTGGTCTTTAGGTGTGGTTTTGGGCCCTGTGGTGGCTTTAAGTCATTTGGGGGCACTATTCTGCTTTTCTGGTTGCAGTGTTAGTGCTGATATACTCATATATAAGAACTTCTATTTTTATATTGAGAACTGTACTTGTCATCTCAACTTGTGGGTAACTCTGGCAGCAAACTGCTGTGAGGGCAGAGGGACTCAAATCATCTTCTGCCCATCTTTGATTATGGAGGTCAGCTTTCTCAGCCCCTTTCACCTCTGATTTATGGCTTTTCTTTGGGAACATCACATTTTTAAAAGTTTTACCTTACGATTTGGGTTGCCCATGGCTTCTTCCCCAGTTTTCCATCAATGCCATGGATTTACTCTTACTCATATGTATATTTTTGTCTTGCCTGTGGGATTTTGCAAAGACACAGAGGTATGGGCTTTTTTTCATTTGGTTATCTCAATCCTCCACTGGGATGAAACTATATAATTTGGCTTTACCTTTTAGAAGGATTTAGAATACAGTAAATTCACACATCTGTTTTTTAAATTTTAAATAAGGTTATGGTTGCAACACTTACCATGTTTCCAGTTATAACTTGCTTCTCACAGCAGTATTTCTGTAGTAATTCTGAGTGTAATTCTCTTGTTTCTTTCAAGCCCCTCTTGTTTCCAGATTCAAATTAAGACTTTTTAATATTATTTACATTACTGTAACAGTCTAATTTTCTTTATGTGTAAAACTACAGATAGTATGTATTACCTCGATTATTCTGAGATTAAAATGCAGTAGCATAATGAATTCACAAAAATCATATATAAAATGAAGTTGTTGATTTCTGTTATTTACTCCAGAAATTTTCATAGGTTTATCATGTAGCAATTAAAAATGGTGGTGGCAGGTGGAATAGACAAGTTCTGACATATTGTGAAGAAATAGCTGACACCTGCATAAGAAAGAGAAGAATCAATATATATGGCTTACTGAGATTGTTTATTATGGGGCTGCACAGCCCTTGGTAACCCCTGGCTTAGGGCATTATTATATGGAAGTAAAACAGTGATGAATGACTTCTAGTACTGACTCTGTCTTTACTTTGACCTTGGACAAGCTATTTAATCTTTCTCATCCTCAATTTCCTCTTTTATAAGATGAAATGACAGGGCTAGAATGTTTTGGATATCTCTTATATTTGTGGAATTCTACATCCACAGTGATTATCTAAGGCAATTAACTACAGGTTCAATTAGATTCACTATATTCTCGAATACATGTAAACATGTCATGTATTTTAGAAACCTTTCCTTTAGAATGGTTACTTTTATTTTATTTTATTTTTTTGACCAAAAATGATTTGGGATGCATCTTAGTGTAGGAGATAAAGCTCTTTAAGGTTAAAAGACGCTAATTTGGGTAAATAAGTGGAAGCTACATGGAGGTAGAGTTTAATAATGAGAACATATGATGTTCAGTGATTAAACAGGAAGTTTTTAAGTAATAAATTCTCTGCCTCTGGGAAAGTAAAACAGAAGCCACATAACCACTTCTAAAGGATATTGTAGAAAACGTTGACCATTAGGGTAGAATCCATTCAATTGGGCAACCTTCTTATCCAACAGAAGCTCTACTAATGTTGGGAAACTCTTTGAGGCTACCTAAAGCAAGCTAGGAAGGCAGATAGAGAGGTATATAATACATATGTCTTCTTAGATTGAACTTAATCTTGGAATAATGCCTTCTAAGGAATTCGTGTAGATACCTCACCACAGCTGCTGGGGAACTCTTTTCCCTGCCCTCTTTTGGTGTCAAGCTTTTTTAAAGAACTGTTCTTTTAAGAATAGTTTTCTTAATTCCTTATCCAATAAAGGTGATTGTTATTTACAATTTGGAGTATTTCACAATTTATTCTGAGCATATACCTTCTTGATACTTTCTTTATGAAAATGGAATATAGTTTGCATCTGGTTCTATTACTTGCTGCTTTCTCAGAATCAATATTGTGGGCATCTCTCCATGTCAGCAGTTGTAGATCTCCATAAGTCTCTAAAATGAGAGCAAACATATATAAAATACTTACTATGTGCTTTTTAAAGTCCTTTTTATATATGAGTACATTCAAAACAGCCTCATAAGGTAGGAACTTCTAGTACAGGTGAAGAACCTGAAGCATAGAGAGAGTAAGTAATTCCCCTATGGTTGGTTAGTTAGCAAATAGTAGGGTCAGAATCTGTGCTAACCATGTCACTACCCTGCTGCTCAGATACTGTGGTGTTCCTTTATATCCCTGTGCCATGATTCATTTAACTGCTCCTTCATGATTGAACTTTTAGTGCCCTCCCCCCTCCTTTTTGCCACTACAATGTGCCAGGCATGTTCTAAGTCTGGTAATACCCCTGTGAACCAAAACACACGCAAATCCCCATCTTTATGAAATTCTCACTCAGGGGTGGGGTGGGAGTAGGGTGAAGAAAGGCTATTAAAAAGTTAAATAAGAAAATTACATAGTAGAGGAGCGGGTGAGAGGTAGTATAAAAAAAAGCAGGGAAACAAATGACAGTGTTGCTATGGGGTATGACAGTCTTAAACAGGGTTGAAGGTGACATATGAGCAAAGTCCTGGCAGATAAAAGGAAGTGAGCCATGTGGATATCTAGGCAAAGACTGTGTCAGCAGAGGACACAGCAAGGGCACAGGCATGGCATTTTCAGGAAATTAGGTGGCCTATGTGACTGAGACAAAGTGAGGAGAGAGCAGTAGGAGTTACAGAAGATGAGGAAAGGAGGGGAGATGGGAGGGATGCCAGAAGTTAGGCCATTCTGAAGAAATTTGATGTTTAATTTTTGTGAGATAATGCTCCATGAGGCGATTTTGAGGAGAGGGATGCCATATTCTGGCTTCTATTTTCAAAGATTACTCTGACTTCTGTGTTCATACTAAACTATAAGGGAATAAAGGTGGGAGGTAGCAAGGGAGAAGTGCGAGTGGCTTAGACCAGGGTGGGAGTACTGGAGGTGGTGAAAAGTATTTGGAACCTGGACATTTCTGAGGTCTACTCAGCAGGATTTGCTAATGGATTGTGAGAGAACAAGATGTGTTAAACATAATTCCAAGAGTTTTGGGAAGAACTAGAAGGATGGACTTGGTATTGACTGATTTGCTATTAATTTACCCAAGTATCTTGATACAGAATTTTTGAATCAAAGAGCAAACCCACGTACTTCAGATATTGGCCTTAGAAACCAGGTAGTATGTGTACTTAATTATTTTGAAGGATTGGGGTTTTAGTTTTAGAGAAATGGGAAGTATGTCATAGAAACAAGTTGGCTTTCCAGGGGACATAATCTAGATGTCATCAATATTTTTCAGAGTATGATTCGTAGTTTTTAGGCTCAGAAACTTGGTTTTGTGAGTTTACCTAGAGTTACACGGGCGCATGCACCAAAAACTCATAACAAACAGTCTCACCAATTCAATTTGTCATACGGGCACAGCAGCCAACATCCTAGTAGGATTACAAGGATTCCTCCTTTCCCTGCCACCAGGGCATCTGGGGAAATGCCATTTTTCTGACTTCCAGGGAGGGTGACCTCTAGCAGCCAGCCTGGCAAGATTCAGAGAGAAGCCTCTTCCTATCACCCTAAGGAATCGTTCCCATTATCTCTACTTAGTTCACTCTGAGGCCATGAGGCTAATTAACCCCTGGTGCTTTTTTTTTTTTTTTTTTTTTTTTTTTTAAAAAAGAAACTCAGTTTGGGGCCGGGCCCGTGGCGCACTCGGGAGAGTGCAGCACTGGGAGCGCGGCGACGCTCCTGCCGCGGGTTCGGATCCTATATAGGAATGGCCGGTGTACTCACTGGCTGAGTGCCGGTCACGAAAAAGACAAAAAAAAAAAGAAACTCAGTTTGTTATCCTTTACCTAGTGTGAAAGCACTACAGTAACCATTTTCTTATTTCTGAATTTCCTTCAACTTCTTCTTATCTCTTCTCTCTCTGGTCCCATTACTTCTCCCGTCCTTCATCACTTTCCCTCTGTAGCTTCTTTTTAAAACCTTTTTCTGCTTCTCATTGAAATTCCCTTTCTGTAATGAACCAATGTTCCTTAAACCCTTAGCCTCTTCACAGAAGTCTATATCCTTATTCTCACTTTTCCCCCCCTTAAAATAAAGCCACAAAATCCTTTCTTCAAACAAAATCTTTTACAGATCCTTGCTACGTAAAGGAGATGAAGACACAGTTACAGGTTGCAATGTAGGTGGAGGATGACTGTGGTCTCAGCTGCTTAGCCTCCCTCATGTCCCTGACCTGGTCCCTTAGGGATCTCAGTGGGAGCCAGGGTAACCCAGCCCTGCTTTAAGGGAAGCCACCTCTCCTTCTTAACCCTGGTATCCTTGGGTCTCTAGATAAGGGTGCATGCTAATTGTCCCACAGAGCTACTTGCAGCTCCTCTTGCTACCTCCAGATCTCTTCATGTGAAAACCTGGCTTCTAAAGCCCATTTCTTCCTTCCCTCTCTAGGCTATGAACTTGAGATCAGTGAGTATCTTTTTATTTTTATTTTTCCTGTCTGGCATGTGGTGCACGAATAAATGGTAGAATAAAAACACGAAATGCTGAATAAACTTTTTAATAAGCAATGGTTCTTATGGATATTGGCAGTAAGCATAATAAAGAACCTGGAATCAAAGGGAACTTCTTGACTGATTTTATATAGCCACTCAATCAGGGTATGGTAGTTTGTTTTATTTTGATACATTTTAAAGAAAGACTGCTTGTGTCTAAAAAGACTGTTTTGATCATCTGCCTTGGGTGCCTACTCTGCTTGCTACTGTCAGAGCTATTGAGAAATTTTTACCCTTTAGATTCTTCTTTACTAGGTGTACTGAAGATTACTCCATTTGCTATAATATTCTTTCTTCTCATAGGGCATAAAATGTACAATTATGTTTTAGTTTTGTTAGTTAAAATAACATTCTATCTTGAGATCCTGAGATTATAACCCAGTTACTTTGGATTTGAATGTCACTATACATCCCCAGTTACATATATGAAAACATCTAGATGGATTATTTTTTTAGATTGATAAACCTGTCAAGTCTTAGGGTAACTTTATTTTCAACTATTGGTAGCTCAAAATAAATAGTCTAACTCTTCACGTTCTGACAGCAGAATCATATAGGTAGGCAGTTGGCATTGATGCAAACTATTTCCTTCTTAACTAGTTCCAAAATTTAGAAAAGGCATCATGGTTAATGAATTATATCAGAAGCATAGCTTCCTAGTTGTTTTGTCTTACGTTATTTGCATAGATGTTTTTATGTTTCACATGGCCGCATGCCTATGCATTGATGCTTAAAATTGTGTCCTCTCACCTGAATATTGGAATGCAGAGAGTACTCACATGTAGAGTAGTGAAGAAGCAGATTGATTTGACCCTCTTTCTGGTGCTGTTGTGAAGAAGGGTTTCTATGAATGTATCAGTATGCATTTAAAAAATTAAAAATCAGTTATATATTTAACAAACACTATTTCTCATGAGAGAAAATTTAGGTTAAAGAAGTAGACATTATTATGAGTATTTTTATATAGATTAAACATCAATTTTCAGGAAATGTATAAAGAATAAGAGAAATGAGCATAGAGAAAGAAGAAACATTTCCTCTTTAGCTGCTACTTTTAGAGAACTGTGTTTTTCTTGATATATCTATGAATTTATTACTCTTCTGTTAGACTATTACTTTGTTCACAAGACTCAGGAAAACAAGAACTGTCAAATATTAAATCATATTTTTACTTTAAAGACATTCAGTATATTACAGCTCAGTAAATTTCTGTGCTGTTCTAATCAAGAAATATTTGCTACAGTGTTTATTACACAGTCAAAAACCAAGTTTGATTTATGTTCTGAAATGTTCAGGGAACAAGGAGATGTTGGGTTCTCAATCCCAGCTTTAGCACTGACTCCAATGAACTGTGGGATTTTGGGCCTCTATCACTACATCTTCTTGAATCTCAATTTTCTTGCCTGTGAAATAAGGGAATTTATATTACATCATCTTAATGTATTTTTATGAAGCTGTTTTAAGATTTTGTATGAATTATTTCTTGCATTTGTTGCTTGGAAGAAAAAGAGAGGCTTCTTTATGTTTTCTGTATCAAGTTAGTGCTCTAGATGAGGATACACATCTATTTTTATTTAGAAATATGTTTCAAGAAAATATGAACCATTATATTAACTTTACATTCAATTTTTATTTTAATCAACATTTCAAGGCTATCTGAAATGAAGATGTGGAAATTCATACTATTTTAAACTTTCTTAAGCTATTATTCTTATCAGCATTCATATTTTGAAGAATAAAAGCTTATTAAAATATGTCTTTGCCAGGTACATTTGTAAAGAAAACTTTTTCAGGCTTTTATTAACCTGAACAAAGCTCACTAAACAAGAACAGGATGTAAGAAGGCAATGTCTAGAACAAGAATACTCTGAGAATTTGTATTAAAACTTTTGCTACTTTATTTGGTCACATAAAAAATGTGACATTAGGCTGGCCAGTTAGCTCAGTTGGTTAGAGCATGGTGCTGATAACAGCAAGGTCCAGGGTTTGATCCCTGTACTGGCCAGCCACAAACAAACAAACAAACAAAAAAACAAAACTGTGGCATTAATATTCCATGACTGGGCTGTGATTTTTGGCTTAGGTTATAGTTCTGGTCTGTCCTAGCATTTAAAAGCCAAATTCAATAAAAGTGTGAGATAATATTAGATCAAGCATCTCTGTTTTTAACTTTTCCTTTTAACTTTTTGGTGTTCTTATTCCCTTAAAATCAGCCCAGGACTGTTTCTTGACCTCATCTGGTGTTTATAATGTCACCAGAACATTTTCCCTGGGTTGTTACATATTGGCTGTAGTGTTTTCAAATATTTTGCATAACTAACTACGTAATGATTATTACCTTGCTGAAGTGCCATATAAGTGCTAAGCACAATTATTCTTGTTATAGTATAGTTGGTGTTGGTAAGTTTCCTCTTTTTGTTTTTGACGCTGTTATTTATATCCTATGGAAATGTTTCTACATCAGTAAAGAACCACAGATTTTTGTACTCATTTGGATTCTCTCTATACCCTTAGGGATTGCTGCATTCACTGTCATCACCTATCACTTTGAAGGACATTTCCAAAATTTACCCCGAGCTTCATTCCCAGGCAGCTGACTTGTATTACCAGAACCTCAGATGTAGTGTGTCCTTTGTGAATTTATTACCTTCTGTTCCAATATTCTGTCAGCTTCTGATAACTAGTGGCACCACTATTCTTTTATTAATTTTAGGCTAGGGATCAATAAACTATGGCCCCTGGACCAAATCTGGCCTGCCGCCTGTTTTGTAAATAAAGTTTATTGGAACACAGACACATCCATTCTTTTTTTTTTTTTTTTTTTGTCCTTTTTTGTGACTGTGCTCAGCCAGTGAGTGAACAGGCCATCCCTTATATAGGATCCGAACCCGCGGCAGAAGCGCTGCTGCGCTCCCAGTGCTGCACTCTTCCCGAGTGAGCCATGGGGTCGGCCCGCACATCCATTCGTTTAAATATTGTCTATGGCTGTTTTTGCACTAAGATGGCAGAGTTAAATAGTTGCAGCAGAGATCTATGACCAGCAAAGCCTACAGTATTTACTGTTTGGCCTTTCACAGGAAAACTTTGCTGACCCCTGCCTTAGACTGAAAACCCTGGCATTATTGGGAAGATGCAAAATTAATTCTTTTAGTAGCTTGTTTTGCCTTTAAAACAGAACCTGCTTATTGTATCAGCTTTACTGATAATCAACTGCTCTGCACTCCTGCTTCTGTAAACTGTGCTTGCTTATCACAGTAGCTACATGAATACTGAGAAAAGCAAAACTTAAAAACCCAGAAGAGTCTGCCTATATAAACCCTGTAAGACCTAGACTCAGGGCTCAGGTTTTGGAGCACTAGCTCATATGGGCCCGCAGGTGTAATAAAATACCTGACTCTCCAACCCTCTGAGTGCTGACTGTTTCTTTTTCGAATCTGTTGCATAACAGCATCACCTGTGATTGCTCCTCTGGGATTCACCAAGTATATTCCTGCAAGAGAACTAATCATTTCTTTAATCATCTTTTTCTTTCTTTCTTTTTTTAATCTTTCACACATTCTGGTTCTCACATCCTTTTGCCTAGAGCATTAAATTTCCCCACCTCAGGTTTTTTCACTTGTATTTCATTTTATACTATGTCACAAGTATTGTGTTCTCAAAGTTTGGCTCCACTCTGCCACCAAAACTTGAGATTTCTGCATTACCCACTAAATTAGAGAATTTCCAGCATCTTCCTTAAGTCTCCTTCTACAATATAAACCCTGTTGTTTTCCTGTATATTCTTTATGTAATGAAATTATTTCTGCCTTTTTTGTCTGTGTCCATGCTGTAACAACTGCCTAGAGCTTTCTCTGCCTCCATTTTCATCCTCTCCTACTCCTGTCTGCTGATAAAATCCTCCCAAATTTCTTAGTGAAGATTTTCCCTATCTCTGTCTGCATGTTCTTTTTCCCTTCATGGTATGTTACCTGTACTTCTCTCTGTCACAAAGGACATTTTACTTGATGCTATGTTGTATTTGTTCTTTTACATCTCAAACGTTATAAACTGTAATCTTGTTGGATGCAAGGTGCATGTCTTTATCATTACAGTGTGCCCTTAAACACTTACCATAATGTCTTAAATGTGCTTAATAAGTAAGTAATTGAATTGCATGATAGGAAGCTGGCTTTTTAATTTGAATTAAATTATTATTGATCTCAGAGTTTCTCTTGAATGTTTAGCAATAGTTCTAGGTGTTATAGCTAAAGTTCTTGAAGAAACTAGATGTTAACTTCTTTGTATAGATTGTTAATGAAAATGGAAAGATTTTTTTTTTTTTTTTTTGATATTTCACATTTACTGCAAAATAAGTAATTGTGTGCAGTGATGTGCTTGGTACTGATAGAAAAGTAAAACCAGGTGGCAGAGCCAGGCAGTAATTCCCTTGGATGTGTTACACAATGTCAGATATTTATTTTGTTAACAAGTTTTTTTTAGAATTCCAAGTAGAAAAATTATGTCAAAGTACTCTAAGAAGTTATTGAAATGAAACACAGGTGCTGTTAACATAGTATTTTGTACTCTGCTTATTCATTCATTTAATCATTCTCTATGTACTTCCCAGAAGATTTTGATGTGGCTGTTTATCACAAAGAGGTAGTCCTATTAATCCCAATTTTTTATTGGCTTCAGTTCTGAATTCGTACTCTTGAAAATGTTGACAAAGACAAAAAAAAGTGTGCCAGGTGTAGAGACTTTTCACTTCTTAGTAGTATAGTCTGAAGTCACGTGTCCAGAAACTGGGCTGCTGATAACCTCAGTTTTCTCAGTTGGTTTCGGAAAACTAGTGATTGGTAGGGGGGGCCATGGACCCCGTTTGGTGCCTAAAATGTAGTACCTGAGAATTCAGCAGTAAAAGTAAACAAAGCATTAAAACACCCTAAAATTCATACACCTGAAAAAGAATTGAAGACTTGAAAATTTAATTTTAAAATGGGCAAAGGATATGAATAGTTTCTAGGGAAAAATAAAACACTGCTTTTTTTCACTGTCTTCTAGCACAAAATCAGTGCTTGCTGTGTACATGCGTGCCTGAACAAATGAATAATGTCCACATAAAAATATACTCAAACTCCCTCCTGAGTAAAGAAATGCTTAAAATAACCATATATGTAGACCTTTGAACTAGCATTTCTACTTAGAATTTACACTAAGGAAATAATTACACAACCGAGTATAGATTTCACATTTATGTTTTTATAACCCAGAAGTACCTTCTCAAGTATTCAGATATATATTGTATGTATATATGTATAAAATACAAGTCTATTTATATATACATGCTTACATGTGAGGTATGGTCTGTAGTCTGGAAGTAAGCATAGTAACTGTAGGTTGTCTCTTGGAAGTAGGACTAGGGAGATGTGGGGATTCTCAGGATATATGGGGTATTATACCTTCTGATTATTCTGTATGAATTTTTTTAAAGTATATTTTGCTTTTATATTGGGCAAAAGACTAGGAAATAATATGTTTTAGGCATATTTTCATTAATATTTAAAATAAGTAAGTTATTCGAAGGGTTCGCTTATCTGTCTGGAAAATGTGGTTTTCAAGAATGATTCATATTCTTGAGAATACTGTATAGGTGATTTTTTGGTTTTATAATGAGATGATAATGAAAAACATTATCAGATTGGACTGTTGTGTCCTTTAATATTATGATAAATAGACATTTAGTACAGGGGTCTTATTATAATGAGTTTTCTTTGTGCAGTTGTAAGAAAATCTTGTTTCATGCTAGATGGATGTATTATTATTTGGAGAACTTACATGCACTAACAACAGTTTCCAAGGGTGTCCTTGTGAGCAAAATAATTCACATTTTTCTCGTCAATCTTCTAGAAAAGCTCAAGAGGAGAACAAGAAAGTAGTGCTAGCTGGATGTGTTCCTCAAGCTCAGCCTCATCAGGACTATCTTAAAGGATTGAGTATCATCGGGGTAAGTTTGTGCGTGATGGGAAAATCTTGTTTTGTTAACACATATAATAGGCCCCACATTTTACTTTTTACTTCTAGGTTGTTTATAAGCTGCATTACACTTATGGCTGTCCTAGACATACTTTCCGTTTGCCCCTAAACCTTTGCTATGTCTGTGTAATTTTATCATCTTAGCAGAAAAACATGTTCTGTGTTCTTTCATTAAGAAAGAGCAACACAATAAAAGCTATAGTATAGAATTTACATCCCATAAAAACCTGTCTTTGTCCATCACCATCTCATTCTATATTGTTACATTTTTCTCACCCCACTGAACTACTTGTCATCCCCAAGTACATAAATGCCTTTTTTGGAATGCCCCATCTCCCTTATACTCACCCCCAAGTCTCAGCTCCAATACCACACACTCTGTAAAGCCTTTTCTGACCACTCTGCATCGTCCTCCGTAATCCTGTCTCTGGGTTCCCTTTTCTTACTGTATAGTACCTGTCATTTGCTTTCTCAGTAAAGTGTTGTGATTTTAGGTTTATTTATGTGATTCTTTGAATAATCTCCACTTATGTATTTTAAATTATTAGCTTCATGAGGACAATTTTTCATTTTTTAAAGCTCTCACCATGTTTCTCCAGCCTTTCGTGCAATGTCTGACGTACAGTAGGCACTGTTTGTTGACTGACTGAAAGAATCTCCCAATTGTTTTTTTATTATTGGCTTGCTTTTCTCCCGATTGGGCAGGCAGCTCTGTGAAGTCAGGAGACTGCCATCTATTTTCTTTCATTCTTTGTAGCCATCACTATCACAAAATGCGCTAATGTAGTTGACTCTCAGTATTTGTCAACCAAATGGTTGGTTCTTCCTTCTCAACATTCTACTGATACTGTACTCGATAAGCTTACTGATGATCTTCTTTTAAGAAGGCTTTAATAATTTTTTTAAAATATTGTATATTCTTAGAAAGAGCTTATGTGAATAATTGGCATCTCAATTGAGTTTTATAATGGATTTTTTTCTTATTTGATATACTATTGACACGTTTTTATGTTGTGTTCTCAGTGTAATGAAGTTGTTTTCTGCTGTGATGTCCTTACCCCACTAGCAAATTTAGTAATCTTTGAACAAACATTCTCACTGTAAAAAACAGGACCTGAATGTTTGGTAACTTTAGTTTGTTTTCACCACTTGTTTACATTTTGCTTTCTCTTGGTTTAAGGAATGAAATGAATATAGGACTCCTGAATTATCTTTTCATGTCAGACTAACTTTCTCTATAAATACAGTCCTGCTGTGTTAGGGAAATAGGAAAGCAGTTAGAACTGTGTTTTAGAGATGGAATGTGATAAAAGCTTAGAGATCATCTTAGATTTCATTCCAGGTAATTAAGTTACTAGAATAGCCCAGTTTCTTTAGTATGGACAAAAGCTGCTTCTCTACTCACATTATGGTAACATTTTTCTGAACTCTGTTGTGTGCAAGGAAAAGCTTAGTGTTTCTTAGGATGTAGGGGAGATTCTCAAGATATAGTATAAGGTGGTATTTATGTGGAAGACAGTTTTCAGGGCTGATACAAAGCTGTGACACTGGCAAATAAACATTTCTTTTTCTGTTTAATCTAGCACCCTTTTTGTTATGTAGTCCCATTTTATTACCATTAACATTCTTTAGATTTATTTATTTTGCTCATTTATAATTGGAGAAATAAGAACGCGTTTTGAAAAGTGAATAGGAAGAAAATTCATACTTCTGGCACCATAACATAATTATTATAACTTTGATTATCCCCTTCAGACTTTTATCTCTGCATCTTTTACTTAATTGTAATCTCAAAACTGTTTCTATCCTTATTTTTCTGTTGTTTTATGAGCTTTTTTCACCATTTTAAATCCTGCATTAATGTTCTATTGAAGGATATGCCATAATTTAACTATTTCTTAGTTGTTGGATGTCTTTTCTAATTCTTAGGAAATACACATAATACATTAATGTTTAGAGTGGGCTTCTTATTTTAATTTAAAATTAATATATTATGAAAAGTTTCCAAAAGTGGAATCACACTATCATTAACATTTCATAGTTGTAATTTAATTATTTGTTTGCCAGCATTAAGTATTATTAAAGTATAAGATTTTGTCAACATCATTTTGTAGAGCATTTTTCCTGTGGCAGCTATATAATTTATTTATCATTTCTGACTTTTTATATATGAAAATTATGTCCACAGAATTGATATTTAAAAAAATTAGATTGAGAAACCAAAAATTATCTAGTTTGATGTTTAGAGAGACCTACTTCTGAGTAGAATTGTTACAAAATCAGAAACCTTCTGAATTATAGTGAGTTACAATGAAAAAAAGAAATGAATATTATTATTTTATACCAAAAAAAAACATTTCTGAAGAAATAGAACGATGTTTAAATTTGGTTACTTGGGAAACTAGTTTTAGCAGGACGCTTAGAATTTTATTGCACAATTGATTTACAGACTGAGTAAAGAATGTGTTCCCTTACGAAGTTTTTATGATGGAGGGTGTTGATAGAGGTGGAAGGAAGAACAGCTGTGACTACATTCTGTCCTTTTACCTTCTGCTGGGATTTGTCTGTGTCACTTCACAATACAGGGAGGATGTGTCAATTCTCTTGATCGTGTGTTTGAAATAAAAAACTGCCATCACATGGGATCAGTGGGCAAGCAAGCTACTTATTGCATACCTGGGTTAAAAGACATACTGTACCCACCCACCTTTGAATGTGCTCATGGAGTAAGCTCTTAAGAAGATATTTAATAGGTAAAGAGAGATATTACTGCCCTTGTAACATAATAATTTCCATCAATATCAGCCTTTAGAAATGGGGCATTTAATTTGTTTTAGTAATCAGAGAGAGCACATGGTAATCAGTGATTTTGACCCCTGGGCCTTTTATTATCGTCTGTCTTTTGTCTCCTGAAATTATCTAGTTGTGATTAATATTATTTGTGTGATGGTGCATAGAAAGAAAATAACGGGATACCAAAACCAGAAGTAAAGCCTATCGATCTCTGGGCCTAGAGGAACTGGCTTTGGTGGCCATAACCTCTGCACTTCTGTTCTGGAGCACAATTTTGTTCACAGACCTTTCTAATGTCCTCATACTGGGAGAGGAGAAAGAACAGATTTGAAAACGTAGATGTCTTGAATAAAAATATCTTTAATTAACCAAAACATTTTTTTTAGCATGAAATGAAGTTTACATTTCATATCTAGAATATATGTATTGATATGTATTGATAACTTATCTTTGTTACAGTACAGAATTAAGATCTTTTCTTATTTTTTTAGGATGTTGAGACATTTTACCCTACAGTGAAAATTTTCATTTCTCTTTAGGCAGAGAATTAAGGTTCACCATCCACCTTAGAAAGATTTTCATGTAATGCCATTTTTAATTACTGCTATTTGTTTACATCAGTTACTCTGTGTCTAGCTATAGGTAGTTCCATGAACTTGTGACTATACCTACTGAATTTGTTGGCAGAAAGTTTCTTTTAGATTAGTCAACCAGAAAGAAGGATGTTCTTGTTAAAGTTTGGAGGAAAAAGGAGTAGTAGACTTCAGGAGTCAGAAAGCCTGGCTTCAAATCCTTGACTTGCCACATCATTTCTTTAATTCAGCAGGTACTTACCATGTGCGTGCTGTGTAGTTGGTATTGTTCTAGGTGCTAGGACTGCAACAATATATACAATTGTCAAATTTATCCTCATAGATATACTTGGAAAGAGACATCCGGTTTGAGTCTTCAGCCTCCTAGAGAATCTGGTGTGATGGATCCCTAGACCATGGGGAGATTGCATAGTTGGGAATTTCTCTGTAAGTCTCAGATGGAATACACTTTGTGTCTATCAAGAGTTGTGTTAGGGATAAATGAGTGAGATGATATTTATGTGCGGAGTTCTTCCTAAGATAGTGTTATTTTGCAATTTTACAGTATCCCTTATTAATAGGAATGACATTTATTAGGAAGACTGATTCTTACTCTGTTATAGGAGTTGTACGTTTTAGGTAGATTTATTTATTTTATTTTATTTTATTTTATTTTTTATTTTTATTTTTTATTATTTTTTAATTTTTTTTTAGGTAGACTTTTTTGTGCTATCTGAAAGGACTGCATTTGAACTAGGTCTTGGTATTGATCCATTAGACTTATCTTTGTTACTGTCTTATATCTCTAGAAATCCTAAATAAACTGCAAGTTAATATACAGGTTTTAGCATTTTAAAATATATAATTCACAGGAGAATATATTTGATATTGAAAATTTATAAATAATAAACTTCCTGATGTGCCAGATGTGAGCCCTGAAGGCAAGTGGACATTTTCTTTGGAGAGCTGAACAGAAATGTGGTTTAATGCAGGTGTCTGCTTATCTCAGCAACTATTTCCAGGTTAATTTGCAATGGTTTAAACATATTTTCAGGCAGGCTGCTCTAAACCTGAAAAGTCAAACAGCACGGTGACTATTTAAATGTGAATACTTTAATTTTGAAAATTATATGTATAAAGGAAGTAGTATTTGAAAGAGGCTACATTTGAAAATATTTCTGTCATATACCATGTTGCCAAAAGTAAACAAATTGAGGAAGTGGAACAGTATTGCAGGAACAGTGGCATCAATATTGAGGGCAAAGCTTGAGAAACTGTCCTTCTGTTTGTTTCTACTTCGTGTCTTCTAATGTTTCTTCTTGCTATATTTTGTTTTTTGACCTTCATTATAAAAAGGCAGTATTATAACAGCACGATATGTAAATTCAAAAGCCCATTTATGTTTTTCCCTTTCTAGACCTGTTGCTTTCAGTTCTCTCTCTTTAATCTTTTTCTTTTAAAGTATGAAAAAGATTTATTCATTTATGTATTCTTTTCTGGAGGCTCAAGAGAACAGTTTCCCTGCCTTTTCCAGCTTCCGGAGGACACCCACACTCCTTGGCTCATGGCTTCTTCCTTCATCTCTAAAACCAGCAAGGCCATCTCTCTAGGATCCTCCATCTGTCATCACCTCTCTCTCTGCATAGATGGGAAAGGTTCTCAACTTTTGAGGCTCACATGATTAAATTGGGCCACCTGGATAATCGAGGTTAATCTCATCATCTGTGGTCCTTAATCTCACCTACAAAATCCTATTTGCCATGTTCACGTGTAACATATGCACAAGTTCTGGGGATTAGAACTTGAATGTCTTTGGAAGGCCATTATTCTGCCTACTACATATAGCAATGTTTATTAGTTGATGTTTTATGTCTCTAATGTGTGTTTCTGTTTTAGTTCTACTATTACTCTGTGCTTAATATCATTTTAAACATTTTTTTGCTTTGTAACATGTCCTGTTTAATATGAGTATAATCTAATGTTTCAAGCAGTATTACTCTATGATTGAGTTTAGCCTGTTGAACTTTGTTTTTATTGCTGAAAGGGATTTTGACCACCTTCCTCTCCCCACAAAAGTTTTATAGGTATTTGAGTTGGATTAAAGAGGAAGAGAGATTCCTGGTACTGATGTTCATTTTGCTGGCATCGTTCTAACCTGGTCTTATCTTTCAATTAGTAATTTTATCTCTAACTTAGTGTTACTCACACACTGGTACCATTCAGTAGAAAATATGCTTTCAGTAGTGTGAGGAATGTGCTGTCATATAACTTTCATTGAAAGTGCTATTCCTACCATTGGGGAAGAATCTTTTTCCATGAAGAAGGGAAAAATGATAAAAATATACTAGAAGATAAGAGAGTTTTGTTCAAATTAAACCACATGCAACATCAAATGCTCTTTTGTGTAGCACATTATTAGCAAACTTGTTCACAGTCTTGTGAATTCAAGAAACTTTTATTCAAATAGAGTTGAAACACATTAAGTTATCTTAATGACTGCTGTGAACTTCCCTAAATTTAAGAGTTTTGGAAATTGAGCTCTCCACAAATACCATTTAAGGTAGGGACTTTCCTTAACAGCTCGTAGCAAAATTTTTAGAGAAAAATATGGAGAAGTCAGTATTGAACTTCGACCTGTCAGATGCTGGTTATTGGCTCAAACTCCCATTATGATGAAAGAGAAAAATTTGAACATACATTTGATGAAAAAACTTTTTATATGTATAGTTCTTAACAGAGATGGAAAGAAGGGCATTTTTCCCCTTTTTATTGTATATATTTAAGGTGTACAACATGATGTTTTGATATATATATACATACTGAAATGATTACTATAGTCAAGCTAATTAACCTATCATCACCTTCCATACATACCTTCTAAAACTTTTTGTGTTTGTGTATAGTAAGGGCACCTAAAATCTTCTCTTGTATCAAATTCTCAGTACTACAGTATTATTAAATATAGTCCTTATGATGTATGTTAGATCTCTGGACTTACTCTCGCTACATAACTGTGAGTCTGTGCTCATTGACCTATTTCTCATTCTCTCTCCCTTTCCATACCTGGTAATCCCCACTCATCTCCCTGTTTCTATGTATTTGACTTTTTTTTTTTTTTAAGATTCTACATATAAGTGACATTATGACACTATTTTTCTCTCTGTGTCTGGGTTATTTCACTTATCGTAATGTCTTCCAGTTTCATTTATGTTGTCGCAAATGGTAGTATCTCCTTTTTTAAGGCTGAATAATATCCTGTTATTTATATATACCATAATTTCTTTATCCATTCATCCGTTGACAGACACTTAGGTTGTTTCCACATCTTGGCTGTTGTGAATAAGGCTGCAGTGAACATGGGAGCACAAATATCTCTACAGGGTGCTGACTTTATTTTCTTTGGATATATATCCAGAAGTAGGATTGCTGGGTCATATGGTAGTTCTATTTTTAATTTTTGAGGACTCTCCATGCTATGTTCCATAATGGCTATACTAATTTACATTCCTATCAACAGTGTACAAGGGTTCCCATTTCTCCCCACCCTTGTAAACACCCATTTTTAATTTTTTTGATAATAGCCATTCTGACAGATGTGAAGTGCTATCTCATTGTGGTTTTGATTTGCATTTTCCTGACAATTAGTGATGTTGAGCACCTTTTCCATGTACCTATTGGCCATTTGTATGTTTTCTTTGAAAAAATTTCTATTCATATCTTTTGCCTATTTTTTAAATTGGAGAGATTTTTTGCTATTGAGTTATATGAATTCCTTATATGTTTTGGATATTAATGCCTTACAAATATATAGCTTGCAAATATTTTCTCCTAATCCATAGGCTGCCATTCCATTTTGTTGTTTTTCTTTGCTGCACAAAAGCTTTTTAGCTTGATGCAGTCCCATTTGTTTATTTTTGCTTTTGCTGCCTGAGTTTTTGTGTGATAGCCAAAATATCATTGACAAGGCCAATAACAAAGAGCTTTTTCTTTATGTTTAAAGTGTTATGCTTAGGCCTTTAATCTGTTTTGAGTAGATTTTTTGTGTATGGTATAATATTCAGATTCAGTGCAGTTCCTGTCAAAATTCCAGTGGCATTTTTCACAGAAATAGAAAAAACAGTTTTAAAATTTGTCTGGAACCACAGAAGACTTTGAATAGCCAAAACATCTTAAGAAAGAAGAACAAATTTGGAAGCATCATACTTTCGGATTTCCTATTATACTACAAAACTATAGTACTCAAGACAGTATGGTACTGGCGTAAAGATAGACACACTGACCAATATAGCAGAATAGAGAGCCCAGAAATAGATCCAAGCATATATAGTCAACTAATTTTTGGCTAAGCCACCTAGATGACTTATGGGAAAAGGATAGTCTCTTCAATAAATATTGTTGGGAAAACTGGGTATCCACATGTGGAAGAATGGAAGTGGACCCTTTATCTTACACCATTTTTTCCTTTTAAAGATTAATGGAGTTTTCGGGTGGTTTTCAAGTTTTATTCTGATATTTCTTAATAAAAAGGAAAATGAAAATGACAGATTGTCCTTTTATTTATTCATATATGATAAAAATGAGGAGAGCTAATGACACAGTTTCTCTGTGTGTTAATGTGTATCTATACGGTATCAACATCTCTTAATCCTGAAAGGATTTGAGGTTTCTTGGGATAAGATCAAGAGATAGTAAAACCCCAGCCAGATTCAGGCAAATTAAAAATCACACCAAATAATAGAGAAATGTGGATAAAGAACAGTTTTTGCAAATTTTCAGTGGAATTAGTTCAAGCAATGTTGTTAAAATAATTCTGTTAACCCTGCAATGTCTTCCTTTTTCAAATAGAATAAAATCTAAACTGCATAGCATGAGCTACAAGGTTCATAATCTTCCTTCCTGATTTTCTGACTTCATCTCCTGCCTCTCTGTCCCTCACTTGCCTGCTGCCTTTTGACCTCCAGGTTCAGTTGGATAGCATTCTGTGGTCATTTAGTAATGACTGCCACATGCATAGGAAAAGGCAAATTCATCAAGTGGGTTACCTCTCTGCCATTCCTGGATAAGATCTCATAAGAATACTTAGCAAAAATCTAGCTGGATATCCTTGTGCCTCGTTTCCCTCTGACTTGGAAATAACCTCATCTCCTGCCTTGGAACTTGAGGATTAAATGTGGTAATACATGTGAAGCGTCAGCATAGAACTGAAACAAAGTTAATTCTTCAAGAAATGTTAGCTGTCACTGTGTTATTCCTAGACATTAACTTATCTAGCTACTTGTTCAGGAAAAAAGATACTTCAAGTGCATTCTAAAGCAGAACCTGTTACTGCTGAGTAGTATCAGCTTGTTCTCTGATGGCCTCAGATGAGTGGACTTTGCCTAGTTGGCAAAGTTGTGTCTGAGATGTGTGTTCATTTCCTAGATTGCCATAGCGAAATTACCACAAACTGGGTGGCTGTCATAGCCATTCCCTAACCTGCACTTTTCAGTATGGTTGATAGTAGCCACCTGTTACTATTTAAATTCAAATTTAATTAAAATTCCTCTTTCACAGTAGCTGAATTAAACATGCATAATAACCACGTTGCTAGTTAGTACCATAGTAGACAGCACAGCATATAAACATTTTCATCACTGCAGAAAGTTCTATTGATAGCACTGCTCTAAACAAGTAGGACATCTTAGAATAGCACTTGTTATTTGCTTTAGGTGACTTTGTATAGGCTTGTTTCTTCAATACATGGTTAGTTATAAATTTGGAGTAGTTCATAATAACTGAGTGAGATTTTCATGGATTTCTTTTAAAAGTTCTGCAGCAGAATGACTCACTAATATTATTTATGAATTGTTTACTCACCAACTCCTTTCTTCATTGTTGAGAACATATGGAGTCAGTAATAGAACATACTGCACGTCTTCTTTTCTGTATATTTATAACTAAGGGCCTGTAGGACACAAAATACTGTTTTATTTATTTTATTTGAATTATATGCGAGAGAATAAGCTCTTGTGTATTCAGGGTTTCAATTTATAGTATTAATTAAGAGCAATGTTTGTTTTCTCCTGGAATAAATTCAATATATTCTTCCTTATTTTCTGTGAATATTGAGTTTGTTCTCTTGCTCGTGATTATTTTTTCTTCTCTCCTTGCCTCCCACCCTGTGCTTTTCTTTTTGCTCCCTAACTTCTCTCTTTTCCATTTAACCACCCCCTCTTCTGACTCTCTTCTTTCTTGCCCTTTCTTCTTGGTCTCTCCTTCTTTCTTTTCTTCCCACTGCTTCCTCCATTGTCTTCCTTACTGCAAATGGAAATGGATACAATATTTTCTTTAAATTATTTAATGACCTTCTTTCCTACTTGTTTGTAATGAAGTACTTTTTAAAAAAATTTTTTTGTAGACCTTTCTTTTTAAAGTCCTAGAGTTTCCCCTACACTAGTCACTGATTTAAATTATCATGTGTGGGCAATATCTGATTTTTCTGCCACAAAAGCAAATGTCATCACATACCCTTTTTAAATCAGAGGATGTATTTTCAGTTGTGTACATTTAAGCAAATTCTGTATAACCATCAGGGTAAAAGAAAATTTCTCTTTATTTCCTCCATGCATACATACATACACATATATACTCTTAAACTATTTATTTTGACATAATGCACACCTACAGAAATGTTGCAGAAATAAAGAATTCTCGTATATCCTTTCCCCAGATTTCCAAAATGTTAATATTTTAGCAAATTTGCCTGTTCTCTTTTTTTGTATACATATTTTTTTCCTGATCCTTTTGGAAGTGACTTGCAAGCAAGATGCTCCTTTATTTCTGTACCTCTGAATATTTCAAAAACATGGACATTCTCTTACATCACTATAGTACAGTTATCAAAATCAGGAAATTAACATTGATACAATACTATAAGCTAGTATATAGACTATATTTATATATTACAGATTGTTGCAATAATGTCCTTTATAGGAAAAGAAAAATCCCAGATCCATAGTTGCATTCAGTTGTCAGAGGTCTCTTTAGTCTCCTTTAATCTGGAACATTTCCTCAGTTTTTCTTTGACTTCCATGACCTTGGCATTAGAACATTTGCCCACCCTCAACTTTTTTTGTAATAACTTTTTTTGTGATATAATTCATATACCATGCTATTCACCCATTTAAAGTGTGTAAGTCAATGGTTTTTAGTTTATTCACATAGTTGTATGATCATCACAGAAATCAATTTTAGAACAGTTTCATCACTCCAAAAAGAGAGTACTCCTTAGCACTCTCTCCCATTTCTCCCACCACCCATCCATAGGTGATCACCAACCTACATTGTCTCTGTAGACTTTCCTGTTTTGGACAGTTCATGTATGTTACCTTTTTTTGTCTGCCTTCTCTCACCCAGCATAATGTAGCATGCATCAATACTTCATTCCCTTTTATGACTTGATAATATTTCATTGTATGAATGTGCTAATTTTATTTATCTGTTCATCTGTTGACAAATACTTCTACCTTTTGGCTATTGTGAATAATGCTGCTATGAACATTTATGTACTGTTTTTGTACGGTTATGTACTGTTTTGGTTTTTCTGTGGATGTATGTTTTCCTTTCTCTTGGGTATATATCTAGGATTGATATTGCTGGATTATATGGTAACTCCATTTAACTGTTTGAGAAGCAGCTAAACTATGTTTTAAAGTGGCAGCATCATTTTACCGCTTTTCTAGCAGCAGTGTATAAAGGTTTGAGTTTCTCCACATTCTCATAAACACTTTTTATTATCTGTCTTTTTCATGATAGCCTTCCTAGTGTGTGTGAAATAGTATTTTATTGTGGGATTTTTCTTTATAGTGGTAAAATATACATAACTTGAAACTACCATTTTAACCATTTTTGACCGTACAATTCAGTGGCATTGAGTGCATTCACATTGTTGTGCAGTCATCCCCATCATTCATCTCTCTTCATTTTCTCAGACCGAAACTTTGTACCTACTAAATGATGGCTCCTCATTTCCCCATTGTGGTTTTGATTTGCATTTCATGGTTGTCTAATGATGTTGAGCATCTATTCATGTGCTTTTCGGCCATTTGTATGTCTTCCTCAGAGAAGCGTCTATTCAGATTCTTTGGCCATTTTTAAGTGGCTTGTCTTTTTATTCTTGACTTGTAAAAATTCTTTGTTTATTCTCGATACAAACCCCTTATCAGAGATATGATTCAAAAATTTTTTCTCCCATTTTCAGTGTTGTCTTATTTTCTTGATGGTGTTCTTTGAAGTGCCAAGAGGTTTGAATTTTGATGATGTCTAGTTTATCTGTTTTTTCTTTTGTTGCTTGTGCTTTGGTGTTACATCTAAGAGACCATTATCTAATCCAGGGTTTGTATAGATTTATGGCTTTTCCTTCTAACGGTTTTATAGTTTTAGCTTATCCTCAACTTTTAAACAAACTGCTTCCTTTCCATGTTGTTCTGTCTGTCCTCTAGGAATACAGCTTCTTAGTCAGTGTGCTCCAAAACTGTATGTGGGGTTCCCTGTGAGCTTTCATATCTCTACTGCCCTAGGAAAGCATTTTTGTTCTGGCTCCATCATTGAATTATCTCATATATTACTCTCCTTTTATTCTTTCTCTTCTATCCTCAACTGATATCTTGGTCATTCACCCACATTCAATGGGAAATTTGGCCAACTCTTCCTTATGCTACTCATTGTCTATTTTCTGGGCAATTTGAGTGTCTGTATGTAATGTCTCAACAACACTATGATTTCTCACTTCCTTATATCTCTATTCTGGTGGTCATCATCTTTGTCCTGTTTCAGCAATCTGTTCCTATGACCAGATCTTGTACTTTGCTGTTCTTCAGAAATACTAAATGCTTGTATTTGTACTCTGATTATAATTTCCTATCTTTATTTTCTCCTTTTCCCTCTCTTCTTCCTTCCTTTCTCCCTCCTTTCTTTTTCTTTTTCTTTTCTTTCTTTCTTTCTTTTTTTTCTTCATTCTTTCCTTGTCACATCCCCCAGCCACTTCATTTCTCTTTTTGGCTCTACTTCTTTCCCTTTCTACCTATTCTTTAAGCTCTGTCTTAATGCATAGTCAACTTTCTTTCATCTTTCCTTCTGGTCCATCCTATAAATCTCTTAGTTCTATTTCCCCAACCCTTTGAACCATTCTGGTATATGTTAGATTGGTATATGTTAGATGTTTAATAAATAATGGGTGAATAAACAGTGGATTTAACAAAGTTTGGGTAAATCCATTTATCCACCTGTTTGGCTCCTAGACCAGAACTGCTGGGCCTTGAGAAAAATGACAGGTGTACATGGAGTCATTGTTATAAATTCATAATCTCTAATTTCAACTGGTATCTCAGTACTGTCTGGCAATTTTTATGTGTCCATAATCATTGCTCTCTTATTTTCTGTAACTGGTATTTTTAAACATTTACTTTGTTCTTATTTCACAATATGGTTTCTTACTCTTAGCATATGAACTTGCTTCCTAATGCACCGAGAAAAACTGAGGTCAATGGGTGGAAATTTGTTTAGCATCCTTCCTGACTTCTAAAAGGGGACTAGCATCTGCTCCCATGCTTTCCTCCTAACGTCTTGTTTTGGAAGGAGACTTGATCCTCTTCTCGTTCTGGGCTTGTCTTCCTATCTGTGTTTTAGGTTTTATCTTGTATACCTCCTGAGGGACCTTGGTCTATTAATTATTTCTCCTGTCTTCAATTCCTCTTTCTCTACTTCCTTTCTAACCTCAGCATGTAAATTACAAATAAATAAATAGTTAAATGCACTAACCCAAACCAAAACACATATGAGCATATAGTCAGTATTCTCTAGCTACCAGGAATCCTCTTTCTTCTCTTTCTATCCCGGTTTTTGTTATTTTGGTAAGAGTAGTCTATATTATCTGTCTCCATTTTCTTAGTTATGATTCATTAGTATGAATTTATTGCTTCCCCTAAGTTATTGTTAAATCAAGCATACTCATTTTAGTCTATATATTATTATCTCTGTAGCAGTTGACACTGTTAGCTACTTTCTCCTCCATGAACTTTATTTTCCTGGCTTCTTTGATTACATTCTGTATGGAAGTCACATGGACTCCCTTGATAAAACCAGAACCTAATGGTTCCAAAGTTCCAGGTAGATGAGTCTCCAGTTAGGAAGGTTTGTTGGAGACCAAATACCCAACATTCTCTGAGATTTACTTTGCCTTGGCAGTTCTCAGTAGTTATTGCTGCTACTACCATCATGAGTAGTCAGAGGGAGAGTGGAGTTTAAGTGTCCTTTCACAAGCTTTTCCTTATTTCCTATAAAGCACTGAGGCGAAAGACATATTTCTAAGAGACTTACCATTACATTTTAATTACAATCTTTTAAAAAGTTTCTTCTTGTTTTAGTCCCTTTTGTGTTGCTATAACAGAAATACCTGAGACTGGGTAATTTATAAAGAAGAGAGGTTTATTTGGCTTACGACTCTGCGACAGCTGCGTCTGGCACGGGCCTCAAGCTGCTTCTACTCAGGGCAAAAAGTGGCAGGGAGCTGGCGGGTATAAGCAGATCACATGGCGAGAGGAAGCAAGAGAGATAGAGAAGGTGTCAGGGTCTTTTTAAGCAATGAGCTCTCGTGGGAACTAATAGAGCTAGAACTCACTCATTAATCCCCCCTCCCCCAGGGAGAGCATTAATCCATTCATGAGAGATCCGCCTCCATGACTCAATCAGTTTCCAATATTGCCACATTGGAGATCAAATTTCCACATAAGTTTTGGAGGGGACAATACATCCAGACTCCGTCACTTCTTATCTCAGTTGAGTTTATTGCAGCATTGTTGTATAATAATGAACGAATATAAACTCTTTCATCAATAGGTATATGGATGAATGCATTATGGTACATCCATACAGTGGGAGACTAGGCAGCTAGTAAAATGAATGAAATAGACTTATATGTACTGATGATGTATAGAAGAAAAAAAATCAAGGGACAGGTTTATTTTATTGACGTGTGTGTGTGTGTGTGTGTGTGTGTGTGTGTACATATATATATATCCTCCCCTGTCATTTGTAAGAAAGAAAAAAGCTACAGAACAGATCTATAATAAATGTTTAACACTAGAAAATGTCTTGGTATCTACTTATCAAACTGTTATGAGAGATTTCATCTTAGGAGTAGAGATGGAGGATGGAGTATGTTATGGGTTGCTTTAACTATTTCCTTTTTATATTTCTATTTTTGAATTTTTTCAGTGATATTTCTTTTGTAATAAAACAATGATAATCTGAGGATTTCTAAAGGAGAATCAACCCTGACCTACTATTCTTACTTGACTTTTTTTCTTTAGCTTTTTGGATCATAATATTACTTTGCTTTTTTCATTTTTTAAAAAAGTTATAGCCATGCTTACTCAGTCTCTTTAATGGGCTTCTCCTCTTATTGTAATCCTGTTTATGCCTCGAGTTACCCTAGGAAGCAAGCATTCCTGGATCACTTGGTCTGATATTATTACCTTTCCTCTGTGTTCCCATGGTACCCTGGGAAATCTTCCTTAGAACAAGAGCTGTATTTATCTGACTGTATTTAATGGACCTGAGTACAGTAATCAGATCATGGTAGAAATTCATTAAAAGGGTTTTTATATTAAAATAATAAAGCGTAGGACTTGAGATAGATCTTCTTAACACTAGCATGTCCTTTTGTGTAGGTTGTCATTTTGTGCCATTTTCTTGAAGCTCTGTGTGAGGAGACATGTTTTAATTAAACTTAAGAATGTATCTCAGGATATGTTGAGTTTATATTGATAAGCTATCCTCACACAACTCCAGGCACTTTATTTAAATGTGGTATGATTTCTTCAGTAATCATTGGAGAACAGGTGAGTGATAATTTCATACTTCACTGTTAACATAAAACATTAATATAGAATATTTTTATAATATTTCCAAATGCATTAATTAAAGAAAAACTGCACTGATGTGCTTAGAAAATGAGTAACATTTGTTCAAGCATGAGGACAAATGCAAATAAATTTATTGTCTCCGTGTAAATTGCTTGTCTGTTTGTTTTCTAGGTTCAACAAATAGATCGTGTGGTAGAAGTAGTGGAGGAAACAATTAAAGGTAATTGTTAAAAGTGAAATAAGCAGATGTATATATCTTCTCAACTATACTATAAAAATACCACTTATTTAACACTTACTGAGTATCTTTGTAAAAGTTACTGTTTTAAGGGGTTTGGTGAGAGAGTGATAAAAGAGTCATAAAAAATGATTACGTTGTATAATGTTGAATATACTAATTATCCTGATATAAATTCTGTCCTTGGCATTGACAGATTAATATAGGAGGCAGGAATGATATATTTGTCTTATAAATGAATCAGTTCATATTTTTTTAAATCTTATTTTTGTATAAAATGTGTTAAGTTTGAATCTTATATCAGAAGACAGAATTTAATCAATTTTAAAATAAGGAAATATTTTTATTTGCACATTTTATGTCACATAATTAGTTGCAGTTTTCTTTTTAAAAAGTACTTTTAAAAGTAGTAATTTAATTTTGATACTTCTTCAAGGTGTAATTTTTTTTGTTATACTAGAAAATAAAATTATGGTTTATTTCATTAGCCAGTGCTCATTGAAACAGATTCTTACTGAAGTCACTGAGAAATAAACCACCCTCAATTCTGTGGTTTAATTTTGTGTATTTTTTTGTATATTTAATTTGTAAATTAAATTTTGTATATTTAATTTTGTGTATTTTTTTCTGTGTTAGATTAGCACATATGAAAATCAGTAATACTTGTATGATACTGAAATATTAGCTTAAATGAATTAAGGGTCTCACTTAAAATCTTAACTTTTGTTATAAATGAGAAATTTGTGTGTTTTTTTTTTTAAAAAACCTAACAAATAGATTACACCTGCCAAATTGAAATTTTTCTCTATACTCTTTCCGCTAACTTGTGTCTACTTCCTTGACATACTTTTATTTATTAATTTTGAGTCTTTGATTTGTTAGGATTAATGATCACAGAAGATGAGAATGAGACTGTGCCTTAATCTTCTTTTGAAATTCCAAAATAAAATGAAATATCAGGATTGAAAATTTACAGCAATGATAATTTCGAATGTTTCTTCAAACTGTAATACCTCAGCCCCATCCTGGAGAATCTAGAAGTACTAGCATTTATCGTGCACTTACATTGTGACAGTCACTATGCTAAGCATTTTACATGGATTAAGTCATTTAATCTTCACAATAGTACTGTGAAGTGAAATTGGTATAAATATTGTTCTCATTTTGCAGATGAGACAGTTGATACACAAGGGCACACAGCTAGTAAATGGCAGAGTTGGGATTTGAATCCTGGCAGTCTGGCTCCAAACCCTGCACTCTTAAACTGTTATGATTCACACAATACTGTGATTTCGCTGCTCTCTGCCAGCTGAGAATCACTGCCTTGAAGATTGTTTGACTGAACTTCTTTAAGTAGTGCCTCAAGATGCTTGGGGGTATTGTTGCCCTATTCATCTTGTGTCTTGAGTCTAGGCACATACTGGCCACTCAGTACTTTTTTTTTTTCCCCTCCTTTTTTGTGACCAGTAAGGGGATCTCAACCCTTGGCTTGGTGTCATCCGCACCCCGCTCAGCCAGTGAGCACACCGGCCATCCCTATATAGGATCCAAACCCGCAGCGGGAGTGCCACTGCGCTCCCAGCGCCGCACTCTCCCGAGTGAGCCACGGGGTCAGCCCTCAGTACTTTAAAAAAAAAAAAAAAATTAATGATAATAAAGGTAATATAGGAGAAAATCAAGGTAACCTTGGGTATGGCAATGACTTTTGAGATGCAACATCAAAGGTACGATCCATGAAAAAAATAATTGATAAGCTCACTATCATTAAAATTAAAAATTACTGCTTTGCAAAAGACACTCCTACGATAATAAGGCAAGCCACAGAGTAGGAGAAAATATTTGCAAAAGATACACATCTATCTGTTAAAGGATTGTTATCCAAAATATACAAAGAACTCTTGAGTCTCAGCTATAAGAAAATGACCAGCCTCATTAAAAAATGGACAAAAGACTTGAATAGTCACTTTACCAAAGACGATATATAGATGACAAATAAGCATTTAAAAAGATACTCAGCATCACATGTCATTAGTGAACTATGAATTAAAGCAACAATGAGAAACTACTACACACCTAGTACAATGGCCAAAATTCAAAACATGTTGGCAAGGATTTGAAGGAACAGGAACTCTCATTCATTGCTGGTGGGAATGCAGAATGGTAGAGCCACTTTGGAAAATATTTGGCAGTTTCTTAAGAAAACTGAACACAGTCTTACCATATAGTGCAGCAGTTTCACTCCTTGATATTAACCCAGATGAAGTGAAAACTTATGTCTACACAAAAACGTGCACACAATGTTTATAGTAGCTTTATTCATAATTGCCAAACTTAGAAACATCAAAGATGTCCTTCAGTAAGTGAATGGATAAATAAACTGTGGTCCATCCAGACAGTGAAATATTATTCAATGTTAAGAATAAATGAGCTATGGAGTCATGAAAATACATAGAGGGACCTTACATGCATATCACAAAGTGGAAGCAGTGAATCTGAAAAGGCTGCATAGTATATGATTTCAACTATATCACATTCTGGAAAAGGTAAACAGTGGAGACAGTAAAAGGATCAGTGGTTACCTGTGGTTAGGGGATAGGAAGGGATGAATAGGCAGAGCACAGAAGATATTTAAGACAGTGATACTATTGTGTATGATACTGTAATGGTGGATACATGTCATTATATGTTTGTTTAAACCCATGTATGTACAACACCGAGAGTGAACCTTAATGTAAGCTATGGTCTTGGGGTGATAATGATTCGTTGATTGTAACAAATGTACCATTCTGGTGCAGGATGTTGGTAGTGGGGGAGGCTGTGTGTGTGTTGGCAGGGGGCAGTACTGTATGGAAACACTGTACTCTTTCTCAGTTTTGCTGTGAATCTAAAAGTGCTCTAAAAAATAAAATTCATTTAAAAAATTAATGGTAATCAACAGTGTGCTTAGGATTTTGCCAAATGGCTTGAAGAGGTATAATTTCTGTAGGAAATCATAGATGGCCTATCACTTCCAGGCTGGCTTAATTAGGAATGACTTCTAACTGATGAGTTTGGACATGAGTGGATTTATTGGAGAGGCTGCATTTGTATTTAGTTTTGAGAGTATGTATCAAGAGATGAATTGAAGGTGAATTAATGGGGATGTTCATTGGCAGGTTTGGTTTGTGAGTGGGAAGGCTGATGAGTTAGTAATGCAACAAGAGAATTTGAGAGATGGAAGGAATAATTTTGGTAGCTATGTTTAGTTTGCAGATGAGGAAGCTGAGCTATGAAGGAATTAAGTGAGTCGCCTGAGATTTCTCAGTTAATGGAGCACTAGGCTTATCAGTGAATTTCTGTTCTTCGCATTCTGTTTCTACTGCCAGTACTTCATTTAGATAGCACATGTCAGTGAGATAATGTGGCCTTTGTAGCAGTTAACCAGTTGTTGATTGTCCTTCAGCAAGTTATTTTTCTGAGGCTAACTATTCTTAGCTTAAAATCAAGAGGACTAAATGGATAAAACTTTTGAGGTAACCAGAACATATTAGAAGATGAGTTCATGTTAATGTTTACCTATTACTACCTTCTTAATACCAGGATTGTGGTAATAATCTAATTGATCTTTGATATCATTGACTTTCCTTTTAATTTGACTTTATGTACTTCTACCATTAATGTAGAATTATTTTACTTTCCTGCATGTGTATCTTCTCTGGTTGCCTGTTACCTGCCAAATTAATTTGGGACTTCTTAGCATGATCTTATTGTTTTCTACTCCATTCTGCCATTTTCACTTTGCTCCAGCCAGCTGTGCTATTTGATGTTTCTTGTATATTATTTTTAGCTTGCTTTACATTCACCTCAGGGTCCTCTACAGAAATCATAACTTCTCTTTGCCCCTGCATATCCACTCTCTACCTTGTGTCGATGGAGGCTAACTTGTATGGATTGCATCAGGAGGACCCTTGCCATCTGGTGTCCAGTTGGATTTAGCTAATTGGAGGTTGGAGGTGTGACAGGGGACTGAGATAGGAGTATTTGTTCCCTTGTCTCTCTCCCTCCTTGCTTGTTTTCTTGTTTTCAGTTGGCTGCTTCTCTTATTCTAAGGCCACAGCTTTTGTCTGGTGACCCCCCCTTTCTCCAGGTTCTTGTAATTTTTCCCTTCTTTTGCCTCTTCAGGCAAAAGAAACAGCACCCCACTGTTGCTAGACTTAGAGTATTGTATTGCCTCTTGTTGGTTTTCCTAAACCTGCCCAAACTTTAGTAAATAGTCCCTTAATGAAAACCCTCTTCAGTTGTGCAGTGTACCATTTGCTTTGCTGGTACTCTGATTGATAAGTTAGCCATGGTGAAGCAAGGCCCTGCTCAGAAGGACCAGCTGGAATACAGCCTGACAAGAGGACTTTGTCATAACTGTCTTGTCTCCATATTTGATCCCTATTGGGCCTCTTCATATCTCTTCCTTGATGGGGGTCTGGACATGCAGCCTTTGCCACAGCCTGTATGCATTCTTATTACTGCTTATGTTACACCAAGTAGCGTTTTAAAAACTGTATTAATAGGATACATTGATACTGAAAGGATTTAAGCCTGTTGTAATTAAAATAAAACCATACAAAGCCTGTTTTCATTTGTATTTGTCTTGGTTGTCTTAAAATGGAAAATTCCAAGTCATTCTGAATGAATCCTCATTGTTTCAGTAGTGGCCTGAAAATTCCATCCATTTATAGTTTTTGCAAAAAGATATCAGGTTATAATGAATTTAGGATTTTCTCTTATATCAGTTTGATAATTCAACAGGATATGGGACTGGAAAAGTAAAGAATAGTGTCTAATGGATTCACATACATTTCTTTCTTTTAAAAACATTCATATATTTTTGGCTTATATGGACATTAAAAACTTATTTGTATGAAAGATTTGAAAGCAATATAGGACTGCATTTCTTCCAACAGAGTCCTCTAAACAAAAAAATCAATAAAAATATTTTTGTCTTAATAGAAAGATAGTATAACTGGATAATAGGACAAATGATTGCAAGTAAATATTGCCTATTGAAATTAGAAAATTGTTTTTACCATTAATAGTTGTATTTCTTCCCCAGTTGACCTCTGTTAAAAGAGGTCTCTATTGTTAATAATATGTTGCCTGGGTTTTACTCAGTCTGATTCCAAATTTCTCAAATGGATTTTCCAAATATGATACAATCTGCAAGTTTTAGTTGATTTTTTGTTTTCCCTAACTTTTCCATAATTGATGCCGTCTTGGATTAGACTGACCTAAATTTTCAGAGTACTTCACCAAGCAGCTCTTTCTTATTTAAGACATTGCCATTAATCTTCACTCTGTTCGGTTTTGTACTTTACATGTGGTACTTACTCAGAGCATAAACTCTTCATAAATTGAGACTGGAAGGCAACTATATCAAGTGTGTTTTTGTTAGTGTTAATGATTAGGTAACTGCCCTACAGAGTCCAGTGCAGATTTTCTTGCATATGTATTTCAAACTTAAAGAGTAAATGATTGAGCTTAGATATTTAGCTTAGTACGTCTGGGAAAATACTAAGCTAAAAAAGTACATCTGCTTTTTCAATATTTGCTTTTTAATAAAATAATTTTTATTGATTTTTCAATATGTGCTTTGAAATCTCTGATACAGTAGTACTATGGTCTGAATACAGTGGAAAAGGTTTGTGCATTGGTTTTACATATTAGGAACACTTTCCAGTCTCACTGATGTAAGTAAATAGGTGATAACTTCTACCTTCTAGTAACTAAAAATAAGCGAGTTTATTTATTCTGGTTTTTTTCAATGAGCCTGTCTGTTATAAATTTATGCACGATAACCATTGCATTTTGCCACCTTCTTAAATGCGGTTTTTCTCCTTTGCTATCCTCTTTTTTTTCTATGCCCTCCTCTAGTTCCCTAAAATTAACAATAGGTCTAGTTTTACTCATTTGTCTTCTATATGTCTACATACATTATTTCTAGAATGAACTTTGTATTCATTGTATCTCTCTTAGGTTGCATTTTTCAAATCATAATATTTAAAAAAATAAGAATAGGCACATTTCTTTATGGTCCCAAGCAGTAAAGTTCTACCATAGGACTGCTTTAGTGTTCATCAGTTATATTTCCTTTTCTGCTCAGAGATGCATTTTCTTATTATTTGAAACCACCTTTTGTCATTAATGCAGTTTGTTTATATGAAGAATTGGGTATTTCATTAACTCTTTATTTCTTCATTCTGGGTTGGGGGGGTTGTTACAGTGTTGATAAAGTTTAAGTTAATAATCTTATTGTAGTTTTCACATAACACACTGTTATAATCGTTCACTGGATTTGATTGTTGAAACAAGGAAAGGAAATTGCTTTAGGCTTGAACTTCACAGGCTTTCCAGAGCAGAACCCAACCCTTCTGTTAGTAGTTCCACTGACCTGTCCAGTAAAGTAGCCCCATCATTTCTTGTTTAAATATTAACAGGGACTTGCCTTGCCTGTTAACTCTTGTGAATCTTGATAGGATCTTGGCAGATTGCATGGAGGTGAGAGTACAAGGATTGTTAATTCTCTATGAATGCATTATTGTTTAGACTTTTGTGAGAGCAGTTAATGTAAACCAGTTCATGTTTGATTGTCCTTGTTTTTAAGTCTGTATATTAATCATTTTTATTTCAGGCATTTGGCATTCTCAGATATGGCAATTTCTGAGTTCCAAGGTTCTAATTTTTCAATTATATTAATTTTTGCTAATTAATACCTAATAGAAAGCATCAGTCCGAGAATGATTTATTCTATTTACTCTAATAGGAGCTATTTAGTAAAAAACACCATGTAGGTCAATTAGTCATGTTTTGAGGCTCCCATATAAAACATGTTTTATTTAATGCATGAGGGTACTTCAAATAGTTCATGGAAAAATGGAATTAAAAGAATATAAATCTTTCCATGAATTTTTTGAAGGCCCTTCGTATATATATTTAAGAACTTTAGAGTACATTAAAAAAAAAAAGATATGTATATTTTCTCATATGATAGTCTTCCTTTATTTTAACTAAGTTTTAAGAGAATTGGCATTTGGTACATTGATTTTATACAGTATATATATTTATCTCGTGCTTTATTATGTCTCTGGAGATTTTATTCTTCGTTTAGAGAAAGTACTATTTTTGATCAGAAAAACAGAATAGATGAGACCAGAAACTTATAGAAAAAAATACTAGCAGTTTCATTGCATTTTTCAAATAGTGGGTGAAGTTGTAGCTTAATTGTGGTATTTTCTGTTTTAGTTGGGCCGTTCTTAACACAATAGTAAATAGTGCTGCATTGGTATTTCTCTTTTAGTACTTTATATTTGAGTTCCCTAAAAATAGAAATATAAAGTGGAAACCAGGTCATGTTAGAGATGCAGTAGTTAAAGCTTTCATAGGAAAATAACTGTGCGTAATATTTTTGATTATTTTCAAAAAAATTTTTAAACAAAGATTTTATTGCCAGGGAAATAAGTTATTATAGCACAGCTAGATGAAAAAAACTGGCAACACAGAGTAATTTGACAGCTCAGATGAGGGTAGACAAGAAATTTAAAACTTATTTTCTCTTTTTCCTGAAAAACTGTATCTGACAATTAGAACAGTTTTTTCAATCTGTTGTAGGATGTTCTTTCTTCAGTGATGTCATGGACCTTTCCTTAGAAAACCTAATATTGATATTAATTGGCACAGGTTAAGAATATTTAATTGATTTTAACATTTTGTATCTACTGTTTGGGGACTTGCACATTTTTTCTTTTAAAAGTTTACTCTGTAACACAGTACAAAGCATGCAGCAGATATGTAGCAATTACTTCTGAGACTGAGGGAAAAAATATCGATTCATTTATTTATTAGTTTGAGGAGATAGCAGGGACCATTTGCAGAATCTCCAGTTAGGATATCAACTGTGGGTGGATTTTAGGTAGAAATTTATCTCAGTAGTACCATTTTAAAACAAAGTATACAGTTCATTGAGTAATAAAGAAATAGTAATTGAAATGTTCTTAAAGATGGTTTCAACACATTAAATCTTTACTGTGACTCTGAACATTCAAGTGTTTCTTCATGCTGCACTGAAAAGTTAGCACCTGTGGTGGTTGATGGAGGCTGTGAAGAAATGTGTTGAAATACTTGTTTCTGCTACTAACAACTTCATCTTTAACAACCCACCCCTCATTGGTTCTGTTTCCTGAGTTGTAAGTTGTATAACATGGAAGGTCCTTTCCACTCTGAAATTCTTAGAGTCTGAGTGTATGAGTCTATAATATAAAATTGGGTTTCAGGGTGTGAGATGTTGACATTTGAGACAGTGATCTCTAGCAGAAGTCATCGGAATATGACTAGCCTTTTCTCTCATCCCAATCTCTATATGTCAGATTTTACTTTTTCTTTCCCTGTGCCTTCCTACTTACAAAATGGAGTTGAAGATGTTTGTGCAGACATACCCTACATTTTTCTTTGGCATATTTCCGTGAAGAGAGTCTTGAGTAAAGCCCAGTTCTTTGACTCTCTTGCCTTTGCTCTGTTCAGTTGTAGTAATCCCAGGCGGTGATAGCCGTGTGCTTCCCAGTGCTCCTCTAGAGCTTCATACATCTTTGAAGCAACTTTCATTCCTATCCAGAGGTGTGTTTACTTTCAGGTAGTTTTAGTCTTATGACCTGGGTTACTGAGTTAAAATGCAGTTTGGGAGGATTTAATGTAAGAAAGAAACATTATCTGAAGCAGTGATTCTCAAGGATGTTTGCTGGAAGAGGGATGGTGGCTGAGGGGACCCTTAGCCAGAGAGGGGAGATGGCAGGCCAGTTGATCAGAACCTGGGAGAGCTGGGAGTTGGGGATTCTGCCCTGTGGCCCCTCGCTTAGATTCATGACCATTGTGATCTAACATGATAGCCAGGTAAGGATCTGGCTATCTGATGTGCTGAGGTGGAAAAACAGTCACGATTTTCCACCTTTGTTCTCTAAGCACATGTGCTTAGATTTACCCAGGACTGTGTGCAGTTCCTGGTACACGACCTATGTCTTGTCTTCCCCTTCCCTCACATTCAGGAAAGTATATCACAATGCAAGTGAGTGATTTGATAGGGATGACCTTGAATCTACTTTAATTTATACATTTAACACACATATTCACACACTCGATTATCAATTCAGTTGTTTGTGACCTATTTCCTAGCCTTCCAGAGCTTTTAAAAGACATGGGTTCTGACTTTAACTTCTAGTGTTTGGAAGTTTTGAAAACCTCCTTGCTTTCTTGCTTTTGAGAAACATCATTAGTGTTGTAGGTTTTGATAGGAGTACAGTTGTATTAATTATAGTAGCAACTGTAATTAACTTCTGTCTAGCTCTTTGCAGCTTACCCTTTTCATACACATTAATGTATTTATACTCCACAGGAAGCCTGGCATTACTGATTATGCAGCTAGGCAGCAGTGAACAATAATTTGAAACCTAGGACTCTTGCTCCAAATATCATGTTCTTTCTGTTCTGTGAAGCTGCTTATGTGGAATGAAGGAAGTTAGAAAGTGAGGTCCATTTATTATTATTTCCTTTCTCCAAGACCACTGCTCATGTCTCTAGTTTTCTTCAGATCCTCTCGTGTATTTTGTTCCTTCACGTGTCTTGTTTCCTCTCTCATCTTTCCATTCTCTCAGTTTTATTTGCTGTATCATTTTGTGCCAATACAAAAACTTTTTTGGTAAGTAATTAATAAAGATTTGTTTAACTTTTGAAGAAAATTCTGAACAGAGTATTTTAGTCTTACCTTGCCATAAAGGTGCTTAAATTAGGAAATGAACGAGTAAAAGTATTCCTTAGCTCTGAGCAAGCAATAAAATGTTAATCTAGCCAAGAGAAAGCCAGTGAAGAGACTACAGAGAAAGTCTCCTGTATGTGTGTGTGCACGTGTGTTTGTTTAAGGGTAATTTTTGAAGGTTTTAATGTACTTTCTACAGTTTTCACTGTCAAATGTTTAGATCAGGAAAATCCTATCACGTTTTTAAAGGATATGCCCTATGTTCTAAATCCTAGTTACATATTTAGGCCAGAAGTATTTTAATGTCAATAACTTTCAGTCTTTAACATTTCATAACCAACACTGTCATTTCTTAAATTTTAAAAACAATGTTTGATTAGTCTTTTGTCTGGAGCTAGGAATCTCAAGCCGCATAATTTCTACTTCATACATTGTATTTATTAGCATTTTCATTTTTGAAGGTGTGGTTTTTTCACCCTGGAACCCCTTCATGCCAAGTCTTAATAAATCTTTTTAGTGAAATCTGATTTTAAATGATGGCTTTTAACTTGATTGGTTATAAGAAGTCGAAAATCAGTCACAAGTAAGAACTTTAGGTAAATGTGTTGTGAAATATAGGTAATCATGTATATAAATGGTAGCCTGCCTGCTCAGCTTCCCAGGGTACAGTGTCACCACTCCTTGAAGCTTTTCCTGATCCTCCCTGGGAGAGTTGACCACTCCCTCATGATGTCCCTCTGTACCTAGAAACATTGATCAGACCATCTCTGACATTTCATTCTGATTTTTTGTTTATAAGTCTTATTTCCTGGAGATTTTAAGTCCGTTTAGGGCAGAAGTCAATGTGGTGGCTGAAGACAGAGTAGGTTTTAAAAAAATTTTTTTTTGAGGGGGAAAATGTATTTTGGGAATCTTTATGTTGTATTTAAATATTAATAAAATGAAATTTCATACACATTTTATTTTCTAAGCTCATCTATGGTACTTTGTTTCAGTTATGCATATGTATTAATGTATTGTTGCATTAATGTTTGTAATAGTCCGTTTTGTGTTGCTATAACAGAATACCTGAGACTGGGTAACTTATACAGAAAATGAAATTTATTGCTTACAGTTTCTGAGGCTGGCAAGTCCAAAGTCCATCTGGTGGTGGTGACAGTGGCCCAGGGGACTCACATTGTAAGATGATGGAAACAGAGCAGAGAGAGAGAGAAAGACAGACTCTCCTCTTCTTTTAAAGCCCTCAGAACCACACCCTTGACCACCATTTTTAATCCATTCACTACTGCATGGCCCTACAATCCAATCACCTCTTTAAGGCTCCATATTTGATTACCATAATAGGATTTCCCACCCTCTTAACAGTGCCAGTGGTGGCTAAGTTTCTAATACATAAAACTTGGGAGACAAAATTCAAGTTTCAGTGAGTTTTGGGGGTGGTCATAATTCAATCCACTACAAAGTTGCAATGTAAAAAGTACATCTTTGTTTTTCTTACATCTCTAAACTTATTTCACTATATTGCCATTTCTATAGAAGGGCAATGATAACACTTATCTCAAGGGGTTGAGGACTAATAGAGTGTGAGTTTAAGGCCAAATGAGCTCCAGATGCCTCCTCTGTACCCTTCTGCCATCTAGATTGCCTTTATACTGTCGCAGAACAAGTGTATTTAACTCTTGTTGGAGATGAAATGAAGGGCAACAAGGTCAGACAGGCAATTCTTAAGATACGTAGTAGGACAACTCTCCAGTGTTCTCTGCTTCTTATCTCTCCTGTTGCACGTTATGGTGGCTTGAGTTGAATAATAGCAGGAGAAGTCTTGAAGTTTTTACTTGTGATTGAAAGTGGGAATGCCAAGCTTCAGTTTTAAAAATTAGATGTGGCGTACAAGTTTGTTATGTCTTGTATTTTACTGTTCTCATTTTCTAGCAGCTTGAATGCTGTCTATTGTGAGGTCTGTTATCTCTGCTTTCATCACTGGGTGCAATAACTTTGGGAATATAGGTTTGAGCATGAGAAATGATTATGTTCTGTATTGTTGCCATGGTTGCCTTACATACTGAAACAGAAGCATTCAGAGCTTTATTGCTGTAAATACCAAAGCCTTGGAGCTATTTTAAAAAGTTAGAATTCAGGAAAGTCTGTTGTAGACAGCCAATGACCTGAGGAGTTCTATTAAGGGTAACTACTGATGTTGAGTTATTGATGTGGGACTGCTTTGATGTACATTTGATTTAGACTGTGAAAAATAAATTAGCACCACACAAATCTCCTGACACTGTCATGAAAAGCATATCCACTTGCAAAAGATAAAAGTAAAACAAAAAATTAAATGCTTATTGTTATTTGCCCCCAGAAGTTGTCCCAACAGATTAAGAGGACATTTTCCTTTTGTGATTTATTTGTTATGTGTATCCTTTGTTTAATGTAACTTAAAATAATTATTATTAGTTTTACCAGCAATAATGTCCAAACGGAAGAAAAAAATTGCTTAAGAACATTCCATTTCAGCAAATGTTTTTATCTTTCTGTGTTTTCTTCTATAGTTTCTATCCGTACGTAAGTTCACATTATTAATATTTTAGTGTAGATACTTTTGCTATATGCAATGGGAGTTCTGATATTAAATAATTCTCAAACTTCTAGGGATTTTAACTGTGTGGTACGATCTTACCTTAGCCTCCTCTCTAACTCCACTGCTTACCAGGTAAGGTGTTGGATTCTTCATGCTTTGTTAAACACTGGAAACACGTCTAGGTAACATAAGTATGTTCACTTATACACTCTAATTTATACTTTGAGTTCTTTCGTTTTGGACAGTTGATTCTTAGCATTCTTTTCTCATTTTAATATATTTTCCTAGGTGTCATTGTTCCAATTAACATTTCAACTCTTCATACTTGCTGCAAGAGAGAAAATTGTCTAACTTAGAAGCTAAAAATTGAAATTTTAATTGTAAAGATCTGGTGTTTTTGAGTCAATTGTAGCCTTACATTTAAAGTTTTCCAGCCTAGACTTGTGACAGACCTGCTTCTTCCACTTAACCTAACTTCTTTGTTTTCTTTTAAGATGAAAATATTTCAAGGGAGGGTCACCCTTTGTGTGAATATCAGAAAATGCTTTTTTCCCTTGAGAAGTTCTTACATATGAGAATGATATTAAATGGAGTAGACACAAACTTTTGACTATACTTTTGATTTTCTTTGTAATTGAGTAGTTAAAAATGCCTGTTAAGGATATGTCAAGTGATAATTCTGAACATTTTGTGGAAAAATATATTAAATTGAGTGCTGTTGTCTAATATTCTTCAATAACAGTCAAATTGATGTGACCAAATTTACTTAAGTGAGAATCAACGTCTGCAGTACATTTACTTTTTTTTTTCTTTTTACTTGAATTTTCTGCCAGTCTTCTCTTGCTTCTGCCCCTAGCATCTTCTTGGATTGCTTTACTAGGAAGTTTTCTAGCAGTTCGACCCAAAGCTTAGAGTTCAGACAAGTCTTCTCAGTGTGTACTTAAAAGAACCAAATTTGTGCGAAGTGAGAGCAGTCAGCAAGAGATCAAGAAAACTTGGCATGATCCCTCTCTAGTGGTGGTGGAGGTGGGTGGTCACATAATAAGGAAACAGTGGCCTTTAAAGTTAGACGGATTGATTAAAGTGTTGAAGGGAAATATAGCTGTTTATAGAGCTTTTATAAGAAAAAGAAATTAAAAGGAAAAAAATAAATAGGAGTCTACGTTGCCAGATCATTGGTGTTTCTGTAATATGTAATGATATTCTAAAGCTATTATGTATGACCTACTTTAGCTTGTGAGAACCAAAGGAGAGAAGATTGGTTTGTGTGTAGGAACATAATTTAGTTAATATGTTTTGTAGGTGGTCATATTTCTGTCACTCGATGAATATATGTGTTTATGCTCCAAGGGTTGGTTCTTTTCTATTTGTGAATGACCATTATAATTGGCCTTCTGATATGTTGACAGGCTGGGCTTTCTAGTATGTATGGGTGGGATGTCTTTCCTCAGCTCTGCTAATGTTCAACACAGCACTGTAGGATTTAGAAAAGATTTTTGCTCTTGAAATTCCATAGACAATATTGATTCAACTAGTATAGCAATTATTGTACAAATGTACAATTCCTTGGTTTTTCTTCATGTGTTTCTTAGTATTTTGAATTTAGAAATGTGCACACAGTAAATTATATGAAAAACTAGCTTTTTGGCTCAAAATTTTGCAATATTTAATAATTTTAGCTGATAAAATGGTTTAGTAACATTCTTTAGTAGATTAGATCAAATGTAAAAACCAGCATGGAATCAGGTTTTTGTGGCTGATTTATAAATAACTGCTGAAAGCCTCGAGGTTTAAAATTGAATTTGGTTTTAATAGGGTTGAATTTTATGTGATATTTCTGAGTAACAGCTAAGATATTTATTAAAGATGGTTAATAAACTCACAGAGACACATTTGACTATTATTTAGAGGAGATGAAATGTGAATTTGCATTTAAAATGGAAAAGATAAAAGATCTAAGAAACATACATTTCAGTATGTCTCATTTATATATAAGGCAATCTTGTTTTTTCATTCTTGTATTAAAAAATTGCATATCTCTATTTTAATCACTTTGCATATTTATCACCTCAGTGGTCTCATGTCATTATCAGTTGATCTTGTCACAATGAGCACCATTCTTCCCATCTGTTCCTATTAATACTTTCTCCTTTAATTTCTTATTACATTGAAATGATGTAAGAACTGTTTTCATTCCCTTTTTTATTTTCAACTCTGTTGTCCTGATTTCTATTTTCTCCCTTTCCTTTCACTCCAGCCAAAAGGGGGATGAAATTTACAGTAGTCACAAAATAAATGAGTGCTCATTCAGCAGCCAGTCTTTTTCCATCACAGTGCTGGGTGTCAGTGGCTAATGAGAACGAATCAAACAAAGAAGGAATGTGTGAGTGTATAACTGTGGTCTTTGCTTCATGACCCCTTCATAAGTGTAACATGTTCATTTTCAGGATAAATTTGCTCTTCAAAAATTTCCTTTTTGACCTTTCATATCTCAACTTCCTCAGCATGTTTCTCTCATCCTGAGTCCTTGTTTCTTCTCCTTTACTTTCCAAAACCATGCATTTAAGACATTTCCTTCAGTTTTATTCTGTCGAATTTCAATTTGTTTTAAACAGCAACAATATTTACAACTGCATATAAATAGGTAATGATTCACAATATGTTTTTATTCTATGTTCCATGGATTTGAGGAATTAATTTGAAATAGCAATTTCGTTGGAAACAGCATATTTAAAATAGATCGTATATCACAAGTAAATGGTTTAATCTGCTAGTCCATTTGTTGAGAAATAATTGTTCTATGGTTGAATTTCCTTCCTTTCATCTTTGGCCAGATATAACAAGCGACATTTATGTTATTTTCTACTTTGTTTTTAGTGTACTATATTTTTTAATTAAAAAAAACTAGACTATTGTTAGGTCTGCTGCTCTTTAACAAATCATTGGACTGGAAAATAACTCATTATATCATCAGGCAGAGATATGTTGCTTTATTTGCATGTAGAAAGTAAAGATGAATAATTTATCAAGTGTTATTAGTGCAGGCTGCATATTACTGGAGTCTCAGCAGGATATAATGAAATTTGTCTCATGCTAGTATGAAAATAGCATGCCTTTGCATAGTCATTGTTGAACTTTTGTCATCTCTCAGAGAACTATTATGTTATAATGCCAGTCTTGCTCACTTCTTCATTAACTGACTTTTGAAGAGTTCAGCTTATCTTGAAAATTTGTGGAATCTTGTATGCCAAATGCTTGCTTGACTTTAGCTATGTTTCTGTGTCAGAGCAAACATTTTCAGAATGAATGAAGTACTTAATGTATCTTATTAAAGTGATTAGTGCAAAAAGTTTATGACTGATGGCTTTATTATTTGTGGTCATGAAAAGCTGTCTGAACAGGGGATGTTTAAGTAATACATCTTTCTGAAATGAGGGGTGATGAAACATGTATATAATTGCTTAAAATCTTACATCTGTACTAATTATGTATTTGAAGTTATTTTAATAATTGCTTTTAAAAAGTCACATTTGATTTGCTTATGGCATGGTTGTGTGAGGTCAACAAATCCTATACCCAAAAGCAACAATAAAGCTGGACAAATGTCGAAACCAATTCATTCTAGTACTGTGGAGCGAAAAGCATTCAACAAACCGAGAAGCGTTTATTCATGAAAACAACCGAACATTGGGTAAGAACAGTGTGAGTCTGTGGTATTAACACTGGGGCTGCTCCCATTTTCCCTCTTCAACTTTTTGAGCAAGGTTGTTCAATCAGGGTAAAGCAGACTGTGAAAACCAGTAGCTTCATTGCTGCTCCGAGATAGCTCAGTTGATTTGGAGAACTGTCAGTTACAGTGAAGATTTTGATGGGAAGTGACAGGGAAGGACTGCGGTTCTGCTGGACTGAAGTTGATGGCCTCTTTGGCGCAAACATTGGGCAGGAGGACTAGCCATGGATTTAACAGAAACAGCAATAGGAGGCTTGAGAAACTTTCCACATACCTTGAGTGGACTGGAGGTTGTGCACATGCACAACAGAAATTGGAGTGGGCACAGACCACTCATGCTTATCTGCCTGATGGAGCCTGCATGCACATCCAAAGGAAGCCAGAGAGAACCCAGGGAGCCCAGGAGAAAGTAAAATGTAAGTTCAGACTTGAAAATGGTCTTAACTTTAAATTCTCTCACTGGCTCTTACACAGATCTGTTAGTAGATAGTAGGAACCTTACCGGCTCAAGGTGTTTGAGCTATATGCCCATACAGAGCTGACCTCTAGGAAGCCATGCTTGTGTGTGTGGGGGGAAGCAGGGACATTGATAACCATTCATTATAAAGAGACTTCTTTATAGATTTAGTCTAGATAAGTTACTGTACAAAAATGACAACAGCCTTTAGGGGGATATGTGAATTGAGAATTTCTAAAATATATTATCTAAAATTTCTAGTGTTTAACAAAATATTATGATACATGCAAAGAATTTAACCAAGTTTAATTATATTGAGGGGGAAAAAATGCACCCAATGCAGACTGTCTTTGAGTGAGCAAAAATTTTGGATTTAGCAGGTAAAGACTTTAAAGAGCTAAAGTGAAACCATGTTATAAAAAACTTTAAGGAAAGGATTGTGACGGTGACTTAGATATAGAATCACAAAAAGATAGTGCCAAAAAAGTTTGAAAAAAAATGCTGGATGAAACGTCACGAATTTGATGAAAGGCATCAATTTATGGGTTCAAAAGGCTAAATAAATCCCATGTAGGATAATCATAGAGTTCCATACCTAAACACATCGTGATCAAACTGTCAAAAGGCAAAGAGAAAATCTCAAAAGCACAAGAGAAGAAACGACTTATGTACAGGGGAGCAATAGTATAATTAATAGTTGATATCTTATCAGAAGCAATAAAGGTCAAAGGCAGTGGAATGATATATTCAATGCTTAAAGAAAAAAAAAATGAACTAATAATTCTATATCCAGCAAAACTGTCCTTCATAAATGAAGCAAAATAAAAACATTTTCACATGAATAAAGAATGATAGCTCACTTTCTTTACAAGATATACTAAAGAAAGTTCTTCAGGAAGAAAATGAATGGTATCAAATGATAACTTGAATTCCAAGGAGAAATGGAAAGTGCTAGAAATACATTTTTCACATTTTCAAAATTTAAAAATCGTACAACTATACAAAATAATAGCACTGTAATTTTGGCTTTATAATAGTCCCCCCCTTATTTGCAGGGGGATATGGTCAAAGATCCCCAGTGGATGCCTGAAACTGCAGATAGTACCAAACCCCATATATGCTATTTTTTCCTATACATATATATCTCTGATAAAGTTTAATTTGTAAATTAGGCACAGTAAGAGATTAGCAACAATAACTAATAATAGGACAATTGTAGCAATATACTATAATAAAAGTTATGTAAAAGTGGTCTCTCTCTCAAAATATCTTATTGCACTGTACCACCAGTAACTGAAACAATGGAAAATGAAACTGCAGATAAGGGGGAACTTAAAGAGGAAGTACAAAAGAGGAAGAAGAAATGGTATTGGGACAATTGAATATCAATATAAAAAAAATGAATTTAGGCCCTTAATATACATGAAAAGTAACAAAGTGGATCCTAGACCTAAATATGAGAGCTTAAACAATAAAACATCTAGAAGAAAATGGAGAAATCTTTGTGCCCTTGAGATAAGCAAAAAGTTTTTAGATGTGACACCAAAAGCATATACCACAAAAGAAAAAATTGATAAATGGAACTTTATTAAATTGAAAAACATTTACTTTTCAAAAGACACCATCATGAAAGTGAAAATATAAGCCACAGACTGAGAGAAAATCTTTACATATCATATATCTATTAAAGTTCTTGTAACCAGAATATACAAAGAATTCTTATAGCTCAATAAGACAATACTCCAATTAAAATATTGGCAAAATACTGAAGTAGACATTTGTATTAATCAGGACAGATAGGATGTGTATATATAAAGAGATGTGTTAAAAGGAATTGGCACATACAGTTATGGAAACTGAGAAGTTGGAAGATCTGCAGTCAGCAAGCTGGAGACCCAGAAGAGCCAGTGTGTAGTTCTAGTTTGTGTCCAAAGGCAGGAGAACCAGTGGTACAAGTTCTAGTCCACAAACTCATGGGCTTGAGACCCAGGAAGAGCTCACTCTTCTTACACAGCCTTTTGGTTCTATTCAGACCTTCAGTTGACTGGATCAGGCTCATTAGGGAGAGCAATCTGCTTTACTCTCTCTACCAATTCAAATGTTGATCTCGTTTGGAAACACCCTCACAGACAGACCCAGAGTAACATTTGGTCAAAATGTCTTGGCACCCTGTGGCCAAGTCAAGTTGATGCAGAAAATTAACCATTACAACATTTTACTGAACAAGAAATACATTTGGCTAATAACCACATGAAAAGGTACTCAACATCATTAGTCATTGTGGAAATGCATATTCAAATCGCAATAGTATACCACTGTGTACCTGTTAGAATGACTATTACCAAAAAAAGTTACAGTATGAGGTGTTGGCAAGGATATGAAGAAAATGAAAAGCTCATTCATTGCTGATGGGAATATAAAATGGTACCAACACTTTGGAAAACATTTGTTTCTTAAAAAGTTAAACATAAACTTTTCACATGACCCATCAATTTGACTCCTAGGAATCTATCCAAAAGAAATGAAAGTGTTTTCATACAAAGACTTGTATGTGAATGTTCACAGAAGCATTATGGTAATAGCTACTAATTGGAAACAATCCAAATGTCCATCATCTGGTCAATGGATTAACAAAATATGCCATATTTGATATGGGAGTAGAGATGGACTGTAAGGCTTGAGGAAATTTTGGGGGGTGGTTGAAAAGTTCTAAAACTTGGGTTATTGTGATGATTGCAAAATCTTGTAAGTTTACTTAACGTGCTTTAATTGTTCACCGTGGGTGAATTTCATAAGATGTAGAATATACCTCAGTAAAGTTATAAAAACTATATATAAAGAGCAAATGACAAAATATGGTAAAATAATAATTGGGGAATCTGAAAGATATGAGAATTCATTATACTATTCCATCTTTCCTACAAGTCTGCGATTATTTTAAAATTTAAAAATTACAAAAATTTTAATGCCTCTTAGAAGTGGTGATTTCCTTTTGTAACATTTTGCAAATGTTAACTTTGAAAAGGTTTGTTTTAAATAGTCTAACCCTAAAATGTGATTTTATCTCAGCATTTCGATTCTTTCCTTTGGTTGGTTGTTTGCTTTGAGCTGATACCCTTTTTTTCTTTTTCTTTTCTTTTTAATTAATTTTTTCTGCTGTGCAGAGGCAGGTGGGCCCAGTGCCCAAGTGAACACTTCTTGCACATACACATTTCTGGTCTGTGCAAGGGAGTAGTCATACCTTGTAGAACGATATTTTGAAGATATTTCTGTTTATCTTTCTCATCTATGCAGTAAAAATGTGCAAATATTATAAGCAAAGCTCTTTTGACTATAATAAATATAAAGCAAAGCTCCTTTAACACAGCTATTTTTCCTTTTGATGTATTTCTTAGATTCAAATGATCACATCTTCTTTAGATTTCCCCCCCAGAAAAAGTTAAATGCCAACATTAACACATCTGTTGAAAGCAGTAAAGTGAAGTGAAGTTGTGTGGCTCCTGCTAATGTGTATTTATGTGCTTGATTTGAAGGTCACTCTGTGAGACTGCTGGGTCAGAAAAAGGATAATGGAAAGCGGTTGGGGGGAGCACGATTGGATTTGCCAAAGATTAGGAAGAATCCACTGATAGAAATCATTTCCATCAATACTGGGTAAGTTTCTCTTAAACTTGCTCACAAAATATTCAGTATATTCCATGAATTTAATTTCTTTTCCTAGACACGTGACATAGAAAAGTAGTTGAACATGTTCTTCACAAAAAGCTGTAAATCACTTGAATATAGCTCCATTTAAAAATGTTCCGTGTATGTAAATTACACTTATATTTTCAGTAATGTTCTGTATCTTTGATTAATATTATTCTTTTTATTTTTGGTAATAAATGTGGATTTCATTTTCCAGCTATGCCTTTGTCTTAAATCTTTGAAAAAAATAATATTCTGTGGAATAAACACACCTGTCATCTTTGGCTGTCTTTTCGATAGATATAGCAAACGTTGCCCAAGGTACTAACCATGCTTTCAGTACTATCTAAAATGTATATTTTAAAATGTTATTCTTATGAGCTTAAAACTGAAGAAAAGCATTGTGACTGAATATTAAGTACTTTTAAATTCTACACATTGGTCTAAAGTCCTTCCTGATTATAATTCTTGATATACTCATTCATGCCTTGTTTTATTTGCACTTACTGAATTTGGGTTCTTTAAATTATTACTGAATCTGAAAAAGTTACTTTTTCTGAAAATTTAATGAGATCAAGGGCTTCTGTTTCTTTAATGACAGGGAGTACCTACTCATCGACACTTTCCCTTCTCCTTTCCCACAGATGTAAGCTGTCTTGCTCCTTTTTGACGTCATCTTTCTTTCTCTCTCTCTTTTTTTTTTTTTTTGAAATTGTTCTGTCCTTTTCTTTCTTCATGCTATTTCCTACTGAGAACAGGTGAACTTAGCTTTCCTTCTCCAGCATCTGCCGATCTCTCTCTGAGCCAGTGCCTTCATTTCCTCCTGAGCTATTGCAGCTACGTTGTCATTTGTCACCTTTTCTCTTGTCTCTTACTGCCTTCTGATTCATCTTTCATATTGCTATGAAATAATAGAGAAGGGTGACAAAGTCATTTGTTTTTTCCCGTAAGCCACGTGGGGTGGCATTTAATTGACTTGGTGAAATTGTTGTAACCAGCGTCTGGCCTTCAGTTTTGAAGATTCAGAAATGTGGAATCATCAGGCTCAGAAACTAGTGATTAAACTAGAATTTAACAGTGAGAAGTGAAGTTGTCACTTTACAGGAGTCCTAACATATTCTGTCTCTCTAGCCTGATTCAAATTATACACACGGGCTGTTTGCTGTTCTGTCTCAGTTCTTCTTTCCCTTTCCCTCAGACATTGCAGTGTTTCTTTTTTTTCCAGCTCCTGATTATCCTATCTAAAATTATACCATTCCTACATCCATCTCTTCCATATTTACCTTATTTTCCTCTGTAACTTTCCTCACCATTAAAATGCATATACATGCATACATACTTACATACATACATATGCACAGTCAGCCCTCTATATTTGCTGGTTCTGCACCAGCAGATTCAACCAACTGTGGATGGAAAATATTTGGAAAAAAACCGAAAAAGTAACAATAAAACAATAAAAATAAGAGAAATGAAAAGACAGTACAAGTATAGCAACTATTCAGATAACATTATGTTAGGTATTATAAAACATCTCTAGATTATTTATGCAGAAGGATGTGTACAGGCTATATGCAAATACCGTGCCATTTTATAGTAAGCGACTTGAGCATCCAGGGATTTTGGTATCCATGGGGGTCCTGAAACCAGTCCCCCAGGGGTACTGAGGGACAGCTATATGTTTATTTGTCTCTTTTCACTGGCTTGTATACTCCGTGAGGACAGAGGCTTTTGATTTACCACTGTATCCCAAGTATATAGAAGAATGTACACAGTAGGAATTTAATGTTTTGTAATGACGAATATGCTAGCTGTCCTGATTTGATCATCACATATTGTATACAGATACTGATAGTCAACTCTGTACCCCACAAATATGTATAATCAATTATGTTTCAATAAAAAAATAAACTAGATATCTTTACTAAAAGAAATTCATTGAATGAATGATTGAGTTACGCAATTTGAAAGTTTAATGGGATTATGCTAAATTCTCTTCACAGTGCAAATTGCCTTGCCAGTTGTATAGTAATTGGAGTTTGCTGTCTAAAAATACTTTCTCCTGAAAAATTCCTGTTAATGGGCAAAGTCAGAATGTTTCTGACAATCTCTTTTGTTTTTGTTTTTTGTATATGCAGAACAGATCAATCCCTTTTTGGCTAGACACATTCCTTTAAATGTTAATATTTCAGAGTCTTTTAAACCCTGTTAGATTAGGATCCATTTGGTCTTTTCAAGGTGACTTGTGGCTGTGTCATTTGTATCTTCCATGAAATTGTAAGCTCTCTGGGTGTTGAAACTGTTTCAATTATCATCATATCATCTCCCAGTTCAGTGTGTAGGACAAAGTGAGTACTCAATAAATATTTATTGAATAAATGCTTTATTTTAAAGCCATTACTATTTTTTGTTGCTATACATTAATTTTTAAATGCTTGAAATTTTAAATTAAAAAAAATTTGCTGTAGGTAACCATTTTAAATAGCATTATGTTTAAAATTTTCATGTACATTATTTGAATTTCCCTTCTGATATATTTTGTGTTTCTTCAAATGAGACTATGCTATAAACTGTTTAAAGCTCACTGGATATATGCTGTCACTCTCATTGTGTCACATTCCTTACAATATAGAATTGACGCTTATTAAGCAAATTAGTAAATTCACTATTAAGAGAATTCAGTCCATATTGTCTGGAACTGAGATGTGAATTTGTAGCCTTCTCTGCACACTAATCATTTTCCTGAATCAATTTCAGCCTTATCACTTGCTGTCACATGAAAACATTCCTATGAGTACATGCAATTATCCACAATTCATTCTGTAACATCTAAGCTTGGATTGCATTTTTTGCTGCTTTTTTTTATTGCCTTTTTTTTAAAACTTTCGAATATTTTACAATGGTTATACCCATGATTATTTTTCAATAGGAAATTATCTTTCTCACCAAAATCCTAGCACTTCAGTGTTTTATTGCTTTCAAATTAAATAAGGAAAAATAAGTTTTATATACATTTTCCATTTTTCATTTAGGAAAAGGGTCCTATTTACAGCAAGTTTTATTATATATATTATTAAATTGTTGAACTTACCATTAGACTCTGTAAAATTGTTATGCTTTGCTGTATTTCTAACTTAAAATATAAAAGGAGCATATTACTTGCTTTAGCCAAGGAAGAAGTTGGAAATTTCAGATCATGCTAAATTTTGGATACCTGAGAGGACTATTATGTGATCACAGTGTGTATAGTAGCTTTGCTTGTAGTTTTTTGGTTTATTTATTTATTTTTTTAATTATAAAAGAAGATATAGAAGAAAGTTATTAGAAGGGTACCTGTTATTTTTTAAATAACATTTACCTTTTCTCTTTATACCCTCTCTTAATTTTATGTTTCATGATTCATCTCTATTTATATTTGCCATATTGAATATATAAGTTTTAGTATGATTGGTTCACTGGTCCAACTTACATTACTCTGCTTATTTTTTCAAGTGAGCTTTTTGAGGTTAGCAGCCACTTGGTCATACTACTATTATTTCTAGACTGTCCCCATGTGGCAGAGGTTCTGTGTAGAGGAGGTACATATGAAAAGGCACATCCTTGTCTAGTAGGGTGATAGATAAGACAGCTATATGGACATGACTCTGAAAAATAGGTGAGAATAAAGTTAATGATAATTGCTAAGTTATTTTGAGAGTTTAATGTGTCAGCCATGATTAAATGAAATGTATATTGTTTCCTGTATTTAATTCTCACAACAGTTTTAAGATATTTCCTATAGATGAGGAAACTAAAGTGCAGAGAGGTTAAGTGAATTCAGAGAGTCACTCAGCTTGTAAGTGACTGAGACTTACTTATTAACTCCTGCCACATGCATCTTTGCATCTAGAGCAGCAAGGAATCATGTCCAGTGTGGTCAGAAGAGAGGACTCTTAAGGGAGCAGAATAATCTTTGCATTATAATGACATTTGAAATAGGCCCTGAAAGATTGGTAGAATTTTAATCATTACATATGGAGATGTATTTAATTTCTATTGCTGTCATAACAAATTAGCACAAACTTGGTGGCTTAAAACAACACAAGTTTATTATCTGACAGTTCCAGAGGTCAGAAGTCTAACACAGGTCTTACGATGCTAAAATCAAGGTGTTGGCAGAACTGCATTCTGAAGGCTCTAGGGGAGAATCCGTTTCCTAATCCATTTAGATGTCTTTCAGCATCTAAAAGCCTCCCAACATTCCTTATGCTCATGACCTCCTTCTTCCATCTCCAAAGCCAATAATGTTGTATTTTCTTGTGACTTTCTTTCCTAGTCAGATCCCCCCTGCCTCTCTCTCTCTCTCCCACTTTTAAGTGATTACCTTGCACCCACCTGGATAATCCAGGATAATCTATTTATTTTAGTGTCAGCCAGTAGGAATTTTAATTTTTTTTTTGTTTTTCTGGTAGCTGGCTCGTACAGGGATCAAACCCTGCACCTTGGTGTTACCATCGCTGCACTCTAACCAACTGAGCTAACTGGCCAGCCCACAGTCTTAATTTTATCTGCAACTTCAATTCCTCTTTGCCACGTAAGGTTCCAGAGATTAGGATGTGGACATCTTTGGAAGGCCATTATCCTGTCTACCGCAGGAAGGTATGAAGAGAAAATTGTAGGAAAAGAGAAGAGAATGAACAAAGGCACAGGAGTGGACCGTATGAGTTGATTGTGAAGAATATAATTTTGTCTAGTTGTCTGGAGTTTCTAGTACATGTAGGAAAAGTGAGATAAATTTTCTATTGTGTGAAGAGTCTGATTGCTTCAGGGAGAGATGTTATACATAATTCAGTTGATAAAGGTGGTGACAACCACTGAAGTCTGGAGCAGAAGTGAGAAATAATCATATGTAGGCATTAGGAAGATCTTGCGGGCATCTGTTTATAATGTTGGTTGGTGTGGGAAGATAGGTGCAGGGAGATCCCTAGGAGGCCATTGTAGTAGCCCAGCTGGGAAGGAACGAGGGCCTGAGTGCTAGTTTCGGGAATGGAAAGCCAGGCTGGCAGAACTGTGTTGATTAAGGATACGGGCTTTGTCGTACTCCAGTGGAGATATTTGTAACTGTGGATTTGGAAGTTCCAAAGAAAGGTCGCAATAGGAATACAGGGCCAAACAGAGGCTTCAGCTGGAGGGGTGAGAGTGGATGAAGGCGCCGAAGGTGTGTAGTCAATGCCTGTATCTAGAGAACAGGAGGGCACAAGTGTCATCTGGGAAATAGTAATAGAGTAGGTTTTAAGAACGTGTGGTGTCAAATACTATTAAACCCTTCAGATCACTTGAGAAATAACACTGGGATAGGTGAGCCATTCCAGTAGATTGGGAAAATGAGAAACCAGGTTAGCAATGAGTAAGTTTGGCTATGGGAGATTACTCTTTTGAGGAATTCAATCATAAAATAGGAGAGATGGTCTTTAGAAAACAGAAAGATTTTTCTGAGCTTGTTTAGAAGCAGAGGGGCAAGGATTAGAAATATATTGACAGGGTGAACTGTTTAAATGGCATCATGAACACAGGTAGAAAAGTACACCTGGGAAAGGAGGGAGGACATGTGAGCTTCCTTAGAGTTAGGAGGAAAGAAGCAGAGTAAATGTAAAAAAAAACGTATCAGTTTATTTTTCCTAAGTGTCTTGACCAGTGTAATTTAGAGAAAGTAGTTCAGTTCCTTCATGTTATCAGACAAAATGGAGGGTAGAGCATTTCAGTTATATTTTAGTTAATATAACCACAGTCTCTTTTTGATGACACTGACGAGATAGGTCTAGTTGACCATCACAATACCCCTACCTTCTGGATTTGTTGTTTTTCTTTTTTTGTCTTTCCTTCCCTCCTTTCCCCACTCTACTCCTTTCTTCTCCTTTCTTTGGTGGTGGTGGTCAGCTGTTATTCTATCTGTCCTATGTATTTTTTGTAAACCAGAAGCTACATCTAAACATATTAGATTCTAATTAAATATTTGGCCAGAAATAATTTAGTTTCTGAGGTAAAGATAGAAAATTTAAAGATTTATGCCAGAGTGTCTCATTTTTCTCATTAAATTAGCAAGGTGAGGTCATAGTTCTGAAGCCCAGCAGGAGAGGGTATGTGTGGATATTTATGTAGAGTTAAAAAAACAAAAGGAGTGTCGGCCAAGTGCTGTGGTCAGTATAATAGGGAGTCAACATGTGCATAAACGAAAGGAGTGAACTCAGGTTTAAATGCTCATGTTTGTCAGGGGCTGCATTTTTGTGATTCCATTATTTTTTTCTATCAGAATGGAGTGTGGAGACAGACAAGTAGGGGGTAATGTAGGGGGCAAAAAGTAAAAAATTGGAATTTGGGGTATAAAGAAGATCTGTGTTTTATTTTTGCCTTTTCCACCACTATTAAAGTCATCATTTTTGACAATCCCTTGACAATTTTTGTCTTCCAAAGCCAGGAGTTAGATGCCACTTAGCAGATCTGATATAAACTTTACCATTTTTTAGATACTCCTATCAGATTATCACTAGTATGAACGTTTGAAATCCTCCTCTGGGCTAAACACATCTCAGGAAATACTGTCTGACCCTTTCATATTTTACTGATACTTTCTCTTTTAAAATTTATCTTGTCTTCTTTGTTAAAATGATGGTATATGGGAAACTTTAAGGGGATTCTAATTTTCTTTGAGATTATGTGCTTGAATTTATTATCATTTCTTTAAAGTATCTGTTACTTTTTTTCCTCCTGTAACATCTTACCTTTGGGAAAACAAACTAACTTGAATGTTTTTGCTTTCTTTCTGTAACATCCAGAGTTTATCAGTCTGTATTCCAGTCCTGGATACATCAGCTCTTCTACAGATATTTTAATGAATGAATGGAAGAACAAGAATACATAAATGCCATTTATCCCACACAAGTGAAGCCGTTTTTAGAGAAATATAGTTATACTAATAACATTTTGTTAGCTTTTTGGTTCTAATGATTAAAATACAAAAAAGTTATTAAATGGATATAGTCTGTAGTACATTTGAAAACACAATTTTTATGTGCTTACCACATTATCAGGTATTTATGTTAGGCATTATGATACATAAAAAGATAAATACACATTTGTTGGTCAACGGGTAACTTACATGGAGTAGAATAATCAAAACATGCAGCTATAAACAGAGTTAATTGCATCTCCTATATGGGGAAGATTTGGATCTCATCCTGTTCTGTACTTGGGGGAATGCTTTTAGATCCCAGCACGACTGTCTTTCCAGGGGTAGGGATACTCATTAGAGACTCCTAGACCTCTGAATTTGAGGTGTTAGATACTCAGATGTTCTCTTACTGCCCCTCTCTCTGAGATGCAGTGGCAGGAACATGGTAAAAGGGGCAACTTCTCCTTGATCTCTTTGATCAAACAAGATCACCACCATCATCAGAACACACCTGGAAAATATAAACTTCAAATGCTATCTTATGTTAGTCTTAAGTTATAGCTTTCTGAAAATTACATTCTGTAGAAAAAAACTGTTTTTGAGTTATTTAATTAGAAATATTCTTAAGCAACTTGAGGTTCCGAAGGAATCCTGTTAGAAGCTTGAATGTGTGTGGTATCACATTTATAGTTATATAAAGGTGAATCTTTTCAATATTTTGGAACCTTATAATAATCCCTTTGAAAGGACTACAGATTTTAGTATATTCAATAACGATTTATTGAGTACTTGCCTTGTACGGTAGCATGGAGTCAAGAATACAAGATATTCTTTTTTCAGATTGTTGTTCAGATATTCTGATTATGTAACCCATGGCCCTATTCTGCATCGGCTAATTAATTTGGGGTAGCTCCTTCAGCCTCAGTGGTGTCCACAGAGAAAACTGTTAGAAGATTATGGCACCTTTGTCCAAGAGGCAATATCTCAAGATAAAACATTTTGCAGAAAGAATTCAGCAGGCTTTATAGTCCTTCACTAATGGAAAGATTATGGGTAAAAATTACTTTTTATGTATCAGGCACTGGTGCTTGCAAATTAACCTAAGCCAATTCTCTCATTAACAATTCTTAGAGTTTTTTGGTTTGTTTTGTTTTTGTTTTTTGGTAGACAGTAGCTACCAATGAGGATTAGTTGCTTTCTTACAACTCAGCTGTCAGGTTATAATGAAAGCAAGTCCCAGTCCAAAATCTGCAATAAGAATTTATTAAGCAAGGTGGCACAGTCCAGCTGTTCTTGTAAGCCTGGTGAAGTTCTCATTCTCTCTCCTCTACTTTTGGATGATTAAATCAAACCTTGCATGAAAGGTTCATTTGAGCCAGATGAGACAATACAGTGTCTCACTGTAGACAACAGAGCCTCAAGCAACCAGAATCCTTCACCCAGGGTCTGGAGTGAGGGTAGGTTTGGGACCACGCCAGAATTCCATCTTTAATGGTCTAGGCTAGGGCTACCCAAAGTGTTCTGTGGACCAGTGCCACATTGTTAACTGTTGATGACTGGTCTGTCACAAGGATAGAAATTGAGAGGAAGCATTTTAGAAACTTTTAAGGCAGTTTAACATTGTGGCAATATCTTACAATTTATTTTCATTGTATTTTTCACAAATACTGTTTTAAAAGAGGTTGGAAATAAAAATCCTAGACTGTCATTACAGATAGTTTGAGAAACAGTGGTCTAGGCTAGTATGTTGCAAGAGTCTTTACCCCGTTCTGGAAAATATTTTAGCTAATCCACTTACCTTTTGTGCCACTGATTTCACTAATGAGATTTTGTTTCTACCATCATTTGTTATTTGGTAACTACTTATGCTGAGTAGTTAACTTCTATTTTCAAAAATGAAAACTTATTGCTATCATTTATTATGCTAATTAGCAAAGTCTCTGGTATTTACCGAAGATAAAAGATAGCCAAAATATACACAGTAGACTCTGGATGGTGGCCTTTCTGATTAAGTACTAGCTAAGAGTGTGATTGCTCTTAGAGTTGTAGCTTAAACCAACCATACAAGTTATTTTATTCTCTCTAAATTCTTTCAAAAGTAGATTTTTAGACGTTCTGATGTGGTCCTTTAGAAGCTTAAAATCTAGAGGATGTTATCTTGGCACATCCCTAAGATGAGTACAGTGTTGTTATTCATGTTTTTCTACAAGCTTATGGAAGGCAGGGACCTTATCTCTTCATCATGAGCCTGGGATATAACAGCAGCTTATTCTTGAGAAGGCAGTAGAGTTTATGGTACATTAGAACGAGCTCTGTGCTTGGAGTTTGGAGTCACAGGCACTGTTATTTTCCAGCTGCACGACTCAAGTAAATAGATAACCTGTTAGAGACAGTGTCTTTTCCAACATGGATATGGTGCTGGTTACTGGATGTGTAGCCTGACACATGAATAAGTATTTTCTTTAGACTTTTGATGCTGCTATATCCTGTACTCTACCAGCATTCTCCAAGACCTCTTATCCCGTTCATTTCTTTTCAGTCTTTTTACTACTTAGGGAAGAAAGTTGCTGGGACGAGAATGTAAGGTTAGGACTTTATCCTATTCATCATCAGTTCTTCAGTCTTCTACTGCACCTGTTCTGTTGTATATTTGACAAACAAACTTAAAAAAAGATTCATATTAGTCTCTTCTGTAGTTTTCTGTTTAGTGTCTTTCTTATAGTATTTACTCCATAAATGCTTGTTAAGTATTTCAGTGACAGCAGTGTTACTTAAAAGCAGAAGGAGTTTTCTGGCTGAAATGAATATAGTCCTAATTATTTATGTTGCTCTAGATGATTGTTTCACAGAAAAAAAAAAGAATATGTTAATTTGGACTATGAATGAAGTGAACTTAAACAGTTAAATGTGTGAGACTGAAGTATTTATGGCTATTTGAACTGGTTACAACATTTTTACTCTTTTATCCAGAAACTAGTTCTCCTGAAATATGTAGCCTTTTTGATGTCTCCAATAGAATCCCAGAATACCTTATTTTTACTTAAATATTGTACACATAAAATTTCAAAGTAATGTTTTTTTTTTTTTCCTAAAGCATTATGAAACTATATTTGGGAAAGATTATGCATAGGAACAGTGGATGGCACTATTGGCTCATACCTGTGAAGTAATTATCCTTAAGGTGCAGAACTTTCAAATGCTGGCTTAATAAATGCCTTTAAAGTGTGGTTAAGTTAAAAAGTCTAGAGAGTATTCAGATGGGGATTTAATGTTAAATTATGTAAATTATTCCTTATGTAATCATTATATAAACTTTGAAATGAATATATAACTTTCTCATTCACTAGAATAGAGAAACGGCTGATTTTAAAAAATTATTTCAAATTCTAGCATCCTGTAGGATTCTATTGCTCTAACTAATAAGCACATCTTGCTTATTATCACTGTTCTGACAAACAAAACTATTTAGTTTGAACAGGGGAGAATAACTTTGAATTTGGATGAAAAGCAAAAATTTAGAGATACTCAAGTCTAGGTACACTGTTAAAGAAACCTTAATGTTAACGAAACCTTAAAGTTAATTGAGTAGAATGGTTAACACTTTCTTCAGGTTAGTTCATACTCTGTGTGGTGTGGATATATATTAATGTAACAACTTAGTGATGCTTTTACAGTACAGAAAGTTTATTACATTAGTAATTTTTGAAAATCAGCATATTTATTTCATGTGTAAGAGCCTTTTATGTTGATTCTTTAAGAAAACTGAAGAGCCCTGGGCTGGCTGGTTAGCTCAGTTGGTTAGAGTGCAACCTTATATCACCAAGGTCACAGGTTTGGATCCCTGTACCAGTCAGCTGCAAACAACAACAATAACAACAACAAAAACTGAAGAGCCCTGCGTCTGGACATTAATTCATTAAACAAATGTAGTTGAACATTAAATGCTGAGGATAGAAGGATGAGTTCATTTGGTGTCTGCCCTAGAGAATCCCACAGAACAGGGAGTGTAACATACACAAAACAATTAAATTATAATATTGTAAGTACAATAACACAGGGATAAACAAAGTTATCTTAGGGCCATGGTAAGTTATTTCAATGAATTAGAGAGCTTTCATGGTAAGTAATATTTAGGCTGTAGTTTAAAATTTACCTTGTAGGTGGGTTCAAAGGCAAATTAATCAGAGTGAAAACAAGACAAAACTCATGCATAGAGGTACTGAATTGTGAGGGGACGTATCTTGCACAGGGTACAATGAGTAGGTAAGGATGGCAGTGTTTTGAATAAAGGAATCTTAGGAGAATGTTTAGAAAGGCATTCGAGATTGCTTGAGTTTAGATCTTGGTGTCATTTCATCATTTGCTGTGTGACATTGTATAGGTTATCTAAACCCTCTCTAGGTTTCAATTTCCTCTCTGTAAAATGGGGATAATAGTGTTGTGAGAGTGAAAAGAGACCATCTGTTTAGTTAACACAATGCCTGGCACATAATATCTGTTTAATATATTATTAGGTTTACTAGTATGGTAACTATACAAAGACAAACTCAGGCTTACTTTGCAATTTGCTTAAGAACACAGAGCTAGCTAGTAAGTGGCTGTCATGACTTGAACCATATCATCTCATCTGACCAGTTCTTTTCCAATAAACCACAAGGTCAATGCTTCTAGCCCTGTTTTCTGTTCTTGGATTGGTACTGTAGTTGTTTAGTTAATTGAAAGGAAAGCCAGTTTGAGACTAATTCTCAGATTTGAGACTCATCTAGAGAATAGCCTATTAAAAACATGAGAAAGATGCTATAGGCACCAGATTTTTATAGAGAGAATGGAGAACATGGGCTAATATACTGAGTCAGTCAAGTGGAGGTGAGCTAGGAGAATTTCTGCTGCATGTATACACTGTATTGTGTCAGATGCCTACTAAGGTGCACTCAGTTTATACAATAGAATGGAATTTGAGTTTCCTATTATGATTTTTAAAGGATGGGACTGCTAAATCATGGATTTAGAGGTAGATGACTATTGTGCCCTCTTATCTTTTTTTTTTTTTTTTTTAACCTCTACTTGAGCTGAGGTCCATGAAAATGAGTTGCACTTAAAAGGGCACAATAGAAGTGGATGATTGATGTATCCAAAGAGCCACTATCAGTCAATTTTCCTGTTGCTTTAAGAAAACTTGTTTTCTGGCCTATCAGGAGAGGGGAAAAAAAAGAAAAGAAAACCCCAGGGCCGACCTCGTGGCGCACTTGGGAGAGTGCAGCGCTGGGAGCACAGCAGTGCTCCCGCCGCAGGTTTGGATCCTATATAAGGACAGCCGGTGCACTCACTGGCTGAGTGCGGTACGGCCGGTCACAAAAAGACAAACAAAACAAAACAAAACAAAAAAACCCCCAAATTTGTGTAGACCAACTTTAATTAAGTATAATTGGATACACATGTGATTGTGGAAGAGGCCTACCAGTTTTTCCAATACAAGAATGGTATACATCCCATATTTATTTCTGAACCCACTTTGCTTTTATTTTACTGCATCTCAGCATGGTAGCACCAGTTGTCTTATTTTTTCTAACCCCGACAAAGCAGAATGTTTTGTTTAGCTTTTAAAAAAGGCAATAGTGCATGTAGTTAAGACCTCATTTACTTTATCTGATGAAATAGTCTCAGAGGAATGTCTGTTTTTCTGTTAATCCACTAAGGAAACTGGGTTTACGTCAAGCACATTTATAAAAATTCTGGTTTCAGTTTTTAAACAATATATGTAGCTTTGTGATTTGTAATGTATATTTTTGTGGTTCTTTTCAAGTTAACCATAAAATTAGTATTGATTGTGAGACAATACAGGTTTAGGAAGATCCACCTTGTAAAATATCTTTTATGTATTGTTCTGTTGCTCTTGAAGAAAACATGAACTGTCTAAAACAGGATTTTTAGTGTGTTCTCCTCTCCCACTTCCTTTTTCCCATCTCTGTTATTTTTTACCCCATACTTCTATATAATTTTAAGAGGACGAGGTATGCAAGGATGGATTTATTTATTTAGGATCTGAAGCCCCTTGTAACTGGAAGATGTTCCCAATCAACATTGGTGGTCTATCTTATTCATTGGTTATTCACATATTCATTTGTTTATTCTTTACTCATTAACTCATTTATTTGACAGACATTTGCAGAATATCATTTTTGTGTAAGATACTATACTAAGTGCACTAAAAGAAATAAGGCCTACTTGGTGTATCAGGGCTCTCAAGAATCTCAGTCTAGTATAGTTTAGTTAACTGGTAAATAATTTCATTTTAGTCTTCATGTAATATAATAGTTCTTTTTATATCTGTGGGACTTACAGTGTGTACTTAGAAATCACTACAAATACAGAGAATGTATAAAATAGGGCTTGTATAATCTATGATGGCTGAAAGTGGGTTGTACAATAATAATGTGTGATACGTGTGTCATGTTAGCTAGTAGCACCCACCTTAGTTATTGACCTGTTGAGAATTCAGTCACCTTCATCACAAATTGTTCTCACTCTGGAATTCAGACAACCCATGATTCTTTGAATGTTGATTCTACTCTTATTCTGTCAAAATGAATGCCTGTAATTTCACTTACAAAAAATGGAATTGTTAAAGCCCTGTTCTGCCTACTGCAACTTATTTCTCATTTTTATTACTAATACTGGGTTTGCTTTTTTTTTTTTTTTCACTCTTCTACATTAATTCTTGATTACATGGAAAAGAAGGGGCAAAGCAGGAAAAACAAAGACAAGGTGTCAATAGCACAGCTGTCTATCTATGTCAGAAGCCCATGAGAATAGAGTGGGGTTGAGGTTCTGCTGCTGCTGAAAGCATATTTTTATTGATGCTTCTGTGATGCCTTATAGTGGCTATGTGGTGTTGGCATAATGAGTGTCTTCTGTGCACAGCCATGCACCACATAACAACGTTTTGGTCAATGACGGACCTCATGCACGATGGTGGTTCCATAAGATTATACCGTATTTTTACTGTACGTTTTCTATGTTTAGGTATGTTTAGATCCATACAAACAAGCATATTTCAAAAAGTTCATGGAAAGATTCATATTATCTTTCAATTCTATTTTTCCATGAACTTTTTAAAGTCCCCTGTACTTACCATCGTGTTACAGTTGCCTACAGTATTCAGTATAGTAACATGGTTTGTAGCCTAGGAACAATAGGTTGTACCACATAGCCTAGGTGGTATGTGTAAGTATACTCCATGATGTTGCACAATGAAATCACCTAAAAACAAATTTTTCAGAACATATCTCTGTCATTAAGTGATACATGACTGTAACTGTGGTGACTTGCACTTATGTATTTTGCTTTTTACAGTTATTTGTCAAATGCTTAATTTTCTTTATTTTTTATTATACATACATGTGGGGTACAATGTTGATTTTCAATAATTGTGCAGAGTGTGTGGTGGTAGATCAGTATAATTAGCTTATTCATCATTATAATATGCAATCGTTCTTTGTGTCCACTGACCAATTCCTCATTAGCCCCCCCTTCCCTCCCCTCTTCTCCATCTCTAGTTTTCTAAAAGTTCAATGTATTACCGTTATTGTTGTTTCTTTCTTTCTCTCTGTCTCTTTATTGTTCATTTGTTTATTTATGGAAATACCACATGTTCTCACTCATAACTGGGAGCTAAATCCATAATTTTCTTAATTGTATGGAAGCTTTGCTGTTTAAGTATTCTATTTGGAATGTAACTAACATATTTTAATATTTCATTAACTGTAAATTCTTATGATAGGTTTTCAAGGATGATTGACGGAGGAAAGAGGATAATGTAGGTGTTTCAGGGTTTGCTCTTTTTTTAAAAAAATTATTATTTTTATATATCCTAGTTCAGAATTCAACTGTGACTGGGACTTACACATAGTGTATTTTCCGAACATACTTTACAAATGCTTATTTGAAGCAGTGTTAATATGGCTTACCTGATGTCTTAGTTTTTTTTTTTTTAATCCTAGTACTACTTTGCTTATATGTTAGAGGTTCCTAACTTAGAAACCCCTAGATCCTAGACAGCTTTAATTGATTGATCCTTTTACATTTGTATTTTCCGTTCCCTTATCTTCTAGTGTGTTTATTTTCTCTAAATTATTGCTTTGTTTCTTTCCCATTTTTCCATTTTTCATATCCCTTGTTTTTTACTTTTGAATGCACACTTGACTTTTCTATGATTATGGTGTTTTATTAAAAGCCTCATTGTTTTGGTGTAGAGGAGATAGAACTAGTTGAATTTAAGTATATCGGTTGTAAACATGGATTTGTCCTTTTTAACATTTCCTTGCCACATGTTTGGATGGACAGTAGAATAACATGGTAGTTTCCATAGCAAGCAGCAGTTTGATTTAAGGTATTTATAAATGGTTCATACTGCTTAAGATCTTTTGCCAACTAATGAGAATGGTCTGAGGCCTTTTTTATAAAGGATGGAAAAAGAACCTTTTAATTAGGGCTAGACTTTGCAAAATATTTAATAAGTTCCTTTATTATTTGTAGCCCCATGGCCAAATACCAACTGCCCACACACCTTCTTAATATAAATCTATTTTTTGAATAATTAAAAATCCTTTTGGCAGATTCATATATTCATAGACTGTTAGAGCTGGAAAGGGTTTTAGAGATTTAAAATCTTCTTTTTGTAGATGATGAAACTGAGGTCCAGAGAACCTAACATCGCAAAGTTTGGTGGTCTGCTTATTGTACTTACTCTAGGAGAATAAGGTTCATGACAGAAAGAGTACTCTGACAGGTGGTACACCTTCATTTTTAGGATTTTAGGGGTTGGTGGAAGGATTAGAAGCTTTTGTAGTGGGCAAGACATCATAAAAATATTTTATGTTAGCTTGTATTGAAGTATATGTAGTTCAAATCATCAGAAAATGGTATCACTGTGGCCAATAATGTTTGCTGAATAAACGAAGGAAAACAGTAAGACTATCTTTCTATTAAGTGAATTGGATGACATGGGATAAAGAGGCCATTGAGGCTTCTCTTTCTGTATGTGAGCATCTTCCCAAGAATTCCAGACTTCATATCACCTTGTGCTTCTGTTCACTCATTATTTGCCTTTCCCATTGTTATTTCTGGTCCTACCATTTACTTTCCTTTTGTTCCTATATGTTTGTGTGTTGGTTTCCCAAGCTCTTAATAATGACTAGTTTATGGAAGCTCTCAAAAAGTTTTTGTGACTCAGTTTCTAAATGCTAGTGGTATGTTTTTATTCTGAAGTCTTTTTTGATGTTTTCTGAGTCCTGACCATCTATTACAGCCTTTCCCAGTTTGAATTCTCTGAGAAAATTAAGCCTAAACTTAAACCTGAGTGAATGTCCTAGGGCATTTGTTGTTTATAGTGAATTAACTTCTCTCTTAGGTGTCTAGAATGATCATAGCTGTGAACTATCCTTGGGAGAATTGGAAAGTAGCCACTCAGATTATTTTCTGTAATACATTGTTCTCTTTCTGAAACACTGGTTGAGAAAGGCTGATTTATTCACTTCATCAGATACTCCTGATAACCGTCTTAAAGCTTGCTTTTCTGAGAAATACCATTATTGATGGACCTTATTTTAATGTTAGTTGTTCTTTTACTTCATGTTTTCTTGGGTTGCATAAACTTAGTTTTTTTTGGAGGGTTGTTGCTAAGTTGGTGTTATACTCAGTAGGTTAAATTTGGCTTATTCTTTAATAAGAAATGTAAGCAATAAGTGTGTAATAGATTTCTCATGTTGCTGTATTTTTCTCATGTAGAGCATATATTACCTGAATGTTGACTTGGTCATTGCTTGGGTGGGATTGCATGTGAGATATGCTGGGTGTATGACAACACAAGTTCTAAGGGCAAAGTAAGGAGACTGGAACTAGTAGATTGAGTATGGTTAACACTGACTTGGCCACTACATTTGACCCTTGAAAGTTGGCCCTGTATTTAGGCATGACATCTCAGGCTGGTAACTGCCTGAGTTATTATTTCCAAAGGAGTCAATACTAGATATGTCAGCGTCCAGTTATATGAAAATAAACAAAGAAATAAAACCATACTTATTCATAGATGTCATGATTATCTTCATAAAAAATCCTTTGGAATCTACAATAAAACTCCTATAACTCATAAGTTTAGCAAGGATGCAACATAAACCCACAAAAATTAATCATATTTCTATATACTAGCAATGTGCAATTTGAAACTGAAATTTTAAAAAAATTTATTTTAGATAGTGGCTCTAAGAAAAGTTAAATAGGTATAAACCCAGCAAATCATGTATAGGATATGTATGTTGAAACCCATAAAACAGAAGAAATCGGTGAAGACCTAAATAAATGGAGAGACCATACAGTGTTCATGAACTGGAAAACTCAATGTAGTAAAGGTATCAGTTCTCCCCAAATTCATATATAATCTAAGTAATTCCATTACAAATTCCAGTAGGATTTTTCTTGTAGAAATGGACGAGCTGACTCTAAATTTTATATGGAAAGGCAAAGGCTTTAGCGTTATTTAAAACAGTTATGAAAAAAGAATAAAGTTGGAGGAATCATACCATCCTATTTTAAAGTAGAACACCTCAGGCACCAAGGTCAAGGGTTCGGATCCCTGTACTGGCCAGCTGCCAAAAAGCAAAGACTTCTTATAAAGTAGCAGCAGTCAAGACTGTGGTAGTATTGAAGGGATAAACATATAAGTCATTGGCAACAGAGTAGTTAGTCTAGAAGTAGACCCACACATACATGGTCAATTGATTTTTGACAAAGATGCAACGTCCATTCGAGGGAGAAGGCAGTGTTTTCATCATTTGTGCTGGAATAACTGGATATCTGTATGGAAAAAGAAAAAAAAAATCTTTGACCGAAACTTCACACGTACAAAAAAATTAACCCCAAAGAGATCAAAATGTAAAATGTATAACTGTAAAAATTATGGAATAAAACATACAATATTTTTGTGACCTGTGGTTAGGCAAAGAGTTCTTAGACGTGACACCCAAAGCATGATCTTTAAAAGGACAAAAAATGGACTTCATCAAAATTAACAGCTTTTGCTCTGTGAATGCTGCTATAAAGAGAATTCAAAATATACAGGCCGAGAGAAGATATTTTTGCAAATCATATTACCAGCATTGTATCGAGAATACATAAGGTACTTTCAAAACTCAGTAGGAAAACAAATAATTCAATTAGAAACTAGGGAAAAGAGTTGAATAGATACTTCACCAAAGAGGATATACAAATAGCAAATAAGTATATGTCAAGTTTTTCAGCATCATTACCATTAGGCAGACTTCAACTCAACTATTAGACTAGCTAAAGTAATAACCGCGAGCACCAGGTGCTGGTGATGTTGCAGAGCAGCTAGAGCTCTCCCATGTTGTTTGTGGGGATGCCAAATGGTGTAGCCATTTTGGAAACAATTTAGTAGTTTCTTTAAAAAGGTTAAACATGTCCTTATCATATGACCAACATCCCACTTTTGCGTATGAGAGGCGAAAACTTAAATTCACACAAAAACCTGTGTACGAATGTTTATAGCAGCTCCCTTCCTAATCGCCCCAAACTGAAAACAACTCTTACATCCCTCTAGGTGATTGGATAAATAAGCTATGTTACATCCATTTAGTTGAATACTACTGAGCAATAAAAAGGAAGGAATGATTGGGTGAATTGTTTTGATTAGATGCATCAAAGCCTTATGCTGACTGAAAGAAGCTAGTCATAAAATGTTATATAGTATATTATTTATATGGAATTCTCACAAAGACAAAACTATAGTGATGGAGAAGAAGATTAATGATGTCTAGTGGTTGAGAGTGGGGGAGGGCAGAAAATGTGCCTATAAAGGGGGTAGCATGAGGGAGTGTTTGGGGGTAGTGGAAGTTTTCTATATCTTTATTTTGTTGGTTACACGTATCTATACATGCACTAAGTTTGCAGAACTGTACACCTCCAAATATCAGTTTTACTGTATGACAGTTTTTAAAAAATTAATTGATCCTGCCAAGAAAAAAGCGTGTATTAGGAAATGTTTAGGTGGAGAAACAGAGTAGATTGAAATTTACGTAAAAAGTTTTGTACCTCATTTAAATAGGAAGCAAAATCATCTGGAGGACAGGGAAGGAGATGGGTTTGGCTCTGTATATTTGAGAAGAGCTGAGCTTTTGAATGGTTTCTGAGGGTAAATGAACCATTACTCAATTTATCCTCAGAGAATGGAATATTGTCACCTTCAGGCAATATGAGAAGAATAATAAGACAGTCAAATGGCAGGATTATGTCATGATTCGATTTATTAAATAAAACTTTTTAATTGCTTGGTGTCATTTCCCGTTAGAGAAAACTCTCTTTCATTTTGGAAATTCCTGCCAGTCCCCATTTGTTGAGCAGAAGACAACTTTCAGAAGTAAGTATTCTGTTGCTCCTGGAGATGGGAGTGGGCATGGGTGGCATCTGGTTAGAACAAAAATGTCACAGTCATAGAAGAGAGGGTTGGTTTACAAGTAAGCTGATGTGTGTACACTCACCTTACCTTTATGCACATGTGTAGACCAGCCCTGCAATTTCTCTTGCTACTTTTTGTGTAGAGAAAGAAATAATTATTGATTTGGAACTTGTGCCTGTAAAAACTACAGAAGTCTATAAGTATATGGACATTTTGACTCCCATAATGATTTGTTTAAATTTAACTTTTTCCATCTGAACAGATACTGTAAAATTTTAATTAGGTCCTCATATTTGCCCTTTAATCATATTAACCATGTATTTGGAAGAATTACAAATCTCCCTTTTGCCGGGGCTGAGTATGAAAATCTGTAGTGGTGGACAAGCAACAGCATGGATTTCCTACAGTTTCTAGGAGAATCAGTCTTGCTGGAGTGGCTGGACTAATATATGTTCAGCTGCTTTTTTTTTTTTTAAAGCAGCTTTTTTTTTTTTAAAGCAGCTTTGTTTGTAGCAGTCTAAAACAGGAAACAACTCACTGTTTATCACCAGAAGAACAACAAACTGCAACACAGGCTGACAAAGTAACACCACCCAGGAAAATAAAGGAAGTAACTCTTTATACATGTGAAAGTATGGGTGAAACTCAAAATAATTATGCAGAGTAAAAGAACCCAGACAAAAAGATGACACACTGCATTATTCCATGAATGTAAAATTACAGAAAATGCTTACAGATCTCTAGTGAAAGAGAGTCTGATCAGTGGTTACCTGTGGCAGGAGGATCTGGGAGTGGGGAGAAAGGAAGGATTACAAAGGTGCACAAAGAAAATTTGGGGGTTGATGTGTATGTTCGTTATCTCTTTTACAGTGATGTTTTCATGTATGTGTGAAACACTTCTCAAATTCTTATGCCCATGCTCTTTAGTTTTTTGAGACTTAATAGGAATTTTTAAATGTTTTGATTATATTATTCTTTCATCTAAACTTTTCCCCTAAACAATTTCCTATCCTCATCCACCACCCTAATATCTCCCTTAGAATATAAAGCAAAGAAAAATCAGAAGGGAGAAAAAGGGAAGAAAGCAAGGAGAGCGTGTAAGCTAGATCTCATTTTGCTACTAATAGGCTACCAGTTATCTGCTTTCCTTTGTTGTGTGTGTGCATGCATGTGCGTGTGTGTGCATCCACTCCAGGATTTTGTGTCCAGGCCTCCTAGGCTGTTCTTGGCACAGAGTAGGCACTTAGGGCTAATATATCTATGACTGTTTCTGAATCACCTCCCTTCACACATTTAACTGACTTTCTTCACAGATATCATTCATAATCCAGTTAGCTTCACCTAGCTTCAAGTTAGGGCTCCTGAATGCTTGTTGTGGGATTCAGTGAAGAGAATGGAAGGTCTATGTGGAAAATTACCTTCAGTTAATTCATCCTGACTGGTCTATTTACAGGGAGTTAATAATGTCATCCTCATAAATGTCTTACTATGTAATATATACATAGTATATATACATATATGTACATAGTATATACATAGTGATACATCTCTGAACACATTTCAGTCAGTGCTTTTTTTTTTAAATCAGTTTTTATTCATATCTGATGACTGCTGTGAACCCTCTGATCAGAAAGAAAAAAAAAAGACATATAAGACTTCAACTGTTTCTATATATTCTAGGGTCACAGAATCTTTGAAACCCATATGTATACCCTTAGGGCTGCAGGGACTTATATTAAAAACCTCTGGCCAAGGAGGTGATGCTTATGATTTCCTTCTTCCTCTCCCTATTCCCTATTCCCGTGGCTGACCAGAGTTCTAAACCCAGAGATTACATACAGATACTCTCTGAGGGATTTGTTCACTGGATGGGCCTGCCTCTAAAGAGTTGCTATAGTTTCCTGTTGATTTTCATCATTAGACTTCATACAGAAAGGTGCAGAAGAGACTCCCTAAGTTCCCACTCCCTGTAGCAACCCTATCTCTTAGATGAGAAGGCCCAGTTTTCCCCAGCCAACATCATGTCCCCTTTCCACTTCTTTCCTTCCAATTCCTGATAACTCCAGAATTATCAGATGGTAGTCTGAGCTTTCAGTGTAACAGAAGTATTATCAAGCATCCCCAGTGGAGTGCTCCTCCATGGGTATTTACTCTTCCAAATTAATTCAGAATCACAGGGAGTTTTAATAAAACAAAGTGTGTCACCATTAGGTGTAATTGTGAGAGGCACTACCCCACTGATACCTTTGAGCTTTAAGATCTTTGTTTTGGATAGAGTATATGCCACTTCCTGCAAGATAGGCCTTTAGGCTTGCTGAAGAGGATCTGCAGAGGACACCATAGCAGGCTTGTTTACATTTTTTCCAAAATTTTATGAAAAATTTCAAATAGCAAAGTTGAGAGAATTTTACAGCAAACACCTGTATACCTACCATGAAGATTCTATCATAGTAAATGTTAATTTTACTATCCTTATTATATCACATATCTATTCATCCATCCATATCTGTACATCCATCAGTCCATCTTATTTTTTTCAACACATTTTAAATTAAATTGCAGACATCAGAACACTTGCCTTTAAATACTTTATCAGACATGAAATTATCAACTAGAGTTCAACATTTATAAGTTTTTATGTAAAATTTATAAACAATGGAATACATACATCTTAAAAAGTATATTGCTGAGTTTTGAGAAATGCGTGCACCTGTGTAATCCATATCTCCATTAAAAACAAAAAAACAAACAAAAACTATGGCCTGGATATTATTCACATAATATGCACATTGGAAATATAGTAGCCCCTTCCTCCCCTGATTTATAAGGAAGTATTGGAAAATATTCTGTATTTGCTGGGTTAAGAAAAAAACTGTAAGCCTCCCTCTCTCCATAGAATGATGGAGACAATAGATTACTTTGGGCTAGTTCCATAGTGTCCTCCTTAAATGTATTAAGGATTTTTAAGTGTGCTGTCATGCATCATACTTGGTAAAATAATATTTTCTTTAAAAATGTTTTCTTACCACTTACAGTATTTGCTGTTAACACTTAACAAGTGTAAATGAGTTGTTTTTCTTTGGCAAATAATTTTTTTCATGTTACTTTCTACAGTACCGAAAGCATACTCACATCCTCATCCTACACTTTCAAAAAGAAAGAAAAAGAAAAAATGCCTCCCGAAATATTCTCAGCCTTTGTACATATTGTTTGACCAGGCAGATAAAAAGATCATTATGGTCTATATGATATATATGTCCAGTAAAATAACATTCTTTTCAGTTGTGTGATTGCAAAGGGGTACCACAATATAGGACTTACAGTTGATTTAAAAATACCTCAAGTCACAGGCATTTATGAATAGTTTAGTAGAAATTTTTGAAGTTCATTTTATCAGCACCGCACTCTCCCGAGTGAGCCACGGGCCGGCCCTTGAAGTTCATTTTAAAAATGCACGTGCATTTCTCAGAGCACAGAAGGGTTGTAAAGAAATCTGACTGCTGAAGGCCAGTGTGTGGGTGGGGCTTAGAAGTCTTTAGTATCTTAGACTGCCCTATACAGAAACACTTGTCGCCACTTCTTAAGTGTGTGTGATTGAAACCATGGAAAAATCCCTCACTTAATATTTGCTTGTGTGTGAGTATGCATTTCTGGTGAAATTTCAGAGAGTTTCCAAAGAAGTTAGAGGAAAAGTGGTGGCGACATGGCTAACTCCACAGGGTGGAATAAAAGCCCTATGCCTTCTTCCAGTCTTTTCTCTCCTTTCTCTGTTATTCCTAATGCTCATCAGTGCCAGACTGCCTATCTCAACATAATATCAGATATCACCTTTTATATGAAATCTTCCCTCATTCCCAAAGAGTTGTTCATCTCTCTTTTTTGTGCTCTTTTTATGTCATGATAAATTCTCAAAGGATGAACAGAGGTGAGCAATTAGTGAAAACTAGAAAGAACCCATTGGAGTTGACAGTGAAGAGTCCATTGGTAACCTTCTTACTGCAATTACAGGAGAGTTGTTTAGGTGGAATGCAGATTGAAATAGACGGAAGAGTGGGCAGGAGATGAGGCATGGGGGCAGGAAATTATCTTTCATGAACTTTGGTGCTATTGGGAAGGGTAGAAATGGGGCTCTAGTTGGGGAGAATCAAGGGGGCTGATGTTATGCTGGTGGTTTTAAGAATGGAGGTGATGGGGGTAATTTTATATTCAGGAGACATAGCTACTGGAAAAAGAGAGAGACTAAATAAAAAGTGAGGCTGTTCGTTAGAGTAAGTTCCTGATGCATACGGGTTGGATAACGTAGGTGGAAGTATTCGTGATAGTGCAGCACATCTACCTCTGAGGCAGGAGGGTACTAGAAAAGGATGGATGAATTTTAATTTTGTAGTCCTGCTTAGGATAAAAAATATGTGGTGTTTAGATCATTTGTCAGAAAAGTTGCAAGGTTATATTTTTTATTCTGTTGACATCTTTTGTATTTTGTTAAATTTATGTGTATAAATTCACCATACCATTTTACAGTGACTACCTACAAACTTGAAAAATACCTTTAATGGTTTAGGAATTTTAGTATAGTCATTCACTAAAAATATCTAGAATGCCAGCTACAGTAGTAGGTGTATGAATTGGATGATGAAATAAAGAAATAGTGTGAGTGAGTTGTAAAAATTCAGAAGAGAAGCAATGGTAGTATGAACTCAGTGAGAGACAGAAGGAAAGAAGCAAGAGCAACTGGGATTAAGAACACAGGTGATTGGTTAGTTCAAGGATTGGCAGCCTACAGCTTGCATGCCAAATTCAGCCATTGCCTTTGTTAGTACATCTCATGATCTAATAGTGTTTTTTACATTTTTAAACAGCTGGGGAGAAAAATCAATAGAAGAGGAAGAATTTGTGACACGTGAAAATTACACGAAATTCAAATTTCCATATCCGTGTAGAATTTTACTAGGAAACACTAAACTCACTCATTTTTAAATTGTCTTTGGCTGTTGTCATGCTACAGTGGCAGGGTTGAGCAATTGCAACAGAGAACGTGAATGGTGTTGTGCAGAAAAGAGTTAATAGAACTGTTCTGTGGCTGTCATCTTTAGAAGGACCTGGTTGTTGTGGGGTGGGGAGCTGTGAGAAGTGGGGTGGACCCTTGGGTGGCATCTGGGAAACTGGCTTTTAGAATTTTCCGTTAAGTTGATAAAACCATTTTGCCTGCCTGGGGTACTAGACACCTGCTTTCCTTTGGGAGTCTATAGTTTCGATAGTTGTGACTAGTCATTGTGTTTCTGTGTCCAGCTCAAAATGAAAATCCCTGATACAAGTCTTGAGTGGGCTGGTCTGAATAGAAATATCCCATATGTGTGTTACTGCATTTCATTGCTGGAGGCAGGAGTGTGTTCTTTATGGCTGTTCCCGAGAGGAAAAACGTAGGAAGCCTGTGCATGGATTCCTCCAGACTTCCCCTCATGTGTCTTTTTCTCTTACTGGTTGCTGTAATAAACTATAGCTGTGAGTGCAACTGTCTCCTGAGTACTGTGAACCCTTCTGTGAATCACAGAACACGTATGTGGTCTCAGGACCTCTTAAACTGTAGCTTTCACTGTTTGCGTTGCTGCTCAGCGCACTACAAATCAGTTACAACTGAACAGTGATTTGAGTGGATATATATGGATGTTTTTATTCCATGCTATTTTTTATTAGCAGGGCATACCCACCATGCCAAAACAAAAGAAAAAGGTACTTTGAATGTCTCACTTTTAAGGCACGGTGGAGTGTGGGTTACAGCAAACCCTTGAACAACACAGATTTGAACTTTGCAGATCCACTTATACATGGATTTTTTCAATAAATATATTAGAAATTTTGGTTAGGTATGTCATATATGCATGATACTTAATCAAACAGTTAAGTAGCATACTGATATGTACTTACGTAGTAGCTAAGTTTTGGGGGGAGTCAAGTTATTTGCAGATTTTTGACTACACAGGGAGCCAGTGCCCCTAATCCTCACATTGCTCAAGGGCCAACTGTACTTTATCAAATTAGATGGCAAAGCATTGTGTTTATTATGCAGTGACTGTATAGCTGTGCTAAAAATATATATATATAATATGCTTTAGCATTAGTAAAATGTTAAATCATCACAATATTCCCAGTTCACAAGAAAGTAACATAGAAATTTAACAGTTTAATATGGAAAATATCACAGCTGAATTTCTTCACAAAAGTAGAAAATGAAAATGAGTCTGTGATCAAAGTAACTTTCTTATTGGCATATTTGTTAGCTAAGCAAGGAGAGCCATATATGTAATAGCAACTTCATTAAATCATGTTTGAATGTGGCAGTTGAAAAAGTGTGTTCTTAAGACTATTAGTTGTTAGGTGAGAACAGTTGCTTAAAGTGTCAAGGACATGGGGAGCTACATCAATAGTTAATTTAAAAACTGGGCAAATGATTTCAGATGGTTTTGTTTGGTTCTTGATTAGTCAACAGAGGTTTCCAGTCCTGCTGGGTTGTATGTTAAAGGAGTCTGTGACAAGTTAGAAGTGAATGAAGAATTAGCTTCTCTGTGGAATAGCCTTTGTGGAAAAACTACAGGCAAGAATATTTACAAAGGAATTAAGAAAGCACTAATTGAGTAGAAGCTGAAATGGAATCTGCTAAGATGTGTTAGAACCTGTGATGGAAAAAATATGTGTGGAACAGAAGAAGTCTTAGATTTACAAATCTGAAAACGCAAGGTGTTTAAAGTATATAGTTACTCGTATTTGTGTTTATTGTATTTGTATAGTTAACCATTTGTTCAGTTATTCATTGTATTTGTATTCATTGTATTATTCATCAGCAGATACTGCTGAAGATGTTTGAATATGTCATGTGCTGTTGAACCAATAGTGTCATTGGTGAAGTTTATGTGCTCTTGAAAACTTAGTCTTTGTCAGTTCCATAGATTTTTATCAGAAACTGAAGCAGAATATCTTGACTTGCCCTGCCACACAGCAGTTTGATGGCTTAGTAATGGCAAGGTTTTAGTGTGATTTTATTTTTAGGTCGAGGCTGAAACTGAATTTTTCTGAACAAGGTAAACCACCCTCAACAACTATTTCTGAATACTCAGTGGCTTTGGAAATTAGGTTTTGCTGAAGAATTGATAGTATTTCTTAATGAAATTAATGTAAAATTAAAAGGCAAAATGGTAGTTATCTGTAAAACTTATATTACAGTAAAGTCATTTTGATGGTAACTAATGTTTATATCAAAGAGTAATGTCAAACTGCTCTCTACACTTCATGTGCTATCAAAAGTTAAACCAAGAAGCAAGCTCTTTGCTTACACCCAAATTTGCATCAGGTAAGTATTCTGAGCTCAAACTACAGTTCTTGCAAAATTTTGGGGGGCTTCAATGCAAGAGCAAGGGAAATATTCATATTTCAAAATCCATTTAAGTTTGCAGTGAGGAACCTAACCTTCACTGGAAGTGGTTAATCTGCATTGTAAATGACGTTTTAAAAGGCAAATATCAAGAATAGAATTCTATAAATGTGCAAGTTCATCACTTAGAAGGCAATTAAAATCACATACATGTGGATTGCTGTCAATATTTGCCATTACCTATCTGCCTGAAAAGACATTTTTAAAGATGAAATAAGTAAAATCTCTTTACATATCGGTATTAACAGATAAACACTTGTAATCAATTTTGATGATACGAGACATTTCCTTTGTACCCAAATTAAGTAAAATATTATTCCCCCACAAAGAAAAAATTTCATTCTTCTTATTATAGACGTATATTACAAAAACTTATATATTGCTATTTTTATTATATCTAGAATATTTTTCAATGAAAAGCTTATGGGAATTTGTTTTCCCTCTTATTATATACATACCTACATAATAACCTTAATATTACCTTTTGGCCTGGAAAGGCTGGCATAGAAAAATATTTACTATCTGGCTCTCTACAGAAAAAATATGCCACCCTTTTGTTAGTTGATTGGATAAGGAAAGCGGGGGTCGGGGTGATGGAAACTGGGAGAGATAATGAGCATGGTTTCTGGTTGAGATATTATGGCATGGTTCTTGCAGACAGGGAGTTCAGAGGGAAGAGGAGGTTTGGTGGGAGGACAGAGGTGAATCAGTTGAGTTTTACACCTGTTTGTCATTCCTGTGGGAGATTTTCACCAGTCAGTTAAAAATTTGGGTCTGGGTTTCAGGGGAGAAACTGAGGCTGGATGTGTTGTCATTAGTATAAGATAGTAATAGAAACTATAGGTGTGGTTTTTAACGTATTCTTTATTCCTTTAGAAAATAAATACATTTTTCAACTATGTTTTCTATTATGAGACAAGGCTAATTTTTCATTGAGCTTCTGAAATACAGAATCTGCTTACTAAATAATCACTGTCCTTTGATTTTATACTGTGGGGGTCGTTTCACATTCTCTTCTTGACAACATGATATAATTCTCTTTTACTACATATAACTTTGATTCTCATCTGAAATAGTTGAAGTAGAATCCAGAAGATCTTTTTGGAAGGCAAAGAGCACACACGCATTTGGCTCTGTTAATGCTGCTTGTAGAAACCACAGTGTTTTTATCAGAGGGAAAGCAAAAACTTGTTTACAGTGGAAAGCATAACAAAATCTGTGATCTTTTTGCCTGAGGACTCTTTCCAAAACAACTTACTGTAACAGACATCTAAGGTCAGTATTTCCTAATTAAGAATATTCAGCTGGAGCTCCCAGGGCCATTCCTTTTAACACAGTGTGTTTTTCTCATTATTAGTCAGTATCCAGGAGCCATACCTTTTTTAGTTAAAAATAATATGAAGAATTTAGTTTTCTTTCATATCACTAATGACTTCTATTTTTTTTTTTTTTTTTTGGTGCCTTTTTCTGAAACCAAGTTTAGAAATGTAGTATGCCAAATAGGTATCTTTGCTAGTCAGCTGTGAGCAAAGAATCTAATGTATTGATACTTAATATTTTAGGAATGATTTTTGGATCTGGAGTAGGTGGAGATGAAATACTTTCTTTCTGGCTTCTGAGGAAGCAACATACTTTCCCCTTTTTTTCTGTTCTCACTTGTTCTCTTGAGAATTCTTCATTCTAGTGAATACTTAGTGAATATTTGTTCAGTTGAATTGAATAAAATCAGCAAAATAGAGGGCTAACAATTGAAGAGTAAATAAACTTAGGAAGAAGGGAGCCCACAGAGTTGTTCTAGTTCTTGAATCAAATGACAAATTTAGAGATTAATTTGGCTCATTCTTACTTTTTTTTATTGTATTCTAGCTGGTGTTTGTCTCTTTTAAGATATATAACTCCCTGAAGAAAGGTATTTTTATTTTTGAGGTCTGTCTTAGTCTGTTTCTGTTGCTTATAACAGAAATACCTGCAACTGGGTGATTTTTAAAGAAACAATCTTTCTTTCTTTATTTAGTGTTTTTCTGCTGCTGGCCGGTAAGGGGATCTGAATCCTTGACATTAGTGTTATAACAATGTGCTCTAACCAACTAAGCTACTGGCCAGCTAACAAGCATCTATTGCTTATAGTTTCAGAGTCTGGGAAGTCCAAAGTCCAGGCAACACATCTGGTGAGGGCCTTGTTGGTGGTGGCTGATGACTCTACAGCAACCCAGGGTATCACGTGGTGAGGATGGATGAGCAGAGAAAGACTAACTCACTTACTCACTCTCCCTTTAAAGCCATCAGAACCATGCCCAGACCACCATTAAACCAACAATGGATTAGTCCATTCAGTAGGGCATGGTTCTCACACTCTAATCACTTCTGCAAGGCCCCACCTTTCAATTACTGTTATAGGATTTCCCACACTCTTGACACTGTCACAGTAGGGGTGAAGTTTCTAATACATGGAACTTTGGGGGACACAGTTCAATACATAGCAAGGTCTTATGAATTAAATTATTCAGAAGTATTTACTGTGTTTAATATTTAAATTTTATATGAAAAATTCTAATAAATACAAAATAGAAAGGGAAGCATTAAGTAGTTTTGAAGATAGATGCAGACATTTCTAAGGATGTACCAAATCACATCTAAACTTACATGGACAGCTCTGCAGACTGATAGTGTTCCTCTATTTTGTGTTATATTTTCTATCTTCTACTCGTCCACATTTTTTAAATCTTTATATTTTTGATTATGGAAATCTTCAAACATATAGAAGAGAGAAGATAGTATAATGAACCCTTAAATACTTACCAGAACTGCAACAAGGATCAACTCATTGGTAGTCCATATTATTTCATCTTTCTTCCCCTATCCCCTGACCCTTCTCCTGACCCAGAACAACTGGATTGGTTTGAAGCACATTCCAGACATTACATTATTTAATCGGTGAATATATCAGTTATGTATTGCTCAAGTAAAGGTCTTGTTCATTCTTTCTCTTTCTGGAAAGCAACGCGATACCATTGTCACACCTGAAGTAAAATTAATTAGATTTCCTTAAAGTCAAATACCCAGTCATTCTTAGCTTTCATAGTTGGTGCTCTTGTTCATTCTCCATCTCATTTTAACTCCCCAATTTTTACAATTGGCTGTTTTGAATCAGGATCCAAATGAGATCCATGCAGTGGTTTGGTTGATATGTCTGCACTATAACAGCTCTGGTTGTGTGTCCAAGTTGGCCATCAGACTCACAATACTCAATTGGCTTTAATCTAACACTACTTTTGTTTAGATTCATGTAAGAACTACAGTATGCTAGAGAATCAAAAGGCTTTTCTCATTTATTTCCCTTCTCCCAACCATAACTGTTTTGTACTGCTTTTTGTCCAGTGTCTGAAACTGTTTTTCTTATATATTATATCATTTTTTTGTGACTTAATGTGGGTGAGTAAATCCAGTCCCTGTTGCTCCATCTTGGGCAGAAGCAAAAGTCTTTTGCCAGTGTTCTATGTACCATTTTTGCATTGGTATTCCTGAGAATGGTTCCAGTTTACTTTTTGGTTTCTTTGTCATATTTCAGAATTATTGTCATGTTTTTCTTATAAGAAAAGTATTGGATATTTTCCTTGTTTTTGAGTTTTTAGAGATAGTTTGTATAGCTTGTACCATCCAATCTCTAAGGACTGAGTGTGGAGGAAGTGCTTTAGATTCTCTATTTTTGTTATGGTAATTGGACTTTTTAGATTTTTGTCTTCTCTGGGATCAGTTTTGGTAAACTGTATTTTTCTACAAAATTATTCATTTTATCTGCATTTTCAAAGTCATTTACATATGTTTGTGTAAAGTAACCCCTCATTTAAAAAAATTTTCTGTAGTTTGATGGTTATTTATTCCTTGCCCTTTCTAATTTTGCATATTTTTTTCTTTATGCCTTGCTTCCTGGTGAGTTTAGCTTTGTACACTTTTTACAGAGTCATTTTTATTGGCTTTTGTTCTGATTATAAAAGTAAACATGTTTATTGAAAAATGGTTTAGAAAATTTGGAAAAAGTGCAAATAGTGGGATAAAAATCATCTAGTCTGCCACCCAGAGATAACCATTGTTAACAGTTTGGTAACTTCTCAGTATGTTGGTATGCATATAATTTCATGTTAATTTTAATCCAATTGAGATCAGTTTTCTGCTAACATACTTGTATTAGTTTCCTAGGGATATAATAACAAAATACCACAAACTGTGTGGCTTAAAATAACAAGAGTTTATTCTCTCATAGTTCCGGAGACCAGAATCCCAAAATTAAGGTGTAGGCAGTGCCATGTTCCCTCCAAGGCTCTAGGGAAGATTTTTCTTTGGCTCTTTCTAGCTTCTGATGGCTGCCAGCAATCCTTGGTGACCATTGGCTTTTGATAGCATAATTGCAGTGTCTGTGACCATCTTCACATGCCCTTCTTTTCTCTGTGCCTGTGTCCAAATTTCCCTATTATAAGGACACCAGTTATTGGACTAGGGCTCACTCCGTTCATGTTTGAACTCAACTTGATTATGTCTACAAAGACTCTATTTCCCAGTAAGGTCACATTCACAGGTTCTGGGTAGATGTGAATTTTGTGAGGATGCTGTTCTACCCAGTGTAGTATTCAATTGTTATATTCTCTTCTTCTGATTTCAAAGTTTTCTTTGTATTTTTATTTCTTTAAGTGAATTACAGGGTTTACTGCCAGGCGGAATCAGTACTAGAATATATCAGCATTGTGATGTGCTAGCAGGTAGCTATACTTACAGTTTACTCATACACACAAATTTCCATTATTACCTAACAGAGCATCACCATAGAAAATAAAATCAGAGCTTACTAAATTTCCTTAGAGCTAGACTGGCTATAATCAAAAAGACAGAGAATAACAAATGCTGGTGAGGATGTGGAGAGAAGAGAACACTTCTACACTGTTGGTGGGACTGTAAGTTAGTACAGCACTATGGAAAACAGTATGGAGGTTTCTCAAACAACTATGCATAGATCTTCCATACAATCCAGCAGCCCTACTTCTGGGTATATACCCAAAGGAATGGAAATCATCATGCTGAAGGGATACCTGCACTCACATATTCATTGCAGCTCTGTTCACAATAGCCAAGATATGGAACCAACCTAAATGTCCATCGATGGACGATTGGATAAGGAAATAGTGGTATATATACACCATGGAATACTACTGTCATGAAAAAGAATGAAATTCTCACATTTGCAACAACATGGATGAGCTTGGAGAAACTTATGTTGAGTGAAATAAGCAAAGCACAGAGGGATAAATACCATATGTACTCACTCATAAGTGGAAGGTAAGAGAGAAAGAAGGAAGGAAGGAAAGACCACAGTGGGGCATTGGACTTGCAGAGGGAGAAAACATACCTAGGGATACAAAGTGTAGTGGGGAAAGGGGGGTGGGGAAGGAGGTCAGGGATAATTGATGGGATAATTGGGTGAGGGACAGAGGGTATAATCACAATTTGTGGTAATGGGCATGCTGTTCGTATGGATCTGGCCATCACAGCTTAGGCACAAATGGTGACAATTTGCTCTGTACTACATGAATGTTCATAACCAAAAAAAAAAAAAAAAAAAATCTTAGAAGATGAAAATGTTCTTTCTTATATTGTTCTTGGAAATAACTTAATTGCATTATATCCTAGAGTAAATAGAATGAATGAAAGTGGTATTTTTTTCAAACTCAGATTAAGCATCATAAAAAAGCTAATAGAGTTAATAAAAATAATGATGCCTTGAGTGATTTTGTTTGGTTTTGTTCAATAAGCCATTCCTGGTCCTTTTTTGTGATATTCATCCTGGTTTTTACATAACTACAATATTCTTTGGTCATTTCTTGAATGAGTGTTTATCTACCACCTCCTATTTTTACATCAAGAGTCAATAGTTGGTCTGTATTACAGTGAATTAGGTGTTTATTGTGGCTATTTTTAACACTTTGTATTTTAATTAGTCTAGATAGAGGATTGTGGAGGGCAAGGTGTGAGGAAGGACCCAAAAGTCTTTGAGGGCCCTATGTGTACTAGTGTCACATATGTTACTTTTCTTTAAAACCTGTCTGAAAAGTAGGCATTACACTCATTTTACATGTTAGAAAATTGAAGACAAAATTATATCACTAGCTGTTAGTATAATTGGAACTAGAGCTCAGACCTTAATTTCCCAGATTTTGCACTAGCTCTTTTTACTAGTGTATGTATATGCAGGCTCCATTGTAAAGATAGGGGATCATTTATAAACATACTTGATAAAGTCTTTTATAAGGCAACCCATTTTTAAAAATTGTGGTGGGATTTTGCTTAGTTTTTTATTTTAATTGTTTAAATTCTCATTCATGCACTATCTCTTCATAGTAAATTATAGGTTTAAAAAAGTTCTCTATTTGTTAGATCAGGGAAAGTAGATGTCACATTTTTATGCTACTGAATTTTTTATGTTACTGCGTTAAATGATATGGGAAATTTTAGGTGTTTTAAAAAAAAGCTATCTAAAAAGTGTTGACCAGTTATTGTTGTTTGAAGGGTAATAGTGATATAAAGTAGATCTTCACCTCCAGCAAGCACACACACACACCATTTGTCTAAACAGCTTGGTGTGATCCAAGAAAGTACAGGTTTACTATTATTTACCAAGGGTTTTTATGACTCATATCAACAAGGAACTTTTATTAGAGGGTTTTTGTGAAAACAATTGCTCGACCTTATAGTATGCTTTATGATAATAATGGGAGACTGCATGAACATGATAATGACCTGAAGTGCCTGGTTCTCAAAGAGGCCACCTATTCCTGAAGAAAGGCTCTTTACCGTTTGTAAGCCTTTCCTTCCCATTGGAGACCCCCACCAGTCTTCTTTACCAAGTACTCATTTACATTACAGGTATGGTTCATAGTGGGGTATTGGCTGTTCGCGTGTTCTCCTCAAACTTATGAGTCATTTCTATGACTTATTTCAGAGCTTACACAAGCTCTTGTGTGGTCTGGTGGAACCAAATGTTAAACTTTCACAATCAAGGGTTAGATAATGGTCTTTTGATATCGTGTCAAGCTGGAGTTAACAATTTGTTTACCTGAGGTATGTTTCTGGATTGAATTCTGTAAACTGCTCAATGATAGTAATGTCATGCATCTCACATTTTAAATCATTACTCATATACTATGGAGAATAAAGTCAACATTATTAGATTGTCTGTATTATAAATAGCAATCCAATATCAACTAATTATCTTTTTTGTCTGAGTGGTTTTTGCCTTTAAGAAAAGTGATTAGATTCTGCTCGTTAAAATTGAGCTAACATTACTTTTCTATCTTTTATAATTGAAATCATTTACTTTAAAAGAATTGTAGGTCTACTTTATAACCACTGAAAATAAAGAAGTGTGATTACATAAATGCCTATTCAGAGCATCAGCTGTATAAGAGATCATTCAGAATGAAAGTGAAGGTTTTGTTAGAACAGATACTTTAAACTTAAGTAAATATTTAAGAATTTATACTAAAATTCTTACAAATAATGCTATGCCATACCGCTATGGTACTTTTTTTTTTTTTTTTTTTTAAAAAAAAACAAAAACATTGCTCGGTTGCTGTGAAGTCACAGTGAGATGATGTGGTGTCCTAGGGAGCAGTGAGAGGCTCTTTGACACATTTTGATGATCACATATGTTTAGAATTTAGGTTGTATAGAATGTTTAAAACATTTCCTCATTCCCTGTACGTTATTAATTGGCAGGGGAGTGTGTGTTTCTTTAATTCATGGATGATGCAAGTGCTTGGTCAATTTATGCTTTGAATTAGAACACTCACTTGGTTGAATGAGAGTTATCTGGGTCTCAAAAGGTACTCACTTGATCTGGGTGTTCAGAACAATTTCTGAGAATACTGTTTTCAAATGGTATTTTCTGTTTTTTCCCCTTCCATGTACCTGGCATACATTATTGCAAAACTTTGATTTAATGTCTGCTGCTTTGTTTTTCCATGTTTTGCAAACTTAAATGCTTATCTAGAGTTTTTTGTTTTTGGCTTTTATTAATGAATAGTTTTGGGCAAGGTAACAGTCTTCTGAGCTGTTCTAAAAAATTTCAGCTGGATTTTAAGCAAAACCAGCTTAAAAAAAAAAGCTTTCTTTCCTATATGGAAAGCTTTGATGGGTAAACAAATGAGGTTCTTTTCCATACAGGTTGAGCACCCCAAATCCAAAAATCTGAAATCCTAAATGCTTCCGAATCCAAAACTTTTTGGGCACCAACATGATGCTCAAAAGAAATGCTTAGTGGGGCATTTCGTGTTTTGGAATTTGGGGTTTGGGATGCTCAACGAATATAATACAAATATTCCAAAATTTAAAAAAAAAAATTGAAATCCGAAACACTTCTGGTTGGAAGCATTTTGGATAAGGGATTCTTGACCTGTACTTAAAAATAAGTGCAAAGTGTGAAGATTTAGAAAAATGTATTAGTATCTTTCCTTGTATTCTGCTTTACAAACAGACTTTTACTATAGAAATAGGAAGATAACAGTAAGTATAATGTCAAACGTTTTTAGTTATTTCTGTTAAAGAAGATATCTTGTGGGCCGCCCCCTCAGCTAGAAGCCTGGTGTAGCAGTGCCAGACCCTACCAGAGATATCTCTCATCAATATACAGACTGCTTAGTAACCCCAGTTGCCCCACCTAGAAGAGGCTTCCTCTACGTGGAACTTCTGTAGGATAAGGGCATCCTTTCACATGACCGAAGTCTAGTGTATAGTCTGCCATGGGGGCCAGTCAATTCCCTCCGTGAGTTCTTGCTTTCTCTTGGTTCTCCCCAGAATTCCCTAAAATAAGTGGAGGGTCATGAGCCTAAAAGTGTATAGGCAACATTGTTACTTCCCACAGTTCCTCCCACACAAGTATTGTGGTGGTGCTGGTGGAAGAGGGTGTAGGCTTCTGACTTTAATTCTTTTGTTGCCTGTGGTTACAACATCAGTATATTCAGCCTGGTTGGAGTCAAGTTTTCATGCCTAGAAGCCATTTCGCTCTAATGATGATGATAATAATAAACACTTAATGAGCATCTGTACTGTTTCAGGCCTTTTCTATGTAATATACAGATATTAACCTGTTTATTCTTTCCATCAACCCTGTGTGGTTAAGAACTCATTATTCTGAATTTATAGATGAAGCAAATAATGATTAAGTAATTTATTTATAAGCTTGAGGTCACAAAGCTAGTAAAACACCAACAGGTTGGTGTTCTTAACCATGAGGTTAACTTATCCTTAAAGTGATTTTAAAGTCCATGTGCTTAGATTTATTAATGACTTCTCTGTTTCTGGTTCCATGAGGATAGCCTTAAGAGGCTGTTAGTGAGGAAGCTGGCCCTGGTGTCTAACAATCTTGAGCTGAAGTTCTGGCTTGGCCGCTCTTTCACTGTCAGACCTTGGGACAGCTTTGATTCCTCTTTTATAAAGTTGGACCACATTCCCTCATTCATTCAAAAAGGTTTATTGAGGATCTACTATGTACCAGGCACTGTTTGAGGTATTAAGGGTATTGTGCTGGGAGTAAAGTCCTTGTGTTCACAGTAGGGGAGAAAGCCAGGTAAACAAATGACAATATACAAGTGTAAGATAATGAAAAGCGTAATGAGGAAAAATAAGGTAAGCTGAGGAGATACAGAGCAACAGAGGAGGCTATTTTAGACAGAAATTTCAGGGATGGCCTTTGTGGTAGTGATATTTGGTCTGAGATATGAAGGACGTGAGGAAGAGAGCCAGTGGCTATCTGGAGAAGAGTGTCTTAGGAAGAGACAAAAGACCTTGGAACAGAGGAGCAGAGAAGCCAGTACGAGTGGAGTGTTGTGATGGAAAGTGGTAGGAAATGAGATTGGGAGGTAATCAGGAATGATGTCAGACTTTGAGTTTTATTCACTGTGTAATGGGAATTGGCACAAGCAGGGGATTGGCATGACCAGTGGACATTTTACAAGTGTCATGTGGCTGCTGTGTAGAGAATATCCTGTAGTGGAGTCAGAATGGAAGAGAAGAGAACACTGCTGTACTAGCCCTGGTGCATGATGATGGCAGTGGCATCCTAGTGGGACCCCCTCCTCTGGAGGATGACCGTCTGGAATACTCTTCTGTCAGATGTCCCAGGCCAAATCTGACCACAGTACTTAAAATTGCAACTCCCCTCCTTCCCTGGCTTTCCCATGCCTGCTTACTTTTCTCTATTTCTTTTCTCCATAGCACTTATCACTCTGTAAGATGCTGTATCATTTACTTAGTTATTAGGGTCATTGTTTATTGACATTTATCATTCACCAGAATGTAAGCTCCCCAAGGGCAGGGATTTTTCTGTTTTGCTCTGTAATGTGTCCCAAGCACCTTGTACAGATCCTGGCACAGTGTATGTGGTCCGTGTGTATGTGCTCAAGTGCTGATAGATGAGGTGAAAAGCTGTTGGATTTGGGTAGTATTTTGAAGATGAATCTGACAATTTTCTTCTGGATGTTCTTGTCCACTTCTAGAAGTTATTCTAATACATTGGAAATAATAAACTTAACTTGGTACCTGACATACAATACAACCTTAATAAACATTGATATAATTATGTCATTATAAGGCCACATGCAGAAAAGAAAATTTTATTCTTTTATGTGGAAGTAAATTAATGGAGGAAAACATAGATTAGAGGTCAGTGCACTATAAGCGCACGGGCTAGCCCCAACCCAGCCCATTGCCTGTTTTTGCAAATAAAGTTTAATTGCAACACAGCCATGTTCTTTTGTATACATATTGTTTATAGCTACTTTTGCTCTACAACAGCAGAATTGGGTTGTTGTAACAGAGGCTGTATGGCTCTCAAAACCTGAAATATTTATGATCTGGCTCTTTACAGGAAAAGCGTGCCACCTGATATAGAGCATTATACTGAGTTTATGGTGTTATATATTTTATGGTATAGATCATAATACCATTTGAAAAGTTGTTATAATGAAGTAATGTTGATGAAAGCAAATATTGAACAAGAAGGTATTTGGTCCTGAATCAGTATAGACTTATGTCTACTGAACTGGTTTATTTACAAAATATTAAAAGGCAGTATTAAAAAGGAAGTTCTATAAGTAGTTAATCAAATTGAAATATCATTGAATATTTGAGATCCCCATTCAGTCCCACTCTCCATAATCATAACATGCCACAGCATAAGTCCACACCTAGAGATGATTCTCAGATAACAGTTCTAGAATCATACAACACCAGGTCACATGGTGGACAGCATCATTCCCTGTGACCCAGTGTGTTTAAAATTTTGCTGTGGATCTCTAATAAATGAAATACAAACTTCTTAGCCTGGTGTTCAATCTTCCCTCCAGCCTGACTCTATCTTAACAACTCCTACTGTCTGATATGCATACAGTCACATTTTCATTCTCTCGCTCTCTCAAATCCTGCCCCCCTATCCCCCGTAACCACCACCACCAACTTGCTGTTGTCCACTTCTGGAGAGAGAGAGTCATTCCTCTCTATACCCTTGGTGTCCATTTATGAAATCCTATCTTCTTACTCAAGGCCTGTCTAAAATACTGTCTTCTTCATGAAGGCTTTCCTGGTTCTAATTATTGTTGGTTTCCTTCCTTGAACTGACCATTCCTATGGTCCTTATCATATTTCCTTATACAAGGAGCCTTCAAAAAGTTCATGGAAAAGTTTATATTATCTTTTAATTCTATTTTTCCACAGACTTTTTTGAAGTACCCTTGTATATAGCTAACCTGTGCACTTATCTTATTCCTGCCCATAGACTCTTGTAAGTGATGATGTGTGTTGTAGAGAGTGGGTTTGCAATAATTATAAAATTGAATTGAATTGATATAACAAATGTTTACATATGATGCATTCTCATATTTTCTGGTCTATTTTAATAATTAAAAATAAAATGCTGATCATATATCACAATTTAGTAAGGTGTGCCTTAAATTATTTTTGTGGCTGGCCAAGGTAGGTGGTTATTACTGTAAGTTTTAAGATCACCTGTGAGTCTACCCTCAAGTGGATTCAAATGTGGATGGACTTACCAAAAGTGTAGTCTATTACTGTTGCCGCTTCTACTGCTCTTACTAATGCTTTAGGTTGTCTAGTCTATAGTGTATCTAAAAGTATGTGAAGCCTCTTGAACTTCTGTCCAAAGGACTGACTCTGGTCTTCTGACCATCAAGTGATCATGTAAGTAGAATGGTTTGACAATTCTAAAGGCCCTGTTTTAGATATCTATTCCTATATTATAATATTACCACAAACATAACAGCTTAATACAGTGCACATTTATTAACTCACCATGTTTGTTAGTCAGGAGTCTGGGCACAGTTTACGGTCCTCTGCCAGGCTGCAGTTAAAGTGTCTGCAAGGGCTATGGTCTCATCGGAAGGCTTGACTGGAGAAGGAGCCTCTTTCAAGCTCACATGGTTGTTTGAAGCTTTTAGTTTCTTAGAGGCTGTTGTATTGAGGGCCTTAGTTTCTTGTTGATTGTCAGTGTTGGTGTTGGAGGCCATCCTCTGTTCCTTGCCATGTGGCCTGATCCATAGGGAAACTTACAATGTGGCAGCTTGCTTCTTCAAAGCCAGCAAAGGAGAAAGTTTCTTTACTAGACAGATGTTATAATCTTGTATAACATAATCATGCAAGTGACATTACATCACCTCTGCCATATTTTTTTTTGGTTATAAACAAGTCATAGATCGTGCCCACACTTAAGGGGAAGGGATTACACAAGGGCATGAATTCCAGGAGTCAAAATTGGAGGCCATTTTATAATCTGTCATCAAGAGGCTCATACAAGTATAACATTTTCATTAGAGCCATCCATCTAGAAGTGATGCTTATTTTTATTTAAAAAAAACCTCCAAACTGTTAAAATGAGATGTTTGTGATAATTAGGAAAAGAAGTGAGATATTAGCTCTTCTAAGAGATAGGTTGTAGCTAATTAGTAATTCTAGTTGAATTTTTATTTATAGTTCTGCTGTTTTCTACCAGTTCTTTTAATGAATAGGCTAGAGAAAGAGTGTATTAAATCTTGACCTCTTGGCAGTATCTGAAATTGTTGATTACTTCTTCCATCTTTAACCCTTTCCCAGCTTCTATGTAGCTCTTCTTGTTCTCCTTCTTTCTTTTTCTTTGTTCCTTTTCCATTCTCTTCTCCTGGATCATTTTCTTTTTTATTATTGTAGTTTAATCACTTTTGTATTCCCCATACACACCTTATATGTTCAGTAAGTGTGAGTTGAATGTTTGATTTAAATGACAAGATAATTTTGAATTTGATTTGGTAAACCCAAGGTTTTCAAACTGGGTTCTGTTGAGACAACATGGTTCTTAAGGGGTAAGAACTGGGATTTCCAGATAGAGCTGTAAATCAGTGCTGCTCAAAATGTGGTCTCGCATTGGTTTGTGAAGGATTCTTACTGGTTTAAGACAAGATACAAACAGAAATAGAGAATATAAGTGTTTAGAAACTTCACTACTTTTTTTGGGGGGGGGTGTAACTTCAATTGTCAGTAATATTGTGTCTCACCCTATGCTTTTATAACAGCTCTCATGAACTTTTAAAGTATGGTTTGATTCCTCTTGGCAGTGCTTGTGACATGAAAGCATACCCATTAGTGACAGGCTGTATTTACTGTAAATACTTTGAAAACTGTTGCTGACAGTATGAGTGTAATTAATGAATGTTAAATGGTCCCAGTTAACTGATATTAACCCGAACTGATTATTAGTTGTAACAATATTACTAAATTACAAATATGGGCAGGCTTCATAGACAGGCCCCCAAGTCCCCTGCAGTCTTTTTTTTTTTTTTTTTTTTTCCCTCTAAATGGCATTTCTTTGTTGGATATGTTTGTCCTCAACATCCTTTTTTTTTATTAGATAATTTTGGGGAGATTACTCTATTAACATTACATTTTGGGGAGATTAGCTACATTCTCTTGGGCCTGAATTTGGTCCCAGAAAAAGTGTGCTTGCTACATGTAATTATATAATGTCCTCTTCAAACAGAATTCATGTTTAAATAGATGTAGCAAACTTCGGTATATCTGCAGCTTTTCTCCTTGGAGATGGAAAGAAGTTTTAAGGAACAATTTCTCTAAGTGGAAGTCAGTTCTCCGTTCCAGTAGACTCAATGTAGGTGGTTTAACCAGAGAATGGTTGATCTCATTTCATGTTAATATAGGGAGGAGGGGAACCCACTCAAAGAATATAGCCAGTGTGACAAAAATCTTAGTTTTTTCTCCCTAAAAGTAGTACTTTTATAGTACTGAAATAGTACTTTTAGTAGTACTGAAATATATTTTATCCTTTGACTTACAAAGAGTCTTTTTTAGTTTTTCTTGTTTGCCTGTCTTGTGAAACTTGCTATTTTCAGGTGTTTTGAATTGTTTTTAGAAGTTATAAATGGAATTGTGTATTTCAGAGAAGGTCAAGTTTAAAAGTCATCACTCATCATGTGCCTATCTTTCTCTTTTATTTTTAAACGGCACATGAGTGTCTGACTCGCACATGGTATTTCTTGCTTTGCCAGACTCAGTGTCTTTTGTTTTTAAGAGATAAATGTCTGGTGGTTTTTGTTTTGCTGTTAGATGCATGTGAGTCATACTTATCATGAACCCTGTCCTTTTTTTAAACCTCTGATTATTATGGACAATTTACCTGTAGTTCAACATCTTGAAGCTAATGTGTTGAAAATTTCAATTGTATGTCTGTTTATGAAAGGTCTGATTAGTCACCTGCACTTTTCATTTCCTTATAGGTTGACACACTTATTTCCTTGTTAAGCAAACTACCAGTCCTGTTTAGCTTCGTTTTTACATTTGCATGTTGACAGCAAAATTAGCAAAAGATTTTAAAAAAAGAAAAGTAGCCCTTAATTTCTGTGACTTACATTCTCCTTGGTCATAAACTATACCAAAAATATAGATTTTATTATTGTATTTAATCTGGTGAATTACACTCTTCTAGAACAGTGGCTCATAGTTAAAAAACAAATAAGAAAACCAACAATACCATGATCAAAGAAACAACTGAAGTATTTTATGTTATTATTAAAGAGCTTGTTCAGCATTATCAAAATCATCTTATTTCCCCAATATGTCATGACAGGTAGTATGTGTAATGGTTAACAGCATGGATATTGGAGCCAGACTGTCTGGGCTCCACCACTTAACTGGCTGTGTAATGTTTGTGATATTTGTTAAATCATTTTACCTCTCCATGCCTTGGTCTCACTTCTGTAAAATAGGGAATAATAGTAGTACCTACCTCATGAGGTGGTTTTCAGGATTAACTTAATTAGTATATGTAAAGTGCTTATTAGTATATGTAAAGTGCTTGTAACAGTTCCTGGCACTGCCCTGTAAGTGCTATGTAAGTCTTAGCTACATCGTTGTTCATCTTTGTGATTGTCTAGTGTTACAAATGGTTTTTTAACAACAAAGAAACCTTAATTTATGAGATATTAAAAGCATACACTAGGATTTAGTTTTTTTTAAGCTAAAAATTCCTGTAGAAGCCCAGTTTTCCATAACTTTTATGAAATGAACAGCTGAAGCTGAACAGTTTTCATTATCAAGGGCTATAGCAAAGTATTGTTTTAAACATTTAAAAAAAAACTTGTTCCAAAAGTTGTACAGAAGACTAAGTTATGTGGTTCTGCCTTTTTTAGCATTCTGGCATTTTATGTTCTTTTAACATTAACTGAGTTCCTAGTGGAAGACAAAGATTGGTGATTTTTCAGTGAGATAGCTACAAAGTCTTATGTCTTATGTCTGGAACTGAAGATTCATTGAATTACCACTTAGGTTTTCTTAAGACTGTTGATACACTTCTACGTTATTGTTTTAAATATTCTTTTTTTTAAAATTGGGAACATTTCCTTGAACATTCACTTAGAGTATCAAAAGAAGTTTTTGTTTGTGGTTGGAAAAAATGTCTTTAACCTGCCAACAGAACTTAAAATTGCATAAGAAGATGGGTGTTGATGCTGAGAAATGGTGTGTAGGCAGCAGATCTCTTGTTCTGTCTGAAAACAGTGATGAAATATAAATAACAAGTGTGGAATTGCTGTTGCTCTATTTTAGTGTGGGAAAGACACTTCAGTGTAGGGAGGACAATTTCTGCTGTTTTAATAAACTTTTATTATATTTAGGCATGGGATTTAGTTGGCAGTTGTTACAGGGATAACACAAAGCTAATTGCTATAAAAAGTACTATGGTGCTTGTTTCATTACATTTGTGTTGAAATTTAGCAGGTATTTATAAAGAGATTTATTGATGATCTTTAAGTGATAAGTGAAGTCTTGAAATTGTCTACAAAATTTTATTTTCCATTTGAGGCTTTTATGATGATGCATTGTTATTATTAACTAATCTATTGCTCTTTTGTTTTTTATTGTGGTAAAATGTACATTCTGTAAAGTTGACCATTTTACCCATTTTTAAGTGTACAGTTAAGTGGCACTAAGTGCATTCATATTGTTCTGCACCCATCACCACCATTCCTCTCTAGAACTTTTTCATCTTTTCAGCCTGAAACTGTGTTCCTTAAGCACTAATTTCCCATCCCTCCTCCCTTCAGCCTCTGGCAGTCACCATTCTATCGTCTATCTCTATGAACTTGACCATTCTAGGTACCTCATATAAGTGGAATCATACAATATTTGTCCTTTTGTGAATGGCTTTTTTTCACTTAACATAATGTCCTCAAGATTCAGCCATATTGTAGATTTTATTTTTTAAGGCTGAATAATACTCTGTTGTGTATATATACCACATTTTGTTTATGTGTGCATCTATCAATCAGTATTTGAGTTGCTTCCACATTTTGGCTTTTGTGAGTAATGTTTGCTATGATCATTGCTATACAGATATCTATTTAAGTCCCTGCTTTCAATTCTTTTGTGAATATACTCTGAAGTGGAATTTCTGGATCTTATGGTAATTCTATTTTTGACTTTGTATTAGTCAGGGTTTTCCAGAGAGCCAGATCAATAGGATATATTATTACTATATGAGAGGGATTTATTAGGGGAAATAGCTCACTTGGGTATGAAGAAAAGTCCACAATAGGCCATCTATAAACTGGATGCTGGTAGCGTGGCTCAGTCCAAGTCCAAAGGCCTCAGAACCAGGGAAGCTGATGGTGTTCTTGGTGTAAGTTCTGGAACCCAAAAGCTGAAGAGTCTCAAGCTCTGCTGTCCACGGACAGGAGAGAAGAGTGTATCCCAGCTCCAGCAGATCGAGAGAGAGCTTCACCTCTTTCCTCTGTCTTTTGTTCTCTCCAGCCCCCAGTGGATTGAATGGTTCCCACCCACACTGAGGGTGGGTCTTTCACACCCAGGCCACTTAGACTCTCATACTAATCTCTGCTGGAAACACCCTCATGGACGTACCTGAAAAGATTGCTTTACCAGGTTTCTCAGCATTCCTTCATCTAACCAAGTTGACATCTAGAATTAACCTTCACAGACTTTTTGGGGACCTGCCATACTGTTTTCCATAGCAGTGGCACCATTTTACATTCTCACTCTCTGTAGAATTTTGTGTTGTATACACTTTTTAGGGAGAGGGGGTCATTAGGTTTCATCAAATCCTCTAAGTGATCTTGTTCCAGTATTTAGTCCTTAACAGAATCACTTTGATTTCTGCATACTTAATACAATGAGTATTACAGATATTCATTATATTAGGCCTGTCTACTTCTTTCCTCATTTCACCAAAACTTTCTTGGGTAGATGCAATGAAAGGCATTACCTTTCAACTTTAGTCATATGGGTACATCAATAGGTAACCCTAGGATTAGGTAGACTCTTGTGTGCATGAATCTTTGAAAAACAGTATTATTTTTCAAGCTCTTCAAAAGACTATGATAACAAAACAAAAACGTGATGTTTTATCTGAGGTTCTTCTATACTGAGAGTATGGGAAGCAAACTGGCATTAGTAATTTGGCTTTTCTCAGACTCATTGAAGAGATGTAGGTCAGCAAACACTATGTAACTTTAGGTACTTTGATTAACTATTTTCAGTGTGAATATGATAATGAATTAATTTGTATAAATAGATTTTTACAATAGGCTTGTTATTGTTTACTTTGAAATGGATTATTATTTACTAGTGACGTTATCATAGCTGAACTTTTTTTTGAGCATAAACTTTAGAATAATGGCTATCAAAAAAAAGACCATGTAAATGGATAGCAGAGCTATGTCTCCCTTTTTACTTTCTCCAAACAAATAAAAGTGACCCAATTACAAACAAAAGTACAGTAGTATCTTTTGTCCTACATCTCTGTAGCACTTTACAGTGATTATATGAGGTTGAGAACAAGAATCTGAAATACTATTCAAAGTTCCATTCATTATACATACTCTGTTTCCTAAGAATTTGTGCAATGTATTTCACAATTTTTTTTTTTTAATAAATGAATTTTGGAGTCATATATTTGGGGGGCAAACTTAAAAATCCAGTACAAACCAACAGAAAATTGCATATAACATATAAAGTAATAAGGTCCCAATAAAAGAAGTGTCTCCCCCAAGAATGTTGGTAATGCTGCCCATTCTACCCCTCCTCCTCTTCTCTTGACCCTTACTCTTATCCTCTCCACTCTGTTTCCTCCTCTCTATCCCTCTTCTTCTCCTCTCCTTTTCTTCTTTCCACCCTTCTTTTTCTCTTCTTTTCTCCTTCTGTTGAGGATTACTGTTGTTGATGGGGCTGGGGGCATATCTCAACATTGTCTTTTGGCAGGAAAACAGGCTGTGAACCACTGGTGTGGAAGCATTAAACTGCATTTTAGAAAACCTGATTTTCGCTTCTTCTGACTAATTAGCCGAATCATTTGGTCTCCATTTCTTATTTGTAAAATGAGAAGATTGAACTAGAAGACTGTATATTTTGAGGTTCTTTCTAACTCTGATTTTTTTTTTAATGATTCTTGAGTCTTAACAAAACCCAAATTCAGAAACCAAACAAATTTCCTGTGCAATCTGTTTTATAGGGTCTCTATATTATGTCTACCCTATAATATTTTTCTGGTTTGAGTCTCATATGACCCAGTGCAAGGAATTTTTCAAAACTGGCACCTAGAAAGATTACAAAGAGAATTGTTCAGGTTAAGGAGGATATAAAATTACTGTAGCAAACGACCATCTAGTTGGTTCTTTGAAGCTCTTAGTAGGTTATAGTAGATATATTGGTTATTTAGATTCATATATTTCAACTGTACATCATAGATAACCTAATGAGAATGAAATACAGTGACTCATGTAACTTGAAGTTAAGAGAGCACCTTAAATCCAGTGGCTTGACTGCGTTTCTCTGTGATTTCCTTATTTATACCTCCTCTGGCTTTTAGTCTGAGGATTAAATGGTCCTGAGTGCAAACTTGTCACCACATTGAAAAGAACAGGGCTCTACTTTATGAGCAAAGCAATGTTTTTCCTTAGCACATTTCATTGATATGAATTGTCCCAGGCATATTTCTGAACTAATTCTAGTTTTTACAAGAATACTACATGCCAGTTTGCTTAGGTCTAAGTTCCTGATCTAAGCATTTATTAGGAAAGCAAGAGAATCTAGAACAGGTGCTAGAGTTTGTTTCTCTTGAGCTTTATGGACTGCATGAGAGGAGACTAGATTTCTGAAAGGTGAAAAAGTGGAGATGTCTTGGATAGGAATCTAACAACATGCACTTATAGTTCAAACCTTTCGCTCCCCAACGTCAGTACATACCCTTTCTCCTACATGGTTCTCTAAAAGTTGCCCATAAACAGAATATTCTCACCACCTCTCCAAATATGGATACTCAAAGCCTCATCCAGTTCCAAGACTAGGATTTCTAGGTAATATATAGTCCTCTCTCTCAGGGCTGATATAGCTCTTTGTGGTCTTGCAACCTAGGGCTAAAGTATGTGTGTTCATAATACTAGAGCAAGAGCAGGATTATTGCAATAAATACCCTCATTTTAAAAGGAAAGTAATAGAAGACAACACACATTGATCATGCTTTCATAATCCAGGAATGCTGAGTACTCCCTGTACTGGCAGGAAGTTAATTTCTTAACTACTTAGCATATTTGGTAGCAACTGATTTTTATCTCTGAGAGTGTCTACTTTTTTCCTGTCTTCTATGTCACATCTGAGGTGGCAGGACCATCCATTTGGCAACTGCCATTTCCCACAGCTCTTTTGCACTTCGTGCAAGGTTGGGTGGGAGAGATCTCAGGTTGCCTTAAAACAGTGGTTCTCTGTGTAGTCCCAAGGCCAACAGCATTAGCATACCTGGATGGCAAATTTGGGGATGTTAACTCAGACCTCTTGAATCAGAATAGGGGGTCCAGCAATCTGTGCTTTGATAGGAAGTCCCAGAGTATTGGATGCACTCTCTGTATTAAGAACAATTGACTTAGACATTCAGCAGGATTTTGTGATTTCTTTGGCAAATCAGCTCCCTTAAAAACTAAGTAGACTACTAACTAGTCTGTTTGTTTATGGTCAGTTCCATTTGCAGTAACCACAGCCAGAGACCTTGTCTGGTCATTCTTAGCCTGGGAATTTGTTACAGCGAACCTATACCCCATACCTGGGGCCATATCCCAGGACCTTAATTTAAAGGCCACTGCTCTATCTTGGCCTCTGTTTGTACCTTGCCTTTAGACTACATCTCAGCTGCATTTTCACAATGAACTGTGTTGTGGTCTTTGTTAGGCAAGGGCATGCTTAGCTGGAGGTACTTTGGAAAGGACAGCTATGTGGGTGGGGGTTAGATGTCTTCTGGGCTCCAATCTCATCTGCAGAATCTCTGTCTTCCAGCCTCTGTTTTCACAAACCTAAGCTTGTCATTTACAGTTTGGCTTTTTGTTTGTCTGGTTGATTTTTATTTTAACTCTACCAGAGACCATATTACCAGACTTATGGCATTTGGGGGTTATAGAGGCAAAGAGGGCCTCTTGTATCAGTGGTGTAACTTTCTCCCTTCTCTGCTTTCAGCGTAAGCTTATCTTTATCTAGACTATAAGAAATAGAGAATGCATTTTATCATTCTTAGTTTTTCTGCCATTTAAGGTTCTTTTCATTGAAGCAGCCATAGTAAATGCATGGAGTAGACATGAAATTTAAGGCATTGGCTCATTGGTTAAGAGTTTTAAGGTTAGACTCTCCCTATCTGAGTTAGAAACTGGTGTTACCAATGAGGACAGGAAGCAAATTAGAAAAAGCAAGCCCTTTTTCTCTTGTTCCACTTTTCTGTCTCCCCCTATCACCCTCTACTGTCATGGCCTTACGGGAGCAGACGACAAAGTGTTGAGTCCATGAGATATAGTACTCAGTAATACAAAGGAAGGAACTATTGATACACTCCACAATAGGGATGAAAGAAACCATACAAGAAGAGTACTATATGATTCCATTTGTATTAAATTCTAGAAAACTAATTTATCACAAATACTAATGTATAGTGAAAAAAAGAATAGTAGTTGCTTGGGTAGTAGGGTGGGGGTAGCAGGAGGGACTGGAGGGAGGGATGACAAAGACATACAAGGAAACCTTGGGGGTGGTACATCTGCTCATTACCTTGATTGTGGCAATGCTTTCACAGATGTGTTCACATGTCAACACTTACCTAACGGCACATTTTAAATATGCACAGTTTATTGTACATTAATTTTACCTCGATAAAGCTGCTAAGATTGTTAATATAATTCATTAAAATAATACATATTAAGTAATAAACAAGGTACTGCACGTGCGCCCCCCCGCCAGCCTATTGAGTCTTCTTATAAGCAGGAAGAAGTAGGTGCAAACACTAAACCAGGCACATAATTAGTCTGCGTCCTATAACCCTTTTTCAACTTCTTTTTTTTTTTTTATCTGATAAATAGAGCTTCTACTAGCTGCACCAAGGATACCTCCTAAGAAGCTGTATGTACCAAAATGAGATGTGTATGCGAGAGCCCTGTTCTGTGTACTTTGAATTGACATCTTCTCTTTCTCCTCCCTTTTCTTCTCCTGATTGTTGAAAAGATACCCCTGGGTTTCAGCTCCCTCAGCCTTCCATTTTACTCTCTCCTGTGTAGATAGAAAGAGAAAGTGAGAGTGTATCTCCTATGGATAGATCACACCTGCATTTTTTGATAGAGTTGATAGAGTAACTGTCGTTAACTTGGAGATGCCCTCAAGAATTTGCAGTGAGAAAAGAAAAGCCTTGAAGTAAATTAAACTGATGATTGTATAATGAAGGCTGTTTGATTTGCTGAATTTCAGTCATCTTATTACCAAAAATATGATAAATTTGCATATTATAAATGTATTTCCTCCTCAAAAAAGGCAGCATCACTAAGGTAGCCATATATAGAAACTCAGCTTAAACTGCAGCTATTCTGTGGCACGTTGAATGACATTACAGTTGAAAAGAAATAAAGGTCTAGGAAGCCAGGGCTTTCTTATGATTCACTTTTGCCTCTGTCACAGATGGCTAATTTAGTGTCATACCCCATGGATAGTACCACCTCTTGGGAAGGAAGTTCTTCTCAACTGGCATATTGCTCATCTCTAAAATATTATTCTTTAGTATTCCTATCTGAGTTTTTAAATTGACAGATTTCCTCCATCTGAGATGCATTTTTTCCTTTTTCATCTTAATGTTTCTGAAAACAGCATGGTTCTTTATAAAGGATTGAATTTTATGTTTAATGGGGGAAGTTTTTAATCACTCCCTCCTCCCATCCCAATAAAGAAAAAGCTCTTATTGAATCGATAGGGATTCAAAACGTGTAATGTGTATGAAGGAAAAAATACACTAAACCATTGTGCACGTGAGGCCTAAGGGGGAAAGCTTTCTTCTCAGGGATGTTTGGGTATCAGCTTGCTAGCCAGTGGACTATATGTCAGGGGTTTGCTAATTTCTTCATGTTCTCTCTTTCATAAATGATATTTTGTCTTGTCCCTGCTTTATGAACTCCAAAAGGTAGAGATGGACTGTTAAATTTTACTTAAATTATTATAATGTTAATTAGAATTATAGGTCTCAAATTTGGAGAATTTGTTGAAATTAAAATGGTGGGTAATTGTATAAATGCTTAGACATTACTTTTCTGTTTCAATTTAAAATACCTCATTTCTCTTCCTTATGTAGTAACTCACACCGTTATTTAACCCAAACAATATATTTTCTCACACAGGTTAGAAATTTATCTGAATTTAGCTTTCTGGTTTCAACACCCTTGAAATATAAGACTTTTTTCTCTTTTCCCAGGATGTTTTGACCAGTGTTAGAACAATATCTTTTATCCCAGGCACTAAAATATATGGTACCTGTTATATGTTATAGAATTAGCTTCAACCAGTGTTTCCTGTGAGATTTTACCTCGGCAGACATCAGCTTCCAGAGCCATTGAGGAAGCAAAAACAATAGCTCTCCTCGCTTCGTACTACTTTATTTTTAAACTATATTTTTGAGGTCCATTATTCGGATTTTTTGGTTGGTATATTTAGCATGTAGTTTAGTCATTTTGTTAGATTAACTGTTAGGTAAGTGTTGGTAGTGATCACTTCCTAACGTATGGAAATATTTGGAAGCTTTAGTTTTGGAAGCTTCAGTTTTGCTTAGTTTAGGTAGTAGATGAGTATTAGCTGTTAATCCACAGGAAATAACTGTTATTTCTAATATTATCGTTGGATAAATATGGCTTCAACTCAGGCATACAACAATAGTACCAATTTTGACAAATATATATGCCTTGTTTACATTCTTGCAGATTCTGATTCAATAAGTCTGGTAAGAGGGCCTAGGTATCTTTTTTTTTTTTTGGAACCAGTGATATATTTTTATTTATTTAGGTGTTCTTTAATTTTTTCCAACAATGTTTTGTAGATTTCAGTTTTTAAAAATTGATTATGCATATTCATGGGGCACAAAGTTGACCGTCACCACCTAGGATCAGGTATCTGTGCCTAAAAACAAAAAAAAAAATACCAAGCCAAAAAGCAAACAAACTCCATTTCATAGAGAACAGTTAGGGGTAGAGGTGGGAAGAAATTGTGTACGTGCGTGTGTGTGTGTATACACTTGTATGTAAATAATTTATATACATGTATACATCTACTTGGTTATATTATATAATTTTTTAAAAGGATATTACTCTTTTCTAAACTTTACAGTATATCGGGAATATGTCTTACATGGCAGAATTATATTTTTAAAGGATAAATTATGTATGTTTATATACATGATTTATGTATACGCTGTGTAAATAAAATTTCCCACTATGGTAGGAGATATATACCTGCATCCAAAGTACCTGTTTTTTTTTTTTTCAGCTTAGACATTCATAAGTTAATTCAAATCTGTAGCAGAGAGTCACATCATACGGGGGGGCCACCAGCTCTAATGGCCCACCAGACATCTTTGCTTCAGTAGCAAAGATTATTTGGCAACTGCAGCTGTGTCCACTGCTGTGTTTAAAAGGTATATCTTACACTTAATTTTTTGTTTTATAAAACTAAAAGTAACAATGTAGATAGAACAGAAGAAAATTTGGGGAAAAATACATTCTTTATAGTTGACAGAATTTCATCATCTTTCACCATGCTATTTTAGTAAACAAAGACAAAAACAATTGTTGCTATTATGGGTGTGGCACTTTGTCTCCCAGGAAGTAAATCTCTAGCTATAAGTAGAACACATTGAAAATGGGACTGAAATTATCAGTGCTACTTATTAATTATGTTGATCCTACATCTTCATCATTTGACGTATTAGCTGATTCAGGCTTAATATTCAGTTCAGAAAGCCATTTTCTTGTTATTTTTTCCTATACATCTTCAATTCTAGAGATTATCATAGAAATATTAAGACAATTTAGGGAGATGTTGATCAATCATCTACAGCAATAGTTTCTGTAGACCATGATGGGTTTTTGCTGGTCTGTGGTGAAATGAGAAACGTAAGGAAAATATAATGAGTTTTTTATGAAGCTATATGTATAAGCCTTCATTATGATATTCCTCCTATTTTGTGTTAAAATAGAACTATTTTTTATAAAATAGGAATGATAGTACAGGGTAGTTTTTTTTTTTTTTATTTTTCATGTTATCACTTGACAAAATAAAAACTGGTGTCCAGTTTTGTGTGTGAACATTTTAAATATGTTTGTGACATCTCAAGGTCTGGAAACTTCTGACAAATTGTGAAGACAGTTAATACATTGAAAATGGATGGTCTTTGGACACTCAGGCCTTTTAATTTCTCTTGTTGGGTAGTCTTTTGGCATGGTGTACAGATTGCACTGTTTTTATATACTGTGTAGGGTCCCTGGTCTTATAGTTTTATTTTCTAAGCTTTAGTTTTCCTTTCCCAGCTTCCTGACCTCTAAGACAAGAGTGTTGATTCTTTTGCTTGGCAAGATCCATATTATTGCCTTATGCCTTCTACTTTTCTGACATCTCTTTTCCTGCCTTCTTGTATCTTACTGGATACTTTTCTGCTTAGCACACCTCTTAGCTGTCAACAGCTTGTCTGGTCTATTATGAAATCACCAATAGCTTTGAGTAAGGATTCTTATAGTATACAAGTCACTGTGTTAAATGCTATAGCAGATACTAAAATGAGTAAGATATATAACCGTTTCTTAAGTAAATTGTGATTAAATAAGAGTATTAAGATAAGCCCACCATCAATTATGTATTCTTACACAGAATAAATTACCGTGTTATAACAGAAGTGCAGAGTACAATCAGTGATAATGGAATTTTAGATAAGATGGATTGGGTCTTCGACTTTAATCTGTTTGAGCCCCAGTCTCCTCTAGAAAGTGAGGCATAATAACAATTATATCAGAATTGTTAGGGTATATGAAACAATTAATGGAAAATGCATGACTGAGTGTCCAGCAGGCATTCAGCAACCATCTTTTACTGTTATTAGCCACCCATCTCCCCAAAGCCATCATAAAAGTTGTGATGATTTTACAGGGGTTGGTGGGGTGATAGTGATAAGTATAATTTTTTCGAATAAGGGAATGAGAAACAAAAGAAGGGAGTTAAAACATACTGGAATAACGTTTTGAAGTAAAGAATGTAGCTAATGGGGATAGAAGAAGAGTTTTTGAATGTAGTGCATACTTTTTAATGCAGAAGGAAAGGAACTCCAGAAAGAGCACAATTAAAGATAGAGGTGGTCATTATTAGGATAAGACTTGGGGGTTGGGAGAGAAGATTGAGTCAGTAACCCAGGTGAAGGGATTCATTTTATGTGGGAGGAGTCCTGACCACAGGAAGCTTAAAGAATTATAGTGTTTTAGAAGTATATTCTGCTAATCTTTCAAGTATGTAATTTTGCTTGTTCAAGATTTTGATCTTGGCACATGGGTATTATATTATCATTTGAAGATCTAATCAGAGTCTGCTGATATGAGTATCTCCTGTATTTGTTTGAGAGGTCAAAAAGTTTATAATTTTCCTGGAAGAACTTTTAGAACCAAGATGAGGGTTCACAATAGGCTGTGTTTAACAGTCAAGTCTGACACAACCTATGCTGTGTAAACATTTTGTTTCTTGGGTTTTTGTCTTTTCTTTTCTTGATAATGGTTTAATATGGAAGAATGTGACAAGACCACAATATGTTCTTTCCAAGGGTTAGCTCTTACTAAGGGCTTGTTACATGTAACATTTGAAGCTTTGAGAAAGATTATACTTCATCAATTTATTAAAGATAAATAAGGATTAAATTATGTGAGTGAAATGGAATATGCAAGCTTGAAGTGATAATGCAAATAGTTTTTGCATATTCAAATTTATCTTTGACTTGAAGCAGAGAGAAATAGAAGCCCAAGTCATGTTATCCTTTTTTTCCCCCATAAAAAAATATATTACTATGGCTGACTTTTTAACCATGTAAGTTTTATTGATAAATTATTCCAGAACTTGTAATATCTAAAGAAGCTCTTTTTAAAAAAGAAAAAATACTAAATATGTTAAAACCTTTAGTTTTCATTTGCTTTATGTGGTTTGGGTATTAAATTGACATGTTATTATGTGTTTAATCCCTTTCAAACATTTTACTTTTGAAAATTCATTGTTATTTGTTTAGGTAATTTAAAAAATATTCTACAACAGTGCTTTTTAAGACGTCAGGGTTATACTCCTAGGTTAAATACTTAATCTCTCTCTCTGCTTTTGAGGTTTTTAGTTCTTTCTTGTCCTGTGGCCATTAACCTGTGAAAAGATTAGTAGGTGTGGTGTGCTAGTTTTATCCTAAAACCGCAACAGTCTAGGTCTACTGAGGATTTTGCATCTTCCTTGCAGTTCAACAGCCATCTCATTCTGGTTTTGGCTTTTAACCGTCAGCCTTCAAAGAGCTTTTGTTTTCTGATAGTTGAAAAAACTGGCTCAGTGTTCTTACTCTGAGACAGACAATTATTTAATTGTTTACATATAATTGAAACTATCTACTAAAGATTTCTTTTATGAATTTTTTTATTTTATGAGAGGCTTGTCATGTTGAAATGATTGGTCAACATAATTCCTGGTGATTAAAAAAATTATTCTTAAAACAAATATCATCAGAAAACTTATTCTTTCTTTTCTGATTTTGTATTGCATGTTTTCCCAGTGTATTATTACAAATCTCTCTCCTTTTAGAAAGTAAGACATAGATTTAATGCTTGAGTTGGTACTATTACAGAATGCTTAAAGAAATGTGCTCTTTAGAAATGTTCACTTTCTTTGGCTAGCCGGTTAGCTTAATTGGTTACACTGCAGTGTTGTAACACCAAAGTCAAGGGTTCAGAGCCCCTATACTTGCCAGCTGACCCCCCGCAAAAGAAATTTTCATTTTCTTGGAATAATATAAAGTATTATTTTGATAACTGTAGATAAGGATAAACTCATCTTATGCAATAAGCAATTTAAAACTCTAAAAAATCACATTAACAACCATAATTAACAGTTTAATATAGAATATTTTGAATTCTTAATGTAATGTTTATACTTACTGTCTTATTTTGAGTATTATGAAGGTTTCAGAATATTACCTTGTTTTATTTAAACTTTTTAGTACATTTCTATGAGTGATTTTCCATGGGGGATACATTTCCACCTTTATTAAGTGAGACAGTAGGAATATATGTTTTGGTTTCCATAGTTGGCTTTTAAGCCAGCCTATCAACACATCTGTCTGTAAAGTTGGGTACACCTGGAACATGATAATGCATAATAATTTCCTTACAGAATTATTTAAACAGTCACATTACAGAACTGTTGGCCAACACTTACCAATCACTTACTAGATGCAGACACTATTGTTACTGCTTTACATGTATTAATTCATTTATGTTGTAAATGTTTAAAGTATTCGTATATGTTCTCCTACCCTCTTCTTCCTGTTTTCCTTCCCCTGCCACTTCCCTCAGCTGGTGTCCCTTAAGACAATCATTTAGTTGAGAAACAGCTCAAGTCACAAATATTAGTAGCTTATATAAAGACTATAAACTTAGTATATGGAGCTCTCCATTAGTAATAGGACAAATAAGAGAAAGGGAACATGAGACCTGAAGTGGTATTAGGAGGTGGCAGATCCCTGGAAGGGTGCAGATTTAACTTGAGGGAATGCTAGTCAGAAGAGGGAATCATTGGCAGGGCTTGCTGCATTGAGTGGACCATGGGGACATTTTGGGAAAAGGGCAGAGAAAACACTGGTCTTCCAGTGTAGCCAGCAAACTACTTTGATAATCTAAGGTGTAGAATTTAAAATGACACGGCAAGTCAGATGGAGTGACACATTTTGCCACAGAACCAGCAGGAGGATGAAAAACAGATCTTGTAAACAACAATATGAAAGTGACAGGTTTGGGCCAGTGGGATGGACAGGCAACCTGGCCTTAGATTTCCAAAGGATAAAAGAGAGAAACACGTATTTTAAACAAGTAGCTTCATACTCAGGAGGATATGTACTGACCATATATTCGAATATATATGCTGTGTTACTCTATATGTCATGTTGGATGGTTGCCTGTCTTATTATTTGCATTTGTATGTAGCTAGGGGTTTGACACACATTTATTCTGATGAAGCGGCTTGGTATGGAAACAGCCTGGAGTTTGAAATCTGACAAGCCTGGATCTGAATCTCAGCTGTTACCTGGCCTTGAAAAAACTTCTTATCTGGTTTTTTGAGATAGCTTCTTGTCTGTAAGATGGAGATAGTAACACCCAACTCTGGAAGGGTTAAAGGAGATAATGTATGTAAAATATCTATAACAGTGTCTGGTACTCAGTCAAGACTAAATGAAAATGAGTTACCCTCCCAAGGAGAGGGCAACAGAACAGTTTTCTCATTCCCCTTGTTATAGAAAGGACAGAAATTGTACAGAGAAGACGTGTAACAACTGGGGGATTAGAACCTCTATCTGTAAGAGAGAGGTCATAATTTGTGTTTATTAAAAAAATGTAAATTGCCTAGGAGGTAAAAGAATGACAGCAGTTTAAGATTATATGGCCAGTTAAACAGTAAAACACATTTCTAAGCATATGTGTTACTTTACTTAAGGGTTCTATGCAAAAATTATCAGAAATTAAGCATTGCACATTTGACTGCTGAGTACAGTGATTCACATGTATTTCAAAGTCATGTATTAATAAAACTATACATTGGTCAGGTACATTTATTAAAACTTCAGTTTTTCTCAGTGTGAAAATTTAAAGCATTTGTATAGTGATAGTGTTTTAAAACCTTGTTACTTATTATAGCAATTACGTCACTGAAGGGATGTTCTTTTTTGTTTTGTTCAATGTTCTTTTTATGTTGTAATTGTTTCTTTTATTTTGTAATAAGAAATTTAATTAAATTATATTTTAGAATTATAAGAATAAGACAGACATTTTTGTTTTAAAAAGATAATTCTTTATCGTGTCTAAAGACTATTGCATAATAAGCATTTTAAAAATTTTAAATTTTTTAATCTGAAGCTAATATTGTCATTTTACTTCTTTACTTTGATTAATGTAATCCTACAGAACATTCATGGGACGTTTTAATATTTTTCTGGTTTCATGGAGTGAAAAATATTATCTGAAAAATTTTTAGTGTATTTTTCTTATGAGAATGCTATATTGCCTATTTATTCTTACATCCTTAGTTAAAAGTTAAATGAGTATGCTTTGTTGTTTCTGAATAATACAGTGTATAAGTGATACTAAAATTTTCTAGTTATGTTATGGCCAGAGAGATGTCAGAGGTTTACAAAAAAATAATGTGGGTCTTGAAGTTCTTTCCTTTGTGTGTGTGTGTGACCGGTAAGGGGATCGTAACCCTTTGCTTGGTGTCGTCCACACCGCGCTCAGCCAGTGAGCGCATCGGCCATCCCTATATAGGATCCAAACCCGCGGCCTCGGTGCTCCCAGCGCCGCACTCAGCCAAGTGAGCCACGGGGTCAGCCCTTGAATTTCTTTTGATTAGTTGATCATTGTAAGCATTTATAAACTTGTTCCTTATGGATGTGCATTTTAAGGTAGTATTATGTGATGTGTACAACCATTCTTGAATAGTTGAAACTGAAAAGAATTGCACATTTCTGTGCCTGGTGCAAATGAAATAAATATGAAACATGGTAGACATTTTTGTATCTCTTTTATAAAATGAACAGATGTTACTAAAATGGCACTTCACTGTGTGTTTGGGGGTCGCCTCCCTCATGTTAAGTATACACGGTCTTTAAAAATGTGAGCCTTATTTATTGCTCTCATTTGAACAGGTGTCTCAATGCTTGTACCTACTGCAAAACCAAACATGCCAGAGGAAATTTGGCCAGTTATCCGATTGATGAACTAGTAGATAGAGCCAAACAATCTTTTCAAGGTAAGAGTTTCTAGTATTATATGTGAAATTAATCTTCTTAATAAATTGTGTTAGTCTTCTAAGTAACATTTCACCTCAGATGCCTGCTTCTTTAGCTTTCTGAAGAGTTTACAAATATTTCAGCTTAACTAATGGAAGATGTTACCAGATTTAATTATTTGTGTTATGTTCACATTAATTACTCTTTTACTCCTCTTTCTTTTTCTTTTTCTTCTTTCTTTTTTTTTTTTTTTTGGTCACTCTAAGGTAAGGACATATTTTGAACTTCATCACCCATACAAAGAAATAAAAATAAAATGAAGTCCATGAGCCCCTGATTTCTGTTAAGATTTTTTTTTGAAGTGAGTGAAATAGATTTCTCTTCTCTCTCTTTTTTTTTTTTTTTTTGGCATTTTTGAACCATTTAGAAAATAGAGCTAATAAGGGTTTTTCAGGAGTCCATGAAGGAGAAGATAGTTTTTTCTATCAGTCAACGAAGGAGTCCACTCCTCCTTATCCACAGTACTGTTGGATCAGTAAAGAGTACAACGGGGCGGGGGGGGGGTTCTAATGAGAATAATGCTTTGTGTGGGGTGGCCAGCCACTTTTGATCATCACTTGCTGGAAAATGTGATTGTCTAGGTATCTCTCAGCGTAGAGTAAGACTTAACTCTAACATGAGTCACAGTTGTGTTGACACATAACTGTTTAAACCATAAACTTCCTCTTTTGTCCTTGTTTATGATACGTGTATATAGCAATGGTGTGTTTTTACACCCAACATGAGATAATCTATTGTCTCATAATCTTGTGGGTGAATAGATATTAGCAATGAACTTTTCATTTTAGCCAATAACTTGGATCTACCTTCAGTACTTCACACCCTGAATCTCAGAAAGTATGAGTTCCAGACACATTTCTTTATTTAGTCTATGTAAAACTTTTATCATCATAAATTTGGAATGTTTCTTTTAATAGAGAGAATATAGCCTTGGTTGATTTATTGACGTCTCCCAACAATTTTCTTTTTTTTAACTTTAAAATTTTTAGCTCCATCGCCTCCTCAGTTCACATTCAACTATTATTGAAAGAGAAATAAAGGAAATTCATTGACTCTTGACAGTGTTCTATTTTTAGAGCCAGGTTATGTAATCTGAGGAAAAGCCTGGGTAGTTTTCTTTTCTTCAACATGACTACTTTACAGATTTTTCAGAAGGGGCAAAAATTTGGACAGAAACCTGATCTATTTGGAAAATGATATCTTTGCTGGCATTCTTAATTGGTGTTTGTTTTTTGTATGTCTGTCAGATAATGGGGATATTAAACTGATATGATTTCTCTTTACCAAATACTGCAAATGAGAAAGCATACAAATTAGTACTTTTTCACCATTATTTCTGAGTGCATTTCTAAGTGCAAATGCATATAATTTTAAAAAATCTTTTATTTTACTATACTGAAAATGCGTTTGAAGAATATAAAACTAAAATCATTATGTAGGAAGTAAAAGTACTCTTCACCCTCTCATATCTGTCTTCACCTGTAACTTATGCTACCATTTTGATATGATTGCTTCATGACTTTATACAGAAACATTTATGTATTATATGTGACTTGAGAAAAAAAAAACACAGAAGCATAGTTTTTATGAACCGGTTACAGAATTTTTCTAAAGATACCCAACTTAGCTCTCTGATTTATCTTTAGAAATGCCCTCTGAGCAACAGAGGTACATTGTACTGCTTCTGTAGGTCTTTGTTTAACATATTTTATATCCAAGTGGGTCAGGCCAGTTAAGGTGAGTGATTCAAAGAACATATCAGAGGTTAGCACTGATTTAGTGGCTATTTATAGAGAAAGTATTAGAAGATGACTGTCATCATCCTCAATAGATATGTCTTTTTAATTCCCAGTCATGGAATGTTTGCAGTGTAAGGTTTTTCTGTTGTCTTATTATCTGTACAGTAATGTTGAAACCAAATGTGAGCTTTTGGACTGGTGAGCTTATTTGACTGATATGTGGTTCAGTTACTAAATGATTGAGGATACAACTTGCTAAGGAAGCCTCTGTGTCTAGGAAAATTTTAAGCCGTCAGGCATTTGGTTTTCTTTGCCAAAGGCAGAGTTTAGATTGGAAACATTGCTCTCTTCCTCCACATGGTCTGAACAAGGTATCTGACCTCTCCAAGCGTGGTTCTCTCATCACTATACCATTAAGTGTTGTTTGTTGTAAGAATTCGAGATAACATACATGAAGTATTGGCTGTGTCAGTGTTTTGAAGAAGACATGTTACTTAAACTAAAGGAATTTAAAATGAATCCAGGAATTGAAGTCTAATTTTGTGTGACAATATTGGAACATCTATAACAGAGATGTTAATGACTGGAGTCAAATATCAGATTTTTCTTTTGCTTCTAAAATATGTTTTATGAAAAATTTCTCTCTAGATAGAAACTATTTAGTATGACAGATTCCCTTCATTTTCTAAGTTTGAGAAAGGCAAATTCATGCTAAGGATAGCCTTATAGGCTATCCTATAGGAAATTTCCTTTCCACCATAGGAAATATCGGTTCTTAAAGCTCACATTTTAAGGACATTGAGTTAGTAGCATTATCTTTTTTCTGCAAAAGACATTGGGATTTTAATGGTTTTTATAGAATTCCTAAGTTAGAAGAAATAACCCATATTCTTATTTCTGTGACTTTTGTATATTTAATTCATAGTTTAGATGTTAAGAATAGTCTTTGGGCTAGAAACCCTTTCATTCTGCATTCTACTGTGATGAGATTGCCTGTCCTATAGTGAATAACAAACTTGGTTTTATGAAATTTACTCTAAGGTGAAAAGTTTAAAAAGGCAACCCAGGTCCGAATCTCTAATGGAGATTCGGACCCGGGTTGCCTATCATGTTGATAGAATATACAATAAGATCATAATTTCTTTCTGAACAGCATATTTATGAAACATTTTACATTCATAAAAATTTATTTTTGGTTAGTCTAATGAACGGAGAGACTGAGGGCTAACCCAAAGCAAGGAAGCATTCAGAAGAGATACTGAAATAATCATGAATTATTCTGAATATAAAATGACTTCCCAAAGTACTATAATTATGCTGACTATACATTCAGCTGCCAAAAAATGAGAATGAGAGCTTATTAACTTTGGAATGGACAGCATTAAAGTGGAAATTATTTACATTTTTAAATAGAAACTTTAGTTTCGCTTGTACAGAAAAAATATATATATATTTAATTGGTTTCCTAGCTTTTTTTTTTTTCCCCTCTTGCTTTGCTTAGCCCCCTTGATGTTTTCATTGACTATTTTTACCTTCTCAATGTGTTCTTCATTTTTGCAATTTTGTGGACAGATCGGTGTGAGATTTACCAGGTCATTTCTGGGTATCATCTCGTTATCACAGACTGCTTGCAAACCTTCCTCCTCACTTAACCTTTTCTGAGATTCAGGTTTAGAAAATTTCCAATATTAACAGTGTTTCGAGGGCTGGATTGCTGGGTTTGAAATGGTTGCATTTTAGATATCTAGAAAAGCATGTCAAGCAGTGACCAGGACTTTGTTGGGGCCAGAATGAATTTACAAGCTAGTGTTTTCTAGGATATTTGTATTGATTTTTCTCTAGCAGTCAATCTATCAGTTTCAGTTGTGTAAGTGATGAAGCAAACCTGTTTAAGTGTGCTGGGTGAGTGGTGTGGAAACAACACCTCTCACTGCTGTCTCTGGAATCAAAATGTAGAGATGATGGATGAGCTCTTTTTATAGCTATCGTGTGTTTTTCTAGATCTCATTGTGTGCTGCTACTTTTTTTTTTCCTTCATAAATCTGAAAAGCCCTTGAAAGATAAGTGGCATAAACTTATCTATACCTTATGGAAAGGTAAAATAAATTAAGGTGAAATATTCAGAAAAGGAAGAAAATTACTTGATGCCTAGTGATTTCAATATTAATGTTGGAATTTTTAAAAAATAAATTCTGCTGTATTTCAAGACTTGCAAAGATACTGTGTATTGTGTATAAGATACAATTATTAAATGCAACTGAAAATCATTTCTTCCTGTCTTTTTTGACAAGACAAGATATCAGGAATGTTTGATTTTATGTTGTGTAAGCTTTAGATTGTTCAGTTGTACAGTTTATATCAAGCCCTATTTGACTTATCACCTTTAGTGATGATTAGTGTATATCGATTTTGATCCAAGATCAAAAAGGGACCAATAATTGCAACCTATTAATTTATATGTCAGTTAAATTAAATGTCTCTTAATTCCTTTATCTTTTCATTTGTGCTATGTTCAAATAAAATTTGAGAAATTCATTTCTTCTGCAGGATTAATGTTGTTAATTTACATGTTTGTTATACATTGTTAATTTCCAAAAAAGGATTTTACATTAAATGATTGTGTGTAATAGAACTTGAAAATAAAAACTGTATGAGATGCTGTATTGTGTTTTGAACGCGGGAAGATGATTTTACCAATTTGTGGACTGGGTCTCCAGAAGAATAGGGAAATAGGGTGATTTATATAATTTGATATGAGTGTGTAAAAGGAAATATATAGTTTATCGTAAGAAATTTACATGTTTCTAGGCTCTAAACAATAGGAAGAATTATTTTCATACATCCTTTCCTAAGGGACATTGACTAACGTAATAGTAATGCTTTTAACTGGTAATTATAGGAATTCAAAATATATTCCGTACATGGATTTTTCTTCTGTTGATTCTTGCAAAACTCAAAAATATAAACAACCACAATTATTTGAAGTTGATACGACAAGCAAACAGAAAGGACATTGTTGGGGGGGAGGGGGGAGGGAGAAGGGAGGGAGGTTTTGGTGATGGGGAGCAATAATCAGCCACAATGTATATCGACAAAATAAAATTAAAAAAAAAAAAAACTCAAAAATATAACATTAAAATGTGACTTTTAAGAGAAGTTTTTATTGGAGAGCTAAAGAAACGTAGCGTATATGATACACATAACTTGATATGGGGGCACAATTCCTTAAATAGCTATTTATCAAATATTCAGTTTAAATAGGCCAAGATTAATCACTGTGATTTCAGGGAGTGTTAGATAAGGCTATTCATGGCAAAAACAATATAATTTACGTGGCCTTTTACTGTTCGGATCTCTGAGTTTCTGTCAGTGGTGTTCACACTTTTCTTAGCAACAAAGAGAATTCTTTCTTCAAACCAATTTTGAAAAGTAGGTGCAGACTGCTGTGGTTGAGGTAGAATCGGGGCCCTAGTTAATAAGGCCGTTCCCCTGAACCTTTAGGATCCACCCAGAATCTGTGGTTTAGATACTGTTTCTCTGGTGTATTCCTTAACATACTAATCCAGGGGTGGTAGACGTTTTCTTAAAGGGCCAGATAGTAAATATTTTAGGTTTTGTGGACCATAAGGTCTCTGTTGCAACTATTTAACCCTGCCCTTGTAGCATGAAAACAACCATAGACAATATGTAAATGAATGAGCATGGCTGTTCCAATAAAACTGTATTTATAATAGTACTTATTGATGAAAGGGTTCCAATGGTCAACTTTGGGGAAAGGTAAGTTAAACAAATTAAACAAGATTCTTTGTGGCAGAATTTCCTGTTATTTGTAATATGCTAATACACATTGTAAATCCATGAGAGAAGAAAATAGTCTTTAGGAACTAATGCTGATCTGGAATAGATTAGTATTCTCAATCCACCTGTTCAGTTGAGTCAGTTGGCAGTCTTAGAAAACAGAAAACACACTTATGTCTATAACCCTTTCCCTGATAGTTGCATCACAGCTGCTGTGGATGGGAGTCCTGTGTTTTCTGCAACCCATGTGATTCTAATGTATAGCCAGAGTTGAGAACTATGGTTGAGAACCACTAGTTTAGATACTCTTTTGGTTGAAGCTATAAGGTGAGCTGACCCTCTGAACTCTGTAGTGAGAAGGATTCTGAGAAGAGACTGTGGTTGATTAGTAAAAAATTGGCCAAATTTGCAAAGGTGAAGGGGCAACACAGTGTTGTCAATTTGCTGACCACTGCCCTAGATAAGTAATGGATGGTTTCAAAATCCAAAAGTGCTTATTTAAATTAAAAGGCTCAATTATTTTTTATCAAAGTGTCATAAAAGGGTCAACTGCCATTTACTGAATACTTACTGTGCTTTGTGTAGGAATAAAGATGAAAACTTGTTTTCAAGGAGCTCCTTCTAGTTTAGAAGGAGAGAGAGTAGCAAGTTGAACTAATGAAAATGAAAGTATACAGAAGCAAAAGTCTTGAGAATGAAAATCATTGAGGCTTTTAACTTAAGCATCTTTGGATTTTGAAACCATTATCTATCTAGTGCATTGTCAGCAAATTGACAACACTTGTGTTGTCCCTCTGCCTTCTCTAATTTGGCCTGTTTTTCTACTAATCAACCAGGGTTTTTCCTAAGAATCCCTCTCAATACAGAATTCTTGTTAGCTACTGCCATTGGATTATGCTTAGTGTTCAATATGAAATCTACTTGCCATTCTGAATCCTGAGGTTTATGTAATGCTAGAGGTCTATGAAAGAAAGAAACCAAATAGGGGCTCTTTAACTAAAGTAACCATTGGAACTGTGTAGTTGTTTTTCCATTCTTTCAACAAATATTTATTGAGCATTTATTATAAGCAGTTCATGTTTCTGCTAATAGGCACATGCTTTAGAAAAATTGTGATAACAATACATTATTACAATCAGTCTTTGATTACTTCTGCTCGTAAAGTGGGGAGGACAGCAGGTGAGGTTTGCCGATAATTGAGCAAACAGTTTATCCTTGCTGTGGGAAAGAAGGACATGATCTCAAGGCTGTTTTACAGAATAACGTTCATAATTCTTGGAGTTTTCATAGTTCATAGTATCCATCCTTATGAAAACCATCGTGTAATCCTTCACTACTATTGGTGAGTTTTATTTTTTTTTTATTCTGTTGTGTTCTACAAAACAAATTACAAATATGCATGTAAGTATAAAATATATAAAATAGACCCTGGGAAAACAGATAAGAATAGAAAATTCAAGACGTAGTAAATAGGAACACAGAAAAGTAGGCCATAATCACATATGTCGTTCTAAAATCAAGTTGCAGTTTTGCCTCTAAATTTTGTAAAAGCTCATTGTCCTTAAAGGAAAAAACATACCAGCTTGGCATTAGATTTGAAAGAGTTTTCACATAGGAGTTCATATAGGGAGTGCTGAGGGAGGCACTAGGTCTCAACAGCATCCTTTTAACACTCAGACTCATACTGTGTTTCTGAAAGTTGTATATTGGCATTTCTTGTTAGAACTTGCCAATGTGCCTTGAAAAGCATAAATCTGTGAAGGGATTTCTTGGAGGCTAAGACGATACAGTCAGATTATTTGTGACTCACTTGCGATCTGTAGCCACTGGGTGCCATAAAGGAATCTTCCTGTAGAGGCTCATAGGTTAGGAGTTTGCACACCCTATGTCGTTTTGTGAGGTGATACATCTGCTTGCAGGAAGAAAATACTAGAAATTGTGTTTTCTCCTTCTTTACATTTTTGTTTCTTTGTATATGTTTCATGTTGTATATATTAGTAAAATAGTGCCTGAATATGTTTAATAAGAATACATCTCTGGAGATACATTTTTAAACTTCTAACTGATTTAGAAAAGTGATGTTTAAAAATGTGGAGACCATTGATTTAGAGGAATAAATAGCCTGCCCATTTTCCACTATCAACATAATTCTTTCAGCTTTGCATTTGGTTTGAATAGGGTAACAGTTCTGTGTTCTCTGTCATGGTCCTGAGATACCCATTTTCTGGTTTGATTGGGTACAAATCCATCTACTTTTGAGATCAAATAAGCAAATAATGGTGTTAATGCCCTTTGGAGGAAAACTGGTATACTTCATGAAGGTCTTGCTTGCACCTGTAAACACTTCATACTTTGGAGCACATATTTCTCTGTTCCTTTCGTCTGTGTTTTAGGATACCAGAAGACTGAGCCAAGAGGGGATTGAGGTCAAGCATACGTGGCAGTGTGTATATGGGTATAGTAAGTGCTCAATAAATGTTAAATGAATGGCTAATCTAGAATTGATTATGCCTGATGAAATCCCATATGTGACTTGGAACTTATAATGAAAATATACTATGGAAAAGCCATCTTTCTTTCTAAAGTGAGCAAGAGATATTGCTTAGTTCCAGCTGCTCTTCCAGCACAATTGAATACTGTGTCATATAACATGGGTTTGATTTTATGACACCAGATATTTAGTGGTTCTGGCTTTCCAAGATTTGTGACAGAGAAATAATTTACTTTGGGAAATCATTTCCTCATAGTTAATGGGTATGTGTCATTTTACCAAAAGGATATGTCCATTTAAGTCCACATTTATGATTTTAATTAAATATATATTTGCTTTTATATTTTTCTCTTACTAAACAGAATTCTACAAATGATTTTGGTGACAAGGGACAAAAGTTAACCAAGTGTTTGCTTTCAGAGTTTGAACTGAGGCTGATCTGTCTCTAGATGGTTTTAGTGAACTTTAAAGGCTTCAAGTTAGTTTTGGAGGGTTGTTTAATGGAATTTTAATAGCCCTGGACAGATGTGAAAGTGATACTGCTACCTGGTGGTTTGTAAACCTGACCTTTGTGAAATGTTTTCTGGGCAAAAGTACTACTTTGTGATGCCAGCAGCTTTTATTGATTCTGCAGAGTCTGCAGTTTTCTAACACTGGCTGTCAATTCATTCCAGTTGAAAAATTATTAAATTTCTTCTCCTGCTTGTGTGGATATTAAATTGCAGTAAACATACTTACACAGTGTCAGGTATGGCGAGCGCAATTTTCTGCATGGAAAAAAAATGTTTGTTAGTGGGACCTTGGCTGTTCCGCAGAGGTTATAAATTTCTGTATTTCTTTTTATTCATTGCTCTCAGTTATGCTTTTTATTTCTCTTGGTGAGTTCCAAAACATTTCTTGTTATTTGTAATATAGGAAGGAAAAGTTTGATTTCGGTTGCTGACTTTTAAAAATACGCCCTTTAGTTGATCATTTCTGGTAGTGTCAACAAGAATGATAATGGGGAGTGGGGATGTTGGGGAGATTTAACCAGTGACAATATAATTGGGCAAGAATGAAGGAAAAAAGACATGAATAGAAGAAGATAACGGAAAGGAAAGTTGTGGGCTGGAAAATTAGGTAGTGGCTTCTTACAAGAGGAGGGACTTGATGGGCAAGACCAAGAGGGGTGTTCTGCATTTGGGAAAGGATACAATTCAAGTTTTGATCAAGGCCCAGGAGGCCTCATGTGATATGGCCACATTCTCCATTCCAAACTCATACTGTCACACTGTCTCTCTAACCTGTTAGCATTCAACTGATCTTCCTTAGTTTTTTTTTAACTTAACATTTAATCTTTCCTTTTCTTTAAAAGGTTTTCCTTGTGGTCTCTGCATGGCTTTCACTTTCATATTAAGGTGTGAGCTTAAATATCACTTACTCACAAGGCCCCTTCTTTGACCACCCTTTTGAAGGGAGCACTTTCCTTCTTATTCTCTATTATATCCTTCTGCTTATTTCCTCCATAGCACTCATCATAAGGTATACTTTATGTCCATTTGTCTGTTTATTCATTTATTTTCTGTTCTGAGAAGTTAGTGAGAATGCTTGTTTTATTCATCATTGGGCACTTAGCACAGGGCATATAGTAGGCCATATAAATACTCGCTCAATGAATGCATGAATAAAAATGATATAAATTAATAGAATCCTATGGAATTTTGATTTGTTTAAAAACATTCTGCTTAGGGTGGTCTGCTATTTTCTTTTCAGAGCAAAGCCGAAACGTAAGTTATATAACTGGTTGTCCACATCCCCATCTTATTAAAAGAAAAAGATTTGCTTTCTCTAAGTACACTCCCCAGTACGGATAATGGAACAGACTAAAGTGGAGGTAGGAGTAGTAGCAATGTTTCATGAGTCAGGCCTGATAGAGGATTTGCATGTGTGCACGTGTGTATGCACACCTGATATTTAGAATAATCCGAGTCCAGAAATATGATGGAATCCAAAGTCCAAACACAGAAGGGTAGCACAGAACGTCATTAAAACAATGGGATCTGATTCAGAGATCAAAGCAGAGTATGAAACCAGAAAAGTAAAGAGTGAATAAACCTAAGCACATGGAGGGTAAATTGGAGAAAGTCTTAGCTGATTAAGTAGAATGGGCCATATTGTTTGCCACTTACAGTGTTGGATTGACTCATGGTTTAAAGGCCATGTGTGCAAGTATTTTAAATATGTAAGCTTTGTTGATTTTATATATTGCATAATTACTTGTCAGTTTCATAAATATATTTTTAAATAATCTACAACTTAAATCTGGAGAATCAACAATTCTTGTTTTCTTCTGCCTATATAAAATGTGGACAAACTATTGAAAAATCTAGGTAGACTATTATTTGGTAGCCCCCATTGAATCCCACCTCCCAATAGTCATGCTTTGTGTAAACAGATGCTTTCTACATTGACAGTCCGCTTGGTCGCATGTCTTGCTTTGGCTAATGGAACATTAGAAAGCATGTTACAAAGCAGAGGTTTGATCATAATTTGTAGCTTGTTCTTGTGAAATGTTGTTCTTATGTAATGTTGCTTGGAGACCTGAGCCACCTTGTAAGGAGGTCCGTCTTCCCTGTTGGTGATATTATATGGACAGAGAAATGCTTAGCCAGTCCACAGATATTCTAGCTTCCCAGCTGTGACTCCAGACATGTGAATGAAGAAGCCATATTGAATGTTCCAGCTACCACGTTGGTCAAAAGACCCACTTGAGCCTAGCCCAGATTACAGAATTGTGAACAATTATAAATTATTGTTTTAAGCCACTAACCTTTTTTGTGGTGTTATGCAACAATAGACATATTGTGTTAGATGGTTTTTAAAATGCATTTTAATAGTAAAATAATACCTTTGTTGTATTTATCTTGCCTTTTAAGATTAGTCAGATAAACCCAGGTAAGTTTTCCACAAAACTAAATCTGTAGTTATATTAGGATTATGGTTTTAAGAGCTACTGGCATATTACCAGGAACTGTTAAGTATAGAGAATGCTAGAAAAATCACCAAGCCAATGGCCAGGTAGCTTACAGTCTACAACCTGGTAAATTGTATCACTGAGTGATAAGAGCAATGACTCAGATAAACTTAGGGTATGATGGCATTTTGATTAAGAATAGAATAGGTTCAATTCTGTTTCCATAGTTCATTAGCCCTGTGACCATATGGAAACTATTCTATCTCAGCCTCAGTTTTTCCATCTGAAAAATGAGGATAAAGCATACTTAATTAGATAATCAGTGAGAAAATTAAACAAAAAAAGTAATGCTAACTCTGTGTTACTTGGAAGATGTTTAACAAATGGTTTCTTATTATTCTAACCATATAATAAGAGAGCAAAAAAGGAGGAGGAACAGGAGAAAATATTTTCTCTCTCTCTTTTTTAAAAGATGACTGGTAAGGGGATCTCAACTCTTGCCTTGGTGTTGTAAGCACCACGCTCTCCCAAGTGAGCCAACTGGCCATCCCTATATAGGGTCCGAACCTGTAGCCTTAGTGTTATCAGCACCACACTCTCCCGAGTGAGCCACGGGCCGGCCTGGAGAAAATATTTTCTTAACACCACCTAAGAAAATACTGTTGACATTCTACTTTGTGTTCTTTCCAACTTTGTTTTATGTGTATGTATGCGTATATCCACATGCTTTCACATGTATTTGCCTATGCTTCTTTGAAGAAGAAACACTGGGCTATCAGCATGCTTCTCATATTTCAAAGTGCATACAGATCACCTGGGAATTTTGTTAATGGGCCAGTTTGATTTGGTAGATCTTGGGTGGGGCCTGAGAGTACATTTTTCAGCTCCCAGGTGATGCTGATACTGCTGGTCCTTGGATCATACTGTGTAGAAAGGGCCTATAGGATGATGTGGTATTTGTGGACTTCTCAAATCTCCTCTTCTGCCATCATCTCTCATCATTCTGCACTGCATAATCTATTCTTCAGTCACACAAAACTTTTTTCTTCATAATGTCAATGATAGTTCTTACCAGTCTTAGGTAAAGCGATTTGTTTAAATGTTTATAGCCTTTGATATAATCCCATTTGTTTATTTTTCCTTTGGTTGCCCGTGCTTTTGGGGTCGTATTCATGAAGTCTGTGTCCAGTCCTATTTCCTGAAGTGTTTCTCCTATGTTTTCTTTAAGAAGTTTTATTGTTTCAGGGTGTATATTTAAATCCTTAATCCATTTTGAGTTGATTTTAGTATACGGTGAGAGGTATGGGTCTAGTTTCATTCTCCTGCATATGGATATCCAGTTATCCCAGCACCATTTGCTGAAGAGGCAGTCCCTTCCCCAGTGAATAGGCTTGGTGCCTTTGTCAAAGATCAGATGGTAGTAAGTGTGTGGGTTGATTTCTGGATTCTCTATTCTATTCCATTGATCAGTGTGTCTGTTTTCATGCCAGTGCCATACTGTTTTGGTTATTATAGCTGTGTAGTATAGCTTAAAGTCAGGTAGTGTTATGCCTCCAGCTTTATTTTTTTTGCTCAGCATTGCTTTGGCTATGGGTGGTCTTTTATTGTTCCATATAAATGTCTGGATAGTTCTTTCCATTTCTGAGAAAAATGTCTTTGGAATTTTGATGGGGATTGCATTGAATTTGTATATCACTTTGGGTAGTATGGACATTTTCACTATGTTGATTCTTCCAATCCAAGAGCATGGGATATCTTTCCATCTTCTTGTATCCTCTCTAATTTCTCTCAGCAGTGGTTTGTAGTTCTCATTATAGAGATTTTTCAAACTAAAAAGCTTCTGCATCGCAAAAGAAACAATTAACAGAGTTAAAAGACAACCAACAGAGTGGGAGAAAATATTTGCAAAATATATATCTGACAAAGGATTAATATCCAGAATATAGAAGGAACTCAAACAACTTTACAAGAAAAAAACAAGCAACCCAATTAAAAAATGGGCAAAAGAGCTAAGTAGGCATTTCTCTAAGGAAGATATACACATGGCCAACAGACATATGAAAAAATGCTCAACATCACTCAGCATCCGGGAAATGCAAATCAAAACCACATTGAGATACCATCTAACCCCAGTTAGGATGGCTAAAATCCAAAAGACTATGAACGATAAATGCTGGCGAGGCTGCGGAGAAAAAGGAACTCTCATACATTGTTGGTGGGACTGCAAAATGGTGCAGCCTCTATGGAAAATGGTATGGAGGTTCCTCAAACAATTGCAGATAGATCTACCATACGACACAGCTATCCCACTGTTGGGAATATACCCAGAGGAATGGAAATCATCAAGTCGAAGGTATACCTGTTTCCCAATGTTTATCGCAGCACTGTTTACAATAGCCAAGAGTTGGAACCAGCCCAAATGTCCATCATCAGATGAGTGGATACGGAAAATGTGGTACATCTACACAATGGAATACTACTCAGCTATAAAAACGAATGAAATACTGCCATTTGCAACAACATGGATGGACCTTGAGAGAATTATATTAAGTGAAATAAGTCAGGCACAGAAAGAGAAATACCACATGTTCTCACTTATTGGTGGGAGCTAAAACTTAATATATAAATTCACACACACACACAAAAAAACCCTGGGGGGGGGAGAAGATATAACAACCACAATTACTTGAAGTTGACACGACAAGCAGACAGAGGGGACATCGATGGGGGGAGGGAGGAGGGAGGGAGGTTTTGGTGAGGGGCAATAATAATCAGCCACAATGTATATCGACAAAATAAAATTTAAAATAAGTAAATAAATAAATAAAGAAATGTTTATATCCTTTACCTGCTCTGCACTAGGGACTGCTTGGGCCTTACTTATCTTGATATCACAATTAATGTTCAATAAATGCTTTTTGAATGAATACATCCACGCATGGCCTTATGATTCTCATAACCTGTAGAATGGAAACTTCATCTTTCATCTTACCAACTGGCCGTAGTTAACGTTCTCAGAATGAGCTTTGTAACTGGCAGTGGATCCTGAAATTTGGAAGAATAGCTAGTTAGTACCCTTGATTGGTAATGTGAGGAAAATGAATTGTTCACAGATGTGAGGTAATTTAAGGAGGATAAAATGGATTGGTTAAGCCTTTATTTTTGTGAATATTAATGTATACCAACACTGTATTATATAAGTGAATAATAGCAAACTAGATAATATTTGAAACAAAGTGAATACTTTACATACAAAATGAAGAAAACTGGAATTAAAAATCAAATATCTTTTTCCTTCAAAAAACTCGGTCACTACGTATTGTACACAAGTGAATTCATTTCTGTTTTTACATCTATATTTGTTCATGCTGCTTACATCCATGCATTTTTAAAAAAGAAAACTTGAAATAACTTATGCAGTGGTCTGACTTTTATTTACAGTTATTCTGACTTTAAGATGTAATACACTATGTAATTAGTTTTAGTAAAAAAGAAAAATGTGGGGGAGGTAGGAGAAACTTGGCACCATGTTAAATGGAGACTAAATTCAATAAGGATTTTAAAATAATTTCTCTAACAGTATTAGCCCAGGGTTTGAATATTTCCAGCAATAATATACCTGAAACTAAGTTTTCAAGTAGTAAGTGTTGTTTGTAAATTCATACGTATTACAATCACATGAGAAATATTCCTCTCCCCATTAATTTTGAAAATCTATGTTTTTGCTCAGATTGATATTATCAGATCGTTTTATTGTGTTTCTTGACTTAAAATGATGGCATTTAAAATAGCTTGTTTTGGGGCTGGCCTGTTAGCTCAGTTGATTAGACTGTGGTGCTGATAACACCAAGGTCTGGGATTCAGTCCTTGCACCGGCCAACCGCCAAAAATAAATAACAATATATAAAGTAAAACAGCTTGTTTTGAGTAAACACAAGAGAATGATTTCCTAGCATATTAGCCAAGATTAGTGTGCAGTTTAGTTTTAACTGTTATTAATATTATTTATTTGTCAAGTACCTATTAAGTGGAAAATTTGTGATAGTGAAAAGCTGTTTACATTTTACATTTTTTGTAATGAATGCTGGAACATTAGAAGAAGCAATTTGTAATTTCTAAATAAGACTTGATAGCAAGTTAGGAAACAAATATATTTTTTTCTCCGCTAAAATATAAGACTGCTAAAAAAATGAGGTGCCACTTGATGATGGCTGGCTTGCTCAGAATAAATAAAGGGAAAAGTAAATGGAAATTTGGACCAAGGTATTATAGGTAAAACAAGATATTTCTGTTTTAGTCTGTTTCTGTTGCTTTTAACGATCAGAACTGGGTGATTTATAAGAAAACGAAATTTATTGCTTACAGCTTCTGAAGCTGAGAAGTCCAAAGTCCAGGGAACATAGCTGATGAAGGCCTTGGTGGTGGCAACCTCTTCAAGGCTCCACCTTTCAATTACCATAATAGAATTTCCCTCCCTCTTAACAGTCACAGTGGGGACTAAGTTTCTAATACATAAAACTTGTGGGACACAATTCAAGCTTCAGTGAGTTTTGGGGGGACATAATCCAATCCACTACATTCTCAAATTGGATATCAGCTGATTCTTGATATCTTACCATATAAGCAGCCACCATATTGCTAATTATTCTTAACATGGACGCCAAGAATCAAAATTACTGTCCCTAAATAAGTAAAAATTTATTTTATATGCTGTGTAATATTTATTATTAGTCCATTTCTGTTGCTCATAACAAATACCTGGAACTGGGTAATTTGTAAGACAATGAAATTTATTGCTTACAGTTTCAGAGACCAGAAGTCCAAAGTCCAGGGAACACTTAGGATGAGAATCTTGGTGGTGGTGGCTTCAGTGACACAGAGTATCACATTGTGAGATGGCAGCTCTTACTTGCTGTCCTTCTAAAGCCCCCAGAACTATGCCCATGACCACCATTATTAATCCATTCATTAGGGCATGGTCCTCAGAATCTAATCACCTTTCTGAAAGGCCCCACCTTTCAGTTAGCATAATAAGATTTCCTGCTCTCCTAACAGTCCCTGCATAAAACCTGGAGGATACAATTCAATCCATATCAATTGTATCCTACCACCAATAAAGATAAGCGTTGCACATCACTGATTTTATTGTTTTATTTTCAGTCTTTTCTTATTGGTAACAGTTATTGTTTTCAATGAATACACATGTGATTATAAGTATAATTCTGGCATTATGCTGTTTTAAGGGTCTTTATTAATAAAATTGTCTGAGAAGTGGGTGTCAAATAATTTTCTTTGTGCTTTTACATCTAGTTTTTCATTTCATCCTTACATTCACCTAGTGCTGATGGTTGTTATCCCTGTTTTACTGAAGCACAGAGAGGTTACATTTTGAGTCTGAGGAAGAATATTGAAATAAGGATTTCCTGATTGATGGGCCAGTGCACTTTGCCCTATAGCATGCTGGCCTTCAGGGAAAATGTTGTGCTCAGATACTTAGTATTGCAAATGCATTGGTTACTATAGTGTAATTTAGTTTACACTAAATTTCGTTTCATCAGTTGGGATCATTTTGAGAGAAGTCCTTAGTGGAATTGCAATCATAATTTTCTTGAATTGTGGCCCTGACACATTTCCCAGGTTCCCCGTTTCATTATCCATAGCTGTTTCAAAAAATGAGATCACCTGTTAAAAACAACAGAATGCTGAAAATCAGATCCAAGCAATAATTTTAGCCTCTAGGAACCTTAATACACTATGAGAAAAGTATTTTAGTATATGTATTAGTAAGACTACACTTAAGAACATTCACTAAGTAGTTCATTAAGGTACATTTAAAACTAACTCTGCTAAGATTGTAAAAATACCTATCCTTGCCATGTTTGGAGATTGAAAATGTTTAAAATAATAAAAAAATCTGTACTTCATATTTTAGAAATGTACATAAAATGGATATAGTAATGATGTTAATGATGCAGAAAGATTAGTTCTGGTATGTGTACCTATTAATTTGAGGTTTGGGATCCATGAAGATATTTAAAGTCCCCAGAGTACCCATGAGAGTAGCTTGATTGCCTAAAATCTATGTTCTCCTCATGCTGCAGACTTGCATTAAATGAACTGTGAATTTTAATTTGAAATGTATTTGCAAACCAGTTCCTATAAAAAATGGATTTATAGCTGGAAACTGGGTACTTCAGAAATGCTGAGTATGTCCAGCTCATCTTCAACTGCCAGTTGTGCCTGTTTTTAATTTTAGGCAATTGCATTTGTGGCCTGCTCTTGTTTTGCTTTACTTTTTGAGAACCAGTGCTACAAAGAAAGAAAAAATAAATTAGGAACAAAAGTGGGTTTATTTGCAAACCAGGTCAGACGCCCTTGATTAGCTCTCAGTTGGAGGATAATTTGAACCTTGACAGATTGAACCCAAACAGCAGGGTTTCTCTAGTCTGGCCAACAGATAGAAAAATAAAATAAAAGCTAATTCCAGTTCACAAGCTGTACAACAGGACTGAATAAATGTGCAACTGTTAATGAATAGCTATTTCAAATATTTACAAAAGGCCCAAGAAAAAAGAAAAGATTAGCATCCTGGGCAGCTGTTCTAAGGGAAACCTATTAAAAATAAACATGATAAATGATGCTCAAGAGCTAATATATCTGTCAAATATCAAATACACTTAAAGAAAAAAACTGTTTCAGAGAAGACTATTAAGACCCTTTGGGGCATGAGAGCTATCTTGCTTTTGTGTTTTACGCTAGAAACTTGTTCGCATTTGTTTTTTAATTTATCTTTTCTAACTCCTCAAATATTCACACAGACATTATTTTATAGATTGCAAGGCTATGGATAGAATTACTTGAGCTGTTTCCGTTGTGATTAAATTTGTTAAAATTTCTAAAATTCACTCATATCAGTTGGCTGAAGACATACTGTTAATTGTTATTTTATGGGATTGCAGATTATACAATGGTTTGAATATGACAGTAACACCATTTTAGCATCATGGTAAGTTTGTTAGGAAATACTACATAAAAACGGAAATTATTCCTGAAGCAGTGAGGGATGGCTTCCCAGTGCTGATTATAGGTACAGTTACTGTTGCCTAAATGTGCTTGACAGTGCTTCTACAAACACATCTTAGTTTCTTAATGTAAGAATACCCTTTTTGCACTAAGCTAAAATGAAAGCAAACGGTACTTGACATGTATTAGTGACTTACATAATGGACCCTTGACGTTCAGGATTTAACCATTCTTGTTTTTAAGTATTTCTTGATAACCTGAAAGTCTGTGGAGAGAATCAATCTGAATTTTCTGACACTTGAATTTGTATTTAACTGCTTGTACTCTGAAGCTCAAATGGAGTATCAAGTCATATCAAGCCTGGTGAGTGAGCTTTGCCAGCAGTTGAGCATTTAGATCTTAGTGTAATATAGTTGTTTTCTTACAATTTTTTAGCTGTAAATTAAGGTCATTTCTAACTTTTAAAAAAGTTATTCTTTACCAATGTGGGTCGTTTTGTGAATGTTTAAAAAAGCTGTTTGTGTTTAAAGTGTATCCTGTTTAGGAAGTGATGTCTGTGGTGCGAATATAAAGCAGTTTAGTCATGATCTCAGCTAGAAGAGAATTAGTTTAGGTGTATTGTATTATTAGGATCGCTATATGTTTTCAGGTCAGTTTCAGAACAAGTGCAGGAGTGGAGTTGTTCTCAGTTCCTAGAAAGGATCATTATTATTGCAGAGATCATGATGAAGGCTGACAGAGAATCATGGGGCTTCATAGTCTGGCTCTGGCCTATTTCTCTCACTTCACATTGCATCCATCTCCAGGGGTGCACTTGTTTCAGCATTATCTTTATTGATCATTTCCCCTATCCCTACCTGAATTGGTATGATCAGAAGTTTCATAATTACCTATCACCTGGAATAGCCATTAATCACCATTAATTCATTTCTGCTCACCAATGTAAAGGTTGGAAAATGGGAGGGTAATGACCAAAGAACGTAAGACTGATGTACAAAGGAGACATGAATACACAGTAAGGGGATGAGGAAAAAAGCAAGCCAAATGTGTCCTCTCTGAGCCACATGTTGCTTCTATATAATGAACAATGCTCTTCTTATATTGCTGTTTAATTAGTTCAGATACACACATGCACACACACACATACATGAGGAATTATGATTTATACATATAAGAAGGGCAGTATCAACACTATTGATATTTTTAACGCTGACTTTCCTATTTCTGCTGTGCTGAAAGGATACTAAATATCACCCCCATTCTAAAAGCAGTTGTGGTAAAATCTGAAAGGGTCTGCTCTTTATTTATTTGATCCATTGATAACGCTAAATTTTCATGCTGTTCTGCAGTTATATTAGACCCTTAAAATTAGACTCTCTTTGAATTATATTAAGTGAAACGAGTCAGGCACAGAAAGAGAAATACCACATGTTCTCACTTCTTGGTGGGAGCTAAAAATTAATATATAAATTCACACACACACACACAAAAAAAAAACCGGGGGGGGGGTGAGAAGGTATAACAACCACAATTACTTGAAGTTGATACACAAGCAAACAGAAAGGACATTGTTGGGTGGGAGGGAGGAGAGGGAGGAGGGAGGGATGTTTTGGTAAGGGGCAACAATAATCAACCACAATGTATATCGACAAAATAAAAGTTAAAAATAAATAAATTAATTAAAAAAAAAAAACTTATACTCTCTTTGTACTTCATCATTATAATTTACACACTACATTGGTACATTCTCTTCAAGACAATTTGTCTTGTGCCTCCAGCTGCTCCCCAATAGCCATTGTGCTGAATAAGCACTTATTTCAGTATGTCCTTGGTGCAATTAATGCAGGCATCTGCAGAAGCGGCCGTGGTAGCAGCAGCTGCAATGCCTTATGGAAGCCAACTTCTGCTTAGCATTGTGATAAAAGAAATAGTTTTGAGCTGAAAGATAATGTTGGCTTATTTTTAGCATAAAAAGAGTTGCACCTGCCAGGGCTAGCAGAGAACTGAGGTTTGTTGATTACACGTTCTTGTTAGTGCCATTGTTATTGGTAAAATGGGCATGATGTCATCCTTATCAAACTGAATTGGCACCCTGTAGAGTGACAAATAATTTACTCTCTGTGGTTTTATCAGCATGGGCCGTGTGTTAGAAGTGACACTAGAGCGCTGAGTTTTCACAGTTGAATGCTATGGAACTGCAGAGGTGTATGAAAATGAAAGGGACTGATACTTGTAATCAGTGCACATAGTAATGGCCAAGGTGTAATGAAACATAAGTGCACATTTAGGGTAATTATGCTGCTACCAGGTGGGGCCCTGGGGCTTTGCATGTATAGAAGCTACTTGAGGTGGTGGATGTGCAGCGAGGAATACTGCAGCACCATCTGGTAGATACTCATTTTCTCATTAATTCTTCTGTCCCTTAAGTCTGGGCTACACTGACTTTGAACAGCACTTCATCTGTTCAGTATCTTATTTCATTTTAGTTGGGAGTTGCTCTCAACAGTGGTATCCATATGATGTAATTCACAGTCTCAGCTATGTGAAATGTACTAAAATAAATCCTCTAGTTGATTTTCTTTTTCAGTAAAGCTAACTATCCTTAGTGATATTTGCATGTCCGTATGACTCTAAACCATTTACCGCTTTTGTAGTTATTGTTTAATAAAATAGAATAGCTGCTTAAATTAGCCAAATGAACTTTGTCCTTGAAAATAATTTATAAGTAAAAGTATAATGTATAGCTAAAACAGTTAATAGTTACATGCATTTTCCTTGGTCATTTTTTTTAACTATGTTTTATTTCTACAGGCTGATGTACTTTTTGCCTCACATATAACAAAAACATATTTTTCAGTCAAGCTTCAGAATAAGAAAGTATGGTGATGTTTGCACAAGTGTGAATATACTAAATGCCACTGAACTGTACCCTTAAGAACAGTTATGATAAAAAAAAATAAAAGAAAGTAGTATTTAAAGTTGTATATTGTATAGGAAAGTAAAATGTTTAAAACTTGCTAAATTAATTTTTATGAATATCTTCACATAATAAAATAATGTATTTAAGACACCTTGCATAATGTTAATAGGTAGTTTATATATGGTTGCTTTCTTTATCAATATGAATATTAATGGCATGAAGAATCTTTAAGGGATTTATAGTATATGTTCATATAACACAAATAGTCACAATGAAAGAGCGTCTAATGGCTTTTTTATACTACACATTTTATTACAGGTTACAGTGTATCAAAATAATTTGGGCAGTCTTCTAGAGTCTGTGATTACATATAACTGACATTAGATTAGTGATTTCACAGTGTCCTTAATAATTACAAATATAATATTTGTACAGTCTGAGTGCTTCTTAAAGAGCTTTCTATAAATAATAGAAATGCACCCATTAAAATTTTCCAGAGAATCCTCATGCATTTTGTCCTTTCATTTCCATGAATGTTCCTAAAATGGAAAAAGAGAAAAACATATTAGCTTCTTCCAAAAACTACATGAATGCTCCCAGTGGTATCCCTGAGGTATTTGTCAATGTAGTGCCACAGATGTGTGGAGAGCTTTTCTGTTGACGACATTACTGACAGCTGAATATGGTGTCACTGATTTCCAAACTGGTGTCCAGATACATCAGGCTCCATGAAAGGAGGGAGTTAAACTAGCTTTTTTAATACTTTAAAATACCCAACTAAATTATTTCCCCACACTTGCTTTGAATAAGCCTACTGAAATGTTAATAAGATATATCTCATTTGTTCCCCTATTCTATTTATATAAATTCATTTAGGGCAGCAATGAGAAGTGGTTGACAAACTCCTTTTGATTTATCTCAGTAATTACTTCCTAATTACTTAATATATAGTGTGGTGGTAGACAGAAAGTATGTCAGCAGTACTTTAGTTTTGAACTTTACTCATTTGCGTTTAAAGCATTAAGATATTAGGATTCAACAGACGTGTGCTAGATCACCTATTTATTTGCCAGGCTGTGAGTGTAATAAGAGCCGGGGCAGTGAGGTCACACTACTTGAATCCAGGCTTGGCCACTAGCCAGGTATGTGACTTTGGGCAAGTAATTTAACCTTTCCAAGCCTCGGTCTTCTCATCTATAGCATGAAAATAATAATCCTTTACTTTGCATAAATTGTGAGAATTCATGATAATGTACTCTAGTACAGGGACTGTGCATAGGCACTCAGGAGATCGTCGCTGCTGTTATAGTTCATGTTTACCAATAAAAAATCCATGGCACAAAATGGCTAAGAATCCATACTCTAGTATTTAGACTATCTTCACAGAAGTCATTACATAAGAACAACACAAGAACGAGTCATTATCTTATATTTGCTAGTACTGCACATTCCTCAAGGGGAAGGATGGCATTATACCTGCACAGTTCCAAGGTATTTAATGGACAGGAAATGCCAACTGACTGAAGGGCATTGATCAGTAGGAGAAATACCAATGGATCTCTTCTTATATTGATATTTTTAAATGCTTAAAATAAAATTCGTGGGATTAAAAGAGAACAAATTATGTTGAAATATCATCATCAATATATGAAAAGAACATTTTTGTGATATAGTAATATACAAGATGTAGGTGTGGTAATTACCATAATTTCAAAGTAATGAATATTTCAAGATATCTGAGATAACTACAGTGTGATATGAAAATATCTAATTTCTTGTGGACAAAATCACAGGTACTACAAGTACCTGTAACATTTATAATTGTAGAAATGCTAAATTTTGGCAAGAAGTTAGTAAAAACAAAGTTGTGATTTTTTTTTTTTTCATCCAAGTTTAGGCTTCCACTCCCTTCCCCCTAAGTTTGTCTATGAATGCCTTCAGGGTTTCTGGACCCAAGATAAGAACCCTGGTAGAGTAGGTAATTCTCAACTATCTTTCTTAAGGATGACATAAACAATAACAACAATGACAAAAACTAATAAAAATACTTATCAACATCAAGGAGATAATCCAGTAATCATTCAGACCAGCAAGTTTGTCTCATCCTGGCCCTTGACCAAGACCTCTGGTTGATGGGTCCTTCGATGTTACCTCTTTCAATCCCCTTCTAGAAGATCAGTTATTTTAGAAATTGATAGTAATTTCTTGTTATTTGATTATGGTTCTACATGTACTTATTTTACTTAAAGTAGAATCTAAATTTTTCATGAAATTAATATCATTCTTTCTTGAATTTATGCAGGCATCATATCTCAATAATATTCAGTTAGTTTACAAGCAAAATATGTCCTGTGAACAAAGAATGCTTAAGAACGCAATAGGCCTCGAATTGAAAATGACTTAGCCTGAGCTTGAAATCATTACTAAAATCATGAAATTATTCTGCCCAAACATGGAACAACAGAAAAGGCTTAAGCATTCCTTAAAGGTTATAGTTGCATAGTTTTAGAGGTGTTTGATTATAGAAAGGAATAGCCACAAAAAGATATCATGTAGGAGCAGCAGGTGCCATGTCCAGCCACGATGCTGGCAAGAAGCCCCTGAATCAGCGCAGATGTAGGACAAGGAGATGGATGAGGGTAGATGAGGCTTCAAAGAAGAAACAGAAAGAAGAGCAGAAGATTCTTGAGGAGCTGAAAGCAAAGGCCCACGTGGCAGGGGCTCCTGGCCACAGGTGGAATTAAGAAATCTGGTGAAAAGTAAGCTGTTCCTTGTGCTTGAGGCGATGGTGACCCTTGATACCATTTTTGTTTAAATGTCTGGATTCTCTGCTGTAACATCTTTTGCCACCTATAGCTAGAAAAGAAAGAAAAAAAAATATGTATGATGTGTTTAAAACATCCAACAACTTGTATTATTGAAAATATTTTAATTTAAAATGTAGATTTTAAAATAGCATTTTTTATTACTCCGGAAGTGCTCACTTTTCCTAATACATATTTTCCTGATAATCTCTTCAGAAGGTTAATTCATTATCATAGTTTTGATTATCAAAATTGTACTCAGAACTAAGTAAAAACAGTTTATCAAGGGTCATCAGCATAGAGGAAGATTGACTTTCAAGATGGTACAGGATAATAGAGCTGATGGCCTTTAAACTGGGTTTCCACATGGGACTTGGTAGATGGTAATGTGGAAAAATTCATTCCTGTTCTAGGCTGGAGAAATAATACAAGCAAATACTGAAAGAGGTGGGCAAGCATGTTTTACTCAGGGAACATGTGCAGTCTGAATAGCTGGGTGTGGTGCAATTCTGTAGGGGCCAGATTGTTGAAGCCTTACTTCCAGTGCTAAGAAGTTTAACCATTGTTTTGTAATTATTGGAAATAAATAAACTTTTCCTTTTTAAAAAAAAAAATTAGAACATATGAACAAATCTGCATTTTAGGAAAATAATTCGGAAGGATGACTTGAAAAGGGAAGACACTAGAGACAAAGATCAGTAAGGACTGGTAAAGTGTTCTAGGTAGAGACTTAGACTTTGCCATTGGTTATTGGGAAGGATGAGTTGGAGTCAAAGGACATTTTAGAGTACAGATTTTGAAAAATTAGAGAATGAGGAAAAGAACAGAGTCACAAATGACTGAGGTTTGTAGCCTGACTGATTGGAAAAGGTTGTATCAGTAATGGAAGTAGAAATCAAAAAAGGCACAGCATGTTTTAGTGGAAAGGAAATTTTGGTCTTGGGCTCAGTGTAGTGTTGTCTTTCTTTGTAGAAAAATATAGCTGTTTATTCCAAATTCTTATCTGAGGCTCAGTTAAAAAGTTTGAGTTCAAATGAAGTTTTGGGAGTCAAACATTGGAGCAGAAAGCTGAAGAGGTGCCAGCTGCTTTGCAGAGGTATAGTAGGATGGTGTTTAAGAAGAGATGATTGATGTGGCAATTAGGAACTTATTGATTATCTTAAAGGAACAATTTCATTAGACTAGACATTTTCAAACTTTAGTGTACATAAGAATTACCTGGGAAGCTTGTAGATTTGGGAACTCTTCACCATAGGTCTCTAGGACAATGGCAGGACCTGGAAGTCTGCCTTTGTAAGCACTCAGCTGATGATAATGAAGGTAATGATAATGGCAACTGACATATATTGAGGACTTCTTAGATGCCAGGCACTGTTCTAAGTTAATTACGTTTATAATCATGGTCTTATAAGAACTCTATTAAGTATGTACTGTAATTGCCCTATTTTACAAATGAGAAATGGAATCACAAGGAGGTTGAATAACTTTCCCAAATTTACATAGCCAGGAAATGGTGGATCTGCCACCCGTGATCTCGGTCACTCTGTTATTTCGAAGGAGTGCTGAGAATCAGTACCTTAGAACAGGGCTCATCAGAGGTACTTGTAGGAGGGCCATTGGCCCAGCCTCATATCCACCAAGGCCCTTTGTCGTATTTATTTCTGTGGGTGTTTTTAAAGGCATTGCTTTGTTTCATGTTGCAATTCTTGTAACACTATGTTGCATAATTTTTCATTTTCTTTGAGCCTTAGAAAAAGTGTAAGTGATCAGGCTTCTCTTCTAGTGAGTGATGGCAGAGGAAGCTGGCTTGTGACGATTGAGTTGCTAAGGGGAGGCGAGGAAGTCAAAGTAGCTAGGGTTTGGAGGTTAAGGATTAGTGGCAGGTCCAGAAGTGTACGGAGAAGGGTCTTAAGGCTGGCAGTCCCAGGACGGGGAGCTGTGGTTTTAAAACAAAAACAGTGATTTTACTTAGAGTTATGTTTATTTATACTGGTTTGAAGGGCGTTGGGCCTGGGATATAGAAGTAAATAATTGGGCTTAGCATGGGGTCAGGGAGAGATTGCTAAAGCCCTATAAAACTACCCTTTGGTACCCCCAACTACGGACAGAATGGAAATGGTATGGTAGATGGTGAAATTGTGTGGAGGAAATGGTATTTTTACTTTAGGGGCTATTTATACATGTTTATAGATGACAAGGAAGTAGAAAACAAGATTTAAATATTACTGGAGAGAGACATCTTAACCAATGGGAGGGCAATATCAAAGGGTATGGGAAAGGATGGTAAGATTAGAAAAGCAAAAAATTAGGACATTACCTACTCTGACACAACTAGGAAAAAGAGTTCATATCAAAAAATTCTGAGAAATACTGAACTGATGATAGGAAGGTTAAAGACTTTCAAAAAGGAATGATCTCTAGCTCTTTTATTAAGTAGGTAGTGCAAGGTTATCTGTTCCCATTAAGGCCAGGGGATTTGAGAGTGGTGTATATGACCTGATCATTATGTATATTTGTAGATCTTGGCATTGATAAAAACAAAAAATAATAGAAATATTTAAAAATCTTATAGAATGTTTCAGTATTTAGGATTAAAATAGTTCATGTTAACTATTGTTTCTGAGGTGTGTGTGTGTGGGGGGGGGTTGGAAGACTGATTCCAGGAGGGGGCAGCAGTGCTGTAAGCATTTAATTGGGTATATCCTATCTCTGTTCACTTGGCTTTTAAAAATTAAGTAATAATGTGTTTTCTGTCTTTGTTACCTTAACTAATGGAAAAAAATAGTCTATAAAGCTATTTAATAATCTTACAATCTATTCATTTATTAGTCTCACATTACTAAACATGGCAATTGTAGAAAATAGAAAAGTATTAAAAATTATCGTCATGTATAATAGTTCTATTTGAAATATTTTGGTATGATTTAGGCCTAATTTTGTCCTGACTCTGTGTGATTTGTATAATAAGAAAAATTTTTTTTTTTAAAAAAAGACTTACCAGCTTAAATAGCTTTTGAAATATAAACTGTGGGAATAGATGACTAATTGGGCTTGGTGAAAGAATTTTTAACATATTAAGATTAATTTTTATTGAGCATTGGCCTAATTGAAAAAGGCTAAGCTTACATGTTAAAATAATTTGGCAATCTAACTACAGATTCAAAATTTCTGAAAATGTAAATAAATTAAAATGTAGGCAGCGTTTCACCATCTGTAATGAATTAGCATTCCATTTTCACCAGCTGCTACTTGGGTTTATGAAGCTGACTCAGGATCTGAACACACTGGTGGGTTGCTGCTGAAAAATATAAGAATCTGTAGTTTAAAACTAGGAAGGCTGGACAGTGATTAGAAAAATCACTGCAATTTTAAGCAGCAGATTCTTCCACTTGGGCCAGGAAATAGAGGTATATTTTCTGTGCAGACGTTGCCAGTACAAATGAGGAAGATGGGCTACTACTAGCTGCTAACCTGTCAGCACATTCAGGATACCACTACTGTTGGGTGTGGAGTCATCCTGGGAGGAAAAGAAAAAACTTTTTTAGCAATGGTCTCTTATGTAGCACACATATTTTAGGCACAATGGCAATATTTATTATACACTGATGGGAAATGTTTGCCCTGAATTTAATTAAGTTCATTAATATTTTTTCTTCTTGTATTATTTCATTTACAAAGCTTTTATTTTGAGCATATGGGAAATAATTATTTCTTGGAAAGAATATGAATTTGGAAGTCAGACAGACCTGATGTGAGTTCAGATTTTGTTGCTTCTTAACCATGTGATCTCATCAGACAAATTGCTTAAACTTTCTGAGCCTCAGTTTCCTCATCTGTAAAAGAGCAATATTAATGTCTACCTGGTAGAGTTGTTAGGACATTTCACATTCATTGGAAAGCCATCTCAGTCTGATACTGTTTCTACACATTTGAAAATGTGTTAATAAAGGGAGAATGACATTAGTGGACTGTTTCGATCACTGTGCCATTCTGAGGAAATAATGCTTATCTAGATGATCTGTTGAGGACATGCACTATGGTAAGATCTGTGATGCTATGAATAGTAACCAGGAAATAGATATGAAGTTTTAGCATTTGCTATATAAATAGTGGTATATTCCTTTCACAGATAAGAAATTACTTTTGGGCTGGCCCTGTGGCTCACTTGGGAGAGTGCAGTGCTGGTAGCGCTGAGGTCGTGGGTTCGGATCCTATATAGGTCCTATGTAGGGATGACCAGTGCGCTCACTGGCTGAGCGTGGTGCAGAGGACGCCGAGAAAGGAAAGGGTTGTGATCCCCTTACCGGTCAAAAAAAAAAAAAAAAAAAAGAAATTACTTTTATGTATGTTTTATTACCATTTTTCTTTTCATGTAGACCTATTAAAAGGACAGATTTTTAGTGAAAGTTTTTGTTTCTTTTAGAATTGAAACATTTTTGTCTTTTTAAATTTATTTATTAAAACATAGTTGATTGTACATATCTATGGGATACAGTGCCGAATATCAATACCTGTGTGCAATATGTGATGCTTGTCAGGATTATTAGCATATTCAACATTACACAATGTAATCATTTTTTGTGGCCCTTTATCATTTCTCTCTTAACCCCTACTCTCTCCCCCTTTCCCACATTTGGTGTCTTAAATGCATATATTGTCAGGTTTTGGTAAGTAAATATATTCTGATTCTATAAGTAGTAACAGACCTAGAATTCAGCGTATGATCCTTAAACATTTTGTTTTTTATCCTCATATTGATGAAGACGGTTTTCTTCTGAGTATTTTGTTTTAACACCTTTAATTAATGAAAACAAAATTGACCAATTCCCAGTATGGTATACACCCACCCACATCTATTTCTCTCCCCGCCCCTGCCTCTTTATTATCAATCTTCATATTACAAATTAGAATTCTAGATATTATAAATTTACATGCCAGGCAGAACCAGCTAAAAGAATCAATACACTTATTTAATCAACACATTTATTTAGCATATACTATGTTCTAGATATTGTATGATGCAGTGGTGACAGTTACAATTCTGGCCTCTGAGAGCTTACATTCTGATGGGGGACTGTGTGGGCTGCCATGAATAATAATGAGTAAGCGTTTACCTTGTCTCATCAGTCCTGTGATGGGGAAGACTCAAGTGGTTTAGGGAAACTTTCCTGCCGGTGGTGATGTAAAATATGAAACACTTCACCAGAAATATGTTAGTGACAGCACTTATGACTCAAGAATATAAAAATACCTCTATTGTTAATTAAGGTAGTGATTCTGACCCTGACAGAGCTGCAAATGTTGTATATAAATCTTTACAATCTAAAACCTAACAAGATACAAGGAATTTTTGGTCTAATATCTTGAAAATATCTTTGGAGTTTTCAGATCCTCCCTTTATCTAAAATTGCTGTCCTGTTCTCATCATCACAGAATCTTCAGGTGTCCTCACAGGCTGAGCAGGACCGAGATGTACCTAACTGGCCATTACATGGGCCAGCCTGAGCTCACTGCCCTGGGCTAAGACCTGTGTCATTGATTTACTAGTGACTCATCTGTATTGCCTTGGCTGGCCCTGACTCTGCTTCCTCAGGTGTAGTTCGGTATGAACTCAGAGAACCTGTTTGTGACCCTAGATTAGTTCTGTGTGCATTTCTTGCTGTTACTCATCCACGCATGACTCATGACTTGGTCCTTGTTTTGGACTTGTGCATTAGAGTCACTCTTAATTGAGCCTTCCTTCTCCTAGAAGCAATCGCTTACTTACCCTGTTTTGACTTGGCCTTTGAATGTTCAAAGTGTCTATATTTGGCTTTGTATGATTATAATCCTAGCTCCTAGGCTGGGAATTTAGGCCATTTATGATCTCCGTTTCTGGCCCTAACCACCCTACATCCATCCTGCTGCTCCTGTCAAACACACTTACTTATACTTTTCCGAATGTGCCTCAAGCTTTCCTACCAAAATCATGGGTCTTTGCTGACCCTATTTTCTTCCTTTGGAGTGAGCTCAAAATTGCCATGTCAGTTTTGGAACTTGCCTTGATTTCTCCTACCAGAAATAATTTCTCCCTTCTTGGCACTATTGTATGTTTAATGATATTTTACTTTTTCCACTTTGCATTGTAGTTATTTGTGTTATGTCTTATCACCCCTACTAGATTGTAAGGTGTTTTTATATATATCCCGTATAGTGTCTTCTACATATAGATTCTGTGCAAAATTTCTTTTAATTTTTAATTTATTTTTTTATTCTTGATTATACATATTTATGGGGTGCAGAGTTGACTATCAATATTTGTGCACAGTATGTGATGATCAAATCAATATTATTAGCATGCTCATCATTACAGATCATAGTTATTCTTAGTTTCCCTTACCCAGTTACTCCCTAACCGGCTCCCATCCTCCTTTCCCACCTCCAGGAGCTGTAGGTCTGTTCTCTCCTTCTGAAAGTTCACCATTTTATTGTGATTTGTTTTTTCTTGTCGTCTTGTCTTCCTTCCTTCCTTCGTTCCACTTATGTATGAAGACATGTGGTATTTCTCTTTCTGTGCCTGGTTTATTTCACTTAACATAATTTTCTCCAAGCTAATCCATGTTGCTGTGAGTGGTGGAATTTCATTCTTTTTTATGGCTGAGTAGTATTCCATTGTGTATATATACCACATTTTCCTTATCCAGTTGTCCGTTGATGGACATTTACGTTGATTTTATAACTTGCCAATTGTAAATAGAGCTGAGATGAACATGGGAGTGCAGGTATCTCTTGGATATGATGATTTCCATTCCTTTGGCTATATACCCAGAAATGGGATTGTTGTATTGTATGGCAGTTCTATCTGTAGTTGTTTGAGAATACAGTAATTTTTGAGGTAGACAAAGTTAGGAACTTTAAGTATTACTATGATTGATTACACAGATTGGCACAGGGCCCCACCTATAATTCTTGCAAAGGGATCTTCCCAAATCCATATTGAAAGAAACAAAACTCAACTCTTAGTAGGTAGCTGAATGACAAATTGGATTTTGGCTACAGGCTTGAGTCTTTTCTCACTTTCTCTCCATGCATTGTCTTCCCAGTTATTGCTTTTTTTGCGGGGGGTGGCTGGCAGGTTTGGGGATCTGAACCTTTGACCTTGGTGTTAGAAGGCTGTGCTCTAACCAACTGAGCCAACAAGCTACCCCTCCTCCCACAATTTGTAGCACTTTAGTCTAGACAAGTATGACTAATTCCAAGCAGATGCATCCTTAGTGGTCCCAAAGATTCTCACCCTTTGCTACAGTTACCTCCCCTTGCATGTGGGTGGGACCTATGAATATGATCAGCTATCCCTCCAGTGATAATATAGCCACTAGATACATCTGGCTATTGAACATTGAAATGTGGTGAGTGTGACTGAGTAACTGAATGTTTTATTTATTTAATTTTATTTAATGTAAAAATAAATAGTCACACTGGCTAGTATCAGCTCTAGTTAATAATGTGCTTGCCAAAGTATTTGGGGTAAAGTGTACTGATGTCTGCATCTTACTTTGAAATGCGTGAAAAATATAAGATTGATAGTTATGTAGTAAAGCAAGTATACTGCATTGTTTATCTTAGAATCTAGGTAGTGGGTATATGGGGTTCACTTTAAAATTATTTCAACTTTTTCTGTATATTTAAAAAGTTTCATGACAATATAAGAGGAAACCTTTCAACAGACTTTACTGAAAATATAATTATACCTAGTAAAGAAAAAGTCCAGGACCAGATGGCTTCACCAGTGAATTCTACCATATATTTAAAGAAGACTTAGTCCCAGTCCTTTTCAAATTCATCCAAAAAATACAAGAGGAGGTAACATTTTCTAACTCATTGTCTGAGGCCAGTATTGCCCTGATACCAAAGAAAGAAAAAGACACCAGGAGAAATGAAAGTTAGAGATTGTTATCTCTTATGAATATATATGCAAAAACCCAGAGCAAAAATATTAGCAAACCAAATCTAACAGCATATTAAAAGGGTTATACACCATTACCAAGTGGGATTTATCTCAGGAATGCAAGGGTGATTTAACATAAGAAAATCAATCAATGTAATACACCATGTTAGTATAACAAAGGAAAAAAAATAGTGATTCTCTCAATTGATGTAGAAAAGGCATTTGGCAAAATTCAACACCTCATCATGATGAAGATGCTCAGAATACTATAAATAGAAGGGAATTTCCTCAACATAATATAGGACATTTCTGAAAACCCCACAGTTGGCATCCTACTCATGGGAAAAGACTGAATGAAAGCTTTGGCCCTTAGATCAGGGACCAGATAAGGGTGCCCACTTTTACTACTGCTATTCAACATTGTTCTGGAATTTCTATTGAGAGCAACTAGATAGGAAAGAGAAGTAAAATGCACCCAAGTTGAAAAGGAAGAAGTAAAACTATCTCTGTTCACAGATTACATGATCCTATATATAGGAAATCACAAAGGATCTATGATACAAGAAAGCTACTAGAGCCCAAGAAATGAGTTTAACAAAATTGTAGGTTACAATATCAACACATAAAAATCAGTAGTGTTTCTCTACATCAGCAGTAAACAATCTGAAAGGGAAATTAAGAAAGCAATTTTATTTACATTAGCATCTAAAAGAATAATATATCTAGGAATAAATTTAACCAAGGAGGTGAAAGAATTATACACTAGAAACTGCAAAACATTACCAAAAGAACTTAAAGAAGACCTAAATAAAGGTAAAGACATTGATGTTCAGGGACAGGAGGACTTAATATTGTGAAAATGTCAGTATGCTACTCAAAGTGATCTACAGATTTAACACGATCTCTATCAAAATTTCTATAGCCTTTTTAACAGAAATATAAAAGCTGATTCTCAAATTTATGTGCAATTGCAAGGTCCCTGAATCACCAAAACAATCTTTAAAAAAGAATAAAAGTGGAGGATTAACATTTCCCAATTTCAAAACTTTCTGCAGAGCTATAGTAATCAGAACAAGGTGGTACTTGCATAGGAATAGACATATAGATCAATGAAATGGAATTGAGAGTTCAGAAGTAAACCCATACATTTATAGCCAATTGATTTTTGATAAGGGTACCAAGTCCATCAATGAGGAAAGATAGTCTCTTCACCAGGGGGTACTGGGACAACTGGACACTGTATGTACTGAGATCCATATACAAAAGGATGCAGTTTAACCCCTACCTCCCACCATATACAAAAATTAATTCAAAATGGGTGAACAACCTAAATATAAGAGTTAAAACAATAAGACTCTTAGAAAAAAATCATAGGGGTAAGTCTTTATGAACTTGGATTTGTCAGTGGATTCATAGATATGACACTAAAAGTGCAAGAAAAATTGGACTTCATCAAAATTTGAAACTATCATGCAGCAAAGGACATTATCATGTAACTGAAAATACAATCTATAGGATGTGAGAAAATATTTGCAAATCATGACTTTCATAAAGAGTTTAATATCCTGACTGTATAGGACACCCACAACTCAACAACGAGAAGACAATTAGCCCCATTAGAAATTGGGCAAAGGACTTGAATAGACATTTTTTGAAAGAAGATAAGCATACAAAAAGATTCTCAAAACATCATTAGTTATTAGTGAGATGCAAATCAAAACCACGGTGAGATACCCTTTACACCTACTAGGATGGCTGTAACTAAAAAAAAATAGAAAAAAACAAGTGGCAAGAGTGAGAAGAAATTGAAACCCTTGTGTATTACTGGTGGGAATGTAAAATAGTGCAGCTACTGTGGAAAACAGTTGGCTCTTCTTCAAAAAGTTAAACATAGTACTACAGCAACCCCAGCCCAGGCCAGTCCGTGCCACCCAGAGAGACCCAAGAGCTGCTGGGCTCACAGGGCCCTGAACCACCCACACTAGAACAGGCAGGTGCTATGCCGTGGGAACCCAAGCCTGGGCCAGGCTGCGCTACCCAGAGAGGCCTGAGCTGCCAGCCCACAGCCCCTGAGCAGATGCCCCAAATTGGCAGTCCCTGCAGGATCCAAGCCAGACACTAGGGTTAAATGAGTGGACCATGAAATCCTCTGCCACAATGACTAAACATCAAAGGAAAGATACCAGAAATATGAAAAATCAAGAAAGTATGACACCACCAAAGGAAAATAATAACTCTCAAGCTCTAGATCCTATAGAACAGGAAGTCCTTGAAATGACTGACAAGGAATTTCGAGTAGCAATTCTAAGGAAACTAAATGAGGTACAAGAAAATTCAGTCAGACAGCACAATGAATGAGAAAAAGTATACAGGAACTGGAAGAAAAAATTTGCAAAGAAATCAGTGCCCTGAAAAAGAATGTAGCAGAGCTTGTGGAGCTGAAAGAGTCATTCATCAAAATAAAAAACACAACAGAGAGTTTAACCAGCAGGCTAGAACAAGAAGAAAAGAGAATTTCTGACCTTGAACACAGGCTGTTTGAAATAATGCAGGCAGACCAAAAAAAAAAAAAAAAAGGAAAAAAGAATTTTAAAAAATTGAGGAAAATCTAAGAGAGGTAACAGACAACCTTAAGCTCTCAAATATCCTAATCATGGGTATTCCAGAGGGGAGGAAAAAGGAAATGGCACTGAAGACTTATTCAATGAAACAATAGCAGAAAACTTCCCAGGTATAGGGAAAGACACAGATCTTCAGATTCAAGAGGCCCAAAGATCCCCAAACATATTCTACCCAAAAAGGTCCTCTTTGAGACATGTTATAGTCAAATTGGCAAAACTCAAAGACAAGGAGAGAATCTTAAAAGCTGCCAGAGAGAAGCATCAAGTCACCTATAAGGGAGGCCCAATCAGACTAACATTAGACTTTTCCTTGGAAACCTTAAAAGCCAGAAAAGAATGGGATAATATATTCAGAATACTAAAGGACAAAAATTGCCAGCCAAGAATACTTTACCCAGCAAGGCTATCCTTCCAAAATGAAGGACAAATAGTATATTTCTCAGACAAACAAAAACTGTACGAGTTCATTACCACATGACCAGCCTTACAAGAAATTCTCAAGGGAGTACTAGCTTTGGTACCTGAAAAACAACCATCACTGCCATAAATACTCAAGAAAGAACCAAACCCACTAGTAAAATAAAAATGTTAACAATAAAGAGAAAAAAAAGTTTATCTACCAGCCCAATAAACCAACAACCACAGAAGGCAAACAGTAAATCAGAAAGAAAGGAACAAAAGATACTTAAGACATCCAAAGAAAAATCAATAAAATGCTAGGAGTAAATCAACACCTTTCAATAACAACTGTAAATGTAAAAGGATTAAATTCTTCACTCAAAAGACAAAGACTGGGGCTGAGCCCATGGCGCACTCGGTAGCGTGCTGCGCTAGCAGCGCGGCGACGCTCCCGCCACGGGTTCGGATCCTATGTAAGAATGACCGGTGCACTCCCTGGCTGAGCGCCGGTCACGAAAAAAAAAAAAAAAAAAAAAGACACAGACTGACTAACTGCATTAAAAAGGTGGACCCAACAATATGCTGCCTCCAAGAGACTCACCTCAATTGTAAAGACACACATAGACTAAGAGTCAAAGGATAGAAAAATATATATAATGCAACTAGAAATGAAAAACGAGCTGAAGTAGCTATTCTTATATCAGATAAAATAGACTTTAAACCAAAAACCATAAAAAGAGATAAAGAAGACCACTATATGGTGATTAAAGTATCTATCCATCAAGAAGACATAACAATCATAAATATATATGCACCCAACAGTGGAGCAGGCAAATTTATAAAGCAAATACTATTAGACCTAAAGAATGAGATAGACACTAATACAGTAACAGGAGGGGACCTGAACACCCCACTCTCAATATTAGACAGATCATCTAGGCAGAAAATCAATAGAAAAACACAGGATCTAAACAACACTTGAGATCAATTGGACTTGGCAGATATCTATAGAACATTCCATCCAACAACCTCAAACTGTTCATTCATTCTCCAGGATAGACCACAGTTAGGTCACAAAGTCTCAACAAATTCAAAAAAATTGGAATTATTTCATGTATTTTTTCAGATCATAATGGACTAAAATTAGAAATCAATAACAAAACTCTAGAAACTATACAAATACATGGAAATTAAACAACATTCTACTTAATGACATATGGGTCCAAGAAGAAATTAAGCAGGAAATCAAAAAATGTATTGAAACTAATGAAAATAATGAAACATCGTACCGAAACCTGTGGGGTACAGCAAAAGCAGTACTAAAGGGGAAATTTATTGCATTAAATGCTTACTTCAGAAGAATGGAATGATGGCAAGTAAACAACCTAACATTTCACCTTAAAGAACCAGAAAAACAAGAATAATCCAAGCCCAAAGTTAGCAGACAGGAAGAAATAATTAAGATCAGAGCAGAACTAAATGAAATAGAAACCATCAAAATGATAGAAAAGATCAATGAAACAAAAAGTTGGGTTTTTGAGAAGATACGTAAAATTGACAAACCTTTAACAAGGCTAACTAAGAAAAGAAGAGAGAAGAACGAAATGAAAAAGGTCATATTACAACTGGTATCTCAGAAATACAAGGAATCATTACAGACTACTATAAACAACTGTTTGCCAACAAATATGAAAATCTGGAGGAAATGGATAAATTTCTAGACACACACAAACTACCAAAACTGAGCCAAGAAGATATAGAAAATCCGAACAGACCAATAACAGTAAAAGAGATTGAAGCTGTTATCAGAAGGCTCCACAAAAAGAAAAGCCCAGGACTGGATGGGTTCACCGCACAATTCTACCAAACCTTCAAAGAGGAATTGATACCAATTCTCAACAAACCATTTCAAAAGATTGAAAGAGAGGCCATCCTCCCAAACTCATTCTGTGAGGCAAATATCACCCTGATACCAAGACCAGACAAGGATACAACCAAAAAAGAGAACTATTGGACAATATCCTTGATGAATGTAGGTGCAAAAACCCTCAATAAATACTAGCTAACAGAATACAGCAACACATACACAAAATTATACACCATGATGGGATGCAAGGTTGGGTCAACATACACAAATCAATAAATGTGATACACCACATCAATAAAATCAAAGACAGAGACCATTTGATCATCTCTATAGATGCTGAAAAAGCATTTGACAAAATTCAACATTCGTTCATGATAAAGACTCTACAAGTTAGGTATAAACGGAAAGTATTTCAACGTAATTAAAGCCACATGTGATAAGACCATGGCCAATATCATCCTGAATGGGGATTTTCCCTTAAGGTTTCCCTGAAAACTTTTACCTTAAGAACAGGAACCAGACAAGGATGCCCACTCTCACCATTCCTGTTCAACATAGTGTTGGAAGTACTAGACAGAGCAAACAGAGAAGAGATGGAAATAAAGGACATTCAGATTGGAAAAGATGAAGTCAAACCTGCCCCTGTTTGCAGATGATATGATTCTATATATCAAACAGCCTAAAGTTTCCACAAAAAACTCTTATAGTTGATAAATGATTTCAGCAAATTTTCAGGATACAAAATCAACACACAAAAATCAGTAGCATTTCCATACTCCAGCAGTGAACATCTAGAAAAAAGAAATCAAGAAAGCTAGCTCATTTAAAATAGCCACCAAAAAAATAAAATACTTAGGAATAAAGTTAAAAATAAAACAAAAGAAAAAGGTTACGGAAACTAGTCTGAGCTGAGAGGAGGGTGGCTGTTTACAAGTCTGTACACTAAACTAATCCATAGACAGTCTTCTAGAGAGGTGGATGCTGACGGAGAGAAGTGGAGTATGTACAAATGCTTGTGCCACAATGACTCCTCCCGCAGCTCCGCGGCATGATACATACAACCAGTCTGTGTCACTAGGCCTGCCGAGGCACCTTTAAACTATGAAGATTTCTAGTTTAGTAAACTGAAGCTGCAGGGTGCCAGGGGATGGGGCAGCTTCATTTGCGACTGCTCTTTATTCTGCATTTTTAACTGTTCATTGTAAAATCATCCTATTCTTTCCTAGCTTTAACTATTAGAAATTCTTTAATAGTTTTCCTTTCAGTTAGTGAGCTCTTCTCCTTGTAGCCCTGAAGGGTCATTGTATTCTGTATCAATGCGTGGCATGATACAACTAATTTAAGAGTCTTTTATAAATAAAGTTTGCATTAACTGTAAAAAAAAAAAAGGAATAAAGTTAACTAAGGATGTGAAAAATCTCCATGATGAGAACTACAAACCACTGTTGAGAAAAATTAAAGAGGATACAAGAAGATTGAGAGATATCCCATGCTCTTGGATTGGAAGAATTAACACTGAAAATGTCCATAGTACCCAAAGTCATCTGTAGATTCAATGCAATCCCCATTCAAATTTCAATGACATTTTTCTCAGAAATGGAAAAAACTATCCAGACATTTATACAGAATAACAAAAGACGATGCATGGCCAAAGCAATCCTGAGCAAAAATAAATAAATAAAGCTGGAGGCATAACAGTACCTGACTTTAAACTATACTACAAAGCTATATTAACTGAAACAGCATGGTCCAGGCATAAAAACAGACACACAGATCAATGGAATAGAATAGAGAATCCAGAAATCAACCCATACACGTACAGCCATCTGATCTCTGACAAAGACACCAAGTGTACACACTGGGGAAGAGACTGTCTTTTCAGCAAATGGTGCTGGGAAAACTGGATATTTATATGCAGGAGGATGAAACTAGATCCGTACCTCTCACGATATACAAAAATCAACTCAGAATGGATTAAGGAATTGAATATACATCCTGAGACAATAAAACTCCTTAAAGAAAACATAGGGGACACACTCCAGGAAGTAGGATTGGGTACATACTTCATGAATGCGACCCCAGAGCACAGGCAACCAAAGGAAAAATAAACAAATGGGATTATATCAAACTAAAAAGCTTCTGCACAGCAAAAGGAACAACTAACAGTGAAAAGACAACCACCGGAGTGGGAGAAAATATTTGGAAAATATACATCTGACAAAGGATTAATAATTATAGTATACAAAGAACTCAACTTTACAGCAAAAAAAACAAGTAACCCTATTAAAAAGTGGGCAAAGTTGCTGAATAGGCATTTCTCAAAGGAAGATACACGAATGGCCAACAGACACATGAAAAAATGCACAACATCACTCAGCATTTGGGAAATACAGATCAAAACCACTTTGAGACACCATCTCACTCCAGTTAGGATGGCTGATATCCAAAAGACCGAGAATGATAAATGTTGGCAAGGTTGCAGAGAAAACGGAACCCTCATACACTGCAAAATGGTGCAGGCTTTATGGAAAATGGTATGGAGGTTCCTCAAACAACTACAGGTAGATCTACCATATGACCCAGGTATTCCACTGCTGGGAATATACGTAGAAGAATGGAAATCATCATGTTGAAGGGACATCTGTACTCCAGTGTTTATTGAAGCACTATTTACAGTAGCCAGGAGTTGGAACAAGCCCAAATGTCCATCATCAGATGAGTGGATAAGGAAACTGTGGTATATCTACACAGTGGAATACTATTATGTTATAAAAAAGAATGAAATACTACAATTTACAGCAACATGGATGGACTTAGAAAAATTATAGTAAGTGAGATAAGTCAGGCAGAGAAAGAGAAATACAACATGTTCTCACCTATTTGTGGGAGCTAAAAATAAATATGGAAACAAATGGTGGGGGGTGGGCGTGGAAGAATGCACAACAATCACAACAATTCTTTGAACTTGTTAAGACAAGTGAACAGATATGATGTTGACGGGGGAGGGGGAAAGGAAGGGGGGAAAGAGTAATTGGTAAAGGGAGATGAAAATCAATTATATTACATACTGATAAAATAAAAAAAATTTAAAAATCTACCTTTTAGAGACATTAAAAAAAATTAAACATAGAATTAACACACGACCCAGCGATTTCACTCCTAAAAGAATATATATCCAAAAGAATTAAAAACAGATTCAAGCGGACACTCCTATACCACCATTCGTTGCAGTGTTATTCACATTAGCCAAAAGTTAGAAATAGCCCACATTGGTGAATGGATAAACATAATATCATAAATATGCACAATTCAGTATTATTAGGCCATAAAAAGGAATGAAGTTCTGATACATGGAACAGCATGATGAACCCTGAAAACATTATGATAAATGAAATAAAGCAGACACAAAAGGACAAATATTGTATGTTTTTACTTATATGAAATATCAAGGATAGGCAAATAATAGAGACAGGAAGTCAGCTAGAGGTTGCCAGGGGCTGGGTAGAAGGAGGAATGGGACGTTATTGTTTAATGAATATAGGGTTTCTCTTTAGGGGATAAACGAGTTTTGGAAATAGTGGTGATAATTGCATAGCATTATGAATGTAATAAATGTCACCAAAGTGTAAAACAATTATTAAAAAGCACTGTAGTCAAGCCATAGGCTGGGAGAAAATATTCACAGTACATTTATTTGGCAATAGATTGATAGCCAAGATTTAAAGAATTTTTACAACTTAATAATAGAGAGAAAAAACTGAATTTTAAAATGGGCAAAATATTTGAAAAGATACTTCACAAAAGAAGATACAAAGCACCAAAAAGTACATTAAAAATGCTCAACATCATGAGCCATGAGGGAAATGCAAATTCAAATTACAATAAGATACTACTACACATTCAGTATGATCAACAAAATGTAAAAGATTGGCAGCACTAAATGTTGGTAATGATGTGGAACAACTGGAATTCTTACACATTGTTGTTGGGGACTGGGGTTTCCAACCACTTTGGAAAAACTTCTGACAGTTTCTTATAAAAGTAAACATACACTTGGCTTTTGATTCAGCAATTCTACTCACTTACTGAAGAGAAATGGGGGAAAAAAAGATTACAAAAAGACTAGTACAAGAATGTTTATAACTTTATTCATAATAGCCCAAATTAGAAACAGTATCCATCCATAGAAGCATGGGTAAACAAAGTGGAGGTAATTCACAAAGTGGAATATTATTTAGTAATTAAAAGGAATTAATTATTGATTCAAGCAATAACAGATTTAATTTGACAATATGCTAAGTGAAAGAAGTATTACACAAAAAATGCTCTGGGTATGATTCCATTTACGTGAATTTTTGGAACAAGCAAAACTAATCTGTGGTGGAAAAAAAAATCAGAATATTTGTTGCATGCAGGCATGGGGCTGGGGAGAGATTGTCTGATAAGGAGCACAGGATCACTTTCCAGAGGAATGGTAGTGCCCTATATCTTGAGAGTAGTTTGGTTTACACATATACATTGGTCAGAACTCATTTAAGATCTCTGTGCATTTCATTGCATATGAATTTTGCATCAAATAAAAAAAAGTAGTTAATGATGTGAAAGAAAAAATAATCCTGAGCTTCGAATATGATAGTCATGCAATGACATAAAACAACGGCACGTTTATGGGACTGTTAGCACTTGCCTTGGCCAGTTTCAGCCTGATGTTTTACAGTGCAGTCACCACGAAGTGCTGAAAGCTACCTGTTAATGTTTCTTATTGCTTAATTATCAATTTGTAGACTCTAAGCAAGTGTGCACAAATAGTGTTTATGGAGGTTTTACTTCTCAAGAACTTCCTCTCTACTGATAAAAAATTAGTGTCCATATTGGAACATCGTAAGTAGTTGTGAAGAAAAAAGTGCTCACAATATATGTAGAAGAATCTGTGTGCAGTAGATAAGTTGATATTTTCAGGAAAGAGAAAACTTTTATAAAAACACTTTCTTCTGTTCATGGCCATTGTAGTCTTATACAATCTGATGGAAAATAAATATAGTGTAGTTATCCGAACCTTCCAAGGATATTCAGAGTTTTCACTTCTGTGCTTTCTAGTGTTTCTTTAACATTCCTTAAAATAGGAATCAACTGAAGTATTGGTTCAAGATATATTTCCCCTTGGTCTGTTTGGGATGGGGATCCTGATATTAGTATTTTTAGCAAGTACGTCAGGTGATTTGGATCAAATTGTTTGGGAGACATTGCATTTAGGTTGCAGGTAAAGGCATCAGGGCTGGCTGGTTAGCTCATTAGGTCAGAGCACAGTGTTGTTACACCAAGGTCAAGGGTTCAGATCTCTGTACCTGTATGCCAGCCACGAAAAGAAAAAAAAAATTAGATAAGTACTCTTGTAATTCTTAGTGGTGATCAATAATATCTTCATAGTTGAATGTAATAATAATAAAAACAGTGATAATACTGTTGGATATTTGTTGAGCAATTACTATATTCCAGTCATTCTTGTAAGTGCTTTGTTTACATTAACTCACTTAATCCTTCCAAAAGAGGGAGGTGCTATTATTATCTCCGATTACAGATGAGGAAACAGGTGAGAGGACAAATAATTTTCCCTCAGGACATAAAGTAGGTGATAGGGTCAGGCTTCAAACCCAGACACTGTGGCTACAGAGCTCATGGCTTAACCAGTAATATACATGGCTGCAATATGGGTTATAGTTTGTTGGTTTTGAGCAGAGTAATGAAGCATAGTCACAGTCCAGTAACCCAATCCCTTCTCTCCATATCTCCTCACCCTTCTCTAGCACTAGTGATCTTGAACTGAACAGGAGTTGGAAGGCTTTGCTTGAGCTCTGATGTGATCACTTGTTAGCAGCAAGAAGGTGAGCATGCTGCAGCCTGTCCCTACCAGAGAGTGCAGATCACAGGAATTGGGGAGGTGATTCCTGGGAAAGCCTGGACAGATGCCAGGTGCTGTGTCAGTCATCCTCTGCTCCTTATGCCATCTCTCTCATTGTTGCCTATCCTTATGTGTGTATGGGGCTCTTCTGCTTTTTTGATGGTCATCTGTTTTTCTTTTTTAAATTTAGTCTTGTCTCCAAAGTTTTTTTCTCAACTATAGTTTTAGTTACTGCAGCATCCTTAGAGTTGCTGTTATTTTTGTGTCTCTCTTCTTTATTTAGCACTTTGTGGCTTGTGGTTATTGCATATGTATCTCTATTAAAAATAAATGTTTCCACACATACCCCCCATCAAGAATTCTTACCAAAGAGTTGGAACTTGAATTTGATTAAGGTAATGCAGAAGACATGGGGACATGCTAAATGTGCTTTAGGGATGCAGTCAGCAAAATCCAGATGGTGAGAAAAGTACAGGACCAAAGGCAGTTTCTTCAACAAAGGAAGAGGTGAGGAGCCACGGGGAGGGAGAGGGAAAAAGAGATGGAAGATGGGACCTGACAGATTAAAAGAGATTTAAAAGAGAATTACAATGTATGGACCTCACATGTATCTTTATTCAAACAAACTTTTAAAAATTGGACAATGACGAGATAATTACAAAGTTGAATACCGATGCTTTTTAGAAATTATTTTAAAACTTTTTACGTGTGATAATGAGATATTTATAGATGAAATAACATATCTGAGATTTGTCTCCAAATCCCTGGAGGTAGGGTTGAATATGTGTTGAAGCTGACTCATGAGTACATGAGGATTCATTGCACAAGTGTCTGCTTGCATGAGGGCACTTCAAAAAGTTCATGGAAAAATAGAATTCAGAAATAATGCATATATGTTTGAGGTTTTTTATAAGTTTTTAAAAAACGTTCTTATAACCCTTCTTCATCTACACAAACCTCTGGAATTAATAAAGCAATTCTCACTTTAAAACTGATTCTTTCTAAGGAGTTTTCATTTACCTTATACTAACTGTCCACTTCCGCCTTGGCCTGGTAAGATTTTGTTCCCGTGTTTTCTGACAGGGTTTTTCTAGATAAGCCAAACTTTCTGGAAGCAGTTGCTTTGAGCATCTGTCAGTAGAGTCTGGTCAGATTGGTTAAATTGAATGAATTAAACTGAGGCAAAGTCAAATGGATGAAAACCTCCTGATCTTCCATTAAACATCTGCTCCTTGTGACAGGCTCACAGAGGTCACTTTCACTGATTTACCTGAGTTGAATTTGAGGGAGCAGGTGCAGAGTCGTTTGCGTCTTTTGTCCTGCACCTGCCTCACCTCAGGTAAGTAGAAACAGCTGTTGAGAGCAGAATAGCATTACCCTGTAGGTGGGTCTGGAATGATCCCAAATATGCAGCTCTGTGTGCTGCCTCATTTTTAATAGCTGATATTTTTGACTTGGCATCACAATATGAGCACATTAGGACATCTTAATAATGTACTAAATTCTTTGGGATTTTAACCAGAGTCAGGAAGGTAATTGTGATTCATTCAAGTTGCTTCACTGAATGCAATTGATAGCCTACTGCTAGAGGTGTTTGCTAGTCTTTTGCTTGCCCTCAGAGCAAAAGAACAATAGAGTTTAGTGGGCCTGCCTCTCCCCCATGGTATAATTAAATGGTTCTTGGCATATTCAATTTAGATCTCGTGCTTGTAGCATCTCCTTTTTAATAATCGTAATAAAGAGTAGGGGATAAATATTAAGGTATATAGCATGTGGCTGGATTATTTGAGTCGGGAGGGCCTGACCATTGGGGAAATGTTGTGAATTTTAACATGTATTTGCCTCATTGCCTAATTTTTTTGTTCTGGACATAGCTATGCTTATCTATATTGTTTCTAAAATTTTCTATATGATAGCATGTGGAATATATAATGGTTAAATACTTGACTTCTGTAGTCACATGCAACACTGTTCCCCTATTTGCAAAATTTGTGACTTGGGATATTTAATGTCTCTATCCTCAGCTGTCTATTCTGCAAAGTGAGGGGGTTAACAGAGTTAACTTCATAGGGTTGTGGTGGAGATCAAATGAAGAAAAGTATGCCAAAGGCTTAGCACAGAGCATGGAATAAGTGCTCAAGAACTTGTTATGATTATTGTTAGTAGTAATAGTATAGTAGAATATGATTTGGATATGTAACTTCGGACATTTCTTACTAAAGCAGAAATTAACATTATTTCGTACTAATAATATGGTCCTTGTCAAAACATTCAGATGGTGATTATAAGTTAAATTACAAATACATAGGAAAGAAACATGTTTCAAACTTTTTGACATGTAATTGTGTACTAAACACATTTTAATCAAAGGGAGAATGGAATTTTTGTCAAGGATGTTGATAGTTCATTTACTTATTGGCTGCATACTAGGTATCTAAAATGTTATCTGAGTCAGTCTGAGGCAGTAATTTCTAGATCAGCATAATGACCTTAGCTATTTGATTCTTTAAAAAATTAGCTTACCTATTTTTAATTAGGTATTGTTTTGTAAATTAGTATATATAGTCAACAAAAATTCTTTTTTTCTTACCATATCATTCAGATAGTCTTATTAAATTAACAGGGATAGATTTTCTAGCATTAAAACTTGGAAGAATTAACCTTAGTCTATACCCTACACTCTCTTCTTGCTGTGCTTTCAAACACATGGTAGATAACACTCCATGCTGTCTCTATCAGCATGTTCCTGTTGCTTATAACAAAATACTTGAAACTAGGTGATTTATAAAGAAAATGAAATTTATTGCTTACAGTTTCTGAGGCTGGGAAGTCCAAAGTCCATCTGGTGGTGGCAAAAGTGACCCAGGGGTCTCACATTGCAAGATGGTGGAAGCAGAAAGAGAGAGAGAGAGAGACTCTCCTTTTAAAACCCTCAGAACCATGCCCCTGGCCACCTTTTTAATCCATTCACTTACTGCAGGATCATACAGTCCAATAACCTCTTCAAGGCTCCACCTTTCAGTTAGCATAATAGGATTTCCCACCCTCTTAACAGTCACAGTGGGGGCTGTTTCTAATACATAAAACTTGGGAGACAGTTCAAGCTTCACTGAGTTTTGGGGGGAGGTAATCCAACCCACTACATGGTCTCAGGGAAAAGCCATATTAACACCTTACATTTTTAAAAAGTCTTAATGTAAGCTACCTTTTTTTTTTTTTTTTTTTTTTAAAGAAGTTTGAGTGATACTCTATAAAGGCTACTCTGAATCAGAGATTTTTCATTTGGAAATGTTTAAAGAAGTTCTTTCATTTCATGTTTAAGTGTTATGGGAATAATAACTGCCCCTACATTTATAGAGTTCATCATTACTTTAATATTTACTCTGTTAGGCACTTTTTAACATTACTTTTTGACAAATAAAAAATAACACATAAAATACAAAATGTAATATAGCTAACACTAGTGAATTTTCCCCAGCCAATGAACAAATGTTAATTTTTTTCACATGCTCTTTAGATTTTTTGAAAGAGATAATATTACAGGTAAAGCTGAAGTTCCCTATCATCGCCTATAACAGGTTCAATACACCTGCTTCCTTACCAGAAGTAACTGCTGTCATTAATTTGGTGTGTATCTTTTCTCTGTGTGTGTATGTGTCTGTGTTTTATAAGTTTATAATATAGTGCTGTCCATGTTGGTCCATGTATCTGTTTCACTCATTTTAAAAGCTCTCTGATATTTCATTATATGAATTTATAATTCATTCATCTGGTGATGTACATTTGGGATGTTTCCAATTAACCGTGGAATTGCAGTAAACATCCTTGTACTTGTTTCCTTTTATACACCTGTGCGAGTTACTTCAGGATGCATTACCTATAAGTGAGATTCTGAGTTAATGAATATGCTTATTTTCAACTTTGCTGGATATTACCCAATGCTCTTATCTCCTAGTAGTGTTTCCATTTCCCTATATCTTTACTCAGCTATTCATTTTTAGAATTCACAATCTAAAATGCCTATCAATCAGAAGAATGACCTTAAATACCATATACCCTTGTATGTAAGCTGATAAATAGATATAGATGCACTTGTTCAATAGGTATTTACACCATTGGGCCGACAGTTTTCATTAGGAGATTTCGCAAGTAACATCTCACATTGGCAGTTGAGAGGTTTGCCATGTCTCTGTCTCTAGCATTATTAAACTGCCACTATTTATAATCATTCCTGGAAAGAAAGGGAATGGCTTCCCATAATAATCTACGCTACTACAAGCACGACAGTTCCCAAACACACTCGGGTGCACGATTACCCTATGGATACATGCATATTTTTATAGTTACTCCCTAAAGTTTTGTTCTTTAACTTTATGCAGCGGCCCTCTTGGTAAAGCTAGAAAATTGTATATTCTTCTCTCCACTGCAGCTTCTGATATGCTGCCATCTACAGTTTGGTCTCCAATATCACTGGAGCTATGTTAGGGAAAAAAAATTTAGCATTCTGAGCAATGACTGAAAGGAAACACTGACAGTTAAAAATGAAGAGATTGGGATTGGAAATAGCTTTTTTATTTTTTCTTTTGAAATCATTTCATGCAATTTAAAATGGGGTGGGGGAGAACAGATAAGAGATCTTGGTCAAAACAAATTAGTAAATACAACATTTGTACATGTCCATTTGATATAAAATACATATTTTTGCAATTGCTTAAATGAGTATTTTCCACTGCTGAATAAAATGAGTAAAGAGTGTTTTAAATCAATTAAGAAAGCCATGGTTTGAATTTTGTGGTTTAGACATATATATATATACATATGTATATATAGTTTGGTTTGATTTGTGAACTCATCAAATTAATGTGGTTCTTTCATTTTTCAATTAACATTTCAATTTAGTTTACATTTCTGTGCCCCATTGTTGGAGACTGAGACTACTAGATATTACCAAGTTGGAGGGTGGAAGGGATCACCAGGATTAAAACTCCCTCCCATCCCTCTCCCTACCTTTCTTAAAATAAACCTCTTCACAGAGAGAACTCTGGCCTTGAAACTCTGGCATGTACAACTCAATCAGGTTAAAATGTTCTTGGGTTCAGAAGATGGTCTCAGAAGTTATTTTCTACTTGGACCTGTGTCTTAATCCATTTGGCTACTATTAAAAAATACCTTAGACTGGGTAATTTATAAACAGCATAAATTTATTACTTGGCATTCTGGAGGCTGGGAAATCCAAGATTAAGGTGGCAGCAGATTCAGTGTCTCATGAGGACTTGCTCTCTGCTTCTAGCTGTGTATTCATATGACAGAAGGAGTGAACAAGCTTCCTCAGCCCTCTTTTATAAGGGCAGTAATCCCATTTATGAGAGCATAGCCTTCATGATCTAATCACTCCTAAAGGCTCCACCTCTTAATACAAAAAAACCCGTAATTCATACACTTTAATTAAAAATGATTCAGTTGTGGAGATTTGTTCAGAAATGAATTAAGTCAAATGGGACACTGCAAGAGAGGAAACTATTTCCTAACCTTCAGTAGAAATGAAGAGCACATGAGTGGGGATGGGAAGATGCAGGCTCAGATGAAGAGTTGGCTAGCATGCCAAGCCCCCTAAATGTGTGTGTGTGTGCGCGCGCACACACACACACACACACACACACACACACACACACACACTTTTTTGATGGCTGGATGGTATGGGTTTCTGAATCCTTGACCTTGGTGTTATAACACTGCACTCTAACTAACTGAGCTAACTGTCCAGACAGTATGTATAATATAGAAAAAACAAACACTTTTTAGAAATGTCTAATTTTATTTGTCTTTCCCACCAAATCTTCAGGTTTCTATTCAGATAGTAAGTCTGCTTTTTTAGTAAGGGACCACAATATTATCCCAATTATACAGAAAAAAATGGTGCCTTTTTGTATGTATGGAAAAAAGACTAGATTAAAATAAAATATCTAAGGAATTATCTCAGCAGTGGGATTAAGTTATTTTCACTTCGTATTCTATGGATTTTTTATAGCGAGTGTATATTATTTTTATTTTCTGCAATAAGCATAAATTAGCTTTCTTTTTCTAATTATAAAACAATAAAAATACATTTATTTATTTAAAAAATATTTTAAGTAATTAAAAATTCAGTAAACATCTGTTTAAGCTTGGATTATATGAACGACTCAGTCAAAAAAAGTCTGACGAATTGATGAAATCAAGGTTCTGAGTCTGGGGCTGGCCATTACCTCGGTTGATTAGACTGTGGTGTTGATAATACCAAGGATCAGGGTTTGATCCCTGTTACCCACCAGCCACCAAAAAAAGTTTCTGAATTTGTAGAGAAGACCACAAAAATGTAGCTATTTTTTAGGGAACAGTCTTATTAATTAACAGATCTTTACTCATTTACTTCTGGGTGGGGAAGGATAACCTGGCTCCTCTTGGGTATATATTTTAGTTTGTGACAGCTGCATTCCGTAATGGCGGACTGCTTGGGCTCTTTTTACTGTTTTTACTTGGGCTGAGTTTTGTTTCATTTACTTCTTCTGATCTCCTTGCCTCTTCTTGATTTGTGCATGTCTTCCTCTCCTGCTTGCCTTTCTCTATACCTCTGGATGTTCTCTTGGTCCTTAGTTATGGAGTATATTTTGTTCTCTCTGCTCATTTTCTCTCTCTCTCTCTCTCTCTCTCTCTTATTTAGTTTTATTTATCCTTTTTTTTTTTTTTTTTTTTTAACCACCTCCTGTGAGGTTCGCAATTTATTCTTGTTCCTGATGATTTTGTAGTCCTCTCCAGTTGGGATATTCTGAATGAGATTTTTAGGCAGATTAATACTAGAGCAGATTCCCTAAATGTGAGAGTGGACTCTTGCTTAGGTTTCGCCTAGGTTCTTCTCAAGTGAGCTCATTTTTATTAGGGTACTATACTTTCAAAGTGGCCCACTCTTGACTATTGACTAATGACTATTTTCCTTGACATCTGAAATGGAAGAGATGGAAACCCAATTCCTCTTTTTAAATCCTATGGATTCAGTGGGATTAGGAACACTTGCTGAGAGTATTGATAAATCACACATAACTTAAATGATCTCATCATGAAAATTATTGAATAAAATAATGTTTTGTGAGATTGATCATATAAATATTTTCTTATTTTTATATACAATAAAATTCCCTTTTAGAAATAGTCCCGAGATGAAACTTTTTATTAAAACAATTTTCTCCTAATTAATGTTTGCTCAAAATAGCTACACAAAGATTAAAGGGCTCCCCCTATACAGAATATTAACACTGAGAGTTATCTTGAAGATCATCTTACTAAGTTCCACATTTATTGTGTAAAAATTGAGAGGCAGGTGGCTACATGACTTGCCCATATTAAATAACTAGTTCTAGTGGACATAGATCAACCAAGTCACAGTTTCCTGGGATCCTTTCTTTTCCAGTTCTTTAGGTACCTACATCCCCCTATGTCTTGTTAATGGGGTGTTATTTTTAGGGCATCTTGTGTCTTGTTCCTGCTGCAGTGAATCTTGGGAACAGAATAATGGTGCTTTTAGAAACCGTTTATTGGGGATATAATATTCACCAACTATGGCAATAAGCAATTTCTATATCATTAGTTTCATTTTTTATTCTCATAATAACTCTCTGAAGCTGTTACTGTTACTCTATTTTACTGATGAGGAAACTGAGGCAAAGAGGGCCTGAGAGATTTGACCACGGTAGCGTAAGTGTTTACGTTTTATGACCATGCTATGTTAGCTTTAAGCACTGATAAAATGCTGCATGACTAGAGATGCTGCTAGGACCTGCTCTTACTACCCCAGGGAACAGTTTATGATTATACTTGACCTTCTCAGTATTCTAGTCCTTAACTTCTTACCTGCAATAACTTTTATTCAGAAAAAGTTTGAAATTAAATAGCCCATCTCCATTCAATTTACACCCATATAGAATTCGGCACATATGAGGGGTCTTCAAAAAGTTCATGGAAAAATTTGTATTATTTTTAAATTCTGTTTTTCCACAAACTTTTTCAAGTACACTCATGTGCTTCCTCAGATACTGAGTGTTTGGCCAAATCCTCCTGAAAAGTGGTAAGAAACATATACCTAGAATCACACCGAGGCCAGTTTCCAAGGCCAGTAGGTAAAGTAATGGAATGAAAACTATTTTTTGATGGCTTCCTACCATTTAAAAGATAGTCTCCCAAGTGGTATAGTTGCTTATGATTATGTAGTTACTTATGATACTTCAGTGCTTATGATTCTGCTTCTTTCATAAGTTGTGAAGAGCTCAAGGCTTCCATCCTGAACAGCACTGTCATATGGCTTCTATGTTTTCACTGTAAAGAGTACATGCTCCGATGTAGTATGCAAATTAAAGCACCAGCACCTTAAGTAGATACTGTTAGTGACACATCATATATGGGCTACTTGAGTGAAGAAGGCTGCTGTTAAATTTAATGATGAGGCTGAGTGTCATTAACTATGTGCTTACTCAAAGAGTCTCCCACTGAACATTTGCTCCCTTGTCACAAATGTCACTTTTAAACAATATCTGTAGGGTAGAGTCATTTCCAACTTTCTCTTCATGAAATCACCTTGCTTTTTGCTAATGGATTTCTTGGTAAAGGAGGACAATACAAACTCTCTTTTTCAAAATTCTACTGTAGTATTTCTGCCTAAGTAATTGTGCTGTAAAATATAATAAAATGGACAACATTCCTGAAGGAAATCTTTTATGAACATGTGATAGAATATTTTGTCATTTGTGTAAATTTTTATCCTGGTAGTTAAATGTTAAAATTAAATGAAAAATCATTATCCTGAAGGGTTTGTGTAATTTACAATAGTTTCACTAGCAATCACGTACTGAAAATCAATGGGACGTGTCCTCTTTCATATTAATGATGAGGTAATGCCCATTGGAGCTCCTGTATTAAAATATGAGTATTTGGATTTCCTTTGAAATACAGAGATGAGAGAGAGGGAGAGAAGGAGAGGAGAACTAGCATGTGAGTAGAGACCGGTCTAAGAGAGATGCATGTTATGTAGCCCTTTTGATGACATGAATATATGAAGATAGCATTTTTGTGACTGCTGCTTCTATGTAGAGTCTGGTTTTGTTCTCTCTTGGATTTCTGTTTAATATTTTTATTCAAGTATAGCATATACAAAATAATGCACAAATCCTGAGAATAAAGTTTGATTTTTCACAAACTGGACGCAAGCATCTCACCAGCACACAGATTAAGAAACAGAGCATTTCCAGCAATTTAGAAACCAGTTTCTTATCCCTTAGCCATCCACATATAGTAGTCACTATCCTGACTTCTAACACTGTGAATTAGTATTGCCCTTATAAATGACCGGGTTAGGGATTTTGAACCTTATCCTAGGAACAATGAGCAGTTATCCAAAGGTTTCAGGCAATGAGATGATTTGCATTTCTAAAAGATTAGTAGCTACAGTGTGGAGAATAATGTGTAAGAATCCAGCATATAAACAGAGGGACCAGATAAGAGGCTATTTGAAGAAATCATGTGTTGGCTTCATTTAGCACCATGGCAGTAGAAATGGAGAGAAATTAATAGATTCAAGATACATGCACCCACACCTGCACACGCAATTTATTTATTAGGTCAAATACACTGAATTTAGATATGAGGTATAAGCAAGAGAGAAGGAGGCATTAATAGTTCCCCGGTTTATAGATAAGGTATAATGAACTGAATACGGAAAACTGGAAGAGGCAAATATTTGAATTAGAAGTTGTGGACTTTCAGTTTGGACATGTTATTTTGAAATGGCTGTGAGATACTAAAGGTGAATTATCAAGGAAGCAGTTGAATATATGTCTGTATGTGAAGTTTGAAAATGGAATCTGGGATGGAGATCTAAATTTGAGAATTATTGACATATAGATTACATTTAAAACTATATTATTGATGAAATCTGTTAGAGATGGTATACAGCGTAAAAAGAAATGACAACATTTGGAATGATGTGGCATAGAAAAAGGGAGGCGCAGAAAATAGGAAGCTTTCAAAAAGGCAGTAACAGAAGAATGGTCACTGGCAGGGGGGTAACCAGTCATTTGGGCAGTTTAAATGGATGATGGATGAAGAATGTGTTTGGGCAAAACCCACCCAGGAGAACAGTGACATGCTCAAGTTATGACCCTAGGGCTTTTGCTCACAACTCATCTCTCTGTCTTCCACTTTGCCTGTCAATATAAGCTGTAATAGGAAGTTACTGATTTTTTTTTAGGGAAAAATGGTAAGTTTAAATTTGTGACTTCAGGGTGGAAAAAAAGATGATTGTTTATACTATCTGCTAGTCCTATTTACCAAAAGTCTATGCCAAATTTCTATATTTGAAGAGCCAAACTAACCCCCCCACACACCTTTAATACTGAATATCTTAATTTTGATTTCAAAGCTTTTCTGAGGATATTAGTCTTCGAAACACCATCTTTAATCTTCACAAGTATCTTTATTTGGAGCTGTGTTCTTGAATAAAGTGCTGCTGAAATTGGTAAATGCACATTCAGCTTTACTCAGCCTGAGTTCCTTTGAGATTTTATAATTAAACATTAATAATATGCATCATTTTAGACGTCTTTAGAGATTGATCTTGATGTTCCCTCTTTTAGCTTTGCTACTTTTACAGTGCTCCTTATGTTTCTGTTGAAAAAAATGAGATGATATTCTGTTCCCATATGCTTTAATATGATTGCTCAATCATGGTTGTATTTTCCATATACTTGAACATAGTAACTGATAAGGAGACAGAATTCTGTTAAGAAAGGTGCTCCTTCTAAATAGAAAATGTTTTATTTGAAAGTGCTTATAACCACCCCTAAGGAACAAATGAAACTCTGAAGTCTGTGTGTATTTATATCACAGGGCAGAATTGGGCTTGCTTTATTCTGTCATGATAGATATAAATCCTTTCAGGATTAGAAATTATAGTCTGAAAAGTGACTGTGAAGAAGACTCTGGGAAGATGGCAGAGTAGAAAGCACCAGGAATCTGTCTCACCACCTAGACAAAAAATGCACTGGCAGAACCTGTTTGTTGTAACTATTTTGGAACTCTGGAATCTATTAAAGACCCACAACTTTCAGGGGATGGATTGGATGGAAAATTATGGTTAATCTTGGTTAACTTCAGTTCTTAGCAGAGTAGCAGCTACCTACCCCCACACCTCATCCATGCACTCTTTCCAAGAGTAGCTTACAGGAGCTAGTGGGGCAATAAAGACCCTGTCCTCCAGATATTAGGGATCTGTGTTTTGATTGCTGATTGCTGCTTCTGATTCTGATCACAGAGCTACAAAGAGGAGGTTAGCCATTGTTGTTGTACCTCCCCCCATTGTTGCAAGACCCTCTCCTCTGGCAGAAGTGATTTCCAGGGAATTTAAAGGTGTGGTGCCTTGTTTTTTCTTCATTTTTTTTCCTTTCCTCTTTTGGGAGCCACATATCGAAGACTAGGACATTCAAAAACAACTGCATGTATGAGGGAAATTTGGAAGTCAGTGTATATGGCCAGGGATAGGCACAGGCTCAGAAAAGATTTGATAAGACCTTAAGTTTACACCCTGGCATAAAGACAGTCCACAGCAAATACCCCAGCAAACCCTGGAAAGGGGAGAGAATCTGATTTTCACAATTACCACATTATTAGAGCCAAATGTCCAGTTTTCAGCAAAGAATCACAGGGCATACAAATAAACAAGAAAGTGTGGCACATTCAAAGGAAAAAATAAAACCAACAGAAACTGTCCCTGAAAAAGACCTGATGACCCATATGCTAGACAGATTTTGACTATCTTAAAGATGCTCAAAGAATTAAAGGAAGATGTGGGTGAAGTCAAGAAAACAGTGTATGAACAAAATGCAAATATCAATAAGAGAAGACCTAAAAAGAAACCCCCCAGAATATTCTAGAGCTGAAGTGAAAAATTTACTAGAGGGATTCAAAGTCAGATTTGAGCAGGCAGAAGAACAAATCAGTGGACTTGAAAATAGGACAATGAAAATTATCAAGTCTGAGGAACAGAAAGAGAAAAGATTGAAGAAAAGTGAATAGAGTATAAGAGATCTGTGGGATACCATCAAGTGAAACAATACGTGCATTGTGGAAGTTCCAGAGGAGAATTAAGGGGTGGTGAGAATATTCAAAGAAATAATGTCTGAAAACTTCCCAAATTTGATTAAAGACATGAATGTAAACAACCAAGAAGCTCATAATTTGAACTCCAAATTATGAACTCAAAGAGACCCACCCTGAGACACATTATAAACTGTCGAAAGACAAAAAGACTCTTGAAAACAGTGAGAGAGAAACGAATCATCACATATAAGGGAGGCTGAGTGAAATTATCTTCAGATTTCTCATCAGAAACTTTGGAGACCAGAAGCCATTGGGCCAGTATAATCAAAGTGCTAAAACAAAAAACTGTCAACCAAGAGTCCTATATCTGGCTAAACTGTCCTTCAAAAGTAAGAGAGAAATTAAGACATTCTAAGATAAAAGTTGAAGGAGTTTGTTACCATTAGACCTGCCCTGCAAGAAATACTAAAGGGGGTCCTGCAGATTGAAATGAAAGGACACTAGACAATAACTTGAAGCCATATGAAGAAATAAAGATGTCAGTAAAGGTAAGTACACGGGCAATTATAAAAGCAAGTATAACTGTAACAACAGTTTGTATATCCACTTTTTGTTTTTTATATAATGGAAGAGACTAAGACATTAAAAAATTTTTTTTGTTTTTTGGACTCAATGTATAAGGGTATAATTCTGTGACATCAGCAACTGAGATGATTAAGGATAGATGTAAAAGTGCAGAGTTTTTATATGTTCTTGAAGTTAAGCTGGTATAAATCCAAATTAGAGTGTTATAACTTGAGGGTATTAAATGTAATCCTCCGGGTAACCACAAAGAAAATACCTCTAAAATATACATAGAAGAAAATGAGAAAGGAATTTAAACATTTCACCACAAAAAAATCACCTAAACACAAAAGAAGACAGTAATGCAGGAAGTGAGGGACCAAAAAAGCTTAAGGCATTTAGAAAACAAATAGCATAGTGTGAAAGAAGTAAGTCCCTTCTTATCAGTGATATTCTCAGGAGTTACAGCACATATGAACCTTGAGGATATTATGTGAAGTGAAATAAGCCAGTCACAAAAAGACAAATACTGTATGATTGCACTTCTTTGAGTACTTAGAGTAGTCAAAATCATGGAGACAGAAAGTAGAATGGCGGTTGCCAGGGACTGGGGTAGAGAGAGAAGTGGGGAGTTATTATTTAATGGGTATAGAGTTTCAGTTTGAGAAGATGAAAAAGTTCTGGAGGTGGATGGATGGTGATTGTTACACAACAGTACAGATCTACTCAACACCACTGAATTGTACACTTAAAAATTATTAAGATGGTAAATTTATGTTATGCATATTTTAATAAACAAAATAATAAATAAAAATTGAAAAAAATGTGAAGAAAAAATAGTAATCAGAAAACAAGAAACAAGAAACAACCCTCAGCCAGTCCTCTCATAATTGTGGTCTAGAAGGTATGTATATTAGTCAAGGATCAATCTAGGGAAGCCCAACAACTGTGAGTTATAGGACAAGGGGTTTATTACAGGAATTAGATCTTCCACAGTGCAGGAGTGGGGAGGCAGAAGTCCAGGCAGGAGTTGGAGAATCAGAGGAGTCACCCACCAGTGAGTCAGGAGCCAAGCATGGCCAGTGCGGAGGTGAACGGTGAAGGGCAAGGTCATGGAGGACTTTGGGGAGTTGCTCCTCTGTGTAGCAGCTGCTTCTGTGGGTTTGCTGCCGAGCATTTGGTGGTGGGCTGCAGGCTGCTGGGTCAGCTGGGACAGAGAGTTGGATGCATAATGGAGGAGAGTGATGATGAGCTGGGACCCGCCAGCATCTCTGTGTCTTCTGTCACCACTTCTGGCTGTGACCTTCATTCAGAGAGTGTTGGCTGCCATTTCACTTCTGCTTGTAAATCTTATGTGAATTCCTCCTTGGTCCAATATTAACCCAGAACCATACAGGTTCCTTCTGGGGAGTTCAGCTTAGCCATTTGATACAGAACAAACTACCACCGTATGGAATCTGAATAACACGGGCTCCTGAAAGTTGATATTTTTTCTGTACCGCTTCAAACACCAGAGTTATTAAATGGGGACAAAAGAAATGTTACTGTATTTTTTACCAGAAGGCTAAGGACAGTCTTGAATATGCAAGCTCAATGTAGTAAGAATTGGGTACTGTATATATTTATTGCATTTGGATGGGCCTAAGTGTAACTGCTTGAAAATGTTTAGTGTTGATTTAAAATGTCATATTTTGTTTAAGATAGATAGGAATTATAAATACAAATTTAATTGAACAAGTGCAATGAATTTCTTCCTGAATTTTGATTTGTAGACAAATGAAAAGCTGAGCTGGACTGGACATCACTTGATCTAGATTTTAATCCTGGCAGTGTCATAAACCAGATCTGTGACTTTACATAAATATTTTATTTTTCTCATCCTTAGATTCCTTATGAAGATTAAAAGAAATAGGGTATGTGGAAATTATGAAACATTATGCAATGTTCAGATATTACCATGTCTTTATTGAAAAAAATTTCCTCCAGTTGACAAGAGGTTGACTTATATAATAAATATTTTTATCTTAAGTAACAATCTTTTAGTGAATAGACTCCCTATGTTACATATGAAGTCTGGTTTCATTGTAGTCTATTTCAAAGCAATTATAATGTGATGGAATATTTTTATTAAAATTTAGATAATCTTATTGTTTATTTTTTAAGGGGAATCTTCATTTATATTTTTACTGAAAGTACAAGTTTGCTTCAGTCATAAGAATATTGTTTATTTTTATCAGAAAAGTTACATTTTGGAAAAAAAAAATTCCAAATCAAAACGAAAGAAGAGTTACATTTTGGGGTGTCTTGCTACAGTATATCTGAATGAGTACAAGATATTGGATCTGTTTTAATGAATTCTCTAACTTTCTGGTTGTCCCCCCTTTGTTGTTGCTGCATCCTTTTTAAATAAATCTATATAAAATAAAAGTGTGAACACACTGTAAACTATTCTAAAGCTAAAATAAGCTGTAATGTGATAAATGTGTGTGTGATTTGTAAGTATGAAGTGGTAGGTCGATAGATAGATAGGTATAATTCTGTTGTTGAGATGAAGCTACTGTAGGACAGAGTTCAACTCAGAGCTCAGAAATTTTTCCTTAGTACAAGAGGAACACTGGGATTGGGTAATCAAAATCGATGAAGGGACCAAAAATGGGTCAGACTGTCCAAAGAATATATCATGGTTCAGGATCTTTCAGAATTTCTGAGTCTTTACTTATTCACTGTAATTTCCTGTTGTAAACCAATGATACTTTGCTTAAAAAGACTGCTATCATATCTAAACTATTATTGCATATACTGTCAATGAGATTTATTTAAATATTTTAGGTGCTTTATTTAAAATCAGCTTAAAACATTTATTTTAATGTGGTACTTGCCCTGGTTTTGCTTTTTTTTTTTTTACCCCCCAGAGTTGGAAACTTATTTCAATACTTTGAGCTGCAGCAAGACCACCGACAACACAGTTCTGCCTTCATGGTTTCCACTTGTAGAGAGAAAGATGTTTTCCCTGTGCTAGAGAGGTTGAGAATCCGGAGGCAGTGGGAATGCCCCCAGGCAGGCCTCAGGCAGCATCAAAGGTGTGTAGTGCCATGAGGGGTCGAGCAGCAGATCCTGTTTCCACTTAAGAGGGTGGCCTTGGACATAGTGCACTCTGAGTTGATCAGGTTTACACCTGGTGTGGAGTAAACCCAGGAGAAAACAGTCTTACTAATACAATTATCATACCCACTCCCACCTTCTCGGAAGGTAAGCATTGTTTGTGGTTGTCTAGTCCTATTTCTTATGTTCTCGTGTTCTAAATTTAAAAAATGTTTTTAATTCCCAGTCTTTATTTATTGATTTTGTTTGTACTTCACTCTTTTTTGTATTTCTTGTACTAACTGCTCTTTAACTCTTCTTTGTCTTCATCTAAGCCACTGCTTCTCAGATGTCTTTGATAAGTATTACCTGGGCTGCTGGTCAAGTATATTGCTTTCCAGACTCCCCCTCCCAGGGTATGTTTCTGTGGGTCTGGCATGGAGCCTAGGAATTGGCATGTATAACAAGTACTAAATATAATTCTTATGGAGAAAATTTAGGTCATGCTGCCTGACGTTGGGAGCTCAGTGTGGCAATGCATCCCACCTGAGAACAGGGTGTCAGGTTTAACAAATAAAATTACAGGCAGATTATGGGCCATAACTTATACTGAAAAGTTATTCTTGTTTATTTGAAATTCAAATTTAACTGGTCATCCTATCTGGTGATGTTACTTATGGAAAAATTAGATTTGTTCTGCAGAGGTAGCTATTTGAACTTGTCACCCGGAGCCCAGATGAATTCTAGCCAGGAGTTCTGTTGGACTTAAAATGTAGGTTCACTTCAGATCCTTTCTGTGTGCTGATTTGCTGATTCTTTTCATGAAGCATGGTATTATGGGTTAAATTGTATCCTCCCTAAACTTCATATTTTGAAGTCTAACCCCAAGAGATAGGGTTTTTCAGAGGTAATCAAGTTTAAATGAAGTCATTTTGGGTAGGTTCTAATTCAGTAAGGTTGATTTATAAAAAAGGGGAAATTTGGAGACAGATACATGCACATAGGGAGACCACCATGTGAAGATGAAGGTAGTGATCAGAGTGATGCTTCAACTAGTCTAGGAACCCCAAAGATTGCCAGCAACCCACCAGAAGCTGGGGAGGGGTGTGGAACAGATTCTGCCCTGCCTGTCAAACCTTAGAAAGAACCAACCCTGTGGACTCCTTGGTGTCAGACCTCCATCTTCCAAACAGGAAGAGCTGTTGTTAAAGCCTCCCGGTTTGTGATACTTCATTAGGGCAACCCTAGCAAATGAATGCACGTGGCAGTGCAGAAATTGGGTTGATGAGCTCCCTTCTCATTTGTGTGGAAAATCTATGGAATATAGGCTGACCAAGTAGTGTAATCTTTTTACAAATGTAAAAGCTGAATCTCAGAGTGGTTAAATCACTTACCTGAGCTAATACAGCAAGCCATTGAATAAGGAATTTATATTTGCCAACATTTATTAATATATAATATGAAATATATATTTGTAGTAACAGCCTTTGTAGAGTGATTGTCATGTGCCAGACACTTTATACACGTTATCTAATTTCATCTTCATAATGACCAGTGAGTTAAGTACTATTGGTTAACTCCATTTTATGCGTGAAAACTGAAGCTCCTCAGTAAGAGAAAGTGTTATGGTACAGTCAAGTAGTAGCTACTAAGTGGTGGATATAAAAATGAAGTACAAGTTCTCTGATCCCATGCGCTGTTCTGTACTACTTGACAAGAAAGGTGCTCGGCAGTTTTATAACTCAACAAAGGGCTAGATGAAGGAAAGGAGGCTGTTTAGTTGGATTGTTTTCCTTTTGCTCTTGAATTATGTATTTTGTTTCACATGCTAACTTTGCATATGTACACATGAATCCATAATCTTTGTGGGCAGGATCATCCCAAAGTGTCTTTGTTCATGAATTTTACCATGAATTAAAAGAATTTGATACTTTACAAGTAAGGTTTTCATATTCCTGAAGACATTCTTGTTTATGCTCTCTTAGTTTTGCCCTTAGAACAGAGTGGATATAGTTCAATTTAATTTCCGGATTTTATAATCTTGTTATTGCCTAACAGTTTCCCTGAAGGGTTGCTGGCAATAAAATCTTTCTAATGCAGGAAATAATACAGATTCTACTTCCCCCTTTTGTTCCTTCTGTATCTTCCCCAACCCCTGAGATTTGTGGTGCACAGACTTTTACTCCTTTTGGCTTACGCTATAATGTTTCTAGTCCAGCATTTTACCAGTTAATGTTTGCTTAGTGTATTGGAAAGGAAGATTTCTCACCAGAGGTGATTTCTGGCCTGCAGAGTGTGTGGCTTCTGAGATTTATTATTTTTATGGGGTGGAGAAATTTCTCCAGGCTATTTCTGTGAATGAGAGATCAAAGTCAGATGGATCTGACAAATTTCCTACAAGAAGGACCACCCAATAGTTTGATAGTTGTATTTTTCCACCACATGGGTGATTGATGAACCCATGATCCACTGCCATTTTGTTTAGAATGAAAGCATATGAAGAAGCCCTATTCTGCTATTGATTTTTACCGGGCAATTTTATTATTATTATTGTTTCATTCAAATTCATTAAAATTTTCAGTGATCTTTCCCCTTTAACCTGCCAGCTTTCTATTTAGCTAATACTTGTTTCTTCTTCCTTCATCTGAAGTGGAGTTCAGTTAAACCTATTTGATTTTCTCTACCTGGGTGGGGAAGCAGCAGGCTTTCCTGGATTGAGTCCTAGGCTAAAGGGCCAAGCTTCTGTCAAGGTGAAGTTGGTCTACTAGTTTCTGCAAATGAGCTGTTTTATGAGGGAAGTGGTGTGTTGGTCAGGCCTTCAGTTCCTAAGCAAGGAAGGCTTTCCAGAGTCTAGACACACAAGAGGTGGAGGTGATGTCCTGATTCAGGAATAGCTGAATGAGACAGATAATCAGGTATGAACTTAGAGGCACTTTATGAAAGCCAGATAGCCCAATAAGCAGGAGACAAGAGTTGAAAACCTAAGTGATCAAATAGTGGAACTGAGGATCAACCTTACTAGGGAGAAATTTCTGAGGATCTTTCTTTGCATCCATCCTTTGCAGGGGTTATCTCTGGCTTTAAGAGTCCATGTTATACCCACATGTTACCTTCTCAGGGAGGTCTTCCCTGTCTGCTCTCTAAAATAGCACGTATCACCACTCATATCTCCATCTTTTCATCTCTAGTTTTACTTTTCTTCAGAAGCTACCATGATCTGACTTACTTTAATATGTAAAACACAGCCCAGTGTAGACTTTATGAGAATTTGGACTAGATATTTTTTTATTGTGGTATCCCCAGGTCCTAGAACAGTACTTTGCACGTAATAGATGGTCAGTACAAATTTGTTATTGAATTTTTAAATGACTGTTTTCATGGCAGATATATTAACGCTACCTGGATATTATTTTATTTTATTTTATTTTATTTTATTTTATTTTATTATTTTATTTTAATTTAATTTATTTTATTTTAATTTAATTTATTTTATTTTAATTTAATTTAATTTAATTTAATTTATTTTAATTTAATTTAATTTAATTTAATTTATTTATATATATATATATATATATATATATATATATATATTTATATATATATATATATATATTTTTTTTTTTTAAAGATGACCGGTAAGGGGATCTCAACCCTTGGCTTGGTGTTGTCAGCACCACGCTCAGCCAGTGAGCCAACCGGCCATCCCTGTATAGGATCCAAACCTGTGGCCTTGGTGTTATCCGCACCACACTCTCCCGAGTGAGCCATGGGCTGGCCCAGATTTTTTTTTTTTAAAGTTCTGGTACAATTTTGACAAAGTTTGAATATTTTTTGTATCACTAAGGTATTGCTCATCTCCTAATTCACATAATAAACCCAAACATAAATTTTTACTTAGTTTATCATGGTGGGTGTAAAATTGGTTATATGGTAGTTTGGTGTTGCTCTTATAGAATTTACCTGCTGAAATACTAATGGCCTTTAAAATAAGATGGTCTTACATCATATTTACTGAGTCTTAAATTTTTAATCCCTGGCTGGCCAATATGCACGTATCTAAATCCCTGCTCATTTCCCAGTCTTAGAATGTGGTATTAGTCAGTGTTCTCCAGAGAAATAGAACCAATTGAATCATTGTTTATATATACAGAGAGAGAGAGAGGTTTTAAGGAAGCGAGGAATTGGCTGACATGGTTGTGGGAACTGGCAAGTCTGGAATTTGCAGGGCAGGCCAAAGTAGTATGGAAATTTCAGCAAGTCAGTATTGCAGTCTTGAGTCTGAAGGCAGAATTTCTTCTAGGAACCTGTCTTTATCTTAGGTCCTTCAGCTGATTGAAAGAGGCTCACCCACATTATGGAGGGTAATGTGCTTTACTCAAAGTCAACTGATTTAAATGTTAGTCACACCTAAAAAAATACCATAACAGCAACATCTAGACTGGTGTTTGACCAAACAACTGGTATACCATAGTCTAACCAAGTTGACACATACAAATTAACTATCACAGGTATCATATGACCCAACAGTCCTACTCCTGCATATTTGTACTAGAGAAATGAAAATTTGGGTTCACACAAAAACCTGTACATGAATGTTCATAGCAGCTTTGTTTATAATAGCCCCAAACAGGAAACAACCGAAATATCTTTCAACACTTGAATGGATTAACAAACTGTGGTTTATCCACACAATGGAGTACTCCTCAGCAATAAAAAGGAACAAGTATTCAAATATGTAGCAACTTGATTGGAATCTTAAGAGCATTATGCTGAGTTTTTCAAAAAAAGCCAATCTCAAATGTTTACATATTAAATGAATCTATATATAATATTCCTGAAGTGATAAAATTATAGAGAAGGAGAACAGACTAATGATTGCCAAGGGTTAGAACAGGGGAGAGTAATGACTATAAAGGGATAGCATGAGGTTTTGAGGGAGTGATGGAACAGTTCTGTGAGCCAACTGTAGTGGTGGTTATGTGAATCTATAATAAAATAAAATTTATAGAATTACACTCCCTCCCTTCCCCTAAAAAAGTGAGTTCATGGAAAAACTGGTGAAATCCAAATAAGGGCTGTAGTTGAGTTGACAGAATTTTAATGATGTCAATTTCCTGGTCCATTGTTATATAAGATGCTATCACTGGGACAACCTTGATGAAGGATACAAGGGAATGCTACTTTTGCAGCTTCTAAGTGCATCAAAGTAATTCAAAATAAAAAATTTTAAAAGGGCAGAAAAAGAAATGAAAGATATGTAGATATTAGAGAAGTCACTGCTAAGTGGCAAATAATTGGGCAGAAAGGCAGAATAAATAACAGGAGCTCAGCACTGAAGTCGGACTGAACACTTGTTGGGGTTGAAGGTCACCGAGAAAAAAGACTTAGCAAAGAGAATTATGTGTTGACAAGTACAGCTGATTATCCCATATCCAAAATGGTTGGGACCAGCAGTGTTTCAAATTCTGTAGGTTTTTTTTTTTTTTTTTTGGTGGAATATTTGCATTGTATTTACAGGGTTCAGCATCCCTAATCTAAAATCTGAAATGCTGCAATGAGCAATTTTGAGCATGTTGGCACTCAAAAAGTTTCAGATTTTGGAGCATTTCAGATTTTGGGTTTTTGGACTAGGAAAGCTCAACCTGTAGAAAGCAGGAAGATCAGATGCATAGGGAAGGGTGTTGAGAAAATGAAACAATTTGGTCAGGCTCCCCTCACCTTGGAGCTGGTTCAGGGTCATTCAGTAAACATTGTGTGGGTGGAGTGAGTATGCCTTCAGGGCTCAGCTTTGGCTGGTGTTTTTACTGCCTCAGGTGCCCGCCCTGTGCTGCCTTGGTTTTTCCAGACTTGCAGCTTCCAAGGACCATGTGGCCGGTTACCTAGCTCATAGACCTGCGTGAAGGGGTCTGGTGACCCAGCCTGGCGTGTGAAGGGTTTGTGAGCCAGTCTGTGAATGGGCTTCACGGGTCTGGGAGCTCCAAACTCAGCCCTCGCTCAACCATCGGCCCAGTCGGTGCAGGATTCCTGGCAGGTAAAAGAGCCGTGACAACTAGCCTAGCTTTACAGTTGGCATGACGAACAAGATTAGGAGCTAGACAATTGGCGCTGTGAGCAGGATTCGAGACATTAGCCTCGCAGTAGCCCAAGCAGTAGCCAGACACAGGGCATCACTGGGGACCTTAGCTGCATGCTTGAGGCATTTGAGACCTTATCTTTAAAGAAGAAAATAGGGAACTTTGATGGGATTTTCCACCAAATCAGGATCCAGTGTGATTTACAAGGACGTTTTTGCTTTATGTCTGAAAAATGCAAAGCATCAAGAAGCTTGAGAGGCAGTGTTTAATAAGGGTATCACTGAAGTAGTTTATGGTTATTAGTCCATTTTTTGGGTATTCTTTTGGTATGCTTTAGTCCTAAGATAGGTTTACACATAGTATTCCTTTGAAGGAAGGACTTGTGGTAATAATAGAAAGGAAATGGTTCAAACTATACAATCAAAGGCCTATCATAAGTTAAGCTTTTCGGATATGTTTATTGATCTAATGAATAAGGTGGGGCCTTAGGGATGTGATTAGGTATGAGGGAAGAGCCCTTGTGGATGAGATTAGTGCCCTTATAAAAGACACTTAAGGGAGCTTATTAGCCCCTTTTGCCCTTCTGCCATGTGAGGACACATGGAATATGACATCTATGAGGAACAGGCCTTCACCAGACATCAAATTGTCTGGCACCTTGATCTTGGACTTCTGAGCCTCCAGAACTAGGAATGGTAAATTTGTATTGTTTATAAATTACCCATTCTAAGGTATTTCGTTATAGCATCCTGAAAGGACAAAGACATACCATTCAGTACCACAAACTTCACCTGATTTAACTTTGTCTAATTGACATACTTGCAAAATGCTATTTTAAAAAGGAAAATGAAAATCATAATAGTCTTGAATTGAATTTTGTTGAAAGATATGATTATGAATTTGTTATATTTGGGGACTGTGCTGCAGTAAATATATCTGCCTGTTTTCCCCCTGGTTAGAGAATATAGCACATGCTCATTCTCACACATCACAAAAAAGCACAAAGAAGCAAAAAGCATACACATTCTATAACCCCACTTAGATATAAGCACTGTGAAATTTTGTGTTTCCTTCTAATCATTTTTAAGGAATATAAACACATATTATTTGGTTTTGGTTGGACTTTAGGCTGGAGATGTTAATTCACTTTCACTTCTTGGTTTATTTACTCATATTCCTGTCTCCAAATAAAGTTAGTACATAGGAGGCTACATTAAATGATGCTTCATGATGGAGCATTAGGAAACCCTGATCAGTTCGTTTATCGTGTTTGCACCTACAAGGCACTGAGTAAGCAAGAATGCCAGCACTTAGCATTCATGGGCATTTCTACCCTACAGTGTTGGTCAACAGCAATACTGTGCAAGTGGAATTCTTCATTTCATGAGTCAGAACGTGTTCATATTACAGAGGTGGTTCTGCTTAAAAACACATGCTTATGTGATGAAAGTGGTTTCTGTGAGAACTCAATAAAAACTCAGCAAAAATATGTTAGTAGTCATAGGGGTTACTACAGATAAAAGAAAAAGGAAAAAAGGAAAGGGAGTACTATAGGGAACAGAACTAGCTAAGGTCTGACGTAAGTCGAGATGGTCTAAAGCATGAGTGGTGCCTATCCATTTTGAAAAAATTAAGGGCAGCTAATTGGTATTGGAACTATTGGCACTAGTCAGTAAAGAACACTACAGATGTATCATCTTTATTATTTGTAGTAGACAAGTTATGATTTGAGGCATTGCTTTATCTAAACCATACTTGTTTGGTATATTTATGATTTAATTATTTGCTTTAAGAATACATCTCTTTTCCAGGATGAAGGAATGAAGACTATTTATTTTCTTCTTTATGTGGGTGTTTATTTGGTATTAGCAACTTATAATCTTGTACAGTGGCATTTTAGTGGTGCTTTCTGGCTGCCCAGCACCTTTTGAACACTATTGCTGTAGTCTGGGGAATTTCCCACCGTGTGATAACCACCTCACCATGATAGAACTCAGAGAACTAAATATCCTTTGTCCCTAGGGCTCAGGAATATGACCCAGATTCCACCAACGAACCTTAATTCTGAAATGAGCAACTTGAGGACAGAGGCTTCACCTGCAATACATTTTTGTTACACAGCGTGTCAATAGTGGCATCCAACTCTTTGGGGTGGCAATGTTTGCAGGACTGAATTCTTGATGCAGCAGAAACATTGACAATTTTCTCTTTAGGCTTGTTTTGTACTGTATTGGGCATTGTTTTTAGAAGCTTAGTATGTAGCCTTATTCTTAATATCCTATTAATAAACTCTTCTGTGCAGTTACTCAGAATCAGCTGCTGTTGCTTAAACTAAGTACTTGAAAGATGTCAATTCCCTATTAGCACTGTGAAGCATCTCATTAGGGTGCCCAGACTAAATTTAGTCTGGCTGTGTTTCAGTGAGAGGTAAGGGTAGTGGGTAGGGTCTATGCTCAAAACGTGAGTGATATCATTTCCAGAACTAGACCTAGAAATGTAGGCCTTTAACTAAAGAGTAAAGACTTAGGAGATAAAGGTTTAGTAATAGGAGCCCATCATAGGAAAAGCTAACTTCGAGGTGAGGATAGAGATCAAAGTTAGCAAAGCGAACAGAATAGATTAGAGTTATGCTTCATTGACAAGTTGAAATCTGTGTAATTTTTGTCCTACTATTAGAAAATTGTAGATTTTAATACCATTCTTTACTCTTTGCTTTGTCCTCTTTCTAAGATTGTAAATCTTAAAATAGTTTCAAAGAATCGGGATCATTGTTCACTGTCTACAAAAGTGAGTAAACCAAAGTTATTTTGATTGTTTTTAGGATTATTTAGTGCCAGCTAAAACTTCATTCAGGTAGTATTAAAGTAATGATTCTAATTTTCTAATTGTTAGTTGGCTATATGCCCAAGAAAGCACTTGCAGTGAAAAAATGCTTCCAGAAATTGTGAACCTATGAAATCGTCATTCGGGTAATCTTAGTTTAGTAGACTGATCTTCATATTGAGAGTTTACTTAACACTTTATATAAAGAATTACCCAGTAATTTGGGAATATGGCAGTCAGGGGGAAGAACTACTTTATTATTTTTCTAATTTTATTTTTTATTATTAGTGTATTCATTGTTACAAATTGTGATTTTTCTTTATGCACTTTACCCGACTTATCACTCCCCAAACTCCCTCTCTTCCTCTCCCCCATTTCTAGTATCCTTTGATTTGTTTGCTCCTTCTGAAAGTTCAATGCATTGTTGTGGTCTTTTCTTTCTTGCTTGCCTTCTCTCTCTCTCTCTCTCTCTCTCTCTGCACCTAGTTATGACTGAAAACATGTTTCTCGTTCCTTGTCTGGCTTATTTCACTTAACATAACTCTCTAGACTCATCCATGTTGCTGCAAATGGTAGAATTTTATTCTTTTTTATGGCTGAGTAGTATTCCATTTGTGTATATATACCACATTTTCCTTATCCAGTCATCCATCAATGGACACTTAGGTTGGTTCTGTATTTTGGCTATTGCAAATAGGGCTGCCATGAACATGGGAGTGTAGGTTTCCCTTTGAAATGATGGCTTCCATTCCCTTGGATATGTACCCAGTGGTAGGATTGCTGGATCATATGTTAGTTCTATCTGTAGTTGTTTGGGGAACCTCCATACTGTTTTCCGTAATGGCTGCACTAATATACAGTCCACCAACAGTGTAGAAGGGTTCCCCTTTCTCCATGTCCTTACCAGAATTGGTTATTCTCAGTCTTTTTAATAATGGCCAGTCTAACTGAGGTGAGATGACATCTCAGTGTGGTTTTGATTTGCATTTCTCTGATGATTAGTGATGCTGAGCATTTTATCGTATACCTGTTGGCCATTTGTATATCTTCCTTTGAAAAATGTCTATTCATCTCCTTTGCCCATTTTTAAATTAGATTATTTGTTTTTTTACTGTATGGTTGAGTTCTTTACATATTCTGGATATTAATCTCTTGTCGGATGTATAGTTTGCAAATATTTTCTCCCATTCCTTAGGTTGTCTTTCCACTCTGTTGATTGTTTCCTTTGTTGTGCAGAAGCTTTTTAGGTTAATATAATCCCATTTGTTTATTTTCTTCTTCTGTTGCTTGTGCTTTTGGGGTCTTATTCATTAAGTCTTTTCCCAGTCCTACTTCTTCGAGTGTTTCCCCTATGTTTTCCTTTAGTAATTTTATGGTTTCAGGTCTTTATACATAAGTCTTTAATCCATTTTGAGTTGATTTTGGTATATGGTGAGAGGTACAGGTCCAGTTTCATTCTTCTGTATGTGGATGTCCAATTTTCCCAGCACCATTTGAAGAGGCAATCTTTTCTCTCATATATGTTCATGCTGCCTTTGTCAAAGACCAGCTGGCTGTAAGTATGTATGTTGATTCCCAGGTTTTCTATTCTGTTCTGTTGGTCTGAGTTTCTGTTTTTATGCCAGTACCATGCTTTTTTGGTTATAATAGCTTTGTAGTATTATTTGAAGTCAGGTAGTGTTATACCTCCAGCTTTATTTTTTTGCTAAGGGTTGCTTTGACTATTTAGGGTCTTTTGTCATTCTATATGAATGTTTGGATGGCTTTTTCTATTTCTGTGAAGAATGTCATTGGTATTTTGATGAGGATTACTTTGAGTCTGTAGATTGCTTTGGGTAAATGGACATTTTCATGCTGTTAATTCTTACCATCCAAGAGCATGGCATACCTTTCCACCTTTTTGTGTCCTCTTTAATTTTTTTTAGTAGTGTTTTGTAGTTCTCAATTTAGCAATCTTTCACCTCCTTGGTTAAATTGATTCCTAGGGGTTTTTTGTTGTTGTTGTTTGTTTGTTTTTTGATGACTATCGTAAATGGGCTGGCTTTCTTGATTTCTTTTTCTGCCAGTTCATTACTGGAGTATAAAAACTACTGATTTTTGGATGTTGATTTTGTATTTTGCAACATTACTGAAATTGTTAATCATCTCTAGGAGTTTTTTGGTAGAGTCTTTAGGTTTTTCTATATATAAGATCATGTTGTCTCCAAACAAGGACAGTTTGATTTCATCCTTTCCAATCTGGATGCCCTTTATTTCTTTCTCTTGCCTGATTGCTCTGGCTAGTATTTCCAATACTGTGTTAAATAGGAGTCATCAGAGTGGACATCCTTGTCTTGTTCCTGTTCTTAAAGGAAAAGCTTTCAGCTTTTCCCCATTCAGGTTGATATTGACTGTTGGTTTGTCATAAATTACTTTAATTGTGTTGAGATATTTTAGTTTTATTCCTAATTTGCTGAGCATTTTTTATCATGAAGGGGTGTTGAGTTTTCTTGAATGCTTTTTCTGCATTTATTGAGATAATCATATGGTTTTTGTCCTTGATTTTGTTGATGTGGTGTATCACATTTATTGACTTGCATTTGTTGAAACATCCTTGCATCCCTGGGCTGACTCCCACTTGATCATGGTGTATTATTTTTTGATGTGTTGCTGTATTCTGACTGCTGATATTTTATCGAGGTCATCAAGGATATTGATGTGTAATTTTCTTTTTTGTTGTATCTTTATCTGCGTTTCGGTATCAAGGTGTTGCTGGCCTCAAAGAATGAGTTTGGGAGAATGGTTTCTGTTTCAATTTTTTGGAATAGTTTAAAGAGAAGTGGTATTAATTCTTCTTTAAAGGTTTGATAGTATTCAGCTGTAAAGCCATCCACCCAGTCCTGGGCTTTTCTTTGTTGAAAGTATGCTGATTATTGCTTCAATCTCATTGCTTGTTATTGGTCTGTTCTGGTAATCTATTTCTTCTTGGGTCAGTCTGGGTAGTTTGTATGTGTCCAGAAATTTTTCCATTTCCTCTAGGTTTTTATATTTATTGGTGTACAGTTGGTTGTAATAGTCTCTAATGATTCTTTGTATTTCTGTGGTATCAGTTGTAATGTCTCCCTTTTCATTTTGGATTTTTGTTATTTGGGTCTTCTGTCTTTTTTGTTAACCTAACTAATAGTTTGTCTATTTTATTTATCTTCTCTAAAAACGAACTTTCTGTTTCATTGGTCTTTTATATTGTTTTTGGGGTCTCTGTTTCATTTAGTTCTGCTCTCATCTTATTTCTTTTTATCTACTACTTTTAAAATTGGATTGTTGTTGTTTTTCTAGTTCTTTGAGGCATAGTATTAGGTCATTTATTTGAAGTCTTTCCATTCTTTTGATGTAAGTGTTTATTGCAATAAACTTACCTGTTAGTACTGCTTTTGCAGTATCCCACAGGTTTTGGTATGATGTGTCTTTATTTTTGTTAGTTTCAAGACATTTTTTGATTTTCTGTTTAATTTCTTCTTGGACCCATGGGTCATTCAGGAGTTGGTTGTTTAGTTTCCATGTACTTGTATAGTTTCCAGAGTTTTGCTTGTTATTGATTTCCAGTTTTAATTTATTTTGGTCTGTAAAGATATTTGGAATGATTACAATTTTTTAAAAATTTGCTGAGACTTGGTTTGTGACCTAACATGTGATCTGTCCTAAAGAATGTTCCATGTGCTGATGAGAAGAATGTGTATTCTTTAGTTGTTGGATGAAATGTTCTGTAGGTGTCTGCCAGGTCTAGTTGGTCTACGGTGTAGTTTAAATCCTGTGTTTCTGTGTAGATTTGTTGCCTGGAAGATCTGTCCAATGCTGAGAAAGGGGTGTTCAGGTTATCCACTATTATTGTGTTAGGGTCTGTCTCTCTCTCTCTCTCTCTCTCTCTCTCTCTCTCTCTCTCCTTTTAGGTCTAATAATGTTTGCTTTACGTATCTGAGTGCTCTCATGTTGGGTGCATACATATTTGATGGATCCCTTTATCACTGTATAATGGCCTTCTTTGTCTCTTTTTATGGTTTTTGGTTTGAAGTCTATTTTATCCAATATAACAATAGCTACCCTGGCTCATTTTTGGTTTCCGTTTGCATGGTATTTTTTTTTCTCCATCCCTTCACTTTTAGTGTGTATATGTCTGTATAGGTGAGGTGGGTCTCTTGAAGACAGCATGTCGTTGGATCTACCTTTTTAATCCAATCAGACAGTCTGTGGCTTTTGAGTGGGAAGTTTAATCCATTTATATTTAGGGTTGTTATTGACAAGTATTGCTTCACTCCTGTAATTATATTTCTTTTTGTTTAGATGTTTTAAATATCATTTGTTCCTTTCTTCCCCTTTTATTTTTCATCTTCAATGCTACTTGGATTTTTGAGGTGAGATGATTTAGCTTCGTTCTCTTTCTCATTTGCATTTTGGTTTTAATGGTGGGTTTTGGTCTTTCTTGTGAATCCATGATAGTGATTATTGTTTTTCATATTCCAGATGCAGGACTGCTTTGAAAATAATTTCTTGCAGTGCTGGCCATGTGGTAATAAATGCCCATAATTTTTGTTTGTCTGTGAAATACACTATTTCTCCCTCATTTCTGAAGGATAACCTTGCTGGGTGTAGAATTCTTGGCTGGCAGTTTTTATCTGTTACTATTTTGAATATATCATCCAATTTTCTTCTGGCCTGTAAGGTTTCAGTTAAAAAGTCCGTTGTTATCTGATGGGGTCTCTCTTATAGTTGACTTGACACTTTTCTCTTGCTTTTAGAATTCTCTCTTTGTCTTTGAATTTTGCCATGTTTAACTATAATGTGTCTTAGAGAGGATCTTTTTGGATTTAATCTGTTTGGGGATCTCTGGGCTTCTTGTAACTGAAGGTCTGCATCTTTCCCTATACCATAGAAGTTTCCTGTTGTTATTTCCTCGAGTAGGTTTTCCATGCCTTTTTCCTTTCTCCTCCCCTTCTGGAATACCCAGGATTTGGATATTTGTGTGCGTCACATTGTCTGCTAGCTCTTTTAGATTTTCTTCATTTTTTAAAATTATTTTTTCCATGTTTTTGTCTGCCTGGGTTATTTCAAAAAGACCAACTTCAAGGTCTGAAATTCTTCTGCTTGCACCAGACTGCTGCTCAAGATTTTGGTACTGTTTTTTATTTCATTGAGTGAATCCTTTGTTTCTAGGAGTTCTGCTGCATTTTTTTTAATGTGTTTGATCATTTTTTAAATTTCCTCCTTCATATCCTGGATATTTTTTCTTGTTTCATTGTGCTCCCTTATTGATTCTTCTCTTATCTCTTAGAGTTTTCTTAAGAACAGTTCTCAGAATTCCTTTTCAGACATTTCAAGGGTTTCTTGCTCAATGGGGTCTGGTACTTGATAATTACCATATTCCTTCAGTGGTGTCATATCTTCTGTTTATTTGTAGTTCTAGTATTTTTTAGTTGATGTTTGGTCATCTGGTAGGGCACTTGTTTCTTCTATTACTCTGGAGTGGGCCATGAGGGGAAAGACTTCCTCCTCTATTTATATGCTCTGCTGGTGACTCCTCTTGTATCAATGCAGTTGAGTGTGCAGTGGGTTGCCTGAGCTCTTGCTCAGCCAGTGTGTGGGCCCGCGGCAGGGGCAGCATGCAGGACCAGCGCTCACCCGGTCTCCTGCTCAGTTGCTGGGCATGCCTCTCTGGGGTTTGGGCATGGGCTGGCAGCAGGGGTGGCATTTGGGACCAGTGCTCACCTTATCTCAGAGCTACTTTAATAATATGACCCAAACAGCTGTGTCTGTGTTTCTTGAGATTCAGATAGTTCTCTGATTTAAAACCCCTCTCATCGATGTGTAACCAAAAGTTTCCTCCTTAAATTTTCTTATTAAAAATAAAATGATAATGATAGCTTTCATTTATTAACGGTTGACTGGTTGCAGTTATTACGTTAGATGCTTTACATAAATGATCTTCGAGCACCATAAAACTCAGCAAGACAGGTTGTTATTTCTATCTTATAAAGAAAACTAAGGCTCAGCAAGGTTAAGTGACTTCCTTATGCCTATCCTGGTTTATACTAAGTTGATATTTCAGAGTAATTAAAAAAAAAAAAAAAAAGGACCCTGCGGTACTTTTCTTAGTAATCTTTAATTGTTATTTATTCTCAACCTGATCTCCTATTCTAAGTAGAATGGCCCTGTAGTCCATCCTAGCTTATAACTTGAGGTAGTAATAGTCCTTAACCTCTGGACCTGCTCTGTAACCTGATTTCACAGGCTGTCTTTTAGCAACTGCCAATGAGTTCTAAGAATCACTTTATTTCAGTGCCTGGTGGTAAAGTAATGTCTCAAATTTGAGTTTTACTTTCTGCAGTTTCCATTCTTCACACATGTCCACAACAGTAATTGAGTGAGAATGCAATGTGGAAAATTTAAACCCTCTGACTAGTTTCTCAACAATTGGAGATATCTCTACTATTTTCTTCTTTTAGAGAGGAGGAATAAGTCAAGCTTTTCTTCTGAGACTGGCAGATGGCAGGCCTGATTGTCAGCTACTTTAGAGGCCCTAATGTATTAGGGGTCTTCAAAAAGTTCATGGAAACATTCATATTTTTTAATTCCATTTTTCCAGAAACTTTTTGAAGTACCTTGTAATTGTTTGCTGTTACTGTCAGTGAAGTATGTCAGATTTTTTTAGAGCTGTGTTCTTAAAGGCACAGAACATTTTCAATGAAGTGTAACAGGATATTTGAGCAAAATTCAAACTGGTTTTGTGATGAAGGCATGTATTCTGAGCCAGTGCCAGAGAAAAGAACCATATCAAACTTATCTCAACACTGTGGTACTATTTGAGGAACACATTTTATATCTGAATAAATCATTGCCCCATCAACATTCAAAGGGTTTACTGTACTTCCATATTGAATCACGTATTCAAAATCAGACATAAAAAAAAATCATTGTAAAAGGTTTTTGACATTTTAGGCTATAAAGAAATCCTGATTTTGAAGTTTTGCTTTCTTCACTCTGATATAGTATTCCTGATTGCTGGGAAGTTTGGGTGGGGGTAGGGGAGGAACTTAACAAAATAATGAATTCACCCAAGAAATACAGGAGTCATAAATGGGGGATATTGTCTAAATTAAGATTTTGCCATTATACATGTAATAGCTTATTTATGTGTGTGTGTATATATGTGTGTCCTATTTTGTGAAAAACAACAGGCAAGCTGCTGTAGTGAATGAATGATGAGGAAAAACTGAAGGGTGCTTAATTTCCCTGTGCATTGCATCTAATATCAAGTTTTAATGGTTTGAGTGAAGCAACTCATATTTTTACCCCGAACTACAGTCTGCAGTTTTTAGGATCTGACTTAGGCCTGGGATGAGAAAAGAGAAATAAAAGTTTAATTTTGTAGCTTGATTTTTGTAGTTATTTAACCAGTAACTCATCACTTTGGAAGCTTTTATTCGTTACAAAAATAGGTTGTTTTAGTGAGTCTAAATAATGAATAGAAATTTCCGTCACTTACGAAATGTTTTATAATTTAAGCTACATATATGTATCATTTGAGATAATCTATTATAATGAATAAATAGCATAATTTATGTTTAAGGCATATGTCTTAACTTAAGCATTAGGCATAAATGTTAAAATATTTTGAATAAAATTTTAAAAATGAAGAAACATAGGCAGAAGAGTATTGGGAGGGGTGGTATTTGACTAAAAAATACTTTAATAAGGCAGACAAAGTTACTGAAGAAAGATAGTGATTTTAAAAGGTATTTGGAGGGGAAAGCATCTATATGTAAACTCTTAGGTATTTAGGACGTTCAAAATTCTAACAGAGAATATTGATTTAGTAACATTTACTTGTCACGTTAAATAAGTAACTCTTTAGTTTATGTTATAAATACTACAATAGTTATGTTTAGGAATGTGCATATAGAATATGCTGTTATAAGAGCAGAAAACCATAATACTTTAACTTTTAGGGTGCACTTTACATTTTTATATCTAAATGAGGATGCATCTTATAATTGAGGGAATTTTATAATTATGTGGAAATATTTTGGTTTTTTCCTTAGTGTAGTACATTTTTTTTGAAAGTATATTTTACATTGTTGGTGTCTTAGATTCTGTGAAATATGGTAATTGTCTTTTAAATAGACTTACCTACAAATGATACTAATGATAACAAGTGGGAAGATACTAGATCTTCTACCAAGAGTCAAACTATCAAGCCAAAGGTATTGGTTAGAAAGTACCATGACACTTTGAAGAACAGTTCTTTCTAATCATTTTTGTTTTCTCTCTCTTTTTTTTTTATGATATAGTGATGGCCATCTAAAAGTGGAGGAAGAAATTAATGTTAACTATATAGACATAAATGAAAATCTTGATGATAAGTTCTAACATATTTTTCCCATAAGAATTTTAGAAGAAGTCAGTTTGTACATATTGCAGGATATTGTACAGAGCTCTGTTAATAGCCTGAGGATCATTTTCTGCACATGATATTATTAGCCCGGAATAATATTGCATTTTATTTAGTAAATGGAATGAAAAACCTACGAAGGGTATTGATGAGTGACATCAATACGTGAGAAATTGGTGGCATCAAGAGAATAAAAGAATCTGTGGAGTCAAGGGTTTGAATCCCTGTACAGCCCAGCTGCCAAAAGAAAAAAAAAATCCATGGAAATTAGCTGTGGAAAGTTTGGTAAGAAACATCAATAGCTATATGCTATGTCGAATGTAGAGTTGTTTATGTAAAGAATTGGGACTTGGCACTAACCCAGCAGGAAAAAAAAATCCGGGCAGCACACTAAATTATGTTAGGGATATCTTGTTCTTGTAAAAGTTAACATTACTTTTGGGTATACTCTACATGTATTGAGAAATAATTCTTCTATTACATTCTGGAGAAATTAAGTGAAAATAGAGAAAGAGACCTCTGAGAAAAGTTTTAAAAAGTTGGAATTGTTTTATTTGGACAGAAGTATCAAGAGATTAGGAGTTAGAGAACAGCTGGTGCCTCTTCTTATATTTCTGTTAAGGTAGAGTGAGAATAAATGGATATTCATGAGAATGGAAAACATGGAGGTTAGTTGTTGCAATAGTACCAGAAGAAAAAAGGAGCATCTTTCCTTAGAAATTTTGGATGCAATATATTATTGCATCTGATAATAACTGTATTATTTGATAAATATGTATTGTATGTCTTCCATAGAAAAGTCTAATGTTAAGTGCTGATTCCTGTTTGAATACAAGATCCTGAACTAGGAACTCGATATAAGATATTCCTCCTTGTTCTGTGACTTTTGTGAACATAGCAGGCTAAGTGAGATTTCTTGAAAAATGGAAAACCTGTATCATATCCTTTCAGTGGGGTAATGTACCAAGATGTCATATATGATGGTACTTCAAAAAGTTGTGGAAAAATAAACTTAAAATCATGAATATTTTGAAGTACTCTTGTATTTAGTCATGAATAGAATGGCCCTATAGATTTAGTCTCTCTTTGATGTCAATTAAGCTGACTTTCATATCTAAGTTTCTTTTGAATAGTCTTTAAAAAATGTCAAGAGAAGTAAGAGAAGGTTAGTAATGCTGCTCATATTTTCTTTGTCATTATTTACAGTGTGTTATGTATACAGTATAATCCGTTAGCCAACTTTAATTTTATAAGCTATTCATTGTGTTTAAACAGTGCCTTTTTTATATTAAATATTTATGGCAGTCTTTGGGAAGAATACATTAAAATGGCAGATGGGGGTTGTTTTAAACATTTCCTTGATTGAAGGCAAGAGACCCCCTTGTGAATTTATAGTCTGCTTTCAAAGAAAGTTCACAATGTCTGATAATAACCCAAGGAGGCAAGAATTCCACCAATTCCCAGCACTATGATTTCAAAAAGCAATGGCTGCAAACAATCTTCATGCTTCAGCACCTCCCATTTTGAAACTGTTTGCAAGGGCAGTGAAGAATGGTGAACAAAAACATTTACAGTTGTATTGCCTATTAATAATTCAATAGGAGTACACCTCTGTTGCATTAATATTACTTTTTAATCGATTTTTAACCACAGTAGAAAAGATAAGTGGAAAATCAAATTTTTGACCTATGTTAGACAGGAAGATGTATCCTAGACTCTGCAATTCTGAAACTTGGAAGATACTTTGGGAGTTATGTCCTAGGTTTCCTAAAGGAGGGATGTGCTTTTTTGCTTTCTATTTTCTACCTACGTATGTAACTAATAAGCCTGAATCCATGAATAATGGTTATTCCACCCCCCACCCCGTTATGTCTTTTCCTAGTTTAAACTTAGAAGAATGATATATCCTTAATTACATTATTTTTCTTAAAAGCCATCTTGACTTTTAGGAGCTTTATTGAATATAAAAATTAACTTCGTCAAGTTTTATTAATATCTTAAAAGATTATTTGTTTAACTATCATTTGACCGTTGAGAGTTGAGATGCTTGTTAACCAGCCTTGTTCTGTTTTTCTAAGCGAACACCTTGCGTTTGATATAAAAGGGAAATATTTGTTTCTGAAAATCTTATTTTAACTTTAACTAACTATTCTGTTAGTGTTTGGTGAGAACTTTGAAAGCCTTAGGCAGGAAATTACAACTCTTGTAGTACTTAAGACACTTGCCAGTCAATAGTGGCTATCCTTAGCTGATAGGGCAATTATTGTACAATCATGCAGAGCATAAGCGTGTTGGTGTGGGGGGGTGCCATGGGCACTGGTAATGTCAGAATCCCCTGGAACTTACATTTTGCAAGTAATAGTTCAACAGTTATTTATTTAGTGGGGATGTGAAGAAACTGAACTTCTAGTAAAAATTGTATACTTTTAAAAAAAATGTTTTAAGTGCACTGACTATAACATCTCATTTTAATACACAGTCTAGGACTTTTTCACAGATGTGCTTCCAAAAATCTATGAATCGTCTGAAATAGCAAGGCAAATGTTATATGTGCCTTGTTTTGGAAAGGGATTCATAGCTACCATCAGTGTGAAAGAGGATATCTAACCCAAAAAACTTGAGCTAGAGATTCTGGTCTAATCTCCTTATTTTCCAGGTGGAAAATCTTAGGTTCGACAAGATCAAGTGACTTATTTAAAGTGAGACAATATTGGAAGAGCTACAATTAAAATCATTTCTCAAGGTCAAGGGTTTAGATCCCTATACCAGCCAGCTGCCAAAAGAACCCCAAACTTTTCCTGCTGTAGACTGTCCCTAGGGTTTCCAACTTATATTGAACTTACATTCTTTTATAAGTTAGATGTTCAGAACCTGGAATTAAAAAAGTTATGAACCTTTTCCATACCAAAATTTATTCAACTCAAAATACCTATGAACTAGAGTCCTGAATTCATAGTATCTTGGGATATTGTTTTGAGTTTCTTCTGAGCTTGAGAATGATAACTATAAACCGAGCCAAAATTAATTACATCTTCTAATTGAAAATATACTCTATCTCCTCCACCAGTACCACAACCAGTTTTAACCCCACAGACCTACAGGAAGGAAGTGTAGCCTCTTCTTTTTCCAGCAGTTAGAATAAATCATGGCCATTCCAGACAGTATGGAGGATTCCCAGTATACATGGAAAGCTCCTCATTTGAAGGTTTAAAAGCTTCATGGGATAATTTTTCTGGGCAAATGGTGGCAAGAGATGACTTTAATGTAGGTAACCACTGGTAGGCTGGGTTTTCTTTGGGAGTACTCCAGCTCTTCCCCGGGGAGGGGACACAGAAAAGTACACATGATCACATTTTTCCTGGTAATGAAGGCTAACCTTGGGGGCAAGGTCAGCAGTCTCCTGTGTACCCCAGTGTAGGAGAAAATGGAGGAGAAAATGCAGAAGTGCAGAGATGACCCCACCAAGAGCAGTAGTAGGGAAACTAAGGTAGTCAAGACGGCAGTGACAAAGGCACTTATTCATAAATAAGGAATGACAGCAGAATGGATGTTTCCTATGTATCTGCCTTCTGTATTTTGATGTTACTAGCAGTGATTTTGCTTTACATTTGGCTTTTGCTTTTATGTTCATAGTTGTCAAAATAAGTTTTGTTGTTGTTTTGTAGCAGGCAGGATGCAGGATGATTTACTGTTTTTATTTTAATTTTTGCTGGCTGACACCTGAAGATCTGCCTCCTGTCTAGCTCAAGGGTCAATGGCAGGTGTGTTCTTCTCCACTGGGAGACAGGGTGCTGATAGCCCCCAAAGGCTGACTTTAGTCAGCATCTGCTCCCTGACCTAGACCCAAAGAATACAGGAAAAAAGGCTCAGAGACTTAGCCCATTATTTTTTAAAGGGTGTGAGCTCTGGATTTATGATGTTAGTATTTGTTTAAATACTCGGAAACTGTGTTTTCATTTTTCCTTTAATTTTAAGTCATCTTCATAAAGTTGGTTCACAAGATTCTGGATCAAAAGTATAAGTGAAAGAAAACAAACAAGCAACCCAATTAAAAAATGGGCAAAAGAGCTAAGTAGGCATTTCTCTAAGGAAGATATCCAAATGGCCAACAGACATATGAAAAAATGCTCAACATCACTCAGCATCCGGGAAATGCAAATCAAAACCACATTGAGATACCATCTAACCCCAGTTAGGATGGCTAAAATCCAAAAGACTCTGAACGATAAATGCTGGCGAGGCTGCGGAGAAAAAGGAACTCTCACATATTGTTGGTGGGACTGCAAAATGGTGCAGCCTCTATGGAAAATGGTATGGAGGTTCCTTAAACAATTGCAAATAGATCTACCATACGACCCAGCCATCCCACTGTTGGGAATATACCCAAAAGAATGGAAATCATCAAGTCGAAGGTATACCTGTTCCCCAATGTTCATCGCAGCACTCTTTACAATAGCCAAGAGTTGGAACCAGCCCAAATGCCCATCATCAGATGAGTGGATACGGAAAATGTGGTACATCTACACAATGGAATACTACTCAGCTATAAAAACGAATGAAATACTGCCATTTGCAACAACATGGATGGACCTCGAGAGAATTATATTAAGTGAAACAAGTCAGGCACAGAAAGAGAAATACCACATGTTCTCACTTATTGGTGGGAGCTAACAATTAATATATAAATTCACACACACACACACACACATACACACACAAACGGGGGGGGGGTAAGAAGATATAACAACCACAATTATTTGAAGTTGATACAACAAACAAACAGAAAGGACATGGTTGGGGGGGAGGGGGGGAGGGAGAAGGGAGGGAGGTTTTGGTGATGGGGAGCATTAATCAGCTACAATGTATATCGACAAAATAAAATTAAAAAAAAAAAAAAAAAAAAAAGTATAAGTGATTTCTGGGCCTCTCTTGATAAAAAAAAAAAAAAATACCAAGAAAAGCTGCACTAAAACAACAAATCTAATTTTAAAAACACTTAATGTGGTTAAAAAGCAGACTCAACCAAAATAATGAAAACTATTTAAGAGAAGTCAGTTGCAAGTGATTTTAAACATTTATTTCATTGCTCTTTAACTCCTTCACTGTTAGCACCATCAATGTGAATTTGAAATAAGTTAACTTGTTTTTGAACTCTATAACAAGAATTTTTTTTTCTTTTAATTAACTTTATTGTTTTTTAAAGCCCTGCATCAAGCTCTATTTCTGTGCTTGGGTAGTTCCATTTGCAAATAGGGCAATTTCTGCATATAGGTCTGAACAGACTATGCCACAATTATCTTTTTTATTGTAACTTTACTGTCAAAGAAGTAGTTTTCTTCTCCGAATGGAAATTCTAGAGTAACTCAAATGTCTTAGCAAACATATTGGCATTTCCTGTTTCCAAGGGCAATGACCCCTGGTTCAGCAAATAAGATCTGGGTTGAGACCTGGAATGGATCCCTATTCCCTCATTGTTATTTTGGTATCTTACTGTATTAGTCAGGGTTCTCAAGAGTGACAGAATCAATAGAATATGTTATAATTATATGAGAGGGATTTATTAGGGGAATTAGCTCATGTGGCTATGAAGGAAAGTCCCATGATAGGCCATCTATAAACCGGATGCTGGTAGCATGACTCAGTCCAAGTCCAAAGGCCTCAGAACCAGGGAAGCTGATGGTGCCCTCAGTGTAAGTTCTGGAACCCAAAAGCTGAAGAGTTTCAAGCTCTGATGTCCACAGACAGGAGAGAAGAGTGCATCCCAGCTCCCCCCCCCCCCCCCCCCCCCCCCCCGGGAGAGCATTAATCCATTCATTAGGGATCCGCTCCCATGACTCAATCAGCTTCCAACACTGCCACATTGGAGATCAAATTTCCACATGAGTTTTGGAGAGGACAACACATCCAAACTCCATCACTTACTTAATAATAACAGTTGCTAGCATTTGTTGTTCACTATGTGCTAGACAGAGTAGGCACTGCTTTTTATTGGATTATCTCAATCTTTACATAAACCTTATGAAATACAGGTATTATGATTACCTTCTAGTTATAATTCATCTTTGAAGTCTTTTCAGCTTAGAGGAGTTACTGTATGTAATGATTAGCCTTGTGCCAGGTATCAGGCCCTGTGCTCTGTTCTTTACTGGCAAACTTGCTGTCATTGTATTGTAATAATCCAATGTACCTATACCCATTTCAAAACAAGATGCAGGAGATATTAATGTGCTCATTCTCACTTCCTGGTAAGAGGAAGATCCAGGCGAGGCTCTCTCCAAACAAAACTGGTCTTCTGTTACTGAGTAGCCTGAACAAGCTACATGATTAAAGTCCAATTAAGTTCTTTTTTTTTAATGTGTGGTATTTGTCTCTGTGGCTTCTGATTATCTTTAGAACACTTTCTGAAAAATGATTTCCCATCTACAGTAATATTGGTAACATTTTTTAGAGAAAATTTGTCATTGCCTAGAAGGTGAAACATTTGAAGCATTTTTGTCCCTTCTGCTGCATCTCTTTTCTTCCTTTAGCAAACATTAGTTGAGTATATATTATGTGCTGTAGCAACTGTGCTAAGAGCTAGGCGTACCTAAATGAATAAAACACAGATCTTTACCTGAAAGAACCTCAACATATATTTTGAGCAACTAGTGTCTAGTACTTGCTTTGATGTGTATAAATAAAGTAGTAAAAACTCATAAAATCTTTAGTGGATTGATTTACAGTGTAGATTCTCTCCACGTATTTAATACCCATCTCAAATGTCAAGTTCTTTCTCTGTGCTTTAGTGCCAACACATAACCATGAAATCTTGCCTTTGTATACTTATCTCTCCCAATTCTTTATTTCTTTCAATTATAGTGGAAAACCTATCCATCACGGTGATACATGAACCATTACTGAGCTATTTATGAGAATCTGGAGGCTATATTACTTTTGGGGTTCAATAATTGGGAAGAATGAAATCATAATGTGAGTGTTAACTAAATTCATAGATGGAATTTTAAAAGTTTTTTAAAGATGTGAAAATATCTTTTCTTCAGGATTTTGATAACTAAATATATTTAAGTTGTTGCTGTGTACTCCCATGAGCCCTAACCTGGTGTTTTTCAATGTCTAGTCGTCAAGATCACCAAGGTACACAGTTTTAGACATCACCTCAGATCTACTTAATTTGACTCTTGCCCACCCTGCTTTCCACTTGAATTTTTAACATGCTTTATAGGTGATTGTTAAAGCATAGTAGCACTTAAGACCCGTTTTCCTGTCAGTTTTTTTTTTGTACTTAAGCATAAGCAGAAGACACTTTGATTTGGGTAAAAAAGAAATTACAGAGAGATACCTGATAATTTACTTGTGAGTCCTAAAGGAAGCTGCTTAAGATTTCTGTAAATTCGGTTGACACGATGCTATCTGGCTCAATACCCACCTTCCTTACCAGACAGGAATTTCTTCAATGGTTCTAGGCTAGGATGAGGCCAGATTCCCCTAACACCAAATTCCAGCATTGTGAAAACTCAGTTCTTAGAGAATCAAATTTCCCAACCAACACCAGTAATGTTTCCTTAAAGATAAATGGTGAGAAGGTGTTGTATTAGTCCATTTTTGGTGCTTATAACAAAATACTTGACACTGGGTGATTTATAAAGAAAAACAAAATTTATTTGCTTACAGTTTCTGAGACTGGGAAGTCCAAAGTCCATTTGATTGTGGGGACAGCTATCCAGAGGTCTCACATTGCAAGATGGTGGAAGCAGAGAGAGAGCAAGACAGACTCTCCTCTTTTTTTTAAAGCCCTCAGAACCACACCCCCCACCACCATTTTTAATCTCCTCACTACACCACGGTCCAACAGTCCAATCACCTCTTCCAGGCTCCACCTTTCGATTACCATAATAGGATTACCTGCCCTCTTAACAGTCACAGTGGGAGCCAAGTTTCTAATACATAAAACCTGGGGGACACAATTAAAGATTCAGGGAACTTTGGTGGGACATAATTCAATCCACAACAGGTGTTTTCTACTTATTTCCAAAGAAACCCCTTTTTTTGAATTCACATAATCCTCAAAGGCTTCTCCTGGGGGAACACAGAAAACAGTATTAACTTCTGTTATATACTTGTCTTGAGCCAGGCCCTCTGCTAGATATTTTTGGTGTTATTGAATTTAATCGTGTTGTTGAATTTAGCAGGCAGGCAAATGAGATGGTTATTATTTATCCTCAAGTCAATTAAGTAACTTGCCCCCAAAGGTTAACTTAATTAGCAAAGGAATTAGTAGTAAAACTAGTTGGCTGGATTTCAAAACTGTACACATGTCTTCCCAAGGAGGAAAAAGTGAAAGACAGTCAGTGCTTCCCATTCTGAATCACAAAAAATCCATCCCAGTATTTTTTTAAACCTGTCATCAGCAGAGTAGCATGAAGTCACAGGACTTTTCTTCAGCCATCCTGAAGAAAGAGGGGTCATCTTCTTTCAGAGTTTTTGTGGTGTTTACCATACCCATGAGAATATAGTAGTACCCTTTGCTTCAGGGCAATTAGAGAATTGTTTTGGTTTCAAAGGTCTTTTCTTCTGGCTCTTACAGGATTAAAATAAACAGAGATAATGTTTATGTCAACAATGTTATTCAGCCAAATAGGTGACAACTGTCAGTTTGAAAGCTACATGGTAGTTGACTCTAAGAAGGGAATGAGATTGCTATGAACTAAAACTACAGACTCAAAATTAAGAGTACCTCTTGCAACTGTGACTTTAGCACATTAACTTGAGTGTTATAATGTATTCACTGTAAAGTCTAGACACCTTATAAATATATGACTGGCAGTTGCCTCAGGCAGAAATCTTTTACTGATGCAATGAGATAAAAGTAATTAAGCTACATGTAGACTGATGGGTAATTAAATCCATGTGAAGCATTTTGTAACTAATTACTATGTTCTAATCACAGATTGCCTTCTATTTGTCAAGGTAAGTGTATATAATTACACAGTCCTTATTTTCTTTAATCTGAAATCATCCCAGTTGGGTGAATATTTTTAAGCAGTATGAATCTTAGAATATTTGGTACATTACTTGCATAAAGTTAATTTGCATATTTTGTAATTTGAGGGCCTTTTATAGTAAAATAGCTTTTAATGCCACTGACAGCAATTCTGTGGTCAATAGATATTTCTAATCTAGGCTCATTATTCGTTGTTTAATCCTTTTTTTTTTTTAATAGTGAAAGGTAGTTTGTTAATTACTGAATGCCAGTAATTACTGAATGCCAGTAACATTCAATGCATTATATGGACAGTGGTCCTGATCACAATAGTTAGAAAAGACCAAAAATCAATAAGTGGATTAAAAACAGATTTCCACTGACACAGAAAGTAAAATAAGTAAACAGCTTTGAGGGTTGGAGATTTCTCAGTATGAGACAGCAGTATGATTCAAGGCATGTAGTCTCTACTGCAGATTATAGCTGGCATGACAGGGCATTTCTAGAATCAGAGGACTAGAGTAGATTTAATCTCTTGGAATAGAATTGTGGATGTAGACACCCATTCAAAGCCAGGTTTTCAAATAAAAGTTGCCTCTGCTGCTACATGACACTAGACAGTGTACTTCTTGGATTCGGGTCATATCTTATTTATCTTTGACTTCTTAGTATGGTGCCCGGCACATAGAGCTCACTAAGTTAATATCTGTGGAATCATGAGTAACATGTTGACCAATAAGGAATCAAAGGTCATTTTCTGTAGATTATCTTCATTTGTGAACTTCCCTTTCTCATTTTCTTAGCTGGATAGACAGCCTATTTTCTGACCTTCAGGGCATAATGTGAAGCCATTGTATTTTTTAAAAAATCCTATATTTAATTCTGTTTTATACCTACACTTTATTAAATCAAGTATTTCACATCATTTTTTATTGCTAATGACTTGTAACAGCCTTGTAATTTATAATGAATGTTCTTTTAAGTTTGGTTTTCTCCAAGTGGTTATTATGAAAGGCATGGTTTTCTAAGGCTATATTGTTAGTTAGTATTTGTTAGGGAGTCAGATATTTTCCTCCCTCATTCTTCCCATTTGTCCTCCATTAGTTAAAGTTGTCCTGTGCAGTGTGCAGAACTGGATTCATTTCTTCTAGCCACACACCAGAGCACCTCCCTGCACTCTTGGTAGAAGAGTGTGTGCCAGCCTGCCAGCGACTGGATTCTCTCTTTTTCAGTTACAATATTATGTTCATTCCTTCACACCACTGCACTTTGTCCCATAGCTCCTACTTTACATTAGCATACACACACACACACACACACACACACACACACACACACACACACACACTAATAGAGATGTAATACATTTTCTCTTCACTGGATCTAAGTTTAATACCTCAAAAACATAGAATAACTGTTTTTTCCTTTTACCCACTGACATCATTTTTGCATCTCGTGCCAAGTTTTTCCACTGTGAAGTTATTATTTTTCTCATTCTAATTAATAAGTATCTTATGAGGAAATACTTTAACACTATGCAAATAGCCTCTCTCCTTACTTTTGCCCACTAACTTCAACATCTTTCGATGATTCTTGCCTCTGACAATTAATACTGTGGTGTTGGCCAGATAGTGATTTTTCTATTTTTCCTTTTACATTTAGTAATTGGAATTTTATTATATAGAAGAACTGTGCTTCTTCCCCCTACTTATGTATTTTCTCAAATATTTATTTCCATAAGTATGGACGGATGGATATTTATTTTGTTCATCTCAGATTGGCCATTGGGAGCTTCTTAAGTTAGCTGTGTTTTTGATGTATCCTCATAATTTTTGAGCACTTTCTTTCTTTCTGGCACTAGAAAATGTTCCAGGTTTATCTTGCACTTTCCCTAACCCCAGTCCTGGAGTCACCCGTTTCTCTAAGCAACTAGTACTTTTTATTGGAGAATGGTATTTAGCAACGAAGATCTGGTTGCTAGTTGTGTTGATTGCTTCTAGGGTATCATCCTCTGGCTTGATTTTTTTAAAAAGTTTTAAATTAGTGCACTTCTGTGTAGACTAATCTTCAAATGATTCTCTAGTGAAACTGCTTTTTTCCTATTAAAATAATGCCTTTTTTTCTCATTTTAAAGGGAAAATAGATTAAGTTAATGGATAAAATCATCTCAATTTTCTGTATTTCTCAGGAAACTTTTTCCTACTGTTTTTGTGGTTACTCCCCATTTGCCTGGATGTATAAAAGATGATAAATTAGTGCATAAGTAGGAATTAATTATTAACAGAAGCTCAAACAATTTATTATGATTATTTTTACAGCTTCTTCTATGTGGGTTTTTTTGTTGTTGAATACATATATTTTAGGGATGTTCTCATTGTGTAATTTCTACTGTAATGTGAATAAGCATTTTATATTTTGTGTTCTGTGTAAAATACTGTGATTTTCCTGTATTCTCGCCACATAAACAAATCTGAGCACTGTAGCTGTCGGCTCCTACTTTAGCTCTACGTGTCCTCATCCTGATATCTTCTCCTCCATCCCTTCATGCTTTCCATTCTTGCCATCTTTTTATTAACTCATTCAATCAACAAATATCCACCAGATGCCTCCTATGTCTCAGGAGCTATTCTCTCGCAGGAGCTGAATCAGTAAACAAAACAGGAAAATCTCAGTCTTACTGCAATGTTTATTCTAGTTGGAGGTGGGGTGGAGAGGCAATACACAATAAACATAATTAGAAGTAAATTGTGTAGTATGTTAGAAAGAGATACTTCTCTCCATTTTTCTTCTGTCTACTCCTCCCTTCTTCTACATTCACTGAATTATTTCTCTCCTTAGGATACTGTTGGAGATCTTTAAGATAAACGATGAATGAAAGGTACCCTCTCTAGGACTTCAGCTTTATCCCTAACCAGATGAAGCCACAGGAAATAACACAAAAGAACTGGGGAATTACAGAATACAGAATGAAAATTTTTTTCACAAGGATTTTTTTTGTCTTTTTCGTGACCGGCACTCAGCCAGTGAGTGCACCGGCCATTCCTATAAAGGATCCCAACCTGCGGCGAGAGAGTCGCCGCACTCCCAGCGCCGCACTCTCCCGAGTGCGCCACGGGCTCGGCCCTTCACAAGGATTTTGTAGGATATTTAAGTTAACTCAGGTTTAAAGTATCAAAATATTTTCACCTAGTAGAGATTTGGCAGACTTAATAGAGGTAAATGAAGCATTTTAAAAACTTAACCAGCCCACTTATAAAAGATAAGTGATTTAGCTGTAATTGGCTGAGTTTGGGCCAGTGAAATTACCACAAGTTTGTCTTTTCAAATCATAGTTAGAAAAAGTCACAGTAATATATTGGCTGCAGAAAAGGAAAGAGAAAGTTTCCTTTTAATGGTTTTATGGAAGGAGACTAAGGGATGGTAAATGATAGTTGTTGTTAAGAGTGCTTTGGTAATATTATTTCATTTTTTTGTAAAGAAGAAAAGTTGTATAAATTGCAGTTGGAAATTAGGAGGTTTTAAAAGGATTTCTATTTCATTCACATATTGATGAATAATAGGCAAGTCCCATATCTTACATATTTTCTATGTTTGTTTCCTCATTTATAAGGTATGAGATAACGGTTTACAATTAGAGGCAATTTGTAGATCTTTGAATATAGCAGGTTAGGAATGCTATTTGCTGTAAAAACTACTAAACATTTATTATTTTAGTGATAAGAATTAAGGAGTAAAAGAACTTTTAAGTATAGTTTTGAATAGAATAATACTTTCTTGCTGTTTTTTAAATATTGTGAACTATATAAAATGTGCATGTCCAAGGTGACTTAAAGGTAATACACAAAACGGTTGTTGTAGAGTCAGGGGTTTTTGGATGGTATATTTTAAAATTTATTAACTTTATGATATATAATTTTGTGAATTTTAATAAAATATGTCAACATATCATAAATAAAAAAGAAACACAAGTGAAGTACAAAAAGAATAAGGTACCTTGTCTACAAATCATATTATTTAACCTTGGAGAATTTTCAGTTTGTGTTGATTAATTATTTAGGAGAAAATATAATTTATTAATATATTTCTATCATGTAAATTAAAATTCATGTTATTCTTTTAGTTCTTCATTGTAGGCAGTTCTATAGTGTGTAATAGTGCTGTCCAAGAGAAATATAATGTGAGCCATGTGTGTAATTTAAAAATTTTTAGGAGCCGCATTAAGAAAATTAAAAAGATACAGGTTAAATTAATTTTAATCAGACATTTTAATTAACCCAATATATACAAAATATAATTATTTCAATTTGTAATCAATGTAAAAAATCTTAATGAGATATTTTACATTCTTTTTTTCATAATAAGTCTTTGAAATCTGGTGTGTACTTTGCACTTAATAGTACGTCTCAATTCAGACTAACTGCATTTCAAGTGCTCAGGTACATTACTCTTAGTGCATCTTGTTTTATTTACACATTGTTTTGGTTTTCTTTAGTCATTTCTTATTTTTAATGCTGCTAAAACTTTCTTTTGAGCTTTGAGTTGGTACTTCTCATGTTGCCATAATTATAGCCATCATTTTATAGGTGTTCTCTCCAAGTCACTGAATTGACATGGAAAGAATTCTTAATTTCTAGAATTTCCTTCCTAGAAATTAAGAGATTAATTCTAATTCCTCCTCTGCTGCTGGTTATTGTATAACTTTGGTCAAGTCTCTTCACTTTTCTGATCTTCATGTCTGTATGTATGAAATAAGGTGGATGAAGTCTTTTGGCATTTTCTAACTAGATAATTTTTTTAAAAATTATCTATGTGTTATTCAAATACATTGATTAATTACCTGAGTATGCATTGTGTTAGGCATAATACCAAAAAAGGCCTATCTAATGGAATCTAATTTTAGTGAACGATAGTGATAGACTTTGAAGACAGAGAGAAGTCACTTTAATTCACTCTTAAGCATGGAGTTATTAAAACATTACATTATATCTGGGTACAAATTGGGAGCTTTGAATTAGATACTTCGGATAAGAAAAAGGCGAGGTTAACAATAGGTTTTGGTTTGTTGTTTTCCTCAGTGTCACCAACAAATTTTATTTTTTGTTTCTTTGAAAAGTTAAATTATGATTTTGAGAAATTACCATTTTCCCCCCTCTGAGACTATTTTAAAGTGGCATTCTGTTTTTCCCGTTAGGCTTGTATACAGTTAACATTCTACTTTTTAATACTGAATATCAGTTCTCTAGATTAGCCTCACAAGGCAGAATTTAATAAAGGTTTTTGCACTTAATTATGCTTATAGGACCACTTATTTTAAAACATACTGCCTTCGTTTGTTGATTTAACTTCTAAATGTTTTACAAAGTAGAAACAATTTGTTTAATCACAGGGATTATTATCATTAAAATTTTAAATTTAAAAACTGTAGAAACTAACACAGTGTTTAAAAAAAACTGCCATCTGTATCACATCTTAACATTTTATCAAATTCACTTTAAACTTTTTTTAAAGAAGGAATTAAAGATACTCTTGAAGCCTCCTGTTTGTATCCCTCTAAATTCCATTCCATTCCTGTCTCTACTGGAGTTAGTGATTTGTTACAATTCTCATCATTTCTTTTTTTCCTACCCTCTTTTGGATTAAGTATTATAATTTCATTTTGTTTCCATTATTGCCTTGTTAGCTATACCTCTTTGTTTGATTGATTGATTGGTGGCTGCTCTAGGGTTTGAATATACACCTTTAACATCACAGTCTACCTTCAAATAGTATTTTACTACTTCAGTTATAGTGTAAGAACCTTACAATTGTATATTTCCATTTCCTCCTTCCTCCTGTCCTTTGTTCTGTTGTCATGCTTTTTTGTAATAAAGTGTAGACCCTAAAATATACCGTTATTTTTTCTTTAAAAAGCCAATTATATAAGAGATAAGACATGAGAAAAAGATGATCTTTTATATATACCCACACATTTGCCATTTTTGTTATAATTCTTTCCTTTGTGTATCATCTGGTGCTTTTCTTTCCAGTGTGGTATCATTTCTCTTCTGCTGAAAGGTTTTTATTATTCTTTGAAGTAGAAGTCTGCTGGTATTGAATTCTCCTAGCATTCTCTAAAATGTCTTTGTTTTGCCTTCTTATTTGGTAGCTATTTTCCTATTTTCATTAAACACAAAATTCTTTATTGACAGTTTTCAATCTTTTGAAGATGTCTCTCCATTACACTCCAGCTGGCATAATTTCGGACAAGAAGTCTTCTGTCATTCTTATCTTTGTGCCTATGTACAATATTTCTCCTCATCCCCAGCTGCTTTTAAATTTTTCTGTTACTTTTTTTCTTTAGCATTTTGTTTATCTGTGCCTTTATGTGTATTCTGTTGAGAGTTGTTCGAGTTTTTTGGAAGTCTGGTTTATAGTATTTATCAAATTTGGAAAAAAATTAGTCATTATTTCAGGAAATCTAATCATGTGTTTGTCTGCTTTGTATTGCTCTATTCTGTTTATTCTTTTTCTCAATGTTCTACTTCTCTTTACTTCATTTTGAGTACTTTCTATTATTAGGTCTTCAAGTTCATCTTCAGAAGTTCCAGTAAGGTATATTATAATATCTTCTATTTCTTTTCTCATCATGTTCATATATTTTGAACACATGGGCCTCATTTACAGTAGCCATTTTAATGTCCTTAACAGCAAATTCCATCATCTCTGTCATTTCTCATTCTGATCCTATTGATAGATTTTTCTTCTGGTCTATTAACCATAGTCAATATTTTCTTTCTTGTCTACGTGCCTGCTGAGTTTTCTTTGGTTGCCAGACATTTTGAATTTTACATTGCTGAGCACTGAATTTTGTTGTGTTCCTTTAAAGACTTTTCCACTTCATATTTTCATAGACTTAAGTTATTAAAAGTTAATTTGATCCTTGTGAGGCTTTCTTTAAGGTCTATTAGTGTAGGTCCAGAGCAGCTTTTAATTTAACACTAATTTTTCTTGACCATGGAAGTACCCTTCTAAGGACTCTATTTGATGTCCCATGTATTCCAAGGTCTTTCTTTTTGCTTGTAGGAACATGAAATATTCTTGGTCCTGTGGGACTTCTGGGAATAGTTTGGCCTCCTGCTTTCCCATGTTTCTTTCCCCAGCCTTGGGATTTAGTTTCATCTCATACATGCTTGGATTGGTACTCAAAGATCTGAGGAGAGCCCTCCCCTGACCTTTGGAGCTCCATCTCTGTGCATCTCTCTCCCCTGTAATATTTAACCCTGTGAATTGTAACCAGTTAAACTCTGATCTCTGTCTCTTCAATTCAACAAGATCATCAGGCTCAGTTTGGTTTCCCCCTTTCTGCACTGTGGCCTGGAAAATGGTGGTAAATCATAGGGCTTACCTTGTTTTTTTCTCTTAAGAATCACAGTCCAGCACTTCCTGTTGTTCCTTGTCTGATGATTGTTGTATCATATATTTTGTCCATTTTTATAATTGTTTACAGTATTAAAGTAATTCCTGTAACAGTTAATCCTTCATGTATAGAAGTGGAAGTCCTCACAATATTTTCTGTTAATTAAACTTGTGTTGTCATTAATGTGGCCAGAGTCAACAATTTGTACTGGACAATACACATTCCTCTACAAAAGTATATGTGTTGGTTGATATAATTTGGATTAGCATAGTTTTGATTAATTTATAGAATTGGTTATTGGTATATATGTTATTCTACTGTCATAGATATTCAAATCACCTTTTATTAATACCACATGCAAGTGTTTGTAGTACTTTGTTCTCAGAAATTTTAATTGAAGAGGTAGCTGATTATTAAATCTTTGGTATCTGGGGTATCTATCAGAACTTCCTATTCTGATTATTTTTCTGTTCCTCAAAACAGAAACACTAGCTGCTTTGTAAAACTTCCAAACTTCTAAATATTTCTTTGTTCTAGAGTTGCACTTTACCCTTTCATTATGTAGGAACGGAGCACACAAAAACACACCTCTTTTTCCCTTCTAGTCCACTAAAAAGCATAACTACCTTCTGGTCTCTGCTACATGAAACCTGAAAAAGGCACATAAGACTTTTAACTAACCTACTCTTTGGTCATTTGCCAGTTATAGTGGTTAAAGGGTAATGCTGATCTGAATTTTTATATTTATCATTATAATTACTAGATGTGTGGGTTCTTGAAAACCTATTTTCTCTTTCCTTTTCCTGTCTCAGAAGGTTCTGTTGTACATATTCTTATTTGTTCTTCTTTCTGAAACCATAGCAGTGGTTCAAACTGTAAGTCTTTCTGGGTTTGTGGCAAGTGTTGGTTTATTTGTTGGATGTCAAATGGTGCTAAGTGAGAAACTGGGACCCAATAGTAGTACTTAGGCTCTGTTGGGTAGAAAGAAGGAAGAAAAAGGAGAAGAGATAAAAGACAAGCTCTATTCCCCACCCCCTCTAGGTGATTCCAGATAGAAATCATAAATGCGCTATTGGTCTGGTATACCTTTTATTCATTTCTATTTAGATTTGTTAGTCTTGTTTCATACATTTTGATCAATTATAATAATTCTCCTTCCAAAAAAAGAGTGAAAGAAACTAATTTGGTTTAGAAAGACTAGATGGTCAAATTATCTGTTATTTCTTTTCCTCAACCTTCTTATACACTAAATTTAGTGAGAATTCTGGAATATCATGCAATATTCATAAGCATAAGTATGAGTATCTTAAAACATGGAATTATTGAGAGCTTTCACTAGCAGGTACAAGATAAATGTTGCGTATAGCAATGCGTAGCTTATCAACATGTCAATTTTGCTCTCTTAGCACTGCCCTATGAGCTTGAGCCTCGTGCAACAGCTTGCATCAGCACTGGCTCTCATTTTACAATTCTTTTGCACCACAGACCCCTCACTCATCTCACTCCAATCACACTGACTTCTTTGTGGGTCCATGGGAACTGCAGACATACTCATGCTGGGTCTTTGCACTTATCATATTCCCTCTACTCCAAGGCTCTTCTTTCAGATGGTTGATCTACATGGCATACTACCTTGATTCATTCAGGTTTGGGGTCATCATGAGCATTGTCTTCATCTATTTTCTGTCTAAAATAACAATGTCCTTTCCCAGTCACATCAGCACTCATGCCTTTCATCTTGCTTTAAAATTTTTTATTAATAATTTTATTTGACAACATATCATTTATCTCTTAATTTGTTATCTCTCCCACTTGGATGAGTTTTGTGAGGGCAGAGACTTTATCTCTAAGATTTAGACAGTGTCCATCATATTATAGGTACGTGACAATTACCTGCTAGAACGAGTAAGTAAATGAATGAAGGACTGATGTTTTATTTTTATTAGGACACCTAAGCTGTCCCTAAAAACCTATCCCTTCAGACTGAACATACAAGAGTACTTCAAAAAGTTTGGGGGGAAATAGAATTAAAAGATAATACGATAGTTTCTGCTGTCCTGAAGCAGCAGTCCCTTCAGGATCCAAGCCAGACATCAGGGTGAAATGAGTGAACTGTGATACCCCCGGCCACAATGACAAAACACCAAAGGAAAGAAACCAGAAATATGAAAGGTCAAGAAAGTACATTGCTACCAAAGGAAATTAATAACTTTTAAGTGCTAGATCCTATAGAACAGGAAGTCTTTGAAATGACAGACAAGGAATTTAGAGTAACTATTCTGAGGAAACTAAATGAGATACAAGAAAACTCAGTGAAACAACACAATGAAATGAGAAAAAACATACAGGATCTGAAGAAGAAATGTACAAAGAAATCGATGCCTTGAAAAAGAATGTAGATGAGCTTGTGGAGCTGAAGAATTCATTCAACAAAATGTAAAACGCAACAGAGAGTTTAACCACCAGACTTGAACAAGCAGAAGAGAGAATTTCTGACCTCGAAGACAGACTGTTTGAATTACCACAAGCAGACCAGAAAAAAGAAAAAAGAATCAAAAAAATTGAAGAAAATTTAAGAGAGACAACCGACAACCTTAAGCGCTCAAATATCCGAATCTTGGGTATTCAGGAAGGGGAGGGAAAAGGAAATGGCATTGAAAACATATTCAATGAGATAATAGCAGAAAACTTCCCAGGTATAGGGAAAGTCACAGGTCCCCAGATTCAGGAAGCCCAAAGATCACCAAACACATTCTACCCAAAAAGGTCCTCTCCAAGACACGTGATAATCAAACTGACAAAATTCAAAGACAGAGAGAATTTTAAAAGCTGCAAGAGAGAAGCGGCAAGTCACCTATAACGGAGCCCCAATCAGAATAACATCATACTTTTCATCAGAAACTCTAAAAGCCAAAAAAGAATGGGACGATATGTTCAAAACACTAAAGGACATAAATTGCCAGCCAAGAATACTTTACCCAGCAAGGCTATCCTTCCAAAATGAAGGACAAAATGAATAGTATATTTCTCAGACAAACAAAAACTGTGGGAGTTCACTACCACACGACCAGCCCTACAAGAAATTCTCAAGGAAGTGCTGGGTTTGATACCACAAAAACAACCATCACTGCCACGAATACACAAGAAAGAACAATACCAACCAGCAAAACAAAAATGATAACAAAAGAAAAAAATAGTTTATCTATCAACCCAAGAAACCAACCAATACAGAAGACAAACAGAAAATTTGAAAGAAAGGAACAAAAGATACTTAAGACAAAAGATACTTAAACAAAAATCAATATAATGCTAGGAGTAAATCAACACCTTTCAGTATTAACTCTGAATGTAAAGGGACTAAATTCCCCTTTCGAAAGACACAGATTGAGTGACTGGATTAAAAAGATGGACCCAACAATATTCTGTCTCCAAGAGACTCACTTGACCTGTAAAGACACACACAGACTAAGAGGGAAAGGATGGAAAAAGATATATCATGCAAGTAGAAATGAAAAACGAGGTGGAATAGCTATTTTTATATCAGATAAAATAGACTTTAAAGCAAAAAGCATTAAAAGAGATAAAGGTGGCCAATATATAATGATAAAAGGATCTATCCATCAAGAAGACATAATAATCATAAATATATATGCACCTAATGTCAGAGCAGCCAGATTTACAAAGCAAACACTATTAGATCTAAAAAAAGAAACAGACACACAATAATAGCGGGGGACCTGAACACCTCACTCTTATCATTGGACAGATCATCTAGGCAAAAAATCAACAGAGAAACACAAGATCTAAACAATACCTTAGACCATTTGGATTTGGCAGATATCTACATAACATTCCACCCAACAACCTCAGAATATTCATTTTTCTCATCAGCACATGGAATATTTTCCAGGATAGACCACATGTTAGGTCACAAAGCAAGTCTTAACAAATTCAAAAAAATTGGAATTATTCCATGTATTTTTTTCTGATCAAAATGGATTAAAATTAGAAATCAATAATAAAACTCTGAAAACTACACAAACTCATGGAAATAAACAACATTCTATGTAATGACATGTGGGTCCAAGAATAAATTAAACAGGAAATCAAAAAATTTCTTGAAACTAATGAAAATAATAACACCTCATACCAAAACCTGTGGGATACTGCAAAAGCACTTTTAAGGGGGAAATTTATTGCATTAAATGCTTACTTTAGAAGAATGGAAAGATGGCAAATAAATAACCTAACACTTCATCTTAGAGATCTAGAAAAACAAGAACAATCCAAACCTAAAGTTAGTAGATGGAAAGAAATAATTAAGAACAGAACAGAAATAAATGATATAGAAACATGAAAAACAATACAAAAGATTAGTGAAAGAAAAAGGTGATTTTTTGAAAAGATTAATAAAATCGACAAACCTTTAGCAAGACTAAGAAGAGAGAAGACTCAAATAACAAAAATTAGAAATGAAAAAGGTCATATTACAACTGACACCTCAGAAATACAAGGAATCATTAGAGAGTACTACAAACATCTATATGCCAACAAATTTGAAAATCTGGAAGAAATGGATAAATTTATGGATGCATACAAATTACCAAAACTGAGCCAAGAAGATACAGAATATCTGAACAGACCAATAACAATAAAAGAGATTGGAGCTGTTACCAGAAGGCTCCCAACAAAGTAAAGCCCAGGACCAGATGGGTTCACTGCAGAGTTCTACCAAATCTTCAAAGAGGAACTGATACTAATTCTCTACAAACTGTTCCAAAAGAATGAAATACAAGCCATTCTCCCAGATTCATTCATGAGGCAAATATCACACTGATACCCAAACCAAACAAAGATGCATCAAAAGTAGAAAACTATAGGCCAATATCCTTCATGAATAGAGATGCAAAAATCCTCAGTAAAATAATAGCTAACGGAATACAGCAACACATACAGAAAATTATACACTGTAATCAAGTGGGATTCATCCCAGGGATGCAAGTTTGGTTCAACATATGCAAATCAAGTAATGTGATACACCACATTAATAAAAGCAAAGACAAAAACCACATGATCATCTCTATTGATGCTGAAAAAACATTTGACAAAATTCAACATCCTTTCATGATAAAGACTCTCTACAAGTTAGGCATGGACAGAAAGTATCTCAACATAATTAAAGCCATGTACGATAAGCCCACTGCCAATACCATCCTGAATGGGGAAAAGCTGAAAGCTTTTCCCTTAAAAACACGAACTAGACAAGGATACCCACTCTCACCACTTCTATTCAACATAGTATTGGAAGTACTAGCCAGAGCAATCAGAGAAGAGAAGGAAATAAAGGGCATCCAGATTGGAAAGGATAAAGTCAGGCTGTCCCTTTTTGTAGATGATATGATCCTGCATATTGAACAGCCTAAAGCTTCTATAAAAAAACTCCTAGAGTTGATAAATGATTTCAGCAAAGTTGCAGGTTACAAAATCAACACACAAAAATCAGTAGCATTTCTATACTCCACCAGTGAACATGTAGAAAAAGAAATCTAGAAAGCTAGCCCATTTACAATAGCCACCAAAAAGAAATAAATTATTTAGGAATAAAACTGACCAAGGATGTGAAAAATGTCTATGAAAAGACCTACAAACCACTGTTGAGAGAAATTAAAGACACAAGTAGATGGAAAGATATCCCATGCTATCGGATTGGAAGAATTAACGTTGTGAAAATGTCCACATTACCCAAAGTGATCTACAGATTCAATGCAATCCCCATCAAAATTCCAATGACATTTTTCTCTGAGATGGAAAAAGCTATCCAGACATTTATATGGAACAACAAAAGATCAGGCATAGCCAAAGCAATCCTGAGCAAAAAAATTAAAGCTGGAGGCATAACACTACCTGATTTTAAACTATATCACAAAGCTGTAATAACCAAAACAGCATGGTACTGGCATTAAAAATAGATACACAGCCCAATGGAATAGAATAGAGAACCCAGAAATCAGTCCATACACCTACAGCCATCTGATCTTTGACAAAGGCAGCAAAGCTACATACTGGTGAAGAGAGTGCCTTTTCAATAAGTGGGGCTGGGAAAACTGGATAATTATATGAAGGGGAATGAAACTAGACCTGTATCTTTCACCATATACCAAAATCAACTCAAAATGGATTAAAGAATTAAATATACATTCTGAAACAATAAAACTCCTTAAAGAAAACATAGGGGAAACACTCCAGGAAGTAGGAGTGGGTACAAAATTCATGAATAGGACCTAAAAGCACAGGCAGCTAAAAATAAAATAAACAAATGGAATGATATCAAACGAAAAAGCTTCTGCACAGCAAAAGAAACAATCAACAGAGTAAAAAAACAACCAACAGAGTGGGAGAAAATATTTGCAAAATATACATCTGACAAAGGATTTACTATCCAGAATACACAAGAAACTCAAACAACTTTACAGCAAAAAAACAAATAACCCTATTAAAAAATGGACAAAGGAGCTAAACAGGCATTTCTCAAAGAAAGATATACAAATGGCCAACAGACACATGAAAAAGTGCTCAATACCACTCAACATCCGGGAAATACAGATCAAAACCACACTGAGATACCATCTCACTCCAGTTAGGATAGCTAACATCCAAAAGATTGAGAACGATAAGTGCTGGAGAGGTTGCAGAGACAAAGGAAATCTCATCCACTGTTGGTGGGGCTGCAAAATGGTGCAGTCTTTATGGAAAACGATATGGAGGTTCCGCAAACAATTACAGATAGATCTACCATATGACCGAGCGATCCCACTGCTGGGATTATACCCAGGGGGAATGGAAATCATCATGCCAAAGGGATACCTGTACTCCAGTGTTTATTGCAGCTCTATGTACACTAGGCAAGAGCTGGAACCAGCCCAAATGTCCATCATGTGATGAGTGGATAAGGAAACTGTGGTAGATCTACATAATACAATACTACTCTGCTATGAAAAAGAATGAAATACTACCATTCACAACAATACGGATGGACTAAGAGAAAATCATATTAAGTGAAACAGGTCAGGCACAGAAAGAGAAATACCACAAGTTCTCACTTATTTGTGGGAGCTAAAAATTAATGAATAAATAAACACCGACAAATAAAGGTTGGGGGGAAGAAGACAGAACAACCACAAAAATTCCTTGAACTATTTAAGTCAACTGCACAGATACGATGTGGTGGTGGGAGGAGAGGGGGTGGAGAGGAACGGGTAAAGGGGCATCAAAATCAAGTACAATGTACTTTGAGAAGTAAAATAAAATAAAAAACAAAAAAATAAATAAATAAAAATCTTGCCTTGGAAAAATAAAGTGAAATTGTATCAAAATAAGAAAGTGCGCATCTATTTCAATTAAAATAAGTAACATGAAAATAAAAAGATAATACAAGGCAATTACTCGACTCTGCATGGTGAAAGTGGGGTGTTTGGCTAATCTTGGAAAACACATACCCAGCAGCAGGAAAAACCCAGTCCCTCTTCATCCTCATTCATGATGGCCAGATGAAGAGTTAAACACATAGAATCTGCTCTCTTGTCTTTTGTCTCCTCATTATAAATTATTTCTTGCCCTGTTGAGAGCAAGTGACTTCCACTTCATGGTCTCAGGCTCTAGCCATAATGTCTGTATTCCTGAAGGCAGAAAAAATAGAATAAAGAAGAGTACATTTTGAGAGACTTCAGTCCAGATGGCAGAATAGACAGTCCCCAGCATCACCCTCTCATCACCCTCTCTGTAAAATAAATTTACAACTATTAAAAAGCAATGACAGCCAAACTGGGGCCATGAGGGATCAGGGGGAGAAGAGGAGAGACCTATAGAGTTTATGAAGGCAGGAGAAGCTACAATGAGAGAAAGAAAGGATCGCTCCCACCATTTCCAGCCCCAGTCACTTCATGGCTGGCCCTAGTGAGCGCATGGAGAAAGAGCTGGCAAAAGCCACAGGTGTGCCCTTCAGATGAAGTTGTTTGGAGGTAGTAGAGGAGAAGAGGGTTTTGGTGGCACCCAGGCCAGCAAGACCACTAACAGGGTTCCTGTGGGCCCACATAGGAGCACGGAGCCACAGACAACAGTAAAAAGGAGCCACTCAGAGGCCAGTGAGTCATCGCAAGGGACCAGCGCATAGTCTGTCTCATGGGAAGTGCTTGGAGTGAAGGCGTTGGGGAAGAGAGCCCACCGGGGATCATTGGGGCACAGCATGGACAGTTGATCTGTCCTCCAGTCAGCACAGGACCACTCAGTGGAGACTGGTCAGGAATATAGAACTGCAGGGGGTGCACTTTGCTGAAAAGACCCAGGCCAAGACCAGAGTTTCCATACAACCCACATGTACTGGACCTCACAAGACCTAGGAGTACATACGAGGTCAACAATTAAAACCTGAGCTGCACAGAAAGCTTTCCCAGGGAATAAGTAACAATAAGCAATTTAGCTCAAGTACAGGGCTCCAGTGCTGTTCCCCACGGGAAGTTCCTCCATTTTAGAAGTAAGCAAAGGACAACAAATTAGTTCCAGTGCAGAGTTTAAGTGGTGGGAACAGTGAGTAATCCAACACAAAACTGAAAGAAAAAACAAAATACCCACAGATCAGAGACAAAGCTTGATATTAACTAGTAAATGTCAAATAGCACAAAGAACACCCAGAAAATCTAGAAGGACCAGAAGCCCCCTGGGCTGCCAAGCCAGGGAGGGGGGAGGGCCAAGGGCCTCAGCCATACCCCTCGCTGACATCCATAACCATCCCAGTAAAGACCACAAAGCCATCACAGGAAGCACCCTGGGCTCCCAAGCCAGGGCAGTGGGGGCTCAGGGCCTCAGCCACACCTTTTCTCCACCCACCCCCAACATCTACAACCAGCCCAGTGACCATTGAGCTGCAACTGGAAGTGCCCCGGGTCCCTGAGCTGAGGTGGTGAGGGTCTGAGGGCCCCAGCCATACCTCCCCCCCGACATCTGCAACTAGCCCAGTGACAACCATCCAGCCACCACTGAAAGTGCCCTGGGCTCCCGAGCCTGGGCAGTGGGCAGCCAATGGCCTAAGCCACACACCCCTGACATCTGCATCCAGCCCAGCAACAACTGAGCTGCCACTGGAAGCCCCCTGGTCTCCCCTGCTAGAATGAGGGGGGTGCCACAGCCTCAATAATGTTCCCCTTCCTTTCCCCTCTTCCCACCCTATTTCCCTCTACACTCTCTCCCCCAACTGCTCTGCAACAATGTCTTAGAATGAGGCGTGGAACTGGGGGAAGCTGAACCCAGCTGCAACTAGGCAAGCTGCTGCCACTGCCCTGGGGCCCTGCTGGGTTTCTGAGGCGTGGAGCCGGTGGAAGTCAAACCCAGCCACAACCAGGTAGAGATCACACCAAAAACACCGTTTCCACGCGGGTAGCCCACCACAGCCACCGCAATTGCCATGGCTACTGCAAAAGCAACTAGTCTCTATAGCAGCAGTCACAGCCACTGTGTAGATGGTACACCAGACTCTCAGCTGTATTGACACAAAGAGAGGCACCAGCGGAGACCAAAATAAAAAAGAAGAGGTCCTTTCTCCCCACAAAGCCCACTCTAGAGTAGTAGAAGAAGCATCTGGTTTACAGTAATAGGGGAGGACTTGATCACACCTGTCTCAGTACTGGACAGATCATCTAGGCAACAAACCAACAGAGGAACAGTTCATCTATTAGATGGAGAGAACAAATCTATGGTTATTAGATGGGGAAGGAAAATACAGGAAGGGGAGAGGGGGGAGGGGAGAGATTGGACAAGGGGCATAAAGAATAAGTATGATTTGTAATAATGAATATGCTAATGAAAATAAATTTAAAAAGATAATATGAACCTTTCCACTAACTTTTTGAAGTACCCTTTTGTAAGAATATGAAAGAAAATAGAAAACTGTATTTGTTGTTTAAATACTTGAACTGTTAATTTGTAAGTTTTATATTCAATGTCAAACATCCCTAATTATAACTGTAGAATTTCAGGTTCTGTTTGACTATACATTGGTGGAAGTCACTTTTGAGAAAGACCTTTTTAGGACCAGAAAACATTAGTCATAAAAGTATTCTGTCCTTTACAAATTTAAGTTCTATTCTTCATTTTGTAGTTGAGTTCAGTGGCTCAGATAATGAAAAATCCTTTTCTTCTTTATTCTCCTGTAAGTTACTCTTGAAATCTAGATATATTTCTATTCATCACCATGATCGACTGATATTAATATTTCCTATGAACAAGGTACTATGTTGCAGGCATTTAACTATTTTCATCTTTCCTCTTCTTACTTACTTTTGTATTCCTAATATTTGGACTGCTGGGAGTTGAGCCTGTTACGATTTTTAAGAATATACCAGAAGGCCCATTTATAGACACTGCTGCCTGTATTCTCTCTAGGGGTATTAAAAAAGCCCATATATGCAACATAATGCACTGTGGTATTAAGAGGATAAATTTAATCTGTCTCGTTGGGGTTTATTGCAGATTTTGGAGACTGGGGAGTCACATGCCTTGTTTTGAGAAAGTGTAATATCCTTTTATATTGTTTAGTTAGTTTTTTGTTGTTGTTGCTTTTTGGCAGCTAGCTGATTCAGGGATCAAACCCTTGACCTTGGTGTTATCAGCATCACACTCTAACCAACTGAGCTAACCAGCCAGCCCTAGTTTGTTTTTGACTTTCCATTATTTCCACAGTCTTGTAGAAGTATAGAAATAAATAATATTCTTTCTACAAGACTGTGGAAATAATGGTTAAAAACAAACTAAACTTTGTTAACTCTTATTATTAAGGCAAAAAAAAATTGAAAGTTTAATTGTTTTATAGGTAATTGATCTATCTGAATTTACCTCTGAGTAAAAAGTTTTACTTCTAAGTAAAAGATGGTTTGTATTGATTGCTGTGCTATCCAACTGCCATTGTAGGATAACACCAAACCTCACGCAAGACTGCTAATCTTGTATAGAAGTTGAGATTATGCAACAAACTTCGCAGCAGTCAAGCTGCATTTCCTTGATGTCCAAACAATATTTATTTTGATATTTGCTCATCACCTGATACAGAAACTCCTCTACTCCTGTTCATTCTCTGTATGTATGTGTGTTTGTGTAAACATAGACACATAAATATATATGTTTAGATGTATATATGTTCCAAGACCCCCAGTGGATACCTGAAACCTTGGATACTACTGAACCCTGTATGTACTATGTTTTTTCCTACACATACATTCCTATGATAAAATTTAATTTACAAATTAGGCATACTAAGAAATTAACAACAATAACTAATAATAAAATAGAGCAATTATAACAAGATGCCAGCATCACTGCTCTTGTGCCTTGGGGCCATTACTAAGTAAATAAAATAAGCGTGACTTGAACACAAGCACTGTGATATGTTGACAGTCTGATAACCGAGACAGCTACTGAGTGACTAAATGGCAGGTAGTACATACAGTGTGGATCTGCTGAACAAAGGGATGATCACGTCCCAGGTGAGATAGGGTGAGATGGCATGAGATTTCATCATGCTACTCAGAATAGTGCACAATTTAAAACATATTAATTACTTCTGTAATTTTCCATTTAAAATCTTTGGATCATGGTTGACCATGGGTAACTAAAACTGCAGAAAGCTCAATGATGGATAAAGAAGGGACTGCTGTTTTTACATGTGTGTAGGAGAAGGTGCTTTTCAGATGTTAGCTGAAATAATTGATCTGTGCATATTGTTTTTGCTGAAAGCAATCACATTAAATACATTGATTAGGGCTGGCCAGTTAGCTCAGTTGGTTAGAGCATGCCCTTTTAACACCAAGAGTTTGGATCTCCTTACAGGTCAGCTGCCAAAACAAACAAATAAGTAAATAGATAGATAAATAATTACATACACTGATTGATGGAACCAAAATTTATTAAGTGCTTACTATGTCCTAGGCACCATAACAGGTCCTAGGGATATGTGTTTTAGTAGGATTTTTGCACCTCTGCCCCAGAGACGCTCATATCCTATAAGGAAAGAGAAACACTTAAACCAATAATCATAACACATTGTGTTACTAAAAATTATAACACATTATGTACAAGATGGTTGGGAGCACAGGAGAGGAGCATCTAAATTAGTCTCAGCGGTGAAGAAAGTTTCCTGAAAGAAGTATTTATTATGCAAAGAAGAGTAGAAGACATTTTAGGTAGAGGAAACTGCATATGCTTAAAGCATGGGGGCCTGAACTACAATGATTTGCCCAAGGAACTAAAGTAATTCAGTCTGGCTAGAGTGAAAGTGTTACCCAGTGTGAGGTTTGCTAAGAGCAGTAAGCATATTGTAATCATGAGGGGGAATGTTCATGATCTTAGAAGGTATATGCTGATATATTTAGAGGTAAAATGTCATAATTTCTGCAATTAATTCTTAGAAGGTTCAGAAAAAAATATACATGGGTGTGGAGAGAGAGTACTCACAAATGTTGCAAAATGTTACTGATGAGTCTGGGTGAAGGAAGTACCTGGTGTTCATTTGTACTATTCTTGAAACTTCTTTTAATTTAACATTGTTCAAAATAAGTTAGAGGAAAAACCTCTCAGGTCACTTATAAAATGTTTTTAAAGTTTGCAAGAGTAGTATAAACATATAATTGGAGTCTTAGCTAATAATTATCTTGTATAGTAGCCTATGAATTATGTTTTTTATCAGTGATGTATCAATTATATAAAAGATGGTCTTGGTTGGTCCTGTTATGATGCTGTCTTTAAGAAGATTAAATCTTTTTTGATCTAAAAGGAAAACATAAAACCCTTGAATATCCAATAATAGGATTAGAGGGTTATATTGTCAATGTTCTATTAAATAAATAGGCTCACTAGGCACATGGCTGTCTCTATGTATCTCTTATTACTTCAAAACATCTCCATTGAAGAAACTTCCGTGACCTTTCAAATGCTTAAACTGTGGGTCATATTCATTTCTGAATTTTCTAAGATTTTTTAAGATGAAAGAACCCATAAAAATCTAATTAATATGCAATCTAACCCTTAAAAGAAAGTAGCAGGAAGTAAGAGTAGATAATCTAATGCATCTTAAATAAATACAACAATATCTGTTTAATTTTTATTCATTATCAAGAGCATAAAGACTGGAATGGGATGGTGGAGAAAGAATTGGGGGTGGATTTGAGAGGAAAAGGCAAAGGACAGGAAAGGAGAACAGAGGACAGAAAAGAAGAACAAAGGACAGAAGAGGGGTATACACATTGGGGAGAGGAAGAAAGATTGAGCAGATTGTGAGGTGATTATTATATTTTTATAATCCTTATTTTTAGAGACTCTACTCATAATGGATTAATTGAGATGACTTGTTATGGTGGAAGTTTTCCCCAGTGATAAAACAAGATCTACTAGAGTAATATCACTTCTCTGACCAGATGAAATCAATCTTCACCCATATTTTAATTTACTACAATGAAGCTCGTACATAGGAAAAGTTACAGTGAGTCATAATCTTTTGAGATTGAGTTTTGGCAAAGTTTGATTTTTCAAACAGGATTTTCTTTGTTGTAAGACTATTTTATTGAGTGTATTATCTTTCTTTTATTATTAACCTTTTATGTCTTCTACTTTTTCCAACCTCTGTCATCTCAAATTACTATGGAGCAGAGCTCAGAATCCAGCTGTTGAGGTTGCTGTCTATTCAGGGAAAATAGCTTTGTGTTTCAACGACAGGCTGATCTATAATTGCTTGGGTAAGATGGTAATGGATTCTAATAACTAAACTTTTTGGGGGGGTTTTCTCCTGTATAATACATTTCATTCTTTCCTAGTATTTGCTTTTCGTTTTACCAAAATTAACACATCAAAAGGATGATGGCTGACTTGATGAACCTAATGCTTATTAGAAAAAGCAGGTAAATGAACAATTGTAGGAAAAAGTAAAATTTCTACTTGGATGTTTTTTTAAAAAGCTAATTTCTGTCTCTTTTTTCCCTATCCACCACTTTGTCTTTTTTGCACATATTTATTTTTACAGCCATGGGAGTTTTTACTGAGCATTCACTTCTCTTATCTTAGTTCTTCCTGCTTGCTTTTTTTTTTTTTTTTTTTTCATGTGTTTATTTTTCTGACATGTATTAATCAAAGTCCAAGTGCAGACTGGGGCTATCTCATTGGGGCTGACATCATATCCATTTCAAGCCAGCACAGCTGGCCCTTCATTTTGGTTTCTAAAGCTGTGTCCTCTAAGACCACCCCCCTCCATGACCACCACTACCACCACAAGTAGGGATGTATGTGACATTCTCAGGGTGTCTGTCATTGTCCCTTTGCCAGCTCCTGGGTGATAGCCGGTCTGAGATCACAGAAGTTTAATGCTGAATCTATATCCGTCATGAGCTGAAAGAGCTACAGGACACATAGTAGGCAAGGACCTAATAAATGCTGTTCATCTAGCATCCATAAAGAAATGAATGTGCAAAGGAATATAGCTCATAACTGAAGTCTTTAAAGAATAAGGCTGTTTAGGCAAGCACTTCTGTCTGTAAGTATAGCCAATTAAGTGTGCAGATATAAGCAGTGTGTCCCAATATGTGTCCATTAGTGACCATTGCAGACTTCAGGTTCCCTGGTGAATTCATATTCAAGCCTGGACAGGAACTGCTTGCGCTGTGAGTAATCATGAGACTTCCCAGGGAAAAGGAAGGTCAGGCATGGGGATTCCACATTTAGCTTCACCTTTAGTATGAAATGACTCCTATATACTATTTGAGGAGGCAGCTGTCATTAGAATTAATGGTTGAACTTTAACCTTACAAAATCTGAACTTTCTTGCATTGATTAAGATCAAGATCGTCTTTGACAGATTTTTGGATTGAATTGTCAAGGCAAAATTCCCCTCCAGTCCAAGGGTTTCACATTTGGCACACAGTCTCTCATTTCATTGTGTTTTAAACCACGTTGCTATTATATAGAGTATTGTAGCAGCCTTGATCTTGGAGACATCAGAACCATTATTCCTGTTGTTGCTGATTTAGTGTTACAGCTGCTTCCTCTTTATGTGATTTAATTTGAAGTTTCAGCCCACCAGGGGGCTATTGGTCCCCACCTATGCAGCTTTAAAAGCTGGCTGCTGTTTTCTGCATGGTTGTTATTTCCATTCCAATTCATTGGGATTTTTCCCTTTTTATATTCATCTAGCAACAGCAAGGCACTGTTCCAGGAACTCGCTCTCTCTACATAAGGCATAACATGGAACCATTTGGATGGAAAAATTATAAATTAAAATTATTCTGTTCATTTTAAAATATTCATATTGTGTTGCTCAAATGCCAGTAACTGGAAAATCACAGATAATGTCCTGTTTTTATAACCCCTTTCAGAATGTTTTAAAATCTGTTTATATTGTTACTTAGCCATCTCCTTTCCTGCAGTGGATTTTGTGATAAGATTTTTTTTAAAAAGATTGTATGAGTCCAGTGTCTGATGGCATACATAATGTGAAAATAAAGATGGTACTACTAATTGTAATCCATTTTTTTAAGTAGAAAAATATTTGTTCGATGTACAGAGAAGTTTATGAAATTATAACACTATAAAGATAGCCTATGGACATGCCAGACTATTTCACCAAAAGATAAAGCTTTTTATTAAATGATTATTAACATTAAGTAAAAATTTTTTATTTCTAGAAGTAGGGATTTAAAGTAAGAAAATTCATAAATTCATAACATTACTGATTTTCCAACACTAAAAACATCTCTAACTCTTTTAATGTAGTTGTTTTTTGATATCTTCTGCTCTCAATGCTAAGCCCTTGATTCTTTAATTTTGGGAAACTAAAATTTTATTTCTGTCCTTGTATTTTCCATGTTGTGTAGGTGTGGGTGGGGATGTGCATATCTCAGAAAGATAGGCAGGGAAAAGTGAAAATGTTTTTTACAGATTGGATAGTTTTTTGGTAAAGTAAATATATCTCTTATTCTAAAGGAAAGAATAGTGATTGGAGATTCTAACTTCAAGCTTTGTATTTTTCCACCTCTGTGGAAATAAAGAGAGTGAAGATCTTTATTTTTTGCTTTTTTATTCTGTAAGTTTTAAGTCCACAGTCACATAAAAACTGTGTGTATTCTTTGATGTTTTTCTTGGTTAGGAATATTTAAATGTATTTTTGAACCTCTTCTCTTCTGTCAAGTAAAGACAATTTCGAATTATAATTTTAAGACACCTCCTAGAAACTTATACTATGGTTCAAGCTAAAGTCTTGGTTTGTATGCCTGTCTTCAGAAGCAACAAATCACTTCAGCATGAACAAATTTTACAGGCTCATTTCATTGTTTGTTTTAGCCTTGTGAATCATTTGGACTTTTAAAATAGGCTAATCCTTTAATTGAATATGGGTTCAGAAAGGTTCTGTATGCCACGAAAACCTAGATGGCTCTTGCTAATAACTTTATTTTATTCATTTTAAGTAACATTAGGTGATCCAAAGTATTTCCTCTTGATTTTTGAAAGGATGTTATTGCAAAATTCTGTATAAGAACAGTAACAACAAAAATATATATACATTTTGCTAAAGTCTGATTGATGGAAAATAGGATGCAAGCTGTTAGTAAACAGGTTTTCTAACACACTAACTGTATGCGACAACCAACTTTTTTGAATGCAGCAATAAAATGAACACTATTTTTAATTGAGTAAAGAAGATAGATTAGAATAGTTACCACAGGAAAAATGGGATATCTTATAATTAATAATTTGTAAATTAAACCTTAACTACACTTGACATTTTTCCTTGGGTTGGTGACATACTGATTAGTGAGTTAACTGCTGATAGTATCTATTCTGTGGAGTGACTGTAGCAGTTCCAGGGCTTATAGTGTTCAATAAAATAGGTATTCTCTGAGGTGGGACTGAAGCTTTACTGTTGATCAAAGTGCTTTAGAGGAAGCATGGTTGAACTGATTGGCCGTGAATGTTAATCACTTCATAGGACACACTGATAATTTACAGCATTGTTGTAACTCTCTGGTGTTCATAAAATGAACTTAATAACCCACTGCCACCATGGGATAAGCTGTTTTTTCTCTGCAATTGAATACCCAGGCTGCCTGAATAATAGTGTTAAGAAATAGTGCATTAAAAAGAGTGAGCAGCTGTATGATGAAGGAAACAGCTCTGCAACAGATTTGTTAATTATCTCCTTTGATTCACAGAGGGTGTTTGTGAGATATGGTTGACCAGTGAAGACACAGGGGCTTATGGCAGAGATATTGGCACCAATCTCCCCACACTCCTGTGGAAACTGGTTGAAGTGATTCCTGAGGGAGCAATGCTGAGGCTTGGCATGACAAATCCGCCCTATATTTTAGAGCATCTGGAGGTAAGGAAAAGCACCCCATTTACATGCTAACACAGACACTAAGCAATCCAGACAATGTGGCAGCCTCAGTATCATCACGAGTTTCATTTAAAACCACTGTCACTTTTTTTTTTTTGCAGTTCCACATTATCAGGAATGAAGCGAGACTTTCAAATCCCCTTCTTTCCTTCTTTGTCACTCTACACTTGTTTTTGCATCCTCAACATTAATTAACATTGCCTGAATTTTTAGATTCTTGCCACATTGTCACAGTTATTTCTTTCTTTACAGTCCTTCAGTTTTCCAGCACATAAATTTGCCTCAGTTCCTCCATTTTGAACCTTTGTCTAGTTCAGAACTGCTAATATGTTGCATTAATTTTGCAGCGAACAGTCAATATTGCATTATCTGAACTACTTTTAGCCATATTAGTAAGGATGGTGGGCCTTAAGTTTGAGGATGAGTTTTCGATTTCATCCCTTCATCTGGAGATACTTAGGGGTGGAGTAGAATGTGAAGGACACAGAACTTGGTACTTTTTCCACTTGATTCATCTGTGATCACTGTGAACAAAGAAGGAGGTGATCCTGAGATCCCTGGTTTCATTTTTATACCTTCCATGGATCAGGATGCTTATTCTCAAGTAGCTAAGTGTCAAACTAGAAAAATGGACATGTGCCCAAGCAACTGTGATACCTGATGATAAATGCCACAATAAATATGAGCAAAGAATATGGACAAGGAAGCAACCATTTGAATGAAAAACTACGTGCTAGAATCCATGATTTTTATTTGAGAAATAAAATAATTACCTTAAACCCATAGTTATGGACACAAAATCTGGTAAGTGCTGTTGGAAAGTCATGTGTAAAGTATGGAAACTTTTATTTTTAATCAAGTGTGTTCTTTGCAGTATGCTTGTACAGGAAAGTAACATTCTAAAAAGCTAAAAGGAAATACAGTTGCTGAAATTTAATGCATAAATGCAAATGGATATGTAAACATTTAAAAGATTGTTGGTTTGATTTTAGGAATGTACTTGAGTTTTTGTTTAACAGCCTTGTTAATGTCAACAGTGTATTTTAGAAATTCTGAAAACAGAGTTGATAATCTGATAATTATAAATATAATGAAGAAATTTAGCAATTTCAATTTTTTTATTTACATTTTTCTAGTTAGATCTTTCTACTAAGGGTGTATGATTTATGTGTTAAGTTTGGTACTTTAGACAGTGTGGGATGATTATGATTTGCTACTTAAAAATAAGTCACAGGCATCTCAACTTTTACTTAACACTTTGACTCAACACTTGAAAAAGCAAGTGATTCTCTATAAAAATCAAATATTCTAAGAGCTGTGGCAGCCTTGCTGTGTTTGTAGTTAATGTGAAGACCAGGAGATATGCTAAAAGTGTGGTGGGTAGAAAGGGAAACAGGCCCCACCAATATACAGTTTAAGATAAATGCCAATTTCTTAAGATTAAAAAAATCTGATCAGGGATGTAGGGACCCTTGGTAGCTAGAGTCAGAAGTTTGGGTAGGGAGTAAACACAAGGGGAAAAAAATCACGTATCAGCTCTGAGGTAACTAACTAGGTATCTTTTGGAAAAAAGTCAACATTTTAATTGATTGCAAGTTTGCAGCAGTTAATGCTGCATTTATAGGAAATCCTAGTGCTCAGCACCTAAAGTACTGCCAGAGTTGTGTTGACCTCCAAATAGATACTCCCAGGAGAGCTTCTAAAAATCAACAGAACTTGCTAAATGTAACTTTCTAATTTACCTAGAAAATAGCAGATGTTTAGTTCACAAATTATAGGTAGAGTGATAGGTAGAGTTCTAATTGTCACATTATATTTTTAAATTCTTCCTTTAAAATATGTGGTAGCCTTCCGTGCTACATTGTCATCTTCTTGAGGCAAGGGCCTTATCATATTCATCTCTGGATCTACCCCCCTTTTATAGCGGCTCAATAAACAAGTGAATAAATGAATGAAGAGCCTTCTTCATAAAATAAATTCTAGAGTTCACACAGAATAAATTGTAGAATCCACCCTATAGTCTTAAACTTCGAAGTCTTATCATTCTTGCCAGAAGATCCAACAAAAGATGATAGTTAATGAGCTTCAAGAATGAAAGTTTGTTCCCATCAGAAGCCACCCACTCCTATGTCTTTTATGAAAAGGGGGTGATCCAGGCTGTTGTACCACAAGGGGGAAGAGCCATTCAAAGGAAACAGAACAAAAGGAAACAATGGTATGCAAGAATAAAGGATCCACAACATCTGGAAGCAAGAGCTTTTGAGCTCTTCCTTTGTCTCGTTGACAGTGTGTTTGTATCTGGGTGGTGGTTCTCATCCTCCTCTGGGAGGCAGAACCGGAGCTTACAGTGTTCCACAAGCACACCTTTATGTAACCGTATGGGTCGATTTCTGTTGCTTATACCAAAATACCTGGAACTGGGTAATTTATAAAGAAACCATGTTTATTGCTTACAGTTTCAGAGGCTGGGAAGTCCAAAGTCCAGGGCATACTTCTGGTGAGGGTCTTCTTTGGTGGGTGGTGAGAGCAGCACAGAGTGTCACACAGCCATAATGGCAGAGCAGAGAGAGAGCTCCTCATGTGTTCTCCTTTTAAAGCCCTCAGATCCACACCCACAATCACCATTAAACTATCAACTTATTAATCCATTTACTAGGGCATGGTCCTCAAAATCTAATCACCTCTTCAAGGCCCCACTTTTCAGTCACCGTAATAGGATTTCCCACCCTCGACAGTTACAATGGGGATTAAGCTTCAATGATTTTGGGGGGACATTTAATCCCCTGAAGTAACAGAAAAGGTAACTTAGCTCCAGAAGGCTTACGTGGCTTCCCACTGTCAAAAGATATTATGGAATGGAGCCCAAATCTGGTGACCCTCAGTCCCGTGCCCAGCAATGTACATTCTATTTTTCCATTTTCCTCCCACTACACTTAAACCACTCTGCAGAAATTACTTGACTTATCTAAAGAGTGTTGAAGAGAGTTCACCAATAAGAAAAAGGAAAACAAACAAACCAAAAAAAAGATGAAACAGAAAAAAAAGTAAGAACAGTGAATGAAGGTGGTGGTTTTTATAAACTGTAAGGATAGAAGGAACCCACTCTTGAAATAACTACTCTGATGCCTTAATACCCTCAGAGTGAGGATTACTTGAGAATTTTCTTGGTAGGACTTGGCCTTCTTGTGTTTCCAGAAGATGCTTCACGTGACAGATTTTAATTATAGAGCACTTTCCTGGGCTGTTTTTCCTCCTCTTAATTCTGTTCACATTCACCTGACTCTTGAAATTTTTTTTAAATGCCCTTTTACCAGCTTCTCTCTTCCTTTTTTTATTGAACAGTTTAAAGAGAAATTTATTTAAAGGAAAACACCAAAGTTTCTATTATTTAAAAGCATGGAGTGGAAAAACAGATCTGTTGAGAATACGTATGATTAAATCTCCGTAGGATAGAAGATACATGTTACACTTAACATAGGATGCACTTTTAAGGTTTTATCAAGAATCTAGCATTGTGTGTGGCACTTTATATAGTAGATATTGAATAAATGTGTAGTGAATAAAAGGAAGACAGGGAGAGCTCTTTATCACTAATAGGCAGACAAGTAGTGAAGTGTCAGGAACATCTAGAAACCCTACTTTTAACTTATCACTGCCTTAAAAACATAATATAGGATTCATTTAAATGATAATATAGCTGATGAAGAGATATGTTAGACATGGATGTAGTGGAAAACACTCTGGAATAGAAGAAACATAACTACGAGCTTATGTAATGTTGTATTAAATTTGCATATGATGTTAGAAATAATATATTAAAAAATACTTTACCTTATCTTAAAGTCTGCTAGTGCCTCTCCATTGCTTATAGGACAAAGATAAGCTCCTTAGCCTGACATTCAGGTCCTTAAGATTTCTATTACATGCCCATTCTTTTGTTTCTTTAGTATCCTTATGATGCCTCCTATGTGCCTGTATTTTTCCTTTTCTACCATTTCATATTCCTGAAATTTTTGCTTTACTTTTTTCCATTTCGTACTTAGCATATAATGACAGTTGGTAGCAATGTTAATCAGACATACTAATATTCACTATTATGTATGTTGACTAATAGATTGCCCATAGTGTCAGATAAGAGATTTTCCCTGTGTGTGCTTTCCTATTGATATTGCTAATGTAATAAACCTGACATTTTCCTCTTTAAGGAGCTCTAACCTTCTAAAAAATGAAGCAGCTTGTGAATTTGATCACTCTTGAAACTACATTGCTTAGTTTTGCCCTCCTAGTGGTACATAGCCCACAGCTAAGGTATTAATTCAGATTGAAAATAATACACATGAACCCAACAAGCTATGATGAGCCAGTGACAGTGATGGAATGACAGCTGCTAAAGAGGCACCAGAAATCACTGGTAAATTTTTTTCAAGGTTGAATAATAATAATAATAATAATAATGATAAAATTAGTACAATTTATCAAGTGCTTATTATTTTCAAGAAAGCATGCTGATTGCTTTATACACATGAGCTTGTTTCCTTCTTACAGCAAGCTACCTATATAGATGTAGTGTCATCGTTTTATTGATAAGCCAAGTGTTAGACCTGGCTAAGCTACATAGCTGGTTAGAATCATCTCTAGGGAGCTGCTGTCTTATTCATCTTTGCATTTCAGTGCTTGTGATGACATGCAGTTAGTTAATAAATATATGTATTGAATGGTATGGTAGCTCAAAGTTTAGCTTATTAGCTGTTCCTTGATTACATGTCTCATATATTGAAATATCTTTGTATCTATGCTGAGCATCTAGTTTTGAAAGAGTTTGGGGATGGTTGGCATGTATGTTTCTCATATACAAGTCACACTTCTATGCAGATGTACTGGCCAGTAGGGGAAAATTAATTTAAAGGATGCATTTTATTTATTTGCCCTGCTTAAAAAAAATAGTGATAGATAGTATCCTTAGGACTACATAGAACAAATGAGCTCCTTACATGATTATTGAATTTGTAGATTATCTAGGCTCTTAATTTCTTTCTTCTCCTTCCTGCTTCTTAGCTTTCACTGCTTTTTATAATTGGAGAAGTCAGCAGTGGATAGTCAAGGAGGAGAAATTAAAATCAGACAATTTGTCTTGGTTTTGGTTTTGTTGATTGGCTGGTAGGGGAATTATATTAAAGCTGTTGAGCGGCAAGGAAAATGGGAAGTATCTGTTGATTTTATTTATTTCAGCCTTCCTGGCCCTCCTTTTGTTATGAATAATTTAAAGTAACTGTTATCTCTCTTTGTGTGTCTCAAAATTGTATCAGAATTTTAGTACATCACTTAAATCCTGCTCCAGAGATGGAAAATGTTTAATCTAGAGGGGAAGCGCTTCTTATTAAGGACTGTTCCTATATTTAAGTTATGAATAAAGCAAATTATATATTTTAAAATTTATATTACTTTTATGGTCTGGCTGTTAGTTGGTTATAAAGTGTGATACTGAAAATACCAAAGTCAAGGGTTTAGATCCCCATATTGACCAGCTGCCTAAATAAAATAAATAAATAAAATTTATATTACTTTTTAAAATACTGCTGAAAGATATTGACACTAATATTCACATAGATACAACATTATATTTTATTTAGCTTGAATTAAAATGTACAATATTGTTCAAGAATACATTTAGTACACTTGTCACATATCATCATAAGGTTAATCACAAACAGTGATATTTGAAATATTCCATCTGCTTTTGATTTGAAAATCTTTTAATCACTACAAGAAATTGGCTTCCTGCTAGTCTTGATTTTTGTATGTTTACTTCTAGTTAAATGACCTTATATTCTAACCTAATTGTATATTTAGCAAAATAAGTTTATCTGGTGAAAGATAGCAGATATCTGTCAAGGACTTTTGTTGTATGGTAATTTATGAACATTAATAATGTGTTTGGCTTGGCAGACTTTTAAAAAATGCCTCATAGTTTCAAAATAATAGCAAACTCAATACCCCTGTGCCTATGTTTCATCAAAGCAATATAGAATTTCCAAAGTGAACTAAGCAGTTCAAATGGGATCTTTAAAATTTTTTTCCTTAGGGTTTACACTTTTCAGAAAGTAGAAAAATATGTAAATAGATTCTGTATGGTTGTATACAAAATATTTTCTCCCTTTTCATGAATAAAAGGACATGTTAGATTTATTTTGAGCAAGGAAATGGAAAGGAAAAATCCCTTTTTTCTGCTATACTCAGGGTTTTTGAGATATTTCAGAGTGTAGTTTGATCTGACTGTTGACATGCATTTCTTGTTATTTATAATCATCAGTGCTCTATTTCATTCTTACCCTGGTATTCATGAATAAATTTCAAGAGGTCAGTGAAACTTTTGAGAACAAAAATTTGTGCCTATCTGAAAATTTGAGGCGAGAAAACTTTCATCAAATATTAAACGTATTCATATCACTAAAAAAAGTTTATCAGCTTTATTGGGTGCCTAATTCTGAGAGGTGGGTGGGAGCAGCCCCTCTGGAAGGGTAGCCATGGATGGAAGGAATTGCTAGCTATGCTTGCTGAAATAGTATCTTCTGATAAAAGATGAAATTGAAATGCTGCTCACAGCACGTGCAATTGTAGACTCCACCCAAACACACTAACTCTTCAACTCCAGGAGGGATCTGGGTTTGACCATCAGCAAAGCAACAGTCAGGCCCTTCCACTAAAAAAAGAACTTGCATGTCTACCCAGACCTGTGTCTCATCCACCTCGTTTCTATGATACTCGCTTGTTCTCTTGCCCAGCCCTGCCAAAGAAACCTAAGCCTTTTTTGAACTTAACAACCCCTCAGAAAAGCTTTCATGGCTTATTGTCTCCTATGACTGAGCCTCAGTTTGTAATATTAGGTCTGGGTGATTAAGCTTCATGATTACATGCAGACTAAAGGTCCCAGAGAGGAAGTGAACTTATAAAGAGGCAGGCTTGATGTCTTGTTGCTATCGTACCTTACATTATTTTATGCTTACTGTCCCAAGTATGTTTTCAGGAGGAAATGAATATTTTGTGGATGAACGTTTTTCTCTTGCACGTTGAAATGTTGGAAATACTGGGTCCCTCTGAATTCTTCAGGAGCACAGGGGAAAATGCCTTGGTTAAAAATTCTATTTATGTGGTCATCAATAATTTATACAGAGATCCACCCTGTGGGCTTCTCTGCTACTTTCAGTTCCAATTTCTAAATTATGAGATAGCATGCTTGGGAGTCGACCCAATGTGGGAATATAAATGGCCAAATCATTTTTGGTTATCCTAAAATTCTTTAATAACCACATTGTGGTATAAACTTCTGAACTTCTCAACCACTAATGTCAATTTTTTTTTCTCTTGCCATTGGCCTAAGTTGTTGAATATTGCTTTTGAAATGCAGTGACATATGGATGTTCATTTCCAAAAAGGCGATGATTTTCCTGAGAGGAAAAGATAAACATACAGATAAAATGTGTGATGAATAAAAAGGCCGTAGCAAATCCTTTATAGAGAAATTGATGTCAGAGTCAAATATCTTTTTACTTTTTTTTTTTTTTTGGAGTCTGGCTGGTAGGGGATCTGAACCCTTGACCTTGGGGTTATAACACTGTGCTATAATCAAATGAGCTAACCGGCCAGCCTCTGTATATATATCTTTTAACAATATAGAATACTTTAAAAAAAAAATATATATATATATAGATCTTTTTCATTCTAGCATGCTCGAGAAGCTTGGGAATTTACATATTTCTATTATGACATACAAATATTCCTGTTTTATCTCTAGTGTACATTTCAGTTTATATAGGGAGAGCATTAGATATGTATATGGTTTAATTTGCATCTTAAAAGGCATTTCACATTGCCAGTCCCCTGAATCCTTAATTTTACTGCACTAGCTGAGAAAGTTTCCTTGTCACCTGTCAAAATTAGTATAGTTCAAATTTCACAATACACCATCTGTGGTCTTTATCTTCCTCATTAATTTAGGAAGTCAGTTATGCTCAAACCATTGAGAAAGCTGCCTTTGACTTTCCTTCACAAGCACAGAGAATAGCTAACACATAGGCAATTAATATATTTCCTTTACACCTTTCTTTTGATTCTAAGATCCTTTCTGTATTGATTTCTTTGCTCTGATACCCTTTGAAAGGCTACTGTAGGCACTTGCTAACTCAGCACTCAGTGAAATGAAGTCCTTGTATTTTATATCAGGTGAGTGATGGAGTTTTCAAGTGATTCATGGTGTAGAACACAAAGGTTGGTAATGAAGTTAATGGTTCATAGAATACTTGAGGGATATTCTGCATATTTGTCAGAAAGCAAACTTCATTTTCTTAGTCATCTTCTATTTCCAATCTACTAAATTGTTTGTTGTTCTTTAGGTCTGATATGTATGTGTACTTTTTACCACATCTTCTTTTTTTACCACAGAAATAATCCACATGATAAGCTTTCAAAATTTAAGTCCAAAAATTCTTTGTTATTTAACAGGAAATAATGATTGTGACTCAAATTGAAAACATAAGGGTTTTCATCATTAGTATTAATGTTACTACTACTACTACTACTGCTACTACTACTACTATTACTATTACTAAGAACTCCTTTATTTGCATGCATTGCAACAGAATTATCAAAGAGATGATAATGGGCACAAATGGTCTATGTGTAATAAATTATTTTTAGCATCAGAGGATGCTGTATTTGGGCCAGAGAAAATCAAATGGTTGTTTAGAGTAATGTTGGAAGTTCTCTAATTGTTCATTAGTTTGAGGTGGGGAAATCTACTTGTTTTTATATCATGTATTATTGTGTGTTTTTGAAAAATCACCATGGAATGTTTGCTACATATAAAGCATTGTTTGGTTAGAAAAAATGTTGTGGATATGTCTGGCTCTAAAATAGGGCAATAAAGAAATAATCTTCATATTAAAATATGAGGGTACTTCAAAAAATTTGTGGAAAGATTCAGATTATCTTTTAATACCAAATGAAATTTGTACCCTCGGATATCTTAAAATCAAGCTATATATCAACTTTTATTTTACATCGTCATATGGAATATCAGCTACATTCTGATCAGTTGAAATTTAAGACATGAATCTTTTAGTTATTTGTCTACTATAATTTCAGCTTCATTTTTCTACATCAACAGATCCTTGTTAATTTCGTTGTTATTCCTCTATTCCTCCATTATTGCCTTTGTATTAGTTTAGCTGCTGTAACAAAGTACCAAAAACTCGGTAGCTTAAAATAACAGAAATTAATTCTCTCACAGTTCTAGAGGTCGAAAGTCCAAAATCAAGGTGTTGGTAGGTTTAATTCCATTTGGAGGCTTCTGAGGGATAATCTGTTCAATTCCTCTCTCCTAGTTTCTGGTGGTTGTTGGCAGTCCTTGGCTTGTGGTCATATCACTCCAATCTCAGTTTCAGTCTTCACATGGCATTTTTCTCTGCATCTAAGTGTCCTTTTCTTATACACCAGTCATTGACTTAGGGCCCACCCTAACTCAATATGACCTCATTTTAACTTGATTATATCTTCAAGACCGTATTTCCAAATAAGGTCACAGCTACTGAGGGTTGGAACTTTAACACATCTTTTTAGGGGACACAGTAAAACCCATAACACCTCCTTTGGCAGTAAATCAATATTCGTTTATGTGCCATTTTAATTCCTTTGTTGTTTCTTTTACTGTATATATTTTTTAGTGGTTGCCTTAGGGATTACAATTAACATCTTAATTTATAGCCACCTAGTTTGGGTTAATATCAACTTAATTATAACAGTGTATAAAAACTTTGCTCCTGTGTAGTTCTCTTCCCTCCCTCTTTGTACTTTTGTTGTCATAAACAGTACATGTTTATGCAATGTATGCCCATCAACACAGATTTATAATTAGTGCTTTATGTAGTTGTCTTTTTAATCAGATAAGATGAAAACAAGAGTTACAAACAAAAACACACTTTACTGTCTTTTATATTTATCTGTGTAGGCACCTTTCCTGGTACTCTTATTTCTTCACGTGGATTGGAGTTTCTTTCCAGTGTCCTTTCGTTTCAGCCTGAAGGACTCCATTTAGTATTTCTTGTAAGGCAGGTCTGCTAGCAATGAATTTCTCTCTCTCTCTCTCTCTCTCTCTCTAAATCTGGGAATGTCTTAATTTCTTCTTGATTTTTCCTGCCGAAACCCGGGATCGAACCAGGGACCTTTAGATCTTCAGTCTAAGGCTCTCCCAACTGAGCTATTTCGGCTCCGCCTTGATTTTTGAAGGATAGCTTCTCTGGATATAGAATTATTGGTTGACAGTCTTTTTCTTTCACCACTTTATGTCATTCCACTGCCTTCTGGCCTCTCGTTTCTTTTGAGAATTGAACTCTTAATCTTATTGAGGTTCCCTTATTTATGATAAGTTGCTTTTCCCTTGCTGTTATAAAGATTCTGTCTTTGACTGAATAGTTTGCTTATGATGTTTCTAGGTGTAGATCTCTTTGAGTCTATCCTGCTTGGAGTTTGTAAAGCTTCTAGGATGTGTAGAGTAATGTTTTTCTCCATATTAGGGAGATTTGGGCCATTATTTGCTCAGATATTCTTTCCGTCCCTTTATTTCCTGTTCTGGAACTCCAATTATGTATATGTTGGTATTCTTGATGGTATCCTACAGATTTTTAAGACTCTGTTAATTTCTATTTATTCTTTTTTCTTTTGGTTCTTTGGATCAGGTAATTTCGATTGACCTATCTTCAAATTTGCTGATTTTTTTTCATTCTTCTGCTTTCCTTTAGTTCTTTGGACATGGTTTTTCTTTAGTTCTTTGAACATATTTAAAATGCTGATTTAAAGTCTCTGTCTAGTAAGTCAAATATCTGGGTTTTCTCAGAGACAGTTTTTATTGACTATATTTTTCCTGTGTTTGAGCTATATTTTCTTGTTCTTGTTTGGAGGGGGTTTTTTAAAAACATATTTTTTGTAAATTTTTTGTTGTTGAAAACCAAACATTTGTAATATGATGTGGAGGCTCTGGAACTCAGATTCATCTCCCTCGCCAGGGTTTGTTGTTGTTTGCTTAGTGACCTGTGAAGTCTGTACTCTTTGTCATGTGTGACCAGAGAAATCTCTGCCTAGTAGATCCTTAAGTGCCTGGAACCAGTAAGTCTCTCAGTTTTTTCAGAGGGGCCCTATGTGCATTTTAGAGCATGCTGTACTACTCCACCTTTGCCTTCACTTCTGCTTGTGCAGAGTCTCAGGTTTAGCCAAAGGTGAGAGCTTAGCATCTTCTCAGGTCTTTACTGAACATGTGCACAACCTGAACACACACACACACACACACACACACACACTGCCTTATGCATGTATGTGGTCTTTTAGATTCCCTGGAAAATGTCAGTGTTTTTTAAAGTCTCCTATGGATATCATATTCCCTAGCCTTTCCTTTTAAGCTTTTGGTTTGCTTATTGTTTGCCCCAACTGTTATTCACAGCCTCAGGCAGCCATGATGTTAAACAATTGCAGCTGATTATTTTTGACAAATGTCCCTGGGCAAAAGGTCGTTCTCACTGGGTGAGTGCCAGGTCAGGTTAAATAAGCAAGCTGTGCAATCCACAGAACCACTAGACAGGTCAAATAATGATAGTATTCTGGAAATGGGGCTTTGAAGAAGCTTCAAACCTACTGTGCCCCCTTCAGTAGCTGCTAGCCTGCTGGTTTTCATCATGATTAAAGCCTATTGGTTTTCAAGGCTACTATGGAGCTGAGGAGTGGAAAGTAAGAATAGGGTAGGTTAAAAACACTACATAGCTCACTGTTCTTACCAACACAACCATTTTTCTCAAATAAACACTCCCCAGATTGCTCCAAGCCTTTAGTTAATTTCCAGAGTTCTGAACAAGTTGATCCTGACAATTTTTGTCTGTGCCCTCATTGTTTTTATAGAGGAGAGGACTTTCAGAGGTCTTCATTATTCCTGGTGATGTCAGTAATATTATTTATGCCTGCAAATGAGCTCCTCCTTATCTGTCAGGCCATTAGTGTGTGGGGTTGAATCAGTTTTCTTGCTTAATTTTTGTGTTCCTTGTCAAAGGTGTCATCAGTCACTTATGGTGCCATCTGCTCTAGTAAAGCTTTTGAGGAGAAACTCACGTCATCAGAAGGTTATTGACAGCAAAAGATCACTATTTGAATCACCATCACAGAAATCAGAGTTTTACAGATTAAAATGTACACTTCATTAGACACTTATATTTCTGGATACCACACAGGAAATAATGTGGCATACATAGACTATGGCAATTGGTTGCTTCTCTCCCTTTTTTTAATTGATACTTTTATTAACAAACAGATCAAATATTATTTTGTTATTTCTATTCTAATAGATAATTTTTGTTCCACAGTTGCTGGCCCTCATATTGTTGAAGCTGCTGTTGGTCTAGATTCATAAAAAATCTTGTTTTCTTGATAGATGTCATCACCTTCACTATGCCATGTTTCGTTATCTACATAGTCTTCAGGAAGCTGTCACATAAATCAATTAGGCATTTTTTAATCAGAAAGAAGACATCTGATTTTGATGCTGCTTTACTAAATTAAAAATATAATCAAACTTGAAATTTTGGCTATAAACTCTAGAATTTGCAATAAACCACTGGAACATATTAATATTTGGGGGATATTCAATTTCAAGAATTATGAGTCATTTTGAAATCTGCAGTACATTATTTTCATGTCACGGAAGTAAACAGATTTTAGAGTGCCTCAATTTTATTACCGGCATTTTTGTTATAGCTTTATGATGTTTTTATCATTATTGTATTAAAGTGCTTGCAGAAGTAGAAGATTTGAATCTGAATCGGTTTTGTCATTAATCTGGCAAATTAACTGAATCTTGATCATTGATCACTCCATTCACATCTGTCTTTCAGAAAGGGAATAATTTTGAAGGGATTAAGCTGGATGAGGTAGATTTTAAAATTTCCGCTTGATTTCTAATGCTGAGCTTTCAAGTTCAATTTACTTGATGTCACCTAGAATTTAAAAGAAAAAAATAGCATGTCAATGAACTATTGTGCCATTTCGTTATCTGGTATTTGGTATAAAATAATTATCTCAACACTTGCTTTGACAGTTGTGTATCATATTTGTATATCTCTGTTTCAGAGAGGCCTAGAACACAAAGGGTTTATGTTTCTGTAGTGAGCGTAGAGAGTCGCTTACTTGACCTGAGTCCTCTACCCAACACCTGAGAAAGAAACATTTCTTTTGGATAGCATGGCCCTCCTCTCTTGCAAGTGCTTTTCATGCTGTAAAGAATGCAGTATAAAAGTGAAATTTACAGAAAACCATATCACGAAGATCTCTCTGTTGTTCGAGGACTGATTTTCTTGCACACAGACCCTTCTTTTCCCCCATCATTGGCGCTGCAGAGGACAGGATCATTTTGGTGGCCTGGTCCATGAGGCCTCAGACACAGCCCTTTGGCAGTCACTCCACATCACCTGGGATGGGGACACTCTCTTGGCTCTTCATGAGCTTTTGTAAATTTCCCAGGGCACCAGCTACTCTTCTTTTATATACTCTCCATTTTATTAGTAGAAACCTATGAATTTCTTTTTACTTTTCAAAATCCTTCAGATTTTTTGAGAAAAAGTTTTAAAAAGAAAGCAGGATAAAAACAACCTGTTTCTATTTCTCTTTTGCTCTTCCATCAACCTAGCCCACCCTCACCTCTGTTTATTCCCTCAATTTCAGTTGCATTTCCACGTAGAATATGGGTTATCAGTGAGATAATCCATGGCCCTTGGTGTTGTGTATCTCGTGGATTTCCCTTCTTTTCTCTTAAGCAGCCATGCTTGATTTTAGTACTCAGTTCATAAACACAGACTGAGTGTTGCTGATTGTCTGAAGTCAGGGTCAGCCTTTAATGTAGTCCTGGAGATGCTGCTGATTTGTATAGAACACTGGACAAATTCACATTTCTGTGGGCTTTGATGCTTTCAGATATCAACTGGGGCATATCAGCTGTTACCCTATAAAGAATATTAGGTAATGTATCAGTAGTGCTTTGTGGGATGCTTTATAAATTTAAGATTTTATCTAATTACCCTATAGTATAGTAACATTGGTCAAACAATGAATTAAAAATATAGAATGCTTAGAACAGTGTCTGGCTCACAGAAGGTGCTCAGTAGTGCTTAGCTGTCATTATCATCAGTATTATTATTATATAGGAATTTTGGAATTTTACCTTAAAGCTATGTATTCAACTGAATATACAGAACGTATTCTATGTTTTCCTGTATAAAGGTATCATTTGGATCAGGTATTTCCAATTTTTATGTATTTTCTCATCAGAAATCTCATGATTGATGGGACAAGCCAAAATCTGGAGTCTCTATAGGGAAGGAGAAAACTAACTGGTGGGGACCTATGGGGAAGTATCAGACTTTCCAAGGGCTGTGGAGGGAGGAGTGTCTGACAGTGACAGTCACCGTGAGCAGAGATAGAGGCTGTATTAGTCCGTTTCTGTGCATATAACAAAATACTTGGAATTGGGTAATTTTTAAGAAAACAAAATTTATTGCTTATAGTTTTGGGGGCTGGGAAGTCCAAAGTCCAGGGAACATATCTGGTGAGAATCTTGGTGGTAGGGACAGTAACTCAGGGGTCTCACGTGGCAGAAAATGGCAGAGCAGAGAGAGTAATAGTTCCTCATTTACTCTCTTTTTAAAGCCCCCAGAACCACGTCCCTGATCTCCATTATTAGTCCATTCACTACTGCGTGGTCCTACAATCTAATCACCTCTTCAAAGCCCCACCTTTCAATTACCATAATAAGATTTCCTACCCTCTTAACAGTCACAGTGGAATTTAAGCTTCAATGAGGTGGGGAGCAGGGGAGGTATGCAGAGGTATGCCAGTATTCACCTGCGTCTTTGCTTCGGCTGCTGCCATCTTGCCAGGTGCCCTCAACATAGGGTGTGTGTTCAACACACCACAACGCAACATAGTTCTTCTGTTTTAACTAGCAATGACTATTAAAATTTTTAAGCAATTATTATTATAGAGGATATACATCTGTGCAGTATTGTGTATATAACTAGCATGTCTGTATTAGTTAGGGAAACTCTGAGTAGGGTTTAACAAAGAGGCCCCAAAGTACAGTGCCTTATAGAAGTTCATTTCGATAATATAGTGCAGAGATGGGTGGCCCATGGCTGCTCTGGAGGCTCTCCTTTCTTCAGTTTGTGTCTTCCCTCCCTAGGTCACATCCTGATGTCATGTTTGCATCCCAGCCAGCAGAAGGGAAAAGGCAATGGAATGACATGCCCATTTCTTCTACTGGCATGACACAGAAGTGGCAGATCTCTTCTGTTCACATTGTTGTTGAGTGCTTTTTCTTGATTCTCAGGATCACTTTAATGTTTGAGAAATCAGATTATATTTTACAATTAACATATAACATTAATATGGGAATGTTTTTGTTTTGTTTTTGTTTTTGTTGATAGTGTGGCTTACAGTCAGTTGTCTCTTAGAAATAAGATATTTGGACCATGGCTCCAAAGCAGGAAAACTGTTTTCAGCAGTACACTAATGTAGATATTTATATTATGTGCTGTATCTGCCTCAAAAAAAAAAAAAAGTTTGTCTATAGTTGGAGCTAATTGGAAGGAAAAATACCAAATTAGAGCTAGATCTTTTTCTTGGGATCATTCCCAGCAAGCCAGCTATGAACCCACTGACGACTTACTCTCTATTATCTCCAGGTGGTGAGTATTCTGTATTATGGCTCCCAATGCTACAATTATGGATTTAATTTAGGTTCCAGATTGCCTGATTTCACCATCTAGATAGTGCTTTTCTTGTGTATCTATCTTCAAACAAGTCTATCACTTGGTATTTAGTAGTTCTTCCTTGAAATTGTATCTGTGATATGCTCTGATATATAATTAATGTAGCTAATGACTATGTATGATTTTACTGCATTGGGTAGCTGAATTCTCATCCTATTTGTGTTTATTGTATACTTTATATATAGTACATGTTTCATATATATATATATATATATATATGTATTATGTATTTTATCTAAAGTGTCATTGCCTAAAAAGCATTTATTCATTTTAACATTAGGGCACTTTTTCTCCAAGTTGTGAATATAAAGTGATTTTTAAGCAGTGACTATTATTATTAGAACAGAAATAGTCCCTTAGACTTAATCATTTAATAAAATGGGCACTGGTTAGTTTAACTAAAAAGTTGCTAGAATTTCTATGGATCTTCAATTATACATTTGGAAAATTTTGCTAAGCCTGGGTAAAATGAAAGCTCCACATAGAAGTTAACCTTAAGATCGAATTATTTAAAAGATTTTTTTTTTTTTCTTCGTGCGCCTGGCCGGTACAAGGATTGAACACTGAACCGTGGAGTTACTAGCACCACCCTCTAACCAACAGAGCTAACTGGCCAGCCAAAAGAATAAGAGTATTTGATTTACTTTTTGACTAGTTTCTGAAGGGCCAGAATTCTTGAGTTGTACTTTACAGCACTCTGAGATTATTATCACTCAAAGTCTATTGTTTACATTAAGGTTTACTCTTGGTATTGTATGTTCTGTGGGTTTTGACAAATGTATAATGACATGTATCCACCATTATGGTATCATACTGAATAGTTTCACTGCCTAAAAATCCCTTTTTCTCTACCTATTCATTTCTCCCTTCTCCCAAGCCCCAAACAACCCATGATCTTTTTTAATGTCTCCATAGTTTTGCCTTTTCCAGAACAATATATAGCTGGAATCACACAGTATGTAGCCATTTCAGGTCAGCTTCTTTCACTTAGTAATATAATTTAATGTTTCTATATGTCTTTCATGGCTTGATAGTTCATTTCTTATTAATACTGAATAATATTCCATTGTCTAAATGTATCATAGCTTGTCACTAAAGTGGAATTTTTATTCTATGAAAAACATTCATCATTAGGCATTAATAAAATGTATTATTTGTTTAGTGAAGTAATATTTATAAAGGGGGTAGTAGTGTAAAGCAAAAACAATCCTTTCTGAAATTGAAATCTCCATAAATGAATCTCTCTGTTCCTTCACTCATGACAACTGGCTGCAGCTCCCAGACTTTCATCCAGATCTCATACTTGGTGCCAGTCACTGCCTCCTCCCCCTCCTTTAAAAAAAAAAACAAAAACTTTTATTGTGGTATAGCAAATACAGTGAAGTGCACTGATCTGCCATGTGATTCTCTCATGCCCCTTCCCAATCAACGTCTCCAACACAACCACTATTCAAAATTAGAGATTTTTATCATTAATTTTTGCTAGTTCTTGACTTTCATGTAAATGTAATCATAGTATGTACTCTTTTGAGTTTGACTTCTTTGCCCAGCAGAATGTCTATGAGTCATCATGTTGCATGTCTTGGTAATTTGCTTTTATTTTATTGTTGTGAAATGTTGTGTTGTATAAATATGAGGGTACTTCAGAAAATTTGTGGAAAAATGGAATTAAAAGATAATGCAAATCATTCTGTGAATTTTTTGTACACCACTGTTTACCCAGTTTCTTTTGAACATTAGGTTAATTTCTGGGTTTCAACTATTATAAATAAAACTTCTATGAATAATCTGTACATGTCTCTTGGTGGACGTAAGCACTTACTTCTCTTGGGTATACACCTAGGAGTGGAATTGCTGGATCACAGGGTAGACAAATGTTTGGCTTCAGTAAAACTGCCCACCGTATATAAGAGTTCCACTATTCTATTAAATAAACTTTTGGATGGAAAGTAGTAAAGACCCTTCAACAAATGACCCATATGATATTCTCCCAAAAAGAGGAAAGTGTTTGGTATTGGTTGTGGTTTGGTTTTCTCCAGTGGGTACTGAATATAATGAGAAAGAAAAAATTCAGAATATATAGATTTTATTTATGTTAGATATACAATGGCAGATTGGATAATTGAGCCACATGTTCTACTAGAGTACACTTTAGTACATTTAAGCCTATAATGAAAAGGTACAAGTGTTTTTAAGAGGGCACCATTCTGAAAATCTGAAGACTTTGGTTCTAACTCTAGCACTATATAACTGTGTGACCTCAGGCAAGTTATGTAACCCCTTTAGATCTTTATGTCTTTGTCTAGAAGTAGGAGTGATTGAAGGGGAGTTTGGTCTATTTGATCTCTTAGATTCTTTCCAGTTGCTTCATTTTGTGATTTTCTCATAAGTCACTTACAGTTAGTTAATATGTTTTATTTCCTTACATATCCCATCAATAAATTAATAATTGAATTAATTAAATTTCACTGACTCAAGGAAGAGAAAATAAATAGTTACACACTCAAAGTTGTGAAGTGAATTTAAAAATTCAGACTAATGAGACGATGTTGGGTTTACTAAACCAAAATTATATGTTTTTAAAAATAAAATACTAAAAACTTTACTGGCAACTCTCTTGGTTTTGTAATGTATCACAGATGTGGCTACTCAGCTACTACATAATTAGACTCCTAAAAGACATTTCACATATAATGTTGCAGAGGTTCAACTTTGGACTGGGTTTTGTAAAGTGAGCTTTAAACAGATTCGGTGTGTGGCTCTTCAGATCCTACACTGATTCAGAGTCTCACATGTGGTGAGTGTTTTTCTGAAAGTTATTAGTAGGTGCCACAGTGTAGGAAAAAGGGCAATCAGCTGTTTCTGTTATGATTAAAGGTGGATGTTTCCTTTCACAGTCTTGCCATTTCAAAATTTGATTACTTTATTACATCCAGATGAGACTAAAGGAGGCTGGATATTAAACTTTTTCTTACTGGAGAAATATATAATTATATTTTGTAGTAATGCAAAATACTTTGTGAAAATATAAACAGGAAACAGATGTTAGGTTAGATATACAGATACTGTAAAGTTGAGCTGTATTTGAGACTACTGGGTTTTCAAATTCTCTTTGTGCTGTTAGCTAATAATTTTATTACTGAGTAAAGAAATATAGGATATTTTCTTTGAAGTGAACTGTAGGAATTTCTTATGTTGCACATTTTAGTATTCAATGACAAATTAAAATGAATTTAATCATTTTATAATTATTTTTTAGGGCCATTAAAAGTAAAATGGCTAATGAGTCTGGGGGGCTTTGTTTCCTCTTTTAGGACTGTAAAGTTTTTATTTATTTAGAAAATCTTCTGTTTTGGACAGGAAACGTAAGATAAGTTTGGGTACTAGCATGGTATTTGAATAGTATCCTCTACTCTTGAGCTGATTTGCTTCATTATGTGACCTTCTTGCATCTTGTTTATTTAAAAAAGGATTTTAATTTCAGGATTCTGTAATTTGGTCATCATAATTATTCTTACACTTGCAAATGATACCAAATTGTTTTTGGTTAACTGTTCATTAAAAAATTCTCCTATATGAAAAGTAATCTTTAAGTTTAAAATGCAGAAATTTAAGCATAAACTATCTACTAAGTTGAGGTTTACATAGTGGCTTATATCAGGTCATTGAAAAAGTCAAAATAAAAATTGTCTGCCTGTTAATATTGAATCTGTGGCTTGCTTTGCTTAAGCACATTGACTCTTGGTAAAATTAGCTGCTGTTCTGTTCAAGTCAAGAAAAAGTTACCATTTTTTATGTATAAGATGGTAGGGTAATTATTGGGGAGGGAATCTAAACAATAATATGTAGAATGTGGTAATTACCTTGTAAAGATACAATGAGAACAGAAGGGAAGTGATGAGTTCTTTGGGACACTGGGAAACACAGAAGGAATTGATTGTTGAAGTAAGTATGGATGGGATTGTAGTAGTCAGAGGTAGCCTGGAGGTGTTCAGTTGCATTCTATGTTGAGGGTAACATTTATACCAGGGTGAAAAGTCTAGAGCATATTTTGGGAAAGACAGTAGGTCTGCTTTTGGTGGGATGCGTTTCCTGGGGATTGGTGTATGTTTGAGGGTAGGAGAAGGCAGGGTGACCTAAAGCCAGCAATGGAAGATAAGAATGGAAAGAGCCTGAGTCCTGGAGTGGAGAGTGCTAGACTAAGGAGTTTGGACTTTCTTTTGTGATGAGTGGTATTGACATTTTGTTTGGTATTGTGCCCCCCAAAATTTTTTTGGATGATTTATCCCCTCATATATTTTTAGATTGACATTGAAATTTTTTCAACATAAGTTGACATAGTTGCAAAAGATGTAGTCTCTGACATATTTACTTTATTTTATTTTATTCTATTTTATTTATTTTATTTATTTTTGTGGGCCAGCTGGTATGAGGATCTGAACCCATGACTTTGTGGTTATAAGGCTGTAATCTAACCAACTGAGCTAACTGGCCAGCCATGGCATATTTTAAATATGAAACTTTGAAATAAAATTATGTTACTCTTTTATATGTATTCAGTAAAACATTAAAAAACAGGAAAATTTATACCATCTTTTCCCCCCTGTAATTCAAATTTACATTCTACTTCTTCCATAGAATTCTATCCAATATAATATATTTTTATGCTTGAAAGTCTTCTGTTGATCATTCAGCCATCCTTCTCTGTATCAAAATATGTGTTTATTTTTTATTTTTATTTTTATTTATTTATTTTTTTAAATTTTATTTTGTCAATATACATTGTGGCTGATTATTGCTCCCCATCACCAAAACCTCCCTCCCTTCTCCCTCACCCCCCCAACAAAGTCTTTTCTGTTTGCTTGTCGTATCAACTTCAAGTAACTGTGGTTGTTATATCTTCTTCCCTCCCCCCCGTTTGTGTGTGTGTGTGTGTGTGTGAATTTATATATTAATTTTTAGCTCCCACCAATAAGTGAGAACATGTGGTATTTCTCTTTCTGTGCCTGACTCATTTCACTTAATATAAGTCTCTCAAGGTCCATCCATGTTGTTGCAAATGGCAGTATTTCATTCGTTTTTATAGCTGAGTAGTATTCCATTGTGTAGATGTACCACACTTTCCATATCCACTCATCTGATGATGGACATTTGGGCTGGTTCCAACTCTTGGCTATTGTAAAGAGTGCTGCGATGAACATTGGGGAACAGGTATACCTTGGACTTGATGATTTCCATTCCTCTGGGTATATTCCCAACAGTGGGATAGCTGGGTCGTATGGTAGATCTATCTGCAATTGTTTGAGGAACCTCCATACCATTTTCCATAGAGGCTGCACCATTTTGCAGTCCCACCAACAATGTATGAGAGTTCCTTTTTCTCCGCAACCTCGCCAGCATTTATCGTTCAGGGTCTTTTGGATTTTAGCCATCCTAACTGGGGTTAGATGGTATCTCAAGGTGGTTTTGATTTGCATTTCCCGGATGCTGAGTGATGTTGAGCATTTTTTCGTATGTCTGTTGGCCATTTGTATATCTTCCTTAGAGAAATGCCTTCTTAGCTCTTTTGCCCATTTTTCAATTGGGTTGCTTGTTTTCTTCTTGTAAAGTTGTTTGAGTTCCTTATATATTCTGGATATTAATCCTTTGTCTGATGTATATTTTGCAAATATTTTCTCCCACTCTGTTGGTTGTCTTCTAACTCTGTTAATTGTTTCTTTTGCTGTGCAGAAGCTTTTTAGTTTGATATAATCCCATTTGTTTATTTTTCCTTTGGTTGCCCGTGCTTTTGGGGTCGTATTCATGAAGTCTGTGTCCAGTCCTATTTCCTGAAGTGTTTCTCCTATGTTTTCTTTAAGAAGTTTTATTGTTTCAGGTTGTATATTTAAATCCTTAATCTATTTTGAGTTGATTTTAGTATACGGTGAGAGGTATGGATCTAGTTTCATTCTCCTTCATATGGATATCCAGTTATCCCAGCACCATTTGCTGAAGAGGCAGTCCCTTCCCCAGTGAATAGGCTTGGTGCCTTTGTCAAAGATCAGCTGACAGTAAGTGTGTGGGTTGATTTCTGGATTCTCTATTCTATTCCATTGGTCAGTGTGTCTGTTTTTATGCGAGTACCATACTGTTTTGGTTATTATAGCTTTGTAGTATAGCTTAAAGTCAGGTAGTGTTATTCCTCCAGCTTTATTTTTTTCGCTCAGCATTGCTTTGGCTACATGTAGTCTTTTATTGTTCCATATAAATGTCTGGATAGTTCTTTCCATTTCTGAGAAAAATGTCTTTGGAATTTTGATGGGGATTGCATTGAATTTGTATATCACTTTGGGTAGTGTGGACATTTTCACTATGTTGATTCTTCCAATCCAAGAGCATGGGATATCTTTCCATCTTCTTGTATCCTCTCTAATTTCTCTCAGCAGTGGTTTGTAGTTCTCATTATAGAGATTTTTCACCTCCTTGGTTAACTCAATTCCTAAGTATTTTATTTTCTTGGTGGCTATTGTAAATGGGCAGGCTTTCTTGATTTCTCGTTCTGCAAGTTCACTATTGGAGAAAAGAAATGCTCCTGATTTTTGTGTGTTGATTTTGTATCCTGCTGCTGTGCTGAAATCATTTATCAATTCCAACAGTTTTTTTGTAGAGGTTTTAGGCTGTTTGATATATAGGATCATGTCATCTGCAAACAGGGACAGTTTGACTTCATCTTTTCCAATCTGGATGCCCTTTATTTCCTTCTCTTCTCTGATTGCTCTGGCTAGTACTTCCAACACTATGTTGAATAGGAGTGGTGAGAGTGGGCATCCTTGTCTAGTTCCTGTTCTTAAAGGAAAAGCTTTCAGCTTTTCCCCATTCAGGATGATATTGGCAGTGGGTTTGGCATATATGGCTTTAATTATGTTGAGATACTTTCCCTCTATACCTAACTTATCGAGGGTCTTTGTCATGAACGAATGCTGAACTTTATCAAATGCTTTTTCAGCATCTATAGAGATGATCATATGGTCCTTGTGTTTGAGTTTATTAATATGGTATATCACATTTATTGATTTGTGTATGTTGTACCAACCTTGCATCCCTGGAATGAATCCCACTTGATCGTGATGAATAATTTTACGTATGTGTTGCTGTATTCTGTTTGCTAGTATTTTAGTGAGGATTTTTGCATCTATATTCATCAAGGATATCGGCCTGTAGTTTTCTTTTTTGGTTATATCTTTACCTGGTTTTGGTATCAGGATGATGTTTGCTTCATAGAATGAGTTTGGGAGGTTTGCGTCCGTTTCAATCTTTTGGAATAGTTTGTAAAGAATCGGTGTCAATTCCTCTTTGAATGTTTGGTAAAATTCTGCTGTGAATCCATCTGGTCCTGGGCTTTTCTTTGTTGGGAGCCTTCTGATAACAGCTTCAATCTCCTTTATTGTTATTGGTCTGTTCAAATTTTCTACATCTTCACGGTTCAGTTTTGGGAGCTTGTGTGTGTCCAGAAATTTATCCATTTCCTCCAGATTTTCAAATTTGTTGGCGTATAGTTGTTTATAGTAGTCTCGAATGATTCCTTGTATTTCAGATGAATCAGTTGTAATATCGCCTTTTTCATTTCTAATTTTTGTTATTTGAGTCTTCTCTCTTCTTTTTTTTGTTAGCCATGCTAATGGTTTGTCAATTTTATTTGTCTTTTTAAAAAACCAACTTTTTGATTCGTTGATCTTTTGAATTGTTTTTTGGTTTTCAATTTCATTCAGTTCTGCTCTGATCTTAATGATTTCTTTCCATCTGCTAACTTTAGGTTTGGATTGTTCTTGTTATTCTAGTTCTTTAAGGTGAAGTGTTAGGTTGTTCACTTGCCATCTTTCCATTCTTCTGAAGTGAGCGTTTAATGCAATAAATTTCCCCCTCAATACTGCTTTTGCAGTATCCCACGGGTTTTGGTATGATGTATCATTGTTTTCATTAGTTTCAATAAATTTTTTGATTTCCTGCTTGATTTCTTCTTGGACCCATATGTCATTAAGTAGAATGCTGTTTAATTTCCATGTGTTTGTATAGTTTCCAGAGTTTCATTTGTTATTAATTTCTAGTCTTAATCCATTGTGGTCTGAGAAGATACATGGGATAATTCCAATTTTTTTGAATTTATTGAGACTTGATTTGTGACCTAATATGTGAAAATATGTGTTTAAAAATTAAAGTAAAGACATTATTGTGATCAGAAGGCTCTAAGTATTTGGGAAAAAAAGGAACACTTTTTTCTTTATTGAATTGTCATTAAATTGTTACTAGTAAAAAGTTCATGAAAACAATATAAATATTTATTAAGCATAAATGTAAAAAATTTTTAAGATGCAATCTTTAATGACATGAATGTTGGGGGTGGACAGGCATGGGAACTCCTTTACGTTGCTTTGAAAAAGGCAGCTTCACATGTCCTTTTTTTGGTGACCTGAAGGTTTTCAGTAAAGGTAAGAGGGAGTTGTGAGAGGAGACCCAGCATGAAGCCTTCACCACAGACAAATCAGTTTTAGGACAGAGTACAAATGGAAGTTGAAGACCTGGAAATGGATTCATTTTAAAATGGCCATCACCTGATACTTTCTTCCCTTCTCAGGCTACCCTGTGCCCATCTGGAGACCCACACTTATGGTATCGTTTGTAAGAAAAAATTGTGAGACCTGAATAGTACATAGTTATGACCAAGAGGTGGATATGGCAAAATATCAGAAAATTCTAAGGTTAAGTACCATTAGAAACACATAGTAACTGATGGGGTACATGAGGGTACTTCAAAAAGTTCATGGAAAGATTCATATTATCTTTTAATTCTATTTTTCCACAAACTTTTTGAAGTATCCTGATGATAGATGAGGGTGAGAAATTCAGAGATTTGTAAGCTGTATAACTGAGCAGAAGGACATAATGTTTTGGCGAGGAAATATTGAGTTCATTTTGAACTTCTTATATATAATCAGTAATTATGAAAAACTCATTCAATACTTTATTAAGGAGAAAACAAAATCAAGCACCTGGATGGGAGGATCTCATTTGTTTTTAGTGTTACTGAGTTGTTCTGAATGTGTAATGACTGAAGTACTGAGGGATTCGCTTTCCTTTTTTTCATTTTACTCAGCTGAAGACACTTTGGTGTATGTATACCTGCATACTTGGTATAAATTTCTTTATCTGGAATGTGTTCTCCCACTTAATGGACACCCCTTTCAGAGTAATTCCCAGTTTTTTCTGTGGCGATCTGTGCCCATTGTTTAACTCTGAGGAGAGATGATTTAGAGACCAGTGAGGATGGGACAGACACAATCATCTACACATAATATAGAAAACCATCGATGGTTCTCATCCTGTCCTTCCTGGCTCACTTCAGTATATTATACATTCTGTTGGACTCATCTTTGAAATGTTTCTTTTTTCTTAGCTGTCTTCTGTATTATCAGTCTCTAATTTTGAAGTACTAAAGAATCAATGGACTTTGAAAACCACCTTTTCTCGCCTAAGAGAGAGAAATTCTTAGCACATAATACAGCGCATTGTATCTCCTTAATCATTATTTAGTTCCATGCTTGTCTAGTTGTTTAGCCAGTTAAATGTAATGCATCAATAATATTTATAACACATTTGATCATTGGGAAGATTTGATCATTGGAAATACATTGGAGAGAGCATTGCAAAACCATCTTTGTATATTTTTAAAAAATACATATTCCTACAAAAATAACAAAATTTACTATCTCAAAATAATTATGTATCAAATGACTCTATTATCCTTAGGCAGAACCTTGCAAAAAGGGTGCAACAGATTTTTATGTTTGTAGAGGCCACAGATTTTGATAGAAAGGAGGAAAATAATTTTAATTTTCTCTAAAATTACATAGAATTTTAACTTCCATTTGATCAAAAAATAACAGAACATTTTTTTTAAAGTTCAAGTCTTAAGAAGTAAAACTGGCTCACCAAATGGAACTTTTTTCTGATCTTTCTTTACATGCTAAGGGAGCTATCTAATCCTGTAACTTTGGAGACCAAGGTGTTTAAAAAAAGTAGCAGGTTAGAATCTCAGAAAATATTCTGACATCTGACAGTGTTCTTAGACAAGCTGCCTTACCATGTTGTAACTGGCAATGCTTTCATATCAGTTTCAGTTAAAGAACTGACATGTGAAGGCGATTTTACTGAGTGAAAACAAAGTATAATGGAGGGATTATGTCCCTCTTTGTTGCTTTATAAAAATATATGTGCCAGTTTATCAAGTTGTACTTAAAATCCAAATTGTTCAGTAGCAAAAGACTGCAAAGATGCCATTAATTTGTTATCATCTAATTTCAAGTAATGTAATAGGAGCCATTTAATTTAGTTTAAGCATTTGAGACATTTGAAAAAATCCATACATTTCTGACAAAACTGAAATAAAACTTTTGCAAATAAATATTATATATAACATATCAAAAACAGTGTATGATATATACAAGGTTACTTCAAAAAGTTCATGGAAAATGGAATTAAAAGATAATATGTATCTTTCCATTAAGTTTTTGAAGACCCTTTGTCTAATACATAAATAAATTTATATACATTGTCTTGGTTTAGAGAGACTATTCTCCACTGTTTCCTTCCTCCCCCACACCCAGAAATGATTTTATTAACACCTTCATGTAAATTAGTTTGTGCTGTTTCCCAAGAATTATTATAGGTTTAATTCATAGGAATGATGCTTTTGTGGGACACATTTGATGGAGCAATGTCAGGGAGATTGTTTAAATTCTAGCTCCACCATTGTGCCAGGGACATGGTAATTAACTTCTCTGAATCTTGGATTGAGTGAAATAAAACTACTTCCTAGGTTTGTTGTGAAGTTTAAATGATGTAATAAGTGTGACTCAGTGCAGTGTCTAGTACTACTATTACTGTTACCATTTCTGGTACCACTACTATGTCACTAACAGTATTGTAGTTTGGAAAGGGCTGGAGAGCTTTCTTTGTTCCTCTGTAATCGTTCCAATTAAATGACTTCTTATGGTCCATATTTTTAAGAACTAAGGCCTTAAAAGAACTTTTAAGTCTTCCCTTACATTATAATAAATTTAGGAGGGGTTGGGGAGAATTGCCCATTCTTTTTCCCGTCTTTTACTTTTCTTCTCATTTTTATGTTCTTTTTGAACAAAGAAATTTCCATCCTTTTATGTCTATTTATTTTTTCCATTCTGTCATCATAGCTCCAGGGACAACATTGCTCCAAGGATAATAACTTCTTCAGGAATGGTTTTAAGATGTTTTGCTGATATTTAACTCTGATTCTCCTTTGTTGTTTTCATATCCAGATTTCTCTCTCCTGTTATGCTAATGTGAAAGCATTATGAGCCTGTTGAGTGTAAGTGCCTGTGTGATTTGGACCCTGTTTAGAAGAAAGGTTGTCTTCCTTCATTTTTGAAGAAATTTAGCTCAGACCTAATGATGTATTGTCAAGAAATATTGTTAGCTTAACATTTTGGTCTTTGAAAATCGTTTCACTTTTACAAAACCCACTAGATAATATCAGATATAATTTTATAATTTGATTATTTCAAGAAAATAGAGTAATGAATTTTTCTTTTAATAATAATTGGTTTTGGCAATGAACAGTTTTTTCCTATTCTGTTTTTCTGTTTCCCCCAATTTTTAAAATAAATTTACATTACTTTTATAATAGAGAAAAAAGTATTTTTTTAAAGAACAGTGTAGTTTTTAAAAATTTTATGTGCACTAATTATTTTATGCATCTTTTTTCTGAAGGAATGTAACAGGTTCAGCCTCATAAAATTCTATAAGCCCAGCTCTCAAACAATTCACTCTTCAGAATGATTTCAAAAAAGAGTGTAGCAATTGGTATAGTTAATAAAAGAATAAATAGGTAGAAAATCATTAAGTGCTCTTGAAGTATACTATTTTTTCCCAAATGTACTTTTAAAGATATAAGTGATATTACTAGACTTAACAACAACAACAACAAAACCCTAATATGGCAGGTCACTGGATCCTTTTATAAAATATGTGTATATAGCCTTGTATTTTAAGACACTGGGGTATAATATGTGTGTCAAAAATAAAGAGACCAGGGAGTGACATCATCAGGATGTCAGAATAGCTGATTGCCAGCTTCACACCTTCCCATAAGTAACCAATTTATAACTATTAAAAAGTAAAGAGTGCCAACCTGGAACTGCTAGACCTGGGGGAAGAGAAGAGGCCCACAGAGTTTCTTAAGGCATTTGAGGAAATGGTGAGAGAGTGTAGGGATGGTCCCTATTGTTCTGAGCCAGCCTGGTTTGGAGGCAGGGACTAGCTGTTACACATGGATCAGAGTTAGAAAAAAGCCACAGCACCCTTCACATAAACCTGTTTGGAGTCAGTAGGGGACGGGGGTCTTCGAAGCACACCATACCTGCCCACAGGTAATAAAGACCACTGGCAGGATTCCCCTCAGTCCCTCATGGAAGCAAATGGCCTCAACCACTGAAGAAAAGAGCCGCTCAGAGGCTGGTGAGTTACCATGAAGGTCATGCACACAAAGCATTGGAGTGTAGGGTAAAGGCTGGCTCGACAGGGGGACACTGGACACAGCATGGGCAGCTGGTCCCTCTGGAAATCAATCAGGGCGGTAGAAGTGCAGCAGGCTCAATCTGCAGGAAAGACTCCTTCCCAGGTCGGAATTTGCACACAGTCCAGAACTGGAAGTTATTAACAATCTGCATAAAAAGCCTCCCTCAGAGAATCAGCAGCAAATACCAGTCTCCTCAAATGCCTAGGCATCAATATAAAGACACAAAGATAGAGAAAAAACAGAGAAATATGTTCCCACCAAATGAAACAAAACACCAGCAGTGGATGAAGAGGAGCATCATAGCTATGAAATGTCTGACAGAGAATTCAGAATAACCTTCTTAAGGATGTTCAGGGAATAACAAGAAAATACAGGTAGAAGATCAAATGATATCTGGAAAATAATTCAGGAGCAGAAAGGAGAAGAAAGTAATAGAATCAACTTAATAAAACTAAATAGAAATTCTAGAAATAAAGAATGCGCTATCTGAATTGAAAAACTCAACAGAAAGCTCCAACAGCAGACTTATTCAAACACAGGAAAGAATCAGTGAGCTCAAAGATAAAACACATCAAATTATCCAATCAGAAGAGCAAAAAGAAAAGACTAAGAAAAAATGAAACAGAAATACAGCAAATGTGGGACACACTGAAGTGAAATAACCTCCATATAATTGGCATGCTCAAAGGAGAGGGAAAAGGAAGAGATGTAGAAAGCATATTCAAGAGAATATCTGGAAATTTCCCAACTATGCAGAAAGATGACAGCATCAAGGTACAGGAAACGCAATGGTTGCCACTCAAATTCAATCAAAGGAGGAATACTACAAGGCACATCATAATGAAATTATCAAAAACCATAAACAAACAAAAGAGACAGGCACATCATAATGAAATTATCAAAAACCATAAACAAACAAAAGAGACTTTCATTCTGAAAGAAGATGATGCTAAGGAGCATCAAGAAAACCTCTGAAAACATTTGAAGGTATATAACTCATTAGTAATGTAAGTCCAAAGACAACTTCAGAATACTCCATTGTTGTGAGGGTGGCGAATAAACTGCTTACATTCTTAGTATGAAGACTAAAGGACAAACGTAACAAGATGCTAACATATATAGAAACCACATAAGAGAAAGGCAATATTAAAATATGTATCTTGAAACAACCAATTGTCAAAAAGCAGTGGGAAACGACACCAAAGCATAGAGTTGGTTTTGTTTTTTTCTTTTTTCTTAGCTATCAAAGTTAATTTGTTAGTAATCTAAAATAATTTATTTTAACTATACATGATTTTTATAAGCCTCATGGTAACCATAACACAAAAACTTAGAAGAGACATACTAAAAATAAATAACAAGAAAGTATATTGTCTCTCAAAAAATAGAAAACCACTCAACCACAGAGGAAGACAGTAAGACCAGAAAAAAGAATCCACAAAACAATCAGAAAAAAAATAACAAAATAGCTGGCTTCTGGTCAAGACGGTGGAATAGACGGTCCCCAGCATCACTCTCTCCCACAAATCAACCAACTTACAACTATTAAAAAGCAATGACAGCTAAAATGGGGCCACTAGAGTTCAGGGGAAGAGGCAGAGAGACCTATGGAGTTCATGAAGGCAGGAGAAGCCACGATGAGAGCAAGAAAGGATCACTCCCACCATTTCAAGCCCTGGCCACTTTAAGGCTTGCCTTGATGAGCACACAGAGCAAGAGCTGGCAAAAGCCACAGCTGTGCCCTTCATATGAAGCTGCTTGGAAAGAAGAAGAGAAGAGGGCCTTGGTGGACCCCAGGCCAGCAAGACCACTAACAGGGTTCCCATGGACCTACATAGGAGAGAGGAACCACAGACAACAGAAAAAAGGAACCACTCAGAGGACCGTGAGTCATTGTGAGGGACTGGTGCACGGCCCCACCCCACAGGAAGTGTTTGGAATGTGGACAGTGGGGGACATGGGCCAACCTGGAGCACATTAGGGCACAGCATGGACAGCTGATCTGCCCCTCAGTCAGCACAGGCCCACTCAGTGGAGAATAGTCAGGCTTAAAGAACTTCAGGGGGTGCAGTTTGCTGAAAAGATTCAGGCCCAGACCAGAGTTTCCATACAATGCAGATGTCCGAATCTCATGAGACCCAGAAGTACGTACCAGGTCAACAATTAAAATCTGAGCTGCACAAAAAGCCTTCCCCAGGGAATCAGCAGCAATGAAGCAATTTCGCTTAGCTCAACTACAGGACTATAGTGCTGGGCCCCACAGGAAGCTTCCCCATTTTAGAAGTAAGCAAAGGACAACAAATTAGTTCCTATGCAGAGTTTTTAAGTGGTGGGAACAGCAAATAACCTAACACAGAACTGAAAGAAAAAACAAAATATCCACAGATCAGAGACAAACTCCCTGATGCATGGAGCTGGGGGAAGCAGAACCCAGCTGCAACCAGGTAAAGAGCACACTAAAACACCATTTTTGCAAGGGTAGCCCACCATAGCCACCGCAATTGCCATGGCTGCCACAAAAGCAGCTAGTCTGTATAGCAGCAGTCACAGCCAACATGCAGATTCAGCTGCATTGACTCAAGGAGAGGCACCAGCAGAGACTGAGGAAAAAAAGGTCCTCTCCACAAAACACACTCCAGAGTAATAGAAGAAGCATCTGCTTTACAATATTAGGGGAAGACTTGAACTTGATTACACCTGTCTCAGTAGTGTATAGATAATCTATTCATCAAACCAACAGAGGAACAATTGATCTGTCAGATGGAGAGATCAAATCTATGGTTATTAGAGGGGCTGGGGGAGAGGAGTGGAGGAAGGAGAGGAGGAGGGGACAGGAGAGGGGAGGGGGAAGGGCAAGGGGGAGGGGGAGAGATTGGATAAGGGGTATAAAGAATAAGTATTTGTAACAATTAATATGCTAATAAAGTAAAAAACAGAAAAAGCAAAATTCAGTAACAAGACACTATATATCAAAAATAACCCTAAATGTAAATGGATTAAATGCCAGGATTAAAAGACACAGAGTGGGTGAATGGATTATAAAACAAAAACCAACAATATTCTGCCTCCAAGAAACTCACTTAACCAATAAGGACATAACACCAGGTGAAAGTTAAGGGATGGAAAAAGATGCTATATGCAAATGGAAATTTAAAAAACAGAAGTACCTATACTTATATCAGGTAAAATAGACTTCAAGCCAAGGAAAGTAAAAAAAAAAACAAAACAAGATAAGGTCATTATATAATGATAAAGGGATCAATTCAACCAAAAAATACAACAATTCTAAATATATATGTACCCACCTCTGGAACACCAAGTTGTATAAAGCAGTTACTATAAGACCTAACAAGAGAGGTTGACTCGAATATAATAATAGTTGGGGACTTTAATACTCCACTTTCAGCAAAAGACTCATCATCCAGACAGAGAATTAACCAGGAAACATCAGAATTAATCTCTAGTATAAGCCAACTTGACCTAATGGACATTGATAGAACACTTCATCTGATAGTTGCAGAATATACATTTTTCTCAGCAGCACCTGGAACATTCTCTAGAATAAACTGTATGTTAGGATATAAAACAAGTCTCAATAAATTAAAAGAAAAAAAAACAAAATCATATCAACTACCTTATCTGACCACAATGGAATAAAACTAGAAATCAACAACTAAGAGGATGCTAGAAACCATACAAATACATGGAAATTAAACACTGTGCTCCTAAACAATGAATGGGTCAAAGAAGAAATCAAGTGGTTGGCTTGGTAGATCATGGTTCTAATAACACTAATGTCGAGGGTTCAGATCCCCATACCAGTCAGCTGCCCGCCCCTGCAAAAAAAAAGGAAATTTAAAAATTCCTGGAGACAAATGAAAATGAAAACACAGCATACCAGAACCTATGGGATATAGTGAAAGCAGTTCTAAGAGGGAGGATTATAGCAATAAATGCCTAAACCAAAAAAGAAGAAAGACTCCAAATAACCCAATGTTACAACTCAAGGAGCTGGAAAAACAAGAACCAAACCCCAAATCAGTTGAAGGAGAAAAATAAAGATCAGAGCAGAAATTAATGAATTAGAGATTTTTAAAAAGTACAAAAGATTGAGGAAACAGAGTTTGTTTTTCGAAAAGATAAACAAAATCCATAAACCTTTAACTAGACTAATGAAGAAAAAAGGAGAGAAAACTCAACTAAAATCAGAAATGAAAAAGGGAACATTGAAACTGATGCCACAGAAATACAATGGATCATAAGAGTCTGCTATGAAAAACCATATGTGATCAAACTGGAAAACCTAGTAGAAGTGAATAAATTCCTGGACACATACAAGTAGATCGTGAAGAACTAGAAAACCTAGATACCAAAAGCGAGTAATGAGAATGAAGCAGTAATACAAAGTCTCCCAACAAAGAAAACCCCAGGACCAGATGGCTTCACTGCCTCATTCTACCAAATATTAAAATAAGAACTAATACCAATTCTTCTCAAACTCTTCCAAAAAATTGAAGAGGAGGGAATACTTCCAAACTTATTCTATGAGGCCAGTATTAACCTCATACCAAAACCAGAAAAAAAGCAAAAGAAGAAAATTACAGAGCAATAGCCCTAAAGAACACAGACACAAAGATCCTCAACAAAACACTAGCAAACACAGTCCAACCTCACATTAAGAAGATCATACACTGTGATCCAGTGGAATTCATCCCAGGGATACAAGGACAGTTCAACATATACACATATATAAACGTGATATATCACATCAACAGAATGAAGGGAAAAAACCGTATGATCATTTCAATAGATACAGAAAAAGCACTTGATAAAATCCATCACCACTTCATGATAAAAACACTTAACAAATGCTGGCCAGTTAGCTCACTTGGTTAGAGTGTGGTGCTGAAAGCACTCAACAAACTAGATACAGAAGGAATGTACCTCAACATGATAAATGCCAGGTATAACAAATTATACTGAACGGAGAAAAATTGGAGGATTTTCCTCTAAGATCTGGAACAAGACAAGGATGCCCACTTTTTCTACTCTTATTTAACATAGTGCTAAAAGTTTTAGTCTGAGAAAATGCAAGAGAAAGTAATAAAGGGCATCCAAATTGGTAAGGAGGAAGGCACACTATCCCCATTGGCAGGTGATGTGATCCTATACACAGAAAACCCTAAAGACTCCACCAAAAAATTATTAGAACTAATAAATGAATTCAGTGAAGTGGTAGGATATGTCATCAACACACACACAAATCAGTAGCCTTCCTTTTCACCAGCAACAAAATAGCCAAAGAAAAAATCAAGAAAGTAATCCCATTAAATAGCTACCAAAAAAATGAAACACCTAGGACTAAATTAAACAAAGGAGGTGAAAGATCTCTACAATGAAAGCCATGAAACATTGGTGAAAAAAACTGAGGAGGACACAAAGAAATGGAAAGATATCCCGTGTTCATGGGTCAGAAGAATTAAAGTCATCAAAATGTCCATATTACACAAGGCAATGTACGCATTTAATGCAATGCCTATTAAAATACCAATGACATTTGTCACAGAAATAGAAACAATGATCTGAATATTTGTATGAAACCCAAAAGACCCCATATAGCAAAAGCTATCTTGAACAAGTAGAACAAAGTTGGAGGTATCACACTTCAAAATACACTATAAAGCTATAATAACCAAAACAGCATGTTACTGGCATGAAAACAGGCAAATTGATCAATGGAATAGAATAAGAGAGCCACTAAATGAACCCACGCGCTTACAGCTAACTGATTTTCGACAAAGGTGCCAAAATATACAGTGGGGAAATGACAGCTTCTTCAACAAATAGTGCTGGGAAAACTGGAAATCCACAAGCATAAGATTGAAACTAGAACTCTGTCTCTCACCATACACAAAAATCAACTCAAAATGTATCAAAGACTTAAATTTAAGACCCCAAACTATTAAACTACTGGAAGAAAGCAGGAAATGCTATACAAAGTGGGAGTGGACAGCGCTTTATTGAGAGACTACAAAGGCACAAACAACTGAAGCAAAAATACACAAGTGGAACTACAGCAAACTGGAAAGCTTCTCCACAGCAAAGGTCACTGTCAGCAAAGTGAAGAGACAACCTATCGAATGGGAGAGAGTGATTGCCAACTACACATCAGACAAGGGGCTAATATCTAGAGTATATAAGGAACTTAAATGACTCACATCCAAAAAATAAATAATCCAATTAAAAAATAGGCAAAGGACCAGACAGACATTTCTCAAAAGAAGACATACAAATGGCCAACAAACACAGGAAAAAAATGCTCAGTATCACTAATCATCAAGGAAATGTAAATTAAAACCACAATAAGATATTATCTTATTCCAGTTAGAATGGTTATTATCTTTTTCCAGTTAGAATGGCTATTATCAACAAGACAAAAAGTAACAAATGCTGGTGAGGATGTGGAGAAAAAAGGACCTCTCCTACATTGCTGGTGGGAATACAGGCACTGTGGAAAACAAAAAAGCGGTTCTTATAGAAATAATGAGAAGAATAATGGTTACCAGAGGCTGGTGGGGGTGGGGGGAGGAAAAGTGGTGGACTAATGGGTACAAAACTATGCTATCTATCCTAAGTAAATCATTGTGCAGTATATGCATGTATTGAAACAACACACTGTACTCCACAAATATGTACAAGTAAATGTTATAATATTTTCAATTAAAAAGTAATAAATCAAGTTAGAAGTTTAAGAATTTATTGTGCATGCAAAAGAACAATTTGTGAACTAGAAAATATCCAACTGGAAAATGGCACAAAGTCTCAATTTTACCGCAGTTACAGCTCAGTTTACAGTGCATAAAGAAGGAAGTATTTTGACCATTTTCATTGACTGTCATATGTTTTTTTTAAATGCAAACAAATGTGTATATTTTGGCTTGTCTGTAGCTGATTGGTTTAATCTCATTGAATCATGATAATAAGGACAAAAAGCTTATGTTTGTATTTTGTTTGTGTTTATAGTTAGCACTTTGGAGAAATCAGAATGGCTTAAGTTTTGATTACTATGAACAATTGGCCTTGGGGCATCTAAACTGTTGCCTCCATTTTTATTTATTTATTTTTTTGGTGGCTGGTCAGTATGGAATCTGAACTTGACCTTGGTGTTACCAGTACCATGCTCTAACCAGGTTAGCTAAGGGGCCAGTCCTCCATTTTTGTTTATTTGTTGCTGTTTGCCTGGAAGATTTTTTTACCATTCAAAATTGAGCTCTACTGTGGGTGAAACTTTCTGTTATCCATATAACAGAATTTTTTCCTGTCCCGTTCTACCTTTGCAATTGATGGACACTTTCTTTCCATTGTTTATTGGAAATTGGTTAAGAAAAGGTACTCTGCATCTTGATAGATGTTGGTTCTAAATCCAGTTATTCTACTTACTGCTCTTGATTGTAGACATTTTATTTTAAATATCTCTAAACTGGGTTTTTTTCCATCCATAAAATGAGATTATGTCAATGGATTAGTCAGAGTTCTCCAGAGAAACAAAGGATGTATGTATTTGTGTGCATGTGTGTATACATATATTTGTATATATGTATATATGATGACACTTCAAAAAGTTCATAGAAAAATTGAGTTAAAAGATAATATGAATCTTTCCATGAACTTTTCGAAGACACCTCATATATACGTATACATATGAGGAAATTTATTATTGGAATTGGCTCACGCAATTATGGAAGCCAAGAACTTCCATCATCTGCCATTTGCAGGCTGGAGAACCAGGAAAGTCAATAGTGTAATTCAATATGAATCTGAAGGCCTGAGAACCAAGGGAGCCTATAACATAAGTATCAATCCAAGGCCAAAGTTCTGAGAACCCCAGGGATCACTTGTGTAAGTACAGGAGTCTGACAGCACAAGAACTAGAAGCTCCAGTGACTTAGGGCAGGAGAAGATGGAAGTTCCATGTCACGCGAGAAAGAGAAAATTCTCCCTTCCTCTGACTTTTTGTTCTCTTTGGGCCCTCAATGGATTAAATGATGCCCACCCATATTGATGAGGGTGAATCTTCTTTACTCTCTCTGCAGATTCAGATGCTACTCTCTTCTGGATATACCATCCCAGACATACCCAGAAATAATGTTTTACCAGCTATGTGGTCATCCCTCAGCCCTCTCAAGCTGACATATAGTATTAACCATCACAGTCAGTAAAGATAAACTAGGTTATGTTGTGTAATAAATTACCACAAAAATCTCAGGGTTTATAACAACAAAAATTTATCTTATTCATGCTGTACCTCATGAATAAATGTATGGACTGGTTAAAGCTCTGTTCAAGTTGTGTCTACTTCAGAACTTAGACTGTGGAAGAAGGGAGAACAAAGAGATGTAGAGAACCACTAGTTTTAAAACTTTTACCCAGAAGTAGCACGTCATTTCTGCCCACATTTCGTTGGCCATAGCATGTCATGCAGCTAGCTACTTCTGGGTGTAAATAGGCAGAAATTATATTACTCCCACAGGGAGGAAAACCAAAATATTTGGCAGTGATACAGTCTACCACAGAAATAATAAAATACCTACATCATGGAGAGAGGAGTCAAGTGAGATACACTTAAACTGTTCGGCAGAGTGCCTGGCACAGAATAAGTGGTCCATTGTCAAATGAGGTAGTTATGGATTTATGTGTTTATTAAATGCGGAGGAGGATATTGTCTGCTTTGCATCCTCATCTCAGAAAGACAGTTAGATGTTTAATAAGTACCAGCTTAGCTACATCATTGTACATAACAAGTAACTCGTAACTAAAGCAGTTAAATCACTAGAGCATTCTTTTTACTGTGTGCTGCTTGAAACATGAAACAAAAGTTATCAAAGGTAAGCCTCAATTTAGGTAGTCAGGCCGTAGATAAATGATGTAAATATTTTGAAATAAATCTTTAACATCTGCCTTTCATTGGATTCCTTAATAATTTATATCATGTTTAAGAAAAGCCAGTAGAACTGTCTGCTGTGAATGCTCAATTTAACTGGGGTGCCCTTTCCCCATTAAATTGATCAGTTGTTGATTCTTTTTTTTTTTTAGTGTTTAGTAAAAAAAGACTCAATCTTTTTTTTTATGGATAAAAGACAGTTGTAAGTGGATTATACACTTTTTTAAAGATATAACTATTTATATGATACATTGTTTGAATCACAACGTATTTTACCATTAGTTTTCCTCTTTGTTATTTTAAAATTAGTACAAAAAATTTACTCTTTGATATGTGTTCAGTTTCATGAATTTTGATATGTGTATAGATTTGTGTAACAACTGCCATAATTAGGATACAAGAATGCTCTTTTGATTTCTTGGCCTTAACAGAGCAGAAAAGTAATTCAAAAATAAAATAAAACACTGATAATATCAGTTGAAAATAAATGTGTGTGTATATAATTACAACTCTTAGTATTTTGACATTAGTATCAAGATGTATATTTTTAACTTTGTAAAGTCTATCGACTGACACTAAGATGAAGTGGTAATGGTAAAGGAGCGTTGAAGTTCTTTTACATTTCTATGAAAGCTAATTAGAAAAGACATTTTGTCTCAGCCTCTTTTAGCGCAAATACTGAAAATGTTAACTCTTCGCAGTTTAGAAGTGAATTTCCTATTATAATTAAGTCATAGATCAAATGTAAATTAGAATCTGTTCACAATATCTAATCTTTTCCATTTGGGACATAAGGATTGGAAATTTTCCCTTCTTATGTTCCCTCATTTACTTTCTGAAGCTATTAGTGATAATTTATTAAATTGCTGAGAGTAAATGTAGGTACTGGTAATTTACTTAGTAGCTGTTCTAATGCCCTTAATTAAGTAATGGGAGAATTGTGTTTCTGGTTATATACTATTTCGACTTCTATGACTTTGCAAGTGTTGAATGTGACTCCAGAAATAGGATTTCCTAGAACACCAGCATTGCTATTTTGATCATTACCTAGAAGTCTGTACAGGACTTACTCCAAAATAACCATGTTGATTGATTGATTGGGTCATTCAATCATCCATTCACTCAGCTATAATTTAAGTATTGAAGGGCCAGGCATTGAGCAAGGAAATAGGGAAATAAAGATAAACAAGATATACCTTAGAGTATGAGGATATGTGGTATAATTGCACGACAGGGAAATAAGTGCTAATAGAAGTCTGTATGGGGTGCTCTGTCATTGAAGATAGAGCTACCAACTGCCAGGAAAAAGATCGTTAAAAACAAAACAAAACAAAAACCAATATCACTACAGCAGGAATGAACCTTAAAAACATTCTACTATATGAAATACACTGGATACAAAAGGACAAATATGATATGATTTCACTTACATGAGGTACCTAGCTACAGCAGTCAAATTTACAGAGACAAAGTACAGTAGAGGTTACCAAAGACTGGTAAAATGGGGAGGGGAAGTTAGTTGTTGTTTGATAGTATAGAGCTTCAGTATGAGAAGATAAAAAAAAAATTCTGGAAACGGATAGTGGGTGATGGTTGTACAACATTGTGACTGAATTTAATGTAACTGAATTGTGCACTTAAAAGTGGTTAAGCTGGTAAATTTTAATGTTATGTATATTTTACCACAATAAAACAAAAAACAATAGAAGCAAAAAAAACCCCCACATAATATTATTTATAGCCCCTATTCTTCTCATTTTAAGAGAACCATTTTTTAAAGGAATTTTTAATATTTTCCCCTCATCTTTTGTCTCTGTTATAATTTTTCTGATAATAATCTGATATGTACCAGCTAATCTCTAGAAAATTTATGTCATTAGAATGTTTGTGTTACAGCCCATACAGATGTATGAAATTAGCTTTACCACCTTAGTCAAACTAATAATATTCAGAGTATATGGAATAGTTTTTCATGAAATGATGTATTTAAGAATTCTAAATCCCTATGTTTCATTATTTTATTGAAATAAATGCTTACATGCTATAATATGGATGACCCTTAAGAACACTATAAAGTGAAAGAAGCCAGTCACAAAAAGACACATATTTATGACTTGGTTTATATGAAATGTCCAGAACTGGCAAATTTATAGAGATAGGAAGTAAGCTAGTGGTTGTTTAGGTCTGGGGGAAGGAGTCATGAAATGGGGGAGATGGAAGTGACTGCTAATGGGTACAGGATTTGTTTTAGGGGGGATGAAAATATTCTGAAATTAGATGGTTTTACAACCCTGTTAATATGCTAAAACAATTTACTTGCATACTTTGAATGGATGAATTTATGATATATGAATTATATCTCAATCAAGCTATTTTAAAAATGCTTAAAGGGAATGATATAGTTTCTATTTTTGTGAAGCATTTTTTTGCTTTATCATGTAGCTTAGATTAGCTCAAAATAACATAGCAGTGTAAAGTTTAGCATTTTAAACATGCGTGTACTTCATAACAAAGCTACAATCTGAGGGCTTTCTGACTGATAACTGTCCATGTGAATGCAAATACATCTGAATGCAAGCATTAAAATATTTTATACACTCTCACACACTGAATCATTTTATTAAGCTGGTAGTGTACCTATTCAAAACCAGATAGGATATGATGATTAATTTGATGACTATAGGGTAATAAAAAGGAAACTGAGCAGTTCTTTTAAAAAATGGAACCGTATATAGGATTGCTTTTTAAATTAAGCCTGTTTTCATTCAATTCATTCTTTTTTATATATTTTCAGTTAAGAAAAAAATATTGACATGATTATCACTTTGTAAGAAGAGAGTTCTGTGTAATAGTATCAAATAGAGACATTGTTTTGTTGCTCTGTAGTCCCTGCCTATAAGATACTCCCCATCTATATTTTAACCTTAAATTATAAGTGACCTTATATTGAAATATGTATTATTTCCATTCTAGTCACTACCAAAGCTCCTCAAAACACATACACACACGCACACACTATGGTGCACATACATGCTCATTTTTATACCTGTCCTTCGGCTCAGGCTCTCTCACCCAGCTCAGAGCACAGGGTTGCTCATGACTGCCATTCTTCTATCAGCTGTAATTTGAACTAAGTGCTTCTCTTTCCTTTGGTGAACCTGGGACCCCACACTTCATTTATAGATTACTTGCATGAGAAACTACATTGTGATTCCAATGTAAAACTCCAATGGACCTTTAGAAATATAACCTGTGATAGGGCTACCTTTAAAGTGTCTTAGTTTTTATTTATGAACATATTTACTTATATATTCATATATAGTTTTCACTTGTTCCAAAAATTAAGGCAGACTGATTATATGCTTGTTTACCTGTTTGAATATGCTTGTTTATCTGCTTTAACCAAACCAAACTATTACTAGTTGAAAATTTGTCTTCCTATCAAAAAGCAATTATAGTTTAAACCTCTTTCTATGTATGTCAATGTAGTTTTAACCCATATCTATATTTAAATATTTGGTGGTTTACTTATCACAGTACTAGCCATTGTAGAGATCCAGAAAGAGGAGTCAAATATAATTCCTGCCCTTGTAGAGCTTTTGGTCTTGGAAATTCATTATCATATAGCCAGGGAGAATTAAGTAAATACTCTGGTAACGCAAAAGATTACCGCTGAGAAATCATAGACGAAGAAGTTTTGAAAGGTGAAGAAAGCAAAATTTATCTTTAACCAAGAGTATGAGTGAGAAGAGGGATAGAAGGAAAAAACAAAACAAAAATTATGCACTTTGTCTCTTTGGGTACCTTAACCTATGTTAAGTCATGATTCTTTTAGTGGCGGAAATATAGACATTAATTAAGGGGCAAGTTCATTTTTATTTTGTGTTCTAGTGCCTAGTATTATGAAGTTACAAAGTCTGTAGTATCAAGCTGAAGATAATAACTAGTGAGAAGGCTTATTTTGAGACTCAACAGGAAAAACCAGCACATTTATTTTCTGTGTTTGCTATTAATATTTTAATTTGTAAATTGGCATATTGTAACAGGGCAAATCTTCATCTAGTGCAGTATTCTGTTTATAGTAAGTGGCCACCCTGAGTGTTTCCAAGAGAATCTGCACTACCCTTTCTAGTCTGGGGTCATGTTTGCGGATGAACTCCTTTTAAATTTATGTTATGCAAACCAGGACAAGTTATCCCTCCTTCACTTGCTAGTTAGGGAGTTAGCTTATTGAAAAGCTGTTCTATTTATTGACAGGTTCCTAAAATTGTGTTACCAGGAATTTTAAAACTCTCCAAGGAAGAAGAAGATTATTAGACCATTTATATATTGAGTGCTTACTATATAAGCACATACTGGATCATCTTAATTCATTTTCACAATAGCCCAGTAAGCCTATGAGGTGGGTATTATCACTCTCTCCGTTTTACATATGAAAAAAACAAAGCACGGACACTGAGAATGAAGTTTCATTTCACAAAGTGTATTATATGTTAAGATGTTATTTTTCACTACAGTAGATATGTTGAAAGCCAACTAAAGCTGTGAGTCCTTCCCCTTTAGAAAACAATGATCTTTGTACAATTACTTTTCTAAAATTTGGGGGGATCTTGATGTTTAGGTGTGAAAAGCCTGAAAGGCAGAGAATTGTAGCAGAAGGCCAACATATTTACTGTAGGATACATAGTAAGAGTTGCTCTGCCTCATGCAGGGGGTGTTGAGTAAAGATGTGGAGAGCTGACTCACTAAATACCCAACCCAGACATGTAAGTTTCCTGAAGATGTATCCAGTTATATTCCTACCAAAGAAATTCTTCAACTCCAATTCCAATTCAGTAGTCTATATGTATACCTGTTAATTCCTCGTAGAGAAGGTATGGATAAAGGGTGTCTATATGTGATTTTATTTTATCTGAATTTATTAGTAAAAAGGATTTTTTAAAAAGACACAGCTAAGCTGCTACTGGTTTGTGTTCATCTCTCAGCTTCCACTTTGGTAAACATGCTGATGTTCCCAGTCAGTGGAAAGAAAATAGAGAAACAAAGAGCATGGTCGATCCATGTGCGTGACTGACCCTTGACTAAGTGAGAGGTAACTGTGGAATCAGCTGGCTCTGACTCCATACAGTCCTTCAAAAATATTGTTCCAAGGATGAAATGAGATAACAGATGTGAAAGTGCAGCACTCTGAAAACTCAAAATTATACACTCAAAACTTGCACAGGCAAGTTATTACAGAGTAGCTCCTGTTCTGACTTATTTATTACTACTAGACTCCTTGTGCCCTCACTCTCTCCCTCTTTCTTTCCCTCGAATTGGTGACCTGACAGCATGTAGCAGTAGAGAAGGGCTAAATTAATCGATTTTCTTTGCTTGCATAAATGGTTAAGTTACCCCAGTTTTACTTCTGTCACTCTTTTTTGTACCCCCTTTGTGTCCTAGGAGGAATTTTAAAACACTCTCTGAGTTTCCTAATTTGTTTCACTCAAATTTGCTCTCTTTAAGTTTGCAAGATAAGTTCCTCTTCTCGTCCTCTTCTTTTTCTTCTTTTGAACTCTTCATTTTAAGCATAGATGTCAGTAGGTGCCCAGTGGTGTACTGGCTGGCCTCACTGGTCATGTGCCTTTTGCATAGTAGACACTGAAAAAATATGACTTTATTAACTAACTGAAGTAAGAAAAAGAAACAGGTGAGTTGTAGGTTCCTTTTTCTCCTTGAGTATTAAAAAATATATATGTGTTGACTTAACCTCAATTTAGAAACTTTCTCTGTTTAACTACACAGGATTATAGGGTCTCAACTCTGTGAGTTAAATGTTGCTGTTTCTCCTGCTAATATAACAAGGCAGAATATAAAACTTCTTTCAGGTGAAGTAGGAGTGGTGTTTATTTTGAAGTACTCAAAAATCTTTTACTCTTTAGGCATTATACATGACTTTATCTCTGCTTTATCACCTAAGAGAGACAGTGAGTATGAAGAAATATTCTTCTGTGGAATCTTCTGAAATGGATTCCCAAATGTCATCATAGAATATTGCCAATTGATGTTCATGTTAAGAGCCTTGATGACTGGTCTGTTTTAAACTATGTTTATTTGCTTACACTTGTGAGTGTTGATCTGAGGAAAAACATTCCCTGATTTGTTTAAGGTGATTGTTTTCTCTTTCTCTCTCTTTTTTTTTTTTTTTAAAGGAAATGGCAAAAATCCTTAATCATCCCAGAGTCTACGCTTTTCTGCACATACCAGTACAGTCTGCCTCCGACAGTGTCCTCATGGAAATGAAAAGAGAATACTGCGTGGCTGACTTCAAAAGAGTAGTGGATTTTCTGAAAGAGAAGTAAGTCTGTTAGTACTTAAGAAAATAACCATTTCTTCTTTCTTTCAAAAGCATGTGGCAAAAATGCACTTCCTGCAGCCTCACTATTAAAGGTAGGAGAGAGGAGGCGAGATTTGGAGCTTTCAAAACCTTTCGGTTTCCTTCAGCACCTTCATGTGCTTTCTTCTTTCTCCTCAGTTTATCTACACCTTCCCTCTGTGCACGACACACCATTAGTTTATTTGAGATTGCCAGTGAATTTGATTATTGTGAATTTGATTATTTTTGTACCTGATCTGGTAGATGAAAACCGCTTTAGCTTTGCTCTGCTTAAATCTTCTTTAATGTGGCTTTTTGAAGTTGTGAGCTGGTTTTGACATGGAGGTAGGCCAAATTGTGTCACTACAAAATAGATAATTTTCTACTAAATAGCAGTTTTTGAAGAGTATCTGGAATATCTTAGCTTTAACACACTAATCCCTGTAGTTTACTTGAAGAATTGGGATTTAGAAGGAGGTTCAGGATTCTGTTTTTTAGAGTTCAAATTGCTATTGACCAAAATTAAGGAATATTTACACAATCTCAGACATGAATGATAATTTTGTTTCCACAGAAAACACTTGCAGCCCATAATTATGTTCTTGCAAATCCTACTCTTCATCATTACCAAACATTGAATGCCTTCTGTGATTATATAAGGCAGGAAATAGAAATGCTGGCCAAGGTCAGACAGAGCCTTTTCAAATCTAGGGCACTATTCTCCCCTCAGGTGATATGTCATTTATCTTGGCATATTTGTGGCATGGGTCTTTCTACTTTCCATAATTTTTTTCCATAACTTTTTCCTCTGTTGTTTTTCTTAATTAAGATGCAACTTTTTTATTTCCATCTTCTTGTTTATAATTATGTACCTTTGTACAATGTTGAAGTATTACATGGATATGATTGCTTTATACAAATTTTAAGCAATTATTTTTTCCACCTTTAATTAGTCATTTATCATGACTGCGTATGATTGTTTTGAAATCTTTTTCTTCTTCTCTTTACTTTTTTCTTCCTTTTTCATCTTTTCTTTATGGGTCTTTCTAATTATTTTTCACCTCTAGGCTTGTCCTGATTATCCTAACCACCAGGAATAAAGACATTAGTGTGCATTGAAACAAATGCAGCTAATTGTTTGAATATTCAAATTAGTGAATAGAAGGTATGTTTATTCCAAGGTTTTATAATTATAATCATTAAGTATATGCATCCCTCAAAGTAGAAAACAGGATAATAACAGATCTCTAATACTATTAGATTTTGAACGGAACTGGTCAAGGCTAAATAATAAAGATTTTTATGTTAAATGTCCGTTGTTGGTCTATATACCTCCCTTGAATTTATTCTAGCTTATTGTAGCCAGACTTGTCTCATGTAAGAGAGTCCTTTTGGGCATGCTGGCACTGGTGAATAGAATGTTTTCAAAATTGCAGATAAATTGTTGCACCTGTGAAATTTCTTGCCTCTTTGCATTAAAGCAGTAGCAAATAATATTCATACTTCATACATGTTACACAATGTTTTACCAAGTGTAGACATGCCTCCTGTTGTGTGGAATAGACCAGAATACTTTCCAAATAGTTTGCAGCATTAATGTGATTAAATGAGGTTAAGGAATCAACACCTCTATTTTGTCTCCATTTGGGTGAGTGCTGACTCAGTTGTTTTGGGAATTACTGTGGCTACTTAACTAGGCAACAGTTTCACAATAAGTTCTAGCCTTTTATGTTGCTCCGAATATAGACCTGTTAAATCTGTTGCATCTTGAACAGTTTCAACAGCCTCCATGAGCTATAAAGAAGTCAAAAGATGATCACATCAAGGTATTAGAAAATAGTCTCTTGCTTTTATTCATGGGCCAAGCACAAGGTCCTTTCTTTGGATTCTGAGTTACCCTGAGGCATCATATAGCTTTTCTTTTTCTTTTTCTTTTTTTGGCAGCTGGCTAGTATTGGAAGCCAAACCCTTTATCTTGGTGTCATAACTCCACACTCTAACCAACTAAGCTAACCAGCCAGCCTATATAGCCTTTCTGTAAGTATTCAACTGGCTGGAGGGTCCTAAAACCAAGAACTCTACCTAGGCATCTCCATTATTTCCAGCACTGGAAATATCAGAGATCTCTGGAGAGGATGTCAGAGATGCCTGGAGAAGACACCCATGCCACACCCATCCACCCTCAATTTCAGTTTCAAGTGCTATGAATCACTGGAAGTGTAGAGTATGAGTCCAGCCAGGTAGCATCTCCATGTTTGTTAATTAACTGTATTGTGTAAATGCAGCAAGGGCAGAAGGAACCCTGCTATATAATTTCACACTTAGATTATAACTAAGATGTTTTGGAAAACTGTAACAGGCGGCCAGTATAATACAAGAATATTACAAAAAGTTTGTGGAAAAATGGAATTAAAATAATATGAATCCTTCCATGAACTTTTTGAAAACCCCTTATATACCTGCTGTATATAGCAGATGACTGAGAAAATTTCAGGTACACTATTAAAAAAGAGAAGATATTAGATTATCACTGCTAATCCTTGCATAGTTTTACACAGTTCATCAGAACCATAAAGTTGTATATTTCGTCTGGTTCATCCTGTTGCTTATGAAGAACAGTATATAGCCTTGCTCCCGTGAGGACAGTACAATCCAGCTTTGATTTTTAGTGATAAAGAGTTTTCCTATCCTCTTGGGGAAGTTCATCTATCCAGTGAACAACTTTCAACTATTATGGACATGTAGAAATAAATGAAATATTTTAAGCAGAGTTCTGCTTTTATATTTTGTTTTTTCCCATAAAAACTAGCGTAGGTTTTTACAAATAGATTAGTGCTTATTTTGGAAACAACAAAGTTTCAAGGCTTTCTATAGAACCACTAGTCTGGGTAACTGATCCAGCATAAAATTGTATTGTCCACCATTTATTAAAATCCAATATAGTATTTTAATTTTTATTTTTAGAGGCCTAACATTACCACATTGCCCTGTTTTGATCCTAACACTTATTGATAAAATGATCCTCACTTAAAATGGTACATTTGGTGCTTTTTTCTACTTGCTTGTTAAATCCTGTATAGATGTGGCCCTTCTCATTGGCATCTCTTGTTTTCCCTTATGTGTCTTTCTAATTAGAAGTCTTTGAAGCCCTTTTTTGTAGTGAGCCTTTAACAAATCTCCATTTTTTTTTTTTAACTCCAGCAGTGCGAGGTTTCTCAACTATTGATGTTATGAATTAGGGACAAGGCATTTCCTAATCTTTGCCTCAAAAAATCCAGTCTTTGGAACAACCTACAGCATTTAAGCCTGAAATCCAATCTATAGGAGTTTCCCTGAAACTGGAGACTTTTAAAACTACTAATTCAGTGGTATTCATGGAGCCACGTTTTTCAAACCGTGGAGGTGAAATCTTTTCAATTAATTTTCTTTACGGTTAAAAATGGCTCATGTTTTAGCTGGGAGCAACGTAAGTTTACATATGAGCCAACTTGAAGCTGATTCATTATTCTCTTCAGTTGTTTGAAAGTTGGCAGCTATTATAACAGCAGCTGGACTGAAGATAACCTAGTAGTGTTGGCACATGTTGAGGCATATGGGAATTTATTAAATCATGCAACCTTTGCAAAGAAGAGTATCTAAATTACTTAATATACTAATTTAAAACAGCTGGTCATGAGCAGGCAATCATATGACTTAAATTATTCTGTTCAGATTTTTTAATCTAGTTGAATAGTAACTAAGTAATTTGATGTTTTTATTTAAACGGATAAGGTGATTTTTTGAAATATATAATTAGATTTGCAACAATATGGAAGAAAACTACATAGAACAAAGCAAGAGGTGCAATTCTGGTTTTAAAGAAAATTTGCGATTTAATATTTTTTAGTAAGTATCTCATGAATTTTACTACTTTTATTAATTGTAACTTAACTGGTTTCTCTGTTATCTTTTTAACATATTGCTGCGATTTATAAAAATGTGTAAAACTTGAAAAATAAATTTTTTTTCATGTAATTTTGTGAAGGTTATTTCCCAGTTTGAGGATTTTTTACTTTGTTATATTGGGGATGATATAACTAGGGTTCCCAGGGCCTTGGGGCTTTGGACATAGACTTTAACTGGGCACCCCTCATTTGAGCAACAGTTAATTTACACAATTACACACCAACATAAACCATATATTAACATATATTCAAAAAATGACAACATTCAGAGTTCTTCTATCAAGCATGTGTTCTAATGCTAAGTAATTTGAGTCCTCAAATTCACACATTAAAGCATGAAAAAAATATGTAAGAATTGGTATTCTTACCTATTAAACTGTTTTCATTTAATATATAAACTGTCAGATAAAATATCTACTGATAGATGTATTTTAAGAAATGAAGAGTTTATATATTAAAGGACCTACCCATTTAAACAAATTATTTGTTGGAAGTGAAGTGGATTTTTGGTTTATGTTAACCAGACCTTAACTAGTTAATGTCTCCTCTCTCAGTAAATACATTTTGAATGAATTAATGAACAGTTATTTTTTTACCTGCAAGTTGTACAGATCTAAAGTAAAGTTGCATCTTACTATAACATCTTTGTGTTGATTTTTAATCCTGTGGTATCATCCATCTCAGAATTTGCCACTATCATTTGTCAAAATACTGTGTGCTTCTGGGTTAACTTACCTTATTGCTTATAGAATGCTAACCCTTTTAGCACTGTGCTATTCATTCTTATCCCCCAAGTTTACTATACCCAGACATTGCCCAATGAAATGACACAACTAATAACTAATGAGCACTCAAGGGTTAAAGGGCATCTTTGGGGAGCAAGGAGGAGAACAAACTATAGGGGAAGAGGCAGGCTTGTAGAGAAAGTTTCATCCTCTGACCTGTCCATTGTATACTCATTCAGTGACAGGGCACAAGAGCAAAGCTGGGATCACTTTATCAGGACAATTTCTGTGAGTGAGTCACAGAGTTGACTCAGCCTGTCCTATAACCTACTTTTCCATTCTATCTGTAAAAACTGATGCTAATTCATTAGCATCCTGAGTTATTTTTCTTTCCTGTCATTATTAGTCCCAGTCATCCATGTATCCCTATTGGAACACAATCTGATAAAAGATAATTTATGTTGGGCCGGCCGTGGCGCACTCGGGAGAGTGCAGTGCTTGGGAGCGCAGCTGCGCTCCCGCCCTGGGTTTGGATCCTATATAGGAATGGCCAGTGCACTCACTGGCTGAGCGTGGTGCAGGCGACACCAAGCCAAGGGTTGCGATCACCTTACCAGTCACAAAAAGACAAAAAAAAAAAAAAAAGATAATTTATGTTAAATTTATGTTTTATTCTGTCTTTATCCATCTAATTTTATTCCTAGAGGCTTGGAAACATAAGTAGCAATATTTATCTGAATAGAAGAAAAAAAAATTGCAAAAAAAAAATAAAGGAACAATTCATTGAGGATTAAATAATTAGGTTTTCTTCCAGATGCATTCCCAGATATGTTTCTGTTCACTGAATAACCACCTCCAAAATAATCGACAAAATTCTTCCCTCAAAAATGTTTTCTGGCTTATTTTATCATTTCTAATATCTTTAATTAGGTTGTTATTTTGGGCATCCCTAAGGTCTTGTTCACTATTTTATCTTCAGTCAGATTTCTTTCTGAAGTGGTGAAGTTCTTTTCCCTTCTCTCCATTGCTACTTTTAGAACTTTTCAGAAGAATAAATATATCTCACTGGAACAGTTATCTAGCATAACATATTTACATTTTTGTTTTTTCAAGATGGTATTATATTTATATTTAGATTATATGCTAAGTAGATTTTGACATCATGTGCTAAATATGATTTGGGGACTACTGCACATTTGATTCATCAATTTGAAGGCAACTATATTTTCTGTTGATTTAGCATTTTCCATCTAGCCTGGTCAAGAGAGGAATCTCATGATTTCTAAATTCCTTCCACTTTATGTTCCTCATGTATGTTATGATTGTGTTATTTCTTTCAGAAACTGAGAAGCTATCTTCCCTTAATCCTTTGTATGTTTTTCCTGCCTCAGTGTCATGTCATAAACATAAGGGTCAAATCACATATTTATGAAGTAGTATACTAACAGCATTTTTCCTTTCATTGACAGAGTTTTTCTCATATTCCACAGAGATTGCATATTCTCTCCTGTTGTTGTTACAAAAACTTAGCCAAGGACGAAGGATAAGTATTTTTAATCTATATTTTATGGAGGGAATGTTGGAGTTCAGAATGATTAAAAGAACTTGTCAAAAGCCCATCATGAATTAATGCATAATAGGACCACCTCCTCAGTTTCTGTTGTGGTGGTTCTTACTGATTTCAATTACATACATTAATTACATGACTTATTTTTTTTGTTTATCAATTGTGTGCCCAGAACTGTAATAAATGCTACAATAGCAATACCAATAATAGTACTTAATATGATAATAGTAATAACACCAATATCTAATATTTTTTATGTTTAGTTTTGTGCCAAACATTACTATGAGATCATTGCATATATTAGTTTATTTAATCCTCAATGCCCAAAGATGTTAAGTGACTTGCCCATGATCGTACAGTTAGTGATAGAAACTTGACGAAAACCTAGGCCATGTGATTACCCAGCCAGTACTCTTAACTGTTGTGTTGTGCTGTTGGTCTAATCTAAGACATGTTGCTTTAGCAATTGAGACAATAAAGTGGATTTAACAAATACAGAGGAGATAAAATTTCCAGTATACTCTTAGAAGGGAGAGTGAGGAAGGCATGCACCGGTGTCAGATATAGCTCCTTAGTATCTTAAGCAGGACATAGTAGAAGGTGATACAGTTAACCAAGATAGGGGGATGAGAAGGAAGAATTTGGGTGGGAAAGATGAGTTAGATTTTGGACGTACTGAGTTTGAAGTGCCTGTGTAGAAAATTCAGGGGAGAACCTCTGTAGGCTGTAGAAAATACAGGTCAGAAGCCCAGAAGACAGAAGAGGGTCTGGAAAGAAATACTTGGGTGTAATCAGCATTTGAATAGTAGATAGAGCTGTGGGCCATGAGATCATCTGTAAGAAAGAAAATGGAAGGCTAAGAACAGAAGTCTAGGGAATACCAACATTTAAGTGATGGGAAAGGAAAAAGGATTCTGTGCCAGGTTGAAAAGGCAGGTTGTCGGGCCAGTGTGGGAGAAGTCCCAAGAAGAAATAACACCACAGAAGCCAAAGCACAGTAGTTTTATGAAAAGGAAATCTGTAAGGGTCAAATGTCAAGAGAGTTGCCTCTTAAAAGCTGGCACTGGGCTAGGTGCTCTGGGGAACGGAGGAGGGGGTGGACAGGGTGGAAGATTTTTAGATTTCTTTCTTTTCCAAATACTGATGTGTTCAAAAGCTGTTGAGCTGTACTACTCACTGAAGTCACAGGTCTTTGCGGTCCTTTGTTGACTATTGTACCTCCAGTGCCTAGCACAGTGCTCGCTTTGTCCATTTAGTCCCCCTTTGCCCCCCATGTCTACACTATATACACAGTAGTGAGGGGCACAAGAGCAAGAAGCAGGGATAGTGTTTGTTGAATGAATGGCACTTACTCTGGATGAATAAGAGTAAGACTTAGAGTAGTATTTATCAATCTGTTTTAATTAAAGCTTTCTTTTCATAAACAAGAAAATCTCCTGCTCCTTGCAAAGAAACTGATATATTCCCTTTAGTGGAATATAATACTTTTTCATCTTCAAGACTGAGTTCTGTGAACCCCTGCTGGCTAATAGCTAACAATAATTATTAGGCAGCATTTATTGAGCCTATAATGTATCGAAAGCAATGTGCTAAGTGTTTTAAATGGATTAACTCATGTAATTCTCACAGTGGTGTGTATTAGATGCAAAATACTATTACCTCCATTTTACAGGTAAGGAAATGAAGGCACATAAAGGTTAAGTGACTTGCCCAAATTCACAGAGCTGATGACTGCCGGAATTCAGGTTCAAGCTCTAGCCTCACTGCTATTATGATTATTTCCAGATAAGATAATTTTTTGAAACAATAACAATTCAAAATTGTACGATACTATTAAATAGAAAATTTTAACTTTTACATGCCTTCTCTTAAAGACTTAATACATCTTTTTATAGTCAATATCTCCTCCTTTTTACTTTCCCTCTCCATTCAGCTTGAGAGTCACTGGTCAAGGGGATAATGAAAAAGCTGTATTTGAATGTGACCATGAAGAGAAAAACTACAAATAAAAGTCACAAATGTTTTATCTGTAACAATGTCTTCAATTATAAAACCGCAGAGTTTCTTAAGTATTTATCAAGTACACATTTTAAAATAAAATGCTATACCAATTGTTGTTACATGTTGCAAGATAATATCCTTCATAATCTGCTGTTTCAAAAACGTTAAGTCCTTATTTCTTCCACCTACTTACCTTTCTTTCTAGAGCCAAATATATTAAATATCCAGCTCAAACTTCTGCCTGTAAACAGCTTCAATTCCTAATCACTGATCCATTTCATGATTTGCTATAGGCACAAGGAGAAAAAGTCAGTAGTTGGTCACTCTTGCCTCCCCATACTGATCTTTATCATTGTCCTCAGCACACACTGCGTCCTCATTATTTGAGTGATCTGCTCTAGGACCTTATGTTTCTACCGAAAACCAAGAAGAAATCAAGGGAGCATGTAGAAGGAATGTAATTTGAATGTTCTACTAATCTTTGCAGTAATATCTGAAAGGTACCATAACTAAATCAGCAGCAAACAGTAGGGAAAAGATTCGGTGAGGTAATCTATAATTGTTTTTAAAGATTGAATCTCAGATTATTAAGATCTGACTAATTGAAATTTTGTAAGTAAGGGCTGGCTGGGTTAGCTCAGTTGGTTAGAGCCCAGTGTTATAACACCAAGGTCAACGGTTTGGATACCTGTACTGGCCAGCTACCAAAAAATTAATTAACTGATTAATTAATTTTGTAAGTCAGACAAAAAAACCACTGTGAATTAACATTAATTTCAAAAGAGCCCAAGTTTTGCATCTATTCACCTAGTATTTATTGGTTATAGACTATATGTCAGGTACTTGCTAGGTATTGGCTATTAAAAAAAATTAGTTAGGCTAGCCAGTTAGCTCAGTTGGTTAGAGTACAGCCTTGTAGCACCAAGGGCAAGGGTTCAGATCAGCTGCCAAAAGGGGGGAAAAATACCAAGTAAATAAAGAGAATACATTTTAAAAATAAAAGATTAGTAAAACTTGATAACTGTCTTTTAGGGACTGACGTTCTTAAATCATGATTAATATTATAAAAATGCTTATAGCCAAAATGTTTGGTAAGTATAGTAAAACCCCAGTGTTAAATTTGGTGTGGGGGCAGGGAGCATAAATGTTTATTATAGGCTTTATGTGGATAAGAAAGAAATACTGAATTACAGGCCTTACATGAAAATCAGCCTCTTTAGACAACTATATTTTGTGAGTTTAATTTTGTTTATGATATAATTAAATCTACCAGTATAGGGAAAGGCTTTCAAGAAATTACACAAATGCATATATACACATACATGTATATTTATGTATATAAGAGTTATAATAGTTTAGTTTGTCTGCAAGTTAAAGAAAAAAAATAGTTATGGCATAAATAAAATAGAAGTTTATTTTTCAGTCATGTAAATGAAGTCCAGAGCTAGGTAGTAGGACTGTGGAAGGCTTCAGTATGTCTGGGATGTAGGATAGAACCTTTATCTCGTGGTCCAAGATGGTTACTTAATCTCCATCTGTCAAATCTGCATTCCAGCCAGTAGGAAGACAAGGGGCAAATGGGGGTGTGTGACTTCCCTTTTAATGCTTTCTGAAAGTCTCATATACTTTTGCATATATCCAGTTGTCAAAACTTAGTCATGTGACCTACTTAGCTGCAAGAGAGTAAGAAATGTAGTCTTTAGTTTGAGTTGCCCCTCTAAAAACTGAGGAGCCTCTTAGAAAGAAGGGGAGATGGGAAAGTGGGAAGCAATTAGTGTTCTCTACCAGAGTCTCCTCCATTTGGCCACTCTTCTTGCTACAGATAGAACTTCCTCTTTGTGCAAGAGAAAGAATCCCAGTTCTGTCTGCTCACCCTGTCCTGTTGAGAGTCCATGATCTCTGGGTGATGCTCTGTCCTTTTCAGGAAGTCCAGGTCTGGCTTTCCATGGTCTGATGGATATAAACTAAATAGCAGCCCAACATTCCAAGTATAAAATAGAATAAAAGTAAGATAATTATAATTTTTAAAACTCCCATTTGGAAAGTGGGAAGCACATCAGCTCTCAATAGGAATTATCAAATACTGCTTGGTAGGAATCACGAAGACTTTCTGCCCTAGCACTGAAGGATATTCTTTAGTTACCCTGTCTGATCACCCCTAGTTTTCCTCTGTGGGAGATACTCCTTAGTTTTCTGTCCTCCATTGTTCCTGTGCTCTGTGCTTATATCTGAGGTAGGCCTTAGGAAGAATGCTCCTCTGAGTGGGTTCTAATTGTTCTTTTTGGTGTGGTTTGAGGCCTGGAAATTGCTTTAAGAGTTGTCCAGTAGCACGCTACACAGACCATCCGCATCTTTGGCAGTCCAGTTCTGTCAAAAACTTGGAAAGCTTCTAGTCCATTTATTTCTTGTCAGTTCCATGAACAAGTGTAACCAAAGGTCTTATCTGGACATAGTTTTGAACCTGAAGACTCTTTTATTTATTTTTTTTTTCAAAAGTTGATTACTTTATTATAATAAACAGCATAGCATAACACTCTCCCCTGTACCTTCACTCAGTTCCAGCAATAAATGACCAACATCCTGCTGTTCTTACTTCATCTGTATGTGGATGATTGTTATTTTTTGGTTTTGATTTTTTTTGAGTTTATTTGTTGTTATTATTTTTTACATTCTAAGATGTTGTGGAGCAGTTGGGGGAGGGGGAAAGGGGAAGGAGGAAGGAAATAAGTAGGAGAAGGAGGAAGTGGGGGTGTGTGTGGTTGAGGCCCATGGCACCCCCCCATTCCTGCAGGGGAGAACAGGGGGCTTCCAGCAGTGCCTCAGTGGTCATCGCTGGGCTGGTTGCAGTTATCAGGGGGCCAAGGCCGAGGCCCTAGGACACCTGCTGCCGTGGCTCGGGGGCCTGGGGCAGTTCCTGCTACGGCTCAGTGGTCATCACTGGGCTGGTTGTAGGTGCCAGGGGAGCGTGGCTGAGGCCCATGGCCCTCCCCCATTCACTGGCTTGGGAGCCCAGGGCTCTTCTAGTCCTTCTAGGTTTTACAGGTGTTCTTTGGTGATGTGAGGCCTTTACTGGTTAATATCAAACTTTGTCTCTTTTCTGTGGGTATTTTGTTTTTCTTTCAGTTCTGTGTTGGATTATTTGCTGTTTCCATCACTTAAACTCTGCATAGGAACTAATTTGTTGTCCTTTTCTTACTTCTAAAATGGGGGAACTTCCTGTGGGAACCAGCACTTGAGCTTTGTGGTTGAGCTAAATTGCTGCTTTGCTGCTGATTTCCTGGGGAAGGCTTTTTGTACAGCTCAGGTTTTAATAGTTGACCTTGTACGTACTTCCAGTTCTTGTGAGATCCAGTACACCTGGGTTGTATAAAAACACTGGTCTGGACATGACTCTTTTCAGCAAACTGCACCCCATGCAATTCTGTATTCCTGACCAGTCTCCACGGAGTGGCCCTGTGCTGATCGGGGGGGCAGATCAGCTGTCCATGCTGTGCCCCAGTGTTTCCCCAGTGGGTCCATCTCCTCCACCACCCACACTCCAGACACTTCCCATGGGACAGGCCATGTGCCAGTCCCTTGCGATGACTCACCGGCTCCTGAGTGGCTCCTTTTTTCAGTTGATGTGACTCCTTGCTCCTATGTTAGTGGTCTTGCTGACTTGAGGGCCACCAAGGCCCTCTTCTCCCCTTCCACCTCCAAGCTACTTCATCCGAAGGGCACAGCTGTCGCTTTTGCCAGCTCTTGCTCTGTGTGCTCATCAGGGCCAGCCTTGAAGTGGCCGACATTCTAAATGGTGGGAGTGGTCCTTTCTTTTTCTCATCATGGCTTCTCCTGCCTTCATGAACTCCGTAAATCTCTCCTCCTCTTCCCCTCAGCTCTAGTGGCCCCAGCTTGGCTGTTGTTGCTTTTTAATAGTTGTAATTGGTTGATTCGTGGGAGAAAGTGATGCTGGGGACCATCTACTCCACCATCTGGACTGGAAGCCAGATTCTGTTTTTTATTTCTTGGCCTCTGTCGTCCATCCATCTCCCCTTTTCTGAACTTACTGATGACTTCCTCAATGCCATCTGAAGCACCCTTTTTTTTACCTCATATTTATGGGGTACTGAATTGACTATCAGTATTTGTATGAAGTATGTGTTGGTCTTTCTTTGTTTCTTAGCTCCCACTTATGAGTGAGGATATGTGGTACTTTTCTTTCTGTGCCTGGCTTATTTCACTTAGAATACTTTTCTCCAGACTCATCCATGTTGCTGCAAATGGCAGAATTTCATTCTTTTTTTAATGGCTAAGTAGTATTTCACTGTGTGTATATACCACATTTTCCTTATCCAGTCATCTGTCAATAGACATTTAGGTTGGTTCCATGTCTTGGCTATTGTAAATAGAGCTGCGGTGAGCATGAGAGCACAGGTATCCCTTGAACATGATGATTTCCATTCTTTTGGGTATATACCTACAAGTGGAATTGCTGATTGAATGGCAGTTCTATCTGTAGTTGTTTGAGAAGCCTCCATATTGTTGTGTATAATGGCTATACTAATTTACAGTGTAAAAGCGTTCCCTTTTCTCCTCACCAGCATTTGTTATTCTCAGTCTTTTTGATAATAGCCAGTCTAGCTGGGGTGAGTGAAGCACTCTTAATCCTGTCTCTGCCAGCAAACTCAGCCAGTGTATGGTGGGACAACAATGTTCTGAGGTAGCTGTGGCATTGTAACCAATGCTTGTCATTGCTTTACTTGGCTTTTCCAGACCTGTGAACCTTAAAATCACAGGACTCTCCCTTAAATTCTATTGCAATTCATAAGCAGAGAGGGGTTTTTTAGCAAAGGTCTGTTTCCTTAAATCTCAGCTTGCAGCTGGCTAGCCCTAGTCTAAGTTCTTTGTTGCTAAGAGTGATAAGAAGGATCCAGCTAATATTTAATATTCTGTATTTTTTGTAACACTTTTATAGCTATAGACTTAGTTAACACTTGTCTCCCAAGGTTCAGCAGGTGACAATTTGACCAAATATTTTGCCAGCTTATTACATTAATTGGCATTCCAGCCTGCAATATGAATCCTTGTTACCTGCTGCCCAACTAAACTAATGTCATACTTTAAGGTTCTGTTACATATAGTATCCCACTTTAGATTGATTGGTTTGAGCTGTGAATGATCAAAAACATAAAATAATGTCTCAAACAACATAGATATCCGTTACTCTCTCACATAAAAAAATTTTTTTAGGAGGTAGCAATCATGTGCTGGTGGGACAGTCCAAAGTATCAAGGACTCAGGGTTCTGTCTTGTTGCTCAGCTATCTTCAGCAGGAGTTTCTATCTCATGGTTCATGATGACTGCTTAAAACCCAGCCAGCAAGTCTGCATTCCAGCCAGCAAGAAGGAGAAAGAGTTGAGAAGTGTGTACCCTTCCCTTCTGGAAGGTTACTATGTTGGAAGTTGTATATGACACTTACACATAGGTATCCTTGATTAGAGCATGGCCATCCCTACCTGAGAGAGAAGTTGGGAAATAGAGCATTTCTTCCAGGCATCTGCATGTGTAGCTCAGAGTCTGTTTTTATGGAAGATGAAGGGAATGAATGAAGCCACCAAAATCTCTGCCAGAAGAGGTACTTTTAAAAAATTCTCCTATTATATTTTAAAAACTGCCACTAAAAAGTCTGAATTTATAAGCATGCTTCTAAGTATCTAGTTATTTTCTCTTGATGATATACCGGGCTTTGCACATGATCCAGTTGATACCTGTTTCTGTTGTTTGATGATAATGGTTTCATTTTTTTAAAAATAAAAATGTATATCTACTGAAACAACCTCACAAACTAAATAGTATTTTGGCAGATTGTCAATGGCCTCTCTTGAATGGTTATCAAAAAATACTGTTTGATGTAAGACTTAAACTCAACTGCTAGGTTATTTTGTTTTTGTTTTTCCTGTCTAATATCAAACAGGAGTCAGTGTTATCTCAATATTCTTTTGTCCTAGAATTTCTCTTTTGTAATACAGGTTAAGCATCTGAAACCTGAAATTCAAAGTACTCCAAAATTTGAAATCTTTGTGTGCCAGCATGATGCTCAAAGGAAATGTGCTTATTGGAGTATTTCTAATTTTGTATTTTCAGATTTGGGATGCTCAACTGGTAAGTATAATGCAAATATTCCAGAATTTGAAAGCCATAACACTTCTGGTCCCCAAGCATTTCAGATAAGGAATACTCACCCTGTATGCATATAGCAGTTGCATCAGCCTCATGGTGAGTCCCTTTTTGTGGTTCTGTACCATCTAGGGTGTATGCTTCTACCCACTGCTTCTGTCATACTAGAATAAAAAATAGATGCAAGTCTTTATATGTTCTTCTATGGCCATCTCCAATTTAGGGTTCCCAATACATTGGAATTAGCATGCTGCCAGAATTACTAAATAGTTTCATGTTAGAAAAGAAGAGATGGGGAGGAGAATCAAATTTTTATTTTATTTGTGCAAGCTTGTTTACAACCCAGTGTTCCCTCTAATTTGTATGGGGTGACTTGCATCTGCTTTTGCTTTTATTTATTTTATATATCTTAGATTTGTAAAGAAATTTTTTCCTTATAAACCTTTTCATCAGTTTTGATCAATTTAATCAATGGTTTCTTGTTAGTAGCCTTTAAAGAAGTGAACATATTTCTTTCCCCTTATTTATTTATTTATTTGTTTATTTAATTTGGTGGCTGGCCATTAATTATTATTTAAAACAAATAGTTTTTAGTCTAACCATGTAAATAAGACCAAGCATTGAATTTCTTTTAAAGTACTATTTTAATCCAACTGTCCAATAATGATTCTTTTTCATATACTTCCTAAGTCATTGTGATTCAATCTTTTAATTGTATCACTGGCAAGCTATATTATTCTTTTTGAGTTTTTTTCAAGAAAAAATTTATTTCATTTTCCCGTTTGTTCTGACTCTTATCAGTAGTTCTGCTAATTAAGATTGTGTTAGTCAAGTTTCTCCAGAGAGACAGAACCAATAGGAAATGAATATAAATACATGACAGGGGATTTATTAGGGTAAGTGGCTCATGAGATTATGAAGCCTGAGAAGTCTCATGATAGGCTGTCTGCAAACAGGATGCTGGTAGCGTGGCTCAGTCCAAATCATGAAGCCTCAGAACCAGGGAAGCCAGTGGTGTGATTCTCAATCCAAGGCCAAAGGCCTGAGAGATGGAGGTGCCACTGGTATAAGTCCTGGAACTCAAAGGCAGAAGAAGAGTCTTGAGTTTCAACGTCCACAGACAGGAGAGAAGAGTATATCCCAGCTCTGGTGGGCAGAGCGAGAGATTCACTTTTCCTTTGTTTTTGTTCTCTTTGGGTCTCCAGTGGATTGGATGGTGCCCGCCCACTTTGAGGGCAGGTCTTTCCCACCCAGTACACTCAGGCTTACATGCTAATCTCTTCTGAAAACACCCTCTCAGACACACACCAAAATAATGCTTTACCAGGTTTCTAGGAATTCCTTAATCTAGTCAAATTGACACTTAAAATTAACCATCACAGGTCCACCCCTTTTCAACTTGGTGCCCATACTTATGTCCTTAAACTATACTTAATCTCCAAATGAGATAGTAACAAAGTAATAGTTCCACTTAACATGATGCAACTATACTGTGTACAACCAAAATTGCATTAATCTCATTCCCAGAAGAGAAGGTAAGTCCTTGGTGATGTTTACTCTTCTCCTTATATCCTATGCCTTAAAATACAAATACTATGATGTAAAGTTAACAATATTTAATTTAAATACTGATATCAAATCAATAAGTCTTATGTTACATGATAAAGAATAAGAGGAACAAAAACAAAGCTAATTGCTTAATATATGCAATGTGTATATATATACAAACATGCACACACACAAAGACCTATTTTGGGGCTTTTTTTTTTGGCAGCTGGCCGGAGACATATTCTTAATAAAATAGGGAGGATGATTACAGTCCTTGGTTCTATAACTGGTCACATGGTTGTAGCTGGTATTTGTAATTGCCACCTTCTTCTACCCATTCTGTATTAACTTTGCCTTCAGCAAGCATCTCAGCTGGTCATGGTTTTTTACCCTGTGCCTTCATCCCTGAAGAGTCTGGGTCATTCCTAGTCTTGCCTGAATTGTTGTAATTTCCATTGACCTTAATCACAGGGCATGGTAGTACTAAGAGATTCCCTAAGGGATCTCCTGTACTCCGACATAATCTTCCTTACCCCCATTGTGAAGTAGTAGTCCAGCTTCCCCTTGGTAGCCTGGATCAATAACCACAGCCAGCATCATAATTCCTTTCTTAGCCTGTTGACTCAGGCATTTGGAGCCCAAGGTGGCAGGGTAGCAGCCTTAACTTCCAGTTCAGTGGCGTCATTGTTGTGTCTCCTGGTGGAAGCATTTCTCCCTCTGGAACTAAGACCTCTAGGCCAGCAGAGCATAAAGTCGGGACAAGAAGCAAAAATTTTGCTAGTGGGTCAGTAGGGATAATGGCGAGTGGTGCCTCTCCCATTTCTATCCCTTGATTCCTGGACCCATAAATCCTGGCTGTGGGAGAAAGAGCACCATATATTGGGCGCTGATTTAGAGCATATACAGCCTGCTGGAGAACGTTGCCCTGGCCCTGCAGGGTATTATCACCAAGTTGGCACTATAACCATGACTTTGAAAGGCCATTCCACTGTTCTGTCAGACGAGCTGCTTCAGGATGATGGGGAACATGGTAAGAGCAGTGAATTCCGTGAGCACGAGCCCGTTGCCACACTTTTTTGGCTGTGAAGTGAGTTCCTCAGTCAGAAGCAATGCTGTGTGGAATACCATGATGGTGAATAAGGCATTCTCTGAGTACACAGATGATAGTTTTGGCAGGAGCATTTCGTGCCATGAAGGCAAATCCATATCCAGAGTAAGTGTCTTTTCCAGTAAGGACAAAATTCTGCCTCTCCCATGATTTAAGCTGTTCAGTGTAATCAACTTGCCACCAGGTAGCTGGCTGATCACGCCGAGGAATGGTGCCATATGAGGGGCTCAGTGTTGGTCTCTGCTCCTGGTGGACTGGGCACTCAGCAGTAGCCAGATCGGCCTTAGTGAGTGGAAGTCCATGTTGCTGAACCCGTGGGTAATCTCCACCCCTGCCACCATGGCCACTTTGTTCATGAGTCTACTAGTCGATGACAGTGGTGGCTGGGGAAAGAGGCTGACTAGTATCCACAGAATGGGTCATCCTGTCCACCGGATTATTAAAGTCCTCCTCTGCTGAGGTCACCTTTTGATAGGCATTCACATGGGAAGCAGATGTCTTCACATCCTCTGCCCACTCAGAGAGGTCTGTTCATATAACGCTTACCCAAATTTCCTTCTCACCAATTTTCCAATCATGTTCCTTCCATGTCCCTGACCATGCAGCCATACCATTAGCTATAGCCCGTGAATCAGTATATAATCGCACATGTGGCCATTTCTCCTTCCAAGCAAAGTGCACAACCAAATGCCCTGCCTGAAGTTCTACCCATTGAGAACATTTACCTTTACAACTGTCCTTCAGGGGTGTCCCAGAAAGGGGCTGTAGCACTGCAGCTGCCTACTCTTGGGTGGTGCCTACATATTGTGCAGAGCCATCTGTAAACCAGACCCTTCTCTTCCCTTCGTCTGCGAACTGATCATAGGGAACTCCCCACGAAACCTACATGCTGGCTGGGAGAGAGAAGGCACTGTAGCAGGCGTAGGAACCATGCGCATTTGGGCAACTTCTTCCTGTAACTTATTCGCGCCTTAAGTACCTGTTCAGGCCCGATTACTTATATACCACGTCCATTTGATGATGGAGAGCTGCTGTGCACGCCCATATTGAGGGTGGGTCTTGCCCACCCAGTCCACTCAGGCTTACATGCTGATGTCTTCTGGAAACACCCTCACAGACACACCCCAAAAATAATGCTTTATCAGGTTTCTAGATATTCCTCAATCTAGTCAAGTTGACACCTAAAATTAACCATCACAAGCGTTTTTTTTCCTTTTTAAATTGTGCTTTCGAGACTCATGATATAATTTAATTTTTGGAGTATGTTTTTTTTTAACTTATAAAAGAAGGCAGGTCCCATCTCAAAAGCTTTTATAGTGTATCCTCCTGCATTGTTATCCATACTGCCTTCAAATAACAATTATATTAGTGACTAACATTTATTGAGCACTTAAAATGTACCAATCACTATTTCAAATCAGTTTATATATATATAAACTCATTTAATTCTTAGAACAACACTGTGAGACAGATATTACTGACATGCATATTTTGTAGATGATGAAGGTGAAGCATGGAGAACTTGCAGTTACATAGATAGCAGGCAGTAGAATTTGAATCCCCATCTCCTGGTACCAGAGCTGGTGATTTTTAACTATTGTGCTATGCTGTCTGTCACACATGCTGTGCTCTGAATCAGAGCTGCTGTAAGACTGGCCCATGGATCTGTGCTGTTTGCAAACTTTTTGTCATTACCCTACAGCAAGATTCTTCTGGACATTGAAAGTAGACACTTAGAAACTTTTATAGTAATTTGACATTCCCAGGACATCAAATTTATGATATATTTTTTAGTAATTTACTTCAGTTGTGTTTTAGAAATGTATCAGTTCATAGAGATTGGGGGAGAAACTGATTATTCACCACAGATAGTTCAAGAAGCACTACTGTAAATAAGTGCCTTTTGTGGCTATTAGGTGCTGTTAATTTCATAATCTCACTCAATTCTCACAATAACCCTGCAAAGTAGGTGGTGGTGTTCCTGTGTTTTAGGTTGGAAAAGAAACGATCAGAGAAAGGATGGATATACGAGGGTACTTCAGAAAGTTCATGGAAAGATTCATATTATCTTTTAATACTACTTTTCCACAGACTTTTTGAAGTATCCCCATATATGGTGGATCTGGAGTTCAAAGCCTGCTCTTTCCACTATTTTATGCTGTCCCTGATGACATTAATAATGCAACTTTTTAAAATTTTATTGAAACATAATTGGTAATATATATTTGTGGCATACAGAGTTGAATATCAATACTTGTGTACAATATGTGATGATCAGCATATTCATCATGACAAAATAATCATTTCTTTGCGTTGAGGACATTCAGTCTCTTCTAGTTAATATTAAGACATTTGGGTATTTATGTAAATTTGTTACAACCTTTCAAGGTATTTTTTTTCTTTTTGCCAAATATCTTTATAAATGAGAAATTATATTGAACAGATAAGAATTCAAAAAAATTAAATACTTATTAAACCCAAAGAGAATAATATGACATGGTCACTTATTAATTCCTTGTTTCGATTTTTATTGTAACTAATCACAGGCAATTCTTACTTAATGTTTACTGGCAACCCTAATTTCACTGATTACAAATATTTCTATTCTTACATTGGGAAACTCAGATCTTTTTTGCTACTGCTTCTAATTGTAATGGCAGAAAGTGAGTTCGCATTACTTGTTTCTTCATCTAAAATTTGTGTGATTTTTTTTTTCTTAGCTTTCTCCTGTGTTTTAGTCTTTTCTGCTTTTCAGTTATCTCTGTTCTCCAGAAACCCCTTATGAGCCTGCATTGACCTCTCACACCATTGTACTTCACTCTTCTACACCATCCAGACTCTGAAGGGAAACCTCTCCGCTGTTTGCCTCCTCCTCCTTCCCCACCCTTATCTGCTGTGGTTAAATCTCTATGTGTGAACTCTGGCAGGCAGTCTTCCCTCCTTATTTTTCCTCTCATATGTTGGGTACCTCCACCTCCTTTAATCAATCGATTTCAATTAACCCACCTCCCTGCATACATGTCTGTCTGTCTGCTTGCCTGCCTGCCTGTCTACCTGTCCATTCATCCATCTGTCTGTCTGTCAATCAATCATCTAACATCCGTCTATCTGACTGGCTCTTTTTCTTTTCTTGTTTTCCTTTTTTTTTTTTAGGTTTTTTCATTTTTCTGACTGACTCTTGAATGAGAGCATTCTGCTTGGATTTTCCCTCAGACACTCATCCAACCAACCAAATCAAAAGCACAGTTTTTATGGACTTCCCTCCTGCCTTCTCCCACCCAATCTAAACTGCCACCAGGTCCCTTCTAAATGGCTTGTCTGTCCTCACCGTGCCCACTGTCATTGCCCTCCTTGAGGAAGCACAGGTAGAAAGTTCTCTAGCACTGTGTTGCCTCCCAAATCCCTTCCCTAACTCCAGACTCACTCCCTCCTAAGCCACCCTTCACTTTATTGCCAGAAAGTTTCTTTCTAAAACAGAAACCTTGTATTTCTTTGATCATGATTCTTCCATAGCTCCCCATTGCCTACAGTCCAAGAAACAATAACAACAGCAATTATGCCACCTACCACTTAGTGATTTCTGTTACCTGCCACGACTTGTGCAAACTATTTTACATAGATAATCTCATTATAGATTATGTTCATTATGGCACAAGCCACATTGTTCTGTTTGTTTGTTTGTATGCATGTGTCATCCCTAGGAAACCCCCCACACCAATATAACTTCATGAGTCTTTTCATGTGCGCATCTTCAGCACCTAGTACAGAGCCTAAAACATAAACCCATTAAATCTTTGTTGAACAAAGGATTCCTGTTGTTGAGACTTCAGAATTGTGTAGTAGAAAAACCCACGCAGCAGCTTTGCTGGCTTGGGCAGAATACTAGTCCTAGCTCAAGGGAACCAAACATCCTGTTACCTGAGCAACCATCTCTTTTCAACTGCATCAACTAAATGTAGCAGGATTTGGGGAAGGGGTGAATATGTTTATCTCTAGGGTTTGGTCCAGTACATACAGCCTGTTACTAGTAGCCTCACACCTACAAGCACCATATTTTAAGGCAAAATAATTGTATTCTGTAGGAAATAGACTTACGAGTGTTGATTGTCTTATTAACATTGGTTTGTCTAATTCTTCACTGCTGACTCTCTTCAGTGAAAGACAGTGATTTTATTCTTATTACTTTTGTAACATAGCTTGTTCCCAGCTATTTTATATTTCTTAAATGATCAACCTTCACACAGCATTGGTATCCCATGTTTAGCAGCAAAAACTGTTCTTAATTCCCTTTTTTGGACTTAATTAAAAATATATAAATTTAATTTAATCCCTCCACTTCAGAGCTGTTTTAAAGGGTATAAACTGAGGTTACCAATACTTTTAGGTCATGTTACCAATAGGAATTTGAGATTTATATGAATAAGAATAATATCAAGTGTTACAAAAGCTAATATAGCATTGCAAGGGCTATCAAGGTGTATGCTTGAGGCCATAAATTGATTGCCAGCAGGGGTCAAACAGGAGGCTCTTTCTCCGTACAGTCTCCCTTGGGTAAGCCATTACAGTACATGGTGCACCAGCAATAAGGGCAGTGTGAATTTATACATTCCTGAAAACAAATTTCTGGAGTATTCACCTCTTAAGAGAAGTGTGGATTAATAGCACTTCTTATTTTAATAGCTAAAGATAGAGTCTAGGATGATTTTTCTAGAAATAATATCAAGCCAAGGGAAACAAATCTAATAATTAATCTAATCAAGTATGTGAAGTATGTGCAGTCAGGCTTTGTTTGGTCTACACTGCTAGGTTTGTAGACAGCATTATATTTCTGTTTTTTTGCTGTAAGAGCAGCTAAGAAAAATAAAGTTGATTCCAAATGAACTAATTGGGTGCTAATTTACTTAAAACAAAGTGCTAATAGCAAAGTTGGTTTTCAGAGTATAAATATGTATATGTTGTAGTTTTTGCTGATGTCTGTTTATTTCATGTCATCTTAATGGGATGTAGGAGTATTCTAATAAAAATGAAATTCTCTTATGTTTTTAAATATTGGAATAAGCATCTGCCTAAGGAACAAAAGTTATACTTAGATATAAAATGAAGGATTGCCTGCTCTCTTACAAATATTATGACATTGGGTGCTTTTGGTAAAATTAACTCTTTTTAGGTCAGAACTAATCTTTATTGGCCTAAAATCAACTAAGTTTGTACATTAGTATTTTGTTTCTAGTTGTTACTTTTTATTATTTATCGTGATGACATTTTTCTTTGTGAAAGTAGGAAGTGACTCTTTTTGTTTTACATTTCCTCACAAGTTATATAAATGAATTATATCCTCATATAAACTAGATTTGTTTTCTTAGTGGCAAAAGGGCAGCTATACTTGGCCACTTTGCTTCATCTCCTTCCCTCTGTTATCTCTTGTACTCTTTTGTTAAATGTTTTTTATTCTTTTTAAACTACTTGATTTCTGTTGTCCTAGCCATTGAGTTATTCTTCTTCTTCTCTATCTTTGTCTCTCTCTCATTTCTAAGAGAAATTATTTCTTCAGGTGCTCATTTGTTATAACACTGCAAATATATTACTTTTTTTTCTGGATTAAGATTCCTTTTTTTCCCCTGATTAAGATTCCTTGTGGTATTCTTTCTGCTGCTGTGTCAGGTGCTGTGTATGGAATAGGAGTTCCTAGAAGAGTTTTGTTTTGCATTAAAAAATAGACTTGAGGCTATATAGCATAAATATTAGTGGCTGAGGCTGTGATTAGATATATGAAATTTAAATAATACCTTTGCCAGGAGCCTTAGGAGTTCACTCAGTTGTAGCAGTAGCCTGTGGTTCTGCTGTTGTGAGTGATTAACTACTTACAGTGGTTTTTAAAAATAATTTTTCTTAATTAATTGGATATACATAGGAATCGTCATCCATATAGAAATAAGCAAAATATAACCTATTTAATCTTATCCTTCAAAGTGTTTCATATGTCAGTAGGCCACTAGGAGATGCTAAATAACAATGTGGCCACTTAATTTACTTGTTGCAACTAGCATTGAGGAAAGAATCTAAAAAGTTGCTTCAAGCTTAATTTTTACCTTTTAACTTTTTTTTCAAAAGCATTGTACTTGTATATGTGCAATGGCCATTGTTGGGAAAATAGAATAATTTAAGCAGGCCCCCTCGCCTTAGGTCAGGTTGGGGGTGGTGCAGTGCATTCTTTGTAAGCAAGTTGTATGTGGGTGGAGTTAGTATGCATACGCAGTGCTGTGGCTTGGCTGGCATTTTTACTGCCTCAGGTGTCTGCCTCACATGGTCATGCTCTCCAACCTATGGCTTCCAAGGACCTGTTTGCTGGTTACCTAGCTCATAGGCCTGTGTGTGAGGGGTCTGGGAACCCAGCCTGGCATGTGAGGGGTCTGGGGACCCCAGCCTGGTGTGTGAAGGGTTTGTGACCCAGTCTGTGAACAGGCTTGAGGGGTCTGGGAGCTCCAGACCCAGGCCTAACTTGACTATTGGCCCAGTGTGCAGGATTCCAACATTAGGCAGAGCCAGACAATTGGTGTAGTAGGCAGGATTACGGGCAGGTAAAAGAGCTCGACAATTGGCATAGTCTGCAACAGGATTCTGAGCAGGTACAGGAGCCAAAAGTCCTTGGAAGAAGGAGCAAATGTGGCTATCCTTGAGCATGTCGTGCCCGGTGGCCACTATGCTGCTGAACAGAGCCTGGCTGCTGCTCATAATGCTGCAAACTGATCGAGATTTGCGGCAGGAAGCAGAGTTGTTGGAAGCGTGGATAAATGTCCTGGAGGATGACATGCAGCGACTGGCCACTTCTGCCTCTCATACCAGGGAAGACAACCAACCCAGTGGTGAGTTGGGGAAGACTGTGCGTCTCTAGGCATGACCTGTTGTGCTTGAGAAATTGAGACACGAGCAGCCTATGGGACCAGATGGACAACCGGTGGGTGATCCACAGATGACCCAGTTCACCACCTATGTCCTGGCTACCCAGGATGAATTGGTTGACTTGGGGAGATAGTAAAGCAGCAGAAACAGGGAGAACCCCTGGCTGCTGCAGCTATGGAACCTAGGGGTGGATGGAATAATGTGTTCTGGAGACGATATAATAAATGCATGTCGTGTTTGTCCAAAGGCAGATGGCTCATCAGGTGCCACTTAAATATGAGAAGGCTCGAAGAGGGCCACTTAAACCCGATGGCTGGCCAGGTACTGTATAAACCCGAGAAAGCAGACGGCTCAACAGGTGCTATATAAACCCAAGAAAAGAGTAACTGAGTGAATGCAGTTGTTCAAATTGTGGGCAAATGCTGCAGAACTGCCCGAGAGTGTGAGTGAATAGCTGATGTAAGCCGAGCTGATTCAAGTAATTCAGGAGCTGGGGATGGGGCAGCTAGATGCTAAGAGCCAAGACAAGGGGTGGGGGCGGGGAGCCCTAAAGGCATTTGAGAAGTCTGGAAGGGTGCCCCACCCATCACAGACCCTGAGGCCTAGGAGAATTGAGTTTCTCCAGAGGACAGACCTGGGGCACTGCTGCCCTTAGCAAACTGCATCCTGCATCCCAGCCACTCTGGCTGGAGCAGTCCTGCCTCAGCACCTCTGAAGAGCAAAAGCAGAAAACCCTGGTGTCATTGACGTTGTGTTAAGTTTGCAGGCCAGCAGTATGTGAGAGTAGTGAAGGCATAGCAGCCTCCACCTGGATTTTGGAAGATGTATGAAAAAGTTGGGGGACTCAGGTGGGAGACCTGCTGCAGGGGTGGAGCTGCTGAGGAGGTCATCTATGGAGCAATGTGGAGCAGAAAAGTGTGGTCAGAGCCCCCACAGAGAACCCCCACTGAGGAAATGTCTAGTGGAGCCAGGATAGCGGGACTGCCACCAGGAGCCCAGAACTGTGGGGCTGCTGGAAGCATGCAGCACAGGCCTGGGAAAGCGTCAGGCACCAAGGAAGCTCAATGGGCTGTACCTGGCAGAGCTGTAGGAATGAGGCTGCCCAATGCTTTGGGGGTCCAGATGCCCCACTGTGCTTAATGTTTGCCCTGTTTGGGTTTTGGATTTGTTTGGGACCTGTTTTTCCTTTCTGTTCCTCCCTTCTGGAATGGGTATGTGAACCCAATGTCTGTCCCACTGTGTCTTGGAAGTAGATAAACTTGTTTTTGACTCTTTACAGGTTCACGGCTGGAAGGACTTTTGCTTTTGGTATCAGAGGAGACTTGGACTTTGGACTTTTGAGTTGGTGCTCCAACGAGCTAAAGACTTTTGGGACTGGGATGGAATGTGTAATATGTGAATGTAAGGGTCATTTATCCTCACTAAGGGAACCTTGTGGAAGATTCTGAATGCATAGATTGTACAATGAGGGACCCTAAAGGGGTGGATTGTTGGGAAAATAGAGTAACTTAATCAGGCCCCCTCGCCTTATGTCAGGTTGGGAGTGGTACGGCGCATTCTTTGTAAGCAAGTTGTGTGTGAGTGGAGTTAGTGCATGTGTGGCACTGCGGCTTGGCTGGAGTTTTTACTGCCTCAGCTGTCCGCCTTGTGTGGCCATGCTCTCCAACCTATGGCTTCCAAGGACCTGTTTGCTGGTTACTTACCTCATAGACCTGTGTGTGAGGGGTCTGGGGACCCAGCCTGGCATGTGAAGGGTTTGTGTCCCAGTCTGTGAATGGGCTTGAGGGGTCTGGGAGCTCCAGACTCAGCCCTAGCTTGACAATTGGCCCAGTGTGCAGGATTCCAATATTAGCCAGAGCCAGACAGTCATTTTCTCTTTTTTTCCCCTTGGTATATATTTACTTGGTAAATATTTTCTCTCCAAAGTAAGCGTGTTTCTCTCACACCAGTATTCTAAGAAAGAACTTCTGTATAGGAGTAATCAAAATCAGAATATCAACAATAGAGAATTTAATTTAACCCAGTAATTGAGAGCATGGGTCTAAGGTCAGATAAACTGATGGACAAATCAGATAGATTAAATCCTATCTATCTTCAGGGTATGGACCAAGTTACTTACCCTCTCTTACCTTGGTTTTCTTGTCTGTAAAATGAGGATAATGATACCCCTTCTTTAAGGGTCTTGTGAGAATTAAATGAGACAATACGTGTTCAGATGGGCTTAGCACAGTCCCTGGTAAGCACTCATTAAATGATTGCTGCTGCTTTTTCTTTGCATAGTAGTAATAATTAAAAAAAATATCCGCCGCAACACAGAAAACAGTCAATAAATGATAAAAAGAAAAGATGAAACTAAAAGATGAAAACAAAAATTTGGAATACCAGCAGTAACAGGGCCACGAGCAATTAGCTGTGTCAGCTGCTGCCTTCGGGTGGGTGGGTGGGAAAGGTTCTGGGTCTGCTAATACAGCTCATGACTCCAGACATCACTGTGCTCACCCACTGCATGCCCAAGACCAAACGCTGGAGACTTTGTAGTACATTTTCCAAATCGTTTGTTATGTTTGCCTCAAAGCCTCAAAAATAGAATTTCCAACTGGGGACAAGCACTTTCAGCTTAAGAAAAAAAAAATTTTTTGATGCAGGTGGGTAGAAGCCAACACTCATGACCCATTTAATCTAAAATGCACAAAAAATTTGTATGGAGGAAGAAGAACACATTGAAAATATTTTTCTGTTTTATTTTCTTTCTAAAAGTTTTTATGATATGTGCCTTTAGGTTGAAAGAATAGTTTAGTGGGCAAAAATCACCCAAAAATTGAGAAAGCAGGGTGAATGTGTAACAGTTGCATATTAATCACTGTCCACTAAAGTCTCCAAGAATGGTGTCGTCTATCAATTGGGGTCATCAGAGTTGAAATTAGACTGTTTTTTTCATGGCTAGGGTTTTCACCATGTCTAGACCTTTCTTCCTATATTCACTATGCCTAAGGTAGCACCCCCACACCCTAGTTCAATCCCCAGTAGTGCCAGCCCTCCATTTCAGTCTTTCCTCTGTAAAGCTTTGCTTTCCTGGAACACCTCACAGTCGTTGTCACTGGTGGTTAATTTTGTATGGAGTCATTCCCATTGAAGTGTTCTTGGTTGATAATGCCTGGAAACTTATCTTTCTTAAATGCAGTTTGCACTTGGCTGGAGACTTTAATGTCTTAAAGCAAAAGAATAAATAATAGAGAATAGGTTAGGAACTCTGAAAGGCTAATGAGCAAGATATTTTTGTTCAGGAAGAAATTTCAGCAACTTTGGCCCCTGAGCAGAAATTGCATGTTTTTATAACAGTGCCACCTACACATTTTAGAAAAGCTAAATGGAATGGCAGTGACTCCCAGCACTGCCTCCTCTTTTCCAGCTCCCCAGGCATGAAATTTAGTTGTGTTTGAAATCAGAATTACTTCTCTAATCTTAAGATAGTGTTAAGCATTATCTTGTTCCAATGTTTAAAAATAAGTGAATAAAAATAAAAAATAAAAATAGAGTTTGTCCCAAGTTTTTCTTTATGTTCATGCCTAGCCATAAAGTTAGTTTGAGCATTATCTGCAGGGGGTAAGTTATCTTCAAGACTCTTATGGATTGGCTGCTGCCCAGAGGCCTGAGAGATGTAATCAGTGTCAGTAAATTATAAACAATAGACCATGGCGTGGCGGGAAGTCAGCTAAAGTGGCGGGTTGACTGCACCCAAACTGTTGATTTAAGTTGTCAAGAGAGCTTGACTCATACTTAGACCTGGCACCAGTTTGGGTCAGCTGGCTTAGCTGAAAACCATTACCAGTAAACTGTGGTGCTTTTGTGTGTGAGGAGGGAGGGGATGACCCTTCTGGTCAAGTTCTCCCTCCTCGACCTCAGTGCACACTCCACAGCCTGGCCCTGAGGCTCGTTATGACCCCTGCTGTGCTTTTCAGTGTCTTCACAGCACTCATTCCCGTCACCAGCCACATGCCTCAGAGAACTGCCAATATCGTGTGTACTTTGTGTAATTTCTATTCATTTCTAACTTTTGTTGGTGATGTTTAATAAGAAATGAATTAGTGTTCACTATCATAATCTACATCTATATAGCACTTCATGGTTTTCATAGAGATCTCATTATCTGTGCAGTATATTTTAGGCTAGGGCAGGGCAGGAATTACATTGCATCAGCATTAATCATCCTCGTTACCTTTTGATTAGATCATTCAGGTTAAATATTGGTTTGAAGAGTGATCTAAGGTTGAAAGCATGAGGATAAATACAAGGAAGACATTAGCAATTTATTTAATGGGAGACTTTTTAAGTTTGAAGATAAATGTTTCTCAATTCATAATTTAATTTGTTTTTTCTACCATTAGCCTTTGAACATCAGTAGTAGCAATTTATTATTATTTAAAAATTTATATACACACAAATGGAAATTTGTTTCTCCCTAGATACTAGCTTAAATTTATATACTCTGAGGCAATTTAAAGCCTTTATATAGGTATGTTTGTTTAAGTAGATCATATTAAAGGGTACCTTAATTTAATGGTAAAGTACTGTGAAGAATTGAACCGAGGAAGGTGCTGCAGGGTGACTGTAACCTTACACTGTTAGTACTTGGCTCTGAGTCTCAGGAAACCTTGAAGGCAGTGTTTTGATAAGAATTGCCTTTGTGTTCTGTCTATAAATTCGTTCTTGATATGGAAAGCCAGAAAGCTCAAATTTTTTAAGTACATAAGTCAAGTGGGGTTTTTTGGTCATATTCCTATCAAACTTTACACCCTTATCTCTTCCCTTTCATAATTTTGAAAATCTCCATATTATTTAAGTGATTTGGTTCTCTGTTGCAGGTGGTTCTATTTTCTCATGACTAGAATTTTGTCTTCTAGAGAATGTCTGCTAAAATTTTTTCTGGCTTTTATTTATCTTAGAACATGCAAATTTTCACCAATGTATTTTTATTCACCACACACAATATATTCAGTATATTTTTATTTACAATAGATTGTATCCATTTAGCTTTTCCATGGCAAAATGGGAACAAATTCATCATGTCTATTTCATCGTTTCTATTGTGTCATTCACTTTAATAGGGTATGTTAGTTACTCACATGGTGTGACATGGGGAAGGAAAGTTACACTTATTTTTCTTTGGTTTATATAATGTCTTCAAATGAGGGGAAAATGTCCTCAATTGAAGAAAGTTTCATGAATTTTAATGTGTGGCATTTTCTTTTTATTAATTTGTAAAGAAATATGAGATAGAGACAGTAAAATAACAAAAGATTTGGCAGTTGTATTTTAGATGAGAAAATAAGTACATATTTTCTTATGTTTATATCTGCTAGGTTATACTTTACTGTTATGAGGTGTGGATTAACTTTAGAGATGAGTCAATAAAAAGTATAAACATTAAAAGCAATTTTCTTTCCTGGGACAAAGTATAGAACAGTTTGATAAATGACATGAGCCTGTGCAATTTTGTTACATTCACTGACTTGATTTATTTATACCTGCACTCAGGAATTTAAGTAGTTTACAGAGAAACATGTGAGATGTAGGATTTTTTAAAATGTAGTTGAAGAAATCAGGAGAATAACAAAATTAGTGTAAGAAATATAATAGATTTCAGTGGTAAGTTTACAGTAAAAAATACAGTGTCCTCCAGTTTCATATACTTTATTAGACTTGGACTGCATATTTGACCAAACTTTCTAGAAGCCAATGCAAAGAGAGAAATATTATCAGTTGCATGATTTGCACAGTTTGTAAGATTAAAAATGTCTGTGCTCAGGAACACATATATTCCTGGTACAGAGCCTGGAACAAAAATCCCGCCTGTGACACTTCTGGTAACACACTGTGTCCTCATCACTGGCCACATAGGAGCTGTTTTCTCTTCTTCCTCACTATAGTTGCAAGTGTCAAATCACAGTTCAGCAAAAGTCCAAGTATAAAGTCTTTTCACAGCGTGGCTTAATTCAAGAATAAATTTAAGGACTGGCCAATTAACACAGTTGGTTAGAGCTCAGTGTTGTAACACCAAGGTCAAGGGTTCAGATTCCCTTACTGCCCAGCCACCAATACATAGTGTTTTAGTCTATTTTGTGTTTCTATAACAGAAATACCTGAAACTGGGTTATTTATAAAGGAAAGAGATTTATTTGGCTTATGATTCTGGGACATTTGCATCTGGCACGGGACTCAGGCTGCTTCTACTCATGATGGAAAGTGACAGGTAGCTGGTGGGTACAAGCAGATCACATGGTGAGAGGAAGCAAGAGAGAGGAAGCAAGAGAGCGAGAGGGTCTTTTTAAACAACCAACTCTCCCGGGAATAAATAGAGTGCGAGAAGTCACTCATTAATCCCCTGATCCCGGGAGAGCATTAATCCATTCATGAGGGATCCGCCCCCATGACTCAAACAGTTTCCAGCACTGCCACATTGGGGATCAGATTTCAACATGAGTTTTGGTGGGGACAACACATCCAAACTCCATCACATACATATGTACATATGAACATTAAACAAATAAGTAAATAAAATTTTAGACCATCTAGAGTAGTTGGATGGACCCCACATCCTTCAGCCAGTCATCTACTATTTCTCACAACTATGTTTTTGATAAAATATTAGGTAGCAGAAATTTGATACTGTGTTATCTGAAGATACCTGGAATAAAGATGTATCTTGTTGCCAGTTAAGGACAGATTTGCAGGCTTAAAAATATTCACTTGTCTGATATAACTTTAATCAATTCTTTTAAAGTTGATGTAAAAGAAGCCATTTTAAAATTGGTCTAGTTAATTGTGGTTTGTATAATCAATCACCCCTTCCACATCCTTTTCCCTTTCCCAAATTCTCTTTGCTTTTTGGACTATAAAATGGGCTAAGTCATTAATAGTCAAACACACTGTTTTTCTTATTAAATGTATTCTTACCTATATGCTTTTTTATATATTTTTAGTTCAGTTTTCTTTTAAAGGCTTATGTGTCTGCTTTAGGGGTTTTTTTTTTTGGTTTGTTTGGTTTGGTTTGGTTTGTTTATTTTTAATGTATGCTTAAGCAAGTTTTAAAGAAATGTAGAAGTGGATGAATATCATTCTGGAACTTTCAGTCCATCTCTTCCAACTTTTCTTTCCATTTGGAAACATGTAGATTTTGGGTTGTTTGGGAATAGGAAGGTAATGAGCAATGAAAGGAAGGCGAACAGAAAGAATTCAAACTATTGTTTTCTCTAGGCCCTGGCAACTAAAGTTTTTAGGGCATTCTTTGAGTATTTAGGTACCCTAATCATTCTCTTTGAAATAAACAAGTATTACAGTGATTTTATCTTCTCGTATTTCTTTCTTTTTTTCTCTCTCTCTCTCTGTGCTCCTATTTCTAGCTGTAAAGAAATTTGTCAAGAGGAAGAAAGCTTCATTCCACACTTCCCTGACACTGTGCTCATTTATGTGCCTGCTTTTCATTGGTTGACATTATGGCCATGTAGCAATTTTGTAGAAAAAAATATAATAAATGTTAAATTTCAACTATTTATATTATTCTGTGAATTCACAACTGAACGCCTATTAATTTGTATTCATTTCTCTCATCACCGTTTTGAATGCACATTTTTATGATTCAATCTTGTTTTATATATTTATAATTTTTTAGAGGTTACATTGCATTTTATTGAGTGTACATTTCTTTCTTTGCTTCTTCATTCCTCATTGTTAACCATTTGTATTCTTTTCATTTTCTAACTATCATGTAAAAATTGTGGCTGTGAATTCTTTTTCCTTTTTTTCAAGGTAGAGCCATAAAAGCAAGTTTAAATTAACTAAATATGTAAAGTGTCATTGCTATATCATATTATTAATGTATTAATGTTAATATATTAATGTTAGATAGTACAAAACTGTGATAGAGTACAGTTATATTTTTTCCATTCTGTAGGTTCACCATAAGGACTCTGCATATCCTTATATATTCAAAATCCACTGCATAATTATACTCATTTTGTGGGATTCTTTTGAAACAGGCTGTGAAGGCATTTGGGAGTTAAGAAGTAGCTTTCTTGTTGTTGAATTGGAAAAAAAGATTCAATCTCTGTAACTTCAATTTGAGTCCCATCTTTTGAATGAGAGGATTAGATTAAACAAACTCTGAGGTTTACCTTTGTTCTAAAATTCCATCATTTTAATAACTTCGAACACAGTTTTACGGTTTTAAATTCTTTTACAGTTTTATTATTGCATCTTTGCTTTTATGATGTATTCTTGGTCTTGTCTGGAATTTACTTAATGCTGAATCACAATCAGGAGGGCAGCAATCAATGTTTTTATTATTCCTAGAAAAAAAGGCAGACTCTTCTGATGCATTTCCAGGAGTTCATTGTGAAGAATAGTGGTGACTGCTTGTGTATGAAATCAGACACATATATGCAGTCTTAACAAGATGTTATCAGAGAAAATCGTTTCCTTTCCAGACACTTCAGTTTGTTTATCATTATCTGTTACCGGACATGACTTTATAAATTATTTTGTCCATATATGATAGTGAGTGACTACCAGAGGATGCTCAGAAACTTCTTAGTGAGCTCAGTCCTCCTTGTGTTCTCCCTTTCCTGTTCTTCATTCTCACCGTGAACTCTCATCACTTGGCCTCTCCTAATTCTCCAATCTTCTGGCTCCTACCTGGCCTGAACCCCGTGGTCCTCTGTTTTAGTGTTGCCTTTGATAACAGCTTCCGCATTCCTTTACTTCTCAGTCCACCCATCTCCCAGCTATGGCTCTACCACCAGCACCTATTTTCCCCGTCCAAATTGCTAAATGTGACTTAAACTGACTTAAACCTTACCAGATGGGCTGTATTATTTAACCTCCTCTTGAGCTAGGGCTGGGTCCTGAAGCTCACAGACCCCTCAAACCCATTGTCAAGACTGGGTCACGAACCCTTCACACACAGGTCTATGAACTAGGTAACTGGAAGAAAGGTCCTTGGAGCCTTGGTTGAAGAAAGAGTTGTCTTTATTCAGCACGCGCGCGCACACGCACTCGCACTCACACACACACACACACACACACACACACACACACACACACACACACACACACGTTTTAGACTAGGCAGTCCAAAGAGAAACTCAGAAACTCAACTGCTACTGGCAAAGTCCAAAGAAAAAATGAGCAGCTGCCAGCAAAGTAAACATGCTCTCTTTTGAGACAAGAGCTGTCTGCCAACCAGCAGTTTAGGGCTGCTGCTCCACACACTCTGAAGAACACAAGAATAGCAGCAAAACTAAAAAGATACATTGGCACACATTCTCACTAACTCCACCCCCACACATAATTTGTTTACAAAGAATGTGCTGCACCACACCCAACTGGACCTAAGGCAAGGGGCCTGATTAAACTATTCTATTTTCCCAACACCTTCATTGAGCTACCTTTGCTGTTCATCAGTCTGTTTTCTTTTTCAGTCCATTCCTCCATATTTACATTAGCCATGTCAAATCTTTTTCATCCACTTCGACTATAATACCCCAACTTTCCTTAACCTATTATCAGAAGCGAGAAGGGACCTCTGTGTCAGGCAGTGTCTTAGAACTGGGTAGATGTTATCTCATTTGATCTTCACAACATTCAGCTAGTATATTTATTCATCTGCTTGGGCTGCCATGACAAAATACCACAGACTGAGTGGCTTAAACAACAGAAGTTTATTTTCTTGTAGTTCCAGAGGCTGGAAGTCCCAGATCAAGGTGCCAGCAGATTCTATTTCTGGTGAGGGCTCTTTTCCTGGCTTGCAGATGGCTGACTTTTTGCTGTGTCCTTACTTAGCCTTTCTTCTGTATGTGGCATGGGGAGAGAGAGCTCTGGTGTCGTCTTCTCCTTCTTTAAGGACTCCAGTACTACTGGATTTGGACCCCACCCTTATGACATCATTTAACTTTGATTACCTAAAGGCTTTTTCTTGAAATATAGTCACATTGGGGGTTACGAGTTCAACATATGAATTTTGGAGGTGATACAGGATATTATCCTGTATTTGTAGATAAAAAAATAGAGACTTGAAGAGGCTCAAGGTCACATAGTTAGTTACCGAGTGCCTACTAGACTTTCAACCTCAATGTCCACTGACACTTCAAATTTAGCTTGTCTAAAACAAATCATATTCTCTTCCCCAAGCAAAGCTCACATCTTTAAGGCCCTATTACTTCTCTTTGTTGTACACGTGCTTTCAAAGTCACCAAGACTTAAAATTTGGAGCGTGATGCTATTTTCCTTCTTGCTCCTTACATCCAGCATCTAACCAGATGTCACTAGCTCCTTTTTATTTTGTAATGTTGATCACACTCACTCCTGAATGAACAAGAGAGATAAGGGAGATAAGATGAATGTAAAAGTAGGGAGAGAGTGTTGGGAGTCAGGGTGATGAAAGTGGTCATGGAGAAGCACTAATTACTTGGAGATTTTCTCCAAAACTTCTTTAAAGGGTTTGCCCTTTATGATAGGTGGGATATCATATGTGAATTAATTTTCCTAATTTCAAGGTTGTGTGAAGGTAGCAGCATCAATTTCCCATCAAATCCCTTCTTTTGATACTTTCTTGAACTCATCTGCTTATATGTCATGATTAATTTTATTTTTATTTCTCTATTTTATAATAGGGAATGCATGTATATAGGGAAAAATTCAAAAGGTTTAAAAGGCAATACACTGAAGAGTAGGTTTCTCAATCCTGCTGCTCTCTCTAGGGGAACTTAGGAGGGGACAAGAGTTGATTTAATCCCTCTTCTGGCCCAGTCTCTTTTCACTGAAGCTAACAGGAGTGCTGGTAGTATTTCCCTAATCTCATACTTGGTGTATTTGTTTTCTATTGCTATGTAGCAAATTACCACAAATTTAATGACTTAAAATAACACATATGTATTATTGCACAGTTTCTATAGATAGAAGTTTGGCTGGTTCCTCTTTGCAATATCTCATCAGGCTGAAATCAAAGTGTGGGTCGGGGCTGTGTTTTTATCTAGGGTTCATGGTCCTCTCCCATGCTCACTGGTTGTTGATAGAGTTTATTTCCTTGGAGTTTTATGATTGAGGCCTCTGTATTCCTTCTAGCTGTTGGCTGGGACCATTCTCAGCTCCTAGAGGCTGCCCACAGCTCCTTGTCACATATCCCCCACAGGTACTTTACAACATGGATGTTTGTGTTTTTCCAAGCCAGCCTGAGCATGTCTCTCTGACTTCCTGTTCTGCCAGCAATGAGAGAACACACTCTGCTTTTATTAAAAGGCTCACCTGATTAGGTCAGAGCTAAAAAGATAATCTCCTTATCTTAATGTCCACTGATTTGGGACCTTACTTACATCTGCGAGATTCCTTCACAACACCTAGATTGCTGTTTGGTTGAATAACTGGAAGAAGGAGTCTACATACCAGGGGCTTGGAGTTTGGGGACCATCTTAGAATTCTGCCTACCATACTCCGATTTATGGTTTATCTTGGTTATGAGGGCCAGGCCTGGCTCAGATATAGGGTGGAAAACAGCATCTCGGAGAGTAGAAGTCAGGATTAGGAGTGGATGCAACTCAATGGTGTTGGTTATTTCCGTGATATAATTGGTTTGTAAGTCTGCCCCGTGCTTTAGAGGTCAAACAACTCCTTTATCTCTTGTACTTTTATCCCTTTACAAAGCCCTGTCACTTTCACTGCATTATTTGCATGACTTTTGTGCGTTATTTGGAAAAGAGTTCAGTATCTCAAAGTTTCCCGAAGGTATAGAGTCATCTAACTCTTTATTCCCCCATTACCTATGGTGACCTTTATCTTTGCTGAGGACTATCTGGGTTATGTCTGTTTTCCTGCCATATTTATTAATAGTACTCCATTTTCACCCAACAGCATCTACATTTTGAGGGTAAATTATGTAGACACAGTATCCATGCCATTTAGGCTCTGCAGGTCCCATCTTTCTCAGCCCCTTCTTCCTACGATCCTAGTGCTATTTATATACTGACAACCCAAGGACCTTTGGCTCACCCCGCCAGATCCCAGGCTTACCCACTCCTGGCCCATTTTGGGCCTCAATAGTAGGAGTTGCTATTTTGGTTTCTCCATATATTGGGATTGTACCCCCTGGTTCCTGCAGGCTTTGTATTTGTATTGAATGTTGGAGAGAGCTACAAGCAGGAAGATTTAGTTATCTCCCCTTTATTTCTTTACTCCCAAAATGCTCTAATAGGAGGGAATCCTGTGTTCATTTTTGCTTAACAAGTTACTTAACCATTCTCCATTTTCTGATCTCACAAAGAGAGCTGGTTATAATACCTATCCTCCTCAGATTGTTGTAGAAATTAAATAACTTTTTCATGTATTTCCAACAGCTAAATAATTCCTGGTCCATAGTAGTGACTTAAGAAATGTCTGTAAATGTATTTTTGCTGTTGAAGAGTATCTCTTTAGAGTTACCATTTTTTATATTTGGCTAGATAGGAGAGAAGGATGTGGTCCAAGTGAAGGGATCACCAACATCAGCTGTAGAGATTGCCAGGTGGTAAACTGATTAGAGATTTAGAAGAGAGTATAGTTTGCAAGTTGTGAAAGATCAGACTGAATAATTAGGAAGGATTCAGATTTTTGAGGGACTTGGAAGTTATGCCTGTGTGTTTATTATACTTGGGGTAGCAAATAAGCTAGCTATTAAAATGTTTTTCTAGTAGAATTAGGTGATGAGAGCAATATGATAGTGACCATTGATGAGATCAGAGGTGGCAGTGGAAATAAAGAGGAAGGACAAGCACAGGAGACTTGTTGAAGTATTTCTTTTTTTTAACTCGTGCTTGACTAGTTTGAAAGGATGGAACAGATGAGGTAGAGTTGACTCAGAGTTTTCTAACCCCAGTGATCATTGAAACCATCAATATCACTGAAGAAAACGATACCCAAACTTTAGAAGGGAGAGAGAAGAGATGAGTGGACATGGAGAATCAAAGTTAAAGGTACCCACAGAGGAGGAAGGGAATGTGAAGAGAATTTAAAGAAGGAAACTTATGGAAGAATTTCTGAATCAGTTTGAAACCCAAGTTAAGGAAGAAAGTGTTGCAAGAGGAGGCCCTAGTGTACTGTCATTTTCTTGGAATGCCGTCCCTGCCTGCATAGCTAAGTCAGGTCCCTGCTGTGTCTGTCCCCCACTCACTTCACTCATAGACTGTGAGCTCTGTGAAGGCAGTAACCACAGCACCAGAACCTGCCACATTGTAGGTGCACAGTATATATTTGCCAAATGAGCCGTTAAGAAAAGGATGGTTAATAGTGTCAAATACAGTAAATAAGTTAAGTAAAATTAGGACAGAAAATAACACTGAGGCGCCTGGTTACAGGGGATTTATCAAGAAGTTAATAGTGAAGAAGCAGCACCAGCAACTATAGTCTATTCTTCCAGAGTCTGGAAAGGAAAATATTTGGAACCAGTCAGGGAAAGGGGAGAGAGGAGTTAAGTAAAACAAGCTGGGTTGATTTGTTCCTTAATATGTAGGTGAGCCTGAATTGCATGGGAAGAGTGTGACAGTCTAGAGAAAGAAGCAAGGACAAGACAAAGCCCATCAGGGGCTCCAAAAGAATGGGATGCAGAGCACAACTATGAAGAAAAAAGCACAAGTGTTTCTCAGAATCTGGGAGGAAGATGCAGAAAACTAAACCAAACTACAGTGAGATATGTGGATGAAGACAAAATTCTGGTATTGTCAAATGGTCTTCATCTTCTCAATTAAAGATCTGGTGTTCTCTTCTATAACCATGTGCTGGCTTTGTAACTCTTACTCTTATGAGTTCCAGCTTTACCTTTGAGCCATCATTGTCTTATCACTGGAGACTCTAACATCCTTTACTTTAAATATTTTTAATAAAAAATATTTATAAAATAAAAGTCACTATTTGGACTTATACCTGTTTGGTTTCAAATAAGTGGCCAATTAAAGCAACTCTTAGGTGAGTTAGTCTGATAGATTTTACAGAGATGAATACAGTTTTTTAAATCACACATGTAGTTTGATACCAAGAGCGGTCTGTACCTAATAAAGCTAGCCAAATCACTAAGGAAAACATCTGTTTTATCAGGCCAACACAAACTACCTACAAGTTCAACACATAAAAGACTTATTCATGTGACTGGAGGGTTAGTTCAGTACAGCTGCTCGTTCACCCAAGCAAAAACTGGATAATCTAATCTCAGCAAATTATTTTTGTTGCTGTAATTTTTAAAAATAACCAATCTTGGTTCAACCTGATAAACACACAGAAATCAAAAATGAACAATTCACATATGACATTTTCCCTATCTAAACAAAAGACACAAAGGTACAAAAATTCATTTTAAGAATTCCACTTGTGAATTGTAAACTCAATTACTTTTCAAATCTTTTAATCTATAAAGTTTACAATATGGTGGGTTTTCTGCATGTTACATTTGAAGACATAATGTCTTTTACTGGGGCTCATTTTAATGAAATTGAACAAAATTGTGATGACATATTAAGAAATTTTTATATTAGAATATTTATCCTGTTAATGTTTGTGCATGTGGATGTTTGTGTTTAAGATTCAGTATAGATTTTATTTTAGCATCTTTCCCTCTTTATCAACAATTTTAGGCAGTCTCAGGAACATGTGATTAAATATTGCTTCAAGAGTTAATTTCTCAATAAGCAAATTTCTGAGACCCATTATTGGAGACTGGGCCTGTTTAAAACCCACTCAAATTCTCTTTATAGAATTATTCAGAATGAAGCATGGGCAATCCTGAAACTAAGTTTATCTAGCCTAGTAGCTAGTGTAGGGGAATCTCCTATATACTAATGCTTTTCTTTACTTTATGCTTTTTTTGTAGCCATAGATTTTGTCTTCAGTATAACTCATATTTGGGAGGAAAATTTTACTTTTATATGTCTTTTAAGCTATTCAAGATCATTAGATAAGCGTCTAGTCTAGGGGTCAGCAAGCTTTTTGGGTAAAGGGCCAGATACACACATACACACAGAAGGGTGCTTCAGAAAGTTTGTGTAAAAATGGAATTGAAAGATAATATTCTTTCCGTGAACTTTTTGAAGTCCCTTCATGTATACATGTACATACATATATGTGTATATGTATCTCAAGAAGGAAAACACATTTCTGCAAATTTTCTATTCGTGAAATTCAAAATATAATATTAATATAGTACAATTTTTAAAACATAGGTCTACTAGTTAGAAGAATGGAATTACTTTATTTTGGATAGCATTTCACTTATTGGGGCTACGTGTTTAGTGTTCCCTGTCATCAAAATCAATTGTTAATGTTGATTTGTCAATACTGATGTGAAGTGATATTTTAGGTACAAATTTGTTGAAAGATTTGTATTATCTTTTAATTCTATTTTTCCACGAACTTTTTGAAGTACCCTCATATTTTATCTTTGAAAATGTCTTTTCACACAGAAAAGTGCTGTCAAATACTGGTATCAGTTCATGATATCAGTATATCATGGTTTTGATTGAGCATATTTATCACTTGGAAGGCATTTATAGAATTCTATTAGGTTCTTCTCTATATATTTGTCCTTTATTAGGTCAGTCACTTCCAATTGAAGGATGGGTGGAAGCTCCTCTCAATTACACAATTAAATGAATTTTTACATATGGACATTGAGGTCTGAAAAATGCTGTTGGAAATGTAGTTTGAGGGGGCTGGCCTGTGGCTCACTCGGGAGAGTGTGGTGCTGATAACACCAAGGCCACGGGTTCGGATCCCATATAGGGATGGCCGGTTAGCTCACTGGGTGAGCGTGGTGCTGACAACACCAAGCCAAGGGTTAAGATCCCCTTACTGGTCATCTTTAAAAAAAAAAAAAAAAAAGGAAATGTAGTTTGAGCTTAGAAAATATATCTGCTGCAAATTTGTATGGGAATAAAGAGCACACTTATTGCTGCAACTTTGACAGCATGGTAAATGTATAAAGCAGCTTCACATTACTTGTAACAAAAGCTAATTTACAAGTGTTTGGTAGTAGTGGTTGAAGGTTGTTCCTTCCACTGAGAAAAATTTCAATCTCAGCCATGGGCTCAAAAATAACACTAAAATGTTACCACTACTAAACCATCAAATGACTGTGGCACGGTAAGTCAAAATATTTAGCTTCTGTTTCTGACAAAAATTCACAGAACTGGTGAAAGTCCATGAGACTCCACTGTTGACATTACTGGCTAAATAACATATGAGATTCAAAAATTTTCCAGAATACCTGCTGATGAATAATCCCATAGGTTTACATTTCCATAGGCTTTATAAGTTTACCCATCTAAGTCTTTCTGTGTTTCACACATCTTTTTAGCCACCATCAGTTGTAAAGCATCATAGCAGATTCTAGTTCATGTTGTAATGAATTAGTGCTTCCTCAACTTCTTTGAAAATCTTCTTGCCTATAGTTGTTGCATGCAAACTATTCATAGAGGCCAATTTTCAGTCACCTTAATTTTGGCATTGATCTCACAAATAAGCAACAACTTAGCAATATTGGTAACATCTGCCGATTCATCAAAGTCAGTGAAAGCCACTCAAAATCATTTGCTTTGTTTTCAAGTTGACTGTTGATGTTGGTACTGGTGTCCTCAACTCGTTGTGTAGGGCATTAAGAGGAAGGTAGTGGCAGGAGATAAGAACAGAGAAGTCAGATTACGATGGGTCTTATTTGCTTGCTATTCATAAAGGCTGGAGATGTATCTTCTAGGACACTGGTCTTTTGGACTTTTTTTGTTTGCTTGCTTGGCCTCACTCATGATCCTTTGAGCGGGAGAAAAAATCTAAAGGGGAACCCCAGTATGTAACAGCTAAATCTGAAGCATTTCGATTGAAGACTCAAGAAATGGGAGATTTAGAATCCCACAGTCCTGAAGTGCTGCTCGAGCTCTTCCTTTTCTTGCATAACAGTTTAAAAACCATTGATTTTATTACTAGGAAAAAATAGCAGTTTTACAACAGGGGAACATGTGATAAGATGTACTTCAAACAAAGTACCTTTGCATTACAGGAGGAAAGAGAAGGATGTTTGTTTGATTACCTGTTACGTATTAGACATTGAGCTAAATATTTTTAAACATCATTTCATTTAATCTTCATAGAAGCATAATCAGTAGGTATTATCACCATTTTATAAAATGAGGAAAAGAAAGTTCAAATATATTGTTACAGGTTTGTTAGGTTTAAAGTTTTATCCCACAGGATCTCAGCTCTCTAGACAGTGCTTGTCCAATAGAACTTTCTGCAGAGGTGGAAATGTTCTATATCTGTGCTGTTGAACATGGTAGTTAACTAGCCATATGCGGCTATCCAACACCAGAATGGTGGCTAGTGCAACTGAGGAATTTTTAATTTTGTTTTTAATTCATTTTAATTTAAATAGCCACATGTAGCTAGCATCTATTGTGTCGGACAGTTCAGCTCTAGATAACAGTCTCATTGAAACTGGTTCATTCTTCAATGATTCTGCCTTACTTTGCCACTTGCTTTGAAGAATTATTTGATTTACATTTATCTTGGAATATTTTGTTAAATGTATCACATTAATATTTAATTTCACCTATTCCAGATAGAAAGTTGACAGTCAGATCTCAATAAATATTTATAGGATTTGAGTTTTTTCTTCCTTTAAGAGAGAGCTAATAAGTCTTTCATTGACTCATTAATGTGTATTAAGCACCTACTTTCATGCCAAGCACTGAGCTCTGGACCCTGGTAATGTCATAGCTTGTAAGACAGCCAAAGTCACTGTCCTCAAGGAACTTTACTGTCCTAGTGGAAAAAAATTAGAAATAACAAGCAATTATAATAGAACATTACAAAATACAGAACATTTGGCAGCTTGGTAAAGACACTGAATATAGTCTAAATTCAAGGAAGATTTCCTAGAGAAAAAGCTCTTTAACTAGAGGCATAAACAGAGTGGAGGTTAGCTCTCAAATAGATTTAGAGAAGCAATAAGGAGAGTATTGTATGCATGGAGGCCTATATGCTAGAGAGCAGGGAGATTCCAAGAAGGAATCGAAGTTTAGCAGGACTAGCCTGTAATGTGTGAGATGTGGAGCCCTAGTGATAAGCTCTAGAGGGGTCAGCCTACTGGGTTGCACAGCAGGGCAGAGAAGGTAAGAAAGACTGGGACTGGCGGCAAGGGAGAGAATAATCAGCACAAATCATAAACCTAGAAGATATTTAGAATTTTAACAGAAAGGAAATTCTTTTTATGTTTGTATTATTACACTTACTTTCATTACTATCCCTTGGTTAAGTCAAGCTCAGAGGATATTCTACATCTATCAGTAAAAAAACTGTATATCTACGCTTTAAGATACTAGATATGCTTTGAAAAAGCTGATTTTCCTCTTGCATTTCAGAGATCTCCCTTCTGTACAAATCTGAAATTCCTTTTGAAATGGTCATTCCTTTTTTCTTAAACTGCCCTAATATATCATAGTACTGTAAAGGTTAATTTGAAAGGTGGCTAGAGTATAAAAGATTTTTTTTCAGTTTTACATTTAATCCTTACTTTTCTCATCTATGAATAAAGAAAATATTAATTATCCAGTATATTTAGCACCAGTTAGGTAATAGCATTACCTAGGAATGAATATTCAAGAATCAGTATATGTATTTATTCTTGCATTCAGTTTATTCATTGAGAGGTGAGACTTCAGAAACTGCTTGTACATATATCATGTAATAGTGTAAACTTAATAAATGTTCATGGTATTGATACTAGGAATTTCACTCAGCAACTTGTTTTCTTGTTTTTATGCTGTTAACCTAGTGGAGAATGGGCAAAGCTTCACTACTCTCAGCAGCTCACCAGTAAGTTCTAGATAGTGGAGAGCAAGCATAGAAATGACCACCTTGTGGAATATAGCGAACATTTACAGGTCTGTACCTTTATACCTGTATTTTTGTATGTTTGTTTTTCCTGCTAAACATTGATGAATGTCATAGTTCCAAAAGGATTTGATTAATTTTAACTTTTGGAAGCATATCAAAATTTGCAATCAGAACAGTATCATGCCTACAAAAATCACTCAAAAACAATTTTTAGAGAAATGGAAAGTATGGTTGAAACATGGGGGACTGAACCATATGAACCAATGTCAGTCAGTAGACATATAATTTTCTCTGTTTTGATGTCTACTATTCCATTTTTTCTGTCTACGCATGATAGTTTCAATGTTTTACATGGAATAATTGTAAAAAAAATTAGTGTAATTTCAGTGGCTGATTTGGTGCAGCAAGCATTAAGTTTGTTCCCATCAACAGCCCCCTGGTGCAACCCTTAATAAATGCAAACTTTATTTTTAGTAATGACCTTTCGTAATGTGAGCCTTGATCCACTGAGATGCTCTTCACTTTTGATGCATCTCCAAATCCCTTTTTTTATGCATTTTAAATCAACACACACTTGCTCGGAATTTATGCATGTGGATAGACGGAGATGTAATTTAAACACATCTGTTCAAATATGCATTTCAGATCAACTTAGTGCTGGTTCTCATAATACGATGGAGTTTTTGACGGGTATTATATCCCTAAAATATACAACAGATGGTATTTATTAGAGAATGAATAGAAATGAAGTTTAAGTATGTTGAGCTTTTTGTCTTAAGTCACTCCTTTTTTTAGTCATGAAACAATAATGGTCTGAAGTCTTGCCGTCCCTATGATAAAGCTTTGTGTGAGACTGTTCTCTTTGAGATGAATATCTCTCAGGTAAGTTGTGATGAAATATATATTTCTGTTGAGTAGTCACCATCACTGAGAAAAGTTGGATGAGAAAGGAGTTGAGTAAATAATTGGTTGTTAACAATTAGAGACTGGCTACAGCTAATAGTTTATAAGTCATGTAAATTATGGATTTAAATGGATTGAATAGCTTCACTGAAAAATCCTCATTTACATTAGGCATATGTCACTGAAATAGTTTCAGATTTATTAAAAATGTTATCATAATTTGGGGCATTATTTCAGTGTCTAAAATAATATTTCTTTATTAATCTTCAAAGCTAACGTTTTTTCCCTCAAATACTAGTACCAAGAATAAATGACATAAGGTATTTATAATACATTGACCTAAAATTAGTATTCAGAAATTCATTGCCTTTCAGATTTACCATCTTTAATTTCAAGCCATACCTAAATGATCGTCATTTCAACAAATAATAGAAAAATGTGGCATAAGCATGTATTGCTCTTTCCCTAATTCCTCGCACCCCTCCCTATCAAGCATCATGCCCCCCTGTACCTTTACGCCTCACCTGAAGATGAGAAGTTGACAGTGCTGCAGTTGCCCATGTGATGATAAGCTCTTCGTAGGCGGTCAGTGATTATTGCAGGGTTTTCAGAGCTGTAATAACTAGCTTTTAACACTTATTTTCCCCTCCAGAATTTATAACAGTGAGAACCAGTTCCAAAGAGTTGGATCAAGGATAAGAAACACTATATATGCATGCTTTTTTTTGCATTTGATAGGAATTTGTGTTCTCATGTCTCCAATCAGATGCAAGTAAACCAGACTGAGATTACTTGGAAGCTATTATTGACTTCTGTGCACAACATTTGCAAATAAGTCTTCTTCTCATAGATCTAGACAGGGAGAGTGCAAAGTGAAAGCAGTGATTTGTGAGGTAATGTGCAGTTACGTTAGGCAGTAATAGAAAATATTTTAAAGTATTTGAAATAATAAAATTGCTTTGCATTGGGAACACACACATGAATAAAAGATGTTAGCAGGTGTCCTGCTAGTATGGAATCTCATGCTGTTGTATTTATTGGAAACATGCACACCATCAGCAGATTTATATTTGTAAAAAGTAATTGAAACAGAAGGTTTGAATAAAAAAATCAGCCTTAAAATCATGTAACACCTTTACAGTAAATTTCCAATTTAATAAAATTCAGTTTTTTGTATCAAATTATCCTTCGATCTTAGATTTTTTTTTATTGTTACTCTGAAAATCTTATTTGTTTTTCTTGGTATTTCAGATAGTTTTCTTTAAAGTACTTTATTACATAACATATAATACTTGCCTATTATATTTGATATTGGATAATTTGATAAAGGTTTTTTGTAGCATTTTTAATTTTTGGTGAACAGGGACTTAATGTTTAATATATCTCTGGGCTGTAATTTTTATAATTAGTAGCATACAATCTGGTAAAATCACATTGTTATAGTCAACATACAAACAAACATTTCCTTAATGTTTTGTGTTCACTAGTAAAATTGATTTCAATAACATAAATTACATTAGCACACAGTTTTAGCTGTCTGTGCTTATTTTCTTTTCAAATCTTTGATGTAGGGCTTAATTTTTAAGGATGTATTCTAAGGTTAGAGGATATTTGGTATGCATTTTGAATCTGGTAAATAAATGAATAGTCATCTAGAATGCAATTTGCTTTTCATTGAAAGTATTTTTTTGTTTTGTGTTGTTTTCTTTTGAGCTATTTTTATCCGTTTAATTCTTTTAACAGGTAAAATTTCAAGGCAAGATGCTCAAGTCTTAATTTATTTTGAGTCTGCTGTGGCTTCTCCAACATTTCTTATAAATTAAATAAATAAATTCCATTTATTGGTCTTCTAGCTTATCTTTTAACATCACGCTCATTTTCTACCCATCCTACTCCACCACCACCACCATCACTTACCCACCCCTGGTTCTCTACTAGCAGACACTTTTTTAGAACCTCACTATGCATCAAGCACTGGGGAGATAAAAACTAGATGTAACTTGGTCCCTGCCCTCACTGCAGTCACAACTTATACAACTAACACCTCTCTGGTGGCACTGCACACTCTGGTACGTGTCTTGGTTAGTGGCCTCCTCTCCTTCCACACAAAGGTTTAAAACCCTGGAGTCATATTAATTCCTTTTTTTTTTTTTTAAACTGTTTCTCACTACCTTCCACCATGACCTGCTTCCACGTGAGTCAGTCACCTAACCAGTCACCACTTCCAGTGATTATACCATTTCTTGCACCCCTTCCCCCTTTCCATCCCCACTGTCGCCATCCCACTGGAGGCCATCATTATCTTGTGTTCTATAATCTTTCATCTAGGGCATTTTGAAGGTATTACCAGAATCATTTTACTGACGCACAGCTTTAAAGGTGTTGCTCTCCACAAAAGCCTTTGATAGCTCCTTTTTGCCAAACTTCTATATATTGGTGCTAACCACCTTTTTAGCTGGAAGTTCTAGTACTCCCATTCATGTACACTGCCTCCTGTGGTGTTTGTTGTTTGTTTTTACCTGAATGCCTTTGCTCTTGCCTTTTCCTTCTGTTGAGAGTGTTTGTTCACCTTCTCTCTATACCTGTGCTATCCAGTGTAGAAGCCACATACGTCCATTGAGCATGTGGAATGTGGCTAGTCCAAATTGAGATGTACTGTAAGTGTAAAATACAAGGGTACTTCAAAAAGCTCATGGGAAGAGTTGTATTATCTTTTAATTCTATTTTTCCATGAACTTTTTGAAGTACGCTTGTACATACCAGATTTCAAAGTCTTAATATGTAAAAAAGAATAACATATATCATTAGTTTTTATATCAACTGCATGTTGAAATATTTTATTTTGGGGGGTGTTAAAAAGTTATGAATTGTACGTGTTCCTGTTTTTTTAATGAGACTATTAGAAAATTTAAAACTATACACCTCGCTCACTTTGTATTTCTGTTGGACAGTGCTGCTCTGTCCTCTCCAATTCTGCTTGGTTAAATCTGAGCTAGAATGCCTCTTTCACCAAGGCTTCCTGCATCTCTCTCCCTTTTGCATTGCAAGCTATAAGATTCATCTGATAATGATCACATAGCACTTATTTATTGTGTCTTGAATTACATTTATTTATCAGAGAATGATGTAGTACTGAGATAAAAGATCACAAATTGGAACCAAGCTGCCTGCATTGAAATCACAGTTCTGACATTTACTGACTTCATGACCTGAGGGAAGTCATTTAACCTTTCTGAGCTTTATTAAAAATGAAAAAAATAGAGATAATAATTGTACCTACCTTATAGAAGTACAAGAGTTAATATATGGAAAGCACTTAGAGAACAGTGCCTGGCACAAAGTACAATATAAGTGTTTTCCGTAACTACGGATACACTACTACCACTAAAACTACTACTATTTATTTCTACTGCTACTACTGTTATACAACTGACCTTCTTCTGAGTAAAGTCTCTGAGGGAAGATATAGTGACTTGTCTTTAGCATATAACACAGCATTAGGGCATAGGAAGTTCTCCTTCTGTGGTACTGATTAAATTGATTATGAACTTAGTTGATAGCATTGATTAAGTTGAATTTTCCTTGGGAAGTATTAAAGCCCAAAGTAATTCTTCTACCCACATTTAAAAAAAATAAGAATCCAGTATAGGGGTGAACTACCTGAACATTTAAGATTCTTTCACACTCCAAAAATCTTTATGAGGGCCGGCCCGTGGCTCACTCAGGAGAGTGAGGTACTGATAACACCAAGGCCACGGGTTCGGATCCCTATATAGGGATGGCCGGTTAGCTCACTTGGGTGAGTGTGGTGCTGACAGTGCCAAGTCAAGGGTTAAGATCCCCTTACCGGTCATCTTTAAAAAAAAAAACCTTTATGATACTGGTTCTTCATTCCATTTTTACTGTCCTTAGGTATATTTCCTAGGCAGCACTCACAAGGATACTTCCAAGACTGCTCTTCTCTCCTATTGCAAAAAGCATTTTAGACTCACTTCAGAATGTCTTATCTTCATGCTTTTACCATTTGTCTCTGCACTTTCAAGCCTCTGAAAATTATTCTGTTCATCATCCCTATGTTAGTGATAGTAGATACCTTTGCACTTTGCTATCTCAGAGTCATTTCCTTGCGACTTTCTGTTATGTTCCATTTACTTGTGATCTCATTTTATAAAAAGCATCATCATACAATTACAAGTTTTCATTCAAGGCTACCTGGAGAATGTGACTGTGTCTATAAGAGGAGATGGCTTAGTGCAGGAAGCATATTGTCAGTGTCTACACAGCATTGTGTCTTGGACCTTTAGCTATGATGAGCTATAATCATTAGGTGTGTTTTTACCAGCGAGGGTTTCTTCATTTACTTTTTTGATCAGAAATTGATTTTGTTGAAGCTGTTTGCTGAAGGAAATGTTTTCTGTAATTGGTGCTACGTACATAGATTGAAATGGAATATAAGTTGCAGTGATGTCACACTTTGTTTCAGTGAATTTAAGCACATTCTACATTAGCAGGTGGCAATCTGTGGCTCTGCCATCTCTTTTAGTATCTACAAACCTCTGCAGTTTTTCCTTGTGTCTTTTCTGTTTCCCCCGTGTTATTTCCAATTTCATCTTCTCTAAGGCTCATAATTCCACTTACTCTTCCACGCCTCCTTATCTCACCCTCTGCCCTGCATCGTATGAGTCAAGTACTACCAGTTACATTAGTGTTTACGTCCACTGGTGGCTGGCAGTGCTGCCCAATCCACTATTATACTCTGACTCTGTTTTCTTGCCCCTTACTTGTAGGTATTCAATTATTGTTGGTTGGATTGAAGTAAATTAAATCAAGCCTTCATCCTAGCAGACCTTACCACCCTACTTCCTGGCTGAAAGCATCACAAACACTTATGCACTTGCTATTTACATTGGTGGTCACAGACCAAATTTTTTCCTTTACTGGATTCTCTAAGATCATAGCCTAAAAACCTTTTGCATGTTGAAAAATTATTAATATTAACATTATTATATTAAGTTGATATGTTATCATTAATCAGTCATAAGCATTAATAATTAATAAAATTTTTAATTATTCCAAGTAATTATTGAAGATTATTCAGTTTAGCAGGTTTTAGGGGCAATAATGTATGATTCCTCTGTGCAAATACTTCACCTTTCTGAACCTCTACAAAGTAAACATATCAGCCCCTCCTTCTCTGAAGGTTGTTTTTATTTCTCACTGTCTTAGTCTGTTTCTGCTGCTGTAACAAAATTCCTGAGACTGGGTAACTTATAAACAATAGAAATGTATTACTCACAATTCTAGAGGCTGAGAAGTCCAGCATCAGGGTGCCAGCAGACTCAGTGTCTGGAGAAGGCCTGTTTCTCATAGATGTTGCCGTCTAGGTATTCTCCCGTGGCAGAAGGGAGGGAAGGGCAACAGAGAACGCTTCCGCCAACCTCAAGCCCATTCATGACTTGATCTCCTCCTGAAGGCCACACTTTTTAATACTGTAGCATTGCAGATTAAGTTTCAACATGAATTTTGGAGGGCATACCATCATTCAAACCATAGCATTCAGTGAAATAACATAGAAAAAGGGCTATAATTGTGTGACCCTTTGTGGGTCTTTATAGCTATGAACTGTCCAGGACTTGGTATCAAGCACCACTATAGTTATCTAAATATTCTTCACATTCTTCCAAACAATGACATAATCAGTGCTACCTTCAAAACATTGCATGATTTGGGACATGATGTGAAGTGTTAAAAATTGACAAGATTTTTTGTTTTCTCGCTGACTGAGCCAGTGGCTAGTGGTATTTATTAATGTTTCTAGTCTCACAGCATCCTATCTCTGTTTGCCTCATTTGGCACCACTGAAAATGCGTGTGATGAAAACCGGGCTTTCATGACTATCTTTTTGTTGGCTATTGGCACAGATATGTTATCTGGTGAGGATTTTTTTCTATATTTCTTTTCCTTGGCTAAAACCGTGAATGCATAAATAAAGCACTAGGAGTCTGAAATCCTAATCCCAGGGCTTCTCTTTTGTAAACTAGCTCTGTGATCATGGACAAGTGGCATTATCTTTAGCACCTGTGTTTCTTAACATGAGAGCAATAATCTAATAATGGAGGAATGAATGAGAAGATAAAGTGTAAGTATTTTTATTTAGTAGTTGCAGGGTCATAAGGTGGCAATTGTGTCACTAGATAAGAGTCTCAACCAAATCACTGTATGATGATGATACATGGTGGTCATTGTCTTTGAGAAAGGGGAACTTTTGAAACAAATGTGTTCTCCATCAGAAGGAAGGAGTTAATCATATAAAATCACAAATTCTGAAAACAGGCAACAAGGATCCAGATCCAGACCCTACTGTTTATTGCTGTGTGACCTCGAGCAGGCTACTTAACCTCTCTGTGCTTCTATTGCCATGTATATAAACTGAGGAAAATATTGCCTATCTCATTGGCTGCTCTGAGTATTAAATGAGTCAATATATGAGAAGCTACTAAAAGAGTACCTGGCACAGAGTAAGCACTCAATAGGTGTTAGCAATATTACTTATTAGTCTAGGTTCGGAGAGGCCGGTGTCAGAAAACGCCACAATATCAACCTGATAGTGAGCTAGTTCATGTGTGTTTTCTTCCCTACATGATGACTTTGGGGATTGTTGTAGTGTTCTGATGTTCCTTAATGGCTTAGTTCTTGAGTTCTAAAATGTTTCTTGGTTTAGGATCAGCCACCACCAGCATTAAAGTGATGTCCAGAATTCCAGCACTGTGGAACCAGACATGTGAGAAGAAAGGGCAGCAGGGTGCATCTGGAGCAGCTGTTGTGGCAAGAATGGAATTGGGTTACTCACACGCAGGAAGAGCCTGGAAGTGTTTTTTGTGTCAGCCAAGCATGTCTGAGGCAGTGCTGAGTGGCTGTGGGGAGCTGCAAAAGAACCGCAGCTGACAGGCCAGCCAGGTGTGGTGTGAGATGGGACAGAGTTGCTCTTTTTCAGGTAGACATTTGGGCCAAGTGTGGATCCAAAGGGCAGTGTTATAAAAAGTGACAGGACCTTCACCTGAAAGCTGTAGTGTTAATGCATAGACACATTTCATGCAAATGTCATATGGAAAGGGCTCTTGGCCACCTGCTGTCTCTGCCACAGCAGCTCTCATAGATGTTGACTATTGAGAACTTTGCTGAGAACATATTCATTTAACAATGGGACTTATCCCCTTCAAAAATAGGAGCAAGCAATTTTATCCTAGAATTAGAATGAAAACTTCTCTTTGTCTCCTCATAAATCTTGCTTCAAACTTCAAAGACTCCATCTTGTACCCCATTCTCCAAAATTTTAACTGAAAGTTGAGAATAAACTCAAATCATTTAAAATAAGCAATGACCCAGTCTTAACATTCTAGTTATTTTCAGAAATAGAAATTTAAGGTGAAGCAACTCTTTGTTAACTAATAACCTTTTTTTAAGTATTCACTTGAGAAATAATGTCATTGTGGTAAGCAGTAGAAGTCAGCTCTAGTATCCCATTTCTTAGCAGCATCTGTCTAGACTGTCCCCCAAGAGAAGCCTATCATTTACAGAGCCCTGTGAATCGCCACGTTCCCTTTCCCTGCCAGAGTTTAAAACCTTTGGGACTTTAAAATATTGAGATGGATATTAGTCAAAACAGGGAATAATCATTAATAGGTGAATGAAGCCTATTGCATGTTGAATTCATTTATTCATCTCTGTCTTTTATTCCAGTTCTCCCTAACACTTCACCTTTAATTCAGTGGGCACCTTTAATGAGCCTCAGCTATCTGTGAGGGTGCCATCTCATTGCTTCAGAGTGTAAGAATAGGAATGTGACCCCATCATTGTCCCCCAGGAATTTATGGTTTATTAGGAGGCATAAGATGAGGAAACAGACGTGAGAAGTGCCAAGCACATAGTAATAGAGATAGAAAGGAAGGACTGTGAATGAATTAAGACGCCAAGAGAAAATGAAGAAAGATTTCCTCAGAAAGGTGGGCCACAGAGAATGAATGGCATGGATAAGTGCTAGTAGACTTTTCAATGAGATTGCTTAGAGCAAAAGTATTTCGATTTGAATCGTACCGATGAGAATTGGTGATAATGGAAAGGTTGATAGAACTACATTTTGTAGAGCATCATATGCCCACTGTCCCTCAAACTCACCCTGGAGTGTCCCTGGGAGGACTTATCAAAAATCAGAACTGTGGGCTCAGTCAGTCACAATCCCAACAATAGTAAGTATTTTTGGCTTTGTAGACCATGCAGTTTCTATTGCAACTGTCACAAGTACTCAATTCTGCTGTTGTAGCAAAGGTAGCCACAAACATTATGTAAATGAATGGGTGTGGCCACATTCATAAAACCCTTTTTACAAAAAAAAAAGCAATGGCTGGATTTGGCACATGGACCTTAGTTTGCGCACCCCTGATGGGTAAACTGAATTTAGAATAAACTGAATTAAAACAACAACAACAAAATGAGTTCAATAGGGAATAAAGAAAATAGTTATAAATTATTCTACTGTATTTTGATTTAATGGATTTTATAATTTCTGTTACATAGATGTAGCTTCTAGTCTCTCTCACTCTCTCTCTCTCTCTCGTGTGTATTCCAGTTTGTATATTTTCATATTCAGTATTATCTATGATAATGCTATACAAATTGCTTTTTAGGATGGCATAAGACCTGAAATGTAATATCTCTGAGTGCCATTTCTTGATGACAACACTTTCATTGAAAGTAATAATTTTCCTAATTTCTTATTAATAATGGATTGGATATTAGAGTCAACTGCATTATGACCATATAATTCTGCAAATTATTCTTCCTGATACCTGATGTTTAGTCACCTTCCAGTTATGCTTTCCCATTAAAGAATGCTATGATCTGGGTTTGAGTCTTTAAAATTTTAATAAGTGGGGTTTTTTTCAAAGTTTAATTTTAAGAGATTCAAGAAACTTGCTCAACTTTGTAGTTTTTGCCCTGTCCTGATATTCGCTTAATTGGTTCTGCTAATGTAAAAGCCCTTTCAAATATGAAAAAATAAAGCAAGAGGGAAAAGTTGATTATTTCTGTAATTGGATTTTTTCTTGAATAAAATGATTTCACCCACTTTATCTTTCTGACTTAAGGGTGGGGGTGGGGGTCAGTTTTCTTTCACATTGTAGTCAAAAGCAGACAGAAGAAGGTATAGTCTGTTCCAAGGTATCAGAATGGCGTATTGGTTTTAGTTGTAATTAATTACTGATGCTGAATATACTCTGGCCCCTACTTTCATTCCCAAATCTAAATTTCCACTGTGTGCAAAATAATTCCATCCAGGAAAGAATTCTAATTACTTTAGTAATTATCGTCTTATCTCTAAATGGAATTCAGACATTTGGCAGTTATGAATGTTAGAAATGTTTCATTTCCTTTTCACCTTGAATAACAGAAAAATATGCATTACTGAATCCAGCTTCATTGAACCTTATAATTCATGTTACCATAGAAACAGAAAAACTCATATAAGAATCATGTTAACAGTACCATAGATAGTAAATACCTTCACTTTAACCAGCAATATCATTAAATGATTTTAATAACAGATGTGTAGAAATTCTGTGAAATTTAATATGGTTCCTTTTAGATATTGTAACAATATTATCCAGTATGCTTACTTTTAATTTTTAAAGCAATATCTTTGGTCTTATGTAAGGCTTTGTGCTTATTCCAAAATATTTGCTGTGGAATGCAAGCATAGTGTTACAGGATAAAAAAACTTACTTAATAAAGTATTTATTTAATTTTTAGTTAAGAGTGATGATTCATTTGATTTTTGCTTGAAGCCAAAGTATGTATTTTGGATTTATACCAGGTTTAGAAATGTAACATATGACACTAAATTCTTTGAAGTCATCTCTTCTGGTTGCTCTCTCCCACCCCTTTTTTTAGCCTGTTTGACAGCCACCGTTGAGTTTCAGAAACAATTTACCCATACAGTTGATCATTTTTACCACAAGTATTTAACAGTTTTTTTTTTGGCCAGTTTAAATTCTGATCTCTGAGAATATCAAGAAATTTGCAAAGCTTTAGCAAGTTATTGGCCATGTTATTCATTATTTCTTCCTTTCTTTGTGTCATATGTATTACCTTTTTTCCTTCAAGAAGGTAAAATTGTACTCAGTTTAAACTAAATGATTCACTGAGATTTTTAAAAATCTTATTAAAAGTAAATTTTTTACTCCCAAATTTTTCTCGAAGCCTTGAGAGGTTTTTTTGTTTTTGTTTTTTAAATTGCCTTTTTCACAAATTTAAAGTCTGGAGAAGCTTCTATTTCCCCACCCAAAGAGTTCTTAAAAATGTACATCACAGCTAATTCATTTTAGAAAGACATTATTAAAAAGGCAAAAGATAGCATCCATACACATTAGTCCAACTTCTAAGAGGTAATGCAATCTTCAGGTAGTGACAGTATCAAGGTTAGTAAAGTTGCCTTAACCGCTAGAGTTTATAGCTCAATTTTTTTCGTTTAAGACCAGGGTATAAAAATGTTACAGTCCAACAAGGGATGAACTACTCTGTTCCCAAATGACACTTCTTGATGGGGCCCCAAGTTTTCCACTTGAGGTGATGTTGAGTTTTTCTATTTCACTGACCCTTGGATGTTTCCCCAGATACACTGCTCTGATTCTCCATCTCTTTTGGCACAAAGGTGAATGGAAACTTTCTTTGAACAGTGCAGGCCACTGCAGTATAACCTCTGATATTTGAAAACACTGGTTCATATGTAACTGAACTTTCAGTGAGAATGCCCCATGGGCACTCATATTTCCTGATGCCACACGAAGTAAGAGTATAAGTGAATGCGAAGAAACTAGGCAGCGCTCTGTTTACAGGACAGCCAGTTCCTCAATATAGCTCATAAATCTGCGGAATCAGGTTATCCATATAAGGGGTTCATATAATTTGGACCCAGAGCCAGAATTCAGTACAGGTTACAGACAAATCATCAAGGCTGTGAGTCATCACAAAAACCACGAAGAGCCCTCTTAATGCACCAGAGTTCTTCATTGCTTCAGATCTCAATCCAAGATGTCACAGGAAATGGGAAATCAAATCCAAAAGGCTATTTTTGATTGTAAATATCACATGTAATTAATATGTTAATTGTATATCAGCATATAGATTTTTGCCTAATATTTGAAAACAGTTTCTTCAAACAAATAGGTTTAAACTTCTCTCTAAAAGCCAGAATTTACAGGTGTTTTGCTGTGCAAGAGATCACACCTGTTCATTAATAGATATACATTTATATTCTTATGCATTCAGTTTCCAGATAAATAGGGTTGGGGTTTTTCTATACCTATCTTCTTCTTGTTAATTTATAATTTATTACTTTACCCTAAGGGAATGTGGCTGTGTAAACGTGGTCTCATTAAAGTAACAGAATAAGAACATTGATGAGGTTGAGAGTTTTGATCAGGATCCTGTGAGGAAAGGAGACTACGCTAGTGTTTCTAATAGAAGATATTTAATATAGGAAATTGGTTGCGTGGATGTTGGACGACTAGAAAAACAAAAGCAGGGAGATGTGGTTAATACAGAAAGTATTAACTACTGTATGCAGCAGTTTACTGCCACTAGGGCCAGGGGAATAAGAAAGCATCTAGGGTGCATTACTAGAAGCTCAGAGGGAGAAGCTGCTGCCTTATAAGCAGGAAGGAACCACTTCCAGAGACACAGAAGCTTCTCCCCACATAATCCCTTCTGACCTCCTGTCCATATCTCCTTTCTCAAGACCTAACAGAAAGCCAATTGCCAAAGGAACCCGGGAAACTTACTTTTTGGACTTCTAGCTCCAGTATTACAGTATGGAATAGATGAGTGTGAGACTTTGAGACTGTAGGAATAACACCAGTTTTCATCTCTGAAATAATATAATAGACAGAGTGGAGACTCATTTTACTTTAGTGACTTTCTATTAGGTTAAAGTATATGAAATTTGTGATACCTGATTGTTTTCGATTTGCTAAAAAAAAGAAGGCAGTAGCATATGCTCAATTTACAGATTCTACTAAATCTACTACTGCAAAGATGATTATTTCAACTTAGATTAGTGAGATGAAGCTTACTTGCTCTGTTTTAAAAAAAATGTGTAATACACAGACTATGTCATTAGGTCAAAGATTACCTATTGTCCTATAATCCATTTTCCTAATATTTTTTGTTTAATCTAAAATCATTCACAGAAGTGTTTATTAATTTTATTTCGGTCACAGTAGGCTTTAAGAATCAGAAGAAAACTACAGCCACTTCCACCAGAAAAATACACATACAATTTTGTGTACAATTTTAGGGGGCTCACAGATACCTAGTAAATAAACCTTAGAGTAACATAAAAAGGCACAGTGTTGGCAAGACACTTCATTTATTTTGCATTCATTTAATCTTTATTCATCGTAAGCATGCCTACCTGAAATGGTATACTGTACGTATATATACTACCCTCTCATGAGTTTTTAGTAGGACAGTGATTCTAGTAGTGAATGACATAGTCAGAGAGAGGGTGGTAAGGATGGACAGACAAATGGACTGACATTTATTCATTTGAACAAACCAAAGAGAAAATTGTGTACAGAACTGCATCATTTTTAGCTTAACAAACTTCCAGAAACCAACTAAATGCTGGTATGATTCTTCATTAGGTATTTTAGGAATTTTATCATCTTGTCCTACAGCCAGAATATTACTCATGTCTAGAGCATTTTAGAATTTCTTACACTTTGCACATAAATCAACTCACCAAACAAATGTCACTGTCTTCCAATTTCAATTAATATTGTGATAAAATCAAAGTGATCATGTTATATAAACTCTTTAAGTGTCTCTTTATTTGAATTATATACTCTTCCTATAATTTTCTAATACTTATCTGTAGCAGCACATAACATGTGAGCAGAAATACGGGCCACATCCAGGCTCAGGGTAGTTGGTGCAGGTCTGTTTCTCACTTCCGTTAGTCCCCTAAGGAATGCAAAAGCCGCTTGACTTCTGTGTGCCTAAATGCTTTACATATGTCACTCCACTTTATCCTCCCAACATCCAGGAAGGGACAGGTTGTTATCTGTATTTTGTAGAAGAGGGGCCAGAGGCTCAGATCAGTAAGATAACTTGTGATAACACGGTTGGTAACTAACCATGGGCCCAGATCTGTCTGGGTCTAAATTCTGGTTTCTTTCTACTGACACTATTGCTGCTTCCTGTCTTTGAGCCATCTGTAAATAAAATAATTATGTCTACCTATTTCTTGATGAGTGATGATGATGATAATGATAAAAACAAGAATGAGGTGTCTTATGAAGTATAAATTTAGGTGATAGGGCTGGCCCGTGGCTCACTCGGGAGAGTGTGGTGCTGATAACACCAAGGCCGCGGGTTCGGATCCCATATAGGGATGGCCGGTTTGCTCACTGGCTGAGCGTGGTGCTGACACCACCAAGTCAAGGGTTAAGATCCCCTGACTGGTCATCTTTTAAAAAAATAAATAAATAAATAAAAATAAAAAAATTTAGGTGATAACCATTTAAATTTTAAATTGCCTCCGTATTCAGAGGGTAAGTAGTGGAAAGAGCTGAGATTGGATTGGAAGATTTGGGTTTGAATTCTGATTTCACCAGCAATAGCGTGATGACCTTTTGTAAATCACTTAACCTCTACAGACCACAGTTACCTACTCCTTAAAACGCAATTCCAAAACTACGGACAAGTTTTACTATATTGTAGTACATTGCTTCACAAATATTATTATTAATTAGTTTTCTGTGAATTTATCAGCCAATGCTTATAGTACATTAATGTGGTGAGCACATTAATGACACGGGTTAGAGATAAGACTGCCTTGATTAGAACCACACTAGTCTTTTTTTTTTTGTCTTAGCGACTCATTATGGCTTTTCAACCCTTACCTAAATGTTTTAATGCTTTTTCTGTTTTCAACCCAGGTCACTTAAGAGTTTTTTTCATAAAATTATGAGGATAAATTTAGAGCTACTGAAAAAAATCTTAAATTTGTTTGAAGATGTTGACTTGTTTCTTCTTAAATTTCCTCTTTCAGTATGAATAGAATGATTCCTAGTTGTCGTGTGATAGTACTTGGGAAATAGATCCAAGTTTTTCTTCTTCAAGTTCTTTGTAATTTCATGCTCTGAACATAATTCCTTTCAATCTTAGCTTTGCCTTTTGCCCCTATGTTATTTGTCCAAATCTAATTCTATGACTACACCCTGTCAGCTATTAAGACTTTCTAGAAGAATATATTATGGAGAATTCCTGCTTTCTCTCTGTCTTCAGAAAGTTTTTTTTTTTTTTTTTTTTTTTTTTTTACTTTTAACAGATGTATTGTGGGTATAATTTAAGATAACATACAATGTTCACCCAATGTAAGTGTATAGTTTGAAGATTTTTAGGAAATTTACACAGTTATGCAACTATTATCACAATTCAGTTTTAGAATGCTTTTATTATGTCAAAAAGTTTCTTAGTGCCTATTTGCAGTCAGTCCCTGCTCCCACCCTCTGTCCCAGGCAACCCTGATCTGCTTTCTGTCACTTCTAAGCTGTGCTTCTTCTAGAAGTCTCATATAAATAGAGTCACACAATAATCTTTTGTTTCTTCCTTCTGTAACTTAAAAATGTTTTTGAGATTCATCCATGTTGATACATGTATCAGTAGTTCTCTTTTATTTTAAGTAAATTTCCATTGTATGGATATGCCACATTTTGTTTATTCATTCAGCAGTTGATGGACATTTGGACTGTTTCCAGTTTGGAACTATTATGAAGAATGCCACTATGACAGTCCACCTACAAGTCTTTGTGTGTGGATATATGTTTTCATTTCTCTTGGGTAGATAACTAGGAGTAGGCTCTCTGGATCATAGGAAGTGTATGTTTAACTTTTTAAGAAACTGCCAAACTGTTTTCCAAAGTGACTGCACTATTTTAAATTCCCACTGACAATGGATAAGGGTTTCAGTTTCTTTATATGCATGCCAACATCTGTCATTTTTCAGGCATTTTTAAAAACAGCTATTCTAATGGATGTGTAGTATCTCATATGGTTTTAACATGCATCTGCCTGACTACTAATGAAGTTGAGCAACTTTTTATGCACACGTTAACTCTTCATATATCTTCTTTAGTGAAGTATTGGTTAAAATCTATTGCCCATTGTGTGATTTTGTTTTTGTCATCTTCTTAGTGAGCTGTGAGAGTTCTTAATATATCTTGGATGCAAGTGTTTTTATCACATATATGATTTGCAAATATTTTCTCCCAATCTGTGGCATGTCTTTTTATTTTCTTAACGTTGTCTTTTAAATAAATCCAGTTTATGAGTTTATCCAATTTTTCTTTTTCAAATTATGCTTCTTTTTCAGATTATGTATCGGTGTTATAGCTAAGAAATCTTTGCCTAACCCAGGGCCACAAAGATTTTCTCCTATATTTTCTTCTAGAAGTTGAATAACTCCAGCTCATACATTTAGGTCTATGATGAAATATTGAAATATTTTTTGAGTATAATGTAAGGTAAGGGTGTAATAAGTTTGTTTGTTTTGCATATGATGTTCAATTGTTCTAGCACCATTTATTGAAAACACTTTGTCTTCTGCCCTCATTGAATGCCCTTGGCATTTTGTTGAAAACTATTTAACCATAAACATATGGGTATATTTTTGGACTCTCTATGTTGTTCCATTCGTTTATCTTTATACTAACACCACACTGTGTTGATTACTGTAGCTTTATAGTAAGTCTTTAAATCAGGTTCATTTATTCCACCAACTTTTTTCTTTTTCAAAATCGTTTGGCTTTTCCAAGTTCTTTGTACTTCCATATAAATTTTAGGACCAGCTTTTCAGTTTCTACAGAAAAACGTGGTAGTATTTTGATAGCAGTTGCACTGAATCTATATATCAATTTGGAGAGGCTTGCCATCTTAACAGTATTGAACCTTCCAATCCATGAAAAATGATTTATTTTTTCTATTTATTTAGATCTTCTTTAATTTCTCTCAGCAAATTTTTATTTTAATTTGTTTGGCTAGCCGGTAGAGGGTTCAAACCTCCAACCTTGGTGTTATCACCTTAGTGTTACCATGTTCTAACTAACTGAGCTAACCAACCAGCCCCTCTCAGCAAATTTTAAGAATATTTCTTTAATTTCTCTCAGTTTTTAGCTCTTTTACTTTTCTTTCTTAATTTATTTCTAAGTATTTTTATGCTATTGTGAATGAAATTTTCTTGATTTCATTTTCAGATTGTTCATTACTAATATATGAAAATACAGTTGATTTTTTGTATATTAATCTTGTACTCTGCAGCTTTGCTAAACTTCTTCTAGCATATTTGTTAGATTTCCTTATATTTTCTACATATAAGATCATGGTACCTGCAGAGAGGACTGTTTACTTCTTCCTTTCCCACATATATGCCTTTAATTTCTATTGCTTGCTCTCCTACACTGACTAGATCCTCCAGTAATATGTTGAATTGAAAAAGTAAGGACAGAAATCCTTGCCTTATTACTAACCTTAGTGGAAAAGCATTCTTTCACCAATAAATATATTAGCTTTAGGTTTTTCATACCTGCTTTTCATAAGGTTGAGGTGGTTTCCTTCTATTCCTTGTTTACTGGGAGTTTTTATCATGAATAGGTGTTTGATTTGTCAGCTGAGTTTTTTGCATCTTTTAAGATCACCATGAGGTTTTTATTTTATCCTTTATTCTTTTAATATGGCATATTACATTCACTGATATTTGCATGTCAAACCAGCTTTGCATTCCTGGGGTTAGAAATGTGATCATGATGTACAGCCTTCTCTATATGTTGTTGGGTATAGTTTGCTGATATTTTGTTGGAAATTTTTGTCTCAGTTTTTATGAGACATATTGGTCTAGAGTTTATTACTAATCTCTTCCTCTAATTTTCATAAGAGGGTAATGCTGGACTTGTAAAATGAGTTCCTTTCTCATTTATCTTTGAAATAGTTTCTGTAAAATTCATTTTATTCTTTTTTAAATGTTTGATAGAGTTCACCATGGACCCATCTGTGCCTGGGTTGTTTTCTTTTGTGTTGTTTTGTTTTGGTGGCAAGATTTTAAATTACATATTCAATTTTTGTAATAGAGAAAAAGGATGTTCAGATTTTCTCTTTCCTTTTGAGTTCATTTTTATAATTTATATTTTTCAAAGATTCTCTGAATTTATTTGTATAAAGTTACTCATAATATACTCCCCGTAACCTCTTAATGTTGGTAGTATCTGTAGTGATGTCCTCTCCTTCCTACCTGAAGTTGGTCATTTGTATCTTCTTTTTTCTTCTCAGCATAGCTAGTACTTTAGTAATTATATTGATATTTTCAAAGAGGCACCTTTTAAAACTTTTACTGATTTTTCTCTGTTGTTTTCTATTTCACTGATTTTTCCTCTTACCTTTATTACTTCCTTTCTTTATCTTACTTTGGTTTTGAATTGCTACTTTATTTTAGTTCCTTGTGGTGAAAGCTTAGGTTGTTGACTTTATATCTCTTACACAGACATTTAAATCTATAAATTTTTCTAGGGATGGCCCATGGCTCACTTGGGAGAGTATGGTGCTGATAACACCAAGGGTTCAGATCCTTATATAGGGATGGCCAGTTGGCTCACTTGGGAGAGCGTGGTGCTGATGCCACCAAGTCAAGGGTTAAGATCCCCTTACCCTTTTTAAAATAAATAGGGTAAAAATAAATAAATAAAATAAATAAGTCTATAAATTTTTCTCTAAGCACTGCTTTAGCAGCATGCCATATATTTAGATATGTTATGTTTTCATTTTCATTTAGTTCAATATATTTTTCTTTTCCACCTGCTTCTAGTTTACTTTTCCCAAAAGTATTGAATAATTTTCCTGGAGTAAATTTCCATAGAACTGAAAAATGTGTCCTTTAGTCATGAGTTTTGTATGTGCCTAATAATTTTGATAGGTCTAATCCTTTGCTGATCATTTTTATCTTTTTCTTTTGAGATAAAATAGGATGTGTGTTAGTCATTCTTTGATCACATGTGGAATTTGAAGCTCATAATTTATTTATCCAAAGAATGAAGCAGAATGATCCTTTTTTATATTTTTGTGAGTGAAACACCAAATTGCAGTGAAAATCTTGAGATGAGTTAAAGTACAGCATTTTAAGTAGTATTTCAAATGTTCAAAGTATGTATATGGGATGTTATGTGTGTATTTTTATTCAAAGTAAAATAATTAACTCTTAAAATATTTAGATTTCTTCAGTCCTAGCCTAAAGCTAGCAAATAGTTTGTACTCTCTTTACATGTTCCTAATAGATTTTCATACTGATCATAGCACTCCTCTGACAAAGTCAGATGCATAATTGGAATTTTTCTTATTCCATTCCCAAGTTATTTAATAAAACCATTTTGCCAATAAGTATGAGACAGAAAAAATAATGGGTCAAAATTTCTCTGTTATTTAAGCTTTAATAGAACATTTTCATTTTCATCTTTCTTTTAGAATTATTGTCTAAAGTTTCTATGAAAATAAATATAGAAAGTCTTTAGAATTAAGAATATGTACTACTTAGTAATTACAGGCATTACATTCACAGCTTTAATAAATTTATGGAAATGATCATTTAAAACTTTTTAGTATTTTGAAAATTCATAGCATCTCAAAAATAGCATTTACCCAGAATTTGCATCTTAAATACTTGTACTGATATTCTATTTTGTACCCCTTATAATTTCCTTCTAGCCAATCAAATCATATGCTATTAATTTAGAGTTTGTTCCACTTAAAACTTCTTTGATTTTCCCATATATGGAAGAGAATTATTTAGTAGGCAAATTAACAGTATAAATGAGATTTTAGTTGGCTCACCTCAGGGCCAAATTATTTTCAAGAATGTAAGTAACATCATTTTCACATATCAAATTAATATATAGATGAGCCTCATCTAACATTCAAGTGCGGTCTCTACTTTAAAAACATTTTTTAAGTAATCGGTTTATAATCATACATACTTTGAAGCCAACTAAACTATTTTTACTTTTAAATATTGATTAGTATAACTCACTAATTTATAGTGACCCAACTCCTCCGCTGGATTAGTCAAATTTTTGTATAGATTATCAAATCTATCCATGCACTGAACATTCCTTTCTTAATGACTCCTATAAAGGTTTGTCTTTTCCTTTTCACTGTGGCCAAAGTAAGCAGGTGTTGTATAATACTGAGCTCAAATACAATGGATCAACAAGGATAGAGGGAAAAATCAGTAAGGTACTTTCCTTTGGGAATACCCCACAATCTAGTGCCAATTTCATTTCAGTTTGTAGCTTAGGACAATAACCAATGGTCTGTTTCTGCAGTATTTCACAGGCAGTTTCTGAGATGGTTTTTAAAAAATTTTTCTAGGGGAGATGGACTGTTCTCTTATTATCTGCTGTGATGCATTACTTCTATTTTTAGTTGTAGATTTCTTTTGATCAGAACTAGTTAAAAGGCTAGTGGAAAAATAGCTAATTAAAATTTATTCACATAATTTTTTTGTTTTATACGCGTTAGTCTAGAAAAATGGTCGTTTTATCTATGGCTTGCTATAAAAGCATATGATTTTTATGATTTTTCAAATGTAATTTTGATAATTACCCTTAAAGAAGAAAAATCATGTCTATATCACTAAAAATTATAAAAATTTAAAAACATATTGTTTCCTTTTTCTGTATGAATATCGTGTGTGTGTGTGTGTGTGTGTGTGTGTGTGTGTGTGTGTGTGTGGGTGGGTGGGTGGGTGGCCAGTATGGGGATTTGAACCCTTGACCTTGGTGTTATAACACTATGCTCTAACCAACTGAACTAACCAAGCAGCCCTCTTTTTCTGTTTATCATCACAAAGAAAAGTTCCAGTCCTTGTAATTTATCTCAGTAGTTAAGGTTCAGCCAAACTTAATAGCTAGGTGAGGCCAAGTAAAAATCAGAAATGAAATATTTTGTAAAGTAAATTTGTGATGCTTCTTTCACACAGACATTAAGTTTTATGCAAACAAAGTATGGAAAGCTGTTGTTTTTATGAAGCTGTCTATTCACTAACTGACTTTTTTCATTGATGCATTCTTTGTTCTCTCTTATGCGTCAGAATATCCCATATATCTTAATTAGATAAGCTGTTTTATTCCTTCATATAAAACTGCATCTAGGTAATAGGAAAATTGACTAGGTTTTTATTTTATGATTTTAAAATGATTGGGGCTATTTTTGTTTGTGGATTCAGAATAATACTGGATTTTCGAATACTGTTAATGTCATCCTGTTGTTGTTGTACTGTTAAAATACAATAGGACCTTTTAACATACTTATGGAGGAACTGAATGGCCAGAAAGAAATGACTTCTAAGATGCTAACATTTGGGCTTATCAAAAACAGTGGCAGCTTGCTACTCAATCACTCTATGATAAAAAGCTTTTAGTGCTTTGGTCTTAAACATGAAAGAGCAAGAACAATTACTATTTATTGATAGAATATCTCAGCCACAAATAAAAGCAACCAAAATACAAGAACCTGGAAGAAATGGACACAATTGCAGAGAGCAGAAGAAAAATTGCAAAAAAAACCCTTTAATTGCTATCTTCAGATAAAAATAAGAGATGTTGCATCTGTAAAACAAGAACAGGATGCTGTGAAAATGAAAATTGGTGAATGTGAAAGAGCTCTGAGAAATTTAAACTATAATATTGAATTAATTTTTTTAATAGATGAATTGGAAGACATGCTTAAGTAAATTTTCCAGAAAATAGAACAAAAGGACAAAGATGTAAAATAAAAGAGAAAAAGCTTAGAGAGGCAATCCAGTAGTTTCAACATTCAAAGGAGAGAAATCCCCAAGAGAAAAATTGTTAAAGAAATAATACAAGAAAATTTCCTAAATCTGTAGACCATGAGAGCCCAGACTGTACCTTGCACAAAGACTTAAAGACCCAATCCAAGGCATATTATCATGAAATTTAAAAAATTGAGAATAAAATTAATATCCTAAAAGCTTTGAAAAAGAGAGTGGTGTGGGCACATTTAAAGCAGTGTGAATCAGAGTGAACCTGTACATCTATCACCAGCTTAAAAAATAGGGACAATGCAAAATTCTAATGGATAATATTTTTCAACATGGAGTGCCATATACTACCATACTGTCACTTGATTGGCTTAAGATGTGTTCAGAACACAGAAACATTTCCTTGGCACCCTTTCTGGTAAAGCTTCTGAAGACACAGTCCAGCAGAATGAGGGAGCTAAGAATTCAAAAGACATAGGATCCAGAAAAAAGGGGATTGAAAAAAAGGATACCAAAGAGCAACGTTCAAGGATGACAGCTATTTCATTGTATAAGCAACACACACCTGAAGGAAGGAGTGGCATTTCCAGAAAAAACAAAGGACCTGGTTAATTATACAATATATTGAGTGTTTAGAAAATAGTAGTGGTTTTTGATAGGTCTGGTGGAGCTTCTGGAAGCATTAGCATAGGTACATAGAATATTAAGCAAATTTTTAAAAAGTTAACTCTAGGAAAAATTAAATGTTGTGGGGAAGAAACAGTTGGCTCTTTACCAGTTATACCAATGGAAGTATTATTAATTGAACTGAAAATTGTTCAGTGATTATGTTGGGACGATAGGGATAGAGTAGCTCAAGAGCTAAATCCTCATTCACCATAATAGAGAAGTCAGTAAATACTGCCTAAAAATCATTAAATCTAGAAATAGCAGATTAAGCATCTATTTTTAAATATGCAGGAAGGAACAAAGAAACATATAAAAGAATTAAAAATGAGTGTCTCTGAGGATGACATGGGGCCGCTGTTTTTCATTATAAACTTTTAGTATTTAGGGCTCTTTAAAACTATTTGCAGGTGTCCCTTTCCTAAAAATAAATTTTAGATACAAAAAATGATATTTAAAATGTCAGGGAAATAAAATAATTATGGCTCGTAGTCAACTTTTCATATTTTTGTCTTGTTGTTTTCTAGAGTTCCTGGAATAACTATTGCTACAGATATCATCTGTGGTTTTCCTGGAGAAACAGATCAGGATTTTCAAGAAACAGTAAAACTTGTTGAAGAGTACAAATTTCCAAGCCTCTTTATTAACCAGTTTTACCCAAGACCAGGAACTCCTGCTGCAAAAATGGAACAAGTTCCAGCACAAGTGGTAAGATCTTTTTTCTTGCAAGGTATCTCTTGCCAATAGCTATAAAAATGCAGCTTGTTGCCTACCTTAACACAACTTGCTCATGGTATAACCCTTAAATTACAAAGTATGGGGAGATTTCCAAGTTGGAGTCTCAGGGGTCATGGGACCTTGGATGAGTTAAATCATCTTAAAATATAATCAGTTACCTTCTTCTTCTTTTGAAGAGCAAGATTCAGATGACTTTGGGGAAAAAAAATTAATCTAGTATTTACCTGTGTGTATAAGATAAATCTTTGGATGTTTTAAAATAAGACAATATTTAACTATCTGTGAGTAAATGAGACTTTATATTTATTCTGCTTCTTAAGAGGCCTTTTTCATAACTGATTACTTATTGAGGGTTCCATGGTTTTCCTCCTTTTTCTGCGGGATAGATTTGATGCTATTTATCTTTCTATCTTTTTATCTATATATTTTTTTCAGATGTATGTTTCTTTCACAATGAGCCTCAATTAATTTTATTATTTCATGTTCATAGACTTGTTAGACTTATTCTAATAAGATGACTCAAAATAAATTTCAATAAGTTTGAGAATCCAGTAAAGGCAAATTGTTTCCCAGAATGCCCCAGAAATTAATGGATTTAAAACAAATATTGATTTTTACATTCCTTGTCTGAATATGGAAAAATGTAAAATAAGCCTTAAGAGGAAGTAGAATTTTATTTATCTGAAAATTTTCTATATTGTTTTTAATAACTAGAAAAAATTGTACAGTGTTATTAACTTAACTCAAATACTTTCATGAATAAATATGAGAAGGAATAACCTGGAGCTTTTTGTTGTTTTCCTATTATGCCATATGTGAATATCAAACACAACATATATATTTTAGTGTAATTTTAATGTAGTAGAACTTATCAACATTTGGTTGAAAAAAATATATATATATTTAAGTCAGTTGTAAAACCAAAGTGAATGTCATTATTTATTTTTCCAAAATTTTCTTTGTTTTTAATTTCACAAGTTTCAGTGTATATAAGAGAAAGAAAATATTTTGCAGAGATACCATTTAGTTTTGTTTCTAATTTAGTCAATGAAAAAAGCAGATTATAATCACCACAGATAATTAACTTACCACAAATAGAAAAACAAGTCAACTTAATTCACTCTTTTATATTCAAATTGTTTATTATTGAGGCATAGCAAAATAAAAAAAAACAAAAAGTACAGCAAAATTTACTCTTTTTAGTGTAAAGTTCTGTGAATTTTGGTAAATGCATACAGTAATATAACCTACTGTATACAATCAAGATACAGAACAGTTCCCCCCCCCGTACCCCCCCCCAAATTCCTTCTTATCCTTTTGTAGACATCTTCTCCCTCCATCCCCAGCTCCTGGCAACTATTGTCCTTATACATAGTTCAATATTTTTTTTTAACTTTAATTTTTCTTTAACAAAAATGTTTTTTGAACCATAACATACCTACAGAAAAGTACACAGCTGTTCATTTTCATAAGGTGATTTTCAGCATCCCATGTAACCAGCAGTCAGAACAAGAAACAGAACATTACCAGTGCTGCAAAGGTCCCTGTTACACCTTCCTTTTCCTCACCTTTCTCATTCCCCAAAGGAAAACAGGATTCCTCATTCTAACACCATATATTAGTTTGGCCTGTTTTTAAACTTGGTATAAACGGAAGGATTTATCATTGTTTGAATGTTTGGAATTTGGATTGGGGGGGTTATTTTGTTTTTGTTGTTTTCATGCCTAACATTATATTGGTGAAACTAGTCTATATTTTTAAAAGTAGCTGTAGTTCATCCATTTTATCGGTATATAGTGTTCCATGGCATACATTATATCACAGTTTATCCATCCTACCGTTAAAGGGGAATTGGATATTTTCAACATCCCAATATTGATATTACTACTAACATAGCTATCAATATTCTTGTTTTTATCTTTTGTTTTACTTATGTGGTAAACATTTCCATGGGTGTTTAGCAAGGAGTATATTAGCTGAGTCATAGGAAATGCAATTGATCTGTTTTACTAGAGACTGCCAAATAATTTTCCCAAATCGTTTCATAAATTTACAGTCCCAAGAGCGATGTGAAAATTCTAGAAGCTCCATACCCTTGCCAGCACTTGGTATTGTTATGATTTTAATGTTAGCCAGTCTGATGGGAATGTAATGTAATCTAATTGTGGTTTTTATATTTCCCTGTTAATTAATGATATTGAGTGCCTTCTATATGTTTATTGGCTATTTGGATATTCTTCTCTATGAAATGCCTGTTCAAATCTTTTGCCATTTATCTGTTGGCTTGCCAGTTTGATTTGTTCCCTGCTCCCCTGATTTATAGGAGTTATTTATGTATTCTGCAACAGATCCTTTGTAGGTCATGGTCTTTTCCCTCTCTTCCTTGTGCCTTGTGCATTGTTAATTTTAATGTAGTAGAACTTATCAATAGTTTCTTTTTTGTGTTAGTGCTTTTTGTATCTTGTTGAACAAATGTTTACTTCTCTGTACCATCATGTACTGTTATAGAAATTTTATCATCTTGCTCTTTACCCTTAGATCTACAGTCTGACTGAATCTTAGTTAAGGTATGAGGGATGTTTGGGATGGGAGGAAAGTTCAAGACTGTTTTTTGGTTTTTCTCCATAAAGGTATCCATTTGAGTCAATGCCATTTATTGAAAATTTCATTCTTTCCTCACTCTTCTGCCTGGTCACCTTTGTCATAAATAAAGTGTCTATACATGTGAGGGTCTGCCCTGGAACTTCATTCTTACTTTTTTTTTTTTTTTTAATCTGTTTGTCAAACTTTCCACCGATACAGGAAGTTAATTATTATCACTTTTAATCAGACTTGATATTGGTGATATGAGTATTTCAACTCTTTTTTTCTTGAAAATTATCTTAACTATTCTTGTTTCTTTGCTTTTCTAAATTTGTCAAGTTTCACCAAAAATCCTCATGGCATTTTGATTAAGATCGAATTGATTCTACAGATCATTTGGGGGGAAATTGACATTGTAATAATATCAAGTTTTCTATCATTGAATGTAATATATCGCTTCATTTCTTTTGCTCTTCTCTAACTTCTGTCAAAAATGATTTAAAGTGTTTTGTATACAAGTCTGGCGTATCATTTATTAAGTTTATTCCTACAGTGTGTTTGTTCTCTTTGATTCTATTAAAATGATTTATTTTAATTTTTTTATTGTTACTGCACAGAAATATGATGGACTTAAATATATTTTTTTCCCATATAATTCACTTACTCTGGTAGTTTTTTTGTAGTTTTTTTTTTCAGATTTTATTTTTTATTTTTATTTTTGACAGGTAAGGGGATTGCAACCCTCAGCATGGTGTGGTCTGCACCACACTCAGCCAGTGAGCACACCGGCCACCCCCATATAGGATCTGAACCCACGGCCTCGGCGCTACCAGCGCCACACTCTCCCAAGTGAGCCACAGGCCGGCCCTCAGATTTTCTTTATATGCAATTATGTCATCTGATCATTACAGTTTTACTTTTTCCTTTCTAGTAGTCATAACTTTTATTTCTTTTTCTCGTCTTATTGTACCAGCTAGAACTTTGGTACACTGTTGAATAGAATTGGACATAACTGTCTTCTTTCATACTCAAAAGGAGAGTTTGCAGAATTTCACCATTAAGTGTAAAAGTTAGCTGTAGTTTGAGGATTAGGAAAGTTCCTTTCTATTCCTAATCTTCCTGGGTATGTGTGTGTGTTTGTGTGTATGTGTATATGTGTTTTAATCATAAATGGAATTGAAGTTTATCACCAGCTTTCTCTCCATCTATTGAAATAATGATATGGTTTGTTTTTGTTTTGTCTGCTGATATTGTGAACTAACTACATTGAATGGTTTTCAGATGTTAAATCAACCTTGCATTCCTAGGATAAAATTCACTTGTAGTACTATTGTTATAGTATTTGTTGATTTTGTAATATTTTGTGAAGACATTTTGCATTTTTGTTCATGGAGGATATTGATCTACAGTTTTTTAATAATATCTTCTTAATTTTGGTATCAGAGTAACATTGCCTTCATAGAATGAATTGGGAAGTATTTCTTCCTCCACATTTTTCAGGAAGAGTTTGTATAGAATTACTATTATTTCTTCCTTAAATATGTAATAGAATTGCCCAATGTGGTGAGCAGAATTCTAAGTTGGTCCCCCAAATTTTCTCATTCCTCTCTCACCTGAAAGTGATTTATCACCAAATCACTACATCATCCCTGGGATTGTGAATTTGATATTTACTGTACCCTCTGATCTCTCGGTACTGCCCTTTTGAGGTTTTTTTTTTTAATGAAAGATAACAGCTCTTGTTTGCAGCTAGCTGAGTTGTTTTCTCAGCCTGATCCTAACACTAGCATGTTAGGGGTCCAACAGCCTGTCTTTATTTTTTGCTGTCTCTGCCCCTTATAGTCTACACTGGCAGTGGTTTTGTTTGGTTTTGGTTTTGGTTTTTTTAGCTGAAATAGTTTTCTCAAGAATTTTATGGATCTTTCCTGGATTCCACTGGAATTTACTCCATTAGACAAAAGCTGCATCCACAGATCTTTATGAGATAATTCCTTCTCTACCTTAGCCTCCTGCTGAGAATACTTTCCTCTGATTTATTTTGCTTAGGATTCTTGGTGCATTTTACCTCATCTCTTTCCTAAGGCTTGGAAACCTCAGTTGTTCTCTCTCCAGATATTTCTCTTGCTCTATTCTTTCTTATCCCTTTCTCTGTGATTTCAGTTATACATGCTAGATATTTTCATTATGTGCCTGATATGTCCTTTTCTATACTTTTCATTCTTTGTTTTCTGTGTTTCTATCTGGATATGTTCTCTTCCCCTGTTTTCTAGTTTCTTGATATTCATGATTGTCACTGGGCCAACAGCAGCAGTGATATTGTGTGGCCCCTGAGCTGCAGCACTGGTATCACCCATGAGGTGCTAGAAATGCAGACTCACACCCCACCCTAGACCCGCTCACTCATAGTCTGCACCTCCAGGTGATTTGTGTATACATTAAAATTTGTGAAGCACTGCTTTAGCTCACTAATCCTTTCCTCGTCTGTTTTTAATTTACTGTCAAACCCATCTATGGAATTTCTAATTTTTTTAAATTTTTACTTCTAGAATAACAATTTCATTCTTTTTCATAGATTTTAGTGTTCCAATTAAATTCTTCATATTTTCCTTTATATTAAATTTTTTAAAAATTATATTTCTTAAATAATTTATTTCTTAAACTCCATTCGGAATTCTTCAATATCTGAATCTAATGATTTGTTTCTGTTGTCTTTTTTTTTTTTGCTTTTTGTTTTTTTCTTGATTCTGGTGATTTGTCTTCTCTCTCCATGTACCTGGTAATTTTTTATTGAGTGATGATCACTATGTATAAAACAAAACACCAAACCCCTATAGATTCTAGAGTATAACGTATCTTCTTTCAGGGAGGATTTATTTTTGCTTCTGCTAGGTGCTTAGGTAAAAACTGATTATTTTTTCTGTCTGAGATTGGTTTTTAAAACTATGTTTCAGTCTTTCTGAGTATTGGTGTATTTCTGGCTTCCCCTTTTTGAATGTAGCCAGTGGTGTGCTGGTGTTTTAATGACTGGCTCTCAGGGGAAGGGGTTCTGACTTGTGATGTTTGCCAGTTCCCATAATGTAAATACTTCCACTCTTGCCAATTTCAAACTACTGATGTGATATGACTGAACACAGAATTGAGAAGAGATACGCAGTCAGCTTTTGTGAACTGGTACAAGCCAGATCTACCATAGCACCAAGTATAGGTCTTCTGGGTCCCAGCTGAAATTCTGTGGTGATTACCAGGGCCTTTTCTTCATGGCAGGTCTTCAACTCTGACTTTTGTCTCCCCAGGCTCATGAGAATGCATGAGGCTCTTCACAGTTCCTCAGCCTCTTAGCTTTTGCTTGGCTGCTCAGCGTCCCAACCACTACTCACAGATTGATAAATGCGTAGAAGGAAAAAGTGGCTTCAAATATTGAGCTCTCCTCTACGGACTCTCTTGCTGGGATCTTTATGCCTCGGGTTCTCACTGCCTTGGTACCTTTTTGATGTTCAAATAGTACATATTGTACATTTTATTCACCTTTTCTAATTGTTCTTGGCAAGAACATTGGTCTGATACAAGCTGGTTTTCCTTAGAAGCATAACTCATTGCATAAAAGCAGCTTTCAAATGCCTTTTTTATCTTGTCTTTTATCTTCTAAACACAGCCCCTTAGCATCTTCCTCACATTTCTAGACTTCTGTCACCCAGTCATGGCATAGCAGAACCTTTTTTTTTAAGACTTTTTTTTTCTAAAAAGACTTTATTTTTTAAAGCAGTTTTAGGTTCACAGCAAAATTGAGGAGAAAGTACATGGAGTTCCCATATACCCCCTGCCCCCACACATGCATAGCCTCCCCCACTATCAACATCCCCCACCAGAGTTGTAAATTTGTTACAATCAATGAAGCTACATTGACATATCATTTTCACCCGAAGCCCATAGTTTACATTAGGGTTCACTCTCAGTGATATATATTCTCTGGGTTTTGACAATTATGTAATAACATGCATCCACCATTATAGTATCATCAGAGTAGTTTTACTGCCCTAAAAATCCTCTATGTCCTGCCTATTCATCCCTCCTTCCCCTGAATTCCTGGCAACTACTGATCTTTTTATTGTCTCTATAGTTTGCCTTTTCCAGACTGTCATCTATCTGGAAACATACAGGGTGTAGCCTTTTCAGATTAGCCTCTTTCGCTTAGTAAGGTACCTTTAAGATTCCTCTGTCTTTCCATGGCTTAATAGCTCATTTCATTTTAGTGCTGGATAATATTCCATTGTCTGGACATACACCACAGCTTATTTATCCATTTACCTACTGAAAGATACCTGGGTTGCTTCCAAGTTTTGGTAATTATGACTAAAGCTGCCATAAACATCCATGTGCAGGTTTTTATGCAGACGTAAGTTTTCGGCTCATTTGGGTAAATACCAAGGGACACAATTGCTGGATTATGTAGTAAGAGTATGTTTAGTTTTGTAAGAAACTACCATGTGGTCTTTTAGAGGGACTGCACCATTTTGCATTCCCACCATCGATGAATGAGAGTTCCTCTTGCTCCTCCACATCCTCGTCAACATTTGGTGGTGTCAGTGTTTTGGATTTTGGCCATTGTAGTAGGTGTATAATGGTATCTCATTGTAGTCTTAATTTGCCTTTTGTTAATGACATATGTTAAGCATCTTTTCATATGATTATTTGCCATCCGTGTATATTCTTTAGTGAGATGTCCAGATATTTTGCCTATTTTTTAATCATGCTGTTTTTTTTCTTATTATTGAGTTCTAAGAGTTCTTTGTATATTTTTGGTAGCAATCCTTTATTAGGAAGAAGATATGTGTTTCACAAATTTCTCCCAGTCTTTGCCTTGCTTTCTCATTCTTGAGAAGCAGAATCATTTTTGTTTATTATTAAGTGCTTATTGGAAAAGTTAACTTTCCAGTACATTCCAATCTGAAGCAATAACTTTAGGTTCAGGGTTGTCCTAGGCCAACTCGTGAACTGTTTTATTTTGCCATTCTCAGTTCTACTGGTTTATTCTCAAGAGCCAATATTCTGGGATTTCCTTTATTGTTCTCCCCCTCACACAGCCATTGCTTCATTAAACATCCTTGTATTAGTTTCCTAGGGGTGCTGTAATAATAAAGTAACACAAACTGGGGGGGCTTAAAACAACATAAACTTATTATCTCTCTGTTCTGGAGGCTAGAAGTACAAAGGCAGGCCCCTGCTGCCTGTGAACCGTGTCGGGGAATTCTTCCTTGTCTCTTCCCAGTTTCTGGTGACTTGCTGGCAGTCTTCGGTTTTCCTTGGCTTATAGCTGCATAACTCCAGTCTCTGCCTTCATCATCACAAGGTATCCCTGTGTGTCTTCACGTGGCCGCCTTCTTATTTGGACCACCAGTCATATTGGATTAGGGGCCCACCCTACTCCTTGTCTTAACTGTTTACATCTGCAACAAACTTATTTCCAAATAAGGTCACATTCTGAGGTACTGAGGATTAGAACTTGTAGTGCTCTGGCTAGTGTCAGAATCCTACCGACATCACCAGTTGTGGAGCGTTTACCTGCCCGTTATCCTGCACCAACTGGGCCAATTGTCAAGCTAAGGCTGGGTCTAGAACTCACTGGGTCACAAACCCTTCACATACCAGGCTGGGTCACCAGACCCCTTACATGCAGGTCTATGAGCTAGGTAACCAGCAAACAGGTCCTTGGAAGCCATAGGTTGGAAATATGGTTGTGTGCGGTGGCGGAGGTGCACATGCACACCAACTCCACCCACACACAACTTGCTTACAAAGAATGCTGCACCACCCCAACCTGACCTAAGGCGAGGGGAGCCTGATTAAATTACTCTATTTCCCCCAATAATCCACCCCTTCAGGGTCCTTCCCCATACAATCTACGTGTTCAGAATCTTCCATGACTCTTACTTTCACATATTACATATTCCATCCCAGTCCCAAAAGTCTTTAGCTTGTTGCAACACCGACTCAAAAGTCCAAAGTCTCATCTGAGACCAAAGGCAAAACTCCTTTCAGCTGTGAATGTGTAAAGAGTCAGAAACAAGTTTATCTACTGCCAAGATACAGTGGGACAGACATTGAGTACATATTCCCATTCCAGAATGGAGAAACAGAAAGGAAAAACAGGCCCCAAACAAATCCAAAACCCAAACAGGGCAAACATTAAGCACACTGGGGCATCTGGGCCCTTAAAGCACTGGGCAGTCTTGCTCCTACAGCTCCACCAGGTGCAGATCATTGAGCTGCCCTGGTGCCGGCAGCTTTTCCAGACTGGCACTGCACATTGCCAGCAGCCCCACGGTTCTGGGCTCCTGGTGGCAGTCCCGCTATCCTGGCTCCACTAGACATTTCCTCAGTGGGGGTTCTCTGTGGTGGCTCTGACCCCACTTTTCTGCTCCGCATTGCTCCATAGATGACCTCCACAGCAGCTCCACCCTTGCAGCAGGTCTCCACCTGAGTCCCCCAACTTTTTCATACATCTTCCGAAATCTAGGTGGAGACTGCCACACCTCCACTGCTCTCACATACTGCTAGCCTGCAAACTTAACACAATGTGAATATCACCAAGGTTTTCGGCTTTTGCTCTTCGGAAGTGCTGAGGCAGGATTGCTCCAGCCAGAGCAGCTGGGATGCAGGGAGCGGTTTGCCAAGGGCAGCTGCACCCCAGGTCTGTCCTCCAGGACAACTCAGTCCTTCTAGGATGGGAGGGGCACTCTCCCAAACTTCTCAAATGCCCTCAGGGCCTATGATGGGTTGGGTACCCATCCAGACTTCTCAAATGCCTTTAGGGCTTTTTTCTCATTGTCCTGGTTCTTAGCATCTGGCTATCGCATCCCTGGCTCCTGAGTTACTTTCAATCAGCTCCTGAATTACTTCAGTCAGCTTAGCTTACTCACTCATTCTCAGGCAGTTTTGGCAGCATTTGCCCACACAGTTCAAACAGCTGCATTCGCCCAGTCCATTAAGGAGAGGCTAACCTGCCCATCCACATATCTGTGGCTTTCCTGTAACCACTGCCACCGAGATAGGTGCGTAGTAACGGAGGCTAACTTTTCCACCTTTTCACCAGGTGAAAACATACTTGAAATTCTGCGAGGGCACCCGTCCTCGGGTCATCTGCCCATCTGCATGTGGCACTCTTTTCTCAGGTTTATATGGCACCCAGCTGGCCATCCAAGCACCCTCTGAGCCTTTTGCCTTTTGCCTTCAGCCAAACGCAACATGCGTTTACTACATCTTCTCTAGAGCACGTTACACCATCTACCCCTAGGTCCGATAGCTGTAGCAGCCAGGGGCTCTCCCTGTTTCTGCTGCTTTACTGTCTAAATTTCTCATGCACAACAGGTCATGCCTGGAGATGCATGGTCTCCCCCAACTCACTTCTGGGTTGGTCATCTTCCCTAGTGTGAGGGGCAGGAGTGGCCAGTCACTGCACATCATCCTCCAGGTCATTTATCCGTGCTTCCAACAACTCTGCTTTCTTCCGCAAATCTCCATCAGTTTGCAGCGTATTGAGCAGCAACCAGGCTCCGGTCAGCAGAAAAGTGGCAACCAGGCACCACATGTTCAAGGACAGCCACATTTCCTCCCCCTCCCAAGGGGTTTTGCGTTGTAGTACCTGTCTGTGCTGCCTTGCAGTACAGTGTCCAGCAACCAGATCCCGGTCAACAGGAATGTGGCCATAGGGCATAGCATATTCACAAGTAGCCACATTTCCTCCTTCTTCCAAGGGCTATTGGCTCCTGTACCTGCTCAGAATCCAGTCGCAGACTACGCCAATTGTGGCACTCTGGCTAGTGTCGGAATCCTGCCGACAACTCCAATTGTAAAGCTACTCGTCTACGCCTGTTGTTGGGCTCTTTACCATAATCCTGCCAACTAGACCAATTGTAGGGCTCTGGCTAGTGTCAGAATCCTGCCGACATTGCCAATTGTGGACCTCTTTTACCTGCCCATAATCCAGCACCAACTGGGCCAAATGGCAAGCTAGGGTTGGGTCTGGAGCCCACAGATCCCTCAAGCCCGTTGTCTAGACTGGGTCACAAACTCTTTACACGCCAGGCTGGGTCCCCAGACCCCTCACAGGCCAGGCAGGGTCACCAGACCCCTTCCACCCAGGTCTATGAGCTAGGTAACCAGCAAACAGGTCCTTGGAAGCTGTAGGTTGGAAAGCATGGCTGCCTGAGGCAGAGGCCAGCCAAGGTGGTGGCCCCAGGCATGTGCACTAATTCCACCCACACACAACTTGCTTACAAAGAATGCTGCACCACCTGCAACCTGACCTAAGGCAAGGGGAGCCTGATTTAATTATTCTATTTTCCCAACAGAACTTCAACATAACTTTTTTTTTGGAGATACAATTCAACCCACAACACTTCTCTACATTTCTGTAATCAGGCTTTAGGTAAAAACTGTTGCCTGAAGGAGTTTCAGCTTTATAAAATTCAGAAGCTTAAATAAAAAGAATTAAGCATTAATGATGAAACCTTAGAGATCTGAGTCAAAGAGATATATGATGTGCATTAAGTCTTCTTGGTTTTCCTAAAGTTACCATAAATTAATAATTATCTACCTGTGTCAGGTAGTTTATGAAACTGCTTATGCAAGTAGAATTCACTAAAATACAAAACTGTTGCAAAATGAATAGCAATTCTTTCTTATCTGATTGTTTCCCGTTTCCTTGCCAAAATAAGCAATGAGAGTAGACTTTAACCCATTGTTGGAAGAAGAGCACAATACGTTTCTTTCAAATAACAGCTTTTTATTCTGGCTTTTGAACATCTCAGTGAAGATATACTGTTTTCTTAGATATATTTTATTTCTGCTAAAAACAAGTCCCAAAAGATATTCTTCTCCCATAAATGACATGAAATAAATTTCAGTATATTCTCCCCTTTCTTCGTAACTACTTTTACATAAATACTAGCATTAATGTATTGTTTTTAGTGTATTGCAGAACTCCGATAATGAACTAAATTATATGCATTTCTTAATCATTTAAATCTCTGAGTGAATACAGTACCATTTAGTTGAATTTTGCATGTGTAGGGGTAAAGGGTAAATTCTTTGCTAATCCTTTATTGCCTACTGAAAAAAGAGTATAACCCTCTTTAGTGTATAATGAAAATAAATTAGGCAGTATATTTTCATGAATAGAATAAACTAAAAAATTTTTTTTTTCTTAGCTTTGGCAAGATTATGAATGTGTAAGAGATTTAATAGTGAAATCACCTAAGCTAAACGAGGGTGACCTTAGACTTTTAGAAGAAAGGTCAAATTTGCGTGTTTGTATTTTCTGTTCCATTGAATCTTCCTTCATTAGTCTTCATTCATCTTAAGTAATTCCAATAGTATTTTTAAACTGCTGCTGAGATTCTTAGTCTGCCTAGAAAAGGTCACTTAAGTTTAAAGTCATTTGATATTTAGCTATCAATTCCAGACTTCCCTTTTTTAGAAAATTTTGAGAAAAATAATCACATTGTGATGAAATCTTTATTTTAAGGGGCCTATAACTTGAAAAAAATCTTTAGAGGGCAAAAGTGGTTGTTGGAATTTCATATTGGTTTAAAATGTTAAATCATGATAAAATCTACCTACTCGCTTGTCTTACATCTTGGAACCGAGAAAGGTAATGTCTTTAAATATATGTCAGCATAAAAGAATCATAGTTCACTTACCTACAGTTTCTAGAATTTTCCCTATAGGATAACAAGGCCACAGTAGACATTTCCTGCCTCAGTCCTGAGGAGTGTGAGTGAATGTTCCTGGGAGGCCTGGAGTGACATCCAAGAGGTAGAGAGAGGCAGCTTTGCCAAAACTGTTCAAAGCAGATTTTCCTGTGAGGGAATACATTTTTGCTCTAGGTGTTCCAACCAATGCAAAGTGACCACTTGGAGTAGACGTTGAATAAAGAATGTTCTTAAATCAAATACAGAAGAATATAATGGCTCTCCCAAATCTAGCTGCCTATGGATCCAGGACATACTTTATTTAAATTTTCTTTAAAAAGCAACACGGAAAAACACAGTATATAAAAGAGCTTTGTCACTTTCTGTAAATGTTTTTAAAACTTTGTTTTTGAGCATCACCCTAAAGTTTAACAACTCGGTATTTTAGAGAATATCAAGTTGCCTTAATGGAAGGAATCTTCACGCTTTTTAGTTTATTTGATAACATAATTACATTGTTTACACCCTTTCAGATTTTCAAATTAAATTTTTTTCTTTGGGGAAAAGGAAGAGATATTTTTAAGAGTTTTTATACTCTAGATTGTTAAGTACTTTTTTTTATTCTAAATTGATTTCTAAGCACACCTTTAGGGAACTCTTTTCTCAAGAACCTTTTCATTTTGACTTCTCTTTTTTAGAAGGTCTATCTTGACATTCTTATGCAATTAATTGCATTTGGTACCTTCTAGTTGGTCTTTTAAATTCCTCTTTCCTGGGCACATCATTTTTCTTTTTACCTCCATTTTGGTAGAGTTTTTAGCCTAACCATAATGTTGTTGTATCTAGATTTCAGCAGATCACTTAACAGAGTTTTTCAGTGATGACTCTTAAGTAACAGCAGGGAAGTATGAACTAGATTGTAGTCAGAAAAACAGTTGGGAGCCCCCTATTTGTACGGGTTTTTATGCAGATGACATTCATATAACAAATGGAGAATTGAACTTGATCTCTAAGGCCCCTTGAAATGCTTAATAATTTTTGATTCTCTATCACATACTTTAAGGCCCCCTTCAACCAATGTATAGAAAGGTTTAGGTACTTTCTTTTTCTAGATGATTGACCTAAGTATGTTATCTCCGTTTGCCATTCTTTCACCTTCTACTTTATTATGAATCTGATGACTTTTTGTTTGTATAATCGATTGATCAAATTTTCCTTGAATGTAAACTAGGAATACTGGAACATAATTATTAAATTAGGTGTTTATGGGGGGCCAGATGGCAACAGTGAGACCAACCATCATAGGCAGAATAATGAGCCACCAAAGATGTCCATGCCCTAATCCCAAAACATGTAACTATGTCACCTTGCATGGTAAAAAGGACTTTGCAGATGTGACTAAGCTAAAGCTCTTGAGATGAGATTATTGGGGATTATTTGGGTGGGCTTGGTGTAATTTCAAGGATTCCGTAAGAGAGAGGCAAAGGGTCAAAGAGGAGATGTAAGGACAGAAGCAAAGGTCAGAGTGATACACTTTGAAGATCAAGGGAGAGACCATGAGCTAAGGAATACAGTCAGCCTCTCAAAAAGGTATGAACGGATTCTCCACTGTAGCCACCAGAAGGAACACAGCCCTGCCAGAAACCTTGTTTTTAGCCCATAAGACTCATTTCAAATTTCTGACCTTCATAACTTCAAGATAATAAATTTTGTTGTTCTAAACCACTAAGTTTGTGGTACTTTGTAACTGCAGCTATAGGAAACTAATACACCAACTATGGAGTTCTTTGATCTGAGAGTACTGTGTGACTTTTTGAAACAGCTAAATTAATTGATCCTGCAGCCCTTTATGTTACCCAGGGTTTGCTATGCCAGTAGTTGATACGTATGTGATCATTCCTAGGTCTGTGAACACTTACCTAAATGCTACCCTACAAGCACAGTAATCTCTGGGCCTAATAATAATGATATAACAAAAATAACAGCAAGAGTTAACATTTAGCCATAAGTACATGTCAGATATTGTTCTGAGCACTTTGTATGTTATCTAGTTTCATTCTCACAATTCTCTGAAGTAAGCACTAATATTGTCATTTTTCACATCAGAGAAATGAATTAACTTGCCCAGGATCACACATAGAAGCTCCTGCCTGCCTCTCCAATCTTATGTCTTACCATTTCTTCCAACACACTTTCTGCTCCTACGTCTGACTGCTTGGAATTCCCAGTATACGTCTCTTCTGCCTCAAGTTCCCTAGTCACCCTCCCACACAGCTGGGACAGGGTGGGGAGGAGAAGTTGGACGATTTGCACTCATTGTGAAAGCCTCTCCTCAGCCTTCCCTGTTCACCCTAACCAGATTCTCCTCCTCCTCTGTGTTCCCATAAGGTTCTGCACTTATTTCTGCCATGTTGTTTATCACCACATATGCTCATTGTCTGTGCATCTCTAGATTTTGAGAAATGTGGGGGCCAATCTTTCCATTTACATGCACCTAGCACAACACCTGGCATATAGCAGGAAGTCAGTATGTGTTGAACTGACAAATGCTTTGAAATTGAATCCTGAAGGTTGAGATTCTATTAGTCATGAGAAGTGGAGAGTGCCTGTGTGGAAGAGGAAGAATATTTACCACTTAGAGGGAGCAGCATGTGAGGACACCTGGGAATAAAGAAAACATGAAACAGTGAATGAGCATAAAATTCATTCTCTTTAGGGCAGTATGATGTGTTACAATTTTTTGTTTGTTTTAAGTGGGGCTGAGAGCAAGGTGCAAGAATAGGTTATTGTCAATAAATGAATTAGGAGCTATAGGCAAGGCTTAGATTAAGCCATGTTAAATAGCTGAAACTGTCCTATGGGTAGTAGGGAACTACTAAATAGTAGTAATCATGTGTTTCATTTTGAAAGCTCGTCCTAGGTACAGTGTAGAGAATGAAGTAGAGAGGGAACAAAGGAGTCAGAAAGCCCAATTAGGAGATTGTATAAGAGGCAAGTTTGGAAACTAATTAACAGACTTAAGGAATTTCTGTGACTTACTCCTGAAACCTTAAACATTCTTCTTTTGGACTTAATAATTCTAAGTCTTAGACTTAGCTGCATGGCAGCAAAGTTATGCTGTGTTCTATGGAGGACATTAACTCACTTTACAGAAGGTCACTTAATTGGCTTTTTATTGACTCCAGACTCAGATCAAATATTGGTAGGCCAGAATATTTTACGAGGACACTTGAACATTGCCTAAAATTTAGGGCAATGCAAATTGTTTCTGCCTTTTGCTCCAGATGGTGCTGTTGACATTGTATTTCCTAATGGTCATGGGATTCTTCCATAGATCAGGCCTGGGCCTCTTCTATTCTGACATAGATATGCCAATCCCTGCATACCCCTTCCCTTGTCTATTCCCCATCTGTTCCTCCACTTGAGTTTACTTCTTCCCAAGCTGTTTCTGCTTGGAAGTTAAAGGATTGGCTTTTTCCTTGTATCCTCTTTATCTTTCTTTGTGTTTTTGTTGTTCTAAGCACCATAAAATAAGCTTATCAAATGTGTGTGTGTGTGTGTGTATTTTTGAAACTATAGAAAACTGACTGGATTTGGGAACATTTGAAGAAGCTTGTGCTCCGATCGGATTGTTATTTTTTTTTTATCCTTCTTAAATGAGCACTAAAAAAAAATTGAGCACTTCCTTTTTATCCTCTTATCCACTCTCACACTAAAAAAAATAAATAAAGGAAAAGGGGGTATTAATGTTTGGAACTTGGAAGAATATGAAAATAACAAAAATTGTTGCTAAGCCTTAGCTGTGTCAGGGAAGTTTGCCAGTGATACTACTTTGGGCTTCCCAGTACTATCAAGCACCTTGGTTGTCTACCATCTTGAACTTGAAATTAAGTTAGAGAATTTAACAAATATGATTATATCTGGAGTAAATTGAAGCAGAGTGACATGTCAAGATCTCATGAAACTTTATAGTTATATATCTTGATCAATATTTATATCTATTTAAGTAAGATCATAATAAAAATCATGTAAGTAAAAATAATAGCAACAATAGATCTCATGAAAGAAAAGAAGTGTTATTTCTAAGAAGAGAGTGCTCTCTGTGTGTATAAACAATGTGCCTGAGTGTGGGCTGATGTAATTCCTCACTCTCCAAGGACCTACACAAGAGGTGCAGTGAAACACCACAGGAAAGAGGCGTCACTAGTGAAACCTCTATTAATTCTTACTACCACAGGTAGGTTTTTTTTAGAGCACACTCCAGATTCCTTTCAGTCAGAATCATCCTTTTAGAATCCCAATGTTTTCCATGTATACCTCACTGCCCCCCTAACTTTCTGCCCTCTCAACCTGACCTCTTGCTTACCTACGTTGCTTATTTGCTCAACTCTTTGTTAAGTCCTGATGTGATAATGACAAACTGAATTCCAGTATCATGTACATCAACTTTATGTAGTCAAACTCACGGGGCAAGATGTGCTCTGTGTAAATGTACATTAACTACAGGATGAAGCCATGTTTTTGTGGAATTAGTTTTTATGCAGGATGGTAAAGATTGTTTTTTATAAAATGCATTTTTTTGTTGATACTAAGAGCACTTTCATATGACTCTTCTGTTAATTATAAACCATTGCAAGAAAAAGTCAGGGATAACTATACTTGGGAATCCATGGTTGGTCTTGGGAATCTTAGCATTTCACATGTTCTAAAGTACCCCAATTTTAGGATAATGAAGAATCAGATATGCTTCAAGAGCTCTGAGTTAATGATAGCAATCTTAACTTGTGCTTTGTAGTGAGCTTATAGAAAATCTTTTTTAAAAAAATAAACCTATAGAAGAAATACACTGAACTTTTTTCTTATGATTATTTAATTTTTGTTTTCCTTTTTGGCATTTATTTTCATCTTGCTTCTTTTATGAATTTGTAATTACCAAAAGAGCAAGAAGATATGTGATTATAAGTTTTTCTCTCAGATGCTGAATAGTCATGGGTATTAGTGTTGAGAAAGACTGAGTGAATTTACATTAGATAAAGAGAATATAAGTTCTATCCTTTATAATTACCTTTATTATATTTAAGTCTTTTTTTCCAGTGGTGATTACATACCTTATTTTATACAAGTTTCAGAAAAATTGCAAGAATCTACATAATTCTTTTATGCCTTTTATATGAACTTGACTTATTAAAATTGTAATATTTAATTTAAACTCATTTTTATTACCTTAATAAAACTTTAGAAGTGAGTAGGCTCTTTGGAGTAACTTCTAAAGGTGAAGGACCTTATAATGATATATCTTAATTTTTTGATCTTTTTTTTCCTGTGGTAACTATGGTGCATTAATAACTCCATATACGTAACCTTCCAAGTGACATATAAGTATACTCCTAAGTATTAGAGTTAATGTTAAATGTGTATTCAGGTCAGCAGAATATATTTGGTAATCTAACATGAGATTCTTTTCTAATTCTTGCCTCTTGGAAACATGTTTATTTCATAACTAAGTACAAACTAATCAAATATGTGCAGATAAGCATTCAAATGGATAAAAATGTACCCTACTAATTATGTTCCATCTGAAATCTTATAATTTAAAATTAATGTCTTGATCCTTTATTTTTGTTACTTATTATAAAGTGCCTTCAATGAAGTGCTATATAAGTTAGAAGAACACAGAAAAACAACTTCTATTGTTTGAATGTTATTATGTACCAGAAACATAGTTTGTGCTTTTCATGTGCTTTGCCTCCTGTTATTCTTTCAACAATACTTTCAGAAATCTATAATTATTTTTACTTTGCAAATAAGTTAGCTGGAGCTCAGAGAAGTTAAATAAACTTGCCCCAGGTCATACAACTAAGTGAAAAGCCTGAGACTTAGACTCCATTTTTCCTGACTTATGATTCCTTGCTCTTAAAAACAGTAAAATAAATATTCATCCAAGAAAGTCAAAATAATTTTAGAACATTTTGACTAAAAAAGTGTTGGTCTTCAAAGTTGTTTTTCTATTACATCTGTTATTTTATATTGATAGCCCTTAAAAAATTTTATACTTCTTAAAAATGATTTTTGACTAATAGAAAAGTTGTAAAAATAGTACAAAGACCTCCAGTATACCCTTTACCGAGATTCATCAGTTCTTAATATTTTTCTGCATTTTGCATTTGCTTTCTTTTTCTCTCTGGAGAGGCAGACAGACAAACACAGATATAGTCATAGATATTTTTTCCCTGAACAATTTCAGAATAGGTTGCAGGCATCATGCCCCTTTAGACCTTAATAGTTCATGTATATTTCCTAAGAATGAAAATTTTATATAACTACAACATTGTTATCAAATTCAGGAAATTTATCATTGATGCAATACTTTAATCTGCAGTTCTTATTTCCAGTTCTGTCAGGAGTCCTAACAATGTCTGTAGAAGTTGTTCTTCTGATGTAGGAGTCAGTTCGGGATTGTCTTGCATTTAGTTGTCATATTGCTGTAGTCTCTTTTAATCTAGATGTTTCCTAAGCTTTTTTTTCTTTTTTTTAATGATATTGACATTGTTTAAGAATACTGGCTATACCTAACATTTTTGAAGTTATTTTATGGAATGTCTCTCAATTTGGATTTGAGTTTTCTTTATGATCAGATTCAGGTTATATGTTTTGGCCTGTTAAACTAAGTAAAAATGATGTTATATCCTTTTCAGAATATCACATATGAAGTATGTGATTCTTTTGCCCCTCATTGGTGATGTTAAATTCAATTACTTAGTTAAGGTGTTGTCTGGTTTATCCACTGCACTGCGTAGTTATCTCTTTTTGGTTAAGAACTTTTAATCCCAAGTATTTAATAGGATCACAGAGGGAAAAAAAAGAGGAAGGCCTTGAAAACTCAAAAATCTTAGTGGTTTAGTGTACATTTTTTACATTTTCAATTTTATGACACCTTGAACTGCTACAGTTATGTAGTGTTAAAGATTTTTCATTTCTTAGTTTTAATCTATTCTAAATCTTTGAATTATTTCTAACAGTTTTTAATCCTTAGACTATATTTTTTTAAAATAAAATACTTTAAATTGGGTGTGCAGTGATGGAGTTTTGAAACTAAAGTTGGAAAGGCAGAAATTTATTACATTGAAGTGCCTGTTTATTTACATGGCAAGTAATATGAGTAGAACTTGCATATTCAAAAATTATGCAGATCAAACACATGTGGGTTATGAGAAGCTAGGTAAATCCATGGATGATAAATCTTTAGTTTTTAGGGGAAATTCTTAGGTCATGAGTGAGATAGTTCTCCTGAAATACTAAGATACTGACTTTCCAAATCTATCTGGATATGACGTAGTGTCAAAGGCATACTGTTGTAGTCAAAAATACTTTTCACATACAGTAATCCCTACCTTTGGGGGATACATTCCAAGACCCACAGTGGATGCCTGAAACCACAGATAGCACCAAACCCTGTATCTTGCTGAAGTCTTTGTATAGGCTCAATGCTTTCTGGTGAAACAAATTGCCATCATTCAGAACATGTTTTCTTTTCTTTTCTTTTTTTGTCTTTTTGTGACCGGTAAGGGGATCGCAACCCTTGGTGTGGTGTCGCCCGCACCGGGCTCAGCCAGTGAGCACCCCGGCCATTCCTATATAGGATCTGAACCCTCAGAGGGAGCGCTGTTGCGCTCCCAAGCGCTGCACTCTCCCGAGTGCGCCACGGGGCCGGCCCCCAGAACATGTTTTCTGTTCATGTCTTCTACCAATAAATTTGATGTCTTCTCTATCTTAAGTAAGCACTTATCACACACTGTGGCTATAACTTTTGCAATTTGAAGCACGACAGCAAAACTACCATGAATTTCTTTTTCCTTCTTCACAATTTGTTCTTACCATAGATCTTAGCAACCTAGGCATATGATTTTTTCTTTCCTTATTAAGTCAAGAACTTTCACCTTTTCACTGAAAGGAAGCATTTTCCAATTTCTGTTTGGCATATCCGAGTTGCCAGCATCACTACTCTTGCATGATGCTTTGGGGTCATTACTAAGGAAAATAAGAGTGACTTGAACACAAGCACTGTGATACCATGACCGTGGATCTGATCACCGAGACAACTAAGTGACTAGCAAGCGGGTAATGTCTGCAGCATGGAAATGCTGAACCAAAGGATAATTCATATCCTGGGCAGGACTGAGCAGAATAGCAAGAGATTTCATCACACTACTCAGAATGACATGCAATTGAAAACTTTTGAATTGTTTATTTCTGGAATTTTCCACTTAATATTTTTGGACCTTAATTGACCATGAATAACTGATACTGCAGAAAGTAAAATCACGGAAAAGGGGAGACCACTGTATCTTATGTTCTTTTACTGCCTTTCTGCTCTACCATTGGTATCTGTAAAATCACAGAGAATCCTCTCAAACTACTTTCTGGATGCTTTGAACTTGTTTTTTTTTTAGGACAAAAATATAAAGAGGAGGAGGAAGAATTTCTCATGTAAGTTTCAGATGGTTCTGGAATCAAGCACAAAAATATGTGATTGATAGCTCTAGGGTCATTACAGAGTTAATGCAAAGCAGTAACTGATGAATGTCTTTCCGAATAACTTGGTATTAAGGCTTAGCTTAGAGCCCCAGGAGCCCCAAAGTCCCCAGAGAGTAGCCTTCTTCATTTGTCCTAGGTTAACCCAGAGGTACTCAAATGCTATTAAAATGAAGATCAATATGTTCTCTAAAAGTTTAAAAGGTTATCAAAATTGATAATTTGTCAGGTACCTAAGATTTTATCCCATTAACGAGCCTAAATACCACTGATATAGTTTAATTTGATTTTATCTTCTGTTAGCAGCCAGAGTTATCAAGGGGAAGATTGGAAGAGGGCTCTCTGCATGTTTCACCAATGTGCAGTAACCACAGTGGTCATATTGTCCATAATGACCCAAAACATGGTTTTGGGGAGTCATTTAAGTTTCTTGACTACTTTGGACATCAGAATTGCAGCTACATTAGAAATTAAATTTAAAACTACAGCTGGGATAACATTCATTAATTTACCTCTTACTGAATAAGCCTCTGCTATGTGCAAGGGACTGTGTTGGGTGATATACCACACATCAGAATGACTCCTAGGTGCTTCTTATTCTCAAATATCATATAAACCAGAAAGGAAGAGAAAGTATGATGCACATGACCTTTGAAGGAAGAATCTCTATGACTAGTACACTAGATGATACCAGTAGCTTATGCTCTCTGTAGTGCTCACCATGTGCCAGGCACTGTTTCAGTGCTTTGTATATGTTGATTCATTTAATCATAACAACAACCATATGTGTGATGATTGTTCTTATCCCCGTTTTACATATGAAGAAACTGAGTCACAGAGAGTATAAGTAACTTGTTCAAAGTCACACAGCAAATAGTGGAGTTAGGACTCAAAACCAAGCATCTGTCTCTGTAGTCTTCTTCTTAACCACTCTATCTGTAAGAAATTATAGTGGCAAGGGAGAGAGGAATTTAGTGCCTAAAATAAAGCTCTGAGAGACTTAATTAAGTTATAGAATCCTCCATTTCTATTTTAATTGCATAGAATTTTAGATCCAAAATTTTACTCATTTAAAGGCAAAATTCTTTCAACCTGTGCTGCAATTTAAAGATGAAGTCTGTGTTCACAGGGGCTTGGGGAGATAAAATTACCTCCCCAGTGCTTCATCCATGCTAGGGCCAAGGTGAGTGAACTGACAGGGACCCCAGGCAGACAGTGATGTGTTGGCTGTTACAAAGTGTGTTACAAGAAGTGTTTAGGGTCAGGGTCTGGCACTGAGTCTCATCTCTAGCCTGCTCCCAGGGAGCCCCCTTTGCCATCCTCACAGTTCCCAGAGATGTTTTCTTTTTTGAACTCTCCACCTGCCATGTTTTCTTTTCCCCCAAGACAAGCTTTACATAAGATCCAGGGTTTAAACTCTTCATTGCTTTGCCCAAACTCATTTTTCACTTTGATTTTTTTGCTAATCTCTGTAGAAAACAGGGAAACAAAACGAAAACTTTGAGGAAATTTACAAAGGTTAAAGAATGTCATAGTCACTCATTATTAATTCTTAACTGTCTAACTAAATCTAGATGTTGTTGTCCTAAAAAACTAATTTATATATCAAGCATTGTTTAGGATGGTACCCTGAACCTCTGTGGCTTACTAACTGTTCTGCTTATTAACTAGTATGATGTTCCTTAATTTGACCATATCTGTCTACACATCCTTCCATAGGTTTTGTGGACTCTTTCAGCACCTAGGCCTAACAAAACAATACATAAACTGCATGAAATTGTATGCAAGTTGTATACCCTGTACTCTATTCAAAGACTGAACATTGGAAATAAAATGAGATAGAGAAAAACTGCTTAATCAGAACTCCTTTAAGGGGGAAATATTGTATGTGGGTTGTAACTAATTCTTTGAGAAGCAACCTGAAATGTGGCTTCAGACTCCCAAAGGATATCCTTAGAACTGCCTACTAAAGAGTGGGGGAGCTTAGTTAAATTAACTGCAGGTCTTTTGATTTGCTAAGTGAAGTATACAAGCTAGGACACCACTGCTGGTGTTACTGTCTTCCATTCCCTTCCATATGGTGTTCAGCTGATCCTCTAAAAATACTCAGTATTTTAAAAATATTGGCTTTCGTGGACACCAAATGAGTAGTATATAAGAGGCCATCATCTATAGCTCTTCATCTATCCCTAATTCTTGGTCAATGGTTCTTAACAGTTTTTGAGAGTCTGATTTTATACTTACACACATATGCACACAAATGCGTGCGTGCGTGCGAGGGCACTTTGAAAAGTTCACGGAAAAGTAGAATTAAAAGATAATATGAATCTTCCCATGAACTTTTTGAAGACCCCTCATATATAAATATAAATGTATATTTAGTACACACATATACATACTCTTTTCCCAGAAAAAAAGCAAATTTGTTCAGAAGTTTTGTCATGTTTTTGGAGCAAACAGATATCCTAAAGCCATTCCTAGGCCTGATAAGGACCAGTGTGCTTAGTGATTTGTGTCACCTGACTGGCTCACTTCCGTCTAAGTCTACCTCCTATGCACACTAGAACAGCCACTTTATGGCATTCCCTCCTATGTGGCAGACACTAGCTATGAATGCTTGAGTGGAAAGACTAAATGTCACCTGGCCATGTAATTGCCAAAGAAGCTGGATAAAGACACTAATTTGAGAAATAGACTCGTTTGTGGGAACACATACTTTATCATCTGGCTAGTGAATATAATTTGTGTAAACCTAACAGAGAAAACATGTAAAAAACAAAGTAGCGCTTCCAGAATCTGGGCCCACAGAGATCTGGGAAAGAAGGGAAAAGAGACTGCTATATGATTAGTCCAATTAACCTGAAATTGGAGAAGAGTTTATTTCCCCATAGAAGCAGTTGATAAATGGTAGTTAAATATAATTGAAAAAGCACACATAATCTACAGGTATGCAGTTAAATAATTGGTTGGATTTTTTTGGTTGTCATTTTGGGCTTTTTGGGAGTAGAGATTCTAACAGAATGTAATCATCTTTTATAATGAAAACAGTGCAACTGTTTTCCAGCCAACCCACCGAAGAATAAAGTTATAGAGCATGACCTATTCAAAAGTTAAGAAATGGCTTTATTATTTCCACTTGTTTTTGTTAATACTTGGCTCCACAACACTATTTTTGTCTTGGAATTGACACTGTCTTACTATGAGTTTTGAAAATTAATGTGATATAGACATTTGATACCCTTGCACCGTCATTTGTGGGTACTGGGCCATGCACTATGTGAACTTATAATATATTGTGCTTATGGGAATTAAAATTGTAGCATTTACTTTTCTTAATTTTTAAAATGATGAAACAGAAAAGTCTAATTGGCATTCTTTGCAAGGTCAGTAGATAGTGAGATGAATGTTCTAAAATGCCCAAGCCTTAAAAAATGTACGTTCAGGTCCAGTCTTCTTTGGTAGACCCCACTTAAAGGACTCAGCAAGTCTGATATAAGACACCATGCATAAGGACTATGAACCGTATTAATGCTCTCTCTCATATTTTTTAGATGTGGGAATAAAGGTTTTTGCTAACCCTCACTTGAAATCACAAGGACTGCCTTTTGTCTGTTTGTGTGGGGTTTTTTTTTTTTTCTTCTTTTTTCTTTTTACTCATTCAACAGCTATTTATTTATTTATTTATTTATTTATTTATTTATTTATTTATTTTTATTTTTTTGTCTTTTTCATGACTGGCACTCAGCCAGTGAGCGCACCAGCCATTCCTATATAGGATCCGAACCTGTGGCGGGAGCGCTGCTGCGCTCCCAGCACTGCACTCTCCCGAGTGCGCCACGGGCTCGGCCCCAACAGCTATTTATTAAGTGCTGCTACGTGCCTGGCACTGCAGAGGTGAGAAAATAGGCAGTGACTCTCTGCTCATGGAGCTTATGTTCTAGCATGGGGAGGAAAACAGTAAACAAAAATTGGGAAAATACCAGAGGGTAATAATAGCTATATCCTGAATTAAAATAGAATAATAAATAGTAACTTTTGCTTGGCCAGCAAAGGGCTCTCTGAGGTGTTGATATCTGAGTTAAATCTGAATAAGGAGCCAGGCTTGTGAACATCCTAGGAAAGAGGATTTGGGGCAGAGGAAATAGCTCACACAAAAACCTTCAAAAAGTAATGAGCTTGGAGAAATGAAAAGAAAGGCATTATGGCTGAAGCATCATGGATGAGGAGGAGGCCTGTAGGAAATGAAGTAGGTGAGATAGTCAAGGGCCAGATCATGTCAGGCTTTATAAGTCAGGGTAAGGTGTACAGAGCAGGGGAAGCCATAAATATCAATTCTATATAGAGAGATTTGAAGATTAGAATTATTTTTTCTTCTGAAATACTGTAAATGAATAGCTACAGGTTCAGAACTTTCAATCAGTTTCTTAGTCCCTTAATCTTAAACATGAATTGCAATCAAGGATTACCAGACATATGAGCAAAGCCACTAACTAACATGAAGAATAGGACCAAGGCATTCAGACAAGAGTGGGGTGAGAGAAAAAAACCAAAAAGGACTACACAGGAAGAAGAAAATTTTTAAAATATTTATCATTGATATCCTCAGATAAATGAAAGAAGGTATTGCATTCATGAAATAAGATCAAGACACCATTAAAAAGAATGATTAGAGAGCAAAAAAGAATTCTTAGAAATTAAAAATCTGGTAGCAAAAGTGAAAAAACCAATAGAATTGAGAGATAAAGTAGCAGAAATCTCTAGAAAGTAGAACCAAAGGAAATTTGGTAGAAAATAGTAGGGAAAAATATAGGAAATTCAAAGGACCAGTCCAGGAATGTTCCAACATTTGAATAATAGGAATTCCAAAAGCAGTGAATGGAGAGAAGAAGAAATGATCAATGAAATTATTCAAGGACATTTCCAATGACTGAAAGACATAAATTGCCGGATTGAAAGTGGTTATCCTGGACCCAACATTATGGATGAACACTTGACCTACACCAAGACAAGGAAGAAAAGCAAGGTCACTTTCAAAGGATCAGTACTGAGAATGGTTTCAGACTTCTAAATAGCACCCAGAGAACTAATGAGTGATGCTTTCTCTATTCTGAAGAAAAATGCTTTCCATCATAAAATTGTATACCTACCAAAGCATCAGTCAGGTTTCAGGATACCCCTTTCTCAGGAAGCTTTTACAGAATTTCTGGGCATCATAAAAACAAAAGAATAAGTTAAGAAAGAAGATATGGGATAAAGAAGACAGAAGACCCAACATAGATAAGAGGTGAGCAAAATCTCCAGGACATTGGTAAAGAGGACAGCTATGTATCAGGGCTTGAAAGCAGCCAGACTAAATGAGAGCATGCCAGAAGGCTCCAGACAAAACTCCTTGAAGATGAAGAGGATAGAATACTCAGTATGAATGAACTCCTTGAGAGGTGATTTAGATAAGTGAAAGAGAATTTGGGATTGAGTTAGCAATAAATATGTAGAAAATCAAGTAAGAAAACAAAATAAACAGGAAATAAAATTAATTAGGGTTATACATGGCTGAATTCTGAATGGCATGTATGTGATATAACTATATTGAGAAGTGGAAGTGGGAAATAAGAAAGCTCATTTTCCATAGTGGGAAGTCAATGGATGGTATCTAGTACTAAAAAATCATGAATAGCAATAAAGACATGTTATTTAGCAGTATAGAGGTCAAGACCAAAAGATAAACTAAAAGAGGTGAAGGCAGTTACTTCTAAGAAAGCAGAAACGGGAAACTATATTGAGCTGGTTGACTCTCTTAGACTACATGCATGTGTAACTGATTTTGGGAAAAAAAAAAAAAAAAACCTGAAAAAAAATAAGCAAATGCTAAGATTAACAGAGTTGCTAAAATCAAACAACATACACACAAAAATACTACACCAAGGCAAACTCTGTAACCTAAAATCTTGTTTGGATGCTCATGAAAATGAAGAACTAGAAAGACGCTGGGGTTGAAAAGAAGTAAAAAGAACGTACAGCATTTCTCTACAACTAATAGATTGATAATGAACTTCTAACATTTCACAAAAATAAAATTAAAGAAGTTTATGATCTTTGGTTGTTAGTGAAAGAGGAAGCCGGTAGATCCAGACACTGGGTGAAGGGAGAGGGGCTAACTGCTGATAAAATGCATGGAGCAGACAGTCAGTAAGTCTTTAAGCGAAGAAGAATGAATGCTTATCGTTGGTTATGGACACTTTGAAAATAGAGCAGTATGTAAATATAAAAAAAAAGTTTGGACTTTGACATTGATCAATCTTACTTTAAGCATAACTCCTTTAAAATCATCATAGTCAGGCAGTTCATTTATCTCTTCCATGGTACTCTTGACATTTTGCATCCTAAACATGTATGCGTGTTAAACCAACTGGCTTCTTTTTTTGTTGTTGTTGTTGTTGTTAAACGCCTTGTGATCCTCTCCCAGGGGAAAGGAGAAAGTATACAGTGAACTCCATAAGTAGATGGCAGGGTTTTCTCACTTCTTAGCTCTTCTCTCTGGAGAGGTAAGGAAAGGAAAGAGGGAAGAGATGAGAGATCGGCAGGTGTATGAGAGCAGTATCCTGAGGCTGAGTGCAGAGGCCTAGGCTGAGTCCCCGAGGATATGCTTCAAGTGGTGCGCACAGGGCTTGCCTGGGCATGGAGAGGGTGAGCGATGGAATAGCAGTGCTTCCGCCCCCAAGCAGGTCTGTGGTGGTGGACCTAGGTGAAGCATCACATTCTGCCTATTTCCTCATTAATTCCACGGTCGGCCTGTCATTTGGTACAGAAACCTGTACTGTTTGGGCATCTTTTTTGCTACTTGTGTGACCATGGGTTACATGGGTCTGAGTAAACAATTCTATAGCATGAATTATATATAACTAGAGTTATTTGAGGTGGTGGAATGGACACAGGAGAAAGCTCAGCTACTTCATTTTCCTCCTGCCTTGCCCTTTCTCTAATTTTCTAGCCTGTCAGCCCTCATTCCCCTCCCAACTCCCTCCACACATATACACACCTGCACCCTTCCTGCCAATGGCCAAAATATTGCTTGGCAAAGAGCCAGTCTCAGAAATTTTTATTCACTGGCTATCTCTGTAGTAACCTTGCTCTACAACATAAAAAAATCAACTGATTTCTGAAGTGACATAAAGACAAGAGAAGGGAAAAGATTGAGCTGTATATTAAATTGTCTTCTAGTTATCAAATGAAGACTCCTTTGTCATAAAGGCCAAAGATAAAAAAGAAAATGTGTATGTTTAATAAATGGAACAAAAATAAGTCTATTTTTGACATAGAACTTGGAAAGAAGATAGGTCAAAAAGCCCAGCCACCCTTGAAATGAATTTGAGACTTATTATTGGTGTGATAGGGCAGAGAGAGATATCAGTGATGGTTGCATTGCTGATAGAAATGATTTCTTACAGTAGGTGCTAAATTAGATGTAGAAAGTAGGAGTTATCAAACCTACATTGTCACATCTGACCTTCCAGGTCCTAGTCGTGGAATCATAATAAAAACGAGTTGTGGGCTTATCTAGAGATGCAGAAATAACTGGCACAGAACAATTTTCGAACCTCTTTTCAAATGGGATGACACCAGAGGTTATTCGGGGTCATGAAGGAGATGCATTGGTTTTGATCACTTTTTAGAACTGTACAGCAGCTTATCTGTGGGTCAGAGGAATTTGGTTTTCTCCATTATTTTTTCATCATTTTTTTCCCTTGCGTGCTATGTGGATTTAGCCTGTGGTGCTGGTAGGAGGCTCTGAGTGTTAATATAGTTTGTGCGGATCCAGATTCTGTTTTCATTGCATTGGGCTCCCAAGTTCAGCTTCACTGAATGTTAGATTCAGTAAAAGCACATTACCATATCTCCGTAAATAAAAAAAGAAATATTTAATGACAATATAGAAATACATAGAACTCTAGGGTACTAATTAGCAAAACCCATGCTGCATTTATTTTATCCTCTTGCAAAATGTTACTCTCTCATAGTTACATCTCTAATACAATATCCTTTTTTTTACTTTTAATTGTATTGTTTGTTCTTACTAAAATTATTTACAGGTATGAGACATAATTATTAAGCAAATGGAAAAAGTTGAATAAAACCACTTGCACCCACTCTCCCTAATTTCAAAAAATGTATAACATATTAGAACTTTGAATACAAAAATAAAAACAGTGTAGTACATAGATAGCAGCAAATTTGTTGCCCCACACTCACTATCTGCTAGGTTGTGAGGATGGGACAGACTTTGAGAGTTTTAACATTATAACTGTTAATCCTTCTAAAATATCACTGTGAGAATAGTTATCTTGTCATATGTTTTAAATTTTAGAAATAACAGTGAAACTTCTTCATGCATGGGCAATATTTATATCTATGAATTGATCTAGAAATATGAAAATTGTTGAAAAGAAAATTCAGTGGGAGTTAGATTAAACCCAATGTTCTTTGCTTTGTCATTTTAGCTTCAGAGTAACCAAAGGAGTAGGGAAGACCTTGGTGGAGACACTATTCTTATGCTCTCAGGTGGCTGGGTATATTGTAAAACCTAATTTGTAATATATAGGCAGCAAATCAGTTGTCTGACTGCATTCTAAACTGTTTTTGCTTGTTTTATTTACTTGCTTATTTTAAAGGTAAGGATAAACCATGATATATAGCTGTTGATTTTGCCCTTTCCTAATATTTTTCTACCCAATAAAAGATACTGAATGCTGTCATTCCCCTATCCTATATTTAACTTGTCATTGGAGAAAGGAGCAAGCTTTATGAGAGTGCAAACACACTAAAAAGAAATTCGTGCCTAGAATATAAATTGACTCAAAGCAAAATCCCACGGGAAACAAGTTTCAAATTCTGCAACTTTTACAATTATTGTCTTGAAGTAACATTTATAGTTACAAAAGTAATAATTCTATCCAGCATAAAAATTTGCATTTGATTTCATAATCTCCTTAAGAATTATAAACAGGTCATCTGTTGGCATAGCCGCTTGGTGAGCAGTATTAATACCAAATGTTAATATCCAGGCTTAGTGTAATTCATTCAGCAAACATGTAAGCACTCCCTGTGTGCCTGATTGCTGGTTAAATGTAGTGATTGTCTATTTCTCTCCACTAGTTTGTAACCTCTGTTGAGTTCAGTGGCCTCATCTGGCTTGCTTTCTGTCTTCACTGGTACAGTGCTTGTGGCATGATGGGCATGTAGTGATTGTGTTGGATGGATGTGTCATTCAGTCAATCAACTAAATTTTAGATCTTGGAGAGTGGATTTTAGATATAGACAGTGAGAGTGGAGACAGAAAAACTGGTGGGGAGGCTCTTAGAAACAGCAGCTGATGATCTATGCACTGGAATGACCAAGCAGTGCTGAGGTGGCCTCAATATATAATTGCTCAATAATTCAAGTGATCGAATTAACATAAGTTGGGGAGCGGGAGTCTGTAAGGGAAATGAAGGGCAAAAGATTGGGGAAGTCAAAGTTACTAACAACAAACAAGTTGAAGTGTTGTGTCATGAGTTGAGAACTTGAAGGGGAAAGGTGACCTGGGTGGATAATATGAGGCTCAATGAAGGTAAACCGAAAATGTCATGGGATTAGGGGGATAGGCAGTATTTATTAAACATCTCCCATATGCAGTGCATTTTAATAAAGTTTATAAAGGGAAGAGATGTTACCTAGATGACCAAGAAATAGTTTTTTAACTCAAGGGAGGGTTGATGCATAATGAAAGTGGTAAAAAAAATCTGTGGAAACCGATAAAAGTTACTTCTGTTTGGGGGGATCCATCATGAAAGAGATGATCTTTGAACGGAGCTTTTCAGAATGAGTTTAATACAATGAGGTGGTAGGGGCTGAGGCGTGGGGGGCATTTCCAGGCAGAGGGAGTAGCATTAGCAAACTGTGGAGTCAGGAATATGCAGGGTCTATCAGGCACAAGACATTGTCTTTGGCATTAGCGGGAAAAGCAGGACAGGCCTTAATGCAATATTTGAAAACCTGATTCTCTGAACAAAGAGCCCTTGAAGATTTTTAAAGAGGAGACTGACGTTAGATGATGATGCCTTAGAAAACTCACTCTGGCTGCAGTAAAGGGGTGGATTAAGCAATAGTTCTAAACCCTGGCTGCACATTAGCATCACTTGGAGAGATTTTTAAAAGCCTGACTCGTAGGCTGTGCCCCAGATCAATTAAATCAGACTGTCTGATGCTGGGACCCAGACATCAGTATTATTTAGATTCCCAGGTGATTCAAATGTGTAGCCATGGTTGCAAACCAGTAATTTAGAGCAGGGGTTGGCAAAATCTAGAAAGGGCCCCGTAGTAAATATTTTCAGCTTTAAGGACCACGTGGTTTCTGTTGCAGCCATTCAACCCTACCATTGTAGCACAAAAGCAGCCATAGATACTACATGAATGAGTGTGGCTGTGTTCTGATAAAACCTTATGTATGGATATTTGAATTTTGTGTAATTTTCACATGTCACAAATATTCTTGTTCTTTTGATTTTTTTTTTCAGCCATTTAAAAGTATAAAAACAAATCACAGATTATTCAGAAATAGGCAGTCAGCAGTATTTGGCCCACAGACCATATTTTGCCAACCCTCAAGAGGGTGAAGACTGGAACCACATAGTCCAAGAAATAAAACATTATTATAATAATCCAGATAGGAGGTAAAGTTAATTTTCTATTGTGGTCAGTTACAAGGGCAGAGTGAAGATTAGTGACAATGAATTGATATTTATCACAAGTCATGTTTTCATGTGCTACTTTGAGCACCCAGAAGTTACCATACAGAGGACATTTGAGTGAACCATTATGTGGAATGTGGTACTTAGTGCCCTTTGACTTTGTCTTTTCACTTTGCAGGGCTTTGACTAGCATTCAAAGGCTGTTTCTGCCCTAACTACTTGTAATCACTGCTCATTTTGGCAACACCTATTAATACAAATTAGTTGTCTCTTTCCTTTCTTATGTGCCAGCCATGCCTTTGTTGCCAAAGAATGATCTTTTCCGTATAAGCACATGTTCTCTTTAGAAAATAAAGTGAGCTTGGTAGGAGAAGATGTATCTACTTTTATTTTATCAGTTATCACTGAATTAATGCAGAATTCCATTTGCATTTTCTTCCAGTATTTGTTACCTAACTAAGGACCTGCCAGGGTAAATGGTGACTTTTCCTCTACCACCCCCACTGCCTGCCCTCTGTGAAATGAGAAGCCGATTTTTGTATCTTCCTTCTGTTAAGGTTATTTTAGAAACCATAAGGCTGGGGAAAAAAATTTCCCTCTGCTATCTACTGTGCTTTAAAATCTACTGTGCTTTAAAATCAATTGTACATTTCCCAATTTGCCTGGTTATTTTATTTGATTACCATTATGGTTGGGTGAACAAATTCACTTATCTACTTTCTAACTTCTGCTCTTAGAAGTCTGCTGTCTTGGTGTCTTCTAAGAAATGCTTACAGCATGGCCCCCCCACCCCCACTGTGGAGATGCTCAAAACTAAAGAATTTGCTGTAGCTGGATGTAGAGAAAGAAATTCATGTCTGCAGTCAGCAACGTTTACGGTTTATGGTCATCGCAGTGATTTTGCAGAACTTACTAGAGATAAAGGGTTCAAAAAATACATGTGGTAGAGCAGCCTTATTTTTCTTTGTTTTCCCTACCATCCTCACAGCAGAACAAGGGATTATTGTATGTGCCTTTAAAGGAAAAGCAGGTGAGATTTTGAAGAGTTTGCCCGTTTCCCTGTGGGGTTTTTTTGTGATCACTAACCATATTTCCCATCACTGATTTTTCAGTTGATTTCTAAATTTTGAGATTCATTGTTTAAAATCGAGGGATCTTTTTTCCTTTTCCTTTTCTTTTTTTTTCTTTTTTTTTTTTGCATTAGTATTATCATCTTAGGGACACCATCAAAATATGTACACTATAAAAATGAGATTGTGATTGCCGATATTGTCAAGTGCTTTTAATGGAGTTATTGATGTTTTATACAATGATAAAGTAAAGGTTTAGGTTTATTAAATTAGCTTTCCATTTATTTTTCAGAAGCACTCACCAAGTAGGGAACTTCCTAAATATATAGCAGCAGCCTGTTCTACAGCCAAAGCCTCAATGTGCCCCAGAGGAATTCCTGCATAGAGAGTCCATTTTTAAGTCAAAGAAGAGGCCAGTAAATAAGGCAAAAGCTGCAGGCATAATGTAGAGATGAAGAATGAAAATAACCTGTTAGAATTCAGAACACAGAATGGCAGTAGCTAACAGATGGTGGGGAACTGATCTAGAAGTATAGAGGTTTTAAGGATCCTCTTGCCTAGTGGTTCTCAACTTTGGCTGCACACTGGAAATACCTGAGAGTTTTTAAGTAATGCACTTGCCCAGGTCCTACTAGACCAATTAAATTATACTCACTGGGGATTAGGACTGGAGCATTGGTATATTTTAAATAATAACCTGCAACAAGTGTTGAGAACCACTGACTAATTCAGTTTCCTCATTTTACATTGGACGTCCAGAGCAGTAGACATCTGGCCCAAGTGAGAGAGCTGTTTGCTAGGATTTTAACCTCAGTTTTCTCCTCTCATCTTCTTGCCTCCCTCACTCTATGTATTCCTCGTTTGATCTCATCCCTGTCCTGCTTTAAATTAACCAGTATGCTCATGACTCCCACATCTGTCTTCTGAGTACCACACTCTCATATCTAACTTCCTTCCTATTATCTCTCCAAATGTATCACAGCCACTACAAATGCATTATATTCAAAACTGAATTCCCCTTCTCTCCCCTCAAGTCCCCAAACCCTGCTTCTCTGCCTAGATTCTTACATCAGTGAGGGGTACTTCCCTCCCCCACTATCTTCCCTGTCTTGTACTCCTATCAGCTGCCAAAGTGCTATCCCTCCTGCCTTTTAACTATTTCTCAAATCCATCCAGCTTCTCACCTTGCCCCTAGTTTAATTTGGATGTTATTTTTTCTGAAGGGTTGTTAACAGCTTCTCACAAGTCTTTGTCCCCTAGCCTTCCTCCCACATGGGCTCCAACTTTAACCCCATTAGGAATCTCTTTCTGGAACACAAATTAGATCATTTGTCACTACATTTCTTGCATGATATGTTCTAATCATTTAACCTTTTCTTCACTTCACCAAAGCTACTTTCTTTTCTCTTTGTCTCCATGTGCCTATGCTTGGCCTAGTTCCTTACAGTCTATAAATGGCATAATCTTCCTATAGACCAGTTCTTTTATTGGCTGCTTTTATCAAAGACTGAACTCTTCAGTAAACAACAATATTTTCCTTCTTCAACCAAATGCTGTCACATTGCAGACAGGATTTAATGGGCCCATCATTGCCCACACCCTGATTCTGGAACCTACCCCTGCAGGAAGTATATATAATAGAAGAGCCCAGGGTAAACAGCAGAGCTACCTTAGTGTAGGGCCACATCCTTGGTAGTTAACACCTTCACTTACCTCCTAAGGTTCTCTGGCTACTTCATTTTTTTGTCCCTGACTTCAGTGTCCTGTACTGCTTCTTGCTAAACCCTTCAGGGGTTCACCCGCTCCTGCTGGCGTGGGTGCTCCCTCAGCTGCCCTGAGCACCTCCATGACATCCTGTTCCTGACTCTCCCAGTTCCTCACAAGTTCTTCACCAGGGACTCCTTTTACTCTCTTGTACTTCTTGGCTATTTTGGTCCTTTTACCTTAGAATATGGTTCTCTGACTTCCCTAATGTCTATTCCTGGATGTAGTAACTCACCAGTCCTTGAGCCCTAGCCTTTATTACCTGTATTTGACTCCAGTCTCTTTTGGAAATTTTTAAAGCACAGCTTTCTTAGTCCCCATCAAACCATCACTGCCTTGTTGCCTCAAGTGCCCCTGCATTACACAAAGGTCAGCTATCAGAACCTGATTGTCTGGTTTCTGTGTTGTCTTGGCTCCTTATCTTTCTCTCTTACCTCTCTGCTACTACCTGCCAGGTGACCTGTTGACTTCTTCTTAGGCTCTCTACCAGAAAAGGGACAGAAAAAATAAATACTTTGCAACTCAAACCTGCTCATTTGGCTTCTTACTACCACGTATGATGAAGGCTTGCTGTACATTTAAATTTTATTACAATATACCTTAAACCTGTCAAACTCTCAGAAAGCTCATAGGCTTCATCATTTTTGAGAACCTGTATGTAGAAATGAAGGCCATAGTCTTATTACAGCTTTACTTTATAACAGTGTTTTATTTGGGAAGGCTTGAATGTACAATTAGAGAATGGGCACAGAAAGCATTGAATTAGTTTGGGGAACCAAAAGAAGCTAAGTCAATGGATATTGCTAAAATTAAATTGTATAACCTCCTGTTCCAAATGCATATTCTCATCACAAGTGCAGCCTCTTTCAGGTCCGAGCTCTACTGCATATCTTTGATAAGAATTGAAATGATTACATTGTCTGGCAACCTGAGCTTTTTTTAAAAAAAAAGCTCCCTTTAGGGCCTTTAGTTTTGTTTCGTTTTGTCTGAAAGGGAGTTTAAACATGAGTACAAGAAAAAGGGACCATCAGTGTTTTCTGTCCTTGGAGAATAGAATACAAAAGCAATTTATGGAGTGTCTATTGCTTGGAGAATGCAGATGTTCAGCTTCTCAGGAATCTAGAAGTTTTACCAAACTTGCATATTGCCTCACTTTTTAAACTCATCTGCAGCCCATGTCAACTGCAGGACTTTGCATGTCATTACTTTTAAATATCCTCTCTGTAGCCTGTGCTTGGGATTAATGCTGAAAGCGACTTGTAGGTATCTGGTACAATTCTGGGAGAAATGTTTGTTGTACTCACTGTACTCTGGCCACCCTCATTACAAGTTCATCACACAACTTGTCTAACATGTTTACTTTTTATACACTTGGAGAATTAACAGGTGATTGCATGACTGAGATGTTTGTTTTAACAGGCTAAAAAGTGGGAGGTAAGTTAGATATGCACTATGATGCAATAGGAAAATACCTAATTATTCCATTTTTGGCTTGGCTTTTAGTTTCAGTTAAAACTGCTGATAGCAAGGCTCAACAAGTTTTGTAAAGTAGTACTCTTAACGCTGCCTACATATGAGAAACTGGCTCACTAATACTAATGGCCATGGCTTAGTTACTTCTACATGAAGCCTTGTACTTGGCTTTAGTGATAGAACTTGATAAAGGATCTCTTCGCAGAGCTTCCGTCATCAGCAATTACAGTGTGAATACAGAAGGCTGTACTTCACCATGCTCTAGAAACCAACTTGTGATATTCTCTGTACATAGAAAGCACTGAAGGTAAAATCCTGAAAACAAGACAGCTTATTGTTGTTATGCCTGGTATGTTCATCCCGATGTGTCAGAATATAGTTTATGACTGGTTTTTGAACTGTCTTCATTGAGCAAGTAAAAGGAGCAAGAAATTTTGCTAGATAGTTAGTTGTTCATTTGGTTTGAGGCTAAGGAACCACTGTAAGCAGAAATGGTCAGGGATAGCGATTCTAGATCAGGGGTAGCTAACTTTTTCTGTAAGGGGCCAGATAGTAAATCCTTTAGGATTTGTGGGACATACAGTCTCTGTTGTAACTACTAACTCTGCTGTTTTAGCATGAAAGTAGTCCTGGATAATAACATAAACAAATGGATGTGGCTGTGTTCTAATAAAACTTTATTTACAAAAGTAGGTGATAGGCTGGATTGGTCCATGGGCCATAGTTTGCCAATCCCTACTCTGGATTCCAGAAAATACATCACTGGGCTTTATGACTGACCTCAGAGGAAGAATAGCAGTGGCTTTTAGTTAACTGGATTAATACACATAACTTTCAATATCCATATCCAAGGCTTCACTGTGTTTGTATATAATAAATTTGTTGTCAGAAAAAAAAAAAAAGCCGTTGTTTTCTTGCTGGCTTCTTTTGGGGCTAATCCAAGTAGTGTTATTTACTTAGTTATACCTCACTTCTTTCCCAAAATTATTTAAGGATGTTTATGATAAAAGGCATATATAGGTTTTAGCTATCAAAATAGAGATATAAAATCAAAACCCCCATAAAAAGCTCACACAAAACAACTTAATATTACTTATTCACCTGACAAGCTATAGCTCAACAGTTTCTAAGACTGATAAGTTCTTGAGATACATTCTAAATTGAATACTGATATGCCGCCTATTTTATCTTCTCAAGCATAATTTCCCTTCTGAAAAAAAAAGTTCCCCAATGTTTTATATCAAGTCTCCTACCAAAGGAAGTCTTAGTATCTGTCATTTTTCTGCTGACTGAAGTATAAGCCAAGAACTGTTACACCAACTAAGTGGGTGTATGGAAAGGAAAGAGAAAATTACAAGCTAATGAAAACTTTGATGGGCAAGTGACCTGTTCAAAACAGATTTCAAGGCTCACAGAGCTAACATTTCATTAGCCAAGTGAACTGTTTCCAATCATCTTAGAAATACATCTCTGCTCTCCAGGGGAAAAGAAATGTTAAATTACTCTAGAGTTAGGTGGTCAGAGGCACCACTCAGAGGTGGACAGAGGAAATGGGAATTTCAACTGAACTGCAGGAGGGATGACTTTCAGTGGCTGTCACAGTGTGGCAACAAGGCCAAGTGATTTGAAGGACTGCCACTGAAATTGTGACTCCAAAGAGTTCTGTAATAGGGAAACTGGTCTTTGGGAATACTACAAGTGTGTACGAATGACTTTAATACAAAGCCCTAATTAATATCAGATCCAGCTGCTTAGCCATGTAGATGCAGAAGATCATGTAGAACTCAGGCAGAGGGATCTGCTTAGATCTCTAATATTGGGGAGATATGATGGACACGTCCATGAAAACAATAGAGTAGGTAGAAAATACTTGCCTAGGACACATCAATACCAGGCAAGGATTCATTCACAAGTAAAGACAGAAGAGGCCCAGTCACCTGGTCGTTGGAATAACAAAATCAGAGCAGAACCAAAAGCAAGATAAGGCAGTGTTAAAGAGAGACAGGCCACTTGCATGATGGAATTTTAAGATTTGTTGGTGGACTAATTCTGTGATGGTCAGGAAATAAATAAAAGAAATAAATTGTGGATTTAGCACATATCAAAAATGTTTGACATCTGTTGTAAAAAATATTTGACCTCTAAATTTAGAAATGTTCTAACCTTTAAATAGAAGAGAAATTCTTAAGAATTTCTAACTTAAGCCTTGTGGTCTTCTCAGTCTTGGTGAGAGTACAGATTGGTACAGGGTTTGAGGGAAAGAGGCAATTTGACTGTATCTATACTACTTGATCCTGAAACTGGACTTTCTTATTTTTTTCTTAAAGTACACAGGGTGGCAAATATGTTTGTTCTAAGATTATTATTAAGAAATTGAAATGACTTGCAAAAAACTCAGATTTCAAAAGTTTTGGGATTTTGGAGTGCATTGACACATGGAGAGTCATCAGCAGAGACCAAAGAAAAGAAGAGGATGTCTCTCTCCACAAAGCCCATTCCAGAATGATAGAAGAAGTATCGGCTCTGCGATAATAGTGGGGGACCTGAACACATCTCTCTCGGCATTGGACAGATTATTTAGGCAACAAACCAACAGAGTAACTGATACTCTTTCAGAAGGAGAGAAGAAATCTAGGGTTATCAGAGGTGGGATGGGGAAAGGAGAGGGGGATGGGGAGAGATTGGATAAGGGGCATAAAGAATAAGTACAATTTGTAATAATGTATATGCTAATAATATTGATTTGATCAACATACCTCAATGTTGACCCCCAAAAATCTGTATAATCAATTATGATTCAATAAAAATATTAAAAAAATTTTTTTGAGTTTTTGGATTCCACAACTCCCTATAAAGGACCATGGATCCATACGTACAAGCATGGAAGTTTGGCAGGAATAAATTGTGAAGTGAAGAAAGTAAACTTCTGAACAATGTGTATAGAATGATCTCCTTTCTTTGAAAGTAATAATATTCAATTGTGTGTGTGTGTGTGTATATATATGCATAGAAGATTTGGAACCATATACAAAATGGTTCATAGTGGTTACAGGGGGTGAACAGGTCACAGTGGATGAAGAAACAAGCTACTTTGACAGTTGGCTGTGAAGAGAATCCCGCACTTGCTTGTCACAGATGCTGGGGAGCAAGGGGTGGAGCAGACTTGTGTGTAGTGCCTAGGTTCAGCTTGAGAGGAACATATCATTAAAAGTATAAAGAGCATTGTGTGAATGGATGCATCTCAGGGCCCAATTCTTTTTTTTAATTTTAATTTATTAATATACAGTGTAGTTGATTTTCATGTCCCTTTACCAATTCCTCCTCTTCTCCCCTCACTCGCCCCCCTCCCCGATCAATGTCATATCTGTTCACTTAACAAGTTCAAGGAATTATTGTGATTGTTGTCTTTTTTTTTCTCCCCGTTTATTTGTATATTTTATTTTTATTAGCTCCCACAAATAAGTGAGAACATGTGGTATTTCTCTTTCTATGCCTGGCTTATTTCACTTAATATAATTTTCTCTAAGTCCACCCATGTTGCTGCATATGGTATTATTTTGTTTTTTCTTTTTATAGCAGAGTAGTTAGATGAACCACATTTTCGTTATCCACTCATTCAGTGATGTGCATTTAGGCTGGTTCCAACTCTTGTCTGTTGTAAATAGCGCTGCAGTAAACATGGGAATACAAGTATCCTTTCAATAGGATGATTTCCATTCCTTTGGGTATATTCCCAGCAGTGGGATAGCTGAGTCATATGGTACCTCTATCTGTAATTGTTTGAGGAACCTCGATACCATTTTCCATAAAGGCTGCACAGTTTTGCAGTCCCACCAATGGTGTAGGAGAGTTCCTTTTTCTACACATCCCTGTCAGCATTTATTATTCTCAGTCTTTTGGATATTAGCCAGCCTAACTGGAGTAAGATGGTATCTCAGTGTGGTTTTGATTTGCATTTCCCGAATGCTGAGTGATGTTGAGCATTTTTTTCCCGTGTCTTTTGACCATTCGTATATCTTCCTTTGAGAAATGCCTATTCATCTCCTTTGCATCAGGTCCCAACTCCGAGTAACAGCAGTTGATGTGACAATGAAATTGAAAGTGCCCTAAATGTGCATTGCGCTGTCTTTATTTTCCACAGCTTTCTTCATTTTAGTCTCTGAATTATGTGTTCCTAAGTAGAGTTTTTGATGATGAAAAGATTGCCTGGCTGCTCTGTGACAATGACCCATATAACTATCAAGTGACTTTGGTTTCTAATTGCATCCATGTGTCCCCTCAGTTTGCACAAAGGAAGAGTCTCTAAATCAACAATATCTTTACATAGAGATATAGTTATAAATATATACACACATGTATATTTTTTGCCAGCTGTCAACTCAAGTGTTTGTGTTTTCTTCCACAGAAAAAGCAAAGGACAAAAGATCTTTCTCGAGTATTTCATTCTTACAATCCATATGATCACAAGGTAAGAGACGCATGTTACTAGTATATTAGGTATTACAAGTCTTTCTGAGTGTATAGCACAGTTTTCACTAATATATGGTGATTTCAAAATACGCTTACCAATTACATTTATATTTTAATTTTAATTTTTCAACTTTTATTCCTTTTAAAGAAAACATTTGTATTTCTGAACTAAAATAATCATATTTTATTCACATTAAAATCTAGATCTGAAATACTATGAAAAGACAGATTTGGGGTTGTGTTTTGTTTGGTTGGTTTTTGGTTTTTTTCTTTCCAAACACTGTATTGGGTGAACTTGGCTTTTGTAGTGGTAAGGACAGTTAGAATATTGACTCTAAAATCTTGGTTCTTCATTGCTACTGATAGGATTTTTATTTAGAAAAATAAGTTTCTAATGAAAAGCAGTGCATAGCATTATATCTGAAATATCCACTGCCAAGAGTTATGCTACACAGAAAACCAAGTAGCGTAATGACCCTCATGTACCTGTACCACAGCTTTACAGATTCATAGCCTGTCTTGTTTCATGTATACCCCAACTCTCCACCACCCATATTTGAAGAATTCTGACATCTTTCACTTATAAGTATCTCACCATATATTTGTTAAAGATAAGGACACTTAAAAAGAAAACAAACACATATTGTTGTTTTTTAGGAAAAATCTTAACACCACATCTTCACGGGGAAATATATTACAAGATTTCTGAAATTTGTGTGAAACTTCTATGCCATGTAAGGTTCCAGTAAATCTGTTAATTCGAGGTGATTTCAGAAGCAAACAAAAATTTGCACAGTTGAAATGCTAATATAAACTTAAATCCTTATCTATGAATTTATAGCAAGACATGTGGTGGGGATTTTTTAACTAGCCAAAATAAGTAGTGTGAAAACTCCTTTCCTCAGTTGAGAATACAGAGATGTCTGGATTGAGGAGGAAAAAATTATGCCAGTTGTTCATAGCAGTTGAAAGAATTCAAATAGCTTCTAGTGTTTCCATAGTGACCAATTTACTTAAGCACCAAAAATTTATAAAAGAGGTGTTTATGTTCCATGTGACCATGGTGATATACAATACTAAAAATTATATCATTTCAAGTTACATTTTTCAAGCTAAATCAATCACTTTGCAGAATAAGGCAATTTGTTTGGAAGAGATTGAAAGAGCCAGTAGTGTCTGACAATGCGGACAGAGGGTACAGGCTGATAAGTAATACAACAGCAAAAGGAATTAGATTAGCCAGATTTCTGATGAGAATGTTGCTTTTTTTTTTGGATGAAGCCATTTCATTAACAGAAGTGCAACAGTGGCTAAAGTTAACATTTAACAACAATGACAAAAGGTATATGACAAAAGGTTTTGCCTGACTTGTCTAAATTTTGCCCACTTGTAACATTTTTTAATTCACAGTTAAGGGAAATTCCATTATTCTTTTATTAGAACTCTTAATGGAACTTAGCCATTTGCAGCTTCTACCAGCTTCCTCTTCATATCCTTTGTGGCCTTGTATCAAAGTCACCTCAGATTATTTTGGCTTCCCTTGTGAAGACTTCATTCCTCTACAAATTAGTCATCAGGCAATGAGAAATTGAACATAAATGCTAGATGGAGTTCCTTTTGATCTTTGCTTTAAGATGGGTAATAAATTATTGTAAGTAGCTAGACTGCTTGATGAGTGATTTTTGAAGCTCCTAAGGTTTGGCCCGTTGGCATTCTGTTTTATTCTGTATGTTTGTAGTGAAGGAAAAGGGAAAAGTTTTGTTCTAAGCAGCTCCTGGCCCCCTTAGTAGCCTCCTCCCATTTTTTCAGAATCCATCCAGGCAAATCTAACCATGTTACTTTTAAACTTGTCTCTTGTAGACTAGAATGTCCATAAAGACTAGAACCATAGGAATAAAGTAACATTCACTATTTTCTCAACCTTAGAACGTTATTTTTCCATATAAATAAAATAATAGAGGGTTGTGTTTCAAGTTACTTTGTCATTTTAATTACCCTATTGTATTCAAGTAAATTAGTTTTCTAGGCAGGTAAGTTTTGGTGTAAAACATTTTACAAGATGTGCTTAAAGATGTTTAAAACATCTTGTGCTCAGTGAGATTTCTGGAGTGATCTTTAGGAAAATAAATACATATATTGTAAATGAAAGCATATATACATAAAACATTAGTTGTCTGGGGTTTGCTTTAAAAAATTCAAAGAAGGGAATGGATAGGGTGCAATAAAATAAAATTGACCATGTGTTAATGCTTATTGAAACTGAATGATGGGTTTGTGGGGGTTCATTATTCTATTCTGTATATTTTTCTATATGATTGAAATTTTCCATAATAAAAAAGATGGAAAAGTAAAATAAACTTTGGCCTGCTTCTAGGAGTGAATGCTGTGATATTCTTTTCCTCTCTAGCTAAATTCCTTTCAGTGTTAATTTTTCCTTTGACTTAAATTTATGCCAAAGAAGGAACACTCAGCATTTCAGTGGGTTCCTTATGCTGAGTAAACTCAGAAATGCAACTCCTGTTCTAAAGTTGGCATAATTTCCTGGGGTTTCATCCCAAATTATAGTGGGTCACTTAAATGATAGCCTTGCCTACTAGAAACTGTTAAAACAGTTGTAATTACAAAGGGTAGTTAGTACGACCATTTTGTTCTCAGTGAGTTATATTTGTTCTTTTGTCCTCCCCACAACCAAGATTGCTCCTGCCTGACCCCAGACACAGGAAAGTCACCAGGTTAAACAAACGTGTTGTTTGAGTGAGGCCAGGTGCATTTCTTAATCATACCCCAAAGCCATTGTTTAGGTTGCAAATAATCAGTTGATTTTCTCTTAGATGCTGTTACAAAAAGCAAGTAAAGCTCAGAGCAAAATGTGCACCCAGAATGAGTCTTAGGAAATATTTTACAGTATGAAATATTGCTGGTTCATTGAATGTCCATTTTTAAAAGATTGTTTTCAAGAGTTCTTATAATAAAAAAAAGACTTTACAAAAAGCCTTGACCAAAACTAATTCCCATTTATCTGTCATAATAAAAGGGACAGTAATCCAAAGTAGCAAGTAATCTGATTGTATTTTATGCATTATATTCTTTCCTCTGTTATTTTAATAAACAGATAATAAATATAGCTTGCTCTGTACTAGCCAGCCACAAAAATAAATAAATAAACATAGCTTGTAGTTTCTGAAAACGCACCATTATAACTACCAGGAAAGGTTTCAGGGCCAGAGGCCTTCCAGGTTACAGAAAGTCAGCTTGGAGTTGAATTTTTCCTTTGGATAAGTCAGAGGTAAGTTAGAATAGGCTATAATTAGGATACTTTTATTAAAGCTGTGCAAATTACCATGTGCTATGTGTTCTTGGCCTGAAGAAAATATTGCTGTGCACATAAAAGATGTCTTCTTTTTGTTAGAATTTATCAGAATTGTGTGTTCGGGGGGACATCTAGGTTTATTTGTTAAACATATATTTATAAAATGTTAATATAAAAATTTATAAAATAAGAAAGTGCTTGGAAGGAGAAGGTTAGAAAAATTTTGTTTGTCTATATTGGTTTTTAACATCTGCAAAGTTGAATAAGTTCCTAAACACAGTTAGTCTGTATGAATGAATATATAGTCCATCATTAAAAGTGAGTCTTTAACAGGTTGTCACTATTATAGTTTCTGTATTTTATGAAAGGGACTTCTCATATTCTTTTAGTGACTTGTTATGTTAATAATTTCTCTACCTATATAGACATAAATCAGTGGACACACTTGAGAATAAACATTGTTAAAAAGCCCTGTGTAGCTTTGCACAGGGACAGTGTATTAGCCAAGGAGGTTTATCCAAGGCACATTATTGCTAATTGAAAAAGCCCCCGCGTGAGTAAAGTGGATTTTTCCTTTTTCTTTTGGTGACTACTGTTATTTTGGTAATTTTTCTACATATGTAGGCATATACCAACTGAAATGTAGACTAATTCCTGTGTGTCAAAAGCAGCTATGTGTGAATGCACTCGATGAGTTAGCCTGTGAGTAAACAGAAAACTAGCATGAGTGGTTTATTCAACCAGAGGTCTCTGGAGCAGCAATCTTGGCTAACACACAGCTCGTATCCTGCAAGGAAAACCATTTGTGCCCAGACTATTCAAATTATTGTTTAATTCTTTCCTCCCACCTCATTACTTCTTCAGTCCCTCATCCACAAACAGTTCACTTTTTAAAAAAAATCAGTTCTAACAAACATAGATGCCTAGTTTCGCAAACCCACAGTCAACTCTAACAGCAGTTAAAAAGAGGGTGCTTATTGCTTCAAGAAGTCAAAGCTCCAGTAAGAAGTGACAGCATACTAAACGAAAGCAGGGACAAGCTATAAAAACTATAAGTCATTAATAGAGGAACTCTGAAAGTGCAGCTGCACAAGACCACTTAATTTAGACCCAAATACCCCGCTATCCTATACATTTCAGTAGTCCCAGGGTGAAATAATTAGGATTAATTTACACAAGAAATATATGTTTTCTTTAAAAACAGTAGAGATGTTATATCCTATTTTCAGAAATGTTGGTATTTTAGGAATAAATTTTACTTATCTCAAACTCTTAGGAACAGCTGGTTCTTTATAAGATGGATAAGTGAAATATTACTATAAAGAGTGGTTGAATTCATATTTACAATGTACAGTGAAACATTATATAATAAAAATAGAAAATAATATTTTCTATAGATTTGCTTGGTTAGAAGCATATAGCAAAAAAATCTATGTCAAAATCTTGGGTTATCCTCTTCCCTAAGTGACTAGTAGTCTCTGTGACATCAACTTTCCTAAATATATATATATATACCATACCTCTTAAGCAGAAGGGGCAGCTTCATTTCAAAAATCATTTATTGATTCATATATCTCGGTTAATCAGATTTGTCTAGTGATTTAAGATAACAAAGTCACTTCCACCCAGCTCTTTATGTTTGAAAAATAATAGCCATTTGACTCAATCCTGAGAAAACCATGGTACTGTCAAACCTTCATTATCCCCTGTGCTTTGAATAAAATAATTTAGCAACAGAGTGCTTTGAGTTGTTCTTCTAGAGAGGGAGATGTGAATTTGGATTATTGCCTTCTGGCCCTGTTGAGCTTTGAGCTATCTGCTGTCTGGAAATAGCAAATTCAGTTTTTAATGGATCCGGCACTCTATGGTAGCCAGATTTTCATGGCACATGCAGATAAAGAAACAAGTTATTGATTTGGCATGTTGATGGCATGCTTAAAACAGTTCTCTGCAGCAGATTGTCCAAAGCCATTTGTGCACTTAACTCTATTTCCTATCTTTGGCAAAGATAAAAAATGTTTTTAAAGTAATTTTAGGATGTTACTAAATATCTGGAACAATTGAATAAATGTCTACTTGATTGAGTTTCCTTGTATTGACACATGCCCTTACACTAAAACCATGAGGGTTATGACCTTGAAACACAGAGAAGTGAGTACTTCAGTAAATATTAAATTCATTTCATCAATCCACTCTAAAGCTAGCATCAAAGTAAAGGACATACCGAAGAGCTTTTTTGTATGTGAAATCTGTGCTTTCATTTATTAAAATGTCTTATCTCTCAAGGTGACCATATAACTGTTGCCAAAGGTATAGACATAGCTCAGCTGTCTCCTGCTTCAGCTGAGGATATCTCTAACCACTGCTTGCTTCCTGGTCTATGTCAACCTTAATCCAAAAGCATTTTCCTCATTTTTAAACCTCATCAGCTTGTGATTTAAGTTGAGTAGCAGATCAGGCTTCCTTGAGCCTACCTTTGATATTGTACCTATGTATTTTTTCTCTTTTCTTTTTAACATGGCACTGTTCTACAAATTAAATGTTATTTTTTATGTATTGGTTTAATTAATTGTGTTACTGTAACTGCAGGGATAGGTGGTATGGAAGTACCTACAAATGGCAGAGATTCAGGTGCTGTTAAAATGATATATCCAGGGACCCACAGATTCCAGAATTTTGCTCTTCCAGTTTCCCTGAGGATTAACAAACAATGAAATCTGAATAGACCTTTATTATTATGATTACAATTATAATAAAGCAACTATTTAACTGGCACATTTCTCAAGGCTTTACATACACACATAACTCATTTAATCTTTATACCAACCTGTAAGGTTAGTACTCGTATTCCCTGATTTACAAGTGAGGAAACTGAGACATAGAGAGGTTGAGTAACCCAGATGCACAGCTAGTAAGTTACAGAGTACTCTCACTCCAGAGTCCACGCTCATCACCTCTGTGCCACAAGTAAGTGGAAATCCACAGTGTCAAATGCTCTAATAAAAGGTGGATTGACAGACACAACTTAAGCTTGAGGTTGAAGTGGGCCTTCTTACCCTGCCTCTCTCTCCCCAACCTCAAATCTAAATCTAAGTAGGTAAACTCTACTTAGAAATAGACATGTGAAAAAGAGTAAGGAGACAGAGAGGACAGAAGCGACAGAAAGCAAGCATCGAGGGTTCCATCGAATCAGTGAAGCAGTCAAGCTTTTTCTAAAAACCCCATCCTCACCTCCACTCTTTGCCAACCTGATGATTCAACATCAGCCTGGGGCAAAGGAAACATGATTTAAGCTGGACATAACAGATGCCTATTGGGCACTGTTGGACACTCAGTTTCTAATAGAACCTGTCCAGCTTGCTTTCCTCCCTACCGTGGGGTGTGGGGTGAGGCAGGTTGGCCACACAGCAGTCCCAGCCAAAGGACTGGAGTTTTTTAGGACCAAGACTGCAGGGGATATCCAAGCCAGAGAAATAGGCTAAGTCAGAGCCTAAAAGCCTGAAACACTTAGAAAAGCTGAGGAGAGAATCAACTGAAGTCACGATACATGGAGATGGGAAAATGGTAGGCAAGGCAAGTTAGAAAGAGATAGAATCCTGTCTTGTTCAGTTGATCAGGACACCAACTAGCATTTGTGACTTTCTTTTGAGGCTGATGGGGTCATGATGCAGAAGTTGGAAGGTTTCCCAGGTCATTGTTAAAGGATGCCACATTTAGTAGCATATTTTCTCTCCTCCACCTATCAGTAATAAGAAAAAAGCAAACTTCATGATCAAATCCTTTGCTAACATTCAGTATAAAAGTATGGGTAAAAAATTAGTCAAAAGAAGATCTACATAGATATGACAGTTGTATTTTCAACTTATCAAGCCTAAAATCATCTCAGTTTCTACTGCCATTGGTTATATACTGCCTCTATGAAACTCACCAGCAAGGAAGAAACTAACAAAGGGGCAAAGAGCAACTGCCTTGTACTAAGGGACAGAGTGGTACCGTCCTTCCCTGGGCTGCCCACCTCCTGCCAGTCACCGCATGCTTGTCCTCCATCTTCAGTCATTGTATCCAGTTAAAATATATCACTATTCTTTTTCTCTCTGGGTAGTGTCAGGGTCTTGATACATACCCTTCCCTGTCACCTTTTTTTTCTGTGTCCCCCCACCAGTGTGCACTTACCAACCTTTCTCATCCCCTTTCAGAGGATAGACTTGGCCAGCATTCTATCCACTTGATATGTTAAGCCTGTTGCATGTAGGGTTGCCAGAGTTAGCAAATAAAAATACAGGACACCCAGTTCAATGTGAATGTCAGATAAATAGTGGAGATTTTTTTTTAGTATAAGTATGTGGCATGTAATATGTGGGACATATTTATACTAAAAATTTATTATTTATCTAAAATTGATATTTAACTTTGTGCCCTGTTTTTATCTGGCAATCCTAGTTGCATGCACATTACACATTTCATTTGGGCAAATTAAGGCTCGAAAGTCAGAAAGGAAAATAACACTCACATTGGAGTGAAATAAAAAATGATTTTAAAACCTCCCCTATGTTTAATGTGAAGGACCTGAGGAAGTTTCTTCCTGTTCCTAATCCCATCCTTTTATAACATTCCTGGTCTTCCCATTGAAGGCTGACACCTGTGTCAGATGTAGTTTTTCAAACTTTTACTAGTTTTTTAAGAGAAAACAATCTTTTCATTTGACTTTCGTTCTCTCAAATCTGATGATGATATTTTAACCTGGGAAAACTGTTTGGAAAATTTCTTGGATGGCACAAAGAGAAATTAAATTTAAAAGTGCCCATGCCATATTTTCAAGGGAGAAGAATTTTCAAATTCCCCCTTCCCCAAAAGGTACATTTGTTTCTCAGCAATACATTTTTTCATAAAATATAATTAATGACTTATTTGTAGCTGAAATCATTTTTATTGAGATGTACTGAGAAACACTGATGCTGCTGAGGCTTAGAACCAGTGATATAGGCATCCACTAGAGAAGAGGATGCTATTACAGCTTTTTTCCTTTTTTAGCTCTACTGCTCAAGGTTTAAGACTGTCGAGAGTCCTGTGATTGGTGGCGTGTGGACTGATGCTGTTTGCACAGTGGGCTCCCAGGCCTGGCCTTTGTCTTCCTCAGCGTATTAGTAACAGCGGCTGAAAGACCACTCTCAAATGATTACCAGCCTTTAGTACAGATTCTGAGTTGCAGAAAACAATTTCCAGACTTCTGTTTACAAAGAATAGTGAAATGAAAGTATTTCTATGGGCCAGTAATGCATACTCTCTATGGGTTTTGTGCAAGATTAAGAAGACATGATTACAGTTAGCATTTATGGCACTTTTTAAATTAACACTCTTCTCTTGAAATTGGGAAACTGGAGAGTTTTAACATCTGGGAAGAAAAGAAGTTAACTAGCTTCTTCAAATGATTGTTAATATTTTCCATTATTCAACACTCTACCTTTGGGTGCCTTTCAGAATACCAGAGGTATTTGAAATGCACATGTGTCAAATAAAAATAAAAGAATTTTAAAGACTCAAGTTCTTTTGCATTTAACTATCATTATATGGTAGACACTTGGGTAAGAAAGGAGAATGTTTCATTTTTTATTACTGTGAAGTATAGTAAGAATCCAGATACTATGCATAAAACAGAAATCTCTCTGATTCAGTTTAGGCTTTTGAGGGGTGTCATTTTAAAGCTGCTTATTTCTCTTTATTCACTTTTTATTTCTTGTCAACACTTTTCTAATTTAATTTAAAATAAAATTGTAAGCTGATGTAGTTCATGTTTTTATTATTTGCTTCTCTCCCCCTCTCCATCTCCCCCTGTTCTTCTTTCTTCCTGTTAATAGCTATCATTTCCCTGGCTTACTTTCTGCTGTTGTCAATTTCTCTCTCCATGCATATTGATTATCTTCCCCTCTACGTTCTTTGTATTCATACTTTCTTTGTTTCTTTCTTTGCTTCTTTCTTTCTTCCTTTTGGAGGCTGGCCAGTATGGGGATCCACACCTGTGACCTTGAGATTATAAGGCTGCACTCTAACCAATTGAGCTAACTGGCCAGCCCTGTACTCATATTTTCTTAATATTCTATCTACTTTTGCTTTTTGTCCTCCAGTACGTTCCTGCTTGGGAATGTAATTCTTGGGCTCTTCAACATGGTGTATTCTGATGCTTATTTCCTTTCTGTTTGAGATAGTAATGTGAAAACCTAATACTGGGTTCATTTGTTCTCCCTGGTGAAAGTCTTAAGCTATGGACCTGGGAAGGCCCTTAGAACTCATGTAATCCCACTGCCCTTTTCCATCCCCCCTCTTGTACAGGAAAAGAAAAGTCTCTTTTGTCCTGTTGAATTCTCACTCATCCTTCCAGACCCACTTTAATTTCACCTTCTTTGCAGCTTTTCTGATACACACAGAGGATTGTTCTCTCCTCGTGCTACCACTATGACTTGTATATGCTTTTATTTCACTTGTCATGATCTTCAATTTCAGTTCCATTTAACAACCATTTGAGTCTTTTCCTAGGAGACAGGCACAATAACTGGGGTAAGATGCTTACAGTCTATAGGGGCAGTGGGGCAAAACTGACAACAAACATTACTTTATAATTATTTTGCTCTGTTACATATTTATTTGTTGACATCTCTATTCTCCCCTACTACACTGTGAATGTCTTGACACAGAGATTATATCTTCTTACTTGTTCTCCCACCCCAGAGGGAGACCTTAGATTATGGGCTAGAATTTAATGTATTTTATATATGAAATTTAAAGCAGTATATAAAGAGCTGCCTTATTTTTTTTTTTTTGTAAAAAGCTATATATGCTATACCAGATGTTTACCATATTTATTTAACTAGACTCTTATTGATGGATCTTTGGGTGGCTTCTAATCTCTTGATCTTACAAACAGTGTATAATCTCACAAACGTGTAACTGTGAACTGTAGGATAAATTTCTACAAGTAGAAAGTCTGTGTGTTAGGTGTGTGAGCTTCAAATCATTATAGATTTTGCCAGATACGCAACTCAGCAAGATGTTCCGGTGTACAAACTGTAGGATAAATTTCTACAAGTAGAAAGTCTGTGTGTTAGGTGTGTGAGCTTCAAATCATTATAGATTTTGCCAGATACGCAACTCAGCAAGATGTTCCGGTATACATTCTCAACAACAGTGTAAAAGAGTGCTTGTTTCCACAAACCTTCCCTTAAACACTATGTCAACTAACTTCTAAAATTTTTCCCTGTTAGGGAAAAAAAAGGTCTTTTATTATAGTCTTCATTTATATTTCTTTTGTGAGTGTAGTGACTCAGTTGTGAGAAATAACCGCAAAAATAGAGTAATTTGGCCTTTGATTTTATGCAGCTACTTTCACATTTAAAACTTCTGACTTCTACATGCTAGCTATATGATGTTGACAAGGCACTTATGTTTTCTTTACCTCAGTTTCCTCCTCTGTAAAATGAGAATAATACTCTATTTCATACACCCTAAGACACTATTAATTGTAAGACTCACCATTAATTTATATAACACTAAGAAAGAAAAGACACTGCCCATTACAGTGGTGTATCTCAAGTTGGGATGCTAAAATATAAAGAAACGTGCATCTTAGAATCAATGAAATTTACTAGTACCTGCCTTTAGAGCATTGTCATAAGAATGAAATGAAAAGCATCTCGAATAGCACCCAGCAAATAGTAAGTGCTAAATAAATGACTCATTATTCTTACAGTAAAATTATAGTTACTTGAATGTCAGCTCTACCACTAGTACTCACCACATTGTATGTTTTCAATAAAGACCTGTTGTTATTGTTAATGTAAAATTATAGTTATTAGAATATAATCAGGGATTTTGTCTGTTTTATTCAATGCTATTTCCCCACACCTACAGCAGTGCTTGGCATATGTGAAGTGCTCTGTAAATATTTGTTGATTGAAGGAATTAATCTGTGTCCTCCTCTAAAACTTTAGCCAAGTATGCATAGAAATCTTAATTCTTCCTGAGTAGCAGATGCAGTGGTCATGGATCTTGGAATCCTGTGGTCTTTATCTCTCCTCTCCCCAGCCCCATACACACCAAAACTTACAGACCTTATGGCAGACCACATGATTTCATTTTAAAAATAACTGAGCCCTATGGAGCTCATTAAAACATTTAAAAACCTTCATTGTTAAAACCAAAAACTTTGAATTGAAAGCATTCATCAAAATATTGTTGATATAAAATTTTCTCCAAACAAGTCAAAATAATGTTTTACATTATCTATACAGAATCCTAATAAGAATTTTACAAGATTTGTATAAGTCCTGTATTTTGGAACTTGTATTTTTAAAATACAATATATTGTTTTTACAACTGATATTGTCTTGGACTGTTGTTATTCAGTATATCCACTATAGAAATTAAACCTTTTATTTTGAAGTACAGTATTTTTTAATAATGTGAGCTCATGTAAGAAATTTTCAGTTTGTTTTTTCCATCAAATAGGGGGTTCTTTCTCCCACATAAGAAGTTAGAGGTAGGTGGCTGGGGGTGTTGATTGAGCCTCTCAGATGGTACTGTCAGGGACCAGGCTCTGTCAGGGACCAGGTTCTTTCTGTCTTTCCTTTCTGCCACCCCCACTGTGTTGGCTTTTTGTCCTGATGCTTGTCCAACTTTGTAGTCTTAATGTAGCTGCTACAGTTCTAGGCATTACATGTTTGATAGTCTATTATAAAAGATATTACAAAGGATACAGACAAAGAAATGCATAGGGTGAGGTCCCGGGTGGGCCACCCTCCAGGAACCTCCACATGTTCCGCTATCTGGAAGCTCCTGAGAAGTTTTATTCTTTCTCTTAGCTATAATGGCGTGGACTTTAGGAAAGTCTTCATTACTTCATAAAGTCTGTATCCTTTATGCTTTTCTTTTAAAATTATACGATTTTCTCAGTTTAGACTGTTTGGTCTTATACACTTTGCTTTATTTAGCTTAGTGATAGGTATTTGGATATTTCCATATGGCAGGTCTTTCTGTTTTGAATGTTTGAGAATTTAAGATGTAAAACTGATTTGGTGACTTTCAAAAAGAGGAGATATGAAATAAAGACATTGGGTATGTGTTTTTATAAATATTTGTGTGTGTGTATATGTAGATAGATAGATATGCATGCTGCAGCTAAAATGTGTACTCTAGCTAATATCAAGACTAGCCGAGATAAGTTAATTCTCTACAGACAGCCAATATTTTCTGGCTAATACTATATGTGCCACCTTATAAGTGACCTTACAATTCTGATCGGCTTTGAGTTTACTGAGAATTAAATGTAGATATTGCTACCTTAAATTTAGTAGAAAGTGCTTCCGTCAGTCTTGTTGAAAACTCAGCCCATCTGTTGCAGTACAGCCTGTCCCTGCTGTGGGGCCCTCTGTGGAAGGAACTGAAGTGCTCTTGCTTCTCTAGCATCTTAATGTGGGTGAAGTTCACTCCCACATGTTATAAAAGTCCACTTTTATCAACAGACCCGTTTGCTGACATGTTTATCTGACTTTACAGTCACTCACCGTTCACTTATTTGAAGAAGATAAGGTCAAAACCTGAAGGTTTGTTCTGAAAAATTGAGGCAAACCTAATATCTCCTACTGAACTGCTGTCACAGTTTGTGGTAAGGCTCAGAACGACAGATTAAAACTGCTGCCCGGCTATCACTACACTCGTGCTCCTAGTGGTCAGCAGCTGCTAGCACTTCAGGTCTATCAGGGACACATCCCTAGGCCTGATTAGTGATTCAGCTTTCCTTTTTTGTACTTGATAAGTTTAAGCATTCACCAGTTTTCACTGCAGTTGTAACAAGCAAATGTACTCAGTTTTAAATAAAGACAAACGGTTTTTAAACTCATGGATGAAAACTTTCTTTCAAATCGAGTATTAATAATAATAAATTTTGAATATGTAATGGATACTTAAAACTTCCCTCAAGGATTGCAAAACACTTATCTAAGTACACATATATGTATTATAATTTTCGAGTCCTAGGTTAGTAATTCCATGGCCGTTGTTCACTTACAGAATAAAGCCACAGCCATGATACATGAGGCCCTCTGCAGCTACAGCTAGTAGCTCCTTAGCTTTCACTTTGTACCTACCACACTATATGTCTTTCCCAAACACTCCACACACTCTCTGTTCTCCGTATCTATGCACAAGCTGTTTTCAGTTTCTGGAAGCCAGTGTCACTTCATTCACCTGTTTCACCTTTCCCCTTCAGAACTCAGAGCCAGTCCTCCCCTCTGGCAGTCATCCTGTCTTCCTCTACTCTCACCGCCTCCAAGGAGTTAGATGGCCCTTTCATGTGCTCCCACAGTCTCAGTGCTTCCCCTACCTCATTGTCTGTCTGTCTTCCTGGATAACTGTGAACTTTCGAGGACAGGGCTTGTGTTGCTAAGGTCTGTAGGCCTAGAGGGCTAATACAGTGGCACATAGTAGATGTTTTTAATAAAAGTTCATTTAAAGAATGAGCATGATGTCTTTCCAAGGTCTGTTTCTTTGAAGCATATTTTGTATTCTGTGCACACACAGGAAATTAAAAAGCTTGTGTGGACTGCAATGATTCCACAGGATTTCCTTATTTCATATTTAAAATCTATCTTTTCAAAGAAAGAAACAACAATCATAATAATATGTTGAACTTTCAGAAGGAGAGAACAGGACTGTGGTTACTAGAGGTGGGAAAGAGGGAGTGGGAGTGGGGCTAGTGAGAAATTGCTTAATGGACACAAGGAACTATTACATTTTGTAATGATGAATATGCTAATTATCCTGATTTGATTATCACACATTGCACACAGGTAATGTTATTCAACTCTGTACCCTGCAAATATGTACAACCAATTATGTTCCAATAAAAAATGTATCTTTTCTATTCCCAGTTATGTTACATTTATATAAAATTAAGCATGATTTCAAAGGAGTCTTTGCTTCCCTCTGTAGCTATACGAAGAATGTGCAATCTCCTTAGAGTGATGTCGCCTCTATTCCAGAGATTCTCAAACTTGATAGCACACTAGAATCACCTGGGGTGCTTTCAAATATGCTAATACTTGGGTCTCACATGTCTACACAACGTGTGTGTTGTGTTGTTTTCAAATGTTCTAAATGAACAAATGATGCTAATTGGCTTCATTATAAGGTTATCCATTCCCATCTCAGCTGAGTGCTCAGACTTGATCCTTTTACAAATCTGCAGTCAACTCATTTTCCCATTTCTTCCAGCACTTATCCTAAACCGTATCACTTTCCTTCGTCCCTTCCAACCCAGCTCTTGCTTGTGCTGCACTTCCCTGCCCCATCATGAATTGGTTTCTATTTATATTGCTCCAATAGCAGACCTGAGTCTACCATTTGAATTTCTAGTTTTACCCATGTTATCCTTAATCTGATAATGTGACACTTCCCTAAGGGTCTTAGTTGTCTTATTGGATATTTTATTTAGGAGTATTGTTGTGAATAACCCAACTCATGCTGTTTTAAACAGAGATCATTTATATTTAAAATTTATTAGCTTTCTTAATTGAACTGTCAAGGTAGTTTTTGTCTTAAACAGCACTTGATTCAGGAATCAAGCAATTAAGCAATGCTTGCTTGATTCAGGACTCAAAGTCACCAGTAGCCCTCACTTGGCAGTCTTTGATGTATCAGCTATTCTCAGGCTCGCATCCTTGGAGGGAGCAAAGTGCCTGTTGCAGCTCCACACCGCACCCTTCATACTACCAAATAGAAAGAGAGAGAAGGCATCCGTCCTGCCAACTAAAGTTCCACCAAACCTGATGGCTTTGGGTTATGTACAATTCTCTGAGTTGGACCAGGAAGTTAATGAGTTTATTGAGTTAAGCCAATTAAAGTTTTTGCCCTAGGAATTGGGGTGCAGTTAACCCACTCAGACCCCTTGGGCTAGGGTGTGAGGAATGAAAGGGCAGTGAATTCCCCAAGGAGTAAAAAATGAATGCAGAAAGGGCCAACAAGAAATGTTCACTATAGTGCAAATTATTGTAATATTAACTGTCTACAAGGATTTCACCAACAGTTGAGCAATATGTATTTAATTTGAAATGTTATACATGAAGATGTAGTAGAATTGCTTGGTCATATTGGACCATTTTGAATTTATAATGAAGTGAATGAAAAAAGAAAGTTAATATGTTCTGTTTTTATAAACAAAATAAGGAATCACTTATGTTGATCATTGAATTTATGAGTTAAAATTTTTTTTGCAAATATTAAAACGTACTCCTCGGGCCGAGCCCGTGGCGCACTCGGGAGAGTGCGGCGCTGAGAGCGCGGCGACACTCCGGCCGCGGGTTCGGATCCTATATGGGAATGGCCGGTGCACTCACTGGCTGAGTGCAGGTCACGAAAAAGACAAAAAAAAAAAAAAAACTTACTCCTCCACTAAATATTAGAAGAATGGTATAATAGAGTCTGAAGAACGGACTTCAGGTCGACGCTTTGCCATTTAACTAATTAGATGACTTTGGATAAAGTTACTTCTTTTCTTTGATCACTGGTTTTGTTATCTGATGGATGCAGATGTAAGTAATACATCTCATGGAGTTGTTGTGACTATCAAATGAGATAATATATATTAAAGCATATAATGAAAAGTCAGAGATAATAGTTACTTTTAATTTTACTACCTTATCAGGTTGACTTTAACTGGCTACAGAAAATATTATAATTAAAATGTAATTCTATTTTGTTAGCACATTGCCTTTATTCCTTAAAACTTGTGTTGTGTGGGTTTTTTTGTTTTTGTCTAAAGAAACCTCAAAGTGGCTTATATAAAAAGTATGAAAGATATCTTAGGATAAAGTACGAGCCCTGTTGTTCATTCACAAAATCTGAGTCATTGCTACAGTTGAGAATAAAAAAGCCTGGGCTTCTGGGAAGCAAAGACAAAAAGACAAACACAGCTAAATGCACAGCTTTCATTTTGTAATAATGGAATGTATATATCATTCAAGAGGAATGACAACCTTTACTTAGGGCAAATCTCTAAATAGGATATATCTCATCAATCTCTCTTTTAAAGAGTATTGAACAGCATGATGGTTCGTTGTACAATAAAATTTACAAGACACAATAAGCTTTGAAACTATTTGGGACAGTTTTCAATGGAGATGCAATCTACCATGGGTTTGAATCTGCTGTTTACTAGCTGTCCAACATAGGTAATTTACTTAACTTCTCTGAAGCCCAGCTTTCTTATCTGTGAAATGGGAATAAAAAAGTATTATCTACCTCATGAGGTTATAGGATTAAACAAGAGAACGTATGTTGAAGAGGTCGGCACAGAGCTGTGAATGCAGTAAGTGGTTAATAAATGTTTTAATAATTATTACTAATCCTATCAATAAAAATTGATTGCTGTAATTAGATATCTGTAAAATAATATTATTGGTGAGGCAATTTTATTATGATTCAGAAAGCATATGATTAAATACTGAAAAATATTACCAGGGCTTTTCAGCTAGATAAAAAGTTGAAGCCGCAGGAAATCTAAAGAAGAAAAATGAAAATATTGTTCTGGTTCTCTCTGTGAACCAATTAAAATGTTCTGTTGTTTTTTTTAAAACAAGTCATTTTAGAATAGCACTGAAATTCTCTGAGACATCATCACAGTGAAAAGCCTGTGGAAGGGTCTAAAAGCTAACTAACATATGTGCACTAAGAGTAGAGCTCATAATTCACAATTCCCTGACAGTCCCTGCACCTTAGAATTCTGGTTAGATGGGTGCAGGCTCGTTAGCATATGGTAGCTAAATTGATGTGGTCCAGTCATCCACCTGTATGGACAGTATGGTCTTACAGGAGACCCTTTACATTCTGACTCTAGTTAACCAAAAAAATAAAAATAAAAGGACAGGGGGAAAAATAGAGTAATTGTACTGAGTTATCTAGGTAACTCTAGATATAATTCAAAATAAGATTACCTAGAATATTTTACATGGTAATATATCGGTGGTACATTGCTTTTTAAGTTTGTTTCTTAAATAAAGTAATAGGGTATATATTTAGAATTATTAAATATTAGCACCAAGAGGAATCAGGAGTTTGTGAGCTTTAATACAGTCCTTTTTTTCTTTCTTTTTAATTTGGATATTGAAACCAAGGCCCACAGGCAGTTGGTTAATTAATAATAAAACTGTACCTTAAAGTCAGATTTGCTGACTCCTGGTCTATTATGTCTTTCATTTCACCACATGGTATTTGGTTTTTGTCTGTAGTGGTTTTCTTTGCTTTTTTGTCAGTGTTACTTATTTTTGTTTCTAGCTATTGATTTCCAGTATTTGCATTATACAGGACAAAAACACCCTTTTCTTCCAATTATTCTGTGATTCAAAACTCTAGTATACTCCACCTTTTAGAAAACCAGACCTAATATTTTATTTTATTATTATTATTATTATTTTTTGTCTTTTTGTGACCGGTAAGGGGATCGCAACCCTTGGCTTGGTGTCGTCTGAACCGCGCTCAGCCAGTGAGCGCACCAGCCATTCCTATATAGTATCCGAACCCGTGGCGGGAGCGCCACTGTGCTCCCAAGCACTGCACTCTCCCGAGTGCGCCACGGGGCAGGCCCTGGACCTAATATTTTAATAAGCCCCTGAGGTTGATTTGCTGAACTAAATGTGAATTTCCAGGTTACTTGGTTTGAACAGAGGACAGGCATGCAGATTGCAGAAGTTACAGGGGTGTGGTATAGCACAACTACTGCTCTTGGGTTCTGTAGACTGTGTGAGTTTATGTAAAAGACAGCATCTCTGGCTTTCCCTTTTTACTTTTCTACTGGTAGAAAGCCACAGAATTGGCCAGGCTGGTGGCAGTTCTCTGCTCCCTGGCAAACCTCTCTACAACCATCACCCAAGGAATACAGTGGCTAGGGTCGAGGAAGCGAAGTGGTGAGAGGAAGGTGTGGCAGAAATTGCCAATGCTAGGACAAAAAGGACCTGCCAGTTAGTAGTGAATTGGAATTCCTCTTTCATCAGCAATGCTGTGAGTCCTGTTATTCCCTGGTATTCAACCAAGTGTGTTCCCAAAGACTATTTAATAATACCAGGTAGTCCTTTTAATACACCTGAGTTCAAAAAGCAGTATTAAACAGTATATTCAATCTGAATGCCAATACAGATGCTTCTCGGCTTACAGTGGGGTCACATCCTGATAAACCCATTGTGAACTAAAAATATGTTACGTAAAAAATGCATTTAATTCCCCAATAAACCCATCGTAAAGTCAAAAACTTAAGTCAAACTATTGTAAGTTGGAGACTGTCTGCATTACTTATATATCTGTGCTTGTGAATTGTCCACCTTTTATATATGTGATTTTCTACAATGAGGAATAAAGGGAGTATATATTACTTTAAAAAAAAAAAAAAAAAAAAGAAAGGCTGTGACTGGTCAGAAAGTTTGGATGACTCTGTATTCAAAATCTGGTTGGCTCTGTTATGTATGTAGGTGTGAAGACATCACTGTCTTGCGGTTTAAATATAAACCACTGAATTGTGAAAATCCCAGTTATTTATGGTAGGTACTGCCTTTTAGGGTGTTTGTCTCAATTACATCTAGTTCTAGAAAGATACATAGTTTCTTTATCAGTTTAATTTCTATTTTGTTGTTGGACCATTTTGTGGTATGTTTTAATTGCAACTACTTTCTTTTTGTATGTGTCTTCATGACTTGCATATGGTCTATATTGTTATATGTATATCAGAAAAGTCACCATAAACAAGTCAAAAGCAAATTTAATGCTAACTACCTACCTGATATTCAAGTTTTGGCAGCAGTAAAACAGGGATACATTTCATGGGAAGGGGTTGCTGAGAGACAGCTGTCATTTAACATTCCTAACACTAAAAAAAACTAGACAGCTACTCTAAAATGTTATTGATCAGTTCAAAGCATTTAGTTACTTATGTTAAATTTTCACGGATTCAAAGTAGTATCAGGGGAGATTTGTCTGAATTAGTGAAAAGTCTTTATTTTTAAACATTTTTTTAAAAAGGAATACAGTTTATTTCAAGTAATCAGACAAAATCAGTATTCCAAAGAGGGGTAGTTTGTGATTCTTTCAATTAATGGATAAGAATGATATATTTTGTAAAACATCAATAAGACTTTTAAAAGGAAATGTACTTGTTTAACCACAGAAAAAAATCTTAATGTAGCTGGTAATTAAGGCAATACAAATTTAAATTGCAATAAAGTATGATTTTCACTTGCAAAATTACTAAAGATTTTTGAATCGAGACTACCAAGTGCTGGATGAGAATATCAATTCTAGAAAAAGCCTTTAAGTTCATATCATTTAGCTCAGCAATTTAGCTTCTGAAAATCTGTTCTAAGGCAATAATCTTAAAGACAGAAATACCTCTTTTCACAAAAATGTTCATTTCATTATTATTAATAATAGGAGGGACAGAGGAAAAAACTTAAATGTCCACTGCTAAGGAAATTAATTATATGAGTATATCACCGTATACATGTGCAATAGGATAATAGCCAACTGATAAACATTACTTATGCAGAATTTATAACAAAGTGGGAAAATGCTCCTATTATTGGGGGGAAATGGCAACATAATTTACATTAAGTTAGGAAGTCAGTCCTATTTTAAAACTACATGAAATGAAGATAGAAGGTAATACCAAAATTTTTAAAATCTCTTAAGTTCAGCCATTGTACTTGAAGGCTTACTTATGTTAATATGAAGAGTCATTTCTTTTCTCATCATTGCTACAAAAGTAAAAGTGTGCTGTTCTCTTTCCGTATTGTCTCATATGCCGAGATTTCAACTTAAAGCACAAATACCTTTAGATAACACATTTAGGTTTTCCACATATTTCACTTGCATTATCCTTTTATATTTGTGGTTTTTAATGTATTATTTAAGTATCTCATCATTTTTCTGCATAACTCTTCTGGAAGAAGTTGCATTTCCTGGAATTTTCTCCTTCCTTTCACATCTGTCTACCCCCCAAAACTCCACAAAACTAGAATTCTGGGATGGTATTTCAGTGGCTGTTAGGAAGGGGAACTTATATATTTGTTTTAAAAAAATTTTTTTTGAGTCCTACAGTGCATCGGGATTATTTAACATTATCTTAGCACACATAATCCATTTACAAAGACAAAGCACCTTGTGTTTCTATAGTTACTTTTATGTAAAGCTATTAAAGGAACAGGAAACATCTTTCTACTGCCTTTCTCCCTACAACTGCCCCCAAAATAGTCATTAGTATTAAACATAACACAGACTACAATTGTTTCCCATAGATCCTTGGAGAAAGGCGGCAAAGTAACACTAAAGCATTTGGGGTTACTTATAATAACGCCTGTGCAAAAGAAACAGGATGCCAATTCACGTATCAGGCAGACAGTGGCAGCTGCTTTGTTACTACATGGCACTGTCCCATCCTAAATCAAATGGGAAATGGGTACTGTTTGACAGATACTGTCATCGGTGCAAACAGTATTAAAATAATTAAAAAGCTTTTTTTAAAAAAAAAATCTTAAGGATAGGCTGTTGGTTTGTTCAGGCTTTCCCAACTAAGGTGCTCAGGACTCCAGGATGAATATTCCTATGCCAGATTTTTTATCTAGCCAAGCCCGAGCTGTGACTCTTTATCCCAGTGGGACAGTACAGCTATGTTCTTGGCGTTTTCTGCCTATTACCAGTTAGGGTCTGTGAACAGAATCTCCATTTGTGAGAACCTCATTGTGGATAGCGCGCAGTGGTCTTTTCATTTTGATTGATGGTTCTGGTTCTGCACCATCTGGCTTCTGATAGGCTGCATTAATCATATCCTGAACTAAGAAAGTGTAGACATGTCTGCTTAATATGTACCCATACATAATGTAACATTAGTTATTCATTCAGCTTGCAAAACAGAGTCATAATGTATGCAAGGTCTTTATATAGTAAAACATAAATATTAATATACGACCCATTAATGCTGTTTTTACTTGTACTAACCTCCCACTAGTACATTTGTTTATGAAGATTGAGGGATTAAGAGAAAGAAGACCATGTGCACATTTACATGAACACATATCGTTTTGCTGATGTCTCATATGAACTTAGAGTTATATATGTCTGTAACACTTATTTACCCATATTTACTTTATATGTCTCTCTAATTGCCTCTTGAAATATAGGTTAAATCCAAACTGCAACACAGATTCATTTTTTCTCATGTGAACTACTTGAATTAAATGTAGGTCATCCATTTGCTGGGGTTGCTGGGGGCGTATGTGGCCCTGCTCTTTTGTGCTGTCTCTAGCTGAGCCCACTCTTGACACACTCTGTCCCCTGCTGTGTGATAATGTCCAGAAAAAAAGAAAGGCCAGGAGAGGCAGGATAGAATTCACAAGTCAAAGTTTGCTCTAGATTTTTGATTATCATACTCATCAGTAACTCAATTTGGTTTTAAAAATTTGCTAAGACCTTTTCCAGTTAAGAGAGATTTAGTGTGCATTAATCATAATCCTTTCAGTACCTAGAGAAGGGAGGGTAAGGGGATTTAAATTCTCCTGGGAAGTTACTTTGTACAAAATTGCAAGAGCATATTTCTTGAGGTAGCAAATTAAAACCATAACTTCATAAAACACATGTTATGTTTTATTATATTTTGTCATAATAGCACTGTATTCCTGTGTGGTTACATCTTCTATGTGCCCCAATTTTGAAGTATATGTTTTAATGAGTTATACTGTTGAAGAATGAGTGAAGATTAATGCTTGTGTGCTACAAAATGCAAAATACAATCCACTCTGTACCAGTAATCAATCATGGAATAATGCATGGGAAACAAGGCAAATGATCATAGTTTTTGTTGAGAAATAAGTAAAGTACAGCTTCTGTTGGAAATATAATTGCAGTGAGGTTTAATTAGTCACATAAGAACTATAAACAAGACCAATAGAAGTTACGGAAAATGTAGTACATGGGTACAAACTGACCTCTTAAGAGTTTAAGATGTTAAGATAACATGTAGAAATCTGGAAAAAATAATTTCAAGAATAAAATCAGTAATTTAACATTCAGCTCATCCATTTCTTATTTTAAAACTGCTCTTAGCTGTATTTTAAAACTACTCTTGGCAGATTCTTCTAATGATTTAGAAGAATTGCTGCTTAATTCATTCTATTAATTGATTTTTTAAAAAGAAAAGGAAAAACAGTCACTGCCAAAAACACTGCATTGACAAACTAGAGAGCAGGAAATCTTATATAAAGAGGTTGATGACCAAAAAATACCAATGTAGTTCTAGGAATTTGTGAAGAGCACTGATTTTGCTGTGAGAAGGCAGGGTTTTGTGTCTTGGCCCTGCCATTCAACTAGCTGGATGATCTCAAAAATAGGTTCAAACTGGCTGGCCTATTTCTGGGTTAACCCTCATTTTAAGATAGAATAATTTTATTGAGCTTTTTATCCAAAAAAGAAATATCTTTAATAACCTCAAGCTTGGCTTCTTATCTTGAAAATGGAGATCAACCCTGGTCCACTTACCTTTGTTGTTTGTGAGGGTTGCATGAGATAATGTGTGTGTTATAAACTTTTAAGTACTGTAAAAATATATGCACTGTCATTTTTGTTGATTAACTTTACTGAACTTCATCTGTTATGTTCATGAGAGTATGCACGATGATACGTTCTCCTCCTATGTTCACAGTAAATGTTAAGAACCTGTGAAATGATGAACACGTGTTCCTTGGTGCCAGAATTCCTCTCCTTATATAAGCTCCCTCTAGAGTTTACAGCAGAGGTTAAAAACTATTTTTCTCTTATAAAGGACCATATGCTAGTGAAATACAACATAATTTAATTTCCTTCGTCAAACAACATATAAACTGTTGGACTGTGCTTCTTTAAAATTAAGGACATTCATTCTGAAGCTCAGACAGGACTGAAAGGGAAAGGCCTTTTAAACCAAACCATTTCATTAGCTCAGGGAGGCAATGCCAGGAAGACAGCTTTCAGGAGGCCGGTGCTTCGCATCTCTGTTGGGGAACTGGTACCATCCAGGGCATGAACAGATGGACAAGTTAGCCAACCTGACAGCTTTCCTCTTCCTCCGCAAGTCATCAGTAGACTTTGATTCAAAATGTAGTAAACTCTCAGAACATTAGACAAACCTCTTTCAAGTATATAAATATCAAAACACAAGTGATTTTTTATTTGTAACACTTTAATGAACCTACATTATGTTTTTCTTTATTATGAATATGAGCATTTATATTGGTACTGTCAAATTTTAAACACTTTTTAATGTTGCTAGCTTTTCCGAAGGATATCCAGATGTACGTATGGTTCTCCAAATCAGGGAAAAACTATTTCCATTCTGGTTATGTTTTGTGTTTATTTAGACTTTAGGTAAAGTCAGGTGTCCTCTGTACATGTGTACCTAGTGTCTTAGAGTAGATTTGTATGTGTGTAAACAGAAAGCCTTTGCAAATGGGACTCAACAGTCAATATAAAATTTTATAAAACTCACATTCATTTATTCAGTAACTATGTGCAACGCACTGGAAGTAAAAACAATAAGATGCTGTGTGGTCCCATGTCTTAACACACTCTCAGCCTTTTGGCAAGAATAGAGGTGAACAGCTCATATTAATTCTAACATTTATACATAATGCCAGATACACTACTATTATTAATTACCCTATATTAGTAGTAGTGTTAATAGCAAAGCATAAATGTGTTTTAAAGGAGCCATATTATAAAAGTTTAACTGAAGGTCATTTGAAACTTTGAAAGCTCAACGTATTCAGTACTAACTTCATGCCTGAAAATGGTTGTGGGAACCATGACTCATTGATTATTTGATTCAGATAAATCTATTCTTCTTTCCCCTAAGACCTAAAAATGTTCACATTTTTTTTTCTAAAGCCCATATTTAGAGGTTTGTCTAAACTGCTGTGGCCCTTGTGTCGACTTCACCAGGTTTCTTTTTGAATTTCACATCTGGCTTAAATTTTAACTAAAAAAACTGAGCCCAAACCCCTCTAAGTAACTGTCCAGTGCTTTTTCCTTAATAGCACCGAACTTGTGTTACTTCTTTTGTAACTCAAATCATAAAAATAATACTGAGGAATTACTTCCTACCCATCTCTCCTGTACTGCAATCATTTGCCCTCTGCCCTTCCCAAAGGCCTCCAAGGTTATTGATAGCGCAGACCAATGTCTACCATTGCCACCCCCACTCCAACTCCTTACTAATGTGTCCCACTCCATGCCACAGAGTACAAATGAGAATAAAAGCAGGAAACTGTGAGGGAGGGGGAGGGACAATCTTGCATTATGAAGAGTTTCTCAACATTTACATTAACAAAAGGTCACCAAGACTCATCAGATTTATAATGGAGAGAGAACATCATTCTTTGCTTTTAAAAATTCCTAATTTCATAGTTAACTTAGTATACTGCAATTATTTAATTTCAAGTTGAAGAAACTGTTCTTGGTGAAAAAGTCATTTTTAATCATAGTTGATCTACCTGTATATTACTAGTTTATTTCAGTTATGTACAGTTTAATCTTGACTCTTACTGCCAAAGGCAGATTTATCATATAAAGAAAGGAACTACTGTTTTTGTTTTTGTTTTCATTTCAAATGATGCTTATAGCCCTCGACCCCAAAAGGCCTGGGTAAATAGTTTATTATCATCTGTATTTTGTCATGCAAAAGAAAATGGTTCCTCCAAATAAATTCAGTAACTCAGCCATAATAACCAACATTTTGTGTGTGTGTGTGTGTGTGTGTGTGTGTGTGTGTGTGTGTGTGTGTGTGTGTGTTTGAGGAAAATCATCATTTAGCATTTTAACTAGACACCCACAACCCAAAGCTTTTTAAATGCCCATCCTTTAACAAACATAATTTTATTTCTAACATTTTTATAATCCAAATTTGCTAAAACATTTAGGCAGCGTGCTGTATATCAGAGCAAGTGCTTTGCAGCCAAGTGAACCTGGCTTGGAACGTGCATTCTCTCATTGACTAGCTGTGAAACTCTGGGCACACTTCCTAATCTGTTTGACCCTTGCATTTGTCATCTGTGAAATAGGGAAAATAGAATCTACTTTTTTTGTGAGAAAACTGAAAACAACCAATTCATAGTAAGTACTCATAAAATCTATTGCCCATCTCCTTTTTCTTCCTTCTAAATAATTACTATGTAATATGCTCTGTAGTCTAGACACTTGGAAATACTGAATTATTAATTATTCTTGTGTCTCATTTCTTACATCTTTCCATGGCAATTGGAAAAAATACATTATAATGAAGACATACACACCTCATAGATTAGTTCAGTCAAGCCCATTTTTATACACAAGTTCAAAGTCAGATCCAACTGTGTAGAAAATTGTGCAGTAAAGTTTGCCTCCTCCAGCAGTTAGCTTCTCCTTTTCCCCTTTGTGTGCCCTTCTCACTGCTTGTGACCTCTACCACCTCTTGCTGTCTTCAGTCATCCACAGCCAAACCTGCTTTCGGGAGAGAATGTGATAAGCACATCCATTACAGGCATAAATTATTGAAAAGGGTCAAAAGGAGAATCTCCCTGGCTATTTTAATTTTAACAAAAGAGATAAGGATTTAAGCCAAAGTATTAACTACTAATTGTTGATTCTCATGTGTTAGTGAACCCTTCTATTTTCCAGCAGACTTTCTGGAACTTGTCAATTATGGTGTCCTGAAAAATTATCATTTTTAATTGGATTTTTCCTCTTTTAAGAGGTTATTTTTGGTGACCTGTGACCCCAGCAGAGATCCACAAATCATTGGCAACTGTTCCCTTCAGGCAAAAGCCCATTACACTTTGTGACCATGTGGTCCAGTAAAATGCACAGTGTCATCAAGAAAGGGAATTGGGAACAGAGCAGAGAACGGCACTGACAGCAGAACTACTAGATGTATTATTTCTGGAAAATATAATAAAGCTGGAGAAAGTAGAGAAAAATAACTTCTAACTTACATCAAAATCAGCTTTACTGTGCTCTTCTTTAAAATCTTCACTTGTAGAAAATACCTGAAAGTAAATGCAAATCTTGTTAATTATTGTTGATACTACAGGCAAGAATGTCTTTTTCTCCTCAGGTAAATTACAGTGGTATTTTCTCCATAATCCTTAATAAAGGACAGACTGGGAAAACTCATAGGTAATTGTCGGTAATCTCAGCTTTCTGCTAACTTTTTGTTTCTTTCTTTGTTTTACTCTTCTGATAGAGGATTTGGGTCAGATGTGAAAGATCAAGGAGAAGGAATAAAGAGGAATCCATTTAACTGCTAAATGTTCCCATAAAACATATGAATAATACTCTGTCAGACACTGGATTATATACTGCCTTGTGTGTTTGCTTCATTATGTCTTAGTAACTCGATTGTAAATTTCTCAAGGATAGAGACTATGTCTTATGTGTTCATATGCCCTTAAAGGAACCTAGGCTAGTAGTTGACTTTTAGTAGGTTCTAAGTAAATGCTTGCTGAATGGAACTGAATTTATGGCAAAGTTACCTACAAATTACTTGCACTGAGACCAGATGTAAACACTAGAGGAGTCTGATGTGACTTTCTTCGGACATACCTTGGACGTGGCTGATGTGGTTTTGTTTCCCTTGAGTATACCTTTCGGATAACACTTTAATTCAGGCAAACTGGTACCACTGCATCTTCCTAAGAGGCCTGTCTGCTTTCTGAGCAAATCATTCATCTACTCAAGGTTCTCAACCAAGGTTGATATTGCTCTTTCAAGGCGGTATGTGGAAATAGGGAAGGTTGGTTGTTTGTAGGGGTGCCACTGGCACTCGATGCCCAGGGGTACTAGATACCCTTGCATGTTGCACAGCATAGTCTGTCACAGCAAAAAACTGTTGTGCTCACAATACCACTAGCACCTATCATTAAGAAACACTGGATTCCTTAAAAATATTGTCATGCTTACTACTCAAGCCTCATATTTCACCATTCCCCCACCACCTTGCACTCTGTATTGAAACCTTACTGAGCTACTTTGCTCATGATCATGCCAAGCTCTATGCAGATATTGTTTCTTCTGCTCCTGCCCTACTTTCTCCTCTAGCCAATGTCTTTTAATCTTTCAGAACGCAGCTCAAGCACCACCTCCATGAAGCCTTTGCTTATTACAAACCCAGACTAGGATAAGTGAGACCTTTATGTGCTTTCAAAGCACTTTGTGCTTTCTTCTGCCATGACATCCATCCCAGTGAGTTGTGGTTGCTTACTTTCTGTCTCTCCCAATAGACTAAAAGCTATGATAGAACAAGTTGCATGTCCCAGCAAGTTGCTCAATGTCTGACACATAGTGGGGACCTAATAAATAAATTTTTCAGTGAATGAATGAATCAATGACATTGTCAGACAGGAAATAGTTCATTCAGCAAATACTTGTTGTGTAGTCTTCATAACTAGGAAGAGCCTTGGAATGAGGCATGCTAGGATGTCAGCATTATGGATGGAGAAGAAACCTTCCTCGTGCAGGGGTAGGGAAAGGGTAAGGAAAAGGAAGGGATAGAGAAATTATCCTTTCAATGGGGTTAGCTCAGGCTTGATTCACTCAGTAGCTGCTAAGACTGGGCTTGGGATGTGGCGGCAGGAGGGGCCCAGCCACCACTTTTCCCAGTGTGGTCCTTGGACCTGGCCAGTCCTCAAGCGTATTGATCCAAAATGAGGTAACTACAGAAGGTTGAGTAAGCATTTAGGAATTTGACAGATAATTTTATGTCTCTTAAATCTTATACTAAAAACATCAGGGCTTGTCTTAACATTTTTCTAGTCATTAATTTTTATGGTATTTTATAATAACTTGGTTCCTGATAGGTCTGATTTTTTTTCAAAAAAGAAAGGAAGGAAAAAAAATTTTTTTAAATAGCTGGTCCTCACCACACATAACATGAGCAGCAGTGGCCTAGGCATTCCCAAAAGAGTCAGATCTATTTCATCCCAGACTCCATGCTCGAGGCTGAAGAAGCAGGAACTTGCTGCCAGCTCTTCTCTTTCTTCTCTCTCTTCCTGGCAAGGTGGGGCTAACTTGAGATAGAGGAAGGTGTTTAGGATTGGGGTCCTCTCTTAGTACCTAGAGTTCTAGGTAAGGCAGTAGCACCTGACCACAGCTGCTTTACCAAGCAGAAAAACAACCAAAAAAAAAAAAAAACTTGTGGATCAAGCCAGGCTGGCAGGGGATTAGGACTCTGTAGAAGTTGAAGTGCCCGGTTTTCACTCCAAGCAGCAGGGTTTGTGGTAGCACATCTAAGTCTAGCACCTACCTCCTGGTGAGCTGGTGGCTACTCCCTATGTACTCTCCACCCTGATGGTAATTAGCTCGAGAACTAGATCTTAGGCTGAGGACCCTCATTGGCAGCACCTGAGCAGGTTATGGGAGGCAGTGGCAGACATGCCCTATGGGGAACATAGTGCCGGGTATTGTGAAGATCCAGAGATGAGCAGTGTTGTTGATCATCTGAACCAAAAGCCTGGGCAACAGTACAAATAGAATGCTTTAGAAGAAGAGGGAAGTACAAAGTGTAATAAAGCAGCCTTAAAGAATAAATATGAACTAGTTTGTGTGCAAATTAAAGTGAGGAAACGTTATTTTTACAAAATTATTAGAACAAGTTGGAGATGGTAATGGCAATAGTACATTTATTAGCTGTTAAATAAGAAGCAGTATGACCCTCATAAAGATTGTTTATGGATAGCCGGGTTGAAGTACCATGTGATAAAACTCATAAGCTTTACTTACAAGAGTTCTAACTAGTGTAGAAAAAAAATCCTGCCAGACAGCGTGTCTGCTTTGTTTGGAATAGAAGCATAAATATCTAATTTGCCTTGTTACAAAGAAGAATGCATGATCTATGCAGCATGCAGCCAAATAATCATTCGAGCAGGCTCAAAATGTAGAGAACAAAATTAATTTGCTGATTTGCCCTAATCTTTAGTCTCAGATGGTGAAACAGAAATCTCTAAATTTGTATTTCATTTCATTTCTTAGAAGCTAAAAACACCATTTTGCTAGAAAATCAAAAATAAAAGCAGCCAATAGTATAAATCAGTATATCCTGAATTAGCAAAGTTAACAACACACACAGTAATAAATTTCTAAAAGTATGTTTTCTTTCAACATTTCTCTAGTCTGTTGTTTTTTTTCTCTTCTATTTTTGTTATCAAAGCAAGTGTGTCCGTAATGATAAATGTGTCATGATGCAAGGTAGGTCCATGTAAACCTTTAATATTAATATTTCATCACAAAAGTTCTTCTCAACTTTTCTGTTGAAGAAAAAGGAGGGTGACTAGCAGCTTCAAACAAAAGCTTAGTTGTTTTTAAACAAAATTTACTCGATGTTAAATTAGAAACTGATATTTTATTTTTTTAATTTGTCAGGCTTTTATTTTTTTAACTGGTGCCTTCCCAGCCAACTGCCATTTTATGTTAGATGTTTCAGTTTCCTGGTGAATTTGTAATAAAGCAAATACATTTTTATGAAACGATAAAAATGATCAACTATGCACTCTTATAGAATGCTCATGTGCAGTGTAATTGTTTAATACTGTTTTCTTTCTACATTAAGTCAACCTGAAAGAATATTGATTGTACCAAACACTGTTTCTTAATGCCATAATTCTCCAGACCTGTGTCTCAAGGGACCCTAGTCAGGAGGGTAATTGTGTATACTGCTGCTCTCTGTTGAATGCCCAGTGACAGCCTGTCTGGAACGACTCAGGTCATAGAACAGCATATTTCACCATGCTGACTTGCCAAAGGGAGAGCACCTCCTCATTTACGGCTAAGTAAAGAGGGAGGTTGAAGGGAGAAGAAAAACCCAACATTTTAGTAGGTGTATTGTATATGATGTTTTAAATTTTGCCTTAATTGACTTGTGCCCAAATCATCTTAACTGCTTTCATTTGTACAGTACTTCTTACAAAGCACTTCACATGTGAATCATCTCACTACCAAGCCGTGTTCTCTTAAACAAGTTATTTAACTTCCTTGATCCTCAGTTGTCTGATCTATGAAAGTGGACATAAAATTGCAAATTGATCTAGTTAGTAACTTCACAGAGTTGTGAGGGTGAAATGACAAAGAGCTTAGTCATGCAAATATTAGGTATTTTCCCTTAACTAAACTCACATAAATGAAAGAACTACTGTTTTTAAAGCAACTACTCTTGCTAAGTACTGGGCTGTGATGGAAGAGCCCGTATCAGGCACTGGGAATGGATTCTAGCGTTCCGGTGGCAGTGCCTACTGAATCACCCGTTTTTCTCTTAAAAACTGAAGGCAATGAGACCAGGCCAGCTGGGGTGGGGTGAGGAGCGAGACAAGGAGAATTCCATAGCTTCACATATTTTCTGGGATTTTCTCTTTGAAGTATTCTTCTTTCCTCTAAATCTGAGATTTACACAAAGTGGTTTCAGCCTCACCATGTATCCCCAGTGAGTTCTGTTTTGCTAGGCTTGAGCCCTAGGTGGTCATGTCCCTTTAGGTTGCTGAGAGCCTTGAGGACTTAATGTCTTGCACATGTTTCTCTGAGGGCTGCAGAGCTGGGTGGCTTGGCACTCATTCACATGTGCTTGATTCTCAGCTTCTACTTCCAGGCAGTCACGTTTTCCTTCTCAGAACAATGTCCTGACTGTTGAAAATGTGCAGATTTTCATGTTTGTTCTCAATGATGAAGAACAGAAAGTCTATAAAAATGTTAAGTTATGGTAATAATGTAAATGTCTTCGTTTACTGAACTGATCTTTTCACACTTAGAATAAATATCTCCTTTGGAGGAACTCCTTAAAATTTTTTTCCAAAGCTTTGTAACATTTTTATGAGAAAGTTTTTTTTTTCCTCCTGTGAAACTGTGTTAAGCAACATCCCAGAAAACTGGAATTCTCTAGTAATCCCTGAGTCAAGAGTCCATCTTCACACACCTCTCTTTTATTCCTCTTCAGTTATAAAAGATCAGTTTTTTCTTAACTTAATTCCTAGCTGCTTTTTAGGTAACAAAGTTAATCCTAACAAAGAGCAGTAAATCTGTGATATTAGGAAAGAGTGAAATCAAATAATTTTTGTATTAGAAAGAATCATAGTGATCACCTTATGCAATCACTTCACAGCCCAGAGAAGCTAATTCTCTGTCTAAAATTACATGGCTGGTTTGTGGCTGATCCTATAGTTCACTCCTGTTGACACTAGGCAACATAAAGAGTGATATTTCCTAAAGGTTAGAATGTAACATTTTAAAATTAAAATAAATGCATGTGAAAACCATCTTGGAGATGATGCACTTCTAAACTGCTAATATTCAGTGTTACATCTTGCTGCTGTTCTTAATGGGTCTGGAATTAAGAATACAATTAATTCACTGGTAAAAGAAAACATCATCAAATACTGCTTTGGGTGTCAGGGACCAGCCATTTGTCCAAGCTCCAACATGCACTTTCTGGGTCTTGAGTGCTTTCCCTACTCCGGAATTAGAACAATAAGATGGCTGATGTAAGCCACTAACATCTCCACGGAGCACCTTTCTTCTGTAAAAATTACCCTAAAATTGCAGTTTGTGTCCCATAGCCCAGGGGGAAAAAGTGGCTTTGATTTCTGACCCTAACCTTTCCCATCTGTCCATCCACTCAATAAGTGTGGAAAGACCCCATTGGACCCAGTTGCCTTTATGCTTAACCTTGTGAGTTTTGGGGTGAGGAGGAAAATATGTGGAATCATTTCTACAGCCTCTAGTGTTATTTGTGGGATAGACTGGTCCCTCAAAGATACTCTTGAACTTACCTTCCTCTTCAGGGTTTCTTCAGTTCTATGATCAAAATAAACCTTCTGTTCTTCTCTGCACTTTTCCTGTCTGATCCAGGCCATAATGCACATTTTTGGAAGCCTTCAAGTGTCCATGGCCCATCAGCAATAATGTTTATAGATGCCACAACCAAAGGCTTCCTCAGCAAGCACAGGTAGGGTGTCCAGCAGACAGTTTTTGCTGTGAGTGTGTCATGAGGTCTAGGTGAGAACTAACTTGAGTTTTTAATATATGAGGTCATTTTATTTAGATGCTTCTTAACATATAAAAAGAGTAACTTCATTTAATACAGAGAATGCTCAACAAGCCTGGAAAGTTTGGGTACTCAATTTTATAGTATATTAGTTTTTTTTACTTTTAAAAATGGCTTTAACCTTTGATTGTCTAAAAAGTAACACAGTGTGCATAACTAACTCCCTTACCAGACCGGCAAACAGAGTGTGATGGGGGTTCCTGGGAGCTGCAGAGTTAGGGGGCCATTCTGGACTCCCTGGGAGAAGATTAGAATGTTGTGCAAAATGGCTTTAGAGGTTAAAACAACAAGAATAACAAAGGTTCTCTTGTAGCTTTGTTTCCATTGTCAATTCACAAGAGCCTTAGAAGTGATCTAAGCCAAGCTTCCTAGTTAGTACCCTGCAACCAAGACCACCCTCTCTCCATTGGTCATGTGGGATTCTAACTCTACTTTGACTTCAGAAAAAGCTAATTATGGGTTGATTTTTGGAAAGAATGATTAATAATCATTTCCATTTGGTGGAACGTAATCTGTGGAGGCAATATTAAATGTTTTCTACCTTTTGAAGCAACGTGAGGAAGAAAGGGGAAAAATCCTGTGTAATCTTTTGCCACCAGCTATAAAATGATGTATTAAGTCTTTAATAATTAGACAAAAACATTTTTATTCACATAATGTAACAATCACATTGCTAATACAGCTTACTGCTTACTTTTTAACTAATTTATTTTCTCATTTGTGGCAATCTAGAAAGGTTTATTAAATCTAATGACTGTTTTAGCATTAAGTAGGGGAAAAGCATGTTCTAATTACAGAGATGGATAAAAGCAAACTAATTAACTAAAAACGTGTATTTCCTTTCTCTTAGATGTCTGGTCAGCCATATCCAAGATGAACTTGGGTTACCTAGCCCCTGAGTTTTTTAATCATGTTTTTAGATTGCATTTTTTACACCATCTGTACCATTAACATGACTGTAATTTCTGTCACAGTTGGAAGCTTCAGTTAATAAATGTTTTGTTTTGGAGGGGGATGGGAAGGCAGACAAAAAGATGGGAGTGTTTATGAATGAACCAAAGAAAGGGACTCTGCCCTGTTTGAGAGGCCATGAAGTTAAAATGCTGGACTTCCATGACTGTGAATTTGAGGTTGCCCTCCCCTCTCCCACCTTACAGCTTGTGCAAACACTCTTAATTCATCCTTCTAAAAACAAACAAAAAAATCCAACCTAATAGAAAGTATAGGAAACATCAGAGACATTAGCTTTAATATTGTAAAGGAAATATCAGTATATATTGTGTGCCTACTAGGTGCTAGATTTGTGCTTATTAGGTGCTAGGTGGTTAGGGGTACAACTGTTAAATGTAGAAACCTCCCCCAAGGAGCTTACAGCATAGTGAACATTCGGGGAAGTGGGATTTACAGCAAAATAAACAATGTAGTAATTTACTTTAAGAAATTTTTTTAAATGAGGATTTATAAATAAAATTATTTTGATAGTAGACAATGGAATCAGCACTTTGTATGTAGCGGTCTTTTGACTTTTTCTAGAGATACATCCTTAAGCCTTTGTGAATCTTCAAATTTTCAAACATATAGTTATATCCCCTAAATTATGCCAATAAAAGTAATTGAAAATTTAGAGTGATACTTTCAGGCCTTCCTGAAGATGACTGGGTAAACTGACAGTAAAGAAGCCAGGTAGAGATGCAAACACTGGGAACTTGGCTAAAGTCACTCATTAAGTGAATCCATCCCTTCTATTGATCTTGAAGTAATTTTGGAATTCCAAATTGTGCATCAGCAAAATAACAAATAAATACATGTCCTCAACATCCCTGTTCAAACTAGGAGTAGTGAGGATCTAAAGAATTCCCATATGAAGTATAAACTTGTCCAATAGCACATACTCCCACGAGCAAGAAAAGAATGGTGTTGGGTATTCATAAGCAAGATACCAGTCCCCAGATGTTCTTTATATGCCTTGCTAAAAATCAGAACCCCTGATGATTCCTCAGAGAGCGTCTATGTGGTACAGGCTTGCTTTCATGGTCAGTTCCTTAAGTCCAGGACCATGGTTTCTAGCAACATGTTCTTTTTAATGGAATTCCACCACTGAAGAAAACTATTTAGATATGACATTTGTTATAATGAAACTTTCTCTATATAAATAAAGCTTCACCCTTAAAACAAAACCTAGTTTAGATAATGAAGGCAAGTACAGACAAAGCCTTTATAAAGTTTGCTTGAAACTTGACTTCTAGTGTGTCAGCCAAACATCTTATCAATAAAACCGGTGACCTTGGAATTGATCCGATTAAGCATTCAAATCAACCTAATATTTAAAATGCTTTCAGATAATTGCCACAAAGTCATATTAAATACAGCAGCCCAATTTCAGGGTTGTTCTGTCAACTTCATTCTGACAGGCTTTCCATATTCCATTGCTGGCTTTCTAGCTTGCTCTTCACCAGACTGAAATCAGAGTAATGAAAACAGTCAAACTGCTCATAAAATGTCACATTACTATGAGAGCACACATTATTTCTACAGATATTTTCTGTCAGTCACTAGATCACTACTCAAATGACAGCAGTGCCTGCCTGAAACATGCTTTAAAAATGACAGTCCCATACTGTAAAGACTACTTCAGCAGTAAAATTTACTGATTTGTTCCTTTGATCTCAGCCTACAAAAGGTACCAAATGTTACTCAGGAATAAATAAAACATTTATAGAAAAGGGGAGAAAAGGTTACATGCTTTATTTTGCTTATCAATGTCATTTCCAAGCCAACAATTTTATTAGGGGTAGGGGTATGGTGGCATGCTATTTTTAGTTTGTGGGGGAGAAATGTGACATTTAGAACAAATGTCATAGCATTTCTTCAATAAAAATCCATGCTGTCAGCTGCCTAGCTCTAGAGAATTATAGAAAAGCTGTACTGAACCGACAGAGAAACAACAATAACTTGATTTTTAGTTTAACCCTTGCAGACCCAGCCTCGGTGTGGATGGACAGTAATAACAGTTTTTGCATGTTGTATAGCTCTGGGAAACAGTCCTGCATTTGCACAAATGGTATTTTTTTAAAGAATCTATTCTGTCTACCTAAGAAATGACCCTGTGTTCAGCCAAAGCTCTGTGACCTATTTTGTTCACTGAGACTTGAGGGGACGCCATTTTTTCACAAACAAAAGAACTTAAATATCTACTAAAATAACTATCCCAATATGAAAGCCAGAAAATGACTTTTAATTGACCACAAACAACAAAAAGGTAAAGGACATAATTATTAGACTTTAATATAAAAAGAAATAATATGTAATGAATAGACTTCTCATTGTGGAACATTTTGTCCTTATCTCTTCTTCCTTTTTCTTTTCTTTCTTTTTTTTTAAATTTGGCATATTCACATTCTACCATGAAATATCTCAGGGTTGTTATTTAACTTTTCAGGGACAAGAGCCATATCTTGCAGTTCTGTAAATCCCCCAGAGTGCTTAGCACAGTTCTTGATAAAGCCATTGAACAATTGAAGCATTGGTTTGAAAAATATGGTTCATATCTAAGGTGTTTTTTTTTTTTAACTTTCTAGCTCTCCCTAGCATGCCACCCTCACCCCCAACACACACAGTGATTATTTTTAGCTTTTGACATTTCCAAGGCTCAGATCCTACTTGTTCTACCCTTATTCTTGAGTAGTAATATTATTCTTTGCTGACAATAACCTATGCACTTTTCAAATACGTAGTATTATCATTGTCATTAAGAAGATGAAAACATATATGCCTTTTATAATGTTCTCTCCTTTGTCCCTGCAAATAATTCTTTGCTTCATTCATGATCTTTTTTTCTTTCCCTCCTGTCTCAGAAGAGGGTCCTCCTCCTTACCTCAACTCTCAATCAGGTCTTTTCAGCCTTTCCTGGAATCCTAAGTTGTCCCCAGTAGTCTCCATGTCCTCTTTTTTCTGTGACTCCTTCCCCTTTGCTTTCAGATGAACATAGTAATAGTCTCCAGTTTAACCTGCTGTCTTCTCTAATTACTATTTATTTGCTAAACATGAATTGGGCACTCAATAGGTACAGGCATTGAACCAAGTAATAAGGGTATACTCTTAAATAGGTAGAGTTCCTTCTCTTAAATAGCTAACAACTGCTAAGCCTTTTCAACAAGTAATCTATTCTATATATCACCTTCACAAACGTTCATTCAGCCAACATTTGCTGAATTGAATTCAGGTGCCACAATAACTACTAATAACAGTCCTTGCTCTCAAGGAGCGCATAGTGTATACCATTCCTAAGGCCCATACGAGCTGTACCTCTCACTTTGTTCTTTTTTTTCTTTTTCGTGACCGGCACTCAGCCAGTGAGTGCACTGGTCATTCTTATATAGGATCCGAACCCGCGGCGGGAGTGTCGCTGCGCTCCCAGCGCAGCACTCTACCGAGTGCGCCACGGGCTCGGCCCTGTACCTCTCACTTTGAATGTTTATTTACTGCCCCAAATTATGAAGTATGTTTTATATGTGTCTGTAATATGCTTAATGTCATTTTTCTTCATGTACACATTTTGAAGGCAAAGACTGTTTTTCAAAAACAGAATTACTTTTTATCTTTCATGGTCATTGCCTGACAGAGTACCCTAAACATGGGGCCACGTCATGTAGCCACTCCGTCTGTATACTGCACAGCTCCAAGGGGTGCCAAACATGTCTCAGTTTAGGTAGCCTTGCACATCAGTGTTCAGGAAGTATTTTCATTTGACTCTCAGAATACCAGCAACTTTTGAAACACTGTTTCATTTTCTAAAATTTATGAGTCTTTTCTTTCTTCCACTCTTTTTAATCCCCCTACTATATAATGCTATGTAAATAACTCATATTCACTGGTTTAGAAGTAGGTGATGTTTTGAAAATTCATTTTTATGTGAATTAGATATATATGAGTTAGTAATTTGTATATGCCCCCAATTATATTCTTACCTTGTTTTTTCTAATAATGTTTTGACATGACTTTTTAACACTTGTCATCTATATTGATAACCTCATTGGCAGGTTGGAGGTATGTGATTAATTTATTTTTATCATTAAGCATTGTCATTTCTAACCATGAATTCTCAAATGCAAAGAAAAATAATTCCTTCCATATGGATTTATTTAAGACTTTAATGAATTAAACTAATGTCATTTGAACTTGGATTGCTTCTGCCTTTGTTTTGGTGTTAGTGAACATATGTCAGATTTGTTCTATTAGGGCAGTTATTTAATCATCAATTGCAATATTGTATATTAATCATAATATAGAATGTCTCACTTCCATATTTGTGTGCACATATGGGGAGAAGGGTATCATTCTCTTAGCTAGCAACAGAGTTCCTCTTAGGAAAGGAACTGGCTTTCTCTGGGAAACTATCTTAAACAGTTCCATGGACAAAGTAAGAACCTGACGGCATGATTCAGAAGGAAACAAGGCTATGAAAGACAGAACTAACAGTAGTAGAAAAAGAGAGAGAGAACTAACAGTAGAAAAAGAGAGAGATTTTTTTCTCTCAGCATAAACGAGAGTAGTAGTGATAAAAGGAGGGGGGAGAGGTGGAGAATAACTAATACTCAGTTTTTCCCTGTGTGTACTTAACCACAGAACTAATCAGAGGACCAAAAACTGGGAGCTAGATAGGACTTTGAGAACACAAGTCCTCTAGATATTTAAAGTCCTTTGGAGAAAGGCACTGGAAAAAACATAGATTAAGGAGTGGAAGGTTGGAGCCAGTCTAACTATTTGGAAGGGGCAGGGAGACCTCAGATGACTGCCGAGTTTCATATAGATTCATGCCTGGCTTTGATTCCCAGCTCTGCCTTTTACTAGATACTATGTACTTTTAGGAAAGATATTTAATCACTCCATACCTCAGTTTCCTCACTCGTAAAATAGGAATAATAAAAGCACATTTTTCAAATGGGTTGTCTTGTTGATTAAATTAATACATGTGAAGAGACTGGAAAAATGTTTTACATATAAGCACTGGAGAAGCCATATGCATCACCCATACTCATGGAAATACAATATAATAAATTTGGATTTGCTTTCTGTGTACGGCGTTCTTCAAAAAGTTCATGGAAGGATTCGTATTATCTTTTAATTCTGTTTTTTTACCAACTTTTTGAAGTACCTTCATATATGCTTTAAACTTAATGACAAAGAAGTAATACATCTAAAACCCCCTTCTAAGGAAACAAAGTTGGCTCAGTATCCCTTCTTTCTAGCAACTTCATTTCTCCTAGAAATGTAAAAGTTTTGTTTTTGTTTTTGTGGGCAGCTTGCCAGCCAGCACAGGGATCCAAACCCTTGACCTTGGTGTTATAACACCATGTTTTAACCAGCTGAGCTAACCAGCTAGCCCAAAATGTAAAGTATTTTATACCTAAGCAAATAAATCAACTGAGTAATCTATTATCTGTATAGCAATATTATTGAGCTCCATATGTCATCATGTATTTACAAAGACCAAAATTTTATCACAAAGTCTTGATATATTTTCTAATCTTTATACATTTGCTCTTTGAGAGACAACGTAGTGCTTTGTTTCTAAAGCAATGATGTAACTGGGTGTCATTAGACATCATGTTAAATTTTAATCATTTGGCTCTTGTATGCATGAAATAGAAAAGTAGATTACCTTGTAAAAGTTAAGCTTCAGTGGTGGCTAAATACTACAGTGTGTAATTAAGAGACAATTGTTGAAGGCCTACTTTTCCCTGCTTGTTTACAACTGCTTCAATGTAATCCTTCAAGAATTACATTTATTTACCTATTTTTTAAAAAAATACTATACTGTATAAAATATTAAAATACAAGAATGATGACTTTAAGAATATAATTACTGTGTGTTTTGATCACTTCCATTTAAACCCTTTAGGTCATTAACTGCTGACCAATTTTGATGGCTATTTATGTTCATTAGAATTGTCACCATATTGATTACAATATACCTAGAAACTCAGTTATGAAAAACATAATAATTCAAATCCTCTTAATCTTTTAGGACACATTTAGATTTAGACTTAAAAATGCTTAGAAAACATTTTTCCATATATAATCATTTCATTTCATCTAGTTTTTCTCCAGAATTATTCTATTTGTAATCAGTATGGGGCAGTGGGGCTAACCTTAGGAAGCAGTTCCTTTTAGAGTTGGGAGAGGACTTTTGAAATACACTATTCTGTATTACCCCAGCTCAAGCTAGAAACAGAAGTTAGAAAAATAGAGGGAAAAGTCGTGGTGGCAGAAAGGGTGTGGAATGTGATTTGTGGAGTGCATGGAGAAGCCTGGTCTCACCGAAAATCACTTCCCCTCACCTCCCATTGTAACGCCTTTCACAGGCTATTGTTACTGCTTCATTTTCTGTCTTGAGACAGTGAAAGCTGTGTAAGCTCAGGGACTGGGTCTCCTAGCTATATCCCCTGTACCTAGCACATATAGAAGGTTAATGAGTATTTGTTGAATGAATTAGTTAATTCACTTATAAGTCACTTTGTGATTTGATGATTATTCATTATGTTCAAGAGACCCATTTCCCATGCAGTACTAATTAGTCCTGCTGGGAATGAAATTTCATAAAATCTATGAGAAGGGAAACCTGACAGTGTATATCAAGACCTTCCAAATGTGCTAAGGAATATATTATAAACAGTCATGGATCTCAGTAAACATAAATCTGTGAGGATTTTCATCAGAGAACTGTTTAGAATATAAAATGTTAAGAATAACCTAAATATAGAATAATAGGTGATGAGTTAAATATGCTACATTCATATTATATAATGCCAGGCATCACTAAAATCATGTTATAGAAGAATATTTAATGATGGAGGATGTTCATTGATATGTCAAAAATTGAAGAAGTATTGCAAGATAACATGTATAAATGATACCAATTTTATAAAATAGTTGTGACTACAGATTTGCTTACAAATAAGACTGGTAAAATCTATACCACTATGTTGACAGTAGTTACCTCTAAGTGGCAGAATCAGGTGATTTTATTTTTCTTTTTTGTGCCTTCTATATTTTTGAAAATTTCTAAAATGAACATTTATTCCTTTTGTAATGAAGGGAGGGAGGGAGAGAGAAAGGAAAATTTTCCAGTGCCATTTTGTAGAGCAATGGGACAAGCTCATCTGTGAGGAATTGAAACATGAAGGAGAGTATCAGTCACACAGAGCTACTGGATCAGTCCAAGATGGCAGAGGTGGAAGAGATACTGAAGACACTTCAAAGCCAAAAGGGAGCACAGGGAACCATTTTGGTGAATACAGAAGACATTCCCATCAAGAGCACCATGGACAATCCCACCACCACACAGTATGCCAACCTCATGCACAACTTCATCTTGAAGGCACGGAGCACCATGCACGAAATTGACCCCCAGAATGACCTCACCTTTTTCAAATTTGCTCCAAGAAAAATGAAATTAGGGTTGCACCAGATAAAGACTATTTCCTGATTGTGATTCAGAATCCAACCAAATAAGCCGCTCTCTTGGTCCCTTGTGTCATGTCTTAATTTAATGCCACCCAAGAATAATAATGTTAATCGTGTCCACCAAATGGCACATGGAAATCACCTCAGAGCCCAGTCACACCAATCTAGTGACCACAGGTGGGCTAGCAGCTCTGCTCACCCCACCAAAGGAATCCCTCTTCTGTACCAATTTCTCCCAGAGTCACCAGGAAGACTGTCTTTTCTCACTTCTGAGTTCTGGAGCAAAAGATTGTGAGAAGCCCACACCCAGCTTCCTTCTGACCTTCAGTTCATTTTGTCACCCTTAGAAAAAGGCTGTTTTTTCTTTAAAAATCAAAATGCTAAAAAAAAAACCCAAAAAACCCATGAATGGAAGGTATGGAAGGGAGAACAGTGTATACAAGGAAGATGGGGGGGGCACAACAGTTAAGTATAATGGCCACCAGAGAATTTGTATGGTAGGATTAATAGAATTCAAGCAGCTGGAGAGATGCAGAGAGATCCCTCTAAGCAGGGAGCAAGGTTGGTAACCATGCTGTTATCATTGCTTTGGCATGGAATTCTCCTAGAGAATCAAGCCATATCAAGCAGGAAGGAAACAGAACCTTGAGTGCCTGGTAAGTTTTGTCAAGGAGAAGAGTCTACTGTCTGCCTGGGGTGATTTTTACAGCATAGGATTTAAGCATATTTTAGCCATGTATTCCTTTGGCTCTTTATATATGCTTATTGATTTCTTTTCCTGCACCTTATTCTTTTGTTTCTGCTCTGATGTTTAGAACGACATGGGTGCAGTGGAAAGAGATGGGCTTTTGAGCCTGACAGAATTTGGCAGACATAGGTTTCATCCCTACTCTGTTGCTTATAAGCCCTATGACCGTGGACAAATTTGCTTCTATGCACTGAGCCAGTAGTGTTAAAACAAGGCTAATAACAACCACCTTGCAGGGTTTTAAACAAGGTACATGTATATGAAGTTGCCAGTTCAATTCCTTTCACAGTAATAGCCAGTAAACATTACCTATTGTTCTTAAGATTGTCTTTTTCATTGCTCACGATTACACCAACGCAGTGTATCTCATGATTACAAAATGATATGTTTGTGTTTATATCTTGTTTTGATTTTTCGTTCTTGTAGTTTTTACTTAAGTAATGTAAAGAAAATAGCTCAGTCAAAACCCATGCCAATGACAGCAAGCTGCCTTGTTGGGTTCTGAGTCATCCTAATCAATGTGGTAGTAGTTCTGTTTCATTCTGACATCTACTGGTCACAGAAACTGACCTTACTGAGACAAAACAGTCTTTGAGAAATGCAAGCACATCACTCAACCTTGTTATGGAAAACTGGCAGAGCACCTGGATGTGCCCAGAGGGACTGTGATTTCACTTCTCACTCCATAAGCAACATCCTTCTGTTGTGAATTAAATCTTCGCAGTCAAAATCTGTGTCTGCATGTGCTTGTTTATTTGGAAAAGAAATGTTATTCAGAGGCATTTGATTTGCAGTAGTTGTGGAGCAATATGATATCAAGTGAGCTTAATATTGGTAGAGCGCTCTTTCCATTTTAAAGATTCTTCATGAGCATTTGTTTTTCTTTCTGGCTTTACTATCTATTATTAGGCCAACACAGAAGTTATATTTTATATATATATATGTGTGTAAGTATGATGCTTTCTATGTGTTTATAACATATACGAATATTATATATATTCTTTATGTGAATTGCTGTGTGTATCTGAGGATATGCATGTTAGTGAACCGGTTTCAATTTACAGATGGAGGTTTCTTTTTTCTAGTTTCACCCAACCGTACTTTATTCAGGACAGTAAATACTGTCCTCTTATCTCCCATCCCAAGCTGAGTTCAGCATCTGGAGAAGCTTAAAGTCCCAATGCATCAAATTATCCTGCTCAAACTGTTGTTTATTGCAGTCCGTTTTGTCCTGTCATTCCAATGACAGAATGTCAAAGCTTTTCTTTCCATTGCCTTCAGCTTTCAGCCTGTGCAGGGATCTGATACACTGCTCCTTCTTCACTCGGGGAAAACTCAAATGATCATGATGAAGGCTGCGTGCCAGATAACTGCAGGCACTGGTTACCTTCATTGCTAAAGCTCGGGATGGGTTTGTGCCCTGCTATTTCACTCCTGAACCACAAACACGTGCATTTTATGAATACCTCTTAGCCTCTTATGTATGTCTGCTTCTCTTCTTTTGAGACCTGAGTAACCACAAGCAGAGCGTGTATAATGGCATTCGTTGAAGTATTAACAGTTTAAGTATAGAAACAGTGTGAACTTCATCACTATAGGTATGTGTTCTATAATCAGAGCAATTTAATTTAGATAGGAGTATTTTATTCTTTAAAACTCAGACCAGAATTACTAAACATTCACCTGAATTTCCCAATCAAATTTTGTCTTCAACTTCTAATCTTTATTTTTTCAGTTAGAAATATATATGTACCTAATTATATATTTTTAGTTTTATGTAATTGTAGTCATATATATAATTATACATGATTTGCCTTTCCAGGATGAAGTTTTGTTGTGACAAAAGATGCTTTCCAAATATATACGTTTTGAGTGTTGTCAACATAATTGATAATTTTTAGGAGTTTGCCTAATGCCTTACTCTGGGGCCTCTTGACCCTTGTTTTCTGAAGCATCTTTTTTAAAAAATTTTTTAAATGATCTCTGTAATGATATTTTATCAAAAAAGGCTATTTCTACAGTATCCTTGAAAAATGGCTATAATAGAATTAAGAGTAATAAATTCATTTGCAGGATGGATGCCACTTTCCTTATCCAGACAAGAGAAAATCCACCAATAGTGAAAAATTCCATACGGATTACAGGCTAGGAAATATTTGTATATTTTTATGGAAAATCAGTTCTAGCCCAGGCAGCCCTCTTCTCTTGACTGGACTATAGCAATCACCTTCTGACTGGTCCCTCCACGTCCATCCATGTTCCCCTCTTAAATCTGTTCTCCAAAGGGACACTGGGATGATCTTTTAAACAAACCTGATTATATTACTTCTGTGCTTAAATGCTCTTCCACCCTTCCTCACCTCATTACCTCCTGGTCACTCTGCAGACCTCATCCCAACAGCTTCCTGAAAGTAAGTTCCCCTGACTTTTCTGACTAGATCAAATCACCACACAGAGTGTACTGTGTACACTCTCACAGTAACCTGAGACACTCCTTTTAACACACATGACAATTGCCATTTTACATTTGTGTGAGTGCTTGAGCACTGTTATCTCCCTTACTGGACTGTAAGTTCTAGGACAGGGACCATTCCTGGTATCTGGTAGATGCTCAGTGAAGAGCTGTAAAATAACCAAATGAAGATGATCATATCTGTGGCATGTTTTGTTTTGTGAAAGCGTGTCCTCAGTTGCCCTGGTTTACAGTTCTCACAGATTTCTACTCAACAGTGATACCTAATTCACTTAATTACCACTTTGTTGAGATCTTATCTCCTGTTCTTGGTCTGCACTGTAGACTAGCCTTTTAAAAATTAAACCCCTGCTTCAGGCAGGGTTTGAGATTCAAAAATTTCCCTCTAGTTCACCCAGCACAGATTGGGTTTGGGGATGTGTTTATATAAGAGACAAGAGGGGGAGATTATTGACTTCCTAGCTGCTCTTGAAAAAGATCTTTGTAAAGAGACCTGATTATTTTTATATCATGTATTTCCTGAACAAGAGACATACAAAAACCCACTATAACACCAAATATATAGAATTTGTTCTTGTGATTTTGGATCGCCTTTTGCTTTTCTTTATTTTTGACAGTTCTCTGAGGGAAGCACTTGGCTTATTTGGCCAACTACAGCATATTTGTGGTCTGTAAATTTTTTTGCAGACCCACTTTAAATCAGATACCTAAGTTTGAAAGTTTCAGGAAAGAATCACTAAGTCCCTTTGGCATTAAAATGGCTCCGTAGTAACCATCTTTTTGTTTTCTTTCTATCTTTTGGTGTTGAAACTGGAAAAATGATTTTTTATTCCTTACAATTTTTGGACACATATTTTTACCTAAACAGTGGTTAATACAGTCAAGAAAATAGATCCTCGAAAATTTGAAAATGCAAATTAAGGAGAAAATAAGAGTTAATTTTAATAAAGGAAGCCCCTTTTATTGGCTGGGGTTGCATGAAGGTAGGGTCAGGGTACAGGGAACATGACCTCCTCGGGACACACAGCCTGAGCTTTCCTGTCAGCACAAAAGAATTACCCTTCCCTTCTGAGTTAAAGACATCGTGAAGAGCTTATATTAAATGAGCCCATCTTCCTTAGGTACTTGACAAAGACACAGTTTTTCTTCCCCTCCAAAGATACTTTATAAGACATTATTAGAATAAAAATAATGTTGCTTGCTATATTTTTCTAACAGCAACAGATTAACAAAGACCATTTTTTGAGTAACCGTAACTACCTGCTTCATTAAAAAATTATGTATGTTCTGTAAAAAAATATATATATATATTGAAATGGTAGGTCCAACGTCTCTCTTTCTGATCATTGAAATAGATAAACCATTAGCAGTAATGAAGAGATGCCCACTAAACTGAGAAAATGCTATTTTTGAGATAAAGAACTTTTTGTTGGTTTTAATCACTTTTGGTCTTTCAAGAGAATTTATCCACTTACTATATTTATAGGAGTGATCTATGCTTCAGAGATTTATTTTTTTTTCTGAATATACATTTTAAAATGTACACATAATTAAAGTTAGAGGAAAGAGTTTCAAAATTCACTCTTCTGGAAAGCTGACATATAAACTCTGCTTCTACACTGCTTCCTTTATGGGCCTGGAGTAATTAAGCAGACATAATATAACACATAAAAGAATTTATTAGGCTTTTATTAAGGCTTGATAATTTGAGTTTCAGATTTTAAATCTCAAAGGGCTCATAATTGTTGTCATTTTCTACTAAAAGCTACATTTAGAAAGAAGTTAAACTATGTTGCAAGGAAAAGGCACATTTGAAAGGAAAATACAAAGTGCCATTTTCATTAATTCAGCACTCGAATGCATGTGTCTATTGTCCTAGCATGGGGCTTTTAATAAGTAACACAGACAGTGCTTACATGAGTTAATTTATGCTGATATTTTTTTTTTAAACTGTGTTAATTGCAGAAAGTAGATGCTTGAGATTGAGATATGCCTGGTAGGGAGGGAATAGATTGGTTTCAAAGTCCAAAAATGTGAGTGACTCTAATTTGCCAAGCCAGTTTAAATCTTAGAAGTAAGGTTTTCAGTTTGACTATTGACACAAAAAATATACTGGGACTGTTTCAGATCTCCACAGGGTGAATTCTGGAATGGATTGTAACACTGAACAGCAATCTTCTAGTTAAACAGAGTTTCCTTACAATTTTAACTTTTGTTTTAAAATTTTTGTTTAAAACGTATTTGTGAGTATGACATCTTTGATTCATTGGGATTTTTCTTAATATTAATTTGTTTGGTACTGAAATTCTACCTATAAACACTATAAGTTATGGAACTCACTGACCTATCAAAATTCTTTAAAATTTTGGCTTTAAAAAAATTCCTGATTATGAACTTTAATTTATTGCTTTCTCCCAAAAGTCTAGAGAATATCCAGAAGCGTTTCCTAGTGGTCAGGATAACAAATAGGATACAACTCCCATCTTTTTATTAACTCCTAATTCTCCATAAAATCTTCATCTATTTGGAGTCATGAAGATGAACGTTTCCCCAACAGAGGCAACACTTAAAGAGACCCTAGAACTGAAAACTGTGCCTCTTATAGAAAAGGAGTAAGTAGGTCACAGAACTGTGAGGTCCCTTCCATGGTTTTGCCTAGAACCAGCTCTGGCCCTAGGATTTGAATTAATCCAGTTAATCAAGATTTTGTTTCAATAATAAAAATAAAAACAAAAGCCACCTGGCTTAGGTTTACCATCACATTTGTAATTTCCCTGCTTCTTTCTTGTTTGCTCTGAAGGACCTAGAGAAAGCCTGGCTTAAATATCTTAACTAGTGCTATACCTGAGCCCTTCTATGATAGTCCATCAGGGGATTTACTTCCCGCACACAGCCCGCGGGGCCACTAGACAGAATATTAGCACATCTACCCACCAGCACACAAAATCTGGCCTTAAATTTATGCTTCATGTACAAAGCTAGCAAGTGCCCTTTTCCATTTCTCCCATCCCCAGCAAAGTCTTGCATTGTGAAAAAGTCACTTCTCTTGAATTTGCTGAGGATGAGATGGTGGTTCCTGGGCTCTCTGCCTCAGCCACCTTCCTGGGGTTTTATGACCTGCTTCACTGCAGTCTCTCAATAATGCAGAGCCTCACACACATCGCTAACTGCTTTAGACTGGCTCCTAGCGTCTGAGTCTTCACAATAACAGGAAACAAACACCCAGTTGGGGCCACAGGTAGAACCTACTGTGATTTGGGGATAGATCAACCTTTAGCATCTTGATTTCAAGTTGCCATCTTTTCCGCTTTCCTTGTGTGTTTCTTTTCCACCCTAGTCACTCCGGTTTTTCCTGACAGGCTTTCTAACCAATCATCCAAAATCCTGTTCTGTGGAGGCTCCTGAACCACAGATATTTGTTAGATGAAAATCAGAAAAAGACATGTGGAGTTGAGTCATAAAGCAAATCTTATCTTAAACTTTGTGGTCTTAAAATAATGCTACTATTTTAGCTATTAATTGGGCTCCCTGTCCCCAGTATTGCCCCTCTAACTCTGTCTTAACTGTGGCCCTAGAATGATCTGTCCCAGTGCTTACCAAATGCTGGTCCAGGATGACGTTTTCACCAACCTGCAGACATAAGAAAAATAAGAACAACATAAGACATTCCATTTCCATTCATTATTTAAAAGACTATTCTTTAAAATCCATTCCTATAATGAAATGATTATCACAGATACGAAAATTTTTTTTAAAAAAATTATATCCCTAGTTGTAAAATAAAAAATGGACAATCTTATAAACAAACTGGATTTTGAATAATTTTTTCTCTTCAGTTTACTTGGAATTAGAAACCAAAAGACTGGAAACCACATATCTAGCTAGAACACAAATTTAACCTTGTCACTGCCATGCCCGCTACCCTATAGCGGCCTGCCACCATAATCTCCCAAAGCAAGTCCAGGTGCTTCAACATGACACACAGAAGCCAGGACTGGCCCCTTTCTACTTTCGCTCATCTCCCACCATCCCCTATCCTTGAACTAAATTGGCTTGGTGCAATTCATGTCTGAAATTGCTAGCCAGGTAAAAATTCATCAGTGCTGGTATAATGTCAACTTAGAGGTTTGTATTCATAGAGTTAACACAGAGTCCAAAATTCCTCGGCATCAAATGTGAGGTCAGAATGCCCTCTCCTCCTCCCTGGCTTTTTTCTGCTTGAAACAGCCTTTCCACCTTTATAAGCCTAATTAACTTGTATTCATCCTTGAAATTCAATTCTACCAGCTTGTGCCACCACCAGTGTGCCAGCCTCTGAGCCACCAGTGTACCTTGTGCTCACCTCTTCAGTAGCATGTACACATAATATTGGAAAGAATCTCTCTTTTTTTTAATGTCTGTTGCCATCAGTAAGCTGTAAAGCTCCGCAAGAGGGATCAGTCTTACTCATCTTCATGGCCTTAGCACACACTCTGAAGATTTTTTTTTTCCAACTGAAATGAATTAAATAGACAGCTAAGATGGGGTTAATCAGTGGGAAAGCAAAAACCCTTTCTTTCTGCCTTGCTCAAGTGTCTCTTCAGAGGAACAAACTTCCTTCCTGGCTAAAGCCTTGTTGCAAAGTAATTGACTACAGCTTTGGCAGCAGCGACGAGTACCTCCTCACATTCACTTCCTGAGCCCTTTCCTTCCATTTCTGGTTTTACGAAAGGAAGGACCACTCTGTCTTTATTGAAATGACTATGCTGGTCTAAGAATTTTTGACCGATCACTGCACTCCAGAAATTAGCTTCTTTTTTATTGCCTAACTCTCCTAAAGTGTGGCACTGAATTTTTTGTGTTGTACAGTAAAAACAACATTGTTGTAAACTCTTAACATCAGACTGTAAAGGGCCCAAAAATAGTGTGTGGCTAATTGAAACATTAGATTATTTTTATTTACTTAGAACAATTCTGAAAAGATACAACAAATATGTTAATAGCTTCTTTTTATATTTTGGGGATTTAAAAATATCTTTATTTATCTTCTTTAATTCACTTTACAGAAAAAGGGATATTAAAGTTAAATATTCTGGTTTGAGAGCCCTTAGAAGAAACTGTATTAGTAGATTACTGTGTTGACATATTGTTCTCATTTTAGTAATGCTTCTAATTTCGTTCAACCAAAAGGCATTTCTTTAGCACTGACCATGTCCCAAGCATGTGGAAGGAAGCTGCTGAGGACACAGGATGAAAAGGACACTGCTCGCTGGTCTAGTCAAGGAGGCTAGTAGGGGAGTTCATGTTCTGTGATAATGGAGCAGTGCATGGTGTGCTGTGAGTGAGCGAACTGAGGAGAGGGGGTGCCCTACCTACCCAAGGGCAGGGCGCCTCTTCAGAAGTCTCACAGAGGAAGTGACACCAGACTTAAAGGCTAGCTCTGTGGTGAGGAGGTGATTCTGGAAGCAGACTGCCTGGATTCACATCCTGGCTCTTCTATTTACTTCCCGTGCAACCTTTGGAAAGTAACTTAATTTTTCTGTGCTGGTAATTTCCATATCATAAAATGGGGGATAAAAGTAGTACTTGTCTCATAGAGTTGCTGTGAGCATTTCACACATTACACACATGAATCACGTAGAATGAGTAGCACAGAATGAGCATTCATATTATTAGGAGGTGACCTGATAATTAAATTAGGGGGAATGGGGTAAGTGCAGTGCTTCCGATGTATGAGAGAACATACTGTGTTCGGAGAACTTTGTGTAGTTTTTCAGTGTTGCCAGACAGAGAGGAAATATTACACATAAGAGTACAGAGAGGTGGCAAATATTCAGGCAGATGGGGTTTGGCCTTTATTCTGTAGGTGATGGGGGACTCTTAGAAGGTTTCAAGTGATTAGGTTTTGGCTTGGTAAAGAAAATCCTCCTGCCAGCTTTATGGCTGGGAAAAGGAAAGGTAGGGAGAGGCTGAGGATAGCATGAAATAGATCAGATATAACACACCAGGCAAGAAATGGTGTCGACCTACAGGAGTGGCTCATTACTTTAATCCTTTCTTGATAGGCCAGGTCCTTTGGTACACTAGTCCTCAATCAAATCAAACATCTTCATCTGGAATTTAGCTATTGGAGAACCTTTAGATGGACAAAGACTTAGTTCTCAGTAGACTAATCAAGAGAGCATAGTGGAAGATTTTTATCAAAAGGGAAAATTTTAGACCTACAATGAACTGTTTCGGACATGAATATTTTTGTTTTTTTTATTTTTTATTTTTATTTTTTTACCTATGGAAATATTCTAATAATTTATTCAAGAAAGATAACAGCTTTGTGAAAAAAATAACTTTTGTCTAAGATCCCCAGGATGGTGATTTAAGCAACATTCATCTAAATTATAACAATTTTTTTAGAGCCTCAGGCTCCAAAGACATCATTCACCAAATAACTTCCCTTATTGCATAAGTACATATACAAAAAAATTCACGATTAACAGATTCAGAACACTAACCAATTTTTCAGAGCATGTCTTCATGATTCTTGTTTCTTTCAGCTATTTGCAATACCTTTATCTTTCTATGTTTCCCTGCATCCCTGAAGAGAATATACATTATATATATATGCAATATATGACATATGTATAGGTATACCTCTATATATGTATGTATATATAGGTGTATGTATATATTTATATATATCTACCCATATATAACATATTATACATTTATATCTTTATTTTCTCTTCACCAATAATATTTTGATTTTACTTTTATATCAGGTAGTTGTAGATACATTCCTTTTGTCACCAGAAAAAAATTTATGTGTAAAATTGTCAGGTGCGTTTATTTTTATTTTTTTAAAAGATGACCAGTAAGGGGATCTTAACCCTTGACTTGGTGTTGTCAGCACCACGCTCACCCAAGTGAGCTAACCGGCCATCCCTATATAGGGATCTGAATCCATGGCCTTCGTATTATCAGGACCACACTCTCCTGAGTGAGCCATGGGCCGGCCCATCAGGTGTGTTTATGTGGAAAACAGTACCACAAGGGAAGTAGGATCAACTTAACAACACACAGTAAAAAATCTCAGCTACGGACATGGATATTTTTATAGAGGAATAATCAGATAACTGATGAAGGAGAAGCTACTATCTGCATCATAGCCCACTTTGTCTGTCTCCTGAGTTGCTCCTGTTCACATCTCCATTGGTGTTAGTCTGTTATGAGGCGAGCATGAAAGTGGAAGGAAACCCTTGGAGACAGAACATCCAGATGAATGTCTGGTTTCACCACTTACCAGCTGGGTGACCTTGAGTATGTCACTTAACCCCTGGGAGCCTCAGTTTCCTTATCTATATCCTGGAGATAGTGGTACTTCATACAGTTGTTATGAGGAACAAATGATATAATGTAGGTGAAAGCAGTATGAAATCAGAAAAGCAGAATAGGCACTATGGCTGGCTAAACTGTACAGCTAATGTGGACTGTTTTAAGCTTTTTTATCCTCTAGTTCTAATGAATTTGGACTTAGTTTCAGTGGAGTGTTCGAGCCAGGTGAAAAGTTTGAGCAGAAATGCCATTAGATTTTGACTTTAGAGTTGCTTTTCCAAAATATTTCTGCCAAATATACTGTCAAAGCTGACAGTTGATTCACTTAATCACTTTCAATGAATGTGCCACTAAAAGGAACCATGACCAATTCATATGAACCATGGAAGAACTATTTCATAAATACCAGAAAATATTTAATTACCTTAGAAACAAAGACAGCGACTACTTTATAGAGGACATGAAGACCATATTCAACAATAGCTACTCAACTTTATCATTTAGCCTATGTCACCAGAATTATTTAACAATTCTAGGCCTCATTGTGGTCAAGAATATGCACTCTTCTCACATCAAATTTAGAGAAAGCGCAAGTGTCTCTATTCTATTCTTTGACCTTCCTTTGCCACAAAGAGATACGCACTCTCAGACAACTACTGTAAAGCTTGTAAACTGATTGTGACCAAAATTCTAAGTATATCATTAACGGATAGCTAGTTGACAGTACCTTGTCTAACACATTCTTTATCACCAGTGAAAATCGTCAGGATTTTCAAAGATTCCATTTTATTTAATTTAAGAAAAATTTATTTACAAAGTGACTTCTTAAGCCTTATCCGAGGAGACACAAGGACTTGCAAACTGATCTCAGATTATACATCTGAGCTTTCGAGTCCCTCTGTCATCTTATTCTACATATGTCTTCAGAAGCCCCTGAAACTGTTGTGTGCTGATAAATAGCCTTTAGATGTGCACATCCAAGACGGTATACTAGATTATAAACAGTTTTTCAGAGTTGGCAGAGAACTATAAACCTGAGGAATGATGAGGCTGTATTTTAGGCTACATTTGGGACATCCGCATATAGCCAAAGATTGCAGCTTACTACAGGAAGCATGTGTGTCAGCGCAGAAGTAGAAAATGCAATCAAATAGAAAATGTAATCAAGTTGAAATCAATATAATCAAACCAGCCCTTCTTTTTAAGTGCAGTGGAGAACTTCTAACTGATGTAATCAGCCTCCTCCTCCTAGTGAGAACCAGATCCAACACAAGTAACATCCAGGTGCTCCAGCTGTTTCAACCGTGTTGCTCATGAAGAGCATTTGCGATTAAATCAAGATGTGATCATTCTCAGGGTCCTAAAGTGTCAAGCAGCCTGGAAAGACAACTCATGCATATACTCTACAGGTAACATATGGAAGCTACAGACAGATTAATTTTGATTCACTATTGAGAAGAACCTTTAATACCTCCCTGACATAGCTACACATGAGGCAAATTTATTTTTTGTGTAATTGCTCATTTCCTTGGACTCAGAGCCATTGTCTTACAAATCTGAAAGTAATACACCACAATTGGGAAAAGTTGGAAGGGATAATTTCAAAATAAAAAGCATACCATCTGTTTCTAAGAGCTAAGGGGAATATTGTAGAATCAGTGGTGTCATAGAGCTATAAAAACGATTTCTAATGTACTGTAGGACCCATAGCCCACGTAAATAGCAGGCTTTTGGCAGTTTTCTTCTAGGTAATATGTTTACCCCCGAACCAACATAGCTTTGATATTTTTCTTTAGCTCTCTCTCTGTCTTGATTTTTTATTTCCATCTCTCTTTCTCATATACCTTTCTCTCCTCTCTTCCTCTTTATTAAAAAAACATAAATATGCAAGTGCACTCTTTTTTGCTTGAGACAGAAGCTTATTTAATGTGGATACAGCTCTTGGGCTGCAAGACAAGGTTGCAGGTCAGTGAAGACTTACAAGAAATTCATGTGAGAAGCAAAGAATTCAGAGAAAGCAGGAACCTACACAGGATGATTTTTATTCATATGAAAGGAATACAGACAGAAGCAAAATAAGATGGTCTACAAGTTAGGCATTAAAAAAAACCAACATACAATTGGGATATTTTACAAAGTGCATCCCATGATGACAACAGAGATGAGCAGATACTACAAATGCTAAGCACCTGTGTCCCCACCAAAAATCCGTATCATTTAAAAAGTGGTGTCTCCTATACTAATCCTCGGTTTATCAGTTTTATGACAGTATGAAGAAAAAGTAATAGAAAAGCCATCAAATTTCTGATGAATGTAGACATTCATACCTACCAGTAAGAGAAACAAAGTAGTAGTGAAGACAGCTAATGATGTGTGAAGCACACAATGAAGTTTAGTGTACCCTGACTTCAGCTTTGTCTGATAAAATGCCAAAAGGATGCTGGCCAGGGTGATCACCAGGACCGTGTTTTGCTGCCCACAGAAGATGGGCTGGTGGATAAATCCCTACTGTCAATAATATGGGGGTTAGGATGAAAAGCAACACAAATAGTTTTATTAGTCATCTTATTTCATATGTTTTAACTTCTTAAGGACTTTTTAAAGTTTTCTTTCTTCCTTATAAAGTCTGAAGTAAAAAAAAAAAAAATAATCATGGCACTGTTTCTAAAACATTGCTGATGCAGTGATTTTTTTTTTTTTTTTTTTTTTTACTGATATTTTCATATGGGAGGTTGAGAAAACTTCATGGAGTTTACAGAAGCTGAGAAGACAGTACCCTAGCCTCCCAGAACAAATTCCATTACTTTTAGCCAGCAAGCACTATTAGGCTATTTAGAAGACTTGTAAAATTATAGTGTGTTTGCAGCTCAGTCGTCACTCGGCAATATTCTTAAATTATCTTAATACTAAATAAAAAGTTGATGTAATATAGTTACCATAACAACATAGGGAACAGTAGCTTTGATGATCTGATTACCTGCCTTTAATAAGTAAGATACTTTTGAATGGCTTTTATTTGATTGTTTAAAAAATGCTTACGAGGAGTTTCAAGATGGCGGCGGCTGCGGCGGCTGGCGCGGAGTAGCTGAGGTGGAAAAGGTGGCCACTGGGCCTCAGGCAGCCGGGAAACTTGTGGACCTTCCTCTGGCCATCTCTTAAGGGAGGACTGCTGCTGCTGGCCGGTCGTGGGGGCTCAACGCCACTTTGCCCCCGGCAGGAGAGGCTGCCTCATTTACAGGCAACAGCTTTGAAGTGTGGAGCAGGAAAAGAACTGATTCTTAGCTGCAAAAGCGAGTCTTGAAACAGGGAACACGGCGCCAGGGCTGCTGTGGATGCAGCCAGGATCCCGAAGGCTGGGGCCGCACTGAAGGCGGCCAGCTGCCCTATCCAGGATTCGAGGTTTCAGGCCGGCATTAAAGAAGACTCCTGGGAGCGCCCGAGCCGCGCCGCGACTGAACAGCCCGAGGCGGCAGCGCCGAGAACACGGAAGGCAACAAACCAGAGACAGAGCGAGCTCCCGACCTGGCACAGCACTGTGAGTGATCCCTGGCAAAGCTCTGTTCGGGGGGTGGATGCCCACGCGGCTCCCCGCCTGCACCACCAGGCCACTCATTGCCCCGGTGCTGCCTCCATTTTCCCAGGTGCGGGCAGCTCCGCCCTACTCGGCCATCACTGAGCCCATTTGCTTGGCCTGGCGCGGGGCTTTCCGGACCCTGCGGGCCGACCTCCTCTCCCACTCCCTCCGCGGTTCTCTGGCAGGGCTGGGGGTGTGGGGCATCCCGACCAGTTTTGGGAGGGCTAGGAAGTACGGGCGGGCCGACTGTCACTCCACCACACCCTGGACTCCGGCCCCGGTAAACTTCCTGTTACTGGGAGGCAGATACCATCTCTGCGACCACCAGTTTGGAAAAAAGCCTAACGAATTTCTGGTTGGGAATAGTGTGGTAGGAGAGTTCCCAGGTCTGCTTGAACCTGCCGGAGAGCAGGCTGCAGGCGGGCACTAGACTCGGTTTATACCGGGGGGATACAAAGGTGAACAAGACCCGAGAAAGATCTACACAGTGCTACAAAGGCACCCAGAGAGACTGGTCGTCTGTGCCTAGCAGAAACCTGGTAGACTTCCTGGGCGAGGCGGTGCTGAGCAGGATCTTGAAGGCCCAGCTGATAGAGGAGGGGTGCAGAAGACACGCCCCAACCCAGCACAGTGTGCACAGAGGGGGGAGACGTGCGGCCAGGGAGGTGGAGTCTGGACAGAAACCACACACCCGGTGGGGTCGCCACTGCACGATCTAACAGCCTGGGCCAGAGCACACTGAACGGGGAGAAGTCCTGTACAGAAAGTGAAAGCTCAACAGAGATCACACACCCTGTGGTACGTGATCCACCAGCCCAGCAGAGTACAAGCTGACCAGAAAGGTGGATCCCCGGAGAAGCCCAAGACCCGAGGCAACCACACACACAAGACACTAGAGGCCAACTGAGCAGCCACGGCGGGAGCCATACCAAATTGGCAACCACAGCAACATCCTAGTTAGTCATTAGTCTTAAACCGGTGGACTGTGAAACCCCCTGCCACAATGAATAAACACCAAAAAAAAGACACCAGAAATACAAAAAATCAAGAAAGTACACCACCAAAAGTTAATAAATCTCATACTCTAGATCCTATAGAACAAGAAGCCCTTGAAATAACTGATAAGGAATTTCGAGTGATAATTCTAAGGAAACTGAATGAGATACAAGAAAACTCAGCTAGACATCATGATGAAATGAGGAAAAGTATACAGGATCTGAAAGAGGAAATATACAAGGAAATCAATGTCCTGAAAAAAAATGTAGCAGAACTTGCTGAACTGAAGAAGTTATTCAGCGAAATAAAAAACACAACGGAGAGTTTAACCAGCAGGCTTGTCGAAGTTGAAGAGAGAACCTCTGAACTTGAAGATGGGCTGTTTGAAATAACACAAGCAGACAAAAAGAAAGAAAAAAGAATCAAGGACATGGAAGAAAATCTGAGAGAGATATCAGACAACCTCAAGCGCTCAAATATCCGAGTCATGGGTATTCCAGAAGGGGAGGAAAATGGAGATTCCATTGAAAACATATTCAACAAAATAGTGGCAGAAAACTTCCCAGGTATAGGAAAAATCACCGATCTTCAGATCCAGGAAGCTCAACGATCTCCAAACGTATTCAACCCAAAAAGGCCTTCTCCAAGACATGTCATAGTCAAATTGGCAAAACTCAGAGACAAAGAGAGAATCTTAAAAGCTGCAAGAGAGAAGCGTCAAATCACCTATAGGGGAGCCCCAATCAGGTTAACATCAGACTTTTCATCACAAACCCTAAAAGCTAGAAAGGAATGGGATGATATTTTCAAAATACTAAAAGACAAAGATTGCCAGCCAAGAATACTCTACCCTGCAAGGCTATCCTTCCGAAATGAGGGGCAAATAGTATATTTCTCAGACAAACAAAAACTGCGGGAGTTCACTACCACAAGACCACCCTTACAAGAAATCCTCAAGGGAGTACTGGGTTTGGTTCCTGAAAAATAACTACCACTGCCATAAAAACCTAAGAAAAATCTAAACCCGCTAGTACAATAAAAATGGCATTCATGAAGAGAAAACAAGCTAACAAAAACACTATCTACAACCTAAGGAACCAACAAACAAAGAAACCAAACAGTAAATCAGAAAGCAAGGAACAAAAGACACCTAAGACAACCAAACAACCAATAAAATGCTAGGAATAAATCAATACCTTTCAATAACAACTCTTAATGTTAAAGGCTTAAATTCCCCAATTAAAAGACACAGACTGGCTGACTGGATCAAAAAGCAGGACCCAACTATATGCTGCCTACAAGAGACCCACCTCACCCATAAAGATTCACACAGACTAAGAGTAAAAGGATGGAAAAAGATTTACCATGCAAACAGAAAAGAAAAACGAGCTGGAGTGGCTATTCTTATATCTGACAAAATAGACTTTAAACTAAAAACCATAAAAAGAGACAATGAGGGACACTACTTAATGATAAAAGGACTGATCCATCAAGAAGACATAACAATCATAAATATGTACGCACCCAATGTTGGAGCAGCCAGATTTATAAAACAAACTCTATTAGACCTAAAGAAGGAAATAGACACTAATACCATAATAGCAGGGGACCTGAACACTCCACTGTCAATATTAGACAGATCATCTAGGCAAAGAATCAGTAGAGAAACACAAGATCTAAACAAGACTCTAGACCAATTGGAATTGGCAGATATCTACAGAACATTCCACCCAACAACCTCAGAATATTCATTCTTCTCATCAGCACATGGATCATTCTCCAAGATAGATCACATATTAGGTCACAAATCAAGTCTCAATAAATTCAAAAAAATTGGAATTATCCCATGTATCTTCTCAGACCACAATGGATTAAAACTAGAAATTAATAACAAACAAAACTCTGGAAACTATACAAACACATGGAAATTAAACAGCATTCTACTTAATGACATATGGGTCCAAGAAGAAATCAAGCAGGAAATCAAAAAGTTTATTGAAACTAATGAAAACAATGATACATCATACCAAAACCTGTGGGATACTGCAAAAGCAGTATTGAGGGGAAAATTTATTGCATTAAATGCTCACTTCAGAAGAATGGAAAGATGGCAAGTGAACAACCTAACACTTCACCTTAAAGAACTAGAAAAACAAGAACAATCCAATCCTAAAGTTAGCAGACGGAAAGAAATCATTAAGATCAGAGCAGAACTGAATGAAATTGAAAACCAAAAAACAATTCAAAAGATCAACGAATCAAAAAGTTGGTTTTTTGAAAAGATAAATAAAATTGACAAACCATTAGCATGGCTAACAAAAAAAAGAAGAGAGAAGACTCAAATAACAAAAATTAGAAATGAAAAAGGCGATATTACAACTGATTCATCTGAAATACAAGGAATCATTCGAGACTACTATAAACAACTATACGCCAACAAATTTGAAAATCTGGAGGAAATGGATAAATTTCTGGACACACACAAGCTCCCAAAACTGAACCGTGAAGACGTAGAAAATTTGAACAGACCAATAACAATAAAGGAGATTGAAGCTGTTATCAGAAGGCTCCCAACAAAGAAAAGCCCAGGACCAGATGGATTCACAGCAGAATTTTACCAAACATTCAAAGAGGAATTGACACCGATTCTTTACAAACTATTCCAAAAGATTGAAACGGACGCAAATCTCCCAAACTCATTCTATGAAGCAAACATCATCCTGATACCAAAACCAGGTAAAGATATAACCAAAAAAGAAAACTACAGGCCGATATCCTTGATGAATATAGATGCAAAAATCCTCACTAAAATACTAGCAAACAGAATACAGCAACACATACGAAAAATTATTCATCACGATCAAGTGGGATTCATCCCAGGGATGCAAGGTTGGTTCAACATACGCAAATCAATAAATGTGATACACCATATTAATAAACTCAAACACAAGGACCATATGATCATCTCTATAGATGCTGAAAAAGCATTTGATAAAGTTCAGCACTCATTCATGACAAAGACCCTCTATAAGTTAGGTATAGAGGGAAAGTATCTCAACATAATTAAAGCCATATATGCCAAACCCACTGCCAATATCATCCTGAATGGGGAAAAGCTGAAAGCTTTTCCTTTAAGAACAGGAACTAGACAAGGATGCCCACTCTCACCACTGCTATTCAACATAGTGTTGGAAGTACTAGCCAGAGCAATCAGAGAAGAGAAGGAAATAAAGGGCATCCAGATTGGAAAAGATGAAGTCAAACTGTCCCTGTTTGCAGATGACATGATCCTATATATCGAACAGCCTAAAACCTCTACAAAAAAACTGTTGGAATTGATAAATGATTTCAGCACAGTAGCAGGATACAAAATCAACACACAAAAATCAGTAGCATTTCTTTTCTCCAATAGTGAACATGCAGAAGGAGAAATCAAGAAAGCCTGCCCATTTACAATAGCCACCAAAAAAATAAAATACTTAGGAATTGAGTTAACCAAGGAGGTGAAAAATCTCTATAATGAGAACTACAAACCACTGCTGAGAGAAATTAGAGAGGATACAAGAAGATGGAAAGATATCCCATGCTCTTGGATTGGAAGAATCAACATAGTGAAAATGTCCATACTACCCAAAGTGATATACAAATTCAATGCAATCCCCATCAAAATTCCAAAGACATTTCTCTCAGAAATGGAAAAAACTATTCAGACATTTATATGGAACAATAAAAGACCACGAATAGCCAAAGCAATGCTCAGCAAAAAAAATAAAGCTGGAGGCATAACACTACCTGACTTTAAGCTATACTACAAAGCTATAATAACCAAAACAGTATGGTACTGGCATAAAAACAGACACACTGACCAATGGAATAGAATAGAGAATCCAGAAATCAACCCTCACACTTACTGCCATCTGATCTTTGACAAAGGCACCAAGCCTATTCACTGGGGAAGGGACTGCCTCTTCAGCAAGTGGTGCTGGGATAACTGGATATCGTTATGCAGGAGAATGAAACTAGATCCATACCTCTCACCATATACTAAAATCAACTCAAAATGGATTAAGGATTTAAATATACACCCTGAGACAATAAAACTTCTTAAAGAAAACATAGGGGAAACACTTCAGGAAATAGGACTGGGCACAGACTTCATGAATACGACCCCAAAAGCACGGGCAACCAAAGGAAAAATAAACAAATGGGATTATATCAAACTAAAAAGCTTCTGCACAGCAAAAGAAACAATTAAAAGAGTTAAAAGACAACCAACAGAGTGGGAGAAAATATTTGCAAAATATACATCTGACAAAGGATTAATATCCAGAATATATAAGGAACTCAAACAACTTTACAAGAAGAAAACAAGCAACCCAATTAAAAAATGGGCAAAAGAGCTAAGTAGGCATTTCTCTAAGGAAGATATCCAAATGGCCAACAGACATATGAAAAAATGCTCAACATCACTCAGCATCCGGGAAATGCAAATCAAAACCACATTGAGATACCATCTAACCCCAGTTAGGATGGCTAAAATCCAAAAGACTATGAACGATAAATGCTGGCGAGGCTGCGGAGAAAAAGGAACTCTCATACATTGTTGGTGGGACTGCAAAATGGTGCAGCCTCTATGGAAAATGGTATGGAGGTTCCTTAAACAATTGCAAATAGATCTACCATACGACCCAGCCATCCCACTGTTGGGAATATACCCAGAGGAATGGAAATCATCAAGTCGAAGGTATACCTGTTCCCCAATGTTCATCGCAGCACTCTTTACAATAGCCAAGAGTTGGAACCAGCCCAAATGCCCATCATCAGATGAGTGGATACGGAAAATGTGGTACATCTACACAATGGAATACTACTCAGCTATAAAAACGAATGAAATACTGCCATTTGCAACAACATGGATGGACCTCGAGAGAATTATATTAAGTGAAACAAGTCAGGCACAGAAAGAGAAATACCACATGTTCTCACTTATTGGAGGGAGCTAACAATTAATATATAAATTCACACACACACATACACACATACACACACAAACGGGGGGGGGGTAAGAAGATATAACAACCACAATTATTTGAAGTTGATACAACAAACAAACAGAAAGGACATGGTTGGGGGGGAGGGGGGGAGGGAGAAGGGAGGGAGGTTTTGGTGATGGGGAGCATTAATCAGCTACAATGTATATCGACAAAATAAAATTTAAAAAAAAAAAATAAAAAATAAAAAATAAAAAATGCTTACTATAGAAAATCTGAAAAGTAAAGAAAAGCAAAAAGAAAAAATAGTAATCACCAGCACCCAGTGTTAACCGTTATGACCAGTTCTGTGTTTTTCCTTCCTTTAGATCATGCGCATTTATTTTATTTTGCAATGCTGTCTTTATACTGTATATACAAGTTACTTTTAAAAATCATACTGTGATCACTATTTTGTGTCACTGAAGTTCTCAGAAGCCTTGTTTTTAATGGCTACATACTATGCTGCTGGATGATCCATCAGTTTATTAAGTAGTCCTCTATTGTTGGTCATTCAGGTTGTTTCCAATATTTTGCTAGTATAAATTACTTCATAATAAATATCTTATACATACGTTTTTTTTCTCAATGGCCATTTTCTTTAGATGTATTCCTAGAAGCACAATTATTAAGTTATAGGGTACAGATGTTATTAGATTACAGGATTCTTGATAGATATTGCCAAATTGCTTTCTATAAAAGCTGTGCAGTGTACCTTCTCACTCCAGAGTAACCTTTTATTCCAAAGATTATCTTTTTTTGAATTGATGAATGATGCTTCTCATGTGCCATTGTATTTGTTTTGCTTATATTTCATCCAGATTTTTGTTCTGCATCTGTACTCAGAAGTAAGGTTAGTGTGTAGCTTTGGATCCGGACATTTGGGGGGCCATAACTCATTTAAGAATCTCAGGAAAACCATGAATCTTCCTCTCAGAAAAATGAACATACTGACAGATATGCAGATTTTTACATATTGTAAGGGACAGTCTTCCCCCTAAAGCCATCCAGAATTTTGTTGCTCATATGATAGTAAGTGCTTTATATGGGGGGTTATTTCATTGAATTCTCACAATCTGGAGCATCACAGAGGAAAGTATTTGCTCAAAGTGGCATAGCTAGTAAATGGTAAAGCTAGAATTGAACCTCGAGAGCCTACTGTCTTATCCATGCTACTACCTCAAGATTAAGAAACCCTTGCCTGTGTTATTCTTTTTTCATGCACCTTGGTCGGGTTTTTCCAGTCATAGTCATGCTGCCTTCCTAAAATCTAATGGGTAACTTTCTGTATTTTATCTATGCTCTGGATCTGTTTCTGTAGCATTGGGATTGTGTTTCCTGAAGACTTAAAAGCTTTCTTGCCCAGAGTCTTTTAAGAAGAAATTGCTTAATAACCTTTTTCAGTTGCTTGTATGCATGTTGGTTTCCTTTTATTATTATTATTTTTTTTACTTGGAGTCAATTTTTATAATACATTCCTACATTAACTACCCATTTCATTGATTTTCTTTTTCATACTTACTAGTATAGAAATGTATGTAATATTCTGTTATTAGCATGCCCTTTTCATTCCTCATTTTGTCTTTTTTTTCTTGATTGGTTTTGCTAAAGTTTTGTCTGCTTCAGTATTGATTTTTTTTTGTATTATTTTGTTTTGTTTTTGTGAGGTCTTCCCCCTACTTCTAACCCCCCACCAACATGCACACACAAATATACTTGGATGAGTAGTTATACCTATTTTTATATTTTTTATTTCTGTTTTTAATTGTATTTCCCTCTTCTGTATTTCTTAGGGTGTAGATGTTGGGGTTGTTCTTATTTTTCTAAATGCTAAAGTTGAATATTCTGAGTTTTTTTAATTCTTCATGTCTAATGTGTAGTGTTCTGACTTTTATAATTTTTAAATGATTGAAAGTTTTTCTTCCCTCTGTGATCCAGTGCTTATTTAGGAAAGTGTTTTTAATTTTTACAGGTTAATTTAAGCTTTAGGATAATAGAATCCTAGGTTCATTCCCTGAAGAAATTTGACCATTGTAGGCAGAAGTGAACACGCATTGAGACCCATTTATAAGAAGAGAAGCCTGAATCCACATTATCAGTTGCATTCATTTCAAACAGTGTTTGATTGCTGTGTGCCAGCAACTGTGCGAGGTAGTGGGAACATGACAGTGAACAGATAGAAATAGTTTCCTTTCTCATGAAAATTTTAGTCTACTATGGTATGCAGAAAAGTACACAATTACAGGAAATGCAAGAGAATTAACTGAAAAATAGTAAGACAATCAAGTATGAGCTAGCTGCAAGATCCATAAAAATAAAGCATAACATACTTCTGGATAGAACAATGTAAAATAATGATAATGTCAACTCTCCCCATGTTATTCTCTAGAGTCAATATCATCTTAATCAAAAGCCGAACAGGGTTTGTGACAAATTTTAGTAAAAATAGTAAAAACTTGTATGTAATAAATGATATGATAAACAAAGTTAAAAGATAAGCAGTAAGCCAGGAAAAATATTTCTAGTAATTCAGTAATTGTGACAATAGAAAAATGGGCAAAGACATTCAATAATCATATGAAAGGTGTTCCCTCTTACTGGCAATTCGGAAGATGAAAATTACAACAGAAATAATATGTTCATCTTTTATGTTGGCAAAGTTTGTTTTTTGGTTTTTTTTTAAATAGTATACAATGTTGTTGGGTGTTGGAAAGAAAGCCCTCATAAACTATGTGGGAAAGTATAAATTGATAAAGCCATTTTGGAGGGTAATTTAACTGCATATATGAGAGTCATAAGTGTGAATATTCTTCGTTCAACCTGGTAATTCCACTTCTAGAGAAATGCTCACCCATGTATCCAAAGAGACATGTATTACTGTTGGTATTAGCCCAAAATTGGAAACAAGCCAAATGTCTATTAATAGGAAAGTGGTTAAATAAATTATGGTATCTTCTTTATATGGCCTCCTGTCCACTTACTTCAAAAATAAGGTGGGGCTTTATGTGGCAGCATAAGGTGTTGGACTTTGTCTTGAGAGTAGTGGGGAACTACTGTAGGGATTTAAGTGGAAGTGCAACATGACCAGACTTGAGTTTTTAAAATATCTCCCTGGATGGGCTATGGGAAATGGATCAGAGAGACATGAAATAGAGTCAGGATTCCATTTGGAGGCTGTGAATCCAGTGGAGCGTTAACAGTGGCTCTGTGACACGGCAGAGCTGAAAATGCTGGCACACAGCCAAAAAACCACCCACGTGGCAATACCCTTTGGTGTTCTATTTTGATGTATTTTGGGCAGCTGCTACATACAAAGCACTTACCTACGCAGGAGTGATAAAATAGGTTTCCTGACTGTAAAATTTCTTTACTAAGTTGGTTAGAATTATAAATCTATTCGGTGTATTCAGTTTGCTCTCCAGATGAAACCTCTCACCCCCCTTATTGAGACAACAAACGGAGCTCATCTAGGTGATCAGGCCTTTCTTTTTGCCTTAACTATCAGGAAGCTTGGAGGCAAATTCAGTGCACAACTGCAGTGACCTAAGCTTAGGTTTAAACCTAAACTTAGGTTTAGAGTATAATTGGCTTCCACTTTTTCCTCCACAGATTTAATCTTTTATTTTCCTTTTCAAAAGCTGCATGGTTATATATGCCTTTTATTATACACTGATTTATCCATCTTAAAAAGCTAGACAAGTTTAACATTACTAATAAATAAATGAACATTAAAGTTGCCATCTTAGCTGCCTAGTCTCTTTGATCCCTTGGTGACTTTAAAAGTGTCATTTGACTTTTATCTCCTAAAGTTGTGAATATTTCATATTGGGTTAGCAAAGGTCTTCTAATAAGAAAGTGACCATTTTAACTCCACAGCAGGCTGCACAGTAGTAATCAGCTCCCCAGGATAAATTAAGCATTTGTAATGTTACTTTATAACTTTTAGAGTTTAGAGTTGAAGAGGTAGCATAGTATGGTAGTATAGTGCTCGGACTCTGTAGCAAGACTGCAGGATTTGATCAGGGTCTGTGCCTATCACCAGCTATGGGACCATGGAGAAGGGACTTAATGCCGTTGGGTCTCAGACTTCTCATGAAGAGATCCCTACTGCAGGAGGTTTTTTGAGGATAAAACTGGCTAATAATATTTGTAATGCATTTACTATAGTTATTTGCAAAGTGAGAAAATGAAGTGGAGGTTCCTTTCTAGCCTACATTCTTAGATGGAACAGAAGTTAATTATTTCATTTAAGACTATGTGATAAGAGAAGCATTAAAGGTTTAAGCTTTGGTTCTGGTTTTTCATGCGTGCAAACAGTTCTCAAAGAAAAAAACATTTTTCTATACATTAACCAATTTAAAACCACAATTATTTATGAGTGTTTAATGCTGATTGATTTAGTGTTAGCGCTGGAAGGTCAAACAGTGAAACATAAAGAAGTGAACAGAGTGGCACTCACAAAGATGTACAGGTAAGACAGGTGCGTCTGCTAAATATGCATCTCATCTCCTTAATGGTGGGATTTTCAATCTGCTTGGTTTCTTTTGTAAATTATAGTCTAAATAAATGCGACAAAAATATTGCTTTGAATTTATTTGTGTAGCTAGCCGTCTGCACATGAAGGATAATACATGTGCACTAGGCTGTGAAGTCTTAAAAAGCACCATGCAGCTTAGGCAAAGGGTCTTTCTGCCCCTGTACTCTGGAAAATGTCTTCACGGGATGGATGTTGGTTTCTGAAAAGCAATTCTCGCAGCCCTTAGACTGTTAGCAAAGAATTATGATTAGGACTTTCTGCTCTTTGTTTCTGCTTTCTTCTGCCCCTTCTGTCTATAAAACCAACCCCCTCTGCTCAGCTGATAGGAACACTTAATCTATTTTATGGAACGAAGTTTTCCCTAATTCTACAATGGCAATAGAGTCAATTGAGATCTTTAAACTAAATTTGTTCTAATTTTGTCTCTTAACATCTCAAAATAGTAATTCACGGGCCGAGGCCGTGGCGCACTCGGTAGAGTGCTGCGCTGGGAGCGCGGCGACGCTCCCGCCGCGGGTTCGGATCCTATATAGGAATGACCGGTGCACTCACTGGCTGAGTGCCGGTCACGAAAAAAAAAAAAAAAAAGAATTATGATTAGAAAAATCCACAACTCTGTTGTTCATTTGAATTATTTACATAAGCAAGGCTTCTCCATCTTAAATTAGAATCAAACTCTGAAAGATGCTTTTTTAAACTTTCGGATATTCTCAGTTAATTTAAGTAGACAAATAAAATGAAAATCTATAAAATATTGCATTGTTTTTAAAATTAGGTCTCCTCCCTTCTACTTTAGAGGTCCCCCCCACTTTAATACATTGGCTTATTTCCATTTTCATGATATTTAGTTTTTAGATATAATAATTATTGTTTTGGTAAGTTGAACATCAACTCCTTCCTCTTCCCTCCCCCCCCAACATACACACTTTATTTTGTTAGAGAGTGTATCTCTTATCAAATACAGGAAGAACTAGTTCTGGTTTGTAATGATTATGAATTTTCTGTAGATTTGATTTAACTGTCTAATTCTGTTTAGAAACTTCAATTTATGAGATTTTTTTCCCTTCTTTTTATTAACTACCAAAAATTGAATATGTGAGGAAAATCGGTGTTTTGAACAAAACCAGAACACTTGATTTAAAGAGTATGACATGATCTTCAGTCTGGCTGGTATTATTTAAAGTTTTCATCTGATCTATTTTTTTCTTTTTTCAGTAGCAAAGGGATACATTATCTCAAAAATGGCTACTGGTTTTACTCAAACATTGGTTCTATAAGGAAACTGAAGAATCACCATTTATGGATATATTTGACAATTTACCAAAAAGATGATGAGAGCAAACACATGGTGTAATAGTATACTTTTGATAAAAAATGTTTTCTTAGCCTAGCAAACTAATCAGAATGTTGAATAAACCAGTATGAGAAGTGAAACTTTAAAATGCATTTTATAGTATTTCAGTTGATGTTTTTATATGATTCTTTTTTATATAAGCTTTTCCCATTTTATAGATGGCAAAACTGAGCAGTTTATCCAAATGAAAGTCAGAATCTCACTTGAACTAAACCTGTTTTATCACCTTTTGATGCTATTTCTAGTCTATAAACTAAATAAGGAAGTATGACTTAAAAGATAATACTAACCAGTGTTGCAAGCATAGGGCAGAGGAGAAAATGAGAGATGGCGATTTAAGGGACAATCATACAGTATCCAAGGAAAGGGCAGTATAATGGGGAAAGAGTAAGATGATAGAGAAAAGAAAGCAGTCATGAAATTACATATATATATATGAATTACACTTCACATATATACTTCTAAAGTATATGACAGGGGTTATATATTTAAGGATCTTTTATAATATAAAATTCTTGCACAAAGCCAGAGCATCAGTGTACTAGCCCACTAGCAGAATTCCAGCCTGCCACATTAAAAAAATTTTAACCAAACAACAAAATTTAAGCTCTAAAATTTGACAGGATTGTGAGTTTGGTTTGACAAGTTTAGAACTCTTATGTGCCAGTATCCTTGTTATCTTTTCACCTAGGACACAGGAAGTAATGTATTCATCACAAGGGAAGTGGTTTTTCCACTGCTGGCATGGCACTGTCTTCTTTCACCTCTTTTCAGGGTGAAGAAAGGCCACAATTACTTTGCAAAGTAGGCCCCAGATTTTCAAAGAGAGAGGAGAGTGTGGGGTGCCTACATGGGATGCTGGGGGTGATGGGAGTGGTGTGGGGGAGGGAAAGAGGGAGAGAATGAGACCATAAAAGAAACATTAACTGAAATAAGCTTATAACACAAATTGCCCTGAATCAACAATTTATTATCATTGCAGGATTTACTTGTTCATAGATGTTTCCTTCATTTATGTTTTAGTCTATTTATGTTGTTTATAACAGGATAGCTGAAACTGGATCATTTATAAAGAAATGAAATTTATTTCTTAGATTTTAGAGTGTGAGAAGTCCAAGGCCCAGGGAACATATTTAATTGGTATTGACTTTCTAGAGCAACTCAAGGTGTCACATGGTGAGAATGGACTGAGCAAGAGAGAGTATAACCTTCTCACTTGCTCTCCTTATAAAGCCATCAGAACCATGCCCTTTACTCCATGAATGGATCAATCCATTCATGAGGGCACAGTCCTCACAATCTAATCACCTCTTAAAGGCCCTACCTTTCAGTTACCATGATTGGATTTCCCACCCTCTTAGCACTGTTACAATGGGAGTCAAGCTGCATTGAGATGGGGGGGGGCATTCGATCTACATCAATTTATCAGTCTGGGTCCCTATTTAATCTCAAGAGTAATGCTAGATAAAGTTGCATGATGAATGTGAAGATGCCTAGTTAAAGGCAAGTAATTCCTGAGGGGGCATTTCCCTGTATTTTCTAGGAAATGCTGTGGGGCGGGATGGGGGTTTTTAATAATTAGCATTAAATTCATTTCATATTGTTTGCTTAGCAAAAGAATTTGCAAGCTAAAGAATTTGGAAATAATTGTTTATTCATAATAATATATCTTTTTATTTCTTATTTTTAAAAAATACCGTTGTGGGGACTAAATATTTCAAGCTATTAACTATCACCTTCATAAAACAGCATTTTTATTTGCCACACGATTCTCTGTTCATGTATACTCCAAGTAATGAGGAAATAAGGAAAACCGTCTCATCCCCAGAACAGAAGCACTGGTGCTGGTGGTGCTGGTGGTCATAGCCATGGTGATTAGTAGAAGTAGTGGAATGAAATTTTCTCCATCTGGTGCTTGAACCTTTCTCATGAATCCTTCCAACCCATGTACCCACCACTACCATTATTTGAAACAGGGATTCTACACTCTTTAGACTTGATACCACACTTACCAGTCCTTGTAATACCAAAGAATATGTCAACTAGAATACAACAGTGGGCTTGGTAAAGTCATCTATTTACAGCTGCTAGTGTGTTTAGAAGAAAGCAGCAGTTAACTGTTTTGTCCCAGATGTAATTATCTGATCTTTCACTGATTTCTGGAAAGCCTCAGAAAGGGGACTGCCTAAACCAGTGAGAAATAACTGTTAAAGAAACTGGTTTAACATTTTGAATTAAAAACCTCTTCCCGAGTACCTTTTTGACTAAGTATGAGTGGCTGTTGGGAAAATATAGGAAAATGGTCGGGACCTTTTAGATGTTCACAATCTTGCCGAGCATTTGCTGTGAATAGGGTGTGTGGGCAGAGTTAGTGCGCCTGCACAGCACCATGATTTGGCTGGCATTTTACTGCCTTGGGCAGCCACCGCCACACAAACGGCCGTGCTTTTCCAACCTCCAGCTTCCGAGGGCCTGTTTGCTGGTTACCAAGCTCATAGACCTGCGTGCGAGGGGTCTGGTGACCCATCCTGTCATATGAAGGGTTTGTGACTCAGTCTCAAACCGGCTTGAGGGGGCTGTGAGCTCCAGACCCAGCCCTAGCTCGACAATTGGCCCAGTTGGCAGGATCACCGGCAGGTAAAAGAGCCCAACAGTGGCCCTTATGGCTACTGATTTTGCTTTATTAATTTTTATTCATCTTATATGTTCCCTAAACAAAAAGGAGCAATTACATATTTTGAAGACCCTTATGTGGTTTTATCTTCTGATTGTGATCTGATAAGCAAGGAACTATCCATATCCGGCTTCAATTTTCTCCAAATTTCCTAGTCTCTGGACAGTGAAAAGTCTAGTGTATCTTCATCTTGCTGAAGTCAATTTAGAGATTGCTATGGTTTGCATGTATCTCCAAAGTTCGTGAGTTGGCAGCTTGATCCCCAGTGGGGCAGTGTTGGGAGATGGGACCTTTAAGAGGCAATTAGACTCTGCCGTCATGAATGGATTAATGCTGTTATTACAGGGATAAGTTTCTTATCTTGGGAGTAGGTTCCTTATAAAAGGACAAGTTTGGCCCCCTCTTGCTTTTCTCTCTTGCCCTCTCTTTGTCCTTCCACTTTGCACTATGAGATGACACAGCAAGAAGACCCTCCGCAGATGCTGGCACCTTGATCTTAGACTTCCCAGCCTCCAGAAATGAAAAAATAAATTTCTTTTCTTTATAAATTACCCAGTCTCGGGTATTCTATTATAGCAGCACAAAACCGACTAAGAGATCTAATCACAAATCTTATATGTTGATTTAAAGACCGTTCTCTTCGTCTGCATTTTGATGTTAGCAGTTCTGTATTTGATATAGTGTGACCTAACACAAAGCAGAGAACTCTAGATGGCCATTTTGAGAGGATATCTTAGTTATTTTCCAACTTTCTCTACTGATTAGTGAGTGGTAATAATGAAAATTCCTCTTTGATTTTCCATCTTTTTCTGCTTTATTGTATTGATAGAATAGCTGGTATTAGTAGTTATTACAGTACCTCTTATTTTCTCTTAAAAATTTTGTTTTATGCTTTCTTCCAAACCCGTAAAAAGTAGCAAAGAGATGTTACAGCATTATGTACTGCAGAAAACACCTGGGCTAGGAAGCTTGCCACTTAGGAGCTCTATCTAACTCACATAGTAGCCTTGAGCAAGTTACTTAAAATCTCTGTGCTTCTGTGAGTTGGAAACAATATAAGTATTTGTGAAAATGAAAAATAAGGAACTACATGAAATAAGATTATTATAAAGGGCTGGCTGGTTAGCTCAGCTGGTTAGAACACAGTGTTAGTAACACTAAGGTCAAGGGTTCAGATCCCTATACTGGCCAGCTGAGAGGAAAAAAAAAAATTATAGCTGCTCTTTACTATAAAGGTAGTAACAGAAAAATACAGCTCTTCTAAGACCCTTAGAATTAATTACAGAATTAAATCTTTTGAGAAAAATGCCATTGATGATTTGATTCCAATTCAGCAATTTTTCAAAAGGTATCAGTGCTTGACAGTATAACTGCAAAAATATAAATATATACTTATTAAAAGAGATGGTTTATTCATTTATTCATTTACCAAATATTTATTGAGAACCAATTATGAGCCAGACCTTTTTTTAGGCACCGGGGATATAGCTGAAAATAAAAGAAACAAAATCTCCATTCGTGGAATTTACAGTCTTGTGAATTTTCATCTGTTATTTATTTCCCTTAAGAAGTGTTAAGGTGATCAGTTTGCTCAAATTAAATAGGATATTTTGCCCTTCTGTAGTGCCATACATGTGTACTGTTCTTAAACTTAATGCTTCCCTATGTACTGTTTAGTAACAGAATTGTTTATTATTATGAGTCTTGTATGTTAATGAAGAGTACTCATTTGTAAATAACTGTTTAATCTGTAATTAAAATCAGGCAACTCTCTTAAAAATAAAGACAGTTAAAATGCATAGTCACTGGCCTGCCGTACTGAATATGCAATTGCAAAACATTAAGAAAGGCATATCCTATTCATCACTTTTAATGAATCTTTCACCCTCGTCCCACTGTAAGCCCTTGATGGTATTCCTGTCATCCTAGCCATATGCCTCTAAAAGCATTAACTGTTCTTGGGTCTGTGCATGCCTTAGTATAAAATCAAAATCTCTAGGTTTTGATCACATATAAGCAAGCTAAAAAAAAAAAAAATCATTATTGCCATATCCTCATTAAAATGATGGGCCCCTGACCATCTCTTCATGTTTGCTGAGCAATCTGAAATTCATGTATGCAAAGGGACTTTTTCTTATCCTTTTGAAAGAAGAGTAATAAATATTTATGTAGACTTAACTCTTTCAGGCATGCATAGGATCATGTTTTAGAAATGACAAGCTGTGCTGGGTTTTGTTTTTTTTTTCCCAGCATAATTTATCTGTCCAATAGCTAACGAAAAAATGAATTGCAGATTTATCAATATTGGAAAATTTTTCTCTTTTCTGCCCATTAAATATGTTTTGTCTTCCTTCTCTGCAATTCTTTTGACTCATGGCTTCAAAAAGGGAGAAGGATTATCTCTGCTTCTCAGGCAGTGTTCTTCAAGAGGGACAGCAGTATGCCCACCAGTAAGTCCTGATTCTAACTCCTGCAGCCTTCTACTGTGTTAGCATATTCAGCAGCAATCTGGACTCTAAATAGTTAGTCATATATCCATACAGTGATGCTTTCTACAACTTACTCCTGTTCTGAAACAGCAATTGGACAGAGCCCCAAGACACTTTGCTGTTTAAAATTAAAATTTCCTTATAACTACTTAAAGATATCTAGTAGTAATGTTGAAGTCATGTGTGTTTCAGCTCACTGAGCTATCTTCTCATAGCACATAAGTGGAAGATGTGTGAAAAGTTGGAATTTAGTTACATATAGACCCTCTTGGAGGTAGCAGGAGTGCTGTGAAGCTGTATTACCAATAATAATCCAACTTTTTCATCATCTACTGTTGGACTTCCTATGTACTGTTACTCAAAAGCTGGGTTATTAATCTGAAGACAACTCAGTACTCAAGCCACATAATTATTTTAATGATTTCTTTCAGAGGGTAAACCAAATCTCCAAAATGTTGCTACTGTTCGTTCTTTTATTCATTCCTTGGGAAACGTTGCTGATCTCAGACTGTGTGCAAGCACTGGAAGTGAAAGGGAGGAAAAGTGGCGATGAGACTGGTGCCAAGCTGTCAGGCAAGGGCCGGTCCCCAGCCACGTGTGCAGGGGGCACTGCTGCCGTCCACTCTGCAGCCGAGACCAGCAGAGCCTCCCTTTCCTTGTGGGCTCTCAGCACACGCTGCAAGACACCTTGCTGTTCTTAACACAGAATATGCGAGCCAGAAGTGGCTTCATGGGCTGTTGATTTCACCCCCGCTTTTTTTTTCCCCAGATGAAGAAATGATCCCCAAAAGTGAAAAGATTTGCCTGGACTCAAACAGCTAGTTAGTGGCTGAAGTGGAACTAGAGACTTCTGACTCCCTGATTAGTGCTCTTCAAACTCTTATCCCACTGGCTGGAGTTCTGTCATAAAAGGGAAGAGATTGTTCTGACTTACCCACTGGGGCTATGGTTGTTATGAGAGATCTGATCACTGACTGGGGACCAAACCAGAAATTATTATGAATGAACTTTAAAATATAAAGCAATATAGAATTCATAATAATATGTTACATTTGCATACTACTTTTTGACAAAATTTTAAAGTGAAAATAGGCAAGAAGTGAACAAGGTACGTGTGTGTATACACACACACACGTATATAACAGTGTGATCTGTTAAACTGGAGAAATTCAGTGGCAGAGAGGATTAAGAAATCCACTCCCATCTGTAGGATGGAAAGTAGAAACCAGCTCTTGAATGCTGAGTTGTTAAACACATAGAGAAAGGGCCTTTTAGGATTTAGGTGATGTCCCAAGGTTTATTGTAAATGCAGACTATTTATAGTATTAAAATGTCTCATTTAGGTTTCCAGTCTATGATTTTAATAACCCAAATATTGTCAAGGTCTCTCAGTTCCTGCAATGCAGTAATTTTGTAGCAGTTTGGAAAATCCAGATATACTAAAAAGGTTCAGTAGGTTTTCCCAGCTACTCCTGTGAGCTGGCTCTGTTTCTGCTATTTAAGTCTCAGGAACGCTTGCAGTGGTTCCTATCTACATCTGTGATCAACAGCTTTTCCTAGACCAACTCGCAGACATGGCAATGTTCAGGTTTAAGTAGATGATATAATATTGTGTTTGGCAGGAATGGCCAAAAAAAAAAAAAATCAAAGCAGCCCTCATACTACTTTCCCTTTTGAGAGGCGTTACTGATCAAAAAATATAGCTCAGAATTGGAAATTGTATTAAATAACTGTGTTCTTTTCTCTCCCCTCCCCACTCAACTCTTCACCCAAAGTTACATCGATATGGGAAAGTACATAGAATGACTTGAGGCTTTCGTTATTAGTAATCACCCTGGAAGAAATTTTTTTAATTTTTGTTTTAAGTGGAATCTTTTATTCCAGGCTTAAATGCATACAAAAACTACCCAATGTATTCACCTGCAACCTCGATTTCCTTGTGTTGAATTTCACAAATTTTCTCACTTGTCTGACATCAAGCAGAAATAGTTGAGAAAGAATAGGTCTGAAACAAACTACTGTCATTTGAATTGCATGATGTGTGCATGTTTCTATATGTATGTGTGTGTGCACATGCACCCAACTAATTACTGCTTGCAATAAAATTTGGGGGAATTTCAATTTAGCTTCATCAAATCTGAGACAGTGAGGTAATATTGAAGGGGAAAAACAGAACAGATGAGGAGAAACAAATAGATCGATTTTCTTTAAAGACATTTTAGGGGGACTAGTATTCATTTTTTTAGGTCATGATTACCATTTCTCAATATTATATTTCTATAAACTGCATAGCAGGACTTGTATATGCTTGAAGAAGCTACATTTTCACAGCAGGAGAGGAAATTGGAATAAAGCACTGAGATGCAGGTGCACAGTAATACAAGTGGGCTTTTTCCCCTGCAGCCCGAATGCCTGGCCAATAAAGCAGAAGCTCTGGAGCTGAGCTCTCAGGGTCTCCCGGAGCTAAACCAAGAAGTGTGGGGGTGGGGCTGGGAGAGCAGGAGAGAATAATTGTTATTCAGTCTTCTTTAATGAGATGTATTGCCCACTGCTGAAAGATGGTGGCAGTGTCTTTTGTTATGCTAATTAGACACCATTAGAGCTTGGCTGCCTTTGATTTCTGCTTAATCCTTTTTGCTTCCTCAGCCTCAATCCTGACTGGCAAATGGTTGAAAGATGGTGGGGTGTACTGCACGTGTTATTCATTGCTCACATCTATGCTGGGTTCTTTGGTAATAGGGTGGGTAATGAAAGATTTATCTTACCAAAGGCTACATATTTTGGACATTCATTTTTGGCTTTTTTTAAAAAATGAATTTGAGAACGATCGATTTCTGCCTTTTAAATCCACGCGCCAATCATCTTTTATATGTTTACTTTTGCAGCCACACAAAATGGGAAATGAAAGATTAGAAAATTTAGATGGCCTCTCCATGGATGCCTAGATTTCCCTAAAAACAGTGAGCAAGTTGATCATGCCGTAAGGTTTTAGGGAGGCTGTGTTTGAACAGAAAAATGGGAGCAAGAATAATTTAACAGTCGAAAGGAGCAATTTAGCAATTCAGAGTTCCTGCCTTTACGATTTGTAGATACATATACATTCTTTCCTAAAATTGAAGCATTGTATTTACATGATTACTGCAATTAAGAGTATTTGTGATGAGTTTTTTTAAAAATTTGTTTTGGAAAATAACCAATATGATTGTTTCTAAGATAGTGAAATAGGAGATTTCTGTTAAATCCTTAAAAACAACATCATGAAGTTTTAAAGCAACCCTGTTCAGTGGAAATATAATATATACCACGGATGTTATTTTAAATTTTCTGGTAGTGGCACTAAAAAAGTAAAAAGAAACAGGTGAATTTAGTTTTAATAGTATATTTTATTTAACTCAATATATCAAATCAAAAGTATTGTCATCTCAACAAATAATCAGTATAAAAATCAATACTTTACATTCTCTTATTATGTTAAGTTTTCAAAGCCTTGTGTGTAGTTTACACTCTTGTGAGTTTCAGAGCATCTCAATGTGGATTTGCCACATTTCCAACACTCAGTAGCGTCGTGTGGCTGGTGTCTATGTAGTGGATGGTGTGCTTGTAGAGTGAGTAATTCACCACTTGCTTAAAATGACTGTCAGGATAAAGTCATTTTTAATACTATGGATTAAATATTACAAGCTCTATGACCTTTACCAAGTCACTTAATCTCTAGGGGTTCTTAGTTTTCTCATCTGTAAAATGAAGAGTTTGGACTAAATGATGTATTAATTCCTCCCTTCCATTCATTCCAGCTCTGATTTTTAAAATTCACGTTTAAAGACTAGGGAAGCTTATCCATGCTCTCTCATAATTTAGTATTTAAAAAGAAGCTTTCTTATACCACAAAGAAAATTGGAAGGTGTTCTGCATACCAAACCTTTTTTCCTACAAATGTCTGAATCTTTCATTGAGTTCTTGTGCATCTCATACTATTGATAATGTGTCTGGTAGTATAGTTGACTGAGGTGCGTGGCTCAGCGATCACTGCTCTGTGCTCTTGGAATGAGGACTTGGATCAACGAAGGTGTGAGGGAGTTGGTAAGTAGTTACTGCAGAGTATTGGATCACATGAGCACTAAATCCCTTTCTCAAACTCAGCTACTGCTTTTCTTGTCTTGTTTTCTCTTTTCTTTTTAAAAAAATTTTGGTTTATTTATTGTGATTTATTGTGTCATCAGTGAAACAAAATTTCTACAAGCACCGTCTAAGAAGGTAACATGTTCAGGAATTCTGAGTAGTTAATGTGGTCACTTTTGTGGCTGCCCCATCCCCACACACACTCACAGCCAGGTTTTCCTATATATTTTTCCCCTTTTGTGGAAGGAAAGATTTTTTCGTGTTCAATGTTTATTTCTTTGAGAATGAAATGGAACTTTTTCACATGTGTGTATGGACAATTTAGATTTTTTTTTTAATTGTTTTTTTCAGCAATTTATTTTTCTATTGGGAGCATCCATTGTTTTCTTACTGTTTTGTAAAGGCTCTTTATATGTATATATATGTATACCTGTATCATAAGTGTTGGAAATTTTTTTTTTTTTTTTGCTTTTTAACTTTTTTATAGCAATTCTTATTATAAATTAAATTTTTAAAAACTTAAGTTTTTAAAAAATTAGTATTTAAAAACTCACTTATAACAACATGGCATTATGTTAAAAATCTTTAATCGAATGATTATATGACTAATAATTCATATTTTCTCCAAGTATTTTGTGTTTTCCTCCATCTTTTTGAGGTATAATTGACAAAAGTGTATATATTTAAGATGTACAGCGTACTTTTGTGTCTTTATGAGAAGCTTATCAGAGCAGATTGGCCCAGGCTTGCAAGTAATGACTGATAGGGACCTATAGGAGACGAGGAAGGTGGAAGTGAATGGAAATTATGTTCAATTTTAAGGACTGAGCTTTTAATAAAAAAGGGTTCTACATACATCTCCCTTTTTGGTCCCACTTAGTCATCTCATTAATAAAATCTCATAAATAAATATCCCTGGCAATATCTGGCCAGCTAGGACTTTACATACTTTTAAGTGTTGAGCACTTTCCCATACTGCCTGGGCATTGCAGAGTTTGCATGGTGTGAGGGGAAATAGATGTGATGTGCTAGTGCCAAGTCTGTGATAAAGAGGTTAACTTGTTTGGGTTTATTGAAAGGGTAGTTCTCATGTTATGTGTTCTTACCACAAATAAAAATAATAATAAATCCACAAAAGCATTATAGGTAATGCCCTAGAGTGTTCTAGAATACCAAGAATGCACAGACAGGTAGAAGTTCAGCCAGCACTAGTTACAGATCCCTGATACTGAAAAGGGATCAGGTCAGCATTTGTCGTGTAACTATTTGCTGTTACTATTGACTCTCAATCTGAAGATGAAAATAGCTTTGTTATTAAGAATGGGATTTTGCCTCCAGCTGGGAAGAGACTACCTTGAGTTGTCTTTCTCTTAAGGGGGTGAAAACATGGCTAAAAGAAAACCAGCCCGCAAATGAAGAAAAATGCTCAGAGGAGTTCTTGTTAGCAGGAACTTCATAGTCTGCTTTGATTCAGTATAACTGCCTTGGGTCTAGCCTTTGTATCTTGCATCGTTGCTTTGAGAGGAAGGATTGACAAAAGCCAAATTGCTTTTGCAGTTTTTCTCTGGATTTAGGATATTTCTAAAATACAAGGAAAGAATAATAGGGACACTGAGGTACTCATGGCAATTAATAGATAAGCATATATTAAATACTTAAAAGTATAGATATTCTGCTTCAAAGGAACATTCTTTCCCTTTTGATTACATTTAATTCTATTAGTAAGTGCAGCTAAACAATATACTTTTTTCACACAAAGGACAAATGGTTTTAAAAATATAGTAGAATGTATTTTCTGTTATCATTTAAGAGTGAGAGACTAGTCCAACCCCTTTGAGAGTAAACTGTCCTACACCTCTCAAGAATCTTTTAGCAGACCAATAAACTGATGGCTAGCATTTTAAATATGATGGACTTAAAGGCTCATTACTTGTTTTCTATGCTATCATCATTTTTGACACACATTCCTGTGTCACAGCCCTATCTCATTATAGAATGGCATTGTAGAGTAAGGATGATATTAAATTTTAATGTTATTGCTATTATTACTGTTGACTGTTTTTAGCAGAAGTATGCCTGGTTCTTTAATTCTAGCTTCTGCAGGGCCAGAAAACAGAAGTGTGCATAAACAGTCAAGAAAATTACTGTATACCCAGGAGACCCAGCATCACATGCTCTGCCTGTTGTGAATGATGAATCAAAATGGAAAGGTTATCATTTTCATTAGCTAGGAAAGAACAAGACCATACTTTTCTCCAAGTGTAATTACAGTGGTTCACTGGCAACATTACACTGCAGTAATTAGTCTAAAGGTGTATGTGAGGGCAGGCTTTTGCACAGACACTAGAAATATTATTTCAGATTTTAAGGTCACAGCCTTGTGTTTAACATGTTCCAGGCAGCTTAGGGGGGAAAAAAAAAAAAAAAAAAAACTAATTTGACTGGAACCTAAAGAAAGACATTTGACATTTCCCAGAGTCCATGCATTCAGAAACCAGTCAGATAGGAAAATTGTATTTTATTATCTACAATGAAAGAAAAACAAAAAGCTTAGCTGCAGAAGTAGCATGTGAGAGTATTTTGTAGGATACATAGAAATAAAATCTAAGTTTTAGGATCATGATGCAAATGATTATAAGAACTTTAGATACACGTGTTTTAATCTTCATTCTTTTTCTAAGGCAAAAAACGGGCAGAAAAATTCAGTGTTAGTGTTAGAAATTCTTCTGGGGAAGCAAAATAATTTCTTTACCACCTTATAGCTGTTTTCAAGAAATAAATGTTTATCTTACACAGGTTTTAGACAGATAAATAGATAGAGAGATCTGTCCTTTGATTTTTTTTCAATACTCTAGACATTATATTGAAATATTGAAATCTTTTTTTTTTTTTTTGACCAGTAAGGGGATCGCAACCCTCGGCACCGTGTTGTCTGCACCACGCTCAGCCAGCGAGGCCATCCCTATATAGGATCCGAACCCACAGCCTCAGCGTTAAACTAGTTCTGCACTCTCCCGAGTGAGCCTTGGGGCCGGCCCTAAATATTGAAATCTTTCTAACTCAACACTTCAGAATAGAAATTGGATTGACATTATTTTCCAATGCCACATTTCAGGTTTTCTGTTTAAGTAAAGCAAAAGTGAGAAGATTTTTTAAAAAGTAGTAAAAAGAAAAGTAAATTTTACACAAAGTTTATATTTAAAGCCATATGTGAATTTAAGAGAAACCTTTTCTGTTTTTATAGTCTGAAGAGTACTTATACAAGTAACACTTCTTTCTGTATTGAAGGTATTAGCCCAAATACCCTAATGTTTTTGTTTGGTTTGGGTAATGTCTGCCTTTCTTCAAAGAATTCTTTTTAGTTTTTTCTTTAAATCCTTATATAGACTTGTAGAGTATTGTTTGTTCTGGGACAAATGAGGAAATAAGAGTGTACTTGAATGAGCATTCATTCAGCAACCAAATTCTGTAGGAAACCACTGCTTTTTTAATGCAAGAGTGTGTTTCATGTGTGTTCTCTGGCCATATGGGTAGAACTGATGTTTCTCACAACTTCAGGCATTTGGGGAATTTTAAGCATGGATGTGACACAAATGACACAGCTTGCTGATTATGTGACATATTGAAAAATCTACCCAAAAGTTGAATTTTAAAACGATTGCTTTTCATTTGTCATGGATGTTTCTCTACTCAAGGAAAAGTAATACACTGCAGAATTAGATCTGTGATGTTGTAAGTTTTCTATAGCTAGCAATGAAATAGAAGGTATTAAGTAGTGGGAATCATTCAGAATCTTTCTTCTCTCTGCCCCTGCCACTGAGCAGACCACACACCACCCCACCACCACCCCCATTCTGGCTGGACCTTAGTTCACTCCCTGTGAAATCAGAGAGATCACTAAGCCCCCTCCGAGTTCTTACATTCTTTGTCTGTGAGAATACTGCCTTTATTTTCTGCCTTTGTGGTTAAAAAAAAAAAAAACACAAAAGCTTTTCTCATATCTTTTCAACAAGGCCTAGAAAATTGACCACACTCATTCTTTCACATCCGGGGGCCATATTTTCCAAGACCTCTGCGAGAGACCGCTAGTAATGCAGGATCTGGAGGGACTTTTCCTGTACTTTCTGTCATTTCAGTGACCCAATCAATCTGTGAAAGGAAGGGATGGATTTACAAGACTATTTTTATAATTCATTATTTATAAAATGTCTTTTAAAATAAGGTTAAAATGGACTGAATGAGGTTCTACACATCCTAGCAAACATTACTTTCTCCACTGATATCTGATGAATAAATTGTAAAATATGCCCAGCTCGTTAAAACAAGTATCAGAACTGACAGCCACTTTCGAAAGTCGATAGTGCTGAATTGAGTAAAGGAACAAGTCTTGAAAGTAAGAATTGTCCCTTGCTTGAAAGAGTTAGAATCAAGTTATTTTCCTGACAAATGTTCTGAAGGTTAATGGAAGCGGAGTTTCCCGTAGAAATGCTATAGCAGGGGGTTGTATTCCCAGCTAAAGCTCATAAGCTCTAACATGTTACAGAAATAAAATACACATTTTATTTAACCAACTATAAATTATACACGTTTAAAACAAATCACAAGGAAAAGGGACATCTTTCTTAGGATTATCAAATAGGGCTTTGTTGAGATTTTGACAGGCTTCTTTAAGGAAGCCAGGTCATTTGATAGCCTTTTAAGAGACTTTTTAACAGTTTCTTGGTGTATATCAAACATCAAGTTGTTAGTTTAAGTGCAGCAAGAAAATAGCTGTAATTTGCAGAGGACTCTTAAGCATACATTTACTGTTAAAAAAAAAAAAGAGAGAGAGAGAGATCTTCAAGTTAGAGTACAGAATTTTCTTCATCTGATTCCCATGAAACTTTGTGGGCACACCAGTCCCTGACCTACAGATTTACCCTGAACAACGACTTAGAGCTTTGGGACTAAAAGGTTCTTTAAATATTATAATCCACCTCCTCTTCAGTCCCACTATCCTCTCCCCACCTCCATCCCACTTCTACCAACCTCCCATTTTTTAGATGAGGAAAGTGAAGGCCCAAAACATAGTCAAGTTTCTTTCATTTTAAAAATAATCTACCCAGCCCCTGCGTCCCCCTGCCCTACTGTCCAGTCCAAGTATGTGGTATTTGATGTGTTTGGATAACCCTCTACAGAGTCCTCTCCCTTGGGGTCTGCTAGAACCACGTGCTGATGTTTTTGACCCCTCCTCCGTGTAGATCACTTTCCCCTTTCTTCCTGTCCTTGAATATCACAGTTCTCTTGAAGCTGCCTGCTAGACCATTCTTTGGATTTACAATTCCAGTTGAGTCTTCATCATGTCTGCTGAACAGCCATATTGTGTTGCCAGTCACAAATTTTTTATGAAAACTGTGATTTGCAACCTCTTCCATACTTGCAGGGTTTTGTTTGTTCGTTTTTCAAAGTGCTGTAACCTTGCATTCCTGTCAGTGGTTCTGGCTGTTAGGCTAGGTTCTGTCAGTGAGGGTGAGGTAGCCATAGAAGTCGGCTTCTCAGCGGAATGTCAAATGAGCATAGATGTAGCATGATATTGGACGAGATGAAATGCACTGTCTGTCATTCTCTGTAAGACAAACTCTGATCCCTTCTAGTGGACTATCTCTGCCATTAGCATACTAGGCAGCTGGGTGGTGTGGTGCTAGTGGACCAAGGATATCTGTAGTCTTTTCCTTTTTCTCCAGATGCCCTGCTTTTTTCTCTGGGACCAGGACTTCCTTATTCTGATAGCGGAGGCACTCTTAGGATATGGCAAATCAGGATGCCTACCCTAAATCTTGTTATATGAGGGTCTCTAACCACACTGGGTTATCATGGGGGGTTGGGTAGATAACTGCTGGAAAGTGCAGGGGAGATGGCTCATTTAGTGGAGAGATGAGGTTGATATACATTTGCCTAGCCCATAAGTTCATTGTTGCCAAAGCAAAGTTGCTTCTTTCAGACTTGCATCTGAACTTCCCCTTCCTTAGCTTTTTTGTTGACTTTGAGATTATTTGAAATAGATGATTCTTTTAAAGGTTGTATTTTATATTCACTTCAATGCAACTTCATTCATAAAAAAAATGTTGAGGAAAGCTTTTATTGTTTTGTGTATATATAACAAGTATGTATATATATATATATATATATATATATATATATATATATATATATATATATTTTAGGGGGTGAGGATGGATTGCAGCAGCTTTTGATCGAAGCCCTAGCCTTCTTATGCTCATTTTTGCTCAGTATCCTCTAGGGAATATTAAGGGCCTCACCAAGGAGACAAGGTCCATGGCTGAGGGCAGAAATAGGGTGACTCGAAAGCTGTTTGTTACCATAAATTACTGTACATAGCAGTCCTCCTGAGTCTCTCTGGCAAATAATAGTTCAAAACTCACCTGCAAATAGTTCTCTGATGACTGATCAAAAGCCCAGCTCTTTACTGTATAAACATAGCAAGTCTTTCTAACTCTGCGTATGTATTACTGTCATCATTATTATCTCCAGATGAAATAGAACAGCCAAAAATGATGACTAGGCTGTCTACACTGATTTAAGTAAGAGGAAAGAAGCAGCATACATTTTCAGTGGCTCTATAATTTCATATTGTTGTTAGATTAATTTCCTGAAAACTTAATGTTAGATGAAGTATAATTGAAGATTTCCTTAAGAACCATTGACAGATAATTATCCTAAGTTATAAGCAACTCACACTGTGAAATGTGTGCAAACGTTCTAAGTTTTCTTCCAGAAGAATGTGCTTCATTGAAACCCAATCTTCACCAGTCTTTTTTATAAACACAGCCACTGAAGCTCAAAGTAGAAGTTGGGGGAACTTCCTTTTTTGCTACTTGATTTTTTTTTTTTTTTTTTTTAAAGAAATTAATGTTGCCAGAACTTTCATTGTTTTTCAGGGAGTGAAATAAGTCTTTGATAAGGATCATCTCAGAGACCTTACAACCTTTGACTAAGGGGACTGACTACATTTTGAATGGGATAATACACTAGATAGTAAATTATGGTGTATTTAGGTATTGGCATTGTATGATGGAAAGGGGAATTTGATTTTTTTTTTTTAATTATTAGGTGGTCTATTTAGTGCAGCTGTGTTTATGTTTCCTAAATGGTAACTGCCTGAACATGGTGACAAGTCCCTACAAATGAGAATAGGAATTTTAGAAAATCATCTTGCCAACTTGCTTCAATTTGGACGGTTGTATTTATCAACTAGCAATGGCAAAAATAATTCCAGGCACAATCATTCAATACAGTTTGTTTGCTACCTCAGACATTTTGACAACTTGTAAGAAAAGTAATTGATACTTTAAATGCTGCATTTCACAGTGGAATAAATTTGGAAATGGTAGAATTTTTTTTTTAGAATAATCACATTTCTTTAACCATTGTTTTGGCTGATTTAACTTCTTAGTTATTAAAAATGTGTGTTAGGATCCTAAATGTAGATCAATCTTGTAGAAAATGAACAGTCCCATGTTTTTGCTTTCTCATTAAAAATAAATAAATAAATGAACATGTGTCCATGGCTGTAGCAGAGACAGTTGCTTGTGACAGAAAAAAATGTATACAAATGAATAGCTGTGTGAATTAGACAGTAATTTCAGAATTGTATACGACATATGAAATGCTGAGGGGCAGAGGCCTAATGATTAGTTTCTGGAGGCATTTTCTTTATTTACATCCCTCATAACTCAAATTAATGTTTATTCCTATTCTCTCATATTGCCAAAATATTTTCATGAATTTGGATTAGAAGCAGCATGTTGTGGCTTGTTGTGCAACTTTGTTTCAAGAAGCAGTGATATTTAGAAGATTTTTGTATGTCTTAGAAGCTTTAATTATCTTATGTTGAGAGAGGAAATAAGATCAAGTTCTGTTTCAGAGTTATGTAAGAAAATAAGAGTTCATACTCTGCTAATTTTATATTACCACATAGTTCATGTCTTTCAAGAAATTTGATCAGTAATTTGAACAGTGTCGGCTACTAAGTAACTAGCAATCTACAGTCTACATTAAATTCAAGAGAGCACTACTGGGTCCAGAATTATTTGGGCTGGTCTTTATTTTTGAATTCTCAGAGTGTTTGCCCTAATCTTTCCTTTTCCTCTCGCCTTCTCTCCACAGATTGGTGAAAGACAACAAGTGTTAGTAACAGAAGAATCCTTTGATTCCAAGTTTTATGTTGCACACAATCGATTCTATGAGCAGGTAAGAGGCACTTCAGTATTCTTGAGTTTTCTCCAAAATAAGAAAGAGTTCTGAAAGCTTCAGGCAAAAGGGATTTAAAAGGAAAGAGGGTTGAATCTTGTTGCAACAAGACTATTTTATAGCATCAAGCCGGCCAGGCTAACAAGGGGCTTATCTTTGTGGCTTATTCTACAATACATTCTATTCGAAGGAATAAGTGTGTTTAGTGTGTTTTAGTTCACATTAATCTTTAACAAGACCAGCCTTAGGCTTTTGGGAGTTTGGAACTAGGCAGTTAGGAAGGCCAAAATTCCTACCTCGTAGTAAAGTAGGTGTGGCAGGGAGGCCTGCTCAGAGGACAGGAAGGATGTCTGCATGTGCGACATAAGCATGGAAGGGCAGGGATTTCCTCTCACCGTCATCACTCAGATAGTATTTTTGTTCAGTTGGTCGGTTGGTTTTTCAGTTTTATTTAGTTTTAGTATTTGGGTTTTTTTAATTTCTACCTTGATAAAGAGTGCTGGGAGCAGAAGAAAAACAGGCTATTCCTTGAACTCTGTTCAAATTGTGTGAATAACTATAGAGACCAGTGTGAGAATCAAACCAGCTTCACTTTGTGAGTCATGGAGGCCATCCCTATGGGCTCACCATTCACTAGCCTTCCTTTCCAGCCCATCTAAGGAGCCCAACTTCTATTTCAGCATTTGAGATTCCACTTCTGTAGATGGGAAAGCAATTCAAAAGTGACTGAAGAAAACAGAGTGCCTCCTTCAGGGGCATGGACCTTGACAAGGGCCAAGGAGGAAATTGGATACACCCTCTTAGGTGGGAGACTCCTGGGGGTTTTCATGGTCATTCTGGATTATATTGACTTTTTTAAAAAATCAAGTGAGTTTTCCTACTTTTCTGTTCCTTTCTCACTAGATGAGAAGTGAAAACTTTTTCTGTGGGTCACGGCTATAGTTAGAGCTTAGGAAGACCCTTAAGGCCAGTGTGGGCAAGCTGGATAAGGGATGGGCAAGGGAATCAGGAAATCAATAGCTGAAGAGGCGACCAGTGTTGATGTTTCACATGGAATAACCTCAAAAGGCAGTGGGTCCTCAGGAAACATGGGGGGAGCTTTTCAAAGCCCATACTGAACATGCTCTATTCTACTCTACTGAGACTTCAGCTGAGGAAGGATTCACAATACTCCATGTTTGAGCTGAGTCTCTTCTCTGTTTCCCATCTTGTTAATATACTCCAGAGAGCCATTTTTCTATTCAGGCCAACCTTCTGCTCGGCCCTAGGGAGGACTGGATTTGGGTTGCCTCTTTCCTCTCCTTTCTCTTGCCATCTGGTTTTTGCCTCAGCAGGGAACTTTTCCCCCTTCATTTTAAAGGCAGTGGCATGCCTCATTAGCTGTTTCCTCCAATTTAAAGCAGTTGGGCCTTTTCCAATTATTAAAAACCGAAGGAGGAAAAAACCCAGCCCTTCATTCAGATCAAGGCATCAGATCAAGGAAGGTTATTTTCCCCTAGAATAGTACCAAATCTCCCAGGGATATAGTTTGCTCTAGAGATTTTCTTATTTTATAGAACTTGATTTAAAAGGGCTTTCATATCCTGATACTAAAGCTCTTTTAGTTGTTTTGCTTACCATGAGTAATTCACCACCCAGGTGACCCTTTTCGTATACTTTGATGAGCATTGTACTAAGTGGTCATAAAAATCAAACCCAGAAAGACCAAGATACAATTTTGCCTCTCAGAGAAATTGGCTGTGGAACTTCTGGTTCTCATGTGACAACTAAGCACATCAAAGATTTCATAGGAATTATTATTGTAAATAAGATGATGAGTTCCAGAGGTGAAGATTATAACTAGATATCAGAGTACTGATGGATTAGAATTGGTCTTTTTATTTTGGATTCCAACTTGAAAAGATTGGCAAGTAGCGCCAGTACTAAAATAGAAGTGTAAGGGAGCCCTGATGCATGCAAACTACCTCTAAGTCCCAAAGGAGCAAAACATTTGCTCTAGGCAAACAAGTACTTTTATTTATTTATTTATTTATTTATTTTTTTGGCTTTTTCGTGACCGGCACTCAGCCAGTGAGTGCACCGGCCATTCCTATATAGGATCCGAACCCGTGGAGGGAGCGTCGCCGTGCTCCCAGTGCCGCACTCTCCCAAGTGTGCCACGGGCTCGGCCCCAAACAAGTACTTTTATCAGTAATCTCTAGTGGAAGGAGACCATCTGACAGCTTCCTGTGAACTAGCCAAAGCATCCTTTAGAGTAGCTGGTTCTATATGGAGGTGAGCTCCCAGGACACATGCTTTTTCTAACACAGCAAAAGAAATGAATGGCAGCTGTTAGTTGGGGTGAGGGGTGGGGGGACAGTCATTTAGCTCCAAATGCCAATGTTTTGAGTGATTGAAAAGGTTGCTTTTAAACATTCATCCTTCTCCTCTGAACCACGCGCACATGCATGCACACACACATCCTCATATACACACAAACATGCAGGCCTCTGTTTGAAGTGCCTACTCAAACCATTACTCTGACAGCTAACTTGGAAGGAATTAAAAGTATAAGGCTTTCATCAGTATTGTCTCAGTTTTCTTCATTGCATGAGACAACCAAGAGCAGAATATCAAAGGCCTGTCCAAAAGTGCTGGCTGATTGCTGGGGGGTTTCCCAGGTCTGCCTTCCACATGCCTCAGGACAGCAGGCGTCCTGCCATAGAAGAGCACTCTCTGTAGTCTGGGAGCTCCTCCCAGAAATGCCTTCCCTTCCAAAGGATCCCCAGATCCTTGAGCAGCTGGAAGATAGAGCCCACTTTGGATGGGATCCCAGAATAGAAAAAGGTCACTAGGAGACAACTGAGAAAATCTGAATAGCGTATGGACTTTGGTTAATAGTAGTATATCAATTTTGGTTCATTAATTGTGTAAATGTGTTATACTAATGTAAGATGTAATGTAATGAAAGGGGAAACTTGGTGTGGGGTATACAGGAACATTCTGTACTGCCTTTGCAATAACTATAAATTCTTTGCAATAATCTTATAAATCTAAAACTGTTCTAAAATAAAAGGGTTGTTTTTAAATAAGGCTTCTCAATTTTTTTTAAAGGTTTTAGTGCCAAAGAACACCTCATTCATGGGGAAAATGGTTGAAGTGGACATTTATGAATCAGGAAAATATTTTATGAAAGGGCAGCCAGTATCAGATGCCAAAGTATACACGCCATCCATCAGCAAACCTTTAGCAAAGGGAGAAGTCTCAGGTTTAACAAAGGTAAGTAAAAGATGCTTTCCTCTCTAGCCTGCTAGTAGCACAGCAGTTGTGGAAGCACAGTGATTCCAGACCACATTTCTGTTATCGTTTATAGTTCCCTTTTTGTGTACGCATGAGGCTTTAATCCTTTCTGGCAGATTGAAATCTGAATTAGAAAGGTGCGTTTTTGCTGATGCCTATAGCTTTGCTTCTCTGCCTGTAAAGGGAATAAGCTGTTTCTGTTTCCAGGCTAGAAGCAGAGGGTAAAAGCTATTATTCGCAGGTGAAAGATTTAACGCCAAAGATGATCTGATCCCTTATGGTTCTGTGTCAGTAGATCCTGAGTGGAAGAGGATAAGGAAAGGAATGTTTTCTTGCCTTATGATGCTGTTTATAGCATGGTAAAAACCTGCATTTGCACAGGCACTAAACCATGTCATATGTGTGGGTATTGTGCCTTTCTCTAAGGTGTTAGCTGGATATCTACTTTAGTCATGTGGAGTGAAAGTTAACCTTTTTTTTTTCTTTCTATAAAAAAGTAACCTGACCCCCATTTTATACCTTGGTAAATATGGCTGTTTGCCAAGCTTCCTCTTACATTTCATTGAGCTACAGTTGTAAAAGCTGATGGAGTGTGAAATGAAAATGTGTATCACATTTCTAAGCGTCATTTGATGTCCTTTCTCCAACACAATTGTTAAGTGCTCCAAAAAAAGTACATAGCAGTGGCAACCTATGGAAAGACAACTGATATTTATCTGGGCCATGTAATTCCCAAACTGTTTTAATCTATGTATTATCTTTCCCCTCAAAATAAATTGCATGGGCATGTTAATTGAAATAAAGGAAGTATATAGCTTTACTTTGGGAATAGTGACAGCGTACTATTATCTACATTCTCATGACTGTGGTGCTGGACTGTAGTATCCAACAGGAGTGACACCTCTCATGAGCTTGACAAGTGCATGTAAAGGATCTGGGTGCACACCATCTGACCCATAATGGAATGTTGTAGACTAGCTTTTGTCAAAACCCTGCCAAATGTGTCATCCTGCTCAGCCAGGAGAGAACGCTAAAACTTGATAAGCATAATCATTCATTTTTGCTATCGTTTTTATTTTTAAAAATCCATACTGAGGAGTTGGGATAGATGGCCTGGAAGGAAAAGTGTAATCTAGCTTTTAAATTATATTGCTAAAATAAGTCATGAACCAAGTCAGGAAAAATCAGATTCTGGTCTCAAGTTTTGTTGTTGTTCTCCTTTTAAAAAAAATACATGTCAATTTTCACATTATTTTAACTTTATTGTGATCTGTTTGATGCAGTAGTTTCTGAAAGAACTGTTATGATTTACCTAAGACATTATTTGAGCCTGAAAGGAAAGTGTTACATAACTTTTTGTATTTGGATAATGCTTCTGTTAATCATTATTTAAATAGAGATCTGTCCTTTAGATATGGCTAGGTATGGGGAGAGTCTCTTAACACAACTGACATATCTAGTTCCTCATTTATGTACTTACCATGTTGATAATTTCTAGTAAAATTATGAAGTACTTTTTTAAAAAAAAAATTGTCAGCTGTGAAATAATTGTATGATATTTGCCATTTGTATTTGAAAAGAAAAAGAAAAATATATATTGCTAAAGATTTGGCTTTTGATATGTTAGTTAATACTTTGGAAATTTTTTGAGGAAGTTGGCTTTTTTATTTTTCTATGTAGTGTTTTACAAGAATGATTTTATCTTTTTTTTTTTTTTTTTTGGCGGCTGGCTGGTAAAGGATCCAAACCCTTGACATTGGTGTTATAACACTGTGCTCTAACCAACCAAGCTAACAGGCCAGCCCGAAGGTTGATTTTCAGATTGCTACAGTGAAAAGGATTTCACAACAAATGGCAGCAGTGAGCAAAATATTGTTTCAAAGACCCTGCCTGAGTTAATCCCTCCTATATGCCTCGTGAAAAGGGTAGTATCCTAAAACATCGTTAATAATATATCAATAAGGAAAAGTGATGTCCTTCCGTTAGTACTTTAACTGAAATATTACACTTTCTAAAAGGGCAGCCCCATTTAAATTTTGTGAGGCAGGCTTTTCTACTCTCCCCTCCCTTCTTCTTTCTAGCCTAGAAGTGATGTCATCAGTTCTAACGCCAGCCCGACTCTGAGCCAGTGTGGCCCCCAAAAATAGTGAGATGAGAAAGAAGATCAGTTGGCTGCTGACACACCTGGGCCTTAGAAAACAGTCTTACAGCATGCGTGAGGCCAAGGGTTAGGAATACTGATTTCAGCACTGACCTTAAGGGAAACATCAGGCAAGTCTTTTACCACCATTTGCGACTTCCTATCTATTAATGAACGCTACTTTTAATCTTCATTATTATTAGTCAATTTTTAAAGACATACCAAACTTGTTGGGGTCAAAAGGCTTCTTTTAATGAATTTATAAGAATACTACACAAGTTTTTGCTGACAATATGAACCAAAACAAATTAAGCAGTAAGAGAACAACTTCCATTTTTGTAGGTTTTAAAGTAGCTAGTAGAGGTTATAATGATTTCTCTTTTTGAGCTCTTGAGCTCTTTAACAGCAGACAAAGGTGCTGGAACTCTGGATTGGAGAAACCAGCTTATCTCAATGTGGATGAAGCATGGCTTGGGGGTTTGCATCTGGACTCATCAACTGACCCTAGGCGTGTGATTCCTCTGACCTTAGCTGGTCTGTTAAATGGGAATAATAATGGCTATCTCACAGTGTTGATGAAAGGAATACATTCAGTAGTGTATGTAAACCACCTAACACTATTCCTGGCACAAAGCAAATAGTTACTAAGTTGTTATTTTCCCTTCTCTCTATATGGAAGGAACAGACTCTGAAGACTATCTTGTTACTAACAGTTTTCTTTTTTTATTAATTATTTGAGCCATGATCATATAGTACACTTTGTCTTTGGGGGGGGGGGAGTGTTTCTCTAATAGGATAATCTCTTCAGTGCCAGAGAACCAATCCTATCAGAATTTCTATCTTTCTGAATTTTCTACACTTTTCCTGAGGTTTTCTAGAATGATAATCCCCCCTACTCACTTTGTGAAAGAATCTAGAAAGCCCAAAGCATCTAAAGCAAAATTCTATGTTAAAGTTTTTTTTCCTATAGTAAATAAATATATTTCCTTAACTGAGAATTTTACAGTTATTCTTTAAGTATTTAGCTGCATGTTTGGACATATTTAGTCTCACTTTAGGCCCTGTTGACCTCTTTTGATGAAACTGATGAGCGGGACGACAGACTAAAGAAGAAGCTCTGGCTGTAGTCAGGGGACCTGGATTACAGCATTCGAGCTCTTGCAGGAACAGACTTGGTGACCTTCTGTATATAACTAAGTTCCCTGAACCTCATTTGTCTCACATGTAAAATGGTAGTCAATCGTGATCATTAAGGAAGCTTCTAGTTCTAATATTCTATGATTGAAATATTTCATTTGACAAAAATGGATTGAATGCCTACCCGGTGGCAGGACATTGAATGCTATAAATATTAGAAATCAGTCCTCGTTATTTTCAAATAATAATAGGTAAGTGTCCATCACATTGTGGAAAAGGAAAACAATAGTAAAGCAAAAAGGTTACTGTCCTCTAAGAAACTGTATTCTAATGGAGAAGTCATATAATAGCATCTTTTCAGGATTATTACTCTTCTTCTTTATTAGTTTGATTAGAGCAATGGAAGAAGAGAAAAAGGAGAGAACAGGAAAGCCAGACAGAATTAAACTGATTATTTTTAGATAAGATGAGAGCCAAAAATGCCACCTCAAACCTAATAAGACATATTTTTAAATAAGTTTAATTAATTTCAGAAAGGGGCTGTGTAATATTTATGCAATGGAAGGCATCCTAGAACTCAAAGGGATAAGTATAAATCAAAGAAAGCATAGATCATGAACTTTTCTGTGGAAGGTGTCAGGAGACTTTTATTCTTAGGATAGAAGAAGTGGTGGGGAAGCAGGGAACACAAAGATTTTGTAGATGTTCTAGGACAGTAATTCTCAAAGGTTGTTCACTATCCCCTCAGCAGCAGCATAATCTGGGAACTTCTGGAAAATGTAAGTTCTTGAGCCCACCCCAGGCCTCCTGAATCAGAAACTTCGCAAGTGGGACTCTGTGATTGTTTTATTTTGTTTTGTTTTTAATTGAAACATAATTTTACATATTTGTGGAGTACAGAGAAAGAAAGCAATTGTTTTTGAACAAGCTCCCTGGTGATTCTGATACACACTCTTCTAGGAAAGAATCATCAACTGGGTGAGGAGTGTGTGGTATTTATAAAAGCAGTTTTAATGTTTTAATATAATAATACCAAACTTTCCCAGTACCAACTTCAGAAACTAGAGTTGAATCTCCTTAGATGGTGGAGATTGTCCTCATGTAAGTATTAATAATAACTCAGATGACGAATGATATGAAAATGATGGTGGGGATGGACAAAAGTTGTGTGTGTGTGTGTGTGTGTGTGTGTGTGTGTGTGTGTGTGTGTGTGTGTCCAGAAGAATAGGAAATTTGAGAAAAACAGTTTTAAGATGTTAAGAACATTGATATTTTTACCATGATCTCGCATGCAGCCTACTTTTGTGGTAACATGTTTATCATGATGATCTTTCTATACAACTGAGATTTCATTTGAAAATTGCTCTGCTGTTCAGTCATTCCATCTGAAAACCAATGGGTAGACAGGATCTAGTGTCACCTGTACCAAATCCATGACCATTCAGTGGTATGAAAGATTATCTGAGAGCCATCATCGAAGACTGGGATCAGTGATTTTTTTTTGTTGTTTTAACTCTATTTTGAAAATCTATTTGTGGAAATTTTCAAACACATACAAAAGTAGAGAGAGTAGTATAATAATCCCACCTTTAACAGTTGTCAACTCATAGACAATCTTATGTCATCTGTGCTCTTATCTATCTGTATTCCCTCCACTGTGCTTATTTTATTTCGTCTACAAATACATCAGTAAATATCTCTAAGAGTTGAAGAGTCCTTTTAAAAACATAATCACAGTACATTATCAAATCTAAATTGCCATTGGCTAAATACTTCATACCTACTGCTATAACCCAAAGTCAACATTTATGGAGCTTATTGTGGACCAAGTCCTGTGCTAAATTCTTACATGCGTTCATTTATATCACTCTTGTACTCCATAAGAAATGAATTATTATTAGCCCCATTTCACAGATAAGGAATGTGAGCATCAGTAACTCAATAAATAGCTTATCCAGAGTCAAAAGATTAGAAGATGGGAGACACAGGACAGGATTTATATCCAGGTCTTACCAACTTTTAAGCCTATATTTTGGTTTCTATTTTTTAATTGTGTTAAAATATATCTATATAAAATGTAAATTTTACCATCTTAACCATTTTTAAGTGTATAGTCCAGTAGTGTTACAACCAGTCTCCAGAACTTTTTTCATCTTGCAAAACCAAAACTCTGTACTCAGTAAATAGTAACTCCCCATTTCCTCCTGCCCCAGCCTCTGCTAACTTCTAACCTACTTTCTGTCTCTATGAATTTGACTACTATGGGTACCTCATATAAGTGGAATCATACAGTGTTGGTCTTTTTGTGACTTGCTTATTTTACTTAGCGTAATGTCATCAAGGTTCATATATGTTGCAGCAAGTGTCAGAATACTCCTCCTTTTGAAGGCTGAATAATATTCCATTGTATGGATATTCCACATTCTGTTTATCCATTCATCCATCGATGGACATTTGGATTGTTTCTACCTTTTCGGTAATGTGACTAATGCTTGCTTTGAACATGAGTGCTCATATCTCTCTTCAAGTCTCTGCTTTCAGTTCTTTTGGGTATTTACCCAGAAGAGGGATTGCTGGGTCATATGACATTTTTAATTTTTTGAGGAATTGCTGTACTGTCTTCCACAGCAGCTGTGCCACTTTATATTTCCACCAACAGCGCCCAAGGGTTCCAGATTCTTCACATCCTCACTAACACTTATTCTCCATTTTTTTTTTTTTTTTTTTCATAGTAGCCATCTTAATGGGTGTGGGCCAAGCTTGTGTTTTAAAGCCCAGGTCCATACTGCCTTTCCCTTTTCAATTTCAGGAGTCTTATTTGATAACTTCTGGACAGTAGAAGTTATCCACCAGAGTAAATTCACACTGGACACAAAACATAAAAAGGGGGTGGGGGACAATATGATGAGAAAATTGGCAATATGAATCATCTGTGTGTGTGCAGTTAAAAATGGTATTAAAGTTATAAGTCTGCCTTAGGAAGACAAGAGAATATGAACACTACTGCTGTGTATCTTAATAAAGCCTAACTAGTTTCTACTGATATTCTTTTTCCTTGTATGGCCCATGTTATAACAAATCACTTGAATCTTATTTCTAAGTTCGATACCTAAGAAGTCAGAGCTATTCTGTGCCTGGTAGAAGATAGAAAAGAAGGACATTTTCTCTTCTCATTTTAAACTTATAAATAGTTCTGTTCCAAAGTTTTTCTCTTTTTTGAGTTCTTAAAAAATAATGAAGAATCACCTTAAAGAAAGAAGAGGTGGGCCAGCTTTGTGAAAAGAGCTCAGGATTTGTGCAGTCTGTCCAGTTTGGGTTCAAATTACCTTGCCGGTTCCTGTGATGTCCTAAAGCTGTACAGCTCAATTTCTTGAATCACAACGTTTTCATTTGTAAAACTGAGATAACAACTGATTTGCAGAGGATTAAATTAGATAATGTGGACAAAGTACCTAATACGTAGTAGGTATAGTAAATGTTTGATGAAAGGATCCAGTAAGTATAACTTTAAACAGCAGTGATTTACTGGCTTTTATTTTTATTAAAAAAAATCTTTTTTTTAAAAGTACTTTGCTTTCCTTGGTTTTCACTGCACAGTATAGTATTCTAATTAAGAACATAGATTCTGGATTCTGATTACCTGGGTTTGAATCCTTGTTCCACCACTTACAAAAAACATGACCTTGGGCAAGTTATTCAGTCTCTTTCCACCTCAGTTCTGTCCTCTGTAAATTGGGTAATAGTAGTACCTATTTCATAGGATATACATGGAAATGGTTTAGCGATCAATAAATGTTGGCTACTACTATTATTATTATTATTATTAATTTGCGGTACATGGTAAGGCATTATTTCAATCAATGAAAGTAAAACTGCACAGTACTTTATCATTTCAAATGTATTCATCAGCCATCAGTTTCTTTCAAAATGGCAGATGAAACCAGATCTGCTTACGAGGTTCCTCTACATGAGAATGACAAATTAACAGAAAGCGTTTCCAGTAGCCCCATAGCATTGACTGTTCTTGCTGACAGACATTCCTTCCTCTTATTCTTTATATCCCTTTTTGAAGGAGAACATTCTGGAATAGAAACCTGGACCTACTGTTCTGTTTTTCACAAGTGAAGGAAAGGCTGCCCCAGGGTGCCTGGCTGCCACCTGTTTCTCATCCACTAGGACTTTGATCCTAATAATGGATTCACTGGAGCAGTTAGATAGCTAAGCACCAATACAGCCGACTGCTTGGAAAGGAAGTCAGAGTTTTAAAGGGTGGCCTGGTTTGCCTTATTACCAAACAAGGGGCCAGCAGGATATTCAGGTGGACTGAATTTTATGTACAAACTATACTGTATTTTCAGAGCTTTGACCCCCAGAAAAACACCATTAAAATGCTTTCCTCTCCATCTAACATTTATTTCCAAAACCACTGAAGTGAAAGGGTCTATTAGTTCAGGGCCAGATTTGAAAGCACATGAAAACTGCATTCGTGAGGTTAAGAAATGGCTTAATAATTAAGTTAAAACAGTTGAAAGTGGATCTAATTTCAAACAGATCAGCTAACCATGCTAGAAGCAAATGAGGGTGTGTTTCTTCCTAGTTTTTCTTCAACCCTCAATTTATTGGCTCTAATTCCAAGCAAGTTTTTTCAGTTCCTTCTTTTTTCTTTTTAAACTTTATGTAAGATTGAATTCTTTATTGCCCGTATGTTAAGTTGGTGTCACAAACAATTAAAACCACAGTACACTTAATATTTCATGCATTCCTTTCTTTCATGTTGCATCTTATTAGTTTCTTTTGCAGACTGGTTCGGACATATTTGAATTGCACAGTCTAGATCCATAGCTTTTATCTATGCTGCTGAGCCATATTTTATTGGACACTGCAGCTGAACTAGTATGATTATGTCAGCTCAAAATGTGTTTAGTATGTTTACAGTACCTTTCGTGTCCCAATTTGAGTACCATCCAAAGTATCACCAAAGCGAGCTGATGCTAAACAATTAGCTTTCATTTCTCTTGCATCACTAATTGTGCAATCACTGATGATAATTTTCCTCCTGAGGGCTGTAGCTGGGGCATAGTGAGGGGAACTGCATGCATCAAGGAACTAATTGTGCCTTGATAATAATAATAGCTGCCATTTAGTGAGCCTCTACTGTGTCTTGGTATTGAGGCTTTTTACTTGTATTACCTCAATTTATTATTCTAGCCTGGGCTAGGGCAGCTCTAACACAATTAAGTGTTCTCTACACTTCTGTGCACACTCACAGAGAGGCATCAGAGGGTGAGGATGGGCAGGCATTTTCCCTACCTCTTTGCCCACCTTGGAGATAGGAGACAGAAAGAGTGGTGAGCTTGGGACACAGTCACAGGCAGACCCCAAGAGCAAGGAAGGCTGAGGGCAGCAGAAGAGAATCAGGGCCCCTGAGCCTGAATTACTCACATGTTCAACATGCAAGTAACACCTGGCTTCTTATGACATGTTTCAGCATTTATGAACATAATGTTATGTAGGCACTAGAGTAGATATTGGAGATGGAAATAATGATTGCGGCCTTGGCCTTTGGGGAAATTTTGGTCTGACTGTTCTTCCAGTGATACTGCTATTCTGTTGTGACCCTTGTGGAGAGGGATTGGGGCGAAGGTAGGTACACTAGCTACCCTGTGTGACATAATAGCCTAAAGGTACTTTGAATAGGAATTTATACAGATTTAATACCAACAAAAATGTCCTGTGGTAAGCTATCATGAGGGTATTAAATGGAGTTCAGTGGGGAGAAAAACAGCTGTAAAAAATATGAAAGTCATTTAAAAAAATACAAGCGTACCTCAAAAAGTTCATTGAAAAGTGGGATTAAAAAATAATACGAATCTTTTGCTGATATTTTGAAGACTCCTCATACAATATTTATAAAATGTAATGTTTTAGCATGGAACTATTAAGGACAAAACGTTCTCAAATCATTTGTTAAACTTCTAAGGTAATGTTTCCTACTTAACCCGAATAAAATTGCATATTTACCCAGATAGTGTGCCTCTTCTAGGAAAAGAGAAGTAAGCAAGCAATATTAAAAAGTGGCTCTTGGGTAAATATTTGAATTAAAATTTCATATTGGATATTTTCTAAGAAGCATATGAATTTGAATTTCCAAAAGCAAACCTCTGTCAAAAACTGCTGTACAGCTAGTTCTAAATATTTATCATGCTCAAACTGTACCACATCATATAGTTTGGAGGGCTAGCTGGGGAAAACAAAGCTATGAAGTCCCTCTGCAACAGCAGTCTGTTAGAAAGGATGAATGAGTTGCTGGAAGTGCTGGTGAATTTGCTGAGTCCATTCCAAGTGCTTCTCTAAGGACCAGAGGCTGCCTCTGTAATGACAGTCTCACAGAAGCACGAGGCAAGCCAGCAGTCAATTGTATTTCAGTCTTCCCTTACTGCCTAAAATTTGCTGAGAATGGTTTCTTCGAAAATATGCCCTTTAGACCTACATACTAATCCAAATAAATTTCACAGTGTTCCTCTCCTTTGCTATTAAATATTGCTATTAAAAATATTGGTATGATATATCAAGCTGAAAATGTGGACACGTGGACATGTTTTATCGGGGAAATTCTTTGTTTCTATGCTGTGCACAAGTGGAGTGATTCCTTAATGAATATGTGAAACCTTTTGTTTGAAAAAAAAAAATACTGGTATGAGAGTCTGGAACATTCCTCTATTCCTGTGGGGGACTAGAGCCCTCACCCCCAACCACTTGCCATTTGGGGACTCTTGGAGAATGTTAAGATTTGCATGGATCAGTTCAGATATACGATTGAGCTTGTAAAGTGCTCATAATTTTTTTAAACTGGTCAGGCAAAAAACTAAGCACCCAAAAGGTATTTTCTGTAGCTTTTTTTTTTTTCTGTTTTTTTCTCCCTCTTTTTATTAGACATAAAGATTATAACTTTTTTCCATTTCCTTTCATGTATTTATTGGATAAACATTTTTTAAGGGCCTCCTGTGTAACAGGCATTCATCTACTTTCTTCATGGTATATTATCTTTACCTAAAATCTCATACATCAGCCTAGCGTAGAAGAGTTAAGGTGTAGATTCCTGAACAAAGAAGTCCTGAGAGAAGTAGAACAGGGTACAGAATTCTAGATCCAATCCATGCATATTTTTGTCTATGCCTTCAGTGGACAAGAAGGTAGAAAGCAGGATGAGCTGTATTTCTTGTTCTAATCATTTCACATTTCAATTCCTAAAATATACAAAGACCATATTTCCTTGAACAACAAAAAAATTCCGATAACCAGTTTTGACAAATATAAACACATATAACGAGAAGATTTTATAAAACTGCAACTCACAGATAAAACACAGGCTATTTGATCAAAGTACCTGGCAATCAGTGATGAGAACTCATGGGTTTCTTTTAAAATCTCTGATAGTGCTTCTCAGTGTGGGTTCCATCAGCCGCTGTCCCTGTATTGGTCTCCAAGAGATAAGAGCCTATATGGTTATCTTTACGTTGATTCCATTGTAGTAGCCTGTTTCTTCACCCTGTATTCCTCCTTCTCCAGGGACCAATGAACTTTTCAGTCCTTATCCTCCTTGACGTCTCAGTAGCATCTGACACTGTCTACTCTTTCCTTGGCATCTATGAAATTATACTTTCCTGATATATCTTCTAGCTCTTTGGCCCACTGCTCCTCAGGCTCCTTTGTGGTCTCCTGTGTCTCTGCCCTTTCATTAAATATCCATGTTCCTTAGTATTCTCTTTTCATCTCACACTCTCTTGTATTCAGGGTTCTCCAGAGAGACAGAATCAACAGGATATGTTATAAATACATGAGAGGGGATTTATTAAGGGAATTAGCTCACACGATTGTGAAGAGAAGTCCCACAATAGGCCGTCTGCAAACTGGATGCCGGTAGCATGGCTCAGTCCAAGTCCAAAGGCCTCCGAACCAGGGAAGCTGATGGTGTCTTTGGTCTAAGTCCTGGAACCCAAAAGCTGAAGAGTCTCAAGCTCCAATGTCCATGGACAGGAGATAGGAGTGTATCCCAGCTCCAATTGATAGAACCATTCACCTTTTTTCTCCATTTTTTGTTCTCTTGGGGCCAGTGGATTGAATAGTTTCTCCCCATATTGAGGACAGATCTTTCCCACCCAGTCCACTTAGGATCTCATGCTAATCTCTCCTGGAAACACCCTCATGAATATACCTAAAAAGATAGCTTTAATAGATTTCTTGACATTCCTTAATCTAATCAAGTTGACACCTAGAATTAACCTTCACAACTCTCCTGATTTAATTTTATCTCAAATATATATGTATACACACACATATATATGTGTGTATATATCTATCTCCAAATATATACTCAAATGTGTATTCCAGGTCCAATCTCCCCTGAGACCCAGGCCCTAATATCTAACCGTCTGCTGAATTTCTCCAGTTGGATGTCCCACAGGCACTTCAGTTTCAGCTGTTCCACACTGCGCTCACGATCTTTTCCTGACCTCACTATCCCTTCGCCCCAAACTTGCTTCTCCTCTTGTGGAAGTAATATAACCAACATTCAGTTGCCCAAGCCAGATATTTGGTCAACATTCTTGACTCCTCTTTCTCTGTCACAACTCACATCAATTTAGTCACCAAATCCTATACCCTAAATATGTCTTCTTATACCAGTGTCTCACCACAGCCACTGTTTCTCTTCTATTTTAATCACCATCCTCTCAATGGCCTCCATACTGGTCCTTGTGCCTCTAGGTTTGAATGATGGTGTCCTCTCCAAAATTCATGTTGAAACTTAATCCCCAGTGCAACAGTATTAAGAGGTATGGCTTTGGGGAGGTGATTAGTTCTAAGAGCTTCTCCTTCATGAGTGGGAGTAGCATTCTCATAAAAGGGCTAGAGGTTGAAGGGAGCACCGTCTTGCCCTTCTATTCCTTTTGCCTTGAGAGGAGACAGTGTTTGTTCCATCCAGAGGATGCAGCAACAGGCACTATCTTGGAAGCCCTCATCAGACATCAACTTTGCCAGCACCTTAACCTTGGCTTTCCGTCCTCTAGAACCAGGAGAGATGTATTTCTATTGTTTATGCATTGCCCTGTCTGTGGCATTTTTTTATAGCAGCACAAATGAAATAAGACACTCTTCCAATCTATTCTTCATATCATAGTCCAGAATAAATTTGCAAAAATGTAATTTTTATCATATCAACCTCCTGCGTAGAACACTTTGTGGTTCTTTTTCTCTTCAGGACAAGGTTGAAACTCCTTAATGTGGCTTAAGTGATTGGTTCTTGTGGCTTCATCTCTCCTCAACTTTCTCTTAAACTCTTTGTTCCAGTATTCTATTAATTTTATTAATTAAATCCAATCAATTAAATGAATTATATTTTAATTTTAATTTTTTAAATTTAATTAAAAAATTAAAAATTTACTAAAAAATTGAAGTTTGTAATTTAATTGATTTATCACTCAATTTAATTGATTGATTGATTAACTATTAATTATTAATTTTATTTTTTAATTCCGTTAATTTTATTTCCTTGATTATGCCATGCTTTTTCTTTTCACAAGACCTTTGCACCCTCTACCCAAATTCTTCTTAGAGGATTCATCAAAGATTATTTGGTAATGTATATTATCAGGTGATCTCATGTGTAATGTTTCACCAATGGTTTATCTCTAAATAGGCCCAATGTTACTTCTCTGATTTTTTAATATTGACCCTTAAGACGGGTGGATCCAGGTTATGAGGAACCTGAATATTAAATCTTTTGAGGAGACATCTTTAAGAAATAGTATACAAATCGAATACAAAATTAGTATGAAGATGAATATTTATTTAGAAAAAGAAATCACAACAAATGTATTGGTGCCTTGGAAATTAGGGCGCCTTTCCTCTGAGATTTCTTAGGCCATTTCTCAGATACACATACATTGAAAGCTTCTGTTTGCAACCTGGCTTCCCCTTCCAACTCAAGACACTACCACTCCCAACAGTAGTCACTCAGCGTGGTCCATGCGCATGAGTGCTCCGGATCTTAAACTTCATTAGCTTCATAAAAAATTTATCTCCTCTCTGAAGTTTTGATATTTTTAATAATTTCTGAGTGTCCCAGCTAACACAAATGTTTACTGGCTTCTTTAGTTATAATTCTGCCTAAAACTTGGGAAGTAGAAAGATATGGGTGTCTAGTAATATTTTCTCAATGTCCTTTCCTGGGTTGTTAAGTAAATTAACCAGGAAATTTTTTACTCTGTTTGACATCACAGCTCTGTCTTCATTTTCGAGTATCTTCTAAGCCAGTTGTTCCCAAATCTGGCTAACTATCAGAATTAGAAAATTCTTTACAAATATAAATTCTTGGTTCCAATTCTAAACCTACTAAGTTAGAATCTCCCAAAGTTGGTATGATAAATCTATATTTTAACAAGTACTGCTGGTGATTCTTAAGTGGTCAGTTCAGCACCAATCTAAGACAAGCATTTGAAAACAGCTGGTCTAAAGAATTGAAGAAGCTGGGTTGTAGACCTGGATTCTTGAAGAACAAATAGTCTCAATCAGTACATTTAACTTTATAATACAGAGAATTATGGGTTCTAAGAACCTAGACCCCCTGTTACAGATCCTTCGTACTGCCACATTCGGACATTCAATTTTTTTGAAACCCTAACAATTTCTGATAAAGGATATAAAAAAGCACCCCATATTGGCTCAAATTATAACAACAAAAAATGACAGTTTTTACCCTGTGAAATAGAAAAATATACATTTGTGCATATGATTGTTCTATCCACTGCACAAATAACTAACGTAATTAAGGCCAAAATCCAGAAAAATTTTAAATGCAAATATTTTAGTAATTCCATTAATTGAAAAAGCACTATCAACCATGTTACAGAGAAACAGGTAGATTTTATTAGTACAAGAACTTTTATATATGTGTGGGCTATTCTCTTCCCAGCAATAAGAAGGCTAGTTGAATATGCCATTATCACATTCACAGGACTCATTTCCTCTGAAGGAAAGTGGTTAATTTCTGAAGAGTGTGTATATGGGTGATGTTCTATTTGTAACTTCATCAGCAGCATTCTCCTCTTTGGAGATCCAATAATATCACTCAAATTTTCAATTAATTTTTCCTGAAGAATCTTTGTAATAATATATTTTAAAAGAATTGCTTTAGTATTTGCTGTGTGAGATGGAAAGATTTGGGGAATCTTGTCTTCTAACTTAGTTTTAGAAAGCAATTTTTTGAGCATCATGTTCTATTGCTTTGCAAGTAGTAGGAAGAAAGAAAATCTAAGAGAAGAAAGAACAGAGCAGTCTTTTCATACTCCTTTGAATTTAAGACCTGAAATTTTACTTTATATTTTCTTCAAAAGAGAAATGAGTTGCATTCAGTTTTGTCTTAAGAATAATTACTTTATTGTTTTTGTAAAAATAGCATATGCTTATTGTCTTTTAAATTCAAGCAGTATGGAAAATACCGAAAGAGGCAACTAAAAAATAACACTACTCAGAAAGAACCATAGCTCTCCATACACGTGTAAAAAAAGAATCATAGATGGATGGATGGATGGATGAACAGATAATCATTTTATATCTCTAGTCCCTGGAAATGTCTGGCTTATATTAGGTAGTCAATAAAAATACAGTGAATGAATAAATTGGGCTGTACTATTTTTTTCTGGAGCTGTACAGCCCAGGTTAGAATCCCAGTTCTATCACTTATTGTCTGTCTGACATTGAAAAATGTACTTAACATCTTTGTGTCTCAGTTTTCTCACTTGTAAAATGAGGATAATAATAATATGAATGTTCATCAAAGACATTCTTAAGTAAAATTGTTGGTTTTTTTTTTTCTCTATATGTGTGGTGATGAAACATACAATGACTACTGAGAGAACAATGAAGCTTATTAACATATCTATCACCTCACTCCTTGTCCTCTAAGTCCATTGTTTCCTTACTAATTTTTTGTCTGAATGATCTATTCATTGTTGAAAGTAAAATATTGAAATCTCCTTCTATTATTGTATTGCTGTCTATTTCTCCCTTCAGTTTGGTTAGTATTTGCTTTATATGTTTAGGTGCTCTCATTTTGGGTGCACATGTATTTAAATTGATTATATCCTCTTGATAAATTGACCCCTTTATCATTATATTATGATCTTTATCTCTTGTGAAAGTTCTTGACTTAAAGTCTGTTTTGTGTGATATAAGTATAACCACCTCTGCTATCTTTTGGTTACCATTTGCATGGAATATCTTTTTCCATCCTTTCACTTTCAACCTGTGAATGCACTTAAAGCTAAAGTGGGTCTCCTATAGGCAGCATAGATCTTCTTGTTTTTTAATCCATTCAGCCACTCTGTATGTCTTTTGTTTGGAGAATTTAATCCATTTATGTTTAAAGTAATTATTGATAGGTAAGGATTTACTATTGCCATTTTATTCATTGTTTTCTGATTGTCTTGTAGTTTCTTTGTTCCTTTCTTTCACTTTTGCTGTCTTCCTTTGTGATCTGAATTTTTTTGTAGTGGTATGCTTTGGTTCCTTTCTCTTTCTTTTGTATATTTACATAAATATACATAAATATAATATTTTACATAAATATACATACTTACATAAAACATCTTATAGTTATGTCTATTCTAAGATGATAACTTCACTTCAATCACATTAAAAAACTCTGCACTTTTACTTCTCTCTACATTTTATGTTATTGATGTCATAATTCACATATTTTTATGTTGTGTATTTATTAACCCATCATTATAGCTATAGTTATTTTAAATGCTTTTTTGCTTTAACTTTGATACTAGAAATTAAAAGCAATTTATTTATGTACCACCAGTATAATACTAGGGTATTCTGAATTTGACTCTATTCTTACTTTTACAGTGAATTTTATACTTTAATAAGTTTTCATGTTGTTAGTTTGCATTTTTTTAATTTAAACTTGAAGAACTCCATACTGCTGCACGGTTGTGTATGTGTGTTGTGTGTGTGTGTGCGTGCGTGTGTGTGTGTGTGTGTGAGAGTGTGTGTGAGAGAAACACAGATAATGTGAAACTGTCTTTACTTCCTTCTTCAATGGGTCTTTTCTTATTTCTGTGATCTGTTCAGGTGCTGTAATCTCTTGCCTGGATTCTTTAGCTCTTATGAAGGTATTTTTGTGCATCTATGGTTGTTCAAATTAATGTTTCTATGAGGGGCAAGTACTGGAAACTTCCATTTTGCTATCTTGCTGGCATCACTACAAGAAGTTCTTTTTTAAAGGCGCTTTTCAGAGTCTTGTTCATTTTACAGTTTCAATTTTTTTTATTTCTTAGTTTTTTTAAATACAGTTTATAGATTTTATCAGATAATTTTATTACCTAAAATTTTTTGTTTGTTTTGGTTATGGTTGTAATACCCATTTTTGTGTGTTCTTTAACTCTCACTCATGGTGAATAATTTCCTCACGGTTCACTAATTTTTGATTATGACCTCATCCTCTATGAGACATTACTTGTGAAATTTTATAAAGGCTCATCTAAGAATATAAAATCCTGGAGATGTTTGTGAAGACTGAGTTGGGAACATGTGTTCTAGAAAAAAATTGTGTTTGGTTCTTCCAGTTTCTTCAAAGGTATCATCATCCTAGGATTAATTTTTAGGTAAATTTATTGCTTTGAGGTTTATAGACCACAGGAAGTCTGTATGCAAACCTATATGGATGTCATACACACTCACACATACACACACATGCGTATATACACACATATTCAAAATTTCAAAATATATTGTAAAAGCAATATTGTGGTTAAAGTTTTATGGATGATTTTTCCCAAATCTAAAATGAATCTATGAAGAGCAAGAGGTATTCTTTATCATGAGAGCACTGAGTGGAAGAAGCTTCTTTATGAGAATCAAAGCCATGTTTCAGTCCGCCTGAATCTGATGGTCATCCAAGCCCAACCTCCTATCTCTGCAGGTTGGGCCTTGGGCACTCCAGGATATCCTCTCCTGCAGTGACTGGAACTCAGGTGTTCAGAACTGCTCTTTAGTGCTCTCATTTGAACTACATTACTTTTCCTTCAAATTTCTTTCCCTTTTTACTGTCAACTGTTATCAATGCCAAGTATGATCCTGTGTCTCAGTATAGGAAGTCCTGGTTTATACCTGTTGTCATGGTATCATTAATAATAGTGCCTTTTTTCACTCCCCAAAGTATCCTGGTTTAGATGATAAATTATATGGTCATCCTATGAATTCCTAAAGTAGATCCAGCACTGTATCAAGCACCGCTTGGGATACTGAAGTCTGAGATGTGGTCTTGCCCTAAAGGAGGTGAAAGTCTAGTTGGGAAGAGAAGATATGTGCTATAGTCTGAATGTGTCTCCCCAAAATTCATATGTTGAAACCTGATCACCAGTGTGATGGTGTTAGGAGGTGGGGCCTTTGAGAGGTGATTAGGGCAGGAGGGAAGAGGCCTAATGATTGGGATTAGTGCCCTTATAAAAGAGGCTCCAGAAAGCTGCTTTGCCCCTTCCACCATGTGAGGATACAGCAAGAAGGCACCATTTATGAACCAGAAAGTCCTCACTAGACACCAAATCTGCTGTCACTTTGATCTTGGATTTCCCAGACTCCAAAATGGTGATAAATAAATACCTGTTGTTTAAAAGCTACCCAGTTTATGGCATTTTGTTATAGCAGCCCAAATGGACTAAGATGATATGAAATGAAATCAATAATACATCAAGTTCTAAATTAGATGGCATCAGATCATGAGGGGCTGGAAGATAAGAGTTTTCTGAAGGCTTCAGGTATCAGGGAATGATGGGTCAGGGTTCTTTGCAGATAAGAGAAAACAGTTGAGTTAGTTTAAATAGGAAAGGGTTTATGAGGGACACTAGATAATTCACAGGACCATGGGAAGGGCTGGGGAGTAGAATCTTTGCTGAGTTTTCCAGAACCACATAAGAGGTGCTGCATCTGTCCCACCTCCCCCAGCAAGGCAGGGGCCCCACACCCTGTCTGCTTCCTCAGGAAGCTTACTTGCTGGTCAGTGTCTCACACATTACATCTGATTGTGGAACCTGTGTCTTGTGTTTTCCCAACCTCCTTTGCCTGCAGGGTGCAATGTGTCTTGGAATCTATATTAGTAAGGCAGAACTTACAATGTGGGAACTGTCAATGTGGAGATGATATTCAAACTATTCCCACTACAGAGGGTTTCATTGACATGGTGGGATTAAAACTGGACTTTGAAGATGAGATGGAAATTTTTCTCATTGTGAAAGGAATATAAGTCAAGTGACAATGCACAGGAATATACATCTGGCTTTATGTGGCTGTCTGTAAGTAGTTGTAGGCAGTTGGAAGACAGAAGCAAATAACATTCAGTATGAAGAGTGGGACCTCAGGTTTTTGAAGTCAAATGGGATTTATACCTAACACATGAGACAAAGCACATGTATTAGTCCAAGATAAGTTAGGCTGTGCTGCAGTAACAAATTAACCCTGAATTCTCAGGCTTAATACAACAAATTTATTTCCTGCTCACATTAAATGTCTAGTGAAAAACAGAATGGTTGTTGTGTGGGTACTCAAAGTACACTTTTGTACCATTGTAAAGTCAAAAAATCATAAGCTGAACCATTGTAGGCTGGGGACCATCTGTATACCCCTTACTAAAAAGGAGTGCGGGACCAAAAAATCTGGTCATTCTGTACGTCAGTTATCTATTGCCAGTATACATGCCCTATGACAAACAACCGCAAAACCTCAGTGGGGTTCAGCTGATCTCAACTAGGCTCACTTATTCATCTGCAGTCAACTGTGGGGTAGCCCAGCAGTTCTTCCACTCTTGGTGGGGCTCGCTGACATGTTTGGAGGTTCAGCTAACATGTCTGAGTTCAGGTGGCCTCAGCTGGGACTACTTGGGTGAATCAGCTCTACTTCATGCTTCATGAGTCTCATCCTACAGCAGGCTAACCTAAGCATATTCTCATGGTAAAGGCAGAGGAACAGGAACAGCGGACAGACATGCACAGGTGCCTTTAAGCCTCTGCATGCACAGTGTTTGATAACATCCCAGTGGCCAGGTAAGTCACATGGCCAAGCTCAGGGGGAGCACTACAAAGTTATACAAAGTGAGACACCGGTACAGGGAGGGATGAAGACTTAGGACTATAAATGTATTCAGTCTACCACACCCTGTGGAATCTTGGCTTTTTTGCCTGTGATCTGCACATCTTTCCAACCTCTTTCTATATCCCCACAAGAAATCACATTCTGTTTCAACCTTAGATCAAATTCTTCTAGCTCTGTAACTCAGTGTCTCATTTTTAGATATTGAGTTGTAGAACTGAGAGGGATGGATCCAGTAAAAAATCTGAAATGTAAAAATTATTATAATTTGAGGGACCTTCTCGTGGTCTTTCTGAGAAAATGTTAAGTACTCTAGAAAGTAGGTGTCTTTCTCTGAGGGATAGTTGCACCCAACAACTCAACATTATTACCCGTGGGATCTGTGGTGGGCAGAATAATGCCCCTCCCCCAAAGATGTCCCTGGAACCTGTGAAGATGTTAGGATACATGGCAAGAGGGAATTAAGGTTGCAGATGGAACTAAAAGTGCTGATCAGCTGACCTTAAAGTAAGATTATCCTGGATTAACCAGGTGGGCCCAGTGTAATCACAAGGGTCTTTAAAGTGAAAGAGGAAGGCAGCAGAATCAGAGTCCGAGTGGTGGGAATGCTGACTTCAACGACAGAAGGGGCCATGAGCCAAGGGATGCAAGCTGGAAAGGGCAAGCAAATGGCTTCTCCCATAGAGCCTCTAGAAGGAGGCCGACCCCTCACTTGATTTTAGTCCAGTGAGACCTATTTCTGACTTCTGAACTCCAGAACTGTGAAGTGATAAATTTGTAATGTTTTAAGCCTCTCAAGTGTGTGGCAATTTGTTATAGGAGCCATAGGAAACTAATACAGGGACTGATCTTATCCCATAGAATCCAAGTAAAAAATGAGATGTGTATTGGCAACCTAGTGGCTGTTTATGTCCCATCTGTTTTTCACATTAGCCAGACATTTTTAAGAAGGTTGGGGCTGTGGGGAACATCTTACGAACTGAGATGTGGTAAAGAAAAGTGCTGAAAGGGAAGAGGTAGGTTAGTTACTGGGGCCTGTCAAAGAAAAGAAAAAGGTTGTTAGGGAAACAGCTGAAAGAGTTAAGGTTCTCAGGAAGCCTGGCCCTGCAGGGCCACTTTTTCTGCCCCTCCCCATCCACCTTCTGTAGCCCAAACCCTGGTAGAGCTTCTGACTTACATCATGTAAGCTATAAGGGACTTGAGATTAGCACTTTTCTGCGACAATTTCTCCATACCTAGGAGTGGAATTGCTGGCTGTCTGGCATTCACAGCTTCCACTTTAGTAAACAGTGTCCTGCCATTTCCCAAAGTGGTTGTTGATTTATATCATCACCAGCAGCAGTGTTGAAGTATTCTGGTTCCTCCACATTTTCACCCACACTCGATATTGTTAGGGTTTTTTCTTTTTCCAACTGGGTGTATGTGAATTGGCATCTCATTGTGTTTTTTACTTGTATTTCTCCAGTTACAAGCGAGGTTGAGCATTTTTTACATATTTATATATTTATATGTTTATTCAAGTTTCCTCTTCAGCAAAGAGTCTGTGTAAGCCTTTTGCCTATTTTCTTCTTTTGGACTGATACCTTTTTGTTGATGGTTAGGATTTCTTTATATAGTCTGCAGTCCGCTATATATGAAGCAAATGTCTTTTCCCAGTTTGTGGCTTGTCTTATCCTTTCTTTGGTGCCTTTTTTAGAACTTTGTATATTTTTGTGATTTGTTTAAGTATGTCCCTACCTTGTGGGTTAGGAAGATTTTTCTCCCATATTGTCTTAAATTTTTCTAGTTTTGCCTTTGCCAGGTAAATATTTAAGCTAACTGAAATTGATTTTTGAGCATGGTAGACAGGGGTTAACTTTTATGGCTTTATGTGTTTCTAACCAATAGTTCCAGAGTATTTATTGAAGGTCCATCTTTCCTGGTGGTTTGCAATGCCTCTGTTGTAAATCAAGTTTTCACATATGTGTGAATCGTTTTTTAGCTCTCTGCTTGGCATCTTTATGTGTTAGTTATCTATTGCTGTGTAATACATTACCCCAAAATGTAGCAGTTCATAACAATAAACGTTTATTACCTTACTGTTTCTGTGGGTCAAAAATCTGGATGCAGCCAGGGAGGCACCAGGAATGCAGTCTCATCTGAAGGCTCACCTGGGGAGGATCTGCTCCTAAGCTCACTCAGATGGTGATGACAGAATTCAGTTCCGCCTGGGTTGTTATATTGAGGTCTCAGTCCTTGCTGGCTGTTGGTCAGAGTCCTCCCCCAGTTCCTTCTCAGGTGGGCTTCTGCATAGGGAAGCTCACAACATGGTGGCTGGCTTCTCTCAGAGCAAGCAGAGAGTGAGAAAGATGGAAGCTAAAGTATTTTGTAACCTAATTCAGAAGTGGCATCTCATCATTTATGTCAAGTATTATTAATTAGAAGCAAGTCTTTAAGTTCAACCTATAGTTAAGGGGAAGGTATTACATCATGGAGTGAATACCAAGAGGTGAGGATTACTGGGGGCCACCTTCAAGGCTGCCTACTACACTATTACAGTGATAGAAATAATTAAGTCTTTTGTATTCATCTCCTCAGTTGTTTTAAGTGACTTTCAGTAAGACTGTTATTTTTTACTTTTTAAAAACTATCTGTATTCAAAATAGAAATAGAAAGGGAGAATGGGCATGCCTTGGAATGGATTTTGGAAGAACACATCCTGGAGAAGAGGTAGAGATGTGAACTTTCTTCAAATGGTTGAGTGTAGGATAGTAATTATAGTAAGTAGGTACCATGTAATTTTTCTTAATTAATTTATCTGCATTTTCCAAGCTGAATAACCACTATGGTGATCTGTAGGAAGACATGTTACATGTTAGCTTGTCATTTATGAAACTCTTTCACACTGAATAAAGCACCTGCCATCTCTGTTGTTCATTTTATGCAGTTCATGGAGCTCAATGATGCTAAAACCACATTTCCAGTGTCATTGAAAATGATACTTAGAACAGGATGAGAGGATTGCATGGTAATAACAGTTAACATCACACATGTCTTCTGTTTCATTTAAAACATAAACCCATCTCCCAACCCGCTCTCATGGCTACCTATTTGGAAGGAAACGCTCAGGAGTAATTATTTTGAGTCGAATTGATTACTTAAAGATTAAATTTAATACACCCAGTTGTCATGTTCGTGGACATCCTAGTTCACCGCTTCCCGCGTGCACTCTATGGGAGCAGAACAGTTTTGGTAGTGGTTTAAGAGATTATTGAAAGGGCATCATCATGAGTAATGCATCCTGACCCATTCGCTTTTTCTTTCTTCAGCTTTGCCACACCTGTGCAGCAGCTTTAGTTTGTACTAATGCTTATCTCCAGCCACTGCTTTGGAATAGAGGAGTTCGGATCTCTGCCACTGTCATGAACACTGTGATTTCATGGTATGAAGTGTGTGTCTTGGTTCCTTCTTTATGCCAAGGCCCACTTCATGTGTGTGTGTGTGTGCGCGCGTGCACACACATTCACGCGCACACACACACCTGCACACACATGGTTTCACTAGGTTTTCTGCATAGCCCATATGTGTAGGTTTGGTGGGGTGGGAAGGAACCTGTTCTGAGCCCTAATTTATCTTGAGATATGAGCTTTCAAATGATTTTTTCCTCATCCCTGTTAGCTTTCACTTCAAGTTCTAACAGTGCCTCTGAGCCACGCGAAAGATTTACACATAAGAAATGTTTTGAATCCATTAAAATAAGTTCAGCGCTTAAGAGCTGTTTTCATATCTCTTGAGTTGGATGAAATGTGATCTTACAGAAAGTAATAATTAGGTGGTGAGCAGATGCCGAGTTTCGATTTTTGATATGGTTATCTCTTTCTTTCATTTGGCACAGTTCACATCTGAGGTTGGGCATCCCTGAAAGAGAGGGATCACCAAGCCCATGCAGGGGCATATCAGATCTATTCCTTTGGTGGACGTCAAGGCAAAATTATTCAGAATATAATCTGAAATGCATTTGATCATACAGTAGATAGTTTAATAATTTATGTTCAGCCTTATTAGCAAAGCCTTGTGTTTACTCTATCATCAAAATAAAAACTCATCTATGATATTAATTTTTGTGTGTATGTTCAAGTTTAAAATTTTTTCTTCACAGTTTTAATGACGTGATGGTAATTAGACATTTAGGGTGAGGGAAAATTTTCATATGAATCATGTCTGATGTAGAGTGGCTCATGCCCAAAAGTGATACAGAAAGGCTGACAGCATTGTGCTTTTATCCTGTGACTGTGTGACAGAGGTTTTAAAATGTAGATGTTCTTTCAAAATAAAAGGCATAATTAATTCCAACTTCAATTTGTTGGTCCTGTTACATTCCACTATATGTATAATGCTGATGGACTATGCATATAACATTTTTTTTTTAACATAGACTTCAAAAACTAGGAAATACTAATGCCTTTGGTTTGGAGATAATTGGGGACTTCTACTTATGTGATATTAAGAAGCTTCCAATTTGAGGAGTGTCTGAAAGGATAATGGAGAACGATAGCTTGGCACCCTTAATCCCCTGGTATCTGGTAATGACATGAAGCTCAGGGACTGGGTTGTCTGTCAATCTGAGGAAGGGAGCTGGCACATGAAATGTGATTGCAGGGCCCTGGCAACACCTGCAGGTGTCAGGGACAGAAGAACTCATTTAGAAACTGCACTGCAAGATGGGAAGACAGGTGGTAACTCTCTTACAGGGATATCTTTTATTTGAACAGAACCAGACCAACTGTTCCTCATTAAAACACATTTTGCAACGTGTTCTAGTGTGAGTACATCAAGTATGTGTGCACGTGCGTGCATGCGTGTATGTGCTCAGGGAAAACTCAGCGATGTGCCACCTACAGGTCACACTTACAAAATCTCAACATGGCTCCTAACTGCAAGATAGGTAGTGTGAGATGTTTCTTGGAGTGGCCTTCCGTAGGGAAACATGAAATGACACCATTACCTCCAGGAGATGCAGCGGCAAGTATAGTGTAATCTCAGTCTTGATAGGCATTTTAATAATTATGCAGTGCTTTGCTTTTCATCACTTATTTATACTGGATTATAGATGCATCTCTGATGTGTTGCTGTGGGGCTGCACTTAGTATGAACAAAGCCAAGCCTCTCATCTGCCTCACCATTTATACCTACTATCCATAAATTGGGTGAGTGACTTAAAGACAGGGTGAACTCATATTAACTACTTTGTTGGCTAGTTGGAGGAATAAAAGAGAGAATGCATGCAGAGTACTTGGAACCTGCTGGGCACGTGGTGAATGTTCCATGAATATTACTTCTTCTACTTAGTATTTTTACACAGAGCCTGTCCTCTACCTTTCTTGCTGGATCCTTGTGCTTCTGGTTCTGCAGCCAGATTCCACATTCCAGCTTATCAATATTTTTGATGAGAAGGAGGAGGAACTGCAGGAGACCTCTGAACAGCGTGACTTCCTTCCATTGGAAGCCGAAGCCCACCCAGCTCCCAAGAGAAGGATACTTGCACTTGTATGAAAATATGAATATAGAACGCAAAGAAACAGAACTGCAAATATCCATTCAGAAAACATTGATTTACCATTTCCTAGGTGCCCTTTCCTTCTGATTCCTGTCTCTTGCAGCCGAAAAACGTATCAGTAGGACAAATCTGGGTGGCCCTGGAAGCCCGTTTCCTCCCCTATTTTCTCAGTGAGCGGCTGGCTCAGCAGGTCTGCATTAGCTCAGAGGAAGGAAAAGGCCTTAGCAGAGGCTGAGCCCTGGAGGCCCCCTGTCCTCTTTCCCCAGGAAGCTTCACAGTCAGCCAGCCACACAGGCGCCTGTAGGTGCCCTGCCCCCTTCCTTGTAAATGTGTGGAGCACTGCGCTTATATTGGGGTGTGTTCTCTCATGCAGCTAGTTTAGCTATACCTGACCCAAGCACACTTTCAGTGGTGGGGGATGAACACTTGGGGGATCACATATGCCATGAGTGGTAGGCACAATAATGACCCCCTCCTGCAAAGATATCCATATCCTAATCCCTGGAACCCGTGAATATGTTACCTTACATAGAAAAAGGGACTTTGCAGATGTGATTAAGTTAAGCATCTTGAGATGGGGAGATTATTGTGGGTTAATCCAGGTGGGTTCAATGTAAATCACAAGGGCTCTTATAAAAAGCCCTATGCTTCTGGCTTTGAAAATGAGGGAAAGAGCCATGTGCCAATGGATGCAGACAGCCTCTAGAAGCTAGAAACAGCAGAGAAACAGATTATGCCCTATAGTCTCCAGAAGGAATGCAGCTCTGCCAACTCCTTGATTTTAGAAATTCTGGTCTCCAGAATTGTAAGAAAATAAATTTGCATCGTTTCATACCCTAGGTTTGTGGTAATTTTAAATAAAGTAGCAATAGAAAACTAATAGGCTGTTTCTCTGCTGGTAAATTTCTCCCCAATAACCCTATTTTATATTTATCATGGTGATGTGTGACTCTGTGTCCCATTTATCTAACAATCTAATAAGAAATACAAGAATAGGTAAATGGTAATTCATGATGGTTTTAGTTAAGATCTTTTCCAGAAAGCTCACTTCGCTGGCTTACTGCCTGAGAGCCCAAACAGTAAGAGGTGCTGATTCACGGTAGACATAGCTTCTTCCTCATGGATTAGTGCTGGTGAGGATTGTATTCAAGACAGACATCATCATCTCAGTACTGGTGATAGGCTCTGGCTGTCTGCGTTTTCCAAGCCACACTCCTGTGATGTCACATGATAGCAGCCCCTTACTGTGAACCTTCTGTGTTCCAGGCACTCTGCCTGACGCTGGGCACATTATTTCTAACCCTTTCAACAACGTCTTAAGGTAGATGAAGGCATTTCTACTTCACAGAAGAGATAACTAGGCTTAGAGAGCTTAAACCACCTGCCTGAGATCACATGGCTGGCTGAACCAGGATTCAGTTTCTAGTCTGCCAGAATTCAAAACCCCTGCTCTTTCATTATAAGGAGTGCCTCCTGATGATATGCATAAGGAACAAAAATAGTGTGGGTCGATTCATCATACCTGAGAAGCAAATAATATAGTGACTTTGTAATTTTGCAGAGAGAATATCTGAGAGCATTTGCATATTTCCATTAGAACCACAAAATACCTAGAATATATTAATCCTAATTGCATTTTAAATGTTCAAGACACTTAGTCCATATATATATATATACATATATATATAATTTAATCCTCAATGCAACCTTATGAGGCACAAATACTAACAGTATCTCCATTTTACAGGTAAAGAAATGGAGGCAAGGAGAGGATAAATAATTTGCCTGAGAAGCCTCAGATGGAGCTGGGATTGAAGCCCAGAGCTCCAGCACTCCCTGCTTTTAAAACCAGTCCCATCTGTGCCTCATGGCATTAAATGTGCTCAAGTTAAAAGCATCTCTTTCCTTTCCCCAACAATACGCATATAACTGTTACAGAAGGAGGAAATAGTTACAGAAAGACTATTGTTACCATCCCAACTGTCTTTAAATATCTTTAATGGATTGAAATCTGATTTCGAAAGTTTCTGAACATGGAAGTTTTTTTTTTTTTTTTTTTATTTCAGTGTACGTACTTGGTTCTGCTTTAACAGATTTATTGTTTTGATAGGATTTGATAAGCTATACTTTTGAAAATTAGTTGAATATGTTTAAGAGCTAGCAAGAAAGTAGTGAGGTAGTAGTGAGATTTACAAGGGGGGAAAGTCCATGTTAATCAAAGGTAACACAGAGTGCATGATGGAAATTCTCAGTGTGTCCCTAAATCTATAGTAACTGGATACATGGATCTTTTCAGTTGAACAAAGGTCATATCCTGCCTTGTTTCAAATTTCTGTCTGTTTTGAAAAAGACCTTTCTGAGTGGAGTCTGAGTTCTTAAAAATTGTCTCAGAGTTGACATTCAGTTTGTTTTAATAAGCAATAAAATTTCTCGAATTTGGTGTATTATACTTTCAGAGATGCAGATGTATCTTGAATTTCAGGAACTGATAACCTTGATAATGTTTAAAAGGTTTAGGGAGCCTTCTGTTTACTTTCCAAAACTATTGACCATTTTTTCTCTAAAGTCAGTTATATGCATTGCTCTCTCTGTGTGTGTGTGTGTGTGTGTGTGTGTGTGTGTGTGTGTGTGTGTGTGTGTGTGTGTGTGTGTGTGTGAGTGAACTTTTATCTTTCTTTTGGCTACAAGGATACTTCAAAAGGTTCATGGAAAAAATGAATTCAAAGATAATACAAATCCTTCCATGAACTTTTTGAAGACCCCTAGTATTAATAATTACTTCACCCATAAGCACTTTTTGTTATACTATAGAAATGCTACATTATTTTCTGTTCATGAGCCCTGATTCTGTGTGGAAATCTGCTATGGTGGCACATTTATGTGGTTGAGTGTCTTGGACCGCATGAGAAAGACCTTGTATTTCCCATATTTCCAAATTACTTTTCCTTTAGTATCACAGTGAGTGGCCACTGAAATGAACAAAACTAGCTAGCTACTGATTACTGTGTCATCTGAGAAAATTTTGTTTGTCAATCTTATGTTTAAATACAGTATCATCAAACTCCTTTAATCAAGATCTTGATTTGGTAAAAGGTGAAAATAATAAAAGAAGCACAGTGCGATATAGACAGGCTGCATTTTCCCTCTCCTGCTCTGTTGCTAAACTTCCACCTTGATCTTCAAGAGAGCAGCAGGTCAGGTGGGCTTCTTGTGGCTGCATATGCATGCCCCTGCTTTTCCATATGATTCTGAGATGCAGACTTGTCCACTAGGAACAGGAGGGAGGCTCAGCCCCAAAGTACTTTTTATGGGTCAGTTATGCCCAAATGTGTTAAATGTTTCAGAGGTGGGAAGAAAAAAAAATAATGCCCAAGGAAGAATGACTAAGTTGAACATGACCGCAGATAATCCACCTAGTGGTTTAATAGATAACTTTTATATCTTGAGCAAAATTTTATGGCAAATGAGTTGGAAGGAGGAGGAGAAGAAATTATATGAAATTGTCATCGAAAGTCAAAGGGTTTTTTTTGTTTTTTTTTTTAAGGCCGAGAGCACAGGCACATTCCCCGCACTGCAGCTTTGTAAAGTAGAATGTGATATCAACCCAACCAAATGCTTAATGCTGAAGACTCACCGAGGCTGCCTGGGTCAGCCCGACCTCTGGGCTAGCACCACTGATCATGGAGTGGCAGCTTCTTGAATTGTGTGTGCAGAACCAAGATCAAGCATTCTGAACTGGGGCCAGAATGGATTTTCCCTGCAGCTTGCGGAGCTGATGTTTCAGGACCCCTTACTTTGAGAGGCCCCTTCTAAGACCCTGTCCCTAATTCTGTATTCATATCTTTTTTCTTAAAGAGAAGGCTTCAGGACCCACAGCATCTGGATCCACTCTTGGGTGAGAGTGTCTGAACCTCCTGAAGTAACGTATAGAGTGTTGGCATGGCTGTGTGCATATGTGCACAGGCACCTCTGCATTTTTCTGAGGAAGAGTCCGTAGTCTCCATTGACTTCTCAAAGCCATCTGGAACTTGAAAAAGTTAAAGAATCCAGGCCTAGAGGAAATTAACCATCCTCTTAGTTCAGGTCTTATAAAACTAAACTTAGAAAGTGATGGTTTAATTGCTAAAGGTGACAGTTCATGACTCCTATAGAATAGTGCCCTGAACACATCACAGGACACAGTGACCACCAGAGACATAGATAGGCACGTTCTTGATGGTTCCACATCTCCCTGGAATACACACCCTCATATTCACTTATTCAGTCAGTCGCTCATACATTCATTCTTAAACGTTTCTTGAGTACCTGCTTATACACCTGTGGCCATGAGAAGTTCCAGGATTTCAGAGATGAGTTAGGCAGCCGTGCTGCTTTTGGGAACTCACATAGTTTCTATCATTTCAGCTGAAGAGGGACTCTGCATTCTTTTTCTGGGTTGCCGCGCTGTGCGTGCGTGCGTGCGTGCATGTGTGTGTGTTGTCCTTGAGACCTTGAGGCTGTTTTTAAACAATCAAAATGGAAGCTCATCAACATATTCCCAGCTCCAAAATATCACGCAAAAAGCTGGTCTCATAGGACAGCTGTCTCCGGGGTCCAGGTCAGGTTCAGGTGCACCACAGAGCTCCTGCTATTGCCTCCCCTGCTGTGGGGGAGGTGCTTCCGTTCTGCCCTGCTCTGTGCCTCCTTGTTAAGGACCCAGACTGCAGGGAGACCAGCAGGGAATGGGCCCAGACACCTAAGGAGTGCAGAAGTAAATGATGGTTAGATGTCATTGAAGTTGAGGTATTTATCCTTGTGGCTAACAGCTTTATTAATTTAGCAGTCAGTCTCCTACAGTCAAAGCAAGAATTCTTCTACACCTATCAGATGTAAATATTAGGAGTGGAAATTGGTTATAAAAGATATTTTCATTTCCCCATTTCTGTTCTTCACACCTCCCATTACCCAACTCGTGTGAATTCAAATGCTGTTGATTCTACATCACAAATTTGTTGTTCCCTCCTTTCTATCCCTTCTGCTGCCATCTAATACAGGTCCTCGTCGTCTCCCACTTCGTCTCTCACCACAATTTACCTCTGGATTCTCCACCCGCATTGTCCTCCCTCCCCCGACCCATCCTCCACGTTCCTGTGGCGTTGCTTTCTGTTCCAGTGCCGCTGCCGTGGCGCAGAGGTGCAGCTCCCCACACGGGAGCCAAAGGCGCGCCAGATTGGAGGGAAGGAGAAGCGAAGCAAGATGGTTGTGCAAAGACACCTCCTGCTTCTGTGGATTGTCTGTTCTTGCACAGGCGTGCTGCTGCACCGTGCTGCCTCTGGGTTGCCCCTCCTTCCTCCTTCTTCCACCCAGTATTTCTCATCCGTCCCTTCCCCTCCCCAACCCCAGTCCCTCAAAATGTTATTCGGGGTTCGACAGGGCAGTCCCACGTTATGTGGAAAGGCACCAATTCCAAAGCAGGAGCCTGAGGTGAAAATCTCATGTAATGGAATCAAGTCGTGCTTTGAAACACTAGGACTGCCCCGAGAGGGGCCAGGTAGCCCTCCCTCCGCCTCCCCGACACCAGCTAAGAAGCCCACAGCAGAGGCCACCTGAAAGGCAGCACAGTCGGGTCCCTAGCTTCTCGCACTCTCTCCAAGCAGTGGTTCTCAGTCTTTTCTGTGTTTGGCAAGCAGAGGAAATGCTAGTATCTGTGTGGCACGCGGGCTAGATGGAGGGGACGGCACGTGGGGTGGGGCCCTCTAGTCACTCGACCCCTCCGACCCCCCTCACCCCACCCTGAGGATGGGGCAGCCCTCCTGCAGCAGACCAGTTGGGAATCTCTGTCCTAGGGGATGTGCTTGCTGAAGAAAAGGGCTTCCCTGTTTTTTTCTCTGTCATTTTTGTGTTGCTGAGTAGATATGGTTGTATCCCTAAAAGTTAGATACATCTGTGACAGGACTTCACCCAACACAAGTTCTGCCCTTCATGGATTCCGCCTTGGTTCTCCATGAACACGGTCTGTCTCTATCTTATCATTCATGTATAGTGGGGAAAGTCATGAACTTGGCCGGGCAAAAGGAAAGGAACTGACTGAGTCTCATTTCCTTGGGGCCACGTGGCCCACAACGAGTGTTCAAAGGTGCCTGTGTTGAAAGAGTAAACAGTAGCACCTCCGAGGAACCCTGTACCGTACTAGACTGACATCATAGCAGGGCTTTCTCCGCATCTTAAAAGCATTTCTTCCTCTCTGTTTCTCTCTTTCTAGGAATTCAGAAATAGGCGTGTGCATCACCTGCGTTCAACAGCCCACTCCTCCGCTGCAACCCGGCACCGCTCAGCGAGCTCCAGAGCCCTGCTGTGGGTGCAGAGGCTGCCCCGGGACCCTGCGCTGACCATATCTGTGGGCCTGGCTCTCTTTGCTCTTCTTTTTGCTTTTGTTGTCAAGGTCTATAATTAGAACACAATTAAATGAAGTATCTGTGAAGAAGAATAAATTTCTAATTAAAGTCTTCGGTGAACAGGAAAGTGACCGCATCAGTTCTCAAAGGGCAGTGATGTGCTCTGATCCCACTGCCGCTCCTCAGCCGCACTTTTTAATGAGGCCCACGCTGCCTCCCATTGGGCTGGGCCCATGGGTTATTTGACCTAAAACCTAATTGCAGCTGCCATAGAACATCTTTCAAATTAAACTCCTTTTGGTTTATTTTTCACAAGAAATGCAAGTGGTTGCATTTTTTAAAAAAATCTCCAATCTTCAAGTCTGAACTTCATTGTACAGTGGCTCTGGTCATCTTTTCCTTATGTGGAAGAATTTTCCATCTTCAATAAATATTTTTCAGTGTATCTTCCTTTTCGTGCTTTGTTTGGAGTCCCAATGCTTAAAAACATCTTACTTTTCACAGCAGATGTGTTCCTGAAAAGTTTATATAGAAACCTATTTTTGGAACTTGAATCCTTTTGGAATGCACAGGGAGAGTCTGTCAGTGGAAGGACTCTCGGCAACGCTCTGTGAAGTGTGAGGAATCACCCACTTCTCTGGCACCCACAAGCTTTGAAAAACTGGATTTATCTAAAACAAACTATGCCCCTTTTCTGACATTTTTGGTCAATAAGATCAAATGTTTTTATTTCTACCTGATACCTTGGTCTTTACTAAACAAAGCAACTTCTTCCACAATAAAAGGAATTGTAATAAGCAAATCCTATGTGTATCAAAATATAAATAAGTTATTCTGATCGTACAGGCACAGGGAAATCAGGTGCCTTGTGGCCACCACGGGATCTTTTTGAACTTTAAACCCGTAACCCCGTTCAGGTCTTCCTTTTATCTCAACATGTTTCAGCCTTTTATGTGTCTTTTAAGGAGCCCAAATTAAAATTTAATTATGTCATCAGTTGGTAAGTTGAAATATATGTATATATATGTTTTAATGTTATTCTAGCATTAGTCATTTCTCCTAAACCTCCTGTGTCCTTCTAAGAACTCATGTTTAAAAGGCAAAGATCTGTCTGTGCCCCTCGAGTCCTGCAATCGGACGTCCGCCTCGGGAGCGTTCCTCGCTTCTCAGCAGGAATAGGGGCAAGTGTTGGCAGAAGACAGGAACCTGCCATGACTTCCTTTCTTCAGCTATATGCACGGTCATTTCTTTGTTAAACAGTGGGATCCAGTGCAGTACTGATTAACAAAAACCTAGCAGAGATAAAAATACTGTTCAAAGCCTGGAGTCACACTACATGGGACACAAGAAAAGCTTTACACCCATAACTGATTGGAGACGGAGAGTGGTTTTTTCCTACTTCTCTTTTCTGGCTCTCTGCCCACTCTTTTCCTCTCACTCCTGCATCTGTTTCTCTCCTCCCCTCTAGCTCTATGCTTTCCTCTCCACTCTCGTCTTCATGTTTTCTTCCTGTAAGAGAATACTACACCCAACCATTCACCAGCCCCACTGCCCCCTCCCAACCGTGCTGTGGATCCTCATGGATTATTTCAGCTGTACAGGGTTCTACCCCAACCCCTGCCATGACTGTTGACCCCAATTACCCTGCAACTCCACTCTGCTCTTTGGTCTAGAAAGGAACCAAAGCCATTGCCCAGCAGCAGGGAGTGGACCATATGTAGGATCAGTCACCATATTGGTGACAAATTGTTGAGGGGGATAGCAATGGTCTGGAAATCCAGCTGTCTTTTTTCCATGATGTCCTGCTGGGAGGGAGGGAGGAGAGAAGGATGAGGTGGGTGTGGAAAACATAGTTCTACTGTGGACAGGACTCTGAATGGAACAGCCTGGGAACTATAGGAACAAGTGTGGCCATCAGTAGAGCTGTCATCTTCTCAGCTCATCTCCTTCCTGCCCACAGTGCAACTGCACCTCTCCCTGCCTTTGAAGTAGGCGTGCCCTCGTAGCTGGCTTTGGCCAGTGAAGTGTGAGGGGAAGGGTCATGTCAGTCTTTGGGGTGGATGTGTTCAGGTCTGGTGTACAGTTCACGATGTGCTCTTCCCACTGCTGTGGTGACCCACGCGTCAGGATGAAGCCTCCCTCAGCCTGGGTCCCGGAGGTCATGCCATGAGCAGAGCTCCCTACCAGCATGTGCTAGACAAGCACCACATCAGTGAGCAAATGTGCTTTTGTCTTGTTAAGCTGCTGGGATCTGGGGGTTGTTACCATAGCATAACCTGAGTCATGGGAAGAGTCAGCCATGCTAGGATGCTTTGGCCTGCAGGTTGTAAACATAATTATTCTGCCTCATGTTTTCTTTTTGTGTTTTCCCTTAGTACCTGAGTCTTGTCTTTTTTTTTTAATGTGTTCTTCTTTCTTCTGCTATGAAGAGAACTTTTCAGTGCTTTGGCCAATTCTTTTCTTAAACTCTTTACTAGAGTAAAACATACATATGAGAATGTACTTAATCACAGAAGTAGAGCTTGATACATTTTCAAAAAGTGAACACACAACACAGCCAGCACCAGGAAGTTCCCCACTCACCCTGCAGCCATTCCCTCTGCTTCCCAAGAAGTAATGCTCTCCTTATCTCCAACACTGTGGATTGTTTTGCCTGTTTATAAACTTTATGTACATGGAACCATGTAGTGTGCATTGTTATTTCGTGTCTACCTTCTTTAAGCCACATTGATTGTGAGATGCATCCAGGTTGTGTGTAGCATTAGTTCATTCACATTCATTGCTGAATAGTATTCCATTGTGTGAATGTACCACATTGTATTTATCCATTCTACATTTGACTTGCTTCCATTTTTTTTTTTTGGCTATTAACAGTGCTGCTATAAACATGTTTTGTTGCACATATATAAGCATTTATTTGATGGACACATATCTAGGAGTGGAATTGCAGGATCAAAGCCTTTGCATATGGTCAGCTTAAGTAGACTCTGTCAAATGGTTTTCTGAAGTGGTTGGGCCAATTCACATCCCCACCACTAGTTGACATGAACTCTGCCATTGTCCCCACTGTTTTTTATCTTTGTACCTTTGATATTCCTCAGCAGACTTTGTCTCTGCTATCTCCCTTCCATGAGTCAGTCTTATGTTAATAATAATGGTAATATCAATAACCATTAACTGTCTACCCTTTAAATTTGCTAGACATTATGATGTGCACTTTACAGGTGCTAGTCCTGAAGGAACAACTTTGAGATAGGTGTTATTTGCATTTTACTGAGAAAAAAATCTAGAACTCAAAAGACGAAGTAACTTGCACAGGTACACGAAGCTACTAAGTTGTAGAGGCAGGACTGGAACACAGCCTGAATCCAAAGCCTATACTCCCTGTACTATAAAATCTTCCTGCTCCCTTGTACCTTGTCTTTGACCTAACCTTGACCTGTGCCACTAGATATGTATCTAGGATTGACCATGTGGATGCCTGGGTTCTGGGGGACCCCAACCCTTCTCTCTGTCATTCTGCTTCTAGAATGTGCATGGTGCTCAATAACCTTTTTAAATAAATATTTATTATTTTTTTCTTTATTCCCCCCCCTTCCTTCCTTCTTTCCTTCCTTCCTTTCTTATCTTCTCTACTTCATCAAGTGTGAGATAGTCAATTTGAGAATGTAAAGAGCTCTTTGGTAAAAACTTTGCTTTGTTGCTGGGAAAATGTGTCTAAACATCAAATTTCCATATGTCTTTCAGTCAAAACATAAGCTACTTCTATTGACTTCGCTCCAGGTTGAAAATTTCAGTGTATATCATAAGATGTCATGGAGGGAAATTTAGAATTACAAATGAAGCTTCAAGAAGTTTTAATCAAAGAACAAATAAAAAAAAATAAAGGGAGATAGGGAGGGAATGGAAGAAAGGAGAGAGAGAAAGAAGGAAAAGAAAGGGGAAAAATATTCTTAAGGCTTGCAGCAACAACAAAAAACAACTATGAGATGACGGATATGTTAATTTGTTTTACTATAGTAACATTTCACTATGTATATGTATATAAAAACATAGTGCCTTAAATATACACAATTAAAAACTGAAAAAGCCTTGCCTGACCCTCAAGGCATCTAAGGGTGTGCAGTGAACTCACAGGAGTTCCCTGGAATATTTTAATTTTTGGAGGAAACAGCATCATCTGTCAGATACCAAGTAAACTACTAGCTCAAAATAGTTCACAGGTTTCAACATTAGATTGTACAACATTTTGTTGATGACACCATATCCTTATAAGACTGGATTTTTGGCTGTTGCTGTGATAAAAAGAAAGTATCAAGTGAAAATCAATGTGGAACAAGAAGTGAAAATGATCCTATTCCAAGATCTGAGAAGTGGTGCAGTGCCCAACAGGTATACCCCTGCCATTAATAAGTAATTTGATTTTAATATGAAATAAAAAATTTTCTTTCAAATTTCGTGTACTGCATTATTTTTTCAAACAATTAAAACCTACCTACTCAATAAACAAAATGGGTAGCTATTTCTTTTGGCCTAGGGGTGCCATGAATCAAGGAAGTTTGAGAACCTCTATGGCACAACCTAATTTAGAAGATCCATGCCAAACATATTTAACATAGGGTCCTAATCACATCTCAAAGATATTTCCCCCTTATTTTAAAGTTAGATTATCAGCACATGTTTGAAAAATTCACACTTGGCTTGCCATTGAGTTTAATTTTTATGATGTTGACACTAAAAGAGTTAAGGATATGAATCAACTGAATTCAGATCTCAATTGTTTCCAACACAAATTTGAGACAGATAGTACAAGGAAAGAGCATGAGATTTTTGGCATCTACGAAACGTTTTAAATTCTAGGCAGGCCACTTTCTCTTTATGAGCTTCGTCTATAAATATGGACAAGATTCCATTGCAGGGTCATTGAAAGATGAAGTGAGATCATGTATATAAAACACTGTGTCCTTGACACACATCATTTACTCCTCTATCATGATTACTTTAGCCATTTAAAGATGAAAACCAATTTTATAAATAAAGGTAGGTATTTTAAGTTCAGATGCCAATACATGACCACCCTAAGGATTTATATACAGAATAAAAAGATTCCTGCCTCAGGGGACTTAAAGTCTGATTCTAACAAATGCAGCAAAGGAAAAATTCTAAGAAAATGGATTGCAGCTGTATTTGAGGAGATCAAATTAATGAATAGTGTGGTGGTGTGCAGATTTGGGTGGTCAGTCTAAGATCAAGAAGGAGATTTTCCTTGGCCAAAGATGAAAAGAGCAACCAGATTAATAGGAAGGCCTTCCCCCACCCTGCCTTGAGGGTAAAAGGAAATGCAGGCACTATTATTCTTCATTAGTTTTCAGTCAATGATTTCCTCCCCGTACTGTTTCCTAGAGTTCTATAGCCAAAATATCCCGACTCTATAGAAGTTGAAGCAAAGGATTTCATTTGGTCTCTTAAGGTCCTTCCTAGTTCGTGGACATCTGAGTACACTTATACATACTGATGTGCCCAGGAAGGAAAAAAGGAAGGGAAGGTGGAACAAACTTGGGTCAAGGTAAGGGAACACTTGGAGTTCAGAAAAGCCTGAAGAACTAGGATAATTCCTGGGTTTATCTAATCTGCTTTTTAATATACCTAAGTAATCATGATAACTATAAATGTTACCCCAGCCTGTCTGATTCCAAGGCTCAAGCTTTTAACTTCTGTTTTTACTCTCAATTTCCATAGAGGAGAATAAAGAAGAGAGGGCTTTTAACAGGCCTAAAGATTTTCAAATAGATATAAAGCAGATATAAATAAAGAATTTAAACATGTGGTGAGTGAAACACAAGATTGAACAAGGTGTATTGATAGGAGTCCCTGGGAAAATTCTCTTTTGTAGGGCTTGGCCCTCTTATGAAAATGCCTTGCAGCAAGATCTTCTTCCCTTAAAAACTAAAAGTACCCCTGAACAGTATGAAAAGGGCACTATACTCCCAGCAAAGAAAAATTCTAGATCAGATGGCTACATGGGTGAATTCTACCAAACATTTAAAGAAAAATTAATACCAATCCTTTTCAACTCTTCAATTATTGAAGAGGAGGGGACACTTCCTAACTCTATGACTACCCTGATGCCAGAGCCAGATAATGACTTCACAAGAAAGGAAAACTGCAAAGCAATATCCCTTGTGAATATATAGATGCAAAAATTGTCAACAAAATATTAGCAAATTGGATTCAGCAGCATATTAAAAAGATTATTTTTATTACAATGACCAAGTGGAATCCCTAGGATTTTAAGGGAGGTTTGATGTAAGAAAATCAATGTAATACCTCACATTAAAAATGAAAAATAGAAAATGGTCATCTCAATTGACACAGAAAAAGCATTTGACAAAATTCAACACTCTTTTGTGGTGAAAAATATTAGAAGACTAGGAAAAGAGGGGAAATTCCTCAACATGATAGAGTATATTTATGGAAAACCCACAGCTAACATCATACTCAATGATGAAAGGCTGAAAATTTTCTCTTTAAGATCAATAGCAAGACAAGGAACCACTTTTGCCATTGATATTCAACATTATACTGGAAGTTCTAGTGAGAACTCTTAGACAACAAAAAGAGGTAAAAGGCATCCAAATTGGAAAGAGAGAAGTAAAGCTATATTTGCAGATGGCATGATCCTATGTAGAGAGAATCCCAAATACAGAAGAAAACTACCAAAGCTAATAAGTGAATTCAGCAAAGTTATAGATTACAAAACTAACACACAAAAATCAGTTGCATTTCTATACATACACCAGCAATAAACAATTCAATAAATTTAAGAAGTAATTCCATTTACAATAGCATCTACAAGAATTAAATCCTTAAGAAAAAATGTAATCAAGGAGGTGAAAGACTTGTATGCTAAAAACTAAAAACATTACTGAAAGAAATTTAAGGCTATCTTAAAAATGGAAAGGATTTCCAATGTTTGTGGACAGGAAGACTTAGCATTGTTAAGGTGAGCTACAGATTCAATGCAATCCCTGTGGAAATGCTAACAGCCTTTTATGCAGAAATGGAAAATCCAACCCTTAAGTTCATATGGAATTACAAGTATCCAAAACAATCTCGAAAAAGAAGAATAGAGTTGAAGGACTCACTTCCCAACTTCAAAACTTACACAAAACTACACTAATTAAAACAGTATGGTACTGGTATAAGGACTGACATACAGACCAATGAAACGGAATAGAGAACCCAGAAATAAATTCTCAAATAGTTAATTGATTTTTGACAAGAGTGCTAAGACCATTCAATAGAGAAAGGACAGTCTTTTCAACAAATGCTGCTAGGGAAACTAGATATCCACATGCAAAAAAATAAAGTTGGACCGTACCTTATATCATATACAAAAAAACAAAAAATGGATCAAAGTCCTAAAAAGCTAAAATTATAAAACTCATAGAAGAGAACACTGGGGAAAATATTCATGACATCAAATTTGGCAATGATTTTATAGATGTGACACCAAAAGCACAGGCAACAAAAGAAAAAATAGATAAATTGGACTTCATCAAAGTTCTTAACTTTGTGCATCAAACGGCACTACTGAGAAGGCAAAAAGATGACTTACAGAAAGGGCAAAAATATTTGCAAATCATACATCTGACAAAAGATTAACATCCAAAATATATAAAGAACTACTATAACTCAACAAGAACAACACAAAAACAACTCAATTCAAAATGAGTAAAGGACCTGAATAAACACTTCTCCAAAGAAGAAACACAAATGGCCAATAATCACATGAAATCATGCTCAACATCATTAGTACTCAGAGAAATGCAAATCAAAACCACACTGAGATATCATCTCACACCCATTAGAATGTCTGAAAAAAAGAAAAACAAATGTTGGTGAGGATGTGAAGAAATTGGAACCGTCATAAATTTTCAGTGGAAATGTAAAATGCAGCCACCACTGTGGAAAATAGCATGGTGATTCCTCACAATTTAAACCTAGAACTATCATATGACCTAGCAATTCCACTCCTAGCTATATATCCAAAAGAATTAAAAGCAGGGACTTAAGCAGATATCTATACACCAATGTTCATAGCAACATTATTCACAATAACCAAAATGTGGAAACAACCCAAATGTCCATTGACAGACAAATGCATAATCAAAATGTGGTATACACACACACTGGATATTATTCAGTCTTGGAAAGGAGTGAATACATGCTATAGTATGGATGAACCTTGAAAACATTACACTTAGTGAAATGACTCCACTAATATTAGGTACCTAGGATAGGCAAAATTATAGAGACAGAAAGTAGGATAGAGGTTACCAGGGGTTGAGGGGAGGGTGAAAGGAGGATTTATTGCTTAATGAATAGGTACAGTTTATGTTGGGTATGATGAAAAAGTTTTAGATAAAGGGAATGACTAGAAATTAGACTAAAGTCACATTGTGAAGCATTTTGATGCCGTGCAAGGAATCTGTAGGTTATTTGATAGTCAAGAAAGAGCTGTGTAGGCGTCTAAACAGGCTTCTAAACACTGCAGGCTATGAAGAGTAGGCTATGAAGAGGGTAGTGGACCATGAAGTGGTTTCCTTATATTTTAAATGACACCAGGTAAGGTTGCAGAAATCACACAGGCTGAATAAACAAAAAATCAAGAGTGACTGCCCTGTAAGATCACAGTCTGGCATAGTTATCACAGATGGCTTTTTTGGAAAGATAACCAGTGACAAAATGGAGGATGACTGGTTCTCCCATTGGTCTCCCAGTCAATGGGCTCTGCTGATCTTAGCCTACACTGACACTTTTGGAAATATACAACGTAAAGATCACTTTCTTGGGAACCATGAAGCAAGGTTTGGGAAGAGATAAATCTCTGGCCTTGGTGTTTTATCTACCGCCAAACTTCCAAATGTGTCCATTTCCAGAAGAGCTGTTAGCAAGCCTCAGCTTAGCCAGTTGGTAGTGGGTCTTGTTCTTGTCATTGCTATTATCGTTGCTGATACTGGAGTTTTTTTTTTTTTTTTTTTTTTTAACTGTTGATAACAGTAGCTTTATTTTTCCGATTTTTTTTTTTTAATTTTATTTTGTCGATATACATTGTAGCTGATTAATGCTCCCCATCACCAAAACCTCCCTCCCTTCTCCCTCCCCCCTCCCCCCAACCATGTCCTTTCTGTTTGTTTGTTGTATCAACTTCAAATAATTGTGGTTGTTATATCTTCTTCCCCCCCCCCCCCGGTTTGTGTGTGTATGTGTGTATGTGTGTGTGTGAATTTATATATTAATTTTTAGCTCCCACCAATAAGTGAGAACATGTGGTATTTCTCTTTCTGTGCCTGACTTCTTTCACTTAATATAATTCTCTCGAGGTCCATCCATGTTGTTGCAAATGGCAGTATTTCATTCGTTTTTATAGCTGAGTAGTATTCCATTGTGTAGATGTACCACATTTTCCGTATCCACTCATCTGATGATGGGCATTTGGGCTGGTTCCAACTCTTGGCTATTGTAAAGAGTGCTGCGATGAACATTGGGGAACAGGTATACCTTCGACTTGATGATTTCCATTCCTCTGGGTATATTCCCAACAGTGGGATGGCTGGGTCGTATGGTAGATCTATTTGCAATTGTTTAAGGAACCTCCATACCATTTTCCATAGAGGCTGCACCATTTTGCAGTCCCACCAACAATGTATGAGAGTTCCTTTTTCTCCGCAGCCTCGCCAGCATTTATCGTTCATAGTCTTTTGGATTTTAGCCATCCTAACTGGGGTTAGATGGTATCTCAATGTGGTTTTGATTTGCATTTCCCGGATGCTGAGTGATGTTGAGCATTTTTTCATATGTCTGTTGGCCATTTGGATATCTTCCTTAGAGAAATGCCTACTTAGCTCTTTTGCCCATTTTTTAATTGTGTTGCTTGTTTTCTTCTTGTAAAGTTGTTTGAGTTCCTTATATATTCTGGATATTAATCCTTTGTCAGATGTATATTTTGCAAATATTTTCTCCCACTCTGTTGGTTGTCTTTTAACTCTTTTAATTGTTTCTTTTGCTGTGCAGAAGCTTTTTAGTTTGATATAATCCCATTTGTTTATTTTTCCTTTGGTTGCCCGTGCTTTTGGGGTCGTATTCATGAAGTCTGTGCCCAGTCCTATTTCCTGAAGTGTTTCCCCTATGTTTTCTTGAAGAAGTTTTATTGTCTCAGGGTGTATATTTAAATCCTTAATCCATTTTGAGTTGATTTTAGTATACGGTGAGAGGTATGGATCTAGTTTCATTCTCCTGCATATCGATATCCAGTTATCCCAGCACCACTTGCTGAAGAGGCAGTCCCTTCCCCAGTGAATAGGCTTGGTGCCTTTGTCAAAGATCAGATGGCAGTAAGTGTGTGGGTTGATTTCTGGATTCTCTATTCTATTCCATTGGTCAGTGTGTCTGTTTTTATGCCAGTACCATACTGTTTTGGTTATTATAGCTTTGTAGTATAGCTTAAAGTCAGGTAGTGTTATGCCTCCAGCTTTATTTTTTTTGCTCAGCATTGCTTTGGCTATTCGTGGTCTTTTATTGTTCCATATAAATGTCTGAATAGTTTTTTCCATTTCTGAGAAAAATGTCTTTGGAATTTTGATGGGGATTGCATTGAATTTGTATATCACTTTGGGTAGTATGGACATTTTCACTATGTTGATTCTTCCAATCCAAGAGCATGGAATATCTTTCCATCTTCTTGTATCCTCTCTAATTTCTCTCAGCAGTGGTTTGTAGTTCTCATTATAGAGATTTTTCACCTCCTTGGTTAACTCAATTCCTAAGTATTTTATTTTTTTGGTGGCTATTGTAAATGGGCAGGCTTTCTTGATTTCTCCTTCTGCATGTTCACTATTGGAGAAAAGAAATGCTACTGATTTTTTTGTGTTGATTTTGTATCCTGCTACTGTGCTGAAATCATTTATCAATTCCAAGAGTTTTTTTGTAGAGGTTTTAGGCTGTTCGATATATAGGATCATGTCATCTGCAAACAGGGACAGTTTGACTTCATCTTTTCCAATCTGGATGCCCTTTATTTCCTTCTCTTCTCTGATTGCTCTGGCTAGTACTTCCAACACTATGTTGAATAGGAGTGGTGAGAGTGGGCATCCTTGTCTAGTGCCTGTTCTTAAAGGAAAAGCTTTCAGCTTTTCCCCATTCAGGATGATATTGGCAGTGGGTTTGTCATATATGGCTTTAATTATGTTGAGATACTTTCCCTCTATACCTAACTTATAGAGGGTCTTTGTCATGAATGAGTGCTGAACTTTATCAAATGCTTTTTCAGCATCTATAGAGATGATCATATGGTCCTTGTGTTTGAGTTTATTAATATGGTGTATCACATTTATTGATTTGCGTATGTTGAACCAACCTTGCATCCCTGGGATGAATCCCACTTGATCGTGATGAATAATTTTTCGTATGTGTTGCTGTATTCTGTTTGCTAGTATTTTAGTGAGGATTTTTGCATCTATATTCATCAAGGATATCGGCCTGTAGTTTTCTTTTTTGGTTATATCTTTACCTGGTTTTGGTATCAGGATGATGTTTGCTTCATAGAATGAGTTTGGGAGATTTGCGTCCGTTTCAATCTTTTGGAATAGTTTGTAAAGAATCGGTGTCAATTCCTCTTTGAATGTTTGGTAAAATTCTGCTGTGAATCCATCTGGTCCTGGGCTTTTCTTTGTTGGGAGCCTTCTGATAACAGCTTCAATCTCCTTTATTGTTATTGGTCTGTTCAAATTTTCTACGTCTTCACGGTTCAGTTTTGGGAGCTTGTGTGTGTCCAGAAATTTATCCATTTCCTCTAGATTTTCAAATTTGTTGGCATATAGTTGTTTATAGTAGTCTCGAATGATTCCTTGTATTTCAGATGAATCAGTTGTAATATCGCCTTTTTCATTTCTAATTTTTGTTATTTGAGTCTTCTCTCTTCTTTTTTTTGTTAGCCATGCTAATGGTTTGTCAATTTTATTTATCTTTTCAAAAAACCAACTTTTTGATTCGTTGATCTTTTGAATTGTTTTTTGGTTTTCAATTTCATTCAGTTCTGCTCTGATCTTAATGATTTCTTTCCGTCTGCTAACTTTAGGATTGGATTGTTCTTGTTTTTCTAGTTCTTTAAGGTGAAGTGTTAGATTGTTCACTTGCCATCTTTCCATTCTTCTGAAGTGAGCATTTAATGCAATAAATTTTCCCCTCAATACTGCTTTTGCAGTATCCCACAGGTTTTGGTATGATGTATCATTGTTTTCATTAGTTTCAATAAACTTTTTGATTTCCTGCTTGATTTCTTCTTGGACCCATATGTCATTAAGTAGAATGCTGTTTAATTTCCATGTGTTTGTATAGTTTCCAGAGTTTTGTTTGTTATTAATTTCTAGTTTTAATCCACTGTGGTCTGAGAAGATACATGGGATAATTCCACTTTTTTTGAATTTATTGAGACTTGATTTGTGACCTAATATGTGATCTATCTTGGAGAATGATCCATGTGCTGATGAGAAGAATGAATATTCTGAGGTTGTTGGGTGGAATGTTCTGTAGATATCTGCCAATTCCAATTGGTCTAGAGTCTTGTTTAGATCTTGTGTTTCTCTACTGATTCTTTGCCTAGATGATCTGTCTAATATTGACAGTGGAGTGTTCAGGTCCCCTGCTATTATGGTATTAGTGTCTATTTCCTTCTTTAGGTCTAATAGAGTTTGTTTTATAAATCTGGCTGCTCCAACATTGGGTGCGTACATATTTATGATTGTTATGTCTTCTTGATGGATCAGTCCTTTTATCATTAAGTAGTGTCCCTCATTGTCTCTTTTTATGGTTTTTAGTTTAAAGTCTATTTTGTCAGATATAAGAATAGCCACTCCAGCTCGTTTTTCTTTTCTGTTTGCATGGTAAATCTTTTTCCATCCTTTCACTCTTAGTCTGTGTGCATCTTTATGGGTGAGGTGGGTCTCTTGTAGGCAGCATATAGTTGGGTCCTGCTTTTTGATCCAGTCAGCCAGTCTGTGTCTTTTAATTGGGGAATTTAAGCCTTTAACATTAAGAGTTGTTATTGAAAGGTGTTGATTTATTCCTAGCATTTTATTGGTTGTTTGGTTGTCTTAGGCGTCTTTTGTTCCTTGCTTTCTGATTTACTGTTTGGTTTCTTTGTTTGTTGGTTCCTTAGGTTGTAGATAGTGTTTTTGTTAGCTTGTTTTCTCTTCATGAATGCCATTTTTATTGTACTAGCGGGTTTAGATTTTTCTTAGGTTTTTATTGCAGTGGTAGTTATTTTTCAGGAACCAAACCCAGTACTCCCTTGAGGATTTCTTGTAAGGGTGGTCTTGTGGTAGTGAACTCCCGCAGTTTTTGTTTGTCTGAGAAATATACTATTTACTCCTCATTTCGGAAGGATAGCCTTGCAGGGTAGAGTATTCTTGGCTGGCAATCTTTGTCTTTTAGTATTTTGAAAATATCATCCCATTCCTTTCTAGCTTTTAGGGTTTGTGATGAAAAGTCTGATGTTAACCTGATTGGGGCTCCCTTATAGGTGATTTGACGCTTCTCTCTTGCAGCTTTTAAGATTCTCTCTTTGTCTCTGAGTTTTGCCAATTTGACTATGACATGTCTTGGAGCCTTTTTGGGTTGAATACGTTTGGAGATCGTTGAGCTTCCTGGATCTGAAGATCTGTGATTTTTCCTATACCTGGGAAGTTTTCTGCCACTATTTTGTTGAATATGTTTTCAATGGAATCTCCATTTTCCTCCCCTTCTGGAATACCCATGACTCGGATATTTGAGCGCTTGAGGTTGTCTGATATCTCTCTCAGATTTTCTTCCATGTCCTTGATTCTTTTTTCTTTCTTTTTGTCTGCTTGTGTTATTTCAAACAGCCCATCTTCAAGTTCAGAGGTTCTCTCTTCAACTTCGACAAGCCTGCTGGTTAAACTCTCCATTGTGTTTTTTATTTCGCTGAATAACTTCTTCAGTTCAGCAAGTTCTGCTACATTTTTTTTCAGGACATTGATTTCCTTGTATATTTCCTCTTTCAGATCCTGTATACTTTTCCTCATTTCATCATGATGTGTAGCTGAGTTTTCTTGTATCTCATTCAGTTTCCTTAGAATTATCACTCGAAATTCCTTTTCAGTTATTTCAAGGGCTTCTTGTTCTATAGGATCTAGAGTATGAGATTTATTAACTTTTGGTGGTGTACTTTCTTGATTTTTTGTATTTCTGGTGTCTTTTTTTTGGTGTTTATTCATTGTGGCAGGGGGTTTCACAGTCCACCGGTTTAAGACTAATGACTAACTAGGATGTTGCTGTGGTTGCCAATTTGGTATGGCTCCCGCCGTGACTGCTCAGTTGGCCTCTAGTGTCTTGTGTGTGTGGTTGCCTCGGGTCTTGGGCTTCTCCGGGGATCCAACTTTCTGGTCAGCTTGTACTCTGCTGGGCTGGTGGATCACGTACCACAGGGTGTGTGATCTCTGTTGAGCTTTCACTTTCTGTACAGGACTTCTCCCCTTTCCGTGTGCTCTGGCCCAGGCTGTTAGATCGTGCAGTGGCGACCCCACCGGGTGTGTGGTTTCTGTCGAGTCTCCGCCTCCCTGGCCGCACGTCTCCCCCCTCTGTGCACACTGTGCTGGGCTGGGGCGTGTCTTCTGCACCCCTCGTCTATCAGCTGGGCCTTCAAGACCCTGCTCAGCACCGCCTCGCCCAGGAAGTCTACCAGGTTTCTGCTAGGCACAGACGACCGGTCTCTCTGGGTGCCTTTGTAGCACTGTGTAGATCTTTCTCGAGTCTTGTTCACCTTTGTATCCCCCCGGTATAAACCGAGTCTAGTGCCCGCCTGCAGCCTGCTCTCCGGCAGGTTCAAGCGGACCTGGGAACTCTCCTACCACACTATTCCCAACCAGAAATTCGTTAGGCTTTTTTCCAAACTGGTGGTCGCAGAGATGGTATCTGCCTCCCAGTAACAGGAAGTTTACCGGGCCGGAGTCCAGGGTGTGGTGGAGTGACAGTCGGCCCTCCCGTACTTCCTAGTCCTCCCAAAACTGGTCGGGACGCCCCACACCCCCAGCCCCGCCTGAGAACCGTGGAGGGAGTGGGAGAGGAGGTCGGCCCGCAGGGTCCGGAAAGCCCCGCGCCAGGCCAAGCAAATGGGCTCAGTGATGGCCGAGCAGGGCGGAGCTGCCCGCACCTGGGAAAATGGAGGCAGCACCGGGGCAGTGAGTGGCCTGGTGGTGCAGGCGGGGAGCCGCGTGGGCATCCACCCCCCGAACAGAGCTGTGCCAGGGATCACTCACAGTGCTGTGCCAGGTCGGGCGCTCGCTCTGTCTCTGGTTTGTTGCCTTCCGTGTTCTCGGCGCTGCCGCCTCGGGCTGTTCAGTCGCGGCGCCGCTCGGGCGCTCCCAGGAGTCTTCTTTAATGCCGGCCTGAAACCTCGAATCCTGGATAGGGCAGCTGGCCGCCTTCAGTGCGGCCCCAGCCTCCGGGATCCTGGCTGCATCCACAGCAGCCCTGGCGCCGTGTTCCCTGTTTCAAGACTCACTTTTGCAGCTAAGAATCAGTTCTTTTCCTGCTCCACACTTCAAAGCTGTTGCCTGTAAATGAGGCAGCCTCTCCTGCCGGGGGCAAAGTGGCGTTGAGCCCCCACGACCGGCCAGCAGCAGCAGTCCTCCCTTAAGAGATGGCGAGAGGAAGGACCACAAGTTTCCCGGCTGCCTGAGGCCCAGTGGCCACCTTTTCCACCTCAGCTACTCCGCGCCAGCCGCCGCAGCCGCGCCATCTTGAAACTCCCTGGCCAAGGACTCCTGATACTGGAGTTTTGTTTGTTTCGCAATTGTTGCTGGAATACATGGCTGGAACCAGATGTGTGGATCCCATCATTAATTAATTAACGAAGTGCCTCAGTAAGAGGCAAGCTCCCGTCTTTGTAGTCCAGTGTCTTTGATCCTTACTTAATCTGTGCTTTGGCACTTCCACACTGAATAGCTTCTGGGGACCTAGCAACCCTCTATCCTTCCAGCACCTGCTACCTTCTCTGCTTATCAACTACAATTTAAATTATTGACTCCAGCTTTCTCGTTTTGATCTTCTGTATCTCCAACTCTCTTACTCCACCTGTTCAGTTAAGAATACATATGCTCTATTCTTAATAAATGGATGTGAACGCTTCACAAAAAAGCCACCTGTGATAACAATGCCAGACTGTGATCTTACAGGGCAGATGCTCTTGGTTTTTTGTTTATTCAGCCTGTGTGATTTCTGCAAACTTACCTAGTGTCATTTGAAATATAAGGAAACCACTTCACGGTCTACCACCCTCCACTCCAAAATTCACAGGAAAACTCTAAATCCCTGATCATTGGCCCATTAAAGTGTTAAAACTTGTCATGTCTACAAGACCAGAAAAAACTAAACTTTAATTGGGTCTCCTTTCTATGTTTTTGGCCAAATAAGTAAACCTGAATATAGCACAGTCTCTCACCCAGGAAACAATGGGGAACAATCAATATCATGTCTCATTTGGTTCCACATCCAAGAGTAAAATCAGAACTCAAACAGAAAACAAACTGGGAGATGGAGCTGATAGAGTCGGGGTCCCAACTAGGGGAAGTAAAGGATCTTTTAAGTTCTACTTTTAGATATTTTATGTGGAGAAACATTCAGGATGGGTTTGGTTTTGTGTCTTTTAACAGAACGATCTGCAAGACCCCCAAAGGAGGGTCTGCTACAACTGTTACCTTGACCACTTCCGTCTTTCCCTGGTTTTATATCTTTTTCATCTCCAGTAGTTTTTCTTCCCATATATTCCTCCTAACCCCATCCATTCAAGGTAAGAGTCTCAAGCCTTCAGTCAGAATTCATCTTCTCTTTTTCCCTCTTAACCCAACATCCTCTAAGATTTCTGAAGGCAGAAAGGTTAAAAGTTCCAAAGCAATCTTAAGAAAAGCAAAAGTTGGTTGGATACCAGTCTGAAAAATTTAATCTTATCAAACCAGATTGCCTTGGGCCATCAGAATTATAAAAAGCTACCAGAAAATCCAGTAGCTAAAAATGTTGTAGTTCCAGTTGAAGAATATTTTTAATGCCTTTAGACATATAAATCAGAAGGCAAGTGAAGTGGGAAAAAAAAAAAGGCAAATTCACGCCAGCTTTCCTTCACTCTATGTGGCAAAGGCAAACTGTCTTAGGAGCTGCAGTAACTCCAGTCAATATTAAGAGCAAAACCTGTGGCAATCCAACATTGAAGTCACAAGTTTAAAGCCCCCAAAAGTCACCACAAGCTGCCTTCTGATAGTCAATCCTAAACAACCTCTGTTTCTCTGTGTGTCAGGGAGTTTAAACTTTCTAACAGTAATATTTGAGTAGATTGCATGGAAAGACTGCTCTCTCTCAGTGCTTGGTAAAAGGGACTTGGTGTATGTCTCTCTGCTTCATCTGAAACCTGGTCTTTCTCGAAAAGACAGGGCAATGACCCATGCAGTTCAGCCTAGATAGAATAGGAGCAAGAGGGACTCACAGAAACCATGGCGTTGTACCTCCTTATTCTACAGATGGAGAGCTGAGGTTAGGAGGAGTTAGTGACGGGGCTAAGGCCACCCCTCTAGATGGTGGCATTTCTGAACAAGGTTTCCAGGTGTCCTCTTTGGTGCTGAGATGTTCGGGAGCAGAACTTTGGACTTACCTATTCAGTTGTATTTAGTATATTCTCCTTTGTGTCACTTGATCTATTCATGCCAGCGTGGAGGCTGAGCAATGAATGAATAAATGAATGAATGAATGGGAATGAGGTCTGAGCAGATCTAGATCCCAGATTGCCAAAAAGTAACAGCGGAGCTGCCTGACTTTTCAAAGGTTCAAAAGAAATGGGAGAAGGGCTCGGCACAGGCTTTGAGTCTAATTGGGGTGCTTCTTCTCCACACCAAATATCCATCAGTTGGACCCCAAGATTTGGGCTACAATATATCTACACACACGTTATGTAAAGGAATCTCTTGGTCTTTCACTGTGAAAAAAAAAAAAAAAAAATCCAGCATACCTCAGCTGATTTGTCAAACAACATTACTTTTTATGTTTTCTAGAGCCCATTCTAATGATCCAGGGAGACCTCTTATGGTCTCTATAAGTTTATAAGATTATTTATGGTGATGGGAAAAGGGAAACAGGATTTTTTAAAACTCTTCTCTCATCTAACTAAAATAATAAAGAGATTTTGTTCATTTAGAGGAAAAAAAGGAAACACACACACACAACTTCTTGGCAGCCAAAAGCACTTGGAGGAACACAAAATTTTACTCTGCACCGGAAGAAAACATACAGTCAGGGGCTGGCCAGTTTTCTCAGTTGGTTAGAGTGAGGTGCTGATAACACCAAGGTTCAGGGTTTGATTCCTGTACCAGGCAGCCACTAAAAAACAAAAGCAAAAAAATCATACAGTCATTGATTATTCAATCAGCTAATTTAGAGGAGTAATGACATAAGATAACACTCAAAAATAATAACAGAAACAAACCCAACCTCTTGCCACCTCCTTTTACTGAAAGATAGCAGGAAGAAGTGGGCACCCGTACCTTCTGAGAGAAATTTTCCTTTAACTGGAAAAGTGAACTCTAATACCTGAAATGTGCCCTAAAAATCATCAAATGAGAAAAAGTAAAACCCACATCTGAATTTACTCTAATTTCTAAAACAAGAAGGCAATGCCATGAACTGTTAATATTTTTCTAAGAAATTATGGTTAGCCTCTTCTCTTTCTAACCTTCAGGGGAGAAAAACGAATTTATTTCAGAACCTCTTAGTACTGGTCAGAACTGCTCCTGTGAAGAGAGAATGACAGACAACAGGCCCTCCCGCTGCAGGTACTTTTCCCAGCCTCTAAATGTTTTGTCATCACATGTGGTAGCTCCGGATTGTCTTTATTCCAAACAGCCAGGAAGTAATTTCTCAGACAGTTTAACTTGGATAGCAGGTAATTTAAATCTATTGCACACATTGTCCTGACATGGACTTGTTATCTTCATTATTTTAATTACTCTTTTGGGCCACTTTTTTTTTTTTTTTTTTCACTTTTTCCAGGAAGGAGTGAATAGAAATTAATCTTATGCCATGGACCAGATAACTTTTTACTTAATAATGACATCACTGAGCAGCATACCTTAAGTAATGAAATTTGTTTGTGAAACTCTATCTTCACCAAAAAAAGCAAAAGTTACCTCTTTGGATGGGAAGTCACCCACCTCTGTCATACTGCTGTCTGTGCTATTCTGATCAGCTGACAGTTTCTGTTAATTTAGTTTCACTTCCCAGTTTGGCTTCCCGTATGGAAAGCTGGAGTGATTTTTGAATAACAGCAAGTCATATCTGATGTGGCAGCAACTGGCAACTCTGACATTGAGCTTGGCTGTGGCCATTACCCAGGATCCTGTGCTTCTCCTGGAGAAGCAATTACAATTTCACAGGCTGAAATTAAAATTCTCTGTGGTATGCAATAGAGCAACTGACACTGTCAAAGTGATTTCAAGCTGCTAATCTCTTGCTGGAGTATGAGTGAAAATAGAGCTCTTTATGGCAATGGAGGTCTGGCAACTTTAAAACTAAGACCCTTTGATATGTTTTAATTTGCACTGAGGTCAGCTAGCACTGCCTCCTCCCGATAAAACTTGTTATTCCACTTGATGGTGGGAGACGGGGCTGTTTCCATAATGATGGAACAGAAGTGGTGTTGGAGGGAGGAAGAAGTGTTCAGACTAGGAATGAGAATATCGAAAATGGGCCCTGGCTCTTGCATGAACCAAATGAAGAGAGAAGGAGAAATAGAACAACTTCTGAGATATAACTTGGGGAAGGACACAGAGGATAAATGCCCTTTATGTTAGGCTTTCCCGAAGTTCTTCATGGAGATCCCCTGATTGGTGAGAAGCAGCCCACACTCTGTAAAGAACCCAGATGCAGCATGCTATAACAAAGCCCAGAGCTTCAGGCGTTAGACCTGGGTTCAGATCCTGCCTTCTCCTCTCACTCACCATGAAATTTAATTTCCTTGAGACTAAGTTTCCACATCTGTGAAATGGGCCCATATACACCACCTGCAGAGTTGTGATGGATCAGATATGGAAAGTGCTTTTTACAGTGGCGCATCCATAGCAGAGGCTGGTTAAAGTTTAGGTGTTATTCACAAATGGAAAGACTGTCCAATCATGAGGTTCTCACGAGGTTCCCCAAACCTCATGACTTTTGTCATAGCCCATGACCGTCGCCAGAATTGTTTACTTAATAGTTTGCTTTTAATGAATCATTTTTGAAACTTCATTTATTTTGAAGGAAAACTTTTTATCATGAATGGAAAACCTTTATCTCTTCCCATACATAGTTGCCATTTAAAACAATAAAAAATAGGAAGAGTTAATAAATTGTACTTAGCATCGTTTGAAGAAGGCTGTGGACTTAAGGCTTATGGTATTCAGTTAAAAAACAAGGAACAAAAAAGAGGAGATAGAGAGCTGGAAAAAAAAAGATGGGAGAGGCATCAAAGTCACACTCGCCCCACGCTGAGCCTTGCCTCCTGCTGGGTCTCCAGGCACCCATGCCTGCCATCGTGGGCCTGGTCAATTCCCATCAGCCTGCTTGTTTTGTTTCCTGCCGGCTCACTCTCTTCTCACACTTGAAAACAGGGAAGGAAGTATTAGCAGAGATGTGAGTCAGCCTCTCGGAGTTTTTCTTTCACTTGACTCCCTGGACCCTACTTCGGGTTCGCAAGTGAAAACATATGGGTAACAGCCATTTCCTTTCTTTCTCATGAAGAAATACGCAGTTCCCATGAATGAGGGGGGGTGGCAACACCCATGTCACTCCTGAGTCTCGTGTGGTCAGGGGCCCTGATGGAGCAGGGCCAGTAGATGTCTGACCCAGGCCCCGACGTCCTTCCCTCCTTCCTGAGCGTCCAGCTCTGCGATGCAGACCTGAGTGCAGAAGCCTCTCAGTCGTGTTGTCCAATCACACCCTGCATTACATTGGCTCTGACGAATTTCTCAGAGGATAACTATGATCGATTTTGGACTTGACTGGCACCACTGTGCCCACAATAAGCACCAGCACAGAATAGCCGCCAACCTTGTCTTCCACTCCAGCACCAAGCCCCTCCCCACTTCCCTTTACCAGAAGCCTCCTCCTGACTTAAACAGAAACAACTTTCCGGCTTCCGCATTGGCACAGTTCTCCACCCAGTTACATCAACTTGACGGTCCCTCACCCCAATACATTTCATGCCCAACAGCTAATATAAACTCTCACAATCCCATTGTTGCTGCTGTCCCCCATTTTCAGGGCAGCCCTGGGCTGCCTGCCACTCTGAGCACAGCCTGGCAGATTTTCTTCCTTTAATAAAGCTTGAACGTTACCCAGCATCCTCAGCTCACTTTCTTTCATTATGGTGCCAAAACCCGGGAAGGATCTTGGCTGGACCATCGGCTGATCCCCTCTCTTGGGTTGATTGGCTCCTGGCCACCCTTCCCAGACCTGCCAAAACCAGATGCCTCCAGGACTCTCTCCTTTTGTCTTTTCAGACCAACGCATCCAACACTGGCCTCAATTCAGGGTGAGTCAGTGGGTCTGTCCTGCCTACTTCTGTGGGTTCCCCCGACTACTCTCTATGACTCCGGTCTCTACGAAGCCCAGGTGCCTGGCCGAGGGAGCTCTTCTCGTGCCCCTTAGCTGTTGAAGGATGCTTTATTGGCAGGTCATGGCTTTTCTCTCAAAAAGAAGGTGGACAGCAGAGAGGACGCTCTTTGTTGGCACGCTTCTTCTACCAGGACTGACTGCCCTTTCTCACCCTCTACATGGGATCTCCACAAACCAAACCTCCACAGGCCCTTGGGCTGTCTCCTAGCTAATTTCTTGGCCTCCAGGGAGACATTAAACCCAAACGTCTCATTTTCTACTGTACTCTGTGCTCTATACCTCTGTGCCGTCTCCTGGGCAATTTCTCGGCCTCCAGGGAGACATTAAAACTCGAACACCTCATTACAGTGGATCCCAGTGGCGACAAGATGGCACTCAATTTAGATACTCACTGAAACGGCAAAAGCTGTAGAGATTCCCTTTTGTTCAAGCCTTCTTCTATCACTGAACACATTCTTCTCTCTGTCAAAACTGTCCTATGTCTCAAATTCTCCCAGCTCATGCCTGACTTCCCCTTCCAGACTCGGATCAATCTTCTGATCCGTGAGCCCTCCACATTTCTCTCTCTTCCCCCCACCTGACCTCCAGATGCTCGTCCTCAGCCCAACTCCTCCCCTTCTCCCCTTTCATCAGGTAACAACCCCGCCTCAGCTCCAGCTTTTTATAACCCTTCTGTGAAGTGGCTGGGATGGAGGGAATTGTCTGAGTCCATGTACAGGGAGCAAGTCTGGATGGCGGCTCAGGTACATGCTCAAAATAATAGGCGGCCTGTGGGAGCCTTTGCTGTTCCTTGCATGGACCCGAATTGGAACTACCAGGCTGGCCACGGTGATCAAGATCTCCAGGATATGATCATGCACCACTTCACAACCTCCAAAAGGCTACTCACAAGTCAGTCAATTATGACAAGCTTAGAGAGATCACACAGAGACCCACTGAAAATCCCAGCAAGTTCCTAACCCGCCTCTCCGAGGCTTTACATGAATACACACGTATAGACCCAAGCTCCCCTGCAGGCATGGCCCTCTTACACCCTCACTTCATTACCCAATCAGCCTCTGATATTCAAAAAACTATAAAAGAGATCATGCCAAATACCAGCTCCTGTCTAATGCCATCCATGGCTCACATACTCCAAAGCTGGCTGACTCTAGGGACAAGCCACCCAAGAACTGCTTCAAATGCAGTCAACTGGACCACTCAGCATGGACATGTCATAACCCGTTCTCATTACAAACGGCCATGTCACTGGGGGATTGACTGTGCCACTTGCCAGAGAGGGAGTGGCCCAGTCCCCAACCTACAGCCTTTGGCTTCACAGCCATCTCTACCAGAGCTTCTTGGCTTGCCCAGGAAGAGGACTGATGATGCCCAGGGCCTGGGGCCCCCATGGAGATCACCAGGCAAGAGCCCAGGATAACTCTCCTTGTAGCAGGTAAGCCCATCTCTTTTGTCATCGATACAGGGGCCATTTACTCTACTCTTCCTGAATATGCAGGACCAACAACCCCATCCTCTATCACAATAGTAGGGGTCATGGGATCAGAATACCACCCACGGATCACTCAAACTCTTTCCTGCACCCTACATCACACCCAATTCACACACAAATTCTTAATAATGCCTCAATGCCCAGCCCCCTTACTGGGACAGGACATCCTTTTCAAATTCAAAGCTACCCTTACCCTAAACACTTTAACTCCAGCTACAATGATCCTGTCACAGGCTGCCCCAGACCTGCCCCCTGAGGTTTTCACCTTCCCCTCCCCCTCGGACAAGGTTAATCCCTCGTATGGGACACTTTTTCTCCCTCCATTGCTATGCACCATTCCCCTATCCTTGTTAAATTGCTGAACCCCTCTTTGTTCTCTGATTCCCCACAGTACTCCATCACTAACAAACACCTAATAGGCTTAAAACCCGTCATACACAAACACCTTTCTTCTCTTCTCTCACGGCCTACCCACTCGCCTTTCAATACACCCATCCTTCCAGTTATAAAGCCTAATGGCTCATACCGTTTAGTACAGGACTAATCCTCAGCCTCAAGGGTTTCAGGATAGCCCCCACTTTCTGGCCAGGCCTTAGCTCAAGACTTATCTGACCTTCCCCCAACCTCTAGCACTTTAATACAACATGTGGATGGCCTCCTCCTTTGTAGCCCCTCCTATGAGGGTTCACAGGCCCACACTGTTGCTCTCCTTAATTTCCTGGTCTCCAGGGGATATCAAGTGTCCCCAGCAAGTCCCAAATTTCTTCTTCTTCAGTCACCTACTTGGAAGTTCACCTCACCCCCAATACCAGAGAAATAATGGTGGGTTGCAAGAGCTAATTTCTGAACTCCCTACTCCTACCACAAAGAGTGAAATTCTCTCTTTCCTGGGGCTTGCAGGATATCTCCATGTGTGAATCCCCAACTTGGGCGTGCTAGCAAAACCACTTTATGGGGCAGCCAAAGGGGATCCTGCTGTTCCCTTAGATCCCACAAAGCTCATTCATTTCTCCCTTCCAGCAATTAAAACCTGCTGTCCTCACAGCCCCAGCCTATCTCTCTCAAACCTATCTCATCCTTTTATCCTATACATCACCAAAACCCAAAGATTGGCAGTTGGGGTTTGGGGACAAAAGGCAGGAGATATTTTCTCCCCTGTTACAAACCTCTTTAAATAACTAGACACCACAGCTCGAAAATGGGCCCCTGTTTATGGGCCTTGGCAGCAGCTGCCCTTTTAACACAAGAAAGCTCTAAACTACCTTTTAAACAACAGTCAAGACCTTCTCAGCCATAAGGCCAAGTCAATTCTCTCCATTTCCTGCCTGCAACTTATTCACCTTACTTTCATTGAAAACTCCCAGTTCTCCTTTAAACTTCACCCTCCCTTAAAATCCAGCCACTCTCATCCCAAAACACTCACGACCCTTAGAACACAATTGCATGGAGGCTTTAGACCTCTTTCTCAATCCCTTTCCACACATCTCCCCACATCCCATTACACGGTTCATAGATGGGAGCGCAACCTCCACACCTGCCTCCTGGGCGGGTTATGCCACAGTAAATCTAACACAAGCTATTGAGGCTGCACAACTCCCAAAGGAGGTTGGGGTTATACACTGCAGAGGACACCAAACCTGCAATGACTGCATAGCCCAGGGAAACAAACTGGCAGATGTAACTGCAAAACAGGCTGCTCAATCACCAGGCCCCACTCTTCCTCTCCTGCTCAGGTCCTTCTCATGGCCCCTATGGCCTTATCCCAATACACACCCCAAGAAATACAACACCTCCAACAGTTGGGGGGGCACAGAGAAAGGACAACTGGTATACTCTCTCAGTCGCTACGTCCTCCCTACTACACAAGCTGAGCAAATCCTTTTAGATTTCCATAATTCAGTTCATATAGGCTATGAACTCCTACGACGCCTTCTTCAGCCCTTATATTACTCTCCCACAAAAGGACACGCTGTCTTCTAACATTAGTAGATACCTTTTCAGGTTGGATTGAGGCTTTTCCCTGCACTTCAGAGGTTGCTACAGCAGTAACGCATGCTCTCACCTCAGAAATCATCCCTCGTTTTGGCCTCCCCACCAGTCACTCACTCGCCTACGGGCTGCCCCCCGCAAGCCCCACAGGCCTCAGCCCCTTTGAGCTTATGTATGGCAGACCCTTCATTCTCACACCTCTCCCTTCCAGCTTATCACCTCAGCAGTGGGGCCTGCCCACACTCTGCCTCACTAACACCAAACACTACCACTCACTTACCCCCTCCTCATCCATGCCCTAAAACCAGAATATATTTTCTTTGTAAAACTGTGTTATCCTGTTGCCTGCCCCCAACTCGATTTTTTGCATATTCGTTTGGCTCACCCCTGACATCACCGTCCAGACAGAGGGGACTGGGACTAACTTTGGCCCGTCCCTCTCAGGAAGTGCCCCCCACTCCTGTAGGGCACTAATTGTACCTTCTGATTGGGACAGGGATCCTTCCTGCAACTGGGACTGGCATAGCGGACCTTGCTACTGCCTCTCAATTCTATCAGAAACTCTCAGAAGAACTAAGTATAAATAACATCTCTTCCCTCCAGCGACAGGTCACCTCACTCGCGACACTCACTTTATAGAACTGTCGGGCCCTTTACTTCTTTACATCTGAGAAGGAAGGCACCTGCCTCTTCTTGGGGGAGGAATGCTGTTACTATGTAAATGAGTCTGGGGGATCCAAAACAACTTAAACAATTTAAAGGCAAGCATTGATTGTGATGCAAAGGGTTACAAAACACAAATACACCTGGGGGGTGGCCCCAGTCACTGAACCCTTGGATGCCTTGGCTTATGCCCCTACTAGGACCCCTAACTGTGCTTCATCCTACTTTTTGTCCCTGTCTCTTTTGGTGTTTCTCTAATTTCTTACAGGAATGCATGCAGACATTCACCAAACAAAAGGTCGCCAAATTGTTCCTGCGAGGAGGATATCAGCCCCTCAGCGACCCTTCCCCGAAAGAATACAGCCTCCCCGCATGAAACCAGTACCCCACCACCTAATTGTTTTGCCCACCAATATAAATCTTTTATTTTTTCATATCTTTGCCAATCTCCAGGAGGAAGTAGCTTCAGAAGAATGAGATCTCTTTCCTTTTTCCCTTTTTCCTATACTTAAAAGTCAGGAATGATGGATTTTGGACGTGACTGGGGCCATTGTGCACACAATAAGCACCAGCACAAAATAGCTGCCAGCCTTGTCTTCCACTCCAGCACCAAGCCCCTCCCCACTTCCCTTTACAAGAAGCCTCCTGACTTAAACAGAAACAATTTTCCAGCTTCCACATTGGCGCAGTTCTCCACCCAGTTACATCAACCTGATGGTCCCTCCCCCCCATACATTTCACACCCAACAGCTAATATAAACCCTCACAATCCCATTGTTGCTGCTGTCCCCCATTTTCAGGGCAGCCCTGGGCTGCCTGCCACTTTGAGCACAGCCTGGCAGATTTCCTTCCTTTAATAAAGCTTGAACAGTACCCAGTATCTCGGCTCACTTTCTTTCAAATTATGAAGGTCTTTTTTACTATATCTCCCAACACAGTATGATTTTTATAATTTCCTTTTTGGATTTGATTTTCTTTTCTAAGAATTTTTCTAAAATCTTCCCACTAAGCCCATGTCCATTTTTGCGATGACAAGAGCTGTTTCAGCTGCATTTTAAGAACTGCTTTTAATGAAAAGATTATCAATAGATAAAATTCCAAGGCCAGCCTTAGGATTGGCCCATCAATGGCATTGGGATAAAGGAGGATTTAGATGATGAGAAATCTAAATTTCTACTGCAGCCTTTCTATCTGGCTCATGTTGGAACTTCTCAGAGTGTTCGAGTAAGCATATACACCCCAGGTCACCAACAAAGGCGCAACACCTGGGAAAGCATCATATTGTCACATTCTGACCCCAAAGTGAATCTAGGGGAAAATAACTATGCAAAAGAATGGACACATTTATGACATTAAATAAAAATTAGGTTTAGGAGGGAAGAGAAACATAGTAAAATTATTCTACAGGAAGTCGTACAAGTCAGACAAGGATATTAGTGAGATTTAGTAATAGATGGAATGCAGTCCTCTAGATCTTTGATGTAGAATTATCACTTAACATAGCAATGTCTTGAGCCAGTGGTTTTGGTAAGTACAGGGGTAGGACACCTATTTTTCAAACATTTTTTCTTTGGCTGACTTTATGTCAATACGTTCTCTACACATTGGACTTTGAAGAGGCAGGGCTTCTTTGCACTGGGAAGGAATTTATGCTGACAGTTTTTCCACATTTTCTCCACCATCTGACAGATATAATTATTAAGTGGGGTCATGATGTCAATAATAACCTATAATGTATTAAAACTCAGTCTGATCCTGTGGATTTAATTTAATCAAATCTCAACACAAGTTTTTCCTTACTAAGGACTCTAGACCCGAGTTAATATAATCACATAAAAAGTCTCCCTCCAAAGAATCAAAGAAGCTAATGTGTGTAAGCTTATAAAATATAGTGTTCTCTAAATGTGAGGGGTCGTGTGCTGCATTTTCTCTTGTTCATATGCCATTTCCCTTGGTCATGGAGAGAAGAGCTAAGAGCAGAGCTGCCACTCACCCATGCCTGCAAGGGGTGGTGTGAGGGACCCTGACCTGGCCCCCAAATCCTTCCTTCTATTGGCTGGATTCCACCTTTTGTTTTTAAATCAAGGTGAAATTCATGTAACATAAGTTTTTGGTTTAAAGTGAACATGTTAGTGGCTTTCAGTACATCCACAACACTGTGCAACCTCCACCTCCATCTGTCTCAAAAACTCTTTCATCACCTGAGACAGAAACTTGGTCCTCATTAAGCAGTAACTCCTGATTTCCATCCCACCCCCCACCCCTGGTAACCTCTATGCTACTTTCTATCTCTATGAATTTGCCCATTCTGGATACCTCTTATAAGTGGAGTTATACAATAGATGTCCTTTTGTGTCTGGGTCATTTCACTTAACATGTTTACAAGGTGCATCTGGGTTAGAACATATATCAGAGCTTCATTATTTTTATGACTGAATACTATTCCACTGTGTGTGGACACCACATTTTGTTGATGGACATTTGGGCTATTTCCACCCTTTTGCCGTTTTGAATAGTGCTGCTAAAAACATGAGTGTACGTGTGCAAGTACCTGTTTTCAGTTCTCTTGAATGTATACCTGGGAGGGAAATTGGTATAAATCATTCTATCAACTTTTTGAAGAACCACCAAGCCATTTTCCTAGAAGTTTACTTTTGGCAACTCATTCTGTTGCTTTGTGCATTTCTATTTCCTTAGATCCTCTTAACAATTTGCTATAAACATTTTCAAAGATATCCAAGAGTTGGGAGTTGAGAGTACAACAAACCCACGTGCCCCACACTCGTCTTCAATAGCCATTGACTTCCTGCCACACCTGTTTCACCTGTGTTCCCATCCACTGCCCCACTTTTTAATTTTTACTGGAGTATTTTAAAGCAAATAGCAGACATCATATAATACCCCCCCAAAACTTAAGTATAGAACTTAAATGGAGAGCTGCATCTTCTTACATAATCACCATAACTAAATTTACACTAATTCCCTAATATCAATTGATACATAGTCTATACTTACATTTCCACAGTAATCTTAAAATACTGTCTTACCTTTGATTTGTTTGAATCAGGATCCAAATAAGGTTTATTGTACCTGATTGGTTTATATCTGAAGTGTCCATTAAGTTAGTTTAGTCTCTTTCCCTTTTATCTATGCTATTGACTTGCAAAAGAAACCAGATCAGGTGTTTAATAGAACGTCCCCTATTCAGAAACTGACTAATTTCTTCCTTGTGGTATTGTTTATGTACTCTTTTAAAGTAAACATTTTATCCTTGCAATAGAGATATAGTCAGTTCCTGTAGCTGCCACTCTCCAGCTTTAATACCAACCATAAGAACCAGCTGAGATACTTTTTTAAAGATGCAGCTTCCCAGCTCTTGTGCTCCTGACTCCCTGCCCCCCACCCCAGAGAGTCTGATTGAGGTGGTCTAATTTGCAACCCAGAAGTCTGCATCTTTAGCCAGCTCTTCAGGTGGTTTGGAGGCAGGTGGTCCCTAACTACAAGGTGGAAGCACCACTCTTGTGGTGGTGGTTTTATTAGATCACGTTTTCTCCGTGACTAGAGACACATCTCCATCTGCTGAAGGAATCCCAAAGGCATCATAGAGGCCTAGTAGAGAAGATGAAAACAGATTTTGTCCTTTTCACCATTTGGTCAAGTTTGGCCACCTCAGCCAGGGCCCATCCTGATGATGTGTTAAGCAATCAGGGTCCTTCCAACTCTGGGATGAAGAACTTCTTTGGAAGGAAGTTGCTATGCACAGCCCATACTTAAGGTGTAAGGAGTCAAGCTCCACCTGCCTGAGAGTACAGATCTTTGTGAATTATTTGGAATTCTGCACAGATTTGTCTCTTCTCCTTAATTTATTATTAATTAATTAATGTATTTATTTATTCAATCATTTATATGTATTAGGACAAGACTCATGAATACTTATGTTATACCTTGGGTTATAATCCAATACTACTTTATTTTGTTGCTAAATTGCTCTAGTTTTGGCCATTGGGAGATCTTTCAGTTGGCTGCTATATTGTATTCCTTTAATATACCCCCATTTTTTGGTTTGTTGCTGTTGTTGTTGTTGTTCTGGTGCTTTTTGTTCATTTTAGGGTTTTTTTGTTGTTGCTGCTGCTGTTGTTGGTTTGTTTGGTGATTCTTTGTTTGGTTTGGCTTGGTTTGATCACTTCTTTACTTCCTGGTGCTACAAGATGCTCCAGGCTTATCTTGTATATTTCCTGCCCCAGTCCCAGAATCAGCCATTTCTCTAAGAAGCCCTGTTTCTTTTTAATAGACAATGGTACTCAAAACTGAGATCTGGGTGTTAGGTGTGCTTGTTACTATTAGAATGTCATAGCTTTTAGACCCTCTCAGCTGAGAGTATGTGTATATACTGAAGCATGCATTTACACATTTATATACATGTTCCTATATGTAGCCCTCTGTATCTTTATTGAACGAACCATAAGTCCATATTGATGTCTCCAACTCTGAACTATTACCACGGGTGTTATTCTAGCCTTCTCCCTTTGCTTATCTGTAAATCCCCACTCCCACAGTGAAAAACCTGATTCCCACCATGTGCTGCCCATTACTTAGTTGTTCAGTTCCTGTATATACGTGTAGCATATCAGAATTATTAACCTGTACCCCTGTGGGAAGCAACATTACTGGTTGGAGTACAGTCCTTTTGTACAGTTCCTTTTTCCTATAGTCTTACAGACTCCACTCATTTCCAAAGTTAGTTAGGTCAGCACTGTATTCTTCCACCTCCTTCAATACGATTGTTTCATACATTTGGGATACATTCAAAGTCTTTTGCCATATTTTGCATCACATCCTGACCTCTGGAATGATTTTTGAATTTGCCTACATTAAGGTTTATTCTTTGTGCTATATCCTTCCACGGGTTTTGACAAATGCTCAGTGTCTTACATTCACCCTTAGAATATCATACAGAATAGTTTCACTGCCCTAAACGATCCCTGTGCTTCACCTTCATCCAGCACTCTTGCTCATTTCTTGAATCCCTGGGAACCATTGATCTGTTTATCATCTCTACAGTTTTGTCTTTTCTAGAATGTCATGTAGTTGGAATCATACAGTCTACAGCCTTCTCAGACTGGCCTCTTTCACTTAGCACTATGCATTTAGTGTCCATCCATGTATTTTTGTGGCTTTGAGAGCTCATTTCTTTTTATCACTGAGTACTCTTTCATATGGCTATACCATAGTTTGTTTATTTAGTCACCTATTAAAGAACATTTTGGTTGCTTCTAGATTTTGGCAGGTATGTGTACAGGTGCTATAAACATTTGCATGCAGGTTTTTGTGTGGATTTAAGTTTTCAACTCATTTGGGTAAGTACCACGCTGTGTGACTGCTGCATGGCATGTCAAGAGTATGTGTAGTTTTTTAAGAAATTGCCAAACTGTTTTCTACAGTGGCTGTACCATTTTGCATTCAGCAGCAATGAAAGAGCTACTATTCCATATCCTTGCCAGCAGTTGCTATTATCAGTGTTTCTGGATTTTAGCCATTCTAATAGTTGTATAGTGGTATCTAGTTACTGTTTTAATATGTTTCTTTTAAAGAGAAACAATACAAAATTGCGTCCTGTTTCATAAAGCGTGCAATAACTCGTGAGCTCTGGAAACTGAATCAATATGAATGTGACCCCCCCACAGGGTCCGCCTCTCTTCTAGCCTCACAGCCCCAAGCAACACAAAGAGAGGGGAACCCTTATAACTAAGGAAAACTTATTGTTGGAATGGTCTGGAAAGTGGCACACATTTAAGATAAAAATGTCTGGAGACATTTTATTAGCAAAAATCAGAGTAACCAGTGGTAGAAAATAGTTTTATATCACAGATCACACCACTCTCACAAAAGCCCCATAATGGCTCCTTTAGCCTGTCTAGATGGCAGTTTCCATCCTAAGTGTCTTATGCTGTGACAAACAACAAATCATGAAAGATATTGGAAAATGCTGAACCACTCTGCAGTCAGCTGGTGTTCTTTTAGCCCTACACGGTTTTCTCCAGAGTGTGCACACTTTGAGCAATTATGGTATAAATCATTCTATCATCTGCACACTGAGTGAAAAATGTAAAAATCGGAAAAGAAAACACTTAGAATGCAAAGTGCCAAAACACTAAACGTCATCAATCAAAATCCGTATATCCAAATGAGGAAGTTCAGTAGACGTTCTCCTAGCAAGCCACCACGTAACTCACAACTCTGACTAGCTCTCCCTCCTCTGTAAGCCACACACCTGCTGAGGACCAGGAAATAGCTCTGGAAGCTGCTTAACACAATGCCTGGACTTCTGCTCCCAATAGATGGGTCAGTCGTGTGTCCCCCAATTGGCATTTTACTTATAACTATGTAATTTATTTAAGTTGTATTATGGATGTGAAACATGAGTTTGAAAAGGAGACATCATCATAATTTCAATATTAGCTAAGTTGAATGCTTTGTAAAGGTGAATTGCTAACAAAAATACCTATAAAAGGAAAAAAATGTGCAAGGGTAGAAGGATCTTGTGCCCAGATTTCTTGGCAAATGAGCACATTCTCACCCCTCTTTAGAGAAACAGAAATTGGGAATTGAAGGCGTTGCTTATGGATGTGGTTTGCACAAGAAAGATGACTCAACTCCAGACAGTAGACCCATACTCAAAGAAACACTCAGATGTGACAGGTAAAGATTGTCAAATGAATGAATATTTATGTATTTTAAAGACATTTTTTATTTCCCAAATTTAACCATATATTTCAATTAGCCCGCCAATTTAACCAAGTATTAGAGAGTATTGCTGCTATAATGGTACCCTAAATAAATCACATTAAACACCCAACAGTCTATGTTCTGATTCAGCCACACTTTAAGATGCCCATGACTTCCTTATCTGATAAAATGACGAATCACCTGGGCCTGCCACAACATTGATCTCCTCAATCTTGAGGAGCACAGGGGAGGCCTGGGAAAGCTGACCTGGCTTCTCAGCATACCTCGTGTGCTGTACTAATATTTTCATTTTGTCTGTTTTTGTCCTTTTTGCACATGTTGCCGTAAAATAGGTCAGAAAGCACTGGAAAGGTGCTCATTTAAAATCTGACTGACAAAGCTAGCTACCTAATTTTCATTCTCATTCCATATTGAAATAAATACCAGGCAATAGATCGGTTATATGTATTAGTGTGGACATCACATTCCTTATTTTGGGCATTGAATAAATACATAGTCAGTGTTCTTTTCTGAGTCTTTAGAACTAGCAACTATGTCCACTGGTTTGGGAATTTTATTTTTTTGTTTGTGTGTCCTAATAGTGGAAATGTAGGCATTGTAATGTATAGTTGTGTAATGAATTATTTGGAGTAGCTTAACAAAACCACATTTATTATTATACAGCCATAGCATTTATTGCCTAGCAACTACTGTTTCTTTCTTAGTTTGTGAAATCATTGCCCCATCAGAAATTACACAGCCAAATAATTTTACTTAATAAACACTAATCTTACAATTCACCTTCTGTGAATGAATGCAATATTTGAGCTTTAAAAAATTTTTGGATAACTATCAAATTACCAATGGAGATTTGCTTTGAATTACCTGATTCACTTTTCTGAGCAGACCACTTCTTTTGATAAATTCTTAAAGTTAATCAGATTCTCTAAAATAAGTTTTCTTAAACATCAGTGTTTGAATTTTATAGTTATCAAAGAATAATACCTATGTTGGCATTTGCCATTACTGTGCAACTATGGATTTTTGAAAGGCAAATGATCTGTGAGGTTGTTTAATTCATTTAAGATTAATTCTCCCACCTTCTTCTAAAAGGATCTGAGTTTCTTGGGTCTTTGTGTCTTCCCATTATCACAATCTCTGGCATTGACCAAATAATGAATTTGCTTTTTCTATTCATCATTAGCTTTTTCCTAAGAGGCTTCAGTGTTTCTCAAGAGCAAATTTCTGATGTCATGAGTCACAAAACATTAACTAAGAAAAAAAGAGGCCATAAGTTCTGCTCATTCCATGAGGAAAGCACCAGGGGAGTGAGATCGAGGCTCTGTCATTCATGACGACAGACTAGACCTGTCGTCCTCACAACTGTCAGCCACTTCCCGTCTCCCTTTGCTATGACTTACTATAATCAGTCATCTTATTGTCAGAAACGATTAGAGAGGAAAAAAATATATAGAGGAGAGAAAGGAAAATATTTCAATTTACTGTTTAATTTCAACACTTGATATTTTTTTTCAAAGAATTTGAAATACCACACAGTAGGACTAGAAGAAGATATCTGAATAAGTTTAAATCTCTGCCACTAACTAGAATCAACACATAAAACCACATCCAGAAGACATGTATTGTTCTTACTCAAAAGAAAGGGAAAGGAAATCAACATATGCTTTTTGGGGGGTTAGGCACAGTAGTAGGCACTTTACAGGAGTCATCTCATTGAAGACAATTAACAGTCTTTAAAGTTATCAAAATTTGGAAATAATTCATTAATCCACACAGTGTTGAGACAGAACTTGCTAATAATGGTACAAAGATAAATTACAGATGGTTGTATTTTCTTTAGGGAAATCCTTAGGTATGGTTGATAAAGCTCAGAGAAGAAAAGTAGAAGAGGAAAGTTGAACTCCATAATGAAACAGTACTATTTACAAACACCAACTTTTAAAATGTCCCATATACAAGGGTAATTCAAAAAAACTTTCTGGAAAAATGGAGTTTAAAAGATAATACAAATCTTTCCGTGAACTTTTTGAAGACCTCTCATAATCATTTCATGTGCATGCTGAACAACAAAACTGTCTGAAGCCAACTGCACCACCTAGTGGTCAGTACAGGAAGTCATTTGTTTAACAACTGGTCTTCCCTATTAAAATTTCCCTCCCTCTAAGGAAGGGTTCCTGCTCTGCTCCTGACATATCCATCCTTCCTCCTTCTTTCCCTCCAAACATTTAATGATATCTGTTATGTGCTAAGCTCTGCTAAGTACTAGGGATAGGGAAGTGAAAGAGACAGTCTCATCCGCAAATAGGAAAGAAAGCCATGTAAACAATACCATTTTGAGGGTTAAAGAAAATGTTCTGTGCTAGAAAAACAATGGTTTTACTTGTTTTGCATAATAATCATTTGTATATATATTTGAAATAAACAACATTGCCCATAATTCTAGAGTCATGAAGATTGAAAGGTAGCCAGCCTCAAGAAAACTTCATGGAGATAACAGATTTAAAAAAAGGGGGCGGGGGGAAGAAATAGCATTATCCAAGTGCGTTATCCCTAGAATATAAATGTTCTCTGCCAGAATGTACTTCTTTGTTGCTTTTTCTGTGGATACCTTCTTCTCCTATTCACTTTATCTTGTCTCTTTCTTCTTTGGATGTTGTAGCATCCTATACAGAAATATGGAAGAAAAAAAAAAAAAGACTTAAACGTTCTCTCACATAACAGTCTGTAGATAGGCTGGTACAGTGACCCCCTGGTGGCTTCCGAATCTCAGATGTTTCTGGGCTTTCTGCACCAACATTCTTAGTGTGTGGTGGTTGTATCCTCTCGGTGGTAAGATGGCTCTCTAATCTCCAGCCTCACATTTGTGTTTCAGGTGGGAAAAAAGAGGACAACGGTCAAAAGCACTTCCAGCTGAGTTGGCTCCTTTTGAAGAACTTTTCCAGAACCCCTGCTATATGACTTCCACGGGCCAGAGACCTATCACCTGCGTACCCGTCATTGCAAGGCAGCCAGGGAAATGTAGTGTTTTGAAGGTAGGCACATTGCCACCAGGACAAAATTGGTGTTCTGTGAGTAAGCGATAGAGGGAAACGTGGATATGTGCAGGCAGCTAGCGGTGAGTGCCGAGATGGCGTCCACCTCAGGCCACGTGGGCCATCCCGACAGTTCTCTGCTTCCTGTGTTTTTCCTTCATGGGGGTGTGTCCTTGTCAATCTGCACCATATCTTTCATCCCTGTTTCATCCCATTGCTCAGGGCTGCCTTCAGGGCAGGGCCCTGCAATGAGAATTTCCTAGGGCACTTAAAAAACCCCACGGGCAGGTCTCATCCCAGCCCATCCACATCTGGATCTCAAGCACACAGGCTCTCAAACTGGGCTGCACATTAGATTCACCTGAGAAGTTTGAAGAACTACTGATACCTGACTGCCACCTCCGGAGAAAATAATGTAATTGCTCTGGGGCTCAGCCTGGGCATTGGGAGTTTTATTTTAATTTTTAGTTATTTATTTTTTGGCAACTAGCCAGTGTGGGGGTCCAAACGCGTGACCCCTTGTGTGCAACGCCGTGCTCTAACCAACTGAGTTAACTGGCCAGCCCTCTGGCATTGGGAATTTTAAAAGCTCCTGGGGTGATCCTAATATATAGCGAAGTCTGAGGACCACCGTGCTAGGAGTAGGACCAGCCATCAATAGTTTTTAATGCTCCTCAGGAGATTCCGATGCTCAGCCGAGGCTGAGAACTACCCTGTTAAAGCATCTTCCTTTCTAGCAGAAAGCTCATTGCTGTGGGGTTGGGAGCAGCTGTGGGCTTCCCTGCCTACTCTTAACAGTGGAAATTTTGGACTCCACACCACTTGGGCCTGTAGATAGACCACAGAGGAAGCTGTTCGAAGAGGAAGATTAAGAAAAGGGAATAATTTAATCTCTATAGGCTTGAAAAAATCGACATATAGATTTGTGAAGGTCTTTGTAAGGGATTGTCCAGCCCTCGACATTTTTACACCATCCATCCCTTCTCTGTGTGAGGGCCTTCTCTACAGCTGGTCAGACTTTCACCTTTAATTGTGGGGAGAGGAGGTCAAGGGTGCTGTCAGCAGGGTGAGGGAGTAGTCTTTCCAAGTTTAATGGCTTTTCTCCCTGGGGACGACCTATGAATTGTTCAGACTCTTACTGGGGATTTCGTTTTCAATGAATTCTTGTCTGTGGTCATACTATCCTGCTAATTCTGGAAGGGTGAAAGAGTGTTGTACTCACCATCTTTGAATCCGAAAAGAGGTCAGAACAAATATGAGATTTTTTTTCACTCATTTATAATTAATAACAATTAATAATTTAATATTATTGCTTTTGAGATGGATGATTTCACCTATGGCAGAATATATCATTTTAGAGGACTTGTTAGTGATTTAAAATGCTTTTAAGACATTCCCAGAGCTTGACCATCAGCCCAAAAACTTGTCTTAGTGATTGGTAAGCTAAGTAGAGTCAGTTCTATGGTAAAGTGGAAAGAGATAAGACTAGAGACTCACTGAGAATTACTGTGAAGGGGAGTTTTGAAATTGGAAACATAGATCTGGCTGTCAAAGTCAAGATAAAACTAAACATAAGGAGGGAGTTTCCTGGACAATTCCAAAATGTCACCCTAACACACTCTATATGAAGGTTGGCTCTTCTTGGAATTCAGCCAAAGGTTTTAGAAACCTTTAGGATGTCAGAAGGAGTTTGCTATAATAATAGGTACCATGAATTAAGCACCACCTTTGTACCAGGTGCTGTTCCAGGCCCTTTCTGCACATTATCTTATTTAATCCTTAACAACAGCCTATTTTACAGAAAAACAATTGAGATACAGACTTGACTGAGGTCACATAGCTAGTAAGGCACAGAGATGAGATTTGAAACCAAGTCTCACATTTAGGAATTCCTTTAATTGCCTTATTTGAAGAAAAAAGAGGAGGAGGTGGAGGAGGAAGACAGACAAGAAGTCTGAGAAAGTGTTGCAGAAATGCACAACCATCTGTACCTGTTTTCTCAAAATATTTTAATCTTGTGAGTCCATTTCCACATTTATTTCTATACACGGGATAATCTCATCAGCAGCTGTGGTAAGACGGGAGAGTCCTGACTGTCCCTCATACGTGTGAAATGAATGAACGAATGAACGTGGTTGGTGCCCAGTTCCCTCAGCTGCAGGTGACAGCGAGTGGACCACAGCCCTCGTGTTCGACCCTGGGGAGCAGTAGTGGCACGTGGTGCAAAAGGGTGTGCGTGCGGTCTTCACAGCAGTGACTAACTTGATAGCACCTGTAAGCACGGAGTTGTTCTTTTTAAGAAAATTAACTTCCATTTGCATTGTGGAGGAGCCTCCTGTCTTTACTGGAACGAGCAGTGGCAGCTAAGATTTGGAAGAGTGATCAAAGTGACTTCCTCGTCCGTTCCGTGGTGCCTGCCTTCTGACTCTCTTTCAACTCACGTTCAATAGGATCTTATTTAGTGCCTTATCTGGGCATTGTGCACATCCTAATCATAATTTCCAAACCAGAAATTTATCCTAAGTTTATTGCTATGAAAAAATCTTAAAGCTAAAGTTGATGATATGAATCGCTGTTGGCTACTGTTTGCTGATAACATAACATCTAAGCTCCTCAGTTTAGTGTAAAAAGTTTTCTCTCTATGCTGCCAACCTGCTTTGCCAAACTGATGCTTGCCAGTCATCTCCATGGCAACCCCTTCCAGCTCTTCTGAGATTTTCATTATTTTCTGGGTCATGCTTGTTCAACTAATGTATCTATGCCTTTGCGTGTAATGTGTCTTCTGCTTGGAATACCTTTTTCTCTTATCCATGTGGTGTGCTCCTACTCATCTTCAAAACCCTGCTCGCATCTCCAAAGTGAGTCACACTTCTGTTTTTAAACCTCTGTTCACACCTCTATGACAATACAGCACTTCCTGTTGGGACGTCTCCCCCAGTAGCATCTGAAATCCTCAGGGTCTGGGACGATGTGTTATATATCTTTGTCTCTGTCATGCCTGCCTGTTGTAGGTATGTAACAGAAATTTTGCTGAACAAATTAATAAAATTACACAAAATTGAAACTGTGTCAGTCAACCTGGGGCAGGGGGTTAATAGATGTAAGGAGTGTTCTATAAGGGGTGAGAGAGGTGTTGGAAAAAATGTCACACATAACTATGTACATTTTAATATGTTTAGAGATGGCAAACATGAAGGAAATAAGCAGGGGCTTTAAACGTGTTTACAATTAATATATTGCCCAGCACTTATAACAAAATTCAAGGTGGAGATGTGATGTCCATTGACTCTCAATGATTTCCGGAGGCCTCATGGACAATGTAAATTTGGAACCTGTGCTGGAGAGATGGGAAGGAAGGATCTCTTTAGTCCATGAGAAAACGGGCCCAGAAAGTCATTCCCAATGAGGAAAAAGAGCGTGAATCTGCATGTGGTGGGCTGAGGGCTCAGCACCCGACGGGCCCTCAGGAAATGTCTGCTGTTGGCGGTGTTTGCAGTATCCATCAGACGTCTGCCAACTACTCCGATGTTTCAGTAACTGAGAGCAAACTCAAGATGCCAAAGAAGGATGAGAATTAGCAGCCTCATGATGCAAAGCACAACTTCCCTGGAAAACTGTGCATGACGCGACCAACACATCCTAAACCCCAACCTAAAACCTAAACCTCAACAGCCTTGCTGATCCCTAAGTCTAAAAGACGGAGGCTGCTTCCTGCCTCCTGGGGAGCTGAGTCTGCTGCAAAGATGCTCAGTCAGCACAGAAGGTCACAGTCGCCTAATGGGTCCCATGAGTGGCTCAACAGAGAGAGCCTGAGCATGGAGAAGAGAACTGTGGGCTCCTGAGGCTGCTTTGAGAAGATAGAGCCTGCGCCCTGCACCAGAGTGACAGCCACAGGGGCTCGGAGGAGGAGCAGGCTCACTGCTACCCTCACCATTCTGTGGGGAGGACTTGGGGGACAGAGGGGCAGGGAGATGGCTTCCTTACCAGGCTGGAACCAAAACGGCTCCACCCACTCATGCCACAGGCTCCCCTGTCAGGTAAATGGCTCTTCTTCTGTTTTGAAGGGATCAGCAAGGTGTCCAAAGAGGGGCACCCAGCGTTCACCCCACACTGCCATCTGCACGGCCACTGGGTTAAGTCCCTGCTGCTCTGCAGAAATGTGGGTGGGAGGTGGGCCGGGAGTCATCAGTTCTGCAAAAGACATGCTGAGCAGAAGGTGTGCTTGGGTGCTTGGCACGGCTGCCCGGGAGGGGCAAAGGCTGGCCAAGAAAGGGGAAGGGACCGGGGCTGTGCATGGTGACCGAGCTAGGGTGGCATGGGCAGGCACACGCAAGAGAAGTCTCTGGAGGAGGGAGGACCTGTCAGGGGATTGGGGTGAGTCATGGTCACCATCAAGGCCGGTTGCATCACATCTGGAAGTAACTGTGAGCGTTGGGGCCAGTTCCCCCCTTTGTCCAAATTTGTGACCCCACGTAACCTCATCATGGGCACGCCAATATTAGCAGAATCGCAGCATGTAAGAGCCCAAAGCAACCAACTCTTCCAACCCTCTTATTTTACAGATAAAAAAACAGAGACCAAGAGGGATCTGATGTCAGCCTTACAGTTTGATTACACCCTCCAAAAACATCATAAATCTCCACCATTGTTCTGCGGTGACACTCAAAAGACTATCCCTGTCATTTTCAAAGGGTGTCAGGTTTCCTATGTGGAACAAAAGCCTTTGATTTACAAGCACCCCTCTTCACCATGCAGTCTCTTTTGGTTCATTTTCGGCTCATGGTTGGCTGCTGAAAATTTAAGACCCCCGTGGTGTGCAGTTGCTGTTCTGCTCTAGTCGATGGAAGTAGGATGTGCTAAGTTGGATATCTTCAAGCAGCTGTAGGAGCCAGAAAAGCCAACATCCTTCTTTCATTCCCTTTAAAGGCTGCCTGTGGAAAAGATAGCACAGGCCCAGCTCCGGGTACACGCGGAGAATTAGCAGGGGGGTCTGGCAGGAAGGGCTAGCAGGAAGGGAGCTAGAAGAAATGACGCGTGGCCTACGGACACAGTCTGTTTGTTTCTTCTGGAGCCCTTTGTCACAATGATGTGGAACCAGGCTTATGAGGGAGGACCCAGTCAGGAAAGGCCATCGCGGCTGACTTTCATCCTCCTTCCCCTGTGTGGCTTCATCCACAGCCTTGCCACCTCCAGAGGGCATCCATTCCACAGACTGGCACCATCAACACTCAGACGCTTCAGAAGTCCTCGTGTTTTTAGTCTTGCTCCTACTTCTCTACAGGGACGCCACCCTTAGCCAAATGTCGTGTGGTGTGGGGTTTTATTTTCCTGTTAAATGAGTTGCTCTTCCTTAGAAGCCTCCCGCCCCCATGGGCCACTGGGAGGAGGGAAGGGAGTAAGAGAGAAAGGGATGAGAAAGTAGCTTAATTCCCTACCAGGTCTGAAGGCCAGAAGTCTGCAGTCGAGGTGTTGCGCTCCCTCTGAAGTCTCTAGGGGAGGATCCTTCCATATCTCTTCCAGCTTCTGGTGGCTCTAGGTTAGGTTCTTTGACTTGGGGCTGAAGAAGTCCAGTCCCTGCCCCTGTCTTCTTCACATGAGCTTCTTCACCGAGTCTGAACCTATCCAACCTCCCTCTGCCTTTCTCTTATAAAGGACGCCTGTCATTGGATTTAGGGCCCACCTGAAATCTAGAATGATATTATATCGAGACCCTTAACTTGCTTATGTCTGCAAAAATCCTTATTCTAACTAAGATCACATTTGCAGGTTCTGGCAGTTAGGACTTGGACATATGCTTTTGGGGGCAGTTAGTCACCACTGCTCATGGCAACATTTCGGCCAAGGTGGTGGTGATAAGCTGAAGGCTCTTTGGAGCAATATCGGCTAAATCCTGTTCTGTATTTCTCTGTCCTCTGGGCTCCAAGCCTGCCCCAACCTAGGTCCAGGAACCCGGGAACCAAGTCTCATCTCTCCCCTTTCCCTTCTCCCCAATCTTTCCCCACCTCTCCCCCTCCCTCCCCACCCCTCCCCCTCCCTCCCCACCCCTCCCCCTCCCTCCCCACCTCTCCCCTCCCTCCCCAAGCTAAAAATACTCTTTTAAGCACATGAACCTGCAGAAGTTAAACACTTTGTGCAAGGTTATACAACAAGTTAGCAGAGGTAGGGCTGGAGCTCAGAGTTCCCGATTCCTACTCCAATGTCCTTTCTGAAGGAGTTATTCTAAAGTCATATTGCTGTGGGTACAAAGCATGAGGGGGTAGAGCTTTTGAATGAGAACATGAACCTTCCTGCATTCCTGGCAGCCTTTCCAGGTTGTTTCCAAAGAAACTTATCAGCCTGTCAACATTGTCACCAGCCCCTCTTACCTTCCCAGTGTCAGAGGCACGACACAGTGCAGACAAATGTGCTTCTCACAACCTCCCCAGCCAGTAGCTATGGAGGCAATTTTTCATGTCTCATGTCCAAAGCGTGTGATGGCAGCGACTTCCAGGCAGCTGAGCCACGGCACTAGCTCTGTGAACTACGCTGTCAATTTTTATTTTAATCCTCCTTTATTCACAGTTTGATTTCATTTAGGACTGGCCTCACTTCCTGTTCAAATGCCAGGCCCGCGGCCCCACACTAACTGGCAGAACTATCTAGTCAGCACTGCAAAGAGGGAACTCTGGCCCTAGACTTGCAGAGAGTCTGGCTTCTGCGTTAACTCCACCTTCCTGAGCAGCTCCCAGCCCCACGGCAACAGTCAAGAGAGGGACGAGGAATTCCGTCTTCACTTTCTGTTTCTTGGAACAACACTGGCTTGGAAATAGTTTTTTTCTTTCTCACATCCAGTTTGTGCTCTCATGTTGTTGAGGAGTAGGAATAAATAGGCCACGTCGCAGATCCCTGAAATGAGAGCCCGCTTGAAAAGATTTAAAAGGTAGGTTAATAAAGTCTTTGAATGTGGACTTTGGGTGCTTATCAAGTCAGAAAAACGCATTCTTTGGTAAAGGATTCATCTCAGGTCAAACGTGAAGGCTCAAAGCGGATCTTTTCAGCAAACACTACATGGAAGTGCGGAACAGAAAACAGAAGTGAGTCAACCAAAGCTCCTTCTCAGTCATTCACAGCTCAGCACCCCAGGGTGACGGGGCAGAGGGAGCAGCCCCAGCAGGGAGGGGCAAGAGAGCACCTTTCTCTCTGGCTGCCTCGAGGGATGACCCTGAAAGCCATGGCTGTTGTGTTGCCTGCATTCTCTGATTTCCTTGATGTAAACCCATTCTAAATGTCAGCCTCTCTGTAAAGCTCATTTCCAGTTGTTTTGCTGTTGTTGTTGGCTTTTGTTTGGGGGGAAGATTAGAGTCTCCCCAAAAGCAGATGCAAAGCTGAGGTCAAATTTGAGCTGACTTGGAAGCCCTGAGCTCAGGAATAGCCGGGAGATGAAGTGAGTTGAGGCACGGCCCGGCAGCCAGTGCAGAGGCTGGAACTACACCAGGAGGAAGCGTGGTCCAGGCCGAGGGGCAAAAGCGAGAAGGGTGTTCAGGTCATCTCAGCTTTCCAGCAGGGGCTCAGCCTGCTCCAGCTAAGCATCTACGAAAATTTAAACCAGGTAGGCCCTCTAAAAGGAGGACATGCAGATTCTTGAAGTTCCCACCCTTTTCAAGCTCAAAAACTATCTTTTCCTAAAGCCGTTCTACATATTCTAAATGAGCAGCTCCTTCTTTCGTACACCCACAGACAGGACTGAGTCTCTCTTTTGAGGCATATGGAAATAATGAAGTTGAGGCAAATTGAGAAATGTGCAAAAGTTCACAGAGCTAGTAAGATTCAAAGCCAGGACTCAAAACCAATAATTCTGACTCCATGGTGTCTTTTCTCTATTTGGGGGAAGATAAATATTTTAGGTGCATAGACTTTGAGTTGGCAATATGGCACCCGCTTGAGATTCACAGTGGGGAGGAGAAGAGTGGGTCAAGAGGTAGAGAAAAGGGCTGGCCGGTTAGCTCAGTTGGTTAGAACAGTGTTAGAACAGCAAGGTCAAGGGTTTGGATCCCTGCACCAGCCAGCCACCAAAAAGTAAAAAGTAGAGAAAAGTCTAGGCTAGAAATGTCAATTTGGGAGTCATTTTGGTTGAAAGTTATGGGGTGCTGAGCAAGTTCAGGGAGAGACTATCGAGCGAAGCACAGACACCTGACGACAAACCTGGGGGAATCCCTCAATTTAGGGACCAAAGGACAAAATGTGGGCAGGCAAAGGAGATAGAGGGAGCAGCCAGAGAGGAAGGAAGAGAACCAGGAAAGGTTGGTGCCATAGAAACTAAGAGTTATAAGAAGGAGGCACTGGTCAAGAGGATTTCATTGCAATTAACAGTTTATAGAGAATAAGATCCAAGAAGAGTCTGAGTTAAAGAAGCAATTGACCTTGGAGGTCATCAGTCTAGTCCTCTTTCCCGAGTTCTATACTTGCATATTGAAGTGTTTACTTGACTTCACAAAGGTACCTCAAATCATATATTCTGATGTCCTGAACTTACATCATCTTCCTTTCACAGCACTCCCCAAACATGATGCTCTTCCGTGGCTCCTATTTCAGTGAATGTTTCTACCGTCTATTCTGTTATCCAGGAGTAGCCCTTGGCAATGTCCTCTTCCTCACCTACCATATCCAACATCTTCCTAGCTGCAGGGGAGGCTGGGAAATTGGCTGGCATTGGCTTGGACCAGGGCTTGGTTAATGTTTTCTGTTAAAGGCCAGATAGCAAATATTTTAGGCTTTGCAGGCCATATCATCTCTGTTGCAACTACTCAAACCTGCCCTTGGAGTGTGAAAGCACCCATGGAGAATAAGTATATGAATGGGCATGACTGTGTTCCAATGAAATTTTGTTTACAAAACCAGGTGGTGGGCTGGATTTGACCCAAGTGTAGTTTGCCAACCCCTGGTTTTCACAAAACATGGCCCATTTCTAAGACCTGGGCATATCATGGCTCCAAAGCAAGGCATGGTTCTGTAAGCAAGAAGCAAGAGGAATGGCTACTGGTGGGGCACTAGCAGAGTCTGCCACACCTGGTCAGTGGGATTTACTTCTCGGGTAAAAACTGCCCCTTCCCATGACTAACAGTTATAAACTATTGGAGGTGTTGGTTGAACTATGAAAGCTGTACTCTTGATTTTTAACGAAGAGCACACGCGAGTGGTTGTTTTCTCCCTGGCTATGGCTGGTTAAAGAGTTAGTCACTCTGACCAGTGACTTTGGCAAAGGGCCCCACTAATTCTACAAGTCACCAAATTTTACTGTTTCTGAACTGATGTTCTGGCTTCTGAAACCTGATGGTAAGAAAAGTAGGATTGAACTAGCTGGAGCTGTGAGGTCAGAGCACCTGTGCTGGAGTGTATGTTAACTTGTTTGGAAATATTTATCTGTGCATCCATAGATATGCACTTGATGAGTAACTATATTTGTGCTGCACTTACATGCTTTTTTCCTCTGCCTTTAATGCAATCAGTGCACATTACAGAGGCATGAATATGCAAATGTTGAATAAAGCTTGAATTTTTTAATTAGAAAAGCTAAATCAGGGGAATTATAAGCACCAAATTTAACATTTTAAATATGAAATGAACCATTCTCCTTCATTCCCATTCATCGCCACGGATTTTGTTGATATTCAGCAAGGAACTTGATTATTTTACCCAGGTTTGTTTTTAAAGGAACTGGCTTGGGTTTTGGTGAGATCAGGAGAAGTAGGGGTTGGGGGAGGAGGGTAAGATGGGGAGGAAAACGTCCAAAGAACAACTTTTTTCTTGTCCTGGTTGATGTCGTTGGCACATGAAGTAGCTTATTGGTTGTATTCTTGCAAAGGGTACCGGCATATATACTCAGTTGGGAATTACATTTCCAAAAGGAAGCATTTTCCCCACTCAATTTTCTCTTAATTCAGAAAAATTGCTTTTAAATTGATGTAATACAGCAGCTTATAACGGTTACATTATTGTCCCCCAGGAATAGATGCAGGCTTCTCTCTGCTCCCTTTTCAAACTGGTAAACAGACACTCTCTCTTCAGGCTTGACTCTTTCCAAAGAGGAAAGCGGGTTTCTCTGCTGGCTTGCGATTAAAGAGTCCACACTGCAATCAGTTGATTATTTATTAAACCCTTCCTCATGTGGGATTTAGTACTGTCCATAATTAAATTACAAAGACCCAGGCAAGCCAGGCTCTTTGGAATTTAGAATCTTCCATGGTCTAAGCAGCTGGGTGATCTTGGCCCAGTGGCTGGTCATGATATCAATAGTAATTACACCGTATAATTATGCAGCACTTTATTGAAAGTACTTCTGCCTGTATGTCATTGTTTAATTTGAAACCTACCTCTGCGCCTCCGAGGGAGAATGGTCTAGGCCATCTCTAAGTCCCTTCTGGAGCTACCACCATGAGTTCTATAAGGTGTTTAAGTGGGGGAGAAGGAGAGAGGGCTCGACAAATGGTAACTGCATCAAATTGAACCCTAATTTATATGCTAGTGTGAACAAGTAGTGGGAAATACAGTGCTCAGCAACAAAACAATGCTCGGTACACACTTCCCCATAAGCTGCAGTATCTACAAAGCTTTGCACTTTGGTTTCCTGGACTGGTCTTTATATGGGAAATTCCTCCTGCAGTCTATCATCATCCCAATATTCTACACCAATTACTACCTCATAGCTCAAAGCATGCAATCTGAGTTCCTCCCCAAAGAATATGAAATTCTTCAAAGGCTAAGGCCTTTCCTACTGCAGTGTAGGAAATAAGAAGTGACTAAGTGATCTAAATTTGTGTTAAATTCATAGCTACAGCAATAACTTAATCTGTGTCTCTATATTCTCTTGTCTGATCTGAGATCAGAGAGTGGCAAGATGTTATTTTATGATACCCAGTTTAAACTAAATACTGCTTTTACTTACACCCAAATGAGGACTATATACAAATACATATACATACATTTAAATTTGTAAAATATATATTTTAATTTGGAATAATTTTAGATTTATAGAAAAGTTGCAAAGATAATACAGAGAGTTCCCTTACAACCCTTGCCCAGTTTCCACTAATGTTACTATCTTACATCACCATGGTATATTTGTCAAAGCTAAGAAATCAACATCGGTAACATTACTATTAACTAAATTCCAGATGTTATTTGGATTTCACCAGTTTTAGGAAAATGTTTTTGTCTCAGATATCTGAGTTTGTATAGAGGGGTCAGCTCAGCTATTTCAAACTCTGTGAACCTGAGCTTATGGGATCAATGTTTTTGAATACACAGAATTGCATATCAGTAAAGAATTTTAGGGTCCACGTAGTGCTACTTTTTAAAGGAATCCTCATTTTTACAAATGAGGCAAATAAGCTCTTTGAGGAACCTAAAATCATTCAGGGCCAACACATCTTTACGTGTACTGTGTGCTCCCAAACAACTCTGAATAGTGGTTGCTTTGGTCTTGGCTCTGCTTTTCTTGGTGAGAAAGAATCCTTGCAGGCACAAACCCACACACATACTGCATTGAAACAAAAAGTCCCTTACGTTGTCATGTGCAGAAAGATCCCAATTCTTATGGTCCTTTTAATCTATGAAAGGCGGAATTCTGTGGCCTGAGCCATTGTGGAACAGATAGGAGGAGTTTCTGAAGAGGGTGTGATTGAAGTCTATTTCCACTTTAAATACTACAACAGTGAAGTGAGTCATCCTAAAACTCTTTGGGTTTCCTGGGAGTAGGCATTTTATTTGGGCCATAAGTGTGAATACAGGTTTATCCCAGGCGTGTGTAAGGTGGGGTGATTCTGCATGTCCGCACAGCAAGGAACACAGGACACGTTCTGTCAACATGCATAACCATTAGTCTATCTACAGCTGATGCCTTTGAGTCATCTGGTGGAGAATTAGGCAACCTGAATGCATTCCTCTCAAGCAGTACAGATGGAGACCAGGAAACCAAGCAGGTGCATCGTAGCTAATCAGGCAGAGGCACAGCAGGGTACCTAAAAGCTAGAATTCACATGCCTTCATGAACCTTAATTAAAGAGCTCGGTGCCTTCTTTTGTTTTATCTGTTGCCAGTGTTCGGTCTTCTATTGTGACAATTTTTTTTTTTCTCTTAAGTAACCATCCATTTGCTGTGGTAATGTTATGGGGAGACGAAACAGTCCTATGTCTGTGAAAGGGCAGTGATGGTTGTAGCTGCCCAAGAGTTAAGGAACCGCTGCTCCTGCAGCTGCAAACCAGCGCTTACAAGAGCCAGCCACAAGGGAGGCAGGGGAGAGGGTGGGAGGAATCCAGATAACTCTGAACTCATCTTGCACTGTCTTCTGCAATAGCCAACAAACACCAAAAACCAAATGTCTTTAAGGGAGAGAGAGCTAAATTATTGAACAGGCTCTTAAACTGCAGGCTGTGGAAAATGCATCTGCAGATTTGTGGTTCACACCCCAGTAATAGATACAATGTTGAGAGAAGAAATCTCTCCTAGCAAACTCACGGGGATGGGGACAGACTCTGTTATCAGTCTCTTCCCAATGCACAGAGATGTGAGGCAAAGGTTGCTGGCTGGGCCCAGTGCCTCCCATGGGAGCTGGGAGGGTGGTGGGGGGTGAGGAGATACCAGAGCTCATAAATAACTAGGCTTCCTGTAGTTGAGGGTTTAACCCCACAGCAGTTCAAGAGAAGCCAAGGAAAAACTGGTCCCTGTGGAGAATATATTAAAAACACATTCTCATGCAGAATTTCAGTTTTGCAAGATGAAAAGAGATTTATGGGTGGATGGATAGTGGTGAGGGTTGCACGATAATTTGAATGTACTTAACGCTACTGAACTGTACAAGTAGAAATGGTTAAGATGGTAAATTTTATGTTTTATGTATTTTACCACAATTTTTTTTAAAAAAGGATCTCCATGCAGAGTCTGGATTAAGGGGGTGAATGTGTCACCCTCAGAGTAAGCTGTCTAGTTCTTTGAATAGTCCTTGGCATGTAGTCCTCTACTCCGTAAATGTTGCTTGGGCTTAGTTTGGCAGATGCTTCTAAATGACACAATCTTACATGTGTGGCTGGACAGCAACGGAAAGAGGCATGGTGTCCTAACAATCTGCGCATGAGATTGTTGCGTAGCCTTGGAAAAGGTATCACACTGGGAATCAGAAGCCCTGAATTCTATTCGTAGTTTACATTTTAAATTCAGAAAGTCAATGAATGAGACATTGAACCCCATTGTAGCCAGTTTCTCAGGAAAAAGTGTGCTAATGGGCTGGTCAAACAGCTCTGGGCTGTGCTGCCCTGTCTATCTTCATCATACTTAAATCTAGATAAATTCATATTTCTAGAAGACAGTCTCATGCCCCTCCTTCCATCATCTTCCAAAGCAACAAACTCCAGTTGTGGGGATTAGACCAGACGTGTCCAGATGTGAAGATATTTAGATAGTTTTGGTCGTGGGTCTAAGTATGAGATCAGCTCTGTTTTGAAATCCCCTAATTCAGTGCCCCTACTATGGCTCTTTGGAAGAACAGTGCTCACTCGTACGTCACTAAGGGCATGCAACGACAGTGGCCCAGGCGCCGAGACCTTATTCACTTGTCCTGCAGGGCCTGCCTGATGCAGCTCTCTGCTCCTTTCCCAGGCTCTGGGACTGTGTGTCTTCATATTCTGGATGCAGCCATTGACTTCAGGTCCTCCATGTTACCATGACCCACCTGACCCATCCCTGCACGCTTCTCTGCAGAACACAATCGATCCAAAATGGTAAGGAATGAGTCTTTTTTTTTCTTTTTTCCTTTTTCTTTTTAACATCATCAGTGTGTTTTATTCTTGAGGACATTACACGCTAACTTTCCTAGCGAAGTAGGTCAGTGCATCGGTTTCTGTTTCTGCGGAAAATGTGCACCTTCAAAATTTGGTGACAGTCTCCCCCTCAGACAGGGTCACTGTGGTCCTCCACAATGCAGGCACAAGAAGCAAATTCCTCCAGCATGAAGCTGGCCTGTCTGGGCTCAGATGCAAAAGAGGGAAGCCCTGCGGTCTCAGTGGCAAGTGTCCCTCCATGGCTGCCCTGGGTGCCTGGTGCTCAGCCTGGCATGCATATGCTGGGGGTAAGAATAAAGTTAAAGGGTCATTCACAGGGACTCACATGATCTCACTCGGACACCTCCACGGAGAACAGTAACAGATTGATGTCCTCCAAGCCTTCGAATTCAGACTGCTTTATGACGTCCTTGTCACCTGGGCCTGCAGCACAGGCTCGTGGGTGAACTGCGAGTCAGTTGTCCAAACAATAGTCCTCTGTTATCTGCAGCTGAGACCGAGGCAGGGCCTGCATCTTCTCAAACAGGTCTCTGTCTCTGCTGCAGAAGAACACCTGAGGCTTGACACTGGAAAATCCAGTCTGTGGCCGGCAGCCAAACCTCTTTTCGGGGTCCTTATTTAACAATCCTTTTAAGGCATGGGAGGCTTTAATGGTGAGGAATTGGGGGATCTAGATCAGCTTCTCCAGAATAAACTGAAAAAGGTAATCGTCTGTGGTCATGTCAGGGTTGTCCATGATGATATCCAAGGGAGTTGTGTTTTCATTCTTTCTTTTTGTGGGGGTGGGGGGGGCGGGGGGCATGCAACTGGCCGGTATGGAGATCAAACCCTGGACCTTGGTGATATCAGCTATCAGCATCAAGCTTTAACCAACTGATCTAGCCAGCCAGCCCAAATTTATTTATTTATTTATTTATTTGGCATCTGGCCTATATGGGGATCCGAACCCATGACCCTGGTGTTATAAGGCTGTACTCTAACCAGCTGAGCTGATGATATCCAAGGAAGAGTGCTGGCTGGCACCTCAAACATGAGGACTCCAGTGCCCACCAGTCCACACCGAACCTGTGCTCCTCTCCCTGCAGGATTTCCTGAGCGCTGCAATTCAGAGTTCCACAGAAAGTGCTCATTGTGTCCCTAGGGCCCAGGCCTTCCCTGCACATGTCGGTCAGCTTGATATGTCTGTCGGTGTCGAGGAGGATGTTGCCCAGCTTCAGGTCCTGGTAGAAAATCCCTCTCTCGTGTAAGAAGTTGAGAGCGCTACAGATCTCAGCTGCAGAGAATCTGGCTGGCTCCTCCAGCTCTGCATCTAAAACATGAAGATCCCCCCGCCCGCAGCCCCCACCCCCTCCCCTGCTGTTATGTACTCTGTGACCAGGAGCAGCCTACCCGTCGGGAAGCAGGAGTGTAAACTGACCGGGAAGGGGTTGCTGGATGCCTGCTCAAACCCAGCGCTTCTGTCTGCACCTAGTCCCTGTCTCGGTCATTGTGGACCAGCTCCTTCTTCACCACTTCCATGGGGTAGATCTGATCATTCCTCCTTAACCGCACCAAGAGGACCTCCTGTGCCCAATGACTCTGATTAGGTCAAAGTCCTGCAGCCCAAGCCCCTGAGAGATGTTGATGCCATCCATGCTATCGACAACCAGCTTAAGCGCCTCAGAATCATCTTTAATGTTGTCATGTTTCCAGGTTGAAGAAATGTAAGCCATCCCATCGGTCTCCTTGGAAGAAAGTCCATATGGTCATTCTTGTCATGTACTGGAAGTTCTTGGGAAGGCCTGACAGAGTCCATATGCCTTCTGCAGCTCAGCGGGACCAGGACGAGGTGGCACTACGGACCAGCAGTCTGCAGCCAATGCACCTGCCTCATGAGGCCCGTGTCCTCTTGCTGCACTGGCTGCAGGATGCTCTTGGCTGGGAAGAGGTGGCCTTTGGCACGATACAGCTTCCCCATCTTCTGGCTCTGCAGAGGTAGATGGATTTGTCTTCTCCTGGACACGGCATGCCTGGCTGCTCTGAGATGCTCAGGAAAATGTGAATGATGAACCTTTGTCCTTACGCTGACAGGCCAGGTGGAAGGCCTCCCCCAGCTCCATCTGGGAGGACACCGTGCAAGGGTCACCTTCGTTGTCCACCCAGTTGAGGGTGAGCGGGTGCTGCTGGTGTGGGCCGCACGTGTCTCTCACTTCTTTGCAGAGCTCAAGAAGGTTGTCGTGGTGTCCATGCTGGTGATCAAGATGTCCCCTGGGGGGGGGTGGCTGGAGAACTCCCCCCTTTTTAAGAATAGTCTTCAATGTGTCCAGTCTCATTCCGGGGACAGAACATTTCACCTGGACTGGAGTGCTGGTTGCTGATCATGGTAGATGCTTTCTGGAACCAGCATCCTTGTCCCGAGTCTCCCAACCCCTGGGAGAGACACTCCTAAAGAAGCACTTTAGGAAAATCTGGTGCCAGGAGGGAAGGAGGAGTTGGGAATAGGGAGGAACCTTCAACCTTATGCAGAGAGGAGGAGGATGTGGGTGGGCAAGAGAAAGGAGTCGGGGAGGAGGGGCAGGGGGAGGAGCGAGGGTGCAGGGGGGAGGGGAGAGGGGAGAAGAGGGAAGGGGGGAGGGGAGAGAGAGAGACGGAGGGAAGGGGACGAAGAAGAGGAAGAGCAGGAATCAGAGAAGTGGAGGAGGAGGAAGAAGAGAGAAGGGGAGGAAGATGAAGTAGGAGAGGAGGGAAAGAGTGGAAACCAGCCTTCACCTGCCCGAGCCGGTGCCTGGTGTTTTGTCAATTACAATTAGAAAGCTGTTAAATCAGGCCAGAAACAGAAGCACAGATTGGTCTTGTAATCTCGAATCTCACAAGAGACCAGCCAGCGAGCCCCGAGGAGGAGGTATGCAGCCCACATTAGGAGAAGCCCACCGTGCACCTGGTTCTGTTGGAGAAAGACTGGGGAGGAAACCACTCCATGCCCTCTTTTCCTCATTTGCTAAGAGGTTTTTCTTTAAAGGATGTTATCCTTTGAAAGTACAAAATGCTTTATTATCATTAGCTTTAGTTACTTGTGAATCAGAGTATGGGGCTAATAAAAGAAACATTGGCATTGTGTATGAGCAAGATTGATTCAGTTTTTAATTGCATGGGTTGAAAGCACCTTAATTTTCCTTGAAATTAAATCTTGAAACATACAGTTTCCTGTTCTTGAATTTTTGATCTATTTTGCACACCTGAAGTACAGAGTGGAAAGTGTAGGTGTAGATTGGTAGTTTTGTCTGGAGATATCAGTTGGCTGGCCTGGAGGTCCCTCGGATTCTGGAAACTTTCAGTCTACAGCTCATGTGTTAGTTTAGGTTTATCTTGCAAATATTTCTGTATTCCCAAATGACTTCAGATTTGTTAAAGTGTGACTCAGATTTGGGCATCTGAGTGAAGGTTGGGGTTCATGTTTGTGATATCCCTGTGCGTACTATCACTTATGTCTCTCTAAAGAGCCAAAGGTTTGCATATCGGATCTCAGTAGAACATCTTGAAGAAATACACCCCTATGTACTTTTCTTAATCCTGTATTGGTATTTCTGATATTGGTTGGGATTTGTGTTCACCTCTGCTGGTGACTCGGCATTTGAGGCTGAGCCTGTTGAATTTGCTCCAGGGCATGCTGAAAAAGGGCTGGAGTTTCCTAAATTGATATACCCCTTGCATTTTTGTTTCTCATCCTAATGATTCAGCAAAAGACAAAAATTGAACTGAGTGAGTGCTGACCATTACCCTGGAAGCTGCGGTAAACTGTGCAGAATGGACATGTCACAGTTCATTTCTGAGAATGTAAAGTAAACCGCGGTGAGGGAAAGTTAAAAGGAAAAGTGATAGAAACAAATTAACACACCCACAACCAACTCTAATACCATTGTATGGCTTGCAAATCATCTTTCCTGTGGGCTGATTCAGGTGGCATTTTACCTATTTCCACAACACATGTGCTGCAGTTTTTCATTTCATGTGACAAAAAATATTGATGTGACCATTGAAATGGCATGAATAGAATCCATTTGGGACACAGGCCTCTCTCCCTCTGGCCCTTCCTGCCTCCTATCTCCACCCCACATTTATGTTTATCTAACTCCTTCCAAGCAGATGCAACCCAGCCTTGGGAAATCAAGACCTCTGAGACTTATGATGTGACTGTGTCCTCAGTGTTGTGGTCATTTGGCTTTTCTCTTTCCTGATTGTTTGAAAGGCCTTTCCCCACTTATCAACAGAGCAGTCTCGCTGCCCCCTCCCCCTTTTACAGATAGCTCTAGGATGCTTGAGAGCCCAGGCAACTGTCCCTGTCAGCCTTCCTTTGAACCTCTGTAAGGACGGCACAGTCCAGAGTTGTTTTAAGCATTCCCTGGTGGCTTTCAGGACAAGCAAACAAACCCATATGCATCTCAGAAGTGGTTTGGGAAACCCAGACAGGACTGACTCGGGGTGGGGGTGGGTGGGGTGGGCGCAGCGCTTGCTTTCTCTGTATGCAGCTGACCTGCGATACTGGCGTTGCTTGAAATTGCCCTGGATGGTTGTGTGAAAACTCCTCGCCATGGCTATGTTCTGTTTCTCTTTTCAGATCTTGTCTTGTGAGCAAAATTCCCTTTTCTAAACATCTTCTTATAAGTATCTTGGATTCAAGAGTCTCTTAGGAGTTTCGGGGTATTCAACAGACAGTGGAAGGTGGGTTAACTATTATAACTGCTTAAGTAGTTATGGTGCTGAGATGGAATGAGCTGGATGCCTCAGGAGGCAGGGAGTCTTTCCACGGCGGAAGTTAAAGCAGAAGCTGGTGAGGATGCTGTGGAGGAGACAGAAGTGTCTGCTGGGCACGGGTGGCAGGCGGCCTCTAAGGTGATCCTCGGTGACCACACCTCCTGGTATTCAAGCCCTGGGTAACCTCCTCCTCTCAAGTGTGGATTGGACCTAGTTACTTGCTTCTAATAAATAGGAAAGGTGATGGGATATCGCTTCTGAGATTGGTTTGCAAAAGCATGTGACTTTGGTTTTGGTCACACTCCCTCTCTTGCCCTCTCCTTTTCTTGCTTAAGGAGGCCAGCTGTCATATTGTGAGCTGCTATGTGGAGAGGCTCACATGGCAAGGAATAGAGGAGGCCTCTGGCCACCAGCTGATGAGGACTGAGGCCCGAGGCCCGGCAGCCCAAGAGGAGCTGAATCCTGCCAGCACTCGCTTGAGTGGGTCAGGAGCAGATCCTTCCCCAGCTGAGACTTCCGATGACTGCAGCCCCTGCAATCTCACCAGGACCCAAGAACAGAAGCCCAGCTTAGCCTCACCCAGATCCCTCGCCTATAGAAACTGTGAGATAATTAATGTTGTTTCAAGCCACTAAGTTTTGGGGTAATTTGTTATGAAGCAATAGATGACTGATCCAGTATGTTGAAGAGTTGACTTCTGATGTCCCTCCCAGATTTAGGATTTTATGAGTTTTCAGGGGTTAAAAAATGAGACTCAAAGGTATTGACTATATCGATGTCTAAGCTGTTCTTTCATTTTCTTTCTCCTTTCTTCTTAAGTTCAATAAATAGTTGTGCTTATCTGTTGAGATTCATTTTTCTTTGTATCCGGGCTTGTCAGCTAGGCTGAAACCTTATTAGGCTGGCTGGAGAAGGTGAACTAATTCAAGCAAGGGTCTATGGAAACCCTAGAAGTCCACCAAGGAAGAGGGGGATACCATCTATGTGCTAATGCGGTGTGCTTTGCATGTGAAATAAGAGTGATCACAGCTCAAATAAGCAATTCTGAGGTGTCATTGATTGCTCTGGGTCTGAGCAATTTTTTCTTATCTACCCTATTCTTTTCACCTTTAGCAGGAGGGCCCATCAGGGCTGGTACTGAATGGTTCCTTCATTCATCTATTTGAGGAGCTGCCACAATTGTTTTCTGCATAGATATATTTATGACTTAAACGCTCTTGGTTCAATAAAAGAATTATAGTGCTTTATTGTGACTTGAGGAGGCCCAGGCAGGCTTTGCCACTGCAGTTCCAAAGATCTATTACTCTGCCAGACCAACCCACTGGGTTAATGTTTTGTATTAAGATTTCTAGTCTTCATTCCCAGAAACAGAGAAGTAAGTGACTTGCTAGTGCTTGATGTTGTTGAAAGAAATAAAAGATGGTGTTTGCAATTTAAACAGTTTCGATAAAAGAAAAGTCTCAGGCACGGTGAACCAAATTGCCCTTCTTTCCCCACCAGGCACACGGGCAGACTTCACAACGCTTGAACAACAGTGTATTGTAAACCAATGTAATGGTCTAGAAGACAGACCCTAAGGAGTTCAACCGGGTGAAAAAATTGTCTTGTGCTCTCAGCATGTCAGGTACCTAGAATACATTAGGAACAAACACAACCGCCTGCTTCTATGTCTGAATAGTATTCCAGTTGTAAATTGTTACTGGCAATTTATCTTAGATTGTGTCTGGAATACAGGAGATCCCTTAGGGTGTCTCTAAGTGCTACCATGCCCTGTGATTAAGGTCGATGGAAAATTACAGCAACCGAATCCAGGCAAGACTACAAATGTTCAGGCTTTTCAGGGATGAAGGTTTGGGTCACTTTGCCAGGTAGAGAACCACGACCCGCTGAGGTGCTCGCTGAAGGCAGAGGGAATACAGAATAGGTAGTAGAAGAAGGTAGTTATAAATCCCAGCTTCAACCACATGACCAGTTGCAGAAATGAGGTTTGTAATTGTCCTCCCTGTTGTGTTAAGAACATATCTCTACATGTACATACTGTACACATATTAAGCAACTATTTTTGTTTTTGTTCCTCTTATTCTTTATCATGTACCATCAGACTTACTGGCTTTATTCCAGCATTTAAATATTGTTAACTTTACCTCATAGTATTTGCATTTAAGTCATGGGAGATTGGGAGAAGGGTGAATATTGTCTAAGGACATTGCCTCTTCCTCTGGGAAAGGGAGTAATGCATTTTCAGTTGTATACAGGACAATTATCATGTTAGGCAAAACTATTATCTTACTGTCCCTTTTGAAGATTAAATATGATTTAAGGAGATAGGATGGACACCAAGTTGACAAGGGGTGGGCTTGTGAAGGTTAATTCTAGGTGTTAACTTGGATAGATGAAGGAATGCTGAGAAACCTGGTAAAGCTATCTTTTTAGGTGTATCCATGAGGGTGTTTCCAGCAGAGATTAGTGTGAGCGCCTGAGTGGTCTGGGTGGGAAAGACCCACCTTCACTGTGGGTGGGAACCACTGGGGGTCCAGAGAGAACAAAAGACAGAGGAAAAAGATGAATCTCTCTTTATCCGCTGGAGCTGGGATACACTCTTCTGTCCTGTCTGTGGACATCAGAGCTTGAAACTCTTCAGCTTCTGGGTTCCAGGACTTACACCAAGGACACCACTGGCCTCCCTGGTCTTGAGGACTTTGGACTTGGACTGACTGAGCCATGTTATCAGCATCCAGTTTGCAGACGGCCTATCATGGGACTTCTCTGGATGGGGGTGGAGAGTGAACAAGAAAATTGAGGGGTTTGTGACACATGAGGGGGTGCAGCTGCCACCTTTAATATCTTGCCTCAGTGTCCTGGGATTCTGGACAGTTCCAGCCGTTGAGTGTGTAATCAGCACAGTGGTGCTGATATTCCACTATATACACATTTCCATTTGCAAAGATCTTCACAAAGTAGCTTATTATGTATTTATTGTAATATATCAAAGAAAATAGATTCAAGAATATAGTTGAGAAAACAGAAACCTAGAGGTTAAATCCTTTCTTAACAATTGTGGTAAAATACATATAACATAAAATTTACCACTTTAACCAATAAAATGTGCAATTTAACCCATAAAATGTGCATTTTAACCAATAAAATGTGCAATTTATTAACATTAAGTATGTTCACAATGTTATGCAAGCATTACCACTATCTGGTTCCAGAACTTTTCATTACCCCAAATGAAACCCTATATTCATTAAGCAGTCATCCCCCATTATTTGCCCATCCCCCCTCCAGGCAACCACTAATCTGCTTTCTGCCTCTCCAGCTTTGCCTGTTTTGGATATTTCGTATGAATGGAATCATATAATATGTGCTCCTTTGTGTCTGGCTTCTTTCCCTTAGCACAATATTTTCAAGGTATCCATGTTTCAGTACTTCATTTCTTTATAATGTTCCATTGTATGGGTGTACATTTTGTTTATTCATCAGTCAATGGATTCAGGTTTAATGCTTTTAACATTAACAACAGCATTAATTAAAAGTACTTACGTATCTACAATCAATCAGTAGATGACTATCTTAGTAATAGTAATCATTTAGGACTAAACTTCAAAAATGGAGTCCTTTTTTTAGCCAGACGATCACAGGAATGGACACTTTGGCTGAGAGCAAGATTCACGACTCATCTTTATTTTCTAAACGCTGACACAGACAAGGTTATTTGAAAGAAGTGATTCTCCTGAGAAAAAGGATCCATAGAACGCTATAGGATATTTTTACTGGTGCTGGCATTGGCAGGCTGCAGTCACTATGGGGAAACACTGGTCCCAGTAGCATGGTTGCAGAGAGCTTTGGGGGAGGTTCCAGGAGAGAGATCCAGGAGTTCTCTCTCAGGTTCCATGTGTCTGGAGACTCTTCCTCTGCCATTCTGGCTAGGGTTTTACTGATGTTCATCAATGATTCTGCTTCAGGCATTCAAACGATCACCCTTCGTTTGAGACATTCTGTGGGGCTGGGGTTTCTACTACTCCAGTGTTTCACCATTTCTCCCAGTATCACTGTTACACCATGACACTGCCGAGCTTGGAGAATGCGATGGACTATGGGACAGGAGAACCACAGCCAGAGATCCCAGCAGTAGGCCTGAGATGGGGAGGCTGGGTCGGCGTAGATAGAGGTGTCTTTATCCTGTATTCACGTGAGCATTTCTGACAATGCTATTCTGGTGCATTGTCAGAAACCTTGTGTTTAAAAATGAGTTGATTTGGGAACTTGTGAAAGTAGATAGGTGTCATAGACAAGAGGAATGGGACTATATCAGATACATTTTGTTCTATAGTTTACATAGGTCTTGGCCAGTTTTAATTACCTTGTATTTGGAGACTATTAGATCAGAGTTGCTTTCGTGACACTTTTTAGAATCTGGCAGTTACATCAGAGGAGGAAGAAAGAAAAAGCCAGCTTCTTATTAAACTGCGGAGGGAGGAACACAGGTGTTAGCTATTGCACAATTCTTTATACTGTTTAAAAATTTATTTAAAAAATCACATAGATTCTGATTTTGTAATACATTCTTAGAATGTCTTACATATGCCAAGCAGTTACAATTACAATGGATAATAATTGCTTTTCCTTTTGGAAAAATGGCCCGTTTCCTTAATTAGATCTCAGTGCATGCAGCACGGCCTCTGTCTGCATGGTGCTTGCCAGAAAGTCGAAATGAGCAACGTTGAATAATAACGCCCTGCGTCCTCCATCGCTGCAGGTGACACATGTAGTCTGCCACTTCCACTCCAATTTCTGGTATTGGAACTTCTCCCTGGCCCACCTCTGCAGAGGTTAGGACAAGATCACAGACTGTCTCCTGTCTGCAAGTGAGCATCATATGGGTCGAAATGATGCACAAGCCACAAATGTGACTTCTCTGCCTATGCAGGCTGGTTTTCATGGGCAAGCTGCATTGTTTTTCTAGAAGGTCCTTATCGTAGTACCTAGCCATGATAATGCAGCACATCCTGTAGTAAATGCACATGGTTAAATATAACTTAAATGTAAAAGAAAACTAACATATACTCTGGAACATAAGTACTCAATACCTCATTCTTAATTTTGAAAGCGTTGGTAAAAGTCTATGTCAGGGGGCCTTCAATATTTTCCTGGTAGGAAGTATATAAACGAGTAAGGCATATGCCAGGCTTTTTGGCATAACTTGCCAAATACCTGTATTTCTCTTTAAGACACAACCAAAAAGGCTTAGTCTGAATCCTGCTGAGGACGTCCGTCTCTGCTTGAACATCTCCACCAGCAGATATCTCACTGCTCTTATTTCTGAAATGAAGCATTTGCTCCATTTGTAGCACAGGAAACTCGCCAGCTTCCACGAATCCTCATAATTCTCAACCAGATCGACTGTATAACGGATCATTGCATTAACTACAATTTGTTGGAGAAAGTTGCCCATAAGTCTCTTACCACTTGTGTAAGTTTCCTAGGGCTGCCATAACAAGGAACCACAAACTGGGTGGCTTAAAACAGCAGCAACTTATTGTCTCATGGCTCTGGAGGCCAGGAATCTGAAACTAAGGTGTCCGCAGGGCCATGACCTCTTGCTGAAGGCTCTAGGGGAGGATCCTTCTTTGGCTTCCGGCAGACCCAGGCGTTCCTTGGCTTGCACAGGCATCACTTTAGTCTCTGCCTCCAATGTCACATGGCGTTCCCATTCAGGTGTCTGTACATCTGTGTGCCTTTTCCTCTTCAGTCAGGTTAGATTAAAGGACCAGTATGACCTCATCCTAACCTAACTAATTATATATCTGCAATGACCTTGTTTCCAAATAGGGTTACATTATGAGGTATGGAGGGTTGGAATTTTAACATATTTGGGGGTGGTTGGGGGTAGGGGACACAGTTCAACCTATAAAAACCATTTGGTCTATTTTTCTATTTTTGAAAAGTGAACTCAACTCTGCTGAATTCCTAGAGAGATGTCTCCAGAATTGTTAAGAACTAGGGAGTTGGGAGCCTGTTGCCTCCTGTTTTTACATCCAGTGGTATTACAAAACGTTTTGCAAAAAAAAGCAGCATTGTTGATTAAATGATTGCTCTCCAGGTGGGGGAGGTTGTAGTTCAATGTTATGATTAATTCCCTATGAATTCTTATTAAATTTTCTCTTTTTCAATTTGAGTTGCAGTGATGCTGTGTTTTATAACTTTTTCAAACCCAGATAACACTTTCTTACTTTATCCTTTGTGTATCCCTACTAGCCAAGGCGATTTTATTGAACTTTACTTTTTTTAGTTTTTGTTAATAAACATTCGATCAATTCTATGTGCTTCTGCCAACTGTACGTATCTGATCTCTGTTTTCTGATGCCCTCTCCTGAGAGGGGGCATGCTTCTCCCCTCCCCCTTGAGAATTGCTGCAATAACATGCTGCTGGAATTTAGGGTGGCGTGAGCTCAGAGACGTTGCTGAAGAACCGCTCATGACCCTTTTTCTGCAACTTGATCTGACATTCCATCCACATCAGAAAACAGGTGCTCCTTTACAGGTTTAGTGTGAAGGTTACTGCTTTGGAAGAGATGATTGCAGGTGGGAGGGAGACAGGGAGAGCTGGGGAGAAATGGGAATGGGGAAGGGAAGACCACCTAAGTCATCAGGATTATCTGAATGACTCCTGGAGGTCCTGAGGTGAGAGACACTGACTATTTCCACATCTGGATTGCCTGAATTATTTTCCAGGCAGTTCCATGATAGGATTCCTGGTCTTCGGGTGGAGTGGAAAGAGTGGCCCACTGGAGCTTTAGATTGTGTATTAGGCAGCTCATTCTGCCACGATAAAATATCTCAGACTGGATGGCTTAAACAACAGAAATTTATTTCCTCATAGTTCTGGAGGCTGGAAGTCCAAGATTAAAGTTCTGGCTGATTCAGTTTCTGGTGAGGGCTCTCTTCCTGGCTTGCAGGTGGCAGCCTTCTTCATATGTGTTCACATGGGTTTCCTTGGTGACTGTGCTCTTAGGGAGGGAGGGAGGGAGGGAGGGGTAGAAGGAGAGCAAGACAGAAAGAGAGAGGGAGAGAACATGCTAGCCCTTTGGTGTCTCTTCTTATAAGGACACTCACCCTATTAGATCAGGGCCCCACCCTTATGACCTCATTTAACACTAATTATTTATGTAGAGGTCCCATCTCCAAATACAGCCACACTATGCGTAGAGCTTCCACATATGAATTTGGGGGAGACACAAACATTCAGTCCAAAACAGACTGAAATTTCTTAACTTAATTACAAGGCTCTATTTTTGTATAGTTCTTTTTATTTTTCAAGCAGTTTTACATATATTATCCCATTTCCTTTGAAATAAGTCCTATGATCTTTATATCTTCCTGAGGTTACCTTCTGTAAAAATTATATTTTTAAGAAATAATTCATAAATATAGTTTTCAAAGTCAAATAGTAATAATAAAAGCCTTATCTCAACTACAACTAGAATAGTCCTGAGGTCCCTGTGTCCTTGCTGGCTGTGGGCTGGGGACAGCTCTCAGCTGTTTGAGGCCACTTGTTGTTCCTTGCCACATGGCCCTCTCACAGGCAGCTGACTTCTTCCAGGCCAGCAGAAAATCTCTCTTTCAGGGCTTTCAACAGATAAGGTCAGGCCCACCAGGGATAATCTCCTTTTTGCTTACCTCCAACTCAACTACTTTGGGACTTTAGCTGCATCTGCTGAATCCTTTGCCTTATCTGGCAGGTGGGGGCAAGTCACAGGCTTCACCTGCATGTAAGGGGTGGGGAGTATAGAATGGGTGATATAAGAAGTGTATCTGCCGTAACCTATAAAGCCATATCTTGAGTAGTCAATTTTTGACATTGCTATGTTCCTATTTTGGCACGTTAGCACTTTAACTGTTGTACCTTCTTTGCCTCCTCTCTTTCCCCCTCCTGATTTAGTTATCTCACTTTTTAAAAATGTATATCTCTGCATTATGTTACATTATGTTTTATTATTATGCTGTGCACATTGTGGTACATATTTGTCATAATTGTAGTTGCACAGTCTCCTTTGAACACCCTCGCTGTTTGAGGATTCATCTGCCTAATGATTCCCACCTGCATTTCTCCATGATCCTCTGGCTTCTAGTGTTGCTGCTGAAGTGCACAGTGCTGTTCTGGTCACAGCTCCTTTGCATGTAGCCCAGTCTTTTCCTCTCTAGAAGTGTTTAGGATCTGTTCTTTGTTCCTAATGTTCTGCAATAGGAGAATGTGTCTGTCGAGCTAGAGCTAGGGTCTGGAGCTCACAGACCCCTCGAGCCTGTTCACAAACCCTTCACATGCAGGTCTGTGAGCTAGGTAACCAGACAAAATGGTCCTTGGAGTCTTGGCTGAAGTAGGAATAGTCTTTATTCAGCACACACAACACTATGAGCCAAACAGTCCACAGAGAAACTCAGAAACTCTACTGCTACGGCAAAATCCAAAAAAAAAAAAACCAACTGAAACTGAGCAGCTGCCAGCAGAGTAAACATGCTGTACTTTTAGAGCTGAGAGGCCACCTCTGCCAGCCAGCACTGCTTCACAAGCTCAAGAACACACAAAAGCAATTAACTAGAAAGATACATGGGTGCACATGTGCACTAACTCCACCCACACACAACTTTTTTACAAGAAATGTCCAGGGAGCCTGACTAAATTATCCTATTTTCCCCACAGTGTCTTAGCCACTTTAGAAAAGATATTCACTCAATGGGTATTTTCAGTTTGGAGCTTCAGCTTTATTTCCTCCAGTTGTAGATTTTTTCTTATATTATTACTATAGTCATCATTACTATTATTATAACAGTCTCCCTAATGCTGTCTGTTTTCTTTTTCTGGAACTCCTATTCTTTGGGTGTTGAACATTCTTATTTAATCCTTATTGTTTTGTCTTTTTTGCTTCTGTTGTCCTCTTTAATATTTTTTAAAATTCTGCTTTTATGTTCCAATTGCTTTATTAAATTTGTAATTTTGGCTCTCATATTTTTAACTTCCAGGAGTTCTTAAGTGCTGAGAATTATTATTATTATTGTTGTTGTTGTTGTTGCAGTAAAATAGCATCTTACTCTTGTTTCAAGAATATAATATCTTAAAGTTTTCTTTTGCATTCTGCATTGCTTTTTTTCTTCTGAGTTTTTTTTTGGCAGGGGGAGTGAGAGGGAGGAGTTATTTATTTATAGTTTTCTCCAGTTTGAATGTTTTCCTGAATAAGGGTGGAGGAGGAGACCAGGGTCAACTTGTTTCCCATACAGAATTCCAAACAATTTCCCTGTGTTTATCTCCCCTCTTGCATGGACCTCCCTTGTGCTAAAATGGATGTCTCCAATACCTGTGCTTCTCTGGTTTTCCGAGGAGGCAAACTGGCTCATTTCTTGGTATTATCATCTCTATCACCACTTAAGTTTGAGCCCTCCCTCCTCTGCAAAGTATTTACCATCCCTCTATCTGCTTTCTGTCTTTATACGGTGTTGCAGGTATAGATATCTTCTGACTTCATTAAAGACAGGCTTTGTGTTTCCTTATCTTTGCTGTTTTGGGTGGTTTGAGAGATTGTTTTCAAGAGAAGGGAGCATATAAACATATTTACTCTGTCATCTTGAACCCCAAAGCACCCAAGATCTCTTTCAATTGATTTTCTACTTCCCTGGTGCTAGAGGCAGGCATAATGTTTCCCTTGTCAAGATAACGGAATTTAAAGCCAGAGGGGGACTTCGCATTTTACCTAACGGATCAATGAATGTAGAAGAAAACTGGAAAAACTCAAATCCCATTGAGGATTTTTCTGAAATGCAAAAAACAAATAAGTGGTCTATTTGAATTATAGAATTTCCTGTTTGATAATGCCCGTTGCTTGTACCTAGTTGGTCAAAATTAAATTTCACAGAAACATTATATCTTGATTACAGTATTAGAATTCTGCAGCAAGACATACAATGTGATTTGAAGTCCACATGCTCTCTTGCTGTCAGACTGAATTTCTGTAAGCCATACTTGTCTAGCCTTTAGAAAAACAGAAAACTTGGCAGAGCTCTTCTGGCCAGGATGAAACAGAGTGGGAACAGCCGTACCAGATTTGAACCGGGAAGGGGAGAAGACTGCCGCTTATTTCAAAACACTCAAGGTGAAGGCGAGCATGCCCCAGAGACCGGGGGAAAGATTTGGGCACCTCCAAGGTTCAAAATGGTATTCTGGTTCCTGCTCTCGAGGTTGATAAGGAAATAATGTATTTTTTAAAAAGCCTGAGTCACTTTGTGTTTGCTATGTACTGAACTCAAAACAGTATGGTTTGTATTAGCAGGATTTCTGCAAATTGTGTGGAAGGGATTTAAACAATTCTCTGGCTTGTGTGAAAAGTGAGCCTGTGACTCCTGGCTCCTCAGAGTTCCTTGTGGGAGTCCTGGTGTAAAGTGATCTTTTACATGCCTGGTTGCAACTGTGAGCCAAGCAACATCTGCATTTTTTTTAATAAACATTTTATATGTAGAAACTGAAGTTTTCTTCTCTTAGCCGTTTTTTTTTTTTTTAGTGCTAAGTAGAGTGATTTGTTGTATATACACACGAGTACTCAGAGAAGAATTGTCAACAGATTTAAAATATGTGTTTGGAGAGATTCTGCGGTGAGTATTGTGTAACCATTTGAGAGTAAGGATTGTCTGTTTTCCTTCTAAACACTGTTTTTGTGCTACAGGAAAATTGCCAGTAGCACCGTTGACAGGTGCATATGGGCAAAGCAGCTTTCTTCTCAACCTCTCCAACTTGTTCACTGACAACATTACCCTCTGATAAAGCCATTTATTCTACAACTAGAGATACATTCTACACTCTTAGCACCTTTGGGAGAGGGGACACATTGACTTAAATTTCCAAAGTCACAAATGTCCTAAATCGGATTGTGAGATCCACTTCTCAGTATGGAAGTGATAGAGGAAAAGCTGTAGATATCAATAAAACAGGAGGAAAGGGCTGCGTTAAAAGGAGGATTTTAGAGTGAGACAAGCAATATGATTTGAAAACCACAAACTCCTTGGCTGTCAGACTCAAACTTTAGAAGCCCAAAGCGAGAAAGTTTGCAGAGACCAACGAAGGCAAACTTTTCCTACCTTTCGGTGTTCCTGGGGGCCAGCCCTGCAGGTGGGCTAAGGATAGGATATTTCCCGGTTGTGCATAGTGAAAAGACCAAAGACAAAGCTGCGAACAAGACCCTGGAGTATGTTTTCCCAGAACATCAGATGAACTCTCTGTTAGGGAGGAAAACGCTTCTTTCTACCCTGCCTGCCCTACACAAAATGAATTCCTCAGCACACTTGAACCTGTGAATAAGGCTCCTCATTTTGACAGTGTGACTCCAATCGGGAAGAATATGGGTTATATTCTGAGAAGTATTTGATCACAAAGGGTTTCTAATACTCAGTAAGATAATATTTCTTTGACATGGTGAAAGGGATAGAAAAAAATCTTAACTTCTTTAAAAGTAAGTGAGGGTGGTTGTTAAAAATAATAATTTAAAAGAAGAATACAGGGAAAAAGATTCTGTGGTCATAACATTCTCCAGATTTAAAATGTTCTTGAACTCCCCTTTATCTAACAGTGGTTCTTTACCTATATGAGTATTTTTTCAAAAGCTCTTCCCAGGAAAACGTGTGTGTGCACGCACGCACACATGCACACTCTTTACCTAGAATTTCAGGGTCTTGACATTTTCGTGTGAACATGAAGAATCTTTACCTACAGGAAAAATCCAAATTCCATAAGCTGGCATTCCAGGTCTTCCATAATTTGGCCCTGATGTACTTCTCCATTAACTAACTATTTCTTTGAGATGAGAGAGTACCTGGAGAGTATGCTCAGGTCTGGGCCAGCCTAATGTGTACAGGTGGAAACTCTGAGCCTGGCATAAGGGAAGATAACACCAGATTGTGTGGAAAGTACTGAGGTGGGCTTCGGTTTTGTTACTCAACTAGTTCTAATTCTTAATGGTGTAACTTTGGGGGGAACCATCATTTAGTCTTTCGGGGAGTCCGTTTCATTATCAGTATAACTAAAGGTGGTGAGATGAGCTCTCTGATCTCTCTTTGCGCTGTCTTTCTAGACTTTCTGATTCCAGGTTATCACCGCCTCATGGAGAGGGGCAGCCCCATTCCCAGGAGTCACGTATTAGGTTACTCACAACACAAAGGGCACTACTGTAGCAGATCCAAAGCAATAGTGTAGCACCCCTTCCCCCTTGTTGGGAGGCAGGTCCAGGGTGCGTCTGCAGCCCCCCTCTGAATGCAGAACAGGGTTTGCCCCACACAGGCGTTTGCCTCCAATTCTCCCCCTTTCTGGTGTCCCTTTCTCTGATTCTTTGAGTCCCTGGAGGAAGAGCACCGCCTGACTTCGTGGTGTGGGCTTGTTGCTTGCTCACCCTGCCGAGCAGTGGATTTCCTGCCTCTGACTTTCTACCTGGCCCCCCGGGCATGTGCACCCTCCGTGGTGGAGACGTCCTGCCGCCTGACTCGTGCCAGCTCCTCCTGACTGCTGGCTCCTGAGGCCACCCCTTTTCTCTGTGACACAGAGCTATGCCCTGGGGACGACCATCCCTCATAAAGATATCTCTCCTCCCTGACCATAGACTGGAAGGGGATAAGAAGTGACTTCCAAAGAAAAAGAGTGTTTGGGGTGGAGGTAGATTGAATTTGCACTTACCTGTTACTCCCACTGTTTCTAACTTCAGCCTTAGAGACCCTCTCTTGATTCCCATGGGCTGAACCAATAACTTTCACACTGAAACACCTTCTGCATCAAGAGGGGAGGTTTTCTGGGGAAAGGTTGAGCTTCATTTTGAAGCAAATGCAGTGGGAGATAGTGGCAGTAATTGAAATAGAAATTCTTAAATTACCCTCCTCCAGGTTCTATAGACCTTCTTTCTCCTTGAAGGATCACATGCACATTTCATGTGTGCTCTGTCAGTAGTCGGGCTGGAAACAAGTGTCTGTCACAGGCGGTGAGAATGCGATGGAGTCTAAAGAATGCCATCCTGGGCCTCAGCAGCAGAGTGTTTCCATGTGGTCGCCTTTCTGATGAAGGACAGGATGAGCAGAGACCACCGAGCCCATTTCAAGAAGGAGATTAGATTCCGCTGGGGCCGGGAGCTCAGAAGTGAGTTGTTAGAGTTTTGTTTACTGTGCCCTCTGGCTACATCCTTAATTAGGTGGAACTGATAAGCTTGATAAATTTTGAACTGTTGCTTTCTGTTTGCCAATAACAAAATATTGCTGTGTAGGATGTTAGTCATTTTCCACATCAAACCCTTTCTATTTTCCTGAAGAAATCATTTGTTTCCATTTCAATGGGCCTTTTGTTTAGAGGCAGAAGAATGTCCTTTTTACCTTTTTTAATCAAAGCACCTTGGTGGCTAATATACAACTTCTTTAGGCTTTCGTCTGAACTGCATTCTCTAGACTTGCTCCACTTCAGGGCTCCATGGTGGCACTTTCTCAGGTAGTAATTAGATCAAGCAAAGAACCCAGACGCCGGTTATTCCTTCCCAACTCTCATTAGCATTTCTTAGCTTATATTTTCTCTTCCTTCCTGCGTCCCCCCCCTTTCATCTCTCCCCCCTTTCTTCCTTCCTTCTGTCTCTCTCTTCTTTCTTTCTAACTGTGAATTACGCAGATCCTACTATCAAGGATATCCTACCTATAAACATTAGATTTCTATTCTTAAGCGGTGGGCAGTTGTACGGGCAGTATGTTTAGAAACCCCAAACCACCCACAGTAATAGTAACAACAGAAAAACATAGACAGAAATATCTATTAATGTTGATGAAACAATGGCCTACATAGGTTTATATATACACTTAAACAGATATGGTATGTTGAGATATTTTCTTATTGCTGTTCTGAAACCATAATTATATCTTAATAAAATACGCAGCCAAGTTTTATCAGGCCCAAGAATAATTGCGTTACAATTGCTTTTTGGAATGCAATCTTAGAAGTTTAAGACTTCATCGAATTATCCCAGAGTTGGAATAATTTGAATACTGAAGGATGTTCTTCCAGAGTGGTGCTTAAAATAGGTTTGAGTCTGGGTTCAGTTGCTGTACTCCAGAAAGACATCCTCCTGCTGACTAGCTCATTCAGAAATATCTAGGAGGAATATTTCAGGTAATCACATCTTGAAAATGAACCAGCTCACTGAGAGGTAAAGAGGAACACCTAGATGTTAGAAATGCTCAGCCGATGAGGTCACCAGGAATATATGGGGGAAGAAGTAAATCAGCAACTATTCAAGGATGAGATTTGTGAGTTGTAGTTCAAAACAGAAGAATGTGTAATGAGAAGTTGCAATGCTCTTTAATCTTATTCAAGAAGACTTTCTAGGAAGGGGCGATTTAGGAAGATGGTACTTGAAACATTTTTGAAAAAGTTTCTTCCTTTCAGAATTCATATCAGAAATCTAACTCTGGACAGCTTTTAGTTTCAGGATGTTTTCTGTTGTTATTGCCATGTTTTCCTGTGGCTGGGCCATTTTGAAAGAAGTAAAAGAGATGGTGTAGTGGATTGAGTTATGTCCCCCAAAGCTCACTGAAGCTTGTATTGCATCCCCCAAGTTTTATGTATTAGAAACTTGGCCTCCATTGTGACTGTTGAGAGTGGGAAATCCTATTATGGTAATTGAAAGGTGGAGCCTTGAAGAGGGGATTAGATTGTAGGACCGTGCAGTAGTGAATGGATTAAAAATGGTGGTCAGGGGCGTGGTTCTGAGTGCCTTAAAAGGAGAGTGAATGAGGAGGTTGGTCTCTCTTCTCCCTCTGCTTCCACCGTTGTGCAATGTGAGGGGTCATTGTCACCACAGCCAAGACCTTTATCAGCTGTGTTCCCTGGAGTTTGGATTCCCCAGCCTCAGAAACTGTAAGCAATAAATTTCATTTTCTTTATAAAATACCCAGTTCTGTGTATTTTGTTATAAGCAACAGAAATAGACTAATGCAGATGGTTAGAAAGAGAATATGTGGGGAGAAAAGTTAAGGGTTAGAAACAGCAAATATGTGATAAATATAAAAGACAGGACGAATTTATTTTTCTCATTTCTTAAGTTCTTTTAAAAATTGTATAAAGCAATAATTATAACACTTGTTTATGACATATATACATGTAATATGTCTGATAATAATAACACAAAGGAGGAGGGAGGAAATCGAGCTATGCTGAAGCAAAGTTGCTATATTTTACCACGATTAAATTAAAGTAGGTTGTTATAAGATGCATATGGTAATCCCTATTTAAAAAATAACTTTAAAAAAAAGAATTAAAAGATAAAAAGAGGAATTAAAATGGCCCATGAGAAAATATTTATTTAATGCAAAAGAAAGTAGTAAAGGAGAATTAGAGGAGCAAAAATGACTTGAGACACATGGAAAACAAATAGCAAAAGGATAGATGTAAATTCAACCAAATCAATGATTACATTAAATGTGAATGAACTAAATACTCCAATAAAAAGACAGAGTTTGCCAAAATGGATGAAAAAGCAAGATCTAAAAACCTGCAGTCTATGACAATACACTATGGGCTCAAAGACACAAATAGATTAAATGTAAAGAGATAGAAAAAATAGTGCAAATAGTAACCATAAGAAAATTTGACTGGCTATAATAATAGACTTCAATTGGAAATTATAACTAGAGATCCAGAAATCTCACTTCTGGGTATATATCCAAAGGAATTGAAATAACTGTGCCAAAGAGATATCTGTACTCCCATATTCATTGCAGAATTATTCACGATAGCTGAGATATAGAAGTGACCCAGGCATTCATCAATAGATGAATGAATAAAGAAAATATGGGATACTACTCACCTTAAAAAAGAAGAAAACTCTGTCATTTGTGACAACATGGATAAACCTGAAGTACATCATGCTAAGTGAAATACTCCAGGCACAGGAAGAGAAATACCACCTGAATCTCACTTATATGTGGAATCTAAAGAAGTGAAATTCATGGAAGTAGAGAGTAGAATGGTGGTTACCAGAGGCTGGGGGTGGGAGGTGGATAGGGAAGAGGAGATGTTGGTCAAAGGATACTAGGTTTCAGTTAGACAGGAGGAATAAGCTTTAATGATCTATTGCTCAGAATGGTGACTATGATAAATAATAATGTGTTACATATTTCATACATTACTAAAAGAGTAAATTTTAAATGTTTTCACCACAAAAAAATAAGTATGTGAGATTTGTGAGATTATGGATGTAGTAATTATCTTGATTTAATCACAATGTAAACATATATCAAAACATCACATTGTACCCCAGAAATATATACAATTATTATTTGACAATTAAAAATAAAATTAAAAAAATCATTACTAGAGACAAAGAGGAGCATTTCATAATGATAAGCAGATAGTATATAAGGAATATATAACAACTATAAATGTGTACATATCTAACGACAGTACCCCAAAGTACACGAACCAAAAGTGACAGAAAGAAAGAAGAAATGGTAAATTCATCAGAGTTGGGAATTTCAATACCCCATTCTCAATAATCGATAGAACAACCAAACAGAAAATCAGCAAATACATAGAGACTTGAGCAACACTATAAAGGGATTTCATAGAACACTCAACCCAGCAACAGCATAATATATATTCTTTGCAAGTGCAAAAGAATATTTTTTCCAGGTAGACAAGACTTAATAAATTTTTTAAAATGGAGAGTATTCAATCACAACAGAATTAAAGTAGAAATAAATAACCGATGGAAATTTGAGAACATCCCCCAAATGTATGGAAATTAAATACAATTCTCAGTTATACATATGCTTTGTATTTAAGAAGAAATCCAAAGAAAGATTAGAAAAAAATTTGAATTGAATACAAATGAGAATACAATATACCAAAAATTATGAATGCAACCAGAGCAGTACTAAGAGGGAAATGTATAGCTCTAAACATCTCTATTAGAAAAGAAGGTCTCGAGTCAACGATGTATTAAACCCAGAGCAAGAAGGAAGGAAATAAGAAAGATAAGGGTAAGAAATCAATGAAATAGAAAAGCAAAAACACAATAGAGGTGGCCAATAAAACCAAAGTGGCTTCTTTGAAGAGATAAAGTACATTGATAAGCCTTTAGCTATACTGGCTTAAAAGAAATGATATGAAACGAATTGTCAAAATCAGAAATGAAAGAGGGGATGTCACAACTGACCTAATGGAAAGGAAAAGAATTATAAGGAAATATGATATAACTTCATGACAATAAATCAGACAACTTAGATGAGAAGGACAAATTCCCAGAGAGGCATTAATTACCAAAATTAACTCAAGAACAAACAGGAAATCTGACCAGAAACATAACAAGTAAAGAGACTGAAATACTAACTAAAAATCTTCCCACAGAGAAAATCCAAGTCCCAAGTCTCCACTGGTGGTCCCAAGTCCAGGTCTTTACTGGTGAATTCTATGAGCTATTTAAAGAAGAAATAATCCAAATTCTAGACAAATTCTTTAATAGGGAGGGAAGGAACACTTCCCAATGCATTCTGTGAGGCCAGTGTGCCTTCAACACCAAAGCTAAACAAAGACGTCACAAGAAAAGAAAACAACAGGTCTGTATTGGTCCGTTTTTGTTGCTTATAACAAAATCCCTGAAACTGGGTGATTTATAAAGAAAATGACATTTATTACTTTGGGAAGTCCAAAGTCCATCTGGCAGAGCCGACAGTGACCCAGGGGTCTCACATTGCAAGATGGTGGAAACAGAGACTAGAAAGAGACAGACAGACTCTCTTGTGCTCTTCTTTTAAAACCCTCAGAACCATGCCCCTGACCACCATTTCTAAACCCATTCACTACTACACGGTCCTACAGTCCAATCATCTCTTCAAGATTCCACCTTTCAATTACCATAATAGGATTTCCCACCCTCTTTAACAGTCAGAGTGGGGCTAAGTTTCTAATACACAAAACTTGGGGGCCATAATTCAATCCACTACTAGGCCAATATTCCTCATGAACATAGGTGCAAAAATCTTTTTAAAAATTAGCAAACTGAATCTAGCAACATATAAAAAAGATGATACATGATGACCAAGTGGGATTTATTCCAGAATTACAAGGTTAGTTTAACACCCCGAGTCAACTAGTGTTAATTGTTACCATATTAATGTTACCATATTAAAACAATAAAGGTCAAACCCATATGATGAATTAGTGATAATCTTGTTAAATGCAGACAAAGCATTTGACAAAATCCAACACCCATTCATTATAAAAACTCACAGTAAACAAGGAATAAAAGGGAGCTTCCTCAACTTGATAAAGGGCATGTAAAAAAAATCTGCAGCTAACATAATACTTAATAGTGAACTGAGTGCTTTCACCACTCCTATTCAACATCGTACTGGAGCTTCTAGCTAGTGAAATAAAGTCAGATAAAGAAATTAAAGGCATCTAAATTAGAAAGTAAGAAGTAAAACTGTCTATTTACAGATAATGAGATCCTATATGTAGAAAATTTTAAAGAATCTACAAAAGAGCTACTAGAACAAATAAGAGTGTTTAGCAAGTTTCCAGGATAAAAGATCATTATATACAAATCAATGGTTTTTCTACAAAACAATCCAAAAATGAAATTAGGAAACAATTCTATTCACGTTAACTTCCAAAATAATAAATTACTTTAAAAAATTAACCAAAGAAGAACAAGTTTTTTGCACTGAAAATTGAAAACATTGCTGACAGAAATTTAAGAAAATCTAAATAAATGGAGAGACATTTCGTGAATTGGAATATTCAGTATTATGACAATTCTCCCCAAAGACTGAAGGATTGGCATAGGATAAACATATAGACCAATGAAACGAAATTTAGAGTTCAGAAATAAATCCTTACATTTATGGTCTACTGCTTTTTCATCGTATTGCAGAGCCAGTTCAGTGGGAGAGAGAACAGTCTTTTCAACAACAAGCACTAGAACAATTGGCAATCTTCGTAAGAAAAAATAACACCTTCACCTAAACCTTACAACGTTCACAAAAAATCGACTCAAAATAAACCATAGATTTAAATGCAAGAGCTAATGCTCTAAACTTCTAGAAGAAAACAGAGAAGAAACTCTTTGTGACATTGGGTTAGCCAATAGTTTCTTATATAGACACCAAAGTCACAATTCATTAAAAAAAAATACATATATACATACATATATATATAATTTGGACTTCATAAAAACTAAAAACCTTTGCTCTTCAAAAGACATGATCAATAAAATTTTTAAAAATCACAGGATGAGAAAATATTTGCAAATCTGATACATAACTTGTACCCAGAATCAATCTATCTATATCTAACTGCCAATCAAATATTTGCATATATTTGTATATCTGATAGAAGGTTTGTATCTGGAATATACTTTTTAAAAACTCTCTTACAACTAAACAATAAGAAGACAACAACCCAATTAAAAAATCAGTGGAAGATTTAGTCATTTCATCAAAGAAGATGTACTAATGCATACTTGGAAAGGTGTTCAATAGCACTAGTTGCATTTCCCATGCAAATTAAAATCACAGTAAGATTTAATTTACTACACACCCACTAGAATGGCTATAATCAAAAAGTGTGATAATACCAAGTGTTGGTGAGGATATGGAGAAACAGGAACCTTGATACATTGTCTGTGGGTATGTAAAATGGTACAGCCACTTGAGAAAATAATTTTGCATTTTCTTAAAAGGTTAAACATAAACTTAACATACAACTCTGCAGGTATTTACCCAAGAGAAATGAGAACATATGTTCACACAAGGACTTGAATGTGAATGTTCATAACATCATTATTTATAATAGCCCAGTACTGTAAACAGTCCAAATGTCCATCAGCTGGTGAATGGACAGACAAAATGTGGGATATCCACACACTAAAATTCCATTCAGCAATTTAAAAAATAAGCGATTGATAGACATTACAACATGCATGAACCTTAAAAGCATTATGCTAAGTGAAAAAAGGCAGGCAGGAAAGACTACACGACAATTTATATAAAATGTCCAGAAAAGGCAATTCTATAGAGACAGAAAAGAGGTCAGTGGTTCCCTGAGCATGGGATTAAGAATGAAGATTGACTGCAGTGAGGCACAAAGGAACGTTTTGGAAATGTTCTAGAACCGGATCATGGTAGTAATGTGATAATTACACAACTACATAAATTTACCAAAAATCATTGGATTTTACGCTTACAGAAAGTGAATTTTATATAAATTATACCTCAAAAACGTTATTTTCTAAAAAACACCTGAAGGTTAAATATTCATGGTGAACATTGTGTGGTAGAACCATCAAGAAATTTTCTAATCCCTTTTGCCTCTTGGTTGGTTTTTTAAAAGCTGGACATAGCTGGAGTTTGTTCTGGTGTCAGCCCTTATGTTACAATAAGTGGTATAGCTGGCCAACTGTGTTTCAAAATGTATTGTGTAATTGGATAATTGGTACTGATGCTGATGAAATATACTTAATTCCAGCAGTAAATTTTCTTGCAGAATATTTATCACCTCCCCCCAATATTTTCACTGTTGATTTTATAAATGACCTTTTGCCATTTTGTAGGAGAATATGCTTAGTGGACTATAGGAGAATCAGCCCTATAGACTGTAGCTATTATCTCGTCCTTCTCTGATGTGGTTGAAGTCATTATGGGCTAGCCAGGAAAAGATGTATTGTCAGAAACAAAAGTAATTGTTCCTTCTCTATGACTTTTTAATAGGATCTTGCATTAATGTGTATTAATATATCCAAATTGTTGTTAATATATCCAAATTTTTAGGCAGTGGAAGTTTAGAAACTGAACCAAAGGCATATTGTCAATTCCTTTATGTTTTACAAAAGTAAAACTAAACAGTGGTTTATTATAATGTGGCTAGTTTGCACATATTATAATTACATTTTGTTTGACCCATAACCTCAAGACCAATGAGATTCTAGGGGGGCATTCTGTTAGAATCTTAACAATGTCTCTAGTGCATGAAATATACAAGTATATGCATATTCTCTGCCTTGCCCCTTCCCATCCCAATGCACACAAACATATCATATACAAAATCATGAGTCTGACTCCTAAAATACATGCATGTAGAAATTGTATCCCAATGACCTCTGCCACCATCACTTTCTGAGACTATAAGCTTATTAAAACAATGTTGCTCAAATATTTCTGTTGCTTAAACCAGTTTTGACTTTAAAAAATGCTGTCAGGACTTGTCTCAGATTTTTAAAATAGTAAATTGACAAATCTTTGTCTTTAGAGAGTTGATTTGATGTTTGGAAACTATTGAGTCTTTCAGGGCCAAATTTGATGATTAAGATGGTTTATCAGGCTGGAGCACATAATTTCTAACTGAAAACAGAATATCCCTATTAAGTATTGAGATATTTTTACAAACTCTGTCTGTAGATATCAGATCATTGCTTTTTTTTTTTTTTCTTCTTTTAATGGAGATGGGTTTTCTAGTAATGGTAAATGGAGGAAATCTTTTAGTCTAGCAGTTAGTTACCATGTAAGTCTTGGGAATCATAAAAGTCATTTGGTGAAACTGAGTTGGAATTCGGACAATGTGCTGGATTTTAGAATTCTTGGGAAGATGGAGAGGCCCAGAGCTCCCCATCTACATGGGGACAGAGCTCCGGGTTCTCCCTCTGGCCCATCTTCTATTTGGCCTCAAGAGGGATATTTTAAAACATTAATGTCTTCTCATTTTGAAATTTTAGTGGTTCCCTCAAATCTGAAATCTTGTAACTGCTAGCCCTGTTGACTGGGGTCTTAGGTAGGGTCATTTTACAAGTGTCCCCAGTCTCCTGTTCCAAGTCCCTCTGCATGTCCCCATTAGGGTGGGGAGAGGACAGCTTCCCGGGAGGCAGCACCTCACCTCCCCCTGGCTTCCCTCTCGTCTAGGTGCTGCTCGACCTCTCCTTTCAGTCCCGTCTCTGCTGACATCTCTGGGGCTGAGAGAGGGGCTGCCAGGGCTCTACCGTGGTGACCAGGCTGCTGCCTTCTCTTTCCTGTTGCTGAGAGATTTTCCCCCTATGAATACCATTTGCTTTGCTTCTGCAGCTCATTCTTTTTTCCCAGCCGGAAGGTGCATCTTTCCTAGGAAAGGCCCACTGCAGAGGGACTAGGGCCCTTCGTGAGACATTTCTTGCCAGTTTCCCATGAGATCTCTCCTCTTCCCTCGCGTGCAGGGACTCTGGGATGGGTGGAGGAGGTGTGGATTTGAACTTTATGCTGTATCCAACCTCCTTCACCCCCTGAGGACAAACACTCAGGACAAGTCACCTAGTCTGGCCCACTCCACCAGTCATTCTTTACTTGGTGGCTTTCTGTCAGCTCCAACCCCGCCCCGCCCCACCCCCAGAGTCCACCAGCCAGGTCAGTGGGTGTTTGCCCCTAGTGTAGTGGTGGGCAGGGCTTGGATTCTTTCTCACAGGACTCCCGAGCCCCCTTAGAAAGCAAAGTCTGTGACTGGATAACTGTTCAATTGCAACACTCTGTATCAATTAAGGAGGCGTTGACCAGAAGAGGCACAGACACAGTGGACCTGCAGTCAGGCGGGTGGGGGGTGGGTACCCACCTGCTCAGCCATGACATTGTCAGCATCCCTTAGCACAGCACGTAAGAATTTTTACGTTCTCTTGTCTGCTTTTCCAGGCTCCTCCTTTTCCATCCTCCGGCCAACCTGAGCTACATGCAATTCTCTAACAGGTCATCACTCTGCTCTTACTCACCTTCATTCTCAAAAACTGAGAATCTACTGCATTTTGAGCTCAAGAGACAGAATGTGACCAGTGAAGGCTCTGGAGGTCGAATGAAGCCGCTGGCATTCTAGTGGAATGGCATAGAAGGAAACAAGCAGATAAATAAAATGTTACATGGTGATGGATACTGTGAAGAAAATAAACACACCGATATGCCTGAGAGTGTCCGGTGGGCTCTTTACCCTGCGTATCACGGAAGGCCTCCCTGAGCAAGTGACATTTAATCTGAAAGTGGAATTTGCACTGCCCTTCTCTTGGACCAGGACAAGGGATTTATATTTTTTTCTAAATCTAGGGGAGGCCACTGGAGGATTTTAAGCAGGTAGTGGTATGGTATGGTTTCTGCTTCACGGAGATCACTCTTGCTGCTGGACAGTGGATTTTAGCAGGTAAGAGTGGAGCAGGAAGACAGTATGTGAGTTTGTAACAAAATATCACAGACTGGTGGCTCAACAACGTGAATTTATTGCCACACAGTTCTGGAGACTGGAAGTGCAAGACCAAGGTGTCAGCAGGGTTGGTCTCTCCTGAGGTCTCTCTCCTTAGCTTGCAGGTGGCCATCTTCTTGCTGTGTCCTTACACGGTCTTCCCTCCATGCGAGCACGTCCCAGGTGTCTCATTGGGCGTCCTAATCTGTCCCTATAGAGACACTAGCAAGATTGGTCAGGGTCCAGCCTAACAGCCTCATTCTAACTTAATCACCTCTTCAAAGGCCCTGTTTCCAGATACAGTCACACTTGAGATTCTGCATAGGAATTTTAGGGAGGGACACATGCGGCCTGTAAGTACAGGTTGGAAGGCTATGGCAGGGTCTGGAGGAGAGAGGAAAGGGCTTCTGCTAGGAAGTCGTGTGAAACCCAGAAGACTGATTTGGGATATATTTTGGAGTAAAGTCAACAGAACCTAATCATCAGATGTGGGATGGTCAAGAGAGGGGTCAAGGGTGACTCCTAGGTTCTGTGGCTGAAGCAGATAGTGCCATTTATTGAGACGTAGCTGTACCTCCTCTTCCTTTAAAACTTTAGCTCAGGAGTCACCCCTTCTCCTGTTCCTCCTGCACACTCTTCAGCACATCCTACTTGTGCCTTTTCACTGCTGGTTTGCTCGTCTGTCTCCTTCATCAGATCACAAGGGCGCCAAGCACTGGGCTTGTTCATGCACCTTCCAGGGCCTGGAGCAGGGTCTGTGCATCGGCCACAACGGATGTTTGTTGCTGAGCTTTTTGGGGCCACCATCAGCCTCCCAGTTGCCACTTAGCAGTGGTGAGTTTTGACGGTTGGAGACTTTCCCACTGACCTCTTTTCAATGTCGACCGTGGCTTTGCCTTTTCGGGTTCTGGTGATGTCGGTAGAGGGTGTGTTTATCTAAGACGGCAACATCTGGGGGGTTAGAATGAGTAGGACAAACTGCGGTGCTTGTACTTCTCTGATCCCCGATGCTTTAAAGGCTTCTCAAGTCCTTGTGAGGAATGTATTGATTTAGCCAGATTTTCAAATGAAATTTTCTCAACCGTATTGGGATTTTGCAAGTGTATTACCTTCATTTGTTTTCAGTACAACACGCAATGTAAGAACTCTTCACATGATTCCTTGTCAAAAAGTGCCTCCCTTACTGTCCTCTGAATTATTATTTATCTGGGTGCTAAATGCCTGCAGCGTGACGCAGACAGTACAGACCTACAGGAGAGCCAGGCTTTCTCTTTTTTTTTTCACACAGGGACTGTACTGATGTGGGCGCCAACATGCAGACCCACCAGCACCTGGGGCTCAGCTGGCGGGTTTACGAGAGAGAGACTCCAAACCAGAGACTCTGCTCTCAATTACAGAGGCCTAATCAGAACTACCCAAAACACCTCTGAGGCACACAAGGGTTTAACAATAGCCTCTCCATCCTGTCTCTTTTCTTTGTGTTTTCTCATCTCCTTTCTCCTTCATATTCCCCCTACCCCCGAATTTCTCACCTCTTCTTCCTCTGCCCCCCATCCCTCTCTCATCCGTTCCTTTTGGGGGAAAAATTGAGGACATAATCACTATACCTATAAAGTATTATATATTATACGTATATATGATGTCCATGCATATATCAGAATTATATATATTGCTTGATTGTGTGGTGTGAAGCTTCCTAACCCCAGTTTTTCATTTAAAAATGAGTGAGTTAAGTATTTTCTATTTCTCTCTCAAAAGCCTTTTTGCCTTGTTTTAAATTTGTATGTGCGTCTTACTTTTTTTTTTTTCTTTCTAAGAGTCAGTGTCCCTGGTCCCCGCTCCCTGCATCCCTGCTTCAGGCTGAGGAGGGGAGAGCAGAGAGCAGGGAAACTGGGTCACACACAGCAGGGGCCTCTTCACCTTTGCACTTTCCCCAGCTAGAGCTTGGGACCAAAAGCTTTATTTAAAACAGGAGCTGCATTCTCCCGGGCAAATAGGGAGAGCCATCTTTCCCCTTACAGAGGTGCTTTGCTGTCAGCCACAGTCTCATTTTTCAGGGGCAGCTTGAATTGCCAGCTCAGGGCACGGTGCCGGGGAGCCTTCCCTGAGCTGCACTCAGTCTCTCTTGTCACTGCAAATGAACCAGAAAATTCTCTGAAGTGACGGGACCCAGCGGATAGAGGCTTGATTTCTTTTGTGTGCACATGTGTGTTATGCATAAGAAATCATTATCTTTCCATACACTGGGGTCATTTTCTCTCTCACTACAGAGCTGTAAATTTAATTATTTGGTCACTGCTGCTTTAATTAAAGAGTCTTCCTTATCTTTAGAGGTTTCCTTTTGAAATTTCTGGAGATTAGGTTTATCCACCAGCATGTCAGCTCTTTTTATGTCCATATACTATATGGTTGCTATAATAATATAAAAATGAATTACCCAGATACTAGAAGCTAATCATATTCTGCATTTCTCTCCTAATAATCCCAGATTACATTAATCATAAATGTCAGCGGTGTCTCTAGATGACTTCTTGACTTTTGACAAAAAGCCTTCATTTTGGCCCTTTAAATTCCAAGGTCAAGGAGAATGCAACATTCAGAATAATTATTAGCATTATTTTACCTTGACATTTCATCCCTGCTTCCAGTTTAACATTCCACCCGGGCAATGAAGACGAATGTCATCTTTCGATTCACTGGAGGGAATTGCCCCAATTAAACCTGACTTAAAGGCTATTGGAAACGCTGTATTAATTTGCTGTTCTTCTTTAAAATAGAAAATATTTCGTGAAGGAGAAGAATTTTCATTAAAAGCATTAAGGATTTACCATGACATGAACAAGCAATTTTTGAATTGACTTTTTTCTCCCCAGGCTAGAATAATAATCACTGTGTGCCTCGGCCAGACCAGGGTCTCCCTGTCTGTGGGGATTCCATTGGGATAAGCCTCCTTCTTTTCCTGTTAGCTCAAAGGTCATTGTTACAGTTTTGTTGCATCAAAAACAGTTAGAAATATCTTTGAGGAATCCTGGCCTTTCCATGTAGCAGGGCCTCCTGCTGGTGCAACCTTCTGATTACACACCTTCTGCAATACCCACACACTTTTTTTTTTTTTTTAAAGTCAGGCTAAGTTTATTGGTGCATGTTCTAAAAAGACCTCTTCTCCTAAATTTTTATTTAAGATAGGAGTAGTGAGTTGCTATTTAGTTCAACGCTGTATCTCCAACACCTGAAACAGAGTCAGGTTGACACTTGACAAATATTTTTGATGTGAATGAAAGGAGGCCATAAACACAGGGACCACTATTGTGAGCTCTGGAATCAAAGAGGCCGAGATTTGATCCCAATTTTGCCAACTGCTGATCTTGTATTATTGGCAAGTGATGTTACCTTTCTAAGCCTCAGTTTCTTCATCTGTAAAGGGGGGTAATAATACTAATGTCATTAGGTTGTTGCAAGGATTGAATGAGGCAATGCATGTAAATAAAGTGCTTGGTTCTGGGCCTGGCAACATTAAGTCCTCTCTAGTTAGGAAGAGGTTGGTCAGGTCTAATTCCCTGCCCTCCCCATCCTTTGTTTTATCTTCTCCTGGCAGTTGCCCTCGGCCACCAGGAAACAGTGGACTTGCAGGTCCCAGTTGGCTTGAGGCCTCTGCTAAATTACAGTCATTCATTTTCCAAGCATTTGTTATGAAGTTGGAGGAATCCAACCTCCTCCCTAGAACTCTAAGGCAAAATTCCTAATCCAGTCTTGCTTGACAGAACGGAATTTCTATTCCAGCAACTAATCCTGGATTCCTCCCTAAAGCAAGTTTGAACCTTGGAAGCCTGTCTATTTAGACTGCATTTCTGGACCTGGCTCACCTGGGTCTCACCTACACCTATGCCACAGCCTCACTTTTCCTGCTGACCTTGGCAGTGTCCCCTCCATTCACAACATTGTTGTCCTCTTTGCCTGTCTTAACCTGCCTGATTCCCCAATTCCTGCAACTGGTAGCCTGACAGAGGACACATCCATTCTCCCGCAGGCTGACCTGGCTGTTGGTTTCAACCCCTTACAATTGTCCTTTCTTACTGCCACCTGCCTCCTGGTGCTCCTTGATGTCTTTACCTGAACAAACTTAATACTTCCTTGTATTCGGGCATGTCCTGAAGTTCAGTATTTGTTATAGCAAAGAACATTTCTTCCCTAATGCTGCTTTCTCAAATAAACACACAAAATACTTTGAAATAGTTCAGACATGGAGGAAAAAAGCAGAGAATAAAATGATACCCACCACGGACACTTAACAAATGTCAACATTTAGCTTCATATTTTGCTTCACTGGAGGTGCTGCATGTTTTGAGAGAACTGAATGTTAAAAATACAACTGAGTCTCCTTTCCAGATCTCTGCTCAATACCATTTCTCTCCTGTTCTCCCTCCTCGCAGGGAAGCCCTATGCTGAAGTTAGTCTTTTTCCTCCCATACATGTTTTTATACTTTCACTGTGCATCTGCGTATCCATAAGTAATATGCTGCATTATTTTATGTTTTAAAATGTTACATAATTTTAAATTTTACATATTATACTGGATGTATTTATGGGTTAAATTGTGTCATTTTCCCCCCATCTCACCCAAATTCACATGCTGAAGTCCTAACCTCCAGTAACTCAGAATATAACCTTATTTGGAAAAAAGGACCACTGCAGATGTTTTTAGGTAAGTTATGATGTGATCACACTGGGGTAGGCTGGGTGCCCACGATCAGTGTCCTTATTAAGAGAATACCACGTGAAGAGACAGAAATGTACAGAGGGAAGACAATGTGACTACGCAGGGAGAAGGCGGCTGTACATAAGCCAAGGAACACCTGCCAAGCTGCTGTCTTTGCCTCAGAGTTATGCTTTCTGGATTTAGCCATGTTGGGGGTAGCAGCCCACCACCCCCATGTTAGATAGCAAATGTAGCATGAGAAGCTTCTTAAGAAAGTAACACACGCAGCTCTAGTTTATTCTTTCATTCAGTAAAAAATGTATTGAGCACGTGCTGTGTGCCAGGCCCTGGGGAGAGCACAGAGAAGGCCAGTGAGCTAAGGAAAGACTCTTCTGGGAATGAGAGGTGACCTGGGGACTTGAACACGATGCCAGCAGGGAAGGGCAGTGGATAGTATGTTTGATGGCATGAATGTCTAAGCTGGTGGCTTCTAAGGCAGTAGGAAGGGACTACTGTTTGGAAGAGTCATGATCTGTGGTTTCTGGGAAGCTAAATCCTCTAGTTCACATTTCAGCAGCCATCAGAATCCCCTGGGGGGGGGGGGCTTGTTAAAACACAGGTCTCTGGGCTCCACTCCCAGAGTTTCTGATTCACAAGGTCTGGGGTGGCCCGAAAAAGTGCATTTCTAACCAGTTCCCAGGTGGAACTGATGCTGCTGGTCCAGGGACCACACTTTGAGAACCGTCAGCTGATTGCATTTGATGAGTTTTATTGTAGTTTCTTTGTGTAGTTTGTATTTTTTTTATATGAATTAATTTTCAGTAGGATTAAAAAAACCTGTGTCATGCCCTGGGTTGTAAAATTTTCCCTCTGATTAGTTTTTATCTTTTAGTTTCTGGTGGAGGTGGGTTTAGAGGTCTCGGTAGCATCTGATGTGAGCTTCCCACACCAGTCATAATTCCCACACCACGTGGGGAGAATAGGTTTAAAGGGCCTATCTGTACAGTTGTCCTCAGTATTCATAAGGGATTGGTTCTGAGACTTTCCGCAGATACCAAAATCTGCTCAAGTCCCTTATATGAAATGGCGTACTATTTGCATGTAACCTCTCATATACTTTAGATAATCTCTAGATTACTTACAATACCTAATGCAATGTGAATGTTCTATGTAAATAGTTGTTGTATTGTATTTTTTATTATTGTATAGTTATTTTTTATTTTTTTGAATATTTTCAATCTGTAGTTGGTTGAATCTGTGCACGTGGGACCCATGGATGCATAGGGTGGACTAGATATATTACAAACGTGGGCTTTTATTTCTCACCTGTGATCTCTCCCCTTCCCATGTAAGGGCCCTGAGAAGTGGTAAGATTTCTTAGGCTTTCTTGCTGCCTCTCTAGGCCTATGTGTAGGCTTTTTGTTGCCCCTGTTATGGAATAAATTGTGCTCTCCCCCCTCAAAATTTATATGCTGAAGTCCTAACCCCCAGTACTTCAGAAAGTGACCATACTTAGAGATAGGGCATAAAGGTAGGCCCTAATCCAGTGACTGATGTCCTTATACAAAGAGGAAGAGACACCAGCGATGTGCACACACAGAGGAAAGGCATGTGCAGATGCAGCAAGAGGTGGCTGTCTGCAAGCCAACGAGAGAGTCCTTGGGAGAAACCAAACCTGCCCACACCTTGATCTTGGACTTTCAGTCTCCAGAATTGTAAGAAAATAAATTTCTGTCATTTAAGCTATCCAGTGTTATTTTTTTATGGCAGCCCTAGCAAATTCATACAAATCTTTTTAATGCCATGGTAGTTCTTTGCTCAGGATTTTATCTTTCCATCACCTTCTGTACTCAAAGGCTGTACCTGTTATTTCATGAGCACTAGCAACTCATTGCTCTGCATCTGGGAACTCGGGGAACCCAGTGAAAACCCAGGGCCTGCTTCTCCATCAGCTTATACTTTCTCTTCTGGCTTTGATTTCTTTCATTTCTGACACCCGGGGAATTCCCTTATTTTTCCTTCAAGCTCAGCTCTCCCTCTGTATTTTAAAATGTTATATTTTTATACCGTATGTGGGTATCTTTGTGACTGGAAGAGTCCAGTCCACCTCAGGTTCATTTGCCCTGCTGCTGCAAGTTTAATACTACATTCTTAAATCCATTTAACACTTTCTTGCATCCAATTTGATCCTAGAAAAAAGAAGAAAAAAGTAAGAACAATTTGATCCACATTCCTCCTGATGATTTTTATAAGGCATTATTACCACCCTCATGTTACAGATAGAAATGAAAGCTCAGAATGTTTAAATAGTTTGCCCAGTGTTGCATAGCTAATAAATAATGGAACGTGTCTTGCAATGTAACACCAGTGCTTCCTCCACTCCACCATGGCACCTATTACAACCCAGGTGCGATGATAGCATTTCTATAGGGTGTTAGAGTAATATTCCAGCTCTGCAGGATATAGCTTTATAAAAATGCCATAGAATATGCTTGAAAATGCTCCAAATTTCAGGAAACATTGCTAAAATTCTTCCAACTAAAACTGTGAGATGCTGTCAGGAATATCACATTTGGCCATTTCTCTTCCATGGATCTAAAAACTTCTTTTGAGAACCAATGACAACTTTCTTTTCCACACCATCCATGACCTCAGTCCTAAGAGACAGATTTTCATCTCTGTTTATGCCTGAAATCTAGCAGACATTCTCTCTATTTTCTGCTGGTAGATTCTAGTGCCAGCACCCAAAGGATTTTCCTTGTTAGAATATAATCTTGGAACTCTTTAAAGTGCAATGTGTATTACAGAATGAAGCCTATGAAAACATAACTTATCCATTTGGATAGAGATTTCAGGTGCTTAGTTTAAAACTAGATTTTAAGGTGATTTTTCTTCTTCAGCCCACCAGCTTGGTTATAAGGAACATCCTCTCTGGAGAGGAACTTTCCCTCATTGGTGAAGCATAGTTCTACAACCTAGCTGATATGGTTTGAATGTTTGTCCCCTCCAAAGCTCATGCTGAAGCTTAATCTCCAACATGGTCTTGAGGCGATAGGATCATGTATTAGTCCATTTCTGTTGCTTATAACAAAATCCCTGGAACTGGGTGATTTATAAAGAAAATGAAATATATTGTTTATAGTTTCAGAGGCTAGGAAGTCCAGAGTCCAGGGAACAAATCTGGTGAGGGTCCTGGTGGTGGTGACAGTGATCCAGGGGTCCCACATGGCAGAAATGGTAGAGCAAAGAAAGACTAACCTCCTCAAGGGCATAGTGGATTAATCCATTTATAGATTAATGAATTAGTGGATTAATGAGTTATTATGGGAATAGACTAGTGGCTTTAAAAGGAGAGGAATATAGCACATTTGAACACTCTTGCCCCTTTCACCATGTGATGCTCTGCACAGCCTTGGGACTCTACAGGGAATCTCCACCAAGAAGTCCTTCACCAGAGGTTCTCCTTTGACCTTGGACTTCCCAGCCTCCAAAAATGTAAGAAATAAATTTCTTTTCTTTATAAGTATTTGGCTCACTATTTGCTGCTCTGGAATCTATAATCAGGATCTTTTGATCTGTCTTCATTCACCACCCCCCAGCCCGGGTCAAGCAAATTGCATACTATCCATCTGTGAATTACAGAAGGATCCTCTAGTTTCCCTTAGATTTGTACTGTGGATCCATCCTATTTCCATTCACCTCCAGCAGTTTCTGTCTTGTGTCTGTACATCTTGCCAACACCCTACAGTCACTACCTTTCCTGAAACTCATTTTCTGGCTGGTCTCAAGAAAGTGACAGTGGATTAGCTTTTGATTCCCCTTAACTGTTTGTCTTTCTCTCTTCACGTTGGCTGTTGGAAGGCCTCCAGTGAAATTTGTGGCCCAGTTCTTGCAATGGACCACATGCATTTTATGTACTAAGATGCAGACTTCATTCTACTGTTGCCTACTCTCGTGTAATTCTGTTCTGATTTCCTTACTGGCCTTTCTTATTCTGTCCAAATGAATTGTCAGGATGGGAAGCAAAATGCTTCCAAGTCAAAAGCTTTCTTTAAAGAACAGTAAAGTTCATTATATGTTGCTTAATTTTTGGAAGTATTTTTAAATTTTCACTAAGTAATCCACAAAGTTGTTATAAAAACAACTTGTTAATGGGGAGTCGTTTCATGGGTATAAAGTTTCAACTTGGCAAGATGAAAAAGTGCTAGAGATTGGTAGCACAGCAATGGGAATGTACTTAAGACCACTGAACTGTACACTTAAAAGTGGTTGAAGTGGTACATTTTATGTTATGCGTATTTTTCCACAATCTCAAAGACAAACAACTTGTTTTAAATTATATGTATTTTTGGTGAGGTGCCGGAATCCTTTCTGGAACAGGCTTCTTACAGATAAGTACACAAGATGTCTGCATTTCCACCGGCTCATTGTGTCCATCTGATATTGGCATACAAAGCCCACCTTTGCTTCTAGACACATAAGTGTTTTTTATGCACACAGAGGTACAATTACGGCATATTTTTAGGGCAGAAGAGTTCCTACCAGCATGCATGTTGGCACTTCTTTGTAGACTTTTCAGTGCTCCAAAGTTACCTGTCCTGACAGCTTCTCATGCTCCGGGGTACGAGGATTATCACACTGCAGCGGTAGCCCTCGTCGGTGTTCTCAGGAGCATGTTATACTGTAGATAATTATGGAAAAGAAAGTTTCTGTCTTTGGAGTAACGTCCTCTAGCTCTGTTTTCTTCTAATTTATTAAATGTCAGAAAACAAGGTTGGGGTCAAAGCCCACGTGGTCTTGTCAGCACAAAAGGCATTTTTCAACAAAAACTGTGCTGGAAACGTCGCATTGTCTAGAAGTCATGGGGATATTATCAAAGCAACTTGGAGATGTGGTCGCTTCTAGAGGAGAAAAGACCCGACTTACGCCTGTCGAGTGCCCTGCAATTACTTCCTCTGGCTTCACTGTGTTGCTTAGAGGTTACCCAGACACGCAGACGGCCTTAGCGATGCCAGGAATCTGTTTAATTGTCTAATGCGGTTGAAAGCTTCTCAGGAGATTCAGGTGATTATTTCAAACAGCAGGAATTTCTTTTAAAATGGTTTGAGGGGATCAAAAAAAAAAAAAAATCAGAAACATAACCACACTTGGATCATTTTTGAAGTGCATCTATTTTTGTTTTCTAAGACCAAAATGCTCCTGGCAAAGTCTGTCCCTGAAATTATAAATATTTTAAGTCACAGAGTCCAAAAGGAGGCAGGGAGCTCAGTACATTACGAACTAAAGTGGGAAACAGAAATCTAAATTAGAATATTTGTCTGGGATCACCTTGGTGAGTGAAGCCTTGAACAACAGAGAAGTTTCCTCATATGGAAAAAAAACCCTGGATATTTACCGATCCCCTCTTCCTCATGGTAACGTCTGGCTCCAGCAGCAGCTTTGCAAGTGCATGAGAAGTTACCGAGGCTTCTGCATGTGCAAACTAAATGCTCTTGGAGTTTTTTTCTAAAAACTGCAAAACCTTCAGCTGAACAACTGCTATGAAGGACTTCAGCTTCTCAGAGGGGCTTTAAAAGTCAGTCAGGTTACCACGATATCTTGTCTTTTCAGCCTTTCTTAACGCGTGTTAGAGAGGAAATTGGCAGATGAAGCCACTGTACTCAGGACGCATTTTTACATTTACATCTTCTCTCAACCTCATTTCTTTTACACCTATTTGGTGAATCCCTTGTTTTTGTGTTTCTGCTCATTTTCTTGGCTCACTTTGAAAGCTTCTAGCACCTAGATGTCTTCCATCAGCTACAGCTGAACCCTGAAGCTACTTTGTTAAGCATTCAGAGTTTTGGGGTATTTTTTTTTTTTTTAAATCAGTGCTTCTCAATTCATTTTGCACCTTAGGGTATTAAAAGCAGATAATAGTGGGAAAGACATTGTGCCAGGCAAACTTCTAGCATTTTCAATAAATCAGCTCATTTAGTCTTCCTGCAGTTGCTACCATCCCGCAGAGAAGAAAAGAGAGGCACAGAGAGGTTAAGGAACTTCCCCAATGTTTCAGGAGGGAACTCAAGCCTCACCCTACCCTAACTATTGGACTCACTATTGGGGTGTATTTAGCAACAGGCTCTCAAACAAACCAAAAAAGAGTCCTATCTGTAGCCACATTGGCTGATTTCCATGGTTCAACATTCCCTCTATGGCTGATTGCAAGACCCCCCTGGGAATTCAGCTGGCTCCCAAACTTCCTGAACATGAATCATCTCCTTTCAGAAGTCTATGAGCTGGCTCCAGCATCCCATCTCTGTATTTTCAGTAGCAACAACTGAACGAGGGTATGTGCGCCGGGTCCAGCTGCCTTGACACACATTCCGGCTACTGGGCATCCAGGAGGCTTTCCAGGGAGAGCTGGGGGCTTCTGCACCTGCCCTCTGCCTCCCAGGCCCTGTCACGGCCTTCTGAGGTGCTTCCCCTTTGTGACAGGGATGGATCCTTCATGCCTCAGCAGCACTGTGCCCGGGGGGTCAGGAGTGAGCCACTGAGGCCCACTATTATGTCAGGTGGAGAGCACAAGTGGTAGTAATGGGGTTCAGGATACACTACCCCAAAATATGGCACCTTGGCATTTGAGAAAACTGCGGAAGTGGGAAGCTCTCTCCACCTTCTCCGACCTTTCTCCCCTGACGCGGCTCATAGTAGAATTCTCTGACTTTCCCTGATGCGGGTCATAAGGCCCTCATTTGAGAAGTGACCTTCCTATATCTGGAGGAAAGGGACAGCCTTATCTCTGAAGACACAGGGACACAGAGAAGAATCTGAACAAACAGGCCTTGCCGGTTCCCTCTGGTCTGCTCCCATTAGATCACCCCCCTTCTGCCAATCATTCTGCACTGCTCTCCACTTCCTCACCAAACTTACCATAAAAATGCAAGGCTTTCCCTGTTTCATTGGGTCTTTATTTCTGAAGGGTCCCGGTCACATAAAACTTAGATTCAATTAATCTGCATGCTTTTCTCTTGTTAATCTATCTTTTGTTATAGGGGCCTCAGCCATGAACTTAGCAGTAGATGAGGAAGGAATCTTTTCTCCCCTACAGCAGCTTGCTTAGGCAAATAAACAAACACGGGAAAATGAATGGGATCTTTCTGGAGGAAGGGTGAGCAGTGAGTGAAGGGCTAAATTGCTGACAGGAGATGATCACAATGGAGAGCTGACGAGGACCTGTCCCCAGCAGCGTCCCCTCCCCTCTGCTCTAGCCCAGGACCTGGACTCAAGGGGGTAACACCTGTGCCAAGGGAGGAATAGTTCGTTTAGCCCAGTTCCCAAACCCAGGGCTCTTGAAAAAAGGAAACGTATTTTACAAATATTAATAGGGAAGTGTATGAGCGCCCCACCCCCAGACTGATTTTCATTGATCCCTGACCTTAGTTTGCAGAAGGGGCTTGGTGGTGCCCTGGCATGGAGTTTCAGAAAGATACGCAGCAGGAAGAGCTGGTGGGGCTCTTCGACCAAGGGTCCGATGGTGACATGGCTTGGCCCAGTTCCATACTCACACTAAGGCTTTTATGTTGATTCTTTGAGGACTGACCTTGAGGCATTCACACTGTGTCTCAGTACAGCTTTCCTCAAACCCCTGGACTGGTCCTGGGCTTTGCCTGATGTCCATGAGCGCCTAAGAAAGCGCTGAAGTCAACACACATGAGTCAGGGAGATTCACTTGTGGAGCTTCTGTTGAGGTCACTGCTGCATGGAAAGAGAATTTGGGGTGAAACATGAGAGAACCAGAGTAGGATTTTTTAAATTTAAATTTTTGTTTTATTTATTTTTTATCTGGAGGAAGAGCGCTGCTGAGGAAAACCTTCCCGGTGCTCTGTGGCCATTTGCTGCTCTGGTTTCTTGTGATACCGCTTACAGTCCAGCACTTCCATTCTGCTCTCTGGATTCCAGTCCTTTTCCAGTTCTGATTTCCACTGAGAGGAAACCTCATTGCGTTTCATATTACGTTAGGGCAAAGCACTGCTTGGGGTGTAAGTGGGCGGGTGGGGGCCTCACCTGCAGCGCAGGCCATTGAGGCAGGAAATGACAGTGTTCATCATGACACGCGAGCCCAGGCCTGGTTCCACCCAGGGGGACAGGCACCTTCATCATCACGGTGCAGGCCGGGCGGGCTCGCTGCACCTTTCCCTGCTTCCGGAGGGTTCTCTTTGGGCTCCAGACAGAATGATTAATAGCCCATTGGACCAACCCTAAAAGACTGAGTAGACAAATATACCTCATTCATTGGGAAACAAGCCCCGGGACATATATTACCTAGGAAAACTGAGGTGGCCAATGAGCTATTTCATTCGGCATTTACCAACTTGATTGTAGAACTTTATTTGGTTAAAAAAAAAATTGCATGTGAGTGTGTGTGTGTGTGTGTGTGTGTGTGTGTGTGTGTATGTGTGTGTGCATGTGTATAAAGAGAAGAGATTATATGTATGTGTGTGTATATAATTTTAAATACATATATATATATATACACACTAGGGTACTACAGAAAGTTTGCGAAAAAATAGGATTGAAAGATAATACAAATCTTTCCATGAACTTTTTGAAATACCCTTGTATATAGTTAAAAACAAGAAGAAAGCAGTAGATACTAGAATATTATTAAGAGATAACTTTTCTTACATTCTTTTTCTTTTTAGAAAAGATAGAAAAGACTTAGATAAAAGCAAGTATAAACAAAAAAGAAATAAAAATAATCTGTTTTTTTATTCACACAAATAAGCCACTGTCAACAATTTGGTGTACATCTTTCCAGTTATTTATCTGTGCTTATAGATAAATTAGGATTTAAACAATTAGGATTATATTGTGCATACAATATTATAATCACTTTTTAAAACTTAATATATGGTCAGGTTTAAATAAGAAAATTTATAAAAAATTTTTAACACCCTACCTAAAAGTATCTACTAGATAAAAGTTAGCTGTTGTAGTCATTATCAGTTTCTTTCTGGATCAAGTATCATTATCTATGTTATTTTATAACTCCATTATTGAACCTTTTAGTTTGTTTCAAGTTACAAACAATGCTAGAATGGATATTTTACGGATAAATCATTGCACATAACCATTATTATGTTTTTTAAATACAGTTCTTTGGAGAATTGCTGGGTTGAAGGGTATTCACTTATTCATTGATCAACTTTTTATTGAGCATTTACTATTTGCCACCAGCTGTCTTAGGAACCAGAAATCACAACCAGAGTAACAAGATACACTTGGTGACTGCCTTGGTGGAGCTTATATGCCAGGGAGAGAGAAAAACAATTAAGTAATTGCAGGGAATTAAAAGTAAAGCCAGTTTAAATGGTAAAGAAACATATGAAAAGATATTTAGCTGCCCCAGCAGTGAGGGAAATGCACATTGAAATAAGAATGAGGTGCCACTTTACATCCATTTGATTGACAAAACAAACCAAGAAACAACAAACATCTAATGCCAGCCAGGGTATGGAAGAGATGTGAGCTCATGTATTCATATCACTGTCTGAAATGTGAGTTTCTGTTCTAGCCTTTTAGGAAAGTAATGTGGTCACATCCATAAGAAACAAAATGCACATATTCTTAACTCAGCACTCCAGGGAATTTATCCCATAGAATAGTATTTAAGAACACACACTCAATGATGTTTATTGAGGCTTTGCTCACAGTAGCAAAAAAAAACTAGACACAAGGAGGTCACAAGAGGAATTATGATAGAGCCACAGTGTGAAGATTTTCATGAGTTCACTAGCTCTTGGATTTATCGCATATATATGATATTATATGTACTTTTTTATATATGCAAAAAGAAATTGGGGAAATATTAGACTTAGGGATATCCTAATGATGGGGTGCAGGCCACACGACCCCAAAATATGGCACCTAGGCATTTGAGAAAACAGAAGCAGGAAGGTCTCTGACCTTCTCCCTCGCTTTCTCCCTGAAGACTCTCATGGGAAAGGTGTCCTGCCCTGTGTCTGAAAGAAAGGAATGAAGACACAGGACACAGAAAAAAATTTGAACAACAGGCCTTGTTCCCGCCAGCTTATTATCTTTAGATTATATCTCCCTTTTGTCCAATCATACTTCTACACGACCGTCCACTTTTCATCAAACCTTAGCATAAAAACACAGATCCTTGTGTCATCTTCATTTCTGAAGACTCCTGTGTCACGTGCAACTTACATTAAATATATTTATTATGCTTTGTCTTGTTAATCTGTTTTTCCTTTTGTTATACTCATGAACCTTGTGATGGGTGAGGAAGAGATATTACTTTTTCTCTCCTGCACTAACCTAAAAATAGGATATATTACAAACAAAAAAAGGGAAAGAAAAGTGGAAAGTTATAGGGTAATGAAAAAGGTATGATTTTCTGTTAGTGAAAAACAAGCCAGAAAACTCATAAATATGTGTATAAGCTTATATGTTTTTGCGTGATCGAGGAACAATGGTGTGCATAGATTCCTAGAACAATGTTAACATTGGTTACTGCAGGGAGACGGGATTGGGTAGATGATTATTTTCCTTTCTATGCCTTGTATTGCATGACTTCTGTAAAATATCAAATAAAGATAATTTTAACAAACAGTTTTAACAGAGCATGACGAATACTAGGTGGAAGGTGAGGGAAGGTGGAGGGTGTTCTGGGAGCTCACAGCAGTAGCACTTAGCGCTCCTACTCCAATTTTAATTTTGAAATAGGTCAGACCCTTCTCCAGGAATACAGTGACCGTAAATGGACATAGATACTGAGTTGTGGCCATAATTACCAGTCACCGTCTTTGGACTGTAAGGTATTTTTCATTTGCGTAGATGCCATCTCTTGGGCTCACTGTAGTTCATGAAAGAGTTCTAACTAGGGCACAAATTAAAAATAGGTTCTATGTAGACCAGAAAAAAGGGTCAACTTTCAACTCTGGAACATTCCACTCTTTGATCTTCAAGTTTTTCTTTTGTGTGGAAGGTACCTTCCCTCAACCCACCTGATAGGATCGTCAGTAGGATCACATGAGATAAAATATAGGAAAATGCATAACCTGGCACAAGGTAAACGGTCAAAATATGTCACTTGATCTGAATGTGTCCCCTCAGTCTTGCAGAGCTGTCACACAGAGCAAAGGGCAACAGATGTGAGGGTGCCCTGGAAAGCGTGAGGTGTGGTATAGAAGTGAGGCCATAAGAAAGGTGGCAAGAGCACCAGCGCTGGAACCCGCAGGTCTTGCTGTCCTCATCAGTTCTTGGTATGCTTTTTGCTCACTATTGCTGCAAAAAGCTTAACCACGTTCAAGAAATTGGTTATTTGTCTAATGGCCTGGAGAATGAGGAACTGGATGAAGTGAAGCACTCCAAAGGAATGTCTGGCACAGAGTCCTCATTTCCAGAACTTTCCAGTGCTGGCAGGTGTGAGATTGTGCAGTCACTGAGAGCCTTGCCAAGGAGATTCAGCACTAACTGCTGAACATGAAGGGGAAAGTCCCTTGGTGGGCCACGTGTGCTGTTAAAGGCAAGTAGCAGAAGAGGGTACAATAAATATCAGTTCTAACAACACTTTGCAGACACGGAGACTTGGCCAATTAGAGTTGGGGTGTTTTGACCAGCTCTAAAGTGTGGGGGGAAAGTGATGAGACAAAGCTTGTGTCCTTGTGCATGCCAAGTGTCTCACAGCAGCACAAGGTGAGAATATGAAAATAAAAGGAAAAAAGTACTGGTTTATAGTCATGAAGCCAAAGCCTCTGAATATCATCTTTCCCCCATTTCCATCTAAATCACGGGAAGGATTCCAGACTTCTTTCAAATCCGGCTTTAATTGTGCTGCCCTTTTTGTGTGTGGAGGTGGTGGTATGCTTTGACCTTGAGTTAGAAATCTGCTTCCAAACAATTCCCAATCGCAATTCTTCCTAGTGAAGAAACGCAGCTACCGTGGTGGGTGGATACACCACAGGGGCCCCTCTAATGGAAAAGGAACGAGGCAGGGGCACCCGTGGGTCTGCAGGTAGGTCAAGGCCAAGGGAAAGGATGTGACCGTGACCAAACTTACATTTTCCCGATCAGCCTTCTTTCTTACGTCCTTTCTGATCTGTCCCTTACTTGGTGACAAAGTTATCTGAAGCTGGGTAATGGCAGAAATCCTGGTAAGTAACTGGCTTCAGAAAAACTCCCCTCCTGTTCTTCCATCCTGTGGTCAGCAGAGGTGGCAGGAGACAGTCATTAGTTAATGACTTGCTCTTTCTGTTGGCCACAAGTGCACAAAGGCTTTGGTGGAAAAACAGCAGCCTCTAATCACATCTCCAGATTACCCTGGGTTTAGGTAAACAAATATTCAGAAAAATTGAGCGTACTGTGTATTTTTTTTTTTTTTTAATCAGTCACAAAATCTCTATCGGTAGAAAATTGGCTCTTTTCTGGGATTCTAGACCTGGTTCTGCTGCTGTGTGCGAGGGTAAGTAGCTCCACCTCTCCAGGCCTCCTTGTCCTCCTATGTGAAATGAGGAGGCTGAATTATATTTCTACGGTTCCTCTTTTCTTAAAAAAAAAAAAAAAAAAACCCTGTGCTTCCATGATTTTTCAGCCTCAGGCAACTGTCTAGGGTGCCTAGATTTAGCAGTATTTGGGACATACTTACTCTAAAAAACTATTCGTTATTTATGCAAATTCAACTGGGTGATCTGTATTTTATCTGGCAACCCTACAACAGTTAAGATATTGTTGGAAGGAGAGCAGCTACCCCGGCTCTGTCCCCTAGCGGGAACAAGGAGAAGCGAGTGTGAGACCGGGGCTCCCCTACCCCCAGATCTCACCGTGTCACCCCACCCACCACCCAGCACCCTCCAGTGCAGAGCAGGAAAAGACTCCGCTGAACCAGCCTCTGTCCAGTGGGAGGGATATGGCAAACTCACTTCTCTCCAGTTCTTTTTAGGCAGAAAAGCTCACATTTGTATCTGATTTGGCCTCGTTTGCAATCAACTTTAAAAAAAACTCTCTTTCACTAGTAAAAACCAACCAGTCTGATTACCATTATTTCAACAGAGGAGGAGACTGTGGCTCTGTTGAAACTGAAGCCTGTGCATTCAGACGAGCCCCTGCCACGCCCTCTCCCACCGGTGGTCAGGCTGTGCTCAGCCCAGGCAAGTCGGGAAATATTCTGAAAACAGCTGGGATTCAGCATAGTAAAGGGCGTGCACCTTCCTTAGGATCGGCCGGCTGTAAGGAAGGAAAGCAGTGCACGCTCTTCTCTCTTCTCCTGCTGATGTGGGGACACCCTCTGCATGTGTTTGATCATGGTCAAGTTCACATCTGTGGTCTCTGGCTGCACAACCTAGGCTGGGTTACAGGGGTTGTCTGTGTCAGGAACTAGAAAATCGACCAGGACTAGCACTAGATAAGTTTTTCCATACTGCTCTGCAAACGATCGGCTAGTGTGAGGATTCTGAATAGTAAACAGCATTGTTCTCTTTGACATGGATAGCCAAAAATGCTTTGTGTTTGCATTCAGAAGTGTGTGATACTGATTCTGCATCTTCTTTAGTTTAATTTTTATGTATTTATTTAGCTCCCGAAAAGTAAGTTACTCTCACCCCATGTATCCTCCGTGTGTGTCTAATATTTGAATTTATTCATTTATATTTGTTTATACATACATATATTTGGATCACTTATGCGGAAGAAGAACAAAAGTGACTGAATCCACATTTGACAAATGACTTTAGGAAAATACATACTAGCTTAGATTACAGGTGGTTTTTAGTTATTTTTTTACTCTCAAATACAAAACCCTTTTTTTAAAAATGTGGTTTTTAAAAAAATTATGAAAGAAAACCTTTATTTCTCAAACCTACATCTAAAAACCAATCTCTCTGACTACCTCAAAGTCTCATTTCTTTCTAGCTGTTGACAACCAGCACACATGAACATAATCGAGATAATTAAGGGCAGTGCCAGGTAACTGTTATCCTGCAGGCTTCTGCAGTTCAGGGACTGCCAATTTCTGCTGCATTCTATCAGCCTGGAGGCGTGGAGATTAACACCTACATAGTGTGGTGGCTTGAATATAGATGAGGGGAGAGAGACAGGCTGCTTCCTTTGATTAAAACATTAGAAGAATAATTATTACAATAATGAAATGGCTTAAGCCTTCTGTTAAGATGTTTTTTCCTCCTCCGGTTTACTATGTGTATCTGAAACTTTTTTTCATTCCTCCATATGGCAAATGACTGGCATTGAAAATCTTATACTTCAAAGTTGAAAACATTTTGTATGGGTTGAGTTAGTGGCCCCCAGGACAGGGTAATTTTCATTGTTGCTGAGGAGAGGACAATATTACTTCTGGAGGCCCAGCAGGCATTTTATTAAACAATTGTACCAGCTGGAAACAAATTATTATCTTTATTTGTAACTACATTTTAGGAGTCAATGCTTTCATTTCAGTGATAAGTAGGTGTTGAGAATGGCTAGGGTTCTTCTGTTGGTGGATTTCTTAGCAGACCATGACCCACATCACGACCAGCTTTGAGGCCACTGGCTGATGCTTTTACACCAAGGCTATGATTACTTTTAACTTAGAAACTGATTTCACCGTCCCTCCTTTCTCTGTCTAAGGCTCTGGAATATTTATGAAGGTACAGAGGGAAGGAGACACACATATTGGGCAAAATTCAAATGCAATATGAATGCCTCCCTCCTTCCACTGTGATTTCTACAAAATTCTTACAGACAGACTATTGCTGCAGCTTATGAGGCCCATCTCTGGCATGAGGTAAGAGAGGAGGCAGGCATCACATTTTTGTAAAGGACAAAGAAATGTCATTATTTTAAAAGCCTTGTGATCCAGAACTTGGTTCTGTATTTGGAAAAATCATGCCTCAGCCAAAAGTAGCATGGGCCATGTTATCAGCTAATATCTCTGTTCTGTATATTTAGTGGGAAAATAAAGTATATCAGGACAGTGTAATTTAGAAGGGTGGAGAAAGCCACATAATTTCCAGGGCAGGGAAAAGAGTGTATTTTTGGTGGAACCGATCCATTCTGGCAGTAACTTCCAGCTTCCTTTTTTTTTTTTTCTATGCATAGGCTCTCTCTCTCTCTCTCTCTCTCTCTCTCTCTCTCTCTCTCTCTCTCTCTCTCTCTCTCTCTCTCTCTTTTGTAATGGAAAAATACAGCACAAGACCCTGAAAGTTGAGAAGTGACTACTGGGAACCCTGCCTATTGCTTTTTTATTAGGATTTGCTTACTGCTAGCTTCTTGCTGGATACCTGTTTAGAAAAATTAAGTGCTTTCCTGCCAGAAACTTAATTGAATTGGGCTTATTCAAATCCTGGGGGGAAAGTGCCTGTTGGTCATTTCATTTTTTCAAAATCTGCTATGCCTTTGACCTAATTGATTAAAACAAAAAAGCTCTCTGTGTAATTGTGTGAGTCAGGAACCCAGATAATTTTCTCAACCAAATCCTCCTTCTCAATCCTCCCCTGGGGTCTACTCTCGCCCTTGCAGTTTCTCAAGGGAGACAGAAGTCAATTTTGGGTTGACCAGCAGCTTTTTCTAAGGAGATGAAACTGAGACCAAGTTAAAATACTATACTAGATTAAGTGGGAAGGGGGGCTCAGGAGGTTTGCACTTTAGATCATAGACCCAGGAGTTAGTGAGAATCCCTTCTTCATAGCTCAGAAGCTGACTGTCAGCAGAGGTGTTCCCATTGTCTTGAGCAGTTAGGGGACAAAGCCCACTTTGGTGGCATTATCTTAATTCTTTCTCCCTGAAGCATAGGTCTCTGGTGAAAGTCTGTAACCATCTACTACTCCATTTAATTTGGCTGGTTGGTCCCCGAGGAGATTCCCTTCTTCTCCACCTGCAGTTCCTCCTCCCCACCCAGACAATGCTCCAGCACGAAACCAAGGGAGATGCTTCTTGCCTGTTCTAGAGTCAGGACAGTCTCTGAGATGAGGTCTGTGTGGTGGGCTGGGTATGAGGTCTTGTTGGTATGTGGAGGTGCAGAATTGATGCAGCTCAGTATGAGTGAGTATCTGTGTGTGTGGTGATACTTGAAATTCAACAAAAAGTGCATTAAAAAAGAAATGAGTATCTGTTTTGGTTTCCTGTGGCTACTGAAATGGATTACCACTATCTGGTGGCTTAAAAACAACAGAAATGCATTCTCTTACAGTTCTGGAGGCTAGAAGTTCAGAATCAAAGTGGCAGCAGGGCTGTGCTCCCTCTGAGGGCTCTAGGGAAGAATCTGTCCCTCATCTCTTCCAGCTTCTGGGAATTGTCGCATTCTTTGGCATGTAGCCGGCTCACTCTAATCTCTGCCTCCATCCCCATATCACCTTCTCCTCTGTGTGTCTCATGGATTTAGGGCCCACCAGGATAATCCAGAATGATCTCCTCCTCTCAAGATCCTTAATTGCATCTGCAAAGACCCTTTTCCCAAGTAAGGCAACATTCACAGGTTCTGGGGATTAGAACATGGACATATGTTTGGGGGGGGCAGTACCATGCACCCCACTATAGTACCCCAAACTGACGTTTGCTCCAATAGGAACATGTTTGGAAATAGATGCACTATTATAAATTAGTTGATGTGCATCAATGTATTTCTTATTTATGTGCCTTAATTTGTTCCAGGAAGGTTTTAAGATAAATACACAAGAGCATACATTGTTTATGAAGACACATGATTTGCTGTATAGGTTTGTACTATTCTTGCAGATACACTCCAGGGATTCCGGGAATTGCAAGCCCTTCTTGGGTCCTCCAAGTGCAAGGAGTGATCATTCACAAAAGGAGGGCAAGGACACTTCTGCTGCTGTCTTGCCCCTATTCTACCAAGGACCTGGGCATCCCATCTCTACCTCATCTCCTTTAAGATGACCCCGCAAGCCCTTTCAAAGGCAGTAAGTCTCTACAATCTTGCAATTGTAGACATTATTTACTGTTTACTGACTTGTGCTCCTTAAATATCCCAACATCCCGGAATACTCCCTGATGAGGTGGCAACAGACAAAGAGACCATGGCCCTCATGTGACTGGCATACATTTCTTTGCTTCATAACAGGCAATGCGGCCAGGAGGCTCCAGTGAGCCATGGCCACTAGACCTTAAAGTGAAAGCCACATTCCCCTCTTCCACGTGCTTCTGGCCTCTGTTTCCTGAAGCTCACCAGCCGTTCCCTTCTTGCATACCTTCTTCCACTTTGTGCAGCACTATCAGTAAACTGAGTCAGGTTCCCTCTTATGACAAGCCATATAAACTCCAGCTCTCCACAAACACGTCCTCGTGTGCTGGTCCTGATGCTTGGTTTTGGCGATGAAGTTTCAGGGGAGCCCTCACTTAGACTTTGACAGCCTCAGCCCTGGGCTCCAATCCTGGTGACATCAGAGAAGCCAGCGTTAGGAGTTTGGAAGCACTTGTGCCATTGTTAAGAAAGTGAGTTTTGATTCTTGTCCTGTATTGTTCCTTGAGTATTACTTCCTCCAGAATCCTGTAAGGTGATGGGGTATGTGCAGTCAGGCCTCCCAGTCATAATGCCTTTGAAATATCACCAAAACCTCTCTCAGGGGACACACCCTGGGTTCCCAGTCATAATGCCTTCAAAATATCATTAAAATCTCTCTTAGTGGACACACGCTTCTTTGATTGGCTCAATAAAATATTTCGCTAATTGTAATTGGCATCTGGCATCTTAAAAAGAAGAGCTTCTTCAGGAACTGTGGCTCTGACCTAACCGTGTGCTACATCTTGGCTAGGGCCAGGGCGCTCTACTTGAGAGATTGCAAGAGAAAAGAGGCCCAACCATCAGCTTGGACAGTGACCAACCAGAATAGCAATTCCTCCCAGGAAGGCAAAAAAACAGAGGCAGTTATGGTGTGGCAGCAAAATACGTTTTTTTCCCTACTTCTTTGTTACCTTGGTTGGACTGAATTTGGGTGAGGGGTGAGATGGTCTCTATGTCATTCAAATATCACTCTGTTGGGTCAAGGTGTGACCAAAATCTGTGGTTTGTCTTAGGTGGGCTACCATGCAGGCTTTAACCTGTCTGGGTTCTCAGTCTGACAATTCTTTGCTGACATGTTATCTTTTCTGTGGCTCGCGTTTATGCTTAGTGTAGGGTTTCCCAGACTCTGATTCAAGAAGCACAAGTCCTAAGAGCTTCTTTGACAAGAAGCAAAAATATGGCATCCAATATATTTGGAAAAGTCAGCATACTATAATCCCCTCTTGGAGATTCATAATAAACATGAAAAGCCTCCTTAATCTTGGTTAATGTGTAGTTTCCCTAACTTATTTGACTCCAGAACTCCTGTTTCATATAACTCCTATTAATAGGGAGAGACGTTCTGGAAAATACTGCCATGGTAGAAGAAGATGCCTTAGACTTTGAAACAAAAAGCCTGTGTCTGAGTCTCCACTCTGTCATTTTCTAACTGTTCCCATCAGATAAGTTATTAGGAAGCCTCGGTTTTCTTATATATAAAATGGGTGTGCACAACACTGGCCCTACCTGCATACCACAGTCGTGAGAAACAAAGTCTGGGAAAGCATTTCTAAAATAATATTAGGCTATCCAAAACTATTGTTATGTATATTTACATCTATAACAGGAGTTGGCTAACTATGGCTTGCAGACTTAATCTGGCCCATTGCCTCATTTTGTGAATAAAGTTTTATTGAAACACAGTTGTGCTCATTTGTTTAAGGATTGTCAATGGCTGATGATGCACTGCAGAAGCAGAACTGAGCAGGTGAGACAGATATTTTATGGCTCACAAAGCCCAAAATGGTTACTTCACAAAAAAAATTTCCTGACCCCTGATCTGTAATAAGAAATAATTTATATCCAAGGACACATGGTGTCTGTGGCAGGAGAGAGGACAAAAATGTGGCTCTGCTCTATGTTGGGGGAAGCCATGAAGTGGCTATAGGGCACAGCACCGGCCTGGATTCTTGTCTCAGAGTGCCCAGGTGGCTCTGTCACCCTCACCAGGAAAGCAGGTGGTAGGGTCTCCAGGTCTAACAGGAAGGTGAAGAAATAACTGCACAGACTTTCTGCAGGTAATAACTTGGGTGAGCAACATGCCTAGACATTTGTAGCAAGTCCTGGAAGGTTGCCCAGCCCACCCTGAGTACAAGGAGGAGCCAAAGAGCATGCAGCTCCAGGCCTTTGGAAAGGCAGAGTGACAGTTTGTCACAAATGCATTTTTGCAAGTTGCAGCTGAGAGCATTAAGTTTCTATGCATTTCTAAACACCTTAGAGACCTTAGAGACAGGTATTCACTTGCAAGAACAAGTCTCTTAAGATGAACAGAGCATGGAAACATCATGGTGACACTTCCAAACATTTCAGCCTTAGGGCTCCCTCCAGTGTGTGGGCTGGTGTTTAGGAACCCTGCGTCTCCACTTTCAGAATGGCCAAAACTCTCAGAGAGATGAGCATTCTGAAGATTCAGCTCAACAACTTTGCAGAGCGCGGCACCCTGCACTCAGCTGCCTCAAGTTCACAAAGAATGAGAATGTCAAAGCACAAAAACAAGGGGGCCATTCCCAAAAGGAAGAATGTTCTCCACTTAGTAGATGGGCGAGTTGTGTGATAAGAGCCTTAACGCCAGGAGCTGGATTACAGTGTATTGCAGGTCCCTGTATCTGGTCGTTGCAGTCACGAGCTGCTAACAGCCTCTGGCGTCCGTGCCCCTGAGCCGAGGAATGCTTGCGGGGCTATTTGTGGAGCGTGTCCCTGAGTGCGCACTTGAGACACCTCAGACACTCCCAGCCTTCCTCCCCTCCCCACCTGGGAGTGAAAGCTGTCATTATGTTTATGACAGGGAGGGGTGACACGTTTCAGAGAGTCACCGTGATATTTCAATGCTCTCTTTACCTTTTGAGACTTACTCTTGTGAGTGAACACTTACTTCTGGTCCCTGGATTTTAGAAACTTATAGAAACGGTAAAAATCACAACCTGGGGGTAGACTGGGTAGGGATCAGCCTGTCTGCCTCTCCCTGTGGAGCAGTCAGCTTCCCTTAGCAATCGAGGGGCACATGGGCTTTCCTCCTACTTGGATTTCAATCTGGGAGTGGTTTTCTTCCCTGTGATTCTCCCGCTGCAGGCAGGTGGATGCATGACTGTCCCCACACACGGTGGTCCAGCCTCAAGGCCTTGTCCCCGCCGTACGCATGCTGTTCCCTTCACCTCTCCCCTCAAGCTCCATCTTCATGCACCTTTCCTGACCTTTCTAAGCCCTTTCTCTGAACTCCCTCAGAACCTGAGCTGTAGGCTGCATTTTAGCATTTGATCGGAACTCATCCTTAGGGGCCATGGACAAGGCCTGTGTGCCATCGAGGGATGGAAGGGGTGTGTTAGTACCACCAACTGGGTGACTTAAAACAACAGAGATTTGTTCTCTCATAGTTCTGAAGACCCAAAGTCCCCAAATCCAGGTGTTAGCAGAGCCATGCTCCCGGAGGATCTAGGGGAGGACCTTTCCTTGACTGTTCTAGCTTCTGTGGGACCCAGGCATTCCTTGGCTTGTGGCGGTGTAATTCCTGTCTCTGCCTTTGTCTTCGTGTGGCTGTCTTTCCCTGTGTATGTATCTTCATATGGCATTCTCTCTCTTACGAGGACATCAGTCCTATCAGATTAAGGGCCCACCCTAATGACCTCAATTTGATTATATCTGCAAAGACCTTATTTCCAAATAAGGCCATGTTCACAGGTCCTGAATTGTAATATCTTTTGGGGGGACACAATTCAACTAGTAACGAGAGGCATCTTCGATAGAGAATTAGGCATTCTTCTTTAGTATTAGTACCACTTACAACCATCCTTCAAGGGCTGAGCTAAAAAGGCTTAAAGAAGTCGGTAAAAATAGCAGATCTTTATAAACACGGTTTTATATACTTTTATTGTCATAGGCTTATAACCCTGCCCGGGGCTGTAAGTGGAGTGGGCCCTTCCTCCTGCAGACCAGACCTGGTGGGACCTGCACGGGCTGCATGGTCTGAGCAGTGGCAGCAGGAGAAAGAGGCTGGAAGGACAGTCCCCGAGTGCCCTGGAGGGAAGTCAGACCACACCAGAGACTGTGAGGACGGCTCCCTTTCTACTTGCTCTGAAACTCTCTGCCCAGCTGCAAAGCCCTGTTCATTTCTTCCATACAGTGTCTCCCTCAGCCCTCACCTCTTGCAATCCCACACTCTCTGTGTCTCCCTCTCTCCCCTTTCTTTCCCATCCCGAGAGTTGATCAAAGCATCTTATTTAAGAGGAAAAGTGAATGGACTTTCTCCTTTAGAGAGTGCCAGTGAAAGATACATTTTATTATTTTATCTCTGTTTTTATGGCCCCGTCAACTCCATCTTTCAAGGTGTAGCTCACAAGGAGGGCGTCCTTGCATCTGAAAATGCACAACCATTGATTTTGCTTAGGAATGGGATCACTTTGGGGGGTGCCAGGGCCTCTGCTGCTCTTCACATTCAGAGTGTCCTCCAGTCTGCCCTGCCCAATGCCATTGCGGGATACTCACCCTGTTGTAGCTTTAGTTGGAGAGATCCATTTCCAGAACAAGTGTGACCCCCTTTGCTGCCCTTTCTCTCTCTCCTTCTCCCCACTCCTGGACAGAGGGTGCAGATTCTCAGATGCTTGCAGGCACCACAAATGCCTTCTGGCTGTCCCAGCTCTGAACCCCTGCCCAGAATTGTGTGGGTTAGAGCCATATGCACCTGTCATTGGCTGAGCTGATTTTTAAATATCCCTGATGAGCTCTCTCCTCTCCCTTTCATTTGGTTAGGGGCATCACCCTCTGACATAAAATAGAAAGTAGACTACAATCTGCCCCTCAGTTTTGATACCCCAGTTCGGTGGCTTGGGGAAGAATCTGGGGTGGGAGGCCGATCCCTGGGACCTGCCACGGAGGTGCTCCCAGAGAAGGCTGCAAAGGCAAGGTTGCGTCTGCAGAAAGCACAGTGCTGGTGGATCCTGCAGAGCGGGGCATCTGGGGATCTTGTGACGGGAAATGTGAGCTTTTGCTGGTCTCACAGGCCTTCTCAGAAGGGGCAGAGGGGGTGGGGATGGAATGAGCTCGCCCTTCCTCTCCCTGGGTGCCTTGGCTCTGGGCTGTGCCTTCTCTCACCTCCTTGTCACCCAGGCCCTCAGCAGGCCAGGTAGGAGGATGCTGTGGTGTCCAGCCTGCTGGTCAGACCCTAGGTGATGCCTTTGCAGAGTGTATAATCAGGGAACTGGAGGGAACTAGACCAACTGAAAGAATAAAGTCCTGGGCCAATTTTTAGGAATTGAAAAATCTCTGTTCACGTGAGGGTGTCTATGGATGACACGTTCCTGCATATGTTTATGCTTACGTATTTACTTACAGAGGGTAACCAGGAAATCATGTCATCCCCTAAAGATGTTCTCAGTGGCAATAAATCTCTTGGCATGAAATATATCATGGCAGTAAAATCTACTCATGACAGGTAGGATGCTGCTGGAGTGTGTAAAATACATTTTAAAAACTGGGTTAAAACAGTAGGAGGCAGGATAATCTAGCAAAAATAAAAATGACAGTTGGAGACAGTGAAATCTACATCTTTTTCTCCTGAATAATCCATGAACTATTTTTAGCTTTTATTTTTTTAGTGTGTAAAAAGGATAACAATGCCTTTTCTCCCAGTTCTTTCCCAGACTTCTCCATATTCCTCAAGTCTTGAATTAATGCAATGTCAAAAAGACAAAAGAGGTCATTAATTGATGGATTGACAAATTGACTCAACAAACGTGGTTAGAATAAATGATAGGGCTGGGGGACGATGACGAGGCCACTTTAGGGGAAAAAAGCATCCTTTCATGGTCTTGAAGGGTTTCTTGTCACATGGAATTGGCTATGATTTTTAGTCTGATATCAGTTAGTCAAGATTAATAATAATATTGGTAACTTGAGTGGCCTGTAGCGTGCTTGGCAGCATGCTGGAGGCTCTCTCTCATTAACTGCTCAATTAATCACACCATCTCCCCGAGGAAGGTTAACACTTCCTGTTTTACAGACAGGAAGTGGAGACTCAAAAGACTGTATAATTTACCCAAGGTCACACAACTAGTGGATATTGGAGACCAGCCAAGATACCGTGAAACGAGCTGGTGGGAATGCCAGGTACCTCCATGCTGATGTTCAAGCCTCTTTGTTCTGTGGGCTGCTCAGCTATTTTCTATCATCCTTTCCCAACCCTTCCCCCATGAGACCTGCCCTATGTGGTATTTTTTCCTTTTAAATCCTTAGCTACTTACCCATTAGGATAGACTCAAATGTGGCGTTGTCTTACAGGCACATCTGGAGAGCAGGAGACTGGGGAAGCATGGTGGCTGGCCTGATCAGTGGACTCCAGGGACTTCCGGCTCCTGGCTCTCCCTCCCGTGCAGAGGCAGGCCCTGTGCTGCTGCTCCAGCTGGTGGATCCTGGGGAGTGTGTGAGACGAGGCCGGCATCCAGCTTTACTTATCCCTAGGGCCTTCCGTGTTCGTCAAGGACAGCCCGTGAGGTATACGCATGGTAGGGTTTTTTTTTAATTGGTTATGAATATTCATAAGATACAAAGCTGATTGTCACCCCCTTTTGCCCAAGATCTGAAGGCCAGATTTATACTGGCAGCATGCCCATTACCACAAATTGCGATTGTACCCCGTGTCCCCCACCCAATTATCCCCGACCTCCCTCCCCTTTCCTCTTCCCCCCCGCCCTCCACTTTGTAGCCCAAAGTATGTTCCCTCCCTCTGCAAGTCCAACGCACCACTGTGGTCTTTCTTTCCTTCCATCTTTCTCTCTTAGCTCCCACTTATGAGTGAGCACATGTGGTATACATCCCTCTGTGCTTTGCTTATTTCACTAAACATAGGTTTCTCCAGGCTCATCCATGTTGTTGCGAATGGGAGAATTGATTCTTTTATGGCTGAGTAGTATTCCATGGTGTATATATACCACAGTTTCCTTCTCTATTTATCCATCGATGGACATTTAGGCTGGTTCCATGTCTTGGCTATTGTACACAGAGCTGTGATGAACATGGGAGTGCAGGCATCCCTTTGACACATATAGCTTTAATCTCTGCTCTGGAGGCATTAGTGTGTATCCTGATCAGGAACACCCATCCCCGGGGTGGATCGTTAGCCTTTGCAGCCCTCTGTTCCACAATCCTCCTGCCGTTTCCATCAGCAGCAGAGGCTTTGTGGTCTAGCACGAGAGATGTTAGAAAACATTTTTCATTGTTGAGCCTCATGGGGTCCAGGCTGTGCGGCACCTCTGCCCTGGCACAAGAATAGTCTGCAGGCACCTCTGCCCTGGCACAAGCAGGCTTTAAGGGTGCAGTGAGCCCAGGAACTTGTACTTCTTGGACTAGCGTTGTGTTTGGCCCTGATTCTGTCACCTGATACCCACTGGAAAGTAAACCGAATCCCGCTGCTGGGATTTGTGAATATATGCTTCAAATGAGTCATATATTTTTTCACAAATCTCTAGGTGGGGTGTCTAAAGGCTCTGAGGCTTGGGACTTCACCACCTTCCAGAACATGTGATATGACTGCGTGTGTGCCTGTTGAACTCATTAATGTTTGCAGAATCAGTCTGAGACTTGCTTTCGTTGTAATAAATCCCTAGTGGTGAGTGCGTGTGCGTACGCGTGTGCATGTATATATGAGTGTGTACCCATGTGTGAGAGGTGATTATGCAACCTCACTCTGCCTTCAGTGACATCATGAATTAGCCTGAAATGTTCTACAAAAATGGGCAAATGCTACAAATCAGGGCCTTTTTTTTTTTTTCCTGGGAAGCTAATCATTAAATATTTACCTGTATACCACTCTCTCGAGCCTCTGGAGGCTGACTGTGAGTGGTCAAATTGGTTTTGGACAGTTTGCAATATTACTAAAAGAAATCAACCTGCTTACTCCTCTTTTTAGTCCATGACTATGCTCAATAAAGGTTTTAATTTGTCTTATAAGAACCCTAGCATTTTTTAATCTATGTGTATTTGCAAATAGGGTTTAAAAATGATAAAAGCAACACACATCTATTACACACTATTTAGACAGTTACAGAGAAGTAAAAAAGCTGAAAAATATCACCTTTAGTTCTGCCAGCCAAAGGTAATAATTTTTAAAATAGAATTTTACAAAGATAAGTTGTTTGACCAAGCTATATTTTTAAGAAAAGGAGCAAAAATAGGGAAGCACCCTTCTTAACTGTGTAGAAATGAGAGCTATTCCTTGTGGAAGGCCAACTGGAAAGAATAATTTTTAGTCTTTCATGCTCACTTAAGAGCCATGATTCCAAAAAAAGCTTTTCCGCAAACTTAACACAAGTGCCAGTTGCCCCACTCTTGCCTTTGATTCCAGTGTCCAAAAAAATTGTACTTTCTGACTTCAGTGTGTTTGCAAGAGTTTCAAGAGTTATGAAATAATAAGCTGAGCTGTCCTCAAAATTCTCACAGTTTACTACATATGAGCTCCCTGAGAAACCGTGCTCTAAAATGAGTTCAGCCTCTGGAATCACATAAAAACGAAGCCCTCTTCCAGTTGCACAATGAGAGGCAGCAGCAACTGTGCTGTGGTCAAGTGTCCACGAGGCACAGCTGTCAGGGCCTGGAGGGTGAGGGAGCATGCATTAGGGCGTATTAACTGACATGTGTTTGCTTTGGAACTAAGATTATTTTAGAAATAAGTCAAGGATTCAAAATAATGAAAAGGCTGGGGTGAGACTGTCTTCTTTTTAGACAACACTTGTAATCTGTCACCCTACGTTTTGATGCTATCATAAGGCAGTTTGCATTGAAGCCCCCGGCATCTGGTACTGTTTAATCATCTTGGTATTTCCCACTGGCTAACCTTATAGGGCAAGACGATCCCTTTCTTGAGAGCTCACCCACACGATGTCATGAAAACAGCCCCTGATGGCTTGTTTAAAGTCATGCTGGTGAGAGTTGTTGTTATAGTCCAGAACTTTAGATAAGTGCGTAGCAATAGCTATGCAGAATACTGAAGACTGTTGGAATTACAAGGAACTCAGGATTGAGGTCTCCGCCCCCATGTTGTTTGCCCTCTGATGGGTGGGGTGGGGTGTAGATTCAGAAGCTGCAGTGGAGCCCAAGTCACAGAGCAGGTGTCTGTCATAAAAACTTGTGCTAAAAATGCTTCCACTCACCAGGAATGAACCCTGATGCAAACTATGAACTTTGGGTGATCATGATTTGTTGATGCAGGCTTGTCTGTTGTAACAAATGTACCTCTCTGGTGTGGGATGTTAGCAGTGGGAGAGGCCATGCATGTGTGGGGGCAGGGGACCTGTGGGGACTCTCGGTGCCTTCCTCTCAATTTTGCTGTGAACCTAAAACTGCTCTAAAACACAGCCTATTAAAAAAATATGCAAAAGCTTCTATTTTTCAGAGAAAACATTCCCAAGGTGGGAAGAATCAACTGCCAGAGCTGTTTAGGCCAAAACCATGAAATCCAGGGCCTGGGTATGTGTTTGGGGATGCTCTGGGCCTTCAGTTGTTAGAAACCAGAGTTCTTGAAAAGGTAAGAAAAGAAAATAAAGAAACTCACTTGAAAGCCTTTGTTTCCAATAAACATTGCAACCATTGCTTCGTGAAGGTTTTCAATTAAAAGTGATGTCAGAGAGATGCTGCATTTTCCTGGTGGGTCCTTTGAGAACGCTGTTTTCTGAAGACAATTTTTCTGCATGGTGTACGGAGAGAGGGCAAAAAGGTGAGCAAGAGAGATAGTCAAGGGCTGTGTGATCTGCCGTGTGACTCCTTCCTGAGCACCCACGAATCTCCATTAAAATCTGTAAGGAAAAAAAATCAAGTGCCTGCTTTGAGCTGGATTTATTAAGGAAATTGGAGAAAGGGCTAAGTTTTGTGTTCTGCTTGTCTCTGGGTGTAACAGGGACAACTCTGGAGGGTTTATGAGAGTGAGGACAAAACAGAAACATGAAAGAGAATATGACTGTCCAAGGAAAAATAATTCTATTAGTACTGGTTTTCTTAACTGAAATGGCCAATTTTGGGAATATTGTTACAGCCAGAAGGATCCCTCTGGTGGATATATTATACCACTAACCTAGAAATTGCTGACATCAACACTCAAAACAGATGGTCGTTTCTTAAACTGGTTTAATAACAGAATTCAGAGTTATCACAAAAGAACTTCAACTACCAAACCAGTTTAATCCAAAACAATGCCCAGAAGGTGAAACAGTGACAACCAGGGTATCTCCAGCTGAGTGGGAAAGTACTCACCAGTCTATTGATTCTAGAAGATTATGATAGGAACAGAGAAATTACCTAGGGATTGACTTTGTTGACTGTTGGAAGACAGATTGAGCCCTGCTGGGAGAAAGTCATGATATCTGCTAAGTACTTTGAACTTGGCCAGGAAATCACATCTCCTCTTGGTGACTGACTTCTCCAAGATGGCTTTGATAGGACTTAATACTTTTCAACATATTTATAGTCAGACAAAGAGGAAAGCGGCAAGATTTTAGTACTGATATGTACTCAAAGATGATTTTGGGAGAAACATACAATGCACTAACTTTCTCTTCTGCCAGATGTGGAACAGATCTGGAGAATATCTTTGTGCTGCATGCATGGAGACTGGGAAGAATGAGGTGGGCATGACAGGACATGCTGGGGTGGATAATTGAGTCGACACACATCCAGGCTTCAGAGGTGGCAGAGGACACCTCGGGGGTGGGGTTTCAGTGGGGGACCACAGTGCCACGATCCATATCGATAAGCTCGGCACCGAAAGTGGAGACAACAATGGGGCCACCTGACTTCGAAGGGATCATGCAGACCTGGGGATAATAGGAACATGACTACCATAGACTGAGGGTCAGGCCACATCACTTCCCTGGACCCAAAGGCATGTTTTATAACCAGGCTAGCTACAGCTGCCAGGCACCTATATCAAGTTCTAACTTCATCCGCCTCTTTCGATGTTCCTTTTAACCAGGTGGGATCCATTCCCTATCTTTACCTAGGGTTACGTTCCTGGTTTCCATGATAGGAGACATTACCTGACACAGCTGGAAATATTTAAGAAAATTTTCAGCTCAGTGCTTCTCGACTCTGACTTTAGAGTCACCTGGGCAAAGAAACAGAAATATCACATGTCCTCACTCACTCATAACTGGCTGCTAGGAAGGAAGGGAGGGAAAAAGGAAGGGATGAAGGAAAGAAAGAAAAGACCACAACAATATGTTGAACTTTAAGGAGAGAACAAACCTAAAGATACTAGAGATGGGGGGGGAGGAGAGTTTGGGAAGTGATAGGTCCAGTAAAGGGCATAAAGAAATATCATGATTTATAAGAATGAATATGCTAATAATAAATAAAAACATTTAAAAAAATAAAAAAATTAGAGTCACCTGGGGAGGACTTTAACCATAATGATTCCCATGCCCCATCCTACACCTAAATTTGGACTCAGTTGGTAGGGAGAAGGGGTGTATACTGGATTTGGATTAAAGCATAGCCCAAGTGGTCTAATGAATAGCCAGGGCTGAAGACCACTGCATAGCTGAATGTGCATCGGGGTTCTGCGTAAGGGTTATCTATTGTACTGAATTCTATTGAGTTGACCCTATATTGACACTCTTACCTGCCTGGGCTCTGACCTTTGAGAATTGTCTTGTCTACAGGGACTCCCGACCTCCTGCCTGCTTGGCCTCTGAGGCATGCATTCCCCTCACCTTCTGAATATGGATGGAGAAAACCACAGTCATGTCAAAAGGTATTTTAGTAGAACTTTTGTTTCCGTGACCAGGACATGATTTTCTGGTTCCTTCTTCAGTCTCTGGCTGTGAGACATTAAACAAAGGAAATGTGGCCATGGGAGCATCTGGTATCCCAACCCAAAGGCTGTTAACAACATGTTTTGAGGGGTCAAGCCAGTGCCATGGCTCCTCCAAAAAAAAGAAGAAAAAAAATGAGAACTTTCCATATCTCAATAGCTTTGGTTAAAACCTCCAGGGGCTCTGGTCTCTTGCATGAGAGAGGTTAAAAAAGAGTTTAGAAATTGTGAACTCTTCCTTTGAGATTCTCTTTTGTCTTTGAACCTATTATTTTGCCTTAAAGAGGAAAGACACCTATACTGCCCGAAGCCAGGGCTAAAAGAGGGAGATTTTCAGTTCTGCAAAGCTAGATTGGTGTTTTCAGAGGATGATTTCTTCTTCTTTCTTAAATATTTTTGCAGTGTAGAGTGATAGTTTTCCAGAGCTCAAATTCTGTGTTCTCACGTGTCACCCCATGGTTATCATCCTGAAATATAGATTTAAAAACTTGGATAGATATGGTGGTATTTAGAAAACAAAAACAGAAACCAAACTAAACCAACCAATCAGTCAAACAAACAAAACACCCAACTCTCAAATAGACTTATAAGTCAAGTTGTCCTCAAAAGTTATTGAATCCAGTATTTGCTAAGTTAAACATATTACTGAAAGCAGTTTTATTCACTATGTTTATAATGTGAAGAACCCATAGAATTTAACAATAGTTTTCTAGGCTCACCCCCCTTTGTTAGTTACTGGTCATCATGCTAACTTTTCAAGAAACTGGAATGGGAATTTAAAACAAAAGATGGGTTTAGGCTGTCTAGTGAAATTCAATGAAATCAATAGGAAGCTCCTAGGCTTGCATTCTTAGCGTTGGAACTAAGGAGGTGTCAATGCATGTACATTTCCCAGTAATGAAGCTCCAAGATGTGCTTCTTAATGGAAGATAATCAACTGCCATGCAAATTTAATGAACTCTGATGTTGAAATGCAAACCAAATCCAATATCCCACGGACCATGAACCTAATCAATAATCTGATCTGAAGCTTTAAGCTGTGTGAACAATCCATTGCGTGATCACGTCTGCCTTTTCAGACGTTCACTCTGTGGAGGTGGCCGTCCTCGGGCTGACCGCCTGGTCCTGCAGGCAGCAGTGCTGGCTACAGGCTCCTGCCGTTCTCCTTAACAAGGGTGCTATCGAGCTTATAGTAACCACCTGCAACACGTGAGCTTCCGTAAGACTTTGTGGGAAGAAACCACACACACACACACACACACACACACACACACACGAAGCAAAACAAAAAACTCACGTGGGCTCATGTAAAAGAAGAAGAGGGGGAAAGCCCTTTTCAGCCGGACGCAGCTCCAGTTTCACCCAGACATCACCTCCCCACAGAACAGCTTCCCCTTCCTCCCTAGGTCCTCCTTATCAAGCCTCGGGCAGTTTTTCTTAGTTTCCTTGAACCGTAAAGAATCCCTCTCGGGCCGAGCCCGTGGCGCACTCGGTAGAGTGCTGCGCTGGGAGCGCGGCAACGCTCCCGCCGCGGGTTCGGATCCTATATAGGACTGACCGGTGCACTCACTGGCTGAGTGCCGGTCACGACAAAAAAAAAAAAAAAAAAAAAAAGAATCCCTCTCTGCTCCCCTGCCACAGGAGATGGGGCTATTTGCTCTGCATCCACCCTTCAATGTGGAACTCCCTTCGGTGGCTCCATGGCCTTTCCTCCTTCCTTCAAAGGACCCCAGAGAAGGGGACCCCCATAGGAGAACTCTTTCAGTGTAAAACGACTTCCTACGGTGACGGGTGCTTTACTCCCAACACAGCCTTTGAGAGTGTTCTGCTGTCAAGTGGGTCCAAAATGCTTTTCTGGCTCTTTCCTTGATGCAGTCACTCTGGGCACCAGGGAGAGGCAGTTGGACATGTAGGTCTAGAACTTGGGAGAGAGATCACAGCTGGAGACATGGGTTTTGATCACAACCACAGAGCTGTTAGCTGTCACTGTAGCAGAGGGTGAGATGGTCAGCTAAAGAGATGAAAAATGGACACAAATTTCCACAGCACCCTGAATCTTCTGAAAGATGTGGACAAGCTCCAGGAAGCCTGGTCTTTTGAGTGTGAGAGAGAGGAAAAAAGAGAAAAAGAAAAGTACAGTCATGTGTCACTTAACTACAGAATATGTTCTGAGAAATGCATTATTGGGTGATTTTGGCATTGTGCGAACGTCATAGAGTGCACCTACATGGTATAGCCTGCTACACACTTCAGCTGAATGGTATAGCCACTGTAATCTTATGGGACCACTGTCGTACACGGGGTCCATTGTTGACCGAGACGTTGTTACGTGGGGCATGACTGTATAGCAACCGGGAACCCACACCACGCAGAGAATGCTTTGAAAAAGCACAAAGAAGCGATACAGTTTTGTGCAGCTTCCCCTAGTTAATGAGGAATATAGGTTATTGTCTCCTGAAGAGTATTTTGGAGGTAAACAAAGCCTTCTGAGCCAGTTAATTTCTAAAGATTTACAGACTTCCTGCTGAACAACTGTACTTAGAGTAAATGCATTAAGAGAGATGAAGACAGCAACAGTGGCCTGGAAATAATAAGGGACTGTCACGTGAAGTTGGTGTGGTCTGCGGCTCACAAACCACTTACAGCATGTATGGTGGGATCCAGACTTGAGACGAAGGGAGATGTTTCCAAGCCACACTAGTTAAAAGTTATTCCCTCCGCATGCCCCGGTTCCTTACAGGAAAAGAATTGGAGGAGTGTGTCAAAACCCACTATGTAGACTTCATAATTCATTTTGTATAAGTAATCATAGTATGCATAGTAAACTGAATCTGGGTTGCCAGACTTAGCAAATGAAAATAGGGAATAACCAATTAAATTTGAATTTCAGATAAACAAGGAATGATTTTTTTTTTTTAAGTGTAAATGTATCCCAAGCAATATCTGTTCTGAATTTCATCTGACAACCTCAAACTGGATCTTGTTCTCATTAGAGATGGCATTTGACATTCTCAACAGAACCTATTCTTACCCTCATAAAGTTGCAAGTTAAGGGCCCTCTATGTATTGCTGATTTCCTCTGAGTTGTCTTGCTGTCCTCAGGAGCCCCACCACACTTGGTTTCTACAGCTTCTCTACAAAAAGCTCAAACTCTCTCTCCAGATTCTCACCTCCCTAACCTGCTAGACGCTTCCTGTGCTTTTCCATTGTTGACTTTTTTCTTTCGCTTTTTTTTCCTCTTTCCTCCATCCAGTCTCCTGCCACCTGCTTCCCAAGGTGACCCTCCTCTCATTAGTAGATTTCCTCTGCTTCAAACCCACAGCTGGGGCCAGCCTTCCCACTTCCAAGTTGTAGTTGACTTTGAGGATTACAGCCAAGATAGTACTCTATGCCCTACTTACCTGGTTAGCAGGACAGACCTAATAGACCTTCCCTAACTGTTCAAGAATTTCATGCCCACAGTAGTCAAGTTGAGGAGAGAATTTGCTCTTCCAGAATGCTGACTTATTAAAGCTGAGTTCTTCAAGGTTTTCCACAGAGATAGAGGCTTGGAATAGCCCTGTGGGGAGGGAAGAGTCAGTTTTTAGAGATGTGGGGTTCAGGCAGACGTGTCCACATCTTGCTGGGACTATTTTTACACGGTTTCATTTTATAAATACGAGGACTTTGGGGGGAGGGAGGGTTTGTACAATTTTCTTAGGAGCTCTAGACTCAAGCTCAAAGCCTAATTCCAAAGAACCTTTTCATATTTATTCACCCTGAAATAAAAAGATTTTAATTGGGGCTGACAATCTCAACATTTCAGTAGAATTAAAATCATGTAAAATCAATTTATGTCACCCAGATTATTTTTTACAGAGAGCTAATAAAATATATAACTCAACAGTGGTAAGTTTAACCCAATGGTTATGTAGAGAAGACACCTTTTTTTTTGCTATTGATTTTCATGAATCCACCTGGTCTCTCTGAAACCTCTCTGTTTGGGCATCTCTGTAGTATCCCAGCATTTCTTGTGACCTGGAGCCCTAAGAGTTCTGTTCTTGGTCCTCAGAGGCATTTTTACTTTTGCCCAGGCTGGCATTGATAAATTCCATGTCTTTTTCAGCCAGAGGTATTTCCACCAGAGTTCTGCTAAACTATTTCTACCACTTCTGTACCTGGGTAGAGTTTCTGCAATGGCCCAGGGTGCGTTAGATCTGGGCAGGATCAGGCCAAGCTCCAGGAACCACTCCCAGCTAGTTAAAACATTATTTCCATGTGAGCTAATGCCATTCCTACAGCTTTTCATGGAAACAACTCAGCATTATCTAGCAACATCTGGAATGACTCTCTCTTTTCTCCCCAAAGCATGAACACTGGGGGAGATTTTTACTTCATGTGACTGTATCTCCCATAAATGTGAATATGGTTGTGGCTCCATTTATCCATGTGGACAAATGAGTTTGTACATGTAAAAATCTTTGAGGCTGAAGCCAAACAAGGCCCCTTTCAGAAACAGACTTTTCCCACCCTTCATTCCTTATAGCTCACAGCTATTTTTAAAGCAGAGCTCGAGCCTGGAGTTTTGGAAATAATCCAAATGTTTTGGGTGTGTCTGTACAGACTCGAAGATCTTTGGGAAAAAGTGGCAAAAGAAAACAGTTTTTCTTTCCCTGGATTCTAAGCATTTCTGTTAATCTGTATTATGTATGTGAGTCTTAGGCTAAATTGTTTTACATTTTGGAAGTTAGACTATATTTTAATATTTTCTGTAGTCCTGTTTCTCTGTCACTCCTGAGCCCTTTATTCTGCTGCCAAATTGTTGACCTGTCCAACCTTTGCTGCAGGGATAAACTCTGACCTTCATGGAAATTCCACCATCTCAGTAAAGGAAACCTTTAGCTCCAGCCCAGACTGGAATCCTGCAATGAAGCTAAGTGAGGTTTTTATTGGAATAGGGCAGTCTCAAATACTTTACTCAAAATGAACATTTTAAATAATTTGTTAAAAAAAAGTTTGTTAAAAAAAATTTCTCTAGCATTATTATTTTGAAATATGTAGCTTTGGATTGTGCCTAGAATCAGACTATAAAAAATAGTAAAATAATAATAAACTCAATGTTTTTTCATAGTGTACAGATCCTAACTTCAAATTCTGCAGTTTTATGATAATGACCATAGTTCTTAATATCACTAACATAAAAAGGTAGTTCATGAATTATTTAGTATTTCTTTTCCTACCTGCCCACCCATATCCCTTCCCAACTCTGAAGGGCATTTTTTGTCACTAAATACATTGTGATATTGCTTTTCCAAACTTTTAATTCTATGGGCTATGGAATTCATTAAGATGGGCATGATTCTAAGTACCGCAGAAAAATCATTATTAGTTTGGGGGACAATATTAAGTCATACTATTATACTTATTTGCCATAATGTTATTTGACTTTCAGAGAACAATTTACCTATTAGTTTGAGGTCACAGAGTCTTTGGTCAGAATGAAATGTGAAACTGAAGTCTACAGTAGTTAAATTCAGATTCTGGATGAAGGCTGCTATTGATTCAGGGATGGTAGAGCTCTCCTGTGGAAGAGCAGAATGGGTCCACCCTTCCAGACCCACAGTCTGAGGGGCTCTAGAATATGGAGTAGAAATCACTATCAGCCAGTTGATAAAATAACATGAGGGTCAACACGTAAAATGCTATTAGCATGAGCCCCTTCACCCACACATTATCTTACTGGCCCCGTTCTCTCCATCAAAAGCAGGAGACAAACAAACAAATATGTGTATTGAGCATCTACTATATGCTGTGAGAGATTTCAAAAAGAGGAAAACTGGGTTCTTGCCTTTCTGTCTGGCCTTGCCAGAAAGCTAAGCTACTTTTGCACGAACTCAGAGTCTGGCAAGAACAGGTCCACCTTCTGACTGAGTAGTTCATATTTATGTTGTAAGATAGAATGTCACAATGATCACAGTCCCCTGGGGAGCTTGTTAAAAATTCAGACAACTTGCTCATTACCCTGGAGATTCTGATCGAGTCAGTGTGATTCAGGGCCCAGGAATCTGCATTTTCGTGAGCACCCATGGTTTATGGGTGCAGCCAATCAAAGTTGTCCTCACTGACACCGGGCTTCATCTGCTAAGAAAATGTTAGGCAGGAGAGACCAGCCCCAGCTTGGTAAGATTTGCTTAGAGTTCACACACCGAAAGATATCCTTGAGGATTAATGGGCTTAAATACACAAATACACACACACACACACACACACACACACACACACAGGTACTTTTTGAAGTTCATGGAAAAATAGAATCAAAAGATGATACAAATCTTGCCATGAACTTTTTGAAGCATTTGTGTGTGTGTGTGTGAGTGTGTGTGTGTGTGTGTGTGTAAATTAAGGTATGTATAGTCATCAGTTTGATTTGAGTTAGGAAAATATTAATGCCCCTTGGTAAATGTACAATATGAGAATTATTTTGGGGGGAAAAAACAGCAGGGGACTCTTTCTTTTAGCTCGATTCTAAAAATGACTTGAGTCTGTTGTGAAGACTCCTTGTGGCAGAAAGTCTCTGTGTTGAGTGTAGATAAGAACGTTGCATGCATGTGAGGAGGAGAATGAGCAGCTCTCTACAGTTGTAATGTGGTCATTTGCTCCTCCAACAGCACATAAAGTACAATTGTTCTAACTGAATGTGGGAGGAAGTTCAAACCCCTGAAAGAGGCTTGATACCAACCTCTCATTTCAGAAGCTCGGCAGTGTCCTATTTTCAGAATTTATAACTGGCATGGGTTTGAGGTGCCAGCTAGTCAGAGAAGGTAGAATATAATAATAGGCTCAGGCAGTGTCACCCAAAGGTAGTGTGACTTTTGCATTATAAGTAAAACCCCTGCTTTTCAAATATTCCCACCTGCACTCCCAGCCCCCCACAATCCCTGCAATTTGGTTATAGTTCCTCGAGTTCCTATAAGAGAGGACAGTGCCTTCCAGGAGAAATCCCTGAGATGCGGTAGCACCTGGAGCGAAATGCATGCTCAGCACACAAAACAGGACTCAACCCTTACCCTAACACTCATGTCCAGTGGCGCTGGGTGGAGCCAGAAATTTGCATTTTAACAGCACTTGGGGAGTTTCTGATGAGGATGATGCTTAGACTGCATTAAGGTGCCCGTGTCTGAAGTTGGATCCTTGCTCCAGAAGGAAAGGGAACCCTGGGCCCATAAATCATGAAGAAGTGCAGGGACATACAAGCTCGCGGCATAATACCAACTCCTTTGCTGTTTTCTTGAGATTAGCCCTTGATAGTCCTCTGTACGAGGCAGATGTTTAAAATACAGAAATAGTTGACAAAGAATAGAAAAAGGTCTTCATTTTCTTAAGTTCAGTATGGATAAGATCACATGATGGGACTGCTTTTTACCAAGGGAAGAGGGTTCAAAGCCTTTACTTTGTGACTTAGTGAACAGATAGCAGCGGTTGGCCTAGAGCATGGGGCACTGATAGGGAACAAGCCTCCGAGGGTAGCTGGGCACGCACGGCCTTCTCGTGCATTCCTCAGCAGGAGTGTGCATGCTTGCACTTCGGAGGCACACACTCTTCACTAGGAGGAAGACTGCGACTGGGCTTGTGACCAAGAGGCTGGGAAGTCTGCCTAGAAAAATGGGAGAAGATGCTGGATCCCCTCTATGAAAAGCTGAGGGAGATCTCAAGCCAGAGGGGATGTGGGAGGGCTCCCACCAGAAGGGCCATGGGCCCTGCCACAGGCAGCTTCTCTGCCTCTCTTCAGTACCTGCGTGGGACATGGCCGATACCCCTGAGTGTTCCCAGGTGCCTAGAAAGTGCTCAAGTGCAGCAACATGCATTGTACCCGATTTGTTTACTCTCAACACTTAATGCCAATGGTTTCTATGATATATAGGTCATACCTGTGCCAATAAGCCTAGAGTAATGTAGTTTGCATGTAAAAATCTCTAATTGTGCACATGGCTTATTTTAGAGTACACATTTCATTACATGTTGGAAATCAGAGTTGGAACCAATTACAAAAAGTGTGAAAAAATAAACTTTTCTTTTTGATAAAGGCTCTTATGTCCTGGAAGTCACTTTTTTGGTTTAAGCAAATAACATGACAGGTGAAAACAGTTAAATCGTTCTGTAAACAGCAGGCGTTGTCTTAGGTGCTGGGAGAAATAGGAATTAAAAGGTCATGAGTTAGAAGATTTATGAGACCTTCCTAATCTAAAGCATTAGTTCCACAGATGAAGAAGTGAACTTCCATTGTGGTCAAGTGATTTGTTCACAGCTGGTGGAACCGGAGCCTTTGACTCAGATCCACTGTTCTTTCTATGGCACAGGCCAGCCCCTGCCAAAGCCACAGACTCAGACGTGGATGGGGAAGACACAGGAGAGGTCCTCAAGGCTGCCAGTTATACTTTTGCAGACAAGACAAAGTGGTCCGGAAAAGAGATGGAAGGGAAGAAACTGCCATCAGGCAGAGCCACTAAGGACAGGATTCATGTCAACAGGGAAGTTGTAGCAAAGTGCTATGGGGAGGAACTGCATCGGGTGGAGGGAATGGGAGGGTTCAGGAAGGAATAGCATCAGCTAAAAGGAGTTTGCAGAAAGAAGGGTACATAAAAGTCAGATGGGGAAGCCAGGAAAGCGGCAGGAGCCCAGATGCTGCAGAAACACTTGAGATGCTTGCGGTCCAGTTTGTTGTCACTGTCACAGCTTGGACCAGATTGCCGGGCTGTTGTATGTCAGGCTAAAGGTGTGTCAGTGTGTGTCGTGGATGTGTTTGAACAGGTGAGCACTATATCAAGCCCATGTTTTAGGAAGATTAATCTGGAAGCAGCAAATAGGATGGATTCATGCAGAGTAGAGTCGGAGACATAAAAGAGATTCTTGGAATAGTGAAGGGAGTGCCCTGGACTAGGGCGGTGTCAATTATGGCCTTTGGGACACATGACCTGGAAGTGAGGCCAGGCCTGGTCAGGGGAACTTAAGAGTTTTGTTTTGGATCTACTGCATTTGAGATGCTGGCAGTCTGTCCCCACGGAAATGACCAGCTGGCAACTGGAAAAATGAGCCTGATGGTAGAAGCCAGGGTTAGAGAATAGAACCTACGGAGCTGCCTGTGTTTAGGGTGAGAGAGAAGGAGAGGAATGAGAGAAAAAGCTAGAAAAGGAAGCTTTGTGTGAGGGATGCTGTAATGCAGCCTGACACAAGCCAAGGAATCAAAAAACTTCCACGAGGAGGAGGACACAGTAAACTGTCACCTGCTGCAGCGAGGCCAGATTTGGTGTTACCGATACAGGCAGAGTGTACGGAATAACTTGGAACATAGGCGTTGAAGAGAAAGAGCCATTTAAGCTTATGCCAAGGAACTGGTATGTTGAAGGAAGGATTTTAAAGGTATTTATTCCTTCCTCCCTTCCCTCCTTCATTCTTTCATATGCGTTAGTGACGGAAAGACATAGGTCTGTTTGTCAGCGAGGGACAGGTGCAGAGGCTGAAGTGGCAAGTTAGCTGCTTCCATGGAAGTGGCTCAGAGATGGCCAGAGAAGGTGGAACAAAGAACAGCACGAAGAGTGAGCCTTGGCGCAGGGGAGGCCCGCGTTCCTTCAGGGACAGGACAGAAGGTGCTGTCGAAGCTACAGGGGAGGGAAGCTGAAAGGGGAAGAGGATGGAAAAGTTCTGTAAATGGATAATGGTGACGTTTGCACAACAGGAACATGCTTAATGCCACTGAATTGCACATCTCAAAATGGTTAAAATGATAAATTTTGTGTTATGTATATTTTACCACAATAAAAAAAAAAAGAGAGAGAGAGGGAAAGGATGGCCTTAAAGTTTCAGTTAACTGGAAAGTGGGGTGGGCGCTGCGAGGTGGGATCCAGGGGAGAAGGGCTTTTGAGGACCCATATCGGGCATTCCATAGGAAACCCACAGAGCTGGATGCCAGAATGGGTCAGTCGCAGGAGTGAGATGAAAGAGCCTCCTTTTCTTAAAATTTGAATCCTATCATGACTCTTCTTTGCTGAAATCTTGTCAATGGCTTCTCATTTCCGCTTGCCTCTCCAACCCTGTCCCACACCACTGTTCACCTCAAACCCCTTGCTTCAGACGCACCGGCCTTCTCAGGCCCTCAGATGTGCTAGGCACTTGCCCTCCCCAGGGCCTTTGCACATGCAGTGACCTCTGAACAACTCCTCTCATCCTTCAGATTTCAGCTAGAATGTCCCATCCTGAGTAATGGCTCCCCAGCCCACTTTTTGTTGACATGGTCTCCCTCTTCCCCCGTCGTCCTTGACCGCAGCATTTGATCACTTCCTTGATAGCACTGGTCATGCTGTGGAATGCTGTATGTGTTTGGGTGTTGACATTTCTTAGCTGTCTCCACACTAGTCTCTGACCGTGATGGGCCTGGGACCACCGTGTCTGTCCTGTCTCTATCACCAGTGCCTAATAAAGCTTTACACACATGGGAGGAGCTCAGTAGATGTTTGAAGAATGAATGAATAGATTAGTCTCTACTTTTCTCAACAATGTCCAGCAGCCTGGGCATGAGAGAAAAGAAAGCAGAAAGTGGAGATGACATAGGACCAGGAATGAGAGTTGGCAAAGGTAAGGAATTCGGATGTTGGGAAAGACCCTACTAATAAATGACCAATTCTGAAGACAAGGTTGGAAATGGCAATAATTGAAGCCAGGAAGAGGGAGATGGGCTGGACTAGGAAGATCGTTTCAATAAGCAACAAGATGGACGCACTGATCAAGAGCATTCTTTGTGTCTGGTTTGTAATGAAATGTTTCAGTATGGGGAGGGGAACTTTCTGGACTCAAACATAATGGACGTATGAACCCTCTAGGACCTCGAACAGACTGATTGAGATGAAAGAACCCAAACAAAGAAGAGATGCAAATACATGTGTTCATTTCATATTTGCACTCTGCATAGCAAATTGAGGGTTGTCAGGCCAAAGAGCCCATCAGATTCCCACTCCAGATTTACTCTGTGCCCAGTGCGGTCTGAAACATAAACAGTAGTTAAAGCAACCCTTGAGTACTTGCTCCAAATCAGCGCTTGCACTTTACGTCTTAGCTCATTTAATACACACAACAGCCCTCTATGGTAAGTCATTTTCTGAAGATCAGGCAGCGAGCAAGGTGGCAGATCCCGCATTACACCCGGGCCTCTCTGCAGATGCTGGGCTATCCTCATTCTACTAGATGGTTACCAAGTATATGGGGCTTCACACTTATGGTCGCTGGTATCTAAGCAATAACAGCCTCAAAGCAGTTGCAGACAGGATTGAAAATGAAGGTAAAACCCTCAGGAGGTTTGCAGAAGGCATGTCCTCTGTGGGTTCATGTGAGACAAATAGTCCATCGCAACACATAATTACCAAATTACCTGAATTCAGGCCTACAATTTTTTTCTTTTGCAAAGGATTATTTAAAAATACCTTCTCCAGAAGTATATGTTAGGGTACTCACTTGCTTGGAAAACCCCTGTGAATGCTCCACATATCGAGTCCCATTTACAGTCATGCCTTCTCCCCTATCTTTGGCATTGTGCAGATTGGACATAAGTGTTGCCTTCAGGGGCATAAAGTGAGAGTCAAAATTTTCTGCCCTGTTTCATGCTATACCTAACTTTAGTTTTCTGTTTATAACAATTATTAGGACCAGTAATATAGGGAGCAGCTTTTGGGTGGAGTTTTGCTAAAATTTCAGGTTGGGAGCTTGGAAGGAAAAAGTCAGATCAAAGTGAAGTAATGTGAGGAAATGTAAATATTAGGGGTGGGGGTGGGGGCAGTGCTGGGGGAAACGGCCTGGAAAGGATGATGAAATGTCAGGCCACCTGACAGCAGATTTCCAAGGAAACAAGTATTTTGATGACTCACTCACATGTAAATAGTCAAATGAATAGAGTAGTTTTGCAAAAATGAGTTCAGAAAATCTACTTGATAATATTCATTCAAGCTTCTTTGCTTTCCCATTCATGTCTGAGTTTTCCAGCATAAGGGAGCTCTCTTAAGACACACAGAGGGTGCGATCTCGGGCCGGAAGCCTTCCAAAATCAGTCTCCTGTGGGTGGTGGTGAGACAGTTCCATTTGGGATCGTGTTACATTTCTAGCAATAACAATCCTGGGCCCCAAAGAAGAGAGATTCCTGCCTCCTTTCCTGACTCCCACTGAGTCCCTTAGTCAATGGTCTTATTAGTAATACAGACATTAATATGCTTAGGGTTTAATGCAGAATTGTTGTTGCATGGCAGGGGAAGTGTTGAAATTATGGTTCCATGAATTATTTTTCCTTATCTTCATTTACATCTGTTCTGCTCTTGGGGTGGTGGCAGCACACATTCAACAGATTAAAGTAATGCTAAGAATACAGTAGGATGGTTCTGTAGGACACTTAAGTTTAAAAGGATCATCTCATCTTTGCCAGACCACAGCTGTGTGGTAAATAAATTAACCTGTTAGTAGCATGAGGTGGATGTTTTAGTCCATTTCTGTTGCTTTTAATGCCCATGACCACCCATTAAACCATCGATGGGCTAATCCATTCACAAGGGCACAGTCCTCGTAGTCTAATCACCTCTTAAAGGCCCCACCCTTCAATTACCATAATAGGATTTCTCACCCTCTTAACACTATTACAATGGAGATTAAGTTTCCGACACAGGAAATTTTGGGGGACACACTTAACTCATAGCAGTGGACAAGTCTTACCCAGAGGAGAGTAACTGAAAAACAATATATTTTGCTTTTAATCATAAACAATGAGGATTTCCATTCATTACTAGGAGAAGCTCACACATCACCCTGTAAGCACAAAGCTGATCGTGAAGCCTGTGGAAAGTTGTCTAAAGTCTAAGTGGATACCCACACTCTTCTATCTGTGATTACAGTTTATAATCCCAGGTTTGTTAAATACAAAGATGTACTAGTTTGCTAGGGCTGCTGTAACAAAATACCACAAACTGGGGGCTTAATAACAGAAACTTCAGTCTCATGGTTCTACAGGCTGGAAGTCTGAGATCAATGTTTTAGAGGATTGGTTCCTTTGGGGGGCTGTGAGGGAGAATCTGTCCCAGGCCCCTCCCTAGCTTCTGGTGGTTGCTGCCAATCTTCGTCATTCCTTGGCCTGTAGAAGCATCACCCCCGTCTGTGCCTTCCTCTTCTTGTGGCGCTCTCCCTGAGCACTTGTGTCTGTGTTCAAACTTCCCTTTTTTATAAGGACATCAGTCATATTGTATTGGGGCCCCCCAATGAGCTCATTTTAACTTGATCATCTCTGCAAATACCCTATCTGTAAACAGGATCAAATTCTGAGATACTGGGGGTCAGGACTCTGGCATATAAATGGGGGGGGGGGCTACAATTCAACCCTTACAAAAGAGTTGGCCTCTTGACTTAGTTGGGAGCTGATTAACTAGTTTAGAGATTTTATAGGCTCTTGATTTCTCCTTTCCACGTTTTTGTTTGCTGTCCAGTTTTTTATAATAAGAGTTAAGTAAAAAAAGGGGGGAAACATGAAGTTCAAGCCAACGTATCGCAATTTGCTGCACAAAGCTTTGGTATTGGGCTGGAGCTCAAAGTGAGGCTGTTAGTTCACGTCCAGGCTACATTTAGTTCAAAGTGGCTTCTCATCACAGTTGTAGACACTGGTGTGGCTGAATTAGGTCTAGAATGCCAGACTCAATTGTATATATTTTTTTCCAACAGAAAATTTGTTATTTAACAATTGAAAAAACATAAAATACACAATAAATCTATAATTAAACCATTAATTGCTCTGATCACACACTTTTAAAAAATGTACTTACATAAACACTGTACTTTCAGGCTAAAGAGTGCTCTCTAAGAAAAGATTTTTAAAATTACTTTTTTTCTCCTAAATTTTTATATATGCTATATTAACTTTAAATTCCATAAAGTAACTCAAGTAAACATCTGCAATAAAAAGCCAGCAGGTTTTAAGACTTAAAAAACATGCACTTATAAGAAAACTGCTATAAAACACAACGTTATTCATAATTTTATGTTTAACAACCCAAAAAATTCCATGTGAGGATCTAGATGTACCAATTATAAATGCCACGGGTGAAATAAGGATTGTCATCCTGTTTGAAATTGGGACCCACAGTATATACAGTATGTCCTCTGCTAACGATGCTCACTGCCATGAGATTTGACCATTTGGCAGCTTCATCGAGCGTGCGTCAGGGGCGGTTCAGCTCTAGGCTGTGAAGGTGAGAAGGTAGAGACTAACATCGCATGGGGCAGAGCTGGGGCGTCCCTGCCTGGGGCCAGGGCCCGGGATGCTGCTGATGTGCTGCCTGTGCACAATCTGCTACACACTGCGGGCATTGAACAGACTCGGGCAGAGCTGGTGGGCTTCAGAAGGGGAAGCAGCTCTCACAGCCCACTCTTTCTTCCGCACATGGCCACCTCTTTTACCTTCTCAACCATTCTTAAGACCTCACTCACTCTAGACAAGCCTACTTTGCCCTGTCTTTCTATCTCATTAACTTATTTTAAGGAAAGTAGGCTTAACAGTTTTCTCTTAGGGAAATTATTCTGAAATTTCAGCCACCGGAGTTTTTCCAGAACATTCTAAAACTCAACAGTAACTTTTTAAGGTAACAAGGGGAAGACGTTTAGAAAATGAAATTTCGTTTTACTAAGTGCCACACTGCATAGCTTTGAGAGGGCTGTGGTTAGGGTTACGGGAGCCAGGCACCAGAGCGGATTACAACACAGCGCTGACCTTTTGCCACCCAGCTGAAGCTCGAAAAACAAAACCAAATCCCATCTTACTAACCATACCTGCGTCTTTTCTGGGAAATACCCCAGAATACAAGTTTGTTTGTTTTTTAAGATGGTTTTCCTTGCCTGGGACAGCAATCCCGAAACTTAAGTCAATAAAGTTCTCATGCTACATAAGCATTTTAACTCCTCGGGTCGGGCTTGAGGAATTTTTCCCCTTCCTTCTTGAATACACACGTCAAGTGCCTCAGATCACAGTTTTTCCTAAGCCATTTTATTTTGTTTCTTTAAATTTTTATTGTGACGTTTACTTGTACATATTTGTGGGGTACGGCGTGTTGTCTGAATGCATGCATATACTGCACAACGACTCACTCAGGGTAGAGAGCATCGTTTTGTACTCATTAGTCCAAGTTGTGCAATTTTAATCTTATAAATATGAAAATAAAAGGCATAATTAGAGCTAAAACAGGACATTTTATTATTTTTAAACCAAAGGAAGCAAAAACAGCAACAGGGAAGAAAAGAAACTAATTAGGACCATCTCTGGGGCCAGCGTGCATTTGTCCTAGTTCCTGTTACTTTTCCCCTGGTTTTCTTCATTCCTGTGCCACTGCTGTCTCAGCGTCCTCTATCATGTCTCCCTTGGTGGTCCTCTAGTGTTCTAATTCCATCCCAGCTTCTTCCACTAAAATAATGAAACTTCAAAAACCAATTTAATCTAATGTCTTTGTAACAACACATCTTCCCCTCTAAAGAATAAATGGGCTTTGGAGAGGAGGTGATGCTTAACCCAATGGGTGAATTGCTGATGGGGTCTGGTAAGGTGGGCCCAGAGTGGCCGAGGTGTCTTTTCCTACTGGTACGGACCCTGTTAAGAATAACAGCTAATATTTATCCAACACTTACTATGTTAGCTAGTTTCCATTTTATAACAAAATGGTTTCATTTTACAAGCGAGGAATTTGAGGGTAAAAAGAGTTAAGTTACTTGGCAACAGTTACCCAGCAATCTGGCAGAGTTTGGAAAGGAATCCAGTCTTTCTACCCAAACATTAACCATCGCCCTAGATCTACTAATAATGGAGGAAGAACCAGGAGAACAGGAAGGCAGAGATCACTTAGTGATCTCGAAAGCAGAGTTATTTAAGTTTCAGAAGATGGAAGTGCCAGGGAAAGTCATTAAGTTCCAGTATTTTCCATTCTCTTTTAGCCATGGGAAAGAGTGAGTGAGAAAGGTTAAAACCTCAGATGGGTAGGTATGATGGGTTACTCCTCAGCCTACAAAATGCAGGAAATCCTGACATATGCAAGCACATGGATGAACCTTATGAGGATTTTTTTACGCTCAGTGAAATCAGACAGTCACAGAAGGACAAATACTGCACGACTCCGCTTACATGAATATCTACCATAGTCACACTCATAGACACAGAATAGAATGGTGGTTTCCAGGGGCTGGTGGGAGGTGGGAGGGGGAAATGGGGAGTTGCCAATCAACAGGTGTAAAGTTTCAGTTACGCACGATGACTAAGTCCTAGAGATCTACGTGGAACACAGGCCTACAGTCAACAACACTGGATCGTCCACTTAAAAATCTGTTGAGAGGGTAGATCTCATCTGAAGTATTCTTACCACAGCAAAATAACAAAATGAAATGAAACAAACCCTCAAATTTGCATGAACTTTTTCCAGCAGTAGAACAGGAGTTAGGAGACAGGGGGAGATGGAGAAAACCGATGACAGGTGGAGCCGGAGCGCGCATTCGCAGGCAGAGCACCAGAGGAGCACGCAGGGAACGCAGGGTGTTGGCAGGGAGAGTGGCTGGAGGGATGTGGGTAAGAAACAAGGGCAGTGATGCAGTGACTTATCTTCTGGGGACCCTTGACCTTTCCTTGTGTTGGTTACTTCCGACTGGCAGCGTGTCTTCTACCTCCAGCTGTCATATCTGCTTCCAGGAAGGATAAAGACAGGTGCCAGGTATGTCTGTCCCCTACCAGGCAACCCCTTCCAAGGACACCCCGTCTGACTTAGGCTCATGCCTCACACATGGCTAAAAGGCTGGGAAACAAGTCAGTCCGTGGGGATTCAGCCACGGGGAACAGGGCAGGGGTGAGCAGGCGCCGAGTGCTGCTGCTGCTGCTGCTGCTCGCACTTCGTGTAAATAATGCTCCTGATTGCTTTGTACCTGAGGCCAGCGACTACGAGAAAGGAATTTTGACAGGTGTGTAGGGTGGAGATAGACCCAAAGTGAGGAACAGGAAGGACAGTTTCAATGTGCTTCAAGAAAACAAGTTTACAAGGAGTTCAAAGTGGGGATTGTTGCATCAGCAGAAAATAGCCAGGCAGTTGGTGGCTGAGGTCAAGTGAGGCCAGGTGATGGGGCAAGGATGACAAAAAAAGTCTGCCATGACAGTAAAGATGAACCTAATTTGTTTTGTAATGTTCCCAGGAGGGATGACTCTGGTGTACCAGTTGCTAAAAATCTCCAATGCCTTTTTTTTGCCGTGCAAACTTAACTTCACAGATACTTAATGTGGAAAACACACCCAGGGTTCTTTCCATGAGGTGAGGAAGATGCTAGCAACTGACTACCCTGCTAAGGCTGAAGGTGGAGAAGCCCAGAACAGGCCTGCTGGCTGTAGGTCACTGTTGCCTCTGGGAACTGGCCTGGTCACCCCCTGAGCTGTATGGCCTCAGGGGGCTGGGGCCATGGTGACCCCCAGAAGTTGCTTTCACTGAGCTCCAGACTATTAGGGTTAAACACAAATTTATTTATCAAGAGCAAGGCCAGTCATGAATTAGTTCAGCAGAAAGAGCCAGAAGGAAGGAGACCAGGAATCATTCGGTTTAATTTCTTTTTCCTCTGTCTTTTTTCTTTTTTTCAGTTAATTTTTCTCTAGTTTCATTTTGGAAGTTCCTTGGTCTGCCAAGTCTTGCGGTCCTGCCACTCCCCCACCCCGTGAGGTCAGGGCACTGGGCTTTGGAAAGATCATTGACATTCTTGGTCTCTTGATGGATAGAGCTGCTGGCAGCTCTGAAAGGCGGACAATGACTCTTTGTGGACTCCACAGTGAGTGACATCTCTTTCTGTGACTTGCCGAAGGTCATTCATTTATGGAGCTAGAGAGAAGTCACCATCCTTGGGATTCCTGATTGACCTTGTAGCCAATGGCAGCCCAAGGAAGGGTCTTTTGCCCTTTAGTAAACGTGCACCACACTTCTACCTCAAGCATTTGGCATTGAATCACTGAAAGATGATTTTTAAAACTTGCCTTATTTAAAGAGAGTCTATTGATTCATCATGTTAATGCTGTTACTTCAGATTCCCAATATATGAATAAGAGTGATTTACAGTAGTGTTTTTATCTTCTACAGTTGTAACTCTTGAACCTGAGTGTATTTTTCTTCTGTGTACTCAATTAAATCACTCCATAATGAGCTCCGATGGCCTAAACCACCCATTCTTCCATTTAAAGGCAAGGTTTCTCTTCAACGCTAGGTTTTTGAACCCGATAATTTGACGATACACTCTCAGCCTTGCTTACTACAAGTAAAAAATTTTAAAAAACCAAAAAACCCAACATAATATATTTTTATTTGGAGAAAATCAGATAATGGAGACTATGCTACTTATTTTAGAGTTCTGATATTCTAGTGAGACTAATAATGTTAAAACAGTTAACTAGTTTTGTCAAGTGACAAAATATATTAATCAAGTGCCTGTGCTAGAGTGCTGTATAAGCTATTATATAAAGAAAAAACAAATACACGATCTTCTTGGAAGTGGTTTTCAATCTAGGAAATAAATTTATATTTTCTATTAAGTCCATCAAATCAATTTCAAAGTGATTTGAAAATTAATTGTATCATTGACTGTTTTTAGGTTCATCTTTCCTCTGTCTGTAGTCTCACAGATCTTTGTAGGAACCTCCCTTAACACTGAATTTCAACTATGTGTTTATCTGCTTGTTTCCCCTACTAGCCAGTAAGCAATTAAATGATTTTGACTGAATAAATAAACATCCGGAATAGGAAGGAGAGTAAAACTGAATAAATAGTAATGAGTTAAAGTAATCCTTGAAAAGTTGGAAATGATTGGAAGAGAAAAGCAGAGTTTAACTAAGGCACAGACTAGGTAAGATAGCAGCATAAAAACACACAGAAATATCTGCATCTTATTTTCCCCAAAGTTCGGGTCCTTTTGGCAGTGGAGGGTAGTGAGAGTGGACAGGGATGTTTCATTTTCAGACAGTCAATATTTACCTCTCTGTTCAATTCAAAGAGGTCCCACTCTCATGCATGCCCTCCCTCGTTAACAGTGGGTGCTGCTGCGACAGCCTCCTAGTTTGATATCCCTGACTGCTGTGGTCTGAATGTTTGTGTCTTCCCAAAATTCATATGGTTGAAATCCTAACTCCCAAGGAGATGGTATTAGGAGGTAAGGCCTTTTGGGACTGGTTAGGTCATCAAGGTGGAGCCCTCATGAATGGGATTAGTGCCCTTATAAAAAGGACCCCTAAGGGGCCGAGCCCGTGGCACACTCAGGAGAGTGCGGCGCTGGGAGCGCAGCGACGCTCCCGCGGCAGATTCGGATCCTATATAGGAATGGCCAGTGCACTCACTGGCTGAGTGCTGGTCACGAAAAAGACAAAAAAAAAAAAAAAAGGACCCCTGAGAACTTCCTCACCCCTTCCACCATGTGAGGACACAGCAAGAACGTGCCGTCTGTGAGCCAGAAAGGGGACCCTCACCAGACACCTTATCTGCCTTGACCTTGGATTTCCTAGCTTCCAGAACTGTGAGAAATAAATTTCTATTTGTTTATGAGCTACCCAGTTTATGTTATTTTGTCACAGTAGCCCCCCAAAACTAGACACTAATCCCTCAACTCAAGTAACTTTCCAAATTATAGGCCTGATTATATCATCCCTCCATTTAAAACCACCCAATGCCTCACCAGCAGCTAAAAAGAGAAGAAAGCCAGGCTTCTCAGCATGACCTGCCTGCTGGGCTCCCCTCACCCCCTGCTCACTGTCTATGCATCACCAGGTCAACCAAGAAACCTCTTGCAGACCTTGAACTTGTCATGGTATTTTACACCTCAGCATGTACTGTCCTGTCTGTCTTCCCTTTTTCCTCCTGGTAGCCCCACCCCCAGCCTTCCAAACTCAGCTCAAGTTAAGTCCCTTAAGGTTAAGGTTAAGTCCCTTGAGAACCTTCCCTTCCTTCTCTCTCTTCCTTTGTGACCGCCTTGATCTGTTTCTATTATGACCTCTTTTACTCCACTGGTGTTATTTTGTGTAGAAATAACCCGGCTTGGGCTGGGTCTGGAGTTCACAGACCCCTCAAGCCCGTTGTCCAGATTGGGTCACACACCCTTCACATGCAGGTCTACGAGGTAGGTAACTGGAACGCGTGCAAGCGCGCGTGCTCACACACACACACACACACACACACACACGTGTCTGAGAGCTAGGCAGTCCAAAGAGAAACTCAAATACTTAACTGTTACTGGCAAAGTCCAAAGAAAAACTGAGCAGCTGCCAGCAAAGTAAACATGCTCTATTTTTAGACGCATGCTCTATTTTTACATGTGAACTCTCTGCCACCAGCAGTTCAGGGCTGCTGCTCCACACAAATGAAGAACACACCAGAATAGCAACAAAACTAAAAAGATACATTGGTGCATGTGCACTAACTCCACCTACATTTTGTTTATCTGATTGTTCCCTGTGCACCGGCAGGAACTGGGCCTACTTCCTCTGTGTGTCTTGAGGATCCAGACAGTATCTGTTACATAGTGGGAGCCTTGTTCATATCCATGGGGATGAGTGAGTGAAGGGTGAATGTAGAGATTTTGATGAAGACTTTGCAGGATATTTTCAAATGGCAGGAATGCGAGGTGTAGAATGGCCTTGAATTTCAAAGCGTTATGTGCACTTATGATCCAAATACTGTATATTATTTTTAGTGAACCCCCGGTTCTGGTCCTAGAGCAGTGTTTCTCAAAATGGAATCCCCAGACCAACAACACCAGTGTCACTTGTAGAAATACAGATTTTAGGGCCCCATCACAACCCCCCCGAGGCAGCAACTCCTGGGGCTGACCAGCGATCTGTGTTTGAACAGGATCCGGGTGGTTCCAAAGCAGCTCCAATTTGAAAAATGGTGGAAACAAGGAAGTCAGGATTTCGTAATGTGCTGGTGTCCTAGCTTGAATTCTGTGCAGATAAATGAGTTTACAATGCTCACCTGCATGAGGAAAACCACTTAAGTACCTAAGGACCCCCTTTTCCCTTCATTCAGATCTACTCTATTTTTTTGTTTGTTTGTTTCTTTGTTTTTTGTGACCGGTAAGGGGATCATAACCCTTGGCTTGGTGAGCGCACTGGCCATCCCTATATAGGATCCGAACCCGCGGCCTCAGCGCTCCCAGCGCCACTGCGCTCCCAGCGCTGCACTCTCCTGAGTGAGCCACGGGGTCGGCCCCAGATCTACTCCAATTTTTAATTTTTTTTCAAAAGATGACCGGTAAGGGGATCTTAATCCTTAGCTTGGTGTTGTCAGCACCATGCTCTCCCAAGTGAGCTAACCAGCCATCCCTATATAGGATCCGAACCCATGGCCTTGGTGTTATTAGCTCCACACTCTCCCGAGTGAGCCACGGGCCGGCCCTTATTCTACTTTTTCAGACTGGATTTCCCACACCCCTCCACTTCTAATGGCAGAACAGAGAGTTCTAGAGGATAAGATCAAAAGCTTTTGATTAACGTGAAAAGAGAGATCTGGAATGAAAAAAGCCTGCTTCTGTTGGAACAAGTCCACTAGCCTCTGTGATTGTCCTACTGCCCTGGGGAGAGGGAAGGAGCTGGTAGTAAGTAGTGAACAAATCACTTCCTTGAAGTTAGGGACGCCTGATTAGAAACCTACCTCCAGCACTTGGAAGGTGGCAAACTCCTTAACATTCCTGGGCCTTAGTTCCATCAAATATGCACAGGGAATAATAGTATCAAGCCATGGGGGTACTCATGCGAGGGTCAAATGTGACAATGTATGCAGGTGCTCAACAAATTCGAGGCTTCTTCTCTTGTCCCATCACCTGGGGAAAAGGCTGGCCTTGACCAGCTTCACAAGCGTGTTTAAGATGAATCCGTCTTTGTGGCACTCTGAGGCTGGGCTACCCTGTGGCATTCCAGCAAAGTTTGGTAACAGAGGGACCTTGGTAGGGTTTCCCCATAAAATACAGGACACCCAGTTAAATTTGATTTTCAGATAAACAACAAATAGTGTTTTAGCATAAGTATGTGTTACATCCTGAGTATTGCATGGAACACAGTTAATTTTAAAACACTATTGGTGGACGGGGACGGCGACGATGCAGAGACAGGGAGCCACCTGGCCAGGCCCAGCCCCGTGAGTGACCCCTGGCCAGGCCCTGCTCGGGGGCAGATGCCCGCCTGGCTTCCGCCTACCCCACCGGGCCACTCATCGGCCCCAGGGCTGCCTCAATTTTCTCAGGTGGTGGCAGCTCCAGCCCGGCTTGGCCAGGCCTGTCCTCCTCGCCTGGCTCAGCTCCTCACTGAGCCTTCCCACTTGCTTGCCCAGGTGCGGAGCTTCCCGGGGCCTGCGGGCCAGGCTCCCCTCCCACTCCCTCCACGGTTCTCTGGAGGGGCTGGTGGCGTGGGGCATCCCTGGGCAGTGTCGGGAGGGCAAGGAAGTACAGGCTAGGCCGACCGTCACTCCACTGGACCCTGGGCTCCAGCCCCCGTTAAACTTCCTGTTACCAGGAGGCAGATACCATCTCTGCGGCCACGAGTTTGGAAAAATGCCTAACCGATCTCTGGTTAGGAATAGTGTGGTCAGAGAGTTCCCAAGTTCGCTTGAACCTGCCAGAGAGCTGACTGCGGGCGGGCACCGGACTCAGTCCGCGCCGGGGGGATTCAAAGGTGAACCGTGGGCTGCAGGCTCCTCCCCTGAGGAGCTCAGGCTCGGGTGTGGGAGATAAGACAAATACACAAATAACCGCGATACCAGGAGGAAGGTGATAAGTCCGGAGAAAGACCTACACAGTGCTACAAAGGCTCCCAGAGTGACCGGTCATCTATGCCTAGCAGAAACCTGGTAGACTTCCTGGGCGAGGTGGTGCCGAGCAGGGTCTTGAAGGCCCGGCCGATAGACAAGGGTTGTAGAAGACACGTCCCAGCCCAGCCCAGTGTGCACAGAGTGGGCAGACGTCCGGCTAGGGAGGCAGAGACTCAACAGAAACCACACACCCTGTAGGGCCGCCACTGCGTGATCCAGCAGCCCAGGCCAGAGCGCACGGAACAGGGAGAAGTCCTGCACGGGAAGTGGAAGCTCAGCAGAGACCACACACCCTGCGGTACCGCCTCGTGATCCAGCAGCCCAGCAGAGTCCAAGCTGACCAGAGAGGTGGCTCCCCAGAGAGGCCCAAGATCCAAGGCAACCACACACACAAGGCACTAGAGACCAACTGAGCAGTCACGGAGGTAGCCATACGAAATTGGTAACCACAGCAATATCTTAGTTAGTCAATAGTCTCAAACTGGTGGACTGTGAAAACCCCTGCCACAATGAATAAACATTAAAAAAAAGATACCAGAAATACAAAAAATCAAGAAAGTACACCACCAAAAGTTAATAAATCTCAAACTCTAGATCCTATAGAACAAGAAGCCCTTGAAATGACTGACAAGGAATTTTGAGTGATAATTCTAAGGAAACTGAATGAGATACAAGAAAACTCAGATAGACATCATGATGAAATGAGGAAAAGTATACAGGACCTGAAAGAGGAAATGTACAAGGAAATCAATGTCCTGAAAAAAAATGTAGCAGAACTTGCCGAAATGAAGAAGTTATTCAGTGAAATGAAAAACACAATGGAGAGTTTAACCAGCAGGCTGGTCGAAGTTGAAGAGAGAACCTCTGAACTTGAAGATGGGCTGTTTGAAATAACACAAGCAGACAAAAAAAAAAAAGAAAAAAGAATCAAAGACATTGAAGAAAATCTGAGAGAGATATGAGACAACCTTAAGCGCTCAAATATCCGAGTCATGGGTACTCCAGAAGGGGAGGAAAACGGAGATTGCATTGAAAACATATTCAACACAATAGTGGCAGAAAACTTCCCAGTTATAGGAAAAATCACAGACCTTCAGATCCAGGAAGCTCAACGATCTCCAAACGTATTCAACCCAAAAAGACCTTCTCCAAGACATGTTATAGTCAAATTGGCAAAACTCAGAGACAAAGAGAATCTTAAAAGCTGCAAGAGAGAAGCATCAAATCACCTATAAGGCAGCCCCAATCAGGCTAACATCAGACTTTTCATCACAAACCCTAAAAGCTAGAAAGGAATGGGATGATATATTCAAAATACTAAAAGACAAAGATTGCCAGCCAAGAATACTCTACCCTGCAAGGCTATCCTTCCGAAAGGAAGGGCAAATAGTATATTTCTCAGACAAACAAAAATTGCGGGAGTTCACTACCACACGACCACCCTTACAAGAAATCCTCAAGGGAGTACTGGGTTTGGTTCCTGAAAAATAACTACCACTGCCATAAAAAACCAAGAAAAATAAAAACACACTAGTATAATAAAAATGGCATTCATGAAGAGAAAACAAACAAACGAAAATGCTATCTACAACCTAAGGAACCAACAAACACAGAAACCAAACAGTAAATCAGAAAACAAGGAACAAAAGACATCTAAGACAACCAAACAACCAATAAAATGCTAGGAATAAATCAACAACTTTCAATAACAACTCTTAATGTAAAAGGCTTAAATTCCCCAATCAAAAGACACAGACTGGCTGACTGGATTAAAAAGGAGGACCCAACTATATGCTGCCTACAAGAGACCCACCTCACCCATAAAGATTCACATAGACTAAGAGTGAAAGGATGGAAAAAGATTTACCATGCAAACAGAAAAGAAAAACGAGCTGGAGTAGCTATTCTTTTATCTGACAAAATAGACTTTAAACTAAAAACTGTAAAAAGAGACAATGAGGGACACTACTTAATGGTAAAATTACGGATCCACCAAGAAGACATAACAATCATAAATATGTACGCACCCAATGTTGGAGCAGCCAGATTTATAAAACAAACTCTATTAGACCTAAAGAAGGAAATAGACACTAATACCATAATAGCAGGGGACCTGAACACCCCACTGTCAATATTAGACAGATCATCTAGGCAAAGAATCAGTAGAGAAACACAAGATCTAAACAAGACTCTAGACCAATTGGAATTGGCAGATATCTACAGAACATTCCATCCAACAACCTCAGAATATTCATTCTTCTCATCAGCACATGGATCATTCTCCAGGATAGATCACATATGAGGTCACAAATCAAGTCTCAATAAATTCAAAAAAATTGGAATTATCCCATGTATTTTCTCAGACCACAATGGATTAAGACTAGAAATTAATAACAAATGAAATTCTGGAAACTATACAAACACATGGAAATTAAACAGCATTCTACTTAATGACATATGGGTCCAAGAAGAAATCAAGCAGGAAATCAAAAAGTTTCTTGAAACTAATGAAAATAATGATACATCATACCAAAACCTGTGGGATACTGCAAAAGCAGTACTAAGGGGGAAATTTATTGCATTAAATGCTCACCTCAGAAGAATGGAAAGATGGCAAGTGAACAACCTAACGCTTCACCTTAAAGAACTAGAAAAACAAGAACAATCCAAACCTAAAGTTAGCAGACAGAAAGAAATCATTAAGATCAGAGCAGAACTGAATGAAATTGAAAACCAAAAAACAATACAAAAGATCAATGAATCAAAAAGTTGTTTTTTTGAAAAGATAAATAAAATTGACAAACCATTAGCATGGCTAACAAAAAAAAGAAGAGAGAAGACTCAAATAACAAAAATTGGAAATGAAAAAGGCGATATTACAACTGATTCATCTGAAATACAAGGAATCATTCGAGACTACTATAAACAACCATACACCAACAAATTTGAAAATCTGGAGGAAATGGATAAATTTCTGGACACACACAAGCTCCCAAAACTGAACCATGAAGATGTAGAAAATTTGAACAGACCAATAACAATAAAGGAGATTGAAGCTGTTATCAGAAGTCTCCCAACAAAGAAAAGCCCAGGACCAGATGGATTCACAGCAGAATTTTACCAAACATTCAAAGAGGAATTGACACTGATTCTTTACAAACTATTCCAAAAGATTGAAACAGACGCAAATCTCCCAAACTCATTCTGTGAAGCAAACATCATCCTGATACCAATACCAGGTAAAGATATAACCAAAAAAGAAAACTACAGGCCAATATCCTTGATGAAAATAGATGCAAAAATCCTCACTAAAATACTAGCAAACAGAATACAGCAACACATACGTAAAATTATTCACCACGACCAAGTGGGATTCATCCCAGGGATGCAAGGTTGGCTCAACATATGCAAGTCAATAAATGTGATACACCATATTAATTAAGTCAAACACAAGGACCATATGATCATCTCTATAGATGCTGAAAAAGCATTTGATAAAATTCAGCACTCATTCATGACAAAGACCCTCGATAAGTTAGGTATAGAGGGAAAGTATCTCAACATAATTAAAGCCATATATGCCAAACCCACTGCCAATATCATCCTGAATGGGGAAAAGCTGAAGCTTTTCCTTTAAGAATGGAACTAGACAAGGATGCCCACTCTCATCACTCCTGTTCAAAATAGTGTTGGTAGTACTAGCCAGAGCAATCAGAGAAGAGAAGGAAATAAAGGGCATCCAGATTGGAAAAGATGAAGTCAAACTGTCCCTGTTTGCAGATGACATGATCCTATATATCGAACAGCCTAAAACATCTACAAAAAAACTCTTGGAGTTGATAAATGATTTCAGCACAGTAGTAGGATACAAAATCAACACACAAAAATCAGTAGCATTTCTTTTCTGCAATAATGAACATGCAGAACAAGAAATCAAGAAAGCCTGCCCATTTACAATAGCCACCAAAAAAATAAAATACTTAGGAATTGAGTTAACCAAGGAGGTGAAAAATCTCTATAATGAGAACTACAAACCACTGTTGAGAGAAATTAGAGAGGATACAAGAAGATGGAAAGATATCCCATGCTCTTGGATTGGAAGAATCAACATAGTGAAAATGTCCATACTACCCAAAGTGATATACAAATTCAATGCAATCCCCATCAAAATTCCAAAGACATTTTTCTCAGAAATGGAAAGAGCTATCCAGACATTTATATGGAATAATAAAAGACCACACGTAGCCAAACAATGCTGAGCAAAAAAAAAAATAAAGCTGGAGGCATAACACTACCTGACTTTAAGCTATACTACAAAGCTATAATAACCAAAACAGTATGGTACTGGCATAAAAACAGACACGCTGATCAATGGAATAGAATAGAGAATCCAGAAATCAACCCACACACTTACTGCCATCTGATCTTTGACAAAGGCACCAAGCCTATACACTGGGGAAGAGACTGCTTCTTTAGCAAATGGTGCTGGCAGAACTGGATATCCATATGCAGGAGAATGAAACTAGATCCATACCTCTCACCATATACTAAAATCAACTCAAAATGGAGTAAGGATTTAAGTATACACCCTGAAACAATAAAACTTCTTAAAGAAAACATAGGAGAAACACTTCAGGAAATAGGACTGAACACAGACTTCATGAATACGACCCCAAAAGCATGGGCAACCAAAGGAAAAATAAACAAATGGGATTATATCAAACTAAAGAGCTTCTGCACAGCAAAAGAAACAATTACCAGAGTTAAAAGACAACCAATAGAGTGGGAGAAAATATTTGCAAAATATACATCTGACAAAGGATTAATATCCAGAATATATAAGGAACTCAAACAACTTTACAAGAAAAAAACAAGCAACTCAATTAAAAATTGGGCAAAAGAGCTAAGTAGGCATTTCTCTAAGGAAGATATACAAATGGCCAACAGACATATGAAAAAATGCTCCACATCACTCAGCATCCGGGAAATGCAAATCAAAACCACACTGAGATACCATCTAACCCCAGTTAGGATGGCTAAAATCCAAAAGACTCTGAATGATAAATGCTGGTGATGTTGCGGAGAAAAAGGAACTCTCATACATTGTTGGTGGGACTGCAAAATGGTGCAGCCTCTATGGAAAATGGTATGGAGGTTCCTCAAACAATTGCAGATAGATCTACCATACGACCCAGCTATCCAACTGCTGGGAATATACCCAGAGGAATGGAAATCATCAAGTTGAAGGTATACCTGTTCCCCAATGTTTATCGTAGCACTCTTTACAATAGCCAAGAGTTGGAGCCAGCCCAAATGTCCATCATCGGATGAGTGGATACGGAAAATGTGGTACATCTACACAATGGAATACTACTCAGCTATAAAAAGGAATGAAATACTGCCATTTACAACAACATGGATGGACCTTGAGAGAATTACATTAAGTGAAACGAGTCAGGCACAGAAAGAGAAATACCACACGTTCTCATTTATTGGTGGGAGCTAAAAATTAATATATAAATTCACACACACACACACACACACACAAAAAAAAAAAACTGGAGGGGGGAGAAGATATAACAACCACAATTACTTGAAGTTGACAGGACAAGCAAACAGAAAGGACATTGTTGGTGGGGAGGGAGGAGAGGGAGGAGGGAGGGAGGTTTTGGTAAGGGGCAACAATAATCAGCCACAACGTATATCGACAAAACAAAAAAAAATTTTTTTTAAAAGAATAAAAAAGAAGAAATTTGGCTGCTTTGAAAAAAAAGAAAAAAAAAACACTATTCATCATTGATGGATCTTGGACGTGACGGGCGCCATTTTACACATGCTGAGCACAGAATGGCCACCAGTCTTTCCTTCAGGAGAAACCTTGTGGTTTCTGAGAAATAGAAAGTCCTCTACTTCTGCGTGGGTGCAACCTTCCACCTGATTGCATCCGCCAGCCTTACCTTCCACACCAGCACCAAACCCTTCCCCGATTACGCCGGCGGTCCCTCCAGCCTGTATAAGCCCTCCCACCCCACACCTGGTGCTGCCTTCCACTTCGAGTGCAGCCTGGCAGGTTCTTTTCCTTTAATAAAGCTTGATGAGTACCTGGCTCACTTTCGTTCAATCATTTATCTGGAATTCAGTTTTAACTGGGTGTCCTGTGTTTTTATTTGCTAAATCTGGTGGGCCCTGGATAGAAGCAAATTTCATAGCATGGCTTTTCTCTTTCCTTCCTAACGTTCTACTAAAAACCATTTCTGAGCAGAACATGCTGGGCACATCAGATGCGGAAACCCCAGCACAGGGAAGGACACTGGGTGACCTAGAGCCGGAAGGGGATTCCCATGGAATCATCTAGAGGATGATGCCTCAGATTCTTGAGTCTACCAGCAGCAGGACAGGAAGCCACCCTGCTCCCCACCCAGGCCCCTCTGGAGGTAAAGTCATCACCCCATTCCTGTGCACTTGCTGCACAACTTTGGGTCAGTAACGAAGCTTTACTAAATTTAGCAAGTGAGTTGGAAACTTAAAATATTTGCTTATTTCATCCCTTTGAAAATATTTAGCAGTTGAATTATTTAAACTAGAAAGAGATGAGGGCTGCCTGCCCCAGGCGCAGCCAGGGGAGGGTGCTAAATGTGGTTATCAAGAGATCAAAGAACCAAGAAGAGACTCCTTTGATCTGATGCTTGTCAGAGTTGCAGTTAGATCTTTGAGACCTGCCCTCGGCCATCCCTCCTTCAGTTATTCTTCTTTCTTTCTGGACACCTGCAAGTGTTAAAGCAAGGCATGCCTTAGGAAAAGCCTGAGCTAGACACAAACTCTCTCAGAGGAAAACCCCTCCTATAAATATGGGTGCTTTTATTTGTTATTTTTGAGAGGGGGGGGAGGTGAATGTTACCTATGCCTACACCCCCCCCACCCCACCCCACCCCCCCCACCCCACCCACCCCCCGTTATACCTGAAAATGCATGTCCCAGTGTGTGAGCTGATAGGAATCACACTGTGGTTTCAATGCTTTTCCTTTGATACAAATAGGAAAGGTACCAATTGGTGGGGACTAACTTTTGGTTGCCTAGATTTTCCAAATTTTGGGGGGATGGGGGTGGGGAGCCAGGTGAGATCTGTCAGATCTAAGCATAGGCCACTTCATACCCAAGCCAAATTCTACCTCTTCTGATTTCTGTAATTTTATTTGCTAAACAGCATAGGACTACCCAATCGCACTTAGAGTCCTCTGTTTTCCCATTACCCAGGCCTTTACAATCTTATTATGGCAATTCTCTAAGCAGCCTCAGTCTCATTCTGAGGACATTTTACACAGCTTGTACTGGTCCAAAAATACAAGAATAATGGGTATGTGTCTGCAGCTGAGCCAAACACTTCCTCCCTATCAGTCTGTGTGCAATAGCAAATGTCTTGGTGTTCTAATGTTTGTTTCCCTAATGGACAAAATTTGATATGTGTGTTTCCTCATCTCGAGCTATTGAAATACTGATTCTCATCCTGGCCTGGCCTCCTGGGAATGGAGCCAGTGTATCTGCATCTCTGGGCTCTGAATTGAGACTGTCTCCCTGCCGGCCTTGCCTGTGAACACCAGGATGAGAAGAGATTCGTTTGGGGGGTGGGGAATGTAGATCCCAGCAGAATAGCTGTCTGGCCCCATTTCTATTTGACGGAATGAGGCGGGCTTTCCTGGCATTTTTGGCTAGCATAATTGTGTGTTTACCCTCATACCCTTTTTGGTTCTTTTTTCCTATTTGATTTTAATGTATTTAGGCTGTCCTGTGAAAATAAGAAATCTTAGCTAAAGATTCATTTGAATGTCTGAATAGGATTATCTGAAAAACATATTTTACGAGGAATTCTGGAAAGATGAATAATTTACACCACATCAAAAATGTGTCCTCACGTGCAAAAATATTAGAGGCCTTTCCATTACTTTTGTGATCTTTGAATATAGATAAAAGATGGTTTGGAATCATGCTGTGACAACCTAGTGCTGGGCACAGTATCTGATAGGCTATAATGTCGTCCTATTTGAAGATATGGGGAATACGTGTGCCAGGTGACCATTTATCTGACATTAGTTCAACCTCTGCAGGCTGTGACAATATTTAGAAAACAGAACAAAGATGAACCCGGAGGAGACTAATAGGCCTTCCCATAACATATTTAATGTCTTCTAGATGTTGCTTGACTCCATTCCTTCATTCCTATCTCTTTCCCCATTTCCCCAGTTTGGGCCAATACAACTGTTCACCTGGACCAAGGTGATAATCTCCTAGTGGGCCTCCCTCCTCTTAGTCTCGTGCCTTCCAATATTCATCCTCTATACCGTTGCCAGACTGAGTTTTGAAAGTACTTACCTGTGTAAGTATACTTACCTCTAAGACTCCCTGTTACCCAGAGTTCCATTCCCCTTATCTAACATACACGTTGTCCATGATCTGACCCATCTCCTTCTGCAGACTTGGCTCCCCTCCAACACCATCTTGAACTTCACCTTCTAGAAGTACTGAACTGCTATTTTCCACCTTCACCTTTGCTCATGAAGTTCACTTTCCTTGGAGGTCCGTTCCTTTCTCTTTCCCATGGCTTTCCTCCTTTGAGACTGCCCTCAAGGACATCTCCTCTGGGCATCCTTCCACAATTGCCTCCTCTCCTGCCATTAACCACTCTTCCTTTGTACTTCCACGGTGGCACCCGTGTTTGCTTCCATCACTGCCCTCACTATTTGCTGATCCCTTGGCGCATCCATCTCCCTGACTACACTGTAAACTCTGTGGAGTAGGAACATGCCTTACTCACCTTTGTATCCACGGTGACTTAGTGCATGGAGCAGAGAAGGTGCTCCCGAGTGTTTGTGAGCTGATCCCTTGGTGCATCCATCTCCCTGAATACACTGTAAACTCTGTGGAGTAGGAACATGCCTTACTCACCTTTGTATCCACGGTGACTTAGTGCATGGAGCAGAGAAGGTGCTCCCGAGTGTTTGTGAGCTCAGTTCAAGAGAAGAGGCTGAGACTAGAAATAGGAATAATAAAGGCAAAAAGAAATGGGCATCAATAACATTCTGATTTTGGTAACAATTCTTGGAGGAAAGATTATACCCATCTTACTGATAAGGAAACTGGGGGTCATAGAGATTAGGAGTTTGGCCAAGAGTCACAGATGGCAAATGAAGGAACCGTGACCTGACTGCAAACACCTCGAACATCTCCAGGAAAGGATCAGTAGGATCACTAAGTATTTGTTGAATCGTTCTGGCTACTAGAATATCTGCAAGCATTGCTCTTGAGTGGGTTCATCATCAGATCACAGATAGGAAGAGTTTCTCTAAGGACCATCTAGTTTGCCCTCTTCTTTGTGCGGGGTTTTATCTTGACAGTATCCATCTGATATTGTAAAATTAGGTAACAGTCTCCTGGATTTAAAACATTTATTCATTAGTCTGTTCAGCAAGTATTTATCAAGTACTTATATATGCCAGGCACTGTGCACGTAGGGATGTGATTTATGGCAAGCAAACCTCCCCTAATGAAGTTTTTGTAGAAAATAATCTGCCTAGAAAAATTCTTGTAGTAATGTGGAATGTACTGAAAATTGACTCACCAGTGAATGAGATATTTTATCAACTAGACTCATATAAATCATTTACACTGTTAAGCACAAATAGCTAAAGCCAGAAGCATTTATGAACCACCAAAAATTTCCTGGATCTTTTGGGTTTGTTAGTTGCAACAGAAAGAACCATAAGCATAAAAGTAAAGTATTGAGAAGATATTAGTTGGCTCAGAGAACCAGTAAGACAGCTGGAGGACCAGGCTTGGGAACTGGGCAGAAACAAAGGGGAGAGATGCATCCTCAGCTAATAGCCCTCTGCAGGATGGGCCAGTAAGGACACTGCTGAGTTGTTGGTTCTCAGCAGTCACCATGGTCTGCCCAGTTGCTGGTGCTGGGCTCAGATGTTGCCAGTACCATTGGCACTACCATAAAGAACTACTCTGTCCTCACATTCTAATGTCACCTGCTCTTGCTTCTTACTGGTACATATAGTTGTTGAGCCCTGTACACACATGAGTCTGTCTCCTGGCTGCAAGGGATGCTGGGAATGTGGGTACCCCCCCCCCCCGTAGCCGCTATAGAGGGTGGGGGCTCTGACTCCTTAGAAGACTGATACCTAGGGGAATTCTCCAAACATAGGAAAGGCATCTGGACAGCCAAAAACTTGGCCAATGTCCATTATAGTCACAACAGATTTTTTTTTTTTTAATCTTAGGATTGAAGTATCTCATCAATGGCCACATCATACAAAAAAAAAAAAAATCAATATTTGTCTTTTTCTAATACTAATTGAATTCCTGAACTGCCTTTGGTTATTAGGTTCATCCAATTTTATAGTAATAATTTCCATGGAAAGTGTTTTATAAAAATAGCGATCAAAGTTTAACCACATGCCTTTCTTCCTAGAAGTAATAAAAAAATGAAAAAAAGGAGCAATACTATATTGTGTCAATATCTGCTTTTCTTCCTCCCTCCCTCCCTTTCCCCCTTCCTTCTTTCCTTCCTTCCACAAATGCTTATCAAGTGCTTTCTATATGCCTTGCACTGTGCTTGGCACTAGAAAATTGAAGACGAATAAGACATGCTCTTTGCCATCAAGTTGTCCCCAGCATCGCGGGGGCGAGACAGACATGGAACAAATAATTGCCCTGAAATGTTAGCAGTGCTAGGATACAAATCCAAACAGGGGTTCAGTTGAGACACAAAAGCTGGAGTGTTGCTTTTCACCCTGTGGAATTGAGAGGTTAGGCAAATCTTCATAGAGAAGATGATACTTGAGTGGTGTCTTTGAAGCTACGGGTCATCACCAGGCTGAAAGCAGAGGGACATTCCTAGGATAGGGAATTCATGATGACAGAATGGGGGCATGAAAAAGAGTTAGAGGCCCTCCAAGAGCTTGGGATGGCTGGGAATGGAGTCTGGGGAGGAGGGGAGAGGAGGAGGCTAGGACCACGAAAAACAAGTTCTGAATGAGATACAGTGAGAAGGGAGTCAAAGAGCCCCTACTGCATGCAAAGGGGTTTGGAGCTTGTCTCGACCGCCAAGAGAGCCATGGAAGGGAATACATGAACAGATTCATATTATCAAAAGAGCATGTTGGTGGCAGTGAGGAAGAAGATCTGGAATGGGATCAAAAACCAGGGGACCACTTAGGAGATTATTGCAATCCAGGCAGAAGGGGAGACAGTCTTAAAGTACCACAGTAATAGTGGGGATGGAAAAGAGGAGGTAAAATAGCTAATTTAGGAGCTGTAAACTGTAGGACTTTTGTATGACTGAGAGGAAAGGCTGGTGGGGCAATTCCTCAAAAAGAGAATCCAGGAGGAGTAATGGGATTTTGTTTGGAGAGAGGGGCTTGTTGGGTGGAGCATAAGACATACTAGGTTTTCACTGTGTTACAGTTTGCATCCTTCTAGATCTTAGACTCTTTAAAGTAAAAAAAAAAAAAAAAAAAAAATTGCATTTAGGAAGAGTTGTGAGTTTTGACAGTGTTTGACCTTGGATTGCCAGTCAGCTCTGTCTTTCTGTACAAATTCTACCCATTATTTGTTTTGTGATGGGGGTAAATTAATCTGCACTTGATTAGTTCTTTTCTGCAAAAAGAGAACTAAATGATCTCTGTGGTCTCTTGTGGTTGTAAATTAACCTGAATGACTGGAGTGCCACCCTGGGTACAAATGAAGCCACATCCTTGTTTTTTGAATTAAACCTGACTTGAGCTTGCAGAGATCGGCTGAGTATACAATCCCTCTCTCTAAATCATCCAGATTACTTAGTTCTGGTAATAAACACTTCTTTTAGAAAAAACCACTGTGTGTGACCAGTCCACTAGGTAGCCCACAGGAGGCTGCATTGGCCCTTGTCAGTGCCTTACTGCAGACCCCCACCTCACCATTCTATGCACCCTCCCCTCCCGCGACTATGTCATTGCTGGCCCAGATCTTTGCCCTGTGTGGCTCTCCAGGGGAGGATTGGGACCTGCCCCAGAGGCCTGCAGCTCTTGGGTTGCATCTCTCGGCTCAGCTGTTTCCCCAGCATTGTCAGTGGCTGGGCCTGAGGACTTTGCAGACCCAGCCACACCCTACACCAGAACTACCTCTCATCAGTCTGCTGTTGTGGAGTTGGGGGTACATTTGTAGACATTCTCTTGACATCGTGGTGAGTTCACCCTTTGGGGACACTTGGGGTCTTTTCCTATCAGCAGATCTGGGTCAGTCCACCCCACTTCACCAGTGGACTTAATCTTTTTCTTGACATTAAAGTTACTCTTCCCAGAGTAAGTGAAACCTCCAAGAGGACTTGCGGTCTCCGGGATAGAGAAGTAGTGGCTGGCAAATTTTAGATGGCAGCCTTCTTTCACTTAAAATTAAAAGTTAGAGAATTCTGATGAACAGTAAGAGAAAGGGGGACACAAAAAGAGGGATAATGAAATCTCAATCTGAGAAAGGAAACTTTTGTTAGACAGTATCTCATTAAGCAGATACAGCCACCAGTTGGAGATCATTGGCCAGAATCCAACTTCTCAACTACATCTGTGGGAAATTCTTGCGGTATGTGGGTGGGGGGGGTGTCCATCTTCATGACAGAAAGAGTGGGCGGTGGTCACTACCACCCACTCAGCGGTCCCCTGTCCACATATGGTGGCCATATGCTGTGAAGGGCCCTTGCTTTTTTCTCTCCCCTTGGATATAAAAGTGAGGGCCAACCACAGACTGGCCAGAGGGCTGGGGTGGGAATGCGCACTCCCAGCATCACAGAAGACGGGGTGGAGCTGAGTGATTTTCAAAGAAGAGAAAGGGAAGCTTTGCAAGGCAGTGAGGGGAGAGCAAGGCTGGTGATGTGGAAGTCGGCAAAACGATCTAGAAAACATCACCAAAGCTTGCACAATCGTCCTCTGAATATGTGTCATCAGACATGGGATCTTCCTCATAGACTGCTCTGGCAGGAATGCAGCTGACATGGGTCATTTAAGTCGTTTCTCAGGACCACTGAGCCCAACATGGCCTTTGACTGATTAACCACCCCATAAATACTGACGTAATATCCTGAAGTGCAGAAAATTTTATTTTCTTCATAAGCAGATGAAAATGTGGGTAGAGATCCAAAGAATAGGCTTGTCTTGGACGTTTTTTGATGCCTTAAATTTAAACAGCTAGTATTCTTCCTTCCTTTTCTTTCCTTTTTTAATTTTTTTTTTTTAACAGTAACTGCATTATCTTATCCAACTTTTTAAAATAAAAGTTTTGGGATTTATTGGGTAATCTACATTTTATCTTATAGCTGGAACACAATATCTTCAACTTTGTTATTCTCTAAAGATGAATTCTTTGAGAACCAGGATCCTGTTTCTGCTTGTTACTCATCTTGTATGTCAGGCAAACCAAAAAGACAGAGCCCAGCAGATTGACTTCAGCCATAACAGACTGGTTTAAAGAGCATGAAATATACAACTGGTAGTTCCAGGACCCTATATCTCACCTAAAGCAATCCTAGAAAGGTGACTTGCTGATCTCTGGTTTTGCAATTAGAAGTTTGCTGGAACAAACCAAATCAAAAGAAAAGATACGCTTTTTATAAGTAGTGGTTACTATAATTAAAGTTATTAGCTAAGGAAGGGCTGTTTCTCCGGGCAAAACAATCAGGAGGAAGTTTCAGCAATTAAGTCAAATTTACTGTGGTGGTGAGGTTTTTTCTTCTTTCTGGAAAACAAAACAACCTCAGGCAAGTGTTCTGTACTTTGCAAAGAGCGTCTTGACTCTGCAGCGGCTGGAGAGCAAACAGTGAACAGTGAACCATGCTGTTGACTCTATCAGTAGGTTAATTAAGAAAGCTGTTAGTGATGATAAACAAGCCGGCACATTTTCAATCCGTATTGACAAAATCCATGACCTCAGCAGAACTGATGTTTGTTCAATACTAAGAAGACATGCTAGAGGCATTTAGGGGAAAAGGCTGACAAAGAAAGCTTAAAGTCCAGTACGGGATGTCCCATATTAATGTTAGCAGAGTGGATGGTTTGAAATTCCAAGTGCCTTTTCCTCTTCTATGAATGATGTAAGCAGAAGTGTTGAGGGCCTCAAGTCTGCTCTGAAAAGCCCGGTTCTCTCACCACGAATGATCACCAAGGAACACTGGTTTGGGAGTTGGGAGACTGGATTCTGGTCCTACATCTGCAACTGAGGTTCTGTGTGGTTTGGAACAGTGGATTGGACTCTTTGGGTTTCCATTTCTACGCTATGTGTACGTTCGATCCAGTCCAGTCTCAGGAACACAACAAAGCTATCTTTCCTATGTAGTATCTTCTTCTGGGGGAAATACATTCAAAACTCCAGTACGGGATGGTAGTAGAGCTTTGCCCCCAAGGCGTTTCCTCCCCACCTGATGGCCTGAGTGAGGTAGACGCCCTCCTGCTCCACCTGCTGCTGGGCTCTGGGCAAACACTGATGAGGAGTTTGAGAGGTGACAGTGTGAGGTTGTCCTATGTATGCAAGTCCTGAAGACAGACCCTGACCAGGACAGAGCTCCCAGGTCCCTAGCTAAGCTGACTTTCATTGACCCTAGGGTTTAGCTGCCCTGCCTCTCTCTCCTCTGCCGACCCTCTCTCATTCTCATGCCCCCAGACTCTGTCTCCTTGGAGCCACCACGAGCCTTTTCTGCGCTGTACTGACAAGCACACAGGTGCTTGTGAAACTGCTTAGGGGAAATGCAGAAGGAGGAAAGAGGGTTCCTGCTAGACCTGGACTTAGCCTTCACTCCCTCCTCCCTTTCTCCCTTAGGGAGACCATCTCTTGTTCATTTCCAGTTGGGATTGGCCCAGGGCAAGAGCCACTAGAGAAAAGAGACAGGGGAGAGAGAGAAGGGGCCTCTCTCAGGTGGCCCTAGGAGGGATGGGAGGTGTAACTGATGCACTCGTAATATTTTAACACAGTTACTCATCACCTTAGAGGTGAACTTACTGCACGATTTCTTAAGGCCTTTTCTATCTGTCAACACTTGAGCATCTTTAGTGACCCAAGCTCTAAACTTAATCTGATGATATTTGCATACTTTAAGAGTCTGATGGTAAAAGGGGAAAATATTGACTCCCAAAGATAAGTTCAGAGATTTAAGAAATTTTGATACATTTAAATAATCTCACTTCTTCTAGAGCATAGAAAGATGTTATGTGCTTAGTCGAAATGGCCATGTGGCAAATTGAAAAAACCCAAATGAGAGTCAGAGGGAGGAGAGAGACCCTGCAAGTTACGTGGAAGGGCCCCAGGACGTCCTTGGGAAAGTCTCCATAGAAAGACCAGAGGACAGGGATGCTGAGGAACCGAGAAGAGCAGAGTTGGAAGAACTGAGCTCGGGAAGTGCGGACAGAGATGGAAACTCAATGCGGGGGACCACATACGCTGTGAAGCGATAAAGCAAAACCCCGGAATAGACTCTGCACCAGAGGCATAGGAAGGGACTCGGCATTGCTTTCAGCAGTACCAGTGTGAGTAGCGTGAGTCAATACTGGTTATTTATCTCTAGTTTATTCAGTCGACATCTCAAATTTGCTTCATATGGTGGTAAAGCTTAGCTTGCACAGGTGAATGGACCAAATGCCAGGGAGAAGGATGGAGGAAGGAGGCACTACTAGAAACTAAGAAGAAGAAAAGCTAGTAAGAATTTGACATATTTTTGACGAGAATTCATAGTACTTTGGGATACATGTTCAGGCTCTCCATTTCCACCAGTTCTTTCTTCCAACTCTCTAAATATCATACTCTCATTATATTGTTTTCCTGCTCGGAATCCTGCATGTCTCTTCATGTCTGTGGCATAAGGTGCAGACATCTCAGCCTGGTCCTCATGAAAGCTGCTAATTACCTAGATCCACTCATGTGTTAGACAAACTCAAAAATAGGGTGAACCTGTGCAGGCATGTGATGACTGTTGGTCCCCACAGTGGATATTACTGGTTGTCCCTCCAGCACCCATCTCTTTTCCTCATTCCTTTATCTTCAGAGCATCCTCATTTGGTTCAGATATCCACTTATCTCACACTTAGAAATGTGTCCTTGGGGAAAAGGGAGGCCCTGATTGGTTTAAGAATAATCCAAAACTGCTTATCAGTGATTGGCTCAGGAATGTGCTCTCTCTCAGTTTTCACCAATTAGATGTGAGACATGTGTTGAAAGTCCTCTGTAAAATTTTCCTTGCTCTTGAGAGAGTCACAGGGAGAAGCGAAGTCTGTCTTCGGATGTCACTGTGTTTGACTGTGATTCCTGGATGTAAGACAACCCCAAGGATAGAAGGGCACAGAGACAGGGAAAGTCTGCAACTTAATGGCATTACCAAGCTGCTGAAGCAATGAACTCACAAACCCACCCCACCTCTGGAGAGCCTGTTAGATAATATAACATAATTTCTCATTATAAATTAAAGTAAGCATTTCAGCTATGTTCGGCCGAAAGCCGAACATAATAATTTTACACAATACCATTTCATTTCCATTTTTTGTTTTAGCTTCATTCCAACCTGGGTCTTCACATTTTAGAGTGCCCAATCAACACACCTATGTTTCTTTATACACAATCTAATTGCTCCCCTCTCTGCCCTGCTACTGAAACTATTAAAAACTATTAAAAACCTCACTAAAACATCATTGTCGCGAAGTCTTTCCTGCTAACCTACTCACGACTCTCAGCTGCCAGAGTTTTCCCTTTGAATTCCGCAAGCCCTTTACCTGTGTATCTCTTAGGCATTTTTAATTTTCTAGTTTGCATCATAGTTATTTATGTGAATGTCATGTCTCTTTTTCTAACTGGAAAGTTCTGGAAAATACAGACCATATCCTATATATCTTTGTATTCTTCCACACCTAGAATAGAGCCCTGTGTTTAATATAAAGCGCTCAAAATTTGCTGAAGGGAATCAGCTAGTGCTAGACTGATTTACCACCTGCCCTCTGAGAACTCAGCAAAACAAATTGGTGTAACAAGGAAAATAAGAATATTAATTATGTAGCTGATTTTGAAAACATCACCTCCATGTGAGAAATGTACAAAAATGAAATTATAACAATATGGTCCCTCTGGTAGGTCTGATTGACTGAAATGTAATGATAACAATTGAATTACACTGTAAACAATAGTATTGATTGCCTTGGAAAGCTCTTTGCATTTAAAATGCCAAAGCAAATCAACTAGAGAGCTTGGCTGTGGTTTTCAGCTGAGTGAAACAGTCAGATGCCCAAATTCCAAAAGCAAATTCACAGCAAAATGGGAATAAAAGAGAGTGCAGAGATTGTGTTCCCAACACATTTGATGATATATTGGCCAATAAGATGTATAAGACTGTGCTGAACCTAATAAATTCAAGAATCACCATCTTGGTATGAGACGAACATTGTATTTTACACAGTGGAGTGGCAATGGAATTATGACTCTTTACTATCAGAAATCATAGTTCAGGAGGCTTGCATTTCTCTTTTATGAAGTCTTTTTGAAACAATGACATTATTCACAGATCTCTGACCCAGGTCTCACTGTAAGGTTGGAGAGATATTTTAACTTTATCATATTTTATTTTGATTTAAAATATTTTATGCATGCAGAAAATCACAGAGGAAAATATTGCAGATACTCCATATACCCGGCATCCTGATTCAACATGATAATATTTTGCCACAGTGGCTTTCAATTTTTTTAATGAGGTAATACATTACAGATTGAATTGGCATTTCTCCCTCACCCTATACCTTTTCTCCTCTGCCAGAGTAACCGCTATCCTAAAGTTGGTATACCAACCTGTTCATGTTTTCCTACTTTTGCTACATAAAATTAATCCATAAGGAATACATAGCACTGTTTCGTGAGGCAGCAGAATGTACATTCTAAGTTAGTCTGCCTGGATTCACATTCCAGCCCTATTACTTATTAGCTTTGTGACCTGGGGCAAATTATTTAACTTCTCTGTACCTCAGTTTTTGTTGTAAAATGGTGATAACAATACCTTACTTCACAGAGTTTTTGTGATGATTAAATGAATTAAAATACAGAAAGCACTTAACACTAAACCTGGCACATGGAAAGATCTAAGTGTTTGCTGTGATGATGTTGATGAACATGATGATAATTTCAATTTACACACATGACATCATACTGTGATATCCTTTTACAACTTGCTTTTGTGATATATATCACTACAGCTCCATGTAGATCTAGTTCCTTCATTTGATTACCACTTTGTGCACTTGTATTATTTGAATATGTCATACTTTATATGCATTCCCCTGTTGATTCCCTGATTTTTAGCTACTAAAAAGAAACCTCCAGTGGTTATCTTTGTGCATGTCTTTATTTTACCCTCACACTTGAATAATAATTTGGCTGGGTATAGAATTTTTGGCCCTAAATTATTTTCCTTCATAACTTTGAAGCTATTTATTGCTCTATTCCATTCTTTCATCCAGGGTCTATTGTTAATCTGATTCTTGTTCTTTTGCAGGTTTATATGTTTCTTTCTCAAAAATTTGAGGATTTTCTTTGAAATTTTGCCATGGCATATCTGGGTAGGGGTTATTTTGTAAAAAATAGTTATTTACCTTACTCATCATTTTATAGCTGCTTTCAGACCGAGAACAAATGATTTCCTTAAAAATTGAGAAAAATTTCTTTGTTATTTTCTGAAATATTGACTTTCCTTTAATATCTTTATTCAGTTAATTTAGAATACTCAGAATAGTATTTTTTTACTCCTGATCTATTATTTCTCTCAATATTTATTTCATATTCTATCTCTTATCCTTTTGTGTGCACTCAATAAATTTTTATTCAAACTTTGAATTCACTAATTTTTAATTCATTTAAAATTGTATTTATTATGATTTTCTTGAGTTTTATTTTTAATTCAGGCAAAATTTATATAGAATGAAATGTATAACTATTAACTGTAAACCCAATGACTTTTGATAGACATATCAAAATTGTGTAAACAATACACCAATCAAAGTTCACATTTTTGTCACTCTAAAAAAATTCCCTTATACCATGTTGCCATTAATCCCTTCTCAAGAGGCAAACCCTGTTCTATAACAACAGATTATTTTTTGCCTGTTCTTAAGCATCACTTAAGTAAAATCATATGCTGTGCTCTCTTTTGCGTCTGACTTCTTTAGCACTTCTCTAATGGTTTTGAGATTTATCCATATCGTTGCATGTTTCAGTGGTTCTTTTCTTTATACCACTTAGTAGTATTCAGTTTTATGAATATACCACAATTTATCCATTCTCCTGTTGATGGACTTTAGGATTGTTTCCAGTTTGGGGCTATTCGAGAAAACCTGCTATGAACATTTGTGTACAAGTCGTTTGGTGAATCTATGTCTTTACTTTCCTGAGTAAATACTGTAAATGAAATTGCTGAGTCTTAGGGAGATGTATTTTCAACTTTACAAGAAGCTGGCAACAAACCCTAAAAGCTAGAAAGGAATGGGATGATATTTTCAAAATACTAAAAGACAAAGATTGCCAGCCAAGAATACTCTACCCTGCAAGGCTATCCTTCCGAAATGAGGGGCAAATAGTATATTTCTCAGACAAACAAAAACTGCGGGAGTTCACTACCACAAGACCACCCTTACAAGAAATCCTCAAGGGAGTACTGGGTTTGGTTCCTGAAAAATAACTACCACTGCCATAAAAACCTAAGAAAAATCTAAACCCGCTAGTACAATAAAAATGGCAATCATGAAGAGAAAACAAGCTAACAAAAACACTATCTACAACCTAAGGAACCAACAAACAAAGAAACCAAACAGTAAATCAGAAAGCAAGGAACAAAAGACACCTAAGACAACCAAACAACCAATAAAATGCTAGGAATAAATCAACACCTTTCTATAACAACTCTTAATGTTAAAGGCTTAAATTCCCCAATTAAAAGACACAGACTGGCTGACTGGATCAAAAAGCAGGACCCAACTATATGCTGCCTACAAGAGACCCACCTCACCCATAAAGATTCACACAGACTAAGAGTGAAAGGATGGAAAAAGATTTACCATGCAAACAGAAAAGAAAAACGAGCTGGAGTGGCTATTCTTATATCTGACAAAATAGACTTTAAACTAAAAACCATAAAAAGAGACAATGAGGGACACTACTTAATGATAAAAGGACTGATCCATCAAGAAGACATAACAATCATAAATATGTACGCACCCAATGTTGGAGCAGCCAGATTTATAAAACAAACTCTATTAGACCTAAAGAAGGAAATAGACACTAATACCATAATAGCAGGGGACCTGAACACTCCACTGTCAATATTGGACAGATCATCTAGGCAAAGAATCAGTAGAGAAACACAAGATCTAAACAAGACTCTAGACCAATTGGAATTGGCAGATATCTACAGAACATTCCATCCAACAACCTCAGAATATTCATTCTTCTCATCAGCACATGGATCATTCTCCAGGATAGATCACATATTAGGTCACAAATCTAGTCTCAATAAATTCAAAAAAATTGGAATTATCCCATGTATCTTCTAAGACCACAATGGATTAAAACTAGAAATTAATAACAAACAAAACTCTGGAAACTATACAAACACATGGAAATTAAACAGCATTCTACTTAATGACATATGGGTCCAAGAAGAAATCAAGCAGGAAATCAAAAAGTTTATTGAAACTAATGAAAACAATGATACATCATACCAAAACCTGTGGGATACTGCAAAAGCAGTATTGAGGGGAAAATTTATTGCATTAAATGCTCACTTCAGAAGAATGGAAAGATGGCAAGTGAACAACCTAACACTTCACCTTAAAGAACTAGAAAAACAAGAACAATCCAATCCTAAAGTTAGCAGACGGAAAGAAATCATTAAGATCAGAGCAGAACTGAATGAAATTGAAAACCAAAAAACAATTCAAAAGATCAACGAATCAAAAAGTTGGTTTTTTGAAAAGATAAATAAAATTGACAAACCATTAGCATGGCTAACAAAAAAAAGAAGAGAGAAGACTCAAATAACAAAAATTAGAAATGAAAAAGGCGATATTACAACTGATTCATCTGAAATACAAGGAATCATTCGAGACTACTATAAACAACTATACGCCAACAAATTTGAAAATCTGGAGGAAATGGATAAATTTCTGGACACACACAAGCTCCCAAAACTGAACCGTGAAGACGTAGAAAATTTGAACAGACCAATAACAATAAAGGAGATTGAAGCTGTTATCAGAAGGCTCCCAACAAAGAAAAGCCCAGGACCAGATGGATTCACAGCAGAATTTTACCAAACATTCAAAGAGGAATTGACACCGATTCTTTACAAACTATTCCAAAAGATTGAAACGGACGCAAATCTCCCAAACTCATTCTATGAAGCAAACATCATCCTGATACCAAAACCAGGTAAAGATATAACCAAAAAAGAAAACTACAGGCCGATATCCTTGATGAATATAGATGCAAAAATCCTCACTAAAATACTAGCAAACAGAATACAGCAACACATACGAAAAATTATTCATCATGATCAAGTGGGATTCATCCCAGGGATGCAAGGTTGGTTCAACATACGCAAATCAATAAATGTGATACACCATATTAATAAACTCAAACACAAGGACCATATGATCATCTCTATAGATGCTGAAAAAGCATTTGATAAAGTTCAGCACTCGTTCATGACAAAGACCCTCTATAAGTTAGGTATAGAGGGAAAGTATCTCAACATAATTAAAGCCATATATGCCAAACCCACTGCCAATATCATCCTGAATGGGGAAAAGCTGAAAGCTTTTCCTTTAAGAACAGGCACTAGACAAGGATGCCCACTCTCACCACTCCTATTCAACATAGTGTTGGAAGTACTAGCCAGAGCAATCAGAGAAGAGAAGGAAATAAAGGGCATCCAGATTGGAAAAGATGAAGTCAAAATGTCCCTGTTTGCAGATGACATGATCCTATATATCGAACAGCCTAAAACCTCTACAAAAAAACTGTTGGAATTGATAAATGATTTCAGCACAGTAGCAGGATACAAAATCAACACACAAAAATCAGTAGCATTTCTTTTCTCCAATAGTGAACATGCAGAACGAGAAATCAAGAAAGCCTGCCCATTTACAATATCCACCAAAAAAATAAAATACTTAGGAATTGAGTTAACCAAGGAGGTGAAAAATCTCTATAATGAGAACTACAAACCACTGCTGAGAGAAATTAGAGAGGATACAAGAAGATGGAAAGATATTCCATGCTCTTGGATTGGAAGAATCAACATAGTGAAAATGTCCATACTACCCAAAGTGATATACAAATTCAATGCAATCCCCATCAAAATTCCAAAGACATTTTTCTCAGAAATGGAAAAAACTATTCAGACATTTATATGGAACAATAAAAGACCACGAATAGCCAAAGCAATGCTCAGCAAAAAAAATAAAGCTGGAGGCATAACACTACCTGACTTTAAGCTATACTACAAAGCTATAATAACCAAAACAGTATGGTACTGGCATAAAAACAGGCACACTGACCAATGGAATAGAATAGAGAATCCAGAAATCAACCCACACACTTACTGCCATCTGATCTTTGACAAAGGCACCAAGCCTATTCACTGGGGAAGGGACTGCCTCTTCAGCAAGTGGTGCTGGGATAACTGGATATCGATATGCAGGAGAATGAAACTAGATCCATACCTCTCACCGTATACTAAAATCAACTCAAAATGGATTAAGGATTTAAATATACACCCTGAGACAATAAAACTTCTTAAAGAAAACATAGGGGAAACACTTCAGGAAATAGGACTGGGCACAGACTTCATGAATACGACCCCCAAAGCACGGGCAACCAAAGGAAAAATAAACAAATGGGATTATATCAAACTAAAAAGCTTCTGCACAGCAAAAGAAACAATTAAAAGAGTTAAAAGACAACCAACAGAGTGGGAGAAAATATTTGCAAAATATACATCTGACAAAGGATTAATATCCAGAATATATAAGGAACTCAAACAACTTTACAAGAAGAAAACAAGCAACCCAATTAAAAAATGGGCAAAAGAGCTAAGTAGGCATTTCTCTAAGGAAGATATCCAAATGGCCAACAGACATATGAAAAAATGCTCAACATCACTCAGCATCCGGGAAATGCAAATCAAAACCACATTGAGATACCATCTAACCCCAGTTAGGATGGCTAAAATCCAAAAGACTATGAACGATAAATGCTGGCGAGGTTGCGGAGAAAAAGGAACTCTCATACATTGTTGGTGGGACTGCAAAATGGTGCAGCCTCTATGGAAAATGGTATGGAGGTTCCTTAAACAATTGCAAATAGATCTACCATACGACCCAGCCATCCCACTGTTGGGAATATACCCAGAGGAATGGAAATCATCAAGTCGAAGGTATACCTGTTCCCCAATGTTCATCGCAGCACTCTTTACAATAGCCAAGAGTTGGAACCAGCCCAAATGCCCATCATCAGATGAGTGGATACGGAAAATGTGGTACATCTACACAATGGAATACTACTCAGCTATAAAAACGAATGAAATACTGCCATTTGCAACAACATGGATGGACCTCGAGAGAATTATATTAAGTGAAACAAGTCAGGCACAGAAAGAGAAATACCACATGTTCTCACTTATTGGAGGGAGCTAAAAATTAATATATAAATTCACACACACACATACACACATACACACACAAACCGGGGGGGGCGGGGGGAAGAAGATATAACAACCACAATTATTTGAAGTTGATACAACAAACAAACAGAAAGGACATTGTTGGGGGGGAGGGGGGGAGGGAGAAGGGAGGGAGGTTTTGGTGATGGGGAGCATTAATCAGCTACAATGTATATCGACAAAATAAAATTTAAAAAAAAAAAAAAAAAAAAGAAGCTGGCAAAACTTTTTCTATAGTAGTTTTACCATTTTATATTCCCAACAGTGTGTGAGTGCCAACTGCTTCCCTTTCTTGCCAACATTTGATGTTGCTAGTCTTTTAAATTGTAACCATTTTAGTGGAAATAAAGTGGTATCTCATGGTGGTTTTAATTTGCATGGCCTTATTCATTGGGAATATTGAGCACTCTTTCATATGCTTTCTGAACATTTTCATCTTTGATAAAGTGTCTAAGTATTTTGCCCATTTTAAAAATGGGTGTTGTCTTCTTGTTTGTTTGTTTGTTTATTTGTTCGGTATTGGTTTGTAGAAGATTTATATATTCTAGATTCAAGCCCCTTGTTATATATATATATGTATTTTAAACATTTCTCCCAATTTGACTGGCCTTTGTATTTTCTTCATGGTATATATATTGATTATCAAAAATGTTTAATTTTTATTTCTTCTTTCTTGCTTTCTTTTGGGTTAATAAAATATTTTTTATTTTTTTATTTTGTTTCCTCTATTGGCCTTTTTTAAAAAAGAACAGCTGTATATATGTATAATTGACATACAGCAAACTACACATTTAAACTGTACAATTTGACAGGTTTTGTCATATGTGTATGTATACACCTGTAAAGCGAAGTGATAAGGGTAATAAACATATCCATCACCCCAAAAGTTTCCTTAATGCTCCTTTGTAATCTTTTCCTCCTCCTGTCCTCCTACCCTTTTTTACCCCCATGCAATATTCATCTGCTTTCTGACATTGTAGATTAATCTGTAGTTTTTAGAATTTTAAGCAAATGGAATCATACCATATATATTCTTTTTTGTCTGGTTTCTTTCTCTCAGCAAAATGAATTTTAAAATTCATTTTTGTTGCAAGTACCAGTAGTTCACTCCTTTCTATTGCTGAGAAGTATTCCATTTGTTTATCTACTGATGGACATTTGGATTGTGTCCAGTGTTTGGCCACTACAAACAAAAACTTTATGAACATTTGCATACAAGTCTTTGTATGGGTATGTGCTCTCTTTTCTCTTAGGTTAATGCCTGGTAGTGGGATGACTGAATCTTATGACAGGTATATAATTAACTTCTTAAAGAAACTGTCAAATGGTTTCTTCACATGGTTGTACCATTTTACATTCCCATCAGGAGAGCATGAAAGTTCTAGTTGCTCCACACTTTTACCAACACTCATATGGTCTTTGTAATTTTAGCAATTCTAAGAGATATTTGTTGGGATCTCATTGTAGTTTTAATTTGCATTTCCCTAATGAATAAAATTGAATATTTTTTTATCTGTTTATTTTCTAGCTGTGTATCTTCCTTGGTCAAGTGTCCTTTCAAATCTTTTTACTACTTTGAAAAATTAGGTGGTTGTTTTCCTATTATTGAATTTTGAGAGTTCTACTCTGCCCAGAGTCAGGCATGCAGCAGAGCACACCAAGGGGGGTCTAGCAGGAACTGAGGGCAGCTCCCCCCTCCATCTGGATGTAGGCAAAGAAGCATGGTGAAAACGCCACTTCCACATGGGTGGCCCAAACCCCTCTCCGGAGTAAAACAAGAAGGATCTACTCCAGCAGATGACCAGACATCAATGTAGGGATACTAGAAATATGAAAATCCAAGAAATCTTTATGGCACCACCAAAAGAATACAGTAATTCTCAAATACAAGACCCAATAGATCAGGAAACCCTTGAAATTCTGAGCAACAATCTTATGGAAACTCATTGAGATATGAGAAGACTCAGTTAGAAAACATAATGAAAAGAGAAAAAAAAAATCCAGGATATGAAGGAGGAAATTTGCAAAGAGATTAATACCTTTAAAAAGAATGTAGCAAAACTCATGGAACTGAAACATTCACTCCATGAAATAAAAAACACAACTGAGAGCATAAGCAGCAGGCTAGAATAAGCAGAAGAAAGAATTTCTCATCTTGAAGATAATCTTCTCAAAATTACCTAGGCAGACCGGAAAAAAGAAAAAAAAATTTTTTTTAAATGAAGAAAATCCAAGAGAGCTAGCAGACAACGTTAAGCACACAGATATTTGAATCATGGGTGTTCCAGAAGGGCAGGAGAAAGGAAAAGGCATGACAAGCCTATTCAACAAAATAATAATGGAAACTTCCCAGTTATAGGGAGAGACATGGACATTCAGATCCAGGAGGCTCAAAAATCCTCGCACAGATTCAGCCTCAAAAGATCCTCTCCAAGATACATTATAGTCAGACCAGCAAAGATCAATGACAAAGAGAGACTCGTAAAAGAAGCAAGAGAAAAGCATCAAGTCACCTATAATGGCGCCCCTTCAGACTAACAGCAGACTTCTCAACAGGAACTCTACAGGGCAGAGGAAAAGGGGATGATATAGTCAAAATACTAAAAGAAAAAAACTGCCAACCAAGAATACTCTACCCAGCAAAGCTATCCTTCAGAAATGAGAGAAAAATAGTGTGTTTTCCATATACACAAAACTGTGAGAGTTCACCACCACACATCCAGCCCTGCAAGAAATCATCAAGGGATTTCTTGAGGATTTGAAATGAAATGAAAAATGATAATCACTCATCTTACCAGCTATAGTTCTGTTCAAACTTTCTTTTTTTTAAAATAATTCAGTCTTGGTAGGTGGCATGGTTCTAGGAATTTATTCATTTCATCTAGATGATCTAATTTGTTGACCGACAATTATTCATAGTATTCTCTTATAACCCTTTTGATTTCTGTAAATTTGGTTGTAATGACCCCTCTTTCATTTCTAATTTTAATTATTTGAGCCTTCTCTCTTATTTCTTAGGCTGTCTAGGTAAAGGTTCTTGTCAAAGTACCAACTTTTGGTTTCATTGATTTTCTCTATTTTTTCTTTTCTATTTTCTATTTCTTTTATCTATGCTTTAATTTTTATTATTTACTCCCTTTGCTAGGTCTGGGCTTAGTTTGCTCTTCATTTTCTAGTTTCCTAAGGTGCAAAGGTGATTGTTGATCTCAGATTTTTCCTTTTTTTAAAAAAATCAATGTATACATTTACCTTAAATAAGTTTTCCTTTTAGCAAACAATTTTTATAAAAAAAAAATTTTCAGTCATTTTTTGGAGGGTATGTCTGGAGTTTAAACATACTTAGTTATTTTTAGTGGTTTTTTTATCCTGCTTTTTCACTTAATGTTACAACTTGAAAATTTGTCTTAAATACTATTCAAAATTATGATTTTAATAACTGCATTATATTACATTTTATGGAGATCCATAATTTATTTAGCCATTCTCATATTGTTGGACATTCAGTTTATTCCCAATTTCTGACTTTTACATACAGCCTTCCATATCTAAAAAAAATATTTTCTTTGATTATTTGCTTATAGCTTCAAGAAGTAGGATAATTTGTTGAAAGTATATAAACATTTTAAAGACTTCTATTTATGAATCCAATCTGTTCTTCAAAACATTTTTACCAATTTATACTTACACTAGAAAATTTTGACATTCTTTCTCTCATAGCACCAGTATTACACAGTATAATATTTTTCCAGTTTGAGAAATGAAAAATGTCATTTTTCTGTTTTAATTTCCATTTCTATGAACCTCTTAGCATGTATTTATTAGCCACATGTGTTGTTTGTTTTTGGTGTATGATTTGTCTGCTCATATCCTTCACCAAATTTCTCAAAATTTTTCTAATTCATTTTAAAGAGTTCTTTATACATCAAGGATGTTAATCTTTATGTGTTAAATTTGTTCCTTATCAATTGAACTTACATGCAATTTGTTTTCCTTCATTTGTATCTTGAGAAAATAATTTTCTATCTACACATTAAATGAACTTTTTTAAAAAGTGAAAGTGCAATAAAAAATTTTTGAGAGTTTTTTTTACATTTTCCAGATACCCATCCTTCATCAGATATATGATTTGCAAATATTTTCTTCAGTATATAGCTGGTCTTTTCATCTTCATTTTCTTCTCTCTACGGGCAGAAGTTTCTAATTTTGATGAAGTCTAGTTTAACAATTTGTTCTTTCATGAATCATGCTTTTGGTATACTAAGAAATCTTTGCCCCATCCAAGTCAAAAAGAATTTCTCCTATGTCTTCTTTAAAAGTTTTAGAGTTTTTGGTTTTATATTCAGGTCTATGATTCACTTTGAGTTAATATGTGTATTGATGCAAATTATTGATTGAAGTTCTTTTTTTATATATGGATATCCAATTGTTACAGCATCACTTCTCCTCTTTGTATTATTTTTTAAAATATTGTTGTTCTAGGAATTATATTATGCATTCTTAAGTTATCACAGTCTTCTTAAATTAATATTGTACCATTTCATGTAAAATATGAGAATCTTGGGATGGTATAATTCCACATGTCTCCACTTCATCCTCATAAATTGTTGTTATATATTTTGCTTCTCTATATATTGTAAAGTCCATAACACAATGTTTTTATAGTTGGTTTAAATAATTAATAAAAACTGTGGGCTTTTCTATTTACCCACTTATTTACTAGGACTGGTGGTAGTCACTTCTTTCTGTATAACTGAGTTTCCATCTGTTATCATTTTTCTCCAAGTTGAAGAACTTCCTTTAGCATTTCTTGAAGTCAGTGTCTGCTGGTTATGAATACTCTCAGCTTTCTTTGATCCCGAAATTTACTTAAACCTTATTTATTGAAGGATAGTTTCACTGGCTGTGGAATTCTAGGTTGACAGTGTTTTACAGATATTATTCCATTGTTTTCTGACCTTCATTGCTTTTTGTGAGCAGTCATTCATCATCCATCTCTCTGCACATCCCTGCAATGCGTCTTTTTTTCCTCTGGATGCTTTACAATTTTATCTTTAACTTTGTTTTCAGCAGTTTGACTTACAAATGATTTTCTTGAAGATTGATATCTTTAATCAATTTTGGAAAATTCTCAGCTTAAATTTTCTTTCTTAAATTTTCCTCTTGTCCTATATCTCCATTTACAATATGGTAGACTACTTTATATTGTCCCACTTGTCACTGAGGATTTGTTCATTTTTATTTCAGTCTTCTCTTACTGTCTTCATCAGTTTGGAAAATGTCTTCAAGTCACTGACACTTTTTTCTGTAGTGTCTGATCTTTTATTAAGCCTATCCAGGGATCTTTTATTTCAAATTTTTCAGCTCTACTATTTTCATTGACTCTTTTTTTATAGTTTTAATATTTTCACTGAGATTCCTCATCTCTCACTTCATATTTGTTTGTGTTTTATTTCATATCCTTAAGCATATTCATAATAGGTGTTTTAAAATCTTTGTCTGCTAATCCCAATACCTGGGTTATTTCAGGGTCTATTTCCCTTTTTCCCCCACTGATTATGGATCATACCTTCTGCTTCTTTTCAGACCTAGTAATATTTTATTGCATGTAGACATTGTAGATAACACATTGTAGGGAGAATTGATTAGGTTATCTTTCTTTAAATAGGGTTGAGTTTCGTTTTGATAGGCAGTACACAATTGGCAGATCTTGATCTGGTCTGACTTTTAGGTTTTGTTAGGATGGTCTATTTCCATTTTGTCCTGATTCCTAAGGCATGGCTCTTACTCTAGAGCATTGTTTTCACTTATAAGGTGCAGCTTTTCTAGGGTCTCAATCTAATGCCTTATGTTTTCAGCAAGGCTTCTCCAGGCTGGCTGGACCACAATCCCAATGTCTCCATACTCTGTGTGATGTCTAATATCTCTGTTCAGCTCTCAGCCTCCCTGCAGCAGACTTCACAGAATCGGGCCCTGTACACATGCTTCCTCGTTCTTGGCCTAGAATCTGAGGGGAATCCCCATGCAGATTTCTTGGACCCCAGCCCTATGTAGGTCCCTCCTTTCTGTTGTCATGCCCCCACCAATTCTAGCTACCTCCAAAACACTTTGTCAATGGTAGTGGTAATTTTGGCAGCACTATCTTGTTTCTGATTTTAATGGGGATTTCTTTAGTTTTCAGTATTTGTTGGTTTCTGATAAATACTCTATCTTGTTTATTAATTTTCTTCTATTCTTATTGTAGTTACAGAATTTACCATACATTGTGTTAATCGCTCTTTTGTCATATATTGGTATAATCCTATATTTCCCCCCCTTAATTTATTATACATTATGTTGATAAAAATACATAATTGTTGAAAAAACATAATTATGTTGATAAAAATACTTAATTATACATTATGTTGATAAAATTCCTAATGCTCAGTCATTCTTGGATTCCTATAAAAAATCCTTATTTTATATATCATTAGGTATATTTTTAAAATTTTCAGGCCCTTAACATTTAAATTACTAAAACGCAACAATAAGCTTCATTATGCAGAGTGCTTTTCAAAAAGAAAAAAGAAAAACACTTTAAACCTACAAAGGAAAGTTGATTAATAATAGTGAAAAGAAGTTTATTCTGCATTTCTCTACTTGGGCCTCTAAGACAATTGCCTATGTATGATCTGTTTGATATCATGTAGTGAAAAGAATTTAGAAGCCTGGCTCTGCTTCTCATGAACCAGGTGATTTGGGTTAAGTCACTTACCCTCTCTGAGCTTCAGTTACCCTCTCTGTACAATGGGGGTGGCAATCATACCCACCCTGCAAGGTAGATGTGAGCCTCAAATGTGGTGCTGGGTGTGGGTGTGTTTTGTAAATGGTGAGTTAGTGGACAACGTCAGCAGCTATTCTTTATTACCAGTGGTCCCCAAGGACTACACAGCTAACACAGGACATTTCCTGTTTAGGAATGGGCTGTGGGAAGATTCTCTTTTGACCTTGATGTCACTGCACACCACCAGATTCACTGTCCTGAAGGGTGGAAGGTACCCCTGAGGGTCCCATTGTTTGGGAAGGCATGAAAGTGAAAAAGTAATCCACTCTCATTTCTGAAAAGAGAAGAGAAAAGGAAAAGGAAAGAGAAAAATCACCTGTCCCTGAGTGGGAGAGGAGGAGAGAAATGTAAAGGAGAGTCCCTTCGGGAGACTGGGACCGTAGCACTGGCAGAGTTCTCACCCTGCTTCCAATATCCCTGCTGGGACAATTTCATTGTTTTTCCAGAAGAAAAAATGAGAAATTACATGAACACTTCAACTGCCTTAAAGTTTAAATAAATTTCCATAGACGGGCCTGGAAACAAATGCATTCTGGATTTAAATAAAATCTACAAAGATTTTGTAACAGAACACACTTTTCCATTTCTACCCAGATCCTGGATATTGCACTAGCTTGTGTTTGAAACACTTACAGATGTGACAGTAATGCTGATTGAATCTATGTGGGAAGGGAGATCTTGAATGGCTGAAGTACGGTGATCGAACCCCAGCATATATAACAAAGAAAAGCAGCTGTCCTATTTTGGAAAGTCAGAGAAATAATTCAGAATGGTCTTGGTGAGCAGTCACTGAAGCTTCTAGTTGAATATTAGATACTCAGGGCAGCCCTGACACCAGACAATAAGAATACTGGAGAGTTGTGAGCAATTGCAGAGTCAAAAGTGTCCTAAAGAAAATCTAAGTAAGCTTATTCTTGGCTAGGTGGCCTAAGTTTTACATGTACCCAGACATAGCAATTAAACAAATGAGCACATATGCCCTCAACCTGAGGCTCTGGATGGTAAAACTATGAAGTATAATATTAGGAGTCGAGCACATTCACTTGAATGAGTTCAACTTCTGTTTCAGATAATGGGTCAGTCAAGTTCCTGGAATTCAGCTTTTCTCATTTTTCTTTCCACTGAATTTAAGTCCTTAGTTCAGCTAGGGGTTTCAGTATTCTGGGAGATCTGATTTGCCTAAAATAGAGGCAAAGAGAAGCCCTCTATATTTATAACCAGAGCAGAGCATGTTGAGTGGTGAGAGAAACATTCCCATGGTTCAGCTCAGAAATACTGAAGACAGTAACAGTGCAGTTGGGGTGGGGGCCGCTGTCTGTGGGTAGCATGGTGCGCTGAGGATGTCTTCTGCTTCTCATTTGTGGTGCTGTCTCCCGGTAGCCTGCTTGTTGTTTTTCAGGAGAATGACTGCAAAGATAAAAATATGCCTCCGTGTTGCTCTTCTTTTGGCTTCCACAATCCAGGAAACAGGCCAGCCTGCTCTTCCATTTATCCCCCTTGGGAGACTCCAAATTGATTTATACGTTGGATTAGCTTAGGTTGATGCAAAGAGGTCAGATACTATCCAAAAATAGTGATGGAAAAAAAAGGAGTTAAAGAAAGAAAACAAGATGGCAGGAAAAAAAATAAGGAAGAAGATGCTGTTTTAACTGAGACGTTTAAAGGCTGCAAAACATTGAGAAATCATATTATGGTCTGGAAAATAAATTCAGATTAGGAAATGTCAGGTCGGAGAATAATCTTGAAAGTAAGAGAAACAGTGACCTCCCCACATTCCCCCAACGTTGCAAAACTGCTTTGGATGAAAAATTTTTAATTCCTTCCACAAGCATATCTTCATTTTCCCAAAATTTGCTGCAGTGACAGCAATCTTTACTTTATGTATGGGGTAAGAAATTCTTGCAGGGGAAAGGCAAATATTTCAATCTGCTCTGGCCTCCGATGGTTTTTTGTTTCCTGGAGAAGCTGATTGAGCCACCAACTTTATTTTCTAGAATATAGGGCTTCGATCAAAGTTAATAGTTCTAAACATTATGAGTCAAAAGTTTATCTGGCTCACTCCGACTACCATATTTAAAACATAGAATCTCTTGGACTATTATCTTGATAAGTATCTTTTTAAAATTGTGCTGAATCAAAATGATTTTTGAATAGTAAAGAGGAAAATTTTTTAAAGAAATGAAGCAAAACATTTTCTTTCTTCCTGATTCTACATGGAGATTCTCAGAATCTGTGCTGTAATCACAGTCAGTGAGAGGCATTTTATTGGTGCAGTTGGGTATGACACATGATTAGTGCCCTAGTAATAGAAAACAGTACCTGAGCATTTATGCTGTACCAGACACTGTCCTAAGTGTTTTAGGTATATAAATTCAGTTAGTCTTCACTACAATTGAAAGAGGTAAGTATTATTATTATTCCCACTTTAATGATCAGAAAATCGAGCCACTGAAGGTCTAAGTCATTGCCGAAATCACACAGCTATCACAAGGGAGGCAGAACTCATATCCGAACTTTTCCAGCTCCAGAATCCACACTTCCAACTACAGTACTGTGGTTCTGTCTATGTAAAGGCACTGAAATTTTAAAAAATATTCTATTCCCAGTTATTTTTGGAGAATATATTCATTGAACCCAGGAATAGTTATTTTAGCAATAGGAAGTCCTTTTTCTGTTACCCATTCATTTCATAAAATTAGTTTAAATACACAACAGGCCAGAGTCTTTGCCCTGCCCCACAGAGAAGCACATTTTTCAGGAGGGACTTTGTGTTACCTCCTGGCTTGAATGGGTACGACTCTGATAGAGTCCTTTTTTAAAAATATGGAGATAAAATTCAAAGAAAAGACTTTGAAAAATTAATTTTCATGTGTTTCTGTTGACATAATGACTGGTTTAAAGTACTCGGCAGTAGTGAGTGATACAACAAATGTTTTAATTAAGAGCACTGAAGAATGAACATCTTTTCGTGTGAGTCAGAAAGTGTGAGACGCTCCTGAGTCAGCAGAGGCAGAGGCACTCTTAGAAGAAAAAAGTTGACTAATGCATCCATCAGAGCAAGGGGAAGTGCCAGTCTCTTGACATGACAACACCACAGGGTTAGAAACTGCATCTGTCCCTTCCACTCAAAGAATAATTTAAACAGCCTCTCAAGGTGGTTGAGTGGCTGTCAACTAGTCAGTGTTTCCTGAAGGGTTGTGGGGTGCGGTGTGGAGCTAACAGACAGGAGGTGGGAAGCAAGGTGGAAGGGACTAGCCCCCAAGTGAAGGGGAGGGTTGTGTAGAATCAGGAACTCAGAAAGGGGACGAAAGGATGGCCGCTTCCAATCCATCTACTATTACACCCATCACTTCATTCTTCCTGCTTTACAATGTATGATGCTTGTTATAAAAATGAAAGCGTGTCTTTGCCAGTTTGAGAGCTCTAACTGATGAGGAGAACATCACCTGAAGTAACAGTGTTACAAATTAAGAAAAAATATGAAAAGCCATGGAATTTCATATAAACTCAACAGCAATCACTGTTCAGCTTGGACACTATTGCTTAAAGTCAAAGGAAGGCTTTAGCTTAGATCTCTACTTTCCACATTGATGTTAGGGAAAAAAATATGATTTTTTCTTTTTAAATAATGTTTTCTGGCTACGTGCAAAAAAATCCTCAAAATTTGGCAGTGAGGAGAGGTAGCTCAGATAACTTTAAGAATTATCTCTTTTACAAGAAGACACTTGCAGTTTAATTAACTAATTAATTTGTTATATTGTGGGTTAAACCCATGCTTGATGAAAATGTGACCATATGGTGATTATCACAGTGGATGAAGAATTCAGATTTTGTGTGTGGAGACACAGGCAAAGCAGGAAAAAAAGTCTCTTGGAAGATATTTCTATTCTATTTGTGAAATGGGGACAAAACTTCTGGGGGCTTTTTGTTCGTAGGGATTAATGGGATGGTGGTGTTTCATATTCATTCAGCACCTACACAGTGCCAAGCTTGACAACCTGTGAGTGCTGCAACGTGCAAGGCATTACTATCACTTGAAATTTTTAAACGTATGCAATTATGTATAGCTGCTCTTACTGCAGATTGCACATGAAGCCTCCCAAAGGCATTTTACTTCATGCTTTATGGTATGGTAAAATTACAATATATTTCATGCAAATCCAAAGAAAGAGTAGAGTTTTGGTTAGGGTTCTTGTTAGATATGAGATTTCAGGATGACCCACATTTTAATATGGCCAATATAATGCCAATTTACAACTGGGATGAAGAAATAAAATTGTGCTAAAGATTTATATTCTTTATTTGCAAAGGTATATTCTTCATATGCTTTCCAAACTTATGCACTTTATTATTTTGTCAAAATTTATACCTGTATTCATCAGGGTTCTCCAGAGAAACAGAACCAATAGGAGATATATCTATGTCTATTTCTTTCTCTTTCTTCTTTCCTTTCTCTCTTTTATTTATAGAGAGAGAGTGTTGGGGGAAGAGGGAGAGAGATTGCCTATGAGGAGTTGGCTCACATGATCATGGAGACTGAGAAGTGCTATGGTCTGCCACTTGCAAACTGCAGACTCAGGAAAGTGGCCATGGAATTCCAGCCCAAGTCTGAAGGCCCAAGAACCAGGTAAACCTATGGTGTAAATCCCAGTCCAAGGGGAGAAGACTGATGTCCCAGCTCAGGCAGGCAGAAAGAGGGTGAGTCCGATCTGCCTTTGCTTTTTGCACTATTCAAACCCAGGACAGATTGGGTGCTGCCCACCCACACTGGGAAGGGAGACCTACTTACTCAGTTCACCAATTCAAATGCTAACCTCACTTGGAAATACCTTCCCAAACCTAGACACACCCAGAGATAATGTTTCATCTGGGCCCTCCATGGTCCAGTCAAGTTGACACATAAAATTAACCATCACAATACCCATTCTTTAAAATTTAGAAAAAACAGAAGAGTCAAATACCTTAACCAATTCCACAAGTAATGAGAGGTAGAAGCCAAGTTATGAACCCAAGGACTCTGATTTCAAAGCCAATGTTGTTTTCATGATATCACAGTTTAGTGTGGCTAATTTAATATTTTGCCCTTTTCACTTAACTTTGTGCCAAAGCAAATTTGATATTAAACTTTCTTAGGAGGCGTAATATTCTATCAAATACTCCAGTCAAAAATGTTTCTGAACATTAAAAAAAAAAAAAACTATCTTGTGGAATGTGAGAGTTTAGGGTGAAGGTCAGGGTTGCCAGGATGTTTGCACTATGGCATCCTAACCAGCTGGAAACTCAAGTCTCTGCACAACAACTGGCGGTCCTCAACCCTGGTTGGGGTTCTGCAGAATTAATGAGAGGGGGTCATGACCACACCTGTCCTTATTTCTAGAAAGTCAGAGAACATTTAGATTTTAGTTGGGAGGAAGATAAAATTCCTGGGAGGAATATTTAAGTAATAAGATAAGAGAAAGAAATGGAATTTATTTCCCAGGGATCCCTGAAGAAAGAAAAGGAAAAAAGCTAATCTATCCAGCATGGTTAAAGTGTATCTCTGCACTAAGGTGAGTGTATGTTAGTTGTTTCTAAGCTTTAGATCTGTAGGGAATGAAAAAAGCAAAAAGATCCCTCCTCCCCAAAAGAGTAATTGTAATTCAACACAATAGTCTCAAAAGCCAAGTCGAGTTAATACTAGCACCCAGGTTGTTCTAGGACATGGATTTTACAATTGCAGGACTGGAAACCTTCAGTTGTTCCGTAGAGGTCCACTCTACCTCCTCTGTCTTCCTCTCCTGGGGCTCTGCCCTCTCCCAGGAGGCGAGTTGGCTGTTCTTTTCTAACACTATGTTTTTTGTACTCCCCAGTTTCTCTCCAGGAAACATCTCCACCCCAACAAAGATATAAATGTTCCTTATCATGCATACACCTCTTATGCAGATTTACTCTTCAGTTACAGAAGTATCAGATTCATTTAGCAGTTTGTAAGTTAATTTTGAATTCGGTTTCAACCTCTCTGGCAAAGGTTTGCAGCCAAGAGCTGCAGCTTGGATCACATGCCTGGAGTAGCCCCTACCCCCCGACTCTGCCAGCAGTGAAATCTATTTTCTCTGCAGAAGCACATGCATCACCCCATGCTGACAGTCACTTGTTTTAGCATTGGCTAATCACCAATATGTTCTGTTAAGTGAGATTCATAGATGCTGATTGCATTTATTGCATAAATTACTTCATTATTAAAATCAGGTCATTTGAGCCCCCAAACCATTAACATGAAGGCTATTAACATAATTTCATAAGCTAATAAATCAAGCACGGGAAAAGAATTAAAGGGTTCTTAGTGATAAGTGTTTCTTCAGAGATTAAGGAACACAATTTTCTTATGCATATATTAACATTTTATGAATGTATTCATGCAAGAGCAGTTTTTTTCTCTCTGCATACAGGACTCACTTCATCTTCTCCATATTTGGCTTCTGAAGCTGGTTTTCAAAATTGAGGGTTTTTTTTTTTCCTTTCAAATAACTGTAAAGTGATTTCCAACTAAACCCATTAGGCTTCTGTGATACGCACTACCTATGAAATTCTTATTTTTTCACATTTCTTAGACTGCAAAAGCTTTGGGGTGGGGGGAGGAGGAACAGTAAAGTTGGAAGAAAAAAATACCTTAGATTGGTCTTAGATGACACAATTTTCATTCTAGGTGAATTTCAAAGGTATTTCTAGTCTTAAGAGGTTCTAGTAAAGTTCTAATTATCTCTCTAATTACAACATATACTGAGGTTAAGTGTTCTTATCAAATGGTGCATTAAAAATGAGTTTTATTCCCAGGCTGGATGTAATAGGCTGTGATACTGGCCTAAACACACAGAAATTGTGTTCCCCTGTTCATTTCACTCACCAGATTGTGAAAGATTCTGAGGGTCGGAGCCATCATTATCCAGTACAATGATGTTGCCTAGAAACGAAGATAACTTCCAATGTAAATTAGACTATAACAACTTTATCCTTTGTGCAATTTGTGTAATGTTTTTAGCAAATAGGACTGATGGATCATAATTGAAATGTGGAAAAAGCTGTTAGCAAGCCTCACGTATGATTTTATAGGTGAATTTGGGAGGCTGATGGGACTGATGTTCTTTCTATGAGCAAGTGTAATGACCACACCAAACCTTTCTTCTATTGTCTTTAGTGACTATAAATATTCTTTCAAACAAGGCACTAATTAATGCCCTGTCAGGAAAAAAAAAATCATTAAAATAAAGAGAAAGAAGACAAAATTGTATGCTAAAGGGCATGTTCCCTTCTCCTTGGGGAGAGCAGAGACTGTCAATATGTTATGTGCTGGGGGCTTCACAGCATTGAAAGGCCCTCTGGGGCCAGTGTCCATAATACAGCTGAAAGATTCTGGATGGGCAGAAGGTACCAGAGGATGGCAGGGTGAGCAGGGCAGAGACCATAAAGTGTTAAGGAAGCTGGAATGCAATGAATATTGGCTTTTGGAACTAGCACTTGCTGGGTTTAAGCATGCGAGATGTGTAATTTGGTGGCATGGTATCTTCATTTCTCAACCAGGGAATTAATTTTTGTTTATGGTAATGAGCTATAGAGCTAGGGATGGGTCTGGAGCTCACAGACCCCTCGAGCCCATTCACAAACCCTTCACATACAGTTCTATGAGCTAGGCAAAAAGGTCTTTGAAGCATTGGTTGAAGAAAGAATAGTCTTTATTCAGCACACACACGTCTAAGAGTTAGGCAGTACAAAGAGAAACTCTGAAACTCAACTGCTACCAGTGAAGTCCAAAGAAAAACTGAGCAGCTGCCGGCAAAGTAAACATGCTCTATTTTTAGATGCGAGCTCTGCTGGCCAGCCTCTGCTTCACAAACTGTAGAACGCACAATAGCAACAAAACTAAAAAGATGCATGGGTGCGCATGTGCACTATCTCCACCCACACACAACTTGTTTACAAGAAATGTACTGCACCACCCCCAACCAGACCTGAGTCAAGGGAGCCTGACTAAATTATCCTATTTTCCCCACATGAGCATATTAAAATAATTTTGCAGTCATGATATCTCTCCTTTGTTAAGCTCTTCCCAGCCTGGCATCATTCCACAAAGCAAACTACCTGAGGAGATTCTTGCCAAGAATGCAGTGACATGGACATCACAGGCTGGTAGAGAAACTGAGGTCCAGAAAGGAACAGGATTTGCTTTAATCTGCCTAACTAGTCATTTACATCAGAGCTGGGCTTTGAACTCTGCCCCCTTGAGGTTCCTGGGCCAGTTCTCTCTCCTCAGCACCCTGTCTTATCTGCCCAGTGAAATCCACTCTCAATCAGGAAAATTGGTTGTGCCCCGGAAAACTGGGTTGAAGTGGAATGGAATATTCATCTTTACCATAAGCTCGTGAGTAATCAAACACCAAACTTACATCTACCATCTACGAGAGAGAAATTTAGTTTTAAAAATATCTGCAAAAAAAGGTTCTTTCAAATTGTATCTCTCTGACTGTAAAAAACCAGATGCTGCATGACCTCCTCTGCGGTAGAGCATTTGAGTACTGAGAGTGCAATGCTCATGCAAAGCGAAACTAATGTCATTCCCACAGGGTATGAAATCTTCAGGACCCAGAGTGGACAGGTGGACCAATCACAGTGACACTTGCAGAGTTTTGCTTGGGATAACAAAATGAAAAAATAAGTATGACTAATGTTTTCTTTGGTACTAGATGACAATTTCTCAAAGCACAGAGCTCTTCAAACAATAGTATTGCTATTTTTAAAATGCCCCCAATATGTTATTTCTTTTAGTCTACTTCTCACTCATTACAAATTTCTAACACCTATATTTGTATAAAGGTGCTAAATCCAAGCTGGATATAATTGTAAATCCTTGTAATGGGAGATTTGCTTTTTCAAAGGCTCTCTTTCCACACCACTTTGTGAAAATTGCCCGTCTTGGAATCTCATGTTTTTAGCATTAAAAGAAACCTCTTAGTTCAATATACAGATAATCTATCCCCTCATTTACAAATGAGAAAAATTTAAGTTCCAAGAGAAGAAAGATTATGCTCAAGGTCACAAAGCTAGTTAAGGTTTTAGTAAGTATCTCTTCAATTCTTTTTATGTCAGCAGAACAGATTTTTAAAAAATTTTCCCTCCCTTTCTCACCCACCAAGCATTCCAGATGAGGTCTCATGTCTGGAATTAAAAATATAGGGCAACAAAGGACTACTATAAACAATTTATCAAATAATATTTTCGTTGGTTTTTTTTACTCTGAAGGAACAAAATGTATTGTAACTGTTCATTCTTTCTCACTTTTGTAGTCAACTTTTTATGCAGGAGTTGAACTGGCTGTTCTTTGCACTGGGGTGTGTGAAAATGTCACGTGTTAACAGCTAATTAGGAGCATTTCGGAGAAGCAGGCCTTGCTAACACAACTGAGCTTTTGTGTCACCATGGTGCTGCTGGATGCAGCTGCTGTTCCCAGGTGTCAACAAAGCCTGATGCAATTGGAGACATTGGCCCAGGGCTGGGAGAAGGTGTCTGAGAGCAGCCAACATCCTCGTTTGGGGCTGGATGAGTAGCTGTGTTGGCTGCTGCATGCCTGAAGGCCCCTGGTGACCCAGCGCTGGCTCCAATGCTTCTTGCAGACATCCACATGGGATTAACTGCTGGATCCGAAATGGGCAGCAGATACTTGGTAAAGAAGCCATGGTGCTAAGAAAAAAGAGACTGAGATTATAGCTACCATGCTACCTCTAACCGGGTAATGTTCCCAACCTATCAACCTGTATTGTCAAAATAGCATTTGGTCAAGGTTTCATTCTTTGAATGGAAGTTATCAGGAATGAGTAAAACAGTTAATGGAATAGCATGCTTAGGGGAGAGAGAGAAAGATAATCACATACTAGAATAACAGGAGGTGATAAAATCCACATCTTCTATACATAATTTATCTGACCTGCTACTGACAAAATAATGACTATATAAAATATCAAAGCTCTATTTGCTACTTTCCAGGAAATTCAATATTTTACCTTCATTGAAATTGATTAGGTTGTGGTACTTTTCACTGTCTATTTAGGACATTTAGAATGAGAAGTGAGTTTGCTTTCCAGGCTTCAACTCAGAAAAAAACAATGAATGGATTCATCAAGTATTGTTTAGCACCAGCTCAAGATGCGTGGGACTGTGCTTGGAGATACTGAGATTGAAGCTTGGACCAGATGATTTTTGGAGTACATTTGAGCCATCATGTGATGCATAATTTATACAAATGCCCTATTGAGCACCTACTCTGGACCAGGCAAAGTAGGCTATTTTTGCATTACTATTTTGAGATTACCACTTGGTAATTGCCACCTTTACTCCATTTTTTTTTTTCCTTCACAGGGAATGCAAAAATTTCTGAACTCTTGTTATTGGTGTTTAATGAAAATGAATATGGAAACTGACTGTCATGCAGAACAAAAAGAATAAAATTGGTTCCACAATTACTCAGTGCTCCTAAAACACAAAACCCAGGGACTTCTAGCTAACACAGTGGGTTAAAAAAAAAAAGTGATCATACCTCCATCCTTCTCAGAGTGCCACTAAGATGACAGTAAGAGAACAAAAAAGCACATATCAATAAGGACTGTGAGAACAAGAAAGGAAGTAGCAATATTTTGAAAGCTAAATGCAGACAAGTGGATAATAACTGACTTACTAGACAGTAGAGGGCTACTTGGTAAGAGCCTATAAAAAGTAAAGTTGAAAATCAGGTGGACTGGAGCCACAGAACCCTGGAGAATCTCAGCAAGAGGCACCAGCTACCGCTGAAGGGGAATGATCAGGACTGAAAACAGGAGGAGTGGTTCAGTCTTTTCCAGGAATAATTTGACCCTTAGATTCCCTATGGTATCCTGTACTACTTAGCACAAGACTAGGTTTATTCTCAAAAGAGGTTGATTGGGAATTTTGGACTGAGCAAACCAGTCACAGCCAAGGGCACAGGTGTCATTTGGAAACCAGGGAGACAAAGGGGCACATGCAAACCAATGAGTGGCGTCACCACTACCAATATCCTCCTGCTCCTGGGATACTGGCAGCCAGCTGGCACATGCACTGGCAGAAGAAGAGGGGCTTCCTCTGGGTAAACTGATCAGCCTCAGAGAAAGCACCTAGAGGTACTGTGGCAAGCAGAATGATGTCTACGTCCTAATCTCTGAAACCTGTAAATAGGTAACATGGCAAAGAGAAATTAAAGTGGCAGATGGAATTAAGGTTGTTAGTCAGCTGATCTTGCCAAAGGGATATCCTAGGCTATCCAGGTAGGTTCAGTGTAATCAACAGGGTCCTCAAAAGTGAAAGAGACAGAAGAGAATGTCAGAGTAATGTGATATGAGAGCAACTTGGCCCACTGTTGCTGGCTTTGAAGACGGAGGAAAGGGGTCAAAAATCAAGGAACGAGAATGTCTTCTAGAAGCTGGAAAAGGGAAGGAAATGGGTTCTCCTCTGGAGGCTCCATAAATGAGCACAGCCCAGCCAATATCCTAATCTTAGCCCAACGAGACTGCATGAGACTTGTGAGCTCTCCACCTGCAGGACAATAAGTTTGTGTTGTTTTATGTCCCCAAATTTGTGGAAATTTGTAACTGCTGCAAGGGAAAATTAATACAGATACTGGGAGGGCCCCAACAATACCTGATCACACTCCAGTGAGTCTCATTCTGCTCATAAACTCTGGACTATCATTAGCTTTTTAGAACTTCTCTTAAAAATGAAGAGCCAAGCAGTAACAGATATTTGAGAGAAATCTCTAACACAAAAGGCAAAGACCAGAATTAATAAACATAACAGAGAGAAAAAACCATGTATGGAACAGGAAAAAAATGTAAAAAAAAAAAGAAAGGAAAACCTTCAGAGAGATAAAAGATATCACATCCATGAAACAAGAATGGAGTGCTCTTAAAAAGGATTTTTAAAAGGAATATTTAGAAGACTTAAAGAGCTCTTAGAATTTAATAGTAGAATACATAGTAAATATAAAGGTAGAGAAATAAAGTTTAAAAACTACCAAAAAAGTGAAGCAAAATAAAAAAATACAGTTGTAAAACATGAAAAAAAAAAGAGTTAGAGTATCTGTAAAGGATTGTTGGGAAAATGGAATAATTGGTCAGGCTCCCCTCACCTCAGAGCCGGTTCATGGTCGTTCAGTAAACATTGTGTGGGTGGAGTGAGTGTGCCTGCACGGTGCCACTGTGGCCGGTGTTTCACTGCCTTGGGTGCCCACCATGCGTGGCCATGTTTTTCCGGACCTGTAGCTTCCAAGGACCATGTGACCGGTTACCTAGCTCAGAGACCTGTGTGAAGGGGTCTGGTGACCCAGCCTGGCGTGGAGGGATCTGGTGACCCAGCCTGGTGTGTGAAGGGTTTGTGACCCAGTCTGTGAACGGGCTTGAGGGGTCTGGGAGTTCCAGACTCAGCCCTAGCTCAACCATCGGCCCAGTCTGTGCAGGATTACTGGCAAGTGAAAGAGCCGGACAACTGGTGTGGTCGCCTAGCTTTACAATTGGTGTCATGAACAGGATTAAGAGCTAGACAATTGGCACTATGAACAGTGTACACAATATCAGCGTTAGCCTTTGCTTCACAGTAGCCTTTGTTGTAGACAGACAAATTGGCGTAGTTGGCAGGATTATGCCACATTTGGCATAGCCTGCAACAGGACTCTGAGCAGATACAGGAGCCAAGAAGCCCTTGGAGAAGGAGGAAGTGTGGCTGCTTTTGAACATGTTGTGCCCTTTGACCACTTTCCTGTTGACTGGGATCTGGTTGCTGCTTGCTGTAATGCAAGGCAGCATAGACCAGGCACTGAAGCAGAAAGCCCCTTGGGAGGGGGAGGAAGTGTGGCTGTCTTTGAGTGTGTGGTGCCCACTGGCCACATTTCTGCTGACCAGAGCCTGGCCACTGCTCACTCTGCTGCAAACTGTTCAAGAGTTGAAGTGAAAAGCAGAGTTGTTGGTGGATGACGTGCAGCTACTGGCAGATTCAAAGCAGAAAAGCAGAGTTGTTGGAAGCATGGATAAATGTCCTGGAGGATGATGTGCAAGAACTGGCTACTCCAGCTTCTCACACCAGGGAAGATGACAAACCCAGTGGTGAGTTGGGGGAGACCATGCATCCCCAGGCATGACCTATTGTGCATCAGAAAATGAAGTACAAGCAGCCTATGAGACTGGGTGGACAACCAGTGGGCAATCCACAGGTGACCCAATTTACCACCTATGTGCCATATACTCAGGCTGAGTTAGTTGGTTTGGGGAGATAGTTCCAGCAGAAACAGGGGGAGCCCCTGGCTGCTTGGCTGTTGTGGTTATGGGACCTAGGGGTGGATATGCTCTGGTGAGGAGATGGAAAAATTGGCCTCCATCACCATGCACCCATCCCTGAGGCAGCAACTGCAAAATAGCCGCAGGTATGCACCAGGGCCAGGTAGTCACTCCTTGATGGACTGGGTGAGTGCAGATGCCCAAACTGTGTGGGCAAATGCTGGAGAACTGCCCAAGATTCTTAGTAAATGGCAAACATATGCTGAGTTTGTTCAAATAATTCGAGAGCTCAGGATGCAGCAGTCCATGTTTAATGTGAACATTCGTGGCCCAGACGATGAAAACTTTACAGGCAGCATGAGAGACATAGTGCTGCAGAATACCCCGTCAATGTCCTCTGGGTCACATTGTGACCTTTGGGCCACAATGATAGCCGGCTTGGGTGAAATAGAGGATACAAGACAAGCAAAAGGGGTCTGGAAGGTGGCTAAGACCAAACCCCCAAGAAATGCTCAGGATTATATCCCAAAGGGACCAAGCAAGACTAGCCATAAGCAGATGTGGCTTGACTTGCTTGCAGCAGGGGTTGATAAAAAGAAAACCAACCGGCAGCCAAATGCAGTCCTGTTTGCCTTATGGCAGCAATTGCACCCTGAACAGCATTTCACCAAACATCTGCAAACAGGTAGCAAGGTATGCTCAGTGGATTTAAAGGACTTTTTGATTGCTCCTGAGGAGGCGGATGAACTGTTCCATTTTGAGAAGGAGCAGGCCAAGGTACTCGTCTTTTGGGGGCAGGTGAGGACCAGAGGCCTCATGTTGAATTGGCAATACATTGGTCGAGGATGAATGTGCAGTGTGTTTTGGCATTGGTGGGGACAGGTGCAGAATGCAGCCTGACGTATGGCAATCCAGATAAATTTCCAGGGGTCAGAGTTCGTATAGATGGCCATGGAGGACATACTACTGAGGTCAAAGCTGTGTCATTGCCTTTGGGCATAGGAAGATTACCTCCTCATGTATATACTGTATATATATCTCCTGTAGCTGAATACATCTTGAGTATGGATGTACTGTATGGTTTGCACCTGCAAACAAAAGTTGGAGAGTTTCGGCTGCAGATACAAACAGTAAAACCTGTGTTACGGGGATATGCTAAACAAGACCCACAGGTGTTACCCAAGCCAAGACATGTAGTTAATGTAAAGCAGTATTGCCTATCAGGAGGACATGCAGAGATAAGTGCCACTATATTAGAATTAGAGAAGGTTGGCATTATTCGTCCAGCTCAGAGCCCATTTAATGCTCTGGTATGGCCAGTGAAAAAGCCTGATGGTACCTGGAGGATGACTGTAGATTATCAAGAACTGAACAAAGTAGTTCCTCCTTTGCATGCAGCTGTGCCTTCAGTTCACAACTTGATAGATCAGCTGACAACTCAGCTGGGGACTTACCATTATGTATTGGACCTTGCAAATGCTTTTTTCTCCATCCCAATCTCGGCTGATAGCCAAGTTCAGTTCGCCTTCACGTGGGAAGGAAGACAGTGGACCTTTCAAGTATTGCCCCAAGGTTATCTGCATAGCCCAACCATCTGTAATGGTTTGGTGGCTGGGGACCTAGCCAAGTGGACTAGGCCCAGCATTGTTACAATGTTTCACTACATTGATGATGTGTTACTAACCTCTGATTCTCTTGCAGATTTAACCCAGGCAGCTCCAAGGCTACTAAGTCATTTGGAACAATGTGGGTGGGCCGTGAACACAGCCAAAGTGCAAGGACCTGGGCTGTCAGTCAAATTCCTGGGAGTGGTCTGGTCGGGTAAGATGAGGGTCATCCCAGAAGCTATTATAGATAAGATACAGGCATACCCTTGACCCACAATGGTAGCTCAGCTACAGACATTTGGGACTTTGGGGCTATTGGAGAGCTTTTGTACCCCATATGAACCAAATGGCATGCCCACTATATGCATTGACAAAGAAAGGAGCCCTCTGGGATTGGACTGAGGAAGTAGAATGAGCTTATCAGGCTACAAAAAGGGCAATACAGCAAGTACAAGCTTTAGAAGTGGCCGACCCCACTAAGCCATTTGAGTTAGAGGTACATATAACCCAGGAGGGTTTAGGATGGGGTTTGTGGCAGAGACGAGACCAATTCTGCACACCTGTAGGATTCTGGTTTCAGCTCTGGAAGGGTGCTGAAGTGTGCTACACCCTAATAGAAAAGCAGTTAGCAGCTGTGTATTCTGCCTTGATAGCCACTGAATCTATCAGAGGAACTGCCAAAGTCCTAGTAAGGACAACATACCCCATTCTAGGTTGGCTGTGCATGTGGGCAACCAGCCCTAAGACGGGTGTAGCTCAGATTCCCACTTTGTCTAAATGGGGAGCATATATAGAACAAAGGAGCACTGTGTCAATGAGTCCTCTGTACAAAGAGTTGCAAACTGTGCTAGGCCCAGTAGAGGTTGTGGAGGAAACTTTGACACAAACCTTACCCCTCGAGGTGGAGGCCACACCTTTCCATGAGGGACAGGGACCTATCACAGAGCAAGCTTGGTATACAGATGGCTCTAGCATGGGACCTTCAGTATCATGGACAGTGGTTGATGTCCAGCCCTTAACAGATAACATGTGGTATGAAAATGGCACAGGGCAAAGCAGTCAATGGGCTGAATTGAGAACAGTATGGATGGTGATAAAGAATGAGCCTGGGCCATTAACCATCTGTACTGATAGCTGGGCTGTGTACAAAGGTTTAACACTTTGGATTTCTACTTGGAAGTATCAACGGTGGATGGTAGGCCACTGACCCCTGTGGGGACAAGCCATGTGGCAAGAGTTATGGGAACTGGGGCATGAGAAAGAAGTAACTCTTTTCCATGTCATAGGACACTTCCCCTTAGCCAGTCCAGGAAATGATGAAGCTGATGACTTGGCTAATGTAAGACGGCTGGAGAGAGCCCCAGCTGCTGATGTAGCCCAGTGGTTACATCGACGAATGCAGCATGCTGGCAGTAAAACCATGTGGATGGCAGCTCAAAGATGGGCCTTGCCTATAAAATGGGAAAATGTAGTGAATGCCTGTCATGCTTGTCCAGTATGTGCTCAAGAGAGTCCACACCCCTGGCAGGTGCCCCATACAGATGGGCAAATAACTCAAGGAAGGGTGCCCCTGACTCAATGGCAAGTGGATTTTATCGGACCACTGCCAAGGTCAGAGAATTTCAGATATATCTTCACAGCTGTTGATACGGCTACTGGTCTTCTGTTTGTATGGCCTTGTAAGGCCCAGACCAGGTAAACACTGTGAAGGCATTGAATAGGCTTAAGGCCATGTATGGTCAGCCTGTAGTTATAGAAAGTGATAATGAAACCCACTTTACTGGGCATGGGGTTCAGAGGTGGGCCTCCCAGTTGTCCATTCAGTGGAAGTTACATGTGCCATATCATCCTCAGGCGGGAATGTTGAACAGTACAATGGCCTTTTGAAAAAGGGACTAAGGCTATCTGCCCAACCCCCATCCCTGAATGGGTGGGCATGGCGATTATGGCCGACAGTCAGAATTCTAAATGAGAGACTCCGCAAGCGCAGACCGTCTGCAGTGGAAGCTCTGTTGCGTAGGGCTGCAGCACCTATACAGCAGCAAATCAGTACTAAAGATAAGTTTTTGAAGCCAGGCTATGGCAAGAATGGAAATATTCTCTTACCGGCCCCAACCTGTTTGCAACGAGGACAGACAATACAATGGAATGGCCTTGGAGAATAAAAGCCCCCTGTGTATGCTGGGTAGGTTTAATAGGGCCTTGGGGAAAAGGATTAGAGGAAGGCTTTCAAGTTTCACCTTGGGTGACAAGTACCTGGCCTCCCTGAGTAAAGGTGACATGGCCTGGAACAGATAAGCCTCTGGGCACATTTGTATTATCATTATGGCCAATTATGAGTTCCCCTATACTGTTACATGTAGAAACTATAGATCCAACAGTGTTAGCAGATAAAGTATGGTATCATAAGCCAGGTAAGATACCTATTCCTGCAACCATCCTTTTTCAGGATGGCAAACTGGCATGTATCTTACCAGAGGGCCAAAACTTCCCCTATTAGTACCAATAAATCTTCTGTCTTTTCGCCCGTAGGGTTCTGGCTGCAGGCACTGCACCAGAGTCGCATGATCAATGTGTCGGCCTGCTGAATATGCATTGAACTGCCCATCAGTATGACTGCAGGATTTGCATGGAGGATCACACCAATGGTCACTACTAATTGGACATATGCAGCTGACAGTTAAAAGGACAGAACTGTAAGCCTTAAGGCATATTGAACGGACAACAGATTCTGTAAATGTAAGGGTCATTTATCCTCGCTAAGGGAACATTGTGGAAGATTCTGGATGCGTAGATTGTATGGTGAGGGACCCTGAAAGGATGGATTGTTGGGAAAATGGAATAATTGGTCAGGCTCCCCTCAGAGCCGGTTCAGGGTTATTTGGTAAACATTGTGTGGGTGGAGTGAGTGCACCTACACGGCACCTCTGTGGCTGGTGTTTTACTGCCTCAGGCGCCTGCCCTATGTGGCCATGTTTTTCTGGACCTGCAGCTTCCAAGGACCATGTGGCCGGTTACCTAGCTCAGAGGCCTGCATGAAGGGATCTGGTGACCCAGCCTGGCATGAAGGGGTCTGGTGACCCAACCTGGCATGTGAAGGGTTTGTGACCCAGTCTGTGAACGGGCTTGAGGGGTCTGGGAGTTCCAGACCCAGCCCTAGCTCAACCATTGGCCCAGTCGGTGCAGGATTATCAGCAGGTAAAAGAGCCCGACAACTAGCGTGGTCGCCTAGCTTTACAATTGGCATCACGTACAGGATTAAGAGCTAGACAATGGGCGCTGTGAGCAGGATACGTGACATCAGCCTTAGCCTTGGCCTCGCAGTAGCCTTTGTCATAGCCAGACAAGGATATTCAGGAAGAGTCCTAGAAAAAAAGCAGAAAAGTTATCAGCTACAACATGAATGAATAAACGACCCTACTGAGACATGTCAGATTTTTTTTTCAAGATGGCGGCGGCTGCGGCGGCTGGCGCGGAGTAGCTGAGGTGGAAAAGGTGGCCACTGGGCCTCAGGCAGCCGGGAAACTTGTGGACCTTCCTCTCGCCATCTCTTAAGGGAGGACTGCTGCTGCTGGCCGGTCGTGGGGGCTGACCGCCACTTTACCCCCGGCAGGAAAGGCTGCCTCATTTACAGGCAACAGCTTTGAAGTGTGGAGCAGGAAAAGAACTGCTTCTTAGCTGCAAAAGCGAGTCTCGAAACAGGGAACACGGCGCCAGGGCTGCTGTGGATGCAGCCAGGATCCCGGAGGCCGGGGCCGTGCTGAAGGCGGCCAGTGGCCCTATTCAGGATTCGAGATTTCAGGCCAGCATTAAAGAAGATTCCTGGGAGCGCCCGAGCCGCGCCGCGACTGAACAGCCCGAGGCGGCAGCGGCCGAGAACTGGGAAAGGCGGCAAACCAGAGACAGAGCGAGCACCCGACCTGGCACAGCACTGTGAGTGATCCCTGGCAAGCTCTGTTCGGGGGGTGGATGCCCACGCAGCTCCCGCCTGCACCACCAGGCCACTCACTGCCCCGGTGCTGCCTCCATTTTCCCAGGTGCAGGCAGCTCCGCCCTGCTCTGCCATCACTGAGCCCTCCCACTTGCTTGGCCTGGCGCGGGGCTTTCCGGAGCCTGCAGACCGGCCTCCGCTCCCACTCCCTCTGCGGTTCTCTGGCGGGGCTGGTGGCGTGGGGCGTCCCCGGCCAGTCTTGGGAGGGCAAGGAAGTACGGGCGGGCCGACTGTCACTCCACCACACCCTGGACTCCGGCCCCAGGTAAACTCCCTGTTACTGGGAGGCAGATACCATCTCTGCGGCCACCAGTTTGGAAAAAAGCCTAACGAATTTCTGGTTGGGAATAGTGTAGTAGGAGAGTTCCCAGGTCCGCTTGAACCTGCCAGAGAGCTGGCTGCAGGTGGGCACTACACTCAGTTTATACTGGGGGGATACAAAGGTGAACAAGACCCGAGAAAGATCTACATAGTGCTACAAAGGCACCCAGAGAGACCCGTCGTCTGTGCCTAGCAGAAACCTGGTAGACTTCCTGGGCGAGGCGGTGCCGAGCAGGGTCTTGAAGGCCCAGCTGATAGACGAGGGGTGCAGAAGACACGCCCCAGCCCAGCACAGTGCGCACAGAGTGGGGAGACGTGCAGCCAGGGAGGTGGAGACTCGACAGAAACCACACACCCGGTGGGGTCACCACTGCACGATCTAACAGCCTGGGCCAGAGCACACGGAACAGGGAGAAGTCCTGCACAGGAAGTGAAAGCTCAACAGAGATCACACACCCTGTGGTACGTGATCCACCAGCCCAGCAGAGTCCAAGCTGACCAGAAAGGTGGCTCCCCGGAGAAGCCCCAGACCCGAGGCAACCACACACACAAGGCACTAGAGGCCAACTGAGCAGTCACGGAGGGAGCCATACTAAATTGGCAACCACAGCAACATCCTAGTTAGTCATGAGTCTCAAACCGGTGGACTGTGAAACCCCCTGCCAAAATGAATAAACACCAAAAAAAAGATAACAGAAATACAAAAAATCAAGAAAGTACACCACCAAAAGTTAATAAATCTCAAACTCTAGATCCTATAGAACAAGAAGTCCTTGAAATAACTGATAAGGAATTTCGAGTGATAATTCTAAGGAAACTGAATGAGATACAAGAAAACTCAGCTAGACATCATGATGAAATGAGGAAAAGTATACAGGATCTGAAAGAGGAAATGTACAAGGAAATCAATGTCCTGAAAAAAAATGTAGCAGAACTTGCTGAACTGAAGAAGTTATTCAACGAAATAAAAAACACAACGGAGAGTTTAACCAGCAGGCTTGTCGAAGTTGAAGAGAGAACCTCTGAACTTGAAGATGGGCTGTTTGAAATAACACAAGCAGACAAAAAGAAAGAAAAAAGAATCAAGGACATTGAAGAAAATCTGAGAGAGATATCAGACAACCATAAGCGATCAAATATCCGAGTCATGGGTATTCCAGAAGGGGAGGAAAATGGAGATTCCATTGAAAACATATTCAACAAAATAGTGGCAGAAAACTTCCCAGGTATAGGAAAAATCACAGATCTTCAGATCCAGGAAGCTCAACAATCTCCAAATGTATTCAACCCAAAAAGACCTTCTCCAAGACATGTCATAGTCAAATTGGCAAAACTCAGAGACAAAGAGAGAATCTTAAAAGCTGCAAGAGAGAAGCGTCAAATCACCTATAAGGGAGCTCCAATGAGGTTAACATCAGACTTTTCATCACAAACCCTAAAAGCTAGAAAGGAATGGGATGATATTTTCAAAATACTAAAAGACAAAGATTTCCAGCCAAGAATACTCTACCCTGCAAGGCTATCCTTCCGAAATGAGGGGCAAATAGTATATTTCTCAGACAAACAAAAACTGCGGGAGTTCACTACCACACGACCACCCTTACAAGAAATCCTCAAGGGAGTACTGGGTTTGGTTCCTGAAAAATAACTACCACTGCCATAAAAACCCAAGAAAAATCTAAACCTGCTAGTATAATAAAAATGGCATTCATGAAGAGAAAACAAGCTAACAAAAGCACTATCTACAACCTAAGGAACCAACAAACACAGAAAACAAACAGTAAATCAGAAAGCAAGGAACAAAAGACACCTAAGACAACCAAACAACCAATAAAATGCTAGGAATAAATCAACACCTTTCAATAACAACTCTTAATGTAAAAGGCTTAAATTCCCCAATCAAAAGACACAGACTGGCTGACTAGATCAAAAAACAGGACCCAACTATATGCTGCCTACAAGAGACCTACCTCACCCATAAAGATTCACACAGACTAAAAGTGAAAGGATGGAAAAAGATTTACCATGCAAACAGAAAAGAAAAACGAGCTGGAGTAGCTATTCTTATATCTGACAAAATAGACTTTAAACTAAAAACCATAAAAAGAGACAATGAGGGACACTACTTAATGATAAAAGGACTGATCCATCAAGAAGACATAACAATCATAAATATGTATGCACCCAATGTTGGAGCAGCCAGATTTATAAAACAAACTCTATTAGACCTAAAGAAGGAAATAGACACTAATACCATAATAGCAGGGGACCTGAACACTCCACTGTCAATATTAGACAGATCATCTAGGCAAAGAATCAGTAGAGAAACACAAGATCTAAACAAGACTCTAGACCAATTGGAATTGGCAGATATCTACAGAACATTCCATCCAACAACCTCAGAATATTCACTTTTCTCATCAGCACATGGATCATTCTCCACGATAGATCACATATTAGGTCACAAATCAAGTCTCAATAAATTCAAAAAAATTGGAATTATCCCATGTATCTTCTCAGACCACAATGGATTAAAACTAGAAATTAATAACAAACGAAACTCTGGAAGCTATACAAACACATGGAAATTAAACAGCATTCTACTTAATGACATATGGGTCCAAGAAGAAATCAAGCAGGAAATCAAAAAATTTCTTGAAACTAATGAAAACAATGATACATCATACCAAAACCTGTGGGATACTGCAAAAGCAGTATTGAGGGGAAAATTTATTGCATTAAACGCTCACTTCAGAAGAATAGAAAGATGGCAAGTGAACAAGCTAACACTTCACCTTAAAGAACTAGAAAAACAAGAACAATCCAAACCAAAATTTAGCAGATGGAAAGAAATCATTAAGATCAGAGCAGAACTGAATGAAATTGAAAACCAAAAAACAATTCAAAAGATCAATGAATCAAAAAGTTGGTTTTTTGAAAAGATAAATAAAATTGACAAACCATTAGCATGGCTAACAAAAAAAAGAAGAGAGAAGACTCAAATAACAAAAATTAGAAATGAAAAAGGCGATATTACAACTGATTCATCTGAAATACAAGGAATCATTCGAGACTACTATAAACAACTATACGCCAACAAATTTGAAAATCTGGAGGAAATGGATAAATTTCTGGACACACACAAGCTCCCAAAACTGAACCGTGAAGACGTAGAAAATTTGAACAGACCAATAACAATAAAGGAGATTGAAGCTGTTATCAGAAGGCTCCCAACAAAGAAAAGCCCAGGACCCGATGGATTCACAGCAGAATATTACCAAACATTCAAAGAGGAATTGACACCGATTCTTTACAAACTATTCCAAAAGATTGAAACGGACGCAAATCTCCCAAACTCATTCTATGAAGCAAACATCATCCTGATACCAAAACCAGGTAAAGATATAACCAAAAAAGAAAACTACAGGCCAATATCCTTGATGAGTATAGATGCAAAAATCCTCACTAAAATACTAGCAAACAGAATACAGCAACACATACGTAAAATTATTCATCACGATCAAGTGGGATTCATCCCAGGGATGCAAGGTTGGTTCAACATACGCAAATTAATAAATGTGATACACCATATTAATAAACTCAAACACAAGGACCATATGATCATATCTATAGATGCTGAAAAAGCATTTGATAAAGTTCAGCACTCATTCATGACAAAGACCCTCTATAAGTTAGGTATAGAGGGAAAGTATCTCAACATAATTAAAGCCATATATGCCAAACCCACAGCCAATATCATCCTGAATGGGGAAAAGCTGAAAGCTTTTCCTTTAAGAACAGGAACTAGACAAGGATGCCCACTCCCACCACTCCTATCCAACATAGTGTTGGAAGTACTAGCCAGAGCAATCAGAGAAGAGAAGGAAATAAAGGGCATCCAGATTGGAAAAGATGAAGTCAAACTGTCCCTGTTTGCAGATGACATGATCCTATATATCGAACAGCCTAAAACCTCTACAAAAAAACTGTTGGAATTGATAAATGATTTCAGCACAGTAGCAGGATACAAAATCAACACACAAAAATCAGTAGCATTTCTTTTCTCCAATAGTGAACATGCAGAAAGAGAAATCAAGAAAGCCTGCCCATTTACAATAGCCACCAAAAAAATAAAATACTTAGAAATTGAGTTAACCAAGGAGGTGAAAAATCTCTATAATGAGAACTACAAACCACTGCTGAGAGAAATTAGAGAGGATACAAGAAGATGGAAAGATATCCCATGCGCTTGGATTGGAAGAATCAACATAGTGAAAATGTCCATACTACCCAAAGTGATATACAAATTCAATGCAATCCCCATCAAAATTCCAAAGACATTTTTCTCAGAAATGGAAAGAACTATCCAGACATTTATATGGAACAATAAAAGACCATGCATAGCCAAAGCAATGCTGAGCAAAAAAAATAAAGCTGGAGGCATAACACTACCTGACTTTAAGCTATACTACAAAGCTATAATAAACAAAACAGTATGGTACTGGCATAAAAACAGACACACTGACCAATGGAATAGAATAGAGAATCCAGAAATCAACTCACACACTTACTGTCAGCTGATCTTTGACAAAGGCACCAAGCCTATTCACTGGGGAAGGGACTGCCTCTTCAGCAAATGGTGCTGGGATAACTGGATATCCATATGCAGGAGAATGAAACTAGATCCATACCTCTCGCCGTATACTAAAATCAACTCAAAATGGATTAAGGATTTAAATATACATCCTGAAACAATAAAACTTCTTAAAGAAAACATAGGAGAAACACTTCAGGAAATAGGACTGGGCACAGACTTCATGAATACGACCCCAAAAGCATGGGCAACCAAAGGAAAAATAAACAAATGGGATTATATCAAACTAAAAAGCTTCTGCACAGCAAAAGAAACAATTAAGAGAGTTAAAAGACAACCAACAGAATGGGAGAAAATATTTGCAAAATATATATCTGACAAAGGATTAATATCCGGAATATATAAGGAACTCAAACAACTGTACAAGAAGAAAACAAGCAACCCAATTAAAAAATGGGCAAAAGAGCTAAATAGGCATTTCTCTAAGGAAGATATCCAAATGGCTAACAGACATATGAAAAAATGCTCAACATCACTCTGCATCCGGGAAATGCAAATCAAAACCACATTGAGATACCATCTAACTCCAGTTAGGATGGCTAAAATCCAAAAGACTCTGAACAATAAATGCTGGCGAGGCTGCGGAGAAAAAGGAACTCTCATACATTGTTGGTGGGACTGCAAAATGGTGCAGCCTCTATGGAAAATGGTATGGAGATTCCTCAAACAATTGCAGATAGATCTACCATACGACCCAGCTATCCCACTGTTGGGAATATACCCAGAGGAATGGAAATCATCAAGTCGAAGGTATACCTGTTCCCCAATGTTCATTGCAGCACTCTTTACAATAGCCAAGAGTTGGAACCAGCCCAAATGTCCATCATCAGATGAGTGGATATGGAAAATGTGGTACATCTACACAATGGAATACTACTCAGCTATAAAAACGAATGAAGTTTTCAAGATGGCGGCGGCTGCGGCGGCTGGCGCGGAGTAGCTGAGGTGGAAAAGGTGGCCACTGGGCCTCAGGCAGCCGGGAAACTTGTGGACCTTCCTCTGGCCATCTCTTAAGGGAGGACTGCTGCTGCTGGCCGGTCGTGGGGGCTCAACGCCACTTTGCCCCCGGCAGGAGAGGCTGCCTCATTTACAGGCAACAGCTTTGAAGTGTGGAGCAGGAAAAGAACTGATTCTTAGCTGCAAAAGCGAGTCTTGAAACAGGGAACACGGCGCCAGGGCTGCTGTGGATGCAGCCAGGATCCCGGAGGCTGGGGCCGCACTGAAGGCGGCCAGCTGCCCTATTCAGGATTCGAGGTTTCAGGCCGGCATTAAAGAAGATTCCTGGGAGCGCCCGAGCGGCGCCGCGACTGAACAGCCCGAGGCGGCAGCGCCGAGAACACGGAAGGCAACAAACCAGAGACAGAGCGAGCGCCCGACCTGGCACAGCACTGTGAGTGATCCCTGGCCCACGCGGCTCCCGCCTGCACCACCAGGCCACTCACTGCCCCGGTGCTGCCTCCATTTTCCCAGGTGCGGGCAGCTCCGCCCTGCTCGGCCATCACTGAGCCCATTTGCTTGGCCTGGCGCGGGGCTTTCCGGACCCTGCGGGCCGGCCTCCTCTCCCACTCCCTCCGCGGTTCTCTGGCGGGGCTGGGGGTGTGGGGCGTCCGACCAGTGTTGGGAGGGCTAGAAAGTACGGGCGGGCCGACTGTCACTCCACCACACCCTGGACTCCGGCCCCGGTAAACTTCCTGTTACTGGGAGGCAGATAACATCTCTGCGACCACCAGTTTGGAAAAAAGCCTAACGAATTTCTGGTTGGGAATAGTGTGGTAGGAGAGTTCCCAGGTCCGCTTGAACCTGCCGGTGAGCAGGCTGCAGGCAGGCACTAGACTCGGTTTATACCGGGGGGATACAAAGGTGAACAAGACCCGAGAAAGATCTACACAGTGCTACAAAGGCACCCAGAGAGAACGGTTGTCTGTGCCTAGCAGAAACCTGATAGACTTCCTGGGCGAGGCGGTGCTGAGCAGGGTCTTGAAGGCCCAGCTGATAGACGAGGGGTGCAGAAGACACGCCCCAGCCCAGCACAGTGTGCACAGAGGGGGGAGACTCGACAGAAACCACACACCCGGTGGGGTCGCCACTGCACGATCTAACAGCCTGGGCCAGAGCACACGGAACAGAGAGAAGTCCTGTACAGAAAGTGAAAGCTCAACAGAGATCACACACCCTGTGGTACGTGATCCACCAGCCCAGCAGAGTACAAGCTGACCAGAAAGGTGGATCCCCGGAGAAGCCCAAGACCCGAGGCAACCACACACACAAGACACTAGAGGCCAACTGAGCAGTCACGGCGGGAGCCATACCAAATTAGCAACCACAGCAACATCCTAGTTAGTCATTAGTCTCAAACCGGTGGACTGTGAAACCCCCTGCCACAATGATAAACACCAAAAAAAAGACACCAGAAATACAAAAAATCAAGAAAGTACACCACCAAAAGTTAATAAATCTCATACTCTAGATCCTATAGAACAAGAAGCCCTTGAAATAACTGACAAGGAATTTCGAGTGATAATTCTAAGGAAACTGAATGAGATACAAGAAAACTCAGCTAGACATCATGATGAAATGAGGAAAAGTATACAGGATCTGAAAGAGGAAATATACAAGGAAATCAATGTCCTGAAAAAAAATGTAGCAGAAATTGCTGAACTGAAGAAATTATTCAGCGAAATAAAAAACACAACGGAGAGTTTAACCAGCAGGCTTGTCGAAGTTGAAGAGAGAACCTCTGAACTTGAAGATGGGCTGTTTGAAATAACACAAGCAGACAAAAAGAAAGAAAAAAGAATCAAGGACATTGAAGAAAATCTGAGAGAGATATCAGACAACCTCAAGCGCTCAAATATCCGAGTCATGGGTATTCCAGAAGGGGAGGAAAATGGAGATTCCATTGAAAATATATTCAACAAAATAGTGGCAGAAAACTTCCCAGGTATAGGAAAAATCACAAATCTTCAGATCCAGGAAGCTCAACGATCTCCAAACGTATTCAACCCAAAAAGGCCTTCTCCAAGACATGTCATAGTCAAATTGGCAAAACTCAGAGACAAAGAGAGAATCTTAAAAGCTGCAAGAGAGAAGCGTCAAATCACCTATAAGGGAGCCCCAATCAGGTTAACATCAGACTTCTCATCACAAACCCTAAAAGCTAGAAAGGAATGGGATGATATTTTCAAAATACTAAAAGACAAAGATTGCCAGCCAAGAATACTCTACCCTGCAAGGCTATCCTTCCGAAATGAGGGGCAAATAGTATATTTCTCAGACAAACAAAAACTGCGGGAGTTCACTACCACAAGACCACCCTTACAAGAAATCCTCAAGGGAGTACTGGGTTTGGTTCCCGAAAAATAACTACCACTGCCATAAAAACCTAAGAAAAATCTAAACCCGCTAGTACAATAAAAATGGCATTCATGAAGAGAAAACAAGCTAACAAAAACACTATCTACAACCTAAGGAACCAACAAACAAAGAAACCAAACAGTAAATCAGAAAGCAAGGAACAAAAGACACCTAAGACAACCAAACAACCAATAAAATGCTAGGAATAAATCAACACCTTTCAATAACAACTCTTAATGTTAAAGGCTTAAATTCCCCAATTAAAAGACACAGACTGGCTGACTGGATCAAAAAGCAGGACCCAACTATATGCTGCCTACAAGAGACCCACCTCACCCATAAAGATTCACACAGACTAAGAGTGAAAGGATGGAAAAAGATTTACCATGCAAACAGAAAAGAAAAACGAGCAGGAGTGGCTATTCTTATATCTGACAAAATAGACTTTAAACTAAAAACCATAAAAAGAGACAATGAGGGACACTACTTAATGATAAAAGGACTGATCCATCAAGAAGACATAACAATCATAAATATGTACGCACCCAATGTTGGAGCAGCCAGATTTATAAAACAAACTCTATTAGACCTAAAGAAGGAAATAGACACTAATACCATAATAGCAGGGGACCTGAACACTCCACTGTCAATATTAGACAGATCATCTAGGCAAAGAATCAGTAGAGAAACACAAGATCTAAACAAGACTCTAGACCAATTGGAATTGGCAGATATCTACAGAACATTCCACCCAACAACCTCAGAATATTCATTCTTCTCATCAGCACATGGATCATTCTCCAGGATAGATCACATATTAGGTCACAAATCAAGTCTCAATAAATTCAAAAAAATTGGAATTATCCCATGTATCTTCTCAGACCACAATGGATTAAAACTAGAAATTAATAACAAACAAAACTCTGGAAACTATGCAAACACATGGAAATTAAACAGCATTCTACTTAATGACATATGGGTCCAAGAAGAAATCAAGCAGGAAATCAAAAAGTTTATTGAAACTAATGAAAACAATGATACATCATACCAAAACCTGTGGGATACTGCAAAAGCAGTATTGAGGGGAAAATTTATTGCATTAAATGCTCACTTCAGAAGAATGGAAAGATGGCAAGTGAACAACCTAACACTTCACCTTAAAGAACTAGAAAAACAAGAACAATCCAATCCTAAAGTTAGCAGACGGAAAGAAATCATTAAGATCAGAGCAGAACTGAATGAAATTGAAAACCAAAAAACAATTCAAAAGATCAACGAATCAAAAAGTTGGTTTTTTGAAAAGATAAATAAAATTGACAAACCATTAGCATGGCTAACAAAAAAAAGAAGAGAGAAGACTCAAATAACAAAAATTAGAAATGAAAAAGGCGATATTACAACTGATTCATCTGAAATACAAGGAATCATTCGAGACTACTATAAACAACTATACGCCAACAAATTTGAAAATCGGGAGGAAATGGATAAATTTCTGGACACACACAAGCTCCCAAAACTGAACCGTGAAGACGTAGAAAATTTGAACAGACCAATAACAATAAAGGAGATTGAAGCTATTATCAGAAGGCTCCCAACAAAGAAAAGCCCAGGACCAGATGGATTCACAGCAGAATTTTACCAAACATTCAAAGAGGAATTGACACCGATTCTTTACAAACTATTCCAAAAGATTGAAACGGACGCAAATCTCCCAAACTCATTCTATGAAGCAAACATCATCCTGATACCAAAACCAGGTAAAGATATAACCAAAAAAGAAAACTACAGGCCGATATCCTTGATGAATATAGATGCAAAAATCCTCACTAAAATACTAGCAAACAGAATACAGCAACACATACGAAAAATTATTCATCATGATCAAGTGGGATTCATCCCAGGGATGCAAGGTTGGTTCAACATACGCAAATCAATAAATGTGATACACCATATTAATAAACTCAAACACAAGGACCATATGATCATATCTATAGATGCTGAAAAAGCATTTGATAAAGTTCAGCACTCATTCATGACAAAGACCCTCTATAAGTTAGGTATAGAGGGAAAGTATCTCAACATAATTAAAGCCATATATGACAAACCCACTGCCAATATCATCCTGAATGGGGAAAAGCTGAAAGCTTTTCCTTTAAGAACAGGCACTAGACAAGGATGCCCACTCTCACCACTCCTATTCAACATAGTGTTGGAAGTACTAGCCAGAGCAATCAGAGAAGAGAAGGAAATAAAGGGCATCCAGATTGGAAAAGATGAAGTCAAACTGTCCCTGTTTGCAGATGACATGATCCTATATATCGAACAGCCTAAAACCTCTACAAAAAAACTGTTGGAATTGATAAATGATTTCAGCACAGTAGCAGGATACAAAATCAACACACAAAAATCAGTAGCATTTCTTTTCTCCAATAGTGAACATGCAGAAAGAGAAATCAAGAAAGCCTGCCCATTTACAATAGCCACCAAAAAAATAAAATACTTAGGAATTGAGTTAACCAAGGAGGTGAAAAATCTCTATAATGAGAACTACAAACCACTGCTGAGAGAAATTAGAGAGGATACAAGAAGATGGAAAGATATTCCATGCTCTTGGATTGGAAGAATCAACATAGTGAAAATGTCCATACTACCCAAAGTGATATACAAATTCAATGCAATCCCCATCAAAATTCCAAAGACATTTTTCTCAGAAATGGAAAAAACTATTCAGACATTTACATGGAACAATAAAAGACCACGAATAGCCAAAGCAATGCTCAGCAAAAAAAATAAAGCTGGAGGCATAACACTACCTGACTTTAAGCTATACTACAAAGCTATAATAACCAAAACAGTATGGTACTGGCATAAAAACAGACACACTGACCAATGGAATAGAATAGAGAATCCAGAAATCAACCCACACACTTACTGCCATCTGATCTTTGACAAAGGCACCAAGCCTATTCACTGGGGAAGGGACTGCCTCTTCAGCAAGTGGTGTTGGGATAACTGGATATCGATATGCAGGAGAATGAAACTAGATCCATACCTCTCACCGTATACTAAAATCAACTCAAAATGGATTAAGGATTTAAATATACACCCTGAGACAATAAAACTTCTTAAAGAAAACATAGGAGAAACACTTCAGGAAATAGGACTGGGCACAGACTTCATGAATACGCCCCCAAAAGCACGGGCAACCAAAGGAAAAATAAACAAATGGGATTATATCAAACTAAAAAGCTTCTGCACAGCAAAAGAAACAATTAAAAGAGTTAAAAGACAACCAACAGAGTGGGAGAAAATATTTGCAAAATATACATCTGACAAAGGATTAATATCCAGAATATATAAGGAACTCAAACAACTTTACAAGAAGAAAACAAGCAACCCAATTAAAAAATGGGCAAAAGAGCTAAGTAGGCATTTCTCTAAGGAAGATATCCAAATGGCCAACAGACATATGAAAAAATGCTCAACATCACTCAGCATCCGGGAAATGCAAATCAAAACCACATTGAGATACCATCTAACCCCAGTTAGGATGGCTAAAATCCAAAAGACTATGAACGATAAATGCTGGCGAGGCTGCGGAGAAAAAGGAACTCTCATACATTGTTGGTGGGACTGCAAAATGGTGCAGCCTCTATGGAAAATGGTATGGAGGTTCCTTAAACAATTGCAAATAGATCTACCATACGACCCAGCCATCCCACTGTTGGGAATCTACCCAGAGGAATGGAAATCATCAAGTCGAAGGTATACCTGTTCCCCAATGTTCATCGCAGCACTCTTTACAATAGCCAAGAGTTGGAACCAGCCCAAATGCCCATCATCAGATGAGTGGATACGGAAAATGTGGTACATCTACACAATGGAATACTACTCAGCTATAAAAACGAATGAAATACTGCCATTTGCAACAACATGGATGGACCTTGAGAGAATTATATTAAGTGAAACAAGTCAGGCACAGAAAGAGAAATACCACATGTTCTCACTTATTGGAGGGAGCTAAACATTAATATATAAATTCACACACACACATACACACACACACACACAAATCGGGGGGGGGGGAGGGAAGAAGATATAACAACCACAATTACTTGAAGCTGATACAACAAGCAAACAGAAAGGACATTGTTGGGGGGGAGGGGGGGGAGGGAGAAGGGAGGGAGGTTTTGGTGATGGGGAGCATTAATCAGCTATAATGTATATCGACAAAATAAAATTTAAAAAAAAAAAAAAAAAAAAAAAAAAAACGAATGAAATACTGCCATTTGCAACAACATGGATGGACCTTGAGAGAATTATATTAAGTGAAACAAGTCAGGCACAGAAAGAGAAATACCACATGTTCTCACTTATTGGTGGGAGCTAAAAATTAATATATAAATTCACACACACACACACACACACACACACACACACACACACACACAAACCGGGGGGGGGGGGAGAAGATATAACAACCACAATTATTTGAAGTTGATACGACAAGCAAACAGAAAGGACATTGTTGGGGGGGAGGGGGGAGGGAGAAGGGAGGGAGGTTTTGGTGATGGGGAGCAATAATCAGCCACAATGTATATCGACAAAATAAAATTAAAAAATAAAAATAAAAATAAAAAAAAAAGACATGTCAGTATCTTTTTTCGGGATTCCCATAATAAAGACATGATCCTAAACACTTCTAGAGAAGATCTGGTTACTACAAATGATCAGGCATTAGAATGGCCTCAAACGTCTCAAAAATAATATTGTTAATGTAGAAGGGCAGTGCCTTAACAATGATGAAGAAAATTTTTCCGACTTAGAACTCCTATCCAGGCTGTCAAATAAGTCTGCAAGGGGAACATTCATTTTCAGACACGCAAGGTCTCAAAACAGTTGCCTTCCATACACCCTTTTTTAGGAATGTGCTAGAAGACATGCTCCTTCAAGATGAGGAGAATACTCAGAAAGAAGGTGCTATGAGCCATGAAACAGGGTATTCTGCAGAAGAAAGTATCGAAAGGAACCTCAGAGTGATTACTATGTAGCAGGCAGGCCCAAAGAACACCAGTCCAGGCTGGAGACAGAGGGCTCCAGAACTGATGTATCCAACAGCCTAGTGGGGGAGAGAAACTGGAAATATACCTGTGGTCCTTGTTCTTAGGAAACGTATACCTCCTGCAGAGTGGAGCTGAATGAGTGGTAAGTACATAACAAAAACTATGCAAACAACTGAAAAACAAGACAATTACTTTCTCTGAGGATTGCAGCAGACATTCTTATATCACAACAAAAAAATCATAGTTTACCCTGAGACCTAGTTGTGTATAAACTTCCATTATCATACTAGGGTAAATACTGAATAATGATTTAACTCAAATTGGTAAAACATGGCATGTCACAGCTATATAAAGAGAACAGTAATAAGGGGTGTGCAGACATGTATATATATTATTTGTGGTATGTGGTAGATTGCAAAAAATGGCCCCAATTCTTCTTCTCCCTGTATGCTTTGCAATGTGACTTTATAGCATCTCCTATAAAGAGGAGAAATCTATTTCTTCTCCCCTCAAATGGGACTAGCCTTGGGAGAGAATGCAGTAGGGGGACCCGTAAGCTGGTTCCAAGCCTGGCCCACAAGAAGCTTTACACACTTCCTGTTGCTCTGCTGCAACCCTGCCCATCCACTGTGTGAACGGGCCTGGCCTAGCCTGTGAGAGGAGGAAAGACCACAAGGAGCACAGGAGAGCCATCCCAGCTGAAGCCACTTAGGCCAGCCAACCCCAGCCAACCCAGTGACTGTCCACAGCTGCGTGAATGAGCTCAGCCTAGACCAGAGGGATGGTCTGGCCCAGCCCAGTTCAGATTGCTGAGCCACAGAATAATGTCAGTAAATGGTGACTTGAAACCAGTAAATTTTGGAGTGGTTTGTTATGTAGCAAAAACTAATTGGTGCTGTGTGCATGTGTGTATTAAGGAAGGTGTTAAAAAAATAAAGCTAAATTTTTGTGTTCTGCATGGGAATTTGATACATCTATCTGAACCTGAAAAATCTTGCAACATAGTAGAAGCATGTTATTTAGAAACATGGAGACTAGACACTGACGAGATTTTAAAGTGGGTAATCCAGGGTCAGGTGGGATAGAGCAGTGGACAGTACTTTTTCTTTATAGGCTTTGTGGAATTGTCTGATTTTTTAAAATTATGTACACATTTCATTTTGATAAAAGAGAAAATTAAATGGAAACCAAAAAGAAAAATAAACTTTCCAATGACTGGTAGATAGCCTGTGCAAGCATTTGCCACCACCAGTAATGGTCATATGTTCGACACATGCCCCAGTGGCTAGAGGAATTTCTAACTGAGACATTGCCACAACCAACCCAATTTTCCCTTTTGATTAGTATTCAGTCTTTATGTTTGCATGCTTGTGGTTAGTACACAGTGGGTGAATTGGAAAAAAAAGTGCATGGAAAAGTTTCATATAGAGTCTTAGACACTGCAGGTGTTCTCCAAATTGGTAGTCTCCATTCTAATAAGAGCCCAATAAGGACCACAAATATCAAAAATAAAGGAAAACCAGCTGCAACCAAAATCAGGGCATGGAAAAATTGGTCATTAAAAATCATTCTGTGGTAACGTTGTTGAATTGGCATGGATAAAAAGTGGAGCGAATCACCATATTCAACATGATGAAGGAGTAATGTAAAAACAAAACAGACAAAAAAGTACACACACGCAGGGGCAGTCAAAAGAGCAGTTGTCACGTGATCACTCTCTTCTTCCTGATGCTGCTCGTTGTGCTTCAGATGCATTTTTCTCTTTTTAATGATCTCTTTTAAGTGTGTTTACTAAATTCCCTCTCCCATGTTAGTTTGGAAATAAGTGGTGTTTGTAAAAAGGCACAGAAGGTAAAAACCAGACAGTAGATATAAAGTGATGTGTTTCATTAGTCAGGACAGGCTAGGGTCTGCCACAGTAATGAAAAACCCCCAATCACTGTGACTTCACATTTCACACTGCATGTACAAAGCAGGTCTGCTCAGGGACTCTAAGTACCTCAAGGATCTAATCTGCCACATGCTGCCATTATCACTGTCTCACAAAGCTGACCAGGGGTGCCATGCATCCCTTCTGTCCATATTTCATTAGTCAAATCCACTCCCACAGACATGTCTAAATTCAAAAGGGTGAGAAAATGCAATCCTACCATGCACTCAGAAGGAGCATTGGATATTTGTGAACTATTCCAACTCAATCTGGTGTTTTCTCTGCTCTTCAATATAGTCATAAGTAACATAGAATATAAGTTACTTATGTTTATTTTTATCCAAAGTATACTTTTCTAGATAGGTTTTAGTCCCGAAAATTATTATGCTTTAAAGGCAGATGATGAATCTGGCTTGCAGGGGAGGGCCTGGAAGGTTATATGAGGTACTAAAGTTATGTAAAGTGATGTGGTTTCCTTTTTTTCTTCCTGCGGTTGAATGATGGGGCACAGTATTTGCAGACCAATCCTGGTCTTCCTTAAGTGGTTTTTCTATAACAAGATAATTTTCTTTCACAGATCACTGACCAATTTATTTTTACTTCCAAGTGGAGTCTTATTTGTGCCTGAATTTTGAAGATCATGAGTTTGAAGGAACACCACCTTCTGTCTGTTTAAGAAATAACCCGAGGTGGCCTGGAAATAAAGATGCAAATGAGAAAGATTTATTTATCTAAATCTCAAGGAAACAGTTGTGCTTTGAGGAGACATTAAGGAGAGAAGAACCCGGAGATCTGGAAGTTCAAAGTGTAGTTTTCAGAACGAGACAACGTAGAGCAGAAAGAGAATAGAGTCGGTTTCCATCCCTGGGGACTAAATAAGGAAACATTTTCCTGCAGTTATTTGTGAAGAATTTCAGTGAGAAGCGCTTTGCTTCTCTCTTGCATAAAGATGGAAATAGAGAAATGGGGGTTCTGAGTATTTAGCTAAAGTCCTCAGGCCTTTGATCCAACACCTTCAAATACTTTGTGCATCAAATCCAAGCACAGTTACACCTCCTTGCTAAAATCCAAACAACCAGAAAGTTGAAATAATCAGAACTCTTTATTATATTAGAGTAAGAAAAAAAACACATGGCAAATAAAGTAGTTGAAATCAGGCATACCTTCAAAAGAAAAGCGATTTCTAGAATGGTTAATAGGGTTAGAATTGATTTCGGCAAATTTCTTAATTTCTCTAAAACACATGGCATGCTCAGGCAGAAATAAGCTTTGTTGAATGAACCTCTTACCTAACTCTGCTCGTTTTGAACTCCAAAGTCTTTATTATGAAAGTTTCCAACCAGTCTGAATGATAAGTAACATAGGGACTAATGAGATTTTTTGTGAATGTTTGTCGTGACCACTCCAGCCCATGAGTATGTGCCACCGGCTGAAGGAATTGTGTGAGCTGGTGTGCCCTTCTCTTCTCCCATATTCTTTTGTCCCATGCTACATGCATGGGCTGCTTCTGGCCTCAGGCCCTTTATATTGCAAATGGTGATTCATTGCTTATAGATTACTAAATCATATATATTCCACTATACAGGTATAGACATGTAGAGTATTCACTGGCACACATTAAGCTCTTTTGATACTTTGTTCATCGATTTCTCTAGATCAGGGTTTCTCAGCTTTAGTACTGTTGACATTTTGGGGGGGTAATTCTTTCTTATGGGGGGAAGCCTGCCCTGTACATCATAAGAGGTTTAGCAGCGTCCTGGGCCTCTACCAACTAGATGCCAATGGCATCTACTCCCCCCATTTGTGACAACCAAAGAATGTCTCCAGACATTGCCAAATGTTCTCTGGGGGCTAAAATTGCCCCCATTTCAGAACCGCCAGGCTAGACCACCACTGTTCAATGAAAAATACAATGCAAGGCACAAATGCCAGTCACAGAAGTAATTTTAAAATTTCTAGTGGCTACATTAAACAAAAGTAAAAAGAAATCAGCAAGAGAAATTTTAACACAATATATCTAAAATACATCATCTCAGCATGTCATCAATATAAAAATTTATTAATAAGGTGTTTTTCATTTTTTGCGCTCTAAGTCTTTGAAATGTGGTGTATATTTTACAGCACATCTCAATTTGGACGAACTTCACGTCAATGGCTCAGTAGCCGGATTATTAGTGGCTATCTTGTTGGACAGCACAAGTCTAGACGGCTGTTATGGACTGCATGTTTGTTTCCCCCAAAATTCATATATTGAAGCCCTACCTTCCCAATGGATGATATTAGGAAGGGGGGCCCTGGGAGGAAATTAAATTTTGACAAGGCCCTGAGGACGGAGCCCCGACAATGGGATGAGTGTCCTTATAATAAGAGAAAGAGACTAGAGCTCTTTCTCTCTGCCTCGTGAGAACACAAGGAGAAGTCGGTTGTCTGCAAACTGGGAAGAGGGTCCTCACCAGACACCAGATCTGCAAGGGCCTTGACCTTGGACTTGCCAGCCTTCAGAATGTGAGAAATAAGTGCCCGTTGTTTAAGCCACCACATCGGTGGTATTCTGTTACAGTAGCCCAAACTGACTAAGACAATGGCGTTTCTTTCCCCCAATATCCCCTGCAGAATTTTGCCCTGTTTTGCTCGCTGACCGTTTGGATGTTGCCATTCTCAATCTCCCTAGCTAGAGTGCTATGTAAGTTCTAGAAAGGCAGGGACCATATCTATCATGTTCACAGGTGTAAACTTATTGTCTAGCACAGTGCCTGACCAGGTCGGCCCCCACTGCTGAATGAATGTGTTGACTGTGCCCTCTTGCTTGCTGTGGTGGTGGAAAGGGCACCTATAGCACAGGCATTTTGGTTTAGTCACTTCATGCCAATTTCGTGTGGGTACCTTTGCACCTAAAGAATTGTACAATGATAACTAAAGATACGACCAACCGTCTACCATATTCTTTGATTTATGAGTACAATTACATGCGGGATATGTTTCCTGTTAAATACATTATATGTAAACAGCCTAATTTCCAATGTATCACAATGCTGGATTAATTAAAATTCTCTACCAAGCATTCTAGAGGAATCGTTAAATTTGTCGTTTGGTTGTTTTGTTTCATATTATTACAATTGTGGATGAATCCTATTATAACAACAGTTAATAGAATTGTATACAACAAAGAAGGTGCAAGAAACCTCAGTGATGGTCATTCTTCCTCATAAAGAGCCTTTTCTGTTTTCTCATTTAAGACTACCATTTAGAAAGTTAAAACGGGTCACAGAATAACACTTGAATATGAACTAGTGTACGTGGGTCTGTTTCTGTAAGAATTCTGTAAGAATCCTCTACTTTTCTTTGTGTGTTATTTGTGAATCTTCTTGCCCTAAAAACCACCCCCAGAAATGCTGACAAGCTGATGACTAAGACACCCCTGGACCAAATTACTTCTTTTTCATTCTTTCATTCTAAAACAGAGTGTTTTGAAATCTTTTAACATCATCTGCTTTCCAAACCTGCATGCTCATCAAAATCCTTTTGGGGGAGCTTTTATAAGGCTAAAGGGACAGAAAATATAGAAAATGAAAAACAAAAACCAAAACAAAATAGATGAAGAGGATTATGAGAAGCAAGACACTTACAAACAGAAATTAAAAAACAGTGTGGAAGTGTGACAGGCTGTTGGTTGGTAACATATTATGTTTTGTGTGTTTTTATTTTTCTTTTCTGGAAAAAGAAGTCTAAAAGAACCCCACCTCCAGAGATTATGTTTGATGAGATCTGGCGTAGAAGCTGATGGTTGCATGTTTTTAAAGCCTCGTGGGTGATTTTGATGATCAACCATATTTGGGAACCAGTGGTTTAATTTCCTGTATGAATTAAAAGAGGGGAATGCAATAGGGAGAAGTATCTTAAGATCTTTGGTTTTTCTCTTGTGAGCCCTTCTCTGGGCTAAGACCTTGTCCAGTGGTGGTGACATCCTGGACGTAAATGAAATTTAGTGAAAAAAGATTTGAGCCGAAAGTCAAGACAGCTAGATTTGATTTTATCTGTTATTGGCAATCTATCTTTAGACAAGTCATTTATTCTTGCAATCAGTTTTTCTACCTGCAAAATGGATTTTGTAAGCAATGACTCTTACTTTATGTCTGTTGAAAATGTGATTTGTGTATTTAGGCTGCAGAGGATACATTAATTAAAACTGTTATGACTATTCACTGGTATATAAAACAAAAGATTGAACTCTCTTCTCAATATTTCCCCCCAAACATTTTCTTGCAGTCTTATTCATTGGCAGATGATTTATTTTATTGTTCTTGCAAGAAGTCACTCTTAAGAGTCAGTCTGATGTGCATACAGACAGCACAGTAGACCACAGAGATCAAGAGAGAACAAATACACTTGGTTTCTCTGTTCTCAAGTAAATTTTCAAATGAATATAAAATTAGTTCCATAAAATTATTTCTTATTGTTTCATAGTATATTTTCAAATATATGTCTTTTTTATTTGAATGACATTTTATACTTAATGCATAGAAATTTAAAGCATTTAAAGCATTCTTTTGTTAATATCTTTCAAATGATAGGGCCAATTGCAATGAGATATGAAACAAAACTGTGGTTAATAACTAAGTATGAAAACATGGCTAGTTAGAATTAATCTGCATATGTAAACTTAATTAATGTTTATTTGATCCAAATCAAGTAATTTGCATAAAATTTGAAAGGTATTTATTTCATGGCATGTTTCCATTTTGTTAAAGCTCTGATACTTTATGAACATCACAATGGCGCCAAAGAGTTATAATTCTGAGATAATCAGGATGGCGTAATGATAGCTCAAGTGTTGTAGTGAATTTATTTTCATGGATAGCCATTATTATATCATCTAGCAAGTGTGTTTGGGGTCTGTCTTCAGAGACACAGAGAAAACACATAGTTAACTATTTATAGAAAATCTCGATGATCTAGAAAGCTGGAAGGTACTTTCACCCAACGTTGGGGTGTTCTGCAGAGAGGCCACTTTTGGATTGATTCCTTATCTCTCCTGAGAGTGGCAGACACGTGGAAACCATCTCAGGGAGAAGCCAGCCCCGTATGCCTCTCATAAAATACCACCCTCTGAGACCATGGAGAAAAGCTCTTTCTTCTCATCTCCACCCTATTTCCTGCACCTTCTGTGAAGTCACAGACTTGAGGAAATAGTGACGCTTCCTGGCCTAGATTTCCCACCATCTGGGAAGCAGAATGGAATGGCTGCCACTGCTGCGACCATTTTCATCTGCCACGTTCCCAGGAATTCATCAGTCACGGGGCGATGCTGGCCCAGGCATGTCACCTCAGCCACTGGAAAGAGGAAGAGAACTATGGCGAGCAAGTCCTGCTCGCAAACCTTCGGGGCTGCTTCTGTTTGCCGCCACATCCTGTGCAGAAGCCTTAGGCTGACATCAAAGGCCCTCTGTCATCTGGCCCCACCCTGCCTGCTTCTCTCCCGGGCCACGCCGGCCTCACTGATGCCAGAACAGGCTCATCTCTGCTGTGTCTTCAGGGACATAGTTTCTCTTCCCTGTTCTTCAAGGGACAGCCCGAGTCTCAACTGTCATGAAAATCCTCCTGATTCCTCCAGCTTACGCTACTGCTCCTGTCTTCTGACCCCACAATTGAGTCTGCAGCAAGTAATTCAGAACCAAATTAGGTTCCTTTGATTGTCTCATGTGTTAACTTCAGTCCCCCATTTAAGTGGTGAGTTCCCTAAGGATAACTTTTGTGACTAATGTCTATTTGCTAAACTCCTCATTTTCCCTTCCCTCCAATGCTAAGCCCTTAATAGCTGCTCAGTAATGCATAGAACCTTAGAGTTGGAATTTTTTAATCCAGCTAATAGGCAAATAAACACTGCTGTATTAGAGCGGTAACAACTTCCATGGCTCTTTTCTGCTTCCTTCCTTCCTTTCACATCTATAGAGAACTGAAACCTCTCCACTGAGAACTTTTATTAATTTATTCACTCAGAAAAATTCTTGAGCACCTACTGGGTGGTGGACTCTGCTAGGCTCTGGGGATATGAAGGTGACTTAGGCTAGCCCAGTCTCTTGGGAAAGACAAACCAATAAACGGAACACACTGGTGAGAAGAATTATGCAGGAGGAAGGTTTCAAATTGCTGAGAGAGCACCTGACTGCCTCTGAGGTCTCAGCTTTGCAGTTCTGTAAGGTCCAAGGAGATCATTATTAAGGCTTAAGTAGTATTGATTCGATTGGTAAGGTCTGCTATAGATTCTTAGGAGGGAAACAGCTAAGGATGACTTAAAATCATACAGGAAGTTTGCAAATTATGTACCAGTTGTGTCCTAACATTTCATTGCTAAGAATAATCTTTGGAACTTTGGAGCTCCTTTTTCCAGTTCAAACAAAGTTTTGCATAATGATTATGTCCTTAGGCTAGCACATAAAAGCCCATTATATCCACTGTGCACCTAAAGTTTGGCACAGTATAATATTATGAATGCCAACCATATGTAAACTGATTTATTCAGAAAGCGACAGGGTTTCAACTTTGTGCATTGGAACTGTAGCACCCTGCCCTTATCCACCTGCTTCCCTGTGCTCCCCCCACCCTACCATTACAAAGGGAGAGGGGACAGGCTTTTGCCCTATTTCCTCCATGTGAGTTACAATGGAATAGTCACCTAGCTTCTTTCAGGGCAGCCTGGGACCAAAGTTCCAAGGAGGAGCCAGGAGAAAATGAGAGGAGATGAAGGAAGCTCTGTGTCCCATAACCACATCTTCTCATTCTAAAATGAGGATAAGTGATGTGACAAAAGATCTTTGGACCATTTTCTTGGTGGAAGAGGCAATCTGGGAGATGGCCTTTTGTCATCCACTTCTGGAATTTCTAAGACATTTTTTCCATTCCTGGCTTGTTGTGAGGATTAGAGATAATGCACATAAAGTATATACCTGTGTGGTAATGACAATTATGAGTAAAATAAGTTTAGTATTTATTGAGAGCCTACTGTTACTGTCAGATAATAGTTAGACATGTGTTATAATAAATGGATACCTTTCTAAACTATTTAGTATATTATCACTTTTAATTGTCAGAACAACCCAATATACTATGATGGCCAATTTACAGATAAGAACGTAAGATAGAAGTTTAAGGAAGGTCACTCAGTAAATAAATAGCAAAACCGGGCAATCCAAGGCCAGAGCCTACCACTCTGGTTTTTGCTACTGTTGTTTGCAGGACCAGAAGAATAGACCATTTAAAAGAAGTCAACTCCCTTTCTCTTCTACCCCACTGGCCTAATATCAAACTTGCCATTTTTGCTTTGCTCTTGCACGGCTTTTGGATACCAGGGTTCTGTCTTCCTTGATCTCACAGTTGTCTTGTTTTGTCATCCCTACAGCAAACACATGGCAGCTGGAGCTTTTCCCCTCCTCCTCTTTCATCTGCAGTTTCATCCAGGGAGGGAAATAGATTCATTCAATTATGATAGCTAACTGGAGGTTATTCCCAGACATACTCCTCTAAAGTACAAATTATTCTTTGTTTTAGTAAAACACCAGCCTCAGGGTACCACACAGGACCGGATTCCAGAACAGAGGAAAAGAATCCTCAGGGGCTTTTGGAAAGGGGGGCTCTGGAGTGGGCACCAGGTGTGCAGTGGGAGGGGGCTGTTGAGGGTGGGGAGGAAGAGGAAAGGGTGTCTGGCTTCTCTCTCACCCTCGTCCCTCTGACCTGCACCTGTATCTGTTCTAATGTGCCAGGTGCTGCCCTTGCCCAGCCTAGGGTTTGATAAGAGGCCAAGAGGTGAGAGCTCCAGGTCTGGATATGGGCAAAGAATAGATATGGCTCAGTGAATTGCACTTGCCTGCACCATTTTTTTTTCCTGCAAAATTCAAATAACCCGTTTGACTTATAAAAAAGAAAAAGACACATAATGCAGAATCACTGTAGAGAAATTGGGATGACTGTTAATCTAGATAATTCTTTCTCTAATCTATTTTTATCCCATCTTAATAATGGCATCTGTGGTCATCTCAGCCGTCCACTCGTCATTTGGGGTTTTATGTTAACTTCAGATTTGAGGGATAATCTTAGATTTAGATTGCCCTGGGTTCATGAATATAAAGTGCTTTGGTAACTCCTTTATTTCTGGTCCAGGCCAAAACCAGAAAGTAGAATAAAATTGGTAAACATAAAAATAACAAGGCAGGCAAACTTTAAGAACCAGCATTTTAATTTTTTCAGTGGAATATATTCACAACCCAGATCCTTCCTTCCTTCCTTCCTTCCTTCCTTCCTTCCTTCCTTCCTTCCTTTCCTCTCTCCTTTCTTCCCCCCACTCCCTACCACTCTTGGGGGAATTGGCAATAATTTTGTCAACCTGTAGAGAAATGAGTTGTCTCAGGAGCATTACATATGATAGCTGATAAGAGTGGAAGATGAACAAGGAATTTTATGCAGCTGAAAAAGAATTCCATTGAGGACTAGATAATATTAGGACAGAAGAATCCTGAAGTGATAATGGAAATTGTGTTCAGGTGACCTCAAACTCCCAGAGGGCATCTGGCAAAGAAAAGTAAAGTTGGTGACAGCTTTTTGTGTGGAGAGAAAAAGAAAAGGATATTAATGTACTGCACAAAATGATTCATTTCCTGGCTAGCCACTGGGCAGAGTTTCAGGGAACAGGACATCTCAGGACTGAAGTTTTGGGATTTCCAGATGCACATATATAAAGGATGGGGTGAAAGTTTGAGGAGTATCTTGGTAAGAACTAAGGCAATTCCTCGCTCACCTGCAAAGGTGTGTGCCTGTCGGAACAAGTTTGGTTCCTATATTCCTGCTTAGGAAGTGTTGGGGACTGCGGTGTGGAGGAAACAGAGATGGTCTAGATTTGCTCATTTAAATACAGCATATTAATAGGGATCTCAAAAGCAGTATCCAAACCAAAATAATGAAACCTCTATAATCTCTGGAATGAGCACATATGTTTTGATCAACTAATATTTACTGTGTGGCTATTATATGCAATATATCGTGCTGGGTGCCATACAGATAAAAACTGGGGCTTACCACCTTCTTAAGGAATCATAGTCCTACCAACTGTCTTTCAGATTTTGGTTGGCAAAGTAACTGTGTAGGGCTGTGTCCTGTTAATGTGAAGAAGGGAGGGAAATCGACAAGGGGCGTCAGCTCTAAACTTTAAGCCTGAAGGAAATGATCTTTTATAGGTAGACACCATGTTTATAATTAGGACTGAATTAACCACAAGCCTGTACTTTGCTTCTTAATTAATGGCAAGTAACCTTAAAAAAAAAAAAAAAGACTATTAATGGAAGCAGAATAATACAAAATTAATAATTGCCAGGACCACTTGAAGGGAAATTCCTTCCCCAGTTCCTTGGTTTGTGTGTTCTACAGCTGCTTTCCCATTGCCCAAAAGGTAATTAAGAGGTGATAATGATATGTATGCTCCCTTATCAAAGTCATTAACATGTTATTATTGTTGTGAGGCAGCGGCTAGCTATTGCTTTGTGTGGTGACGGCGCATTAGGCAAAAAGTCTTTATTAGTCTAACAGGGATTTCTGCTGTGATGAAGAAATTGCAGTTTGGGAATGAATTAGCAGGTTACATTCTCCATGACTCCTGTGCGTCTTATTTCCCCAAACCTTGCAGGTTTCTGAGAAACCCCAGGGTTTATGGCTTTCCTGCTTTCCAAACTGTTCTCTGTGAATCAGGGACAGATGATCTCCTCCTACTGCTCAAATTGCAATCTATGGTACTTGAAGATTTGGCTCAAACTCCCTCTATCTGTGGTGGCTTCTCTGTTTAAATTTAGACTTAGAAAAAGACAGTACAAGTTCTCCCAACACCAATCCGTTTCCCTTCTTTGGTGAACAAGTGCTACCATGGAGAAACGTTCACTCAGATTGTGGTAAAACTTTTGTACTTAATCTCTTAAACATCTTCGAGAAACATGGGAGTTTCTACTTGGGTAAGTTCTTCACACTTTAAATAGTTTTGCAAATTGGAGAGGAGAAGAGGCAAATGCATTCAGATTGGCTCTGAAATCTCCTAAGCTTCATCATATTAAAAAAAGTCTGCACAGTTTTGTCAAATTTGTGTTAATATTGTGTGACCCTGGAAGGTAGAAATGTAGGTGGTGGATCATGAGCCTCAGTAATCAGTTATGGCAGCTTAATGTTTTTAAAAATAAGAGCACATTTATCTGAATCACTGTACACTTCTTAAGAATTAAGTATTACTAAACGGCTTTAAGAAATAAAGGAAAAAAACCCTATAGTAATTCTTCTGACCTACCCTTTTCACCACCAGTCCTACTCCCTGGAGGCAGTGACTTTTAGTTAATTTTAGCTGTTTCTTCTGATATATACCTCCGTATTTCTAAATAATATATATGTCCTACTTGATCATTATTTAGAGATTGACTATTACAGTGGGTGAGAATTTAAGTCTCCGATCCAACAACACTCTTTCTTCTTCTCTTTTTTGGTTAAATCAACATTCAGGGTTTATATTATTATAACTATGTAAATAATGTTCTCTATTGAGCTAACACTACACTATAATTACTTTTCCTTCAGTGTACAACTTTCTGTTTTCCTTGGAGTTAATAATCGCCTTGTTTTTTCAGCAGCGTGGCTTTGTGTATAACTATCCTTAAGTCCTGCCACAACGTCCAACAGTCTCCCCAAAACTTTCCACACAGTAATATATAACATATAATCTATCAGTGTCTCAAGACCTCCCTTCTGGGGCCCTTTTCTTTCTTTTTCCAACTTTGGTTTTTCTCTGGGGCCACTATACCACTCTTGCCCTGCGTTGTCCCTCTGCCATCATCCTGGTGAATTCTCTTCACCTCCTTCTTGTGTGAAGGCCTTGTCTTCCTGGTTCCCATGTTTTCCTCTTTCTTGCTTTATTCCCTCATGTTGGTGACACACCCTTCCTGAGAGGTGCATGTGAGGTAAATTTACTGGTAACTTTCCTGACTGAAAATATCTTTATTCTTTCCTTGAATTTGAATGGCACTTTGGCTAAGAATTGAGTTCTAAGTTAAAAATAATTCTCATTCTGAACTTAAAGGCATTGAACCATTGTCTTCCAGCTTTTAACGTTTCTATTTACAAGTTCAATGCCATTCTGATTCCCTGTTATTTTTATGTGAGCATTGTGTCTTCTCTGGTGTTCAGAAATTTCAAAATTATGTGCCTTTGGGTCTTTTCTTACTTATTGTGTTGGGCACTCAGTGGTCATTTTAATCTAAAGATCCATTCCTTCTAGTCTATGAAATTTTCATCTATCATTTTTTTTAAAGCTTTCTTCCTTCCCAACCTGTCCCCCACCCTCAAAATTTCTTTTATGGAACTCTTATTGGTCAGCTATTAACCTTCTGGATTAATCTCACATTATCTTACTTTTTCTCTCCTAATGCCTTCTTTGTCTTTTTGTTCTGGAAGATTTCATCTACTTTATCTCCCAAACTTTCTGTTGCTTTTTTTTTATATCAGGGCTCATATTTTTAATTTCTAGGAAATCTTTCATGTTCTAGGATTGTTCCATTTTTATAGCACCTATTCTTGTTTCATGGATACAATGTTATTTAATCTCTCTGTGGAAATTCATCATACTTTATTTGAAGTGTTCTTGTAATCCCTGCTTTGTCTTTCTTTCCTCTCATATCCTTGTTTACTGTTTCCTTATTTTGTCTGTCTTTCTTGTTGGGGCCTGTCACCAAATCTGGTGATCCTTGGCTGTGAAGGAATGAATGCCAACTGAATGTTCTGTGTACTTTTTTAAGGGATTCATTATAGGATGATGGGACAGTGAGCCCACATTTTTTACTAGGGAACCCCTGAATTCTGCAGGTCTTTCTCTTAAAGGCCTTTGACTTCTCCACAGAAGGACCTTCTGAATATCTTCCTGGGGAATATAAGCCTGCCTGGCTGTGGCCTTCTGGGTGGCAGGTAGAAGAAGAGGCCTAGAAGAGTCTGATGATCAGACTTGTGCTAACACTATTTCTCTGTCTCCTGTGCCTTGCATCTCTGCTCCTGAGCCTGTTTGGTTCAATTTTTGGAGAGAATAAATCACCTGTCTCTGGAGGTGGGAGGTGACAATGACAGATGGACCTAAGGAGCTAACTGTGCTATATACTGACTTTCAAATTCATCCTTCACATCATGCCTATACCTTCTGCAGTCTTCATGCCTGCAGGTCCGGAGCCTTTCCAGACTTCTGAAGAATGACTAGCTTGTTGCTTATTGAGTTACCTCTGTTGGTTCATAGCAGCCTTTTCCATTCTGCCTAAACTGTTTTCACTCCTTCAATATCTTTCCATCCAGCACGTACTTGTTGACATTCTTGTCCACTGATGTCCTCTTTGCTGTTCTGTTCATTCTTGTGGGTTTCTATTTCTGTATTCATTTACTGACTCTTAATGTGGGTTTCCGGGATGGAGTGGAGATAAAAGTGTGTGTGTGTGTTTTCAATGTCTTACATTTAAATGGCTATGAATTTTGTAATTTGGTTGATGATTACTCATGAGTTACAGTTATTTTTTAAGGGATGTTGGACCCTAACCAAAGTCAAAGTGAGAATTTATATGCAGTATTTTCATAGCATTTATTTCCGTGTTGATACCTGCAAAGACTGGGTTTTCCCTTATAAATTAACCCATTGATACATGAAAGTTGGATGTGCTAACCAGGTCCAGTGTTTGTCTTATTCAGTTTTGTGTTTACCACTCTCCTAGGATTAGCAGAGATCTTTGCAAAGAAAACAAAATAAGCAATGAATTAATAGTGTTGTAGTTTTCTTCTTTCCTTTAATAAACATTTTAATGATCACCTACTATGTGCAGTAAACTGCTGTATGAGCCGGAGATATCATGGTGAATGGAACAGAGTTTCTAGCCTGGAGAGATTTACAGTTTACTGAGGGAGACTGACAAGAAAACAGATGAAAGTACGCAATGTAATTAGTCTTAGTGTAGAAATATGCACCCAAAGCAATGGAGATTTCTCCTTTAAGGTCATGTTTTCCTTGATGTTTTTCATGTAGGAAGCAGTGGAATCCAAGACTGGCTACTGTGAAGGTTGGAACTGGGTTCACATAGCTAGAACATCTTAGTAGGTCCCGTACCTTACAGAGGACAACACCCAGAGATGACAGGAGGTGCTAAATACACATCTTTTCCCCAGGAGACTCCCCAGTGTTTGCCCTTCAGAGTGGATTCAGTGGCATGCATGGATTCTAAAATGCTTCTCAATTTTTGAGAAGAGCCTGGAGTAAATCTTGGAAGTGATGTTTTTATTACAACGCTCATTTGCTATTATTTGTAAATACATCTGTGAAATCTTTGAGGGCAGGTTCAAGGTCTTATTTATTTTGGGGAGAACACTTGGTACAGTAGAAAGAACATGGTCTGGGAAGCTGAGCTTGAATTCCACATATCAGCTGTATGACTTTGGTCAAGTCACTTGATCTTGCTACAGCTTGATTTTCTATATTGTCAGACTAAGACAGCAATACTAACTCACAGATCTGTTGTGTTAAATGAGCAAAAGTAGATAAAGGGCCAAGGACTATGCATGATGGCGTGTGGGTGCAGAATAAATGGTAGATGTTACCTTTTTATCCTTCACCATGCTGCAAACTTCTCAAGTGCAGAGATCATATGCTATTCTGCGTAACTCCACCCTTAGTGCCAGGTGGGCACAAAGATGGCACTTCATGCTTATTTGCTGAATAAATGAACAAATAAAGGAATGTTTGAATTCCAAGGGTTGAGGTATTTTCCTGCTCTATGAATCACTGTTTGCTGCTTTTTTCTTTCAGACTGTGCTTCCTTAATTATTTGGTGGTACTAATAAAACACCATTCTTTTCTGAGCTTCTGGATTACTAGTTCTGTGGTGCTGCAAATAGAGGTGAAGAACACGAACGCTTTTTTTAAACACCCAAATAACCCTTCGAATGTAGCCATGCTTATGTACACTACGGTAAGGCATATGAAAAAAAAGTGCCTTGGAAGTAAAAGAGGTGTCTGAAGTGTCAGGTTGTCTCCATTCTTAATTTAAAAGACCATTTGGCAATCATTTCCTTTGGAGGCAGCATCATAGATGATAAGAGAGGCTTTGGCTGTGAGGCCCTGCAATGACAAGAAAAGGCGAGATGAGAAGTTCACGTGTTTTTTCATGTGTTTGTAGCTCTCACTCACAGAGATGGAGTGTGGTATTTTCTGGTCATGTCTTCCATTCACTAATTCATTTTGAAGGCCGGAGGAGTCTTTGGTTAAATTGTCCCTCATCAGTATCTAGCTTAAGCAATTATGCTATATCAGGGCTATTTAAAAAAATCCTAGTCTTGATGCTGTTCTTACTGCAGCAATCTGGACAATTCTGCCTCTGCTCCCTGTGGAGTCAAAGTCCCCTTGGCAACCAGCACCTAGGACCATCACAGAATGCCCCATCTGCTATAGTCAGCATCACACAATGAAGAATTTAGCACTGAGTTTTAACACCATTCTTTTAGTCAGTCTTGTCCTCCCAAATATGTTGGAAGGCCTTCGTGTGCTGAGACCACGCCTTGCTCTTTCTTCCTCTTGCTTCACTGACTCCGCATGGTGCTTGGCCCACGCCTTGCTCCAAAGGGACCTCCCAACCAATGGCCTCATCTCTGTTAGTGCTTCCTGAGTCTCTGCAGTATAAGACTCCTTTAAACACCTTTTTTGATTCAACTCTCTTTGAGGACTTCTTTGAACTTAATATTTTTATGATTCTCCTTCAGTTTCTCCAATATGATTGCTGATCGTATCTTTTGTGGCCCCCACCCCCATTTACTCTCAGGGCTCTAATTATGACTTTTACACTAATGGCAGCCAATCTGCACACTCATTTCCACCTCCTAGAAAATTCATAATCAATATGCCTAAAAGCAGACTTATTATCTTTTTTCACAAATCAGTTTTCCTCTTGTTGGGAAAATAGAATAGTTTGGTCAGGGTCCTTGCCTCGGGTCCAGTTGGGTGTGGTTCAGCATCCTTTGTAAGCAAATTGTGTGTGCCTGTGTGGAGGTGTGAGTTACTGCGCATGTGGGCCAATGTAACTTTATTTATTTATTTTTTTAAATTTTATTTTGTCGATGTACATTGTGGTTGATTATTGTTGCCCCTTACCAAAACCTCTATCCCTCCTCCCGCTCCTTCCTCCCCCACAACAATGTCCTTTCTGTTTGCTTGTCGTATCAACTTCAAATAATTGTGATTGTTATATCTTCTCCCCCCCCATTTTCATTTTGTGTGTGTGTGTGTGTGTGTGAGTTTATATATGAATTTTTAGCTCCCACCAATAAGTGAAAACATGTGGTATTTCTCTTTCTGTGCCTGACTCGTTTCCCTTAATATACTTCTCTCAAGGTCCATCCATGTTGTTGCAAATGGCAGTATTTCATTTGTTTTTATAGCTCAGTAGTATTCCATTGTGTAGATGTACCACATTTTCTGTATCCACTCATCCGATGATGGACATTTGGGCTGGTTCCAACTCTTGGCTATTGTAAAGAGTGCTGCGATGAACATTGGGGAACAGGTATACCTTCGACTTGATGATTTCCATTCCTCTGGGTATATTCCCAACAGTGGGATAGCTGGGTCGTATGGTAGATCTATCTGCAATTGTTTGAGGAACCTCCATGCCATTTTCCATAGAGGCTGTACCATTTTGCAGTCCCACCAACAATGTATGAGAGTTCTGTATTCTCCACAACCTCGCCAGCATTTATCGTTCAGAGTCTTTTGGATTTTAGCCATCCTAACTGGGGTTAGATGGTATCTCAGTGTGGTTTTGATTTGCATTTCCAGAATGCTGAGTGATGTTAAGCATTTTTTCATATGTCTGTTGGCCATTTGTATATCTTCCTTAGAGAAATGCCTATTTAGCTCTTTTGCCCATTTTTTAATTGGGTTGCTTGTTTTCTTCTTGTAAAGTTGTTTGAGTTCCTTATATATTCTGGATATTAATCCTTTGTCAGATGTATATTTTGCAAATATTTTCTCCCACGCTGTTGGTTGTCTTTTAACTCTGTTAATTGTTTCTTTTGCTGTGCAGAAGCTTTTTAGTTTGATATAATCCCATTTGTTTATTTTTCCTTTGGATGCCCGTGCTTTTGGGGTCATATTCATGAAGTGTGTGTCCAGTCCTATTTCCTGGAGTGTTTCTCCTGTTTTCTTTAAGAAGTTTTATTGTTTCAGGGTGTATATTTAAATCCTTAATCCATTTTGAGTTGATTTTAGTATATGGTGAGAGGTATGGGTCTAGTTTCATTCTCCTGCATGTGGATATCCAGTTATCCCAGCACCATTTGCTGAAGAGGCAGTCCCTTCCCCAGTGCATAGGTTTGGTGGCTTTGTCAAAGATCAGATGGCAGTAAGTGTGTGGGTTGATTTCTGGATTCTCTATTCTATTCCATTGATTTTATTTTTTTGGTGGCTATTGTAAATGGGCAGGCTTTCTTGATTTCTCATTCTACATGTTCACTATTGGAGAAAAGAAATGCTACTGATTTTTGTGTGTTCATTTTGTATCATGCTACTATACTGAAATCATTTATCAATTCCAAGAGTTTTTTTGTAGAGGTTTTAGGCTGTTCGATATATAGGATCATGTCTTCTGCAAACAGGGACAGTTTGACTTCATCTTTTCCAATCTGGATGCCCTTTATTTCCTTCTCTTCTCTGATTGCTCTGGCTAGTACTTCCAACACTATGTTGAATAGGAGTGGTGAGAGTGGGCAGCCTTGTCTAGTTCCTGTTCTTAAAGGAAAAGCTTTCAGCTTTTCCCCATTCAGGATGATATTGGCAGTGGGTTTGTCATATATGGCTTTAATTATGTTGAGATACTTTCCCTCTACACCTAACTTATAGAGGGTCTTTGTCATGAATGAGTGCTGAATTTTATCAAATGCTTTTTCAGCATCTATAGAGATGATCATATGGTCCTTGTGTTTGACTTTATTAATATGGTGTATCACATTTATTGATTTGTGTATGTTGAACCAACCTTGCATCCCTGGGATGAATCCCACTTGATCATGGTGAATAATTTCACGTATGTGTTGCTGTATTCTGTTTGCTAGTATTTTAGTGAGGATTTTTGCATCTATATTCATCAAGGATATCGGCCTGTAGTTTTCTTTTTTGGTTATATCTTTACCTGGTTTTGGTATCAGGATGATGTTTGCTTCATAGAATGAGTTTGGGAGATTTGCGTCCGTTTCAATCTTTTGGAATAGTTTGTAAAGAATCAGTGTCAATTCCTCTTTGAATGTTTGGTAAAATTCTGCTGTGAATTCATCTGGTCCTGGGCTTTTCTTTGTTGGGAGCCTTCTGATAACAGCTTCAATCTCCTTTATTTTTATTGGTCTGTTCAAATTTTCTACATCTTCATGGTTCAGTTTTGGGAGCTTGTGTGTGTCCAGAAATTTATCCATTTCCTCCAGATTTTCAAATTTGTTGGCATATAGTTGTTTATAGTAGTCTCGAATGATTCCTTGTATTTCAGATGAATCAGTTGTAATATCGCCTTTTTCATTTCTAATTTTTGTTATTTGAATCTTCTCTCCTCTTTTTTTTTTTGTTAGCCATGCTAATGGTTTGTGAATTTTATTTATCTTTTCAAAAAACCAACTTTTTGATTCATTGATCTTTTGTATTGTTTTTTGGTTTTCAATTTCATTCAGTTCTGCTCTGATGTTAATGATTTCTTTCCGTTTGCTAACTTTAGGTTTGGATTGTTCTTGTTTTTCTAGTTCTTTAAGGTGAAGTGTGAGGATGTTCACTTGCCATCTTTCCATTCTTCTGAGGTGAGCATTTAATGCAATAAATTTCCCCCTTAGTACTGCTTTTGCAGTATCCCACAGGTTTTGGTATGATGTATCATTGTTTTCATTAGTTTCAATAAATTTTTTGATTTCCTTCTTGATTTCTTCTTGGACCCATATGTCATTAAGTAGAATGCTGTTTAATTTCCATGTGTTTGTATAGTTTCCAGAGTTTCATTTGTTATTAATTTCTAGTCTTAATCCATTGTGGTCTGAGAAAATACATGGGATAATTCCAATTTTTTTGAATTTATTGAGACTTGATTTGTGACCTAATATGTGATCTATCCTGGAGAATGATCCATGTGCTGATGAGAAGAATGAATATTCTGAGGTTGTTGGGTGGAATGTTCTGTAGATATCTGCCAATTCCAATTGGTCTAGAGTCTTGTTTAGATCTTGTGTTTCTCTACTGATTCTTTGCCTAGATGATCTGTCTAATATTGACAGTGGGGTGTTCAGGTCCCCTGCTATTATGGTATTAGTGTCTATTTCCTTCTTTAGGTCTAATAGAGTTTGTTTTATAAATCTGGCTGCTCCAACATTGGGTGCGTACATATTTATGATTGTTATGTCTTCTTGATGGATCAGTCCTTTTATCATTAAGTAGTGTCCCTCATTGTCTCTTTTTATGGTTTTTAGTTTAAAGTCTATTTTGTCAGATATAAGTATAGCTACTCCAGCTCATTTTTCTTTTCTGTTTGCATGGTAAATCTTTTTCCATCCTTTCACTCTTAGTCTATGTGAATCTTTATGGGTGAGGTGGGTCTCTTGTAGGCAGCATATAGTTGGGTCCTTCTTTTTGATCCAGTCAGCCAGTCTGTGTCTTTTGATTGGGGAATTTAAGCCTTTTACATTAAGAGTTGTTATTGAAAGGTGTTGATTTATTCCTAGCATTTTATTGGTTGTCTGGTTGTCTTAGATGTCTTTTGTTCCTTGCTTTCTGATTTACCGTTTGGTTTCTTTGTTTGTTGGTTCCTTAGGTTGTAGATAGCATTTTCGTTTGTTTGTTTTCTCTTCATGAATGCCATTTTTATTATACTAGTGTGTTTTGATTTTTCTTGGGTTTTTATGGCAGTGGTAGTTATTGTTCAGGAACCAAACCCAGTACTCCCTTGAGGATTTCTTGTAAGGGTGGTTGATTGGTAGTGAACTCCCACAATTAATGTTTGTCTGAGAAATATACTATTTGCCCTTCATTTCGGAAGGATAGCCTTGCAGGGTAGAGTATTCTTGGCTGGAAATCTTTGTCTTTTAGTATTTTGAAAATATCATCCCATTCCTTTCTAGCTTTTAGGGTTTGTGATGAAAAGTCTGATGTTAGCCTGATTGGGGCTCCCTTATAGGTGATTTGACGCTTCTCTCTTGCAGCTTTTAAGATTCTCTCTTTGTCTCTGAGTTTTGTCAATTTGACTATGACATGTCTTGGAGAAGGCCTTTTTGGGTTGAATAAATTTGGAGATTGTTGAGCTTCCTGGATCTGAAGGTCTGTGATTTTTCCTATACCCGGGAAGTTTTCTGCCACTATTGTGTTGAATATGTTTTCAATGGAATCTCCATTTTCCTCCCCTTCTGGAATACCCATGACTCAGTATTTGAGCGCTTAAGGTTGTCTGATATCTCTCTCAGATTTTCTTCAATGTCTTTGATTCTTTTTTCTTTTTTTTTTGTCTGCTTGTGTTATTTCAAACAGCCCATCTTCAAGTTCAGAGGTTCTCTCTTCAACTTCGACCAGCCTGCTGGTTAAACTCTCCGTTGTGTTTTTTATTTCACTGAATAACTTCTTCAGTTCAGCAAGTTCTGCTACATTTTTTTTTCAGGACATTGATTTCCTTGTACATTTCCTCTTTCAGGTCCTGTATACTTTTCCTCATTTCATCATGATGTCTAGCTGAGTTTTCTTGTATCTCATTCAGTTTCCTTAGAATTATCACTTGAAACTCCTTGCCAGTCATTTCAAGGGCTTCTTGTTCTATAGGATCTAGAGTTTGAGATTTATTAACTTTTGGTGCTATACTTTCTTGATTTTTTTGTATTTCTGGTATCTTTTTTTTTATGTTTATTCATTGTGGCAGGGGTTTCACAGTCCACCGGTTTGAGACTATTGACTAACTAAGATGTTGCTGTGGTTGCCAATTTCGTATGGCTACCTCCGTGACTGCTCAGTTGGTCTCTAGTGCCTTGTGTGTGTGGTTGCCTCGGGTCTTGGGCCTCTCCGGGGAGCCACCACTCTGGTCAGCTTGGACTCTGCTGGGCTGCTGGATCACGGGGCAGTACCACAGGGTTTGTGGTCTCTGCTGAGCTTCTTCTTCCCGTGCAGGACTTCTCCCTGTTCCGTGCGCTCTGGCCCAGGCTGCTGGATCATGCAGTGGTAGCCCCACAGGGTGTGTGGTTTGTGTCGAGTCTCTGCCTCCCTAGCTGGACGTCTCCCCTCTTTGTGCGCACTAGGCTGGGCTGCTGGATCTCGCAGTGGCGGCCCCACAGGGTGTGTGTTTTCTGCCGAGTCTCCCCCTCCCTAGCTGGACGTCTCCCCACTCTGTGTGCACTGGGCTGGGCTGGGACGTGTCTTCTGCAAACCTCGTCTATCGGCCGGGCCTTCAAGACCCTGCTCGGCACTGCTTCGCCCAGGAAGTCTACCAGGTTTCTGCTAGGCGCAGACGACCAGTCGCTCTGGGTGCCTTTGTAGCACTGTGTAGATCTTTCTTGGGACTTATCACCTTCCTCCTGGTATCACGGTTATTTGTGTACTTGTCTTATCTCCCACACCAGAGCGTGAGTTCCTTGGGGGAGGAGCCTGCAGCACACGGTTCACCTTTGAATCCCCCGGCACGGACCGACTCCGGTGCCTGCCCACAGTCAGCTCTCCAGCACGTTCAAGCAAACTCAGGAACTCTCAGGCCACACTATTCCTAACCAGAAATCGGTTAGGCGTTTTTTCAAACTGGTGGCTGCAGAGATGGTATCTGCCTCCTGGTAACAGGAAGTTTACCGGGAGCTGGAGCCCAGGGTGAGGTGGGGTGATAGTCGGCCCAGCCCGTACTGCCTTGCTCTCCCGTCACTGGCCGGGGATGCCCCACGCCACCAGCCCCGCCAGAAAACCACAGGGGGAGTGGGAGGGGAGGCCGGCCCACAGGCCTCGGGAAGCCCCGCGCCATGGCAAGCAAGTGGGAAGTCTCAGTGAGGAGCTGAGCCTGGCGAGGAGGACAGGCCTGGCCGAGCTGGGCCAGAGCCACCACCACCTGAGAAAATGGAGGCAGCCCCAGGGCCGGTGAGTGGCCCGGTGGGGCAGGCGGCAGCCGGGCGGGCATCCGCCCCCTGAGCAGGGCCAGGCCGGGGGTCACTCATGGGGCTGGGCCGGGCCAGGCAGCTCCCTCTCTGCCTCCACATTGTCGCCGTCCCCGTCCTTGGCTGCCACCGCCTCGGGCTGCTCACTCTGTCCCACGGTGCAGCTCGGGCACTCCCAGGAATCTTCTTTTATGCCGGCCTGAAACCTCGAATCCTGAATAGGGCAGCTGGCTGCAGCAGCTAAGAAACAGTTCTTTTCCTGCTCCACACTTCAAAGCTGTTGCCTGTAAACGAGGCAGCCTCTGCTGCCAAGGGCAAAGTGGCGGTCAGCCCCCACGACCGGCCACCAGCAGCGGTCCTCCCTTAAGAGATGGCAAGAGGAAGGTCCACAAGTTTCCCAGCTGCCTAAGGCCCAGCGGCCGCCTTTTCCACCTCAGCTACTCAGCACCAACCGCTGCAGCCACCCCAATGTAACTTTTCAGTTTTGTTGCTATTCGTGTGTTCTTTGGAGAGAAAGAGAGAGAGAGAGGGAGAGAGAGAGAGTTTGGTGAAGCAGGTGGGCAGGTGAGTGTCGGCCTCGGGCATCCACCCTGCACAGCCATGCTTTCCAACCTATGATGGCTCCAAGGACCTTTTGGCCTGTTACCTAGCTCATAGACCTGCATGTGCAGGGTCTGGTGACCCAGCCTGGCATATGAAGGGTTTGTCACCCTGTCTGTGAACAGGCTTGAGGAGTCTGGGAGCTCCAGATCCAGCCCTAGCTCAACCATCGGCCCAGTCAGTGCAGGATTACCAGCAGGTTAAAGAGCCCGACAACTAGCGTGATCGCCTATCTTTACAACTAGTGTCACAAACAGGATTACGAGACACCTCTCTTTTGGAATTTATTTTATTTTGCCTTGTATTTACCTGGTTATTTTAGTACATTTCTCTTGGTTTTAAACTGTCTCTCTCTCCAACTAAACCTATCAGTCTAAATCTATATTATATCTCTTTCCATATAATTTATCCCTATACCCTTAGCAACAGCACCAAGGACCATCACAGAATGCCCCAGCCACTATAGTCAGCATCACACAATGAAGAATTTAGCACTGAGTTTTAACACCATTCTTTTAGTCAGTCTTGTCCTCCCAAATATGTTGGAAGGCCTTCGTGTGCTGAGACCATGCCTTGCTTTCTTCCTCTTGCTTCACTGACTCCGCATGGTACCCTTATCACTTGGCCTGGGTAGATGCCTAACAAATGTTTGATGATTTATCTTGATTCACTCTTTCTGCCTTTATTATTTAAATAAGGTCAGGTCAGAAGGACAGAGCTTTGAGCTGAAGATCCTTTAAACACATTTTAAAAAAACGAATATAGTGTGTGCTCCCCAGAGAAGATTATAGGGCTTCAGACAAAAAAATTTTAAATAAAATTATATGTACATAAATATACAACATTTAAAAGTTGATTTTTTAAGGGAAATTAGCAGGCCATTAAAACACCATATCAGCTTACCTGGAGCATCTAAATTAGCTCAAGGTTGGATTTTTGAAGCATCTGAGGCTAAGATTAGAAAAAATGCATGCAACCATATAGCGAATATGGGTTAAATCACCTTTTTCAGACTAGTTGGGAAGAATACAAGTTTTCATTATTTCCGAGAGATTCAGGTGTGGTAGGTGAAACACAAGGATGGATAAGCAGGCTCCCCTTTAAGGGCAAGAGTTATATGGACTCACGTTATCCTACGTATATGGGGGGTAATACAATGGAACACATTATCTCTGATGGGTGCAGTCATGGCCCCGCTTTGACCAGACAGAGGGAAACTGCTGAATTTGCCAGGCCCACAGCAGGGCTGACTCTGAAGTCATTTACTACCACAGAACCTTCCCAGGAAATCTCTCCCGCTGCGTGAAGTCGTTTACTGTGGTGCTTCAGATTCACCAGTGTCCTATATCCCCAAGCTTCCCAACTGTGCCAAGACTTACAAGCGAGGACATTGGAATTCGCTGCTTCAACTCTGAGGTGTCTCCCTGGAGCCTCCAATCTGGCTCTGTTTAGACTGGACCTGAAAGCGCTAAATGTGGTGTCTTTTCTCCATTAGACACTTGGAAGGGGGACTGTGAAATTTACAGTACAATTCATATCATGGCCAGAATATTTTAAAACAATGGTTGACAGTATTTAAGAAAAGCTGATTAGTCAGCCAGGATTTCTGCTGATGGTCCTCAGGATGTAAAGTTAAGAAGAGCTGGCTGCAGGTCTGTGTTTTGAGTTTTGAAATGCTTTGGTTTCTTGAGCCACATTATCATAGATTTTGTTACATTTTCAAACAACGCACATAATAAATGAGCTCTCCAAGAATCACTGTGAGGTTTACCTGGATCTGCCTCTCCTTGTTTTGCATTCGGTAATCTGTTGCTTACATTCTCCTTCTGGAAACTGTTTTTCATCTAGCTCACTAGAAAGGAGCAGTTTTTCCATAAGGAATTGGGTTGCTGAAGTGATCGTAATTCTTCCAAAAATCTTGGCACTGAAGTCAATTTTCAAATATATACATTTGACTGGGTTACCTCGGCTTGTTCTATTTATGATGATGGGTTTTGGTTGGATTCTCAGGCCTGTACACAAACATTCACATGCCTCAAATCTTTTTATTAAACTGGCATTTATACCTGCAACGTTTCCAGTTGGAATCTATACTATTTAATTTTAGTTGGAGAAATTAGAAACAACAAAACTTTACGTGTGACCTTGAAATAGAAGTGTACGAATGAGAGCATCCTAGTCATCTGGCAGGGTTTCTGGAAGCAGGCCTACCTGACAGTGACCAGGCCAGACGGTTAAGTAGAAAGGCTGATGGACTTATAGATCTTTTGAGTTCAGTTAGCGCACAGCACAGCTCTCTGCTTCTCTGAGACTCATGCTGTCTGTAACCAGCCATAATTAAAAGATTAAAGAGGCATTTGGAAACATGAAGCTGGTCACTTTTTAATCAGGGAGATTGATTTTCCAATCTCAATATGAAGGTGGAATTTTAAATAATGCATAAAGTAGAAATCAGTGGCTTGTCGCAACTTGGCTGAAAGAATAAAGGCTAGGGGAAAAGAGGGACTTCATTTTCGCTTTCTTCTTCTCCTAAGTGCCTTATGGAAAGAAGCATAAAAAGGAGTGAGCCTTGATTTGGTTGTTATACATGAGATGTTTTCCAGCCTCTGTATCTCTGCTGGAAGATTAGTTCAGTTCCCGCCCACCCTCCTTCCCTTTCTCCCTCTGGCTGGAGGTCTGGATCTCTTCACTACTCAGCGACATTTCTCTGTTATCCTACAGATACCAGTCAGGCTCCACTCAGGTTAAAACCAGAGTCTCCTGAACAGGGATCGTGACTGCAGCACAGTGATGCTTCCATTAGCCAAGAGGGTGCATTCCAGGGCCGCATATGAGTATTACTGGAAACTTCATCGTCAGAGTCAGAAGTGATGTAGGATGGTGAGAGGAGGGTTTGGTGATGTTAGATCAGGCACTGCTGACACTTAAAGGAAAAGAATCTTCTGATATTAATGGAGGTTCCAGTAGATATTTGTGGGAAAATATAAAATATGTGCCTAGAAGTCTTGGTGCTAAGGGAAAGGATTGATTGATTGGCAGATTGATTGATTAACAGTCAGAAACCAGAGGAAAGTCTGCAGGGAGAGGTTTGCCAGCAGCGGCTATTCTTTTAAGGGTAGGGTGGGTTTGGGTTCAGAAAGGATTAAAAACATTTCTACTTCCAACTCAGGTTTCAGTGACCCAGCCAAGTTGGCAGATCACTCCCAAGTCAGGCAGTGGCTGGGTAATGAAGGCTGGCTGTGCTGGGTCCCTTCTGAGCATGTACCCACTATAATGCCTCTCCCCTTTCCCACGTGAGTTTTCAAGACTAAAGCAGACTTACCTTCAGACGAAGCAATAGGTTGAGTGCAATTTCTGGATTCAGTCTGCCCTTCCCCAAGATCTCTCTGCAGCATTTGGAATCTAGAGTGGCTTTGACAAAGCAGAGGGTGGATGGAGAAGCCCTTTTATTCCCCAGATCCCCTGTGAGGTCATCATTGAGTGCAGATGACTTGCCATTAAAGTGCATCGATCAAGAAACAGAAGTGACTGATGGCAGGCCCTGCCCTATCAGCTTTGTGTCTCCTGCCCTTGCTCTTGGGGAAGGGGGGAGTGGGATGGAGAGGAAGGGGAATAGAGGAGGGTTGAAGAGTGGACATCGTGGTGGAGGGTAGGGAGGAGAGATGACCACTCATCAGAGGGAAAAGAAATACAGAAGACTCCAGGAAAGAAGGTGGACTCCGTCTGCCATTAAGGTGGCCGGGGCAATTAGAAGCTGGGGACTCAGGCGTTTTTGCCACTCATCAAGATCCATCAATTGAACAATTCATTTGTAGGAGATTTTCTCCCAAAGGTGTCACTCTCACAAGGGCTCAGAGCCTCTTCATATGAATTGGCAAAGATTCCTAGCCTTCTCCTTCTGGCTACTGAGGTGGCGAGGAACAGATCAAATGTAGGGAACAAAAACCAGCTAACAAAAATAGCAAACTATGGGGCTGGACACGATGATGAATTTCTGAGGAGGAACAACATTCAAGGGCTGCATTTCACGTTCATAATTTATAGGCAGGCATTTGTGTTCCTGTGCAAAGTATAACTAGAAATTACAACATTACAGTTCTATTATTTCTGCAAGCCTGGCTACTTGCCTATAGCCCTAAAGCAGAGTTTCCCAACTGTGGCACAATTGACATTCTGGACTGGATGATTCTTTTTGGTAGGAGACTGTCCTGTGCACTGTAGGATGTTTAGCAGCACCCCTGGCCTCTACCCACCCAATGCCAGTAGAACCTTTCTCCCCACCCCACTTGCAACAACAAAAATGTCTCCAGATACTGCCAATAACCTCTGGGAGAGTGGGGCAAAATTGCCCACAGTTGAAAAATCACTGTCTTAAAGAAACCTATAATTTGTAATAAATTAGTAGGGCAATTACAAATCAGGTTGAATCTGCACTTATTTATTAAGCTTTCATATAAATAAATAATAAGACCACATTAAGCATGTGCTTGTGGGTTTCAGCCACACTGGAATCATTCTCTTATAATTGTTACCTTCTCTATTTGCACTAATGTTGCAATACAGTCCTTAATAAAACTGTCAGCGTGCCAAGTTTTATGTTACCTCCTTTATTTCAAGGCTCTTTCTCTTTTCTTTTTGTAGATCCTCCCTCTCACCCTCATGGCCACCAAACTGACTTCAATATGATACCCCTTTGAAGAATGGTTTCCAGAAGGCAATGCTTAACGTAAAGAAATGATTCAATGGTGGTGGAGTGTCGGGCAGCAGGGCTCAGTAGCCTGGGAGAGGTTTCTGCATGGAGATCTCTCCACTAACCTTAAATCATACCAAGCAGAGACCATCAGATCCTTCTATTTGTACGGTTGGCTCTGTCAAAGCATATCCTGTTGTTAGTATCCATTTACAACTGGGAATAATAGAGTTTTTGTTGGTTTTGCTTGGAAACAGATCTGGTTCTGAAGAGAAGAATCTCTTCTTAAAGGAAATAGAAGTATTTTGCCCCAGGAAAGGAATAAAAGCAATCAATGGTTCTTACAGAGCTTTCTGCTCAAGTAATTTTGGTCAGGTTAAGTGTGTCAGGAGACTGAACAACATGTTGCCATCGTAGATTATGAAATGCAGTCTAATTTTAATAAGGTTACCAGTAAATGTGGGAGTTCTGGGTCAACAATGGGGAATCTGGGCGAAGGAGAGCCAGGGAAAAATTAGTAAGACAAACAAACCAGCAATAATCTGTAGGGTAACCAAAAAGAACTATTTACTTGATGAGAACAGGCAGCAAAAATTTTTTAGCTACATTGGCATAGTGTTGCAGATGCACTTTTGATTGGCAGGTACATGTTGCAGAGCAGCCCTGTGCAAAGGGTCGTGCAGTGCTTAGGCCAGCTAGAGGAGGGAATGAGCATTTGGAGCCATCGATACCTCCTTCTATGTGAACACCCAGTCCTTCCAATGGCAAAGGTTGATTTATTCCTTACCATTGTGCTGGTTGAAAGGAGTGAAAAAGAAATTGTATTTATTGGTTAAAAATTCTCATGCCATATATTATGAAAAGTTTCTTCAACTGTCTTACTAGAAATACAAGTGCTTATTTTAAATAATAAAATGAAATGAAACAAGATGGGATAAACTCACAGGCACTCCGTCTGTGCTTCTAGCTTTCTCGGGCTGGGGTACTGATCTTGTGAAGTCCCCAGTTTCCTCGGCATCCAGGGAGATACTGAGACTGTGCAGCCAGCAAGCTGTGACCAATGACTGTCACACCTCTCCCTTCTACATCAGCTCCTGTCTATCTTTGGAGACATGCTGTCTTTCCTGTCTGTATATATGTGTTAATTCTCTTTCTCAAACCATTCTGAGATATTTGGAAAAAAGTGAATCGGGCATATAAATCCTTGCTGAATTTGCAAGCTCTGTTATGGCCTCGTCGCGTTTGAAATAAAGGCGGTAACACAAATCACTGCTTAGCATAAGACTTGAGGCTGTCTGCTTTTTAGTTGACTTTCAAACAGGAGATCACTCCTAGGTGATCTTATTTGGTTGCGTGACTTAAACATCATCTGTTTGCCGAGGCCTCCTAAATCTACCTCTCCAGTCCACGCTTCTGCCTGCATCCCAGCTTCTTAATCCACATCACAACTTGCAAGTCTCCTAGGCCTCTCAAACCTAACAGGTTCAGAACCTTAATTCCTGATTCCCATCCAGCAAACCTATTCTTCCTTTAGTCTTTCTGATCTCAGCAAATGGAAACTTTACTCTTCCAGCTAATCAGGCCAAAAACCTTAGTCTCATCAACCTATCTCTCGTTACCCATATCCAGTCCATCAGCAAAACCGTTGGTCCCACCTGTAAAGAACACCTATCCAGAATCTAGCCATTTCTTACTCTTTCCTTGCCTGTGCTGGCCCAAGCCACCCTTGTCTCTTGACTGGTTATTGCTGCAGCGTCCTGACTCACTTTCCTGCTTCCTCACCGCGCACTCACAGTCCACCTTCTCAGCACAGCAGCGGGAGGAGTCCTTTTCAAGTTGTGGCTCTGCTCATCTCAGAGTCAAGCCAATGTCCTATGGACAACAAGGTCACATGTAATCGTCCCCTCTTTCCTGCCCCTCTTTCTCTGGCTCATGATGCCCCAAGGCCCACCCTCCTCCTTATTCCTCAAGCCCACTCAGAGTTCTTCCACAGGCGGGTCTTTGCACTTGCTATTTCCTGCCTGTACTGCAGTTTCTCCAGGCAGCAACCTGGCTCCCTCCCTCAAATGTCAGCGTACCAGTGAGAGAAGTCCTTGACACCACTGTAAGAAAGCTGTGTTTCCTCCCTTTCCCCCACCCCCAATCCTCTACCTGCCCTTTCCATATTATTTTTCTCTCTTACACTATTATATTTACAGTTTACTTTGTTTGTCTCTCGATACAGGGATGTAGATTTAGGACAGCAGGACTTTGTTGAGTTCACTGCTGTACCCTAGGGACTGTGTCAATCACTGCTACATTCTTGGTGCTTAGTACACATTTGTGAAGTGAGTGGCGCCTTTAAATCCTATTTAAATGTTACTTTTTCCAGGAAACCTTCCCCGACCCTCTATGCCTGTGTGAGATGTTCCTTCCACGGCTGTCTGTGTCTCCCTGTTACAGCGCTTCTCATCTCACTCTGCACGATGATTGCATGGTTAATTTATGAAAACTTCATAAGGGCTGCAGTAGACTTACCTTTACTATTGATGAATACCCAATAGTTGCAAAGTGGATGGCATATTGTAGGCATGCAAACTGAATATATTTATATTCAATTCAATATATATTATACACATAATGAAACAGGGTTATGCAGGGTTATAATTGTTAAATTTTCATGTGCATTGTAATTGTCAAGCTCCATTACAATGAACTCTTAGTGATGAGTCCAAATTCTTTTCTTATTCTGTGATTTTTTTTTTTAATTTTCACATTTTGTGGTGAGTTAACATTCATTTAACATAGAGTTAACCATTTTAAAGTATGGAATTAACCATTTTAAAGTATGCAATTCAATAGCATTTAGTACATTCACCAGGTGGTGCATTCGTCACCTCTATCCAGTTTCAAAACATCTTTATCACCCCAAAAGGAACCCCAAACCCAGTAAGTAGCCATTCCCCATTCCCCCCTCACCCCAACCCCTGGCACCCACTAATCTGCTTTGTGTCTCTATGGATTTGCCTATTGTGGATAATTCATATAAGTGGACTCATACAATATGTGGCCTTTTTTGTCAATGAGGTTTTAATACATGTGACTTAGAAAGTTTTTATTATAGAAAGACTTTGTTTTTAATTCTGTTGGCATATTAAATCCTGTAGCAATAGATTTAACCTGTATCTCTTTCTCCCAAGTACATACCACTTGAAATGTGAAGAATTTTCTTCCAAGTTATCACTGGTATTTTACCAGAAGCCTTTGCTTATGCGATGGCCAATCCTTCAGGCCTTCAGGCCTTCCCCCAACATCCCCGCCAAATGTCTTTCATTCCGTCCCCCCCCCTCCCAGTTGACAATCTCCTTCTGCACTTCTTTCTTGATGCTCGCTGGGATGAAAGTGTTGTCGATAAAAGACTAAAGCTGAGGAGGACTGATGAAAGTCCATATAATCATGAAAGGTAGATAAAATCTGTGTAAGAACTTGTTCCCCAAATCTCAGAATCTTTTTGAAGCTTAAAGGAGCTAGTTTAAGGGAAAACTAAAAAGAAGTTCTATTTTATGTAGTAGACTGGGTATATACAGAACTCGTTACCCTGGTGAAAAGATAAATAGCTTTAGGGTTTGGACAAATATACAGACCATAAATCAATAACAGGCAGTTGAGAGGAAGCTGGGGAGAGGACTTAATATCCAAGGGCGATTACCATCCTCTCACACAAAGTGGCCCTCGTAGGGCAGGGCACCGGGCCAGCGAGGCCCCACGGTGATGTCGACTGCAGCCTCCACATTGATCTGCTGGACTGTATCTTCCTCAGAAATCTTCCTGGAATTGCAATCAGCTTTAGATTTTTCAGAGGCTTCATTTTACAGCCTATAAATAAATATGCCCTTGGGTTGGGCATTCACAATTTCCTGACTTTTGGCTATTTCAGAATATGAAGGTGAGAGGGTGGCAGGGAAAGCAAGCCATCAAAACCAATAGTTTATTTTTCTTCTTACCAAGAATAGATTCAGATTTTATCTTGGAGGAGGCAAAAGTGAATTTTGGGGTTACTTTAGGTTTTCAGGGAGCATTAGAGAATTAGCTCCAAAATTTTATATTTGAGTAAACACCTTTTGGCAGAAACACTTCCACATTATGCTTTGATCTTAGCTTCTATTTTCATCTTTAGATTTTACAGTAATTTATAATGAGAGAGGGAACATGCAATATTAGCTTGAACCTGTCATACTTAATTCAATCTACTGTCTAAAACTGATTTGGCCCCAAAATATTGCATTGTTTACTGGACTAATGTTAATATGTATGCCTTAAACTAGGACACTACAAAGCCCCTCTGAAACACATAAACGAACAATGCCCAAATAAAATATTGTTTCCTTTTGCCAGTGAAAGCAGATGATTAGATGGGTGGACCAAAAATAACTAACACCAGTGTGCTGAGATTTATTTTCGCAAGCTTGGGCCTCTGAAACAGGGAATTAGAACAACTCGTAGGAGTTTTTACTTCTAAAATTGAGGGTATGCTGGGTTTTAGGGGGGGTTGTTTGTTTTTAATTTGGTGAAATTTAGCATAAAAGTGAAAATAACATCAAGGTTTCAAGCACTACAGAGAGACTATTAATGTGGGAACAAAAGGCATTTGGCCAGTTTAAACAATAATTTTGAATAAGGACTGGAACTTTCCTAGCAATGGCTGAAACCCAATTAGGTTTTTCCAACCAGAGTTGTAGTTTGTTCTAGATTATGTGGTTTGATGTAATATGAAATGAGTAAACTTTTAGATGGAGAAAACATAACCAGAAAAAAATAATGTCATAGAGTAGCCTGCCCTTAGCCAGCATTAATGAATAGGGAAGGTGCATTTACTAGTGAGAAAGGACGTGTTCAAGCCTAGCGGTCAGACAGTCACCCGAGAAGAGGCAACAAATCAAAAGAAAATGTTTTTGATTTGTGTGCTGTCCAGTTGGAAATAGCTAGTCAACTAACATGTATTTATTTAGGGTCTACTTCATGTCTAGCCCTGTACTAGGTATTGTCAGGTCTGCAGAACTTCTCTCATTTAGGATTTTTACACCACTTATCACCTCCCCCCACCAATACAGCCCCCATTTAATGAACATCTATCTGTCAGGCACTTTAAATTTACTTTGTTGAGTACTGGCAAATCCCTTGCAAAGGAGATATTATTTTGTCCAATTCAAAAATAGGAAAACTCATGTTCAAAGAGATTAAGAAAGTTGCACAAAGTCTTTCATTAGTGGTAGAGTTGAGATGAAATTTCAGGTGTGACCACAAAGCCCTGTCAATATTCCTTGCTCAATGTCTGTGTGTAAGTGTATGTGTGTAGGAAACATGGGTTGTTGAACTCTGGAACAATTATAGGGATTTCCATGCTATTTGTTTTCTAGTCTTCCCTAACTAGAATAAAGACCAGGATAATAGATCTTCAGCATTACCCGTTTGCATCACATCATTCAGTTAACAGAAATTCAAATTGGGTGGTCAGAAACAATCCACATGGCACAGTTAACACAATCGTCTTTTGTAAGATTAAAACCAGCATTCTTCATTTTTAATGTCTATTAATTTAATTGGAATTTCCTGATTTTAAAAAAAAACATTGTGTTAAACCTTGTTAGTTTTAGTTCTCAATTATTTTGAGGAAGTTTTAGTTCAAAGTGAAATTTCTTTTTTCCATAAAACAACTTGGAGACTTTCTCCAACTGTTTCTATATAATCATGTTATTAGATATGTGGCAACTATTTTAAATCATTTTGTGAATCATCTATGGAGCTTTCAAATGATCTTTAACATGCACATATAATAATGGCAAGGGACAAGCCTTTTGTTCATCTAAAGGCACTTTTTTTTTTTTTTTTCTGACCGGTAAGGGGATTGCAACCCTTGGCTTGGTGTCGCCCGCACCACGCTCAGCCAGTGAGCACACTGGCCATCCCTATATAGGATCCGAACCCGCGGTGGGAGCGCCACTGCGCTCCCAGCGCTGCACTCTCCCGAGTGAGCCACGGGGTCGGCCCTAAAGGCACTTTCTAACACATAAATAAAGTACATCTCATTTTGTTTTCATCTTGGCTAAAATTTATTTGAGGGTCATAAATATTTTTAGTGGGATATGATTTACATATCATACCATTCACCCTTTTAAAGTGTATAATTAAGTGGTTTTTAGTATACAAGACTGTACAAGCATCACCACTGTCTAATTTTAGAACATTTTCATCATCCGGAAAAGAAACCCTATTCCCATTAATGGTCACCTCCCATGCCCCTCCTCGCAACTCTTGGCAACCACGAATCTACTTTCTGTCTCTATAGGTATGTCTATCCTAGACATTACATTTTAAATGCAATCATACCATATGTGGCCTTCTGGGTCTGGCTTTTTTAATGTAGCATAATGTTTCCAAATTTTATCCATGGTGTATGTAGCATATAACAGTTTGTATGGCTGCATAATATTTTATTGTATGGATATACCACATTTTGTTTATACATTCATCAGTTGATGGACATTTGGTTTGTTTCCACTTTCTGGCTAGTATGAATAATGCTGCTATGAACATTCACGTATAAGTTTTTGGACACGAATGTGGAAAATATGCTATTAATTCTCTTCCATATACACTAGGAGTGAAATTGCTGAGTCATACGGTAACTCCATGTTTAACTTTTTGGAGAACTGGCAAACCGTTTCTTACAGTGGCTGCACCAGTAAGCTATGAGCTTCTACCTTTTCCACATCCTCCCTAACACTTGCTATTGTTCCTCTTAAAATTATTATTACTATAGCCATCTCGGTGGGTGTGAGGTGTTACCGCATCATGGTTGTGATTTGCGTTTCCCGAATCACTGCTGATCATCTTTACATGTGCTTGTTGGCCATTGTATGTCTTCTTTAAAGAAGTGTCTATTCAGGTCCTTTGGCCATTTTAAAATGCCATTGTTTACCTTTTTGTTGTTGGGTTTTGAGAGTTCTTTATGTATTCCGAATACTGGACCCTTACTCATAAATCACATGCATGATTTGCAAATATTTTCCCCTATTCTCTAGACTGTCTTTTCACCTTCTTGTTAGTGTCCTTTGAAGCACAGAAGTTCTTAATTTCAATAAAGTCTAATTTACTTATTTTTTTTCCTTTGCTGTTTATACCTTTGGTACCATGTCTAAGAAATCATTGCCTTATCTCAGGTCAAAAAGATTCATATCTATGTTTTATTCTCCAAGTTTTGTAGTTTGCTCTCACATTTAGGTCTTCAATCCATGTTGAGTTACTTTTTTGTATATGATGTGGGGTAGGATTCCAATTTCATTTTTGTTTTTCTATTGCTAAAATTAAGTATCTTGGCAGACTGGCATAGTGATTAAAAGCTCAAGGTCTCAAATCTAACTGCTGGAGCTTAAATCCCTCTTCTTCAGTGACTAGTTATATAATCTCAGGAAAGTGTCCTGAGTTCTCTATGCCTACCTTTTTTATCTATAGCATACCTACCTCATTGGTATATGTGTGTATTAAAATTCAAATCATAGAATGGTCATAAGACCTGGTACATAATGAGCATTGATTACTATTTATCATCAACGCTGGTTCCATGAACTCCTCACATTTAGGAAACTATCTCATCATCTTGTTCAAGCGCATGTTTTCAGTGGTGGGCTGGATTACTTACCCCAGTGTCCTATCAAGAATAGCACTTAACAGATAGATTTTAATATACCTTAAATATTCCAGGAGGGCTGTATGTGGGCTGAGTTTATGGTTGCAGCTTACCACAAAAAGAAGCAAAGTACTCAGGGAAAGGCATTTCCAATCTTTTACAGAACTTTACACAAATAAACAGGTTAAAGCAAAGCACGCGTATTAGTTTTCTAGGGCTTCTATAACAAAGTACCACAAACTGTGTGACTTAAACAACAGAAATTTGTCATTTTACAGTTCTGGAGGCTTGAAGTCTGAGATCAAAGTGTCAGCAGGACTGGTTTCTTCTGAAGGCCCTAAGGGAATCTGTTCCAATCTTCTCTCCTTGCTTATAGATGCCCATCTTCTCCCTATGTCTTTTTAAATCTACCATGGATAGAATTATGTCCTCCAAAATTCATATGTTGAAGCCCTAACCCTCAATGTGATGGTATTTGGAGATGTGGCCTTTGGGTGATAATAAGGTTTACATGAGGTCATGATGGAATTAGAGTTCTTATAAGAAGAGACACCAGAGAGACCACACTCTCTCTCTTTGTTCCACATAAGGACACAGCAAGAAGGTGGCTGCCCAGCACCCAGGAATAGAGCCCTTACCAATGACTGATCAGTGGGCATCTCGATATTGACCTTCCCAGACTCCAGAACTGTGAGAAAATACATTTCCATTGCGTAAGCCTCGCTGTCTTTTTTGTTATGGCAGCCCAACCTGACCAATAAAACACTGTCTTCTCTTCTGTGTGTCCAAATTTCCCGTTCTTATGAGGACACCGATCGTATTGGATTAGGGCTCACCCTAATGACCTCATTATAACTTGATTACCTCTGTAAAGACTATATCTCCAAATAGGGTCACACCCTGAAGTACTGGGGTTAGGATTTCAGCTTATCTTTTTTTGGGGGGGTGCAATTCCACCCACAACAGCAAACAAAACAAGCCAAATGTACTCAGCATCCCTGAGAGCTGCTGAGAGAGCAAGGAAGGTAATAAAAGAGAAAGGCAGCAAGTGGAAAATAATCGGGACCAGAAAGTGCAGGATGGTAGGAATGTACTGGGTGAGAGACGGCGGTTCTTCCTGTCTCGACAATGACTGAAGTTCACATGGCACCACAGTGTGCTACAGGGCTGGTCTCACAGGCATGAGTGTGCCTGCACTCGGAAGGGCCTGACAGTCAGTTTAATGCCTTGCTGCCACCGTTTTGAGGCTGACTCTTTATTGCTATTGGGGGTGGGGGGCTCAGGAGCTCTTGGTGGAGTGGGTCTGCTTTCTGTTCACCATCACAGGCTTTTGGCTACACAGGACGGTGGCCATGAGCACATCAGGGTGGGATGTGAGCACATGGGGGGGACGTGAGCACTTTGGGGGGGATGTGTTCAGATGTGCACCTGATGCAGCTGAGGGTGGCCCAGGCATTGTCATTGATGGTGGTCTGTAGGTAGGAGGTAGCTAGCTTTTGCTAGCTGGATCTTTGCTTCCTGAAACTCTTAATGATTGTATCTGAGAACTGACATCTGATAAGGGAAGTCTGATGAGACAGCAGAGCATTGTGTGGGCAGAGAAGGTAGGAGTGATACACATTGCCTTCACCATTGCTTGGCCACCGTTCACATCCAAGGCTTGCAACAGCCCAGGGGCACAGCGTGACAGACGACCCACATGCAGGGGAGTGAGTTATGGCTGCAACAAGTGAGCAGGACTCTGAAAGCCCACGGAAGCCACCTTTTCCCTTCAAATTAGAACTTGTTTCAGAGGCAGAAGAAGAACAGTGGTGGTCAAAGAAACATGAATGACCAAGTGTGGGGAAAACAGAAAAATTTAGTCAGGCTCCCTCAGCTCAGGTCTGGCTGGGGGGTCGAGCAGCACATTTTTTGTAAACAAGTTGTGTGTGGGAGGATGTTGGGAAAATGGAATAATTGGTCAGGCTCCCCTGGCCTTGGAGCTGGTTCAGGGCAGTTCTATAAACATTGTATATGTGTGGGTGGAGTATGTGCCCCTGCAAGGCAGAACCACTTTGGCTGGTGTTTACTGCCTCCGGTGCCCACTCTGCACAGCCATTTTTTCAGACCTGCAGCTTCCAAGGACCATGTGGCCAGTTGCCTAGCTTATAGTCCTGCGTGAAGGAGTCTGGTGACCCAGCCTGGCATGTGAAGGGTTTGTGACTCAATCTGTGAATGGGCTTGAGGGTTCTGGGAGCTCCAGACCCAGCCCTAGTGCAACCATTTGCCCAGTCGGTGCAGGATTACTGGCAGGTAAAAGAGCCATGACAACTAGTGTGGTCACCTAGCTTTACAATTGGCATCAAGAACAGGACTAAGAGCTAGACAACTGGCACTGTGTGAGCAGGATATGCGACATCAGCCTTAGCCTTAGCTTAGCAGTAGCCAGACAGTGGAGTTAGTGCGCATATGCACCAATGTATCTTTTTAGTTGATTGCTTTTGTGTGTTCTTCAGTTTGTGAAGCAGAAGCTGGCCTGCAGAGCTCGAGTCTAAAAATAGAACATGTTTACTCTGCTGGCAGCTGCTCAGTTTCAGTCTGTCTTTGGACTTTGCTGGTAGCGGTTGAGTTTCTGAGTTTCTCTGTAGACTTCCTAGCTCTCAGACAGGTGTGTGCTGAATAAAGACTATTCCTTCTTCGACCAAGGCTCCAAGGACCTTTCTGCCAGTTACCTAGCTCATAGACCTGCGTGTGAAGGGTTTGTGAACAGGCTGGAGGGGTCTGTGAGCTCCAGACCCAGCCCTAGCCCTACACCAAGACATCCTATCCTTTCTTACTCATGCTTCTCCCCTAGATTAGCCAACCACTGAAGTGAAAAATGATGACATGGAAAGAAGGGGAAAACGAGGGTACCTATGGTTCCCTTTCCTTTGATCCTTCCTGACTCAGCAGAGACGTGAAGGAAGAGAGGGTGGCTATCAGAAGTGAAATAAAAACAGTCGTGATAGCTTTGTGCAGTGTTTCTACTGTCCTGGTGAGAACAATTTACTTAGGCATGTACAAGCTTTGAAATACAAATTGTGTAATTTTGGTGATTCCACATACTAGTTAAATGCCATTTAAAACTCATTGCCTCATATAATGAACAGTAAAATTCATACTAATAATTTAAAATTTTGAGTTTCCTTAGAATGATATCAAATAGCAAATTTAAAAATATGACAATTCAAGAGAGAAAACATGAAAGAAAGGAAAAATCTTTACATTTCAGTACCTTTAATTACCCTTTTCTTGCTTTTTGAACACAGGTTTCTGCATTTTGCACTGTGCCCCATAGTTATGCAGCTGGCCCTGCTGGTCATAGGAGGCTGATGTCACCTGCAGACAAAGTATGCTGGAATGCCTGCCACCCCTGTCTGCTATGCCCAGCAGGCGCCCCTCTGCTCAGCAAGGTGAAATAAACAGTTTGATCTTCCTCAAAGGTCTTTAATGACTAAGATACCCAGAACATCTCTCTTCTCTATATTCAGAAAGACACATAGAAACTGGAAAGTCCTTATTCTATAGAGGCAGGGCCATCCAAAACTACTGAATAGGAGAAGTCCATCTTCAGATCCCCCTTTTATCCTTTTTGGTGACACCCCCCCTAACTCCCACTGGGGTCCAGTCCTCTCTTGCCTCTGTCATCATTTTGGTCACATAGAAAATTACACACACAAGCCTAATTCATACTAATATGTAGGTGACTTAAAATGCTGCCTGTCCATTCAATAATGGACTTTTTACCCGGGTGGTTCTACCAAACTCTGAACTATGTGTACTTGGCCTCCAGTAGAGGAAGTTCTGAAAGCCCAACCCTGTTCATAAAAGAAGTGCCGGCCCTGATTTAACGTCAACGTTCTCTTGGCAGGGTCCTCTACTTCGGGTTCCTTTGCAACCAGTTGTCCCAAAGCTCCCTGCAAAACTAAGCCTCATCTTCCAGACCCTGGTGTGGCCTTAATCCACCCACATGGATAGGGCAGGTTCAGGTAGGACTCACAGGTTAGTTCTTCCGGGGTGGTCTATTTTGATGCAGAAGTGAAGGCAATGATTAACTCTAAAACTGATGTATTTGTTATGAAATTCTGACATTTATAATAAGTCAGTGATGGAAATGCTTTAGAGAGGGACACCTTTCTATTAATGCTCTAATCATTTCATGTAAGCAACTAACTGCCTTCATAGAGAGTTAGTCCTACTGAGAAGAAAGGTCCTTAATGTTGGTAGCTTGTAGAAAATATTTACCAGGATACTCTCAACGCACATAACAAGAAGCTTCCAGGTAATTTAGAATTACTTGCCTTCTAATGTGAGTTTAGTGTGCTTAAAAAGAAAAGATAAGGGTTAGTGCTTCCTGAGAATCGCCTTTAACTAATTAAAACACGGTTGCTAACTTTAGCTCGGGGAGTAGGCAGGGGGTAAAAAGCGTCACCTGAGGGAGACTTTTGTCAAATGGATAATTCAAAAAAGTTATTCCTTTTGAGCTTGGAGTCATTAACTCCTGTAGAAACCAACTGTGAGAGTTATGTTTGAGCTTGTCTTGAAAATCACTTTAAAAAAGGAACGGACAAGGAGGCTGCTGACTTGGCTGCCCGTTCATTGGCACATCTTAAGCGAGAAGCTGCATGTGCTTGTTTTAAAACCTGTTTGGAATACTACTCGTGTTCTCTAGCAAGCTTACAGAAGGGTCCATCTCTGTCATCATCTGCTATGGTGTGGGACAGGCTCAGAAGCTGTTACAACCTCTAAAGTCATTGCTTTGATTTATGTTTTGATCCAGGAAAAGTAATATTCAGAGACTTGTTCTTATCTACTCAGTCACTTAAGCAGTACAACTCAGAGGAAACTCTTGTCGGGCAAACTCACTATTGAGTACCTTGTTTAAAATATGGCAGCTCAATAGAGTGCCATCAGTGCTTTGGGTTCTTGTTTGTGTGGATGAACACGAGGAAAGGAGAGGGAATTTCAACTGTCCTAGCACGGGGGGTAAGCACTGCTTTTCTAGGGCTGCCATAACAAAGAACCACAAACTGGGTGGCTTGCACAACAGAAATGTACTGTCTCACGTTTCTGGAGCTGTGAAGTCCAAAATCAAGGTGTAGGCAGGCTGGGGTTTCTTCTGAGGGTTGGGAGGGAAGAATCTGTTTAGGCCTCTCTCTTTGGTCTGTGGATGACCGTCTTCTCCTCGTGTCTCTCACATCATCTTACCTTGCGTGTGTCCACATGTCCATATTTCCTCCTTTATAGGGTCACCAGGCAGATTGTATTAGCGCCCACCCTAACGATCTCATTTTAACTTGACTCCCTCTATGAAGACCCTATCTCCAAATAAGATCACATTCTAAAGTACTGGGCATTAAGACTTCAACATATAGATTTTCAGAGGACAAAATCATCCCATAATGATAGTAGGGTGTGGCATTTAGTGAAAATCCATCTAAGAACCACCCACTGTGGTAAAGGCACTGATCCATGGTGACCTTGCTGATACGCTCGGTAAAGTAACAAATGCTTCCAGTGTCTCAAAAACAAACCTTCTAAAAGCAGTCAGAGTAAGTTCACTGTGATCTGTTAACTAATGCACAAAAGTGCCCAGAACCTTTTAGAAAGATCTTCACCAAAAAGGGTAAACATTTAAAAGGCTTTCGTGGAGGACCATGGTTTTCTTTATCAGGGACATCAACTCATATATTAAATTCCTCATTCATTGATTTTGATCCTGAACAACTGAGGTTCCTGTATTTAAAATTGTGCTGAAGCCTATTTCATTCATATCCAGAGGATGCCTCGGACAATGCACGCTTATCTTCGGGATTGAGTAATTGAGGACAATTTTGATATGACGCCACATATCAATGACGTGGGGTTAAGACACCACACTTTGGTGACCGGTAGTTTTGCCTCTTATAATCTCGATTGCTTTGAGCATGCTACTTAGCATCTCTGTGCTTCTCTTTCCTTGTCTGTAAAATAGCATAGTAAGACCTGCGTCACAGAGTTGGAGAGTTAGATGTGACAATGCCGACCAGTAGGCTCTTAGTTTGGGACCAGGCACACAGCAGATGCTTAATAAATGGTAGTTTCTCCTACTTTATTATTGTATTTTATATCCTCATATAACAAGATGGTGAGTTAGGGGTCAGGTCTGCAGGTGGGATGGCCACTTGTCGTGAGGGAAAGTTTTCTGAGTCAGGGGAGGCTTTATAAGCAACGGATGCTGAGAAGAGCAAAATGGGCAAAGGCTGTGACGTGTCCTAACTCCCAACATCCCATGCATCTCCATAACCTGCAGAAGTCACAGTGCAGTTGACATAATTGGATTTCCTGTGGAAGCTGGCATGAAGTGGAACTTGGCACCAATCTGGAGTAAGGTACAGATTGGGGACAAAAAGTCAGAAGGGACTGGAGACAGAGGAATCTTTGAGCAAATAAGATCCAACATTCACGGAGTATCGAACCCTTTAATCACCTACAAATAAGTGGATGAAAGAGTGGGTGAAGATAATGCTCTTTAAGATATGATTTATCTATTGCTGTAAAAAGAGAAAACGCTCCTCAGTCAATCTTGTTGGTTTTGACATTCTTCAATATCATTAATCCCTTGCTTAATTACCAAATCTCCTTCCCAGTACCTGTTCTATTGGCCTTGCTTTGGTTCTCTCGGTTATTTGGTCACTAGTTTTTTTGTCTGTGTAATTAATCTCTTTCTGTAACTTTCTCCCATACGTTGTATGCACCATGTATCTCTATACTTCTGGCTGCTTCCAATCACTTATAGTCCAGTTGGGGCGACAGTGCTTCAGGGAGACGTTTACTCCATTCAGCAGACAATCCAAGACTATCCAGAACCTTCCTCCAAATTATTTTTCCAGCCTCATTTAGCATCATTCCTTACAACAAACCCTCTAATCAGGGCAAATAAGTGACTAGTCCCTGAGTTCCTATTTTTCATATTATTTTGTCTCCCCGAAATAACACTGTTTATCTCCATTTCTTCTTCACCCTCTCCTCCCTATCTCCCCCCCCCCCAATGCACACCCAAAGCTACAGTTTCCAAGTTCCAGCTCTGAAAACACCACCCCTGATCTCCCAGGAAGAAACAAGTCTACTGGTTCTCGCACAAGATTTGTTTCAGGTGGCACCACACATCTCACCTGACAGTGTTTTCAGGTGCATTCCTAACTGTCTGCATGGTGAGACTGGAGATTTCCTCTCCCTAGAGCCTAACTCATTGCCTGGCATAGAGGGCGAGCTCAATTCAGGTTGTAACGCAGGGGTAAGTCAGTGAGTGGAAGTGAAGGGTAATAGGGAAAATCCAAAACATCAAATAGTCCAAAAATAATCTATATGTGACTTTGGAATGTATTTTATACACACATTCAGAGAACATCAAACACAAAACTTCAAACAAAGTAATGAAGCCAGCCTGTGCAGATCCCAGTTGGGTGGGGTGGCCTAGGAAGAGGGTGGGAATCCTAACAGGAAGGGAGGAACCTCTCACCAGCCAACTACCCTTCCCCAGCCTTGGTGGCTTAACTAGAAATCAGAGAGAATCCAAATGGCTTAGAGCTCAAAGGTACAGGGCTGGGTAATCAATAAATGACTGTAATGCCTTTGGAAATGTAAGTGCTATGTGAATGTTAAATTATAATAATGCAAAAATAATCATCTTCCATTATCTTCCTTAAAAATGTAAATGACATACTCTTTAACCAAAAGTGGGTTCAAGAAACAGCAATAAGTTTAACACTGAGGTGCACCCAATGATCACACAAACACACTCAGCATTGGAAATGCAATTATCGTGCTGACCGTCAACCCTGAAAACAAATTATAGTAGCTAATGACAGGGAACGGTAATCAGAATGTTTTTAGAAAATTACTTGGAAACAACATTGTCAACAAAGACCACTCAAATATAGCTGTAAACAGCTGACATAACAAAATAACACAGTGACCTATGCCCCTAGTGACATGAAGATGTGAAACACATTCGTGGTCCCACATGACTGTCTTCTAAGTGACTGTGTACACTGTTTTTAACCTCAGTCTTTCTGGGTTATTCTAAGTGTGGTGGAGATTCAAGTGCCCTTGAATGTTCTGCTGTTTAGCAAGTCTTATCCTGGTCCACTCCCGTCTTCTGGATAAGTCTCCCTTTTCCCCTCTTCTTTGCATTTTTCGTTATCTTTGGCATTCGTTTTTGAAAACCATGCGCCTCACTTGGAGCAAATCACTAACACAAACAACCTGAAAACTTTTCAAACAGGCCTGACTGTTGTGATATGCTGGCATCTGCCAGGGCTTCCAGCGTTTGTGGAGATCCTGGTGGAAGAGTTTCTTGTTAGCTGTAATAGAAACTGGCATGTACGTATCTCCATTTTAATTCACCAGAGACTGGTGTGGCTCGAGCTTGTGATAAGCGTGTGGGGAGGACCAACGTGAGCGGAGGAGGGTCTGGAAAAGGAGACCAAAGGACACGTTGCAAGCTCTGAGACTGAAAAATTCTTCTCGAAGCACATCATTAGCAAAAGAGCAAAATGAGAAAAATGTGATGGAAGAGTTACTTCTGTAAATTGCCACCTTTTCTAGGAAAGCTCAAGTATCATTCCTTTTATTGCCTGTAATGGAGTGAGCAATTCCTTGTAGTCGTATGGGGTTTTTGCTTTTTGTTTTTCAGGCAAAACAGGTACCAAAAATATATTTTGGAAGAAAAAAAAAAAAAAACCAAAACAACAACAACGTTAAAAACATTTTAAGTGGAATTCTTTCTAAAATGTGTATTGCACATGCTTCTCTGACCAGACAGCATCCCACATAGGGTGTCTTGCTATTGAGGACTCCAATATCTTTATTAGAGCCAATGCCTTAGAAAATGCTGGAATATAATTATGTCTGGCACCCAATACTAATCATTTTCAAAATGATTTGGACCGTTTTGAGGTGGTTTTCTCTACCTCTTGACTTTACTGTCAGGCTGGTAAATATTACTTTTTGCAGCCGTTCCACTTTTCAATTTCCTGCTTCTCACATGCCTAGAAATTCTAGCTTGTTAGAACCGTGGCCGCTTAGTAAGAGGCTGTGAGTGAAACGTGGGGGCGCTGACATTCACTTTGCTTTCTAGAATCCTGTTACTTTTCACTTTTACCCATTTATTGACCACATTCTAGAGTTGAGCTGACCAGTAAATAGGGTATTACTGAAATTAATGAAAGGTGAATTTATAGTATAGAATTTAGGCATCTCATAGAGATTTATATAAGATGCTTACACTACACATTATTTCATTTATCTCTATTCTTTGGTTTAAAATTTCATATTTCCAGGATGATCCAATATGTTATAATTGTATTTATTTTTAATTAAATTATTTAATTTGTAAGTTTACCCCTAATAGAATGAATATAATTTTATTATAGAGAATTTGTTACACAGAAAAAATAAGCAACCCACCTCCCAAATTTATATTCCTATTACCCTAATACTACCATGCTTTGGATAATAGGTTACTTCTTTCCATATGTTTCTACATATGCATTTGCAAACATAGTTTGCTGCCATCTTCTATAGAAGTTTACATCCTGTTTTTAAAGTGCACTATTTCATAATTATTTTCCTTATTGCTATAGTCTCTATGGCCATCTTTTCAATGACTACAGAATATTCCACTGAGTAGCTAGCTATATAATCATTTACTTAAGTATTTTCTCATTTTTGAACCTTTAGCTTATTTTCAAACTTATAGTATTATGATAACCCTACAATGAACATCTTTCTGAACATAGCTTTTGTTTGCTTGATTGTCTTTGGATTATCTCCTTCGGAGTCCAAGAAGTGCAATTACATAGAAAAAGACTATGACAATTTAGAACCAAGTCTTAAAAAAAAAAAAAAAACCTGTTTTGAATGGGTATTGGTAGTTCTTGGTCCTTAAGTGTATTTCTTGTTTATTGAGAAAGAAACAAAGTTGTCATTTAAAAATCAAAAGAAATACTGCCCAGAGTCTACAAGCAGGGAAATGTGGACCCCTGGGCTGGGCATGGAAGACTATTTTGTTTAGAAAAATATCTGACTTCTCTGAGCCCTCTGGAAGGAAGAAATTGCAACAAAGAAAACTAAATTATTTCTCACAACAAATTAGCAGAAAATTTTTGGCTCCTCCAGTGGGTGAAGGAGACAAGGGTTAAGGAGCCTTAGAGTGGGGAAAAGAGAGGTGGGTGGGAAGAAGATTCTCTGAGTTCTAAGAAAGAGGGGGCCAGGGAGAAATTCCCTGAGGGTTTACGATAGGCTTGGCACTTTGGGATAGAGATGTCTTTATTCAGTTTCAAGTTGTGGCCTATTCTGTACTGTGATATAACCCCTTAATTCCCACGGCGTTAGGGAAAGGTGACAACTCCCAAGAGCTTTGTAGTGGAACTTGGGGAATAAAGGCTAGTGAATGGTCCTCGGATATGGGGAGCAGAGAATAGACGGAGCAGCTTCGGAGTGCAGGAGGCAGAGTTTACTGGACCTGCAAGTCAGGGTGAGAGACCATGAAGAAAACCATGAGATTCCTGAGAATCCTCGGAGACAATGGGTAGAATGCTAAAGCTACCACATTATGTGGTCAGGGGGCTCAAGTTTGTGTGGATATTGAATAGATAAGAACTCAGAGGGCCAGTGCACGTGGGCCCCTAGACAGCAGACTCGGGAGTTACGATTATATTATTAGGTTAAGGCCTAGATATTCTGAATCCACGAATTAGACTATTAGATTGAGAGTAAATTTTTAACGATTCCATAAGCCCCAGAATTGATATTTCAAAAGCAAAGTCAGTATGGTGTTTTTTCTGGTCCAGGCTTGAATTAGAATTTTATATGGGTGATGTATTTACTTTTTTTTCTTTTAATTTATATTTTTGTTTTTATAGAAGGCATGCAGACCTTCCTTTGGTGACTCATCTTCCTGTAACTTTTGGACTGAGTTAGCTGTCATGCCCACGGAGAGGTTGTTCCTGCACTCCGGGAAGCTTGATGAGCAGATACCTAAAGAAGGGGACTGTACTCTCAAAGAGTCGACAGACAAAGTTGAGGACTTGGTGTGTGAAATGATAGTTGTGTGGCCTCGGCCATTTGTCTTTGCAAGCCAATAGAGGACTTTCCCTCAGGGGACATCAGAAACAGTCCTCCCTTTCCCTCCCCCCCCAAGACAGCAACTGAGAGCAAGTCCTAAAGCAGTTGGCATGAATCCCAGAGATGAGAGGTACTGGGCTAGGAAACGTGTCTCATGGCTCTGCTGCTGAACTTCTCAAGTAGTGTACTGTTGTACATGGGTAACAAGGGCTTTGCAGTGTGCTGAATAAGATCACGTGGAAAGTGTACGGGAATCATTGTTGACATACAGCAGATATATGGGGAAAAACATATCATGGTCCCAATGACAGGGATTGCCTAAGAGTCACTGATAAGGAGATCAAGGCCATCCACGTAGTTTAGACCAACTTAGGCACGTGAGAGGGGGTGGATACCTAAACAAAATTGATGCTCTGGGGGAAAAAATTGGGGGGGGGAGCTGGGATTCCATACTATTTATGTAATGATATGTATATAATAATAGCTACCACTTACAGAGTGTCTAGCATGTGGTAGACACTGTGCTAGTTACTTACTTATTATTTAAAAATATATAATAATATATATATGATAGTTCTAAAACAACTCAAGTTCCTACAGTTAGTAAATTACAAATTTGAACTCAATTCTACCTGAACCCAAAGCTCATGCTTTTCTTTTTTTTTTTTTTTTTTAATTTTATTTTGTCGATATACATTGTGGCTGATTATTGCTCCCCATCACCAAAACCATGCGTTTCTATTAGTTTTCAACCTTTTGGGGTCATTGGCCCCTTTGAGAGTTTAATAAAAGTTATGATAAAAATGCATGTTACGATAAAAATGCAAATGTGCACATAGATGGGAAAATTTATAGACAATTTCAGGGGTGTTCACAGACCTCCCTGCAGCCTCAGCTTTTTAATCCTGTACACTCTTACAATGATGCAAAGGATGGTTGATGGCATGAGCTGTGTGTTCTTACACATCTTGCTTCTAAATCCATGTGGAGAAGTGTTTTCTTTAATTCGATCATTAAGTTTCTAGATCTACCAAACATACTTCGTGAAATAAACTGCTTTTCTGTTGATAAAAAAGAATTCTCTTTTTATTCCTTGCATTCAACAGAAGACTTTTTAGGCAGGCTTATGCTGTCTACAGAGGAACTCTCTGCATGGTTTTCCTTACAGGGAACATCACATGTTTAGATTGTATGGGGTTTACCAGAATCTTAATCTTGTCCAGACATACCTACCTCCTGATTTAAGATCTTCCTTCCTGCCTCCCATCAGCTTTGCCTTAATTCTGTTATTTTACAAGCTCCTCTGCACCCATTCTCTGCCTCTTTTTTGGTCCTCAATCCAAAATGTGTTTAAAATCTAGATAAGTGAGTCTCCATTATGAAACATGTGACTTAAAATGTAATTCTCTCATATGAATCAAAATAACATTAAAAATTGTATTATAATTAAAATGCAGCACAGAACTTAGAAGTAATATACAATTTTCTTCTGGATGCCAGTGACTCCAAAGGATATTTTTAAAATTTCTATTTGGAATCTTACAATACAGGAATTTATGCAAATTATTTACAATAGTATGCATGTTCTTGTGAAACAAACGAACAAACTTGGCCATTATAGAATGTTTGGAAAAGTACAGAAATAAAAAAGAAGAAAACAAAATAAACCTTAATCTCATCACCCTGAGATAATCCTTGTTAACTTTTTGTGAATAGAATATCCATCTGATTTTGTGTGTGTGGGGGGGTGAGTAGGTGTTTGTGGGTGCACACACACACAATTAAGATGGCTTTAACATGGTAGGCATTTGCATACATTTTCAAAACCCTGTGTTTTCATATTTATTGACTTTTTCTTTAAGATGCAGCTAAAACTATAATAATACCAAAAATATTAAATAATATGAATACTAATAACTATGGTATTTGATTAGATAGTTTAAAATGCAGTTAGCATTAGGTCTGAATATTAAAGCTTTTTATTTAATAAAAATAATGTAAAAGTGATAACTCCTTGATACTGTTTTGACATTGTTTTTCTCCATTTAAAGCATATGACCACACACCCTGGGAGCCTGGAAGAAAAAATCAAATACATTTTATGAGAGTCAGGTCACAAGGAAAACAAACAAAGAATTCAAGAATAATCTGTCAAGTTTCACACTGTCATGCTTACAACTTCACAGCAAACCTTTGGGATTAAATTGTGACATTTCCAGACGGGGAATCCAGAGCTCTAAACCCTCCTCCTGTTTTATTTCACTAATGTTTGAAGAATGTTGGTGGTCTTGTAAGAGAACCTGAAGAGGGAGAGAAAGGAGTCAACATCAGGAAATAGTCTAGGGAAAGAAACACATGATTTCCTTTCTTCTACTAGAAAATACAGCTGCTCAGCCAAGATTAGGCTTTTCTTTTGCAAGACCATTTGTTTCTCAGAGTGCAAAAAGAGAATGCTAAAACTCTTTATTTTTGTTTCTTCATTTTTAAATTTACATATCCTGTATATCTGCTATAATATATAATATATTAATATAGTAGGATATATATTTTATAAATAAATAGGCATATATACATTGGGGGTTTACTAAACATTTGTGTATATTTGGGGGTTCTTTAAATCCTTTTAAATCAGTGTGTCTGAATACTTGCCGTAGCACCCACAATTGCAGTCGTTAACTCAAAACCTTTTTCAGGAGTGGAGTCCACAATCAAAACATTTGGAGTTAGCTGCTTATCTTCCCTCAAAATCAGTTCTTTACTGGAGTCTTGCAAGAGATTTTATTAAGTGGTGGAGAATCATATCCTCACTGAAAAGTGCACTTTTTAAAACTGCTCTTAATATGTGTCTTTTTGACATCTGAACTGAAGGACGTCTGGTTAAGGAAGAGAACATCTATCCTTGACCCCTTCCCCATGCTGACTGAGAATGGATCTCTCCACTCATTCAGCGTTTATTGAGCACCGCTTTCCAGGAGCTCTGTTCTGAGTACTGTGTGGGAAACAAGATGATCAAGACATAGTCCAGATGATGAACAGTCATTCAAGGAAAAGTGACACTCTGTACTGGGATTATGGGTTAGGTGCTTTGGGAATGCAGAGGAGGGAGCTCCTAATTCAGACTGGGGGTGTCAAGAGATGGTTTCCAACTGGAGGAAGTTTCCATAGGCAAGAGAGTGCCAAGCAGTCCTGGGTAAGGAAGCAGTTAGAGCTGTGGAGCTATGGAAAGTATTGGGTCTGTTGGAAAGAGCAAGAGTTCAAAGAGGCGGGATCCCAGGGCACTCACAGTGATAGGAAGAGCTGTAGATGGAAAGGAGATCCTAAAGGTTCTTGGATATTGTGCTGAAGAGTCTGAGCAGCAGCTCTGCAAGACAGTTATTACCATCTTCATTTTTGTACATGAAGAAATGGAGGCTTGTGGAAGCTCACAGTTGTAATGCAGGTACACAGCCGAGATGGCCTCAAATGTAGCATTCTTTTCCCTTTTCTCTTATAGCAGGAGTATAAAAACAACAATGCAGTATAAAATGCTTTTCTGCATTATTGGTTAATTGTCATGTGGTTTTGGAAGAGGTAAGTTGAAACAGCTCATTAGACAGCAGCTGTATCCTCTAAAATCCTTTTACATCAGTGTGTCTGAAGACTTGCAGTAGCACCCACAACTGCAGTTGTTAGAGCATTGGTGACAGGCACTGAAATCCGTGTGCCTTCACATGCCTGGCGTCTGAAGCTAGGCCTGGACCACAGCAGGTGCTTCATAAATGCAAAGAAAATAAAACCAGTTCTATTTTCATTTTATGGTAAAGAAGTCTATTAGATTTGAATTCAATCAAAGAAGTTGATTGGAAGTTGATTAGAAGAAGCCTGCCCACAAATGCATTTGAAATGAGTTTATGTCCCTTAATTACGGATTTGGAATTTTATTTATGAAAACTAGGTCTTTGAATTTCCACTTGACAGCTACCTAATATTTGTAGTATTGAGAGAGTGTGGTGGTGAAAAGTACACAGGGTTAGGAGTTAGATGCCAGTTCAAGTCTTACTTCTACACTTTTTTAAACCTTGGATAAAACTCTATTTAACCTTGTATAACTTCCATAAGTTTCAGTTTTCTTATCTGTAACATAGGAATATTAACACTACTTTGCAGAGTTGTTGTAAATATTAGAGATAAACCACATATAAAGTCCCTGTCACATAGCAGGTACACAATTAACTGGGGCTACTATTGTTATTTTCTATTTTAATTTTCTGAAACTCTGTTACACTTCCTGACAGATAGTCATTTTGCTGTGAAAGCTGTGAATATGATCTATAGCTGTATAATTTTTTCAAACTTTGAACATTAAAGTTAAATATGGAATAATCTTGTAGGTATGGATAACTTCAGTTCAGGTGTTTCTAATCTGGCAAAATATCACCATATATTTAACAACTGATGTCAGAATAGGGTTAAGCCAACTTACAGAATGGTAGTGCAACTGGGTTTAAACAAATCTGTCTGTTTATATTTAATTCCCTCCATTTTCTGATAGAATGAACAGTTTTATTAGAAAATAATCAGTGTGTGGATCTCTTTTTTCTACACATTCTCTGCACCTTCGCTATACAGACCGTCGTAATCACAGTGATTCTTGTTGAGTTAGGGTCTTGCCAGATAACAATGAATTTTAAGCACAGTAGTGACTGTATTCTTCATTTTGTGGGGAAATTGATTTGATGGGAACAATAGATTTTGAGTTCCAACACGGGGAGTGTGGAGAATTGACAGAAAAAAATAGATAACTCAGCAAAGTAAACAATATCTTTAGAGAACTTATCATTCCCTCTGCAGAAAGGGCTAGCAGCGTCATTGTTTTGCTATGTATCTTATTTGGTTAGAGACATAGATCTCATTTATAAAATCAGTCGAGGACTCCGCTGTGCATCTTTGTAAAACGCATGCTTGCAAGCTTTACCAAGTTTCCACGCACTGGGAGCATCCTATTCATTCCACATTCCCTCAGGAAGTTTTCACAGAGGCTTGAGACGTGTGAGTTAATAGGGTTCATGATCCCTATTCTGTTTTTTCCTCTAACCAGGTCTCCTAAGAGTATTAATTTACACTTTCTATTTCAATAGAGACTTTAACACAAAAAATGTCAAATTATTGTCCACATAATTTTTGTCACTTATTAGAGAAGTCTCAGTTGTCAAGTCCTCCTCCACCTGAGAAGCTCGCCGGAGATGAGTTCCAACTTCGTGGTGATCTTTGCTGAAACTCAGCACTCTGGAAATTCTGCCTGCAAATCTCAACCTGTAGGTGAACATGACCTTTTAACCTTCATCTCCCCCTTCAATAAAGACAAGTTTCATCCTGTTTGGTAGTAGACATTAGTTAAATTCTACCAGTCTATTTTTTTTTTTTTTTTTGGCCTGTATATCAGCCATACAATGTCCCCAAATACTTTGCTGTTATAGTAAAAAAGGAATTTTTTAAAATAGAAATATTCCATAATGTTACGGGCTCTTATTTGGGGGCAAGAGTCCAAAGATCTTTACAGAGGGCTTCTTTCAGTTTGGGGGACCTTCACCCACTCTGGGTGTCCCCTTCCCTGCTGTCCTGCCCCAGTGGAACTGGCGATTCTAGGTCAAGTGTGGGCTCTGCAGAACACTGCATTAGAATCCTGATTAGCAGCCTGGAGAATGAATCCACTGATTTATAAGAGTTTTTCCCTGACCTCACAGGGCGATGGAGTCTAAAGGACAAACGTGGCTCCTGTAGCTTCAGAGTCAAGTGCAGCGAGGGCTGCACTTGTCCAGGTGCCCTCTTATTCTTTTTCCTCATAGTCTCCTTGAATGCCGGTTGTGGGCCTCCAGCCGTTTGGTCAAATCCTTAGCAGGGATAATTTCCTGTGTCTTCTTCGTGGTGCCCTCAGCATGGCTCAGGTTTGCAGTTGGAAGGGCAGATGTTTAGGCAGAGCCCCCAAGCAGCTTGTTGATCCCAGGTCCCCCCCCGCCTCTCCTTGGGTTTTGGTTGACTGGGTCAACTCAATTTTTCTCTGCATTCAGGCCTCCGTATACAGCACAATTTGGAAAGTGCTGAATCTTCAGGGCACTTTCATTGTAGGTGGGTTTCTACTGAGGGAGAAGGCGGGAAAAGAGCTCAGATGCTCTAAAAATGCAAGTTCCTCAAACTCAAAGGGTTTTGCCCCACCATGATTTTCTTCTGAGCATTTCCTTGCATGCATCCCAGAGGAGAGAGTAGTTCTGATGTGAATGGCAAAACCTCTCCCTTCCAAGACCTCATTCGATTCGATCATTTCACTGTTCTGCTCCACACCTTTCCCTGGTTTCACATCTCAGTAAAAAATAGGAATTAAAATGGCCATGCCACTCTGCATTCCAGTCCCAATGGCCTTTTCCCCATCCCTCCAGCAGGACCAGCATGCTCCTGCCTCAGGCCTCTGCATGTGCTCTGGAAGGAAAGTCTTCTGCATTTATCTGCACGGCTCACCCCATGGACTCCTTTATGTGTTCACTCAAATGCCACCTTCTCAAGTGACAGCTTCCCTAACCACCCCGTCTAAAATTGCACATGTAACTCCCTACACTCTTCCCATCCTCCCCTGTGACATATTTATTCTTAGCACTCATTACTGTCTAATGTAATATTGTTAAAGCAAAAAAAGCAGGAGGCCATTACCTTGAGGCTGTCTCCATACTCTGAGTGCCTGTGTAATGAACCACAACTTAACTTAGTATGTAAACAAACCAAAACATAATTTAGTTGTTGCTGTGGATTGAATGTCCCCCCCAAACTCATAGAAACTTAATCCATACTGTGACAGTGTTAAGAGCATGAGAAATTCTGTGAAGGTAATTAAAAGGTGGGGCCTTTAAGAGGTGATTAAATTGTGAGGACTGTGCCCTAGTGAATGGATTAATCCATTGATGGTTTAATGGTGGTCATGGGCATGGTTATAGAAGAAGTTAGAAGCTTAGCTCTCTCTTGCTCCTGCCCTTCTCTCCATGTGATACCCTGCATTGCTGTACAGTTTCCATCAGGAGAAGGCCCTCACTGGATGTGTTCCCTGGACTTTGGATTTCCCAGACTCCAAAACTGTAAGCAATTAATATTGTTGCTTTACAAATTACCCAGTTTCAGGTATTCTGTTATAAGCCACAGAAACAGACTAATACAGTTGTATATGTTTTTTGTAACAAACATCTGGGTTTCAACCAATCACAGGCAGCCAACTCATCACACCATGCCCCAATACAGCGAATGCCTAGCTGTAGTCAATCATGTGATTCCTCTAGTATTCTTCCAAGTTCTGCTCATACTCTTTGGAGGAGCTCTCAATTTCTTCTGGTTCTGAGTGCTGCCCAATTCACGAATCATTTTTTGCTCAAACTCTTAAATGTATTTTGTCTAAAAGTTTTTCTTTTAACACTATGCAGTTTGACAATGTACCTTATTATCTGTTGGCTGTTAAAAATACAAGCCCCATGAGGGTAGGGATTTACATTCTTTTTATTCATTCCTGTATCTCTAGCATCTAGAACAGTGTCACATATTAGGGGCTCAATGAACATTTGTTGAATAAATGAATGCATGAATGAAAAACAAAGAGAGGGCCATTTACGGCCTTTCCTGACTGTCCTCAGCCCAGGACACCCGGTGCATCCTTTCCTGAGGGCCACACGGTTCTTGTGGCACCTCTACAGAAGAGAAGTGCTGCCCAGTCTCCGGCTGTGCTCCAGAAAACCTGACATCTTCTGGGATCCTTGTTTCATTGGCCATTGACCCGGTTGGGGGCGCAATCAGTATTCTTTGGTTCTTTGTGTCCATAAACAGAATATCTCAAGTCTCACCATCCTGTGGGTACAGATGAGATCATATTTACAATGAAATATAAATCAGAACAGCTCTCAGCACCCCCTACACCTCATATAATTGTAAGACCTCTACACATTTCCCCCAGTTTATTTCTGTTTACGTTCTTCCATGCCAGCATTACAAGGCACCTGCCAGTGCTTCTTGAGAAATGTCCCTGTGATGCCTACCTAGCACACGAACCACTGGGAGTCTCCCCTGCTCAGCACTGAGACTTCTCTGTGGGCTCTGGAGGAGTGAGGGAAGGAAGGCAGCCAGCTCTGTTTCGGCTTGGACTCATGAAGTCTTTAGTAACCACAGCTACTTTGGGGCCTGGGTCTATACCTTGTGATTACTCTGTTTATAGGCAAACCCTCAGGCTGATGGGAGAGAAGAGAACTTGCATCCCTTGTTTGTCCCCCCTTTTCCCCTTCTCCTTCCAGTTGCTCATGCAAGATAACACCCCTCGACTCCTGCAGCCAACACAGATGTTTCTGTTTACACAGACACTAAGGATTGGGTGTCTGGAGTTGTCACCCATGTGCCAGAAGTTTCTGGTCTCTGACCTTTATAGAACACCTTGCAACTAATTCATCCTCATTCTATGTAAAAGGTCCCTTAGTGTGCCAGCCCACTCTTGGTTTCTGGCTCTTAAGTTCACTCATAGTTTTTCAGGAGGAAATCGTTACTTTCCCCTAACTTACTCCGTGGGAGAGTAAGAGTTGCCCCTTGAGAACACAACGCCAGTTCTCTCAGGGTTTTCTGGGGAAATCTGCTGCAGATTTCTGCATACAAACCCACTTCTTTCTTTCATCATACATAAGCTCACTGATGTTGCACACACCAGCACAACCCTACTGGATTTAAGGCTGCTTTCCTCTTGGAAAATCAGTATTCTTCTTGCACATTGCAATTAAGAGTTTATTATACTAAAAAGGTCCTAAAATCATATTCCCACTTTACTCTTACGACCCCAACTGATGACCTTTCTATGTCCCTTCTGTGCATTTTGTACTCCTCTCTTCAGCCCCATAAAACCTTGGTCGATTTGTGACACTCTATAAGCCTTGGATATGAAAAATATGGATTTTAGCAAAATAATGCACATTCTTCAAAAGGGAATATGCTGTTTTCAGCATCTTTTAAAGGTTTGGCTGTAGTTCAAAGATACCTGTTAGATGTAAGCAATGTAGGAGGTATTGTGGGAGATACTATTGTCTGAAGTGACCAATGTTTGGGGCCCACCTGGAATCATAGAGTCTCGTTGTGATTCCTGAACAGTGACTTACACGGCGCTGCTTCTGAGGCTGTGAGGTCCAGAGGCTGCTCCTGGCCCCGCCTCTGCCCGTGTCACTGCACACTGTGCTCCCTGGCACACTGCTGTGCACGCTCGCTGCTGTGCCGTAGCTCTAGGACAAACAAATCTGATGAAGCTTGCAACATGTGCTTCTTTTTGAAAATGGTTCAAAGCTGAAAAAACATTGAGCATCAACTGTTCTCAGAAGAAGAGAAAGCAAATATGAAGGGTTTGTCCCTGCCAGGAAAAGTGGCCCTAAACTTTCACCCAGAATTATATACTATGCTTTTTGAAAGGCTGTTTTTAAACAACCCCGGCTGGTTCTCACGTAGCAACAAGAGAGTCTGCAAGCGAGACTGCAGACTGTTGAATCCCTCATCCAGAAACCTGCAGGTTGGAGGCCAGCTGCAGTTAAGTGCTTTACTAGATAGTGGCCTGGTATGCTGCTTTCAGGCTCAGTTCAAAGTCCACAATTTTTATAAATAAATGTTTCTGTGGAAAGGGTGTCTTAAGGTTACTGCTTCGAGAAACTGTTTTTACTGAAAATGTGAACTGTTTTTATTATCAAATGTTTTTTAGCCTTGTAACCTGAAACAAAGTATCACAAAGGTTTGAATGTTATAAACTGAAAAAAACCTGCATACTTCAGCATTTTAATAAACGAAAATGTCAATTTGTAGTTAAGGCTCAAATTTTCAATAGCTTAAGTGGCTGACACAGATTCTACTTGGAATCACTGCTGATTTATTTATCCTGGAATAAATGTAGTGCCATTATGTATTTGTGACAACAGAAACAAGCTTTGGCCAGGTCTGTGCATAGTTTGGGGATGAAGAAAATAAGTTTTGAAAGGCAATGGGCATTGCTGATTATAGATTTTTATTAGGAACAGATGTGGGGCTACGATTTTTAGTGGTAGACAAACTGTTATTGAAACAAGTCAGCTGACTAAGAACCAAAATATCTTCTTTTTTAGGAAAGAGAAATCTTAACAAATTGAATTCATAATCTTTTTCTTTAAGGGATCTCCCAAAGATCAAATACAAACTTTATTTATGCATATGTTGAAGAGTGCACAACCAGGAACACTATATTTGTTAACATATCTCCAGGCTGAAGCAGAGGTTTAGGAAGTAATTATCAAAACTTCTTTTACTGCTGTACTAAAGCTTCTGATATCTCCACTTGAAATTTGTTCCTAGCTGCCCCTTTCAAATATTTTTCTCCTCTTAGAGTATACTGATGCTAATGCCAAGTTGTATACACTGTATGATCGTTTTGTGTATTCCAAGGCCATTTTTCTCTTTCTTCAAGGACAATGTGAGAATTTTGAATTACTTGCTGCTCAGTTTTGAGCTGGGTCAGCCTACGAGGAGATCTTAGGCATTATGGACCCTTTCCATCTCCTTCTGCTATCTGTCTTTGCTCCCGTTCATTACTGAGACCCCTTCATTTAAGGACATTCCCCAGAGATTTCAAATGACACTTTCAATCTTATACCATCAGCCACAACTTATTCACATGGCCACACCAAGCTTCAAAGGAGGCTGAGAAATGGAGTTATTCTGAGCCGCCATGTGCTCTGCTAAAGAATCAGGATTCGACGTTCTAGGAGGGGAAATTGGAAACAACTGGCTGTCTGGACCACAGGCTTGTACCAAATTACTCTCCTGTCAGCAGGGTATGGGAGATCCATTCCCTCCATATTTTCATTAAAATTTGATCGTCAGACACTTTGACTTTTGTCAATCTGATGGACACTCATTTATTTTTTTCAATTTTGTGTACATATTCTACTCTTACTTCCTCCCCCTCACAGATAACCATTCCAATGTATTTTTCTATATCTTTGTTTACATTGTACATAATGGATATTATTTGGTATGCATTTATATTTAATTCTTTAATTCATAAAATTATTGCATTGTGCATTGTTTTTCACTAAAGCACTATGTTTTTAGGGTTCACTCGTATTGCTCCTTGTGCATCTACTGCTTTGATTACTACATAACATTCTGTGATATTCACCCACACATCTTTCTCTCCCAGTGATGGATGCTCAGGTTGCCTTCGACGCCCTAGCATCACTTATGCCTTAAAACAAGCCTGTGTGACAAGTATTATCATTCCAGTTTTACAGATGAGAAAACTGAGGTTCAGAGATGTTAAAGAATTTGCCCAAATTTCCATAGTTAGGAAGAGGGAAAGTGCCAAGGAAAATCCCTTTTTGCTATTGATTCGTGTGTCCCCCCAAAATTCATGTGTTGGAAAACTGTTAAGAGGGTAGGAAATCCGAATATGGCATTTGAAAGGTGGGGCCTTTAAGAGGTGATTGAATTGTGAGAACTGTGCCCTTGTGAATGGATTAATCCACTCATGGAGAAATGAGTTATCATGGGTGTGAACTGGTAGGTTTGTAAGGAGTACATGAGAGATCTCTTACTGTCCTCGCCATGTGACACCCTTGTCACCATGGGACCCTGTGGAGAGTTTCCACCCAGAAGGCCCTCACCAGATGCACTCCCTGCTCCCCGACCGTGGACTTCCCAGCCCCCAAAGCTGTAAGAAATAAATTTTATTTCTTTATAAATTACCCAGTTTCAGGTCTTCTGTTATACGCAGCAGGAAATGGACTAATATACCTTGTAAATTGAAAAGGTAATTGTATATCTGGTGTGATATCAGAGGTTGCAGGAAAGCTCTTCTGCTCCATTCAGCTCCAATGATGCTTTAAAGTTAAAATCAGAGATTCTCTTCTTTGACTTAATGATTCCTCTTGGATCAGAATCCAAATAGATTGTAAACCTCTGTGAGTATTTATGCCTTGTGGTTAAATGAGTTTTCCACCCTTTTCTGGAGATAAAGGATCAGTGAGCTGTATGGAGCATTTAGAAGGCAGTATATCCGTCGGGACTATATTATTCAGCTATGAGTGTGTAAACAGATGGCAGTTAGTTACCAAGTGGCTCTCAGAGTGTGGTCTCCAGCCAGTGGCATCAGTATCGTCTGGAAACTTTTTAGAAACACAAGGCTTCAGGTCCCAACCTCAGACCTTTGAATCAGACACTCTAGGGGAGGGGCCCAGAAATCTGTGTTTCTCTGAGTCCTCCAGGTGGCTCACATGCCCCCTCAAGTTTGAGAACCACAGGGTTGTCCTCTACATCAGGAGATGCAGGATTAGACAGGCGGGGCTGAGGACTCAGGCTCCTTCTGTTTCCGCGCTCTGACATTGTGAGCATCTGGCTTTCGCCTTCGTGAGAATAAGATGTATTCTTTTATTATTATTACTTATTTAGTATTTTTTATCATTAAGCACCTTATTTTTTAATTTTTAAAATGTATTTAATGTTTAGATCAAACATTATTTTCTCAATGTACAAATGCAGGAAAACATCACAAATTGAATTTAAAGCCAATTGATAAAGAACAAATTTAACACGCGGATGTTAACGTCCTTAATGTATAAAAAACTCTTAAAAATGAATTAGAAAAGTCTTCACAGATATTTGGTGAAGGATATGAGTAGACAGGTCACACACCCAAAAGAAATACACGTAGCTAATAATACATTCTAAGATGTTGATAGAAATGGAAATTAAAACAGAAAAATGACATTTTTCATTTCTCAAACTGGAAAAACATACTGTGTAATACTGGTGCTATGAGAGAAACAAAGTTTTCTAGTATAAGTATAAACTGGTAAAACTTTTTTTTTTTGAGGTATTTTATTTATTTATTTATGTAACCTTAATTTATCAATATACAATGTGGTTGATTTTCGTGTCCCTTTACTGATTCCTTTTTTCCCCTCCCTCTAACCCCTCCCACCCATCAACATTGTATCTGTTCGCTTGTCTTAACAAGTTCAAGGAATTGTTGTGATTGTTGTATCTTCTTCTCTGCCCCTCTGTTTGTTTGTATATTTATTTATTTATTTATTTTTAGCTCCCACAAATAAGTGAGAACATGTAGTATTTCTCTTTCTGTGCTTATTTCACTTAATATAATTTTCTCCAAGTCCCTCCATGTCGCTGCAAATGTCAGTATTTCATTATTTTTTATAGCTGAGTAGTATTCCATTGTGTAGATATACCACACATTTTCCATATCCACTCATTTGATGATGGACGTTTGGGCTGGGTCCCAGTCTTAGCTATTGTAAATAGTGCTGCAATAAACATTGGAGAACAGGTATCCCTTCAACATGATGACTTTCATTCCTCTGGGTGTATTCCCAGCAGTGGGATAGCTGGATCATATGGTAGATCTATCTGTAATTGTTTGAGGAACCTCTGAACCATTTTCTATAAGGTAAAACTTTTTTGAAGAACAGATTGGATCCACAAATAGAAGTCTTTAAAAGGTTCATACACTTTCAAATACTTATCTTACTTCTTGAAACCATAAACAAATAATCAAAGAAAATACATATTTTTTAATTGTGGAAGACAAGATATATAAAAGTAAAAAAATGGGAATAAACTGAATGTCCAACAATATAAGAATGGCTAAATAAATTATGGACTTCTATAAAATGTAATATAATGTAGTTATTAATGTCATAATTTTGAAGACTATTTAAGACAGATTTTCGAGATGTAAAATTAAGTGAAAAACCAGGATGAAAATCTGTGCTAAAAATAACTAGTTATGTTTAAATTCCAGATATACCCACAAAAAGTGACTGAAAAATATTTTTTATAATTTTTTTTCTGCTAAAAGGGAAATTTATTTAATGTAAATGCATACATTAATAAAAAAGAAAGCTCTCAGATCAACAATCACTTTTGCACCTTAGGAAACTAGAAAATGAAGAGCAAACTAAACCCAGACCTAGCAAGGAAGTAAATAATAAAAATTAGAGCATAGATAAAAGAAATACAAAATAGAAAAAAAAATAGAGAAAATCAATGAAACCAAAAGTTGGTACTTTGACAAGATCCACTAAATTGACAAACCTTTACCTAGGTGGACTAATAAAAAAGAGAGAAGACTCAAATAACTAAAATCAGAGATAAAAGAAGGATCATTGTAACCAAATTCACAGAAATCAAAAGGGTTATAAGAAAATATATGAATAATTGTTGGTCAACAAATTAGATCATCTAGACAAAATGTATAAATTCCTAGAAACACCCCACTTACCAAGACTGAGTTATGACAAAAACAGAAAGTTTGAACAGAACCACAGTGCGTAAGATCAGTGATTATTGTTTTTAGTTTCCTGATGCAGGACGCCCTTGAAGGTTTCCTACAGGGCTGGTTGTGTGGTACTGAACTTTCACAGTTTTTGTTTGTCTGGAAATTACACTATTTTTCCTTTTTTTTTTTTTCTTTTAGTATTTTGAATATATCATCCCACTTTCTTCTGACCTGCAGAGTTTCTGTTGAGAAACCTGCTGTTAGTCTGATAGGGGCTCCCTTATAGGTGACTTGATGCTTTTCTCGTGCTTCTTTTAAAATTCTCTTTGTCTTTGAGCTTTGCCAGTTTAACTATAATGTGTCTTGAAGAGGATCTTTTTGGGTTGAATCTGTTTGGGGATCTTTGGACTTCCTGGATCTGAATGTCCATGTCTCTCCCTATATCTGGGAAGTTTTGGGTTATTATTTCGTTGAACAGGTTTTCCATGCCTTTTCCTTTGTCCTCTCCTTCTAGAACACCCACGATTCGAATGTTTGTGTGCGTAAGGTTGTCTGCTAGCTCTCTTAGATTTTCTTCATTTTTTGAAGTTATTTTTTCCTTTCTTTGGTGGGGGGGGGTCCACCTGGGTAATTTTGAGACTATCTTCAAGATCAGAAATTCTTTCTTCTGCTTGTTCAAGCCTTCTGCCTAAGCTCTCCATTTTGTTTTTTATTTTGTTGAGGGAATCTTTCAGTTCCATGAGTTCTGCTACATTCTTTTTTAAGGTATTAATCTCTGTAAATTTCCTCCTTCATATCCTGAATTTTTTTCCTCATTTCATTATGTTGTCTAACTCAGTCTTTTCATGTCTCAGTGAGTTTCCTTAAGATTGATGCTTGGAATTTCTTTTCAGTCATTTCAGGGGTTTCCTGCTCTATAGGGTCTGGTGTTTGAGAATTATGGTGTTCTTTTGGTGGTTCATATTTTCTTGGATTTTCATATTTCTAGTATCTCTACATTGATGTGTGTTCATCTGCTAGAGCAGTTGCTTCTTCTATTACTCTGGAGAGGGATTTCAGGAGAGAGACATCCTCTTCTTTTTTCTGACTCCACTGGTGACATTCCTTGTGTCAATGCAATTGACTGTCTGGTGGGCCACCTGCATAGTGGCTGTGGCTACTGCTGTGGTGTCAAGCTGCTTTTGCAGCAGCCATGGCTGTGGTAGTGGCCTGTGCAGAAGTGGTGTTTTTGTCATGCTCCTTGCCTGCTTTGGGGCAGGGGATGCTGTTCTTGGCGCCTGCCTAGGCCTTCTGGGCGTGCTCTGCTGCTTGCCTGCTTCTGGGTGAAGCAAAATGTATTTTAGATACCCCATCTGCATTCCAAGTAAGAACAAAGAGTGAATCCAGCATAGGTAATGCCTATAAAAAGAAATCTTTCCCAGAGTCCTCTGCTTGTATCACTTGGACAATAGAAGTCACACAGCCAGGCCCAGATGCAGCAGAGTCTGGACAGGTGAGGAAGTGTTCACTATGTACCACTGTCCTCTCTTGCCCCACACTGGGATTCTGTTACCAAGAAGAATGCCGGGATTGACATCATGTGTAGGCAAATCGGCAAGTTCTACTATTTGTACTTAAAAGCAGAGATGGGAGAAGCCAAAATAGAGTGATAAGTAGTCAAGAATGGTCTTAACCTGATTTATAACTTTTCTGGAGTCTGGCCTTAATCTGGAGAGAAGAGATCACAGCTCTTTACCAGCCTGAACAATTGAAGGAGATTGCTGTTTCACCTGTGTGAGCAAGTCATTCGGATTTGTAGTCAGCAGTTCTCTTTTGTCCTCAGAGATCAAGAGCAGTTCCATAATTCCCAGTCACCAAATCTGAAACACTAGCCTCAGCACTGAGACTGTGAATACCCTGTGAAAACCACAGAAGCGATTAGCAGTGGGACAGAAACAGATGAAGAAGGGCCCATCATGACGAGTTTGTTTACATGAGCTCCCCGCAGCCCAGGAGAAGGAATCATCATCTATTTTTGCTTCTTGGCCTCGAGCCTGGTTTTTTTTCCCTGTTTATCTCTTCTTGTTGACTTACTCTCCAGCTCAGGGTTTTTGTTTTACTTACTTTCTAGATGTACTTGGGAATAGGCCCCTGAATGGAAAAAAAAAATTATGTATTTTAGTCCTCCAAGAGTTGTCTTGTGAAAAAGAAAAGGCAGACCTGCCCTTTCTGAAATGTTAGGATGTTACACCGTGTAAGAACAGTAGGCACTGGGCAAGCGTGCTCCCTTCAGCCCTCGACTGCAAGGGGGCAGGGTCGCTGCAGCTTACCGGAGACTTTTCATGTTTCCTTGCTCCTAGGAGTGGGTTGTGCCCATCAATGCTACAGGTGGGTCGTAAGCAAGTGCCAGGCAAGCAGCTGCATAGCCCAGGGACTTTGAGCTGTTTGCAGCTCTCCTCTCTTTGTATCCCTGCCAAGTCACACACACCTGGGACTTCACCAGCTGCCTGCCCATTGCAGCCCCTTCCCGCCATGTGACCTAATCCTCATTCCACCTGTTCCTCTTTAGGGCAGCCAGCCCCATCCCCGCCTTGCCTAAATAAGGCCTGGGGAGGTTTGAACAAGAGGTACATTATTCATGCCTGAAACAGCCTCCTACTAATTTCATGGCAAATCAAGAGGGATTGAAGTTTACTGTGAAGAAAGGCCAGGCCTGACAATTAATCAGCTTGGTCATTTGGGGGATCAAATTAAATTGGACCTGAGGCCTCAGCTCTAAAATGAAATCAAATTCTCCCATTTGGCACGGTGTGTGCATTAAGAATACGAAGGCTGTCCCCTTCTCCTTCCTTGCAGATAGATGTTGGTTTGTAATTTTCAAACACAGCCAGGAGGTGAAAAAAGCAGTGCAGTTTGGATTTTTTAAGTGAATGTGGAGTTTTTATTCAATTCAGCTAAGACTTATTCTGACCTTCTTTTGCTTAAGAAGTCTCTCAGTTAAGTGCTAGGGTAAGAAGTCTGAATAACACCAGATCTGCATCTTCAGGGAGGCCAAAATCCAGTAAAGAAGACAGATAAACTATCAATACAAATTTGACTGTCTCACACAAGAAGATAGAAAAAACCCTAGAAACTACTAATTCTGACTGGGGATTTACGGTGACTTTATAGAGGAGGTAACACTCGAGCTGAGTTTTGAAAGCTGAGTGGAAGTTTTGTACTTTCTTCGGGCAGACACTCTGTGGAGTGACGTGTAGTCAGGACATCTTCTTTAATTGTGTCTGACATTGTTTTTCTCCATTACTGCTCCTGACATTCTGTGCATGAGGATAGTCCAAGGCTAAAAGCAGTAATCACCTTTGGAAACTGTCAACAGACACGAATAACGCTTCTGGGGCCAACTTTTCTCAAGGAAGTAATAAAAGCACTCTTGTGGCCGGTGGCAGCAAGTGTGAAAGTCTCCTTCTGGCTCCCTCACTGCCTTGTGACTTTGGACATGAAACACAATCTATCAATCTGTTGCCTTTACAAATGTGCTTTCCTTACGAGCGTGTTTATCAATCAGCAAATAAGTTGTAAGCACTTACTATGGGCTTGGTGTGATTCACTGCCACGTCTCTGAGTCACAAAAGTGCAGAAAAGATGAAAAACATAGAATAGAAAGCATACTGATTGTAACATATAAGCAAAGAAACAGCCTTGTTATTTTAAAACAGAGTATCATTTTCAGAAATCACTGGAGTGACCACTAAAGGTTTTATGTAGTTTGGGTGTTTTTGAACTCTAATAACTCTTAGCCTTCCCCTCCCCACTTGGTTAGCGATCACCCACTGTGATAGACCTGGAGGCATCAGTGCTGCTTGCTGATACTTCCAGTTATCTTTTTGGAAATGCAAAGGATCGTGTTTCTTTAACTGCTTGAGTTTAGACCTGGCCATATGTCTTGCATTTACCAATGAAATGTGGGTGGAAGTGGCATTTCATATCTGAGTCAAAGCCTCTAATCACCAGTGCTGGATGACACAACTCTCTTCTCCTGCCTCAGCATCACAGAAGCCTATTTTGATAAGGAGGTGCTTTGCTGAGCCAGCCTAAGGAGGACAGCTTCCCTGAAGAGTCACGTGGGCCTGCAGTGGTTTTTGCTTAAGTAAAATAATAACAACAACAATAAGAGTAATAATAAATCTTATTTTTTCTTTGAGAGCCCCTGAGATTTAGAGGTTGCTTGTTACTGCGATGCAACCTAGCCTGTCCTAACAAATGCAATGACTGATTAACCATAACTGTGTTCACATGTAAGAAAACGGAGTAAATCAGAACACACCCACCCTAGGTGGATTGATGCACAGAAGTCATTTCAAGGTATCTCTGTGCGTGCTAACACTCTTTACACACAAGCCTGCAGCACTGCATGTGAATGATCTCACTTTGATTCTCACAACAACACAGTATGATAGATAGTGCTACCTGTATTGTACAGATAAGTTTCAGAGTTCAAGTAAGTTGCCCAAGATCACATATAAGTGGCGAGTGTTATGCAAAGTCCAGGTTGTTTTCTCTATCCTTGCTGCCTCGACGGAGGCTGGATTAGATTTTTCCCTTCTGGTTATGTTAGTTTACACATATTCCCATAAAGCTGGAGCCCATACGGACCCAGTAATTAGCTCCCCTTCTTTCCTACAGTCTCTAACCAGTTTCACCTGAATTCTGAATCAAGTGTCTCATGGATATTTCCCTTCACTGATGAAGAAGCTAGATAGGAGAACGGGGATGGAATAGGGCAAATTTATCTCAACTTCAGGAAAAAACAGCCAGATAGTTTGTCAACAGGGTCATCATTATGTATGCAGCACAGGCAAGATTTGTATGTAATATGTAGATTAAACAAACAAATAAACAAAATCACAGAATTTCAAAAACTCTCAAAAGGTTGCCCACTCCCTGTTTTTATAGAAAAGGTGGTTGTAACCCAGCCAGGGCAACTGCTTGTTTATCACTTCCAACTTCAATGGTCTCCAGGAAAGTTTTCATAGTTTCATGCAGTAATTTGTTTTGCTTGTACCCCTGACTCTGGATGAACTCCCAAGTTTCCCCAGACTTGCATATGGCTTTGCAGTCCAGCATCAGAGTTATTACTCGCTGGACAGAGTGAAGCTCTGTGAAGACAGGGAGCATGCGATCCTGTTAACCGATGGATCTCAATGCTTTATTTAATGCCCGGCAGGCGGTAAGCCCTTAGAGACATTTGTCAAACAAATAAATGAAGTTAAAGAACCCATGACCACTGACATAGACTACAAAATAAACACAGAAATAAGAATGTGGTTTTACCAAAATGGAAGAAAGACTTGCTTTAGCCAATCACATGAAGGATTGTCCTTTAAGATCTGGCTATGCGAACATAACTAAGTCACACAGGTCTGTCTGAAGCCCAAACCCAAAAATGGAAAATCATTCTTCCTCGTACTTTTAAGCTGAGAGTTTCCTAGGTTTTTCTGTTTAATGCACTCTAACTCATATATACTGCTGATCCTAATATTTTACTTGAGTGAGGGAAGAAATTTCCATTGGGTGCTTTTGGGAAGTGTTGACTGGGGATGTGCTAGCATCTGCACTTGGCTGTCACAAGTGGAAACAAGTGCTCAGTTAAATGAGCAGTGGACATGCACTGCAAAGAGAGGTGCTGAGTAGTAAGAGGCTATTTGGGGAGACCTATGTTCCTCTTTGAAGTGGAATCCACCTGGCTAAACAGTAGCCACCAGGCAACTGGACTTTTTGAAATGTTCATTGCCATAAAAATTAAACAGTTCCTAATTTGGCAAATCTAATTCCAATGTATGTATCATCATCACACAGTGAAGGTAAAATACGACTCACCAGAGAGATTTTATCAAGTTTCTCTACATGCCTATGTGGTAGATATTACAAAGATGTAAGAGCTATCATGCATATATACAAATGCATGCCATGAGAGTCAGGCTCCAGGAATTCACAATTTGCCATGAATATGGCTGCTCTCCTTTGAGCTGTTAAGCCACCTCTGGACCCATAGCTCAATTTCCTTTCCTTCCTGCAGTTAGTTTATTTAAGGAAAGTTTAAATAAATGCTTTGTCCACTAGAATCATATGAAGGGATTGTGGACAGGGGCATGCATACGGAACCAAGTTGTGAGCTCTTTGCAGGCCTAGTCATATAAGATTCATTAAAAAAAATCCTATTAGCACCTTGCCTTGCATTAACGAGGTGTCTAGTAAGTGCTTGTCAGGTAGGCTAAGCATATCCTTGTATCCTGTAAGAAAGCTTAGTTTAGACTTGTGCAAAGTCTACAACAAATAGGTTGCAGTTGGCTTTTTGATAATGGGAAGTTTTTGATTTTTCTTTTAAGATTTATTGGGTTTGGTTTTAGACTCTATAAAAAAAACTTCATTTTTAACTTTTGAAGTAATCACAATTTTACAAAAATGTAGGACCTATAGTACAAAGAACTTTTCGTTTCTGAACTGTTTGAAAGTAAGTCGATGACCTTATGCCCTGTCACCCAGGAATACTTTAGCATAGATTTTTCCTACCATTGAGGAGCATTCTCCTATGGGACCACAGTACAACCATCAAAGTCAGGAAACTAACATTAATACCCCTGAATCTTCAGAGCCTATTCAAGTTTCTCCAGTTGGCTCAATAACATATTTTCTAACAAAAGGATCCAGTACTTTTGCATTTGCTATCAGCTCTTCACTTTTCTCCTATTGGCAATAGTCCCTCAGCCTTTTTTGGTTTTCATGAGCCTGACACCCTTTTGAAGTGTACAGGAGACTTACTTGGTAGAAAGCCCCTGCATTTGGATATATCAGCAGCCCTGGTTAGATTCAGGCTCTGCATCTTTGGCAGGAATAACACAGAAGTGGTGTGAGGTTCTTCTCTTTACTTCCTGTTACATGATGCACGACTTCAATCCGTCCCCTGACAGGTGGTGCTCAGTTCAGTTGCTTAACATAACATTTGCCAAGCTTCTCCACAGTACCTACTCTTCCCCGCTTTCTAATGAGTAAGTATGCTGAGGGGCCATACTCTGAAACCATGTAAATATTCCATTCCTCTTCAAACTTTTCACTTTATTTGTGTGTTAATATGAAAGTATTCATAGATTCCTATCTTATTGGATAGGTTAAAACTATTTATATAATTATTTATAATAAGCTGGCTTCTGTGCTTGTGTGCATGACCTCACCATTCTGTGAACATTTTCTTAGTTTCTGGCATACAAATGTGTTTCAGGCTCGTGTTGTACCTCACCTGGCCCAGCTGTGGAATTAGCCATTTCTCCAAGGAGCCCTGGTTCCTTGCAGCGGAGAGGCCAAGATCTGTCCCCTAAGTATGCTCCTTGCTACGGGTATCCCTGCTCCCAGGCACTGTCAGTGGACAGAGCTAGGGATATATATGCAGATACATGTGTTTGCAGGCACATTTGCATCTGTATTTATTCCCATATCTATCTGTATACTGAAAAGCATCACCCTGATTGTTCCACTTCCAATTCAACCCCACAGGCTCATTTTTCGTTGTCTGCTGTTGTGTATTTGTACCCCCCTTCTCTGATAGTGAGAAACATGGTTTCTACTACTCTTCATATATTTATTTATTTAACTGCTCTCCCTCGCTTGGGCTCTGACCCTCCACGTGGGGACATCCCTTCATGGGGACACCCTCCTCCTCTATGTGGGCTCTGATTTCTGTGCTATCACGTCTTTCTCTCCCCTGCTCTGAAATTTCACTTTCCTCTGCCTCATCTCACAGCTTTGGGATTGAACTGTTCTGGAAGAAGAGGAACGGGGTTTTGTTTAGGTCCCTAAGACATTACTTGATCATGTGGAGAGATGTATTTTTTTCAAGAAAAAGTCTAAAAAGTTAACTATAATCATAACTTGAAGCTGGGTGGAACCTTAAAGATAATCTAACTCAACCATCTTATTTTATTTAGTAACTATTTAATTTCTAGGTATAATTTTGCTTACTCTGACTGCAGAGAAATTGAGTCTTATATTTTTCTAAAAATTGCGTTAATGGAGGTGTGGTTATAAAGAAGCTTCTGGAGTCAGAACCATTGTTTTATAGAAACTCCTTTTTATTCATACATGATTACCTGGAATGATGGAGGAACTAATGGCATGGCATTTTCTGAGCAAGCAAAGGCTATTAATGTAGTTTTTTTAATCCTGTTTGATGTGTTTATCCTGCCCCTCTTTTGTGCTTCCAGAAGAGGGACTTGGAAAAGCAGATGAACTGCACCGTAACTTGATACTTTGTGAAGAAGTTAAAACAAGAAGAGTCAATGACCCTATTCTTCAAACTAATATTAAACTAAGAGAAATAGAATTAATTTTATTATCATCTTCCCTCCTTGCCACCGCCTCCCATACACACATGAATCAGGATGTGTGGTCTAACAAGTGTAAATGTGTGTTACAGAGACAATGGGATAAAGTAACTATAGTTGGGACTGCGCGGGGAAGTCTGAGCAACCAGGTGACCACGTGTGTGTCTTCACTGGGGACTTGTGGTGCAGGGCACAGTCTGCAGGAAAGGCAATGGGCAAGTATGTGCTTTTTTAAGGATGGAGCAGATTTAGGGATGGGGGCAGAGAAGAAATTGACCTGTCATAAATAAAAAAAAAACACCAAAGAATCAATGCTCCATGAGCCTGATTAGATTGGGGAAGAGAGGAGCTTATAAAATTACAGTGGGAGAACAGAGCCTACCTTGGGAAGTTAAATGGATTTATGTCTCTTCAGCCACATGAAATCTTTTACGTGATGCATTTCAGCTAGGATTGAGATCAACTGCAAATAATAGAAAACACAATGATACTGGCTTAAAGGAATAAAGGTACATTTTTCTTAGAAGTTTGGAGGTTAGTGCTTGCTGGCAGTAGTTCAATAACTCAAAAATGATAGGCCAATGTCTCTGTGGTTCCCTTGGCCTTTCTCTCATGTTTCCAACATGGCTCCTGTGGCTCCAGCCATCACATCTGCGTTTAAGAAAGGAAAAGAAGTGTCCCCAGATATATTTGTCATGTTTTAGCAGGAGGGGGGAGAAAAAAGCTTACCAAGAGTCCTGCGTCACCACCACCCCTGGTAGGTAGGTATTCATCCACTGAACATCAGAGCATCACTCCCAGCTATAAAGGAAGCTGGTGAGGTGAGTATTTAACTTCCCTAGTTTCTATAGTCGAGGCAGAAAAAGAAGAAGTGATTAGGAATGAGTGTTGGGTCTGTCAATCTATCTGTCTGCCACAAGAATACTGATCAATTTCATTTATCATTTGGAAGACATGAAAACTTTCAGTTGGACATAGGGAAATTTTTCTTAACCCTTGGGTCAGGCTACCGAGACAGACAATGATGCCTCTGTCTTCAAAAAACTTCAAGTTGAGAAATATTCATTATTCTGCATCTTAGAAGATTTAGACATTCAGTTTCCCGAAACCTGAAGACTGACTAGATGATTTCATTAGATCTGTGATCATTTTTATTCACTATTTCAAAGCTATACGTTCCCTACCTCTCAAAGCACTGTGAACTACAAAAAACACAGGATGCCCACCTCCCCCTCCTCCGTCCTCCCTCCACTCTAACTACTTCGTCGGAAAAATTCCAAAGGCACTTTGTTTTAGAGGCCCTAAGTGTAATGATGTTCCTCTTATGTAAAATTGGCTTTGAGTACATCAAGAAAAGAAAAGCACTTGATAAATGAGGTATAAGTAAAATATCAGGAAATCAAGATTGGTTGAGTTTACTAAAATGCATTTAGATAAAGCTAAAAATTGATCTGAGATCCTATTAGGTAGATGTGAAGCTATTACTTGAGCACAATTGTGCACATTTTACAGTACAGTCACAGAACTTCCCTAGACATAATATTATACTAGATTGTGTGCTATGCTTATTTTTAAAGTAAACACATTTGCAAATCACTTGGCAAACATGTTGAGAGCCCACAGTTTATTTCTGCTTAACATTGCACTATAGTCTTGGCTACGTCAGGTTCCCTAATGGCAACAGCTAACCTTTTCCAGACAATCCTTTGTGCCCCGGGGGATGGAAGACAATGCAGCATTGTGTACTTACACAAGGTTTGCAGATGTGGTGCAATTTTGGTGTACCAGTGGCTTGAACTTCACAAACCCACCAAAGATTGCGGCCAGCCTGTACTTGTTAGCCGGAAAGCATGAGAAAGACTGAGGTAAAGTCCCTTTTGTTCACCGTGTCTAAAGTTGATCTAAAAGACACTTTCTCCCCCTCTAGTCTTTTAAATGACCAGTGAGAACTGGAGCTGGTTTCACAATAACCAAACAAATGATCTCTTCCACACATATTTATTTTTATTACTTACCTGATTCATTTAGGGAAACCTATTAGCATGTATTGTCTCTGCAGAGTTTAATAGCTGAAAGCTCTTGTTTTCATGGTCTGCCAGGCTCTATTTGAAGTGCATCATGCGTTATCTCTAATTCATTTTATCCATTAACAGATTTTTATTGAGCATCTACTTATGAGCTGGCCTTCTTCATTGCAACTACATCCTGTTGCTAACCTTCACATTACAAAGTAGTTATTATTGGCTACGTTTTTAAAATTAAGAATATAAGGCTCAGAGAAAATAAACAATTTCCCAAGGTCACACAGCTAGTCTTTGGCAAAACTGGCAGCAGACAGATAGCTCTGTTTCACTCTATATTCTATTCTTTTTACCTAGCATCTTGACACCTTCCTCCTGTCAACTGACCTTAGCACAAAGGCCCGTCATCATAAATGCATGAATTCTTTTTCTGAGACCACAACTCACGAACATTTAAGGTTACTCTGCCAAAACAGTTAATGCTCCTGGTACAAGAATCATCAGCATTGTGCTCTAACCAACTGAGCTAACTCACCAGCTTGGTATGAGAATTAGAGGGAGGACACCTTTGTTGAATTTCATATAAAAGTTCTCTCAGTCCCTCTCCTCCCCAAACTGCTCAGTTTGGAAATTAGATTTCAGAAGACTTTAGGTCTAAGGATAGCTAATCTATGCCTCCATTAATTGCCCTGGCAGGCTAGCCTTAGATTGGGAATGAGATGGGTCCTGGTAGGAATATACTGAGAGATGTGAGGAAAGAACCCGAGTCTGCAGTCAGGAGCCCCTGAGTTTCTGATCTGTTTGGTAGCCATCTGGATAACTTTCCGATGTTTAGCTTCCGTATGGGCCAAGTTCAGGGCTGGGAGAAACAAATGAGATAACATCTATGGGAGCGATCTGGAAATTGGAAAGTAATATATGAAGAATGACCGTGATCCTAGTTCATAGAGCAGAAGGGCCTGCAGATTAAAGGCAGTGGGAGAGAAGACTTCAGCTCAGCTTTACAAACCTTCTAATAAAAGATCATTTAATTAGAAGACTGCAAGGAGAGAAAATAGCGTGAAGTATTTTCTGCCACGACCTCTTCTTACTGGTATCCAGGGCATGAAATGATGAAGAACGTTCATACTTCTTGAGCATAAACACAACCATGGTCAAGAGCGGATCCTTCTTGCCTCACCAGTATACTAAAAACCCAGGATGGAGGCCTAGCAGAGAAAGATGTCTAGCAGGAACCCATCTCAGCCTCTGAATGGAAAGTTCATAGCGTATCGGAGGAAAGAGAAAGGTAGGCTGCCCCTTCTCATTTGGTTGGTGAACCTCAGATCACCTCCACATGGCCGTGGGCAAGAATCACAGAGGCAGATTTTGAAGTGCCTTAGGAATGAAGAGACAAGCACGAAGGAAAGAAACCCAGAAGGATTTCTGGTGACCTAACGCCCTCTGTAGAAGTGAGTGGTAAGAGCTCTGATCCACTTCTCAAACCCAGGGCCAGGGCATATCAGCCACAGCCCATTCTCTCACCTTCCCAAATCTCCTCTCCAAAACCCAGCTCTTCTGTCTTCCTTTCCCTCACCAGCCTCCTCCTGTTTCCAGCCAGCTCGTTTGTCTCCAGGTTTTATGCTGCTGCCTCTAACTTTCTAACTCCTGCTTGGAGAGATCAGCCCTTGGACAAAAGCACACTCTAAAGACTGGTTTACAAAGAAGGAGTTATGTTATGAAAGAAAAAAAAAGTGCCTGCCGGGAGGGGTGTCAGGAGAACTGGGCTTCAGTTGCAGGTCTGTCTCTTGCATGCTACGGCATCTTGGGCAAGGCCTTTAACCTTCCTGACCCTCAGTTTCCACATCTGTCAAAGTGGGAATAGTCCCTCCTTGTTTGCTCCATATAAATCAAATGAGATGTGTGTGGAAATGCTTGAAAACACTCTACAAATATTCAGGGTCCCGTTTCCTCCCCAATTATCCTATGACAAATGCGTCATTCACCAAATGATTACTCTCTATGATGGGTCACACTGGGCTGGACCCTGGAGAAATGACAATAAGTATGGCATGTTCCCTGATCTCGAGGAGCTCACCTGTGGGTGGTACAGCATTGTAAGTGGGCAATTAAAATATATTCTGCTAAATCTCATACGTGAACTTAAGCAGCACCAAGCTCAGAACAAAAGGTTTTGTAGGGAGAGAGCTAACACAACAGCTAAATCTGGAAGAGTGATTGGCGAATTTGCCAAGAAAAGAAGGGGTAAAGGTCATTCCAGGCAGAAAAGCAGGAAAAATGAGACCATGGGGAGTTTAGAGTACAGTAAGTATCTCATTATAGCTGGGGCTGAGGTTAGGGGACCAGGCAGAGATGACACTGGAGAGTCAGGCAGGAGGCACCTGCTGGATGTCACACTGCAAACTTGTGAAGATGATATTTATATAGTGCACGTGGGGGTACCAGCTACCTTTCTAGTAGATTACACATATTAACTCTTAATTCTCCCAACACCCACATCTCACAGAAAGGAAAATAGCATCTCAGAGAAGGCAAGTAACTTGCCCAAGGTCATACAACTGGAAAATCTGCCAAGGAGGTAGGTTTTGCTTTAAGGCCTTTAAGACGTGAAGAGATGTTAAGCAGGTTTTGAGGGGCCTGATCAGATTTATTTCTATTTATTCTAGTGCCTGTCTGTTTCCAGTCTTTTCGATAACATCTTGACAGTCTGCCTAACTGATAAAGTATATGTCATTTTCTCACGTGGAAATTTATATTGTTTGTTTAAATCCCTAACGATTAACTATTTTGTGGGCTTATCAATAAAGCAATATAGACACTGCAGTCTTCTGGGATGGGGTAGATTATAAATGGAAATTTATACCTATGATCAATTAGCTTGACTAATTTTGCTTTTCCTCCTTTCCCTAATAATCTTTTGTCAGGGCTAAATAGAGTAACAGTGGACTTGAAAAATACAAATACTAGTAAACAAGATACAATATATATGAAAAGCCTTAAACTGTTCAGACTTTTTGTGTGTGTGTGTCTTTTTCGTGACCAGCACTCAGCCAGTGAGTGCACCGGCCATTCCTGTATAGGATCCGAACCCGCGGCGGGAGCGTCGCTGTGCTCCCAGCGCCGCACTCTCCCGAGTGCGCCACGGGGTTGGCCCCAGACTTTTTTTTTTTATTTCATTTCATTTCCAGGAATTTATCCTAATCAAATAATCAGGCACACTAAGTTATACATACATGAGGAGTGTTATTTAAGTAACAGGCATGAATTCCTGCTGATTCTTGGGTACCGTATAATCTTTCTAAACATATTAAGTCTGGTTTATCACCACTAGCCAGGGTTGGTGGGAAGTGCAACCAGTTTTTTGAGTTCTAGTTATTCACTTCTATTCCTTGGGATTGTGAAGAATTGTTGGGCAGAAGCAGCCCAGGAATTTAGGAAAGGTAGTTGCTAGTTTTATTATCCAGACTTGTAAGTATTTTGTCACGGCCAGTACCTCTGCGGATGGCATCACAACCCCTTGGGCAGAAATCAGCCGCAGGGATTCAGGGTAGTCCCCAGGCATCCCCATCGAGCTTCTCCCACCACCAGCCTCCTGGGGAGTTCTGCCCTCTTTCCCAGTCTCAGAAAGAGCCTTGCTCTTCTCCCTCTGTTAGAAGTTCAAAGCCTCTGTCCCTTTCCTGTCTAGGTCCCAGTTTACTGGGCTTCCAATTGACTCACCTCCCTGAGCACACATTTTCGAAAACAAGGACCTGTTATCTTGCCCCTAGGACCAAGAAAAGCCCAGACTGCCCCATCCTAAAACTCCATGAGAGCGCTTGGGAAGAGAAGGGAAGAAAGACCTCTGTTGTTTTATAATGAACCTACAGCCTAGAAAACAGGCCAGTTTATTCTCAATGTATTCTGCCACATTAAAATTTTAATAAGTCATCCTATTACATTTATGATAGTGAACATCTGGAAAAACCTTAAATGTTCTACTGAAGGGATTATATGTTGAAATAATTTACAGCAATTAAACGGCTCCATTTAAAAAAAAAACTATTTCAGTGATTTGGAAACATACTCTTGGTACACCCATTAAAAATATAGGTTACAAAGCAGGGTATGCAATTGAAGACAATCTCAGAATGTATTCACACACACACACACACACACACACGACTGTATCACAGACAATCAGTGCTTGTCTCAAGAGTAGTGGGATTATGGTTGAGGTTTATTTTCTTTTTTATGCTTCTGTGAATTTTCCTAATTTCTTCGTATACTTGTATTTCTTTTGTAATAACACTCTCTGGCAGTGTGCAATTATGCGTGTGTGTGTGTGTGTGTGTGTGTGTGTGTGTGTGTGTGTGTGTGTGTGTATGGCACTGGCCCTTTTTCTGGAGTAGTTAACTCGCTTAAGGGAAGTAGTGATCCATCTCAATGGACTTATTGGTTGAGAATAAAACATTAACTTGTGAAGGGAATAAAATAACAATGCAGAAAGAACAATACAAAATACAGGCAGTATAAGACAAAAACTTAAATATTTATCAGGATAATAGTACTGTAGTGTTTTTTTTTAATTTTTTTTTTTTTTTCCTTTAGAGATGTGATAAATGATACAAATATATATGTTTTATTTTGCCAAAATCAGCTCTCGGGCAATGTGCAATTTTTAGAAATAGGCCTGATGTTTAAATAGGCTTGTGTCAGATGGTGGATCTTTTACTAATTAACTGCATGATTGAAAACAAGTCGATAGACTCTCTGGACTTTAATTTCTTCATCGTATATTTTTACTTTGTTATTTAGCAAATGCTTCCATAGCACTAACAACATGCCCGACACTGTAAGTTTTGCAAATATTAACTAAGTTAATCCTTATTCCTACCCTAGGAGGAAGGTGTATTATCCCTATGTTATGTATGGGGAAACTCAGGGAAAAAAATAGGGGTTAAAAATTCACCCAAGGTCACATTGATAGTAAGCAACAAAATCAGGATTCAAATCCCAGCTGTCTGGCTCCAGACTCCATTATATTAGCCCCTGGGTTATGTTATGCTGGACTAAATGACATTTACATGCCAATAATTTATGTGTGTAAAACACCCAACATCCCCCAGCACATTATTTCTCTGTACTTCCTAAATCTCTTTTCTCTTGCTGTCCCCTGAATTTTCTTTTGAAAATCCAATTGAGAAAATTATTAAATTTACTCCAGGTTTTATTTTATGAAATGCTGACTCCCTTCCCATTGGGGATTAATTCCTTAACTTCCCTGTTCTCAATTCACCTTTTCAGTACTCAATTCTGAATTCAGTACAGGGGAAGAGAGAGTGTCTTTAGGTAGCTCAGAAAAATGGCTCCTTTGGGTCCATATTCTTCAACGTGCCAATCCTAAGCATTGCCTACCCAATTCAGCTGGCTGCTGGCTTTCTGGCTAGGTCAAGTTCAAAAACCAGCTTAACTTTTTGATATGCCAGTAGACAGAAAGAAAGAGGGGGAGAAGTATTTTCTCTTGTTAGAACATACGTAAATACAAAATGGAACTTTCAGATTTTTAGAATTTACTGACTTTTAAAAAATATTAGAACTACAACCCTCAGCTAGAGAATGGGCTTCCCAGATTTTAGTGAGTAAACAGCCTTCTTCCCTTTGTACTAACAGTAAAGATTTAACCACCCACTAGTACAAGAAGTACTGACCAGTCATGTTCTTGGAGAGCTGAGACCTCCAAGGGCTACTTCCCAACACTGGCAGAGCCTGTGTGGGCCAAAGCTCAAATGGAGACCTGCATACCATATCTCTAAATATTTCAAAAGTACAAATCACTTTATTAAAAATTTTCCTACTCTTTTACCTTGATGAATCCACCTTCCTAAGACCAGAATGGTATTGAGGATTCTCCCCTGCGTCTGGTGTTCTCTATCAACTTCTAGCTTGAGTCCCCACTCTGCCCACTCCTGCTCTCTTTTGCTTTGGGAAAGCCTCTCCCACACCTTTGGAGACACCAGCCCACCTGGGGCCCCTCCCCCGTTCACCTCTCAGGTCTAGGGGTGCACACACTAGCAGCACAGTTCATTCTTGGGAGGATGGTCCTGGGGAAGGAGCCCATGCAGGTGCTGGAGGTGCAGGGAATTCAGAACCCCAGGGCCTGGATACCCAGAGCACACTCTAGAAGGGCGGTGAAGCACAGGCTCTGGGTGGACATGTCCCCTTGACCTACTCACTCCTTGCCCTGTATGGAGGGCCATGATGGGGCAAGCAGAGGGGCAGAGCAGGCCCTGTGGCATATGAAGTCCAGGCCAGCAGGCCCTCTTACTGGGTCTAAGGGCCATATTTCTCTGATATAACCTCAGTCACCCGCTATGTTACCTGGGATGAAAGAGTTAGGAGATACTGCGGTAGAAAATTAATCTTCCGTGACACAGCTATCTAAGGGAAAGACCTTCTGCCTCCCCCTTTGATAAAATTAAATTTTAGTTATACTTGTACATATTCCACAATTTTTTGATTTTGCAATATTGAATTGTGAAAGACCCTTCCCATGGGGGACCCCTGGGGAAAACCTGGAGCACTCACCTAGAAGAGTTTAATCATTCAGTGGGCTCCATGCTTAGCTGAGAGCTGGAGATATTTTAAGACCTTAAAAAAAAGCTTTAATGGGAGGACCATGAGGACCAGCCAGTTTGGAGACAGGAAGAGAAGGCAGTCTGCTAGGATCCGTTAGATGACCCTGACTGACGGAGGGAAACTGATTCCAGGATGTTGATATGATGATGATGACAACACTAATACATAGTGAGTGCCAATTAGGAGCAGGTACTGTGCTAAATACAATGTATATAATATATAATTACACATAATTTACATGTATTATATAATATATATAACTGTCATTTAACACAGCCACCCTTTGAAGAAGTGAAACTTAAAGGATTCAGAAACTTGCTTAAAGTTATGTTGCTAGTTAAATTTCAAAAAGGAGATTATACTGCAGGTTTGTCTTCTACAGAGACTAAACTCTTAACCAGTCTGTTATATCCAATTACTGCTTTAGAAAAATAGGCAAATTGGTAGAATTCCAGCCAAAGATAGACCCAGTATTAACCATCCAGGGAAAGCTTTAGGCATGTGGAACTGAAAGAAGAAAATAGCCTGAAGGAGAACCGTCTAGAAGGTGGACGAAAGCCTGGGGAAGAAAGGTTGGCCCCAGGGCCCAGGGGCAAGGGCACAAGGCCTTGTGAGGGTCCTCGGTGGAAGTGCTGTGGGCCCGTGCTAGTGGCTGGAAGCTGCAGTCTATGAAACTTAGCAGATTTTGAAAGCACAGAAAATGTCCCCACTCTTAGGAGCTATGCTAACATAAATCTTAGAGAAGCTTGGTATAGGGTTCAGTTAGGAGAGGAATGAATAAATCTCATCCACAAGACTGGATCCAAGGGATGAATTAATGAAGAGGTCTCGAGGGGGCAATCCTCAGCTCATTTGTGTTTTAATTAAGACCAAGAGAAACTAATCCCTTCAAGAGTTCTTGTGATTCTTTAATCCCTCATCTTTGCTTCCTACACCATTTCCATGAAATTGCATGCAGCAAAATGACTTGAAAAATGAAGAGACTTGTTCCCTGGTTTCTGAGAAAAAAATTTAGGAGTTGGGAGAAAGTGGAAAACAGAAAACCAAATGGGAAAACTGGGAGAGGAAAGGGAAGAGGCAGAGAGAGTCCAAGTAGAATACCTGGTGATTGTTCAAGAGGCCAATGGGTGACTTCTCATGCACCTGCTGGAGAGAGAAAGAAAAGCTGGTCCAAGAACAAGAATTGACCCTGGGAATTACTTATGTATGTCCCAACACCTCCTCCATCCCAGTATGGATGGTGAGTTACCAGTGGTCCCTGGGCTTGGTGGGTGAAGGCTGACCTGAGGAATGGGGACTGAAGCTGTGGAAGGCGGCCCATCTATCTCTACCATAATGATTCCCTTTGACCATAAAGGAGGGATCTGTACCTTCCAAGTTAAAGTATAGGATCATGAGGGTTCGCATCCAGGCATTCATCTTGTTAAAGAGATAGTTTATGCCACATGAGAAACAACAGTGCATTTTTTTTTTCAAAATTCTGTCTTCATTATATACAAATTTTACTTAAAGGAAAACACTGTAAACAAATGTTGAATTCTAGTTAAACACTTCAGCAAGCATATCCTTAGGGGTGAACTGTACTGATATCTGCAAATTACTATGAAATGCATCAAAAAATAAGATGGATTGATGAGTGAATAGGGGGTGAATAGTTGAATGGATATTTGATAAAGCCAGTACAGAAAAATGTTATTTATAGTATCTAGGTGGTTTGCATATGGGCGTTCTGTATGTTTGAAAAATTTTATAATAAAATATCAGAAAACTTACTAGGGAGAAGCACTTCTTTAAAAAGAGTACACAGACACAAGATTATCAACCTTTTTGATCATGCCATTTTAACAAAAGCTCACTGAAAAATGAGAATGCTTTCTTTTATCTTTATCTGTTTCTTTTGTCTCATCTGCCTTTTTCTCTTTTGCGACTATTATAGCTCAAATATTAGTACTTGGTAAAGACATGTTTCTTTACTACCCACTTAAAACTTAGGGGGAAATATACTGTGTCATTGTTCTTGTGAAATATGTTAATTAGAGAAATCCAACTGTGATTGTCAACTATGCATATCCTATTTGGTTATATATGAAATGCATCTACAATTAACAAATGTTCAGTAGAAATTAGTATGTTGTCCGTGAAGAATTTTAGTTTAGTTTACTTTTCTTTTGCTTTTTGATTCAAGCTGGACATTAGTAATGAGATGAAATCTAAAATACACCAATGTCCAGAAATGATTGCAATTATTAAGTGATAAAATGTGCACATTCTATCTGAAAGCACAAGGCATTTCTGTGGATTTTATGAGTGTGTTTCTGGGTGTTTAAATTTCAAATCACTCTTTGTAACTGCAGCTGATGCTTTGGAGTGATTGGGTGTTAGTGGTAAGGAGGAGGGGACAATGTTTTACCTTTCTCATGCCCACCAAAACAACAACAACAAAAACTACAAAATAGTGTTAAGCCATGACTGTCTGAGATATCACCTAAATTAACCTCTACTAGTACATTTTCACGGCTGATTCGTTATTTTCAAGTTACCTTCAATTGTAAAATTACTCTATAATCTTTTTCACCAATGTTATACTTATGTAGAGCGTTATAAATAAGATATATCTATAAATAGTGAAAAAGTTATCAATAATGGATTAAAAATTATCTAATGAACTTATTTTAAAATATTATGTTCATTTAAGTTCAATTGCTTAAAAAATTTGAAAAGAAAATTTGATTTCAAAGGAAGTGAAGTTGAAGATTTTTAAATTACTTAGCAGCTCTGTATGATGAATCTTATCATTTTTACAGCAAAACAAGTGAATTTCCAAATCATCAAGCACTAACACACAACAGTAAATCTTACTCATCTTTTATATAAAAGACTAATATTCTGGCCATTTCATCCAAAAGAAACAAAACAAACCCCTCATTTTTCAAGGCTATAAAGTATAAATACTTGAATCATAAAATAAGGCCTAAATTTACTATTTTTATAAAGTGAATGTAATTAGTTTCTAATGAGTCCCCCAAAAGTGACAAAAGTCTGATTTCCAATTATTCTTAGATAATTTTACGATTCCTGTATTACTGGGATATCAGACATGAAAACCAATCTACTTAATAAATGATTAATCCATTCAAATTTGACTATTAGGTTTAAAATGCCAGAAATTAAAAACCCTTTGCAGAATATCAAGACTATGTTTTAATAAAAAAGAAAGCACTTTGGCACATAGGCAGTGTGGGCTTTTGAAAAGCCCTTTGTCACTAACAGTCAAGCCTCTTTCTTGAGAGATAAGAATAATGGGTTCAGTATTAGAAATGTGAGCTATCTAAAGAAAACAATATGGTAACATAATTGATATCTAGTGAATTGCTTACTATTTTTAAACAAATTATTCACTAAGGAAAACTGTTTCCCCCTTTCCCTTGAAAAGCATTAAAACCTTGAATGTATTTAGTTAGATAAAGGGAACAAAAACTGTATTTAAGCCACTTTTTTAAATGCCATGTTTTCATTTGTACTTAGAAAAACAAAGAAAAAAAAAGTTGTGAGTTATTCCGAGTGTAGTGAGAATAAGAATGAGTGGAAAAAAAGGATAACATAAAAGCATATACCACTGAAACCAGACAATGAAGAACATATTCAATTATACAAATGATTAGAAACACCACTTACCTCCTTCTGACAGAGGTATTTTTGGGGATACAGGATACAGGAAGGGGTAAAGCCTTGATAACAGAATAAGGAACATACCAGAGCTAAAGTTCTGAAGCAAAAACCCCAGAGTGTTAAACAGGTGTGTTTCAAACCTACCCTCCTCCCAAATAATTGTCATCCCCCTGAAAACCTACCTTAAATAATCAAACTTAAAGAAATCACTTGACTAGCAGGAACCCATATACTGTCTTCATGCTGTCAACAGCAAAATTCCAGAAGTCACTGTGCCTCTTGAATGATTACAGTCTGTTCTCCAGAGAGGATTTATGACCCATGCCACCTTCTCTGGATGGCACAATCACCCTGACATGAACTGTACAGTCTGTCCGAGAAAAAGTTCTCTCTAGTACAGACTTTGAGAATGAGCAGACACACACAATCAAAGTCGTACCACAGCTTCATTTAATCACGGAATCAAGTATACATGCTTTTAATAAAAGCTGCACAGAATTATTACTGGTTATCTCCTGAGCTTCTTTTCAGTCCGAGAGGTTTTTAATACATCACTCCAGGATTATAGTTCCCTGAAAGGATTTCTAACCTGGAAGCAGACAGGGGTTTCAAAGAACAAACACACACATGCATTTCATCTTGCTGCATTTTTAAACTACTCTCTCAGAACAGAATCTTTCTTCCCTTCTAATAAACACATGCTTGTATACATTAAAATAAAGAGGGTGTATAGATTAATAACTCAATACTCCGTTCAATCAAAGATTAAACCCCCAATCCATGACAAGCTCACCATTTCACCAAATAGGCACTTGGGGCAGAGGCACTGGAAAAAAGCAAAAATGGAACAATGCAAACCAAATAAAAGAGACACTGTAACCTACGAGAATGTTCTTTGCTAGGCTTTCGGAGTTAAGGTAGGACACACACTATTCCACTTTTGTTCCACTGCGAGATAGATCCACGGAGGCTGGGCATGGTAACATACAATGGGTATCAAAACCACACAGTCTTTGCAAATTAGGTAAATTAGAGATCATTTGATGGTATTCTATTGTTGTTATTGTAATCACAGTAATTTCCCCTGGTAATGGTGCTTCGTGATGAAGTGCAGTTCTCATAGGATAATTGTGAAAGATACCAAAAGATTCAGGATGCAGCATCTGGTTTTAAAAAGCTCTTCAGATTCAAATTGGCATTTTACTTTATCTTGAAAATTTATTAGAGATTCAGATCATGCCAGTTTAAATGGAAAGGTGAAAGCAGGGTAATTTCAGTCTATGAATTATTCAATCTCAGCCTGGCGAAATTACCATCCATGAACTGATGCTCTGACAGTCCCTTCACAGAGCCTCCATTACGCTTGTCATTTTTATTTCTTTATCTACGATCTCTTTCTCAGTTACCGAGCTTGTCCCTTAGGGCTCGGCTTCACAAACCAAGTATTTCAAATTGGCAATAACCTAAATGTGCTGCTGTCTCAAATTGCTGTCTCCACAGGCTGTCTTTTTTCCCCCAAATCATTAAAAACCACATCCATGATGATATCTGTTAGGCTCTTCGATTAGATGAATTAAAATACACGTGCACACACACACACGCATGCACATGCACAGGAGGGCATCACTGCGAAGAAGAGTTATGTTCCGCTAACATCACAAGAGAGGAGAAAGTGGTGCTTTCTGCGTCCTTCTTTGTTGTCAGTGCGACCCATCCTAGCTGCATAGCATCACGCAGAAAGAAGCCAGTGCTATCGCAGCCTTGCCTGGCACCCTGATTTCCAGCCAGAGCTGACGAGGACTGCATGGCAGGCAGACTAATCCAGACAACTGCACACTTAGCGAGCATGATTATGTAGGAAAATGAGAAGAAGCCATCGGATGACTGAAATTAGATTGTCATTCTCCCAGGCTCCACCTGCACACAGACTGCAATCGCAGCGGCTCTCCACTTGATGGCTGGTTGTGTCACTGCTAGTCGACAGCTGTCCCGCATCCAGAGAGGACTGGGATGGATTTAGGTCAGTGATTCTGCTTTCTCCTTTAAACCGTGTCCTAACTGAGGGGGGGGGATCTGCGCCAGCCCCCGTCACCAGCCTTAAACGTGAGCTGGGGAGTCACAGAGCGTCAGTGCGGTGAGTCGCTTGCACAGGCCCCAGCCAGACAAACCATGGCAAGCACCATCTCCTTTGTCCTAGCCTTTACTCCCGCAGGTAGAGCAGCGTGGCATAAGAAGCCCCCAAACTATTCACCCAAGTGGTGGGAAACCAGCCGGGCTCCATCAGAGGCAGCTTGGTTACAAGGCTGTGGGCAGCACCTGCTCAGCTGAGAATTCACGCTGCAAAGCTAGAAGCCTTCATGTATGTTCAGACTGCATCTCTGCTCCTGGCTAAACCAAGGTAAATACTCCTCATGTAAAAATGCTACGTAGTAGCTGGAAAATAAAACTTTAAAACTCGTTCGCTTTGTGCCTAGTTGTACACCTCTGCTTTGCCGCATTGCGACTAGGAAACTGCAGAAGCTGGAGCTGGCAGTTGCGATAATGCAGAAAGCAGCAGCTATGACACAGCAGTCAGCTGACTTGCAGGGTGTTATCATTCAATGTCCTCTACAGAATCAGGCCGTTTCTAAGGTGGCACCAGACAGATGACCTTGAATGCAAAGAGTGGCTTAAAGAGGGCAGCCTTTCTCCCTCCACACCTGTCAGGGACATCTTACATAGCTTTTCTCTCAGGCAGAGTTTTTCACTCACAGCCTTCAGGACTTAACCATTTCTGTCCTTCTTGTTAAGATGGCAAGTAATTCTTGGGGCAACCATTCCAATGTGAAAACAGGTTAGAACCATCACTGTCCCTATCGTTTTGGTTAATTTCAGCATCATGAGAATAATTTCGGGAGAATTCCTGCCCATGTTTTGGTTTTAAAAGTACATTTCTTTTTTAACAGGTAGAAATTGCTTTAAGCAAGTTGTATGCTGTAATGAGCTAGTAAATGGAATGGCAAGAGCAATAGGAAAACTCAAAGGTAAATTAGTCCAGCAGTGACCTTACATCATAGTCCAGTTGCTGCAAAGCTCTGTCACGAGACACAGGTTGTGCATCCCAATTAATCCCACAATGGAGCAAGAGCCTTATATGATATTACCCCAGTGGTTTCAGGAATTGCTAAAATAAGAAAGCAGTCATTAACAGGCATTTGTTTAATGACTGTAATCATACTGAATTAATTTAACTTGCTGCAGTGTTTAATAGAAAGTCAATTATAAATTTGTGCTAAAAGAATAACAATACTAGTATTTGCATAGCACCTTCCTCTGAGGAAACATCCTCTGAAGATAACCTCATGTCCCTGACATTTACAGAGCACTCAGAAGGTGCTAAGTGCTCTATAGAACAATCTGTGACCGGCCTCTCTGAGGACGGGTGCTTATGATTCTGAGCCAGAATGACACGTACATACTGGATGAACGGCATACAGGACTACCACACTGACCTATGTTACTCACTTTGTAAGGGTTTTCAGTGAGTTATTGTCCGTGTCTGTCTTAGGAATTTTATTTTTCTATTTGCTTCTCATTTGGTTCTCTTGACGTGAATCCGCTTGAAAGAGAAAGTTTCCAGGTAGCAAACAGAGAGGTCAAAACTAGATGAAAGAGCCCCATCTGTGTAGTTATAGGAATTACAATGAATATTGAGTGACATTTAAATAAGGGACTGACTCTACTTTCAGGGTGAGCTACGGCCAATGCTGAGAATCGCTACCTGGAGAAAGCCAAGCGTAGATGTCTGTTCCTGCATCCTTTCTAGAAGCTCTCATGGAGAGAATCCTATTGCTAACTCCTTTCAAAATCTACTGTCAGGAAATGAGCCCAAAATGACACAAATCACCGATAAGTTTTATTGTGGCTCCCCAAAGGCACTTATACTTTCCAAGAAAATAAAGCTTCCAGAAAAGGCATGGTTATCCAATTGTGGAATTTCAAGTGTTAACTCTCCAGGTAGGAAATCATTTCTGAGGGGTGAGATGTTCTTCTAGAGAGGCCGCTTCTCTCCTGCTTCATCATATGGCAGGTTCTGTGCCCAGGGTGCTGGCCTCCCCGGGGTAGAGGGGAAGGCTCAGCCCAGAAGCCTTGAAAGCCAGTATGTGCCACGAACACTGGTGATCAGCAGGGTCTTTGGACAGGAGATACTCTGACGGCATCTCTACCGCCTCCAGGGCATCCCATCTCCACTTGTGGGTTTTCTCAAGTCCTTAACCACCACTGGTATTAATTATCCAGGGGAGTTTTAAAAATTTCGCTGTGTACCCAAGATTGAAAACCACTCATTAAATAATGCCAAGTATTACTTTTTTTGCATATGTGAATATGTGGTTGGAAATTCAAACACACTATATATGTTATAGTTGAATATGAGGGTGAAAACATGAAAACAAGTTCTTAGATATTTTTATCCTTATCCTTCCTGTTAAAATTGTGTACACATCAATAAAAAGGAAACAAATTTAATAGAGAAAATCTATATAGCTGTGACCTACCCATATGTCCTCTGTGAGGGGACAGTCTGACCACTGGTGGCAGGCACATCCTTACACAGCTCCTTGTACCTTCCTGTTTTGCAGCACTGATTGACTGCCTTGAGTTGTGACTTTTTGTTCATCTAGTGTCTTCCTTGGCAAACTTGGGAGCTCATTGAGGTTGGGGCAGAGGGACACAGTCATATTTCTTTTTTTTTAGTGGCTGGTTGCTATGGGGATCCAAACCCTTGACCTTGGTGTTGCAACACCATTCTAACCAACTGAGCTAACCGGCCAGCCCACATTCATCTTGATGGCCCCATGCCTTTACTCTGCCTGGCAAGCTGTGGGTCTTCAGTGTTCATGACAGGAATGAAGGAATGCTACAGCCACCTTCCTGTTAGAGCAGAAAGCTCAGAGACATCCAGCTTTCCAAACCGAGAAGATAAAACTTTTCTTTCATTGCAGGTTATCCTGAAATCACATGCTTCACAGTGACTGAAGGAATGCTAGTTCTCAACTATAAATATTGACCTGAAGACAATTTAGCAAACAACAAAAAAAGGGATAACATGCTTTATGAAAGAAAGTCAATCCAAACCCTATATGGCTAATACATTTCAGCTAACTTTAGATATTTATTCAGAAGAATAAAGCTCACATTTTATTTTCCTCTTGCATTTTGAAGAGACTAGCCAGTGAGGACAGCAGCTCTCAATGCCTTTGCTAGAAATCTCCTGTCTTCAGCACAGACAAGGGAAAAAAATCTCTTCCTAAATCCTCTGGAATTCTTTTTTTTTTTTTTTTGCCACACACTCTTTGATAGTCTTGTGAAGTCTGTGGATCACTTCTCAACAATGCATTTATATACATACACAATACAATAAATGGGATCATAAAGGAAACTAATTATATTAAATATTCTTGATAAAGAACCTTTGTCTTGGAAAATCAAAATATTTCCAAGGTGAAATTGCAAAGTGACCTTGGTTGTCTCTGTTCCAACAATTAGCCAATAAGGAAGTAAGTTCAAGAAGAGCCCAGACAAGATAAGGAGATGGGAAGAGGACTAGAAAACTATATTTGTTGAATTTCATTAAACTTAAAATTGAATGTTTCTTCTTAAAAGTGATGGTTTTAGTGCCTAGCAGATTCCCCATTTTCACACTAAAAAAAAAAAATACTATACTTTCCAAACTGGTTAATTCATATTTCATATGTGTAAACCCTAAGGCTCCTTTTTAAAAGTGAAAGCAATTGATTCTTTCAATTTTTTGTTTTACAGCTGAGGGAGGAAATTGAAGCTCAGAATAGTTGAGTCTTGCTTGCCACAGCATCATGAAAGTAAAAATAGAGGACAGCCCAAGACCCAAGTCTCCTAAACCTGCATCAGACTCCTTCTTATTTAATTTTTACAATTAGTGGTGTGCTGAAGTCAGCTAGTGAGAGACACAATTTTAAATATTCAGGAATTTTACAAGCTGAGTACTAAACCATTGACGTCTTGAAAACAACCATAGAGGGAGTATTTACACAACAGAAATTGGCAGACACTATAAATCAGGGTAGTTTTTTTCTAGACAGCTGGTTTACATGTTGTAATATATTTAATTATGCCAATTTGTTTTACGTGTTCCTTTATTTCAACCCTAGAATACAAAGTGTTTAAAAATATAAACAGGGTTAGTAACACTGTGTGCTCGTAGGTTACTATGTGCATTACATGAAGTGTTGCATGTAAACCACTTAGCATCTACTCTCACACACAGATCTCCCGGTGGCTATTAGCCGTGATTGTTTTCCTCTTCTTCCTCTTCCTTTTTCTTATTTAATTGGTCATCATGGCAAATTGACATTATTTGCACTGATATAAGTAAAGGAATTTTAAAGAGATTAAAGGAAAAAAATAAAACAAAACAAAAAAAACACCATATGCAACCAACTTGAGATTCTAGAGAATGGAGATTTATCCAGTGGTGCCTGACTCTTATGGGCCCGTGTTATTTCTGTGTAAAATCTGCAATCTAAGAGAACACCACAATTCAACAGAGTAATTATGGATGGACATAGTTTTGGTACGATTTTAGAGAAACCAGATTAGAACCATATCCTGTATTAGGGGGTCACTGTACTCAAAACTTACAATCAGGCCTCTGAGCCCTGTAGTTACAAAATTCATGACTGTATTTTCACCTGTGGAGTCTAATGGCCAATTTGCATACCTGCTCTGACATACTGTATTTTTCAGTTTCTAGTTTCTATCAGTTCAAAGACAGAAAGAGCACCCTGCTGTCCTTGCCCTGCTTCCTTCTGCAGGTTGGGGGTCTCCTGGCCCACTCCCTGGGCTTACTCATTTTCAGAGCTGAAGGTCCTCTCCCCAAAATAGCATCAGGTGTGGCAACAGGAAATCTCTAAATGGCGAGGTTGTGGTCCGGGAGACATCAGCCATCCAGCCTCTGCAGAAAAAGGCACTTTAGCCAAATACCAATTCTATATTATACTAGAACTGCATAAGAAGAATAGAAACAATTACCATTTATTGAATGTCTACAGTGTGCTAGGTGCACAGGACAATCTTGATCTTCCCAATCATAAATATGGTAATAATACAAGCAAAAAGGGCTTTCTCTCTTTTTTTCCCCCCAGTTATTGAGGTATGATTGACAAAGAAAAATTGTGTATACTTAAGGCATACAATGAGATACTTTGATGTACATATACATTGTGAGATGATTACCACAATCAAGCTAAGTAACATATACACCACTCCACGTAGTTACCATTCATAGGGCTTGCTGTGGCCAGAGTCCCAAATGGTTTACACATAACTCATTTAATCTCTACAACAACTCTCTAAGGAAGATATTATTTTTATTCCACAAGGACTCCATTAGGCAGGTATTAATATGTCCCTTTCACAGAAAATCAAAAGCACAAAGAAGCAAGTATTGTCCAAATCACACATCTGATGAATGTAGGCTGGGGATTCATACCCGGGTATGTCTAATCTGGGTTCAGATTCAAATCTTGTCCTCTTAGCCATTAATAATCAAATATGGGCTATCTACAAATTAGTGTTTAATTGTAATAGTCACTGAGTGGGTTGAAAGAGCCTAGAGAAAGTAGGAGAGAACACAAACTAGACTTGTAGTCACTCAGGGGAAGGTTTGAAGTCTGAGAGTTGGTGAGAAGGGAGATCCTGTCTTATAAGAATTATCAGAAAATTGGACTTTTTCATTTAAATGTTTGTATAATTATAATTGAACACAGTGGTGTGCTGATAAATTGGCTCTCTGGGTGAGCCCTGGCTTGTGTGTTTGCTAATATCCATGGTGTAAATACTTCCATCATGGCTGATTTCAAGATTCTAACAACCTACTCAAAAAATTGCTAAATATTTAACAATGCCAGTAAGAGTTGGCTTCAGCACACCACAGTTTAAGCTCAAGCAGCAGTTTATTCTGCTTTCTCCAGAAGCCATATAATTTTATAATATCTATACATTCAAGGCAGACTTTGTATTAAACACAGAGTTTTCTGATGTTTAAAGACCTTAGGTAGTGTAGTGGATTGAATTATGTCCCCCCAAAAGTCACTGAAGCTTGAATTGTGTCCCCCAAGTTTTATATATTAGAAACTTAGCCCTCATTGTGACAGTTAGGAGGGTGGGAAATTCTATTAGGGTAATTGAAAGGTGGAGCCTTGAAGAGGTGATTAGATTGTAGGACCATGCAGTAGTGAATGGGTTAATAATGGTGGTCAGGGGCGTGGTTCTGAGGACTTTAAAAGAAGAGAGAAGAGAGTCTGTCATTCTTGCTCTCTGCTTCCACCATCTTGCAATGTGAGACCCCTGCGTCACTGTTGCCACCACCAGATGGACTTTGGACTTCCCAGCCTCAGAAATTGTAAGCAATAAATTCCGTTTTCTTTATAAATCACCCAGTTTCAGGTATTTTGTTATAAGCCACAGAAATGGACTAAAACAGGTAGTCTCCTGGATCTTTTGGGCTGTCCTTCCCAAACTGTGTACTTTTACCTCTTGTATTTAAAAACAAAGTTTTTACTATTGCTGTTGATTTTAAAGGAGAGTTGAGACATTTATGTTTCTCTTCCCTCGACCATTGGATAAATCCAACAAATGTGGGTTGCTTTTTCAGTGGAGTGGCCCTTGATTGACTAGGTAAGTGGTTTTCTCACCCTTGTGAGGTTGGTCAGCCTTTCAGAGACCCGAGGAACCACAGGCATATGTTTATGTGTGCACGTGTATGCACACACATGCACTCATCAGCCAGGAGCATGTGTGAGCACGTAGCACCCGCCATTTTGGATTTGCACCTCTTTCTAAGTGCTTTCCTGTACTTTTAGCTGTGCACAGTATTTTGAAGCCTCAGGAGCCATGCAAGTCTCTCTGTAAGTACGTGATGGCCATGAGGTCATGATATGAATTCAGACCTAGCAAATTAAATGGCAATTACCCTTTGAGAAACCATGTAACTCTAAGGATCATCACCAAGTTCTGTGTAATGTTTTTTTTAGATCTTTGGGGGTGCTAATTTGTAAAGCACATATAACCAAATGAATAATTACATAGCGAGGGGCTGAAAGGTAATTGCAAAATAATTGCATGCTACTTGATCCCTCCATGAAAACATGTTTAATAGAATATTCCCCTAAACTGTTTCTTTTACCTGTGGAACACTTTAAGTTATTCTTTTTTCTTTAGTTCTGTTTAATACTAAGCCATAACTCTTTTGTGTAATATTACCTGGGTAAAATACACTAAAGTGCAGGCTCTAAGTGTAGACTAAAAAACCATATATGAAACTTGTTTTTGTTTTTTGTTTTTTTCTACATTATGTGAAGGTTATTAGCCTATTAAAAATTGATTGTTAAATGCAGCCTATTTTTCAAAGAATACACAGGGTTTTTGTTTGTTTAACATAGGGCTCTTTTGAGCATCTGGATGTGCTTACAAAGTGTTTTCTAAGTATTTTGAACTTCTTATTCCATTTCATTCTAATGGTGAGTCTGGTTGCATTTCTCTCTGGCTCGCTCCTGCTCTTGCTCTACTCTCACTTAGGAATGGAGGTCAGAGATAAAATTTAAAAAGTGCTTGTAGGGGCCGAGCCCGTGGTGCACTCGGGAGAGTGCGGTGCTGGGAGCGCGGTGACGCTCCTGCCGCGGGTTCAGATATAGCCGGGTGCACTCACTGGCTGAGTGCTGGTCATGAAAAAGACAAAAAATAAAAAAATAAAATAAATAAAGTAAATAAATAAAAAGTGCTTGTAGGCAGCATGGGGGAGAGAACTTTGAGCTAGGAGATAGTAGACATCAGGCAAATCACCTTCTCTATCTCAGGCTTACACATTTGAAGCTGGGACTGGAAACATTTTGTAAGTAATGCACACAAATGCATACTGAGTGTATACGTGCTTTAAAAAGTTTGAAGTGCTATTTTAAAATACAAGAACCCATATAATAGTATTATTCTCTAACATTTTGAGCAATTCTATTCATCTAAAACGGTCTAGTTGTATACCACTCCCCCCACCTCCCCGTCCCCACTGCTCCTGGGCCCTGCCTCTTTTTCCATCCTCTTTCTACCAGTTTCTTACCCTAATCACGCTCTGCAAATGGTCAAGACCAAAAAGCTGAAAAAAAACAAAAAAAAAACAAATAAGTATCTAGTAGAAAAATTATTCTTTGTACCTTAAGATATTAAGTCAATTACTATTTCACTTCTACCTTTGGGAAATTTGAGTATTTTTTCTTGAAAGATATGGCTTGCTACCATCACTGTATACAGAAGTAACCTAAGGGTTAAAATTAGAATTATTACTTCCCACAGTATTCTTAATATATTCTAGGTGGTGACATTTAGAAATATAATTATATTACCCTCACAATTGATACTTACGGTTTTCATACTTTTGTGAAACTACCTGCTTCCAAAGTGTCTTACCAAAGTGACTCAGGTTTGTTCCATTCTCAGAGGATGCAGTGCTATAGAATGACAGTCTCAGGATAGATGCAGACTGACAAAGGATTTTCTTTTCTCAGATCCTTCGTGTCACTAATCCTTATTGCACTGATAATTCAAAATGGAACCAGCCACTTTCCACTCACGCTATCACTCAACACTCCACTGTTTCTACAAGATAAATACTGTTACAGCCACCAAAATTATTAAAAGTGTAAAAGTGCAGAAGTAGTCAGCCTTCTTGTGTTAAGGATAATGTAATGAGAAAACAGGTAGGGAGCCAATGAAACCATGCAGAGTTTAGGTTCACAGTTTCATAGTGAATTAAAAATTATATTGATTTAATAGAAGAGCACGGTTGTGAAAACTAGACTTTTCAACAGATTTATAAATGCTTTCTGGATGCACATCAGATAATTGAGCAGCCCCTAAGATACACGCACCCAGTTTGTAAACTTCTTTGACTTATAGAGACAGCTGCCACTGAGGGGAACTTGTATTTTGCAGTTGCTAGGGATCTTCAACACACTTGGAAACTGAGGAGGGTGGGAATGGGATGTAAGGAGGTGGAGGCAGCGTATGTTAAAATTCTTTTAAGAAGTGTGGTTAATAAGGACTGATTAGAAGCAGTGGTGTACACGGCACTCATTTGTACAAATGAGGTTTTGTGGTGGTTACTTATTTAGGATGGAAACTCTTTGAATAAATTTAATGGCCAAGGAGAAAAGAATTAGTAGAAACTGTAACTTGCAGGTAAGGAAGATAGAAGGGTCAACTGATGACGTTCCAGAAGAGACAGGAGATGGGGCCAAGACTAGGGTGGAGGAGGTGGCCTCGAGCATACCTCTCATCCTCTGATAAGGCAGGGGTGGCATGGGTGCAGGGAGGGGCTAAGGGTTTGCTGTGGTTTGAATGTTCCCCCCAACCCCAGGCTCATGTTGGAGCTTGATCCCCATTGTAACAGTTTAAGAGGGTAGGAAATCCAACTACTACGATATTTGAAAGGTGGGGCCCCTAAGAGGTGATTGGATCATGAGGACTATGCCTTTGTAAATGGATTAATCCAGTCGTGGATTAATGGGTTAATGGTGCAATGGGTTGTCAGGGAGTAGACTGAGGGCTGTATAAGGAGAGGAAGAAGCATGTTAGCATGCTCTTGCTCAGCCCTTGTTATGTGACACCCTGCACCACCTTGGAACTCTGCTGAGAGTCCCCACAAAGAAGGAGGCCCTTACCAGATGTGCCCCCTAGACCCAGGACTTTCCAGACTCCAAAACTTTAAGGTAAGTTTTGTTTTTTAATAAATTATCCAGTTTCAGGTATTCTGTTATAAGCAACAGAAAACTAATAAACTAACACATGGTTCCTGTCTGAGCATGGGTTCCAGAATTAAGAACAATGTTGCACATATGTTCAGTGAAAAGCCAGAAACTACCACCTTTCTAGGTATAGATATCATGATACTATTAATGCAGTCCAAGGTTTAATTAGCTTTTTAAGATAACAGGTCACTTTTCCTTGGGAAATAGTATAATATAGAGGTAAATAATAAGGGCACTGGTATTAGGTTCATCCTGGCCTACCCACTTACTATCTAGTGGATTTTGGTCAAGTTACTTATAATTCTCAGTGATAGAGTTTGGATGTGCTGTCCCTCCCAAAACTCATGTGGAAATCTGATCCCCAGTGTGGCAGTGCTGGGAGCTATTTGAGTCATGGGGGTGGATCCCTCATGAATGGATTAATGCTCTCCCAGGGGGCAGAGGGGCTGAGTGAGATCTTGCTATTTCCCATGAGAGCTGGTTGTTTAAAAGACCCTGGCACCTCCCCTGTCTCTCTCTTGCTTCCTCTTGCCATGTGATCTGCTTGTACCCGCTGCTGGTGCCTGCTGCTTTCAGCCATAAGTAGAAGCATCCTGAGGCCCATGCCAGATGCAGCTGTCCCAGAATCATGAGCCAAATAAACCTCTGTTCTTTGTAAATTACCCAGTCACCGGTACTCTGTTATAGCAACACAAAACAGACTAATACACTCATTTTCTCAAAAAAGAAGATGGAGAGGATGATAATAATGTATCTACCTCAGAGAACTACTAAGAAAATTAAATAAGATAACTAATAGTAAACATTTAGGAAGTGTTAAATATTCTCTTGATTTGCTGATATTACTCTTGTGGTAAATTAAAATGAAGATTTGTTTAGAAATGTAAAAACGTTTCTCCCATTCTATGTACAGTTAATATTTCAGACTCAGGGGTAAGACTTTAATTTCATCCTGTTGAATTCTGCATGTTAGATTCGTTTTATTATTCTATTCTCCTGAGATCCTTTTGAGTTCTGACTCTGTCATTCAACATATTTATTGTCCTCCCCAGCCTGTGTAACCTGCATATCTCATATGAGTCCTGTGACAGCCACTGCAAATTGCACACCCCAAATCCATTTTTCACTTTCTCCCTTACTGACACATCCTTGATTTGGTTCTATCGCAGCAATGGACCCAATTAAAGAACTCTATATCTCCCAGGATCACTTTCAGCTAGGGGTGGTCATGTGATAAAGTTCTGGCCAATGAAGTGAAAGCAGACGTCACTGGGTGGGCTTCCAGATAAGCTCATTAAAGAGGTCAGACTTGTGAGAATGAAAACCAGATTCTAAGAATGATGGAGAGGAAAGAGAAGTAGCCCAAGGCATGATGCCATTGTGGAGCCGTATCATCAGAAACCATCCTCTAGGTTGATTATTTTTACATTAATATATCTTCCTTTGTAAAAATTGTCATGCCAATAGGTAATTGTTTTACCTGTGGTTGTCTTGCCTCCACTATTAGATGATGTAAATGGTGCTTTATTTCCTTTATAATTGACACAGTGCCTACTCCTATTCCGGGTGGGTGGTCTGCATTCAATATAGGTTTGCAAAACTAAAAGAGGTCTTCAATGACTGACTTCTGATTGCACAGCTAAGGCAACTGGGGCTCAGATGCCTCGCTCCAACTGAGGTATCTGGTAAATCCTAGAGCTGGGGCTCCCACTCACCTTCCCACAACCAGTGTTTACTGTACTGCTTATACTGTTTGAACAGCTCACACAAACCTTTTGTTTTTCAAACGTTTTGTTTTTCAGGTGAATATCCTTTGCCTCTGAGTCCCTGCGTGTCCTGCTCACAGTCAAAGAGAACCAGAGGGAGTAAAGAAAGTATACATAAAAGCTTTTGCCACTGTAGGGGTCAACTGTGCTGAAAAGGAAACAGATGGATCCCTTTGGACTTGGGATGGGTCACTTTGCCCCCAACCTGTTGTTGGGAATCCCATAAGACTGGCTTTTCCCTATTAACAATTGTCACTCTTTCTAAGAGAAAAACAATTTGTAAATTTCTCTTACCCCCTGAAGTGAGGCAGTATTGGCACAAACAGTTCCTTGATATTTAATAACTCCCTAACTCCTGCCAACTGCTGCAGCTGCTACACAGACACAGGGTAAGATTAGATATGGCATTTGCACCTGGCCAGCCATAAACTGCTTCTTAGTTGCATGTGAAGGTTAACAGGCCCAATTCCCTTCTCTCCTTAACCCAGAATGCTGAAACATGAAAGAGAACTGTAATTATTTATAAACAATAAAAACTTCTGTGGAGTGTATAAAGTGAATGGATTTATTTGCCTACCCAGAGTGGAAGTAGACATTTTCCTGGCTGTTGACAACTTTGGGGTTCTAATTAGAAATGCCTCCTCCTCCCCTTGATATTTGTAATTGAGTATTAGACTATAGGTTGTTTCCATCAGAGAGAAAGGGGTGGACTTTAATATTTGTTGTGTGGTGTGTCTGCTAGTTAGTGATTCTAAACTTTGAAAACTACGACCTTTTCTCTTCCTAACTGGGTGCTTTCCGATACACCTGCCTCTAGCTGGCTGCTTCTCTCACTGCTCCAGTTTTCCTGACCCCGCAATAATCCTGAGGTGGTAGAAGAGTAGGCGAGTTTAGGGAATGGGCAGGGTTGGGCACGTTTCACTGAGTCCTCTCCTGACAGTAGACCCTGGCTATATGAAAGCATGATTAAAGTGAGTTTACAGACCTCTACAGCCACCTGTCATCTGCTTTGCTGCAGTGTGGTCATTTGAGAGTATTTAAAAAAAACAAAAACTCACACTCCGTATTAGCAGATCACTTGAATGTGCTCCTTTTCCCCACAAACCCTAATGCGTTATACCAGTATGTTATATTAGCATGATTTATTCCTAGAATGGAATAACTTCTTCAACCATGTGAAGTCCAACGAAAGGAACTTTAGTTGAAATGGAAACTTACCATATTGGTGACAGTTTCTACTCCTAGTTTCTAGTACTTTCTAAACTTTTCAAGTATGAGAGCCCATTTTCTACCTAATAATAGTAGTTTTGTTTTAGTACCTGTTGATTGAGAATACCAAAAACTACCATGGAAGCAGCGTGTTTTGTATTTATTAATCATTATAATAGCTACTTACACATGAAAAATAGTAAATACGCGGGGTCTTCAAAAAGTTCATGGAAAGATTCTTATTATGTTTTAATTACACTTTTCCACAAGCTTTTTGAAGTATCCTTTTGTATTGCAATACATTATTTATTCTGTCCTTAATGGTACTTGGTGTAAATATAGATTCCAGGACTCCTTAAAGTAACTTCAAGGGTTCCCAGGGCTTCAAGACCCAAATTATAAATATAGAGTCACACTTTGAAAGAGAAAATGACTCTAGCAGAAGGGATTTAAAGAGAGGGCTGTTAAAATCATCTTGCAAAAACTTGCAGAATAAGATCCTTTCCACAGGATGAAAGAAGAGAAAGCTAGAAGGATAGCTTTTGAATTTCCAGCAATAACTGTTACGCTTCTGCTGTTTAGCTAACCTATGGATGCTATATTTTTCAATGAACCAGTATAATTAGATAAAATTCCTAATAGGCTCAAAATTTTTTTTAACTTCTTATAGTGCATAACCCTTTGCCAGATAATCACTGCATTAGCAATAGTGAACTATGCTTGACAATTCCTATTTAGTGAAATTACATTAAGTAAAATATGGAGTATATGATGAGCAATCTGATTGAATTTTTATACACATATTGAGCTATCATCTATAATTTAAAAATCATGTTCTCTCTATTTAGATGTGTAAAATAATATTCATGTAATTGGATATGTATTAAAAGTTATTTCTAGCTTCATTTCTTTTTTTTGATTTTTGTGCAAGCAATAGTTCCTAAAAGATTCTCCAATTTGCATCTTAAAACACAAAGTAGGATTCTAGAGCAAATTATAGTCCTTTCTTTTCCAAAAAGTTTGGGGAAAAACACACTGTATCTCATTTTCCAGCAATCCTTGACTGTTAATCCTTGACTGTTTGTATTTTCTCCTTGGAGTCTACTCTTCCTGATGAAATTTTACTTGGCTCGTAATCTAAAGACCTGATGTTTTCACTGGGTGAGAAGAAACAAGAGGATCAGCCTCACACCTAAGCCAAACTATTCCCTGGATAATCCTCTCCAGATAGCAAACACCAGAACAAGCAAGAATAAACTTCACATAGGCAACTCCAAGGCTATGAATCCCTAGGAAAAATATTTCAAGACTTTCCTGGGTGCCTAGTAACAAAAATGATATGGCCCATGGACAGGAAATATACACATTCCCATGAAGCGTTTATACAAGTTAAATAGTGACCCCACCAAGCAGACAGGGGACCTGATAACCTCTCCTAGTCTGGCTGCCCAAAGAGATCTGTGAAAGCCAAAGGCCAGACTACTGACATAAATGTAACTGCCCTGACAACCTAGAGTTGACCTGCCAGCATCTAATGGCTACACACTTACACAGACATTCCAAAAAGGCGAAAACATCAAGGCTTCACTCTCAGTCCTTCCCTGAGTACAGGTTGCATTCTTCAAATAGTATAATACCTCTTTCCTTCACCCCCAAGACTCCAACTCCCTCTCCCTGGAGCCCACCTAGGAACCCACTCTCCCTGGATTTGCATCCAGGTGCAAATTTATCCATGTGGTGGGAATCCTTCATCCAAATGCAAAACATTTTGCAAGATCAAAATTCTTTTGCTATGGGACTGTAGGGGCCAGCCTCTAGGAAAATTTGCATTTTGACTGGTAAGATAGGCACAGCCATGGGTTATAGAAACAAAGGGACAAAGAGATCATTACAAAATCAAATTAACAAACAAATGAGATACAAATATACTCTATTAACTGTCTGCATTTTTTTCGAAACAGGAAGAGACTAGAATTTAAAATGCTGAAATGCACCTAACCGGAAAGGGGCAAAAAAGAATTTTAATGAATTACAATACAACTTGAGGTGCAGACTGGATAATCAGAGTCCCCATGACTGTAACTAGGTTGAAAGCTGGCTTGATTTAGTCCTCTTCAGATGATTTGTGAGAGAAAATGACTGTATTTCAAAGTTAGAGTTCCATATAAATTATAGTTTAAGACAGCTTAGTTGTAAAGAATATTCAAGCTAATATTTAAAAATTTAAAAAACATTTCCAACCAAATATCTTGAAATGAGTTGATAATACAACATAAGGCAATATTTTTTGTTATAAAAAGTGAAACCAGAAAATTTCCCCCAAATTTAGTTCCAAATATTTTAAGTATTTTTCCTTGAAAGTCTTGTGTTACTTTGTTCTTTAAGTCATCCTCCTTAGTCTCAACATACTGACACTGAGAAAAAAAGATATTCAGAGCCGGTGATGTGGATAAGTGTAAAGGCAATAAAAAAAGACTGACAGGAAAAGTGTCACCAATAATTTGTGAAATGGAGTTGCAAATACTTTCACCATTGAGGATACAAACTTGGACCATGACTAATGTCACCTACCCTTGATCCCTGAGGTTGATCTGGACATTCTCTGCCTCTCCCCCTCCCCAAACAGGCATGCAGATTCTTATCCTCAAGAACTTTAGGGTTATACATTCATTGGGCTTGTGCAGACCTGGGCCACCTCTATGCACAGGCTAGAAGTGATTCAGAGCTTACTTGGGATGGATCTACTGAATCAGATTTGCAGAATACAGTAAGATTGGCCTAGGAAACCATGAAGGATGAATGACACTGAATGTGTTTTCCCACTTCTAGGCCTTCACGAGTATGGTTAAAATTGCTCATGGACAATATCATAATTGCTAATGTGGTGTCCCATAAGATTCTATTTGGGGGCTGGCCGGTTAGCTCAGTTGGTTAGAGCACAGTGTTATAACACCAAGGTTGAGGGTTCAGATCCCCATACTGGCCAGCTGCAAAAAAAAAGAAAATATCTGTTTTGTCTGTTCAAGCAGATTGCAAGTTTCTTAAGGCAGGAGAAGTTTTCCTGTCAGGCTCCTTCATAACCAAGTGCCTGATATTTGACCTTTGAACCATTGACCACAGTAGGAGCTCTTGAGTAGATAACTTAAGAGACTCTGTTTGGAATCATTTAGTGTGATTATTGGCACATGATAAAACATATTGGCCTCTCTTCTTCCCTCTTTCCTATCTTCACTACCTACCTTTCTGAAACCAGAGCAGAAGTGTGTATGTGTGTGTATATGTGTGTGTGTGTGTGTGTGTGTGCGCGCGCGCGCACATGTGAAGCCCTGTTCACATCTAACTGTGATTGTAAAACTCTTTCTTATCACCCAAGACTTGAAAGTCTTATCTTTATGAAAAGAAAGAAAAAACTTGCCCCACCTCTACCTCTTTAACCCTTCTCCTTTCTAGCAGTAAAACCTCCATTGGTTGCTGTCACAAGGGACCAGCAGTTAGGCTTTTACAAACTGTGCCTTAATAATGCCCGACTTAAAGAACATGATACCTTATATTTTCCAATTTAGTCTCTCCCCAGGATCAATATCAGGTTCAGAATTCAAATATATCCCAAGGTCTATTGGCATTATTATATAATGTGGTCTGTTTAGGAAGTACCAAACTCAATGTCAGGCATGTAATAAGTATTCAATAAAAGTTATTTACCTTTTTACCTCTTATCCTTAAAGCTACATGAGGGCAGGATATAGTTTACACCCTATGCTATCTACTTCACTGAGAAAGCTCACAGCATTTACAAACTATTTGATTGCTAAACCTTTTTATTTTCTGAATGATTTTAACCTTATTCATAGTTATTTACCACTGGTATATACTACTGTTAATTGCATCCATTCCATGATTTGTTCCCTAGACGTTAATGCAGTGCCTTTCAGGTAGACTGCTATGTGTAGTACCACAGTGAGGCTGAGAGTCAATACACTGCTGGGGTTGAGAGCAGACTCAGGAACAGCCTTGAGCAAGAAACTTAAATACTGTTCCTCAGTTTCCTCATCTGTACAGTGGGGATAATTATAGTACCTTCCTCATAGGGTGGTTGTAAGGAATAAATGGACTTGACCATAGGAAGTGCTCAGAAGAGTGTCTGCCACACATTAAGCACTTGTTACATGACAACTATTTTGATGTATCCAGGAGCTAGTGCAGGGGTTCTTAACCAGAAGTCCATGGATTCCTAAGGTTCACAGAACTCCCTGAAATTGTTTGCAAAATTTGGAATAATTTGTCTGACAGTTAGAGTTTAGATTTTTCATCAGATTCTTGAAGGAGAGGTGAGGTAAAAATATTAGGATCTACTGAAGTAGGGCAGTAGAGATGCAAGTCAGAAATGTTTCCCTCAATGACCTCACAGTCTAACAGAGGAGATGGATATTGAATGACTATAAAATGTGGTAGCACTTATGTAGAAATGAGCCCAAGACCCAAAAGGAGGGCCACTGGGGGGAGATTTAACAAGCAAGGCTTCCTGGAGGAGGTGGCATTTAAGATAAGTCTTGGAGCATGAACATGAGATGGCCAGGTGAAAATGGGCATAAGAGTGTTCCACGTGTAGTGAGAATCCTGTGCAAAGGTGCCAGCTAGTGTGGTCTGTGCAGGGAAGAGCAAATAGTTGACTGTGAGTGAACCAAGAACAGACTAGGGTAAGGGGAGGCTGGTAATGTGGGCAGGGGCCTAATCATGAAGGTGCTTCATTGAGCTGTGCTGAGGAGCTTACATTTTATACAGAAGGCCATCATGGTAGACACCGAAGTGCTCACCAACGTTTCCAGTTCTCCTCCCCTCTCCTTTCTTGCCACATTGCAGCTGGGCAGGGCCATGTGACAGATTCTGGCTTGAGGTAATGGGCTGCTTCCAGGGCAAATGCTTTATATGCCAGGGCATGGTTCTCCATGCCCCTTTCCTTTTCTACAGCCTTCTTGGAGGAGAACTTGTGTTACAGTGGCTGACTTCACCATCAAGTGCTCTACGAATGAGCTATACACTTTAGGTGGCAGCCTTGCAGTGAAAAACTGTGATTGTTATGCCAGTGAGAACTGGAGGTTGTTGATTACTGCAGTATCTCTTGACTTGACATAACCAGTAGAGCCGTGGAAGACCGTTAAAAATGTTTTCCCTGATTATTACAGACAGGAGTTTACTTCTTATACAGAAGGTGTTCTAGAGCTTAGGAAAGATTTTAATCAGGGCAACAATACCATATTGTGCTTAGGATTGCTCTGGTAGCAATGTGGACTACAGCCATCCCTCAGTGTCTGTAGGGGATTGGTTCCAGAACCCCCACAGATTACCAAAATCCACAGGTGCTCAAGTTCTTCATATAAAATGGCATAGAATTTGCATATAACCACACATCCTCCCATGGCTTAAAGTAATCTTTCGATTATTTATAGTACCCAATACAATGTAAATGCTATATAAATAGTAGTTATACTGTATTTTTTTTTATTGGTCTTTTTTTCCAAATATTTTCGAAGCACGGTTGGTTGAATCCACAGATGCATAACTACGGACATGAAGAAAGTGAGGATGCTGAAGGCAGTTAGGCCAGTGCATTCGCCACTAGGTGAAGCAATCAGGGCCTTGACTAAGACAGTGGTCTCAGGTGGCGGATAATAGGTAAGCTTGGGTCATGTGCATCAGGTGTTCATGAATCTGCCCATTAACTATTGCGAATATGTACTGTGAAATATTCCCTAGTATACATGGAAAGCATATCATTTCTACTACTCATCACTACGAACTACGGTCACCGATTTTCATGGCAGAATTAGGAAACTCTATTGGGTAAAAAAAGGGAAAATTTGAAGAATAACTTATTTATTAAAAAGAATTTCCAATTCTATTTTAGTTTGTTTTGAAATCCATTTGGAATGAACCTAAGTATTCCTTGTACTTGCAACATTAAGGGCATCTATGATCATTTCAGTGGTGGTGACTAGTTTTACATATTCTGTAGCTAAATATAATCGATCCTGCAGCTTCCTAATGATCTGCCCTGAGGTGTTATTATTCCTGATGGCAATTAATCAAAATTAAAACAGACTGCATAGAATGAAGCAAATTCAAACATCCGGTCTCAGTTAGAAACACCTGGATATTAAGATCAATCGTGGGCTCTGCTAGAATGTGACAGGTGTATCAATATTATCGAGAAAAGAGAAGGGTAACATTTTCCAGAAGAGTTCCAAGTGTATTTCCAAGGAGCAAAGGTTCTGAGCCTGAGTCTAGGTTGAATAAAACCACATGAAATCCATAGTTGTCCATGACGTTAAAATTAAAATAGTTTTGGGCCGACCCCGTGGCTCACTCAGGAGAGCGCGGCGCTGGGAGCACAGCGGTGCCGGCGCTGCGGGTTCGAATCCTATATAGGGATGGCCGGTGCGCTCACTGGCTGAGCGCAGTGCGGGCGACACCAAGCCAAGGGTTCCAATCCCCTTACCAGTCACATTAAAAAAAAAAAAAAAATTAAAATAGTTTTCTTCCCCAAAGCTTAGGTAGTTGTGGCAATTTGTGCTGCAAAACCTCAAATGCCATTGTAGAGAGCCCAAGAGGAGGTAGGACAGTGAAATGTTTTCTTTTGTTTTGCTTGCCCTGGATAGTAACAGAAAGTAGATAGAAATTTACCTATTAGTTATTCCTAAATTTAACATCAAAATGTGCTTTTGCATTTTTCTCAAACTTCCTATTCTGTATGAATTATTTTAATTGTTTTTTCAAGCCATGCCACTCCAGGGTGGAACTAGAGAGGCAGTACTGCACAATGGTTAGGCACATACTCTCTGAAGCCAGCCCGCATGGAGCTGAGTCCTAGTTCCACCCCTACAAGCTGTGCTACCTTGACCAACTTACCTCATCCCTCTGGTTCTCAGTCTCCTTCTGCAAACAGCGATGACAATAAGGCCTACCTCTCACAGTTGAGGAATGAATGAATTCATGTGATAACAGCTTAGAATGGTGCCTGGCATGTGCTGAGCACTTTATAATTATTTGCTATTATTATTCTTGCCGTTATTCTTTGGCAAGTTACTTTAAATTCTCTAGGCCTCAGTTGCTTTATTTGTAAGGTAGGAATGATAGCATTGCCCATAGTATAGTATTGTTATGAATCAGATAATACAAGGGTTTACTCTCCAACTAACAGTTAATAGAGTGGCAATGACGATGATGGTGATATGATTTACTGAGTGCTTACTATGTGCTAATCTCTTTACATCTGCTGTCTCATTTATCTTCACAGGAAGTCTAAAAGGTAGATATCACTTCATTCTTTTAACAGATGAGGAAACTGAGGCATAGAGAGATAAAGTAAATTGCCTCTGCTCCCATAGCTTAACAGCCTGCAGAATCAGGAATCTAGCTGTCTGTCTCATTCTAAAACTTGTGCTTTTAAGAACTATGCGACTGAAAAAAAAAAAAAAGAACTATGCGACTGAACAAGAAAAGGAGAGAGCAAAAATAAAGTGGCTTGTGTCCTGTAGCTGAGATCCTATGTTACAAATAATATGACTTAGAGCCCATTTCCATCAGTGTGATTAAAATAAATAAATAAAATTCTAGAATACTATTTTTAAAATTTTATTCTATCATTAAATGGGAGAAGAAATCTTGTAATCCTAGATGCAAGGATGGGTGAGAAACAAGTTTTAAAGTTTGAATTATTGGAATTGTGTAGGAATTATAATGGTATCTTTTTTCTTTTTAAATACAAACATGCCTACTTTAACAGAAATTCAATGAACAGAATATAAATGATAATAGACATTCATAAACTGATGTAAATTTATTCTTAGGAAAGAATAAATTAACAACAAAATGTACCAAAAAAAATCAAGAAAAAAATCACATTCAATCAAACAATCACAGTATCAAAAAAAAAAAAAATACTTTAGTGAAAGATCTGTACACTGAAAACTATAAAACATTAATGGAAGAAACTGAAGAAGACACAAATAAATGGAAAGACATCCCATGTTCTTAGATTGGAAGAATTAATATCTTTTAAATGTCCATACTGCCCCAAAAGTTCTACAAATTTGATGCAATCCCAATCAAAATTCCAATGACATGTTTTTTACAAAAATGGAAAAAACAATCCTAAAATTCATATGAAACCACAAAAGACTCCAAATAGCCAAAGCAATCTTGAGCAAAGAAAGCAGAACTGAAGGCATCACATGACCTGATCTTAAAATAAACAGTCATGGATCACTTAATGACAGGGATACGTTCTGAGAAATGTATCACTAGGCAATTTCATCATTGTGCAAACATCACAGAGTGTATTTACACAAACCTAGATGGTATAGCTTACCAACTACACACCTAAGCTATATGGTATAGTACCATCATATACGTGATCTGTTGTTGACTGAAATGTCATTATATGGCACATGACTCTATCACAAAGCCATAGTAATCAAAACAGCATAGGACTGGCATAAAAAACTATCATACAGACTAATGGAACATAATGGAGACCTAAGAAATAAATCCATGCATTTACAGTAACTGATCTCCAAAAAAGGTGCCAAGAACACAAAATGGGGAAAGGACGATCTCTTCAATAAATGGTATTGGGAAAACTGGACATCCATATCCACATGCAAGAAAATAAAATTTCACCTTTATCTCATCCTATATATAAAAATCACCTCAAAATGGATTAAATACTCAAACATAAGACCTGAAACTGTAAAGCTACTGTAAGTAAACATAGGGAAAGATCTTCTTGGCAGTGGTCTTGGTAAAGATTTTTTGGATGTGACCCCAAAAGCACAGGCAACAAAAGCAATGACAGACAAATGGGACTGCATCAAACTAAAAAGCTTCGGTGCAGCAAAGGAAAAAAAACAACATAGTGAAGAGACAGACTACGGAATAGGAGAAAATATTTGCAAACTATACATCTGATAAGTAAGTAGTTAATATCCAAAATATATAAGAAATTCAAGCAACTCAATACCAAGAAAACAAATAACCCAATTAAAAAATGGGCAAAGCACCTGTACAGACATTAAAAAAGAAAAAAGAAAAGACACACAAATGGTTAACAAGTATATGAAAAAAATGCTCAATGTCACTAATCATCAGGGAAATGCAAATTCAAACTACAACGAGATATCACCTCATACCTGTTAGTATGGCTATTAGCAAAGAGACAAAAGATAAGTGCTGGTAAGGATGTGGAGAAAAGGGAACCCCTGTACATTGTTAATGAGAATGTAAGTTAGTACAGCCATTACAGAAAACAGCATGAAGGGTCTTCAAGAAATTAAAAATAGGACTCGCATATGATTCAGCAATTCCACTTCTGAGCACATATCCAAAGGAAATGAAATTAGTATGTCGAAGAGATATCTGCACTCCCATGTTCATTACAGCAGTATTCACAATAACGAAGATACATAATCAACCTAAGTGTCCATTTATGGATCAATGGATGAAAATAATGTGATCACACACACACACACACACACACACACACACACACACACACACACAGTGGAATACTATTCAGCCTTTAAAAAGAAGGAAATCTTGTCATTTGTGACAACATGGGAGGACACTATGCTAACTGAAATAAGCAAGGCACAGAAAGACTAATACAGCATGGTCTCACTTATATGTGGAATCCAGAAAAGTCAAATTCACAGAAGCAGAGAGTAGAATGGTGGTTTCTAGTGGCTGGGGATGAGGGGCAGGAAATAGGGAGATATTGGTCAAAGGATGAAAAATTTCAGCTAGACAGTAGGAATAAGTTCTGGAGGTCTATTTACAGCACAGTGAGTATAGTTAATAACAATGCACTGTATACTTGAAAATTGCTAAGAGTCGATTTTAAACGTTCTCATTGCACACAAAAAAGTAAGTATGTGAGGTGATGGGTATGTTAACTAGCTTGATTTAATCATTTTGCAATGTGTATGTATATCAAAACTCATGTTGTACACTATAAATATATACAATTTTATTTGTCAATTTTTAACAAAAGAATAAATGTAGAGAATTAAAGAAAGCCCTTAAATGTAAAGAATTTGGAGGTTCTGAGCTATCATCTTGTTCATACTTGTTTTTACACCAAGTAACAGGAATGATTACCTATGAAGGTTTAAACAAAATCATTGTGTGATGAACTCAGATACCCTAAAGAGATCAACGGTCATCATTTACAGAAAAAAAATCCTTAAATTAGAACATAAGAGTAGAACACAGGTCGAAGTGTGAATGTGTTCACTAGCTATCACAGAACGTTTTCAGTGAATCAGAGATTCTGGCCCTCCAGAAACAGACCAAGATAAGCAAGACAGGAATGATCTGTTAAGCATCCATGTATCTAACAAATATTTATGGAGTTTCTACTCTGTACCTTATGTTGAGGTACAACCCGGGAGTACAATAACAAAGGAAAATGGAAAAGGAAAGTAGAGGAAAAGGAGGGACCAGACAAAAACACTGAGAGTTAGAGAGTTTACAATCTACTGACAATACAGCTGAGTGAAGAGTCAATTAGTGTGCAGTGTGAGAGGTGCTGAACAGGGAAATGGCAGGGTGCTGCTTTTAATAGGTCTCTAGAATTGAAAGATCTAGGAAAGCTTCCCACAGGAAGTTACATGTAAATTGAGACTTGAAAAGCATATTTAAATGATTATTGCCTGTAGTGTGGTGAAAGAATTGCAGAGGGACAATATTGAAGACAGGTGGGTAGGAGACTGCTGCTGGTGTCCAGGCCAGAGGTGATGGCAATCAGAACCCGGGTTGTGGCGGTGGAGCCAAAGTGGCTAAAGTTTTAAGATGATGAAGTAGAATTAATAGAACATGGTAACTGACTGGAAGAAAGGGACAGGAAGGGAGTGGAAAGAAAGATGTCTTACTTTCATTTCTTCAGAAACAGACCTCAAATTAAGTATTCAAGTGCAAGGAGTTCACTTGAGAAGAACAAGGAGTACTGGTAGGCAAGTGACATGGAGAAGGAAAGGCAGCCAATAAAGCTTGCATTATCAAGCCAACTATGCTGTGAATGTCTGGAGCATATCCCTGGAGAAATCCCCAGAAATGGTATAACACAAATGCGTCAGTTGTCCCACCCTCGGGGCTGAGGAATTGGGGAATTCATAAACCAATTCCCATGGGTCTCATGAGGCTGAGGGTTTAATTCCGCAGCATTTCCTGCCTTCTCTGTATCAGGCAGCCTTCTGTTGCTCCCTAAAAGTCCCCCAGGCAAAAAAGTTACAGAAACAGACCACTGGAAATGGGCAGGAACACAATGGCAAAGTAAGGCTCAAGGGGTGTCTGCTACAGGCGACACCAGCCTCTCTGTTTGGGTAAATGGGGTGAGAACCCTAGGTGCTGAAGAACCCAGGAGCTGAAGCAGGATACAGGGATGCTAGGAAGTGAAGATTACATTTGATTTTTGACATGGTGCACTTGAGGTCTCTACGGGACATCTAAGTGAAGTTGTCTAGTGGACAGCTGGCTATGTGAATATGAGTCTTTGGAGAGTGATCTGATCCAGAACTATAGATTTGAAAATCATCAGCAGTAAATTCATGGGACCAGCAGAAAACCCATGGGAAATTGTTTAGAGCGAGGGATGAAGATGACCAAGGACAGAAGCAAATGAACACGAATATTTAAGAGACAATAAGAGGACAACAAGCCTGCAGAGAATGAGAAGACACATCAGAGAGCTAGGGGGGAAAAACCCCAGAAATTCTGAGTATCAAGAAGCCAAGAAGTGAGTATTTCAAGATACAGAAAGTAAAAAAGTATCACATGCTGCAGAAAAGGCAAGAAAACAAAACAAAACAAAGCAAGAAAACGCTGTTGCATCCAGCATTGAATTCAGTGATGCTGAATCCAGGCATTCACAGCTTAGTTGGCTTGATAATGCAATCTTCACTGGCTGCCTTTCCTTCTCCAAATCACTTTCCTACCAATATTCCCTGTTCTCCTCAAATGAACTCCTTGCACTTGAATCCTTGCATTTAGTGACCTTGGAATGAATTGTAGGTTGAGAGATGCTACTGGATCTAAGAACAAACATGTGTAATTGTCAACAGCAAATATAGATAGCTCAGGAAGTTTAACTGAAAACAGGAAGAAAGAGAGAGAATCAAATCTGAAAATACCTGTAAAATACTGCACAAATAAAGCCTATTATAATGATTTTTAAAAAGGAAGGTGAATATCAGGTTAAGGAGGGCTTTTTGGTGAGGAAAGGATTGTTTGTTTATAGAAAATGGAAGAGACTTTCAAAATTTGGATAACAAAGAGCCAACGAAGGGGATGAAGAGTAAAGGTATAGGATACAATGAGAAATAGAGCTTTGTAAGGACAGAAAGGGATTGAACCCAGAGATCAAGGGAAACAGTGTAAGACCTTAGATGGACTTTATTTCCTTTGTGAAAAGTGGGAAGGAGAAAAGTGACTGATGCAGATTAAGGTTAATTTGTAGATTCGGTGGCTTGAAGTTAGAATTTTCATTCTCATTGAGTGCTGTTTTCAGCTCTCATCCAGTGAGACAGTAACTCAGTGCACTCTTATTACCAAGCAAAGATGTCCAAAGGTAAGTTCATCTAATAGGAAAAGAACTAAAAATTTAATTCTTAAAATTTAAATGTGTTAGAGAAGAGAGGAGATCAAATATCCACCTCACAAAGAAATGATTAAGTTTTGCAGTGATGAATATGTTAATTACCCTGATTTGATCATCACATATCGTATACATGAATTGAAATATAACTCTGTACCCCATAAATATGTATAATCAATACGTTTCAATAAAAAAATTTAGAAGTGTTAGGATATTTTAGACTAGGATTTATCATAGTGCCAGAATATCTGTTTACCATAATTTCACTTTCAAAAAGAAGTCGGTGCACTTTTTCTGGTGACAGGATGTGCCCATTCTGTGTACCAGAGCCTTTTTTTTCCTCAGTGATGTTGACACACCATGATTTAATGTTCCCATCTCTACTGATTGATTTGGCACAAACAATGCATTTACGTGCCAATGAATAGAACAGATCTACATGACCCCTTTCACACACACACAGAAAACAGGGAATGTATCATTGCTTTTCACATGAACAAATACTGAGGACAATATTTTAATCAACCCATTAATTAATTAATACACCACTTTGTTCCCACTCTTCCACCATCTTCCATCTCAGTGAGTCTTCCAGTGCACAGCCCCATCCCTTTCTCCTTGCCCATTGGACCCATCTGCCTTTACACCTCTATTTATGTAGGTACATAGAGCCCCTCGGTGTAACTTCTTTGCAAGCACCATAGTAATTAGCTTACTTCTTTCCCTTCTGTCAAACACATCAGACTCCAACCCTAAATGAACTCAACCATCTGTCTTCTCTCTTCTCGTACTCAAGCTGGAGAAAACAAACAATTGAATTGATTGGTATCATTGAAAAAAATCAACATCTCCAACCTACACATTGCTTGGCAACCTAATTACATATCTCTAGTAAACTCAGTTGATCACTTTCCTAAGTGATTAATTTGTATTTCTCACTCTTCTCAAATCTTTCTCTTTCTTATCTTGCTAAAAAAAGTCCATCACTAAGTTCTATGAATTACCTCCAACATATATCCGCTAACCAATCACTTCTCTCCTTCCTTGCTGCAAAAACTCCCATCATCCCTAGGCTGGATTAGCATAGTAGTTGTCGGAGGATTCTTCCTGCCATCTTGTTGCTCCCCCCATGAATTCACATGGTAGCTAGAGTGATGTTTTTAAAATGTTAATTTGGTTATGCACTCATCTATTGAAAACCAGAGCATGACTTCCCATTGCATTTAGAAAAAAATCCAAACCTTATGTGGTCTGGGTACTGCCCACCACTCCATTTTTATCTGTGCCACTTTTTTTTCTCGCTCATTACATTCTAGCCACAGTAGTTTCGCATGCCAAGCTTTCCTTTCTCCTGCCTTGGCACGGTCTCTTCCTTCTGCCTGGTGTGCTCTGGTCTCCCTGTTTCCCCACCAATCTTTCACCTAAACAATTTCTATTCATTCTCAGTCTCACATTTAATGATCCAGTCTTAGAGAAGTGTGCTCTGACCTACCCCATCTTTAAATCATGCCCATTCTATTCCTTCTTGTGTGCCAATTAATTTTTTTGATTAAGCTTATTTATTTATTAATATATATATATTTTACATTCTAAGTTTTTGTTGCAGAGCAGTTGGGGGGGTGAGGGGAAGGGGTAAAGAAATAGGGTAGGAGAAGGAGGAAGGGGGGCATGTTGAGGCCTGTGGCACTCCACTCATTACTGCAGGGGACACAAGGGGGCTTCCAGCAGTGGCTCAGTCATTGCTGGGCGGGATGCAGATGTCAAGGGGTGTGGCTGAGGCTCTCAGCCTTCCACCTCTCCAGCTTGGGAGATGAGCAGCCTTCCTGTAGTGGCTTAGAGGTCATTGCTGGGCTGGTTGCAGCTGTTGGGTGTGGCTGAGGCCTTCTGCCCCCATGGTTCCAGCTCCAGAGCCCAGGGCACTTCCTGCAGTGGCTCAGTGGTTATCACTGGGCTGGTTGTGGCTGTCAGCAGGTGTGATTGAGGACCCCGACCCTCCCTGCTCACTGGCTTGGGAGCCCAGGGGTCTCCTGGTCCTTCTAGGTTTTATGGGTATTCTTTGGTGATGTGAGACCTTTTCTAGTTGATATCAAACTTTGTCTCTGGTCTATGGGTATTTTGTTTTTTCTTTCAGTTCTATGCTGGATTATTCGCTGTTCTCACCACTTAAACTCTGCAGTGGAACTAATTTGTCGTCCTTTGCTTGCTTCTAAAATGGGGGAACTTCCTGTGGGGACCAGCACTTGAGCCTAGTGGTTAAGCTAAATTGCTGCTTTGCTGCTGATTCTCTGGGGAAGGCTTTATGTGCAGCTCAGGTTTTAATGGTTGACCTTATATGTACTTCCGGGTCTTGTGAGGTCTGGTACACCTGGGTTGTGTGGAAACTCTGGTCTGGGCTTGAGACTTTTCAGCAAACTACACCCCCTGCAGATCTATATTACTGACCAGTCTGCACCAAGTCATCCCATGCTGATTGGAGGGCAGATCAGCTGTCCATGCTGTATCCCAATGTTCCCCCGGTGGGCCCATCTCCCCCACTGCTGCACTCTAAACACTTCCTATGGGATGGGGCATGTGCCAGTCCCTTGTGATGACTCACCAGCCTCTGAGTGGCTCCTCCTCGCTTCTATGTGGGTCCACGGGAACCCTGTTAGTGGCCTCGCTGGCCTGGGGGCCAAGACCTCTTCTCCCCTGCCACCTCTAAGCAACTTCATACAAAAGGCACAGTTGGCTTTTGCCAGCTCCTGCTCTGTGGCTCACCCACTCCAGCCTTGAAGTGGCTGGGATTCAAAATGGTGGGAGCCATCCTTTCTTTCTCTCATCATGGCTTCTCCTGCCTTCATGAACTCTGTAGATCTCTCCTCCTCTTCCCTGAGCTCTAGTGGCCCCAGCTCAGCTGTTGTTGCTTTTTAATAGTTGTAAATTGGTTGATTTGTGGGAGAGCGTGATGCTGGGGACTGTCTATTCCATCATCTTAACTGGAAGCTCCCCCATTTATTTTTTTAAATAACACTTATGTAGTTACTTATTTCCATGTGTATTTACTCAGTTTCTGACTCTTTCATCAAACAGTTCCTTGAGGGCAGGAACCATGTCTAATTTCCTTTCTACTATATACCATTTCCTGACACAATGTTTACTATCTAACGAGTGTCCCAGAAATACTCACTAAATTAATACTGAGTGAAAATTTCATTCCTGATTTAGTGGGGGAGAAGATGGTATAGAAAAAGAGAAAGGTGGGAGAGGTATTTGACAACTAATTTGATATGATTTTTGGCACCCCTTTTTGTTTTTTCCAAAAACAAACCAAAAAACACCCTACTTTCAGTACTTCAAAAACAATCACACTGTATTTGGGTTAGAAGCGACATTTCAACAATTACTTCATATTGCAAAAGAAGGAATTGTGTTTTATGACTTATTTTAAATATAGGGTAATATCTTTGCTAATGTTTTAAAGCAGAGTTTAATGCTTTAAACTCTGGCATGCCACCTATTTTTGTAAATAAAGGTTATTGGAACACAGCCACACTTATTTATTTGCATGTTGTCTGTGGCTGTTTTTGCACTACAACAGCAGACGTGAGTAGTTGTGACAGAGAATATAGCCTGCAAGCCTAAAATATTTACTATCTAGCCTTTTACAGAATACATTTGCTCACTCCTGCTTTAAAGTATTGAAATGTAAGTTTCCTTTAAATTTCTTTATTTCTTATAATTTGTTTTGTTTTTATCTTTTTATTATTATCTTTTATTTTTACAGGCATAAACAGCACTGATTTTTAGTGTACTACTTGATAAATGTTTACAAATGTAAACACCCATGCAAGTGTTACTCAGATAAATATACTAACTCTTTCAAGTATTCTAGAAAATTCTCTCATGGCCATTCCCAGTCAACCCCTCATGAACAGGTAACCACTACTCCAACTCCTATCACTAACAATTAGATTTGCCTGTTCTTGAACTTTATATAAATGAGATCATACAATACATACCCTTTTGTTGTGCTAGCTTCTTTTGTTCAACATAGTCTTTTTTTTTTTAATTTCTGTGTAGCATTCCATCATATGAAAATACCACAAGATATTTATCCATTCTTCCATTAATGGACATTTGGCTTGTTTCCAGGTTTTGGGCATGAACATTCTTGTATGTGCCTTTTGATGGATATATACTCTCATTTCTTTTGAGTATGTATGAGGAGTCTTCAAAATGTTCATGGAAAATATGTATTATGAAAAAACTATAGATTGATTGCAAAATGTTTTGGCACCAAAATAAATTCGTACTTACTTGTTATAACATGTCTGAACAGGATCTATTTTGAGGCACTAAGAAGGATAAGACATCAATTTGAAAAGAGCTCCTATCAGAGTAACATGAATTCTGCTAAAATTGAAGCAAGAACAAACATCAAATTTATGGTGAAGCTCAGGTGGAAGAATGGTGAAATCATTAATGCTTTACAAAAAATTTATGGAAACAATACCTCAAAGAAATCAGCAATTTGCAAATTAATAACTGGTTTTAAGAAGGGACAAGATGTGTTAAAGATCAAATCTGCAGCAACAGACCATCCACATCAATTTGTGAAAAAGCAATTAATTGTGTTTGTGCCCTAATTGAGAAGGATTAATGATTAACAGCAGAAACAATAGCCAACATCATAGATATCTCAACTGTTTCAGCTTACACAATTGTGATTGAAAAATTAAATTTGAGCAAACTTTCCACTCGATGGGTGCCAAAACTTTATGCCCAGATCAACTGCAGACGAGCAGAGCTTTCAACGGAAATTTTAAATAAGTGGGATCAAAATCCTGAAGCATTTCTTCAAAGAATTCTAACAGGAGACAAAACATGGCTTAACAGTACAATCCTAAAGACAAGCACAACCAAAGCCATGGCTACCAAGAGGTGGAAGTGGCGAGTTTGCTGGACATATTAGCTCAGTAAGGAGCTACAGTTTTCCATAGCAGTTGTACCAAGGTACATGTCAACCAGATGTGTGAGTATTCCAGATAGTTCATATCTGTGTCAACACTTGATATTGTTACTCTTTTAATTTCAGCCATTCTAGTGGGTCTATAGTGTATCACATTGTGGTTTTATTTTGTATTTCCCTGATACATATCTTTTCCTATAACTAATGGCCATTTGTATAGCCTCTTTTTTGTGCCTGTTTAAGTCTTTTGCCCATTTTTTAAAATGAGAAAAAAATATATCCATCAGATATATGTACTATGAATATCCTCTTCTAGTGCTTGGTATTTGTAATGTTTAGTGTTTTTGTGTCTTGTAAGAAATCTTTGCCTATCCCAAGGTCATAAATATATATACTCCTATGTTTTTTCTGCACATTTAGGTCTGTGATATATGATCAATTATTTTCTGTATATGATGTAAAGTAGAGGTCAAGGTTCATTTTTTTCTCCATGTGAATATACAGCAAACCTTGAACAATGCAAGTTTGAACTGGGGAGATCCAGTTATATGCAGGACCCCCGTAAATTGAAGGCCAAATTTTCATATGCGCAGGTTCCAACTACCTACGTACTTCACTGCTTAAATTACTTCACTACTTAAGAATGGATGTGGGGAAAGTTATACACAGATGTTTGACTATGCAGGGAGTCGGTGCCCCTAACCCCAGCATTGTTCAAGGGTCAACTGTACAATTGTCACAGCACCATTTATTGGGGGGAAAAATAAACCCATTATCCTTTTCTCACAAAATTTCCGTGGTGTGCTTGTTATAAATCAAGTAGCTCTGTAAGTGTGAGTCTCTTTCTGACTCTTTTTCTGTTCCTTTGGGCTATAAATTGTCTAGTCTTATACCAAGAACACAGTGTGTTGGTTACTGTAGATCTTAAACTCTAGAAATGTAATAAATTCCCCACCTTCATTTTTCTTCTTCAGAATTGTTTTGACTATTTTAGGTCTTTTGCATTTCTGCTTAATTTATAACCAACCTGGCTATATCCACAAAACAAACAGATAAACAAGAAAATGAAATTTTGTTAGGGATTTTACTGAATCTATACATCAGTTTGGGAGGAATTGATGTCTCTACAAAATCAAGCTTTTCAACTCCCAAATAAGATATACCTCTTGATTTAGGTCTTTTTAATTTCTCAGAGAAGTTCTGGAGTTTTCAGGGCAGAGGCTTATTACTTCTTTCATTAGATTTATTTCAATATGTTTTATGATTTTTAATGCTATTGTGTTTTTCTTTCTTTTTATATTTTGTTTGTTGCTAGTACATGGAAATACATTGATTTCTGCATCCTGAGTATGTTGGATTCACTTATTAACTTTGATAGTTTGTAGGGTCTTTGGATTTTCTATAAAGAAAATCATACCATCTACAAATAAAATCAATTTTATCTCTTTTTTCCTAATCTTTATATATTCTATTATTTTTCTTGCCTAATTGTATTGGCTAGGACCTCTAGTATAATAACTGAATAAAAGTGAGAGTGGACATCCTTTTATTATTTCCCACCTCAGCCCAAAATGTTCAAAATTCCACTATAATTTTAGGTTATCAGATTGAAAAAGTTCCCTTCTTCCCATAGTTTGTTAAGACTTTATCCTAACTGGATGTGAATTTTATCAAATGCTTTTTTATGAATTTATTGAGATCACATAGTTTTTCTGTCTTACGAGTATTCTGTTAATGTGGTTGGTATATTATATTGATTTATTTTTAAGAGTTAAACTAATCTTGCATTCCTGGAGTTAACCCTATGTATTCATGATATACTATCCTTTTATATATTGCTGGATTTGACTTACTAATACTTTGTTGAAAATGTTCACATCTATGCTCATGAGGAATATTGGAGTGTAATTTTATCTTCTCATGTCCGTGCTAGGTTTGGGGGTTGAAGTTATGTGGCTTCATAAAATAAATTGTGAAGAATCCCCTCTTTCTCTGGTCCTTGAAATTTTTCTTGTGAAATTGGTGCTATTTCTCCTTTAAGTTTTGAAAAATTCACCAGAGAAGTCATCTGAGCGTTGTGTTTTCATGAAGATTTTTAAATTATAGATTTAATCTCTTTAACAGATATAGAATTAATCATATTTTCTTCCTTTTTGTATCAATTTTTGTAAGTTGTGTTTGCAAGGAATTTTCCCATTTCCTTCAAATTGTTAATTAATTAGCATACACCTGTTGATTATATTTTTTTCTCCTCTTTTTAATGTCTGTATAACCTATATATCTTTTAATGTCTGTATAATCTTTTACATTCAAGATATTGGTAATTTGTGTGTGTGTGTGTGTTTTTCTCTTGATTAGTCTTGCTAGGGGTGTTAATCACTTCCAAGAACCAACTTATTATTTTTCTCTGTAGTACATCTGTTTTCTATTTCATTGATTTCTACACTTATCTAATTGTTCTTCCTTTTACTTGCATTTTTCATTTCTTTTTACTTTAATTTACTCTTCCTAGTTTCTTCAATTGGAATCAAAGGGGTCTTTGATTTTCTTTTCTAACATATGCCTTTAAAGTTATAAATTTTCCTGCAAGTACCTACATTTTGATATGTCATACTTGTATTTTCAATCTGTTCCAAATAATTTCTAATTTCTAACGTGGGTTGTCCTTTGAAGTGTGGGTTACTTAAAAGTATGTTGCTTACTTTTCAAACATTTTGGGAAATTCTGATTACCTTTCCATTGCTGATTTTTAGTTTAAACCCACTGTGATTAGAGATGTGTTCTGTGAAATACTAGTCTTTTGAAATGTGCTGAGAGTTGATTTAAGACATAAAATTTAATTTATTTTGATAAGGATTATGTACCTTCCATGTTGGGTATATTGTTTTATACATGATAATTAGGTCAAGTTAGTTGATAGTGTTGTTTAAATCTTCCATATTCCTATTGGTGTTTTATTGTTTTGATCTGTTAGTTACTTAATCCATTTGGACTACAAAATACCTTAGACCAGATAATTTGTAAACAACAGAAATTTATTTCTCACAATCCCTAAGGCTAAGTCCAGGATCAAGATGGCAACAGATTCCATGTGTGGTGAATGCTCCATTTTCTGCTTCATACATAGTGACTCTTGCTGCATCCTGACATGGCAGACAGGGTAGAAAGGACAAACAGGCTCCCTTAAGCTGTTCCACAAAAGCACTGATCCCATTCATGAGGGTGGAGCCCCCAAGATCCAATCACCTCCCAAAGGCCTGACCTCACAACACCATCACATTGCAATCAAATTTCAACATATAAATTTGGGAGGCCACATTCAGACCCCAGCAGTTACTCAGAGGTATTAAAATCTTCAACCTTGATTTATACTTGTTTCCCTCTCTTTTTAGTTCTATTTTTGTTCATATGTTACACATATTTTAAGCTATATTAGGTGCACACAAATTTATTTTTTGTCTTCCTATTGATTTGACCCATTTACTATTATGAAATGTCTCTTTATCTTTAGAAACATCATTTACCTTAAAATCTCTTTAATATTAATATAGACATACTGGCTTCCATTTGAGTAGTGTTTGTACAGCATAAATCTATGTATCTATTTATTTTTAACTTGTCTGTATTCTTAAATTTAAAATGTGTCTTTTGTAAACAGCATACCTTGAGTACTTTTAAAGGCCAATTTGGCTCATTGGAGGCCCCAGCCCTGGCTGGGTTGTTGCTGGGCTGGATGCAGATGTCACCGGGGTGTGGCTGAACGCCTCAGCTCCCCACTGCCCCAGCTTGGGAGCCTGGGGTACTTCCTGTGGCAGCTCAGTGGTCATTGCTGGGCTGGTTGCAGATGTTGGAGGAGCATGGCTAAAGCCCTCAGCACCCCCACCACCCCAGCTCATGACCCAGGCCACTTCCTGCAGCAGCTTGGTGGCCATTACTGGACTGGTTGTGGATGTCAGGGGGGCATGGCTGAGGCCCTCGGCCCTCAGGGGCCTTCCAGTCCTTCTAGGTTTTATAGGTGTTCTTTGGTGGTGTTAGACCTTTAATAGTTAATATCAAACCTTGTCTCTGGTCTGTAGATGTTTTGTTTTTTCTTTCAGTTCTGTGTTGGATTATTTGCTATTCCCACCACTTAAACTCTGCACTGCTTGAATGAGGGGGGTCCATGGGCCTTGATCATGCTCCCCTTTCTTCCCCCTCTTCCCACCCTAGTTCTCCTCCTTCTCCTCCCCCTTTTTTTCTCCTCCCCCGCAAATGCTCCACAACAATATCTTAGAATGAGTCATGGGGCCAGGGGAAGCTAAACCCAGCTGCAACCAGGTAAAGAGTACACCAAAAATACCATTTCTACATGGGTTCCCCCCCATAGCCATTGTTGCCGCAAAAGTGGCTAGTGTCTATAGCAGCAGTCACAGCCACTTTGCAGATGTGCAGATGAAACACCAAACTCAACTTCATTGACACAAGGAGAGACCAAAAATAAGAAAAGAAACATCTGATTTATGATAATAGGGGAAGACTTGATCATACCTGTTTCAATTGTGGACAGATCATCTAGGCAACAAACCAACAGAGGAACAATTAATCTATCAGATGGAGAGAACAAATCTATGGCTATTAGAGGGGGAAGGGGGAGGGGAAGAGGGGGAGAAGGGGAGAGGTTGGATAAGGTGCGTAAAGAATAAGTATGATTTGTAACAATGAATATGCTAAAAAAAATTAAAAATTTTTTTAAAAAGCCAATTTGGCTAACTTAGTCTTTTAATAGGAATGTTTAGTCCATTTATATTTAATGTAGTTACTGATTTGGTTTGAGTTTGTGATATTGCTCTTTGTTTTTTATTTTTCCTGTTTATTCTTTGTTCATTTATTCTACCTTCTCTGCCTACTTCTGAATTAATCAAATATTTTTAATATTCTATTTTATATCCTCTGTTAGCTTTTCAGTTATATCTGTTGTGTTGTTCTCTTAGTGGTTTAGTGGCTATCCTAAACATTTGCATATGCATACTTGACTTATTACAGTCTCTTTCACAAACACTGCAAGACACTTAAAGTAGTTTAACTCCAGGCACATCTCTTCCATGTTTTGTGCTATTGTTGCTGTGTAGTTTACTTCTATAAATAAACCCCATAGGACAAAATTGCCATCTTTTTAAAAAATAGCCAATATCCTTTTATATTTACCCACATATTTGCCCTTTCTTATGCTTTTCATTTCTTCCTATATTTCTCTGCTTCTACTGGGAATTATTTCCTTTCAGTCTGAGAAACTTCCTTTAATCTTTCTTAGAGTGTGTGTCTGCTAGAAACAAAATCTCATAGCTTTTGTTTGCCTAATTTCTTTTTTCTTTTTAACCTTCATTTTTGAAGGATATTTTGTTTTATTGGAATTCTAGAAACAGATTTTCTTTTTTACTTTTTTTTTTTTTTTTTTTTTGGTGGCTGGCTAGTGCTGGGATGTGAACCCTTGATCTTGGTGTTACAACACCATGCTCTAACCTGGCTAACTAGCCAGCCCTCTTTTTTACTTATCCTATAGAACTTTAAAGATATCAATATATTTTCTTTTGATTTCCATAGTTTCTGTTGAAAAATTAGTTATAAACATTATATTTTCTTTCAGTATAATGTGTCTTTTCCCCCCTTTGGTAGCTTTTAAGATTTTCTCTTTAATGTTGGTTTTCAAAGATGTACCTAGGAGTAATTTTTTTGTTGTTGTTTTTAAGCTATTTGGGATTTACTAAGCTTCTTTGACTTATGGATTGATATTTATCAATTTTATAAAATTCTCAGTAATCATCTTGTCATATTTTGCTTCTGATCCATTCTCTCTTCTCTCCTTATAGAATATCAATAATATAATGTTAAACCATATGTCTGTATCTATTGTACTGTTTAATTCTCTCAATTTTTTTCCCTATGTACTTACATTTGAATATTTTCTATTGATTTGTCTTTGAATTCACTAATCCTGCCTTTCCTATTTTCCAGTTTTATGTAAAAGCCATTCAATGAGCTTTTAATTAATTAATTTATTTTATTTATTATTTTTAAAAATTTATTTATTTATTTGTTTATTTATTTATTTATTTTTAAATTTTATTTTGTCGATATACATTGTGGCTGATTATTGCTCCCCATCACCAAAACCTCCCTCCCTTCTCCCTCCCCCCCTCCCCCCCACAATGTCCTTTCTGTTTGCTTGTGTATCAACTTCAAGTAATTGTGGTTGTTATATCTTCTTCCCCTCCCCCGGTTTGTGTGTGTGTGTGTGGGGGGGTGTGTGTGTGTGGGTGTGAACTTATATATTAATTTTTAGCTCCCACCAATAAGTGAGAACATGTGGTATTTCTCTTTCTGTGCCTGACTTGTTTCACTTAATATAATTCTCTCAAGGTCCATCCATGTTGTTGCAAATGGCAGTATTTCATTCGTTTTTATAGCTGAGTAGTATTCCATTGTGTAGATGTACCACATTTTCCGTATCCACTCATCTGATGATGGACATTTGGGCTGGTTCCAACTCTTGGCTATTGTAAAGAGTGCTGCGATGAACATTGGGGAACAGGTATACCTTCGACTTGATGATTTCCATTCCTCTGGGTATATTCCCAACAGTGGGATAGCTGGGTCGTATGGTAGATCTATCTGCAATTGTTTGAGGAACCTCCATACCATTTTCCATAGAGGCTGCACCATTTTGCAGTCCCACCAACAATGTATGAGAGTTCCTTTTTCTCCACAACCTCACCAGCATTTATCGTTCAGAGTCTTTTGGATTTTAGCCATCCTAACTGGGGTTAGATGGTATCTCAGTGTGGTTTTGATTTGCATTTCCCGGATGCTGAGTGATGTGGAGCATTTTTTCATATGTCTGTTGGCCATTTGTATATCTTCCTTAGAGAAATGCCTACTTAGCTCTTTTGCCCATTTTTTAATCGGGTTGCTTGTTTTCTTCTTGTAAAGTTGTTTGAGTTCCTTATATATTCTGGATATTAATCCTTTGTCAGATGTATATTTTGCAAATATTTTCTCCCACTCTGTTGGTTGTCTTCTAACTCTGTTAATTGTTTCTTTTGCTGTGCAGAAGCTTTTTAGTTTGATATAATCCCATTTGTTTATTTTTCCTTTGGTTGCCTGTGCTTTTGGGGTCGTATTCATGAAGTCTGTGCCCAGTCCTATTTCCTGAAGTGTTTCTCCTATGTTTTCTTTAAGAAGTTTTATTGTTTCAGGGTGTATATTTAAATCCTTAATCCATTTGCAGTTGATTTTAGTATACGGTGAGAGGTATGGATCTAGTTTCATTCTCCTGCATATGGATATCCAGTTATCCCAGCACCATTTGCTGAAGAGGCAGTCCCTTCCCCAGTGAATAGGCTTGGTGCCTTTGTGAAAGATCAGATGGAAGTAGGTGTGTGGGTTGATTTCTGGATTCTCTATTCTATTCCATTGGTCAGTGTGTCTGTTTTTATGCCAGTACCATACTGTTTTGGTTATTATAGCTTTGTAGTATAGCCTAAAGTCAGGTAGTGTTATGCCTCCAGCTTTATTTTTTTTGCTCAGCATTGCTTTGGCTAAGCGTGGTCTTTTATTGCTCCATATAAATGTCTGGATAGTTCTTTCCATTTCTGAGAAAAATGTCTTTGGAATTTTGATGGGGATTGCATTGAATTTGTATATCACTTTGGGTAGTATGGACATTTTCACTATGTTGATTCTTCCAATCCAAGAGCATGGGATATCTTTCCATCTTCTTGTATCCTCTCTAATTTCTCTCAGCAGTGGTTTGTAGTTCTCATTATAGAGATTTTTCACCTCCTTGGTTAACTCAATTCCTAAGTATTTTATTTTTTTGGTGGCTATTGCAAATGGGCAGGCTTTCTTGATTTCTCGTTCTGCATGTTCACTATTGGAGAAAAGAAATGCTACTGATTTTTGTGTGTTGATTTTGTATCCTGCTACTGTGCTGAAATCATTTATCAATTCCAAGAGTTTTCATGTAAAGGTTTTAGGCTGTTCGATATATAGGATCATGTCATCTGCAAACAGGGACAGTTTGACTTCATCTTTTCCAATCTGGATGCCCTTTATTTCCTTCTCTTCTCTGATTGCTCTGGCTAGTACTTCCAACACGATGTTAAATAGGAGTGGTGAGAGTGGGCATCCTTGCCTAGTTCCTGTTCTTAAAGGAAAAGCTTTCAGCTTTTCCCCATTCAGGATGATATTGGCAGTGGGTTTGGCATATATGGCTTTAATTATGTTGAGATACTTTCCCTCTATACCTAACTTATCGAGGGTCTTTGTCATGAATGAGTGCTGAACTTTATCAAATGCTTTTTCAGCATCTATAGAGATGATCATATGGTCCTTGTGTTTGAGTTTATTAATATGGTGTATCACATTTATTGATTTGCATATGTTGAACCATCCTTGCATCCCTGGGATGAATCCCACTTGATCGTGATGAATAATTTTACGTATGTGTTGCTGTGCTTTTAATTTAAAATAGTGTACTTTCTATTTCTAGAATATCCATGTGTTTCTTTTTTAAAGATTCCACGTCTCTATTTAAATGATTTATACTTTCACCTACTTTTTTTCCATATTTCTTCTATTAAAAAATATTTATAATAGTTTAAATCCATGTCTGCTAATTCGAACATTGGGATGATCTATGGGTCTGCTTCTGTTGTCTAGTTTCTTTTTTTTTTTTGGATTGATTATACAAGTATTTTCCTGCTTCTTTGTATATCTCATAATTTGGTATTATATGATGCACACTGTATGTGAAAGAACTATAGAAATTGAAATTGTTGCTCTTTCTTCCCCAGAGAGGGTTCGTAGTTTTGTCTGTTAAGCAAACAAAGTGAGGGGTTGATCATCCCCTTTCAATAAACAATGATGTTAGTTTGGAGGTGGCTTGTATCTTCATTTAGCCTCATCTATCTGTGATTTCAACTATCTTCAGGGCCAGATCTTCTTGTGCTTATTTCAGGCTCAACTCTCCAGTGGAACTTTATCTCCTAAGTACCAAGAGACTTCAGGAAATTTTCTTTTGTTATCCTAGCCCAACTCCTTTATTGGGTGTAGCTTTCCTATAGTTTTGATTGAGAGACCAGTAGGTCTCTGTCTCTGTCTCTTCCACCCTAAAAGTTCTGTCCTTCAGAGGTTTGGGCTTTGCTCTTTTTCTTTTTCTTTTCTTTTCTTTTTTTTTTTTTTTTGAGGCTGGCCCATAAGGGGATCTGAACCCTTGACCTCAGGTTATAACACAGCACTCTAACTGACTGAGCTAGCCAGCTAGTCTCTGGGCTTTGCTCTTTAGCTTCTCTCCTCATCCAGGTTCAAAATCTGTGAAATGTTTTGTAATGTTTATTATAAAAACACACACACACTATATGTATATATGTTTTGAAAGGGAGATGACATATATTTGGCTTTTTGCTTTGTTTTGTTTTGCATGTCCTTTCCTCTAGCATGACTTAGTCTGCAGCTGATTTCTGTCTGTCTTTGTGGCTCAGTGTCCCAGCCTACTGTACTGCACAAGCACTTGGCAAATATCCTGTGGGGATAAATTGCTATTCATTTGATGATCCTGCAGATTCCATTTGGCCATGCTAACCTACATGGCCATAAAACATTCTGTTTTTTTCCCTTTAGTAGAGTTGCTTGCTCTGTCTATGAAAACCTGTGCCCAGACTCAGCATATGCCCCCAGACAAGGAAATGGCCTGCAATCTCAGCTCATATTGCAAAGCCTTTTTTCCCTCTAAAATTTATTTCTTCTAGTATCATATGCTTCTATAGATCTCTAATATCCTTAAAAATATGATATTTTTGGTAATCTGTCTTTTTCCTAGCTATGATATCTTTCTGTCACTACTACAGCATACCCTGAAGATGTGTTCATGTCTCTATGATTTTTTAAAAATCTTAATGTGATTTTATAAAAACAAAGAACAGTATCCTAAAATATTAGTTTAGGTAAAAAAATCTTTCCTGGTAGAGCATAACTTTGATTTTTATATTGCAGCTAAAAGGACAATCGTCATTACTTAAAATAGATTCACTTTATTTTTATTAATTCACTTTATTTTATTTTTATAGCAAATTTAGATTCAATATATCAATTCCATTGGTAATATGGGATAGATTTCTAGTATTTGCCTATGCCCATTTTTCCTTTTTCCTGGGATACATAGTAGAGCCATGTTTCTAAGTGTTTAGGCAGGGCCACAAGCCTAGTTATGTCCAATGGGCTATGAGCGCAAATGATATGTGTCACTTCCAGAAAGAGGCATTTAAGAGCAAGTGAGAGTTCTCTACACTCTCCTTTTCATGGCAACAAAGGAAATCACATGTTTAGATGTGGAGCCATTCAGCCTGGTTCCCTGAGCCACTGCTGGGAAGGTGAGTCACTCTGGGAGTTGCTGGGCCCACAGTTGAATTTGCATAAGTAAGAAATAACTTTAATGTGTTGAGTCATTGAGTTTTCAGGACATATTTATATATCTGCATATAAATATTCCTATCCAGGCAAATACAGTAAGGAATACTTAAACTAACACAAAGACAGTATTTTCTCTAATTACTATGTTGTTGTTGTTTTAAAGTTTCAAATTCTAATAATCTAGAAACAGTTGTTTGGGCTGCTAGATATAACAGGCAATGGTTATCATAATAAAATTACTTCTCAAGGAAGGTTAGTGAAGAATATCCTTTAATTACATGGTATGGAGTTTCCTTAAGAGTCTTTTTTTTTTTTTTTCTTTTTCATTTTACCCTTGAGGCATATTCATGAAAAAGAAAGCTATATCTATTCTGAGTAGAGCTATATCCTACCTTAAACTCAAAGTAATTTTAGTGATACTATCTTACATATATTACAAATTAACATCAGGGACTTTCCAGTCTCGAGAAATTAAAGTTACATGTTTAAAGAGGGCAGCAAACTTTAACCTTGAGTTCTTTCTTTTCTCATCTATCTTTAGCCGAGAGCACTACACTCAAATCTCCCCTTCTGAAGGTGATCTTCTCTCTTTCCCTCTCCCTGATCCCTTCCACCCATGTTAAAACCTACTTGAACCTACTGGAAAAGTTATTATAAAGAACTGCACTGTAAGCTATTATTGCCTAATAGTAGCTCAATAGAATACATTATTGGATAACATGCATCTTAATTAGAAAAATACATATTATAAATCTAAGGGGACGAATTGTAATTATGGAAGTTTTGCTGTTATTTAGTCATTGGTGGGGTAAGATATCAGAAGGGAAAGTGGAAGATCTTCCTATTTTTCTATCCAAATACCTTCTCTGGGTGGCTTCTCTTTAAACCTATGCATAAAGGCCATCCTTTGGTAAGATTGTTCCTGTAAAGTAGAACGGGTGGTAACAGTCTGTGATGGTTAATTTTATGTGTCAACCTGACTGGGCCATGAGGTGCCCAGATATTTGTTCAAACATTCTGGATGTTTCTGTGAGAATGTTTTTGGATGAGTTTAATATTTAAATTGATAGACGGAGTAAAACAGATTGCTCTCCTTAATGCAGGTGGGCCTCATCCAGTCAGGTGAGGGTCTGAATAGAACAAAAAGGCTGACCCTCACCCAAATAAGAAATTATTCCTCCTAACTGATTGCTTTCAAGCTGGGACATTGGTATTTTTTCCTGACTTTGACCTGGAACTACCCAGTCAGCTCTCCAGAGTCTCCAGCTTGCCAACTGCATATCTTGGGACTTGTCAACTTCCATACATCATGTGAGCCAATTGTTTATAATAAGTACATATGCCACAGTTCTCTAGGGTCCAGAGGGTTGATTCATCCCACCCCCCACAATGGACTGAGAGAAATTTACAAACACAAGCAATGACAAAAAGCCAAGGTGAGCTAAAGAGGCAAACTATTGAAGGTTTAATATAGTTAGTCTGTTTATTGACCATAAGTAAATAAATGTTGAAGCAACAGCAGAAAATGAAGAGAAATGAGATCAAGAAGAAGGAAAAAGAAAAAGAAAAAAAGTGAAGTGAAAAGAGCTAGTCAGAAAAGGCCACAGACAGCAGGAGTGAAAGAAATGATAAACCACTGAGTTGGTGAGCACTAGGCCTCTTGCCCAGAGAAGGGATTTCAGGGAAATCCAGGGGAATGGCAAAGGAGCACAACTAGCAACTAGAATAGATAAGATATCTGGGGTTATTCAATTCTAGCTAACTCTACATACATTATGGACACTGATGAATATATTGACTGAATTCATAACGAAGATCTAGAATTATTAATTAAGAAAAGGCTACCCATTTGCATGGACTTATATTTTGGCATCTATCATATGTTATTATGACTAATACTACTCTGTCCTCTATTAGTGGGTAACAAGCTACTGAAAGCACGGTAATTTCAATTTATTAGTTCTCATAATTCTTCTGTTGGACTTGTCTGGGATCACTCACGTGGCTGCAGTCATCTGATGACCCAACTGAGACTGGGGGGTCCAAGCTGGACTTAGTCACATGTCTGGGATGCAGGCATTGGCAGGGCACCTTGGTTCCCCCTGTGAGGCCATTCATCCTCCAGTAGGTTAGACTAGTCTCTTCACAACATGATGGTGTCATGATTTAAAGTAGACAAACCCCAATATGCAGGCACTTGTCAAGCCTCTGTTTGTCTCATGCTTGCTAATGCTCCACTAGCCGAAGCAAGTCAGTGACTGCTATGGGTTGAATGCGTCCCCCAAAAGTTCATGTGTTGGAAACTTGATTCCCTTTGCAACAGTGTTAAGAGGGTGGGCTATCCAGTTATGGCAATTGAAACGGGGGGCCTTTGAGGGTGACTGGATCATGAGGACTGTGCCCACATGAATAGATTAATCCATTCATGGAGTGATGGGTTAATAATTTAATGGGTGATTAGGGAGTAGACTGGTATCTTTATAAGGAGAGCATGTGACACCCTGTGTTGCCATGGGACTCTGTTGAGAGTTTCCATCCAGAAGAAGGCCCTTACTAGATGCGCCCCCTGGACCGTGGACATCCCGGCTTCTAAAATTGTAAGAAATAAATTTCATTTCTTTATAAATTACCCAGTTTCAGGTATTCTGTTATAAGCAACAGAAAACAAACTGATACAGTGACCAAATCTAGAGTCAGTTAGGCAAAGGTCCACATAAAGGCATAGATACCAGGAGGTTGATTTGTCACCAGAATCTACCACATCCACAGTAAATTTAAGAACTGGAAAATCCATGCCATCCCCGTTATTTAGTACTTGCCAAGCACCCACAGGGCATAATTCACATCTGGGCAGTAGCACTCCCTGGTAGAATTTGGGGACATTTTGGGTGTTGTAGAGAATACAGCCCTACTGTATACATTTGAAATGTATATTGTTTTATTATAAGTTGTGTACCTTGTATTTCTCCTTCGTGTTGTAGTTTGAGCATTATGTTGACTTTTTTTTTTTATGTTGACTTTTTAAAAAAAATTATATGCGTAGTTGTTTATATAATCCATGAATTTATTTCAGGATAAAGTTATATTCCAAACTATTTGTCACAACAAGGCAGTGTTTTAGGTCTGATATTTGTGAAATTAATGTTTTAAGGACTAGCCTTCAGTTATTTGTGAACGCTGATAGCCAGATAAAGTGTCATTAATTTTTTACTAACTTGATATTTTCAGTTTCCATCTGTGTGCTGTGAGTGTGGGGCAGGAAGCATGGGGAATTTCTTGCTTCAGGAAGCAATGAAAAATCATAAAACCTCCACACGTTACTCTGCCAGACCCAACATTTCCTCAGACCCCCAAACTGTCTCAATCACACTCCTTGGCTTGGCGAATTTGCTTATTTATTGTTCGAGTTTTGAACTTAATTTACGACAGTATATACACGATTCTCTTCTGGCTTGCGGGATAGCAGAACAGATGGTGCAGTTCCTGAGCGCAGCAGCTGGAGGGGACCGACGCTGCGCTGTGCACACAGTAGGAGCACCATAAACGCTGATTGACTGAGTTCATAGCGGCGGTTGACGCGAAGCCATCCACTCCCACGCCGCACTCTTATCTTTCTCCACGCGCACACCCCTGGACCGAGAGGCGGTGGCTCGGAGCAGATGGCGAGTCCCGGGTGCCAGGTGTGCAGCACGCCCGGCGCTGTCTGGGGCACTGAATTCTTCAGTCCCGGCCCCACCCTTCCCCTCCCATCCCTACGAGCTCCCCCAGCACAGTGCGCGCCGCTTGTGCTGTGGCGCTGCAGCAGGGCAGAGGAAGGGAAGGGCTAGGAGAAAGGAGATCGGGTGCCTGGCGGGGGCTGCGCGCCCCGCAGCCTCTGCCAACCGCGCGCCCGCCTCTCTTGCTCTGACCCGCGTCACTTGGCGGCCTCCGGGCCTTCCCACCTCCCCTCTTTGCAATCAGGCGCCTTTCTTGCTCCCCCACCCCTCCTCCTCTCTTTCTCTTATCTGACATTTTGCTTCGCTTCCCTCTGCCCACTCCCCAGCGGGTTTCCCTCCCTACCAGGCGCGCGCGTCCCCCCCGCCCTCGCACAACCTTCAATTGCAGGTCAACTGGTTTGCTAACGTTGGCTTAGGGTGGCTCGTGTTTAAGTGTTTTTCCATAAGTGAAATCAGCCGCTTTCCCCACCGGGCTCCAACTGTAATTGCTTCTACTTGGTTGTTGGGATGGGGGTGGGGAATCTGTGGGGCGTGCCCTCAACTACACCGCGTGCTGCGGCCGCTGGGGTGGTTTCGGGACGCCCCGGGTCTATTAGGCGGCCAAACCAGGACGCCTGCGTCGTGGACTGTCGGGGTTGCCTACGGAAAGGCAGAGAGACCGGCGAATCCTAGGGAGACAAAGTGAGCCGAGCCCTTCCTCTGAGCTTGGCTTCCAAATAACTGCGCCCGGGGCGCAGCCTCTCCCCGTCATCTACCTGCCATATGCTCCCTTCTTGCAGACCCGAAACCGCCTCCTGCTGGTGCTGGGGCCCGAATCACCGGGAGAGTCGGGCGCACCCCTTGGCAAAGGCCCCTGGTACCCTGGGGCGCCTCCGCGGCCCTCGTGGACTCAGCGACCCCCCTCTACACCCCCCCTCCCCCACAGGGGCGCGGGAGCGCGCCGAGACAGGCTTGCCCCTCCGAGGTCCCCGGGGAAGAGACGCTTGAGGATTCTGGTGCAAGCAATTGTCAACCTCCCTTCGCTCTCTGCCTTTTTCCTCCCCCGGCGCGCCGCGCGCACACCCGCTGCCGTGCCTCGCTGAGAGACCAGGCAGCTGCGCGCTCCACGGGGCCTCAGCCTGCTGGGATCCGGGAGGGCGTCCCCGCCCCGTGTTCCGAGGTGGTGGGCTAGCCGAAGCGTGGCTCCCAGACGCACAGCGCGCACCGTGCTGTCGCAGCGAGGCTCACAGAGAGCATTTAGGCGTCCAGAGCGAAGGGTGCTGGGGCATCTAAGGCCAAGAGCCTGCCAGTTCCGGTCAGTGACGAAACTGGACACCGTCGCCAAGGGCCAAGTGGGGGTGGAGGGTTAGAAGAGCCGAGCGCCCGGGAAACGACCCCCTGGTTAGTTGCGGTCGGTTGCGACTTCAAAGGAGGGCTGGCAGGGCGCGGGGGCGTCTTCACTTGGGCTGCGCGCGTGTGCGTGTGCGCGTGTGTGTGTCTTCAGCTCCCAACCCCGGTCCTAAAACCTAAACGGAAGACGGGTGTTAAAATGCTGCTGACAGGATCGCCTGAAACATGTTTACAGTAGGAAAGACTTTCCTCCGAAAAGCACAGCCTGAGTCGATTCCAATTTATTTCCTGCCCGTAACTGTAATCGAAAGGCGAGGCTCAGCCGCGGCTGCGGAACCAGGCTGAGCACCACTAATCCTCGGCGAGCTTAGAGCAGGAAGAGCGCCCTGCCTGCGCGACCGAGTGGCTGCGCTCGGCGACGCGCTCTGGCCCGGGAAAACCTTTTTTTTTTTTTTTTTTTTTTTTAGGAGGAGGGGTGGCCTTTGCTGGTCCCTAAGTAACGCGCGCCGTTTCTGTCTGCAGCCGCTCTCCGAGAGCAGATGGCGGAGAAACTGCCTTTTAACTCGTCCCCGCTTCAGCAAGATGATACGGGCACGGGAATTGATAATCTGCCGAGTTGGGTTACTAGATCCAAACCGGAGGCTAGTCTTGGCTTCCCCAGTCACTGGGAGCTTCTGACAAGAGAACAGGGGGGGAAGCGGTTGGTTGCCCTAAACTCTGATTTATGAAAAAAATGATCTGAACTCACCGACATACACTATTACCCGCTGATCGTTTAAACTACCACCTAGAGAAGGTAAAGCGGTAGGGGTGATGGGGTTCGGGAGAGGAGGAAGGGGGCGAAGAAAGAAGTCTGACCATGCCCACGTTTTCCCACGTCTCCTCCCAGGCGCAGGGAGGCTCAGCGCTGCCACCTGGCGGTCGCTTCTCCCCAGGCTGGGAGCCGGCTGGCTGCAGAGCACACTCAGGCTTTCCGTGGGTGTGCCACGCTTCTGCCTCGAGAAATGAGAAGCCCGTGTTCACGCTTCAAATCCACGTGGCCCATGCAAACACTCGTTTTCTGCTTGTTCTTATGAGAACATCGAGAGGAAAGCAATAACGATTTGGCACTGGTAGGAAGAGCTTACTTGGGCCTACGATGTATCAGCCGCTGGTTATGAGAGGAAAGTGGTAAAAATTATTAGAAACGCGGGTTTCTTATCTGTTAGCTTATCCTGAGTATAAGTAAATCATAGATTTCATTTACCCCAGAATCCTGTTCTTATATCTTACTAATAAGAATTACTTCCATATATTATTTATCAATACCCCCCCCCCCAAGTCCAGTTCCTGTACAACTTCATCAACCCAAAAGAATGAGGTGCAAGTTATGCTTGTCTACTTGATTGAGAAGTAAATCAGCCTCAGATGGAGGGCTCTTTTCCATGAAGTGTGGAACCAAAAAGCCTGGGGCCTTTTAGTTGACAAGGACCAATGACACCAAATTTTCCAGGGTTTCTTCCCTGTTGACTAAAGTATCAGCGATAGGGATTTGTCCCTCTCTTTATTTAAACTGAGTACTTTTCAGGCCAGACTAGCTCCTGCAATCATATTTCTATAACCAAGGCAAAAATCTTGCAAATCAGTGCAAATCCAGGAGATTTGTTTACCTAATTTCCATTCAGGGTTTTCCCCCCTCTAAGCTATAGCAATATATTAAGCAGTGGGATAGAATCTTTTTTCCATCTATACCCTATACCATTTTATGGATGTGGGATTTTATGTTGTGCAGGTGTGTGAAAGCAGGAGAAAAGAAACACATTAACAGATATTACACTTACAAGTCAAATGGCATTCCATTATTTAGTGGAATAAAATGAATAAAATAAGATAAAAATATTTACCTTAATTCAAAATTTGAAATGTCTAACATCATTGCTAATAAAGACAATTAGTTTATTATTCTAAAACAGAATTTTTTTGTTGTTTGGGGTTTTTTTTTTTTTTTTTTTTTTGCAAAATTATCTTGGCTTTCTGTTAATACAGCTAAAAGAGTAGCATTAAGAATTACTTCATGTACTGCAAAGCCAGCAGAGGGAACACTGAGTACTGATTTAGTAGGGGCCACCAAATATCTGGTATTTGGGAAAAAAATGTCAGTAATGGAGAACTGGTTATAAAACATATGAAGTTAGGTAATGAGAACACAAAAATCTTTTCTCATTATTTGGTATTTAGAGGCCCAATACGTTCCAGCATGCACATACTTACTCAGTTGGTGAGAAAGATGACTTTAATAAATGGCCATTTGTCATATGTTTTCTTACATTCTAGGAAGAGAACTACTGACACTTAAGAACAGACCTATTCAGAAGTCTAAGCACTCAAATATATATAATCATCTTATAAAGTCAGTGGAAGTTACTAATAATATATTTTATCAATTCTAAGAGGAACTTTTCATCTTAATACCTCTAAAATTGGGAGGTATCTTATAACTAGAGGGATGTCACAGTTTCATTGGCAGTTTTTCTTCCTTGATGGCATGTGACATAATGGCGTGTCTTAAAATCTGTTGGCTTTGTTGAAATATACAATATACATCTAACCAAAGAGTTAGGCCAGTGGCTATTTTTTAGTACATCCTTTAAAAAAATATGTGGGCTTTAAGCATAAACAGAATTACTATGACTGCTTGATTAACTTTCACTTTTCCTCATCTATTCGACAGTGGAAGCATAAATGACTTAAAAAATATAATTAATTATATTGATATGCATCTTGACTGAATTATCAAACTAGCTACACCCTCAAAATCATTAGTTGGTACAAACTCCAAGATAAATATAATATTTATTCTTTTTTATCCTAGGGAAAACATTGATTTTATAGATAATAGACCTCTTAGAATAATTATTATGTCAGATTGATAACATTTAGGAGTGTGTTTGTGCATACCAGGGAAAATTAAATGTATGATAACATACCAAATTTGTTATGCAAAAAAGGTGCCTTGTGTTGTTGTTTTTAGGATTTGCTTCCCTTTCTAAAAAAAAAAAAAAAAAAGTATATAGCTTGGGTAGCTAATGGTCAAAATTTATTTGTTATTACAGCACAAAATCTTTTTTGAGGGGGAGGTGCAGCTGGCCGGGCCGGTAGGAGGATCCGAACCCTCACCCTCTACCAAGTGAGCTGACTGGCCAGGCCCTAAAAACATTTTTGCTTGTGGTTGGTCCTTAGTGATCCAGTCAGATGTCTCCATAGGGTGTTCTTTCAGGTAAAATTCTAAATCTGACAACCTGGGCCTCTTGCCAGCTTACATATTTTAAAAGTTGGACAAGATAAATAGAAATCTACTATTTAGCAGTAATTTGATCTGAATTGAAAGCTAATTTAATTATGTTGGGTTGGCCCTACCTACCTACCTATGGATGACATGAATAAAATCAGTTTACTACTATAAGTGTTAAAAAAGCCAATTTCTACTAAATTCTAATTTTCAGACCTTGGGAAAGAGGTAATTTGTGTGGCCAAATTAACTTGTATCCTGAATACTTTCTTTGTCACATTCTCCATAGTATTCTTCATGAAATTCCTTTCTTTTAAAATCATCGGGATGACAGGGTTGCCACTCTTGTCCTTGAATGGTTCACATCTATGATCTGTGATTACTTCTTCACATCAGTGGCCATCCTCAGTTTTAGTCTTTGAACAACATGCTGCTTTTACTAGAAGTGTCTCTGGCATTTGCATTACCAAGGGAAGGATGTGAGCATTCATTAAGGGCTTACCATACATCAGGTGCTTTATGGTCACAAACTCATTGAACCCTTACAACAATCCTCTATAAAGTAATTCCTAGTGTTCCCATATTGCAGATGAGGAAAACTGAGAGTTGGTCACAACCCCACGGTGGCAAAGCCAGTAAGAAGGATTAACAGCCAGGTAATATGAATCCAGAGGCTCCATTCTCTTCTGCTATCAGTTATCACCTCTTTCCAGTTTCTCTCTGCCTTGATCTTTTAGTTCTATTTGATTCAAGTAAGAAATAAATAGGACAGAATATATAAGAAGGAAAGGAGGAGGAGGACTTTGGGAGGAGGAAAGGGATAGAGAGAGAAGCAATGTTTAATTCTGAAAATGTAGAAAACAAATATTTAGAAAGCAAAACCGATTTCCATCCTTTACTCGACATTATCATCCTAAACAAAACTCTGTGGAAATTTGCCCATTGAAGTAATTATGGAGCATTGCCTAATGCGTTTCAAGGGAAAACTCTTCTGTTTGGGCTATCCAGGATTTATAGGGGAGTGTAAATCATTAAATAACCATAGTTAACCCTTGAGAGTAAGCAATCCTCTCCTCTGCTTTCCACAAACACAGAATCTGTTTTGGAGGGATTTACACAACACATCAACATCTGTGCTGTACCTAGAGTTGTTAAAATAATTGTGATGACAGGTGTCTAGGTACCACTTTCTTAATGTTTTTCAATATCCATTTATTTATTGTTGTGGCTTTCTCTTCCCCTTTATATCTTTGGCTTTAAGGAGCCGAGGAACAGATTTTGCACTAGAGGCTGATTCTTTATTCCAATGCTGAAAAGAACTAATAAAAATAATCACTTGGCTTTTAAGCAGAAAGCCTCCATTTACAGTATTTCACTCTTACCCCCCTTCCAAGCCCCTTGTTATCTAACATAATGGCTAGAATACATTTCCGTCTCTCCCCTTAATAATTTCATGCATTAACATCCTCTTCACACACACCACGCGCGGGAGAGCGCGCGCGCGCACGCACACACACACAGAGCAAAAGGAAAAAAGAGGCAGCAGAAATCTCAGCTGTACTTCTAGCCCTTTTAAAAAGTTTGCTCTGTAAATTGGAATGAGGTCAGATTTGGAGCTTCTCATTGCACGCGGAGATTATTATTGCATCGGGTTCCAAGCCAATGGGAAGCCCGGGGGAGGGGCTTGGCACGAGGAAGCGTTGGTTACAGCGGCTGATTGGCTGCGGCCAGCACTGTGAAAGGATAAAGAGGCGCGAGGCGGAATTGGGGTCTGCTCTAAGCTGCAGCAAGAGAAACAGTGTGTGAGGGGAAGAGGCCAGTTTCGCTCACGGGTCTCTAGTTCTTGCACGCTCTTTAAGAGTCTGCATTGGAGGAACTCTGCCATTACCAGCTCCCTTCTTGCAGAAGGGAGGGGAAAACATACATTTATTCATGCCGGTCTGTTGCATGCAGGTTTTTTGGCTTCCTACCTTGCAACAAAATAATTGCACGAACTCCTTAGTGCCGATTCCGCCCACAGAGAGTCCTGGAGCCAGAGTCTTCTGTGCTTTGCATTGTAGGAAAGGGACTAAGTGATAGAAACTATGTCGCTTTCCTGAGCCACGGAGAGCGCTCGTGAACTGGAATCAACTGCTTCAGGGGCCAAAAAAAAGGGGGGGAGGAAAAGAAAAAAAAAAAAAAGACTTTCCTGGGAGGCGGCGAGATACTTGCATTGGAAGCTTCAGCAACCAGCATTCAAGAAACTCCTCTCCACTTTAGCACGGTCTCCAGACTCAGAGCCGAGAGACAGAGCAAACTGCAGCGCGGTGAGAGAGCGCGAGAGGGAGAGAGACTCTCCAGCCTGGGAACTATAGCTCCTCTGCGAAAGGCGGAGTACTCCTTCCCTGCAGCTTCTGGCGACTTTTCTCTGTTCGCCCACCTCCGCCCCGGCCAGGAGGAGTTGAGGGGCCCGCTCGGCCGCCGCGCGCGTCTTCCCGCTCGGCGTGTGCTTGGCCGGGGGAGCCGGGAGGGCCCGGCGATCTCGCCGCGGCCGCCGCGAGGGTGTGAGCGCGCGTGGGCGCCCGCCGAGCCGGGGCCATGGTGCAGCAAACCAACAACGCCGAGAACACGGAAGCGCTGCTGGCCGGCGAGAGCTCGGACTCGGGCGCCGGCCTCGAGCTGGGCATCGCCTCCTCCCCCACGCCCGGCTCCACCGCCTCCACGGGCGGCAAGGCCGACGACCCGAGCTGGTGCAAGACGCCCAGCGGGCACATCAAGCGGCCCATGAACGCCTTTATGGTGTGGTCGCAGATCGAGCGGCGCAAGATCATGGAGCAGTCGCCCGACATGCACAACGCCGAGATCTCCAAGCGGCTGGGCAAACGCTGGAAGCTGCTCAAAGACAGCGACAAGATCCCTTTCATTCGGGAGGCGGAGCGGCTGCGCCTCAAGCACATGGCTGACTACCCCGACTACAAGTACCGGCCCAGGAAGAAGGTGAAGTCCGGCAACGCCAACTCCAGCTCCTCGGCCGCCGCTTCCTCCAAGCCGGGGGAGAAGGGAGACAAGGTCGGTGGCAGCGGCGGGGCCGGCCACGGGGGCGGCGGCGGCGGCGGGAGCAGTAACGCGGGGGCAGGAGGCGGCGGCGGCGCCAACTCCAAACCGGCGCAGAAAAAGAGCTGCGGCTCCAAAGTGGCGGGCGGCGCGGGCGGCGGGGTCAGCAAACCGCACGCCAAGCTCATCCTGGGAGGCGGCGGCGGCGGGAAAGCAGCGGCCGCCGCCGCCTCCTTCGCGGCCGAGCAGACGGGGGCCGCCGCCCTGCTGCCCCTGGGCGCCGCCGCCGCCGACCACCACTCGCTGTACAAGGCGCGGACTCCTAGCGCCTCGGCCTCCGCGGCGACCTCGGCCTCCGGTTCCCTCGCCGGCCCGGGCAAGCACCCGGCCGAGAAGAAGGTGAAGCGCGTCTACCTGTTCGGCAGCCTGGGCGCGTCCTCGTCGCCCGTCGGCGGTGTGGGCGCGGGCGCCGACCCCAGCGACCCCCTGGGCCTGTACGAGGAGGGGGGCGCGGACGGGCCGAGCCTGAGCGGCCGCAGCAGCGCCGCCTCCTCGCCAGCCGCCGGCCGCTCGCCCGCCGACCACCGCGGCTACGCCAGCCTGCGCGCCGCCTCGCCCGCCCCGTCCAGCGCGCCCTCGCACGCGTCCTCCTCGGCCTCGTCTCACTCCTCCTCGTCCTCGTCCTCGGGCTCCTCGTCCTCCGACGACGAGTTCGAAGACGACCTGCTCGACCTGAACCCCAGCTCAAACTTTGAGAGCATGTCCCTGGGCAGTTTCAGCTCGTCGTCGGCGCTGGACCGGGACCTGGATTTTAACTTCGAGCCCGGCTCCGGCTCGCACTTCGAGTTCCCGGACTACTGCACGCCCGAGGTGAGCGAGATGATCTCGGGAGACTGGCTCGAGTCCAGTATCTCCAACCTGGTCTTCACCTACTGAAGGGCGCGCGGGCAGGGAGGACGAGGGCCGGGGGCGAGAGAGGAGAAAAAGAAAAAAAAAAGAAAAAAAGGAAAAGAACAGATGAAGAGTGGAAAGAGAAAAGGGGGGAAAAAAAGGGAAAAAAAAAAAGTGAGCAGGAGGACAGGCTGCGGCCGCGTCCCCGTCGTCGGAGAGGAGCGCGGTGGCGCGCTGGACCCGCGCTCCCATCCCCCACCTTCCCGGGCCGGGGACGACCGACCCGGCCTAGCTGGAGGGACGCGGAGGAGGGTAGACGGGGGCGACCTTTTAGTGTTGTTGTTGATGTCGTTTTTGATGGCAGAAAAGCCACTCCGAGTTTCCTCCCCTGCGTGAAGAGGCCCCCTCCCCTGGCACCGAGCTTCCGGACTTGTCTGCGCCCCCAGCAAGAGGCCGACTGAGTTTTTCTAGAGACTGGAGGAATCTCACCCCTTTCGCATCGCCACCTTGGTGTTTTTGGTTTTTTGTTTTATTTTGTTGTTTGCTTAAGAGAGATGGGGGGGGGGAACTCCAGCGCGCCCCCTCCCCCCTCTTTTTTTTTTTTTTCTTGTTTTGTTTTAATGCCGGATGAAGACAAGGCTCTGGGGCGACGAGTTTGGCCGATGGCAGATGGCTCGTGGGAGCGCCGGGACTGAGAACTCCACGCTGGCGAATTCCCGTTTGGGGTGTCCCCCCCCTCCTTCTCTTTTTCTTTCTTTCTTTCTTTCTTTTTTTTCCCCCCCCCTTGTCCCAGCAGCCGGAGGAGGAGACGTGGAGGGGAGGAGGCCAGCCAGAGTGACCGGCCCTTGGAAATGACCTGGAGCCTAGTTGGAAGCCACCCCGGCCGGGGCGAGGGCGGGGGCCAGGAAGGACACGAACTGGAAGGGGGCGCGGGAGCAAACTGAAATGGATCTGCACGCTGGGGAGAAGGTGGCGCGTCCTCTGGGCCTCCGCCTTCTGTCGCCTGAAATCAGTGAGCTGAGACTTCGCAGAGCGGGAGGCGTGCAGGAGAGGAGACTGTTTGATGTGGTACCGGGGCAGTGGAGGGCGAGTGGTGTCTGGGGGAAAAAAAAGGTTTTTTTCTTCTCTTAATCGGAATCGTGATGGTGTTGGATTATTTCACTGGTGGGGTTAATATAGCATGTTATCCTGTCTATCTTTAAAGATTTCTGTATAAGACTGTTGAGCAGTTTTTAAAATAGTGTAGGATAATATAAAAAGCAGATAGATGGCGCTATGTTTGATTCCTCCAACAAAATTATCACCAGCTTTTTTTCATTCTTAACTCTTTAAAGGATTCAAACGCAACTCAAATCTGTGCTGGACTTTAAAGAAACAATTCAGGACCAAATTTTTTCTCAGTGTGTATGTGTTTATTCCTTATAGGTGTAAATGAGAAGACATGTTTTTTTCCTCACCGATGCTCCATCCTCGTATTTTTTCCTTGTAAATGTAATCAGATGCCATTTTATATGTGGACGTATTTATACTGGCCAAACATTTTTTTTTTCTTATTTTTCCCTTTTTTCTTTTCTTTTTTATTTTTTTGCTTCCTTTTCTTTTTGCTTACTTTATTTCTTACTTCTTCCTTCTTTTCTTTTCTTTTCTTTTTCCTTTTATTTTTTTTTCTTTTCTTTTTTTTTTTTGGTAGTTGTTGTTACCCACGCCATTTTATGTCTCCTTCACTGAAGGGCTAGAGTTTTAACTTTTAATTTTTTATATTTAAATGTAGACTTTTGACACTTTTAAAAAACAAAAAAAGACAAGAGAGATGAAAACGTTTGATTATTTTCTCAGTGTATTTTTGTAAAAAATATATAAAGGGGGTGTTAATCGGTGTAAATCGCTGTTTGGATTTCCTGATTTTATAATAGGGCGGCTGGTTAATATCTCACACAGTTTAAAAAATCAGCCCCTAATTTCTCCATGTTTACACTTCAATCTGCAGGCTTTTTAAAGTGACAGTATCCCTTAACCTGCCACCAGTGTCCACCCTTCGACCCCAGTCTTGTAAAAAGGGGAGGAGAATTCGCCAAACACTGTATGCTTTTAAGAGAAACAAATTTTTCATCGAAATACTGTTCTGTCCAGAGGCTTTAAAACTGGTGCATTTACAGCAAAAAGGGATCCTGTAGCTTTAACTTGTAAACCACATCTTTTTTGCACTTTTTTTATAAGCAAAAACGTGCCGTTTAAACCACTGGATCTATCTAAATGCCGATTTGAGTTCGCGACACTATGTACTGCGTTTTTCATTCTTGTATTTGACTATTTAATCCTTTCTACTTGTCGCTAAATATAATTGTTTTAGTCTTATGGCATGATGATAGCATATGTGTTCAGGTTTATAGCTGTTGTGTTTAAAGATTGAAAAAAGTGGAAAACATCTTTGTACATTTAAGTCTGTATTATAATAAGCAAAAAGATTGTGTGTATGTATGTTTAATATAACATGACAGGCACTAGGACGTCTGCCCTTCTAAGGCAGTTCCGTTAAGGGTTTTTGTTTTTAAAGTTTTTTTTGCCATCCATCCTGTGCAATATGCCGTGTAGAATATTTGTCTTAAAATTCGAAGCCACAAAAACAATGTTTGGGGGAGAAAAAAGAAAAAAAATCATGCCAGCTAATCATGTCAAGCTCACTGCCTGTCAGATTGTTGATATATACCTTCTGTAAATAACTTTTTTTGAGAAGGAAATAAAATCAGCTGGAACTGAACCCTAAATCTTGACTTTTGTCATTATTATTCCACTGCGTAAGTTTGGAAGAGCCTTACGGTACTTAAGGTCCACACCATCTGCCTTAGCTTTGAAACAAGTAAGTTCTCAGAGAGGAGCCTTTTAAATGCCATCTTTCTGAGGAATACTAAGTTCCTCTTGGCCAGATTTGGCAGGGCCTGACCCTGAAATGATGGCGTCAGCTGAATATGTATCAACTCTACACACGCTTTCTAGGAATTATCAGAGTTTACCACGTTTAAATAAACACCCTTTGTCTTGAAATTTTAAAAAGAGGGGGAGGGGCAACATTGACAGAATTCTTCACAGACAGAACTGGCTGGCTGATCTTTTTTTTTTTTTTTTAACTTTATGCTCCTAAAGCTGCTTTCTCCTTGACTTACCCCTGCTTACCATCTAGCAGTGGCGAGAATTGTTTTCCACAGGTCAAGAACAAATAAGCCTGTTAAATTATCAGTAGATCTTAGAGGAGAAATACAAAAGGTATATAGAATTTTTCCCCAACTCATTAAGGTTTAGCATGGTGCTAAAAAACCTCCATTTTGTGCCGTATTAGTGTAAGAGAAATGCAGCAATAGGAATGACCTGGAGGAGTTGGTTGTAAGAGGGCTGAGAGGAAAGCTCTCCCTATCTCAATCTGAGTAGCACTTCAGCTAGTGGAGATTTACCGCAAGCATCAGGCGGGGCAGTAGTGTTGAGACCTGTATGTAAGCAGGAAGAGTAGCTTGGATTTCCTAAGGCCCGTTACTGTTCGGTTTGTAACATACAGCTTGCTAAGTAGCACTATTTCCTGTTTATTTTGAGGGTTAACAATTGCCATTAACCAACAAAAGCCATCTTCACTTCCAAATGCCTGTTAATTAAAAATGTGTATACATGTCTTCTAGTTTTTCAGCACTGGAGAGGAGGGATTAATAAACAGAAGTGTTTGGAAATAATCCCTGAAATCATCTGGATTGCTTATAGGTAAGGGAGTAACCATCTTGGAATGTGCAGCTGGAAGAAGACATTTATGAAGACCATAGTCTGAAACAGCAATTTTTTTGTTCACTGAAAAGTAATAATTCCCGCCCCCCTCCAAAATAACTTGTGTTTCAATACATTCATCTCTTAAAGATAGCTACTGGTTTCCAAATGTTTTTCATGTATGCTGCTGGTATACTTAGTTTTAATTGTATTTATGTTCTGCAATTGAAATATTTTTTAAAAGACCTTAAATCAACTTGCATCTTAAGGTTTCTTCAAAGATCTTTTCAAAAGGAGGAAAAATTCTTCTATAGAAAGGTGCTTAAATTTAATTTTTGTTCATTGTAGTAATGATATGATTGGTTAGTTTTTTTCAAATGCAAAGTATCAAAACCTTGACATAAATGAAGCATATATGAAACATTTAAAAATGATACATATCTTTTAAAGCATATTTATACTTTATAGTGTTCTCCTGCTAGAACTATGTTTATTTTCCCTTGACTTTCCATGTAAGAGTAGATGCTTTAAATATTTTCAAGGATTTTGATAGCATCACTTTAAAAATAAAAAGCTTTAATATGTGTGTTTTTCCTAGCAAGTGGTAGAGTAAATATAAGAGACATTTTTGTACTCTCCTCTGAATCAATTTTCATTCATGAGGGATACTTAAGTGTTAGATGGTGCAAGGCATAATGAGCTTGAGAAACCAAACAGTTTAGTATGACTTTCTCTGTAAGATAATTTGGATCAATAGGAAAGAATAAGCTTCAGAGTTTCTTTTAAGAATATCAAGCAATTTTTTCTTTAAAGACATGCTTCCAGCCTTGTGCTCCAGTAGAAATGTTCATCAATGATACCTGCTTAAGCAAGTTTTGTCAATTCCTAGTTGAATCTATATAAGTGCCAAGAAAAAAGAAAGAACATGTAAGCTGATGGGTAGGCTGAGTGCCTGAAGAGACTTTGTGCCTTTGCATTTGTACTTAAACTACTCTCTGTGAGGTGGGGGAGGTTCTGTAGGCACAAGGGATTCTCGGAGAAAGCACAGGGTTGGGAAGTGGACATCAACATTTACCCAGTATTTCCTGTGTTGGTAGGGTACATATGAATTAGAAGACATGGACTGGGAAATTCTATGGGTCAGAATGCTTCATCATAAATTTAAAACAATTTGGAGATCCCAAAGAAGTATTTGGGAAAATATGTATGTCCAAAAAAACTAGGAATTCTAGGAATACAAATTCATCTTACCCATTTGGAATTCTAAGGGTAGAAAGTGGGTATGTTTTCTTTTCCTTTCTGGTGGTTTTTGTTTTTTACCTTTTTCCCTTCTTTGAGGCCTTTGAAATACCTCTCTAACCCATGCCCAATAGTGCTTACCCCTACCCCTCTGATTCATCCTGGAAAATGATCTCCATACACATTTCTAGATTTTCACTCTGGCTATCATTTGAAAGCTAAAGTGGACGGGTAGGGGAAAGCATCTCTAGGCATCTGCATGGTGTTTCAGACTCTGTTTCTTGTGTACCACGATTCCCCTTTGCCCAGGATAAAGTACAAAATGTCATATGCTGCTATTCAAAGCCCTGCACAAAATGGTTTTAGCACACCTTTCCAGTTCTCCAAAACTCCAGTGTAGCCAAATCGTTTTCTCACATTGGATTGGAATTCTTGGAGGATAGGAACTAGGCCTTGAGTACTTCTTGTATCCCCATATTTGCCTTCCCTGGTTCCTTGCACATAAAAATGTTTAATTTGTATTTGTTGACAACATTTGCATTGTTTCCATGGGGCTGTAAGAGCTTCCAAAATGTATTTGCATTTTATGCTGCCCTGGATTTAGTGAAAACCTGTGTTATAGTGCTGGCTCTGATACCAACTAGCTGGAGGACCTTGGTCAGATCTCTTACCTCTTTAAGCTTCAGTGTTCTGAATCGCTAAATAGAAAGAATGCTAACTAATGTATAAAGCTATTGTGGGAATTGAGTGAAATTGCACATATAGTTGTAATGCCTGGGCTACCTTATGGGCTCATTAAATGCTAGTTCCTTATCTCATGGGTGGTTTTAAAAAGGGAATGCATATAGAAGCCTAGCAATAGAGGAGTCCCTAAGTACATAAAAATAAATCCCCTCAGTGAGTGTTTCCCAGTCTGGCACATGAACCCCCAGCCTCAGAATCACCTGGGGATTCTTGTTAAGGGTAATGATTATGCAGATTGCCAGGCCACAGACTGTGGGGGTCAGGCTCTGATAATCCCCCCATGTATTTCTAGTGCTCACTGAAGCTTGGAAATCACTGCCCCCACAGTATTGCAGCATATTCTCCCAATATTCAGGCAAGAGACTATCACTTCCCACCCCACTTCTTAGGTGGAGTTGAGTGTGGGTCAATGACTGGTCTGAGATCACAAGGTCAGAAGTGAGAGAAAGGGCACTGGAACCCTATCTCCTGAGCCCTGGAATCTGCCCAGAACTGATTTCCCTAAAGAGATGTCTTCTCCATTTTAGTAATAGAGGAACACACTTCCCCAGGCCTTGGTCCTCTGCTGAGGACTTCAGCCCTCTGACTCCCTGTTTTCCCAAGGATGTCCTACCATTGTACTTCAAAGTGCAAATTCAAGTAATTAGCTGGATGAATATGTTAACATTCCAGTTCAACAAATGTGTGCCGAAAGATGAATGCAGGGACTGAGTTTTGGGAGCAGTAACCAAGGCAGAGGAGAATAGAAATGGTGTAAATATAGTGAGTGGAACTTGTGCTTTGTTGTCGAAAAGACAGAGCTTCCAGCAAGTGAGAAAATCGGAAATTATTCAGAGGAGCCCACTCTACTCAGGCTTTATAGAGAGGGCTACAGTCTACCCATTATATCCTAATGAGATTGACCGTTGGCAACAGTTAACTTGAAGGGTTTTATGGTTTCCTGCATATGTTGTTTTCCTTCTCAATGTTAAAAAGAAGAAGAAAAAAAAAACCTCACATCACCAAACGGTATTTCCCAGGGGGCTGTTTGATGGGGCTGCTGCATTTTGGTTTTTGCCTTAGTTAGCAATGCACCTCTATATGTATATGTTTATGTCTAGGATACAGGTGATAATAAATTTGGCCTATTTTATTTTCTCCTGACAGTTTCAATTCAGGGCAATTGGTTTATGGAGTACCGCCACAAAAGCCAGGCTTACCTAAGTCAAGTCATGGCAAGAAGCTGCATGTAGAACCTTCCTTTACCCTGCAGGTTTTTAAGGACAACCTTAAAAACCAGTACACAAAATTACTTTGCATCACATATAACACATTCAGATGATATTCCACTTGAGTTTCTGTTACGGGTAGAACGTAAGAAACAAGTGAAATATTTACTTAGCCCCCTTGGTTTTTTAGATATTTTCCCAAATACACAATTCTTTGGAGTACTTTTCACACACATAATGAATGTGCTATTTCCTGACACAACATGCAGTCAAAAGGCAGGAGGCAAATGAATACGCTGTCTGCGATCCTTTGTAGGCTCTATGAGTAGTGAGTGCCCAGCAGCTAGCATGATGGTTGGCTAATGTGTGTGGTGCATGTGACTGCTTTTATAAGAGCTAAGCAGCCAGGCCTGTTTAATAATCAATTAGCTCCTGTTGTACATGTGGTTAATTGTCACTTTCTTAACCAGTGCCTGCCCTAACTTATCCAGCTCCAACACCTAAAAAAAAAAACTTGTGAAAACAGCTTCTTCTGGAACTCCTGACCTTCAGTTTCTGCCCCTGCTTTCTGCCACCCCATTCCCACACTCCCTATGTGGGCCTTTTATCTCTCCTGTTTGCCAGTCCTTCTAGACTTTGAATAATTTATTTGAAGTTCCTGAGAAGTTGTGGGACTGTAATCTCAAAACACATTATACTTTGTTTCTCCCGCAGGCACACGACAGAAGCCTGTCTTTGAAGGCGGTGGTGCTAAGTACATTTAGGGATTTGCTAATAGTTTTAATTTTTTGGATGAGCACCCCAAAGAATTTGAAAAGTTAGAGGACAAAAAGGGAGATGTTGATGGAGATGTTGCTGAAGGTGAAAAGTGCTTTGCATTTCATAAAGAGCGTCACCCAAAGGCTATTCCCAACTAGTGTCTTTAAAGATAGTCATAGGTGTTCTGTGAAGAAATATGTGGTGATCAGGTAAATTAAGGAAACACTGGTTTAAAAGATTTCCAGTTTTTATTGTTATAACAGTGTATTTTATATGTCTTTTCAAATGTGTGAGAGTTTTTCTGGAGTAGCTACTAAAAGTGGAAAATTGCTGTGTTCTAGACATGGGCTTTTGACAGTTTTTTCACCCTGGAGTTGGTTAGGTGTAAAGTGGGTGTTGGGAAGAAAAATTAGTGATATGTCTAAGTGATCTAAGGTTAAAAATTAAACCAAACTTTTAAACAATCATTTTACCCCCCAGAGAAGGTGAATAGATCATTTTAACATGTAAGTAGAGACATCTGCAAATCACACTGAGGTGAGTTTTCTATCCCAAATTTCTGATAACATATTTGTGTAAAAAAATAGAAAGATTACAGAAATAGCCTTGACGCTGACATGGTGACAAAGTATAGGGATTTTAGCACCACTGAAATGAACACGAGAACAGAGATCAACTCTCTTGGGTCTTTTTCTTCCATTAGAACTCATCAAGCTGATTCCCATTTCTGTGTTATTGGCCTTACCTTTTTGCTAGGCTCCCTGATTGCAAGGAACAGAGAATCACTCAAGTAACTTGAAATCATGGGGTTTTATTGCAAAGAAACGCATGACTATAAAGGAACTGGAAATTTCATGTGAGTTCGGGGAGAAATAGCATTCGAGATCCACAGCAGTCCTAGTGAATAGAGTAAGTGGTTGCCAATTTAGCATCAAGACTGTGCAGATAATTAATATTGCTCAGGTAGTCTCTTAGTTTTTCTGCATGTCTTGAAATTCTCCCAATACCAAATCTTGCTTCTTTTCTCCTCGTATTTTATCCCTTTTCGGACAGCTGTGTATGGCCCGTTATTTCATCAGTCACTTGCCAGGTAACGATCTGGCTGCTTCTGGATTACATGCCCACTTCCGGGCCAATCATTGAGTACCTACCCACTGCTTGAGTGTATTCTTCACTCTCCCATCCCTCCTTTTTGCTTTTGTTCCTGGGGTCAGATAGCTCTCATACTCCCCTTACATTCTTTCTTAGGCCTCCATACACTAAAGAAGGGTGAGCCCATGGTCCATGGGGCATCCACCCTTCTTCCTCTACCGTCCATAATATCTTTAGTTCAAACAGACTAATTTGGCTTTTATCTATTTAATGTATTCATTTTTTTCCTGCTCTAATCTTAGCACTAAGGCCTAGAGACAAAAACAGCAGGAATTAATATACCACATTCTAAAGAGAGTGTTCAATGATTGGGACCAGACAAATCCTTTACCCCAATCATCCTGAGCAGAATTGACCCTACCGTATTTGATATTCTCCTTCTGAACTATATCCCTTCCCTCCCCCCACCGTCCAAATAAGCATAAGACTGGAAAAAGGAAAAGAAGAGAGTCAAGGAGTCCTGAAACACCCTTGACAGCAATATGGTGGATCCTTGCCCCATTCCAAAGCCAAGTGATGGGAAGGTTCCAATGGATTCTCCAAGAGATCCATAGCAATTAGGGTGTCTATAAGAAGGTGAGACTGGAATTCTATTTGTGGTTGGTCCTT